>NC_083412.1:78953914-81453914 GCF_020745735.1 Hemiscyllium ocellatum
GACGTTTCGGGCATAAGCCCTTCATCAGGACTTGGTCCCTCACCTAGACTTCTGGAACAAATAAAAGACCAGCTGCGACAAAATTCACAGCATGGGGAAGGTGAACATTTATTGTTCATAAGAAGGCTTGGATATGTAGGTCATCTCATTTTGTTCTGTTGTGACTTCAAGGCATATCTGGAGCACTTTTGGTGTTAGAGGAAGAATTCTGTTACTCTTAGGTCAAGTAGATTCCATTCTCGACTGAGAGCAATTCTGAACTCAAAAGCCTCAAAATTGATTCATAACAGTGGTCACAAATATTGACTGAGATCTATGATCTTTGAGGCGAGGCCATGAGCTTATAAAACATTACAGGCCCTTCGGTCCTCAATGTTGCGCAATGTTTCTCAATAATGTTTCTTTAATTCCTGTAAGGAGGTATGGCTCCAGCACACTATCTCCTCACCAAAGTGGTCGAGGGCTGTTCCAATTTCTATTGGGAATAGCAGTAGCACCACTATAGTTAGAGGTTTATGTATATCACTGAGATTTGGAATATATTCAATGTCTACTCAATCAGCCAGATGGCATTCCACCCGCAGTACCCTTCGGTTCCAGGATGCAGGACCACTAACTTCAGTCCCTGATGATTCAAGCTTTTTAATTTGGGAAAAACAGTACATTAATCGATTAGAATTCTGCTGCATTCTGAAGGTTGAAAGGGTCAAACATTTATAGGACCAGTGTTTTTTTCCTCGAATTTGAATGTTACATTTTCAAGCCAAGGCTTTAGGAGTATAGTGAAGTCTGTGGTACTGTATACAGACAGCTCAGCAACAAGGTGTACAGCGTTTCATTGCCCCACATTTTACTCTATCAATGCTAGATAAACGGAACTTTCCCCCTGTACTCAATAGCCATTCATTGATAAAAGACCCCCCAAGGTGGAATTTTTCAAGCAGTGATATAAGAAATAAAACTTCCGCTATGCAAGCTGCTAGCTTTCTCAACTACTCAAGTATACTTTGAGCTGTTGCCCAGTCCAAGCATTGATTTATATGGTGACTGATTAAATGGGCACAAGCAGAGGGTTGGGATGTGTAATTTGTCAAGGTTTGGCTGATGCAGCTAAATATTGACACTTAAGCTGGCAGAAACGTTAAATTCCCCTTATTTTAAGCTGAGTGCTAAATGTAACTATTGCAATTCAGACTTTAGAAACAAATCTACTGAATCATCCGAAAATGGAGCCTCCACTTGACCGTTGAGGCACACAAGCAGGACCACCACCACAGTGCTATAACTGACAAGCGATAGTCTTTAAAACTACCACTATTATCAGTAGTAGTAGTGGAGAGTTAATACCTGAAAAGTCTATCACTTGCCTTGGGGAAATTTCTTCAGCTCCATGGATGTTTTCACATTTTGTTACCTGTGATTCAGCACATTCGGTTGAATGCAAGAGATAAGTCAGATCAAAGAGGGGAAGACAGAAGTTGGACACCTGAGTAACAATTGCTCTCTATCTTACAATATTCCCAATGTGCATGAGTTACTTATATTTTATCAGCAATCCTTCAAGTACAGACAAAACTAAAATTCTATTGCTCTGTTGTTTCAAGCGCCTTACGTCATTACTTTTATAAATCAGATGCTTTCAAGAAGTACTGAAGCTCCGCCAAGTTCCAGCAGCCAGAGGCACAACTACTTGTGAAGGATTAAGTGGTCCAGACAAGTTTGGTCAACTAGTGCCAAGAGGTCATGGAGATCTTTGATTGCTGGGCACTGTGAGAGGGGTGATGGAGGACAGGGGTTGGTGAGACAGCTAAAAGGAGAATAAGGGTGTGGTGGGGGGGTGCAGGTAGAGTCCAGATGCTTGCACTACTGTGTCCTTGGTGGTTAAGTAAGTGACAGTGACTCACACACAAACTCCTGAGGAATTGATGTATTGGGGTCGGGCTAGTCATGTTGTGGTTGTATAGGACATTAGTTATGCCACTTTTGGAATACTGCATGCAATTCTGGTCTCCCTGCTATAGGAAAGATGTTGCAAAACTTGAAAGGGTTCAGAGAAGATTTACGAGGATTGCCAAGGTTGGAAAGTTTGAGCTGTAGGGAAAGGTTGGGTAGGTTGGGGATATTTTACCTGGAGCATCAGAGGCTGAGGGGGATTTTATAGAAGTTTATAAAATCATGAAGGGCATGAATAGGGTAAATGGTCAAAGTCTTTTCCCCAGGATAGAGGAGTCCAAGACTAGAAGACAAGTTCAAAGGGAGAGGGGAAAGATTTAAAAGGGACCTAAGGGGATTTCTTTTCACTCTGACGTGTATGGAATGAGCTGCCAGAGGAAGTGGTGGAGGTTGGCACAGTTGCTACATTTAAAAGGCATCTGGATGCGTATATGAATAGGAAAGGTTTAGAAGGATATGGGCCAAATGCTGAAAAATGGGGCTAGATTCATTTAGGATTTCAGGTTGACAAAGGACAAGTTGGACTGAAAGGTCTGTTTCCATGCTGTACACCTCCATGACTCTATGAATAGTCTGAAAACTCTTTATTTGTACCTCAGTAATTTCCACATGTCATGAAGAGCTTCCAGTTCTCCAGAAATGCCCTGTCCCTACTCAAGTGCCTTCCTTCCAATACATTGTCGGCCGAGATTCAACTGGGAGTTTTATCATATTGAGTAAAGATCATCAATAGATCATCAAGTGGAATATAAAGAATTGCAACAAAAATATTTCATTACTCACAAATTAGATACACATGGACAAAACATTAATATTTCCCTTGGTGGAATTTGATTCTATTTTATTATTTCATTACAGGGAATTTCTGAATTAGACATAAAAGGTCTTTTAGCTACAACAGAACCTATCATTATGTTAAGATTTGCATTTTAAAATACATTTCACATGTATATGTGGTTACTTGAAAATGTCTTGTAGCCGTTTGATTTTCTGCCTACACTGCTCGAGTTCAATCCAATGTGAGCTGCTTGTGATGCTTCACCGAAATTACGCTTTTCCTCTCACGCCAACAGTTTCCATGCACTTTGCAGAGGAATGCCTTGATCTGGCATTGTAACTCTGCTCATGATGCCCGCACCCTTTGGAGAACTTTGATGGTGTGCGTTTTTGTTGTCCCATTTCAGAATACAACTGAACAAAGGAATGGCAGCAGGTCAACTGGAAAATGTTCATCCGAGTTTGTAAACCTCCTTTATCCTCGCAAATCGCTTCACTCCACCACCAAGAGAGGGATCTTCAGGCACAGTCTCACAGCCAACATGGAAAGGGACATAAGGTAGGAACAGAGAGGAAGGTGTGATGTTGGGGCTGTTGGATCTGCAGTTCAATGTGCTCCCACCTCTGAGCCATTGAGCCAGAGTCAACGTGTGGAAGGCAGCTTGCCTGGCAGCCTTGGGTAGTCAACTGGGAGAAAGCGAGGATTACAGATGCTGGAGATCGGAGTCGAGAGTGTGGTGCTGGAAAAACACAGCATCCGAGGAGCAGGAGAATCGACATTTTGAGCAGAAGCTCTTCATCAGGAATGAGGCTTGTGGGACAAGGGGACTGAGAGATAAATGGAAAGGGGGTGGGGCTGGGGGGAAGGCAGTTGAGATTGTGATAGATACATGGAGGTGATAGATTAGAGAGGAGGGAGGAGCTGATAGCTAGGAATGAAGATGGACAAGTAGGACAGGTCAAGAGGTTGGATCTGGGATAAGGTGGGGAGAGGGGAAATGAGGAATCTGGTGAAATTCACATTGATTCCAAGGTGGAAAATGAGGCATTCTTCTTCCAGGCTTCGGGTGGTAAGGATTTGGCAAGGGAGGAGGCTATGGATCTGCATGTCCTTGGGGTGTGGGAGGGGCAGTGAAAGTGTTTGGCCATGGGGCATTGGAGTTATTTCATGCATGTGTCCCAGAGATGTTCTCTGAAGTGTTCTGCAAGTAGGTGTCCTGTCTCCCCAACGTAGATGAGACTTTTGCAAATAGGCGTCTTGCCTTGCATAGTCACAGAAAGAAGGGATTTCTACTTTCAGTGAAGCTACTGAGCGTGCACAAAAAGACCTTTAATAACATGTCTAATCACATGGAACTGGAGCCCAGGTCCACAGGGCACCAAAAACATCCTGTCTTATCATCCTGTAGTGTAGAATTATGTTTAGTAATGGAGTGTATGATCCCAACACAGGTAACCATTCATGGTGGCTGTTGAAAGCCATCTGTACATGTCCATGTGGCATCATCAGGAGGTGTCTTCTGTTGTGCCAGGGCACTCCTGCAGGATCATCCAGCACAATGGCGATGGAGTCAATGCAGCACTATCTTTCCCTGCATCACGTGGAGATTTTTTAAAATTCCAGCCGGCTCTTGAAACAGCAGAACAGGGCAGTCTCCATCAATTCAGCTTGTTTCTCACCCCACCATTGATCACTGCATATTTTTTCCCCACCCTGTGAATGTACGGGTAGTGTCATCTTTACAGATGGCAGCTGCAGCTCAGTTGCTTGGCAATGTTTAATATTGTAATGCGCTGATTCTGCGTATACATGCATATCACTTTGACCATAAACACAGCCATTCAATAAAGCCTGGGGCTGCTCACTCATACCAATGTGGATCTCACATTAGCACAGTTAGCAATTTGGATGATTGGGGACACTGATTGAATTGGGTGTTGTGTGCTGTATAGGGTGGGTTATTGTGAGACCCCAATGTCTTCACCCCAGTTGGAGGCACAGAGATTTGGGGTGGTCACACAGAATACTAACTTGTGGTTGGGCTTCCCTTGGCAGCTATGTTGTAATTAAAAACCTTTGCAGAGGGTGCTGCAGCACCTCTGCCAGACAAAGGCAGGAGGGAGCTGCCATTTTTCCACGTTCTCTGAGTAAACCAATTCCAGTGGATGCATTGCTAACAAGGATAGGTTCAGGATCCAGAGATGGTCGCAACCCTTATGATTGTTTTTAATGACACTCCAATTATACTCCTGGTATCTCATCACATTCAATTCCTTATTCCACTGATTGTTGTCCTTTCTTTTAACTGGCAGCAACCTTAGTAAACAACAGACTATCCGAACATGTAATATTCATTATCAACCCATCAATTCCTACAGCTACCTTCACCACACTTCCTCACCCCCTGCTACCTATAAGAACTCATTTCTATTCTCCCAGTTTTGCTATCTCTGTCTAATCTGTTCTGATAATTCCATCTCCCCCCAATGATGCTTCCTACATGCCTTCCTTTTTCTTCAACTCAGGATCCCAACACTCGGTCAATGTGAGGAGATGAATCAAAGACTGGCTGACCACTTTGAAGAACCCTGGCATTCTGTCCTCAGAAATGACCCCGAGCTTCCTGTTGCCTGCCACTTCGACCCCCCACCATGTTCCCCCACCAATATCTCAGACACAGACCTGCTATACTGTTCCAGTGAGGCTCAGCACAAAGAGTAACATCTCATTTTCTACTTGGGGAACCTGCAGCCTCTAGGACTCAACAACAAGTTCAGACCTTTAGCCTGATTCCATCCTTCCATGATTTTTACCCACTCCTACACCCAGTCCTGTTATAATATGGGATGCTTTTAGCTCAGCCACCCATTCTCATATACTCATGGGGCAATTACCACAATATGTGGGTTGCTTTCAGTATAGTTTACCGATTCTCTCCTACTTTTAGCTCTGATTATCACTTATTCAGCGTTTCTCCTGTCATAGAATCACGACAGTGTGGAAGGACGCCACTCAGCCAATTGTGTCCTCACTCACCCGCCAAAGAGCAACCCACTCAGACCCACCCCCTACCTTATATCTCTGCATTTCACATTGCCAATGCAACTCACCTGCATATCTTCGAGGAAACCGGAGCATCTGGAGGAAACACACGCAGACATGGGGAGAATGTGCGAACTCAACACAGAAACTCTCATCAGGGTGGAGTCAAACCCAGATCCCTGGCACTGTGAGGCAGTAATGCAAACCACTGAGCCACTGTTCTGTCCTTTTCTGCTATCCATTATCTCCTTGTTTACCTAGCTCTTTCATATCTCTCTCTGTTGGGGCTCCATCGCCATCTATCTGCTCACCTCTCCCCTTCCCCACCCGCTCCCTAAACCTCAGTTTCAACATAAATACCACCTTTTCCTAGTTGCTAACAGAGTTACTGGACTTGGAAACATTAACTCTGCTTTATTCCCACAGAGTCGAGAGTGTGGTGCTGGAAAAGTACTGCATGTTAGGCAGCATTTCAGGAGCAGGAAAATCGATGTTTCAGGCAAAAGCCCTTCAGCAGGAGTTTTGCCAGCAGCTTGTTTTTGTTTCAGATCTCTGACATCCACAATCCTTTGTCCTATTGCCTGGATGAATGCTTTGTCTGTTCTCTACAACCATTACCACCTAGTTTGCATTTTGTTTTATGATACCTTGGTTTCCTAGTCAACTATTCCTACAGTAGACAACCCATCCTATTTCTGCCTATCCTTGGTTTCATAGATGATCAAGAATTGACAATAGACAATAGGCAATATACAATAGACAATAGGTGCAGGAGTAGGCCATTCTGCCCTTCGAGCCTGCACCATCATTCAATATGATCATGGCTGATCATCCTTAATCAGTATCCTGTTCCTGCCTTATCTCCATAACCCTTGATTCCACTATCCTTGAGAGCTCTATCCAACTCTTTCTTAAATGAATCCAGAGACTGGGCCTCCACTGCCCTCTGGGGCAGAGCATTTCACACAGCCACCACTCTCTAGGTGAAGAGGTTTCTCCTCATCTCTGTCCTAAATGGTCTACCCCATATTTTTAAACTGTGTCCTCTGGTTCGGCACTCACCCATCAGCGGGAATATGTTTCCTGCCTCCAGAGTGTCCAATCCTTTAATAATCTTACATGTCTCAATCAGATCCCCTTTCAGTCTTCAAAACTCAAGGGTATACAAGCCCAGTCGCTCCAGTCTTTCAGTGTAAGGTAGTCCTGCCATTCCGGGAATTGACCTCGTGAACCTATGCTGCAATCCCTCAATAGCCAGAATGTCTTTCCTCAAATTTGGTGACCAGAACTGCACACAGTACTCCAGGTGTGGTCTCACCAGGGCCCTGCATCTCTTTGCTTCTATACTCAATCCCTCTTGTTATGAAGGCCAGCATGCTATTAGCCTTCTTCACTACCTGCTGTACTTGCATGCTTGCCTTCATTGACTGGTGTACAAGAACACCCAGATCTCTTTGTACTGCCCCTTTATCTAAATTGATTCCATTTAGGTAGTAATCTGCCTTCCTGTTCTTGCCACCAAAGTGGATAACTATACATTTATCCACATTAAACTGCAGCTGCCATGCATTTGACCACTCACCTAACCTGTCCAGGTCACCCTGTAATCTCTTAACATCCTCCTCACATTTCACCCTGCCACCCAGCTTAATATCATCAGCAAATTTGCTAATGTTATTACTAATACTATCTTCTATATCATTAATATATATTGTAAAAAGCTGCGGTCCCAGCACTGTTCCCTATGGTATCCCACTGGTCACTGCCTGCCATTCCGAAATGGAGCCATTTATCACTGCTATTTGTTTCCTGTCAGCCAACCAATCCAAGTTAGTACTTTGCCTCCAATACCATGCACCCTAATTTTGCTCACTAACCTCCTATGTGGGACTTCATCAAAAGCTTTCTGAAAGTCCAGGTACACTACATCTACTGGATCTCCCTCATCTATCTTCAGAGCTCCATCCTCAAAAAATTCCAGAAGATTAGTCAAGCATGATTTCTCCTTCATAAATCCATGCTGACTCTGACCTATCCTGTTACTACTATCCAGATGTGTCGTAATTTCATCCTTTATAATTGCGCCAGCATCTTTCCCACCACTGAGGTCAGACTAACTGGTCTATAATTTCCTGCTTTCTCTCTCCCACCTTTCTTAAAAAGTGGTACAACATTAGCCACCCTCCAATCCACAGGCACTTATCCCGAATCTATCGAACTCTGGAAAAAAAATCACCAATGCATCCACGATTTCTTGAGCCACCACCTTCAGTACCCTGGGACGTAGACCATCAGGCCCCGGGGACTTATCAACCTTCAGACCTAACAGTCTCTCCAACACCAAATCCTGGCAAATATAAATTCCCTTCAGTTCAGGTCCTTCAGCCACTGTTACCTCAGGGAGATTGCTTGTGTCTTCCCCAGTGAACACAGATCTGAAGTAACAATTAAATTCTTCTGCCATTTCTTTGTTTCCCCACAATATATTCCCCTGTTTCTGTCTTCAAGGGCCCAATTTTAGTCTTAACCATTTTTTTGCCTTTCACATACCTAAAAAAGCTTTTACTGTCCTCCTTTATATTTTTGGCCAGTTTACCTTCGTACCTCATTTTTTCTCTGTGTATTTCCTTCTGAGTAATTCTCTGTTGAGAAAAAGCACAGTATCAAAATGGTGGGATTGCAAAGCTCTGAGATGCAACAGGATCTGGGTATTCTAATGCAAGAATAGTGAAATGTTAGTATGAAAGTACAGCAAATAATTAGAAAAGTTAATCAAATGTTATAAGTTATTGCAAAAAAATATTGAATTCAAATGTATGGAGGTTAGGCTTCAATTTTGCAGGGAATTGGTGAACTCGTATCTGGAGCATCGTGCACAGCCCTGGTTTTCTTATGTATGGGAGAATATAAATGCGTTAATACTAGATTGGAATGGGCAACATCTCTTATGAGGGAAGGTTGCATGGACTAGACTTGTATCCACTCGAATGTGGGTATTAAGGGGTATGGCTCAGAAGCATGTATATGGCGTTAGGTTGCAGGTCAGCCAGAAACGGCAGAATAGGCTTGAAAGACCAATGAAGGGCTTATGCTCAAAACGTCGAATTCCCTATTCCTGAGATGCTGCCTAACCTGCTGTGCTTTAACCAGCAACACATTTTCAGTTGAAAGACCAAATGGTCTACTCCTGTTCCCATATTTCTGTGTTGTTATTTAGAAGAATATAAGGGTGCGTGTGGAATGATTTTTTTTTCTTGTGGGGGAATCCAGAACTAGAAGTTTAAGACTAAGGAGGCACACGTTTACAACAGAGATGAGAAGGTGATTTTTCTCTCCAAGAGTTGGGAGTCTTTAGAACTCTTATTTTGAAAAGGTGGTGGGAGCAAAGTCTCTGAATAATTTGAAGGCAGAGGTTGATGCATTTGCAGAAAGCAGGCGATTAAAAGATTATCAGGAGTAGGTGGGAATATGGATAAATCCTATTAGATGGTAGAGTGGACTGGAGAGGCCAAATAGCTTACTTCTGTTGCTAACTCACATCTTATATCTTGAACTTGAAACATTAACTCAACATGGATTAGTTAGACTGAAGGGTCTGTTTCTGTGTTGTATGACTCCATGACCTGCAGAAGCTTTCCATAACCTCGGTTTTTCATTATTTCAGATCTCCTGAATCCGCAATATTTGTTTTTATTTTGATTCCTGTCCTGACGCCTTAGTGCATTGTCCACTTAGAGGCTAATCCTGGTTTGAATTTTGCCTAGTGCTGTGTTAGCTGATCACCACCCTATTTGCAGGGAAATAATCCACATAAATTTGGGTTAGGGATTAGCCAACACAGGAGCTCAGATCAGCCATCTAGGAGCCTGCTGGCACACGCTGTCAACGGCTGAGATACGTGTGCCAGCCAATCACCTGGGCACAAGGAGTTGGTACGACAGATTTCCTGCAGTGTGTGTAAAACCAGAGAACAGGACTGAAAAAGTGGATTGAAATAATTTACACTATTATTGTGAACTTAAAGTCAGTGCAGAACCAAATGCACCCCTTTTCATCTGATTCTTCTTGGAAAGGTACATTTGACATTTCACTTTCCACTAAATTTCACAATAACACACCTCCAAAAGATTTCTAAGCTTAATTTGAATCTGAAGTCAAATTTTGTGTTCCTTCAGTGATTCAGCTTTTAGAGGATAATGTTCAGGCAAATATAAGCTCTTACTTATGCCTTTAAACCATCCAACTTAAAGCCTGAAGATTTATTCCTACTAATTACAGCAGTTAGCTGGGCAATATGATCAGCATCATAGGACATGAGTGCATAACAGTGAGTTTAATGGTGTAATTAATGCCGATCAATAGACAGTAATTAAAAATCTCAAAATCATTTTTGGTTTATGTCTACTGTACAGATTCCATCTAAGGTACAGAATATCTTTAGCCTATGTTATACATCTTCCTTTGTTAAAGACTCAACCATATAATTATCATCAATGTGAGTTGCTTCTCCGTCTCCCAAGATCAACCAAAATTCAATATCGTTTGAGACGGAATTCATTTCAGAAAGAGCCTGCATTTCTATTGTAATTATATTGACATTATAAAGTTCCTGGTGATAAAATTAATTTTGTGTGGCTAACTGGTAAATCCCATAACAGCAAAGGGTTATTTCATATTCTCATAACATTTCACCCCTCCTGCTGGTGCTGAATTCTGCTTTAGTGTAACTTCACAGCATTAGTAACCAGTTATACAAAGTCTTTCATAGCTACCGGCAGACTCCGGGTGCTTTATAACGAACTAAGTACTTTTTTGATAAACACAAAGAGGTGCAGATGATGGAAATCTAAAACAAAAACAGAGTGCGAGAGAAACACAGCAGGTCTGGCAGAATCTATGGAGAGAATACAGAGTTAATGTTTTGAGTCCTGTGAACCTTCATCAGAACTTAAGTATATTTTTGTTATGGCCTCATTTCTCAAAAAAATACATGGAATCTAACTCGGACTCAGCAAGATCACACAACCAATAAGTGACTGAGTAAACTTTTCAAACATCCTGTTGGTTAAGGGATACATACTGGCTATACATAAGAAAAATTCTGCTCCACCTCAAATAATCCATGGGATCTTTAATTGCCCAATTGATCAGGCACTTGGGGACTCGTTTCAACATCTTACGTGAAAGGTGCATGGCAATTTGCATTTTTTGGTGAACCTAAAAGCTTACACACTCAGAGGTACAAATGTGTTGCTGGTCAAAGCACAGCAGGTTAGGCAGCATCTCAGGAATAGAGAATTCAACGTTTCGAGCATAAGCCCTTCATCAGGAAGGGCTTATGCTCGAAACGTTGAATTCTCTATTCCTGAGATGCTGCCTAACCTGCTGTGCTTTGACCAGCAACACATTTGCAGCTGTGATCTCCAGCATCTGCAGACCTCATTTTTTACACTCAGAGGTAGTTGTTTTCTGAAGCATACAGTACGCCAGGGTGAAAGAATCTCATCCAAGAGCCTTTCTTTATCTGTCAGTGAATGCCAGTGGATGCGATGGCAGACACCACAATTAAAACCAACTTTCACCTCTCCAGGAGTCATCATTGCTGCATCCCCCAACAGGGGCTTGCTGGATACATATCAAACATTGATTATTCTCCTGTCCTGACCTGGAGGTACTTACTTCAATCGTAGGAACTTAGCTCCTGTCTCATTTAAAATACATGAACAAAGCATTAATGAAGCAAAGAAGATGCAATCGCAAGCTATGGGATACCTGCGATCCACAGATCCATGATGGAGAGGAGGCTACTCTTGTCCCAGAATATTTTAAAATACATAGATGGATAAAAGGACCACAATAATTTGAATAATCACACACGGATTGACGATTAATGACTGATGTTTAACTCTGAGAGCTTCTCTAGAGCACCACGCCAGGTCCTGGCTTCCTCACATTGGTTCCACGTGCACTTTTAACATCTCTACGCACCGATTGATGTCAAAGAGCCAGCAGACCTCCATAGAAGCATCCTCTTATGGAAAAGAGCCATGAACTGGGCTGGGAACAATTAACAACGATAGGATGAGGGAGGGGAGGGGGTTGGTGGGTGGAATCTTACTCTTTGACTAACCCAGCCTTGCCAATGGCTATGCCTTAACATCACTCAAGAAGAAAAGAGAGACAAACACCCCTCTTTCTTTCCGCCCTCTTTGCTTTCATTTTTTTTCTAATATAACATCAAATGATTCTGAATACTGTGGCACCAATTGCATGGAAATGAGCACCAGGCTTTGCGCAGCATAATAGCCTGGAAATACAAGAAAGAATTCATAGTGTACATCTCA
Organism: Hemiscyllium ocellatum; assembly: GCF_020745735.1. NCBI lineage: Eukaryota > Metazoa > Chordata > Chondrichthyes > Orectolobiformes > Hemiscylliidae > Hemiscyllium > Hemiscyllium ocellatum. The sequence goes on from NC_083412.1 coordinate 78,966,032, forward strand.
CACACATGGTGAAGTTATTTACGGATATACATCCAAACCATGACACTAACGGACTACAATTTCTTTGTTGAAAGATACAGCTTGTCACCAGAGGTTGAAGATTTAATTATTTTGTTTTTTTCATTAGTAGATTTTATATATGAGTAGGAACACACAAAGAAAAGTTAGCAGCAGATGGATCGGTTAAATGCAATGTGGTTAACTGCAAAGGAAATTCAAAACTTTGTTCACAGAATACTTGCAGTGAGCCAGCTGCTATACAACCAGGCGCGCTCAAACCTAACAATTAGGAGTCCCAATCACTTGCATTGTCCGATTGAAAAAAAAGGCAACGTAAGCCAGTAATAAGCAGACGACACATAGAATAATGTGCCATTTACCAACGGAGAATAAATTCATTGACTTGCCTTTCAAATCCGTGGACTGCAATTAGAACATAAAGGCACTAATGTATTTCTTTTTATAAATAACTGCTCGGAATAGGACCTTGTGAAAAGTGCTGTGACAGTTACCGATGATCCCAAGGTGAGTCTCTACACTCTCTATAACTTGTGGAATCACTTTAATTAACTGAGTACTTTTTTTGATATCAGGTATCCTTATTCGGAAATTGGTTCGGATTTAGTTAGTTGGTAGCAATCTGATATATAAGTAGGTTAAATGTTTTGAAGTTGATTTTTTTTTTCCTCTGTTTGTTTTCCTCCTCTCAGAAGGGGTTGATTCCACAGCTGCCAAGTCGGCAACTTGCCGTTCTGTTGATCAGTGCACACACTTCACATGCACTGAATGTCAGCAGAAAATGTGGCAGCGAAGGGTCATTAGAGATGGTCCCTATCTCCTCATTTCATGGTCACCTTCACTCATTGAGCAAGATCTGGGCAGGATGCGGTGGGTATGTAGAACAGGGGTGCAACTATCAATTAGGATTTTCACTTCAATATTCTTAAAAGTTTAAATAGCATTCAGAACTGGAGATGCACATATTCCAACAACATGAAAAAAATTTGTCAGTGCTTCTACTAAGATTGAAGGGCGAGAAATAATCACAAAGGCACCAAACGTACCGCCGAAAAATGTATACTGCATTCTGAACATAATTAAAACAAAATTGTAATGTCATCTTATCATTTCCAAGAAAGAAATTCTTTTTTGTTCAATAACTATAACGAAAAATTAGTAATGGAATTTAATTATTTAAAATAATATTATTTTCAGCAGCACAAAAATTGAAAGCTGCAGTGAAATATTACTGATAGTTTAAAGCAACTCCACTACTCTTAAAGCAACACAGGCTCTGTTGTACAGGATCATATCGTTCTATTTGCATAATAAGCAAAAAGGGACTGTGAGTCACTTTTGCAAACTCTAGCCTCTGCTATTTCCTGACTGAGCTAAGGGGAGGGCAGGTGGGGCGGGAAGGGCATGCTACAATGAGAAAGAAAAGCGACATCACTTGGGGCACATGATCAACGGCAGCCAATTAGCTTGAATTATCAAAAGGGAACAGTTAAATTTGTAATTTAGGTTGTGTGAAACTCTTTGGGCCTCATAAACAACCACAGAACCACAAGTTGGGTGCAGACCAGTCACACAACAGTGGGTCCGGGATATTGGTCAGCACACAGCAACTCATTCTGATTTAAACCACAGAGTGCCAAGCATTTCGTACAGTGGTAAGCATCATCTAACCACAACCAATCCACTATTTTTACATTTCAGACCTCAAAAAGTACCTTATCGTGTTGTTTGCAGCGCTGCAGAAGCTGTGTGATAAGGTAAAAGGAAATTGCCAAAGATGAACAGTACAGTGGAGAGTGCGACTCTTAAATTCTGTTGGTTTTCCTTTGAAAAGGTGGGAGACCTGTGCAACCAGTTAGGACGGCTTCACGGGACACCATGGCTTCGAACAGCATATTCGAGTCATTTCCTTCGTATCAACAGTGCTTCATGCGAGGTAAGTGTTCCAGTTTAAAGTGATTCACTCCAGTGCATGTTGAGAAATAGTCCTCCAATGTTAGATACAAGAAAGATGTTGTTGCTTTTGTGGCTGCACGATGAGTACTTACTGAGTTCATAGCTGATGCAGAAAATGGTTCATCTTTAAGTATTTCATTTAGTTGTCAATTATCTCCAGTTCAATAAATGCTCTGCTGAAGACAGAGAAGTGCCTCAGAAAAATGAAACACGTCTGTCATGAGCAGCTTTTCACCCAATATGATGTGAGTCTTGTCTAATGGCTTCATTGGAGAAAATATGTACTCTTTAAGGCTGACTGAAGAAACACTGGAGTTGTTAGTAAAGTCGTTTTGAAAACATTGAATTAGTCACCCTCGACCGTGAGGAAACAGAAGTACAAGATATATGTTCAGAAGCTTATGTCACTTTGAGTCATTAATAGTAGTCAAAATCAGGCTGCTTTTCTTTTCATGTTTTTGAAAAAGAACGATTATCATGAAGTAAAACAGACTGACAAATGCATGAGCAACACTCTTGAAACAAAGATAACTCTCTTTCTAAACTGTTGCTCAATTTTACGTAGCATGCCACTGCTTTTGGTACAGCTTGCACCTTAAGGGAGAATTTTGTACCATCGACTCATGGTGGTTGGATGATTTATGCATTCCTGCATCATCATTCAGCTCCATTGAATGGCCACAGTCCCAGTGCAAACTTGCTAACAGCTCCCTTGGCTCACTAAACAACTGTTTCCTCAGTGCTGTTAACAGCCAGAGGAAACAATATTCACCAAATAACGAGAAGGACCTTCCTGGATTCAGTTTGCTTTTATTTCATGTTTTGTTTCCAACCCGTGGCCACAGGAAAACTTATTGAGGAAATTTTTACGAGTTAGATAAGGTAATAAACAGCAATGTATAAATAATCCTGCTTCACTCCTGCAGAATGCAGGCAGCTGAGGCAGAACTGCTGAACAGTTAAGGGCATTAGTTAAGGTGCCATTTTTAGCCCACCGCACTGCGTTAAGGAGTAACAAAAGGAGAGAGCTTGAAGCAGGCAGACCACCATTGGCTGGTCTGACCAGTTGATGGCTTAAGCAAAAGAAGGGCCAATTGTCACACACAGGCCAATTAATATTCAATAGAACTTGAATAGACATTAAGAGGACTGTCATTTTAAATATGTATATAATAAAGCCATAAAATTGGAAAGGAAATCGGCTTATTTAATCTGCTTGTACTTGTGATAAATTTGTTTTGTTATTTTGGTTTGGCTTCCTCTTATTTCCTTGCCTGTGCATTGAACTCTGGTCAGCCTAGAGATATGAGACAGAAACAGAATGCCTCCTAGACTCATGCAAGTTAGATAAATAATCATAGCTGTGGGCAAATTGTTTCTGGTGCACTTTTCTCCCAGCTATTTGCGTAGCCTGGTCTTTGCAAATGTCCCCGGTGCCACTCTCTTCGTCTTGTGCAAAAACACTGCCAAAATTTATTGCCCTCGCTCTGCTAACAAACCCCAAATGGTCGGCTGTGGGGAAATAACAAGTAGTTCTCGTCCCATATATTTCACTTTATCAGTCCTTGCAGTTCTCTCAGAAGGAAACCCATAACTCTTGTAGCATGATACCCATGTTAAAAACGAGAAGGAGAGAAAAAAAGCAATTGTTCTATTCTAAGAAAACACTGGAAGAAAGCTGACGCATGAATTGAGTGTGGTACACCACAAAGGATATGGGTCTTTTCTATCATACCACACCAGGCTCTCCCTTCTGCTCTCCGACAAGGAAACTGCTGAAGTCGCACCCTCCAATGAAACATTGCGCCCCAAGAGGACGGATGTTTTCAGCTTACAGTGAGTTTAAACATTAATCCTCATAGTGAATATAAGCGCAGCCTAATTGTTCTGGTAATATATCACTCAATGGTACATTGTGTTCCAGCAAACTTTGCGCTGTGCGCTGGTAACCATTTCATTTTGTATTCACAAACTAACTATCAAAGGGTTGCAGGTTTGGGGGAGGTGAGGTAAAAAAAAAGAAAGACTTTTTTTTTCACATTGTGCTGTTCCTGAGTGCAGAAAGTCTCAAAGTGCTTCAAAGACTTTGAAACTTCTGAGTGTACACTTTGATGTGATATAGATAATGCAGCAGCCAATTTCCACACAGCAAGCTCCCACAAATGCCTATGTTATAATATCCTGGTAATCTGTTATCATAATGTTCATTGAAAGGTACACAGAGCCAGGGTATAATGGAGAACTCTGCTGCTTCCCTCCAAAATAGTGCCAAGGGAACTTCTTGATCCACCCTCAGAGTGTAAAGAGAATCTTGGTCTCATCCAAAGAGTGATGCATACATTGCACCTTTTCCTGATTGTTCTGCTCAAAAGTTCACCATAAAGGTTGATTGTTGCTAAATACATCAAACCAGTCTTCGCTCCGACTTTGTTCCCTGATGGTGTGCATTTACATCCTGAATTTTGTTAAATGTTGCTGACGTTGCATCCGTTATATTTCATTACACTTTCATTTCATAAGCAAGGGCATTTTATAGCTAAAAATATGTTGCTGGAAAAGCACAGCAGGTCAGGCAGCATCCAAGGAGCAGAAGATTCGACGTTTCGGGCATAAGCCCTTCTTCCTGAAGAAGGGCTTATGCCCGAAACGTCGAATCTCCTGCTCCTTGGATGCAGCCTGACCTGCTGCACTTTTCCAGCAACATATTTTCAGCTCTGATCTCCAGCATCTGCAGACCTCACTTTCTCCTCGAACATTTTATAGCTACCAAACTAACAACAGGTAGCATGGTGGCTCAGTGGTTGGCACTGCTGCCTCACAGCACCAGGGACCTGGGTTTGATTCCAACTTCAGCTGAATAGATTGGGTTGGGATATCTGGTCGGCATGGACGGGTTGGACCAAAGGGTCTGTCTCTATGCCTCTATGACTGTCTGTATGGAGTTTGCACATTCTTCCTGTGTCTGCAGGGCTTTCTCCCCAAAGTCCAAAGATGTACAATTTAGGTGGATTGACCATGCTAATTTGCCCAAAGTATCCAGGAATGTGCAAGCTAGGTAGGTTAGCCATGGGAAATACGGGATTTCTGGGTCAGATGCTCTTTTGAGAGTCAATGTGGATGCAATGGACTGAATGGCTAACAGGGATTCTATCAACAAGGTATTTCAGAATGTATAGCACTACAAATCTGTTGCATGAGCCAAGACTGGAAGGGATAGGCTGAATGAATATTAGAAATTGCCTGGTGTAATGTCAAATGTATTCACTGACTACCACAGGAAGGGACAATTCCATAGCACAAACTTTACTTGAAATTTGTTGCCCCCTTGCTCTCATTTGGTAAACTAATACAAGAATTTCTCTGCAAAGTCTGGGAACAAAAAGCTATTACATCCCAAATTATCCAAATGAAGGAAATAGAAATAGAAACGAAGCTGAAAAATGTGTTGCTGGAAAAGCGCAGCAGGTCAGGCAGCATCCAAGGAGCAGGAGAATCGACGTTTCGGGCATGAGCCCTTCTTCAGGGCTTCTTCCTGAAGAAGGGCTCGTGCCCGAAACGTCGATTCTCCTGCTCCTTGGATGCTGCCTGACCTGCTGCGCTTTTCCAGCAACACATTTTTCAGCTCTGATCTTCAGCATCTGCAGACCTCACTTTCTCATAGAAATAGAAGTACCATTTTTGACACCCTTTCCTTAATTTTCATTATTGGCCACATTATTGCTATCATCAGTGCTATATTTACGCAAGAAACATGTAAAAAGCTCCTAAAGTAAATTGTTATCCACTAGGAAATATATTTTGTGCACAAATATTGAGCCACCTGGGTAAAAAAGGATTTTTAGGTTAACAGGATGTTTGAAATAAATATTTTATAGTTGGGAAAAACTTGCATTTACATAGCACCTTTCGCATTCTCTCACTATCCCAAATGTGTTACAGTCAACTAATTACTTTTTGAAGTATGTTCACTGTTGAAAGGAAGGTAGCAGTGAGTTAAATCATCAGGACATGGAGCTTCAGATGTTCATTGATGGACAAATGTTCACTCAGACACAGGACAAAACTTTGTTGCAAATATAAAATCTAGAACATATGTTAAGTGAAACAGCCCTCATAGATGATCAGATGTTCATTTCTTTCTTAACTGTTTACCATTAGGTGGCACACTGGCTCAGTGGTCAGCACTGCTGCCTCATAGTACCAGGGATCTGGATTTGATTCCAACCTTGGGCAACTGTCTGTGTGGAGTTTGCTCATTCTCCATGTGTTTGTATGGGTTTCTTCCGACAGTCCGAAGAGGCGGGGTTCTGGTTAATGGAGGATGGGGAAAGAATTGTTGCTGTTAAGAGCTGCTCCTTTTTTTTTGAGGTATTTTCAGTGTTACAGCTGATTTTCTTGAACTCAAGGTGCAGTAATTACTGTGTTGTAAGCTGTTACATTGTTTTGGAACTTTGGGGGAAAATAAACAAAACAACGGCACTTTAAAAAGGAGGAAGAGAGACACAAGGCAGTGACCACATGGTCAGTGAATCAAATGAGAAAGAAACCAACATTGCTGTCTGACACATCAGTGAATCTGCACAGCTACGGCCTTTGCTGTTTGAGTTATGGAATGAGCTGCCAGAGGAAGTGGAGGAGGCTGGGGCATTTATAACAGTTCAAAGGCATCTGTATCAGAATATGGATAGGAAAGGTTTACAGGGATATGGGCCAAGTGCTGGCAAATGGGAATAGATTAATTGAGGATTTCTGGTTGGCATGGACATGTTGGACTGAAGGGTCTGTTTCTGTGCTGTACATCTCTATGACTCTATGACTATGTACATGATAGGTGGTTTAACCACGCTAAATTGCCCATAGTATCCAGGAATGTGCAGGCTAGGTGGGTTAGCCATGGGAAGTGCAGGGTTACAGATTCGGTCTGGGTGGGATACTGTTTGGAGGATCGGTGTGGGCTTGCTGGGCCTAATGTCTGGAGGGATGCTATGATTTGAGTATAACAAAAGATCAATGCAGTGAAAAGTGATAACTTGTGTTGAGCTTGCTACAGAAATATCAGCTGAGAAGTGGTGAGCATTTGACCAGTTCACAAATAAGCTCATTTTGATATTTAATGGAGTGAATGTGTTCATTTAGACAGATCCTATTCCCTAAGCTGTTATAAATACTGCCCAAACTAAACTTTGCTTCCGTAAATATTAACCCACACCCTCCTGAGTAAACAAGCTGGCTAGTTTCTTAGTGTCAGATGGGGTAAAGTGGGAGCTCTGTACATTGGCATGCAGCAGTGGTTCAAGCTATACTTACCACAAGGACCCAAAATCTTTCCTCAGTGCAAGATCAGCATTTAAGAACAATAACATACAGGTTTATTTTTTGACTTGCAATCTTAGAGAGAGTGTCGCATCTGTTCATTCAGAACATCCTGTAAAAGTGTTGCTTCAAATGGTGTCATTGTGAAACCACACCTGCAGTGAAATCTCAAGCTTGAATGCATGGCTGTCAGAGCAAGTGTTAGCATTATTCTTTTTGCAGGACGTTTTATAGAATGGAATCTCATTGGCACAGTATTCTGAATCCCACAGATGCACCCCCTACAGGGTCACCTCCTTCAACAGCAAATGACCACGCCGTCCTTAAATTAGAGCACTGATTTATCATTCAGCCCAAATGATATTTAACTGTACAGTCATGGGTACGCACGTGGAGCGGACACTGATGTGATGGCATCATGTATTTCTGATATCACTGTGTGGGAGTTTTAAACTTGAGAAGTCTGTGCAAACGACTGTGGTTGCACATTCCAGATGTTGATGTAAACTGGTTTATATTAGTTTTCTGATTCCAACTTGAAAATAAAAGTGAGGAGTCTAAACCATCTAGGAGCACAGTCAGGATCTGTTCTGCATTTAAGAAACTGTGCATAATTTGTTAACCCTCTCCCACCATATGGTTTTCCAATAGTAACTACCTAATCCCCAGAAATGCAAACTCAAATTATTGCCCACATATGGAGGCCAACAGCCCAAGGGGAGTCTGAGTCAGTTCGAGACGAGTCAAAATAATGTCTTATTCTTTAAAGCTTTATAAGATGAATAGGGGATGACTCGTGCCCAAAGCAGAGAGCTGGGACTCTGATTTGTGTATTTGTTCTCCAGTGATCGTTCTCTATGCAGTGGGGTAAAAACAATGACTGCAGATGCTGGAAACCAGATTCTGGATCAGTGGTGCTGGAAGAGCACAGCAGTTCAGGCAGCATCCAAAGTGCAGCAAAATCGACTTTTCGGGCAAAAGCCCTTCATCAAGGCATCCTGATGAAGGGCTTTTGCCCGAAACATCGCTTTCGCTGCACTTTGGATGCTGCCTGAACTGCTGTGCTCTTCCAGCACCACTGATCCAGTTATCCATGCAGTGCTAGCACCCCGAAAGGTTGTGTGTTCAAGGTTCACCCCTGAAACATGATCAGAGAACTTGGGCTGTAGGGCTGAGGGAGTGCTGCATTGTCAAATGCTGGTGATGCTGCCCAGTGGATGAGACATTAAGTCCAGGTAAGGTCTGTTGTCGAAACTGAGTGCTCAATATTCAATGGCACGCTGTCAAAGGAAAAACATGAAATTCTTTCTGATGGTCTGTCTGGTATCTATCGCTTGGGGACTAGAGAGTTTGGGGAATAAGGAGGGGGTGTAGGGTGGAGCATAGGAGGTCGTAGGGTGACTTTGCAGAGATTTATAAAATCATGTGGGGCATGGATAAGGTGAATAGCAAAGGCCTTTTCCCTAGGATAGGGGAGTTCACAACCAGCAGTTTATTTTATAGGTGAGAAGAGAAAGATTTAAAAGGGACCTGAGGGGTAATTTTTTTTCTCTTACAGAGGGTGGTTCATATAAGTTCATAATATGTAGAAGCAGAACTAGGCCATTTGACCAGCCAAGTCTGTTCCACCATTCGATCGTGGCTGATGGTCTCCTCACCCCTATTTTCCTGCCTTCTCTCCATTACCCTCCAACCCATTACCAATTAAATATCTGTCTAACTCCTCTTTAAATTTACTCACTGTCCCAGCATCCACCACACTTTGGGCTAGCGAATTCCACAGATTCACAACTCTTTGGGAGAAGTAGTTTCTCCTCAATGCTGTTTTAACTCTGCTACCCCTTATGAGAGACTATGATCTCTCGTCCTAGAATGCCTCACAAGAAGAAGCATGCACTCCACATCTATTTTGTCCACACCTTTGATCATTTTGAACACCTCAATTTGATCTCCCCTCATTCTTCTAATTTCCAGAATGTATATGTCTGAACCATTCAATGTCTCTTCATACGACAAATCCCTCATCTCTGGGATCAATCTAGTGAACCTCCACCGAACTACCTCCAATGCTACTACATCTTACCTCAAATAAGGGGACCGAAACTGTGCACAATATTACAGGTACAGTCTCACCAATTTAAATTAGTCTGCAAAAAGATATCAGATAAATACTTAAAGAAACAAATGGCAAATATGATTAAGGATGTAGGACTAACAGGGTTTCTCTTCGAAAGAACTGGAGCAGACTCAATAGACTGAGAAGCCTCTTCTGCTTCTATTTTAATCATTTGTGTGCTATGAATGTTACTGGGATGGCCATTCTTAGTTGTCCTTGAAAAGGTGGTGGTGAGCTGCTTCTTGAAGTGTTGTAGTGCCATTGGATAGATAGACAATGCCCTTCAGAAGGGATATGGAATGAACTGCTAGAGGGAGGAAGTAGTAGATGCAGGTACAGTTGCAACATTTAAAAGACATTTGGATAAGCACATGAATAGGAAAGGTTTAGAGGGATATGGGCCAAACAGGACCAGTTTAGTTTGTGAAACCTGGTCAACGTGGATGAGTTGGACAGGAGGGTCTGTTTAAGTGCTGTATGAGTCTATGATCATCAGCACTGAAAGCAGATTATCTGTCCTTAGTTACAGCGATGTTCATTGAAACTTGCTGGACACAAATCATTGTTGTATTTTTGACAATACTGAGTGCACTAAAAAAAAAGTACTTCGTTGGCTGTTAACTTGCTTTGGGAAATCCTGAGATTGTGAACGTGTCCTTATAAATGCACCCATTGTTTTTACATGTTTCCAACACTCCTGAGTCCCTCTACTGTGTTACTGGAGCATTTAGTCAGCTCCTTTCTCCCATGATCTGCACTCCTTCCACAGAAACACAAACAGATCTTAGCTGAGGAAACAAAGATTCAAATGTAAAAACAAAAGGTAAACAATTAGAAAAGAAGACAAGGGAATGTAAAACAAATTACACCTGTTTCAAATTAGTTTTCTAATTATCCAATCAGGAGCTGAACAAAATGATATAACAACCACATTCAGCTGTCATGAGTGGGTGAGGGTGAATCAGACTATTAGAATGCATTATGTTAAACCAACTCTTCAATTTTGAATATTGACATATTTGGCTTCAAACCCCAAGTAAGCGTTTAATTTCACATTTTAATGTTGGTACACAATTTTATTTGCACTCTCTTGATCAGAATAAATTATCAATGGCCCAAAAATGAAACTCAACTATCTACCATCCCCAAGATACTGGGAACTTCAGACTGAAACTGGCTTTTCCCTTTTCCACTAACCTACCACACAGCCTTAAACAGTCTCACTTGTAAGGCAACTGTGTTCGATAAATCACCAGTGAGACTTTGGGAACCTCAGCCATTATTCTGGCTTAGACTTCCTCTTGAGGGTCCCAATTTCTAGAGGGTAGCAGCCAGTAAATCTCTTCTTACCAAACATCCTGGCTATCACTTGATGAGCTAGGCCTCTGATAGGTCTGGGCACATCAGGTTAACCTTTACAACAATAAGTGGACTAGGTTAATCCTGAGCACTATTTCTGATTGCACTGTTGCAAGTATAAAGATTCACAAGGACAAACTGACAAAAGATTAATTCAGAACTAACATTGGAAGGCATGTGTTCATAGTGTGAGCACATTTCTAATTAGTTCTGGTTAGACAAAACCCTTGAGTCATATACAGTATGATATCATGGGGGTGGGCAGTGTTCAAAGGCCTGTACAGCAGGAGGAATGAGAAAGGCCCAATAGCCTTTAATATTCAACTTCACTTATATGATTAGATTAGATTAGATTAGATTACTTACAGTGTGGAAATAGGCCCTTCGGCCCAACAAGTCCACATCGACCCGCCGAAGCGCAACCCACCCAGAACCATTCCCCTACATTTACCCCTTCGCCTAACACTATGGGCAATTTAGCATGGCCAATTCACCTAACCTCCACATATTTGGACTGTGGGTATATACCCGCTTAAATTGTGGGATCTGAGATTCCTGCCACTCTCGAAACTTCCAGAGAATTAGGATGTAGCATTTCAACTAATACAGTGTCCAAAGTGCAGTTAGTACTAAAGCAGTAAGGACTTCAATTTTACAATTGTGCCAAATACAACAGGCCAACTGAACTTAATAATCAAATATATTGTTGATGTCTAAGTGACATAATCTTATGAAAATTGAAATATCATTATTAAGCTTCTGTGTAAATTTAGAAGGGACAACCATTGTCCACTCCAAGACTTCTGGGATACAACTGTCTATGAAATAGGCAGAGATCTTTTAAATCTACTTGATATTTACATCCCTTTGCATCAATTCACAACCAAACAGGAGTCGATAATTGGCCCCAGACAATATCCCACAATTTCATCTCAAGCTATTTCAAAAACATTCCTGAACCTTTCCCAGTGCCTATTTTTCATTCTTTAGTTAAGTAACCTAGCCTTGTGAAACTGTCATTTTTTCACTATTTTATAATTTTATCAAATTCCATGTCTGGCCTTCAGGTTCAACTACCCCTTCAATTTGGAAATTAAAAAGTTTACAGTGAACTTTAGAACCTAAGTCCATTTTATTGCTTCTGATAATGTTGAATATGTCCCATAGGGTGAACAAGAAAAATTGCACTATATAATATAAACTGCAGTGCCCATAATGGACGACCAAGTCATAAAGCCAGCTTTACACACAGATATAGAGTTGAAAATTGACTCAGTACTTCAGAGTAGCAATTTTTCCCACTGAACCAGAAGGTTTGAGTTCAGGTCTTATTCCGGAAACTCAAAGACAAAATCTAGTGTAACCATGGAAAGTTACACTTTTTGAGGTATTTCTGGTGAAACGTTAAACCAAATATTCATCTGCCTCTCAGGTGAAGGGATAATGACCCTATGACACTATTCTCCATGTTGGCCAAGTCAACATTTATTCTTCTACCAACCCACCTCTTGTTTCTTTCACTGTTATTCATGAGAACTTGATGTACACACATTTTGTTGCTGGGCTTCCTACAAAAATGAAAAAACTGTATGGCTATTTCATTTAGTGAAGGCTGCTTTGGCATACCTTTGAGGTCATGAAAGGTAAATGCAGGTATAAGTAAATACAAAACTTTATTTTACTTCATTGGAACAATTTACATCTGACATCAAAAACAGAAAGTGCTGGACAGTCATAGCAGATCCATCCATTTTGACTGAGCAAGCTAGCTAATCAGTGCTTGGTCTTCTTTCATCTGTTGTCTCTACAGATACCACTTGACATTTTGTGTGTTTCCAACATTTTCTGTTTTCACTTGAAGTCAAGAATCAAAATTCCTTCATTGACAGTGAATTCAATTGAGAAAATGTAGGTAATGTTTACTTTTTTCAGTGAGTAATTACTTTTCCAGGCTTAATAAGCGACCATATATGTCACTCAACACCAACAGATATTTGGTGGACCTTTGCTCAAAAGCAATTCAAGAAAGAGATAGATATATGTTTAGACTTTAAATGCATCAAAGACAATGGGAGAAAGGAGAATTTTAGCACAGAGATAGATCACAGAATCGCGCAGTATAGAAGAGGTACTCCAGTCCGTTAAGTCTGTGCCGTAGATGATCAGCCACAATCAGACTGAATGGCAGATCAGACTGGAAAAGCTAAATGACTCACTCATGTTCTCTCTCGGATTCTACCTTATAGATTATGTTGAAATGACATTCCTAATTCTGCTGTTTTGGAGCTTTGTAAGGACAGAAAACAAACATGTGCAGTGTTAAATTAATAACAAGGAATGTCCTACAAATGCACCAAGTATTTGACTGCCACTATCAGCAACAGTTACTTTCAAATTCTAACTTAATTTAATTTATTTTTGCCTAAACTATTAAGGAGGCATTTATCTTAAGTGGCACAGTTCCCGACTCAGGCGACTGACTGTGTGGAGTTTGCACGTTCTCCCTGTGTTTGCGTGGGTTTCCTCCGGGTGCTCCGGTTTCCTCCCACAGTCCAAAGATGTGCGGGTCAGGTGAATTGGCCATGCTAAATTGCCCGTAGTGTTAGGTAAGGGGTAAATGTAGGGGTATGGGTGGGTTGCGCTTCGGCAGGTCGGTGTGGACTTGTTGGGCAAAGGGCCTGTTTCCACACTGTAAGTAATCTAATCTAATCTAATCTCCACTTTATAAAGCACCAAGCCTAGCTCAAGCAATTGATTGGAAAGATGTTAACTACTTAACATAAGTGCCTATCTTTATGGTTTTTGTAAGTTGTACATGTGCTTGCACTGCTTATTCACACTTTTATAAAACAACTTCCATTTTAATGCTAATTGGTTATGATAGTCTGTGAATAAAAATTCCTTTGTCCTTTGTGAGGCTTCAGGTTTCATGCAGCTTGCTGGCTGGATGGTATAACATAACAGCCCATCTTTCTCTATTTCCTGGGTGTGCTTCAACTCCAGTATAGTGGCCCATGTGTATCCTGTTTATTGCAGCTGCTCAGATCCAGTGCCAGATACTATTATCAAAGTTGCAAGTGTCAGAAAACAATTATTCCTTGTGATGGCAGTATGGAGACATTCTTTTTGTTGTTATTCATGGATGTAAATATATTTTTAAATTACCACATAATACATTTAGTGTGTTTTAGCTATAGGAATCAGTTATTCTTCATTTATTATAGATCCAAAAGATATTCCCCTTCTTTTGAAGGCACTGAGTGTGATGCCATTCTCTCTTGTTACTTTAGGTAGGCAGCCAGTCTTAGCAAGTCAGTATAGATGGTGAGAGGGAGTGGAAGATGGTCGTGAATGCTGGTCAAGCCCAATGCCAGCATAAAATGCCATTACTTCCACAGATCTTCCATCATGGAGCAGTAATCGACAGCGTCTTCAGGGAAAACAAAACTGGAGCTCGATTTGAACACAGCTTTGCCTCCCACTTTGGCAGCACATTCGGTGTCAGCTGTGACTCAGTTGAAGGCAAATCTCACCTTTAATTCAGCATGTCGTGAGTAGACATCTGACACTGGGGGTTCAAAACTTAATAACTATATGCCCACATCTTCCCTCAGTCAACTGGAAGCACAAGTGGGGGTAGGTGCAAGGAAGGTGCTGGAGGGATATTCAGTAGGTTGGGAGGATTCTGGTGAGGACTAAGTTACCTTCCTGCCTCTGTCCAATGAAGTTCATGGTAGGAGGGCGTTCAGACAAGCTTCTTGCCCTCAAAGCTAATTGATGCCCTAAGGTGAATACCAGAAGCATGCAGGCAGGAACTCGGCCACACTGGGATGCATTAAACCAACTCTCTATCTTTACATTGCTTGTCAACTTCCAGAGGACATAGTCATTCAAAGTGGTTCCCTGTGCTGACAGGGAGAAAGTGAGAACTGCAGATGCTGGAGATCAGAGTCGAGAGTGTGGTGCTGGAAGAGCATAGCAGACCAGGCAGGATCCAAGGATTAGGAGAATCGATGTTTCGGGAAAAAGCCTTGTGCTGACTGACAGTCTGTGCCCTTTCTGGCAACCCGCTCCCAACCCCTCAGCTTCCCCATGCTGCCTTCCTCCAAGGACCCACTCCTCAAATCCCACCTGTTCATCCTAGGCTTCCAATGGTGCATTATCATTGGTTGCCATTATTCCCAGACAGACAATGGAGAGCATTCCATCAATCAGAGGATTTAACCCCAGGGAAAGGCTGGCAGTGACCACTTCAGTATTCAATGGGACATACAGGACTCTGTCTGGTTCTCCAGCCAGCCGGCCAGACCACCGTTTTAAACATTAAATGCTGCCTGCTGAATCAAACACACACAGAAAAATAGACTTACAGTCCAGTGAAATATTGAGGAAATCCTCAGTAACCAGGGTAAGTGAGGCCTAAAGACTTGCTTGTTCAGCTGATGATGCACTGTTGCTCTTCTTGGCTCCACAAGGAATGTAAAAACCAAGCTTTCAAACTAACATCTTTGGGCATCTTTGGCCCTGGCTCATCTATCAACTAGCATCACCGAATGCCAAAGACACAAAGCTTAAATCATTGGTCAAAGTGGAAGTCAGGCCCCAATTATGTCACTGGAGCCCAATGGATATGTTAAAAGAAAGTCAGTGTTGGATTCCAGCAGAGATTGATCCTTCCTGAACAAGCTGATTAACACTGCTGGAAGGGAAAGTGACATTGACAAATAAATCTCCGAGATGATGTTATCTGCTGTTATCCCTGATTTGATGGACAGGTTGAAAATTGCCCCTACAATGCTGGCTGGTGCCAGAATATTGGATGATGGACTGTTATCCTAATCTGTAGAGCCACGGTAAATAAACATAGGGACATTTGTCAAGAATGCCAAGCTGGAAACTCAGGGTATGATGAATCATGGTTTACCGAAACAGAAAATACCTAATGAATTCAGAATTTTAAAAAAAGGAATCACCCTTAAGGTTTGTGGATTATATACTTTCAGGTCACATGCTTGCAGTTATGTTTTCAGTAAAACCTTCACTTCCTGATGTTGAGATGCATAGTGTTCAAAACAAGCTGGAGACCCACATGATTTTGCAATAACTCAGCACATTCCATCAACAAAGAACTGGAAACATTGTAATGATCTTGGCATCGAAATTGATAAACAGTGGAGCCAAAAACAATAAAACTAAATTGGCTAGAAACTGTCTTGTATGCTGAAAAATTGATGATCTCAGATATATATAAGAATAATAGGGTTGTAGAGGATTTTAATTTTCAAAACTTGACTGGGACTGCCATAGTGTTAAGGACTTGGATAGTGAGAAATTTGTTAAATGTGTTTGAGATAATTTTCTTTCTCAATATGTAAGTATTTCTACTAGAGAAGGAGCAACATATAATCTTCTCTTGGGAAATAAGGCAGGGCAAGTGACTGAAGTAATAAAAGTAAAAGGGGAACACTTTTGGAGTAGAGATCCGAATTCTATCTGTTTTAAAATAGTTATGGAAAACGCTAGGCCTTCCTTCCATGAAAGTTAAAGTTCCTAATTGGAGTAAGACAAATATTATTGGTGTGAGAGGGGAACTTTCAAAAGTTGTTTGAAGTAGACTGCTTGCAGGTAAAGAAATGAACCACAATTGGGAGGCTTTCAAAAGTGTGATAATGAGAGTTCAGAGGCATTATATTCCTGTTAGAGTGAAGGGTACAACTGGTAAGAGTAGGGAACAATGGATGAATAAAGGTATTAAGGTTCTTGTCAAGACTAAGAAAAGTCATATATTAGGTATAGACAACTGGGATCAAATGAATCATCTCCTGAAGAGTATAAAGGGTCTGGAAGCCTTCTTAAGATGGAATTCAGGAGAGCAAAAAGGAGATATGAACTAGTTTTGGCAGATAAGGTTAAGGATAATCCATAGAGATTCCTCAAGTACATTAACAGGAAAACAGCAACTATAAAACGGGCCCCTTAAAGATCAACGAGGCCTTCTTTGTGTTGAACCTCAGTAGATGGAAGAGATACTAAATGAACACTTCACATCTGTTTTTACTGAGAAGAAAGAAATGGATACTAAAGAACTCGGGGGGAAATAAAAAGATATTTTGTAAACAGTTCACATTACAGAAGAGGAAGTGCTGGAGGTCTTAGAAAACATACAGGTGGACAAATCTCCAGGACCTGATCAAGTGTATTCCAGGATATTGTGGAAAATTAGGGAAGAAATTTCAGGGCCCTGAGAGAGACATTTGTGTCATCTGTAACGACGGGTGAGTTGCCGGAGATCTGGAGGGTGGGTAATGTTGTACCTTTATTTAAGAAATGCTGAAAGGCAAAATCTGCATGCTATAGAAAACCGAAAGAACTGCAGATGCTGCAAATCAGAAACAAAGCCTGAAGTTGCTGGAAAAGCTCAGTAGGTCTGGCAGCATCTGTGAAGAGAAATCAAAGTTAAAATTTCGGGTCCGGTCACTCTTCTTCAGAACTAAAAACTTCCTCAAAACAGTTCTGAGGAAGGGTCACCAGACCCAAACCATTAACTCACAGCTGCTGCCAGAACTGCTGAGCTTTTCCCACAAATTCTGTTCTCGTGCCTTTGAACTACAGACTTGTCTGACATAGGTAAAAAGAAGAACAAAGAACAAAGAAACTTTACAGCCCAGGAATAGGCCCTTCGGCCCTCCAAGCCTGAGCCAATCCAAATCTACTGTCTAAACCTGTTGGTCAATTCCTGAGCATCTGTATCCCTCTACTCCCCAACTACTCATGCATTTATCCAGATGCATCTTAAATGAATCTACTGTGCCTGCCTCTACCACCTCTGCTGGCAATGCGTTCCAGACGCCCATCACCCTCTGTGTGAAGTACTTGCCGCGTGTATCCCCCTTAAACTTTCCACCTCTCACCTTGAAAGTGTGATCTCTCAATATTGAATCCTTCACCCTGGGAAAAAGCTTGTCTCTATCCACCCTGTCTGTATCCTTCATGATTTTATAAACCTCAATCAGGTGCCCTCTCCATCTCCTTTTTGTATAATGAAAATAAACCTAACCTACTCAACCTTTCTTCATAGTTAGTGGGTAGGTTGTTGGAAGTGATTCTGAAAGATAGGAATTACAGTACATGCAATTGGAGAGGCAAGGATTGAATAAGGATAACCATGATGTGGAGGTGCCAGTGTTAGATTGGTGTGGACAAAGTTAAAAATCACACAACACCAAGTTACCGTCCAACAGGTTTATTTGGAAGCTCTAGCTTTCAGAGCGCTGCTCCTTCATCAAGTAACTAGTAGGGCAGGATCATAAGACATGGAATTCAAAGCAAAAGATCACAGAATAAGGATAGTCAGCATGGATTTATGCATGAGAAACTGTGTCTCACAATCTTGATTGTGTGTTTTGAGGAAGTAATCAAAAATATTGAGGGCAGAGTGGTAGAGGTAGACTTTAATAAAGCCTTTGGCAAGATTCTACATTGTCGCCAATTAGTAAAGTTAGGTCACATGGGATTTATAGAGAGCTTGCCAATTGGATGCAAAATTAGCTTGACAGAAGGAGACAGAAGGTGATGGTGGAGGGAGGATTTTCATACTGGAAGCCTGTGACCACTGGTATTCCACAGAGATGAGCACTGCATCCACTTTTGTTTGGGATTTATATGAATACATTGGATAAGAATTTAGGAGACACGGTTAGTAAGTTTGTGGATGGTGGCATAGTGGACAGGAAACATGTCAGTGGTGTGTTCCCCAGATTGTGCTGAGTCTAATCTAGATAGAGTACCCACTGAAGTAAAGGTCTCAGTGCTGGATGAGAGTGCAGCTGATTGTTTTGCCAATGCATCCTCTGAAAGTTCACAGGTTTCCTTCACAGAGGGGGTGCTATAGCTGACATGGTTCAGGCTGTGGCCTCTATCTCTACAAAGAGATCTTGATCAAGTGGGTCAATGGGCATTTTGGTAAAATGAACATGGGCTGAACTTAGACAATAGACAGTAGATAGACAATAGACAATAGGTGCAGGAGTAGGTCATTCTGCCCTTCGAGCCTGCACCACCATTCAATATGATCATGGCTGATCATCCTTAATCAGTATCCTGTTCCTGCCTTAATCTCCATAACCCTTGATTCCACTATCCATGAGAGCTCTATCCAACTCTTTCTTAAATGAATCCAGAGACTGGGCCTCCACTGCCCTCTGGAGCAGAGCATTCCACACAGCCACCACTCTCTGGGTGAAGAAGTTTCTCCTTATCTCTGTCCTAAATGGTCTACCCTGTATTTTTAAGCTGTGTACTCTGGTTTGGCACTCACCTATCAGCAGAAACATGTTTCCTGCCTCTAGAGTGTCCAATCCTTTAATAATCTTATATGTCTCACTCAGATCCCCTCTCAGTCTTCTAAACTCAAGGGTATACAAGCCCAGTCGCTCCAGTCTTTCAGCGTAAGGTAGTCCCGCCATTTCCAGGAATTGACCTTGTGAACCTACGCTACTCTCCCTCAATAGCCAGAATGTCTTTCCTCAAATTTGGAGACCAGAACTGCACACAATACTCCAGGTGTGGTCTCACCAGGGCCCTGTACAGCTGCAGAAGAACATCTTTACTTCTATACTCAATCCCTCTTGTTATGAAGGCCAGCATGCTCTTAGCCTTCTTCATTACCTGCTGTACCTGCATGCTTACCTTCATTGACTGGTGTACAAGAACACCCAGATCTCTTTGTACTGCCCCTTTATCTAAATTGATTCCATTTAGGTAGCAATCTGCCTTCCTGTTCTTGCCACCAAAGTGGATAACTATACATTTATCCACATTAAACTGCAGCTGCCATGCATTTGACCACTCACCTAACCTGTCCAGGTCACCCTGTAATCTCTTAACATCCTCCTCACATTTCACCCTGCCACCTAGCTTAATATCATCAGCAAATTTGCTAATGTTATTACTAATACCATCTTCTATGTCATTAATATATATTGCAAAAAGCTGCGGTCCCAGCACTGAACCCTGTGGTACCCCAGTGGTCACTGCCTGCCATTCCGAAATGGAGCCATTTATCACTACCCTTTGTTTCCTATCAGCCAACCAACTTTCAATCCAAGTTAGTACTTTGCCTCCAATACCATGCACCCTAATTTTGCTCACTAACCTCCTATGTGGGACTTTATCAAAAGCTTTCTGAAAGTCCAGGTACACTACATCTACTGGATCTCCCTCATCCATCTTCAGAGTTGCATCCTCAAAAAATTCCAGAAGATTAGTCAAGCATGATTTCCCCTTCATAAATCCATGCTGACTCTGACCTATCCTATTACTACTATCCAGATTTGTCGTAATTTCATCATTTATAATTGCGCCAGCATCTTTCCCACCACTGAGGTCAGACTAACTGGTCTATAATTTCTTGCTTTCTCTCTCCCACCTTTCTTAAAAAGTGGTACAACTTTAGCCACCCTCCAATCCACAGGAACTGATCCCGAATCTATCGAACTCTGGAAAATAATCATTAACGCATCCACGATTTCTCGAGCCAACTCCTTCAGTACCCTGGGATGTAGACCATCTAGCCCCGGGGACTTATCAAACTTCAGATCTAACAGTCTCTCCAACACCAATTCCTGGAAAATATAAATTCCCTTAAGTGCAGGTCCTACAGCCACTGTTACCTCAGGGAGATTGCTTGTGTCTTCCCCAGTGAACACAGATCTGAAGTAACAATTCAATTCTTATGCCATTTCTTTGTTCCCCGTAATATATTCCCTGTTTCTGTCTTCAAGGGCTCAATTTTAGCCTTAACCAATTTTTGAATTTCACATACCTAACAAAGCTTTTACTATCCTCCTTTATAATTTTTAGCCAGTTTACCTTCATACCTCATTTTTTCTCTGCGTATTTCCTTCTTAGTAATCCTCTGTTGTTCTTTAAAAGCTTCCCAGTCCTCCGTTTTCCCACTTATCTTTGCTATGTTATACTTTTTCTCTTTTAACTTTATATTTTTCTTAACTTCCCTCGTCAGCCACGGCATCCCATGCCTCCTCCTAGGATCTTCTTCCTTTTTGGAATGAACTGATTTTGCATCCTCTGCATTATACACAGAAATATCCATCAATGTTCCTCCACTGCCATCCCTGCTAAGGTATTGCACCTTTAGCCAGCTCCTCCCTCATAGCTCCATAGTTCCCTTTATTCAGCAGAAATATTGTCACTTCTTAGACACAACTTAGACAATTAATGGAGGGACCCTGGGTAATGTTGTAGAACAGAGAGATTGAGGGGTTTAGGTACATAATTATTTAAAATTTGCGTCACATGTGGTTAAGAAGGCATTTTGCATGCTTGCCTTCAATGCTCAGATCTTTGGGCATAGGACTTTGGACATCATGTTGAGGTTGTACAGAACCCTGGTGATGCCTTTTCTGAAGTATTGTGTGCAATTCTGGTCCCCCTGCCATAGGAAGGATATTATTAATTTGGAGAGGGTTCAGAAAAAAAAACATTATAGGATGTTGCCAGGAATGGAAGGTTTGAGTTATAAAGTTAGGCTGGGACATTTTTCACTGGTGTGGAAGAGGTTGAGGGGTGATCTTATAGAGGTTTGTAACATACTAAAGGACATAGAAAAGGAAAATAGCAAGGGTCTTTTCCAAGGGTGGGTGAGTTGAAAACTAGGTGACATACTTTTAAGATGAGAGGAGAAACTTTGGAAAGGACATGAGGGGCAATGTTTTTACACAGAGAGTGGTTCATATGTAAATTGAACTATCGGAGAAAGTGATGGATCCAGGTATAGTTACAATGTTTAAAAGACATTTGGATATGTACATAAGTAAGAAAGGAGGGATATGGGGGCCAATTGCAGGCAAGTTTGATTTGGGAACATGGTTACCATGGACCAGTTGGACCAAAGGGTCTGTTTCTGTGCTGTATGACTTTATGCCTCCACATCCACTTAACTTTTTATGGGTTTTTTTACATGCAAGAGTATTCAACTGGATTGAAATGCTGAAATGTATTTCTTGCATAATGGCTTCCAACATTTATAATTTGTATTTGAACATAGAAAAACAGCCCCAAGACAAATCACAGCAAAATAGAAATGGACTCTGAGCCAAAGAAGGGGATACTAATGTAGGTAATAAAAGGCAGTTTTGTTTTAAACAGGATTTTGAAGAAGGATTAAGATATAAAGGAGTTTAGAAAGGGATTTTGAGAGATCAGGTAACTAAAGTCCCAGGCGTGACTGAAAGCAGGTGGAAGCAGAAGAGGCTATTGTTAAAGGAGTGGAGACATTGGAATGAGGGGTTGAAATGGATGGCTGTACTTTCTGTGGTTAGAAGAGGTTAGGGAGAAGCGAAGTTACCTTTTCTCTTAAATAGCCTCTACAATTTAATGGAAGTTTCAACTGATTGGTGTATTTTTAATAAGATCATTTCTCTATTTAATAATTAGACCAATATTTGATGCTACTGCTACACCATTATTTTCTCCATCATTCACATCTTAATGTAGACTTTAGTCACCTACAGAACAAATTACTGTTCTGCCAAAAATAATCCGGCAACCTAAAAAACTAATTTCATTTTTCTCTGCATGGATGTTGCATGATCTGCTAAATATTTCTAGGATTGCTGTTTATATATTTTATGTAAGTAACCAGGAGGTTTGCTAAGGAGTTGTTCCTTTCTAATTGGTACTTGATTAATCAACTGTAGACAATAGAGAACAAATAGCTTAATCATTCATCAGAAGTCAAAGCTCACTCTTATTGATCAAATACATTTCTGCAAGTAAAATGATTGCAGTAATTTTAAGTTGAATGAATTCACATCATATAAATTCAACTAAATTTCAAAATTGACCAAAGTGCATTTGAAATAGTCCATGGATGGTGGCAATAAGCTATGCTGAAAGCTGTGAAATGAAGGAGACCTTGTTAGTCATGATATGGGTGCAATATCTATAAGACCATAAGACATAGGAGTGGAAGTAAGGCCATTCGGCCCATCGAGTCCACTCCGCCATTCATTCATGGCTGATGGGCATTTCAACTCCACTTTACCAGCGTTCTCCCCGTAGCCCTTAATTGCTCGAGAAAACAAGAATCTATCAGTCTCTCTGTCTTGAAGACATTTAGCATCCCGGCCTCCACTGTACTCCGTGGCAATGAATTCCACAGGCCCACCACCCTCTGGCTGAAGAAATGTCTCCGCATTTCTGTTCTGAATTGACCCCCTCAAATTCTAAGGCTGTATCCACGGGTCCTAGTCTCCTCGCCTTATGGAAACAATTTCCTAGCGTTCACCCTTTCCAAGCCATGTATTATCTTGTACGTCTCTATTAAGTCTCCCCTTAATCTTCTAAACTCCAACGAATACAATCCCAGGATCCTCAGCCGTTCCTCATATGTTAAACCTACCATTCCAGGGATCATCCGTGTGAATCTCCGCTGGACACGTTCCAGTGCCAGTATGTCCTTCCTGAGGTGTGGGGACCAAAACTGGACACAGTACTCTAAATGGGGCCTAACCAGAGCTTTATAAAGTCTCAGTAGCACATCTCTGCTTTTATATTCCAACCCTCTTGAGATAAGAGACAACATTGCATTCGCTTTCTTAATCACGGACTCAACCTTCATGTTTACCTTTAGAGAATCCTCGACTAGCACTCCCAGATCCCTTTGTACTTTGGCTTTACGAATTTTCTCACCATTTAGAAAGTAGTCTATGCTTTTATTCTTTTTGCCAAAGTGCAAGACCTCGCACTTGCTCACGTTAAATTCCATCAGCCATTTCCTGGACCACTCTCCCAAACTGTCTAGATCCTTCTGTAGCCTCCCCACTTCCTCAGTACTACCTGCCTGTCCACCTAACTTCGTATCATCTGCAAACTTCACTAGAATGGCCCCAGTCCCCTCATCCAAATCATTAATATATAATGCGAATAGCTGTGGCCCCAACACTGAACCCTGCGGGACACCCCTCGTCACTGGCTGCCATTCCGAAAAAGAACCTTTTATCCCAACTCTCTGCCTTCTGTCAGACAGCCAATCCTCAATCCATCCCAGCAGCTCACCTCGAACACCATGGGCCCTCACCTTGCTCAGCGGCCTCCCGTGTGGCACCTGATCAAAGGCCTTTTGAAAGTCTAGATAGACCGCATCCACTGGGTTTCCCTGGTCTAACGTACTTGTCACCTCTTCAAAGAATTCCAACAGGTTTGTCATGCATGACCTCCCCTTACTAAATCTATTATAAGGACTGGTTACTAACACATCTTAACTTGGTTTACACTTCAAAAACGGTCCTTTGGTTGAGGCAGAATCCATTTGGCAGCTTCTGCAAGATTCAGTAAGTCACCATCTTCAGGAGAAGACACAGGGAAATCCCAACAGCTTCTAGAAATGGAGGCAGAGATTTGAATTCACCATTTAACCAAAAGGATTGTCCAACTTTTAAAGAATCTAACGTTTTTTCACTGCACTGATTTTGATGTAATAAAAATTGAGCAGGTTCTATACTGTATGGTATTTCTCCTAGCTGTCAGATCTTTATCCAGGTGACAAAGGAATTGAAACCCTTAGTTCATTTATTGTAGTGTTTGATATTAAATTTATACTGAATCATATTCTAATTATCTCATGTCTTTAATTACACCTTAAGCCAGAGCTGAAACTCATTGTGCACACATGTAATGAGTAACATACCGGTTTGCAAAGTTCAAATATCTTCATATTAAATGGATGAAGAATATGAGTCAACAGTACCAAGAAGACTAACTTAATTGCTATAACATGCAAGCTTTCAGATGTGTCTAAATTGAAAAGATATCAAGTCACTGATTTTATCTCAATTTTTGCCCGCTTATAGCCGATAGACAAAATTTGTGTGAGTGAAATCATTGACAGTACGACAGAAATAGTAACTTTGCTGCTCTGTAGCAATCCCGTGGAGTTTATTCCGAGCTACCACTCAGGCCTAATTTGGGCACAGCAATTGCTTTTTTTGGCAGTTATTTCACAATTAGAAACCAAAAAGAAAACAAACCTGGACTTCATAATGAAGGTGATTGTTAACAAATGGGGATTCCAGTTTCTCTCTGAGTATAAAATGAGATTAGCAGGAGCAAGGGTGCAGTAGTCAGTAATGTGAAGCAACAGTGCTTTTGCTGTTAACAAAGTTCAAACATTCCTCTGACAGATTACACATCCAGTCTTGATCAGGGTAATTAGCTTCTAAATTGTCCAGACGAATTCATTACCTCAGCCGTAAGCCACTGCAGCTCAGCGTCAATCAACTGCAGCCTGGCCTTTAGTTGAGAGTTGTACAAATGAAAACAATAACGAAAATGTAAAATGGTGAAATTGCAAAGCAGAGTCAGTCAGCACCCATAAGGACTAAAAGAAACACTTACATTTGCCTTTATCACACTCTAAATTGTTCATTTGTTCTGGTGATCTAAGGTTTGCTGGCTAAGTCAGCGTTTATTCCCTATTTCTAATTGCCCCAGAGAAGGCGATGAGGAACACTTCTTCACCAAATGCCATTGGGAAGAGAGTTCTAAGACTTTGTTAAAATAATATGCGGTTCCAAATATTGATTGTGTGGGACTTGGAGGTGAGTTTGCAAGACAAAGTAGTCACGTGCATTTGTAGTCCTTGTCCTTCTAGGAGCAAGCTGTCATAAACATGGGAGAACATATAAAAGGGAGCTTGTTGAGTTATTCGAGATGCCATACACAGTTCTCACTTTGCAATGAAAGGATGAATGTTTAAGCTAGTGGTTGGGGTGACAATTAAGCAAGATGCATTGCCCAGGATGGTGTTAGGCTTCTTTATGTTGATGGAGTTACATCCATCTACAGAAGTGGAGAGTATTCCATCCTGACTTGGGCTTTTTCAGAGAGCTAGCAGGTGGGTTACTCACCACAGAATTCCTAGTCTTTGAACTGCTCTGATAGTCACTGTATTTATAAGGATGGTCCTGTTCATCTGCACAATGGAAACTCTCAGGATGTAGACTGGGGGGCACCCAGCAATGACAATGCCATAGAATGACAAGAGAAAATATTTGCAATTTCTCGCTTTGAAGATAGTCACTTCCTGGCACCTGTTGCTTATGAAGTTTACTTATCACTTTTCAGACAAGTTTACAGTCTGTATTCTGTATTTAAATGTGGAAAATGCATTCAATTTGAGCGTGAAAAGCACTCCGATAATAACTATTGATGACAGTTGAGTAGCAAAAATTGAAAATAGCACCGGAGAGATTTATTCTATTTGTCCTCAGTAACAACATGGAATCTTTTTACAAATGATATTTTGCATAGGTTAATTCTAATTTCCTTGCTCTGTATTTCTATTTCTAAAGAAAGATTTGCATTCATGGTGTACTTTTCACAACCTCCAGACATTTCAGAGCATTTTACAGCCAATAAGTTATTTTTGAAATCTAGTCACTGTTATCTTACATGAAATATTTCAGCCAAAAGCAAATAACAAGGAGATAATAACTAGATAATTTATTTTAATGTGTAGATTGATGGACATTTCAAGGCAGCAGGGAGAACTCCCTGCCAGTTTTATTTAATGGCATGGGCTCTTTTACATCCATCCAAACAGGTAGATATGGGACTTTGGAACAAGCACAGAAAATTCTGGAGAAACTCAACATGTTTGGCAACATCTGTAAGAGAGAGGAACAGAGTTAATGTTTTGAGCCTGGTATAACTCTTTTTCAGAATGGTTACGGGACTTTAGTTTAACATCTCATCTGAAAGATAGTATCAGTGACAACGCTGTGCTCTGTCAATTGAAGTATCAGACTTAATCATTGCATGAACTCTGGAGTGGGATGAATTAGCAAACTTTTTGAATTGAATTAGTTTTATTGTCACATGTATTCAAATCAGTACAGTCAAAAGTTTACAAGTAGCAATTTATGGCACCATCTTTAATACAAGGTATCTAAGTACAGATTCTTCAGCACAAGTTCCAAGGGAAAAATATTGAAAAGTGAAGAAATAACAAGCCCAGCATTACAGATTGTAGGAATAAATTATAAGATAGTGAAATAGAGTGGTCCTTCCAACCCAAAACCTCTTGACCCAAAAGTAAGAATACTCTGGGGCTGAGCACAGTTGAAATATAAACCTCAGATCCCACTTTCACAACCTGCCCAGCCACCTTTAATAATTTACACACATCCACTCCAAGTCTGTGCAACCCATTTAGAATTGTACTAATTTCTTTATTTTCTGTCATCTCATTCTTCTTTTTAAAATGTGTTACTTCACATCCTCTACAAGAAATTTGATCTGCCACATTTCCAACCATTTGACTAGCCTATCTATTGCCTGCCTCTTGAATCCTCCTTACAAAGGTTAAATTATGAACTCATTAGAGTTGAGAAGAATGAGGGGACCTTATTGAAACATACAAGGTTCTGAGGATCCTTGACAGGGTGGATGCAAAAAGTGTTTCCCTTTCTGGAAGAACCTAGGACAAGAGTGAATAATTTCACAATAAGAGGTCAACCACTGGAGCCAGACAAATCTAGTCTTACACTGGGGTGGCATGGTGGCTCAGTGGTTAACACAGTTGTCTCACATCGTCAGGAACCTGAGTTTGATTCCCGCTTTGGCGACTGTCTGTGTGGAGTTTGCACATTCTCCCCGTGTCTGCGTGGGTTTCCTCTGGGTGCTCCTGTTTCCTCCCATAGTCCAATGATGTGCAGGTGAGATGAATTGGCCATGCTAAATTGCCCATAGTGTTCAAAGATTTGTAGGTTAGGTGCATTCGTCAGGGGTAATTGCAGAATAATAGGGTAGGGGAATGGATCTGGGAGGGTCAGTGTGTACTTATTGGGACAAAATGGTCTGTTTCCACACTGTTAGGATTATACGATTAGGATGAATTTCTCCCTTGTTCCTTCCCATTTTTTATTCCACTCTTATACTGAACACGATCATTTTCCAGTGCTGGTGAAAGGTCATTGACCTGAAACATCAATCCTGTCAGTTTCTCTACAGATACTGCCTGTCTTGCTGAGTAGTCAGAATTCTCTGGTTTTATTTCAGATTCGCAGTATCCTTTGTACTGAGATGAGGGGTTGGTTTCAGCTATGTAAATACAGGAAGGCACTGCTGGCATCAGACCTCCACGATTCAAACTTACAGAAGCACCTTTTGTGCTGTGTGGCAAAGGACACACCCACATGCCTGGTTATAGTTAACTGTGTAGGAAATTCTGCATGGGATGTGACTACACGAGAGACAGTTGCAGCATGGATCCATTGAATAATGATTGCTAACAACATAGTTATGATGGTATGTAGGAGATGGACAAAGGCTTTGAGGTTTGAAGTTGGTCTCACTAGGAAAATAAGATGATTATGGTTAATATTTCTGCAGTTTGAGTCATGGGGAGACTGATGTAGCCAACTCAGCTTCACATTTCCACGTCTTTGCTTTTGCCAGAAGTCACAATTGAACCGGTTTAATAATGAAAACAGAGAATATTGAGCATCCCAAGTATTTTCCATCAAAATTGACTGGCTTTTTTCAACTCTTCCAGGAGATCATTTGGTTTTGAGTGAAGCGGGGATTCATATTTTGATACCTAAGTTATCAAATGCAGGTTTGATCATTAAAGGGACTGGCTGGAAGGACCACAGTGTTTTCCTGTTCCACAACATTCATATCAGTCAACACACATTGAACATTTACACTCACAAATTCAAAAGAGTTAAATGTAAATGTGTTGGAGCGACCATAGTCTGCCTCTGTAATCTCAGAAATGATTATTCCAGTACTACGTTTAAAAAGCTGACAGGCACATTTAAAGTGAACAGACTTTTCTCAGGGGTTAAGAAGTCTTTGAAACTCTCTTACTAAAAAAGTAATTAATCAGATTAGACTTAGTGTGGAAACAGGCCGTTCAGCCCAACAAGTCCTCACCGACCCCCGAAGTGCAACCCACCCATACCCCTAACCTTACACTACGGGCAATTTAGCATGGCCAATTCACCTGACCCGCACATCTTTGGACTGTGGGAGGAAACCCATGCAGACACAGGGAGAACGTGCAAACTCCACACAGTCAGTCACCTGAGTTGGGAATTGAACCCAGGTCTCAGGCGCTGTGAGGCAGCAGTGCTAACCGCTGTGCCACCGTGCTGCCCAAATCGTTCAATATTTTTTGAGGCAGAGGTAGATCGATTCTTGTTAAACAATGGTGGTGAGAGATTATCAGGAAGTGCATATTTAAGATGGGAGTCAAAAGAGAAAATGCTGGAAAATCTCAGCAGGTCGGCAGCATCTGTGAGGAGAGAAAAGACGTTTCAAGTCTAACTGACCCTTTGCCAAAGCTCAAGGATCTGATTGGCCTTCCTTTACTCCTAATTTGCATGTTCATGGCCATTCATTCATGGAATGAGGGTATCACTGACCAGGCCAGCATTTATTGTTCACCCCTAATTGTAGTCAAGTTTCAGTCACATTGCTGTGGCTCTGGAGTCACATATAGGCTTGACCAGGTAAAGATGGCAGTTTCCTACCCTAAAAGACATTAGTGAACCAGCTAACTTTTTCCTGACAATTGC
Source organism: Hemiscyllium ocellatum (assembly GCF_020745735.1). Taxonomy (NCBI): domain Eukaryota; kingdom Metazoa; phylum Chordata; class Chondrichthyes; order Orectolobiformes; family Hemiscylliidae; genus Hemiscyllium; species Hemiscyllium ocellatum. The sequence continues at coordinate 78,995,396 of NC_083412.1, forward strand.
TTCACGGTCAACATTAGAATCTTAATCCCAGATTTTTTTAAATTCAAATTCCACCATCTGCTGTGGCAGGATTCAAACCAGGGTCCCTAGGACATTACCTGGGTCTCTGGATTAGTAACCCAATGATCATGCCACTAGGCCATCACCTCTCTAATTTGTTCCATCGTTATACCTGTGCAACTTTCTTTTCTTACAAAAATGGGAGCAGAACCTAAGGCAATTAACCCAGTTGAGAGGAGTAGACCTCATTTATGTTGTCTGAAGAAGGGTCACAGGACCTGAAAGAATACCTCTGATTTCTCTCCACAGATGCTGCAAGACTTGCTGAGTTTCTCCAACAATTTCCATTTTTGTTTCTAATTTACATGGCGAATGCTCCCACTTCCATTTCCACAACCTAATCAAAGCTTTAGTCTTCAGACAGCTTCATATTACCACATTGAAGACTGGTATAACCAATAGCTTCAACACTCAGTGCCTGACATAGAGTCATAGAAATGTACAACATGGAAACAGACCCTTCGGTCCAACCTGTCCATGCCAACCAGATATCCCAACCCAATCCAGTCTCACCTGCCAGCACCCAGCCCATATCCCTCTAATCCCTTCCTATTCATATCTTGCAGCAAAAAAAAGATAAGGGTACCAGTATTCCTGAAGCTAAAAGCTACATAATTGTCATGAAGTCACCATAGCATTGTAGTCTGCCAACAATCGGATGCACACGCATTGTTTTATCAGCAGAGACCACAAATATATGCAATGACTATCAACTGGTATCATTCACCCATCTGCTAGAAATTTCATAAAAATATTTGCATACGAATGAGACTGACAGATGGCCAGACTGAGCCACACCGGATGCAGGGTTCAAATTAAATCAGCAAGGTCAGGCACTATCTTCATAAGAAAAGTCATATTATACTCAAATCATTAACCTTGTTTCTCTCCCCAGAGATGTTTCCTAATCTGTTGAGTTTCTCCAGCACTGTCTGTTTTAATTTCAGATCTCTAGCATCTGCAGTATTTTCTTATAAATCAGCAAGGTGCCAAATGTCTACTTAATCCACGTTCCATGTTTTAAAAGGATTGGGAAAGAAAAGAAATCTAAATATATATCAGTGGATTCACTTCTTCCTTAAGTTCAGAAATGCAGTCATATTTACCAATCAAAGAAGTTGGATTGTCCTCAATCTGATGTATGAAAGTGATAGCACTCTACTATTTACCAGTGGTGGAGCATTTCCATTTAGTGTTTGCTGATCAACAGTATACCTTGGAACCTATGTGGCCTTTCACAAACAGCGGGAATCTCAGTCTTTGAAGGCTCACAGATGCCCAGGAAGCAAAGTCATGAGGGTGTAATTTCCTTAACGGAAAATAATTCTGCAGCATGCTGCTGGGGAGCAAATATTTTTAAAAATCTTTATTTTTGTACCTGCCCACCAGAACTGAGATTACGCTTCTAAGCACTTTTCAGTGGTAACCTCTAAAACTTTGCAGTGAGACATTGCTAATGGTGCAGTGTATGTAGGGAGAATTAACTTGTCAATATTATTCAAAGTTGTTTTCTAGTGACATGGAAATTGAGCAGAAAATGGTTTGAATTTTGGGCAAGTTCTGATCTTCCAAATAATTCTGAACTGGCCAAATTTGCAATACTCTGCTATGACAGTTGATCTTGGCGTTCATCCTTCACGGTCAGGTTACAGTTTTCTGAAGCAAGAGTCAAAAGTGGCACATCCCTACACTGGACTTATTAAAACCCTACCCAACCTACTATAAACATTGGCAAGAAATTTGTTCTAAAGCTACTGAAGGCTATTGGCAGTACTCCATTATTTACCATTGATGGGGCACCTCCATCTTGTGCTCATCAGCAAGTCAACTCCTCAATATTTGAAGTAATAGACCTCATTATTTTTGTAAATGGTAGACTTCAGGTTGTAGTGGTTAGCTTTAATGCCATGAAGGATTACAGAGCACAGAGATTCTGGGTTTCCTCACTCAGACATCTCACAAAGATAGCTCGTAGGTACATCAAATAATTTTAACAAGCAAATGAAATGAAATCATTCATTCTGAATACAAAGATTTTGAATAGAAGGGTTATATTTCAGCCATTCAGGGCAAGGTTGAGACTACCTCTGCAGTACTGTGTACAATATTGGGCGCCTTATTTGAGGAAGGATGTAAATGCATTGGAAGCAGTTCAGAGAAAGATAACTGAAGTAATCTTGGAATGGGCTGGTTGTCTAATGGTTGGATAGGCTCAGTTTCCATACACTAAGAGGCATTTTTCTTGAAACATGTAAAATCCAGCTGAGTCCTGACAAAGTGGATGTAGAAATCACATTTGCTTTTGTGGAAGAATCCAAATCTAGGGGGCCACCATTCAAAAATGCCTATTTAAGACTGAGATGAGGAGAAATATAAGGAGAAATTAGCCTTTCAATCTCCCTTCCTCAAAAGGCAGTGGAGGCAGAGTCCATGAATACTTTTTAGGTGGATGTAGATAGATTCTTCAGCAACAGTGAGGGGAAAGCTTGTCAGGGGTAGCTGGATGCAATCAGATCAGAAATGAACTTACTGAGGACAGAACAGACTCAGTGAATCAAGTGAACTAATCCTGTTCCTAATTCAGATGTTCCTATGGAGTTGAGAGGTCCAAAAAGATTAACTTTGTCTTTGCTCCTTGTTAAGAGACCCCAGTCAATGAGTATTGATGCCAAGTCCTTATATTAATGTTTAAATAAATGAAACTGACCCATGTATTCCTTATTTGCTGGACAAATGTGCAACTGGAGACATGTGCCCATTTAAATGCCTACCTTTTTGTGTCAAACTGACAACTAGAATCATTAGCAATTAATGGCTTAATTCCATCAAAATGCCACAGTATCACAAAGTTTTCACATTCATAACTCAGCCGTTGAGATGAAATACATTTCCCCTTCTTTAATTATGTTGTCTCAGTTTTTTTTGTTTTGTGGCCTTACAATCCTTTCAGGAATTTTCTTTATCTATTACGTATTATCTACCACCCCTGGCTCCACTCTAGCTCAGAACATGGGCAAGGAGCTGCCCTCAGCAGTCTGCTGCTACATTGTAGTAACACTGGGGAAAGGGGAGGCCATTGAGCCCTTTTGCCTGATCTGTCTCTCACTTAGCTGATCTCAACCTCAGTGCTATTATCCAACCCTTACTCCATACGGGCAAAGATCTATCTAATCTTGATCTGAAAATCTCCAATTGAAGCTACATTCACCCTCTTTTGATGGAAGAATTTGCAGATTTCTGGCATGCTTTCTGTGAAGAATTGCCTCCTGATACGCCATCAATAGGGGAAAGGCCAGTCCTTCTGCTTTGACTCATCCTCTTCAGAAAAAAAAAGTATAGAACCAACTGTTGCCTAAATAACACAAAACAAGGTCTATATCAAGCTGCATGCACCAAGGTTTCTGGTTTCACAACTGAATCTAATGTGCCGGTCATTGCTTGCATATCATCAGTCCTAGATTTCTTTTGGAACAGTTTAATCCTGTTGCATTTGTCTTAAAACAAGATGTATTCAAGTCATGTTCCAGATTTGGCTTTTTCTGTTGTATTTCTGATATTTTTCCTTCTAGCCCACACAACTTATTTCTTATAAGTGCAGTACTTTGGAATATTTTGTTAGATCAAAAATCCGAAATAAATCCAGGTTATTATCAGATAGCTCTAAAGGTGAGCTCTTACCCACTTTCAAATCTGAAGAGCTTACATTTCTATAGATTTTCCTCATAAATTCAATCTTCTGATTTTAGATTGGCATCTGTCTTATAGGAGAGCTTGAACAGCTCAATGCACAGCCAGAAGTCAAGATACACAGTCGAGACTAACACACCATCCCTGAATTGTTTGAGAGTTCTGGTCTTTGGTCTGTGCTTTCCTGTGCACCACCCTAATAAAATATGGAAGGTGAGGCACGAGTCTAGATGCACTTGTTCAACATTGTACACCAAAACATCACTTCAGAAGACATTGTGTGCATAATCGTTTATGAATATCAAAACAATAATGCTTAGGAAATAACTTCTTGAGTAATTTTTCAGAGAGTTCCATTAATACTTGTCATTATCTTATCACAGAAGTAAATCTTAAACTAGTTATTTACTCTGAGTTGTTTTTAAGCAGTAAAATGCTTCCAAAAATATAAAAATATCATGAAAACATTTACAGCCTCCCTTCATCCGAAGCAGAGGGGAAAATCTTTACTTTCCTTTTTGACAAAAAAAAATTAAATGAATCACAGACATGGTTTAATTATAATCTTTGAGGACTGAATGCAATCCAGTTGTCCCCACAATCATTCTGAATGTGCGGGACAGATCCCATTGGCTGGGATGTGTAGTATATGTTACACAGCATGAGATTACCACGTTAACGTTTCAGCAAAGGATCTGGATCAAAGGACCAGTTAACTTTTCATGTCACTGAATATTCTGATGTTTTTGCTTTGTGCTGGTAATTGATCTTGAGTACTTTGATTGTTCAGCGTGTAGTGTTTACAACACCACACTCGCACCTTTCACTCATCAACCACAGATTAATGGTCCAATTCCCACTTTTGCAAATGTTAATCCCTTAATTGTTCATGCATCAGGTCAGTTTAACACCCCATTATTCATTAACAACAGTAGTGTAGCCATTGTAAGAATATCAAACTTCTAAGGGCCTTAAAATTGATCCTAATTTATAATATTCTCTTCGTCCAACATACAATACAGTGCCATCTGGCACATGCGCACAAGGGAGTCATTATAACATTTACGGAGAAAACAAAATAAATTGATGACTAGAAAGAAATAATTCCACTCCAGGCAAAGGAAAATATTGCAACCTACAGTTTGTAAGTGATTTAAATCCTGGAAACTTGGTCAAGAGCCCTTGAGAACTGCAGATAACATTTAGGAATTTTAAACATCTTTCCATTCATGATACCAGCAAAGGAAGGAATAAAAAAAGTCCTTCATGTGTAGCATTCATCATTACTACAGGTTGTGCCAAAGTGGTTTATGACCAACTTTTTATGTTGCAAAGTAGGAAACTAGGCAGCCAACTTATGTACACAGCTAGCTCAATAGATCAGTGAGTGACATGGTCAGATAATTTATTTTTGATGGTGGTGGTTCAGGGCTAGTGTTAGTCAGGATACCAGAAAACTTCCTCTGCTCTTCTTCGAAAGTCCTCATTCAAAAGCCTTGTTGCATGGCTGCTGGAGAAATGGTCCCCTTTGTACAGTATTGTTATTCGGCTGCCTCGACAGTAAATAAAACTAATGCGTTTTTGGACACAAAAGAAACATTTAAAAAATTTGGAATTCATGTCAGTATTTGAAAACAGATAGGATACTTTGATATTTTAATGTAAATACATTGAGACACCAGTTTCTGGTGCATTGCATTCTTACCAGAGAGGCAACTGTTCAGGTTGGGATACATCAGAGACGGTCAGCAAAGTCCATTCATTTGTATTCCATAAGCAGCAATTTACCTTTAAGCAGCTGCAAACCTCTAATTTTTGCAAATAATCCATGTGAGCAGCCTATTTACTCACATATGATTGTTTGAAGCATGTCAATATTGTGAAAGCATTTTGATGCTCCTTCTTTTATGCATTGGAAAAAATGGCTAGTCCTGAAGAAGGTTACACCCAAAATGTTGACTTCTTCCACCTCCTGATGTTGTCTGGCTTGCTGTATTCTGCCAGCCTCCTGGCTGTCTACTTTGGATTCCAGCATCTGCAAATTTTTTGTCTCTAGTCACAAGAATCAGACGGAGCTTTCAGAAATTGTTATGGACCAGACCAAACTCCCTCAAAATATATGAGAAAGATAGTCTCAACCCTAACCTTTTCAAAGTTTGAAGGTAAGTCTAAGGCATTGTGTTTCAGATATAAGTCAATTGGTCAACCTATCCATTTAAGCAAAGCAATCATATTTTTATGCTACAGTTAAAATACAGACAAAAAAAAACAGAATTTGCTTAACTGTAAATCTATCAAAATGCTTCACAAAATAATAGATATATTCACCACTACTAATTAACTGTTCCAATATCGTAACATCCTGTAAACACACCCTTTCAAAAGCAAATACAACAAAATAGATCGTCTCCCATGCAACTCTAACAGCAGGAAGCAAGCCCCAGCTTTTAGCTGTAACAGTGAGAGGAGTAAGAGCTTCCACATCCAGCTTCAAGACCCCAGCAACCACAGTAATTAAAATTAAAAATGCTGGCTCTATGGGAGCTTCACCTCACCCATGCAGACTGTTTCTATTGCTCCAACTTAAAAACCCAAGGCCTCACAAACTGTTTACTTTATTGGCTTTGAGCAGACACTCACACCTTTCTTCCTTTTCTTCATAAAAAGCACCAGGATAAAATACACCTCTTAAAGCTATAGTATTATCACAGAATCAAATCCGCTACTTGCGCTGTCAGGTGAATAGTCAGTACACATAGCTTGATGCACTGGGACCCTATCATTGGATAACTGATGGGACCATTTGCCTCTTAGTTTAGTGTAAATTCATAGGTTAAGTCCATTGGTGCCTTATTCTAGCCACCTAAAATGGTCCACTTTTGTCTTCTTTCAAAACGATGCTTGCATTTCCTCACAAGTTCCTAAGTTTCAGCCTACTCAAATTAAGATGCCAAAGTGTTGCAAAATAAAATAAACAAACTAGTACAAACTTGCTCTGTGTTACATAAATAGGTGTGTTTGCATTCATAAATATTCAATGGAGAAGACCAAAGACGCCTACCTTTTGCAATACTTTCAGCTACCCTTCTATTCTAAATAAACAAACCTTTTAACAGATTGAAAACAGTAGCTGCCGTCTCTCTCTCTCTCTCTGTCTCTCTCTCTCTCTCTCTCTCTCTCTGACATAGCAGCTCCACAAATCAGTTCTGTCCCATTAGGATCTTGTCAAGTACAACCACTGCTTTCTGACACCGTCAACTATGCTGCATCTTTCTTCGAATCATGTCCCCCCCAACCACTCTCTTTTTCTCTCCCTCTCTGTGAATCCATTCCAGTGAAGCAGTTTTTTTTCTCCAAGGTAGTGGTTTTCCTACCTCAAATTCTAAGCCTTTCCAATGATCCAATTTCTCTGAGAGGTAAGCTCATCCACTGATGTTCTTCCATCAAGATTCACTTTGATCCAAATATACGAATGAGAACAGTAAAGCTGATATATCAACCGTGCCTTGTCACAGATGGTGCAATCTAGCCAAACCTTCAAATGCTATGCTAAGATCTCCATTCCACTCCAAACTGAAATGCATTATCCGAGGTGACATTTAAGTAAATCTCCATTGTACCTTCTCGAAGGCTTTTACATTGTTTCAAAAGAATAGTGAGGTCTAACCAATGGTTTATGACATTTTAGTATAACTTATTCGCCTTTGTATTCCATATTCTGTTTATACAACTGAGAATCCTTTATACCTAATTCACAGTCTTTACAATTTATTCTTCCCACTGCAAAGATTTGTGCAAATTACCAAATTATTTGCATAGAAGTTTTCATTAGTGTCAACTATCTAGTTTGAATAAAGGGAAAAAATGCATGAAAATCAACAGGTCTACGTAAAACAAATTTCTTCAGGCAGTTTTTTTATTAACTGGATCACTGGGTCAAACTCCTGAAATTCCTGCTCTAACAGCATTGTGGAACTACCTTCAGTAAGTGGAATGTGGCTATTCAAGAAGGCAAGAGGAGGCAATTCCATTGTGATATTATCATTAGACTATTAATCCACAAGATCAGTTAATGTCCCGGGAACCCCAGTTCAAATCCCGCCATGGCAGATAGTGGAATTTGAATTCAATGAAAAAGAATCTGGAATTAACTGTCTAATGATGACCATGAAGCCACTGCCAATTATTGAAAAAAAAACCCATGTGGTTCACTAACATCCTTTAGGGAAGGAAACTTCCATCTTTACCTGATCTGGTCTACATGTGACTCCAGATCCACAGTGATGTGGTTGACTTTTAACTGCCTCTGGGCATTTAAGGATGGACAATAAATGTTGACCCAGCCAGTGTTGCCCTCATCCCATGGGTGAATGAAAAAAGGCAGGAAGATGGGTGTGTAAAAAGTGTGCAAGAAAATGGGATTAGAAAGGGCATCTGGATGTTTTTGGTTCAGTATGTACAAGATGGGCCTCATGGCACCCTTCTGTGCTGCATCATTTCCATGGCATTATGATAGCTCACCTAACAACCTTTTCATGGGGACCTCTGGATGCACTATAAATGCTGGACAAGCCAGCAACACCCACATCCCATGAATGCATTAAAAAGAAACTAATTGAACTAAGCTTAGTATAATTGCACCTGCAATAAACTATTCAGCGCATACATATACACAACAGAAGAAAAGACAATAAGAAAGCCAGAGACCTCAGCTTTTGAACTGAAAATTACAAGGCAGCTGGGAGTCCAGAATCATCTGGATAGTTTTTACTTTGGGAAAAGTGATCTAAGGTCACCTCATGAGTAGCTAACAACAAGCAGGGAGGCAGATGGGGATGTTCTTTGACAGAGCTGAATGCACCCACTATGAGCAAAACCGCAGTAGAGGAAAGGCTGATGCAGTGACAAATTGAGAAAGATTTATGCACACCTGCTGAATGGACTTTCAGTCATATAAAGAATACCGGGAGTGTAGATTACATTCCATTTATATCATCACACACTGCAACAGATCCACACAGACTCCAGCATACACAAAGGATTCCATTACAGTTAGGTTACATTTGCATGATGTATGTTAAAGTGAAAATGTACAGCCATATTTATATATATATATTAAAATATATATTTATCTATCATTTTTAAATATACCTTACTTTCTGTTTATGATGCAGCCACTTTATTATGTGCATTTTAAATATTTTGCCTTGTATTTACTTTACTTGTGGTATTTTCCAATGTGTTAACATGGCATCATACTTACAGATGGTGCCCACATGGAGGTCTATGGTTTACCACCCATAAGGAAACATTGGAATAATAGTTAGGGATAGGCTGGCTTCTGGGTTGTCCAATTTTAAATGACAATTCCTGACATTAAATAGCGCAGCTGGAAAAGACAGCAGCGATAGTTACTGAGATTCCCAAACAGCAATACCAGCCCACTTGCTGCGCATATGGACTGCCTCCATTTTACTATAACAGGGTGACAAATTTCACCCTTTCAACCATTACATCCTGAGAGGAATGGGGAAGAAGGTCAGGAGAATTAAGGGTTCACACCTGGGCTTGGCACAGAGGAAAGAATGAAAGAGAATCAACATTTATATATAAAGAAGGGGGCATGTGCTTAAGTAGAAGCTTTCACTCTTCACTAAAACTCCAAAGAGCTTTGCAGCCAATAAATTATTTCTGAAGTCTCTGTTTTTCTAATGATTTAGACAAATGGAAATTGATTTTAATGACAGGCAACAAATAAATGAATGACTTAATAATCTGGATTTTTTGTCAATGGCGGTAGAAGGAAATATATTATTCAGATCACCTTATTTGGCTGTGTATCACAATAATTAGAAACACTCCAAAGTGCTCCATATATAAAGAATTACATTCAGAGACAAAAATAGAAATTGCTGGAAAAGCTCAGCAGGTCTGGCAGCATCTGTGGAGAGAAATCAGAGTTAACATTTCAGGGTCGAGATACTCTTCCTAAGAATGTTCAGATTGTTGTGTGGGCAAATTACCAGTTTCTATTCACACAGCAAGATCCCACAAACAACATGCTCAATGGCGGTTTTAGTTGATGAACTAGTAGTGGCCAGGTCATTGACTGACTTCTCTCCTCCTGAAATGGCAATAAAATGGGCAGAACATACTTGATTTTATATTTCAACCAAAGAATATTGAATCTAACAATGTCACATGCCATCACTAAAATTCTGAAAGGTAGGTGAATTGGTAACTATACCAAAGAACAGTATAATGTTAAAAGACTGGCTTCTTCTAAGAACCTAGACCAGACTGCTAACTTTACGCTATTATCTGTTAGTAAGCAGTAATGGTATATTTTTAAAAGTAAATAAAATGTGAGATCCAGGGAACTTTTTGAAACAATAAAGCCTCATAATTGAGAGTACCCTGAGTTGTTGCATCACTTCCTGGTTGGGGAATTGCACCATCTCGGATTGTAAGATCCTACAACGGACAGTGAGGACAGCTGAGAAGATCATCGGGGTCTCTCTTCCCTCCATTACAGACAGTTACACCACACGCTGCATCTGAAAGGCTAACAGCGATGTGGAAGACCCCACACACCCCTCATTCAAACTCTTCACCTTTCTGCTATCTGGCAGAAGATACTAGAGCATATGGTCTCTCACTGGCAGACTGTGCAACAGTTTCTCCTCCCAAACCATCAGGCTCCTTAACACAGTATAATCAGACTCTTTCCAATCTAAAATTCTTTTGTATTGCTGAGACAAAAATGTCTATTATTCATCATTTTTCTGTATCACTGCAATTTGCGTGTTTTCCACTTCTTATACACTTTATGCCACATACGATTGTATAGCTCGTGCTGTCAATGTAGCATCCTTGGTACTAGAGGAATGCTGTCTTATTTTTACTATAACAGTTGTATATGGTAGAAATCACAAAAGCTACTCTCTCTCTCTAATTCAATGGTTTTGAACAAACAACAATAATTTACAATTAAAACGCTAATATAGCCTACAATACAAAAACAACCTGTTTCTAACAACGTCAATAAACAGGGATCATAAACATTAGCAATACACTGTGATCAAACACAGCAGACTTAAAAATAGTGAAAGCAACCTAAATAGATCGCATAGATTTCTCAGTAACACACCCCAGGCATTGGTTACATCATGAGCCATCAAATTAACTTCACAAGGGATGACAATTTTTCACTTTTCTGATCCAGCTTTGGAACTTCCTCTCAAGAGCTGCTCAGTCATGGCCTACCTCAAAGACACCTTCACTTCTGGTCAATCACCCTTCTAATTTGAATCCACGCACCCCCCCCCACACTCTGAAAACATCACGTCAGTACTTATTCACAGATACAACAACAAATCTTTGCCGACAGCTAGCTTCACCGTGCTAAGTCTATCCATGGGTTTTCCTGAGCTCAAATCTTGCTCGGCTGCATGAAGCAAATATTGCTTATGGGCATCTCGGTTGTACTGATCTATTAGTGACACTCAGCTTCTTCTGATTCACATGAACTTCATGGATGTTTCTTAAGATTTGACTGAACCATTTTGCTATCTAATGACTTCTAGAACCTGGCCTGAGTGTGATATATTCAATATATTAGAAAATATTCAACAGCTCTTAGACTTAACTCTCTGTCCCCTGCACAGAATCTGTGTGGTTCAGTTGTGTTCCCTGCAGGACAGCTAAAAATCAGTACTCATGACTCTTTGTCTACTTCACACATGTTCTGGCCTTCAGTCTCTGTCTGTAATTTTTTAAACTTCTTCAGTGACCCTTCCAACTGTCCTGAGAGACTAATTGAAAACCTTATGAAAGCCTCCTCCCCAATTACTGGGCAGAATTTAATGTTGCAACCTAGAAACATTTGGAAAATGCCTGTTACTTGAATCTTGCTCAGTAGAAACAAATAGCTATAAGCTGAGACAAACACAAGGAGATACTGGAGAAACTCAGCAGATCTGTCAGTATCTGTAAGAGAGAAACCAAGTTAATGTTTCAATTTTGGTTTGATTCTTCTTCAGAACTCAGGATTTCATCAACTTTTTTAAACCTTCTGTGCTTCATAGATTAGATTACTTATAGTGTGGAAACAGGCCCTTCGGCCCAACAAGTCCACACCGACCCGCCGAAGCGCACCCACCCAGACCCATTCCCCTACATTTACCCCCGCACTTAATACTACGGGCCAATTCACCTAACCTGCACATTTTTGGTCTGTGGGAGGAAACCGGAGCACCCGGAGAAAATCCACGCAGACATGGGGAGAATGTGCAAACTCCACACAGTCAGTCGCCTGAGGCAGGAACTGAACCCGGATCTCTGGCGCTGTGAGGCAGCAGTGCTAACAACTGTGCCACCGTGCCGCCCACAAACCTTCAGTCAATTGAGTCAATTGAGCATGCTCCACATTCAATTCAGTCATCTCTCCATTGCCACTTTTCTGAACTATCTCTGTAATTGTTGATACTATTCATCTTCAGGTTCCTCTGAACTTCAGTCTTGAATGTGATATACATTGAGTTTTCACAACTTTCTGATCTTCAGTGGTAGTCTGTTCCCTTCTGTGTCAGACGATTGTTGGTTTGAGCCCCATTGTAGAGATTTGAGCATGTCATTTTGTTATCTTTAACAGTACTGAGGAAAGGTTGTATTGTGGAGGATGCAAACCTTCACAGATAAGAGAATAAACCTTGTCAGTTCATTCATGTGAATATAAAACATCTTGCAAACCTATACAAGGCCAGGCTGAGGAGTTCTCCCTTTAGTCTGGCCAATGTTTATTCCACAACAAACTTCACTAAAGCAGATTGTATAGTTATTATCACACTGGTATTTGCAACTGGCAACTGCATTTCCTACAATGTAACGGTGACTACACTTCAAAAGTACTTAATTGGCTGTAAAGTGTTTGGGATATCCTGAACTCGTAAAAAAAATGCTATATAAATGCAAATCTTTCTTTTATTAAAACAGCTGTTCTGCACTCACCCCAAGATGAATTATACTGTTATAATTTCAACACAGGCACGTTAATGGTGTATCAGATTACAACTACCTGGTTAATGGGCTAAGCTGACAGAGGTACAATAATAGCAGGCAGGCAATACTATTTTCTATTCTTTTAATGTGTTGAACCATCAATAATTGCTTGTGTCTGACTTTTACTCACTCAATATTACTCACTCACACTTTATTTATAATGAATTAGAACAGGGGCAATTTTACCTGGGATACATACATCTTAACTTGAAAAAGTAAAATGGACGTAAGGGTTAACAATAAACACCAATGACTAGCGATGTGGAAATGGTTCAGGATTTGTTTTCAGTGACAACAACATGAACAATGAAGAATTCCATTTTGAAGGTTTGATTTCAACTGGAGAAGAATAGGTAAAGATTCATCCAAGTGACCCAGAAGTTAATATGTATTATTTTGAAAATAGTTTCCAAAAGATAAAAGCAATTATTGTTTGATTAATGGTTTGATTTCATTCATTGATTGATGCAAATTGATCAATACTTCTGCATCTTTAGATCTTGAATGAAGGATTGCAACTGTTTTGCAAATATGTTAATAGTATTTTAGTGTACATTTGTGTGAATCAATCAAGTTGCAAACAGATCTCTTTGGAAATCATTCACATATGGCAACACAGTGCCTCTGTGGTTGGCACTGCTGCCTCACAGCACCAGGGGGCCAGGTTTGATTCCACCTTCAGGCCTTCTGTTTGGAGTTTGCACATTTCCCCCATGTTTGCATGGGCTTCTTTCAGGTGCTCTGATTTCTTCCCACGGTCTAAAAATGCATGTTAGCCAGATTGGCCATGCTAAATTGTCCTTAGTGTCTAGAGGTGTGCTGGCTAGGTGGAATAGCCATGGGAAATGCAGAATTATAGGGATAGGGTGGTAGTTGTTGGTGGTTCAGGGTGGGATGTTCTTTAGAGGGTCAGTGTGCACTTGATGGATCGAATGGCATGCTTTCATATAGTAGGAACTCTATGAGCATGTAAATTCAAAGCATGAGTAAGCCATTTGGCCTCTTCAAGAACACTCTGTCTTTTCATAAGATCATGGCTGAACTGATTGTGGCCTCACAGATGGCAATAGTGCAAATTTGTCTGTAATGCCAATGTATTTTGAGTGAGATTTTAATTAACAACAGAAATATACAAACTAAAGCTTCATGAAAGCATTAGTAGTTCGCTGCTGTGCAGAAATTGGAACTTGACTCAGAAAAAGCAAGGACTCGTACGTCATATCTTTAGGATACTGCAGAATGCCTTACAGCCAATTGCTGTTGAATCGCAGTCACTGGTGTAAGGTAGAAAATTGAATAGCCACAAGATTCCAATATTCCCAAACACAAGGCTGTGGTAGTTGTATTATCTCTCTCTTGACTGACATGCTGAACAGGCTACTTCTGATGTGGCAGCTGTGTCCTTTCACAGACCCACATCCATCCATGTTTCTGCTTGGTTTATATATTGGTATTGCCAGCCAAGCCGAGCTGACAGATTAAAATAGAGACAAATCAATTTCATTTCAAACTTTGAGAGTGGGGGAGCATGTATAGGTTTTGAAACATTGAAAGGATGTTTGAAGGCTCAAACAAGTTTAGACAACTTAGATATAAAAAAAACCACAACTGACTCAGGATGGCCTGTACTCAAGGAATTGATTGTTCAAAAGAAATGTTTATCTCAATTTTGTATCCTGAAGATAGTGATTCATGCTGGAGTGTGATTGAAAGGGCACATCAGCTCAACTCTGTACATCATGAAAGTGGCAGTGATTCATGGGATAGTTTACAGTGAGTGCCACTGGGCTTTTCAATGAATTGTGGCTGGGGGAAGAAAAGGGGAGTTCTGGTAGTGGAGAGAATCCCATTTTCAATCCATTGGTAGTTCTTGTGCATCCTCTCAGTGGGACTGGTTCACAATGCAAGTCAGGAAAATTGTGGGGACCCCATCTTGATTGTCCTCTTCTAAAGTTCCAATTGATTTGGACAGTTCCTCTCTAAGTTATTTCTGTGTCGCAGCTTTCTGGCATAGCTCCTGAGAAAGTGACTAGGAGCTTAAAGCAAAATATGAAACTTTCACCATTACCTGCTCAGGCACAGTCTGTGGGAAGAAACTTCAATGACCCAAAACCACAAGCCAATATGGAAACGATGACGAAAGTCAGCCTTAGCTTGGTAGGGCCATCATAATTTGTCAATGAAAGTCGAGGGCAGGTAAGCGAGAGTAATTTGCGTTTGGATAAAATATATGGAAACAAAAGTGTCTGGAAACCAGGAAAAATATGTTGCGTTTAAAGGAGATACTGGAAATTATGCATCTTCCAGACCAGCTGCTGATCTTGTGGTGACTCACATTTCAGAAAATGCTCCTTTTTCCGAGCTTGGCACTTTAAATTGACAACAACTGATACCAGCTGTCAGTACTTACACAAAGCAGATAAAGTAATGCATTGAAAAATGGAGAATTTTGTCAATGTTCAATTGTTCGCTTCTTGGTAATTCCTCAGATGCAAAAGAGATGGGGGACACAGACTTCTATTGCCTAAGTATTTAGAAGTTACTGATTAGGGGCTGAAGGTTGCCAACAAATATTGATAGGATTCAAGGACCAGCTCACAGATATTTAGATGAAGACCTATGTTCATGTCTTTAAATTGGGCATTGTGGATCTTTAAGTGTATGAAAAATTGTTTGCTGGTTTTGCTTATTTGCAAAAGCTTGAAAACAGGAATGACACATGATGTACAAATCCTAGCTCCGTCTGTACATTGTTCATGCTTGCCTTAGGATATTCGAGGCAGGTATATGGGTTAGGAAGAGTTTTAGCTATACCTTTCCAAATAAGTAAGTTCCAATTTGTTACAAGGTACTGACCGAGAACCTTTCACTGTTTGAAGTGAAGAGTAATCATTACTTGCATACATCTTTAGAGTACAGGGAAAGAGCAGGGACTGTATTGAAATGAATAGTTCTTTGAAAAAGTTAAACCAGCATGATGACCTCCTTTTTCCTTTATAACTGTGTTTCTCTTTGGTGTGTTCCAGCTCTTTGTCAATGGAAAGGATAGGGTAGGTAATGCATGACTCACCATAGCATTTCACAATGTTATAACATGAGCATTTGAAGATTTAAGTAGAGAGGGGTCCAAATAAAATCCTTTTAATTTGAGCTAGGGAACAATAAGGGAGGTTGATTACAGCAATTATTGACCACATTTGGTTGTTTTGAAGGGAGTAAGCATTTGCCATCAGGAATTGAATCTACATTCAACTCAAACCAGATAGGGGTGGGAGGCTTCCCTCCCTCAAGGCAGGTTCCTCATTATCAAAACACATTTTTCCTCTCATTGGGTGAAAAGAAGGGGGAATTTTGGAAGCATTAGCGAGCTGAGTATCAACCTGTTGAACTGAGTCATGAAACTGCTTCAATAGTTAACAAGTCCTGGAGCGATACTTGAACCCAACGGTTCTAGCATAGAAACAGGAGTGTGAGCAACTGAATCACAATTCCAATGCATAAGTGAACCAGTTGGGTTTGTTAATACAGTCGAGTAGTTGTGCCAAGCAACATATTGCCAAATTCTTCAACTTAATTCACAGCATTGCCCTGACAGGATTTGAATTTATGTTTTCTGGATTGTTACCGTCACTATTAAATATTAAGATTATTGGAATTAAACAGTAGTGCATAACCATTATGATACTGCACCCTATTCTTGGAAGTTTATTATGGACAATAACCTTTAGGGTGTTTACAATAATGGTAAATATAGAGTATTAAATTTTAACTTCCGTCATCTGATGTTAATACATGAGAACCCTATGGACCTAAATATTTTTTATATTTATTTTAAAAGAGAAGAAACCTGGCCATAACCAGTACCTGACCACAAACTGAAGAGACCAGTTAGTAAGTTTGCAGATGACACCAAAATTGGAGGTGTAGTGGACAACAAAGAGGGTTACCTCAGATTACACCAGGATATTGACCAGATGGGCCAATGGGCTGAGGAGTGACAGATGGAGTTTAATTCAGATAAATGCGAGGTGCTGCATTTTGGGAAAGCAAATCTTAGCAGGACTTATTGGTAAGGTCCTAGGGAGTGTTGCTGAACAAAGAGACCTTGGAGTGCAGGTTCATAGCTCCTTGAAAGTGGACTCGCAGGTAGATAATTTAGTGAAGAAGGCATTTGGTATGCTTTCCTTTATTGGTCAGAGTATTGAGTGCAGAAATTGGGAGGTCATGTTGCGGCTGTACAGGACATTGGTTAGGCCACTTTTGGAATATTGCATGCAATTGTGGTTTCCTTCCTATCGGAAAGATGTTGTGAAACTTGAAAGGGTTCAGAAAAGATTTACAAGGATGTTACCAGGGTTGGAGGATCTGAGCTACAGGGACAGGTTGAACAGGCTGGGGCTGTTTTCCCTGGAGCGTCAGAGGCTGAGGGGTGACCTTATAGAGATTTACCAAATTATGAGGTGCATGGATAGGATAAATAGGCAAAGTCTTTTCCCTGGGGTTGGGGAGTCCAGAACTAGAGGGCATAGGTTTAGGGTGAGAGGGGAAAGATATAAAAGAGACCTAAGGGACAACTTTTTCACTCAGAGGGTGGTACGTGTATGGAATGAGCTGCCAGAGGATATGGTGGAGGCTGGTACATTTAAGAGGCATTTGGATGGGTATATGAATAGGAAGGGTTTGGAGGGATATGGGCCGGGTGCTGGCAGGTGGGACTAGATTGGGTTGGGATATCTGGTCGGCATGGACGGGTTGGACCAAAGGGTCTGTTTCCATGCTGTACATCTCTATGACTCTAAGTGAAACTGTCTGCACTGAAATTATAATTTTATCTAACAATGTTGAAATCAGATAATTAAGTCAGCATCAGGAAATTCACATCTGCTGTTTCAGTTCAAACTTGTATGTTAGGTTACACATACAGGACACAAAATGTTTTCTGTAAGTGTTCAGCTTGAAAAGACAACCCATAGAAGCTTTTATTTCTTTTGGCGACTTGCAAGTTACTTTGACTTCTTTAGGCTATTTTTCTCCACACGGGATAATGTGTTTTGTCATATCTTACCAGATTTACCACTCTGCCCCATGGCATCCCTCTTGTCTGACCCCACTTTACCATGCATTGTTCCTGAAACAACTCGCTTCACACAAGATTTCCCAGAACTGACTGGTCTCCCTCGTACTGATGTCATTTTGAAAAGCCCACCAGACAAGCCCTATAAATATGGAGCTGCCTCCATGGTTTCACGATAAATGCCCTCATTTGCAGATGGGTGGAGGTTGGCACACCTTTTTGCAGCAGAATCCTGGAGTTCCTGCTGGATGGGATAGTGCACAGACAGGACATCCTCTTTCCCCAGCACCTACAGTAGTCACCATAATACCAGGCCATGCCAGCTAGTCTGAGATTGCCACTCACATCAGTGCAGTCTCAGCCACCTACAGAAATGTACAGGAATATGGGAAGGAAGTCAATGATCCTCTCCAATCGGCCAGCCTAAGTGCCACCATTTTCTCCCTGATACCTCATTCTCACTCTAACTCTCCTACCATACCCACCTCCTGGCAGCAGTTATGATTTATGACTGTCTGTACTGACCCACTCGGACATCCCAACCCCTGATAGCACTAACCCTGTGTGCCCTCTGCACTACCCACTTCCTCACATCGGATACCTCCCCACTTGCACCAAAAGTAGCAGCTGTTCCACCAACTTTCATCTCCCTTAATACCCACCTCTCTCTCATTCCAGGAGGGAAACAGTCCTCAATAGGTCAGAAAGAGCCAGGATATATGAAGGGCTACCTGACATTCGACTCCTCACCTCTTAAGTAGATAGCATCCTGACTTTAACTGCCCCAAATGACTGACAGACCGTGTCCCAGCTCTTGGAGTGGTATCAGAGGCTCCCTTAGCATACTGATCCAGGTAAAGGCTGTCTCCCTTGACTCAAGTGAGAGCTGCTGCCAACCATGTCAAGGTTTCTTGCTTTGTGTGAGCTGTAAATGGCAAGGAACAATGGCAGTAATATGAGGGGACAAAACACAAAATGGCAAGGAAAGGCAGGGCTGCTGTGAATGTCCAGGTAGATTCAGAGTATGTGAGCTATCAGAGCAAGCAAAGAGCCTGGAGATGCAGCCTGGTGCATTTGTTGAGCTGTGTGTGAGTCGCTGAATACACTGTATCCTTGCTGCAGCATTACAGTGATAATTGCTAGAGCAGCCTAACGTGCAATACTAAATGCAAAAGCATCTTGTAAGTGGATCAAAGACGTGCCACAGGGGTCATAGAAGCTGCAATATGTTGGATGCCAATATCCGTGGATGTGGGGAGAGGGGTGTGGTTAGTGCCCATAGCATGTGCCCTGGGATGTTGCTGCCAGGTGACCAACCTGGATGTCATTTGGAGCAAGATGCCCATTACCCACTCTGATTTCTATGTTGAGAATTCTTGACTATGAGCTTATGTGACAAATTGAGTCATATAAGAAGCTGAATGTTTACTGGGCAATTGTGAAGTTAATAAGGAGACTAACAAGATAGAGTCCTCCTATAACTCCCTGCTGCCTAGCAACAAACTCGCCTTGCTGCCCAACATATGCATAAAATATGCAAGCCAACATCGAGACCACTATCACCAAACTTCATGAATCGCACAATAGGCCCCATCATTCAACGATAGGCAAAATTCCACCCAATGGAGCCAGACTTGGGAATATACAATCAAACCATATCAGCAAGGCAAAGAGAAGGTGAAAACATGTAGCAACAAGAGCTGGAAAATTCTCTCCTCCTGTTTCTCTCAATCACTCAGAAGGCAATGCATAGTGTAAAAGCATATTAGAAAGATAACCATACACTGTGTACTCCAATATTGACAAACTTTAGCATTGTCGAGGATACATAGACAACCATGACTGCAGGTTAAAAGTTTAAAGCATTGAAGAATGTAAGGGCTCTTAAGTTGCATAATCTTTATTCTTCCTGTCTGTACTAGAACTGTCTCATTGTTAAACTGTGTTTCTGTGTGTGATTGTTCTCACATTTTATTACTTTCTCTAGTCTTGTAAGTAATAAAATTACATTTATTTACACCAAAAAAAACTTTGTAATTGATTCCTTCATTTTTATCTCCTTAATTACATTTTTAATTTACATGTGATTTAACTACATACTCAAAAATAAATAATACGTTGTTGGGACTGACAAAAACAGCATCAAAAAGCAAGGGAGTCAAGTCATGTTTCCTCACCTGGATATAACTAGCTACAGTATTCACATTACCAGAAGTTTATTATAGACAACAACCACTAAATTGCCATGCCCACATCACTAGAGGTATACTATAGGCTACTGAAGAATGGAGAGGAACCAAGAAATGTATTAATCAAATTAATTGTGTTCAGAAAGACATCATTCAGACCAAAGTCCTGCACAACCTCAAAATGACTTCCCAACTGCTATATTTAAAGTCTGAGCAATGAAGACAAATGTGCCAAATGTCTTTTTAACCACCTTGTCTACATGTGACATAAACTTCAAAGAATTATGGATTAGAACCTCTGGCATGTCTTCAGGGGAGGTGGGATTTGGCCCAAGACATGTTGGTTTATAGACAACAACACTACTGCACCACATCAGCCCCTTAGTTTTCACTTGATGCTCTACTGGACAAAAAGTAAGATATTGTCATATCAATAGGGACTTTGCACAGATTTAATGAATGAAGAAATTGGCAAGTAGAATCATAGATTATATTTCAATGATAAATATCTAAAGAGGATTGGAAAAGCATGTAAATCTACTCTATTCCAGTAAGAAATAAGAGTAAATATATCAAAGACTAAAGTTCTTTGAATTAATGGGGAAACTAGAACAAAATTATAAATTTAAAAACCAATCCACAGAAAATAAATACAAAGAAACTCTGAAAGAAATATGACAAATGCATAGAACATTGGAAAGACCTGAAAATGGAGGATTAGGAGGACTAAGATGAACAATGAGCAAAAGAGTAACAGATACGCATTTTAGAGGATAGTTAATGTATGAGGGCGCTGATAAGAGATGGAGGAAACAAGCTGATGATACTGAGAGAATGGTAGTGGGTAGCATGGTGGCTCACAGCAGCAGGGTCCCAGGTTCAAATTCAGCCTTGGGCGACTGTCTGTGTGGAGTTTGCACATTCTTCCTGTGTCTGCATGGGTTTCCTCTGGGTGCTCTGGTTACTTCCCGCAATCCAAAGATATGCAAGTTAGGTGAGTTGGCCATAGCGATAGGTGCATTAGTCAGATGGTAGTGGGTCTGGGTGGGTTACTCTTCGGAGGGTTGGTGTGGACTGGTTGGGCTGAAGGGCCTGTTTCCACACTGTAGGGAATCTTAAACTATTGAATATTGGGCTTGTAGAATTTCTGAACTACGAGCACATAGTTTGCAAACAAAAAAATAAAACAAAACTGGCAGAAGTGGGGCTGATGTTGAAAAGGCTGCACAGGATAGGATTCCTGTACCCGATTACAACTGTATGTTAGGTTCCAAATTGAATCAACTCTTGCTGTCAGTTCACAAATTCTGACACATAAACATTTTAACACCGAGAGCATATCCATGTATGAATAATGAAGTTATAGGTCTCAGTTATTTTAAAATCATTCTGAAATAAGAAAACGCACAGATGTTCAGTTAAATGAACTCTAGTTTCCACACATATCAATCCTCACTCTATTAAGCACGTTGAATTTGTCATCTGTTGGTTCACTCCACTGTTTAAGTTACTTGGAAGTGTTGAGACAAATTGGGACTGCCAACCACAATTCATCAGGGACCTACAAAAATTTAATTGTACACTCTTGACTAAATGTTGCACTCTTCACAAGGGGATTAAAGATTTGTTTTGTCTGTTTATGTTATTCCCAGTTATCCCCGTAAGGAAAATGTGTGTCCATTTATTTTACTCTAGAATTAAAACATTGACAGTGGTTGTAGATACTGTCGAAATTCAACTTATTATTTGAATTTTAGTTTCCATACATTGGATGAGCAGCGTACTATCTTGTGTTGGAAAGTTCCCATTTACTAACAATCATGTCATAGTTGTTCTGTCAAAGCTGCTGCTTTTGCTTTTCCTATGTTCTTTATCCTGACCGTAAGAGTTAGCACTGATCACTCTTATGCTCCAAGTTTTACAAGAATTCACTCTATTGTCACACGTACTCACTTGAGTACAATGAAAAGTATAAAGATGCCACTTATGACACCATCATAGTTATCAAGGTACTTAGAAACAGGTTCTTTATTACAAATTCTAGGTGTAAAAAAATCAGAAAAATAAAGAAAATAGTAAGTCCAGCAATAAATTGGAGAAAAAGAAAAGTAAGAGTCAGAATAACCGTCCTTCCAACTCAGTCCATACCGAATTTCATCACTCAGCTGAGAGTTGGAGATGAGGACATTCCTGATTAAGGACTTTTGCCCAAAACGTCGATTTTCCTACTCCTCAGATACTGTCTGACCTGCTGTGCTTTTCCAGCACCACTCTATTCTTGACTCTAATCTCCAGCATCCGCAGTACCCACTTCTGCCTGAGAGTACGGGGAATCAAGTCCATGTTGAGGCCAGGAGTTGGAGTCCATGGCTGAGGCTGGGAGGTTGAGTTCACTCTGAAGCCAGGAGTTTGAGAACACCTGCAGTCCTGGAATGCAAGATAGATGCTAATTATAACTCTGCCACGAAACACTGCCTCCTCTGATAATATTGCCCCATCACAGAATTGGAATTAAAAAAGGCTGATAATATTGCCTGTTATTGTTGTACCAAACTGCAGAAACAAGTCTGTCATGTTTTAAAGTGACAAACTTTTAGGAAGTAAAGTCATCATCATAGTCCAGAGCATCACAGTGCTCCTGTCCTATAAGAAAGAGACAGGCAACTAGTGGTGGTTGAACCTGAGGGTCACCACACTTCAGGTAAAGGGGAAGGTTGAGAAGGAATGTCCTTCATGGCAACCACAGCTAGAGTGGGATCTGAATTTATGCTGCTGTTGTTACTCTGCATTACAAACCTGCTGTGCAGCAAACTGAGCTAACCAGCCTCCCCACAAATTAATAGCTACTTCATTACAAACAAAATTTCCCAATCAAGATGAACCAGAGATTGAAACTGTACAAATATGTATAAACTACCATTCTTGAAAATAAAACAGACGTGTACACACTCAGTACGTATCCGGTCAGTTGGATCCTAAATTAACATTTCAGTTAACACATTTTCCGAGCAGTATACTTGCAGATTCCACCCCCACTCACAGTTTTCAATCCATGTTCATGTTTCAATATCAGTACAGATGCCTGCAAGTGTCAGTCATTCATTACGAGCAGGACAAACAGCTTTGCTTATCAGCAGTTAGAATTTGGCATCAGTGGTTTTATTCTGTGGACAAAGGCATTATGCTGATTGTCAGATGGGTTCACTTCTTTTCTCTACAGAATACACACTGTGTCGACCTGTGCAGACTGGCTCAATTTTCTGAACCCAGGTCTCATTTTACGTCCGGATGGTCAAATTTTGACTGTAATTTTGGTCAAATCATGTCTTATTTCAATGGGTTCGGTAGCACTTGCAAGCCTGAGGTAGCAAATTTTTATTGTGGCTGCATCTCAGATTTGTAAACCTTAGCGTTTGAAGAGCAGGAAAGAAATGTAGCTCAGTCTTGATTATCCATTCTTCATTAATGCTGACATAAAAATTAGAAGTTGCTATCATAATCTCGATTTTGATTTTAATTTGTTTATTTCTAGAATATCTGTCTAACCAGGTTAGATTAAATTCCCTACAGTATGGAAACAGGCCCTGTGATCCAACAAGTCCATACTGACCCTCCGAAGAGTAACTCCCCCAGACCCATTCCCCTACCCTATATTTACCCATGACAAAAGTACCTAACACTATGGGCAATTTAGCATGGCCGATTTACCTGACCAGTACATCTTTAGATTGTGGGAGGAAACCCACGCAGACGCGGGGCAAATGTGCAAACTCCACACAGAGAGTCGCCCAAGGCGGGAATCAAAGTTACCATTAGTTTATGAAGAGATAACAGTACAACTTTTCATTATAGTGATGATGTCTCTTTTGAATTTCAGCACTTTATTCAAAGGTCACCTCTTTTACAATCACTGGCCTCTTTCAACCCAGAACTTTTGCACTTACTCATTCTTGACCAGTTTACATTGTTTTACAATAGATCATATTTTCAGAAGATGTGCAGTGCTCTGTTTTTCCAGACTTATCATTGAGACAGTCGAGACTTCCTGAAGAATAGCAGTGAACCAGATGGGCTTTCTGGCAATCAGTTGATGGCCACCATTAAACTCTTAATTCCAGATTTCAAATTCCACCATCCACTGTGAGGGTTTGAACTCAGGTCCCCAGATCATCACCTGGTTCTTTGGGTTAACAATCCACCGATAATCCCCTAGACCATTGCCTCCCCCCCAACCAAGAGTCTGTCCACCTCTGCCTCAAAATATACAAACACTCTGTTTTCATTGGTTTTTCAGGAAGTGTGTGCCAAAGACTCTCAACCTTTTCAGGGGAAATATTGTCCCTCATCTCTGTTTTAAATGAGTGGCACTTAATTATTTTTAACAATGACAAGGTAGTTTTATCATCCAAAGATCTATTGTCATCCACATCGATACCGTACAAGTTGTGGAATATACTGCTTTGAAATAATTATCTTAATGATAGTGCTTTTTTTCTGAAAGAGATTACCATTTATTAAAAGACTTGCATCAAGTCAGTCCTGTGAAGTTGCTGGGAGTGATATTTTTCTGATGTGTCAGTGGCCTCTTCGGTGATGGTATGTTGACACTGTATTTTCTCAACCAATGAAAAAGCAAGTTGAGAATTGGATGGCGTGGTGGCTCAGTGGTTAACACTGCTGTCTCACAATGCTAGGGATCCCGGACCAATTCTATCCCTCGGGTGACTGTCTGTGTGGAGTTTGCACATTCTCTTTGTGTCTGCATAGGTTTCCTCCCACAGTCCAACGATATGCGGATTAAGTGGATTGGCTATACTAACTTACCCATAGTGTCCTGGGATTTGCAGTCTAGATGCTTCAGCCATGGGAAATGCAGTGTTATAGAGTAGCGGAGTGGATCTAGATGGGATGTTCTTCAGTGGGTCCATGTGAACACAATGGGCTGAATGGCCTGCTTCCACACTGTGGGGATTCTATGATCCCACTGTGTAAAATCATCTAGTGATACACTTCCACTTATTTACCTAAGGACTATTTGTTCCTCGTGCCATTGGGTTTTGGGAATGAATTTGTACAAACACTCGCGTAGTCTGGAATTATATTTCCAATATCAGTCACAAAAACTGAAAAGGCAATAAATTGGCAAAATGGTAGTCCAGCAACTGTTGAACCCAACATGATTTTTCAATTCCACTGAAATGGTCTTGTATTTTTTTTAAACTGAATGGATGATCTGACCAGCCATCCTATCAACCAAGTAGTCAAAGTGACACCACATATACATTGGGTGGCTGAAACATTATTGATTATCAATGCATTAAGTATTTATATTATAAACTGAGGGACAGTGAACCAGAAAGAAGACTAAAGAATTCGAAAGACTAAAATCTATGAAGCATAAAATAAATGGGCCATCTGGTATTGCAATGCTCCTTCAGAACTAGGCTGGAGTGTCTGACTACATTAAATATACTCAGTCTACTGGGACTTGACCTTACACCCTCTGACTCAAAGGCATGGGTACTAAGCATGGAGCCAATGTGAAAATGAACAGCTTGCAAGATGGATGCAGCAGGAACCAATTCTAGGAGTGATGTGACTTAAATTATCTGGAATGAGAAACTTAAATTGGTCAGATTTTTCAGATGATACTGTGGTTGGGTACAGCAGCAGTCATGGACTTAAGAAGAAGCCAGATCATATTTATGATTGGTCAGACCTAAAGATGGTGCAAGATTGAAATGAGATTTCCTGGATTGCTCCATACAGATGCGATGAGCCAAATGGCCTTCTTTTATGCCTTAAATGACTTTATAGCTCTATAATTTTATAAGCTGGAAGCGTTTAAATATGACCCATTAATAGTCAGTCAGTGGCATTGTTTCAAATTTCACTGATGCCTCAGTGATGGTATGGATCTGAGCCATTAAGATCAAAAAAAAGGTTTCACTAAACTTCTCAAACCCATGAGTAATGGGACATATTTGTGGTGGGTGCCCTTTTTACTCCTGCCCAATCTTAAACTCCACGGAAGAGGCAGTTTAAAATTGGGACTCAGCTCTCTTTTGGGCCTGTGTTGAAGGGATTGTGGTATTACAACTCTAGGGTAGGGGAGGTAAAAGGCACCAAGATTCTTTCTCGTGCTATTTGTTCAATGATCCCTGCTTGAAACCATACATCTATGATTTCCTAAATGCAATTTTAAACCCATTCTTCCACTTAACCAACTGAGTGACACCATATTCTCTGCAATGCCTCACCCTCTCTCTATCTCTGCCACTGCCCACCTCACATGGATGCTAATGTTCTACTACTCTCGATATTGCCTGCAACATCTTCCCTCATTCACTGTCATCCATTGTAACCCCCAACAACATTAACTCTACATGCTCCCTGTGATGAGCTGCCTACACACTTGTTCAGGACACCTCCCTACCTCCAAAGCACTAACAGCTTTGCTATCCACTTTCATGTTCTTTAATACTTGACCCTCTCTCATTCCAGGAGGAAAACAGCCTACAGTAGGGCAGAAAGAGTCAAGACAGGTGGCATGCTGCCTGGCATTCAGCTCTTCACTCCTTCCTATGAGGAAGATCCTGTCTCTGAGTGCTCCAAACAGGCCTTTGAACTGGTATTAACGACTGCTCTTGACTTAATGTGCCGGGACGCCCGAAGCAAATGCTATCTCCCTTGACTTGACTGAGGACGGCTAAGAACTGTGAAAAGCTTCCTGACTTTCTGTGTGTGCTAAATGACACAGCCATACAGTTAGCCTTTCACCTGTGGCCAAGGGGAAAAGGCAAGGCAAAATGCAGGTCCTATGGGCATCCAGGTAAACTTAGAGTGAATGAGGCAAAGGAAGGGAAGAATGGCGTGAGAGGAATAGAGAGGGAGAGACAGTCAGACCAGAGGGACAGGGATGGTGGGAGTGAAAGAGAGAGAGAGAGACAGTCAATCCAGAGGGACAGGGATGGTGGGAGTGAGAGAGAGAGAGAGAGAGAGAGAGAGAGAGAGTCAGACCAGAGGGACAAGGATGGTGGGAGTGAGAGAGAGAGAGAAACAGCGAGACAGTCAGACCAGAGGGACAGGGATGGTGGGAGTGAGAGAGAGAGAGAGAGAGAGAGTGAGTCAGACCAGAGGGACAGGGATGGTGGGAATGAGAGAAGGTGAGAGAGAGACAGACCAGAGGGATGGGGATGGTGGGTGTGAGAGAGAGAGGGGGAGAGAGAATCAGAGTGCACTAAGAGAGCAAGCAAACAAGTCAAAGATGCAGCTTTGTCCAGTCCATGAGCTGGGTGCGAGTCCCTGAGTGCACAGTGTCCTTGGACTCCGGACTACGTTCAGACACTCCTTATTCCTGAAGAAGGGCTTATGCCCAAAACGTCGATTCCCCTGCTCCTTGGATGCTGCCTGACCTGCTGCACTTTTCCAGCAACACATTTTTCAGCAGCATTACAATGATAACTTCTTGTGCAAAGATAGCAAGGTATAGCATTTAATTGCAGAAGCTGGGGACCTCCATGGCTCAATGACAATGACTTTGTGTACCATGAGGGAATTGGAGATGAGTCATGAGGGCCCCTCTGAGCTGGAGCATGTTGGATTCAAAATCATGGATGTGGGGGTTTGTGTGTGTTAGCTGGAGCCCATGGAGCATGCCCAGAGATCTTGGTGCCTATCCTCCAGGAAGGGGGAGCTGTGGAGCAAGTGGTAAGTTGAAGTCACTCAGTACCTACTCTGACCTTCATGTCAAGAATTCTTAACATTTAGGTTTCATGTAG
The DNA here is from genome assembly GCF_020745735.1 of Hemiscyllium ocellatum. Lineage (NCBI taxonomy): Eukaryota > Metazoa > Chordata > Chondrichthyes > Orectolobiformes > Hemiscylliidae > Hemiscyllium > Hemiscyllium ocellatum. The sequence continues at coordinate 79,023,247 of NC_083412.1, forward strand.
CAGGTTGTGGGAAGCAGCATATTAATGAGGTGATTTGTCCAGTTAATGATGCTGTTAACCTGTAATAATATTCCTTAATAGATAACATTTCACTTACTCATGAGAATCTCACCTTGATCCCAGATTTTTAAAATTAAAAATACAATGAGTTGTTTCTGATGTGGAGATAGGTCTGACTGGACGTTTCATGTGATTTTGCCACTTTTCTTGCCATAGCCCACATCACTCAGACCCCTGTTAACATTCTGCCTGTTAACTCTGGTTCTCTCTCCACATTGATTCTGCCAAGCCTATTGAGGGGTTCTAGATTTTTTTTGCTTTCATTCCAATATCCTGGCTTTGTCTTTGACTAAATGTTCAGCTGTCACGAGAAGAAAGTACCTCCCGAACATAATGTACCATCAACGGCACAGTATGGGCGGCACGGTGGCACAGTGGTTAGCACTGCTGCCTCACAGCACCAGATACCCGGGTTCAATTCCTGCCTCAGGCGACTGACTGTGTGGAGTTTGCACATTCTCCCCGTGTCTGCGTGGGTTTCCTCCGGGTGCTCCAGTTTCCTCCCACAGTCCAAAGATGTGTGGGTCAGGTGAATTGGCTATGCTAAATTGCCCGTAGTGTTAGGTAATGGGGCAAATGTATGGGTATGGGTGGGTTACACTTCGGTGGGTCGGTGTGGACTTGTTGGGCCGAAGGGCCTGTTTCCACACTGTAAGTAATCTAATTCAAAAATCTAATCTAATTCAACAATGATCTTTGTGTATTCTCAAACAGGTATAAAAGAACTTACACAGTATAAATGCCAAACCATCTCCCAACTGCTAGCGTGTGCAAATCTTGTAGGAATGACTCAATGACAAATCAGGGAAGCCTGATTTACTGACAAGGCCCTACATGTACTGTAAACGTGTTATGAAGAGACTTGAATGGATTTTTGGCAAGGGAGAACTGGTCTCGTATATGTAAAGGCAGGGCCAGGCAGTCTGTCACTCAGAGAATGAACTTCATTTCAACTGCTAGCAGAACTCTGTATAAAAGTAACAAGCATTAAAACAGGCCACATAGATTATGCATGAACATGACTATAAGAACAGCATAGCATGTACATGGACATCCAGGCCAATACTGATTGCAAAAGGTAACTGCAAAGATGCTATGATGACTCAGCAATGTTCATGAGGACGAACCGAGTGAGGTATCGGAAGTGAAAAGAGGAAGATTGAACAAATTTCATGCTGCACTGTGAAAGAGAATATTTTGTAGAATGGACTTGCCCCATGCATGGCAGGGTTTCCTGATTCAAGATGATCCTCCATCAGATACAGCGACATCTAGACTCGAAACGTTAGCTTGCTCTCTCTCTCTCCATAGATGCTGTCTGACCCACTGTGATCTCCAGCGTTTGTTGTTTTCAGTACAGGTTCCAGCATCCGCAGTAATTTGCTCGACATCGGGTTTTCTGATTGCTGTTTCTCACCTGAAAAGTAGATAGCGGCCATTTGGAAAGTGGAAGAAGGGCACCTTGTCCATTCACAGGTGATTAATTGAAAATAGCTTGCCGTATGAAACATATTTTGAATTATCAAAGAAGCAGGTCTAATGACTCCTTGCAGCTTACTAGTTGGCGAGCAGCCACCAATTATCATTACATCAATAGGAGCATTGTAGAGTGAACATGGACAATCAAAATTGTCAAGTGTACAAAGCACACAGGTATATTTGAGAACCAGAGTCAAAATTAAAGTGGTGCTAGAAAAGCACAGCAGGTCAGGCAGCATCCAAGGAGCAGGAAAATCGATATTTCGGGCAAAAGCCTGAAATGTCAATTATCCTGCTCCTTTGCTGCCTGCTGCAAATGTGTTGCTGGTCAAAGCACAGCAGGTTAGGCAGCATCTCAGGAATAGAGAATTCAACGTTTCGAGCATAAGCCCTTCATCACCTGCTGTGCCTTTCCAGCACCACTCTAATCTTGACTCTGATCTCAGCATCTGCAGTCCTCACTTTTGCCATATTTGGGAACCAGCACGGTAAACATTTTAATAACACTAAAGTAAAATGTAAAAAAAAGGAAAAATATCTTTTAGCTCTCATTCTTAGATTGCATAGAAACAAAGGGCTATTAGTCCAAAAAGCAATAAGAAGTGACTTATGACATATACATCATGCATTGCTGAGATGTTCCTCCTGTGGCATAAATATATTTGTAGCAATAATGTATACTGCTGTTGTGACTGAAGTGATGTTTTAGTGGAGCCCCTACAGTGGCACATCACAATTGCACTCTCCTCAGTACACATGAAACTTCTCATGCACTGTTTCTGCATCAAATTCAGACAGCAACCAACCTTATAGCAAAATACTGATTATAATTCTTCCAACTCCTGTATCATTTGTACACATCCAAAAATATCTCCCACTCCTGCCCCACACTGAAAAAACAAAAATGATTACTGCACAATGGTTTAGGGTAGAAAGCACTGCTGTAAAATCCAGTCCATTCATTGCTTTCACAAGTGTTTTCCTTGATTATGTTCAACAATTCTGGAAGCTCTGATCTAGAGTCAAAAACTCTTTTCACTAAGTGGTGCAGTTGTGGAGTGATGTCTAACATCACCGTCAATGACTTTTAACATGGTCTCCTATTGAATCTATTTTTTATCAGGGAATCATGCAACCACTCTGCAATATTTTCCAATCAGAAATGATAAGAGAATAAGATAAATCTCCAATGAAAGGATTTAAATTATATCCAAAAGGTTTTAACTTACTAGCATTTTCTCAGTCGAAGCCTCATTAGAAAGCTGTTGAAACAGACCAATTTAACTGAAAGACAGATATTCCAGCTTCTCTGTTAGCCATTGGTCAACACCATGTCCACGCAATTAATAAAGATCAGAGAATCTCACATTCAATTTTTGACCTGTTATCAATGAGGTGATATAAACCATAAAGATACCACAACTAGTCCCAGTTTTACCTAAGTGAGACTAAAGAGGTTGAGTATTTGCACTCCTGATCACAATCCAGTGACCCATTCCCTCCCTTTACTGGAACCTGCATACTGATGGATGGTGAGTGAGGGTGGTGTTTACCCTCCATGGTCTCAATAAACCATCATCACCTGTTGTTGAGGCTACAAATTTAAAATGGCCATTTTGATGGCCAACCTTAAATCTGCAGACTTCTAGAGTTATTGTCTTCAAAAGAGGATCAGACAGGAAGAGAAAATCAACCAATCAATCACAATGCGAATACGCTGCACACACAAGAACAATTATAATTGGCTTAAGAGTGAGTTAAACATACAAATGGTTTTTAATGTTAATACAAAATATAATAATATGCTCATTCACTGCAAGAGGCAACTAATTTTGTGAGGGTTATTTAATCTCATATTTAAAGTATGAAATGTGAATTGTTATTCTTTCTCTCTATCTTTCTCACACTCAGCACATCCAGTATTTAAGAAGAAATGCATAAACTCACTACAGGAGAAGCAGGAATTGCACACTTGTGTGTAGTGTGCAAAAGTACGTTAAAAAATTTAATGTTCTTTCATCTGTCAGGATTAGAATGCAAGTCCTAGAGATCTATAGATTTATGGTAATTTACATTGATACCAAATAATTATACCAGGAATGTCAGCTGAATTCAACATCCACAGACCAACATACCACATTTCAAAATTGTTGGCACACATGACTGACAGATGCTGGAAATGGCTCCAAACTACGGATTTGGTCGTCTTATTTTGTAAAGGGTTAAGAAAATGATAAGGCCAAGCACTATGGCCACATAGGTTAAAGTAAGCTTCCTTTTCTTAATGGACTATGTGTGCACATATTGAATGGAGCTTTATATAGGTCCCAGTTTGTCACAGCAGCAGAAGTCAAAGTGACTGCCTGGACTTTTCTCAAATGTAACAGTTGTTCAGTGCAGTCATACTTGCTTCCTGTCTGATAGCTAGGCTAAACTTAAATCAGAGTGGAAGTTTCATGTTGTGAATTGACTCAGTCCAAGATATTCTTGAAAGATTTTCAAGGTGACGTACTGAAATACCCATTTCGATTATCTGTAACCTGGCTGACCACATACTGGAATTAGTTTATACAGTTCTTCAAGCAGTGAATTAATGCCTTGGGGCAAGTGAGGCAGATTAAAGAATGTACCTAATCTCTATAAACTGAATTGTATTAAATGTAAAGTCAGTGGCACTCTGGATATTGAGCCGTATAAACACTTGCACATGCGCAATGGTAGAATGGAAATTATGTTGTACAATGCATAGGCACCACTTCACCCAACTGTGTGCATTGAAGTGTAAATCCACTGTTACTCTAACTGGCCAGAGAGTCGAGACTTGTCCCTATAAATTAATTCACAAGTGTTGTTTGGATATAATTACATTTTGATATCATGACAAGCCCCCAGTGCTACACTTGAGACACAATACAAATGTCAGCCGTGGAAGCTGACTGGTAGCAGCATTGGACACTAGTTTTCAAACCCATGTCAGGATGAAATTAGCCCTACATTGGTAACAGGAAAAGGGCATCTGTCAGTATTGTGAATCTATTGAAACATTCATTTCAAAATATTGTGTCAAAAGGATCTTCCCCCTCAAAAATAGAATAGGAGTGAACAGGTACAAACTACTTTGTGAGTCTGCAAAATGACACGTTCTATTCAAGGTGTCCATTTAAACAAATGTGCTAAAGAATAAGAGAAAAGAAAAGAAGGTAGTCATTAGTGACACAAGTTTAAATTTTAGAAGCCTAATGTGGTGAAAGGGAAACTGAGGAAGTTAGAAAATTCCTGTGAAAGAATGAGTAAAGTAACAAAAGGGAAGCTAGGGAAGTGATTGCTGGGCCTCTTGCTGAGATACTTGTATCATCGATAGTCACAGGTAAGGTGCCAGCAGACTGGAGGTTAGCTAATGCGGTGTCACTGTTTAAGAAAGGTGGTAAGGAAAAGACAAGGAACTATAGACCGGTGAGCCTGACATCGGTGGTGGGCAAGTTGTTGGAGAGAATTCTGAGGGACAGGATTTACTTGTATTTGGAAAGGCAAGGACTGACTAGGGATAATCAACATGGCTTTGTGCGTGGGAAATCATGTCTCACCACCTTGATTGAGTTTTCTGAAGAAGTAACAAAGAAGATTGATGAGGGCAAAGCAGTAGACATGATTGAGATGGACTTCAGTAAGGTGTTTGACAAGGTTCCCCATGGGAGATTGATTAGCAAGGTTAGATCTTATGGAATACAGGGAGAATTAGCCATTTCGATATAGAACTGGCTTGAAGATAGAAGACAGAGGGTGGTAGTGGAGGATTGCTTTTCAGACAGGATGCCTGTGTGCCACAAAGATCAGTGCTGTGTCCACTGATTTTTGTCATTCATATAAATGATTTGGATGTGAACATAGGAAGAATAGTTAGTAAGTTTGCAAATGACACCAAAATTGGAGATGTAGTGGACAGCGAAGAAGGTTACTTCAGAGTACAATGGGATCTTGATCAAATGGACCAATTGGCTGAGGACTGGCAGATGGAGTTTAATTTAGATATATGGGAGGTGCTGCATTTTGGGAAAGCTTATTTTAGCAGGATTTATACACTTAATGGTAAGGTCCTGGGGAGTGTTGCTAAACAAAGAGATCTTGGAGTGCAGGATCATAGTTCCTTGAAAGTAGAGTCGCAGGTAGATAAGATAGTGAAGAAGGTTTTTCGAATGCTTTCTTTTATTGGTCAGAGCATTGAGCATAGGAATTGGAAGGTCATGTTGCAGCTGTACAGGACAATGGTTAGACCACTGTTGGAATATTGCGTGCAATTCCAATCTCCCTCCTATTGGAGGATGTTGTAAAGCATGAAAGGGTTCAGAAAAGATTTACAAGGATGTTGCCAGGGTTGGAGGATTTGAGCTATAGGGAGAGGCTGAATAGGTTAGGGGCTGTTTTCCCCGAAGCATCAGAGGTTTATAAAATCATGAGGGGCATGGAATGGGGCAAATAGATAACGTCTTTCTCCTGGAGTGGGGGAGTCCAGAATTAGAGGGCATAGGTTTAGGGTGAGAGGGGAAAGATATAAAAGAGACCTAAGGGTAGTGTGTGTATGAAATGAGCTGCCAGAGGAAGTGATAGAGGCTGGTACAATTACAGCATTTAAAAGGCATCTGGATGGGTATATGAATAGGAAGGGTTTAGAGGAACATGGGACTAGATTAGTTTAGGATATCTGGTTGGCATAGATGAGTTGGACTGAAGGGTCTGTTTCCATGCTGTACATCTTTATGACTCTATGACAAAAGGACTACACGGTGAAGAGACATGGAGTTATGATCATAGTCACGTAATGTATAGTTCATTGGCGTATTTTTTCACTGATTATTTCCTCTGACATCCTCACCCCTCCTCGCTTGAGTGTCAATCATATGCTGAGTACAGTTTTTTGTGACTAATACTTAAATGTAATAAAGGTATAATAGCATTGCAGTTCCAATCAGAGAACATGAAAGAAGTTCCATTTAATCAAGTGATTTCCCATATGCTATTTATCTCTGTTTTCTTAATGAGAAAAACTATCCAATCACAAATGGAATAAACTGGCTCCAAAACTGTACTTTCTGTAAAAGTCATGTATTAGAATTTAGTAAAAGAGCAAGATCCTAGGAGATGGTGTAAAATGGGAGCTATCAGTTCAGTTGCACATCTGTCCTGATCTCCAGAAATTACTGAAAGAACTCAGTAGGTCTGGCGGCATCAGTGGAGAGAAAGCAGAGTTAACATTCTGAAGAAGGTTCACTGGACCCGAAACATTAACTCATCCTTTTCTTCACAGATGACAGGGAGGTGATGGCCTAGTGGTGTTATCATTGGACTGTCAACCCAGAGCCCCTGAAAATGTCTTGGGGCATGGGTTCAAATCCTATCATGTCAGATGGTGGAATTTAAAGTCAATAAGGATATCTGGAATTAAGAATCTAATAATGACCATGAAGCCATTGTAGATTGTTGGGAAAAGCCCATCTGGTTTACTAATATCCTTTAAGGAAGGAAGTTGCTATCCTTACCTCATCAGTTAGGGATGGGCAACAAGTGCTGGTCAACAATACCCTCATCCCATGAATTAATTAAAAAAATGCTGTAAAACCTGCTGATGTTTTCAGCCGTTTCTGATTTCCAGCATCTACAGTTCTTTGGTTACTTTTGTTCTGATTTTCAGTTCCTTTGAAGTCAATCTGCCAAGTTCCAGCAGCAGCAATCGCTGAACATTCCTTCCCCACACCTGAAACCACCACCAATGCTCCTGACACATAATCAGATTGAAATCCATGCAAAGCCTGAATTTTCTCTCACCATTTTAACACCCTTTGGTGATTTGTTATGAGGGCTGGATAGAGCACAACAGGTCAGGCAGCATCTGAGGAGAAAGTGAGTCAGTGTTTCAAGCTTATCCCGTCATCAGAACTGGGGAGGGGGGAGGGAGCTGAGAGATAAATAAAGGGAGGTGGGGTGGGGCGAGGGGAAAGGTAGATGGGATGACAATAGGTGGGTGCAGGTAGGACGTGATTGTAGTCGATCAATGGGAAATGTGGAGCGCATAGATGGGAAGGAAGATAGACAAGTAGGTCAGGTCAAGAGGTCAATGCCTAGTCGGACAATTGGATCTGGGATAGGGTGGGGGGTGCTGGGGAGATTTGGAAGCTGGTGAATTCACTGTTAAGGCTATGTAGTTGTTGCATGGCTAACTCACCTAACCTGCACATCTTTGGACTGTGGCAGGAAACCAGAGCACCCTGAGGAAATCCACAGAGCCAAAGTTGGAATCTAACCCGGGTCACTGGCGTTGTGAAGCAGCAGTGTTAACCACTGAGCACTGTGCTGCTTCAGGCCTTAGCAACTCACTAGATAAAGTCACTGAAGCATGAGGCAACATGCGCAGATCCAACATCTAATTATTGTGTGACTCGTTGTTTTTGTTGCACCCAGCTCGTGTAGCCTGTTTGTTTAAAGCAGATGAAATGTGATTTCAGTAGCTAATTATGATTCAGGCTAATCAGAACTTTACCTACTTGTCTTCAGATTTATATTATGTAACAATGAAAAGGTGTTTTAAGGGTTTTCTAAAAGGAAAACCTCCTGTTAATGAATTTCTGTTTGGAAAGAATAATTGTTTAATCTTGGTATTCTATTGTGACAGAGTGGTAATGCAAAAATTCTACAACCCTGACTGGTTAAGGTATTAGGTAGTTATCCAAATTATTAGCCAAAATACCCTTAACTTCCTAAAATAGCTTTTTGGCACAGGAAAGTGATTATTAATAGTTCCCAGTTCACACAGACATTTTTGAGCATATTTTTTCCTACAGTGCTTGGAGCAAAGGCAGTGATATATCACAGAAAACACCTGAGGAAATGCCATGCACTTTGGCGATACTCAACTTTGTAAAATACTGACTGGGTCCTTCTAGTAATTAATAATCCACAAATATACTTTCCCTCCTGTAGCACTCTATCTAACTTTATCATTGGCACAATGAATTTTCGTTTGCAGCAAACCTACTTTCCAGCTGTTTAGTTTAATCCCTGGCAATAAGCAATGGATTCAAATATTCCAACCACCTGGCAAACACTTAGTCTGCAAACCTGAGCAACCAACAGCAAGAAAGAGAAAACACTACGCCTGACTCCAATGGTAGATTTAGTCGACTCTCCAATGATTAAATTGAGAAAGCTGGATATCATAATGCCTGGCCCAGCCTGTTTGAGCACTTTCACCTGCTGAAAAATCCATCCTATTTCAGTGTAGACATTCTTTAATTGAACAAAATGCAAAAAATATAGGGAGAGTAAATGTAATTCCTCAATCTCTTTGCCAATTACACATCATCAGTTCAACCACCATCCCAGCTCATTCAATTTTCCACCTGCTTTCAACAAACACGCCACACTGTTTTTGTTGAACCCCGCTCAACGTGTCACACAATAATTAAAATTTGGATCATCTTATAGTTCAGTGATTTTATTCAGTGAGTTGCTAAGGCATTAAGGCACCAGATTCAATCCCTGGTCTGTGATGGTCAATAGTAAACCATCTTAGTATCTATCTCCTAAACTCATTCAGAAATCAGATCACATATGTAGGGCAAAAGAAGAAAATGGGATCTTATCAGCCATGACAAGTTTTGGGTTTTCAAAGTTGAAAGTGTTTTGATGCTGCGAAAGGATTTGAAATATCATGTATGACAAAAGGAAATTCTGGAGCAAATTAACCATTCCAAATGTGTAGTTAATTAATTAGCTTCACATTAAATATAGCCAATTAATATGTTGCATTTCTATTAATATCCAAGTTTTTCAACAAAATGGTTCCCTTCATACTTTTTTCAAAATTCCTGCATAAGTAGAAGACATTTGGATGACAGAAAATGGAATTACTATTCCTCATAACTTCAATCACTTCAAGTTTTCCTGTAAATTTCAACCTTGTTTGATCCCTCGCTGCTGATAATAGTGACTAAATTGCTTTCATTTCTGATTCGAAGCTACAATCGGTGACATCTTTAATGCATATTGCCTTTTTATTGGGAATGGTTATCACTGCAATACTGAAAAGGTTATTATTTGTCTTCCTGACAATATAGTGGACAGGATTTCTCCGTGTGATAGCAACTTATGACCCTGGGGCCAGGGGAGGGGGCTTTAGCTCCACCTGACCTCTGGCGTTGTAGTGATGTTTGTGTTGAATTCCTACAGATACATCACTGTCTCTTGACAGTGCAGTGGGGAATGTACTTTGCGTTTTCTAATTGCCTGGACAGGCTTACAGTGGTTTGTGGGATGGAAATTTGTCTTCCACTTTGAGTGCTCAGAATTCACTGACACAAGTCCAAAACAGAAAGATCTATGAATCCTGGCTGATCTCTTGTGGTAATAATCTTCCTTGAGATCTGTTTTGTGCTTGAAGTTTGTTTGAAGTCCTTGCATTGTTTAGTTGGTGACAGGGAGGCATAAAATTCTTAATAATTGTAAGATTAGCAAGTTCTTTGAGACTAGTTTTAGCTGTAGGAATATTCCTCCTAAAGAGATACGTAAGAAAAACATTTTGTTTCTACTTCTTCTGTGGATACAGAAATCGGCATATAGTACTATTTCAAACGTATGGCAAAATTATCCTGAGCAAAAAAAAATTCCCTGTGATGTTGCTTAAAATAATATACTGTTTTATAAGAGCATCATGTTATTATTCTACTCTGTATTATCAAGATTTGCTGCAGTGATATTGATTGATTGATTATTTCATTGATGTCACATGTACCAAGATACAGTGAAAAATTTTGTTTTGCATGTTATACAGGCAGATCATATCATGAAAATTGCATCAGGTTAGCAGAACAGAGTGCAGAATGTTACAGCTGCAGAGAAGGCGCAGAGAGAGATCAGAAATAAAATTTGAGAGGTCCGTTCTACGGTCTGGTAACAGCGGGGAAGCAGCACTCCATTTGAAATCTATAATTTTGTCAGATTTTTACCAGTGATTTGATGGTGAATTCAGCCCAGGGTCGGGTTTCTGTCACCTTATTTAAATTTTTGACAGTGTTTTTATGACATTCACCAAACTTGGGGGTGTGGTTGATCAGGCACATGACGGGTAATCGCAAAATTCAGTGAGTTGTGGAATGTCATAATTTTTGAGTTCTATCAGCATATGTAAATACAACATTTACAGTTTTCAAGGATGCAGACCAGGTCTTCTCACTGGGTATAGATGGATCCCACATGCAAACCCTGCAGCAAATGCCATGCCATAAACAAAGACCAGATAAAGGGTGACAGAAAACATCAGGAGTTGACATATCAAGATCTTATCCTAATTCATGGTCATCTTCACTCAGTTTCTCTGGATTGATGGGGGTGGGACCACACTGGAAAGGCTGTGGATTTTCAGCCACCTAGAGTGTAGCCGCAACAAAGAGGAGGCCATTGCGGGGATTTGAGGGGGCTTCTGGAGAGTCCTTGCTCCTGGGATTTGATCAACCGCTGGACGGGACAGATGTGATTAGGTACCCTGAGTTGAAACTACTGGGATTCAGCAGAACAGCAAAAGGAATAGATTTTGTATTTTGCCAGCATTGTGAAGATGGAGCCTGGGGTTTGGCAGAAGATGGTAGTGGAATGCAAGCAGTTATTTTCCACTCAGGCTAAATTTATCACTTTGGAACTTAACCCTATCTCTGTGCATAGTAAAATAAAAATCAAAGATTTAATTAAACTTAACCATCTATCTGGATAATGTTTTGGACAACTGATCAATTAAATGCAAACAATTATATTGCACTAAAACAAGATTTACAGAGGTAGTGTCAATGTTTCAAAGCCGAGGGGGAGTTTTGCCTTTTACTTTTGGTTTCAAATGAACTCATAGATCAGCCATAATATGATAGAAGGGTTAAATTTGCATTGTACATTACATGATTTCTCCACTTTCAGCAAGGCACTTAATTAATACAGTGTAAAAATTAATATCGAACAGCTTTTTCAACCCAGATATTACAATCTGAATTAATAATTTTATACTTTAATTCTTTCCCAGGATTCAGAAGTACACAACTCTTATTGTCTTTTATTCTACAATTTACAGGTTTCTAAAATCCTACATTGTCTCAACATAAATGTTTGACTCATTGAGTATTTTCTCCTAATCTTTCGAACTTCAGTTTTGCACACATTATTGGCTTTGGTCTGTTGTCTAAGTTTTTCTGCTTTAACTTGCAATGAACTCCAGTGTTTTCCTTTATTTGTCATATGTGAGGCAGATGTATAGATCAACAGATCTGTTATTCCCAGTAACTAAGGTTGAAAAAAAAGAGCTAACTACCCTTTGGTCTAGTGATTTAAATGCTTTGTACTTCAAGATTGTGCAGAGGAATACAGAAAATTTCCAATGTGTTGGGAGCATGCAGTTACAGAGGTGAGGATTGGGAGACGGTGTGAAAAGTTAACTAGGCACTAGCACAAGCAGTCAGCATCTCACATCTAAGTGTGTAACTAAACAAATGCAGGATATGACTATTTGTGACCTCTTCAGTTGAGTTGAGAGGCTGAATAGAAATGCTGCCAGAAGATATTTCTTCAGCAGTGAGAGTTCTAAAAATTACAGTTAATCATACAGCTTACCTGCAAAATTAAATTTCATATCAAAAGCAAGAACAGACATGAATGCAATGTTTTGTCTGAGACCTGACCACAATTGTCCTGAGCATCAGCAACAAGGAAGTAACAGCAAGAGCAGCTGTTAGAATGCAAATCGTGGCAAAAATAATTCATATTACTGTCAATAATAAGTCTGACAGTCCTCACTGTCCATAAAATGTACAACCCCAGCCTGTATTTCACCTTTGAGAACCAATTGGTTCAAGCTAATTCCAGGGCAAAGAATTAATCCTTTATATGTTAATATTTATCTGTACTTTATGGGCTTATAATTCAATATAAATGTAATTGTTTTGTATATTCCAAGTTATTTTATATTTATGAGAGATGCTAATATGTTTCAAATAATCCATTTTAAAAACATAAATTGTTCCATGAACATTTCTGGCAATAGAACGTTTCTTGGAAAAGAAAAGCACATCAGGGTTATAGATTCTCTTGGTTTTGAACTGAGTTGGTGAAAAATGGTTTGACATCTTCATGACACGGTTGAATTTTAATTTGCGTCAAAATGAAGGAATCTTAGAATTTCTTTCTCTTGGTGTTGACTGAGAAAAATTTGAATGTTCTGAAATCTACATAAATACCTCTGCAAATGCAAAAGCATTTTGTTCCTGTTTCTAATTTTTTTATGAATGCAACTTAGCATTACTGAGAATTCTTTTCCATGCTATTTTCACACTGTTGCAAATTTAGCTATCTTAAATGGTTTATTAAATGTGTTAAGCAACATGTACTAAGATTTGATGTTAAAGTATTAGTTGCTGAGCTCAGAATAACCCACAATAAGCACAACCTGAATTTTTTTTACAATCCTACTTTCCTCTGTCTTCTCTGCTTACCCTGCCAACAACTCTGATTTCAAAGTGCAGGTTAAGCACCCCAGAGAAGACAAGACAAAATTTGGTTTCCTTCAGTTCCTGATAGAAAGAATCAGAGAATCCCTCAAGTCCCAACTCCTCAACTCTCAGAACAAATTCAATTCTCCTTCAGCATTTCACTATTGCTGCCGACAAAAGCAAAGATTGTACTTTCCTGTCTCTATAGTTACTGATTGGCAATTTTAAAACTAGCTGCTTTGACAGATTTAGGGCTGAAGTTGGTTAGTTCTTCATGCAATGAGTAGCATACAGAATGGACTGAATTTATTTAACAAAACTAATGGCTGTGGAATGATTTAAAATGAAGGAATGAAACTTCTATCTGGATGAATGAATTTGGACAGACCAAAATCATTTCACCAGCAAAATCTATGTTGTTAACTGTATTTGTTCTGAAATTGCCAGTTCCAAATAGAAATATAAGCCACTGCTTGGTTTACTGATCTCACACATTTTATATTATTGCTAACAACGGTATTGGTTTTAATTTGTGACCTCCCATGAACGTATTCATATGTAAAAATATGGAAATATGTTAATATTTACATTAACAAACATTGATATATTTAATTCATATATTATTTAATGTTTAATATATGTACATATTAAAACAATATAAATGCAATGTTAAATATTCATCTATATAACAAAATTAGATACACTTCCAAATAACTCATTGGACTGAAAAGTATCTTACATTGTTCTGAAGACATAAATGACTTTATACGCAGAAAAGTTTTCTTTCTGTAAGAGGAATTTTTAAAAATTTGTTATGGCATTGTCTAATCATTTGCATTCAGTTGTTTACAAACAATAGAAAGTACCATTAATGTAGAAGCTGTATCGAACTTGACCCTCATTGGCTCAAACAATGGATGCAAAGAGTAGCCACAATTCATAGCTAGATAGATAGAAAGTTACCAATGTAGTAATTTCTTCAAGTGTTAAGGTTTTTTTAAAGAAGAAACAAAAGCAATCACATTTTACTGTAATTTTGGTATTTTAGCCTCTCCCCTAGGCCAAAAATGTCATTTGGCAGCTGCCAAATGACAAATGTCCCTCAGCAACAGCCAAGAGTCTCAAATTGACTTCAGGATAGATTTGGTTACATCACTTAGACAATGAGGGTTAAATTAATTTCTATCTTGGCACTAAAATTGTGAGTTACATGGCAAAAGACAACTACTGTGAAGCAGATCCTCCATTAACCATGAACGATGCTGGGGGAGATCCACCAGGTTATTTTTGATATATCTTCATGGAATCACCTAATAGTGATGAAGCAGGTAATTCAAGTCCACACCAACCCACCGAAGAGGATCCCACCCAGACCCCTCTATCCCTGTAACCCTGCATTCCCCATGGCTAATCCACCTAACCTGCACAACTTTGGATTGTGGGAAGAAACTCACAGAAACACATGGAGAATGTGCAAACTCTACACAGACAGTCATCCAAGGGGGGAATCGAACCCAGATCCCTGTGAGCCAATGTGCCACCCTTTTCTTTTGTTTTGATATTTGCTTTAAATCTTCAGTTTACTTTTGAACTTAATATAGTTATCCTTTCTACTTCATATAATTAAGTTTTTAAATGTTATGCATGGTCTAAAACAGCATTTAATTACATTCCTTGGTTTTCTTAGGAAGTAAACAAATATTATTCTAAAAAAGAATAAAAGAAAGGTGAGTAAATGAAGCTAAGGCCTGCAAAAGGCTGGAGTCAAGAGAAATGAAGAATACTGGGAAACCTGGAATTAATGTTGGATCATAGTGGAAGTTTCCTCTCCCTAATGTGCTGTGAGCAACGGCGAAGAAAGTTGGCATAATATTGCGAGAATAAAAAACACCAAAATCTTGCCATGAAGAATTTGTTGTTCCCAAATTTCCTCTCAAGCCTTAAGTGGTGAGTTCAGCAGCTTGCCATTGACCAGTGACCAGCTTTCCCTGTAATCTGCAGCCCCTCAGAGATTCCAAGCAAACCACACGCATGCCAATGCATTGACTTCTGGTTCCAGAAATCATTGCTATGCATGGACCTCCTGAAGTCTGTGCAATGGAACAATAATATAGGGGAATGCCTATTGGTGTTATTCATAGACTATTAATCCAGAGACCCAGGACAAATCTTAGCATGGCAAATGTTGGAACGTGAAAAACCTGGAATTAAGAGACTCATGACAGCCATGAATCCATTGTCAGAAAGACACGTCTGGTTCATTAATGATTAGGTTAGATTAGATTCCCTACAGTGTGAAAATAGGCCCTTCGGTCCAACCAGTCCACACCAACATTCTGAAGAGTAACCCACCCAGACCCATTTCCCTCTGACTAAGGCACCTAACACTATGGGCAATTTAGCATGGCCAATTCACCTGACCTGCATATCTTTGGATTGCGGGAAGAATATGCAAATGCCACACAGACAGTCACCCAAGGCTGGAATTGAACCTGGGATCCTGGTGCTGTGAGGCAGCAGTGCTAACCACTGAGCCACCATGCCACCCTATTTAGGGAAGGAAATTTTCATCCTTACCTGGTGTGACCTATATGTGCCTCAAGATCGGACAGCAATATGGTTGACACTTAACAACCCCCTGGGCAATTAGGGATGGGTAATAAATGCTTGCCAAGTTGGCAATACCCTCATATCATGGATGAATAAAAGAAAAATGTAGGCGCCAAATACCTTATAGTTGCATCATTTAAATACCCACCACCCTTCCAATATTCCCCACTCCACTGAGAAACTAGCTGGCACAAATTCCTGAGATATAAATCTGAGCAATTACTTAGTGGCTGCAGCTTGTCAAATGCTCGTCCTGCAAATTTCTTCAGAGCAGCGTCCCTCTGTGCTCCATTGGCACCGCCTTCCTCGAACCTTGATCTGTCCAAATCGGCCTCAGCAAACCACCAAATTCACCACATCATCATGCCTTTTCTCACACAACACTCCAGCCCTTCAACACCTTACTTTGAAACCCAGGGACACTTAGCACCTATATGCTTCTGCCAGGTCAATTTGTGCAAAGAGATGCATGCTTTTCATGTATCTACCCAGGATGCATCTTGTGAGTCTTCAATAGCTTTCTTAGCATTCACTCACTTTGCACAGACTTGGAGGTTGCTACCCTGTGTATTTTTCCCATTAATTTCTTAGTGTGCAGAGTCTTTAGTGCCCATTTACCACCTGTCAGCCTGTGTGGCTTGCAATGCTTTATAGCATAGAAGGTGTGGTGTCGTATGTACTATCCATTTGACTCAATTATACTGACAGTGGTAAATATAAGGAATGAACTGCTAAGGATGACAATGAAGGCTGATTGTGTCAGCAATTTCAGAAGGAAGTTACATAAATATCTGAAGGAACTTTGATGGAGCGATGCAAAATATTTTATTGTATGATATTTGCTTTGCATGGGGACTGGCTGGATGCATCATCCTTGTAGTCTTTCAACTCCTGTACATTCCTATGTTTCTATAAAGTTTGACAGATGTCCAGGAAAGATCAATGCTCATTCCATTAATTCACAAGTAGAACAATTGGCCTGATAGTTTGCTGAAGGCAACAGTCTGATTCCCATGGAATGAGACCTGACTAGAAGTAACCTGAATTCACACAGAAACCATATTCATTGTGTCTCTCACACTCACTGGAATTGAGCATCCATGGTTTTGAAATTCTACATAACGTCTACATTAGCATTGTAAGTTAGCCAAGCCCTCGCCACTCGTGTTCACTGATCACCCAAATTTGTACCTCTTTTGAATAATTGACACATCTCCACTATATGCTGCACATGCACAATATTTCATTGTGAGATTTATTTTATAAAAATGCCAGAATCAGAGGATAGTGTATTTTTTCAGCTGCAGGACCATGCGAAGGGCAAAATAAAGATGCTTTTATCCCCCTGCAGACTAAAGTAGCATTTTTGCAGCAAAATATAAATAAATTCAGCTCCATATAAACAAACACCTGATCCAAGTGGAGAATTCCAAAAGACCAAATCACTTCCTTTTCACTCCCATTATATCAACACATATCAGGGATGTGGTGGCCCAGCGACAACATCCGCCCACACACTGTTGCTCTTTGCAAAGCCTTATGGGTAGTTTCCGTAGGCAGATCAACTGGAAATTGGTCCACGTCCCAAAAAGCTCACCATACTCTCAATCTGACAGATAAACAGTACCTCTGCCATTCAGCTGAGCACAGAAGTAGCTCCTATACCTTCACTACAGACAGTAAACAGGGTAACAATGGCTTGCAATTTACAAAGCTCATGCAAAACAGAAAGCAAAATAAAAGGCAATATAAGAACGCTTGCTGTAGCAAAGGTTTTAACCAGGAGATTAAATGAAATGGTAGAAGACACATGTGGAGTATAAAGGCTAGGATAGATCCACAGGTTTGAATGGCCTCTTTAAGGCCAGACAAACTGATTTCATGTAATATATAATTCTGCATGTCAAGGAATAAGGCACATTAACAAACATAACAGGATAAACATTATTGGTACAATGTCACAGATTCAGGGTGAAGTGGGTGACAGGAATCAACTTTATATTAGTGACACAAGTTGGAACAAATGCAGACATGGTCGAACTTGGAAAGGGGACATGTCGAAGGTTTTTAGTTGTCCAGGCTAATGTATTTAAATATCTAGGTTATTTAGTAATCTCAAAGTTAGGAATTGAGGCAAGGAATGGAAAAATGGGAAAAGGAAGAGAGGAAAGAAAAGAGGAGTGATTGCCCCCACCTTGGTTTCACCATGGATCAAAACAGGTCAAAGGATTATCAAATTGCGCTAATGATCTATGACTGTGTACTGCTAGCATGTCTTATTGACAAAAATATGCTACTAACGACTAATCAAAATGACATTGTGCATGAAGTTAAAAATCACACAACATCAAGTTACAGTCCAACAGGTTTATTTGGAAGCACTAGCTTTCGGAGCGCTGCTCCTTCATCAGGTGGTTGTGGAGGATAAGATCATAGGACACAGAATTTATAGCAAATGTTTACAGTGTGGTGTAACTGAAATTATATGTTGAAAAAGACCTGGACTGCTTATTAGGTCTCTCATCTTTTGGAATGGGCATGTTGGTTTCAGTTCTGAAAAACAGTAACTTTTCATTTAAAGTAGACAAAGTGATATTCCAGGAACACGTAAAGAGGATAAAGCCAAAAGATTCCACAGTGTTGAACAAACAATAATAAACATTACAAAAGCCAGGTAAATCAGTAATACAATGTTATATACAAACAAAGAATGTAGATACAACTTATATTTTAAGATCTAGAATTAACCTGAGGTAAATATGGGGAAGAGATAAATAGGTTGAACTCTCCATACAGTATATAAAATAACATATGTGGTCAAGACACATCACATTAATTTTCAGCAACACTCCAGATGTTAGTGATAGTGTGGGTCACCAAATCTCATTAAAACATTACAAGGATTCTAATCATTCATATGTTGAAGATCTTGCTTCAGAACTCTGTCAAAAGCCACCCTTGTCTCGGACTGCATCATCAACTGCTCACGTTCTAGCAATTTTCCTATTGAGACTTCCCAATCTCTGGGATTCTGGACACTGCACCCCAGCACATCCTCACAGTTACAATTTCAGTCTGTCCCTAGACAGCTAGCTTCACCAGGCTGGTACTGCCCCAACATTTCTCCAGGCTCTAATCATGCTCAGTTGCAGAAAGCAAATAATGAATGTGGGATTCTTCACCCTCGTTCTCAATTGGACTAAACTATTAATAGCGTATGGCTTCTTCTAAGCCGTCTCCATAGTTGGGGATTTTTCTGAACCTAAGCCCAACACCAAACTGCGCCTCCTGACTCCCCAGACCTCTCCTATGTCCTAATAGCCCAGAGCAGGCAACAGTAGCACCTTTCTTGGATGGACTAAATCAGAAAACCATACAGTACAGAAGAGATCCTTCAGCCCATCACACCTGCACTGACAAAATCTAGTCCAAGTCTATACTAGTCCTATTTTCCAGCATTTGACCCACAGCCTTGAATGTTATGACATTTCAAATTCAACCAAATTTTTTTTAAAGGTTGTGAGGTTTCCAGTTTCAACTACATCTTCAGGCAGTGCATTCCAGATTTCCACATACCCCTGGGCGAAAAATTATTTCCTCAAATTTCCTGAAAACCTTCTGCTTTTCACTCTTCTTATTGACCTTTCAACTGTCTATCCACTCTGCCTATACTCCTCATAATTTTATACGCCTCAATTAGTCCCCTCCCTGTGTTCTCTTCTCTAGAGAAAATAACTCAAGCTTATTCAGCATTTCTTCAGAGCTAACATGCTCCATTCCAGGACACATGCTAGTGAATCTCCTTTGTATTCCCTCTGATGCGATCACATCCTTCCTATTGTGCAGTGGCTAAAACTACAAACAGTACTCCACTTATGACCTAATCAAAGTTTTGCACTGCTCCAACATAACCTCTGTTCTGTATAATGTATGCCAAGACTAATGAATTCAACTGTCCCATGTGGTTTCTTAACTACTCCATTAGTTTGTCCTGCCACCTTCAGGGACGAAGGACAAGGACCCCGAGATTCTTCTGTTCCTGTGAGCTTCTTCTTATTCTACTGACCTTCTCCTCTGTCTCTGCCAAATGGCATAAAAATTGATCATTCAGTTACCTTGCAACAAGTCTGACCCCTATTGCTCAGCGGTGTTTAATGTATTGAAGATGCTGGAATATAGTTTTCAGAATCCAGAGGACTGGCATACTCCCAGTTGTATTGAACATAACTAATATTTTTGAACAGTCATATGTAGTAAGCTCCTGGAGCTGTCTGTTTTCTCAATGTTAGAATATTGCTAGCATGGGCAGTATAAAATGAAGATTTCATAATACGTTTTGGTTTCAATCCAGTTATAACAAAAGTAGTTAAATTAATAAATAAGTCATAAAACTTTGCACTTATACAAAACCTTATCACATCTCAAAGTCCTTCACCTACAGCAAATTACTTTGAAATGATATGTGTAAGATCTCATGAGGAGAATAGAAGATGAATCATCATTAATTTGATTGAGATCATTTGGGATTGAATGTTGACCAGGACTCGCCAAACTAAATCAAGCATAAGTTATTAATCATGATTGTCATTATTGAGAAGAGTAGATGATGGAATACTTAAGTATTGAAAAGTGCAGAAAATAAATTCTGATAAAAGTAATATTAAGTAATAAATCTAAGCTTTATATCAAAAGCCTATAGACTTCATCAGGAAGTGAGAATGAGGAAACTACAGAACTCTACTTCATGTTTTAATGTTTTAAGAAAAAATAAAATTATAATTCATAGAATCCGAGGATTTTACAGGAGAGGAGATTGATGGGCCCCTCATGTTTGTCCCATTGTGTTGGAAGTTAGAGATTAAGGCGGGAATATACTTGCCATCCTACGTTCACTCAGACGATAAAACCTGGAGATTAAATTATATCATCTGAATCATGACATGCTTTGGAAGTTTTGGATGTAAATCCACATTTTAAAAAGAGACATTTACACATTTTGTTTAATAGATCAATTTATGTGCTAAAACTATGCAACAACAAATTTCATGTGAACATATGAAGTTTGTACATGAATAATCACACAATGTCATTTCAAAGTCTTGGCAAATTGACTATTTGAAAGAGTGGCAAATGATTTTATACGGCCACACAATGTTTTATTAACATGCAAAATCATAAACATGTAGTGAGATCATAAACATGCAGTGCAGTGATCCTCTTGTTTAACACTTAACTATATGGTGGGTCTGTCATTCTTGAACTTTCTGAATCACTTGTCCATGTTTGTCACATTTTTTAGGAGAGATATTCGATTGAGTGGAAAGGAACTGTTCTACTTCTGAAGCTTTAAGTAAAAGTTAATTTTTGTAGCTGAATCAGTCCCAATTAAACAAAAATCTGCAGTGTACCTTTAAGAGCAGAATTGTTATGGCCCAAGGCCACCTCTCTATTTCCTCTCTTTTCTCTGAACTCTTTGCACTTGATAGTCTGCACATGTCCGACCCAGTTCTTAAAATGTATATTGGGATGTTTCAGAATTGGTCCATTTGACTTGTTGTGCTACAGAGATGTTCAGCAAAGTGCCCTTTGAAGTGGCGTCCCTGTAGGAGTCATGCTTACATAACAGAAGAAGACCATTCAGCCCAATCTGTTTTTCTGGCTCTCTCAAGAGCAGTTCAGCAAGCCTATCTTGCCCTCCCTTTATCCATAGCTTTGCAATTGTTTTCTGAAGAGGTGCTTTTCATACTCCCTTTTGGAAGCCCGAATTGTATCTTTCTCCACTACACTGTCAGCTGGTACATTCCAGGTCCTAGCTACTCTTTGTGTTAACAGCCATTTCAGCTCAGCAAGATCCCACAAGCAGCAATTAGATATCTGAGTGCTTTATCCATTCTGTTAATGTTGGTTGAGGAATCATAACTGACCAGGACACTCTTTTGGGAGAATTCTTACATTAGTGGTGATCCATCCTTTTCTACCTCTTGCAAGGCTGACATAGGTTTCACAGGCTCTGGTACCTTTGGGGATCTGTGAAAAATTCAGCCACTCTTGGGATGGTTCTAACAAATGCGATAAGACATTACATTTCCTTCTTTAAGACTGCAGAAATATATAGAGAAAATATCCCAACACCAATGCAATATAAGATCATCTTAAATGTATCTGCTGGGAAACTGAGGACTTCTCTAGGGTTTAGAGAAATGAAAGTTGATCTAATTGAGACTTAGAACTGAGATGAGGAATCTCTTCCCTCAGAGAGTATGATTCTTTGGTATTCCCTGGCCACCTCTCAGTTTCTATATTTCTGTCATGTCTGAGCTAAAATTCAGCTATTCAGTCAACAGAGTATTGTGGTTACATCAGCATGTCATACTTCAAGTGTCCTGAGTTAAGATGGAATCTAAGAGCTTTATAACATCAGGAAAGATGTAATAATACAGTGATGACGTTATTTAACATGTCTCTTAAAGCCATGCTGGCATAAAAACCATGAACCATAACATGATCAATGTGTGCAATCTGAGCGTGTTTCTTATTTTGGAATAGTAAGTTTCAAAAATATATCTTTGATCTTGAAATACTTTGGGATATCCTGTTGTCATGTGATATCCAAATCAATGCAAGTTTCTCATTCTATATTTCTTTTGTCAAAGATACAGAT
This sequence comes from Hemiscyllium ocellatum, assembly GCF_020745735.1. Taxonomy (NCBI): domain Eukaryota; kingdom Metazoa; phylum Chordata; class Chondrichthyes; order Orectolobiformes; family Hemiscylliidae; genus Hemiscyllium; species Hemiscyllium ocellatum. The sequence goes on from NC_083412.1 coordinate 79,045,573, forward strand.
TTCAGACATTTTGTGGCTCCCAGATAGAAAACTAGGTAATGAATATTTCACAGATAGACCTGATGCAGTTTGGAGTCAGAAATAATTTTGCAATTTGCATTATTGTTTGCAGTCCTGTCTGTTGCTTTGCACTGTATAATTTTTAATCTGATTTAACAAGAAGGAGATAATGAGGTTTTAATTTGTGAAGCTAGCCTTTGAACACTGTATTTTAGCACATGGCACAATGACATTTTTCTCAATGCCATGAGGCAGTCGGTGCAAAAAATGCATCATGTTGTAAAATTGGCTTCACGTCACTTGCATGTGATGTCGTTGAGAGGGAAGTAATGATCAGCTCTTTTGAGTTCTCTCCCTTCCTGCAAACATATGCCTGCCATTAATGAGCAACATTGGAAAGAAAAATTGAATACCTAAATTAAATTGTATTATAATCTGCCGGGCATCGTCCTATGTCTCATAGGAGCATAAGAACTATGAATGGGGGTTGGTCATTCAGTTTCTCAAGCCTGATGTACCATTTAACTAGATTGTGGCTGATCTTCAGCTCAATTTCCCACTCTATCCCCATATCTCTTAATATTTTGAATGTCCAGAAGTCTATAGATTTCTGCTTGACTGAGCCTCAATAGTCCTCTGGAGCAAAATTTACATTAACATTAAGGTCCCATAAATAACAATGACCAGAATCTAATTTTAATGATATTGGAAGACAAATAAATATTGGCCAGGGGATTCCCCTGCTCCTGCTTGAAATAGTACTGTGACACATTGACATTCACCTGTGAAGGCATAGAGGATCAAAACAGAAATAGCTGGAGAAACTCAGCAGGTTCTGGCAGCATTTGTGCAGAGAAAACAAAGTTAACGTCTTGAGTCCAGTGACCCTTCTTCAGAGTATATTGGATCTCAGTTGACATCTCATTCATATCACAGCATCAGCAACAATGTAGCACTCCAATGGGACAACCCTGGAGTGTCACCCTAGATTATTGGTTCATGTCTAGGAAGCGGAATTGAGAGAGGAACATGGTATGGTCATATTGAAGCTTAGCCCATCCTACCATTTCAATAATGTGCTGTAACTCTAGTCTGATAGCCACCAAGATTGGCGGGCTGATTGCTGGGCAGCAACACAACCAAATGGTAGGAAGCCACTGGCCCTGCCAGTGTATAGACACTGAAGACCCCAAGCAACAATCAGGGCTAGCGGAGTGAGTGATCCACACCATCGGAGTGGGGAAAGGACTTGGACTGCTGTCAAAACTGGATGGAGCTGCATGTTTCCCTATGAGCTTGTGGGAGAGCGTCCAGCTCTTCCTGATTCACAGGCAATTCCAAAAGGATCTGCTCTTTAGTAATTATCATAGGAGCTTACTACCCGAGAGGCAATGCCACACTGCAAACTTGATACTAACCCACTGATTATGTACATTTATAGGCCTGGTATCATCCAAAACTGCAGCAACTTACAAGTTCCCATGCAGGCCATAAAAGCAGGGACCTCTTTAAACTAACTACATGATCATGGCTATGCACGAAAACCTGAAAAGGTCAAGACACCAAAACATTCCAAAAATTAATTAGCAGGTATACTCACCAGGAAATGACTTCTGAATGTAACCTTGGGCCACAGTTTGCCTTCTATGAAAAACATGCCAAAGTTTCGACCTCCTTCTGTGTTTCCTATACTGGCCTGGTTCCTCTTTGTTCAATTTTAAACAGGCAGGAACGGGAGAAAGTATCTCGATCTTGCTAGTTCTCCATGCCAATCCCAAAGGGTATTTTAAAACCAAGGGGCCTTGTGTCAGTCCCCTTTTTGGCAGGCCCCATTTTTGCCCGTTGAAATGTATGTTCGAGACTCTATAGCACAATCTGAAGAAAAGCCAGGAGGTTTCTCAATGTTCTGGCCAACATTCTTCCCTCCATCAAAGCCACCAAAAACATCTAAACTGGTCATGCACATCATTGACATCCAGCTGTGCATGAAACGCCTGTACTCTTTGCCTTGTGTAGCAGTAACGAACTTCAAAGTAAATTGTGTGATATGGTGTCCTTTGAGAAATTTCCGTGAAATGTGATAGGGTGTGATATAAATATACATCTATTTTTGTAGCTTTGAAGTTAAATGATCCGAAAATTGAGAGAAAAAAAAATGTTTGCAAGGGCACTTAATATTGCAGAGGGTTTTTTTTTGCAAAATCTGCGTGTTTTACCAGAATATTCTGGCACATGTCTTCCTTTGCAGTCATGTGGGCTTCTTTCCTAATTTTCTTCTTATGTTTTTTTTGCTGAAAATGTTTACGAAGCACAATAAAATCGTGGGATGATCTCCACGGAACGCGTCTCATCACAAATCATGCTACTGCAGCAGATACAGCAATGTAACTTAAAGGCACAATTTCTTGGCAGGCAGGAGGGTCAATGAGAAGCATCATATGGTCTCCTGGCTGCAGTACAAAGTAGCTCTTGTCGTTTGATCTACTGTCTTAAGCTGAAATGCAAAATCTGATAATTGGGTCAAGCAGGGGAGAGAAGAATTGCTCTAATAAAGCTCCATTCATTTCCTTTTCCTTTTTCTCTCTTTTTAATGTTCGTTCACTCAGTTGGGCCCTGTTACTAAAGAGTCAGCTGCAAGCAATGAGAGTAAGGACAGGAGATGTGTTTCCGTTAACTTGAAACTCTCTTTTTTTCAAAAATATCTTCCAGTCTCTCCTGTTGCTAATAACACCCTTTAACTTATTGCCAAAACAATAATTCATTACATATATCAGTGTGACATTTCTTTTCTGCTGCTCTTTATATCATGTTTAGAAATGTACGCTTATAAATAAAAGCTGCTTTTGTAGTGGCAGTGGTGGAATGTTGTGTACAAATGTTCTGCAGGAAGTAGGTGGCATTAACTGCCTACTTCCCAAAAGCCACTCCAAAGTGATTGAAGTGGAGAGCAGACATAAAAGAGCTGTATGGCCTACTGCTGTTGCAAGTGTTCACACATACAGCTTTGACAAGGTCTTTCCTGAAAGGCAGTGGTAGAGAGATTGATCAGTCCAACATTGAGTTCCTGGCTGAAATTAATATAGTGGATGGCAAAGAAGATTATCTAAGATGACAAAGATCAATTGGGTCAATGGGCTGAGGAATGGCAGATGGAGTTCAATTTGGATAAATGTGAGGTATTCCATTTTGGTACAACAAATAAGAGCAGGACATATACAATTAAAAGTAGGTCCTTGGGTAGTGTTGGAGAACAGAAAGACCTAGGGGGTCAGGTCCATAATTCTTTGAAGTTTACATCATATGTAGACAGGGTGGTTAAGAAGGTGTTTAGCACACTTGCCTTCATTGCTCAGATCTTTGAGTATAGGAGTTGGGATGTCATGTTGACGTTGCTCAGGGCATTGGTGAGGCCTCCTCTGCAACACTGTATCCAGTTCTGGTTGCCCTGTAACAGGAAAGATATTATTAAATTAGAGAAGGTTCAGAAAAAGTTTACAAGGATATTGCCAGAAATGGAGGGTTTGCATTCTAAGGAGAGACTGGATAGGCTGGGACCTTTTCCACTGGAACATAGGAGCTTAGGGGTGACCTTATGGAGGTTTATAAAATCATGAGGGGCATGAATATGGTGAATGGCAGGTGTCTTTTCTTTAGGTTGGGGGATTTCAAGACTAGAGGGCATATTTTTAAGGTGAAATGTGAAAGATCTAAAATAGGCACGAGGTGCAAACTTTTTACACAGAGAGTGGTTTGTGTGTGGAATGGACTTCCAAGGTAACTGGTAGACACTGGTATAGTTACAATGTTTAAAAGACATTTGGATAAATACATGAATAAGAAATGTTTGGAGGGATATGGCCCAAGTGCAGACAGGTGGGATTAGTTAGTTTTCGGATTATGGTCAGAATGGACGGGTTGAACCAAAGAATCTGTTTTCAGGCTGTATGACTCTATATGTGTGGCGTGTGCTTGTGTGTGTGCGTGTGTATGTATGTGTGTAGGTGGGGCGGATACAAACAACCCACAGATGCCAAGAGAAACTCAGCAAGTCAGGGGACAAAGTTTAGCAGACTCTATCCTTCACTGTGTCAGCATATTGCCACAAATAGATTATTTTTATAACAAATATCATGTTTGTGTGTGTGGGCAAGAGCATGTGTGGTCGCACACATATTTGTGCCTCTTTAATGTTGAAGATTATGGATCATAATGAGGAAGTCAGTCATGAATAATGAATACAACTAAAAGGGCAAAGTGAAATTCAATCAATAGATTGCACATCATCGTGGATTCTTCTCCATATACGAGGAGGAAGATGGCCTGTTTATAATCATTGAGTGTAATTAATTCAGTAGAGCAGATATCAGTTTTACCCCAAACAAGATAACACTGGGGATTCAATTTCCTCCATAACCCCATCCCACCTCACCAAATGGAAAACCTGTCTGAATTGCTGATTGATTTGGGGAAAGGATTGTAGTCAAAATCAGGTTCTCTTTGTTTCGGAAATGCTTATAATATGGTCCAAAGCCATTTGCAAGTTATTTCCTGTGATTCTTGGCAGATACAATGTTTCATGTAATAAAAATAAAACACTGGAGAAACTCTGCAGGTCTGGCAGACTATGTGGAGAAAGAAACAGAGTCAACATTTCGAGTCCGGTAAGTCGTTTTTGTCAGAACTTGTTGAGTTTCTCCAGCACTTCCCAGTTTTATTTCAGAGATCCAGTATTTTGTTTTTATTTGTGTTGTTCCATGTCACAGTCTCCATTCGTAAATGTGGATTTGTGATTGCTATCATTTGTGATTCAATGTTTCTGTCTCCTCTTGCTTTCTAGTGAGACATAAAAAAGAGGAAGGATTGTTCTGAGGAGTCAGGGTCATCACAACAGCAGAGCAAATGAAAGGACTTAGTTTAAAACTTTGGGATCTGTAGTTTGAATGGCATGATATGATATTCCTTGTGCCTTCCTGTAGAAAAGTGCCGAGCCCCCACTGGGCAACTGTCCAGGGTAGCATGTGTATAATCAGAAGCTCACCACGTGAGGCTCTGCAGAACTACGTCACACCATTTCATAGTCTTGAATGTTGGAGTGTCCCTTAAAATGCCCCTTAAACAAAACACTGCTTGACTTGTGATCTTCAATAAAAAGCTACAGAAAAACATTCAAAATATTCTAAACATTCTATCCACAGGCGGGAGAGTTCAACTTCCACATGACACAGATTACATAAGCCACTTCAACGATAAATGTGGATGTAGGCAAAAACACTGAAGAAAGATGGATGCAGAGTTAAGGATGTTTAAAAAAAATTGACATATTTGCCTCTGATTCAGCAACAGCTGCAGATATGGACTGATAACTTACATTGTATATTTTTTCGCTTTCCTCTCTTGGAATCATGTCTGTAAGGTGACAGCCCTCTGTCCCTCACTCAGCTTACACCATTCACTGTGAGCCTATGAAATCTGGGGCAATGTTGGAAGCCCTCTGTCTGGAAGGAACAGGCTATGATACATCAGGACTGATGGGGAATGAATGACCATTTATTTCTCACTGGCAAAATGGCCATTCCTCTCTTGCTCAGGGCCCACTAGGCTGGCTAGAGCACTTGCCTGTGTAAAACGATTGGCCCTTTATGTATGCAAATTAGGGGACACAGGATCCTTGACCAAGGGCAGCATCATGTTCTACTTATATGGAAACTTTAACACAACAATACATCTCGGTATGCCTCATGGGAGTGTTATAAAGTGAAGTATGAGACATAACTGCCACATCAGGCTTGATCAAGATAGTAGATTTTAACAAGTATCTGTAAAGCAGAAAAGAGAGAAGGGAGGGAATTCCAGGCCTTATCATCTGGGAAGCTGAAGGCATGGTAACCAATGGTGGATTGATTAAACACAGAATACTCAAAAGGCCAGAATAGGATGAGTGGAAGCATCTGATGAAGGGCTTTTGCCCGAAATGTCGATTTTCCTGCTCCTCGTATGTTGCCTAAACTGCTGTGCTTTTCCAGCACCACCCTAATCTGGAAGCATATCAGAGGTTGTTGTGGTGGAGGAAGGTACAGAGAGGAGATGCAGTACTATAGAGGGCTTTGGAAACAAGGATAATGATCTTTGAATCAAGAAGTTGCTTAACGAGAACCAATGGAGTTAGTAATCAGAGGGTGACTGAAACATAAAGCCTCATAAAGATGTGGGCGGGAACATTTTGGGTGACCTCAAGATCACAAAAGGCTATGCTGGAGTGAACAGGAACAGTCACAACCCATGGTAACAAAGACATAATTTTCAGCAGCCGCTGAGGCTGACGTAGAGTCTGACAATGTGACAGAGATGGCTCGGAAGTGGCACAGAAACCAGTCTGAATCTTATCTTAAGGTCAAATATAGCACTGAGGTTGCAAACAATCTAGTTCAGCCTCAGACACTTACTAAGGAAAGGGATCAATTGTGGAGTGATGGAGTGAGGAACGGAGTTTATCATGGGGACCAAAGACGATGGCTTTGTTCTTCTCAATGTTTATTTCAGGAAGTATTTGCTCAAACAGAAGAAGCTAGACAAGCCATTTGATAATTTAGAGGCAGAGGAGGAGAGTCAAGAGAGGTAGTGATTGTGAAGTAAAGAGAATTACACCTTTACTCAAAACATATCCACTGAGCATGTGTAAAAGAAGCTAGACCATCACCACGTCAGATCAAATTGAACCGAAGCCTGAGTCTGCAGAGCTCCAAGTAAGATGCCTTCTCCTAGAGGTTTAGATAGAGTTGACAATGAGAAGCTGTTTCCACGTTTGGAGTCAGCTATTATGAGGGGGCATAGCTTTAAATTAAGGGGTGGTAGGTATAGGACAGATGTTAGCGAGTCGAGAGTTCATGGAATGCCCTGCCAGTAGCAGTGGTGGACTCTCCCTCTTTATGGGCATTTAAACGGGCATTGGATAGGCATATGGAAGATAGTGGGCTAGTGTAGGTTAGATGGGCTTAGATCTGTGCAACATCGAGGGCCAAAGGGCCTGTACTGCGCTGTATTTTTCTATGTTCTATGTTCCTACCATCCTCAGTGCATGGTTATGTTCAATTCAGCCTGTTGTTATTCGGGAGGGTAGACTTCATCTTAATATAGTGGGGAGATAGAACCAGGGAAGAACAGAAATTGCTGGAGAAACTCAGCAAGTCTAGCAACAGAGTGAAAGCGGAATTAACATTTCGAGTCCATTGACCCTTCTTTAAAACTGATAGTAGCTCTAAAAAAGTGATGTATATGTTGAAAACAGGAGATGTGGGGTAGAACAAAGGGAAGGCCATGACCTAGTGGTACTATCAGTGGACTATTAATCCAGAGATCTAGGTAATCTTCTGGGGACCTGGGTTCAAATCCTACCATGGCAGGTGGTGGAATCTGAAATCAATAAATATCTGGACTTAAGAGTTGAATGATGACCACGAATCCATTGTCAATTGTCCGGGAAAATGCCATTAGTTCACTAATGTGCTTTAGAGAAGGAAATCTGCCAAGCTTACCTGGTCTGGCCTACATGTGATTCCAGATCCACAACAATGTGGTTGACTCTTAACTGCCCTCTGGGCAGTTAAATGCTGGCCTGACTAGTGACGCCCTCATCCTATGAAAGAATTTTTTTAAAAAGTGAGTGGATACGTGAAGGCAAATCCCACTGCTTTCTCTCCACATATATGACCAGACCTGCTATGTTTCTCCAGCAATTTCTGTTTTTATTTCAGATTTCCAGCACCCATATTCTTTGTTCGATTTTAAGGAGAACTGTGAGTGGCCAGCACACATTGGAAATTCGGACACAGATTTCAGATGATGTCATTGCCATTCTGAGTTACACTGTCCCAGAAATGGACAACACCGTCCCCAACCCTCCAAAAAAAGCATACTGCCCACCCAAAATGAGCTGTAACCACCTCCTTCTGCCTTATGCCAATCAACACGAGCCCTGAGAACAAATCCCGGCCTCCCTTCAAGGTCACATGCCCACACCATCTGCCAGCCAGTTGCCCAGCTACTAGCTCTCAGCTGGTTAGACGGATGTCAGTAGCAAGGGGAAAGCTTCTGCTATTCTTAGGACCCAAGGACCATTTAAAATGTATCTGCCTGTTGTCCTCTGTAAACAAGAAATGATTCCTGATTTTGTAATTTCTGTAGTAATTTCTGCATTGGTAAGGAATCCCACCCGGAGAATTAGTGATACACCAATTTAACACTGTCACAAACCTTAACTCCCTGCCAATGTTAATTCTTTGCTGGGGGTTGTGAGTGCAAACTTTGTTTCTGACAGTTAATCTTGGACACATCATACTCATCAAATAATTGACCCAAGTAGCAAGTGGTGTGAATTGCAAATTGGACTGAAATAATGATAGTCCAGCTCCTGTATATAGAGTTTAGAGTTTTTAAATATAGGTACGCAAGGAGGCAAAGAAATAAGATAGCAAGGGGTAAAGGCTGGAAGGATATTATTAAGCTGGAGATGGCTCAGAAGAGATTTACCTGGGTGTTGCTGGCTATGGAAGGTTTGAGTTATAACGAAAGACTGGATAGGCTGGAGCTTTTTTGACTGGAGCGTGGGAGGTTGAGAGGCAACCTGATAGAAGTTTATAAAGTAATGAGAAATATAGATAGAGTTAATGGTAGTTATCTTTTCCCTAGAATGGGGTATTTCTGGTGAGAGGAGAGAGGTGAGAGGAGAGAGGTTTTAAAAAGATGAGAGGCAGATTTTTTACACAGAGGGTGGTTCCTGTGTGGAATGAACTTCCTGTGGAAGTGGTGGATGTGGGTACAGTTACCACGTTTAAAAGAGATTTGGAATAGTATATGAATGGGAACTGTTTGGAGGGTTATGGGCCATCAGCAGGCAGGTGGGATTAGTATAGTTTGGGATAATGCTCAGCATGGACTGTTTGGACTGAAGGGTGGTTTCTGTGCTGTATGACTCTATGAGTCTATGGCACACAAAGACTGTTGCTAATTAAAAGGCTGAATAAACAACTTAAGAAGTGACTTAAAAAGAGCTTGATTTAGAGTGATGTTTAATATAGATGTGAACATTAGACGTGGTTTGGATCTTGCTAAGTAACTTTGAAATGTGGAACTGATCAGTTCGGCAGAAAAACGTGACAAAGAAGGAATTGCTGAGGAGAATGAATGAACAAAGAAATTTACTAAACATTATTGGAACAGTCAAAGAGACAGAGGGCAACATGCATGACAAGAGAAAACAGGTTTGTAGGAGATATTATAGGGGGAAGATTTCAAGGAAAAGGAGAAAGAGACAGGAAGTGAATATCAATTAATGGAAGGACCTTGATTTATAGTTGACTTTCCATATCTTTCTACCTTGTGCCACTTTTTAATTTGCCAATAAGCCAAGGTCCTGCTTTCAGGCAGAGTACATATGATGCTGATAATGGTCAGAGACACATAGAATTGTTGTAGTGCAAAAGGAGGCCATTCAGCCCATCGTGTCTACACTGGCTCTCCAAAGAAGTAATTCATTTTATGCCATTTTTCTCATCTTATCCTGAGCAGAGGATGACATTCTAAAATGAGATTACATACCTTGCTTGGGGAACTTGTTACACAACAGCCCCTGAAAGTGTCTTGCGAAATATAACCATCCAAATACATTTAACAATTTAAAGAGCAAGTGAAGGTAGATCCACTATCTGAACAGTGGGAGTAAAGAATGCAGAGAAGATATGATAAATGCAGCATAACTGGTAACCTTTTAGCGATTACCAAATCAAATCAAGAAATTACATTGAGGAAGAGAAAGGAGAAAAGAAAATAAAAATTGTAATTAGACAACATAATTAGAATGCTTAGATTCCAAATTAATAAACCAGTTTCCAGACTGAACTAGACCAAACATGTGTTTTTTATATAAAGGGTATAACAAGTATGGAAATAAGTGAATGGATATATTGTTACGGTGCTGGTTTTAAGTGGCTTATCAAGACGGTTTGAACTATTTCTAAATATAGCTTTGAAACAACTCTTGCACTTTTCGTTTTGCAGCTGTAGGGAAACTAATTAATCAGCTTCATTTTATCAAATAGATCACTTGTATTTTTCTCTTCAAATCTAAAAAGGGTTCTTTGGAAGTTACAGATGAGGGGACCAGGAGAAAGCTGGACTAGTCAATTCAAAGGAACTAAAATCAAAGAACGTCCAGTTTTTAACCTGCTATTGGAGACCGGAGTGCTTCAGCCAGAACGACAGTGACAGAAGCTAGAAAACAGGCCCATCCTTTTAGCTGGTGGTGGATCAATGTCAGATGGGCCCTTTTGTTTTATTCTTGTTATTCTTTTCTGTGTGGCTTGATGCAAATTAGCAGCTTGCCAGACCATTTCAGAGGACAGTTATGTCTAGAGTTACCTTGAAGCTGGTAAAAATGAAAAACTTTCTAACATAGAAAGACATCAGTGATTCATATTGGTCTTTATAAAAATCTGATCGTTTTTGTGGTGAACATGACTGAGACTAATTTATTTTTAAAGCTAATTAATTGAATTTTAGTTCCTCACCTGCAGTGCTGCGATGTGAACTCACATCTGTAGATTAGAGTGGTGCTGGAAAAGCACAGCAGGTCAGGCAGATGAAGGGCTTTTGCCGGAAACGTCGATTTTCCTGCTCCTCGGATGCTGCCTGACTTACTGTGCTTTTCCAGCACCACTCTAATCTCTGATTTCCAGCATCTGCAGTCCTCTCTTTTGCCTAAATCACATCTATAGATTATTCATCCAGATCTCTGGGTTACTAGTCCATTAACAGAATGATTATACTTCTATTTCCATACTCATGGAATAACACGGCACAGAAGGAGCTCATTTGGACAATCACTTGAAGGGTATTCCAGTTAAGCCCACACCTTGCTTTCTCTTCATATCCCTGCAATTTCTGTTCTTTTTCAAGAGGATTAGCTAACTTTCCTTGGAAAACTGTTAACTGGGTGCACCCTCATTGACTTCAGCTCTAAATTACAGACTGTCAGCCCCTTTGTGGTACACAATGCTTTCTTAATGTAGAGGGAGAGGCAAGTAGTTTGTCTGAGTGGGAAACAATGGTCAGTGGATGGGTTGGACATGTCACTATTGCTATCCATCAGTGTCATATCTACAGCATGTGCCAGCAGCTTAAGCACACTGCATATGCCTCAAGCAAAAGGGCATGTCAAAAATGAGCAATTCTTAGTGGGGTGAAGGGGGTTTGTGGTCATTCTCAGGAGTATTGTCTGCCTCAGAATACTTCAACCCTAGGGCATCAATGTGGACTTCAACAGTTTCCTCATTTCCCCTTCCCCCACCTTACCCTAGTTCCAAACTTCCAGCTCAGCACTGTCCCCATGACTTGTCCAGACTTGTCCTACCTGTCTAGCTCCTTTTCCACCTATCCACTCCATCCTCTCCTCCCTGACCAATCACCTTCATTCCCTCCCCCACTCACCCATTGTACTCTATGCTACTTTCTCCCCACCCCCACCCTCCTCTAGCTTATCTCTCCACGCTTCAGGCTCACTGCCTTTATTCCTGATGAAGGGCTTTTGCCCAAAACATTGATTTCACTGCACTTTGGATGCTGTCTGAACTGCTGTGCTCTTCCAGCACCACTGATCCAGAGTTAAGGCACTTGGCCTATTCAGTGGTCCAGAATCTATGCCCTTTTAGTCCAGGGATTAGGCCACAGGCAGTCATGCGGATGAAGTGCAACCAATCCAGGGATTATAGTCAGAAGACGGTGGAGGTATCTGCTCGAGGTGGGGAGGGTGACCAACTTTTCCTACAATGATACAAAGTTGCAGATTGAGTTGGAAAGAAGTGGATGGAAGAGCTGTGGTACACGGTGACTCAGTGGTTAGCACTTCTGCCTCACAGCACCAGGGTCCCAGGTTCAATTCCAGCCTTGGCTGACTGTCTGTGTGGAGTTTGCACATTCTCCCCGTGTCTGCGTGGGCTTCCTCTGGTTGCTCCAGTTTCCTCCCACAGTCCAAAGCTGTGCAGGTTAGGTGAATTGGCCATGCTAAATTGCCCATAGTGTTCGGTGCATTAGTCAGAGGGAAATAAGCCTGGGTGGGTTATTCTTCGGAGGGTCGGTGTGAACTGGTCAGGCTGAAGGTCCTGTTCCCACACTGTAGAGAATGTAATCTACACGAGCAGGAGAGGTAGTGAGTTGCTCCAGTGAGTAAGTAAGAAGTGCAGAGGGCAAGAAGAGTTCATAATTTGGAAAGATGAAGTTGGTGAGAGCCATTGAGTAGAAATGATGCCTATGATGATGAGAATTATCGGCTATGAGTCTTTGTGAGAGATATGTGTAGAGTTAAAGTGATTGATGGACCTGTGAACACAACATAGCAGAGAGAACAACTCATCCTTATGGATCACAGAAGATCATTGAGATTCTTTCTAGTCCAGGCACTACAATTTGCATTTGCACCCTGGACTGTAATTTGGATCCAGGCTGGCATTATCTGGTGTAGTGGCCTCCTATGGAAAGAGAAGGAGAAAGAGGACTGCCATCCACCACCCCATCCAATAACACCTACACACTGCAGTCCATCAAGGGAGGGTGAACTTTCATTCCCTTTGTTAGTTTCAGAAGGTCCCAACAGTGACAAGAACCTCTGCTTCTCTGACCACATACTTCCCCAAGAAAAGTACCCAAGAGCCCAGATGTATCATTAGTGAGGTGAGGAATCAAAGATTGTGTGAGATAAGCCATCCTCAGTCATAGTGGACTGGGTACCATGAATCAGACTCAACAAAACACTTAAATTGAAAATGAGCAATTTCTACCATTGGTTTCTCTTTTATAGCAACCCCTTTAAAATTGCACAATTTAGCATGTACTCTCTCTCTCAGCATTTTTCCTATCATAACGTGTAGCATCACACTTTATCTGCACTGAATTCATCTGTCATTCTATTGGTTCATTCCACCAGAAACCAACAAAGACCAAGTGAAGTATATTCCTATCTTTCGGAAGTCCTCACTCTTTGCTATATATGCATGTAGTTCTAAATTTCAAAATTGGACCCCATGCTTCCAAGTCAAAATTATTAATGCATATCAAAAATATCCATGGTCCTGCTGTTGAAACAATGAACTCCCCTGTATATCTCTTGCGAGTTAAAGGAAAAATCAGCCAGTTACCTGGAATTACTGTTTTTCTATTCCCTATCCAATTGTAGATCCATGCATCTACATTTTCTATTATTCAATGGGCTTCAAGCTTGCTAAAATGCCTAATCCCTGGTCATATATCAAACTTGTTTTGAAACTCCAGTTAAACAACATCAATTGCACTACTCCCGCCAACCCTCTCATGAGAAAAACACAACACAATCAAATTATTGAAATAGAATTTGCCTTGCCTCTCCTTTCCTGCTTCATGCATGTTGAGGTGTCTGTTAAGCTTTTGTCAGATTATTGTTGATAAGAGCTTCTCCGACTTGGGTCCAGGCCAGCTTTATTTGGTGGAGTGGCCTCCTGTGGCAGTGCACAAGAAAAAGGACTGTCATCCACCACCCCATCCACCAACGCCTTCACACTGCAGTCCATCAAGTGAGGGTGAGCTTTCCTTCCTTTTGTCAGCTTCAACGTCTGACCTGAACTTTCCAGATTTATTCCTACCCACTTTTCTGACAAGGTGCAACATTCATAACCCTCCTGCCCTTTGGCACCAAGGAGGATCGAAAGATTGTGCCTAGCAATTCCATGGTTTCTATCCTTATTTCCCTCAGCAACCGAAAATTGGGTGACTTTAATTATTGCCAACATTTCTTGCACCCTGTCTTGATTTTTATTTATTTTATGCAGGATCTCAGCAACCTCTTCATTTGCCATAATTTTAGCAACATTTTCATCTTCGATAAGCATCTAAGCAAAATATTTATTCAGTAGCTCCGTTTCTGCATCCATTAATAGATGTTTCCATTTTGGTCTCTAGTCAGCTTGTCATCCATCAGATAATCTGTTTACTGTTAATGTGTTGACTCAAGAAATATAAACATAAATACAAACATTCAAGTAAAGAGCAAAAAAAGGTCACTTGGCCCATCAAGCTTGGCCCATCTGCTATGATCTTCATTAAGATCATGGTTGATTAATTAATGGATTACTGTGGGATTATGCATTTTATAGGAAGAATTGAGGAGTAGAATATTTAAATGTAGAAATACTGCAGAAAGCTACAGTAAATCGAGATCTAAATGTCTATGTGCATAAATCACAGTAAAAGTTCAAATACAAATTCAGCAAATAGGAAACGTAAATGAAATGTTGGCCTTTATTTCAAAGGGATTGCGGTATAAAGTTGATAAGACTTGCTAAAACTATACAAGGCACTAATCAGACTACAGCTGGAATATTCTGAACTGTTTTAGGCCCATGTCTAAAGAAAGATATACTGTCATTGGAAACAATCCAGAGAAGGTTCACTCGGCTGATCATGGGTATGGAAGGATAATCTTGTGAGATTTGATTGAACAAATTGTGCCTATACTCACTGGAGTTCAGAAATATGAGTGGCAATCTTGCTGAAACATACAATACTCTTAGGGGACTTGACAGGTTCTATGCAGAAAGCTTATTTCCCATTGTGGGACAGTTCTAGGGCCAGAAGACCTAATCTCAGAATGAGGGGCTGCCTGTTTATGACAGAGATGAGGAGGAATTTCTGCTCTCAGAAGCTGATGATTCTGTGCAATTCTTTACCACAGAAGGCTGGAGAAGCTGGGTCAGTAGGTATATACAAGGCTGAGAGAGATTGATTTTTAATCAGCAAGGAAGTTAAGAGTTAATTGAGTAAAGGCAGGAAAGTGGAGTTGAGGTTTATTAGATCAATCGTGATCTCATTGAATGTTGGAGCAGAGTGGATGGGCTGAATGGCCTACTACTGCTCCTACATAGTTAGTTTTATTCTCAATGCTGATAACTTTCCATCCCTTTATTAATCAAGACTCTATCTATAACTGTGTCTTAAGAGTATTCAGACTCTCTTTTCACTTTTTTTAGGACAGTTTCACAGTGTGTGGGCAGCACGGTGGCTCAATGCTTAGCACTGCTGCCACACAGCACCAGGGACCTGGATTTGGTTCCACTCTCAGCCGACTGTCTGTGTGGAGTTTGCACATTCTCCCCGTGTCTGTTTGGGTTTTCTCCGGGTGCTCTGGTTTCCTCCCACAGTCCAAAGATGGGTAGGCTCGGTGGACCAGCCATAAGAAATGGAGGGATAGGATTAGGGGGTGGGTCTGGCTAGGATGCTCTTCAGAGGGTCACAGTGGACTTGATAATCCAAATGGTTTGCTTTCACACAGTCAGGGTTCTACAATTCAAGACTGTCTGTGAGAAATGTTTTTTTCCCATCTCTGTGTTAAATAAGCACCCCCTATTTTTAAACAGTGAGCTCTATATTCTCCCACAACAGGAAATATTATTTCCACATCTACCTTATCCCAACAAGTTGCCTCCTCCCTTCTAACTTCCAGCAGATATAAGCCCAGCCTGTTCAAACCTCTTCATAAGACAACCCACATGTTAGTCTAATAAAGTCTTCTGTACTGCTTCCAATGCATTTACCAATATTGTATACAGTATTCCAGATGTGGTCTCACCAATGTCCTGTGTAACTAAAGCAAATCCTCCCTTTTTGAGTACTCAATTCCTCTTGCAATAAACAATAACATTCTAATAGCTCTTTTGATTACTTGCTATATCTGAGTACTAACCTTAAGCAATTCATGCATTAATAGGGCCAGAACCCTTTGCATCTGAGGACCCTGTAATATATTATTTAGATAATATGCTTCATTCCTATTTTTCTTGTCAAAATGGACAGTTTAACAATTTTCCACATTATAATCCATTTGCCACATCTTTGCCCACTCACTTACCTAAGTTTATAATTTTCACAGCCTCCTTGTGTCCTCTTCATAATTTATTTTCTTATTTATCTTTGAGTCATCAGCAAATTTGGCAGCCCAACCTTTCATGTCTTTACCCAAGTCATTTATATAAATTGTAAACAGTTGAGGACCCAGAACTGAACCCTGTGGTGCACCACTTGTTACATCTTGCCATCAGAAAAAGATTCATTTATGCCCACTCTCTGTTGCCTGTCAACCAGCCAATCTACTATCCATGCAAAATGTTACCACCACATCATGAGTTCTTACAATAACCTTTGAAGGAACACCTTATCGAATCCTTAAGGAAATCTGTCATTTCTGGTGTCTGATTTTTTCCCTTTTAAAATCTTCTATTTCCAATCTGTTCAAACTTCCCCCAAATCTATGGAACTTTAGAAAACAAATCCAATGTATCCAGTTGTTTGATGTTAGTCACTTCTCAATTCTCTACCTTGTTATGTTTTCACTTTTCTTTAGTTTATAGGTTCAGCCTGATTTCCTCTTAGGTTACCAAGTAGATAACTATCATAAACATCTCTTTCAGTTTTATGAGACAGCCTGTTCTAAGTTTTGTTATTTTTGTTTTTTCTCTTGTAGGGATCTACCCTTCTGTCTTCAAATTATCTCCTCTTTATAGATGACTCATTTCTCTTTCCATTTCTGCCTCTGAATCTTTGTGTCATTGTACCCAAGGTCAGTTCCCTTTCAAGTTACTGAAATGGCATCTCCTGAAGTTAACTACTTCCATTCTACTCTGCTTCCTTTCCTTTTCCATAACTAATTGAACCTTTGCATTGTCCTTTTCACAATTGCTGAGATTGTGACATACCGCAGCTGACCCGTTTCATTTTGTAGGATTATATTCAGCAATATCTCTCTCCGCATTGGACAGAAAATATACCAAGGAAATTCTCCCAAACACAGTTTCATAAATTCCTCCTGTACTCTGCATTTTAACAACCCCATTAAGGTTGGGTAGTCTTCTATTGTTATTGTTTTTGCATCTCTCAATAATATCTTTGTAAATCTGCATATCTGTCTTTCCACTTTTTTGTGGACTGTATATGGAATCATTGAATATCTCCTCTACTTTTACTTGACTCCACCTGAATAAATTCCATTTTTGATCCCCAATGACATTTGTCTGTCTATGACATAGCAATAATTTCCTTGATCTGAACGATTACAATTGCATTTTCTTTCTTTCTTATTGTTCCTAAATATCAAAGAAGTGTTAATTGCTCCTTTTCTGCATGCTTTTATTATCATCATCACCTTAGACTTCTTCATGGCTTTTTGCACCCACAGCTCCTTAAACTTAGTGAAAATTCTTAGTGGACTTGCAGAAGTCAGATTCAGTCCTAACTTGGAGCTCTTCGTAGTTTCTATGACCTCACATTATTCTGTATTAGTTCTGTCTCCAACACTTGGTTGTGAGGCAGGTATACTTGTCACCCTTCTTTAAGTGAAATGAACGAACATTCCTTCCTTCCAGGAGAATCGTATGAGTTAGATTTGGGTCTGTGAGCTGGTTAAAACCTCTCTTGGTCTTCTACATCAATATTCCAATGTTTTTCTTAGACATTAAGACTTCTAGTCTTCATTCCTCAGTCAATCAACACCCCATTCACTCCCCCTGTCCATATGCTACATACTTATGAAAACCTATATCTCTGACTCACTTCCTTGGAGCCCTAATGCCAAGGGAAGGTGATGGTGTCTTGGAGTTCTTGCTGGATTAGTAATCCTGATACCTGGGTGATGTTGTAGAGGTCCAGAGTTCAAATCTTCACTAAGGCAAGTGATGAAATTTGTGTTTCTTTTTTAATTTAGAAGAAGGTGTATGATACAGTTCTTCATTCTAAAGGGATCAAAGTGTGTGGGATGAAAGCAGAAACAGGGCACTGAGTAGGATGATCAGCCTTGATCACATTGAATGGCACAGCAGGAACAAATGGCCTCTAAATACCATAGAGTGGGGCAGTAATTGGAAATGGGTACCGTTATGGTGAGGTAGATGAGCTGGTAGTTTTGTTGAGAGAAGGGAGTGGGTGTGTTCCTGCCAGAGCCATCACACTGGGCTTCCTCCAAGGATGTACAAGTGCAAAGGTGTGCTGCACATCCATAGAAATAATAATTAGAACAACAGGCCAAACAGCTTCCTTACACCATCCTTGAGTACAGGACAACTCCTAAACACTTGGGATGGTTGGTTACCCTGCTGTAGGGTCCCGAAAACCAAATTATTGTCACATTCCTCTGAGGATTGCACAGTCCTATAGTCATTTGAGTAATACATGTTGAAAACTCAACCTTCAAGGAGTTCATAAAGTGTTAGGAAATAGTGATGTACTGTTAATATCAATGGATTAACAATCTCACAGACCAGGCTCTGGGTATATGGATTTAAATCTTTGTACGGTAGTGGCTGGTATTCAATGAATAAATCTGGAAGTTAACAGCTAGTCCCACCTTGGCAGCAATCATTGAGTATTCTAAAAACACACTTTTATCACTAATGTGATTCAAGACCTAGTGCAGCTGACTCTAAACCTTCCTCTGAAATCTGTGTTCTCAAGCCATGCAGTTCAAAGGTAATCAAGCATAAACAACATATCCTGACCTTAACAGTGGCATGTACATGTTATCGAAAGAAAAGGACAAAATTGAGTTTTTTAAGCTTCTGAAAGAAGTTAATGAAGTAGAATCAGGAAAATTATTACAAATTGTATCAATTGTTCAAGTACCAGTTTCAAGTTGAGGATATTGGAAATAGGAATGGGAGTAAAACAGACTTTACCAATTTATAGACCTGCTATCAGACATTTCCATTAACAGGCCAGTAAGAAAAATCAGTTCATGGAAGAGAAAGGGATTGATGTTGTTGGTGAGAAGACAAGTTATCTGAGGTGACATCAATCAAATGAAAAGAATTTCAAGGCTTTAACTTGCATTCATACAATGTCTTTCATGACCTTAGGATGTCCTAAACTTCTTTCCAGCAAATTCATTGCCTTTGAAGTGTCATTTTACAGGCGATTGCAGCACCCAATTTGCACACAGCAATGTCTCACTTGAGATAACGGACAAGCATAAATTGGGTTGTTACATTTGTGCTCCCATGTTATCAGATTTGCCCAATGAATGTTGAAGAGCAGTAAGAGAGTTAAAATAAAAAATAAATCCCTTGGAGATCTTGAGAACGAAGATTTCGTTCCAGCCGTAATTAGTCAGAAGAAAAGAATGGGCTTTCAAATAGTGAGTGAAAAGCAAAACCAGATGAAAAGAGAGTTCAAGAGGAAGATGTGAGTAATATCAACATGTGTTTATTTTTAGATTTCTATTTTTTTCTTGAATGTTTTGAAAAAAAATAACAGTGACTTTAATGTAACCATCAAACAGACTGAAAATTCTGCACGCACTTACTGAGTGCACGACCTCACACAGGCTTTCCAATTATAAATCATTGTGTTCTTCCTGAACGTACCAAAAATGTCAGTCAATGCCAAGCTGATAGCATTGTCACCTTTAAATCAAAGACTTAACTCTAACTTCAGGAATGCGAGCATAAAACTTTAAACTGATACTGCAGTGCAGTGCTTAAGGAGTGCTGCACTGTCAGAGGAGTTGTCCTTCAGATGAGACATTCAACAGTGGTCCTGTCTGCCATCTCAGGGGACACTACTTTACAGAAGAGCAGAGGAGTTATCCCCACTATTCAAAATGACAGTTATCCCTTATATAAAGATCAAAACAGATTATTTGGCGTTTAAAGGCTGGGCAGCTTCCTGTATGAACTTGGTTTACCATTGTGTCTATTCTTTTTGTTCATTAATGGGATGTGGGCATCACCAGCTGAGCCAGCAATTTGTTGCTTGTCCCTAGTTGCCCTTCAGAAGGTGGGGGGAGCTACTGCTCCAGTTCATCTGCTGTAGGTGGACCCGCAATGTCATTAGATCCAGGGTTTCTATCAAGCAACACTAAAAGAATGGTGTGATACAAGATTTGGAAGGTCCTGTCTAATTGTGTTGTATTTTGTAGATGGTACACACTGCTGCTACTGTGTATGAGTAGTGGAGGTAGTTAATATTTGTGAAATATCAATCAATTGGGCTGCTTTGTCCTGGATGGTGTCAAGCTTCTTGAGTATTAGCGCTTGCATCCATCCAAGCAAGTAGGGAGTATTCTATCACACTCCTGACTTGTGCCTTATAGATGATGGATAGGAGTCAAAAGCGCGGTGCTGAAAAAGCACAACAGGTCAGGCAGCATCCAAGGAGCAGGAGAATTGACGTCATTCCTGATGAAGGGCTTATGCCTCCTTATCTCCTGCTCCTCGGATGCTGCCTGACCTGCTGTGCTTTTCCAGCACCACATTCTCAACTCTGATCTCCAGCATCTGTAGTCGTCAATTTGTCCTTGATGGTGGATGGGCCTTGGTGAATCAGGAGATGAGTTGTTCTCTGCAAGAACCCTAGCCTCTGATCTGGTCTTGTTACCATAGTATTTATGTGGCTAGTCCAGTTCAGTGTCTAGTCAATGTTGACCCTATGATTGTTGGGTTAAGATGTATTAAAGAAAGAAAAGTTTGCACTTACCAAATCCTCAAGATGTTCCAAATTGCAATCAATTAAGCAATTCTGAAGAGTAGTCATGGTTGCAATGTAGGAAATGCAGCAACCAATTTGCACCCAAGAAAGTCCCACAGAATGATAATGACCAAATGATCTATTAGTTGTTTATTTTCGTTGTGGTTCTGTTCGCCGAGCTAGAAATTTGTGTTGCAGACGTTTCGTCCCCTGTCTAGGTGACATCCTCAGTGCTTGGGAGCCTCCTGTGAAGCACGTCTGTGATGTTTCCTCTGGCATTTATAGTGATTTGTATCTGCTGTTTCCGTTTGTCAGTTCCAGATGTCCGCTGCAGTGGCCGGTGTATTGGGTCCAGGTCGATGTGCTTATTGATTGAATCTGTGGATGAGTGCCATGCTTCTAGGAATTCCCTGGCTGTTCTCTGTTTGGCTTGTCCTATAATAGTAGTGTTGTCCCAGTGGAACTCATGTTGCTTGTCATCTGAGTGTGTGGCTACTAAGGATAGCTGGTCATGTTGTTTCATGGCTAGTTGGTGTTCATGGATGCGGATCGTTAGCTGTCTTCCTGTTACTCCAATATACCAACCGCTGCAGCGGACAGCTGGAACTGACAACCGGAAGCGGCAGATACAAATCACTATAAATGCCAGAGGAAACATCACAGAAGCGCTTCACAGGAGGCTCCCAAGCACTGAGGATGCCACCCAGACAGGGGACGAAACATCTGCAACACAAATTCCCAGCTTGGCGAACGGAACCACAACGAGCACACGAGCTACAAATCTTCTCACAAACATTGTTTATTTTTATTCATTCATGGGAGTTGGGTGTTGCTGGCTGGGCCAGCATTTATTGCTGGTTCATAGTTTCCCCCAAGAAAGTAGTAGTGAGCTGCCTCTTGAACCGCTGCAGGTCCATGTGCTGTAGATTGACCCACAATACCCTGAGGGAGCAAGTTCCATGATCTTGACCCAGTGACAATGAAGCAACAATAATACATTTCTAAGTCAGCACGATGAGTGGCTAGGAGGTGAACTTGCCAAGAGGTGGTATTTGCTGCCCTTGCTCTTCTAGGTTGAAGTGTGATTGGCTTGGCAGGACCTTTGAGTGAACCTCCCTTGTGACATTGATGAAGGCATTAACTTGCTCAGGAGACAAGGAAATCTCCCTTGCTGTACCTGAAGAGTAGTTCTCTAACACAGTAGAATGGTTAGTTGAAAATAACATTGTAAAAAAGAGGATACGTGCTTTCCACAATTATCTAAAATTAACATGCATTATGATAAATTAGAAGTGCTTTCTAAATATCACATTTCCCAAGTCCTTTGCAAAGTTGTTGATTCCTGCTGAGAAGCTAGATGTGACGTCGGTTTAATATGTCATTTCCAACAGTACATTACTCTTTCATAGAACCCCAACAGTGTGGAAGCAGGCCATTTGGCCCATCAAGTCCATACTGACCGTTCAAAGAGCACCCAACCTGGACACTGTGACGCTGCATTTCTCATGGCTAATCTACCTAGCCTATACACCTGGACACTATGGTTAGTTTAGCATGGCCAAGCTACCCAACCTTTGGACTGTGAGAGGAAACCAGAATACCAGAAGGAAACCCACACAGACACAGGGGAATGTGCAAACTCCACACAGACAGTTGCCCGAGCATGGAGTTTAACCTGGGTCTCTGTTACTGTGAGGCAGCAGTGCTAACCACTGAGCCACCATGCTGCCTTCTTGGTATGGTCTTGTAGTATATGGCTAAGCTTTACATTTGTGTCAACCCTGGCTCATTTGGGAATATTCTTGTGTCAATGTTTTAGGTTAAAGTTCTAGTCAACAAGTTTACAAAATCACAGAATTGTTACAGTGCAGAAGAAGGTCATTCAGCACTGGCTTTAAGTATTTCAGCTTAGTGCCTATTCCGCCTTTCCCATAGCCCGCACTTAGATTTTATTTGAATCTAATGTCCATTTGTACATCTTGTACGCCATCTGCCACCAGCACACTTTTGGACAGTGCTTCAAGACACCTAATTTTCATAACATAGAACATAGAACAGTACAGCACAGTTCAGGCCTTTCGGCCCTTGATGTTGTGTCGGCTTTTTAGCCTTGTTGTTTTCTTACCTCACATTTACTTCTTTTGCAATGCGAAATAAATCTGTTCTATCTACGTTTTAATCTTCCTCCAAGTAGGAAAAATTTTCACTGTCCACTCTGTCCACAACTTCCTGATTTTGAAAACTTCTATTAAATCTCTTCAAAGTATACGATCCCTCCAGATGCAGCAGGTGACAAGGAGGGCAAATGGAATTTTGTTATTTGTTATGAAAGGAATGGAGTACCGAAGTAGGAAAGTGTATTTGTACATGACATTGGTGAGACTAGACCACGAGTATTACATAAAGTTTTGATCCCCTAACTTGAGAAGAGATGTAATTGCATTGGAAGCAGTTCAGAGAAGGTTCACTTGATTAATTCTGGAGATGAAAGGGTTGTCTAATGAGGAGAGGTTGGACAGTTTAGGCTTATAGTTGCTATAGCTTTGAAAATGAGAGGAGATCCATTTGAGGTATGTAAGATTCTAAATGGGATTGATATAGTAGACATATATAGTGAATTTTTCCCCTTGTGAGGCAATCTAGAACGTGAGGTTAAAATCTGAGGCTCAGGCTGACAGATTGAAAACATAGGTGAGGAGGAATTGTTTCTCTCAAAGGGTTGTAAATCTGTGAAATTCACTATCCCAGCGAATGATAGTTGCTGAGACACCAAATTTCTGAGGGAGGTGATAGACTAGTGGTATTTTCATTAGACTGTTAATCCAGAGACCTAGGTAACGTTCTGGGGATACGAGTTCAAATCCTGCCAAGGCAGATGGTGGAACTTGAATTCAATAATAATCTGGAATTAAAAGTCTAATGATGACTGTGAATCCATTGTCGAATGGAAAAACCAGTCTGGTTCACTAAAGTCCTTCAGGGGAGTAAACTGCCATCCTTGTCTATCCTACATGTGACTCCAGATCCACAGCAATGTGGTTGACTCTTAACTACTCTCTGGGCAATTAGGAATGGGCAATAAATGCTGCCTAGATCAGCAGTGTTCTCATCCTGTGAAAGAATAAAGAAGAATAATTTAAGGGAGAGATTGACAGAATTTTAATTAATAAAGTGTCATGAAGAGTGGGCAGGAAAGTGAAGTTCAGACAGAGAGGAGAACAGCCCTGTTTGTATTAAATGACGGAGCAGGTTTAAGGGGCAGAATTGTCTAGTCCATCTTTTAGTTCTAATGTTGTCATGTTAACTTCTCCAGAGTCAGAAAGTGTAGTTCTGGAAAAGCAGAGCCAGTCAGGCAGCACCTGAGGAGCAGGTGAGTTGACTTTTCAAGCATAAGCTCAATAATGAAGGGCTTATTCCTCGGATGCTACCTGACTGGCTGTGCTTTTCCAGTGCCACACTTTTTGACTCTGATCTCCAGCATCTGCGGTCCTCACTTTCTCCTATGTTAACTTCTCCAATCTGTCATCATAGTTGAAGTGCCTCACCCCTGAAATGATTCTCATAACCCTCTTCTGTCTCGGCAATGCATTCACATCCTTCCTAAAGTGTAGCACCCAGAAATGTACACAATACTCCAGATGAGGTCTAACTACTGTCCTTCATAAATTTTAGCATAACCTCCTTGCACTTGTATTCCATTCCCCTCTTAATGAAACTTAGAATATCGTATGCTTTATTAACTGCTCTCTCTAGTTGTCCTACCACCTTTAATGACTTATGCATGTTTATAGCTAGATTCTCTGCTTTTGCACACTGTTCAGAATCATTTCCTTTATTTTATACTGTCTTTGGTTTTTTGTTTCATGTTGAACTCCATGCAAGGATATTGGTGTTCCTCCAGTTTAGATACAACCCTTCAAACTCTAACAGAGACGTAAACTCCTACTGGCATACAATGGTTTTGACAATACTAAACTATAATACTTTAGTATACAGAATATCCTAAATTCTGGAAAGGTAGGAAGGAAGGCAGAGAAGTGGGAAGGAAATAAAAAGGTGAGAGGAAAGGAAAGAGAAGTGGGGAAGGAAAGGAAGGGTAAAGAAAGGGAATAAAGGGGGAAGGGAAGTGGTGGCAGGAAACAGAAAGGGATGAAAGGAAATGGAAAGGAAAGGAAGAAAGAGGGGGGTAAAGAACAAAAGTAGCAGAAGGAAGGAAGGTGCAGGAGAGGGAGGATTGAATGCAGCAACTTTGTGCGCAGGGAGCTCCCACTAATAATAACTCATTGCAAAACAAAAGTTACACCTCTACTTGATCAGATTATCCGGTTCAGAGCATTCAAGAACATTACTTAGAGTTCAGTGCCGACATATACTGGTTGGTATGGCGCTGACCCATAATTCCATTTTGGAAGTACTGTGTAAATCTAAAGCTCCATTTAGAGCAATCATATAAGTAATTCAAATGTTTTGAGAGTGTTCTTGAAGTGTTCCAATAAACAATTCTCCTCCACATAAGAGAAGTCAGTTTACATGAAAAGATATAACAACAACAGGGTTGTTGCAGTGGGTGATTCTCCAATATTGACTGGGACTGCCTTTAGTTTGATTGTGATTACTGAGGTTACTGAGTGAATTGATAGTTGTAAGAACTCCACAAATAATTTTAGTGTCTCTTTGCATGGGGATTGGTGTTTGGGAGTCACATGAGGATTAGAAATCATCATGTTTCCCTCCCCTCATTGTAGGAAACAAATAAGAATAATGAATGTTTCGATATCACAGCAGAACTCTCTCAAGTGTGGCTGCGATGCCCAGTTTGAGATAAAATAGACTCAGCACTCACTGTCAAATTATGATCTGACATTTGTTTGGACAAACTAATCCATTAGGATAATGGATGGGATCAGATTGGCTGCCAGATTTTACTTTCCATTTGGAAGTACTGTGTAAATCTAAAGCTCCATTTAGAGCAATCATATAAGTAATTCAAATGTTTTGAGTGTTCTTGAAGCGTTGCAACAAACAATTCACCTCTACATTCAGGGAGTATGCAATGTCCTTGGCCAGTAGGACTAAAGACAATGCCAAGGCATTTAATGTGCGTGAAAGAAGCAAAAATGTATCTCGGTAGCTTTGTCCACTCAAAGACAAAGGAGGCAACTTAAGCATGGATCCAGAGGAAGTAGGTGAGATCCTTAATGAGTACTTCGCATTGGTATTTACCAAGGAAAAGGTCATATATGGTGGTAAGTTTAGTGAGGGATGTGTTTATATTCAGAAGCATGTTGATCGTGCGAAGGCGGTGGTGTGGGGTGGCCTGAAAAACTCTAAGGTAGATAGGGCCCTAGGGCCTGATGGGATCTCACCCAGGTCCTGAAGGAGGCAAGGGAGGAGATTGCTCAGTTCTTGACAGAGATCTTTGTATCTATTTTAGCCACAGGCAAGGTCCCAGAAGACTGGAGAATAGCTAATGTTGTTCCTTTGTTTAAGGAGGGCATCAGGGATAATCCAGGAAATTATAGGCCACTGTAATTTCCCAGTGGTAGGAAAATTATTAAAGAAGATTCTTAGAGACAGGACTTACTCATACTTGGAGAAGAATGGACTCATTAGAAAGGCTTTATGTGGGGGAGGTCTCGTCTTACAAACTTGATTGAATATTTTGAACACGTAACAAAGATGATTATTGAGAGTAGGGCAGAGGATATTGTGTACATAGACTTTACTAAATCATTTGACAAGGTCCCTCATGGAAGGCTGGTCCAGAAGATTAGGTCACATGGCATCCATGGTGAGTTGACAAGTTGGACCCAAATCTGGCTTTGTCATAGATGATGGAGGATAGTCATGGAGGTCTGTAACCAGTGGTGTTCCACAAGGAGCAGTGCTAGGACCTCTGTTGTTGGTAATATATACAAACGATTGGATGAAAACATAGACGGTATGATTAGTAAGTTTGCAGATGGCATGAAAATTGGTGGAGATCTGGATAGTGAGGAAGGTTGTCAAAGGATACAGCAGAATATAGACCAGTTGAAAAGTTGGTCAGAGAAGTGGAAAATGGACTTTAATCTGGACAAGTATGAGCTGGCAATTTAGGAAGTCAAATGCAAAGAGAAAGTATACAGTAAATGGCAGGACTCTCAGGAGCATTGATATTATGTGCAATCTTAGGGTCCAAGTCCATAACTCCCTAAAAGTGGCAGCACAAGTGGATAAGGTCATAAAGAAGGCTTATGGCATGCTTGCCATCATTGGTTGGGGCATTGAGTATAAAAGTTGGTAAGTTATGTTGCAGCTGTATAAGACTAGTTAGGTCACATTTGGAGTACAGTATGCAATACAATAACCATACCATAGGCAAGATGTGGAGGCTTTGGAGAGGATGCAGAAGAGGTTTACCAGGATGTTGCCTGGATTGGAGTACCATATCTATAAGGAGAGGTGGGAAAAATTTAGATTGGTTTCTCTAGAACGGCACGGTGGCACAGTAGTTAGCACTGCTGTCTCACAGCGCCTGTCACCCGGGTTCAATTCCCGACTCAGGCGACTGACTGTGTGGAGTTTGCACGTGTCTACGTGGGTTTCCTTCGGGTGCTCCGGTTTCCTCCCACAGTCCAAAGATGTGCGGGTCAGGTGAATTGGCCATGCTAAATTGCCTGTAGTGTTAGGTAAGGGGTAAATGTAGAGGTATGGGTGGGTTACGGGTCGGTGTGGACTTGTTGGGCCGAAGGGTCTGTTTCCACACTGTAAGTAATCTAATCTAAAAAAAAATGGAGGCTGAGGAACAACTTGATTGAAGTATATAAAACTATGTGAGGCAAGGGTGCAATGGGTGGTCAGAGTCTTTTGCCCTGGGTGGAAATGACAGAGACTAGAGAACATTGGTTTAAAGTGAGAGGGGAGAGTTTCAAGAAGATGTGTGAGGCCATTTTTTACACAGAAGGTGGTAAGTGCCTGAAACGCACTGTCAGGACAGGTGGTAGAAGTAGATGCAGAAGCAATGTTTAAGAGGCACTTGGACAAAAACTTGAACAAGCAGAGGATAGAGGGCTATGGACCATGTGCAGGCAGATGCAATCAGTTTAGAATGGCATCATGGCCAGCATAGACATGGCAGGTTGAAGGTACTGTTCCTGGGCTATATTCTTCAATCTTCTATTTAAGACCAGTAACTAAGTCTTCAGCACATATTGTAAAATAGCTTAATTATTTTAAGTGTGCTAATATGGTGCACCAAACAACTTGAGCTCACACAAGTTGCCAGGCAATGACATCTCCAGTGTTAGAGAATCAAACCATTACCCTTTGACATTCAATGGCATTGCCATCATGTATCCCCCACGATCAACATCCTAGGGGATATGATTGATCAGAAACTGAACTAGACCAGGCATATAAATATTGTGGCTACAAGAGCAGGTCAGAGGCTCATAATCCTGCAGTGATTTACTCACCTTTTGAATCCACTCAGCCTGTCCGCCATCTACAAGGCTCAAGTCAGGAGTGTGACAGAATATTCTCCACTTACCTGGATGGGTGCAACTCCAACAGAACTCAAGTAGCTTGACACCATTCAGGACAAACAGCCTTCTTGATCAGCATCATGTCCACAAACATTTCCATTCCTTCCGACTGATGTTCAGTACCAGCAGAGTGTACCATCTACAAGATGTACTGCAGAAATCCTCCAAACTTGCTGAGGCAGCATCTTCTAAATGCATTACTACAGCCATCGAGAAGGACAAGGACAGCAGATACATGGAAACACCACCAAGTGCAAATTCCCCATTCCACATCTTGACTTGGAAATATATTGCCGTTTTTTCAATATCGCTAGGTCAGAATCCCGGAACTCCCTCTCCAACAACATTGAGTTTATCTATGCACACAGACTGTAGCAGCTCAAGAAGGCAATTCACCACTACCATCTCAAGACAACAAGGTATGAGCAATAAATGGCAGCCAATGACACCCACATCCCATGAATGAACAACAAAATTGCCTTCATGAGACAAAGATAGGTCAGAAAATAAATGGTGATTCATGTGGATCTTCATTGTTTAAAAACTTTTGGGTTTTAATTTTGCCCCTCATGTACACAAATCATCTTTACTTTTGATTTGTTTCCTTTTGGGTGGCCTCTTATGATATCGGAAT
Source organism: Hemiscyllium ocellatum (assembly GCF_020745735.1). NCBI lineage: Eukaryota > Metazoa > Chordata > Chondrichthyes > Orectolobiformes > Hemiscylliidae > Hemiscyllium > Hemiscyllium ocellatum. Next base: position 79,074,262 of record NC_083412.1, read on the forward strand.
CAGGTTTTATCTCATTATCTCCAGCTGCTTCAGTGGAATACATTAAGGATATACACTAACCTCTTTCCTTTTGCTCAGAGTTGAACTATAACCTGAGATAAATATCTTGTTTCAACTCTTATAGAGTAAAGGAAGAGGTATAGTTTTGAATTGATCAGATTCCATCATTGAATATGATAGAGGCTTTAATAGTGGAATCAAAGACAGTGACCAGGAAAAGTTGGGGAAGAGTTTTGGAAATATTGGAGATTTTGTTCGATTCATTCACAGGATGTGGGTATCAGTGGCTAGGCCAGCATTTATTGTCCATTCCTAATTGCCCAAAGAACAGTTGAGACCAAAGCACACTGTTGTGGGTCTGGACACACATGTAGACCAGATCAAATAAGGATGGCAGGTTTCCTTTCCCTAAAGGACATTACTCAACCGGATTTTTTTAATGGCTGTGGTTACATGGTCATCATTAAACTAGATTTTTTTAATGCCTGTTTTCTCTTTAATTGAATTCATATTTCACCATCATCATGGTGAAATTCAAACCCATGTCCTCAGAACCTGGAGTTCTGGATTCCTCATCCAATGATATTATCACTATGCTCCTGTCTCCCACTGAATTACCTTGGCTCAGTAAATAACAGAAAATGAGACTAGCGAGTTTTGAAAGATTTGTAGTTCAGGTTGAGATTCTGGGTGCAAGTTTGCTCACTGAGCTGGAAAATTTGTTTTCAGACATTTCATCACCATACTGGGTAATATCTTCGGTGAGCCTCTGGTTGAAGCACTGGTGGTGTAGCCTGCTTGCTATTTATATGTTCGGGTTTCCTTAGGTTGGTGATGTCATTTCCTGTGGTGACATCATTTCCTACAGCGATGTCATTTCCTGTTCTTTCTCTCAGGGGTTGGTACATGAGACTAGCTAGCATGATTGAGTGTAAAAGCAAAGCAGTTAATCTTCTTTAATTAATCTGAATAGAAGGCGGCATGGTGGCTCAGTAGTTAGCAGTACCACCTCACAGTGCTAGGGACTCAGGTTTGATTCCAATCTCTGGTGACTGTCTGTTTGGAGTTTGCATATTCTCCCTGTACCTGCGTGGGTTTCCTCCAGGTGCTCTGGTTTCCTCCCACAGTCCAAAGATGTGTTGGTTAGGTGGATTGGCCATGCTAAATTGCCCATAGTGTTATATGCATTAATCAGGGGTAAATATAGGGTAGGGGAATGGATCTGGGTGGGTTACTCTTTGGAGAGTTGGTGTAGACTTGTTGAGCTGATGGGCCTATTTCTATACTGTAGGTAATCTAATCAAAAAATGAGATGAATTAATTTATGGCCATGCACTCCATCCCATCCAGCTTTCCAATAATTATTGTTCCCAAACAATGAATGCTCCATGATTCCTGACACAGTTCCAAAATAAATCTGCTCATTTCTGGTTGGATTATTTTAAAAATTCATCCTCAGGATGCAAAAATTTCCCACTTCTGGCTGACATTGATAGGGTAGCTGTGATAATGACATTGAGGAAGGGTCACCAAACCAGAAACGTTAACTCTGATTTCTCTTCACAGATGCTGCCAGATATGATGAGTTTTTCTAGCATTTTATGATTTTTGTTTCTGATTTATAGCATCTGCAGTTCTTTCGGTTTTTGAATAATCTAGATGTTGGGCTGAATATTCCCAGACATGCAATGGTAAATCAATTGGACAAAATGTGGTGAGATTGGAAAAGTGAGGTTCCTAATGTCAAGAAAATAAAATTGGGTTTTTCAACCAAGGTTTTAATGCCAAAAACAGAATCTTTATAGTTTGCAGTGAGAGGCATGTATCACTATTCATTTACTATTCTCACCTTGTTTATATGCAGTTTGCTTTTCTTCCACATAGCAGTGGGAAACTAAGCAGCAATGATTCCTGAGATGAAAGGTTGGATGGGTAACCTGGTAGCTGCAGCTTGATGCCATCTTCTCCAAACCTCCATCTTGGGCAGCATTACCCAATATCTCTGGGCATGCTCCATGAGCAGTGACTGTATCCATAGAGGTTGATATTGGATAAACATCAGCCTCACCATTTCATCATGACATATGTTGGACTGACTTAGTGTACGCTTTTTATTTCAGTAATGCACTTTGGAGATCACTCACACCATGTGTTGTTATGCTGCTGCCAGACTGCTTTGCACACAGAGACATGCATCCATCATATGCATCGGAGAAAGTTGCATCTCATGGTTCTTTACTTGGTTCCTTTGATGCCACTTGCATCTTCTTGAATGTCCATGTCATCTCTGATTTATTTTACCTTTATTTTTGCACTTTGCTGCCTCATTCAGAACTTAAAGACTCTTGGTATATGTTTTGCCTTGCCTTTTTATGTAAACACAAAGCCAGGCAGTTTGTCATGCAGTGATCAGCTAAAAGGGTGGGTGTGTTACTGTATGGCACTAAGCTATGTCAATCTCATATCTGTAGCTTGTGGCAGCAGCTTATGAAGAAAACACTTTAACTAAATGATCATTATGCTTTAAATAAATGACCATGCCTTAGTGTGTAAGCAGAGTAGTCCTTCATTGAGTTAAGAAGGACTGTCATCGGTCAAGGGGCACCACACATTGAGTCCAGAGCATCATCTAATCTCAGTCTCAAAGGCTTGGACAGGGTCAATTGGGTGCTTGAGATAGTCAGGTCAGGTATTCCATATCATTACATCAGAAGAGTGGGTCATGGTCGGTCCTCCAGCTCTGATCCAAATAGCCAGGGAATTAGTTAGTCTGGGAACTGCTTAGGAGTCTGATCACTCATCGACTGCGGAGTAGGCCATGGTCATTCCTGTACAATGATTCAATTTTATGCTACGCTAAGCATTAGGAAAAGAGTAACACTCCCTTAAATAAGATTCAAACATGATTTCGCATTAAAGACAAGCAGCCTATGTGGCTTGATTCTTGTAGGGTCACTCAAGCAGGTGATGATGGAAAATAACAATACATTTATGACTGTAAGCTTCTATTTGTGACAAAGTGTGAATTGTATAACCAAAGCACACTCAAAAGCCCTTGTTAATATTCCTTCTACTACGTGCATATTGAAAGGTTATTCATGGCTGGCAGCAATTGACCTCATGCAGAGCTGGTGTTTAAATAATGCTTTATTGTCAGAAATCCCAGAACACTCCATCAGTGGTAAGTACACCCACTGCTGACAGCCACTCTACAGAGATATGGTACACATATAATGTAGTGAACAGTAAAGAATCAAGTGAGAAAAACCCACTGAAGCTCATGAAGAGAAACCATGCAAGAAACTCACTGAAGTTGACACTTGGCTGATTCTTGATAAAACTCAGCCCATTGTTACTAAAACTATGGAGGGACCTTGGATAACAGGACTGTCCCTTCAAGGCAGTTTTACCTTCCTATGCCCAAGTCCCGATGACATCATTAGATTGGGCAGAGCTTAATGTCTTCTTCATCACTAACCCTTTTAGAACAGCTGTTAGATAACCAGGAATAACTTTGTTGCTTTTCATCAGCTTTGTGCCATAGGATTTTTCAGCATCGCCCTGTAAGAACAATTGGCGATTTTGTCTAATATCACTTCTAAAATACAGTACCTTTGAAGGTGCTACACTCCATCCATATGCTATGGTTGCTTAGCATTGATCTCTGTTCTCAAAACGAAAACTGTAAGTCTTGTTTCCACTGGAATGGGGCTTAAACCCACACTACTCTGACTCAAGCAAAGATGCTACTAACTGAGCCCTAGCCAATACTCTGGGGTCATATTTCGGACAGACGGGGTGAAGACAGCAAATTTCTTTCTCCAAGAGGAATGAGTAAGCCAATTCTTCTTTTCCAGCAAACCAGTTGTTTCATGGTAGCTATTAAAGAAACTTGTCTTTAACTGAATATTTATTAATGAACTCAATAAAATTCTCTAACTGCCATTGTGGGAGCTTGATGCATTTCTCCAGACCACTACTTCATGCCTCTGGAATATCACCTGGTAACATAATACATTAAGCTCTGTCCAATCGAATGTTGTCATCGGGACTTGGGTTGATCAGTAAGGATGTGAATATTTTACAACGGTGATTGATTATTAATGGAATCATGGAATAAATGCATAGAATTTCCCCTCAGGCATTCTTGGATATAGATAATGTGAAAAATACTCCATGCTCCTTCCCCAAGGCTGTTAAGTTTTTGAAAGCAGTTCATTTACAGATAAGTTTTCTGACTCTAAATTGTTCATTTCACAAGACTATTTAGTCAAGACCATTTACAACCATGGAAGCAGTTGTATTACCTTCATCTATTGGATTTTTTTGATCAGAGTTTATGTTCTGAAACTTTCGCAATAATCTGCATGAAGGTGTGTCACATCATGGAAATTGGACTTACATTTTGCTTATTTAAAATGACACAAATATGTACACATTAATGGTCCACAATTTTTTTTAAAAAGAGCTGTGTTTTTGAGGCTTTTGAGGGTGCTTTGGTGACACAATTCACACTTTGTTCCTTTGTTCCACAATATGGGAAGTCATGAATTATTGGAAATTGAAGATCAGATTTTCTTGAAACTGTTTATTGATTGTATTTGTTCCCAGCAATTTGCATTAATTGTTCTCAGTGTTGTCAAAAAGTGCTTATACAACTCTTAGAATACTGTGAAAAAAGATATGCTTTTTCAGAGCCTTAAATAAATAATGTCCCCTTAATATGGCAAATTTATGTTACTTAGCAATGAAAGTAATTATATAAATGATGAATTATAAATGAAGACATTAAGTACATACTGTCACAAATATGATTAATATTGCCCACTTTATTTTGTCAGATTTATGGGCTACCATGTAGTTCTGCAGGATATCAGTTTAACATTGAATTTGAAAGAACGCACGACAAAATATGACATTTACAATTTACACATTTAGTATTAACAGTGTTCATCAAAGGAACTTAATTACTGGTGCCAAGCTAGCAAACAATTGCAAAGTCCACCTAATGTTATGTGTGGTTAGCAATATCACATGACACAAAAGGATGAATTGTGAATTCTAAATGTTGCTGGGCCTTCGGTCATTTAAGATGAAAAATAAAGCAACAGCAGAATTAAACTGGAAGATTTTGGATTCACCACCTCATTCCTTCACTGCTACCACCTCTCGCTGGCAGTCACAGGTCTTTGCAAGAATAATGTGAGATGTGGCTTCCCTGGTCTTACAAATCCATTCCTGTTGTTCCTTTTTTCCTGGCTGTGACTGGTCTCTGGCCACCCAGATGTTCTGGGGAGGAGTTTTATTCATGGTATGCAGCTCATATATAAGTTAATGGGGTCTCACTCTTTAAACAGACAAGATCGCCCCCAGCATTGTTGGCTGGATGATCAGCACACTCTGCCAACTAGGCTGTATGGTCATTAAGATCTACCTCAGAGTGTTTGTGGGCCATATTTGGGAAGCTAACAGTAAATTAGGCATTTCACATGTGAATTAAAATCTCAACATATGCGCATCAACCTTGCAAAATATATGTCTGCAGATCAAATTACATAAACTGAATTAACAAGCATCCCAATTCCAAGTATTCCACATTGGCAAATGGGAATAAAATGCTATAGTATCTCCATGTCCAGACATCTGTGCCAAACTGCAAAGCACCTATTTTACTACTGAATCTTGAAATTAAACATTTTTGAGTGTTACTAAATTTTATCATGGCATTGTGTTGAAAAACAACAAAGAGGATTTTTGAAATAAAGGAAAGCTTTTTTTTATTTCCCTTGCTTCAAAATTAACTCTTCCTTTTTCGTTAATTGCTGGCGTTCCCTATCACTTCACTTCTAGACCTAACTGTGAGGTCAGGATTTAGCACTGACCCAGATTGACACAGCCATCCTGAATTTGGGGTCTGTGAACATGATCTTCCCTCCTTCACCTCCACCATCCCATCCCCAGATATGCAATCATTGAAATCAGCTCATTTAGCACAAACCTCTCTTATAACACTCTAAACATCTCCTTTAAAAACCCCATAGAAGTTTATCTTGCTCAAAGAGGTGTAACCATTTTTTAATGTTGATTTAAGTAATAAGTCCTGCTGAACAACAAATCTGATCCTGAAAAAATAATGGAACATTGTTCAATTTTACAATTGTGATTACATAGAAATTACTTGCCAGAATTTTTAAACTAGATTTTTTTTAAAACTTCAGTTTTTACTTTGACTACGTTTTTCAGTCTCACCCTGATCCTCATTCTCAAGAACATTCAAAAATGGATTGATTACTTATCAGTAGAACTTTACCATGCTGAGGAAAGGTCACCGGACCCAAGATGATAACTTTGATTTCTCTTCACAGATGTTGCCAGACCTGCTGAGCTTTTCCAGCAACTTCTGCTTTTGTTTCTGGTTTACAATATCTGCAGTTCTTTCGGTTTTTATTTTGATTATTTACTGGTCGGCTGTTGTGAGAATGTTTTAATGTGATTAGATACTTGGACAGTTTGGTGCTATCTCAGCAGCCATTGGTTAGGTGTTCCCACAAATAATGATATGATCATTCGCATACCATGATAGAAATAGTCATTGTCACAGAGGTAGCTGGGTCTGTCAGCGTCGCTTTAGTCGAGGTCAGCAACAAACTCTACCACTTCATTTCTGACCACAAATTATGGGCTAATAATGTGGTTGACAAAGTTGATTGGAAAAGTTGAAGAAATGTTACACTGTTAGAATCTGAAAATGGCAGATTGGTAGAATGCTACTTTGCATCAAGAGAAATTACATCTGCAAATCAAATCTAACATTGAAAACTGAAAAATCTTGGAGAATGTTTTGGACATTATCGACAGTACAATTCTCTGTTATTCCCAACGCCAAATTTCCAGTTTCAGCAGCTATTTTGAATATGATTGCAATTGGCAGCACAACAAAGACCTAACTATCTTCATAGCCACAGCCTTTTGTAAAGTTGACAGGATCTGATCTCAGTAGTTCTAATGCAATGACATGATTTAAAAAAATGTCATTTCCGTCAGTTTCAAACTGCTATAAGGGTAAGCAATATCGCTGTCAATACTGTATTTGGTCAGCCCCAGGTTTAGTCAGCTCTCCAATCACATCTCTACCGAGTCATTAGTGCACTTCCATCAACACCAAGAAATGTGTCCCATTGAAGGACTTGAGAATCTTATGGGATTTGCCTGATATGTGAATGATCTTTTCATCTGCAATTTGCAGAAATGTTTGAGCATGTTTTTCACTGTTCAATATGCACCAAGTCATGGAGTTATACATCAGGCCTCATATCGTATTACTCCAAAGTTTCCACATCATTGTTTTTCACTTTAAGATCCTAATCAGGATGTCAAGTAAATGTAGGTAGGAATTCACTATTGTCTGCCAATTTAAACTAGTGTCAATCAAGCAGTCCTTTAGCAGTAAATTTGGAAAAAGAGATACATCCTAAACTAATTTCTGTGTAATTTAGTGAATAACACATTTCAAAGCAGCAGACAAAACAAACACTAAGCAACATGTAGAATCATGAATTGATTTTCTAACCTACTAATGACATTTTATTGAACTAACAAAGTGCCCCCGAAACAGAGGGAGAAGTGATTATCTCTTGTGGGAAAACTTGGTGAATTTTGTGCACCTCCTGAGAAAACTGTCTTTTTCTGTGTATATATAATTTTATTAGGCGTTAGTTTTAAATAAATGACAGATCTTAAATCAGTAATTCTAATTTCCTTTTTTTTTAAAGAAACCTTGTTTTACAGTGATGTTAACAAAAAGTTGTATGTACCCGTATATTTGGGCATGTGCAATATATTTATTTATGTATACATGAGTGTATATACAAATATATGGTCTGCATTACACTATCTGGATACATCTTTATAATCAACCAAATCTATGTAAACCTTAGTCAAGATATTTATTTTTGTATGATTTTGAAAGATCAAATATGATTAGCTCATCACTGTGCCTAATACTAGAGTTTTAATCTGTTGTAATAGATCTTGTGTTAGAGGATATATTTCATAGTTTGCACTAATAGCACCTTTTAAACTTCTAATTAGTGGGGTGATTTCATGAAACTATCCTACCATTATCATTTTTGTTCCAACAGCCTATTAATTCAGTGTTTGAAAAATATGCATATTGCACTGTGTCTTTGGCATTTAATTTCCTCTCGCTCACTAAATAAGATTTTGTTTCAAGCTGTGTTTTGTTTAGTATGCTGACAGGTTTGCAAAACTTCTTTCACTTTCAAGAAACATTCAGAACACATCTGAGTAATGCTTTTAAACGACCTGGCATTTAATGCAAGCTGCTCAGCGTGCATTAAATCAGCTGAAACCTGCTGGCATTACCTTGTTCTCCTGTATAGTCCGTGTGCCTCTAGTAATCTTCTTTGTTCAGATCCATTTAGGTAAAAGTTGAGAAATCCAATGTAGCCAAGAAGTTTGGCTTTAACTCAGGTTTTATAATCACAGTAATTCTGCTTTGAAAATTGAAACCTATGTTGAAGTAATTATTTTGAAGGACTACATGAACAACATTGCATTTAAGTGCACTCACTCATGGAAGAGACCAGTAACTTTTCAGGGCTATGAAGATGCAGCCATATATATAAAGCGTAGGAACAGGAATTTTATATCAAGAGCAGCTGCAGGGTGATTTGTTATCTTAAAAACATGTTGCTAAAAGGCCTGCAAATAATGGTGTTTTGTGTCACATTGCAGGATAAGAAAGTTTGAAAATGTAAGCTTTCAGTTTTACCAATGGAAAATGTCGAAATACACAATACATACAGTGGAGATAAACTATTATAAGTGGAATAGAAAAAGACCCTGATTATGATTCTGGGTTGGTTGGTGAGTGTGCTAGAAATATTTGTTTGCAAATTATTTCAATTCTCATTGGCAACTTGCTGCACTTCCCAGTGGAAAAGCAAGTCACACTCTTACTTTTCTTGACCCCACAAGGAAAAGAATAAAACAAAAACATCAAATCTTCTCATTTTTGGACCTCTTCAGGATCCCTTCCTCACAGATTGACCTGTTCAGACTGTTGAGTAAAAATTGTAGTCGTCAAAATCACGTTGTCAGGCACTGACACACAAACATTAGGAAGGACTTTGTTGACAGAGATGTCCTATATTAGATGTTAAAAATCACACAACACCAGGTTATTGTCCAACAGGTTTATTTGGAAGTTCTAGCTTTCAATGCACTGCTTCTTCTTCAGGTGGACAACTACCTGATGAAGGAGCAGCGCTCCAAAAGATAGTGCTTCCAAATAAACCTGTTGGACTATAATCTGGTGTTGTGTGATTTTTAACTTTGTCCACCCCAGTCCAACACCGGCTCCTTCAAATTATGTTAGATGTGACTTTATCAGTAGTATTCTTGGCTCTGAGTCATCAATTTCAAAGCTTAAGTCTGTTTCTATGGCTCAACTATCAAATGCAGTATTGAAGGATTGCTGCACTGCTGTCTTTCAGATGAGAGATTCAACTAAGGCCCTCATTTGATCTCTGAGTTGCTTATAAAGATCTATAGCACTATCTCATGGAAAGACTAGTGGAGTTAACTCTGACCAAACTTTATCCCTTAATCAACATCATTAAAACAGCCAGTTGGACAACTCTAATAAATGGTATTTATGTAAATATGTAAGGATGCGATTCAGGTGCCAAATGGGTAATGTATCAGGTGGGTAAGGTGCCAGGATTTTAGGTAAGTCAGGCTGCCATGTAGCAGGTGCCAGTTTTGTAGAATGTTGCATGGGCATGGTGCCAGCGTAGCAGGTGGGTGGGGTGCCAGTTGTTATTGAGTGTTTAGTGTAAGTTGGGGTAGGTGAAGGGTATGTGGCTCAGTGGGAAAGGGGGAGTGAGGGAAGGGGATCATTTAATATTTACCCAGTAGTTCAACTTGGTATTTTTTGGGACGCTATTAACTGCAGTGCAATTCTGTGAATTCCATAATTTAAAGGGATATTTTTGGAGGCTTCCAGGCACAGGGAAATTGTCCATTGGAATCTTTAATATCTTAAGCAATTCCGTTGGTGCTTGCCATGTCTTGAATTCTGCAGGATCGCCACACCTAATTCCTATCTTTTCTGAACCCTTTCAAGTTTCACGTCATCTTTCTGATAGGATGGAGACCAGAATTGCACGCAATATTCCAACAGTGGCCATAGGGCAGTTAACAACGAGCCACATTGCTGTGGGACTGGAATTACATGTTGGCCAGACCAGACTAGGATGACAGATTTCTTTCCCTGATTACACAGTCATCATTAGATTCAAATTTCACCATCTGCCATGGTGGAACTCATGACTTCAGAACATTAGATTGATTGATGGTCCATTGATATTCCCATCATGCCCCAACCTCCCCTTCAGTTGCTTTATGTCAACAAAAATCACAAAAAAGCTCTGTAGGAGAAGAAAGATCTAGAAGCCAATCCCAGAGGGAGTGTTAGGGGATAAAGGAGTGATTGTTGAAGAAAAGATGGTTTAGAAAGGTAAAAAGTGAGTTAGAAAACAAAGGCATTTGGTTCTACAATGTAACTGAAGGCTGTAGCACCAATCTTAGATGGAGGAGTGTAGGGTGGGATGGGCGAATGTTGCTATAGCAGAGGAAACCAAAAGGCTGCAGTTGCTGACAGGGACAAGTTGGAGTGAAGTTGTGAAATATTTGGAAATGAGTTCGCAGGATTTCCGATTCAGCTAGGAACATTTTCAAGTTCAAACGCACCAATTGGGCATTAAACTGATAGTGGACTTGGTTTCTGCAACTTGCTTGTTATGATCATACTGGAACTGGACCAGTAGTATGAAATTTCCATTGCTTGACTTTAATACCTGAGACTTTCAGAGACTAAAAGCGGTTTTCAAAAGGACGCTGCTGACCTAAAATGGCTGCTGTGATCACCTGCCTCCAGCTTGAGGCAAGCCCAGGCAGCTCACATTATTTACAAAACTGGCCGTTTCAGAATGATCATTTTAATCAAGAGATGTTTAAACTCAATAAGATGTCAAGACATTGTGACCTTTTGTTTTGTTCACACTTGCATGATAAATTCCATTACTGGAAGATGAAAGATTACCTGCAGAGTAATCAGTCTGAAATAAACGGTGGAACTGGACTTGGAATGTACAAATAAATCCCAATACAGTAACTTGTTGTTAAGCCATTAAAAGAAAGAAAAAAAGTTGGACTGGTAACAGCAAGGGTACTGAAAGCTCCATTCTTACTCTCTCTCTCTCTCAACCTCGAAGGTCAGTCCCAGTGATGAAGCAGCTTGGAACAACATTTGTTCCACAAAAACTCAAGTTTTACTAATTTCTGCCACTGCTGAACAGTTAGGATTCAGTTTTCAGAATCTAACATACCAAAAAATCTAAGAAATTTAAACTAAAACTGCCATTACCTTTCAGTCTATGTGTGTGTGTGTGTGTGTGTGTGTGCGCGCGCGCACGCATGTGTTTGTGTATGTGTGCGCATTCGTTTGTGTATGTGTGCATGTGTTTGTGTATGTGTGCATGCACATGTGTTTGTGTATGTGTGCATGTGTGTGCATGTGTTTGTGTATGTGCACATGTGTTTGTGTATGTGTGCATGTGTGTGCATGTGTTTGTGTATGTGCACATGTGTTTGTATATGTGTGCATGCGTGCGCATGTGTTTGTGTATGTGCACATGTGTTTGTGTATGTGCACATGTGTTTGTGTATGTGTGCATGCGTGTGCATGTGTTTGTGTATGTGTGAATGAGAGTGTGTATGAGTGTGTCAGAATGTGAGAATTTGTATGTATGTACATGAGTGTGTGTGTGTGTGTGTGTGTGTAAGAATGTGAGAGTGTGTGTATGTGTGTGAGTGCATGAGTGTACGTGTGCATGAGAGTGTGTGTGTGTGTTTGTGTGTGTGTGTGTGCATGCATGCGCTCTTCTGGTTGCATTTTTATTTTTTCATGGTTAGTAGACATTAAGATTCATTTTTCTTTTACTCCAGAAACCATGTAATCTGACTCCTACATTGTAATCTCATTAATTACATTTTATTTGAAGTGTGATATCTGTGTACGAAAAAGATTTGAAATATATGTTATGATCAGCTGAGAGGGGACCAAAAAAGAGGAGTCAGTCATCTCTCCTTAGCTGGTGATAGTATTGTGCTATCATTTCTATTTTGAGGATAAAATTGAACAGTTTCAGAGTGGGCATGTGCTGTCCTCCTTGAGTTCACATCCTTCAATGATGCTGATTCAGGGAACCAATGCAGTTCACTAAATATAGGAGTGATGAATAATCATGACTTACAGTGATTGGTTGACAGTGGGGTGGAGGGTGGGGTTCAGTGTTACACAGGATGTAAAAATGAGAAATCTACATGGAAAGCTGCAGGGCAGTTTGATTAGCATTCATAAAGAGAAAAGGCAGCTAATGACATTTCAAGAGTGGACTAGTCATCAGAATAGATTAAGCTGTTTGTTTCATTTAATTCAGGAATACCTATCCAGTATTTGTCTACATTGGAAAGCTCCGTAACTCTAACCAAAACAGGAGTGGAATTTTCTTAACATCTCCTTCTCACACTTCTACTAAAATTATAACCAACTGGGACAACGTCTAAGGGAATTTCATGGTGCTGTGCCTATTTTGTTGCAAACTATTGAGCCCACATTTGTTTGCAGACAGAGTATCTTTTCCATGAGTATACAATACTTCTGGGAAGAAATTGGAGCAGAAATATTCTTTGTGGCCCCTTAATGCTGCTTTGAAATTCAATAAGATTACAGGTGATATTTTACAAACACTCCCCTTTCCTGGTCTGTCCTCAAATTTTTTAATTGACTCGGTGTTTCAAAACTTATGGCTCTCAGTCTTGAATATGCCCATTGACAAATTATCCACTGGCATCTGGCATTGAGAATTCCACCCAAAAAGTTATCTACCCTGTCTCACGCATACTAGCCTCAGAAAATTAGTCAACAGATTGAATCAGGAAAGAAAAGCAGATCTTTGGTAAATTCATATAAACAGCACCCCAGAAATGTTCCTTAAGGATTTACTTTGAGTTATAGAGTCATAGAGTCATAGAGATGCACTCATGGAAACAAACCCTTCAGGCTAACCTGTCCACACCGACCAGATATCCCAACCCAATCTAGTCCCACCTGCCAGCACCCGGCCCATATCCCTCCAAACCCTTCCTATTCATATACCCATCCAAATGCCTCTTAAATGTTGCAATTGTATCAGCCTCCACCACATCCTCTGGCAGCTCATTCCATACATGTACCACCCTCTGCGTGAAAAAGTTGCGCCTTAGGTCTCTTTTATCTTTCCCCTCTCACCCTAACCCTATGTCCTCTAATTCTGGACTCCCCGACCCCAGGGAAAAGACTTTGCCTATTTACCCTATCCATGCCCCTGATAATTTTGTAAACCTCTATAAAGTCACCCCTCAGCCTCCAACGCTCCAGGGAAAACAGCCCCAGCCTGTTGAGCCTCTCCCTATAGCTCAAATCCTCCAACCTTGGCAACATCCTTGTATCAATAACTTGGACTTTGAGAAAACCTATGTTCTTAGTGATGACTTCATTCAGTGGGAATATAGATCAGGGAATCCAAGCTATGATGGTCTCACTGTATCTCCAACAGCAAACCCTTCAAATGTGGTTTAGTAATGGGAACAAGGGATCACTGAGTTTACCTTTCAGATGACATACTGTCTGGGAATGCTCCCTGGTACATTCTTTAACTGAAAGATATTGTGCCTTGCAATTCATTGCTCTTGAAAACAATTCCATTGCCTAACCTCGAACTTAAAATTCTATTAAGAAAAATCTTGGCTTTGAATAATAGTATAAAACAATTAGATTTCTATTTTATTTCTCTTCTGGTCTATCCCTTGTGAAAATAAAATTCAGGAGAACTAAAACAAGACAGACTTCTGAATTGCTATCATCTATTTTAATTACCATACATGATCAAGATTTGATGTTGGCTTTCAGAATGCAGTAGCTTAGTCAATTATTTTGTACTTTACTTCTTAACTGGAAGATATTAGGGCACTTTGCTCTCAAGCCCAGTAAAATATAGTTGTTATTATTTCTGAACATTGTTTCCAAGGACAGCATCTTTTCAGAACGACATTGGCTATAGCGAGAAATCTGAAAGAATCATGGGAGGAGTCCAGCAAAATCCTTCTCGATTTCAGAAGCAACAACTTGCACTTTAAGAGAAAACAGATTCATTGCTAGAAGACAGTGAGGGGCCTACTTACAGGGATTATTGGTCATTATCATCCTCCCTAACATAAAATGTCATCTCAGTGATTTGCAGATTCATTGTCTATCACCCACTGGATAGAAGCTTGATACCAGGAATTACTGATATTAAAGTCAGAGTAGGTATCTGGCAGCTCCAGCTTACCACTTACTCCTCTGGAACTCAATCTTGGACATCCAGCATCAACGTCCCAGGGCACACTGCACCTTACGTCCATCGACCTTGGCATCCAACGTAATGCAGTATCTCTATCCCTCCATTTACACTACTCTTCAACAGTTCAATGTTGCATTTTGGAACATTCCAGCATCTCTCATTGTAATGCTATTGCAAGGGTACCTTGTGTAGAGGAACCAAGGAATAATTATCTCAGGCTGCGTCTCATTAAACCATAGTCAGACGGCACATAAACAGACCCTTAGGTCCAACCAGTTCATGTCAACCATAATCCCAAACTAAGCTGGTTCCCCCTGCCTGTGCCTGGGTCATACCCCTCCAAACATTTCTTATTCATGCACTTATCTAAATGTCTTTTAAACATTGTAACTGTACGCACATTAACCACTTCCTCTGGAAGTTCATTTCACAAACGAACCACTCTCCCTGGAAAAAATTGTCCCCACAACTTTTCAAAACTTTTCTCCTCTCACCTTCAAAATATGTTCCCTAGTCTTGAAATCCCCTACTCTAGGGAAAAGGCACTGATTATTTACCTTATCTATACCCCTTATGATTTTATAAACCTTCATAAGGTCACCTCTCGATCTTCTATGGTTCAGTGAAAAAAGTCCCAGCCTATAGAGCCTCTCCTCACAACTTAAACCTTATTGTCAATATCCTGGTAAATCTCTTTTAAACCCTCTCCAGCTTAATAATATCCTTCCTATAACGGGGTGACCAGAACTGGACACAGTACTTCAGAAGAGGCCTCACTGACATCCTGTACAACCTCAACATGATGTCCCACCTCCTATGAACAATGAAGGCAAACATGCTAATGCCTTCTTAACCAACCTATTCATATATGACACAAATGTCAAATAATTATGTACCTGAAACCCTAGGTCTCTCTGTTCTACAGCACTAAGCAAAGCTCGACTTTTAATTGTATAAGCC
Source organism: Hemiscyllium ocellatum (assembly GCF_020745735.1). Taxonomy (NCBI): domain Eukaryota; kingdom Metazoa; phylum Chordata; class Chondrichthyes; order Orectolobiformes; family Hemiscylliidae; genus Hemiscyllium; species Hemiscyllium ocellatum. Next base: position 79,089,693 of record NC_083412.1, read on the forward strand.
TAAATATAATCTAAGTATAAGCTCAGAGTTGCTTGCTTGCCATCCTCATGTTCACACATCTTGTGCCTCCTTGGATGCTGACAGTATCACTGCCTTGCTATGTCTTAACTTTCTGCAAAAACACAAAGCCGAACAGCCTGTGGTGATTGTCAGCACTCGCCAGTCAAAGAGCTGCGTGTGACTGTGCTGTGTTAGTGTTCCCCAAGCAGTGTGCCAGCAGCTTCCACACGATACACACTGCATGTGCTTCAACCAAATGGCCGTGTCTCCAAGTTGCGGAGGAGGGAGAGTGTAGTCTAGTCAAGGAAGACAGCTTCAATCAGAGGCTTCAGGCACAGTCAGCCATGGGCAGCCTTTAGTATCAGTCCATTGGGCATGTTCAGGGAGCTGCTCAGGGTGGTGTCCTCATGGGTGTTGAGGAGGCAATGTTGATGAACACTCTGCACCCTCACGACTGTTGCAGCTTTTTCACCACTTTTTTTCTAGGCTGAGAGAAAGAGAAGGACAGAGTGAGATGCAAATGGTGTCTCAGCTGTCAGTGCTGCTTCAGTTTTGATAATGATAGTAAATCAACACAAAGAATTCTGAATAAAGAAAAGTCTTTAACAAAACCAGAGAGTGCTAGAGAAACACAACAGGTCTGACAGCTTCTGATGAGAGAAAGACAGAGTTAGCATTTTGAGTCCAGTGACCCTTTGATTGCAATGATAGTTCTGGTGAAGTCCAAGGTGGAGCATTAAATGCAGAAGCATCCTGTAAATGAATAGGAGATGCGTCGTGAGGGTTTGAGAAGCTGGCACACATTGGATGTCATTGCCTGTGGATATGGAGTCCTAATTGGAGGTGCCATATCCTGAGATGCTGATGCCAATGTTCCACATGGTGTTCCTTCACTCAAGTAGTGAGCTGAAGCTACCAGGTACCTGCTCTGATTTCCATGCCAATATTTCTCAATGTCTAGCTTGTTTGGTGTATTTGGTAATATTGGAAACAAATATTAATGAGATGAATTGTGCTGTTAATAAGGTGTTTAACCAGCAATAAATCATGCCCAGAGTGAGAAACTTACCTCACTACTAGTTGAAAGCATAAAAGATGTTTTGAGATGTTCCTGGCATCCAGATAAACCTCACTGGACTTCCCAACTGATGACATCACAGCTGATGTCACTTGGATCCCTATAAGATTCTGTCATGTATATTTATTGTATGCAACTCTCATTGCACATCACCATGTCATATGAGACTATCTACAGTATGCGTAACATGGGGTGTATTAGCGGTCACCATCCTCCTCGAGGATCAGAATTGATGTTTCCTAATTGATCTGGTAGGGTAACTTGCTAGTCTAACATGAAGATGCTCTTGTCTTAAACAACATGTAGTTTATTGCATGCTAGCAAGTAAGTATAAGTTACATTCATACGATAGCCAGTGAGACAATGCAGTGGTCCTGATTATAGATCTTACTCCTTTCAGATCCTAAGCTGTTCTCTTACCATGTCCATATGACATCATCATAGTGTAGGTTGCTTATGGAACTCCTCACTGTTACCCATTCAGATCTTTGCACTCTCATATAAAATTTCCATCCATCCTGTTTTATTAATAATATTATACATTTATGAGTAGATTTATATTTACCTCTACCCTATCTCCCTTCAAGCCTCTACCTTTACAAATTCACAAAGCCTGAAGGTTTCTCTATTTTTCTAGAATATGTTCTCTTCAGACTTGGTAGATTGGTAGATTCTAGGTTTAAGACTGTTAATTTTGATTCAGTTCTTGACAGCATGAGGGCTAACAGCCCCTTTAAATTGGAGTAACTTTAACGTGGTGAATTTTCTTTGCACAAGTTGTCTTTCCTGCTGAAACAGGCAGTGCTCCATTACAAGGAGGAACCTTAATTTCATGCCTTTCTTTTGCAGAGGAATCCTTTAGCACTTGAGTCTATCTTAATTGTTGTATTGGTTCCTCAAGTGTGTTATTTTCTAATTTGTAACTAAAAATTGACTCTGTTGAAATCCTAAGCCAAACTTGATTGCCTCCCCCTAGATTTGGTCCATGTTGCATTCAAAACTTTGCCTCACTCAGCAGCTGAATGGCTTTCTCCAGAGTCGAGTCTTCTTTTGGGCTGTAATGCACATGACAAAGAGTCATCAACAAGACCAATAACATTTCTGTCTCATATAAATTCTGACTTGAAATCACCATAAGTACATTACTCCACTTACCGTTGGAGATCATCAAGACAATTATCTGTGGATTGCCCTGGGTGCTGAACCCTTCTACTAAACATCCTCTTTTAAGAATTTTATTAGTTTTGAGGTTGATGTGATTATCAAAGGCTTTCAGAACCTCTTCAAAATTGTTTATTGCTACTTTAATATCTTGACAAGTTCATAATGTCATGATTTTACCCTTAATTATACACAGGAATGTATAAACTTCTTCAGCTTCTAATTTAGTATCTAATCTGGAAGCTATTCTTTATCTTAAGAATTATTTTCTCAAAGATATCCCACACTGTGTTTTACGATGCATATTTCTGAAATTAAATCTTCCTGGCAATATTATTTCTCATTTCCTGACTTCCTAATATAATGATTTATTTCCTTGCTCAAAAGGCTTTTAAGTAAGAAGTAATTGCAGTGTTGCTGCTCCATGCTGTCAGTGGAGGGTTTTCTCATGCTTTTGCAGTCAAGATGGTTGACTTCCACATTCTGTGGTTAAAATGGAAGGTTGCTAACTTTTTTTGTGGTTTCTCTGGGTGAATCCTCCTACTTGCAGGCGAAATGAATGATTCCCATTTCTTTAACAGCATTACTGAATGACTTCAAGTACCTGCGATATTAATAGTGATGTCTGTTTCAATCACTTTAATTTCTGGATGATTCTTGATGTTTGTGGCTCCAAGAGCAATTTTTTCACAGCTTTTTCTGTCTGTGGGTTTTAATAATTACTTTGTCTTTATTGTGGTATAAATAATGGATCTCCTGCCTTTTCTTCTGACTTTCTTCATCTGTTATACTGTAGTCATTTTGGGCTGCGACTATGCTTTTTGTCACATTAACTTTGGCTTTGCAACATCTGTGAGTCTATAACTTCAGTTTGAATGTTTTTTGTGCAATTAATTTCCCTTGTTGTAGCTGTGCCTCATGGAGCTGACTGGCTATGGCAGTGGTACTCAATCTGAACTGTAAGTACTTTTCATTACCTCTAGATTTCCCAGGCTGTAATTCTAAACTATTTTTTAAAAGTTTTCCCTTGCCCAGCAGGCATTTTAATTTTAGTCATGGAGTCTCCAATATCTGGTTGCACTCCAGCTGAAACCCAATTTGGGACTGCTCCTACAGATCATTGGCACCCAATGTAATCTGTAATTGCCTTGGAGTGACGAATAAACCAGCTCCACTCCTATTGGCAGTTCATCTCTCACAAACTTCTGAAATGTTCTGAAACCATCGACTGTAGATTCTGCCTTTTTGCACTTTACAAGTTTTTCTCTTTCTGGAACATTCTTGAATGTTTGGCTCTTCCTGCTTGTTGAGTGTAGGCAGGGGTAGGATTCTTAAAGCTATGTCTGAAGAAAACAAATCTTCAGGCTTCCACATCTGGCATTGTGTGGCCTGAAGTAGCTAAATGGAATCTGTACAACAGCTCACCGTTCTGCATGAACAAAGCTGGCCATTGACCAACTTGGTGTATGAGGCAGACTGCACTATTGTTCAACACACGATAGGTTCAGTTTCACCATCCTCTTTTAGAATAGAAATATAAAGTGCTGACTTCATCTAGTCTGGGAGCAGAAAACTACTTGCTAGTCTTTCAAGAAGAATCTTATCTCTTATGAGATGTAGTTTAATGCATATAAGCAATTAAGCACAAGGGACACTGGCATGATTGACATTATTATAGAGACTATGAGAAGGACCTGAATGACAGGTTTTATCTTTTGAGATCTTATGTTGTTCAGCCACAACAACACGTTACATTATCAAACTGAATGATACTTATTCACTCTACTATACCCTTATATTCAATGTATTCAATATCATTCATGATATAAAAATTAAGGTTTTCAGAAATATTTAACTTTACATTGACAAGCATATTTATAACTGCATATTTAAAATGCAGATTATAACACAAATTGCATTGATAATGTAAATTTTAGCTTCTGAGGATTTTGCTAAGAAGTCACTACAAAGGTAGACAGCTGTCTCCCGTGCAGCATATTGAGATGTATTCTCAGTCATAAGTGTCTAATGGACTGTGACACAACATTTCTGTCACCTGAGAATCTTGTTCATTCTCTCTTTGTTGTTATGATTGTGCTGGGAGGACCCTGTAGTCCCATCACACTGGATAGAGAAACACTAGTGTACATGTGCATGACTGCCTCTGATGTCTCAATCTTTCAAGGATGAAGCAAACAAATGTATAGGATGTTTTAAAGCTTTTCTTTTTAAGCATATAAGAATACTCAATGAGAACAGTTCATTGACAATCTCTCTATCTCATTCAATATTCACTTTTCCTACAAGCTTTGAAATTCCAGGCTTGGAGCCACCTGTCCTCTATTCTTGATTGATCTTGTTATTTCTCCTACTCCTGTCAGTCTGCACAAAGGGCCTTGGACCTTCAACTGGCTTTCTTAGCCTTAAAAATATGCTGTATCCAGGTATTAAATATAAATGAGAAGAAGATGGCCGATTGTTATAACATGGCTGTTCATGTCAATGGCTGTTCAATCCAGATGTTGACAGATATATTGTGTTTTAAGTGTTGGAGGTAAAATTGCAGTTTAAAGAACTGAAAAATATTGTGTCAGAGGTCTGATTATTCATGAATAATTAAATCTTTGTTTAATTGCAGTCTGCAATGCCTTTATTACTGCAAACAAAAACTCTATCTCAAAAAAACCTACTTAAATAATGTCTCTGAAAGCCCTTTTCTTTTAATAGCTTGTCTCATGTATCTTCCCAATCTTGTTTTTTTTTGGATTCTTAAGTCGTGGGATTGTCGCTCTTCTCTAAATGTTCTACACTATTTAATATCATTTTGAAACAGATGCTTAAGACTACACAAGATATTTGAAATATGAACTGTGCAATATGATCATAATTTATTGATTTATGAACACATATTCAAGAGATGCATCTAATAGCTGATTACCTTGGTGACTGCCTGAATACATATGAATCTAATTGCTCTTTCAACTATTTCAATATGTTCACTATTTCATGTGATATAGGTTGAATGAGCAATCCTACCACTTGACATTAAGACATTAAGGGTCAGATTGCTTTAAATTTATGCCCCATCCATTATTGTGCCTATAGTTTTACTTCAGGTATTACTTCATATCACCTCACACTTATCCATCTTGAAATCCAACTTGCAATTCCAATACCACCTGTTTAATTTAAATATTATTAATGTCATCAGCAAACTCAAATAATGCAAATAATAATCTGAAATAAGCCAAATAATCTCCTACAGATCACCCCTCACAAAATATTTATGCTTACCTTCTTTATCTATTTTCAGGTCAGAAAGTTGATTAATAATTATTTTCTGAATTCTCTCTTAGACACCTTTCTTAGATGACTTTCTTCCACTTTAGTTTGGGGGGTGGGGTGAGGGTCTGAGATGGCAAATTAGTCCATTGCACAGTCTGCACACTCTCCCACTTGAGGTATAAAACGTTCTAAGTTTGACTAAGTGATATCAGAATGAGACACAGGCTAAAAGGTTCCAGCACAATGGAGAGATTCTCTGTTGTGTTTAAGATAGTGGAAGAAACCCAAAATTGCAAGCTCCATCTCTGAAGATGCCACATTCCATTTTTGTAGGAATGGGTGGGGATGTATATTCTATGGAAAGTAGATAGGCGGGAGGTTGGAAGAACACAGCAAGCCAGGCAGCATCAGGAAGTGGAGAAATCAATGTTTCAATTATAATCCTTCTTCAGGACTGGGGTTAAGGATGAGGGGAGCTGGGCATTTCAATCACCAACTGCCTCTACTAGGGGGATTCCAGTATCCTTGTAGCATGGAAACCAGACTATATGCATTAAATCTGTTAACACAAGGTCTGAAATGTATGGATTCATTTAAATAGCCAGGCCATCTCTCTGTAGAGGTGAAGTACCCTATGGATATGTTTCTCGACCAGCTTGCGAAGGGAGGGGGCCAGAGAAACTGTGAGGAATCCTTATGGAAGTGTAGTGTGTCAGATATCCTTGTGGGGACCTCAGATACTCTGAAGGAAAATGATGTCAGTTATCCTTTGGAATTGTTAACAGTAAAGAAAATTGTGCACAAAGGCTGTGTAATACCCTTGAAATTGCAAAGATGTCAAAAACGTATTAAAGAATTCAAGAACTGTCAATTACTGCCAAGAACTGTCAAAAACTGTCAGAAGTGTCAAACTTGATGACAGAATCAAATCTGTCAAGAGCTCTTAACATATGTATGAATTAGAATTCTTTTCACAAATGGAGCGTCATCAGGAACTATTGTGGGTTTCGGGTAATTGGGTTAGGTAGGGGGCATCAAGTAATGGTTGGTATATGGTTGGTATATAGGAAGCGTATACAGGTGAGAGGAATATGAGGGGAGAGGACTGGAAAAATGTTTTATATTTTATGGTTTTGCTTGATTTTTGAATGTGGAGGTGCCAGTTTTGGACTAAAGTAGACAAAGTTAAAAATCACACAACACCAGGTTATAGTCCAGCAGGTTTAGGTAGAAGCACTAGCTTTTGGAGCACTGCTCCTACGTCAGGGTAGCTTGTGGGGCGGGATCATAGGACACAGAATTTATAACAAACGATGAAAAGATAATATAACACATCAGTTTATGACACTATGATCTTTTGCTGTAAATTCAGCGTCATATGATCCTGTTCCACTTATTAACTGGCAAAGGAGCTGTGCTCCAAAAACTTCCACTTCCAAATAAACCTGTTAGATTATAACCTGCAGTGTGATTTTTAACTTTGATTTTTGGACACAGTGCAGGAGCTTTGAGGCGAGCTTTCTGCCCAGCTCATCTTGAGAACAAGCAGCCTCCTCAACTCTTCCTGGATTACCAGGCTCGACATTCAATTTAGCTCACCACTATTGACAACCCAGCCACATCTTAACAATTGATTCATGATATATCATGAGTATATCATGATGGCAAAAGAGATATATAATTTAACCACAGAAATAAAACACCATAAGTAAAAGGTTTTCAGAATTTAAAACCACTCTTTAACAAAAGTTTAACAACATATTTCTGAATAAGTTTGCAAAGGCCATATATTCTAAAGTAGCAAAACATTATTTTAAATTCAGGATTAAACCAAAAGTATTAATAATAAGATCCAACACTGGTCTCAAATAAAATGGTTATGTAGAATAGGTCATTTCAAAACATTTTAGAAGGAAAACGTAATTACGGTAGATTCAGAGAGTCATGGAGTCATACAGCACAGAAAGAGACCCTTCAGTCCAATTTGTCTGTGCTCACCAGACATCCCAATCTGATCTAGTCCCATTTGCCAGCAGTTGATCCATACGCTTCTAAACCATTCCTAATCATATACCCATCCAAACGCCTTTTAAATGTTGTAATTCTATTCATCTCCACCACTGGCAGCTCATTCCATATTTGCACAACCATCTGCATGAAAATGTTACCCCTTGGGTTCTTTTTAAATCTTTTCCATCTCACTTTAAACCTATGCCTCTCACTTTATACTTCCTTACCCTAGGAAAAAGACCTTGGCAGTTCACCCAATCCATGCCCTCATGATTTTATAATTCTCTATGAGGTCACCGCTCAGTCTCTGATGCTCTAAATAAAAAAGCCCCAGCCTATTCAGCTCTCCCACACCCTCCAGTCCTTGCAACTTCCTTGTAAATGTTTTCTGCACACTCTCATGTTTAAAAACATCCTTCCTATAGAAGGTGACTGGAATTGAGCATAGTATTCTAAAATTGCCCTCACCAATGTCCGAAACAGCTGCAACATGACGTCCCAACTCCTCAATGTTCTGACCACTGAAGACAAGCATGCCAAACACTTTCTTCACCACCAGTCAACCTGAGACTCCACTTTCAAAGAACTGTGCATCTACACACTTTAGGGCTCTAACAATAACTGATAACTACTGCCCTGGTTTGCCTTACCAAAATGCAACATCTCACATTTAGCTAAATTAAACTCCATCTGTCATTCCTCGTTGCATTGATCAAAACATTAAAAGTGAGGAAGAGAACGTTAGTATTCCATCTACTCTAATTCCAATTAATGTTGGGCTAGTGGTAGTACTTCCAACTCTGAGTTGAAAGTTTTTAATTTCAAGCCCCATTTTAGATTGACAATAGTGAGACAGCTGGTGGTACCTCTTCACAGATTTAATGCTAACCAAAAGTCTTCAAGGTAATTTCAGCCATTGTGAGATTTGAACTCATGCTGCTGGAATCACCGTGCATCACAATCTAGGCATTCAAGCTAACCTCCGTCCACTTTGTCTGTGAAGTGCTTTGGGACATCACAAAATGCGCTTCATAGATGAAAGACTTTCTTTGAATATTTTCCCAAAAACCTGGACTCCAAAAGTTTAGTAATGATTTTGAATAGTCTAAGGACATAGTAGGATGAAGGTGATTTCACATTCCGTGGATTTCTATCACTTCTGGATGAATAGGCCTCCATGATTATGCTCTATAAACTAAAATTGAACATCAATGTTTTGCCAAATGACTGCTGTGATGTAAAAGTTTCAAATTGTTTGGAATTCTTACCAGTGATCATTAACATGCCCTAAAACTATTTATATTGTAAGATTGGCTGTTTTTCACCAGGATTTATTGAGTAAAGTTTGATTGGCTCCCACTTTACATTGAGAGTGATAGTAGGACAAACAGTGATTATCTGTAATGGAGAAAATTGTACAGCAGCTTCCAACACCTTTTTAATTTGATTTGATCTATTGTTGTCACATGTACGTATGTACCATGAAGGGTTTGTTTTGTATGCAGTACAGGCAGATCACACCATACAAAGTGCATTAGGCTAATAGAACAGAGCAAAGAGCACAATATTTCGGCTGCAGAGAAGGTGGACAAAGAGCAAGATCAACATTAAATTTAAAATTTGAGAGATCCATTCAGAAGCCTAATAATAGTCTGTTATTGAGATTCAAGAAGCTGTTCTTGACTCTGTTGGTATGTGCGCTTTTTTTGTATCTTCTGCCTGACAGAAGAGGTTGGAAGAGATTATAACCAGTGAAAGAGAGGTCTTTGATGATGTTGGCTACCTTCCTGGGGCAGTAAGAAGTACAGATGGAGTCACTGGAGAGGAGGTTGGCTTGCGTGAGGGACTATGCTATGTTCACAACTCTCAGTAGTTTCCTATGACCCTGGGCAGAGCACTTGCCATACCAAGCCGTGATGCATCTGGATGGAATGATTTCTATGGTGCATTCTATAAAAATTGCTAAGAGCCTTTATGGATATGCCCAATTTCCGTAGCCTCCTGAGGAAGTAGAGGTGTTGTTGTGCTTTCTTGGCCACAGCATTGACATGGGTTGACCAGGACAGACTGTTGGTGAGCATCACTCTCAGGAACTTGATGCTCTCGACCATCTCCACCTCAGAGATGCAGAGAGGAGCATGCCCTCTACCCTGCTTCCTGAAGTCAATGACCAGCTTTTGTATTGCTGGCATTGAGGATGAGACTGTTATCTTTACACGTTGCTACCAAGCACTCTATCTCTTTCCTGTATTCTGCCTCGTCATTGTTTGAGAACCAGCCTGCAACAGTGGTGTTGTCAACCAACTTGTAGGTTGAGTGAGGATGAAACTTGGACAGCAGTCATGAGTCGTACACAATTAAAACTTGAAAATGTGATAGTTGGCCAATTTGCCTAGCTTTTCCATTGATTGCTCTATCAATGTATATAGCCAAGAATGTTGATATTAATGTTGTACACGGGCATGGAGTGGGTTACTATTTACCAATTAAACAAAGCATAAAATATTACAAATGCTGCATTAAGTGTTAAGTAATTTAATCATGGTTGGTTATGTCTAAATTATTGACAAGCAACCTTTTGGGCACTGAAAATTAAAATTTACAATTGGCAGATCTTATTCTTTCAGAATGTAAATAATTTTGGAGAATTTTTAAAACTTAAAATGACTATTTTTGTCTTTGTCTTTCTATCTCTTTTATCACCCTCTCTTAATCCTATTTTTTTCACCTTTCTTCATTTTGATGTTGTTACATGATTTAAATCTACTTGGTGGTTTATACTTCCTGCTATAGACCCTGCAAGCTGGATTTTGAAAAGGCTGCAAGGCTGGTGTCTCATGCAGGTAAGAATTTAAAACTCCAAGGTTGTCTTGGGGATGCCAATGCCTCCAGGACATTTTTTGAATTTTCAAAGGGCCAATCTGGGGGATGGAGCAGGAAATGCAGTTCCCACTGATTAACAACCCCTTCAGATCATTATGGAGCCCATTAAGGAGCCAATCATTTGGAGAATGGAATTTTAAAGTAGACTTGCAGTCAGCTCCAGCAACTTGTGCATCTTTGTCCTGTAAATTCCATTAAATTTACTCTGTGGATTCAAGAGCATTCAAGTAGCTCTCTAATTTAAACATCAGAATAACAGAGGATCCAACATGGCTGCCTCTTGCCTTGACTTGCACTGAGCAAGTAGCTCCCTGATCTGAAGCAGCACAGCACCATGTATTGAGTGCTGAGCCTGCCCTCTGCCCAGTTCAGTGGTTTGCCTTTAAAAATAAGTGTTGGAGAGGTGTGAAGCTCTGATATGGATGCAATAGAAGAAATACATCTAGTTTGGTTGCAGCTTCACTTTAAACAGCCAGCCTTGCGTGGCTCAGTGAGGATTTTTCAATTTAATTCTCCGGAAGATCTCCACTTTTTCTTTCCCTGTTCACACACAGCACTGTACACCTGCAGAAGGTGCCACTCTGGAAAAGATGCCCAGCTAATTTAACGCACGTACACTTCCAAAAAGTCTGTGGGCATCCATAAGTATAATGAGTGAGGAGTTCCTTCTCCACAAGCCACAAATTCTCAGCTATTGAATTAAATTGAATTGAATTGAATTTACTGTCCAGTGTACCAAAGCACAGTGAAAAGCTTTGTCTGTGAGCAATACAAGCAGACCACATAGTTAAGTAGCATAGGAAGTAACTAATAGGTAAACAGCGGCAAAAACAAAAACACAGGTGTAGGTGAATGTTAAGAGTTTATGAGACTATTCAGTATTCTAACACAGTAGGGTAGAAACTATTGCAAAACCGGTTGGTGCATATGTTCAGGTTTCTGTACTTTCTCCCCAATGGTGGAGGTTGTAGAAAAACATTGCCAGATTGGGTTAGATCTTTAAGAATGCTGGCGGCCTTTCCTTGATAGTGGACCTGGTAGATGGATTCTACAGATGGAAGGTTGGCCTTTGTGATTGTCCAGGCCAAGTTCACCACTCTCTGTAACCATCTCTGATCTTGAATGGTACAGTTGCCATACCAGGTAGTGATACATTCAGACAGAATGCTCTCAATGGTCCACCTATAAAAGTTAGCAGGGTATTCACCGTCATGCCAAATTTCCTCAGCTGCCTGAGGAAAAAGAGACATTGTTGGGCCTGTGTAACCAATGCTTCCACATGAAGAGTCCAAGAAAGCTTGTTGTGGGGTGTGCACTCCCAGGAGCTTGACACTCTCCACTCATTCCACCTCTGTGCTGTTTAATGTGTAGGGGGGCATGAGTAACATCCTGCTGAAAGTCAATAATGAGTTCCTTGGCTTTGCTGGCATTGAAAGCTAGGTTGTTCTCAGTGCACCATTTTTCCAGGTCTTCCACCTCACGTCTGTAGCCTGTTTCGTCACCATCTGAAATTCGACCGACTATGGTGGTGTCATCAGTGAACTTGTAAATGGTATTAGTCTGGTATTTGGCGATGCAATCATGGGCATACAGTGAGTACAGTAGGGGGCTGAGTATGCACCCCGGGGGGCCGTTGGGACTTCAGGGTTCAGTGTTAGTGATGATGAAATATTTTCCCCAATCTTCATTGATTGTGGCCTGTGGGTCAGGAAATTGAGGATCCAGTTGCAGAAAGTGGGGCTTATTCCGAGATCACTAAGTTTAGTAAAAGTCTCGAAGGGGTAATGGTGTTGAAAGCTGAACTGTGGTCAGTGGGTTGGATTCTTACGTAGCTGTTCTTGGTGTCAAGATGTTCTAGGGAGGAAGGGCAAGTGACATTGCATCCGATCTGTTGGTCCAATAGGCAAGTTAGAGTGGGCAAAGAGTAATGGGGAGACTGGAGTTGATTAATGCCATGACCAGCCTTTCAAAGCACTTCATGACCACCAAAGTTAGGACCACTGGGCAGTAGTCATTGAGACATGCTTTATGAGCCTTCTTGGGTACAGGCCATTGTACTGAAGGTGAGAAGGCTCCCAAGTCTTGGCTTTGTTGCCTGCTTAATTGCTTAAATTCAATTGCCTGATGAAGACACATTGATCTCAAACCTATGGTACAGGTGTAAGTGCAAAAAGTGAGGTTGTTACCCCTGTTCAGGCATTGAGGCAATTCAGAAAGTTAAAAAAAGGTCAGTGAAGAATCTGAGATAGCGATCTGAGCAGGTGTGATTATCCCCTTCCTGGGGGGGATGGGGGAGGACAAATCCACTGATGAAGGGCTTTTGCCCGAAACATTGATTTTCCTGCTCCTCACATGCTGCCTGACCTCCTGTGCTTTTCCAGCACCACTCTAATCTGTGGAATTCCCTGCCCAGTGAAGCAGTCGAGGCTACCTTGTTAAATGTTTTTAAGTCAAAGATTGATAGATTCTTGAACAGCAAAGGAAGTAAGGGTTATGGAGAATGGGCAGGTAGGTGGATCTGAGACCACATAAAGATCAGCCATGATCTTGCTTAATGGCAGAAAAGACTCAACAGGCCAGATGGTTTACTCCTGCTCCTAGTTCTTATGTTCTTATGTGATTCCCAAAAGAAAACTCTTACCATCATGTCATTTAAGCCTGGGCCTCCAGTGATGATTCTTCAGGACAGCAGGCTCTAATGGGACAGGACTTCAGAATAACTCTGGTAATGGAAGGTTCATCTGGCAACCTTTTTCACTGATGGTGGCGGGGGAGTCCGTCACCCCGAAGACAACCCCTGCTACTCGGCACTCTGAATGCCAGCTTGTGGTACTATCTATGTACAGAGACTGACTGCAGAGTCTAATTGCTGGTCTCATTGCAAAATTGTATTCAATCTCAAAGCAGAGACTAAAGTCCTTGCCTTGAGTCTGATACTGGGATATTAGTCTCATCTCAGATAAACTGCTGGTCTCAACATTGAAATGAGGAAGTAGTCTTCATGCAAAAACTGTGATGTTAATCTCAGTGCATGTACTGAGGTGCAAGTGCCACTACAAAAATTAAACAGAGCTGTTCTTGTCAAATTTTAACAAATGACAAGTTTAAAACTTATCTTAATTCCTTGGAAATATGCAACATATAAATAGCACTTTCACCTGTGTATGCCTTGGTGTCTCAAACTAAATATTTTATGTAAATTTATGCAAAAAGAATTCTATGGAAATTGCATACTTATATTTGTTGGCTGCTCTGCAAAATCAACCAGCCACTGTTTAGTGTGAAGAGTCATTTATTTCCTTTGCACAGCATTGCTATAGCATTTTGCATAAACATGGTTACAGAGTGTGCATGAGTTCACTATTATGTTCTAATAGGTGATCTATAATAACCTCAAAAGTCTCATTATTACATTCTAATCTCATAAGGTTACTTGCCATAGATCTTTTGACAAACATTTTGTATTAATTAAGTGAAAAACTGTAGCTTTTGGTAGATTAAAAAACTTGTTATAAAAATAGGGAAGTGGAAAGTAATGAGTATGGAGCAGAAGATTAGGTTAATGTTTCATGTGGGTCATTTTCAAGGAGCTTTCTTTTGGAATTGACATTAAATCAAGATCTGTTCTGCTCGTTCAGGTGGATGTAACATATTTGAAGAAGAGCAAGGGAGTTATCACCAGTGTCCAGACCAATATTTATCCTTCAATCTATATCATGGTAGCAGATCACCTGATCATTATCACGCTACTATTTGTGGGGGGTTCCTGCACACAGATTGATTGTTTTGTTTCCCTACTTTCCCACAGCGAGTACACTTCACCAGTAATTCAACATTGGTTATAAATTAATTTGGGAAGCATTAGTGTCATACAGAAAACTGTATACAATTCAAATACTTTTTCCTTTATTTTACATATCTAGCTATGATGTAGTCTTGAAAGAGCATTATTCACTGCAATGCTGACTAGAAAGACCCAATGTCAAGATTGTTCAGTCATCCAGTATAACTTGTTGTATAGCTTTTATTTCTATTTATATATTTATATAGATACGTATTCTTTATATACGTCATTAAAATTTACATAACGCATCTAATGTAGTAAAATATTCCAAAGTGATTATAAAGCAAAATTTAACACACAAGCTGATATCAGGTCCAAGAGGTGGATTTTAAGGAGCATCTTAAATGAAGAATGAATAATTAGAAGGGTGGAGAGAATTTTGAAATAGCTATTAATCAAAATGGTGCTGAGTCATGGTTTCTCTGTGTTCAATTTTGTGAAACCCATAATCAACAGTAAAGATAAGAGAGCAACAATTAGTCACCATACACAAGTAATAATGTTCTCTTTATATTTCTGAATCATCTCAGCTAGTAATTTTGTTTTATTCTCTGGCCCTCCAAACAGAAATCATGATTTGTCCATTTGCACATGGGAAGTAGATATAGTATGTTTGAAAAGTTAAAGGGTTGAAATTTGTGTGAGTTATAAACAGTACTTCTACTATTTTGGGTGGTCTTACCAGTTATGGCCCTGAGGGAAATGCCAGCTTGGAATATAAGATCACCCATTTCAAGCTGTGAACAATTCTCAGATTAGCAGCAAAAAAGAAAGAAAGATCCATTGTCATTTTGTACATTCCTGTTTCATGGTTTACCAATATTTAATTGTTTGCTCACAGTAGTTCCAAAGGAAAGTAAAACCCATGGAACTTAACTGGTTTTTATTCATTCATGTGTTGTGTGCTTCACTGACTGGGTCATCCCAGCTGCCCTCGAGAAGGTATTGATGAGCTGCCTTCTTGAACTGCTATGATCCGTTTAAGGCAAGTAGGGCTGCAATGTTATCAGGATGAGATTCTATGATTTTGACCCAGCTACACTGAAGAAACTATGATGCATTTTCAAGTCAGGATGGTGAGTGGCTTAGAGGGTAACTAGCAAGTGGTGTTGTTCCAATGTATCTCTGCTCTTGTCTTTTCAGTTGCTCATGGTCTTGGAAGGGGTTGTCCACTTGAACCTTTGTTCTGGTGTTCTACTTGCATTACAATAATATTGGGCAGGAGATAAGGCAAATGCTGTAGCATTATAAATGGATGCAAAGTTTATGATAGTCTACATAATGTACACATGCTATATGCACTTGCATCACTGAAATTCCAGTTTCTGTCACAGCTTATTTGGGCCATACTGTTTCTATGTATGCTGTCTGGAAAACTCTGACATTGGAATTGGGCATAAAAACATTTTCCAAAGAGTTAGTTTCCCCACTTGAGTCTTACGACTTTGAGGAAAGCGGAGACAGAAGCTGGAAGACTGACAACCTATTGCGTTCACCGAAACCTCTGCAGTCTTGGACTTTGTCAAAAGTAACTGCCTTTCATCAATGGCCTGCACTACTTACACATTTCAGTTTGAAATCCAAAATATCCAGGGCAATGCCATAAGGGATTAAATGATCATTATATCAAACGGTATTAAATGGAGATATCTACTACACATTTGCTACTATTTTAAAATCAAAAAATATGTCTCCTCCCTACCTTTTATCTTAGCCTGCTTGGCACACTTTCCTCATTCCTGAAGAAGGGCTCCTGCCCGAAATATCGATTCTCCTGCTCCTTGGATGCTGCTTGACCTGCTGCGCTTTTCCAGCAACACATTTTCAGCTCTGATCTCCAGCATTTGCAGTCCTCACTTTCTCCTATATGTCAAAGTATACTAACATAAGGTACAATCAAGATAATAAATCCTAATATGGCGATTAGGTGATGGTGAGTAAATTTCTGTTTTGATTAGGTTCCCTACAGTATGGAAGTAGGCCCTTTGGCCCAACTAGTCCACACCGATCCTCCGAAGAGTAATCCACCCAGACCCATTTCCCTCTGACTAATGCACCTAACACTATGGGCAATTTAGCATCACTAATCCACCTGACCTACACATATTTGGATTGTAAGAGGAAACCAGAGCACCCAGAGGAAACCCATGCAGAAACAGGAAGTATGTGCAAACTCCACACAGACAGTCACTTAAGCCTGGAATCAAACCTGGGTCCCTGGTACTATGAGACTGCAGTGCTAACCACTGAGCCACCGTGCTGCCCTGTAAAGGCATTAAAGGTCTTATGGGATATAGAGAGAATAGGCCTTAGTGACTTAAGGAGCTAGGTTGAAGTATTGGTGATATCCCAAATGCTTAAAGCACCATAGACTGTCAAGCAGCCCGTCAGAAACAAACACTGTCAATCCTGGACTTTGTACAGGAATCCAGTTTCAGGAAATCAAATACACTGGGCAAGTAACGTGCTTTGGGTCAAAGGTATTATGTACAGGAAGAGACTCATCTCGAGTCACTGACCATTAGCCCCCCCTACAGGTGCAGTTCAAAACTACAGCTTATATTCCATTAAGTATGGTACAGTAATTACCACAGCCTGTCTAAAAGCATTTGCTGACGACCTAGCTCTACATACTAAACTTCTGGGCTCCAATTCCACGGTTAAATCTTGGCAACCTTTTCAAAATACATAAAATGCACTGAACTATAAATGTTTTATTGCTTTTACAGTTTGCATTTCCTTGCAGAAAAGTTGCTATTAATCAAACAGTAGGTCATGGTGCTGAGTATTATTCCATCAATATCATTCCTAACTGGCCGTTTATATTTGGGCTGCTTAAAACTGATCATGAATGTTGAAAAATGTTCATTTAAATGTTTAGTGGGAATGAACTGATGCAGTCAACCAGGTTTCTGTTTTAACCACAATCCAGTCAAAGCCCCTCCATCTAGTTTATTCCTTATTTTGTTCATGCTATCCTGCAGAAGGTGAGGATAATCCAACTTATGGATATCTCCACATACATGATCACAGCGACATCTTTTTAGACAATTGACACTTTGTAAAATTGGTGCTAATGATACAGTAAGGGCCTAAACATGGGGTTGGTAGCCTCCATGGCTCTGTAAATCCAGCCTTACTACAGAGCAGTCAAATCAGTCTACCCACAAAAGGTACTTTCCCACACAGGTCAGGATCCTACTGGCATATATAGGATCATGACTTCAATTTTGAGTGCAACTGTTCCGATGGAAGCAGAGGAACAAGAGGTGATCCCCATTACTCCATCAGAACATGCTTTGGTGGAGCTGGTGTTAGAAGAGATTGAACTCCATCAAAATACAATGGGCTCTTTGTCTTGCCTCAGGGTCACCTCACACTCCATCAGATGTATCCAAGGGCTATGACTTCAACAGAAAGGGATATAGGACATGAAGCAATTGAATGCCTGAGGACAATTTTGCACCCTCAACCAATGCTGAATTTTGTCACAACAATTCTATGGTCCAGGCCACTCACCCCAGTATCATTGCTGTCTTTCTACATTCTACTTGCTGTAATGTGTCAGCTTGGGATGGTTTAATCCCCTTTCCAGGGCCTGGATGCTTAAACCAGGCTGCCATCCAATGCTGATAGATTGCTATATAGTTAGAGCTGTTGGGTGAGAATTGAGGCCTCATTGCCTGCTAGGTTGATGTTAAAGGTCACATCGAAGAGCAAAAAGCAGCTTTGGCCAGCATCCTTCTCTCAACCAGAAATAGTGCTTGAGGGCCAAGCTCATAATTCTTAAATACTTAAGTCAAATAAATTTAAAAATAGCTCTCCCAGACAGAGATACTTAATGGTTAAGGGCTGCCATTAACATTGCAGGCAGCAAATTCCATGCACATGGACTGAGCGTTCATACCCAATATCATACCGTGTCATTATACCTCAAGTGTTGGTTTGCTTCTAATTAGAAATTCTAAATGTTCCCAGGCTTCAGGCAGATGTCTTATGACAAAAATGTTAGAGGCAAATGAGGCACATAAACCTTGGGAATTGCAAAATACAAGATCAAAGACCATCTAGTTCATGAATTGCCATAAAGATAGTCACATGATTTTCTGTTTCCCCTTTCATGAGAATTAGACATAACTGCCAAAACTAGAATTGATCGGCCATTTTTAACTTTCCTTCAGATAATGGTGGTGAGCTGCCTTCTTGAAACACTGCAGTCCATAACATCTAAGTGCACTCACAATTATATTAGATTTGATTATCTACAGTGTGGAAACAGGCCATTTGGCCCAACAAGTCCACACCAACCGTCCAAAGAGTAACCCACTCAGACTCAATTCCCTCTGACTAATACACCTAACACTTTGGGCAATTTAGCATGGCCAATCTGCCCTAACCTACACATCTTTGGATTGTGGGAGGAAATTGGAGTACCCAGAGGAAACCCATGCAGACATGGGGTGAATATGTAAACTGCACACAGACAGCCACCTGAGGCTGGAATCGACGCAGTGAGGCTGCAGTGCTCGCCAATGAGCCACCATGCTGCACAATATTGTTAACAAAAGACTTTGAGGACTTTGACTCAATGACAGTGAAGGAATAGCAAGGTAACGGAATTGTTGACAACTTGTGGAAATGAATCTCTGTCTGTTAAATTATAAGACACAACAAGGAGAAAAAACAGAGATTTGTGATTATGAATAGAGAGATTTGTGAACCATAAGTCTAAAGCCAACTTTCTCTGACCAAGTTTCCCTAAGATAAGAAGGGACTGGGGAGATTGAGTTGAGATGTTTAAAATTCTGATTCTCTTTTAGTAGATAGGATAGGAAGCAGGTCTTGCCACAGGAAGAAGACTCCGTAAACATTGAACAGGGAGACTTTTATGGCACACTGTTTGCCAGAAGGCCTGGGTTCAAGTCCCACCTGTTTCAGAGATGTATCAATGATCAGGTTGATTTGAAAATAGGTTAATAAAGACAAAATGTCAGGGTTAGGGCTAATGAGGCAGTGTCCCTATCTCTGGGCCAGGAGGCTGGATTCAAGTCCCCGCTGTTCTAGGGGTCTGTCATAACATCTCGGTTTGGGAAGTACTGAAAGCGTGAATGAAGCTTCACATGGGGCATATGAAGGTAATTACAGGACTCTTGTGATGCAGTGGTAATGTTCATATCTCTGAGTTTGTAGGTCAGGCTCCGGAGATGTGTAATAACATCTGTGAACATGTTGATTTGGAAAATATCTAAGCATAGAACATAGGGCTTTTGTAATAATGTCTCCCTTTGGGACTAGGAAGCCCCAGTTCAAGAATCACCTGCTTTCGAGATGTATGATGACATTATGAAGTTGGTTAAAAAATCTGAACATAGTATGTACATTTCCAATTATTAGCCAATGAAAAGACAGGAGCTGAGATGAAATTTTTTTTAATACATTGTAATTATCTGAAATGCATTGCCTGAAAATTCCAAGAGGAAACGGAATGCTCTGTAGTACTACCCATGTTGCTGTTTGTGGAACAGGCTGTGTAATATGGTACACAACCTTAGGAAGGGCAACTTTGTGGGCACCCCTTATGTAAGTCAGGAACATACTGTCATTCCTTGATGTTAGCTGCATCAGATTCCCAAGACTCCATTATAGCCAGCTTCCATGGTACAGCTCCCATGGTACAGAGAGACTTCTCCTCGACAGGGCTTAGAAGACACAACTGTCCTTGTCTCCATGTGGTCCAGACTGCTCCCTTCTATTGTGTACCACATTGTCCTGCAAAAGGCAGGGCAGAATATTAGTGAGTATGTCCATGTTTCACAGGGTTTGGATAGTGTGCTGGCCAGAGCAGAATAGTTTCAGTAATGTGGAGGCAGCAAGATAAAGATGTGAAGTGAGTTGCATTGATGAGGATGAGATGGAGTATTTGGATGTAGGCATGAGTCTTGATACAGATCCAGACATGCAAGGGGATGCTGCAGGATGAGTGATGAATGTAGAGCAAATTAGGCAGTATGTGGTGGCTAGCAAATGTTATGCAAAGGTGCATTCACTAACCCTGACCTGACATTACATATTTGATTTCTTGTGGCAATTCTTTGAGATTCTCCAGTTTGGAAGCTGACCACCAGCACTCAATTCATTCTGAGGCTGATGTTGACGGTCTCCTGCACAAATCCCCACCCCCTCTCCAGACCCCAACCCCAGGGAACCATGGCATATCCTCTGTCCAACCACCACTAAGGCCTTCAGTTAGATAACTTGGATCTTTCACTCCGATCTGACATTTCCTTTTACTTAGTTGAGGTTGCAGCAATGATATTCAGCAGCAGATACTTGTCATTCAGATACAGCTTCCTTTTAAGAGGGGAAGACTGCCTTTAAGAAGAGAACACTGGCTACACCAAATGCACCAGCACAACTCTGGTAAGCCACATGCTGAATGCAAAGTCTGCAGCAGCACTGAAGCTGCACAGCTCAAAACTACAGGGTGGTTGGATCATGAATTGGGATCATTCCCCCCCACACACACACCTCCCCTCGGTTCCCACACACACACACACACACACACACACACACACACGCACACACACATACGCACTCTTTGACATACTTGCAACATATCATGTCCCAAAAAAAAGGAGGGAGCTCCATGTATTTCATCTGAGTGTGACATAGAACAGGCAGTAAAACTTGAGTCTATGAGCCCCACATCACTCTGTGCACATCCCATTTTTTTCCTTTCACCTAATGCTACCCAAAAAAATAAGGGATTGAGAGTTACAGTGGGAAAATGGTTTGAATTCGCAGGGAATTAACTGAGAGCCGTTCTCTAATTCAGTGTAAGGTCCTACAATAAAGGAGCTGCTTTTGCTGTAGTATTCTTTTAATTGTACAGTTGAAAGTTTGACACAAAATAGAGACACATGAAAGATCTAAAGGAATTACTGTTTGTAACAGTCAGTGGAGTCATTGGAAATGCAAGCTTCCAAAAACGATGGAGTATTATGACAAGAACAGGCCCATAATTGATGAGCCGTGCACCGGCAACACTATGCTTCCTGAATGCCACTGTTGGTTTTTTTTTAAGATTCATTCTCAGGACCTGATTTATTGCCTAGTTTCCTGGTGAAAATTGTGTCGGGCTTTCTCCTTAAGCTGCTGGTAGCTCAGCCACTTCAGCGGCACAACAGAGTCCTTTATGTTGGAATGGGATTGGAGTCACATATGGATTAGAGCAGGTTTTGAGAGTTTCCTTCACTAAAGGACATTTGTGAACTAACTGAGTTTTTACAACAACCTTTTCCTGATACTGGATTTCTATTTCCTGATTTTCCTGGATCTAAACTCTCCACCTGCCATGGTTAGATTGATAGTGTAATGATTATAATGAGGGCAGCCACATGGATCTCATAAAAAATGAGTTTTCTGATTGCGGCTGTTAATCTGGTCCAGTCGAGAAGCCCTGGCTCACAGAAAAGAACAGGAGTATCGGGGGTTCTGTACACTCTGAGGGCAGTTCTGAGAGAGTCGGATTAATGTCAGGTACTAAACAAGTAAATAAACAGTGACTTGGTGACAGGATACCAGCCTCTGTGCAGTTATTTCAGACAGTCCAATAAAACAATCTTGTTATAACTGTATCCAAGAGTAATTCACTGCACCATACTTTGCACAGGACCTAGATTTATTGCATTTATCTTAAACTGGAAAGAGAGGTCAAATAGTTGATAGACAACATGGTCTCTGCCAAAGAAGAAAGAAACTTAAAATTGTTAATCACAATTTCTTAACAATACAATACATCAGGCGTATGTGGAATAGCTAGCCTCCAGTTCATAACAAATAACTCCAGGGCCATATTTTCCTCCTGAATGAAGAAAGAGCCTTTCAAGAATTTTAACCAGATATGGGGTCTATACTTCAGAGACCTTCACTGGTCCCATTTGGAGATTAACACTCTTCGTCTTAGTGGGAATGCTGGCTTCCTGGTCTGTGCTGGGACCCAAATGATATCAGTGAGAGTTCCTGACATAGGAAGCTCTTGTTTACAACTCCTTCATTTTGTGGATTTTTCCTTATAAGAACATAAAAACATGAACCAGAATGAGCTGTATGGGATTTTGAGCCTTCTCCACCATCCAATAATGTTACAACTTATTTTCTGTCTAACCTGCACTTGCCCATTCTATTCCCATATCTCTTGATTCTGTTCGTGTCCAAAACTCTGTGGATCTTGGACTTGAACATACTTGGTTATCCATAACTGCCTGGAATACAGCATTCCAAAGATTCCCAATCAGATTCTTCCTCCCATTCCCTCACCCACCTCCCTCCCCTCCCCCACACTCCCCCAACCCCCGACCCATCCCTAATCCAGCATTATTTTTTCTTCTCTTCCTCCCAACACAAAGGAAGAGTCCACTCGAGTATTTAGTCAATGGGCTATGGAATAAGGGTGGAATTGTTGTGTCAAATAATAGTTCTAAAGGAGTGAATGTTCATGATCTATTTACACCACTCACTCCAGTGATGTCTCACACACACAATCTGTGACTAGAGACAGATTTACTTTAGTTTTGAGAGGGAGCAGATGTGAGTTTTGAGAAGTTTTGTAACTCAGGTTGATGTTCTGGGTGTGTTTGCTGTCTGAACTGGAAGGTTCATTTTCAGACATTTCGTCACCATACTAGGTAACATCTTCAGTGAGCCTCCGGACAAAGAACTACTTGTGTTTCCTACTTTCTATTTATATTTTTGGGCTTCCTTGGGTTGCTGATGTCATTTCCTATGGAAATAGACATCACTCCCATAAGGAAGGACACCACTTTGACTGGGACAACACATCCATCACAGGACAAGCCAAACAGAGACACACATCAGAATTCCTGGAAGTATGGCATTCCAACCTGAACTCTATCAACAAACTCATTGACTTGGACTCTATTTAACACCCCCCTGAGAAAAAGAACAGGAAATAACATCACCAGAGGAAATGATATCACCACAAGAAATGGCATCACCAACCTAAGGAAACCCAAACATATAAATAGAAAGCAGAAAACATGAGCAGTGCTTTGTCCAGAGACTCACTGAAGATGTTACCTGGTATGGTGATGAAATGTCTGAAAAGGAATCAGATATGTCAGTACCAGCTGCCTAAGGCCCTAGTGATTAAGCCTGACTAAATGTAGTTGTACTTATTTGCTATCATGCAATAACCTTCTTGTTATCTATAATATTTCCACTAACGATACTTTATGGTGCAATGTCATCTGGTCAGCCGATAGAAAAGCAAAGACAAAGGAGAATTGGTGACAGATAACTACCCTAAATAATCCTTACCCAGTACCACATACGGGACGAGATGACAAATACAAGATGCCAGCTGTGGTCTTCTGGGAAAATACCATGGAAGGATTTAAAGAGAGGTTTAAGAAAAGCAAGGAGAGGACATGAGCAATCTTTAGCAGGTAGAGTAAAGGAGAAGCCTAATGTTTTCTAGAGGCATGTGAGGAATAAAAGGATGACTAGGGTAGGAATAGGGCCAATCCAAAGACAGAAGTGGGAAGTTGTGTGTAGACCCTGCAGAGATCGGAGAGGTGCTAAACGAATATTTCTCATCTGTTTTCACTCAGGAAAAGGAGAATATTGTAGAAGAGAAGAATGAGATATAGGATATTAGAATAGAAAGGATCAAGGTTAGTAAGGAGGAGGTGTTATCGATTCTAGGAGGAGGTGTTGTCAATTCTAGAAGGAGTGAAAGTAGACAAGTCCCCTAGGCCAGATGGGATTTAAGCAAGAATTCTCTGGAAAGCTAGGGAGGAGGTGTTGGAGCCTTTGGCTTAGATCTTTGAATCATCATTGTCTACAGGTTTAGTACCAAAGGACTGGAGGATTGCAAATGTTGTGCCCTTGTTCAAGAAGGGTAGTAGAGATGACCAGGTAATGATAGACCAGTGAACCTCTACATCTGTTGTAAGAAAGGTTTTGGAAAGGATTATAAGAGATAGGATTTATAATCATCTCGCGAGCAACAATTTCATTGCAGATAGTCAACATGGTTTCATCAAGGCAGGTCATGTCTACAAACCTCATTGAGTTTTTTGAGAAGGTGACAAAGCATGTGAATGAGGGTAGGGCAATTGTCGTGGTGTACACAAACTTCAGTAAAGCCTTTGGTAAGATTCCACATGGTACGCTGTTGGAGAAAATGCAGATGCATGGGATTGAGGGTGATTTAGCAGTTTGGATTAGAAACTGGCTTTCTGGAAGAAGGCAACGAGTGATGGTTGATGGAAAATATTCAGCTTGGAGTCCGGTTGCTAGTGGTGTTCCACATGGATCTGTTTTGGGACCACTGCCTTTTGTCATTTTTATAAATGACTTGGACACAAACACAGTTGGATGGATTAGTAAGTTTGCAGATGACACTAAAGTCAGTGGAGTAGTGGACAGTGTAGAAGAATGTTACAGCTTGCGGGTGACTTGGATAAACTGCAGAATTGGGCTGAGAGGTGGCAAATTGAGTTCAATGCAGATAAATGTGAGGTGATTCCCTTTGAGAAGAATAACAGAAGGCAGAATACTGGGTCAATGGAAAGATTCTTGGTAGTGTGGATATGCAGAGGGATCTTGGAGTCCATGTACATAGAACCCTGAAAGTTACCATCTAGGTTGTTAGTGCTGTAAAGAAGGCATATAGTGTGTTAGGTTTTATTGAGAGAGGGATTGAGTCTTGGAGCCGTAATGTCATGATGCAACTATACAAAATGTTAGTGTGGCCTCACTTGGAATATTGTGTACAGTTCTGGTTGCCCCATTACAGGAAGGATGTGGAAGCATTGGAAAAGGTGCAGAGGAGATTACCAGGATGTTGCCTGGTCTAGAGGGAAGGTGTAA
This sequence comes from Hemiscyllium ocellatum, assembly GCF_020745735.1. NCBI lineage: Eukaryota > Metazoa > Chordata > Chondrichthyes > Orectolobiformes > Hemiscylliidae > Hemiscyllium > Hemiscyllium ocellatum. The sequence goes on from NC_083412.1 coordinate 79,114,850, forward strand.
TGAGCAAAGGCTGAGAGACTAAGGCTAAGAGGGGATTTGATGGAGACATACAAGATGATCAGGGGAGAAGATAGGTTAGACAGTAAAAGTATTTTTCCTACAAGAATGATGTCAGCTTGTATGAGAGGGCATAGCTACAAATTGAGGGGTGATAAAATTAAGACAGATGTCAGAAGCAGGTTTTTACTCAGAGAGTGGTAAGGACATGGAATGCCCTGCCACATTAGGGAAATTTAAACAATCCTTGGATAAGCACATGAATGATGATGGGATAGTGTAGGGGGATGAGCTGAGAATAGTTCACAGGTCGGTGCAACATTGAGGGCTGAAGGGCCTGTTCTGCGCTGTATTGTTCTATGCTCTATGAAAGGGGCATTCAGTTTATGAATCATTTGCATAACGTCACTAAGAATGCATTCCCCACTGGTATAACAATGTTGATAATTACAAAACACAAGGTCTGTTAGTCTGCTGCAGCGAATATAATAAAGTATAAGAGAAAGAGAGACCCAAACGAGGATTACAACTTGAACAGAAAATCAATTGAAATTAACACTTGGACAATTCTTCTATTTACTAACAGCACCAGAGACCCGGGTTCAGTTTCCGCCTCAGCCGACTGTCTGTGTGGAGTTTGCACATTGTCCCTGAGTCTGCATGGGATTTTTTTTCCTCCCAAAGTCCAAAGATGTGCAGGTGCGGTGAATTGGCCAGGCTAAATTGCCTGTAGTCTTAGGTGAAAGGGTAAATGTAGGGGAATGGGTTTGGGTGGATTGCGCTTCGGTGGGTTAGTGTGGACCTGTTGGGCCGGAGGCCCTGTTTCCACACTGTAAGTAATCTAATCTAATCTAACAGATTAGTACTGACTTTTTGAACCATTTGCACTGAATTCTTTTCTCTACATTGTCTTCATTTTGCTTCTTATAACATCTCGATGTTTCTGCTTCAAACCTCCCATTATTGTTGGTGAATTTATAGTGAAGTGGTTTTATAGGCACGTAGCACAGCAACCTTTCCCTTTATTTCAACTGTGAGATTTGATTTAAAATGCATCAATCATAGGATTATACAATTAAAGCTTACACTTAGAGTGATACTATTTAGCCCTTCATGAATGTGCCAGCTCTTTAATACAACGATCCAAAACTAATTCATTGCTTCAATGTGCTGCATCTTTCTCTGCTTCCAATATTTGTCCTCTTCGAAAATGGAATGATCTTTTCCTCAACCAGCCCCACTTACAGTTTCTAGGTTCTGATATCCTAATGCATACAATGACAAACTCTCCTTGGCTCTCTTCTCAGTCACTTAGTGACAGTCTTAATCTGGTGATACACACTTGACCAACACCTTGACTGTGCAAAGTAGTTTCTCCCTGTTTATCCCATCAAAATGTTACATAATTTTAAAAGCATGCAGAAATGAATCTTAAGACAAGGTTTTAGTTAATCACTTGAATTTAGTTAATGCTTGGTCATTTGCAATATCTTCCAGGATCATTTTTATATTAAGCTGCTCAAATGATACATTGACCCTCATGCAGCATATTGACAAACCAGCAATTTTGTTAGCATTTTACATGGAGCATCCTAAAACAGCATCTGGTCTTGAGTCATATCGAGATATATCAGGACAGTATGCCAAAAGTTTGGCTATGACTTGATAGATAAGAACGGAATCAGGCAAGTGCAGACTCACACTGTTGGATACCAATGAAAGGCATTGGAGGAGGATGTTGTGGTTAGCTACATCAAAGGCTGCCAATGGGTTAAGGAGAATGAGAAGGAGTCGTTTACCTTTGTCTCAGACACATAGGAGGTCATGTGTGACCTTGATAAGAGCACTTTCAGTACTGTGGTGGACAGAAACCAGATTGAAAGATTCAAACTTGGATTTCAGCAAAGATAGGCACAGACTTAGGAAGTATTCAAGGACATCAGGGAGGAAGCAAGATTGGAGACAATGCAGCAATTTACAAAGATGGAAGAGTCAGGGGTTAATTTTTTTCGAGGTCAGATTTGAAGATTCAGCAGATCAGAATGGGAATGGAGAGTATCTAAGGAGACAGAACCTCAACAATATGAGCTATCATGGGAAACAAGTAGATTAGGTGGTTCAGAGTTTAGTGAGAAAGAGGCTGAAACAGTGGACGATAGATCTGGTGGACACGGTGAATTCTACAAAAGCATGAGGAATAATAAATAGAAATCAAAGAAAGATACAACTCAGGATTAGAGCAGGACGAAGTTGAAATATTCCTTCTGTAGCATTCAAAACACATAGAAATTTACATTATTTGTGCAAGAAAATATATCTTACAAATCATAAATGTTGCTATCAAATGGAATTAGGGAAATGTCTGGAATTTCTTCATTCATAGTATTCAATATTGAACTGTCATAAATGCCACCACAATCTACACTGCAATCTCATTTAGAACAGAGGAGATCAATAAGCAAGTATTATGTACTGTGGATTCTTAAACTGTCCCAAATTCATAATTCAAAACATTCATCTAAACTGATACAAAACTGTTGACTGAACAAAGCCCACACTGTTTTATCGTTCACAATCTACTTCTGTTCTCAAGGCGTTTTTTTGTCTCCCTATACTGAGAGATCAGAAAACTGAAGATAAAACCCTTTCAAGAATAAGATGGCTCAAATTTCCAATTTCTTGCTACAAGCAACTGCTTTGCAACTTCAGCTGTTGTGTCAGAAAATCAATCAATTACTTCAGCAAAATTGTGATACTTTCCCTGGCTGTACCAGCTTGTAAATTATTAACCACAGGTTCACCCAACACCCCTTCCTCTGCCACTGGTGATGCTCTATTCTTAATATTCTTAAATGTTATGCAGTGTGTGAACTGACAAACACAAATCCAGGAAAACCTAGGTCTAATTAATTAAACAGTCTTGATCATCTAAAGAAAATTAATGGAAATTATGGAGTTGATATTTCTCGATTTTAGTTGAGAGTGGAGTGCTGGAAAAGTACAGCAGGTCAGGCAGCATCTGAGGAACAGGAGAATCGATGTTTCGGGCGAGAGCCCTTCATCAGGAATGAGGCTTGTGAGCCAAGGGGGTGGAGAGATAAAAGAGAAGGGGTGAGGCTGGGGGAAGTTAGCTGTAAGTATGATAGGTAGACAGGGGGGGGAGGGGGGGGTAATGGTGATAGGTTGGAGAGGAGGGTGCAGCGGATAGGTGGGAAGGAAGATGGACAGGTCATGAGGGTGGTGCTGAGTTGTAAGATTAAAACTGGGAATAGGTGGAGGGAATAGAAGGGAAATGAGGAAACTTGTGAAATCCACATTGATGGCATGTGGTTGGAGGGTCTCAAGGTGGAAGATTTTCTAGACTTTAGTCTGCTGAATTTCCTTCTCATGAACAAATCTTTAGCACTGTGAAGTGCAGAATTCGCTGAGTAGATATTGTTTATGTTTTCAATTGTTGTAGGATGGGAGACCTCTTCAGCACAACAGAACTTTAACCCATCACCAAAATGTGATGTCTACTCCAGCTGATTATCCAGCCTTTAGATCACTTGTAGATTTCTAGCTTCCATTCAAGTATGAGTCTGGAATGGATACTAGAAATTGTCTCTGGTAGACCTAAGAGTTCAGGAATAAACAGACAGCCATTGCATTCAGAGCTTTTAGGGTGAAATCCATTTCTCTTATTAGCATAGTATTACAGTAAACAAACAAAGCAAAAATTCATATTTGTATAATATTTTTCAAGATTTTGGGACTCCCAAGAATTTTACAGCCCATGAAATATTTTTTTCAAATGTTGTCATTGTTACAACCCAGGAAACACACAACCAATTCACACACTGCAATGTGATATATGACTGGGTAATCCTTTTCTTTAGTGATCTTGGTTCAGTGATAAATATTGGCCAACACACCCAGGACAACTCCAAAACTCTTCTTCAAAACAAACTACCTGCCTACATATGGTGTAATGTATTGGGTTGTTCTTATCACTTTCAGCAAGAAATCTCAGGAAGCTGATGCATATTAAGTGGGAAATCCAGTCTTGGCCCTTGGAGAGGGGTGTTGGGAACAACTTTTGGTGTGCTAGGATTTTTAAAGGTACTGCAAAATGAGTGATTAGTTCTTAATATTAATCAGTTGTCCTTGATAATTCAAGTTTTTAAGTCAATGACAGTTAAATCTTGTCTCCTTATCCACATTCTTTGGTATTATCTGAGGCTACCAGGAGGCCAACATTTATTTTCATCTACTGAATGCAAGCCCAGTTTCTTCTTTACCCCTAGCTGCTATTCTGAGACAGCACTTATCATAAAATCATAGGACCCCTACAGTGTGAAGCAGGCTCTTTGGCCCAACAAGCTCACACCGACCCTCTGAAGAGTAATGCACCCTGACCCATTCCCCTATCCTATAATTACCCCTGACTAATGCACCTAACCTCCACATCCCTAAAAACAGTGGGTAATTTAGTATGGCCAATTCACCTAACCTGCACACCTTTGATTTGGAGATACCGGTGTTGGACAGGAGTGTACAAAGTTAAAAATCACACAACATCAGTTTTATTTGGAAGCACTAGCTTTTGGAGCACTGCTCCAAAAGCTAGTGCGTCTAAATAAACCTATTGGACTATAACCTGGTGTTGTGTGATTTTTAACTTTGCACATCTTTGGATTGTGGGAGGAAACCAAAGCACCCACAGAAAAACTCATGCAGACATGGGGAGAATGTGCAAACTCCACACAGACAGTCGCCGGAGGCTGGAATCAAACCTGGCTCTGTGAAGCAGCAATGCTAACCACTGAGCCACCATGCCGAGCCACCTGCCACAAATCGGTCAGGGAAAATAACCAAAGATGTTCACTCACCACTAGTCATAGCAACTCTGTGGATCGCCTTGGAAAATTTCTCAGTGCCAATCTTGGCAGAACTTCCAGCTTCAAAATTAATACAGAACCTACTTGACTTATTAAACCCATCATGTGCAAAATTGTTTATATTTTTTAAATGATTTTATTCCATTTTCCTTGCTTTTCCATAATTTCAAGTAAAGCAAACAGGTTCTAGCATGCAGGACAGACTGTTCTTACTCTAACTGAGAAGATGACATTTCAGAAAAGGCCATTCGATCCATCGAATGAGTCTATAATTCAGGTCTATGCCTGCCATTTTTGGTTGCTTCCCACAGTTAGTAAGTTGCAGAATGTGCAAGAAGAAATAGAGGCTTGATTTATGCAGTACTCTTATCACATCAATGAAAGCACTTCACACAATGGACCACTTTCAAAGTACAGTGAGTGTTTTTTTGTTGGGCAATTGTGGCATCTATTGTGTGCCAGTGAAATCCCTCAAAAGGCACTGAGCTCAATGACTAGTCAGTCTGTTTACTTTTGGTCAACTGCACACCAGAAGATTATTTTACTGCAAATAGAATTAAGAACAACCATTGTGCAGCACAAGAAAGGGACAATTCCTCTTAAGGTTTGTGAAACAAATTTGGAAATGTATTCTTCACAAACAAGTTTATGATTTTGTCACACAGGATACATTAGAAATACAAATTGTATAATTGAAGGATAAACACAACAAATGATTTATCAGAATTATACTTTTTTTTCTGTCTTTTTTGTTGGTTAAATATAAAATCTGCTGCTGGGTAACAGAACTATCTACATTTTACCTACTGTTAGCATTAATCAGGATCATCTAAATTCAACAAAGATAGTCTCAAAATCCAGTCCCAAAAATAGCCCCAACAGCAGAACATAAGGATGTAAGAAATAGGAACCGGAGTGGGTCTGCTGGCCTATTGAGCCTGCTCTGCCATTCAAGAGGATCATAGCTGATCTTTTTGTGGATTCAGCTCCACAATCCTTAATTCCTTTACTGTTCAAAAATCTATCTTTGCATAAAGACATTCAACAAGGTTGCCTCAACTGCAAAAGAGTATCTCCTCCCGCACCTGATATTTTCCCTGCTCCTCATACCACCACATTCTGTGATATCTACAACTGACATGACAATAATTACTAACGTAGGGTATTTCTTGCAGCAGATACGTGTTTTTTTAGGAACTGGATAGACTTTGTTCGAAGTAACCGCCCATAAGAGTTTTGAAGAAAATGTATAAGAACCTTAAAGTTAAAAGGCAATAGAGACTGTGTCCCATTAGTTTATAGCAGGATATGAACTCAATGTCCCATTGGTGAAACACCAGCATATAACCCATTGCACTACTCTGGTTCATTACAGAAATGCTTTTAATCCTAATCTTGTCTAATGCCAAAAGCGACTGAAGTTCTTAAAGGCTGAGTCATCACCAATTTTTACAGCCCTTGATCAAAACGCAACCCAAACAGTTTCTTATCAAACTCACTAATGCTAGGTGAGTTACTTATTTTTGTTCTCCAAGACCAAATACTTATCAGTTGTTGATTAAAACAAGTCCACATTAAACTTTGTTACATATCAATATAGAAATTTAGGAAAGTACAGGACTAGAAGAGATTCTGTCCATCCAGTCACTTGCAGAAAGCAATTCATCTCAATCATAGAACCATGAGAAGTTCAGACTCCTCAAAGAACATTCTCTGCTTCAAAAACAAGTAAGAAGAGGATACAGCCTCCAAGTGCTGTACATTTCTTCCAGCCACAATGAAGTAAGTTTTCTTGACTTTCTATGCTAAACTAATGCCTGGGCAACCATCAAATCATCCATTCCAATCAACAGTGGATTCCAACTTCATGTCAGTGCAATATATTGTTAAGTGATATGTCAGAAAATCAATTAATTACTTTTAAGTAGCAGTTAAAAGTATCCACACAATACTTCCATTTGAATTATTAAACAGAACAAAGGCTGAGTTTTTCAATCTGAAATTCTGCCTTAAACTAAAGTGCAGAAAGCTTCATGTGCCCTCCAGTCTCATCAGAATTATTGGACAGGCTAAATACTGGCAAGAACAGTGCATATACTGCACAGCGGAATAAGTGGGGGGAGGGGGTGCAGTGCTGTTAGTTGGTGTCAAGCTACTCCAGTGATAACCTTATCCTACTTCTCAGTGGTGACTATATGTGTTGATTATGTCTGGTGGAAGCCTTTTATCTCATTTCAACACAACCAAAGACAGCTCTGACTGACCACTGTGCTTCTCTAGCCATCAGGAAACACCTTGTTTATAAGTTGCTGAAACATTGCATTAACATTCAGTAGCAGAACTGTCACAATAATGCACATTACCAAATAACATTGCCTCACCAATTTGCGAAACAGGGCTAAAACATTGCTAACTGCTGTCATTTATTGTATTATAGCAGCATAATAATAGGAACATTGCAGGCAAAGACATTTGGTTCATCTAACTAACTAGTATACAAATATTCCCTTGATATTTGTCTAATAACTCAATTTATGTATGATTGGTTTCTTCAAAAATTAACATGTGAGGTTCCACTTATTCTTTAATATTGGGCAAGGAACTGGTCTGAGTTAATAACATGACTCCATGTATTTACCACTCACGTGCGCATTTTGGTAATTAAAAGCAAAGTACTGTAGATGCTCTAAATCTAGAACAAACAGAAAGAGCTGGAGAAACTCATTAGATTTGGCAGCATCCCACAATGGTCTCTCTTCCTTTCCTGAACTTGCAGTAGTTTTCTGCTTGTGAGCTTTTCCAGCAGTGTTCACTGGATAACAATCATGAGTAGAAAGCCTGATTAACGTTGATACTCCTAACTCCTCTGTTCAAGGATGTGGTCTATTGATAGGAGTCAAATGATCTTTGCACTTCATTTTTGATAAAACCACTGAATCTAGGTGTATAGATATCTACATGTAACATCAATGTCTCATATACTCATCTGTTGGGCAGCAAGGAGTCTCTAGGATTCAGAGGAAACTACAGTGCAACTCCTTCAGGCAAGTTGAACATCCCTTGCAATGTTCAGTTCACCTGACTTGTATCAGCACCCATAAAATTTTAAAGTTCAAAAAACGCTTAAGCAATATATACTATAGAAATTGGAGACTGATTATGATGATTCATAAAGGACAACCAAAACTAAATCAAAACCAATTGAACGCAGTGTATACCCACTAACATGTAACCTGACCCCTCTGTAAATATTACTTTTTGCCATGCTCTGCCATCTTCACTATACCACTTGCAATATATACAGTACTAAACCACAATTATCAATAACTGCAAGTAAAACGTAGGCTAATATAGTGTTCATTCATTAAAATTGTTTGCCCCTATAATACCCTCCAAAAAATAACTGTTGTCTTGTTGTAATATAACCAATGTACTATCCCTTAATAGATTCTGATTCTTATGTGAATGATGTTCTAACTTATAATAATAAAACTGGTCAACAGTGGCTTATATTTATTAATATTTAAACATTAGAAGCATTGACACAGCACTGGATGTACTATGTATTCATAGAAAACAGAAGAATAGGATTTTGCCAGAAATGGTCTGTTTACTTCTAGAACACAACCTAAAGTGAATGGGTGAGCTTAAGTCTCTTTGCTTAATCTCGTTTCTAATCTTTTATTTTTGCATCTAAATTGTACACTAAATAGAAGACTCAAATAGTTAGCACATTCAGTACTTGAAGCAAACCAAAGGCAAAAGATGCAGTTCATAAACACGGAAGGGCTTCGCTGTATTTACAAACCAGCTTATGTCCCTCATCCTCATACTGAAACTTCACTGAACATGCTACCAGGATTTGCTGCTTCAGAGCTGGTGAGCATGGAAATGCTGATGAGTTTACCCTTGAGATTGTCAAATCAATAAGAAAAGCAGCTGCAGGAAAGCAGCAACGATCTGAAGAGGCAAAGGCAAAGACACATGAGGCCTGAAATAGGACTTCATACCAGAATTTCACATAGCTGCGGTGTTTAAGGCAGTAGTGGTTAAAGCTGCTGCGTTTCAAGTGGCAGTGTTTAAAGTGACAAGGCTTAAAGTGGCAATGTTTAAAGTGGCAATGTTTAAAGCAGCAAAGTTTAAAGCAATAGTGTTTAAAGTGACAGTGTTTAAAGTTGCAGTGTTTAAGGTGGCAGTGTTTCAGGTTTCAGTGTTTAAGCAGGGAAACTGCTATTTACTTTTCTTATGTAGTTTACTTATGTAGCCTACTAGAATAAGAACTAAGTCAAAAAATGAAGATATGCACTACACTACCCACAAAAGTGAAAGGTCTCTAAACTTTTATGTCTTCACTTCTTTGATAACTGCTTCTGTTGACATCAAAAATATCAGTCAGCTTTTTATGCAGTCAGTTCTCTGGCTGATCATTGATGCACTATTTACCAAGTCACAAATGTTCATTAGCTTCCTTGTGGAGGCTGACAAGCAGGAGATAAAAGTACTGGGATGTTCCCACATTGTTGAAATCCCACAGTCCCAGAGCATCATGGACTACTTCTCTTCCCTCCCAAGCTGGTCTTGCTCTTCTGGGTCTGCAATGGGAAAGGACAGAAGAGATACCATTTAATAGCATGTAAAAACAGGTGGATGAGTGGGTATTTGTCATCTGGGTGTGTGGCATTGAGCTTAAGAGAGAGAGGAATGAAGAAAAGGTTGATTTAAAAGCCCTGTGGAGCATGTCCTTCAATTTAATCAGATTTCACACTTCTGATAAGTTCCCTGCTTATGACATTCAGCACTTGTTTGTCAAGTAAAAACAGCACATGGTTGAGCGATGTTCCATCTTCTGCTTCCTTTGTGGTGGCCTCCTTGTTTTACATGCAAACCTATCTGCAAAAAAGAATGGATTGTATTAGTGATAGAAGAATGAGAAGATTTGACACTGATCGAATCAGACTAGAAAGGTGCTGCTGGTATGTGAAAGAAAATAGGGGTGCACAGAAGGGAAGAATATAACTTTAAGGAGCATAGCAGTTGTCAAGTGCTGCAGTAGGATCAAAGTAGGTGGAATAAAATATGGTGATTGGAGCACACTGCAGATAATCAGAGAAAGGAAATATTGTAAATATTGGAGCAACAGGTTGTGCAAATATACAGATTGACCAATTGGAAATATGAGTCAGAAGACTTACCTTAGATAGCTATTTTTTTCTCTTTTGAAAAACAATTATGTTTTGCATTGAAGCCTCTGGCCACTCATCCAATCTGCTTAGTCACATTTGTTTCAGTAGCTTTCCCCCACCTAATGAAAAGGAGATTTACTTCCACCTGTAAATCTCCATTGCTGATACCTTCGGTGGTGTATCAGACAATGCCCCTACAAGTCCAACTAAAATCAAAAGTGTTGGTAGATCTTCAAACCATTCAGGCAGGCCAACTTCAAATATATCCAGAAACTTCAGAAAGGAAAGAGTTTTTTTCTCTCTCTCTGCTTTCTTCCTTTACTTTCTTTTGTTTTGTCTTATTGCAATAATGGAGTGCAGAATTCTGTTTGTTACTCCAATGGCGATGAGCAATCTCAACACAGACCAGCAACTGATATCAATATTAGTTAGCATTAATTGTACTATTATCAGTCTGTGGAGTCTCATATAGTTGGAATAGACACAAAACAATATTAATAATTCCACCAGTTATTTATCAAACTATGAGAGTCATGGTTCTGATAGTGAAATCAGGTTATCATGCTTCATCTCTTATAGAAATGGAATATTTGGAGCATGGGCAATAAAAGCCTCTCTGATCACTTCCTTCTCCAGTCTAACTGTTTTTGCTTCTGTCAATTTCATACTCTGTCCTCCGCTTTGAACTTTTTTTTCTCTTTTGCTCTTCCTAAATTACAAACATGCTGCTCTTGATGCTCTTTCTGAATCCTGTCTGCTCTTTGTTGAAATTAAACTGTTTCCCTGCATTTCAAGAGCAATTACTCCTCAGAGGTACATCAATGGTTGTAAACCATCCTAGATAAATGCAAGTTCTCCTTTCTTTCAAGACCTATGGCATTGTTAATTTCCTCAACTGTATTATTGGAGAGACACTACCCCTTTCAAATTGTCAGGAATTGGTTACTTTGACTGGCAAATTCTAATATCATTTACTCTTTTTAGTTAATTCACTAATGGCAACAATAGAAGTAATTGAGTACTTATTATTTGAAAAAAAAATCCTCTATTTTTATTTTAACAGAGATTTTATTACATTTATTCTCAATAGGCTAACACCAGGGGCACCAGCTTTGGTCCCCCAATTCCACTAGCAGTAATTCCTCTGGAATGTTATACTGCATTCCAAAGATGTCTTTCTCTGGTGTACCCATTTCAACACGATGCAGTCAAATGTATTTTTGAAAGTTTGTTTTTAGTAAGAAGATTTGATGTTCAACTTGCAACTCAACTTTAGCTAACTTGATGGGAAATGTGAGCATCATTCTCATGCTTAAATGAAATTACCAGGTTTTGGATGCCTCAGGCAAAAATGAATCAAACTCTCTGGTGAATTTGGTAAGTGAAAAACATTATTAAGCCTGACTGCATGCCATTTCCCAATTTACCAGTTTAATCACCTCTTGGGGAGGAAAGAGTCCAAGTAAAAGCCAGCACCTTACTCCAGCAGTGGTCTTTCAGAGTTGGTGCTTCACTCTCATTGACCATCCCTGCTCTTGCTGTTCTCCGCCATGAATGAGGGGAATTTTTGTTTGCCCTCTGACTTATCCTGGGCAATGTACCTGATCCGAAAAAGCCAAGCTTCCACCAGCATAATCGGTAGAGTAAAATCTATTAATTTCTCATTACCTTCTTAAGAAATTGTTACATTTCTAACTATGCAAATTCATATTAAATTGTTTAGTCCAATATAAACAGATGAGGACTTGGTGGCGATATGTGGACTATGTAATGAGCAATTTAGGAATTATGTCTAGGAATTATTTAGGAATTTAGGAATATTCTCCTGACTGAACATATTCACAAGTTTTCATAATTATTATATGGCTTTATTTGTTGGGCGAGGCACATGGCTAACTTTCACACCAAATCTGCTTCAAAAACATTTTCAGTGTGTTTTAGATGCTTTTATACAATATTGTTGTATTTGGAGAGCGAATGGGCCAGCAAACAATGAGCAAGTTTAGTCACGGATGTCAAGCCACTCCAACTCGTTTGCTCTGTTTGTCTCCCCTCTCCAGGCGCTATCTCGTCGCAATTACGTTTGGGAGATGGATTATTCTTTTAAAAACAAAAACATTTTCCGAGCCCAGCCAAAATGTTATGGCGTATCAAAACCTATATTTCAACCATAACCTTCCGGTGGCTGAGTTACACTCAGAGTGAATTTTCTTGAAATGTCTTTGCAATGAGTCTGTTCAGTGGAAGGAACGGTTAGAGAGCTAAACTTGTGGCTTTTAACTGTGGCTGGGATGAGACGTTAGTGGTGTCGATCGTGGTTGCTAGCTCCCCGGTATGTTTAATTCAATCAGATGTGATTGTAGTGTTTCACAAATGTTAGTTCTCCGACACCTGAATAACCCCTTGCAGATGCCAAGGTGGGTTTTTTTAAACATAATTGGTTCCCATGACAACGTAGCAGGTACTAACTGAAATAAACATTGCTACATGACTCGTACTTTTGTTGTAATGAGAGGTACGTAATTGGAATGGAAAGAGACAGGGTAAGGGGGTGGTCGGGAATAAAATACAGATAAGTATCGTGTGCAAGATAAGATTTGTAGCTCAAGTTCACGCCGGAAGAAACTGTGGGAGCAACTTCCTTGCAATAGCATGAAATATTTGCCTGCTTGGGTTACAGCATAAGGCAGAGTGTGCGATCCCAGCCACAAACCCCAGCTTTGGCAAAGGGTGTGACTATTCATCTCTGTAAGGTTTAGGGACTGTTTGAATAGCCGTGCTCTCGATGCTCACACAGAGAAACTCTCTCAGTAGCTGAGAGAACTAAATTAAAAGGGGAAACCCACGCGGATGAAAAGAGTTTAAACGCCACTATTTGTTGAAACAGACTGGACTGAAGATTTTGCTTCTATAAATCACAATGTTGGGTCCTTTCTCTCCCTCGTCAGTCAATAGTGCGTGGAAGTGAACACTGATTGTATAGAGCGCCTATAAACTCAAGGTGGGGGGGGGGAACTAAATTCAAATCTAAATTCATTTTAAAGAAAGCTCCAAAAAAAAGCTACTGTTTTAAGCCGACCCACACACGGTACAGAGTGGGTGGTATCAAATGGAAAGAATTCAGGTATGTAACCAGCAAATGGTACAATATTAAATAGCCTGGGAAATCCAAATACGGAAATCGCGGTTTCAAGTATAGTTAGTAACTACAATAATATTGCAGAGGGTGAAACCTATTCCGACACTTAGGACAAGAAATGTTTCCGAGGGAACAGGGTCGTTTGAAAACATTTCTTGTACAATATTTGATCTGTTTGTGATTCTGAGGCATGTATTCATATAATCAGGGACCAAATCCCCAGCCCAGGGTTACTGATCGGGTTGAGGTAGCTTGGATTTCACCTGCCCCAGGATCTCAAAGACTGAATAAGATCGATTCTCAGCACAGACAATGAAAGTGGGCTGTACAAGTTGTAAGGTTGAGGTGTGATGGTGCAGCATTGGGACTGGCATTCCCTATGGATGAACGTCCTCAATGTCACAGCACCGTTAGCACCACAAGGAAACGACTCAGCATTGCCAACGCCTGCTGGGAACAAGCCTGTAGCTACGAGGCCTCTTTCTGCTCCCGAAAGAGTTGAATGTCCTCGTCCTCAGCAAGATTATTAAAGCAAGTACCATGGTCAGCGGAAAGCTGGCTGTAGGAAGCATAACGTGGTGAAAGAATAGTTCATATAAACGGGCACGTTATAAAATCCTGCTGTAGGAGGCATCTTGGAAACTTTACTTCATGACAAATCCCTCAAGTCAAGAAGGCGTCCGTAATCTAATTCTAATGTCTTTATTATTTTAAAAATATGACACACAGTGAGGTTTCTCAGGCCATCCCTTGGTGCTGTTTTGGGATGCGGCCGTTGGGCTCAGCCTAGTTTTGGAAGTGGCGTTTTCTACGCAGCGAATACTGAATCCTATAGTGATTCGGAGCAGCCACGCGAGTTACTTTGCTCTAAATGAAATCCATTTGGAAAATGCCACTGAACATCCTGTTGATTCAAAAGAAATATTCACACCCAGGAGTATCCGTCCTGCTTTCAAAACACAAACAAAGGACAGAAAAATACAACTGAGTTACCTGCCTGCGCTGAATTATGAATTATCTTTCCATCTGGATGAACAGTCCTGAATGTAAGCGGAGCAATGTGATGAGAATGATGCTGGGACTATACAATATCGAATTGCTCAGCCTTTTAACAGAAGTGTGCACTCTCGATTAGAAATGCATTAATATGTGGCTACTTCAAAAGTTAGATTTAATTGAAAGCTGACAATTGTATGATTCCGGTGTTTAAATTCTGACATGACCAATGTGGAAGGAGTTGTTGGAGACATGATCTGTCTCCTGGGAACGGGCAAGTGAGCTGCAAATTAAACGGACCTGGACGAGAGGAGGACGGATATCTTAAGATAGTCCTGTTTATTTACTTTTTTCCTACTGCAAATTATATGGAAAAGCGGGCGGTCGCTCAGTAATGTGTAATAGGGCTCCAGAATTAATGGATATTTGAACACAGGAGCGCCAAGAAATGCTGGCATCAATAGTAATCAATGGGATTGGTAACTGAAGTTGTTACCCATGGAGTCATGTGCAATTAGTCTGTCACCTTATTTTAAGGGCTACTTCCAACATGGTCCTGTCCTGTCCTGTTATACATCACGTTAAAACTCTCCGAAAACCCCAGTGCAAGTTTTACGGGATTTTTTTTATTTAGTTTTGTTACCAACGGCTGGGAAATGGGAATTATAGATTTTTATTGAAAAACAAAAAGAAAACATTTACATTTTACATTTAACACAACATTTACAAATACATCTAACAATTTCTCACTCCGTGTACTGCGCCCATTGGTTCTGAGGAGAAATAAAGTTCAGTTTAACTTGATTCGATTGATCACTGATTCGGAACAAGTGCTATTCAAAATTAATTTGGTTACACCCGATCTGATCTAACTGGGACTGGCCACATATGAAAGAATCAGCAACTGCATTTTAACGTATCTTTTTGGGGTTTTTTTCTTTGTTTTGCCCCTGCGGACGTTAAATTCCTGCAGGCAGTTGGATCACTAAAAGGTGCTCAATTTCAACTCATAACAAAACTGGGCGGTGTGATCGTTTAGGCACATTCCCTGCGCACGGGAGACAAGAGAAAGTGTCACAGGCAGAAGTGCCAGCTTTTTGTAGAGATTGTGAAATGTTTAATGATCCCCAGACTGTAATGAACCCTCATTAACAAGAACCGGGGCCCTGGTCAAATACACAAATTTAAAGACAACGTTAACTTCACCCCAGGCTGAACAAATATTCTGATCTTTAATTTCTACTTTTTGCCAGCCTGCTCGGTCGAATCAATGGTGGCTTGTTGAAATAGTTTCAAAAGGTGTGTTTGGTCCGTTTGAATATTTTATCTTTAAACGGTGTTCGTCCGCGCGAGTGTGTAGTTATAGCGAACAAGCATCTTCAATTTTCCACCAATCAGTGATATCAATGAAACTGTAATATCGATAAGGAGACAAGATATTTCAATGTATTGGTTTCTCACATTTCTTAAACTGGGCTCACAGTTCCTCCTTCCAAAGTCACCTGTCCAATTACGAAAATATCAAATTTAATAACGCAAACATTCCGCTGATTAAAAAAGAACGCTAATTAGCTTGCAGTGCACTGTCATAAGACATAGTTTTGAATTTCTGGTTCACGTTTATTATCAAAGTCGCGTGAATCACTTGGATATTGTCAATAAACCGTTAAATCTTAAGGAATACTTTGGGCGAGGAAGGATATGAGTTTAGGCAGCGGTTTGAGATGTTGACAGCCTCTTGCTATCGGAGACAGAGTTTCAAGGTGCCAAACTCCTTACTGAACATAGTCCTCGCTGTTAAATGCATCCCTCGTTATTTCTGATAACACTGTTTTGGTTTCTCTCTGCTAATCCTAATCCTATCACTGAACTATTATTTCTGAGACTGTCTCAGCTAACTCAATGTCTGGCTTCGCACAAGGCTCCTACTGTGTCTTAACATTGACTCTAACTCTAACCAGGTTGCTACTGTGTGCTAGTATTCAGTCAAACTCTAACCAAGCTGCTACTGTATATTAACATTGACTCAAACTCTAACCAGACTATTACTGTGTGTTAACATTGATTCTAACCTTAACAAGGCTGCTGTTTCTGACAATTCCTGAGTTTGATTGTTTCTGTTCCAGACAGTGAAGTTACATTAATCAAATGTTGTTTCCACTAATCCTAAATATGACTGAATCTGTTTTTGTCTTGTCTTATCCCGGAGGGCAAGATAGACACTTACACTGTGGAGTGCCCAGGGTCCTCTTCATTTTAATAGCGGGCTGGAAACGCGTTTGAGAATCTGCAGTTCTTTACTTGCAAGTTCAGTATTGATATTTAGCATATCTGGGTGACTCAAACCCTCTGGGATCTTGGGTATTCGAACAAGTCATTTAATTTGGAAGTCCATTTTCAATTATGAATGAAGTATAATTAAGAACCCGATGTTAGTATCAGATGTATGTGATATTATTGAACGACATTTTCGCATCGATTAAAGATTGATGAAACGTTAACATATTTTTGCCACTACATACAGCTCACAGAAATGTACCGCAGTTTAGCTTTTCAAGACATTATAAACTAAAAGTATGTGATGAACAATTAAACTGTAAATATCATTTATTACCGAGACTTTTAAAATGAAAATAGCTTTTAAAATCCTTACATAGAATAGTTTTAGATTATGCCTAATAATAAAGCAACGGGTTTGGGGGAATAAGAGAAGACGGGCAGTCACAATTTAAAATCATTCAATTTAATAAAGCTGGATTTGGTATTTCAAAAAATCTATTACAATTTTGTCAGTAGACATTTATCCTGCCGCCCTGTGCATTTCGCCAAATAATAATTCAATCTTATGAACATAATTTAATTCATGTGAATCTCCGAAGTTAAATAAAATCAATAATTCCAACTGTCTTGTTATTTTTGGACGTACTGTTATGTAGCCCTCAAAGAGTTATATTCTGTTAAATCGACTGGAATTTTTTTCTTAAAAAAGGCTGTCGCTGCATTTTTCATAATACTCATATCTTTACTGAGACTCTTCCTGTTTAGCTATAGAAACTAAAATGTACTGCCAAGACATGCAGACATCGCGCAGGGGGTGGCTAGCTCATGATATGTATGACACGAGGATTAAAATAAATATTCGCAGTTAGTTATAGTCTGTCAGGAGATGAAGTCGCCCATGACGTGGAGGGGGTTAATGCACATCTTTTTTTTTGTTTCTCTTTTCGAAAATGTAATGCTTGCCCTATATTTTTTTTTAAAAGTGATTCAACAGTCAAACCCAGAACTCCTGTCATAGCAGAGCAGTCAGGCCTCACTCCAACTCCGCTTGAAGGTCCATTGCTGCCCCCTGGAGTTCATCCGCCCGCTCCGCAGCTCCAGCGTAGCAGCTTTTCCATGACTTGCACGCCTGACTGGAGAAAACTGGATATTGCGTGCTTTCTTTTTATGTCATCGGGTTCATCAATTAAGCCCTCCTCCACGTCAGGAAACGAGTGAAATTGCAGCCCATTACACCCCCTCCCCACCCCCACCCCCCATGAATCGGTTGTGAGGAGAGTCTCACGCTGTCTTAACCTTCCACTCTCGCTACATTTGTCGCTGATCTTGTTGCAGACAGTAGCTGGATTCCTGCGGTTTTCAAAGGGTCACAAAGCACCGTCGATGTGGGATTGAAATCATACCTGTTGGATTATCTATCAGCGCCCAGACCCATGAACATCACCATCAGACCAGGAAGTGTCGGCAACCTTAAGGGGAAATCGCCGGGACAAAATACAGCACTTTAGAGTGCAATTTCTCAATTGTTTGAAACTTCATTTTATGTTTTAAACGGGCCATGTGCAAAAATCGATCATTGTTAATCTTCTAAATCACATCTGATCCGTTTGAGGGCGTGTATGTTAATATCAAATAGGGCTGACAAATATTTTGCAATGTACACATAAGGAATGGTCAAGTTGCAGTCATGGGGCGTAGATTTGTTTTATAAATGACGATTTCCACAGCTTTGCAAATCAAAATGATATTTATCCCAGGGGGTTTTTTTTGCAAACTAATGTTTGCAGATAACAGTCCCGCAAATTAACCCACCTTCTTGTCAACCCGAAAAATTGCTTGTTTACCAGTGTTTCATGTTGAGGAGTTAAAAACCTGAAATCCAAAAAAAAGGCATAGCATTACAAAAGAAATGACTGATATATATTCCAAATCTAATTTATGGTGTAAATATTTAGCTGTCAGCAGAGTATATAAACCACAGTCGGCAGATTGCGGGGGGAGAGATTACCAATACAGACGAAGTTAACTGGACGGGCCAAAGCATAATTTAAACGTTTTTACCCCCATTCCCATCCAAAAACAGAAAGAAAGGATTTCTAAAAATGAGGGTTCTTGTTTTGATCGATAATAGAAGAGGAATAAGTGAGATTTAAGATATTCCCTATTGAAAAGCAGCTTTTTCGAACTGCTCCGCGCTACAAAGTGAAGCGCGGGGGCGGGAGGTTAAGTGCTGCTGCTGTTGCTGCTGCTGCTAGAGTGGGGGAGAGCGCCGAGGAATCCCATTGACGGAAGCGAAGCTCGCAACCGCCTGCCTAGTGCGCGCCCCCCGCTCCGATCCGCGTGGCCCAGCCGCACGCTCGCGCGCGTCCCGGTTGGCGGAGGGGTGGTGTCTGAAGAGCGCACTTCTACCTTCGCCGGCCGCCTTTGATTGGCTGGAGAGAGGACCAATGGGTTCCTTCCTACCCGGGCCCCGAGCTCCTGGAGGCGGCGTCGATTGGTTGGTGACGGATGATATGCAAATGAAAGGGGGTTGATGCGCGCCGCCGAGACTGTGCGGAGCTCTCAGTGTGGAGCAATCCCGAGATATTCACCTTAAATCAGAAGGACAGGGCATGTGGAAGCCTCATTCATAAAGCGCTGCACTGCTCCTGCTTTTGTACCTAGGAGTGTTCCAGTGGTGCACGACATACCAAAATACTTTCATTTTACAACAACAACAAAGACAGACGTTTAAAAAAGAGGAATGCCGGTGCAGAAGAGAGAAACATTATTTATGAGTGAAAAAAGAAACATTTAATTTCTTCTGAAGCCTGGGTTCTTTTTTATTTTTTTTAAAAAAAGGAAGTTTCGCCAGCTTGTGAAAAAAAACGACTCGCAAGACTTTTTTCTAGTTATTTGGCTCAGAGTCGTCTTCAGGGCGGGTGTCTCTTGTGTGAAGTTCATCTTGAACTAAAGTCTCTGTCTGTGTGTGTGTGTGTGTGTCTGTGTGTTTGTGTTTGGGCTCTGAATTTCGGTCAGGAGATTACATATGCGGTGTTTGTATGTGTCTCAAACCACAGCAGAGCCGCAAGTCTAACCGAACTGCAAAACCACGCGGCTCCCAAAATAAAGATCTCGAAAGCGAAAGCACCGATAAGCAAACCGTGACTGAAACCCCGTGGAAGAGGAGAACATTCTGGGGACTTTTATTTTATCAAAAAGAAAAACCATTCTATCTGAACGGACCGAGGCTCCTGGTATATTGCTTATTTTATTGTTCTGATCGCTGGATTAAACTACCGTGACGCTTGGAAAGAAAACGAGAGCGGTCTGGGTCGGTCTTCCGCGGGGTTTCAGATAACATCTTAAAGTGTCCACCAAGGCTGGAGGATCATGCAAAGCAGGCGACTGTCAGAAATGTGCAATGAGACTGAAAAGTGAAAGGGAAGCCCAGCAACAGAACGTCGACAGGTGGACAGTTCATTCTTGGAACCAGGACTGATCCAAAAAAAAACCCCGAGCCCTTGTGTTTAGTTTTCTTGCTGGAGTTCAGACTTTGGGCTGACCCGCATCGCAGGTGGATCGAGAAAAGGCAGAAAAAGATCCCAAGGCTCAAGTTTTTGCGTTGCTGCCCACTGTTTTTTCTTTTAATTTTCGCTTCTCTTACATTATTTTCCCTCCCTTCTGAGATTGTTAAGTTTTGTTGTGATGCGTATCCCTGTAGATACCAACACCAGCCGCCGGTTCACGCCGCCTTCCACCACGCTGAGCACGGGGAAGATGAGCGACTCTCTCCCGCTGGCCCCGCAGGAGAGCGCCCTGAGTAAACTCCGAGCCACCGATCGCAGCATGGTCGACGTTTTAGCCGATCATCCCGGGGAGCTGGTCCGGACGGACAGTCCGAATTTCCTCTGCTCCGTCCTCCCGACTCACTGGAGGTGTAACAAGACCCTACCAATCGCATTTAAGGTGAGTGCGGCAGCTTTTCCATTTCTTATACTTTCTTGGGACTCTGCCTCTCTCTCTCTCTGTCAGAAAGCGTTCCTTGTTAACTGTTACACTCGAGTTCTCAATCGGCCCTTGTTTAACGCGCGAGTACTTTTCATGGCCACGATATATATTCTTAACATTAAATGCGCAGGTTTTATTTAGCTCTTTTTTTCTAACAAGTGTGTGTACATTTTTAAATCCTGTTTTGTGGCTGATTAAGGATCCGAAACAATTCAAATACACAGTGCATTGCATCCCTTCCCACTGCCATTCTTACACTGGCTGACTTTAAGGACAGGCTGTTATATGTTTATGTTCAGGCGAGTAGACTGAACTCTGTCAGGCTGGAGAGGCAGTAGTTTGTTTTTTACAGAAATGATATACACCCCTCAATGTCCGGGTTCAGAGCGGGGTGGGTTTTGTTTTAAAGCAGGGGGCTGTGTTAGTAATTGGCCTGGAAAAGCTCGGCAGGCCTGGCAACATCAGTGGAGGGAAATCAGAGTTTCGGCTCCGGTGACCCTTCGTCGGCGCTGTCTTAATCAGGGTGGGGGAGAGAGGAGGTTTTTTGGCAGATTCTGACGGAATGTTTAAATGGGAAGTTGTTGGAGGTCTAGCGGTCAGCAGTGTCTCTTGTGGTCTGAGTGCTGCTCTGTCTCAGTTTCTCTCTCTCTCTCTCTTTCTCTCCCCGGGTTACAGGTGGTCGCTCTGGGAGATGTCCCTGACGGGACCCTGGTCACGGTCCTGGCCGGCAACGATGAGAACTACTCGGCCGAGCTGCGGAACGCCACGGCGGTCATGAAGAATCAAGTAGCCCGCTTCAATGACCTGCGTTTCGTCGGACGCAGTGGCCGAGGTACGGTCGAAGAGCCGCAAACTGCCCCCACCCCCTCCCCCCTCTTCAACTCAGGCCTGGATACAGCTTATCCTCCCTGTTCTCTCACCCTTCACTCCCTTGCTCGCTTCAAAGTCAATGTCCACATACCAGAACTACTGAGTGACAAAACAACCCCAGGCTGAGAACTGCTTTCAGAAATATCCAGACTGGTTGATTGCCTATGCAAGAGAGTAGGGGTAACTCCCTACTCAGGAAGCTAGTGATGGTTACTGATGTCTCATTTGTTTGGGTGAGCAGGAGCGACGGTTAGATCAACACCCCAGTGCCGCTCCCTCACCACCAGACGCCTGGAGGAAGAACGCCTCATCTTCCACCTTAGAATACTTCAACCCCAGGGCATCAATGTGGACTTCAACAGTTTCCTCATTTCCCCTTCCCTCCACCTCACCCCAGTCCCAAACTTCCAGCTCAGTACTGTCCCCATGACTTGTCCTACCTGTCTATCTTCTTTTCCACCTATCCACTCCCCCCTCCCCCCCCCCAACCTATCACCTTCATCCCCTCCCCCACTCACCTATTGTACTCTATGCTACTTTCTCCCCACCCCCACCCTCCTCCAGCTTATCTCTCCACCCTTCAGGCTCTCTGCCTTCATTCCTGATGAAGGGCTTTTGGCCAAAACGTCGATTTGCTGCTCCTAGGATGCTGCCTGAACTGCTGTGCTCTTCCAGCACCACTAATCCAGAATCTGGTTTCCAGCATCTGCAGTCATTGTTTTTACGCCAGTGTTAAACAGAGTGGCGCTTTATTTAGCCTTCCATACGTATAACCGTCATAGCAGATCCGCTCGCCTTCTCACTCCAATCCAACCATGTCCACATTGGCAGCACTCAAACCATGACCCTCCCGCCCCTGGCTGACCACTGACTGCCAATTGTATCCACGGGACAGTTCACGCTATTGGTGTGAAATCAAACCATGACACATTGCATTCTCTTGCAAGTGAAGTCAAAATTGACCAGACATCCCGCCCAGTATTTTACTCCAGCATTTAAACGACGCTTAAAATAAAACATGACGAGCAGGTATCGGTGTTGGACTGGGGTGGACAAAGTCAGAAGTCACACGATATCTGGTTATAGTCCAACAGGTTTATTTAAAACCATAAGCTTTGAAATCACAAACTATAGCCTGGTATCCTGTGTGACTTCTGACTAAAATAACATACGCCGCACATTGAAAATCACAAAAATGCAAAGGCTTTTCTATAATATTCAAGTCACCTTTAAAATATGCTTCAGTATAGCATTGAGTATAAATTCAGGGCCAATCTCGTTATTGCACAGTTTATTAAAATTCAACCTAATATCACAGGAAATTGTTTGGCCTAATAGGAAAAGCTGTAATATTCAGTAAATAAGAAACAGTAATGACCCACGGCAACAATTAGTGTTGGCCAGAAATCTTTCAGATATGTGAGGTCGGTGTTTAACAATAAGTGGTGACCGCCTGCAGGAAATTGGGTCCAGTTTAATGGGAGCTTTTTCAGGTTTGTGTGTTAAGATTGTAACAAAATCAGGTTTCATTTTGTCTTCTCTTCATTGTTGTTAGAGCTGACTCATCTGTTATTTTGCCTCCCCCCCCCCCCCCCCCCCCCCGTTGCAGGGAAGAGTTTTACGTTGACAATCACGGTGTTCACAAACCCACCTCAAGTCGCTACGTACCACCGAGCCATCAAGATCACGGTTGACGGGCCCAGGGAACCCAGGAGTGAGTACTCCATTTACCATTGTTTATCTTTTAGTCGTGTAAAAAATGAGGTCTGCAGATGCTGGAGATCACAGCTGCAAATGTGTTGCTGGTCAAAGCACAGCAGGTTAGGCAGCATCTCAGGAATAGAGAATTCGACGTTTCGAGCATAAGCCCTTCATCAGGACCGGACGGGCAAGCCGTCACTCTGTCCTCCACCACATTAGTAACCTCTGCTGTTTTAAAACCACGATCTGTAAAAGCTGAACGCCACGCTTCCTACATTTTCAAATGTAGCAGCCCCCAGTGTTGCAACAGCACACACTGGGAAGCATCCGCTACTGGGATGCTGATCGTCAACTTCAGAAGCAGGAGGGTTTCTTTTAAGAGTGTGTGTTCCTTTATTGTGGACAGGTAAACGGAATACTTTGATAAAGAAAAAAATAGCTCTCTAATATACACTTGAAGATTATCAATGGAGCGCATATGGTAGAGGGAGCGTAGAATCAAATCCATACCTTATTCCAATAGCGTTCTAGTGAATTATTGCAGCAGCCAATTAAAAAAAATAGCAAATGCTTTAGATCCCTTCGACATCTCGAAATTTAAACCCCTTCTGCTGCCCGACCTGCAACATACTGCCCATTGACGCGGCTCTTTTGTGAATCTCTGGAACTGGTTCTCAGTTCAATACGTTGATGGAACATTGTTACCTGTTAGTTGTTGAAAAGGAATGGTTTCGCGTGTGAACCGTACAGCGAAATTAAAACAAATAATATAAAAGTCTTGCAATTTACTAAATCAACTTCATAGGCTATGTCATTTAAAAAAAAGTCTACACACGCACATCCGTGCCTAAAAAACAAATAAAATGGCAAGAAGATTCTGAATATTTAAATAATGAAATATTGATCAGAAATTATTTGTAGGGATTTAGTTACTTTAAGCAAGCATATCAGCATCAGACTAATCTCTAAATGTGTATTTAATTATAAAAGAATGTTGCATCATTTTATAAATTATCCCATTCATAAGTTGTTATTACAAAGGAACAAATACCAACAAACATTCTAATGTATAATTTAGTTTAAACACCTCTCGAGTTAGTTACATTAATTTACAAGATATACCATAGGTTAGTCTCAAATAGATAATAACGTTGTCTCAATTGTTAATCGTGGCCAGGATATAATAGCTGAAGCTGTTATTTCATGTAAATTAATCTCATTGCAAACAATCATATTTGACAATTGTACTCATTGTTGAGCAAAGATTAATAAAAAGTATTAAAACTAATTGTTAATGTTGATAAATCATGTAATCTGTTTAGTTGCAATTTTTTATTACTATTATCACAAAATAATAGTTATATCTAATAACCATAATGGATTGTTCTGAGTCAATAGTTATATTCAAAAACTGTAAAGCAAAAATAGTTTGTTTCTATTCCTGGAATTATCTGATGATGACTTAAGATCTATCCAAAGCATTACACTGTTTTCCTGGAGCAGTTGCTACACTACAATGTGAATACAAAAACAGATTGACTCTACACACGTAGTAAACACTTAAGCACGATTAAGTATGGGCTAGTAGTTAAACTAATCACATTCTTTCTAATTTAAACAATAACCATGGAATTGGAATTATTGATGATTAAGCATTAGTTAATTTTTACTGAGAGATGTAAAACTGCAAATTTTAATGTAGAATTAATTGCAAGTGACTTACAAAGATGTTCCCTTGAAAATTTGGCACAAGTGACCATTTTGAATACATTAGTAGTAAATTATAAGGAAAATACAGATATAAGGGACAGATGAGTAACAAGCATCAATGTAGCTTCATTGTTTTTAGAAGATTTGCTTATTTAAAATCCAGGATTTGTTATTTATTAGCAATTTAACTCAGACTTTGTGTGTTCGGCTTTTAAAATGTATACCTGGCATAAATGTAATTATACATTTGGTTGTTTTGACTCCTGTAAATATTTGTATTTAAAAAGTTATCTGTTCTGCCCTGACTTTTAAACTAATCCCAGGCTGCACCTATTATAATCTAACAAAATTAATCATTCTTCAACTGATTTGAGTTGTATTACTCAGACTATTGTTTTGGCTAAAAAAAAAGTGCTGTTCTGTTAATTCATAGTAGATCCTCATTTTCTCCTGCAATTCTTTCTTCTTTCATTTCTCTCTTCACCATCCCATTATATTTGTGCATAGTATTTTTAAAAAAATATATAAAAAATAAGCCCAACATTTCCTAAACTGACTTGATAAGCCCTCAGCATTTAAAACATCCACAGACACATTGAATATCTGAATGGCTTGTGTGAATTTGTGAGATTTGGGTGGTTGCAATTGGTGGCATTGCTGACTTCATAAGTAAAGTAATGTACTAAAAATGATTATACATGTCATTAAGGTTATAACATTTAAAAATTGAAACAAACTAATTGTCGGTCAATGATCAGTCATCATTGTGTTTCTTAAAATGTTTCATTGAAGTTCTGCTTACTTCTGTTAAGTGGAATTGTTTAGCAGAGGATTGATAATCTAATTTAAACTATTCAACCAGCTTGAGCTTATAAATTCTGATGCACAACATTTAAATTAGTCTCTAATCTGAAAATAATATATTTAACAACAAAAAGCACTCCAATAATATCTGACTTTAAAGTTGTTGTACCAACACGGAATTACAATAAATTAAAAAGCAGTTGAGGGAAGGTGGGTGGAATTAATCTTTTTATTTGTGAATAGCAGAAGATTATCTTTTCACCCATTCATCCAAACCACAAAATTACCTTTGATCTCGTGTTGGGGAACATCAGAGAAACCATCAGATTTCAGATAAAGATTCAGCTCACCTCCCAGCCAAACCACAGAACTGAGTCAAAGTAATCGCTATGTTGTGGCAGATTCATGACCACAGTGTCTCCCGTTGATCAACTAGGCGGGTGTTTATTAAACAAGGAAATAATGATTTGGTAGTCAACATTATAACCTTTTGTTTTTCTGCACTTCTCTTCAAAAATGCTATCATTTTCTGGATATTTTAATGCTAGAGCATACACATTTATTTGTAAATACAGGTTTTAGAAGGGTAGAAGGAAATCAATAATTTCACTGACTGAATAATTGTTTTATAGCTTCAATACATTGTAAACAGACCAGAATGAGTAAATAGGGCAAGTGATTTAAAGCAAGTTTCATTCAGAACTGTTCAATAGCAACAATTTTGACTGCCTCTGAATGTTTGTGAAAAATTGGATTATTTGTGTACCAATTTCCAGTTTACAGGTAAGCTTAGAAATTTGCAGACTGTCGTATCACATCAGATCACTAGCTCTAACAACAGGATATGCAATATTTACTTGAAGATTTTGCTATGCCTTGCAGTATCTCATAGGGGAATATCATAATATGGCAAGAAGGAATAATATTTGGAGCAAGAAATTTTCAATATAAAGTGTATTCTAATGTGAAACAACTATATATTTGAGCAGAAGTAATTCTTAAAACTCAGCTGAGGTAATTAATGAAAATTTCTAGTTCGATATTTGAAAATTATAGGAGTAACATTTTGCTTGTGTAAATTTGTTTTCCCTCAAATTATTCAAGTTCATCACAGAAGCCCATTTCCAACACAATATGCATATTAACTTTGGTCTCATGAAGGTGGAGCGTGATACTAGAGTTGCTGGACTGGAATATGAGAATCACTAAAATAATTTAGTTCAGTTTAAATACAATTCAATAATTTTTTAAAAATTTTGTGTTTAGATCACAATTTTTGCCATGCTCAAAGTTAATATTAATCCATGCAGCTGCCAGAAGATAGCTAACAGTAGACTGCTGTTTATATTTGTCAGCACAAGTGCGTATTGGGACTGATTTATGGATTAGGTCAGTTTTCGACCCTTTACAACAGGCAAAATCTGCAAAACTGATTAGTGCCTATTGACATTGTTTATTTATAGGACTTATGAAGTCAGACTCTGAGTTACTTAATGTCTTAATTGAAGATTTTCATAATTTCCCACTCGTGCAACATTGTGCTGAGGTAGTTTCTCAAAAGAAAATATACTGTATATAGAAGACAAAATTGTACTCATAGTATTATTTTATTCCTTTCTTATTCTCACCTGAAGATATTAACCTACAACTGAATTATGATTCCACGGGTGCTATATACTCTCAAGCAACTCACCCACGTGGTCAGTTTTCAAATCGATTCGGCAGTATGTTACTGCTCAAATGTGGAGCAATACCAAGGTGCTAAAGACATTTAAACTCATGACCAGTACGCCTCATGCAGATATTCCTGCAATATTCTTAATTCTATATGAGGGGGCAGAAGGAACTATTTCTCACCAGGGATGATGACTGTCTTAGAGGATAAATCAGCCCCATTCAATATAATGCATTTTGAAAGATCCATATTAAGAGCATTTGCACTAGCCTGGATGAGGCTGTCAGTGACGAAATACTCCACAGTTCTAAAATAATCTGAGGAAAGGGATGATAGAAAATAAATTAGCATTAAAAATCTGAAAAATGGGTGAAAACACAAACGTGAAAACAATTTTCAAGAATGGAATTCAGACTTTGACACTTAAAACTTATTGATTTTATACTCTGAAAATCAGTAACATGTACTGTCTTAGATTACCATTGTTGGCAAAGATTCTATTAGCCGTGAAAGTAGCAAGATATGAAGTTAGCAAGAATCAAGGGGTAGCTTACAATTTATTCAGTAGTGGAAGTCAATCATCTCAGTCCTTGGATATTATTGCAGGAATTTCTCACCTCGGTAGCCTCCACCTAAGTCTCCATGGCATTTAATGGCACAATTATTGTCAAGATCTTGCCATCATCACCCTGTGCTTTACCATTGACTGACAATTCAACTGCACCAGCAACACAAAAGCTCAGTTATTAGAACAGGTCAGAATGTGAATGTTCTATAAGGCGTGCTTTACCTCCCTACTCCTCAAAGTCTTGCCACCATGTACAGGACACAAGACAGGATTTGGGTGAAGTGCTCTAAAACCTTACAGGATCTGTGCAGCTACAGTGGCCCTGAAAGTGATAGTAACAATCCCCTTGAAAAACAATTTCATACACAGGCCTAAGCATTCACCTTTTCACTGGTGTCATGCCATTGCCACAGCGTGCACTATCAATGGTTTCTTTGGCAGCATTGATCACATTTTCAAACTCCACCAGCTGAATTGGGTCAGCTGGTGCATTGGACTGCCATCATGACTTACTTTCCCTGTATGTCACATCACAGCTTGACCTGGAAACATATTTCTGCACATTCATTATTGTTAGGTCAGAATTTTGAAACTACTTCTCCAGCAGTATTGTAGGTGTATCTTCACCAACATACTGCAATGACTCATTTCAATAGCCATTTCTGAGTTACAAGATAATAGGCAATAAATACTTACTTTGCTAGTAAAATCTATACCTCAAAGAATAAATGTAAAATGTTTTGATCGAGGCAGAATGCTGGCCATATTGGACTGACGCCTCTCATCATCTCCCATGCTGTTCCATCACACTCTTTCCCACCAGAACCTTCTCACTCCAAGCTTCCTGTCTGTTAAAATTGAAGCATGTATTTTGGCAATTTAGAGAACAGAAAGAAATATGAATTAATAATCTTTCATATTGAACGTACATGTACATTAGGATATTTTCAAATCTTGTATTTGTAGCGAATGGTTCCTTTTAATACAAAGTATTGTTATTGTTCTTTTGTATTTAGTTTTGTTTTGAGCAGTTTTTGGAATTGTATGCAATGTTCTGCTGTCGATCTGTGTCCAATGGCAAGTGAATTAAACAGTCTGAAATTATATCAATATACCGAAATGAAATGTTGATGATATTTACATAAGTACCCATTATTACTAGAAAAGTGAAGTTCTTTAATAAAACCACTCATTTGATAAAAGCAATAATTTCCTAATACCAAGCAATCTGGAAACTGTAATATTACTCTCAGATTTGTAAGTAAGTTATTCTGTAAATGGTTGGAATCTTGAAAACAAATCAGCATTTTGCATCTTGTAACGGTATCTTAAACAAAACGCTTCTCATCATGGTGAAACCAGTATTTTAAAATAGTTTTGCTTTATGACCATAGCAAAGGGCATTGCATTGTCATACAGTTGCCCATCCACTTCAGTTTGGTTGTTAAGAAGACTGGGTACTTTTATCCTGTATCATTAGCAAAGACTTTGAATTCAAAGTAAACTCAGCAAGGGACAGGACATATTCCTAATACACATCCCTCCCCCTCCACAACGTGTCATCCTTCCTTATTTCGTCATTTATTGGCTAATCCTTGGCATAAAACATTTATGATAATTCAATTTCCTTATGAAGTAACTGCCATTTGAATCCCTGAAAGGATTCTTCTCTCACCACATAGCTCACTGTAATGGATCGCAAAGCAGCATACTAACAGATAAACATTTATTAATATTTTGTGGCCCTTCTTATCTTTCTTGGCTGTTATAATTTTGCATGAATGCATAATTGTGAGCTATCTAACTTTTGAAACAGCCACTGTTAGTTATACAGCACATCCTTATCCTGTTCCCATAGTTATAGCACTGAACCATACCTTTGGAACTTTATTGCTAAGTTTTCCTACCCAACAATCTTTTATTCTGCATCTGATTTTGTTTTCTAGCAATTCTTTTAGAAATGACAAATAACCTGGGAGCAAATTGGATTTGTATTTAAAATCTATTCTGTGTATGTAACCACAATGAAAATGAACTGCGGATCATTCGGGAGGCAGAGGTGGTCATAGATCAGAGCTTTAGGGAAGTAGTTACTCCGAAAGTTATAGAGAGATGGGTGACAGTGAGGGGGAGTGGGAGGAAGCAGCCAGTGCAGGGACCTCCTGCGGTCATTCCCCTCAAGAACAAGTATACCGTTTTGGATACTTATGGGGGGGATGACTTACCAGGGGTAAGCAACGAGGTTCAGGCCTCTGGCACGGAGTCTGTCCCCGTTGCTCAGAAGGGAAGGGTGGAGAAAGGTAGAGCGATAGTTATTGGGGACTCAGTAGTGAGGGGCACAGATAGGCGGTTTTGCGGGGGCGACAGAGACTCACGATTGGTATGTTGCCTCCCAGGTGCAAGGGTACGTGATGTCTCTGATCGTGTTTTCCGGGTCCTTAAGGGGGAGGGGGAGCAGCCCCAGATCGTGGTCCACGTTGGCACCAACGACATAGGTAGGAAGAGGGGTGAGGATGTTAGGCAGGCTTTCAGGGAGCTAGGTTGGAAGCTCAGAGCTAGAACGAACAGAGCTGTTGTCTCTGGTTTGTTACCCATGCCACGTGATAGAGAGTCGAGGAATAGGGAGAGAGAACAGTTAAATGCGTGGCTACAGGGATGGTGCAGGAGGGAGGGATTCCGGTTTCTGGACAACTGGGGTTCTTTCTGGGGAAGGTGGGACCTCTATAAACAGGATGGTCTACACCTGAACCTGAGGGGCACCAGTATCCTTGGGGGGAGGTTTGCTAGTGCTCTTTGGGAGGGTTTAAACTAACTCTGCAGGGGCATGGGAACCTGGACTGTAGCTTTAGGGTACAGGACCTTGAGTGTAGGGAGGTTAGGAACATGGCATCAATCTCGAAGGAGGGTGCCTGTAAACAGGAAGGTGGCTTGAAGTGTGTATACTTCAATGCCAGAAGTATAAGAAATAAGGTAGGTGAACTTGCAGCGTGGGTTGGTACCTGGGACTTCGATGTTGTGGCCATTACAGAGACGTGGGTAGAACAGGGACAGGAATGGCTGTTGCAGGTTCCAGGGTTCAAATGTTTTAGTAGGGTCAGAGATGGGGGTAAAAGAGGGGGAGGTGTGGCATTGCTTGTCAAGGATTGTATTACAGCGGTGGAAAGGACGATGGAGGAAGACTTGCCATCTGAGGTAGTTTGGGCGGAGGTTAGAAATAGGAAAGGTGAGGTCACCCTGTTAGGAGTTTTCTACAGGCCTCCTAATAGTCCGAGAGAAGTAGAGGAAAGTATTGCGAGGATGATTCAGGAGAAGAGTGAAAGTAGCAGGGTGGTTGTTATGGGGGACTTTAACTTCCCAGATATTGACTGGGAAAGCTATAGCTCGAATTCGTTAGATGGGTCGGTGTTTGTCCAATGTGTGCAGGAGGGTTTCCTGACACAATATGTAGACAGGCCAACAAGAGGTGAGGCTATACTGGATTTGGTTCTAGGTAATGAACCAGGCCAGGTGTTAGACTTGGAGGTAGGTGAGCACTTCGGGGACAGTGACCACAACTCGGTGACTTTTACTCTAGTGATGGAGAGGGATAAGTGTGCACTGCAGGGCAACAGTTATAGCTGGGGGCAGGGAAATTATGATGCGGTGAGGCATGACTTAGGATGCATGGATTGGAAAAATAGGCTTCAAGGGAAGAACACAAATGATATGTGGAGATTGTTCAAGGAACAGCTAATGGGTGTCCTTGATAAGTATGTATCAGTCAGGCAGGGAGTAAAGGGTCTTGTGAGGGAGCCGTGGTTTAATTAGGAATTGGAATCCCTTGTGAAAGGGAAGAGGGCGGCCTATGTAAAGATGAGGCGTGAAGGTTCAGTTGGGGCGATTGAGCGTTATAAGGTAGCCAGGAAGGATCTAAAGAGAGAGCTAAGAGCAGCGAGAAGGGGACATGAAAAGTCCTTGGTTGGTAGCATTAGGGAAAACCCAAAGGCTTTCTATAGGTATGTCAGGAATAAAAGGATGACTAGGGTAGGTACTGGTCCAGTCAAGGATAGTAATGGGAAGTTG
Source organism: Hemiscyllium ocellatum (assembly GCF_020745735.1). NCBI lineage: Eukaryota > Metazoa > Chordata > Chondrichthyes > Orectolobiformes > Hemiscylliidae > Hemiscyllium > Hemiscyllium ocellatum. The sequence goes on from NC_083412.1 coordinate 79,146,705, forward strand.
TGCGTGGAGGTGGAGGAGATTGGAGAGACACTAAATCAATACTTTTCGTCAGTATTCACTCAGGAACAGGACACTGTTGCTGATGTGAATATTGAGTCACAAGTGATTAGAATGGATGGGCTTGAGGTACATAGGGAAGAGGTTTGGGGAATACTGAAAAGGATGAAAATAGATAAGTCCCCTGGGCCTGATGGCATTTATCCTAGGATCCTCTGGGAAGCTAGGGAGGAGATAGCGGAGCCATTGGCCTTGATTTTTATGTCATCGTTGTCTACGGGAATAGTGCCAGAAGACTGGAGGATAGCGAATGTGGTCCCCTTGTTCAAGAAGGGGAGTAGGGATAGCCCTAGTAACTATAGGCCAGTGAGTCTCACTTCTGTTGTGGGCAGAGTCTTAGAGAGAATTGTAAGGGATAGGATTTATGAACATCTGGATAGGAATAATGTGATCAAGGATAGTCAGCATGGTTTTGTGAAGGGCAGGTCGTGCCTCACAAACCTTATTGAGTTCTTTGAGAAGTTGACCAAGGAAGTGGACGAGGGTAAAGCAGTAGATGTGGTGTATATGGATTTTAGCAAGGCGTTCGATAAGGTACCCCATGGCAGGCTATTGCAAAAACTACAGAGGTATGGCATTGAGTGTGCATTAGAGGTTTGGATTAGGAATTGGCTGGCTGGAAGGAGACAGAGGGTAGTAGTTGATGGTATAAGTTCATCTTGGAGCGCAGTTACTAGCGGTGTTCCACAAGGATCTGTTTTGGGACCATTGCTGTTTGTCATTTTTATAAATGACCTGGAAGAGGGGCTTGAAGGCTGGGTGAGCAAGTTTGCGGATGACACGAAAGTCGGTGGAGTTGTGGACAACGAAGAAGGATGTGGCAGGTTACAGCGGGATATAGATAAGTTGCAGAGCTGGGCAGAAAGGTGGCAAATGGAGTTCAATGTAGCTAAGTGTGAAGTCATTCACTTTGGTAGGAGTAACAAGAAGATGGATTATTGGGCTAATGGTAGACTACTTGGTAGTGTGGATGAGCAGAGGGATCTTGGTGTCCATGTACACAGATCTCTGAAAGTTGCCACCCAGGTAAATAGTGCTGTGAAGAAGGCATATGGTGTACTGGGCTTTATTGGTAGAGGAATTGAGTTCCGGAGTCCTGAGGTCATGTTGCAGTTGTATAAGACTCTGGTGCGGCCTCATCTGGAGTATTGTGTGCAGTTTTGGTCGCCATACTATAGGAAGGATGTGGAGGCATTGGAACGAGTGCAGAGGAGATTTACCAGGATGTTGCCTGGCATGGTAGGAAGATCGTATGAGGAAAGGCTGAGGCACTTGGGGCTGTTTTCATTGGAGAAAAGAAGGTTTAGGGGAGATTTGATAGAGGTGTACAAGATGATTAGGGGTTTAGATAGGGTTGACAGTGAGAACCTTTTTCCGCTAATGGAGTCAGCTTTTACTAGGGGACACAGCTTTAAATTAAGGGGTGGTAGGTATAGGACAGATGTTAGGGGTAGATTTTTTACTCAGCGGGTTGTGAGTTCATGGAATGCCCTGCCAGTAGCAGTGGTGGACTCTCCCTCTTTATGGTCATTTAAGCGGGCATTGGACAAGCATATGGAGGTTATTGAGCTAGTGTAGGTTAGGTAGCTTCGGTCGGTGCAACATCGAGGGCCGAAGGGCCTGTACTGCGCTGTATTTTTCTATGTTCTATGTTCTATGACATATTATAACTGGGTCCAGTGAATTTTGCCTTGAAAGCCAATCAGTATGTATGTATCAATTGAAGGATCCAGTCAACATTAGTTAAATGCCTGAACATATTCATAGTGCCAGGGGTATTATTCATTCTGTAGAAGCTGTCAGACAAAGCATTGCCAAAAAAGCATCAATGAATTAGATAAGTTTAGGCAGCTTGTCTCAATACATTTTGTGAGAACAATACCAATGTTCATCATAAGTGAAAGAAATAACTTTCCCATTTAACTAAAATTTGATAGTTCCGAATACTTTTTCAAAACATCTATCAAAAGGTTTTACCTTAACATTTATTGATTTGAAAATTCTCGAAGAATTTCCACACAGTAGCAATCATTAATGCATTTTCTTAAACACAGATAGATAACAGAAGGTTAAAACTACTGTTTGTGATATTGCAGCAAGGCTACTTCACACAATAACATGACATTTCTCTGACTGTAATAAAACTTTAAAATAAACTAGATCACCAAATAAATATTGGACAATGGAGTGGCATACACTAAACATAATGGAAATACTACTTAATCAAGAACTTCCTGTTCTAAATATTGGTTAATAAAACATTGATTGATATTCTGGATGGAGGTAGTCATCCATTTAAAATAGGTAGATAAATGCTTTTATGAATCTAGCATCTTACAGACATTATTCCTTTGTTACAGCTTGACGATTAGCAGGAAAATGTCAGTAACAGTGATTTATAGGTTTGCCAGGAAAGAATTGAAATTGTATATCTCATTGCAAATATTCTATGGACAAGAGGTTCATATTTTATTTTTGTTCTTTGCTTATATAGTTCAGAATGCAATAATTTGAAAAAAAATCATGAGCTGAGAAAATATGTAGAGCAACTTGTAACAATTGATAGCAAGAACAGACTACTGTATTATTTCTTAGCCATGTGGCATTAATAGAAAGAACAGACTTTATGAAAGATGTTTATATTCAGGGTTTGTGTCTAGAGGGTTTATACGCACATGAATGTTTTAAAAGTAAGCATATTATTTAAAGCTTCAAGTTCATTATTAGTTAGTTTGCCTCTTTTGCTTCTATAGTGTTGTTCCCTGTATTCGCCAAATGTATATAATGGTAGAGGGAATTCTGATTACACTCTAAACTATTTGTAAGCTGTTTGTGCATGTGTATGTATGTGTGGCTGGTCAGGTGTCCATGTATGTATCCTTCTGTGTGTGGGGTGGAGATGTATTTCTGTCTGTGTGTGTGGCAGGTAGCTGGCTGTGTTTGCATGTGTTGTGTGTGGTGTGGCTGTATGTGTGGAGAGATTTGACTGTGTGTGGCGTGTGGGTGATTATGAAAGCAAAAAGCATAAACAAACAGATGACATGTAATGTTTGGTTCTCACAGACTTTAATAAAAACTTGTTCAGTTCTCACAAGGTTAATGTTGAGATTTATACAGCAAGACAGCTTCATTTGGATCAAGTTGCAAAGCCAAATGGAGACAATCCAAGCAATAGGATACCAAATTGCTGAGCATCATTATCCTGTAGTAATTTATATTTTCTATTCTATCTTGTAAAAGATCACTGGTACAAAGATGGCAAACATTTTTTTTCTCAAAACTACTCTCTTTATTTTGGCCATATCCACTCAAATGCCTTGAACTGTGATTATGTGCGCAGCTTATGTTACATAATGCATTTGTATTTAAATTGATTGTTGTGTTCCAAAGACCTGTTAAATAAGCAGCATTCTATATATGTCCGGGACAGTGAACTACGTTATCCCTACTTTGGAGTTGCCTGAACATCTGCTTCTCGTCTGTTCTGCCACAGGTTTGAGATTAGACAGTATTGAGGTACACTGCCAACTTTGCACTGCTTCCATTCAGAGGAAAGCAGAGCTGTTTGCCTGCATTTATCAACAGTGGAGAACACTGGGAACAGGATAAGAGCACTATAAAAAATGTTAATATTGGAGAAGTACTGGCAAGACAGTTTCTTTTGCTCTAGCATTGGCAATGTAATGGTGACCTTTTAATTGTTTTAAAAATTTGTTCTTTCCTTGAGAAGTTGGCTTTGCTTAATTTTCAGCCATTCTAACGCTGATGCAAAGCCTATGTTGTGTGAGATGGCTTCCTCAAGCGATCACAGAACTGAAGTTATTAACGAACTGATAAACTTTTGATGAATGCTGCTCACTGGCACAAAGTCAACAGAATTTCACAGTAACGCAGAATGTTCAGCAAGATTCTGCTATCCATATCCTCACTTACACTATAACTATCCCCATCATCCCTGCGCTCACTGAACCATGTGGGTCTTTTTCTAGTAACACATTCATTTTAAATTTTCATCTTTGTTTTCAAATCCCTCCATGGTCATGCGCATCAAAATCTTTGGCATCTTCTCCAGTCCATGGTATCTCTTTTTCTCCAATTCAGGCCTCTTACACATTCCCAGTTTTAGACATTCCACCAATGGTGGCTGTGCCTTCTGCTGCCAGTTGAGGCAATGCTGCTCCTTTAACAAGGTTATGAGAAGTAAGAAAGGGATCTGAGAAATAAGAAAGGGATAGTCACCTTATTGGGATTGTATTAAAGCCCCTCCCCCCCATTAGTCAGCAAGAAATTGAGAAGCAAATTAGTAAGGAGACTTCAGTTATCTGTAAGAATTATAGGGTGGTTATGGTAGGGGATTTTAATTCACCAAACATAGACTGGGACTGCCATAGTGTGAAGGGTTTAGATGGAGAGGAATTTGTTAAGATTGTACAAGAAAATTTTCTGAGTCAGTATGTGGATGTACCTACTAGAGAAGATGCAAAACTTGACCTGATCTTGGGAAATAAGGCAGGGCAGGTGTCAGTGGGGGAGCACTTAGGGGCCAGCGACCATAATTCTATTAGTTGTAAAATAGTGATGGAAAAGGATAGACCAGATGTAAAAGTTGAAGTTCTAAATTGGAGGAAGGCTAACTTTGACGGTATTAGGCAAGAACTTTCAAAAGCTGATTGAGGGCCGATGTTTGCAGGTAAAAAGATAGCTGGAAAATGGGAAGTCTTCAGAAATGCGATAACGAGAATCCAGAGACAGTATATTCCTATTAGGGTGAAAGGAAAGGCTGGTAGGTATAGGGAATGCTGGATGACTAAAGAAATTGAGCATTTAGTTAAGAAAAAGAAGGAAGCATATATCCTATAGACAAAAGAGGTTGAATGAATCCTTAGGAGAGTATAATGGCAATAGGAGTCTACTTAAGAGGAAAATCAGGAGGGCAAAAAGGGGATATGAGATAGCTTTGGCAAATAGGATTAAGGAAAGTCCAAAGGGTTTTTACAAATACATTAAGGACAAAAGGGCAACTAGGGAGCAAATTGGGTCCCACAAAGATCAGCAAGGCGGCCTTTGTGTGGAACCGCAAGTGCTGGGGGAGATACTAAACAAGTATTTTGCATCAATGTTTACTATGGAGAAGGATGTGGAAGATATAGAATGTGGGGAAATAGATGGTGACATCTTGAAAAATGTCCATATTACAGAGTAGGAAGTGTTGGATGTCTTGAAATACATAAAGGTGGATACATCCCCAGGACCTGATCAGGTATACCCTAGAACTCTGTGGGAAGCTAGGGAAATGATTGCTAGGCCCTTTGTCATGATATTTGTATCATCAATAGTTACAGGTGAAGTGCTGGAAGGATGGAGGATGGCTAACATGCTACCACTGTTTAAGAAAGGTGGTAAGAACAAGCCAGAACTATAGATCGGTGAGTGTGATGTCAGTGGTGGGCAAATTGTTGAAGAGAATCCTGAGGGACAGGCTTTACACATGTTTGGAAAGGCAAAGACAGATTAGGGAGAGTCAACATGGCTATGTACATGGGAAATCATGTCCCACAAACTTGATTGAGTTTTTTGAAGAAGTAGCAAAGAGGATCGATGAGGGGAGAGTGGTGGACATGATATATATGGACTTCAGTAAGGCATTCGACAAGGTTCCCCATGGGAGATTGGTTAGCAAGATTACATCTCATGGAATTAGATTAGATTTACAGTATGGAAACAGGCCCTTCGGCCCAACAAGTCCACACCGACCCGCTGAAGCGCAACCCACCCATACCCCTACATTTACCCCTTACCTAACACTACGGGCAATTTAGTTTGGCCAATTCACCTGACCCGCACATCTTTGTGACTGTGGGAGGAAACCGGAGCACCCGGAGGAAACCCACACAGACACAGGGAGAACGTGCAAACTCCACACAGTCGCCTGAGTCGGGAATTGAACCCGGGTCTACAGGCGCTGTGAGGCAGCAGTGCTAACCACTGTGCCACTGTGCCGCCCTATAAAGAGAATTAGTCATTTGTATATAGAACTGGTTCTAAGGTAGAAGACAGAGGGTGGTGGTGGTGGAGGGTTGTTTTTAGACTGGAGGCCTGTGACCAGTGATGTGCCATAAGGATCAGTGCTGGGTCCACCACCTTTTGTCATTTGTATAAATGATTTGGATATGAACACAGGTATAATTAGTAAGTTTGCAGATGACACCAAAATTGGAGGTGTAGTGGACTGCGAAGAAGGTTACCTCAGATTACAATGGGAATCTTGATCAGATAGGCCAATGGGCTGAGGATTGGCAGGTGGAGTTTAATTTAGATAAATACAAGGTGCTGCATTTTGGGAAAGCAAATCTTAGCATTTAATGGTAAGGTCCTAGGGAGTTTTGCTGAACAAATAGACCTTGGAATGCAGGTTCATAGCTCCTTGAAAGTAGAGTCGCAGGATTTGAGCTATAGGGAGAGGCTAAATAGGCTGAGGCTGTTTTTCCTGGAATGTTGAAGGCTGAGGGGTAACCTCATAGAGGTCTATAAAATCATGAGGGGCATAGATAGGATAAATAGACAAAGTCTTTTCACTGGGTTGGAGGAGTTGAGAACTAGAGGGCATAGCTTTAGGGTGAGAAGGGAAAGGTATAAGAGGGAGGGTGGTGCGTGCATGGAATGAGCTGCCAGAGGAAGTGGTGGAAGCTGGTTCAATTGCAACATATATAAGGCATCTGGATGGGTAAATGAATAGGAAGGGATAGAGGGGCATGGGCCAAGAGTCGACTGTGTGGTGCTGGAAAAGCAGAGCAGGTCAGGCAGCGTCCGAGGAGCTGGAAAATTGATGTTTTGGGGAAAAGCCCTTCATCAGGAAAAGGCCAATTCCTGATGAAGGGCTTTTGCTCAAAATGTAAATTTTCTGGCCCCTCGGATGCTGCCTGACCTGCTCTGTTTTTCCAGCACCACACTTTTGACTCTAATCTCCAGAATCTTCAGTCCTCACTTTCGCCTGGAAATAGGCCAAGTGCTGGCAAATGGGACCAATTTACTTGAGAATATCTGGTCGACATGGACTAGTTGAACCGAAGGGTCTGTTTCTGTGCTGTATGTCTCTATGACTCTATGACTCGATGTTGCCTTTGGTTTTTTTTTGCGAGGGGAGTTGTAAATGACAGAGGGTCCGTTTTGTCTGAGTTTAGGAAATTTGCTAGTGGCTAACAGATACTGCCTAAAGCAACAATCAGGGAAAAGGCTTTTTCGTTTTTTTAAACACTTATGCAATGAAAGGGGACTGGCCAGATCTCCCAGTTCAGGGTTTCGTTTTACCTGGTTTGGTTTGGTTTTCGCCAGTAGCCTGTTCGAAGCTGCCAATCAATAAAAGCTGCTGGGAAAAATGGTTCCTTGATTCAACAGATGTTTCCGGCTGACTCTCTCTCTCTCTCTACAATACCCCTGAAAAACCTGAACTTATCTTTTTGTTTTGGCAAGGGGTGTGTTTATGGGGATGTTGCAGGAAATTGGAGCAGCTCTTTTTGTTAAGTTTTGGGGATATTGTGTTGGTTGGATTTTCAAATAGATGTTATTCTACGTTCTGTTTTGTTTGTGTTTCCATCAGTGGTGTGTCAATAAATTCTGTTTTACTTGACACAAGTGGTTTGAGAAGCTGCATCACACCTTCCATCTGCCTAAAACAACTAGAAAAGTTAGTGTTAGATAAGTTACCTTCACAAAATGTTTTGAGGGGTTCTGGCCTGATTCATAACACAGTGACCCAGTGTGTGGAATTCTATCTCTGAGCCTCTCTCCTTGGAGACACTCCTTAAACCAACCACTTTTATCTATCCTAAATCTTCTTAAGCGGTTTAGTGTCATGTCTTGTTTGTTGGTGTTCCTATGAAGTACTTTGAGAAAATTTACATTAAAGGCAGTATATAAATCCAAGTTGCAATTGTTGATTTCATAGTCAATGTCAATGTGTGTGTCACTGCTAACCCAAAGTTATTTAGATAATGGTCAAACTTTGAAAGTGTGAGCCTAAAGTTTCAGATTTAAGACAGTTCTCAATCTTTTCAACAAATGAATCACAATCTGCAGTTACACATATAACATCTCAGGGTCTTTGGATTTTGTTGCATTCTTTGTTTTAGGAATTTTCAGGGATTGTTTGTTTCTTTTCTCTCCTAAAGATACAGAATCATTATAGAGTACAGTTTATAGGATGAACAGTCGTCAGTCACATCACCAAATAGCCATCTCTCTTTTGAGTGTTAGCATGCTGTTACGCTGTCAGAGATAAACCCAGTACCTCCATTCACTTCAGCAAACACTTCCAACAGGGGGTGTGAATGGTTGAGGTTCCTTTTTCCTCTAAAGTGTATTTGTCTCTTATACTCAATCTAGATTGAACTGAAGGAATATTGTTCAGAGGATGTTGTCTGTGGTGAACTGTTGCGAATGAAAAATTAAACCAGGAATTCATTTTCCTCCTCTATAGGGTCAAAAAAACTCTGCATTAATACAAAAAGAATACTGAGAAGTTATTCCAGTGAATTGGTCAACACTTATACCAGAACCAATACCAACAAACACATATTGACTGGTCATTCCTGCTACTTATTGTTGAGAATTCAATGGGTTAAATGAGCTCCAGGAGAAGGAGGAAGCTGTCAAATGACTTCAAATCCCATCTCAGTAATGCAGTGGAGGACTTTAGAAAAACATGATTGCACAAGTCGTTAAGATGATGTAAAATGCAGGAAAGGTTCCAGGTCTGAGATAAAAACAGGATGTGGTGAAATCACACTGTATATTTTAAAGGGTGAAAAGTATAGTCTAATACCTCAGTCACTGAATTCCTTTCTAGAGTTAAGTTTGGACATTGAGTGTGGTGGAATCAATGTATCAACCAAATTTCACTCCACCCGAGACACCAATGGACCCATTCCATGTTCTCGCTGGCTTACCCAATACTCACAAAGTAAAGCCCAAGCCTCCCTGTATCTCACAATTTCTCTGCTCTTCCATTCCCTCTTCCCATTCTGATTTTTCTATTTTTACCAACCAAATTCCATTCACACTTTCAGAATTGTATTTGATCAGTATTCCTGGTCCTTTACAAATATCTTGCTGCATAATTTGAGAAAAAAAATCAAAAGCTGTTGGCTTTTTTATTGTCACCACTCTTGTAAGGTAGTTTGACTTGGGCAAAAAAATCTTTAAAGCAGAGAATTGAATTTCCAATGTGCAACATCTGCCACACATTGGTTAAATGTATGCATGTTATTATGAAGACCATTAAAGATGTTTGTTGAAATATTGAACGGAGGAACCTCACACCCAAAGCTAGACTTAAGCTGAGTGAAGCAAGTTATCATGTTTAATCATTGTTGCAGCAATGTGAATAACCTGTTGTAATAGTATCTCCTTTAGGGGCTGCATCACAGTCAACCTGTGGATAAGAAAACGATTATATACACTCTCTCATCTTGAGCTCTGCACATTGTGTAGTGGAAACTGAAAGTGGATTTCAGAGTGATAAAACAGAGGGTCACATCTCTGTTGAACAATCCATCCAATTTTTTTAAAAGCCCACTGCATTTTCTTACCATTAATTGCAACGGATGGAAAATTAAGAGACTGTGAAATGGGCATATGATATTCTGTGCTTAATGTTTCAAAACAGATTCATCATGTGCTTTGCTCCCTGCTAAGTGAGTAAAAGTTAGTAAGTTGCCATGTTGTACCCAAAGGATTACAATGTCAATTCATTTATTTTTCAACAACTATAAATGTTTATTTCTTCAACCAGTGCCACCCAAAAACTGAAAGAAAGTATTCGTGCAATGGAATTTTTAATTGATTGGTTTAAGGTACCCGAATCTTTCTATTTACTAGTATTCTAGGAAATGCTGAATCTAGTCCCAGCAAACTATTGCTGTCATGGGAAAATTGTCTTAGATTGCAAACCAATGCCACCATCTCCTGTTGCCATATATGCAGAATCCTTTATAAGTTACTCCATTTATAACACAATGTGGAGGTGCCAGTGTTGCACTGGGTTGGACAAAGTTAAAAATCACACAACACCAGGTTACAGTCCAACAGGTTTATTTGGAAGTACAAGTTTTCAGAGTGTTGCTCCTTTACCACATGCAACTGATAAGTGCCTTTCACAGATAATGTTGAGACTTGGATACACCACTGCTCAAATACAATGATGGCTGTATTCCAAAGTAAAGGCTGTTACATTTTATGGAGAAAAAGTGATCTGACTGCTTATATGAAAAACCACTAATCCCAAACATTCTCAATAATCAGTAAATAAAATCTATTTAGAGGATAGAAGGCCCACAACCATTATGTTATATACAGGATGTTAATTCTGAAAAAGAATTTCATTTTTATTCATCCACCATGCCCATGTAGTCATTAATGAAAATGTACAGTAGTCAATTAGCCATACAATACTTGAGAAGTGCTGAAAAAAAGTAATGTGAATGAAATCCTTTGCCTTTTACTCATCAAGACAGGTGCAAAATACCTATTACATTTCAAAAAGAGCAACAATGTTGACGAAGGAGTGCTAATTGGTTGGCAAGTTGGCTCCAATCAGCCAAGGCATTGTCATGAGGAATACATAGGGAACTAATGTTACCCCACACTCTGTTTAATTGAAAAAAAGGTGTATCACTAGACAAGTTCTTTCATCTTGCAGACAAGAGGGACCTGTGTATGGCCTTAAGTAGATCCTGGTTGAAAATGTGTTGCTGGTTAAAGCACAGCAGGTTAGGCAGCATCCAAGGAACAGGAAATTCGATGTTTCGGGCCAGAGCCCTTCATCGGGACCTGCTGTGCTTTAACCAGCAACACATTTTCAACTGTGATCTCCAGCATCTGCAGACCTCTCTTTTTACTTAAGTAGATCCTAAGAAGTGTAAGTGATCCACATTGCAAGCTTAATTGATAATCTTAAACTAAATATTAGCATAATTCTTAGTGCACTTGGGATTGTTCAGCAAGTAGTAATTTAGAAAAACATTGTTTCACATGGAGCTTTACATATCATGCAGATGCTAGTTTTGTCCCTCATAGTGATGAGGGAAAAAAAAAGTAATTTTGTGTAACTTAAAACTGTTTATAAACCAATTTGAAACAACAGGCTCAACCTTTAAAGCGTTTTACATTGTAACCTGGGTATAGCCTGCCATGGGAATCTTTGGCTCCTGCACTGCTTTGCAGGCTCATTGGCCATAAGGTGTACATTTTGCTACAGTAGACAGCACTGATTCACCTCAGTCCTGACTGTTCTCTCAAGTCTACATTCAACCTGGAAGAAAAGCATGTCTGTTCAAGATTGTGAATCGCTGGAATGAGACACAATGTTTGGTGACTCATCACCCCTCAGGAAAGGAAGTGTCTTTATTTCAACTGACTTTAGCAAATAGTATCCCTTTGATTGAGTAATGCCTGATATTTGAGAACTTCCAGTTTTAGTTTCAAAATCATGGACACCCACACATGCCAAAGAATTTTATGTTCGAAGGCACCACACTTCCTGCCATTTTGATAATCCCAGTTAAGGTGGGAAGCACAATGAGTGTGGAGTCCTGACTTCTCCATGGTGATGATCATTTGTTGCTGACATGAAGGAGGATTTCTCCAGATGCTGTAGTGAGCAATGAAGGACTCTGACTCACTGTTTATTGCACATACAACTGCTCACTATCTTTTCATGGTCTTTTCATTAGAAATGTAAGTATTTAGAGAACTTTCTTGGTGTGTCACACTTCACAGATATTCTGAATCTGTGAGAGCAAGAGATTGACAGGTGGCCTTTAATCCAATTAGATTGAAGAATCCTGACTGAAATGTGCATAATTTATGGAACAATATCATCATTTGAGATGGGGACCTCACTCGAACCCATTGGCGAGTTTTACCAAAGATCTTCTGCTGAGCTCTTAGCATAATCACCCACTGCCATGTTTCTCAGCTAATCAGAGAGGGAGATGACTAATCCATCATTCTGTCCAAGCTTGACCTCTAATTAAAAGGTTCAGGACAGGGCTTAAACAAGGGTTGGTCTTCACTTGGATAGTTGATATTGCAGTAAGTGCGGCAATGGAGAGAACAGCTGGAATGTTGATGCCAGCTCCTACCTCCTCCTCCTCCTCGTCCCCCCATCATCTCCTCCTGCTCCATCCCACCAATACTCCACAATTCCCTGCTTTGGAATCTGAGGGACTGTATCGACGTGAGTTCTCCCATTGAGAAGGAAAGGAAAGAAAAACTCTCTAATAAACAGGCCAAGCTGGAAATAGCCAAGGAAATGTATACCCTTCAATCTGGAGCCAGTGTAGCAAGATGACCCAGGACATCAGAAGGGTATGGCAGGTGACTGGCATTATGTTTCTTGATGCCAAGTTCCACACTCTAACTTGCCTAAAACTCTCCTGCATGAGCTTTCTCCAGATAACTAACCTTGCAGTTCCCCTCACCATCCAGGCAACACAGCCACATTTGAACAGCTAATACTGATGCTCATTCTCACCCTGTTTGACTCTCTCACCAGCCCTCAAATCACCTGCAACTGCTGTTTTCCTTGCCAGTGCTCCACACAACCTATCTCTCACATTCACAACCTCAGCGTTTTCAGTTCTTCTCTGTAGCTTTGGGGAGAGGTAAGGACCAGGGCAAGGAGGAGGTGGGGACAGGTGTCCCTCCAGTGATAGGGACTTTATTGGTCACTCACACTGCATTCCCTCCTGCTCCATTGGAGTGGACGTCTTGTTCCAGGAGGCTGCAGATGTCAGCAGTGACCTGCAGAGAGAGCAGGAGCTTTTTGAGGTGCTTAGATTGGTGGAGGGGGCAAATCCTCTGCTTATATAACATTTGTCGGGATGTAACCCCTTTCCAGCTGGATCTGGACCTCCAACCCTTCCACTTTGTGGAGGGATACATAGTTAAGGAGAAGGCAGCACATGCTGCTGCTGTAGATAGTGATCACAGTTGGAGAACGGAAACAATTTCTCAACTGACCATGGCTGGAGCTATGCAGTGCAGTTGAGAACAACCATTGCATAGCACATAGACATAAAACATAGAACATAGAACAGTACAGCACAGAACAGGCTCTTCAGCCCATGATGTTGTGCCGACCATTGATCTTATGTATGCACCCTCAAATTTCTGTGACCATATGCATGTCCCGCAGTCTCTTAAATGTCCCCAAAGACCTTGCTTCCACAACTGCTGGCAATGCATTCCATGCTCTCACAACTCTCTGTGTAAAGAACCCATGTCTTACATCCCCTCTATACTTTCCTCCAACCAGCTTAAAACTATGACCCCTCGTGTTCGCCATTTCTGCCTTGGGAAGTAGTCTCTGGCTATCGACTCTATCAATGCCTCTCATTATCTTGTATACCTCAGTTAGGTCCCCTCTCCTCCTCCTTTTCTCCGATGGTAAAAGTCTGAGCTCAGTCAACCTCTCCTCATAAGATAAGCCCTCCAGTCCAGGCAGCATCCTGGTAAACCTCCTCTGAACTCTCTCCAAAACATCCACATCTTTCCTATAATAGGGCGACCAGAACTGGAGTAAAAAATGAGGTCTGCAGATGCTGGAGATCACAGCTGCAAATGTGTTGCTGGTCAAAGCACAGCAGGCCAGGCAGCATCTCAGGAATAGAGAATTCGACGTTTCGAGCATAAGCCCTTCATCAGGAATAAGAGAGAGAGAGCCAAGCAGGCTAAGATAAAAGGTAGGGAGGAGGGACTAGGGGGAGGGGCGATGGAGGTGGGATAGGTGGAAGGAGGTCAAGGTGAGGGTGATAGGCCGGAGTTGGGTGGGGGCGGAGAGGTCAGGAAGAGGATTGCAGGTTAGGAGGGCAGTGCTGAGTTAGAGGAAACCGACTGAGACAAGGTGGGGGGAGGGGAGATGAGGAAACTGGAGAAATCTGAATTCATACCTTGTGGTTGGAGGGTTCCCAAGCGGAAGATGAGGCGCTCCTCCTCCAGCCGTCGTGTAGTTGTGTTCCGCCGGTGGAGGAGTCCAAGGACCTGCATGTCCTCGGTGGAGTGGGAGGGAGAGTTAAAGTGTTGAGCCACGGGGTGATTGGATTGGTTGGTTCGGGCGGCGCGGAGGTGTTCTCTGAAGCGTTCAGCAAGTAAGCGGCCCGTCTCCCCAATATAGAGGAGGCCACATCGGGTGCAGCGGATGCAATAGATGATGTGTGTGGAGGTACAGGTGAACTTGTGGCGGATATGGAAGGATCCCTTGGGGCCTTGGAGGGAAGTGAGTGTGGAGGTGTGGGCGCAAGTTTTACATTTCCTGCGGTTGCAGGGGAAGGTGCCGGGGGTGGAGGTTGGGTTGGTGGGGGGTGTGGATCTGACGAGGGAGTCACGAAGGGAGTGGTCCTTGCGGAACGCTGATAGGGGAGGGGAGGGAAATATATCCTTGGTGGTGGGGTCCGTTTGGAGGTGGCGGAAATGACGGCGGATGATACGTTGTATGCGGAGGTTGGTGGGGTGGAAGGTGAGAACCAGTGAGGTTCTGTCTTGGTGGCGGTTGGAGGAGCGGGAAGTGGAGGAGATGCGGTGGAGGGCATCGTCGATCACGTCTGGGGGGAATCTGCGGTCCTTGAAGAAGGAGGCCATCTGGGCTGTGCGGTGTTGGAATTGGTCCTCCTGGGAGTAGATGCGGCGGAGACGAAGGAATTGGGAATATGGGATGGCGTTTTTACAGGGGGCAGGGTGGGAGGAGGTGTAGTCCAGGTAGCTGTGGGAGTCAGTCGGTTTATAATAGATGTCTGTGTTGAGTCGGTCGCCCGAGATAGAAATGGAAAGGTCTAGGAAGGGGAGGGAGGAGTCTGAGACAGTCCAGGTGAATTTCAGGTCAGGATGGAAGGTGTTAGTAAAGTTGATGAACTGTTCAACCTCCTCGTGGGAGCACGAGGCAGCGCCGATACAGTCATCGATGTAGCGGAGGAAAAGGTGGGGGGTGGTGCCAGTGTAGTTGCGGAAGATGGACTGTTCCACATATCCTACGAAGAGGCAGGCATAGCTGGGGCCCATGCGGGTGCCCATGGCAACTCCTTTAGTTTGGAGGAAGTGGATCCCAATACCTCGACACGCCCACCGAACTCATCTCCCAATACCTCGACACGCCCACCGAACTCATCTCCCAATACCTCGACACGGTCCTGTCCCCTTTAGTCCAAGAACTCCCCACCTACGTTCGGGACACCACCCACGCCCTCCACCTCCTCCAGGATTTTCGCTTCCCCGGTCCCCAACGCCTTATTTTCACTATGGACATCCAGTCCCTGTACACCTCCATCCCCCATCACGAAGGACTCAAAGCCCTCCGCTTCTTCCTTTCCCGCCGCACCAACCAGTACCCTTCCACTGACACCCTCCTTCGACTGACTGAACTGGTCCTCACCCTGAATAACTTCTCTTTTCAATCCTCCCACTTCCTCCAAACTAAAGGAGTTGCCATGGGCACCCGCATGGGCCCCAGCTATGCCTGCCTCTTCGTAGGATATGTGGAACAGTCCATCTTCCGCAACTACACTGGCACCACCCCCCACCTTTTCCTCCGCTACATCGATGACTGTATCGGCGCTGCCTCGTGCTCCCACGAGGAGGTTGAACAGTTCATCAACTTTACTAACACCTTCCATCCTGACCTGAAATTCACCTGGACTGTCTCAGACTCCTCCCTCCCCTTCCTAGACCTTTCCATTTCTATCTCGGGTGACCGACTCAACACAGACATCTATTATAAACCGACTGACTCCCACAGCTACCTGGACTACACCTCCTCCCACCCTGCCCCCTGTAAAAACGCCATCCCATATTCCCAATTCCTTCGTCTCCGCCGCATCTGCTCCCAGGAGGACCAATTCCAACACCGCACAGCCCAGATGGCCTCCTTCTTCAAGGACCGCAGATTCCCCCCAGACGTGATCGACGATGCCCTCCACCGCATCTCCTCCACTTCCCGCTCCTCCACCCTTGAGCCCCGCTCCTCCAACCGCCACCAAGACAGAACCCCACTGGTTCTCACCTACCACCCCACCAACCTCCGCATACAACGTATCATCCGCCGCCATTTCCGCCACCTCCAAACGGATCCCACCACCAAGGATATATTTCCCTCCCCTCCCCTATCAGCGTTCCGCAAGGACCACTCCCTTCGTGACTCCCTCGTCAGATCCACACCCCCCACCAACCCAACCTCCACCCCTGGCACCTTCCCCTGCAACCGCAGGAAATGTAAAACTTGCGCCCACACCTCCACACTCACTTCCCTCCAAGGCCCCAAGGGATCCTTCCATATCCGCCACAAGTTCACCTGTACCTCCACACACATCATCTATTGCATCCGCTGCACCCGATGTGGCCTCCTCTATATTGGGGAGACGGGCCGCTTACTTGCTGAACGCTTCAGAGAACACCTCCGCGCCGCCCGAACCAACCAACCCAATCACCCAGTGGCTCAACACTTTAACTCTCCCTCCCACTCCACCGAGGACATGCAGGTCCTTGGACTCCTCCACCGGCGGAACACAACTACACGACGGCTGGAGGAGGAGCGCCTCATCTTCCGCTTGGGAACCCTCCAACCACAAGGTATGAATTCAGATTTCTCCAGTTTCCTCATCTCCCCTCCCCCCACCTTGTCTCAGTCGGTTTCCTCTAACTCAGCACCGCCCTCCTAATCTGCAATCCTCTTCCTGACCTCTCCGCCCCCACCCCACTCCGGCCTATCACCCTCACCTTGACCTCCTTCCACCTATCCCACCTCCATCGCCCCTCCCCCTAGTCTCGACCAGAACTGGATGCAGTATTCCAAGTGCGGTCTAACCAAAGTTTTATAGAGTTGCAACAAGATCTCACAACTCTTAAACTCAATCCCCCTGTTAATGAAAGCCAAAACATCATATACTTTCTTAACAACCCTGTCCACTTGGGTGGCCATTTTAAGGGATCTATGTACCTGCACACCAAGATCCTTCTGTTCCTCCACACTGCCAAGAATCTTATCCTTAGTCCTGTACTTAGCTTTCAAATTCGACCTTCCAAAATGCATCACCTCGGATTTATCCAGATTGAACTCCATCTGTCACCTCTCAGCCCATCTCTGCATCCTGTCAATGTCCCGCTGCAGCCTACAACAGCCCTTTATACTGTCAATTACACCTCCAACCTTTGTGTCGTCTGCAAACTTGCTGACCCATCCTTCAATCCCCTCATCCAAGTCATTAATAAAAATTACAAACAGTAGATGCCCAAGGACAGAGCCCTGTGGAACACCACGCACCACTGACTTCTAAGCAGAATAGTTTCCTTCTACTACCACTTGCTGTCTTCTTTTGGCCAGCAATTCTGTATCCAGACAGCTATGTTCCCCTGTATCCATTCCTCCTGACCTTCTGAATGAGCCTACCAGGGGGAACCTTATCAAATGCCTTGCTGAACTCCATATACACCACATCCACAGCTCGACCCACATCAACTTTTCTAGTCACATCCTCAAAGGACTCGATAAGGTTTGTGAGGCATGACCTGCAGTTACCTGTTTCATTGCAGAAGCTCTTCCCACCATGCTCTCACTTTGGTGACTCTGGCTGGGTGCAGACACAGTGTGGAAACCATATACTTAATAGGAAACTATGGTTAAAAACATCCTTATTTGCTTCTTAAGTCATCCAATCCATTTCCTGCCATACCTACAGGTCCCTCTAGTCCCTGTAGAACCTGGAAACTGTCTGAGGGAAAATGGAAAGAGAGCAAGACAATGCTAGATCCTTTCGGGATTTTAGCATGCTGCTTGCACAAAATCCTACTCCATTTTGCTTGAAAGATTCTGCCAGCTGGATCTAGGAGAGCAAGTGTAAGGTAGACTATTTTCCTTTCTGATCATGCTTTAATTTTGATAGAGTACCTTTTCCCCCACTTTATTTTCCTTTCTGATCATGCTTTAATTTTGATAAAGTGGGGGAAAAAAATCAGATTGAGAAAGGCAGAAAGATAAAAGCAAGTTTGAGATTTCTGCATTTCAGATTTTTACTTTTTACTGGACTTGGGGGGGATGTTTGAAGTTGCAGTTGAGTGCTGATAGCTTTATCATTAGTTTCTACACCAAATATATCAGCCATTACTTCCTCTTTTTTGGAATTGTCATCACCATCATAGTAACGATGTTGTGTAAAAAGTGCTGGATAGAACAGGACCCTTGGCAAATTAACAGAAGTTAACAAATTTAAGCAAGCCACTGAGAACAGATATGACTAAGATATGGCCCAGTGGATAATTTTACCAACAAGAACAGTAATGAGCCTTCCAGACCAGAAAGATCTCAAGTTTGATTTCTAGCTGGTACTGAATTAGCTGATCTAAGCCGAGACAACAGTGGCATCATTATAATTTACTTCAGTGATCTCCAGTAAAGTAAAGTAAATCAGACTCTTTTCTCCTTTATAATGCCACCCAGTTAAATCTCACAGAGTATATCGGGCTGGAAGTCTGTTTTGGTCAAATAGCCCTCTAATAGGCTAGATGCCAGATTTTGCATAAGATTGCTCAATTAAGCAAGGGACTGAGGGGCTGTCATGATCCATAAAAGTTAAACCATTGTGGATCTCATTAATACATGCCTTCAGCAGGAGAAAAGGGGAGAAACCATGAAAAAGAAAGAAAGTACTAAATTATTAAGTAGAGAAAGAGATGATTTCACAAAAAAAATCAGGCAACTATGTATATTTATCATGAAAAGATGGAAAACAGTGAAGAGATAGAAAAGTTATAAAAATCAGACTATCATATGGATCTCCTGGTGGACTTTCACAGTAAGCTACAAGACACAAGATTTTCTAGGAAGAGAAGTATTACATCAAATAATGGAGAGCACATTACTCTGATGTTCACATGATTCAATGCCCCTTTAATACAATGGAGTCAAACTTCTATTAGGTGAAGATTGAGTGAGTTAATTGAAATGGCAGTTGCTATTCAGGTTAGTGATAAGAATTCTGACCTTGTCTTAGGGTCTGTCTTTTAAGAGGTTGTAGATACTATGGATGTGATAGTTTGTGTTCATCAGAAGTGTTTCCATATAATCCAATGAAAGCTTTTGCTTTTTTATGTTTTATTTCAAAGAGTAAGATTGATATTTGGTTTACACATCATGTGGTGTCTGGAATGTGGTGAACAGGAAGTGCACACTTGACTTTGTGACCTATAACCTGTCTCCTTAATGCTACTTGATGAGAAGAGGCAAAGTCAGCTTTCAAAGCCACTGAACTACCAGCCCACTTACCCAATTCCTTCAGTGGCTCCTAGTATATGGAGAGGCCTATTGAAATACCATGAAAATGACAGAATGCCCTGCAAATCATCAGATTTTCTTTCCCCATCCTTTGTCCTAGAGCATTGAAATGTATAAGGGAAGCCTATTTGGCATCCAGCATTCCTGTGGGTGGTGGAGAGGTCCAAAAAGGCCTGTGCACCATGTCAATTTGTTTCCAGATTGCAGTAAACAAACACTGCTGGAGCAAGTCTGCTATAACTGTTCCCAAAACTTCCTCCCTCCTTCTGCTGGGTAGCCCATCTTATCAATCCAGAGCAACCCAGTAGACCTCCACTGCAGAGAATGGACCTGGATTCAGCTGGAGCAAAAGGTTCAATTCTTATAATGTGGAAAACTAAAGATGTCTGACAAGCTCACACTTGTCCACTTACTGGGATCCAGATGCTTAGTCACTCGGTTCTGAATCTGGATCCTCCTGGATTCTGGTTTGAATTAAGCCATACCTAAATACCTGAACAGAAGTGGGTTTTTTTTTCACTCATTACTGGTTTTGGAGGTTGCCCAGAAGACCACCTGAAGTCTGGCACCTGTATAAACTGGCTGGGTCATGAATCAGTGCCTTCTGCCCCCTGTCTCCCCCTCCATCACATGGCACAATCCTGTCTCCTTAACGTTAAACGACAACAAAACGGTGGGTGGGCAGAGGGTGGATTTTTTTCCAGCAAAGTGGTATGTGATCTTACGTTTTTCCACTCATCCTAATATGAAAATTAGATTTAATGTTTTCTTTCAAGTTTTAAAGACCCAGGTAGGGAATTAGTGTGACGTTTACCAATTCAAGCCAAAGAATAGTCATACAATCAAAGAGTCAAATTCACAGGAGGTGTAAAAAAAACCTTTCTCGTGCATGTTGAGGGAATGAAAGAAAGCTGGACTGAAAAGAAAATTGGAACTAATTTTTCAGCAAAATCTTTGTTTGAAGTTCTAATTCTGCAGCACAAATGATCGAGACATTATTTTCCTTTTTCCTTTAAAGTAAGACCGAATGTTTTCCTGTGTCCTGCAGGACATAGACAGAAGTTGGAAGAGCAGAGTAAAAATGCCAGCCTGGCCTTCTCAGAACGCCTCAGTGAATTAGAGCAGCTACGTCGCTCGGCCATGAGGCTCAGCCCTCATCACCCCACTACCGCTCCCAACCCGCGGCCCTCACTGAATCCCACAACCGCCTTTAACCCTCAGGCACCAAGCCAAATTCAAGGTAGGTACTCGAGAGCTATGCAGATTGAGGCACGGAAAAGATTAGAGTCTCTGATTTTTTTTTGAGTTACTATGTTGAACTACCTCTTTAATGTAGCTTTATAATCTCTTGAAACATCTGCAGCTTTCATAATATATCTCATCAACTGTATTCCTGAAAGGTGATTGGGGGGGTAGAAGTTATTGTTAGTGATTTGTTTCATGCATACACTCCGACTGAATACCTTTCCCTGTTAACTTTAATGGAGAGGGGTTTGGTAGCATTATGCTAAATGTTGCCCCAAAAAATCCATCAAATGTAATTTCTATCCTCAAGATCCAATTGCTCTTATCTGTCTGTGACCTGTACACAAAGCAGGCATAACATATTTTGCACCAACATTTAATTTTTCCTAAAACAAAAGCAAAATACTGCAGGTGCTGGAGTGCAAAGTGCTGGAGAAACTCAGCTGAAATGGCAGCATTTGTGGAGAGAGAGAGAGAGAGAGACAGAGTTAGCTTTTCGAGTCGGATATGACTTTCTTCAAAACTGAAGAGAGAAAGATGATGGGTATTGTGCTGAGAAACAGATGGGGAGGAGCAAGTGGAATAGAGGAGACGGTTAGAGAATGAGAGAGGTCAAACATTCAAGGTGGCACAAAACAAAAGGCAAAGAGAGTGGTAGTGGTTGTAGCAAAATGAGGTAGGATCAGAGTAGGTGTTATAAGCAGAACATGGGCCAGAGCTGGAGAAAGCTAAACTAAGAAAACCAGACATTGCAAAGGTTAGGACAGGTGGAGGAAACAAAAAAGTTTAAGGTCTGAAATTGTTAAACTCAGTGTTGATTCCAGGAGGTTGCAAAGTGCTTAAATAGAAAATGAGGCACTGTTGCTCCAGCTTGCTTTGGGGTTCACTGGATGACTACAGCAAGCAGAGGACAGAAATGTGAACAGGTTGATGTATTAAAATGGCAAACCCCTGGAAGTTCAGCTGCTGGTCTAATTGGAGTTGCTTTGCAAAGTGATCAGTTAATCTGTATTTGAGCTCTCCAATGTAGAGGAGACCACATTATGAGCAGTGAAAACATTTGATTAGATTGAGTGAAGTGCCAGTCAATTGCTGCTTCACCTGAAAGGAATGCTTCAGGCCTTGTATTTCTTTCAATCTAGTCCAGTGTATTTGCTGCTCACAACATGGTCACCCCAACACTGATGAGACCAAGTGTAGGCTGGATAACTGTTTCACAGAACACACCCCCAGCTCTGCCTGCACGAGTGACACTGACCTTCTAGTCACTTGCCATTTTAGTGGACCACTTTGCCTTGATGCACATCATGTCTTAGGCCAGCTACAGTGTTTCACAGCTACAGTGTACCTGGCTTCCTCACAACAGTTTTCTAAAGTATAAAAGCCATCACTTTTCTGCTTATCTCATCAATTCTGAAGAAGCTTCACACTGAACTTGAAACATTGACTGTTTCTCTCATTGCAGACACTGCCAGACCCCGTAAGTTTCTCCAGCATGTTATGTTTAGATTTGGACCAAATTCCTCAACATTTGACTGATCATTCACCTCAGATGCTCTTATTACGTTTCTCTCCACAATTTTAATGGTGCAATGAAACCATTGTGTACTGGAAAAATCAATCATAATCATTTTGACAGCATTATTCCAACTGTCATTTCTACCCAGGGATTTTTACTTTCTGGCATATTTCAGACTTATCAAGTCAGGAAATGATTGTTCTTCCATTTTGGGTATTAGACTAATTCAGTTAGATACAGAATAAACCTCCTTCTCCTTTTTCCAACAATATTCCTCAGCCTCTGACCTCTGAAGAGCTTTCCTTCCTGCATTCATATTCTGTTCCCAGTGCAGGGACAACACTCACTGCTCACTCTGCAAAGTTTCATGCGGACTCCCTGTCATCGGGCACCATTTCAGCAGTGCATTATCTCCAGAGGATCTGTGCTAAAAGCAGCAATGTTGTTTAACTTGTCAGATCAAAAACATCTCACTGAGGCACACTGTTAAACCAGATTTTGACTCACTCAAAAACCCATTCAATTGCTTAGAAATAAATTCAGGCTCAAATCTGGAAGTATGAATTAAGAAATAAAAATTAGATTTTGATCAACGTAGAGAATATGATTACTTCTTATTAAGTTATTAAAAATTCACTTAGTCCTACATTACTCTGAACTTTGACAGCTATCTAAAGTGCAGGATTATTGGTGAAGTATTCCAAGTTCACATTATTGATCTCATTTCAATACCAAGTCTATCAGCAAAGACTGCAGTAGTGCATCCTAAGCACTTGTGGATTTCAATGTTTAACTGAACATATGAATACACCAGAACTTGCTGTCAAATTTACCCCATAATAACAGCAAATGTTAATTACTTCATCATTGTGAATACAGTTATGTCTGGACCCTTTTGCATTCCCCACCCTTGCCACCTTCCAAAGAAGTTTGATGAATACATGGGAATCTAAGCATTAACCCAACTGCTCAGGAAAAAGTCGCAGGAGACTTAACAGTATACAAATGTATAGTCCTGGAAATTCCTCACAATTGCCTCTGCATTGCTGGCATTACTCTAGCCAATGTTCAGCAAGCATGTGCAAATGAGGTTTCTGATAGACTTTCAGTAAAATAATATCAGTGGAACAGGGATAACTTCAAGGAAATACCCAAACACAATTTTTACTTTTACAAATCGACCTGTTTGGACATGTTATGACACACCTTTATGGTGATCGCATCCTGGAGGTGGGAATGAACGCTGACCTTCTGGCCTAGTGGTAGGGCCTCCCAAACCTCTAAACATTTCTAAACAGTGACATTTTGTGTGTTAAGCAAACATGCCAACCCTTAAACAACGGAAGCAGCTGACCAGGATCAGAATAAATGTAATGCAATGACACATGGCTGCAGAGTACTAAGATTCAGACTCTGATGTTAATTACGTTCAAGCACACTGCCTTGAATTCCATCATATATTCACACTGATGTATTTATATAAGTTTCTGTGGTAGGGTTGACTGGCTTTTAGTTTATTGGACTGCTTCCAATATCAATGCAAAACCTCATTTGAACCTTGCACAGGTGCTAGGTACAGTGTCTACAGAACAAAAGAGCAATTTATTTTTGTAAATTCAGAGCAAATGTATGAGTAAAAGCTACTAACAAGCTTACTAAACTACAGTTCAGTACAATTTTGCCATGATTTTCAAATCTCGGTGGAGAATGCTTAATTCTCTCCAATCTATAGGAAATTGAATGTTCCATTTGGCTCCTGACTATCCTTTAATACTTGAGTGAGTTTAGTTCCTGTGAGACAGACTTTCACTATGCCATTGTCAATTAGTGATGAAACTGCAGCAGTTTTCAATAGCAGTGTAGGCACAGCTTCTTCAGCTTATTCAGTACTTCTATCGTATCAAAGGTATGGCTGAACAGAAGGAACATGATTGCACATGTTTCCAAAGAATCAGCTGACAGATTGAAGGAACCTGTTCTACAACCTGCACACATTTTACGACTAGCTGTAATATTTTCCTGCTTAACTATTGGATTCATTGTTCAACCTACAGTTTTATGTGTAAATATCTATTTATGTAATCTATATGTATATGAAATTCAGTCTTTAATGGAGGACGTATGATTCATAAATATAGGGCTCAGTTGTTCAGTGCACTCCACCACCCCCCCCAATGCTGAGATTGATGGCAGGGACATTTAATCAAGTGGGAGTGTGGTGGTTGGGGACCCTGGTGCCTTTTTGCTTCTCCCTCAATTAAGCTCAAGGATGGCTTCCTCCCACCTTCAACCAATCTTAAGTAGGCAACAAATACTCAATTAGGCAACTCATCCCACTGTGGGTGGGCGATCTCTCCATGCAGGGAGCCCAAACCAAAATGAAACCTCAGGCATCCAAGGTCGCTTTTAAAAAGCCCCCAGTGTCCGATTGAGGAACCCAGCACCAGGAGGGGAGAAGGGAACCCACTCAGAGCTCTGAGCTGCCTCGGCTGCTGCCCTGCTCTCTCGTGAACATTTTCCTGCAATTCCCCTTCAGCCATCACTTACCTGTGGCCCACTCACAGATTCTGGGTCTCGGGTGGGTGCAATACCGACAGCAGGCACCACTTTTTTGGTGGCGCCGTTGAGCAATGAAGAATAGCTCTGGCCAGTGAAACATTAGCTTTCACTGTCCTTAATCCCTCAGAAAGCCCACCACTGCCCATTAAACAGCACTTTATATGACAGGCCTTCCTGGAAAAAAATGTGGAACTCTCCAGCCAGCAGGCAAGAACCTGGTCAACTGCAATAAATTCCACCCATGGTTCGATATATGTTCATGGTTTCATAATTTCACAAACTGAAATCTATTTATTGTCATTATTATAACTAAGCCATTGCTTTCAGTATTCTTAATAAAGCAATTTGAAGAAAATGTGGGACAAAATTTCTACACAACACAGTCATTTCATTGATGCGTGCTGAGACAAGTGGAAGCTGTGTTCAATGCCAGCCTGCTGTTTCTGCTAATGCATTGAAGCAAAAGCACCTGCTCATTCAATAACTCGACCAAACAAGTTGTTACCTGGTTGTGGGACCAATTGGCCACCACATCACACAGGTTGGCAGATGAAAGATGGCTTTGTCTCAAACTCACATCGTCAAACACTTCCTTTTCATAATACGTAAGCGATTTAATCTGATACCTTGTTTTGATGAATTAAGTTGAGCATTTTTCTATGAACCTTTGTGCTGCCTTGCAATGACTGTCTTCTTTTAATTATGCCCCCCTTTTCCATTCAAATGGGTTCATGACCAGGAAGACTCAAGTATAATCCTGTCCTCCCTGAATCTGACTGCTATCCCAACATCAAAAGTGTTAATGTTCACTGGAATTGTACATTTGCAGTCATTTTTGTATCACTTGAGTCCTGGCTGTATTCTGGGGTGGGATTTATCCATCCAAGAAGCTGGGGGCCCAATAGATTTGCATTTTGTAGTGTATAATGCGTGGATAAGCCCCTGATTCTATTTTAACTGTCTTACTGTTAACAATTCACTTGGAGAGTCTGAGTTGCTGCAGCTACATGTATGTTGTAGTCTGGAGCTCTGGGTAGTGATGGTAGAGATCCCAACATTGTTTCCTTCACATCGCTGACCAGGAACATTTCTTACTGCCTGCCATTGGTGTGTGATGACCGGATTCGCAATCTGGTACTCAACTGGTTTGACTGCATTAGGAGAGCAATATGCTTGGCTCTCCAGTCCCAGAGTTGGACTCAAACTCTGAACCGCTGGCTTAGAGGCAAGGGTGCTGTATTAAAGCTCTGGCAGTCTGCAGCTGACCTCAAGTGATTTGTTTTATTTTCCCCAGACATGTCGGACAGAGGGTAATTAGCACCCAAATTTGCCTCCTGGGAGCTGGAGCTTAAGGTGGATGGGGATGCATGTGCATGCTGCCCATGGTGCTTGCCCTGAAATATTGATGCCTTTTGGAGGTTCAGAGGAAAGAGCTGTGAGCTGGTTACTGTTCCAACATTACTATAGGGAATTGTCCCCATTTAGTTTCTATTCAGTGAATGGAAGAATGGGAAACTTTATATCAATGAGACAAGGGGATGCAATAAGAAAGGTGTTAGTACATGCTAATATACCTCTTGCAGCTCACTAGCAAGAATCCCATCTCATCATTCAACACTTAGTTGGTAAGCGGGACTTCTTGCTCACGAAAGCAGGAAGCTCCTCACTGCCATCTCATGCAATTCTTCCAATTTTCTCACCAGTGCCCACATGGTTTAGGGTTTGGGAAGATTCCATTTTTAGATGCTAACACTGAAGACTTAATTTTTGCCAAGCGCTTTGGTAAAGCTAAAGGTGTTCAAGGTGGCATCATTAGACCCTTAAAACCAAGAGGAAACCCTTGTAGTAGAATTGCTCTGGCCTACTTTTCTTGCCCTTGGCCCTGACATAGGGCATTGAGGGCTTATAATCAGACATGAACAGTGCAGTAGACAGATGGTCTTTTCCATGCAGCAGACAGATGATCTCCTTTCCCAGCCCATGCCAAAGGAAGTTGCCCTGTATCCGGAATACGTTTCGGGTGTCATCCAAAAGCAGCTATCCCTTTTACTTTCCTGCGACCACCTGTCACCCGCACCACTTCCATCCTCCCTCAACCCCACTAACCTCACAACCTCCAAATAAATCGAGATAGCAAACCTGGAAAGTTATTTCAGTTTAAATTATAATAAAAGGACAATAAACACAGGTTCCTAACACTGAAAGGTACATTCACAATGAGTACTTAGAATAAGCACATAGAAAGAATGTAAAGTCAGTTGGTGGGGGCAAAAATCTGGTTTTACAGAGACATTTGGACATTGGGTCAATCCCACCTGAATGGAAAAAGGTTAGAATTGGTTTTAAAGATGATTCTGTATTCATGAAGGGTTTTGATGGATAAACAGGGAAAAATGATTTCCTCTTATTCATATGTCAGTTAGGAACAGTTGGCAATAAAGTGCTGTTAGGAGAGAATTCTTAGTAGAGTCACTTTATGTTATACAGCACGGAAATGGACACTTCGGTCCAAGTCATCCACATTGACCAGATGTCCTAAAGTGATTTGGTCCCATTTGCCAGCATTTGGCCCGTATCCCTCTAACCCCTTCCTATTCATGTACCCAACCAGATGCCTTTTAAATGTTGTAATTGTACCCACCTCCACCATCTCCCCTGGCAGCTCATTCCATTCTCACACCATCCTCTCTGTGAAAAAGTTGCCTTTCAGATCCCTTTTAAATCTTTCTCCTCTGACCTTAAACCTATGCCCTCTAGTTTTGTACTCTCCTGCCCAGGGAAAATGATATTGACTACTCACCCTATCCATCATTTTATAAACCTCTTTAAGGTCATCCCTCAGTCACAGATGCTGTCAGGAAGAAAAGCCCAGCCTATTCAGCTTCTCCCTATGGCTCAAACCTTCCAATCCTGGCAACCTCCTTGTAAATTTTTTCTGAATCTTTTCAAGTTTAACAACAATCTTCCGGCTGCAGGCAACCAGAATTGAATGCAGTATTCTAAAAGAGGCCTCACCAATGTCCTACTCAGCTGCAACATGATGTCCCAACTCCTATACTCACTGCACTAACCAATGAAGGCAGATGTGCCAAATGCCTTCATCACCATCCTGTATACCTGCGACTCCACATTGAAGGAACCAAGTACCTGCACTCCAAAGTCTCTTTGTTCAGCAACATTCCCCAGGGCTCTGCTATTAATTGTATACATTCTGCCATGATTTGCTTTACCAAAATGCAAAAACTCACATTTATTTAAATTCAACTTCAAGAGCCACTCCCACATCCACTAGCCCATCTGATCAAGATCCCGTTACACATTGCAAAATCTTCTTCACTGTCCACTACACCAGCAATTTACATCATCTGCAAACTTACCAATCATATCTCCTACATTCATACCTAACTGATTTTTATACATCACAAAAAACAGTGGACACAGCACCAATCCTTGTGGCACACCTGTCGTCACAGGGCTACAGTCCAAAAAAAAACTCTCCATCACTGCCCTCTGTCTCCTAACTTCAGGCCAATTTTGTATCTAGCTGGCTAGCTCCCCCTGTATTCCAGGTAATCTAACCTTGCGAACCAGTCTGCCATACGGAACCGTGTCAAATGCCTTGCTGAAGTTAATATAGACAACATTGAATGTTTTGTCACAGGAAGAAGTCAAGGCATTTGTATTACATCAAGGAAGAGTAAGTAGACATTTGAACCAGAGGAAGTTTCAGATTGCTGGGGGAACCAGAGGGTAAACTAACAGTGTAGGGTTACTTTTAGATTGTTCTAGCAAAAAGCCAGCACAAACACGATGGGCCAAATGGTGTGAAACTCCCATTCTATGGGGTCTGAAGGGCAAGTTATTTTCAAGCTCCATGAGTTAACATAAACCATATGGACTTCCTCATCCATATTTAACTTGGTCATAGTAGCATAGAGCTGCTGGCACCCATCAAATAAAGCAGTAAGAATCCACACTGGTAGGACAGGAGGGTTAAGTTGGAAAGTACATTCTTTTTTAATTCTGACAAGATAACATACACATTTTTTTGCATTACTTATTCAGTCTCAATATGTTTTGAGTTTTCAAGAATATTTTAAAAATGTCTTAATAAAAGGATTCAGATTTTATCTGTAGGCTTTTTTATTTGAACAGAGAAGTAGTTTTGAAACCAAGATTTTCACTGTACTGAATTCAAATTGGATAATTTAAATCATATGTGCGAAGAGTAAAGGGAACAGATTTATTGTCAAACTGCTATTGTCTTTTATGAATGGACTTGCAACAGCTAGCTAAATTAAAGCAAACTACTTCTACAAGTTGGACAAATATATTTATGGATTTAAAAAATATATAATATTATGGCACATCATAACTTTAGGGTTACAGGAATATCAATGTAACAAGCCATGTTTTTTTTAGTAAGTCTTTAAAGCAATGTACAGCATTCTGATATAGTGGTCACCACAGTGCTGTATGTATTGGCTCTTTGATAAGGTTAAAAAATGAGGTCTGCAGATGCTGGAGATCACAGCTGAAAATGTGTTGCTGGTTAAAGCACAGCAGGTCAAGCAGCATCCAAGGAATAGGAAATTTGACGTTTCGGGCATAAGCCCTTCATCAAGAATGAGAAAAGTGTGCCAAGCAGGCTAAGATAAAAGGTGGGGAGGAGGGACTTGGGGGAGGGGCGATGGAGATGTGATAGGTGGAAGGAGGTCAAGGTGAGGGTGATAGGCCGGAGTGGGGTGGGGGCGGAGAGGTCAGGAAGAAGATTGCAGGTTAGGAGGGCAGTGCTGAGTTGAGGGAACCGACTGAGACAAGGTGGGGGGAGGGGAAATGAGGAAACTGGAGAAATCTGAGTTTATCCCTTGTGGTTGGAGGGTTCCCAGACGGAAGATGAGGCGCTCCTCCTCCAGCCGTCGTGTTGTTATGTTCTGCCGGTGGAGGAGTCCAAGGACCTGCATGTCCTCGGTGGAGTGGGAGGGAGAGTTAAAGTGTTGAGCCACGGGGTGGTTGGGTTGGTTGGTCCGGGCGTCCCAGAGGTGTTCTCTGAAGCGTTCTGCAAATAAGCGGCCCGTCTCCCCAATATAGAGGAGGCCACATCGGGTGCAGTGGATGCAATAGATGATATGTGTGGAGGTACAGGTGAACTTGTGGCAGATATGGAAGGATCCCTCGGGGCCTAGGAGGGAAGTGAGGGAGGAGGTGTGGGCGCAAGTTTTACATTTCCTGCGGTTGCAGGGGAATGTGCCGGGAGTGGAGGTTGGGTTGGTGGGGGGTGTGGACCTGACGAGGGAGTCACGAAGGGAGTGGTCTTTGCGGAACGCTGATAGGGGAGGGGAGGGAAATATATCCCTGGTGGTGGGGTCCGTTTGGAGGTGGACATTTGATAAGGTTGGACATTTACTGTTTCTGAAAGCATACAGGCTTTTAGAAATAAATCCTGCCTCCCCTCACCCCAACTCATTTCTCCCCAAAGAGCTGATTTGCTGGGATTTGGTTCCGACAGACCCTTGACACTATATCCAAGTGTTCATTTCTCAAGTATCAGTGAATGTTGGCGAGCTATTTCATCATGGAAGACAATGTAGCCAAGCTGCGTCCTTTCCACATGTACAGTTCCCAGCAGAGGTTTGGATTTTAATCAGAAAAGCTAGCTAATTTCTTTTACCACTTCCAGAGTAAGAATTTTGATGCGAGTTAGAGCAGCCAACAACTGCTCTGATTGAGTTCAGCTATCTCAGCACTGTATCAGGAATTAGAACTGGGATCTTATGGGC
The DNA here is from genome assembly GCF_020745735.1 of Hemiscyllium ocellatum. Taxonomy (NCBI): domain Eukaryota; kingdom Metazoa; phylum Chordata; class Chondrichthyes; order Orectolobiformes; family Hemiscylliidae; genus Hemiscyllium; species Hemiscyllium ocellatum. Next base: position 79,177,180 of record NC_083412.1, read on the forward strand.
ACACCACACTGTTCATCCAATGAATCATCAACACAACATGGAGATTTGTTTTTCATCCTTTTTCTGTGTTATTTTGTGGTAACACTTGACTTCGATCTGTGCAGTCATGATTCAATACCAAACAAAAAAAAAACCAAAGAACTGAAGATGTTGGAAATCGGAAACAAGATCAGAAATTGGTGGAAAAATTCAGCAAGTCTGGCAGCATCTGTGAAGAGAAAGCAGAGTTAATTCTTCGTGTCCAGTGACTTTTCTTTCTTGCTGCAAGAACTGCTGAATTTTTCCAGCGATTTCTGATTTTGTTCCCTTCTTCTGAAGGAAGTTTATGACTCAGTACAACTTGGGTTTTGACTTTATGAAGCCCTGTCTTAAGATCTTGATGTGGTTGAACTGAAAACTTATCAGTAAAAAGTGAGGTCTGCAGATGCTGGAGATCAGAGCTGAAAATGTGTTGCTGGTTAAAGCGCAGCAGGTCAGGCAGCATCCAAGGAGCAGGAGATTCGACGTTTCAGGCATAAGCCCTTCTTCAGGAAGAAGGGCTTATGCCCGAAACATCGAATCTCCTGTTCCTTGGATGCTGCCTGACCTGCTGCGCTTTAACCAGCAACACATTTTCAGCTCTGAAAACTTATCAGTTCAAATGTCACTCTAGAAACCTGAGAACTGAATCCAAGTTGACATTTCAGTGCGAAAGCTATATAGGCACTGTTAAAGTGCCACTTTTCAGTTAAATTATTAAAACTAAGAATGCTATATGTGTTCTTATGGTTGGTTGTAAACAATCCAGTGGCACTATTTTGAAAAAGAGCAGGAGTGTTCTCCCTCATGACCTGGTCAATATATATGCCTCAACCAACACCTAATAACTCATTGTCATCTCATTGTTATTTGAGAGTTTGCACAAATTGGCTGCTGCGTTTCCCACATTTCAGAAGTGGCTGTATTTATAAAGTATTTAGTTGGCTGTAAGGCATTCTGGGGCATCTTACGGCAGTGCTTCCCAAACTCTTTCCCAGTGTGATCCCATATCAAGACTTGAAAATTGTCATGGCCCCTTGGTGTTTGGTAGGGGGAGCAGTTTGCATGGTCAAGGAGAAGATATTTGACAGCAGGGATAGGAGGTTCTGCCTCAGAGCCCATGATTACAAGAGAAAAGCTTACGATCCCACTTTGGGTCCCAAACCCACTTTGGCTGCCTCAAGATTTTGCAGTATTTGAATAACTGAAGATTTTCTGTAACCAAGTGCTCCATTCTCAGTATAAAATGGACCGAACCTTCGCCAATTTTCAGCAGTTCACTTTCACTTCCAGATTTGAACTCTAAATAGATTTGGCATTTGCTGGATGTGTTGCACATCTTCTCACCAAGGATTGAAATGAAACAAAGTCCGATTCTGATTTTATTCAAGCGCACAAGTATTTGTCTGAAATTCCTCTCTATTATTGCACCAGAGCTATTTATCAATTTATTGAAAATGGGTTAACATCCCCATTAAAAAGAATTTCTGTCAAGCGAATTTGTTCAGTTCATTACCAGGAAACACAGATAGTACTTTCAGGGCTGTAACCTTCAGCACTTTGTTCTGCAGATTCAATGATGATCATTTATTTAGTTAATGGTGTTTATATTATTTATTTTAAAAATTCTTGCAATCATTTTCTTACAAGCTAAATTTTATAGAAAGGTTAAGTACAAAACAGTGAAAAACGAAATGAGATAAAAACCAATTGTTTTCTAGTGACATGGTGGAGTTAGTAGCATACTGGTAATGCCATTGGTAGAGTAATTTAGAGACCCAGGACTAATGCTGTGGGCTTGGAGGAGATTCATTTAACTCTATTGCAGGGAAGATGCCAAATAGGCCTGGTCTGACCTTTACAGATAGTCTGCAGACATTTGCCCAAGAAGGTGTCTGTTCACTGGTACCATCTCCACCTGATTAATGTGCGTGTGTTAAACTTTAAATTGTCGAGCCTCTGACTGGGCTGCAGCAGCACCAAATGGTTGGTACATGTTTTAGCTCTGAGATTTGGCTGAGATCTGAGTCTTGGCTCCAGATCAACTTAAACCTAACACCTGTCTGAGACAATGAGCGTCTTGTTAGTTGCCTGTGTAGTAGGAGTCACATTTGTATGATTTGGAAAAGGAGCAGAGGAAAAAGGGAATTTTTTTTAAAAATCAAGTGAACTGGCCCAAAATTTTGAGATAAACCTCTTAACATTGTGAAATATCTGAAACACGATACAAACATGCTGAATTAAAGTTACTGGGGAAAAATCAAATTGTCAGTTATGAATGAAACAGTCAACTTTCCTTTTATGAATCTGACTAAGTTGGATTTGGAAGCAATTAGACATGCATACAGTGAAGCCAAGCATTTCATCATCAGGTGGCTGTTTTAGATTCTGCATTTGGTTGAAGCTGATAGAGGTGAAGGTGAAGTCCTTGGCTTTCTTCACAGGCTTGGAGGAAGAATGAATATGAGACACTTCATAGAATCACAGAATCTCCACAGTGTGGAAGCATGGCCTTTCAGCTCATTGAGTCCACACTGACCCTCCACAGAGTATCCCACCCAGACTGACCCCCCACCCCATCCCCGCATTCAACATACCAACCCAACCAATCTACTTATATCTGAATACTGTGGGCAATTTAGCAAGGTCATAGTTTAGGGTCCTGACACACTTTAGTAAACCCTGCCTTAAGGTTTTGCAGTGTTTAAATAACTGAAGACTTTCTGTAACCAAATGTTCCATTCTCAGTATAAAATGGACCTAATCTCCACCAATAGGATATTTTCAATAGTTCACTTTTCACTTCCAGATTTGATCTCACTTAAGCTCGAGTACAACAGAATATGAAAATTAGGATGAGAATAAGTAAGCCCACACCCTTGCTCTTCTGAGGGATTTATCTGTCCCAGTGTTATCAAACAAATAACTGCAAACCTGTTATGCAAAAATACACTCTCTCTTCTCACAGCCCACTGTGATGATGGTTGTAAAATAGGTTTTAAACTCATCGTCACATTATAGAAGTGCTGTAGCATGTGCATATTGAATAGACTCTGCATCTTGCTTCTTGCCCTGCTGGAAGTGCATGTGTCTGGATGTCAGCTTCAGCTTTGACAGTGAGCTCACCTATTGAGGTGCATGAAGACCAACTGTCTGTACAATGATCAGGTGCTGTCCCGAATGAGTCCTCTTTAACCCAGTCCTGATACTGAGATCAGCCGGAAAGAAAAAAATATAGTACATCATTTTCATATCATTTTCACATCATTTAAATCACAACCTCTGAGTTATTTTTGAAGCACCATTGCAGTTAAGAATGAAAAAAGAGATGCTAGCTGTGTAATTTTATTTTGATGTGATTGAGTCCGGGGAAGTGGGGACATGTTGGTGAACACACCAAGAGGATCTCCTGCTCTTCTGTGACTTACACAACTGGGGATCACTTCAGATAACCTGTCAAGGAAGAAGATGGGGAGGGGGCTTCTCGACCGTATTCAACACCTCTTCAGCTGCTTCAGATTAAACATTCACATCCAAAGTGAGATTTGAACGAGTGTCCCTTCAGACCCTACCAACGTGACACAAAGTGTGTTCCTAGCAGAGGATTCATACTGGAGGTTGGCTTTGTTGGGATCGAATCTGCCTGGGCTCAGCCTGCTCCCGGTCGCTCAACTGCTCACTGGGATAAATTGAATCTCAGGCAAAGTTTCACTTTGTTGCATTATAGTTAGAACTTTTTCACAAGGGCTGTGTTCTAGCATGGTACTCAGATTCTCTGCAAATTACAAACAACTGTACATAAGAAGGTCACTTGGAGAAAACATTCTGAGAAAATACATGACCAAGGAGCTTCATGCCATGAGTCTATCTTTTAGACCAGGAAACCAACAACATTGTACAAATGTCAATGTGTGCATGCATGTAATTATTTTCTGTGTATTAGAGTGCCTTACGTGTTGCTACAGACAAGCAATAGGGCAGGAAACCAGAAAGACACAATTAGCAACCGGTATGAGTGAAGTTAATCAACTTAATTCACCTTATGGTGCATTGAATTACCAGCATTAGAATCCAATACAATGGTAAATGTAACACTCTTAACCAGTTTCTTGAGTCATAGACTCATAGAGATGTACAGCATGGAAACAGACCCTTCGGTCCAACCCATCCATGCCGAACAGATGTCCCAACCCAATCTAATCCCACCTACCAGCACCCGGCCCATATCCCTCCAAACCCTTCCTATTCATATACACATCCAAATGTCTCTTAAATGTTGCAATTGTACCAGCATCCACCACATCCTCTGGCAGCTCATTCCATACCCGTACCATCCTCTGCCCCTTAGGTCTCTTTTATATCTTTCCCCTCTCACCCTAAACCTATGCCCTCTAGTTCTGGACTCCCCAACCCTGGGCAAAAGACTTAGGATAAATAGACAATCTATGCCCCTCCTAATTTTGTAAACCTCTATAAGGTCACCCCTCAGCCTCCGACGCTCCAGGGAAAACAGCCCCAGCTTGTTCAGCCTCTCCCTGTAGCACAGATCCTCCAACCCTGGCAACATCCTTGTAAATCTTTTCTGAACACTTTCAAGTTTCACAACATCTTTCCGATAGGAAGGAGACCAGAATTGCACGCAATATTCCAACAGTGGCCAAACCAATGTCCTGTACAGTCGCAACATGACCTCCCAACTCCTGTACTCAATACTCTGACCAATAAAGGAAAGCATACCAAATGCCTTCTTCACTATCCTATCTACCTGCGACTTCACTTTCAAGAAGCTATGAACCTGCACTCCAAGATCTCTTTGTTCAGCAACACTCTCTATGACCTTACCATTCAGTGTATAAGCCCTGCTAAGATTTGCTTTCCCAAAATGCAGCACTTCGCATTTATCTGAATTAAACTCCATCTGCCACTTCTCAGCCCATTGGCCCATCTGGTCAAGATCCTGTTGTAATCTGAGGTAACCCTCTTCGCTATCCACTACACCTCCAAATTTGGTGTCATCTGTAAACTTACTAACTGTACCTCCTATGCTCGCATCCAAATCATTTATGTAAATGACAAAAAGTAGTGGGGTTAACACCGATCCTTGTGGCACTCCACTGATCACAAGCCTCCAGTCTGAAAAACAACCCTCCACCACCACCCTCTGTCTTCTACCTTTGAGCTAGTTCTATATCCAAATGGCTAGTTCTCCCTGTATTCCATGAGATCTAACCTTGCTAATCAGTCTCCCATGGGGAACCTTGTCAAACGCCTTACTGAAGTCCATATAGGTCACATCTACTGCTCTTGCTGCATCTCTCCAATAAGCTATTTCTCAACCAGAGAGAGCTACCAATAATAAATTGTCTGAGCCACTCTGTATGTATGTAAAAAGCTGGAAGGACTCAGAGATAAGATTTCTCAGTGTGTTCCAACTGTTCGGTGAACGAAGTATTTATTCAAAAGAAACCTCAGGTGTTCAATCCAAAAAAAAGCCAAGGTTCACTATTTTCTTCAGAGGTACAAGTGATGGCAGAGGGAAAAGAGCTAAATTAGTAGTTCACGCGTCTAAGATTGCTGCACTATGAAGATGAAATATTAGCAAATATCAATGTCTTCTTTCAAAGAAAAATACTGAATAGGAATAATGAACAGATAACATGTATTCCCTCATTTACCACACATCTGTTTCCAGTCAAGAGCAACAGCAAATGATACATCCATTGTAATCAGAGTAAAGGAAAACATTGCAATTACAAGATAATACATGGCTTGGAAACGGTGGATGCTAGGAAATTGTTTCCGTTAGGCGAGGAAACTAGGACCCGTGGACACAGCCTTAGAATTAGAGGGGGTCAATTCAGAACAGAAATGTGGAGACATTTCTTCAGCCAGAGAGTGGAGGGTCTGTGGAATTCATTGCCGCAGAGTGCAGTGGAGGCCGGGACGCTAAATGTTTTCAAGGCAGAGATTGATAAATTCTTGATGTCACAAGGAATTAAGGGCTACGGGGAGAATGCGGGTAAGTGGAGTTGAAATGCCCATCAGCCATGATTGAATGGCGGAATGGACTCGATGGGCCGAATGGCCTTACTTCCACTCCTCTGTCTTATGGTCTTATGTTGGGTCTTTTTACTGTATACAACAATGGTTCTGAAGGGATTAATGATCAGATTGCATTTACTCTATTCTACCAATGTCTGTGGGGAGAATCAAGGAGTTCTACTCTAGATTTCTAGAAGAAGCAGATGGATCTGTACCAGCTTCCTAAAGTCCGAATAATTACGCCTGACCAAAATGCAGTTGTGCTTATTGCTATCGTGCAATAAACTTTCTTCCTCTCTAAGAAAGATGACTCCTCTGTGGAATTTTCACAGTGGTGTATCCTCTATCACTATTCACTGGATGGGCCCAGACAAAGCAAAGGAGGATTGATTGCAGCAAACTATCCCAAACAACCCATACCCAGTACCACACACTGGTAGATGTGGTAAATACCATAAGGTGCCAACAGTTACCATATGGAAAAATACCACACTGTTCACATCTCACAGAGACAGCTCAAAATGCTTCATGTATAAGTAATTACTTGCAAGTACAGTGATTGTTGGCAATGCTAACCCCAGCTTCTAGTTGGTATGCAAGAGCCCGGTTGAATTGACTCACCTGCCAGTTTATTCTCTTTGCCTGAGGGGAATTACTTTATTGCTGCTCAGCACCACCCAATCATGAGGCAATTCTGAGTCGGAAGTCACTATGTGAGGAATCCTGGACGTGCATCCAACTACTTTGAACCATGTTTATTGTGTATCAACATCAGGCATGTAACAGGTCAGTCATAATGTAACTGACTTAACAACTTACTGCTATTATGGATGTCAGTGAGTGAGACAGAGCTATTCTACAAGTTTACATTACAAACATTTTAGGTCAGAGACTGCTGTGTTGAAAACTAGTGCATATTTTGCCTAAACTTTCTGTCTCCTCTATTTTAAGGGCGGTATTCACCCATTTACTTAATTGGGTTAATGATTACAATAAAAAAAACTGAGGAGAGGTGTTCCAGACAAACGCCCCCACAGTATGATTTCAAGGCATCTGGTAATTGGCAAGAAAATTACTAAAGCAATTTTCCTCATGCACAATATGAATTTAGTCTGGTATGTATAGAGTATTGGGCCACTGGGGAAGTTTTAGATCAAATTCTTCATTACTGTTATGACTAACTTAAGAATGAATTAACTAGCTCCTTATTTGTGCTATGACTTTTCAGCTAATGAATTACCCCTGATAATCAGCGACAGTTTGATGTGGAAACATGAGGCAGCTAAATTGCAAACAGCAAAGCCCCATAAACAATTGTGATACATTTGGTGTCATCTTAGAGCCATAGAATCATATAACACCGAAATAGACCTTACAGCCCAACTCATCCATGCTGACCAAATTTCTGAAACTGAACTAGTCACATTTGTCTGCATTTGGCCCATATCCCTCTAAACCTTTCCTATCCATGTACTTTTCAAATGTCTTTTAAATATTTTTCTTCTACTCGCCTCTACCACTTCCTCTGGCAACCCCGTCTCTGTATCTCCACCTCTGTGTGTCCTCTGCTGCCCTTACTCGTTGCACATAGGGTAACCATATCCAGTCCATTATATCTGCCATTCATTTTGAGTAGATAACTGACTGGCTAATCTGTTTAGTTGATGTTTATTGAGAGATACGTTTCTGACCAAGGCTTCATGAGAACCCCCATTCTCTTTTTTGAGAATGGACAAGTATTGTTTTAATATATTTTTAAAGATATATATTTTAAATTTATTACATATTAAAGATTGGAGAAGTCGCTGAAGTGAACTGATCCATTCATTGAGGAGAGTTGAACAAAAGTTTTAATATGTATTAAGAAAATCTATTTGTATGCAACTATTGTATAGTTGCCATCAGTCCTTAACTATGAGATTTGTAAATGCCATAATTCTAGCCAACACCATTTCTTAACTTGGTATTAGATAATTGGCCATTCAGTGCTGCTACTTGTGGACTGTTGTGTGCAAAACAGCTGCTAACAGTGTCCGTATTTAAAGATGATTATACTTTGAGATGTTTGTGAAATGTGACAAGACACTGTGTTGATACCACATTTTCTTTTACCCTGACGCCGCACCTTCCACTTAATTTTCCATAGAGTTTTCCTAATAATTGAAGACATGGATGCTTGTTCATCCATTACTGTCAATGAGTCAGTCAGAATCCTGTCTGTGCCTGAAGCAATGATTTAGTGAATTGTCCGCTGTTAGCAAACAATCTTTTGAGATTGCTACACTCTCCTTTAAATTGCGGATGCTGCTAAATGAGTGTCAAAAGAATTTCGACCACAAATGACGAGAAAATATTTTTCATTTTTTTTGAAGACTACACCATGGCGCCAAACGGATATCAGCTGACAGTTGTCACCCACTCAGTGTCTGCAGCCCACGCAGTCTTGCTTAAAACAAATACACATTCATTTTGAGTTTAAAATGTCAGTCATAACGTAATACCCCTGCAAATTCATCTGTTTCTCACCCCAGTGCAAGCAAGGAGTGTTAGGGGTGCCTGAGCAACACCATTCACCTGCCTGCTCCAGCTTGGAGGCAACTGTAAGTCTTTGAAAGTAAGGCAGAGCTGCAGGCCCCTCAGGTTGGCATTTTGGCCAATGCTGCGTCTCTGGGAGTCTCAGAGATTATTCTTTCATGTGTAAAGCCCTGATCATTACTAACATAGGATCACACAAGAAGAAAACAAGGAAGCCATTAATCCATACAGCTGACGTCCACAAGGGCAACAATCCCAATATGTACACTCCCCATCCCTATTAAAACCATGAGATCACATGGGAGAGGTGAGAAGCTAGATATAAATACAGGCCAAATTGGTGGTGGTGTGGGGGTTTGTCGTGTGTGTGGCCTGTGGTATGTAGGGGTGGTAAGATATCTGGAACATTCCTCCCCAATCAATCGAGACAGTCAAAACTAATTGAGAAGATCATTCTGTCCCTGAATTCCCTATTGTACCTATCCTTTGTAAGACGTGATGTCTGCAGCAGTCAGAACAAGTTTATGTCCTGCTCGAAGGAATTCAATGAGTTCATCACATGAGGCAACAGACATGAGTCTTGACATTTAACCTGGATCGAACCTTATCTAACCTTCCATATCCTAACATTATACTCCTGAACCCTAACAGCTAGATTCTCTCTATCCTGCTTGACTGGAATGAATATTTTGGAGAGCAGTGAAGCAAAGTGTGCTTGTCACTGACCTCAAAAAAAGCAGCCTGTCAAAGTCTATCGATCTCCATGGTAAGGATATCCCCTTCCCTGACCATTGTCTCTGCCATTTATTCAGCAGAGCTGTTTGCATCAATTAGAGCAGTCAGCCAATTGCAATGAAGTATTCTCACTGACACCAAACCACTGAATTCTTTTCCCTTCCAAGTTTTAAAAACAGTGAAATAGATGACTACAACATTCACATGGGATTGCCACATAAGCTCAAAACTATAAACAAACTTTAAAAATACCTTGTTTCTAACCATAGAACATGTCTATTATGTACCAACAACAGGCATGTGCAGATCATCATAACCTAGCTGAATTATGAAATAAGATCAAGAGCCTAACCAATCTACTGCTATTCTCATCTAACAAATATAGTCGGTGCCGATGTGGATGTGTATGAGTGCATGGGTATGAGTGAGTGAGACAGAGATATTCGAAAAGTTTACACAACAAACAGTTTGGGACTGAGACTACTGTGTTGAAAACTAGTGCATATTTTGCCAAAACCTTTTGTCTCCTCTATTTTAAGGGCGATATTCACCCATTTACTTAATTGGGTTAATGGCTACAATAAAAAAATTAGGAGAGATATTCCAGACAAATGGCCCCACAGTATGATTTCAAGGCATTTGGTAATTGGCAAGAAATGAGTAAAGCAGTTTTCTACATGCACAATCTGGATATAGTCTGATACGTATAGATTAGTGGTGATGTTTTAAATCAAAATCTTCATCACTGTTATGACTAACTTAAGAATTAATTGGCTTCAATATAGCACCTCATTCATGTAATGGCTTTTCAGCAAATGAAAAATTTTAAAATAAATGGAATTTATTATAACAAAGGAATTTGACTTTCAGCTGACATTGTTATTCCTTCAGAAATGATAAATTTGTTGAGTAGTAGTTTTGAACTCAGTTCACCTTTAAAATCTCAGTTACAACATAACAGTGGAGTTTCAAGACAGTTCAATGATTTTTAATTGTTTTCAGTGCAGAGGGTCCCAACAGTGTAGAATCACTGGCAGCAGCAGTTCGGCAGTTTTCCAGCCTGTCACAAAATCCTTGAAACACCCAGTTGCTGGGGCTGTAGAGCTGGATATACTGTCAGATTTAGTGCAGGACTGGTCAGGGAGTGCTCAGCAAACAGTCACACAGGCAAGAGAGGCAAAATACCATTTCTATTACATCCTCACTCCAAGTTGAGATACTACAGGAGAACCCTGGAAGCCTTTGGGCTGTGCTAAGATGGTGACATGTCAGGCTAGCATCCCCCTTTCCTGATCATTTCACCTACAGAACTGGAAGCATCATGTGAAATAGATCAGGAGAATCAATACTAGAGGCCTTAAACAGAATAACTGACAAATAGTGCGGGAAATAGCGAAACTGATTAAAAAAAAATCAGTGTGACTCAGTTTGGCAAAATGCTTGTGAGTTGAGGTCTAGATTCAAAATCCTGCCCTTTCAGTGATCAGAAACTCTGATTACAAAGTCTTTTGGTTATACCTTGCACAGACATCGATAGAAGGCAGCCTTAGGAGAGATCATGTATAGATAGAAATTCCCACACACCCCATGAGAATGTTGATTTTGGTCTAATGAACCATTCTGGATGCCAGAATCTAGGTGTGGTACTTCACTGGATTACAAATATTAAATTGTTTGCCCGCAGCAGATTTATATGCATTTTGGCAACAAGTGTTATCTTTAAAATATTTAGTGTTTGTTGCCCAGGTGAATAATTTGGTCAGATATCATGTCAGGATTCAGTTTATACTTAATATAAACTTTATCCTGCTTGTAGGTGTGAGCAATTGACAATGAGAGTACAGCTCACACACTCCGTAAGAGGTTAGTCTCCCCCAGTCCCAGCTATGCCGATCTACCCATCCCAGTCACATTACACTGCTGAATGTGTTTCTCTGATGAATGTTTGAGGGTGCCCCATTTGATGTCTGAGGCTTTCTGCTTCGATGTTGAGGGACAGAATGTAACATCAGATGTATCTATTTGGGTTATGTGCAGGAATCATTTCTTATACCTCCTACTGAATGATTTTTGGCGCAAGGGAGTTCTGACTATTAAGAACTTGCAAGATTTCACGACTATCTTTATAAACAGTGCAACATGACAGGCTACCTTTTTGTTTGCATTTTAATTGGTTTTTGTTCTTCACCAATTTCATTAAAGTTATACAGAATACCTCAAATAAGTAATGAGTGCATATGACAAAGCATCAAGTCTTCAAAAAGACGACTTCATCTGGGGTAACATAAGTGTAGCTAACTATCCACACACACCTACCAAAGAGCATCCCGTCCAGACCAACTGCCGTACCCTATCCCCGTAACCCCGCATTTCCCATGCTAATCAATCTAGCCAGCACATCCCTGGACACTACAGGCAATTCAGCATAGCAATCCATCTAACCTGCACAAATTTGGGAGGAAACCGGAGCACCCAGAGGAAACCCAAACAGATGTAGAGAGAATGTGCAAACTTTACCCAGATAGTCACACAAGGGTGGAAACGAACTCAGATCCCTGGCACTGTGAGGCAGCAGTGGTAACCAATGAGCCACCGTGCCACCCATCATCAACAGTACTTACTTGTTTAAGCTGAGCATTTCATTAAGAGACTTACTGAAGATAAACGTCAGTCTTTTGAGTTTATGCAGGATCGGATAAATCTTAACATAATAGCCTTCCATAGACTTTGTCAGAGTTTCAGAGAATGTTCCAGGTACTGAAAGTGGGTGGTTAAATAAGAATAAGTGCAGATTTTCTCCTTCTTTAAAATAGGATATAAATGAGTTAGAAGCAGTTCTGTGAAAGTTCACCTGGCTGACTTCTAGGTTGGATGTGACATTATCTTTTGAGGACAGGTAGGACAGGTTATGCCTACATCCATTGGAGTGAAAAAAAGAGAGGGGATCTTATTAAAACATATAAAATCCCGAGAGCACTTCACAAAATCACGTTCTGAGAGGATATTTCCTCTTGTGGGAGACATTAGAACTAGGGACACAGTTTAAGAATAAAGGTCTCCCATTTCTGATGGACATAAAGGCAATTCTCAAGTGGTTATGAATATTTGGAATTCTGTTCACTGGACAACCATTGGAGGAAGGGTGATTGAATAATTTTATAATGAGATAGATAGGTTCTTGACCAACAAGGAACTCAAAATTATCAGGAAATGGGCAGGAATGTGGAGGCTACAATTGGATCAGCATAGTATTAGTGAATGAAGAGCAGGCTAGAGGGCCCAAAATAGCTGAGGGCTGCCCTTAATTTGTATGCTCATACCTTTTCTCAAACCCTGTGTGCACAGCCATTGGTTCCTTCACACCATCGGCAACAAAATCACTATCACTGCAAGTGCTAGAGCAAATCATATGTTTGTAGCAACACATGAGATTCTGCAACAGGACAAATTGGCGAGGGGTGTGACCGCTACAAAACCAAATTGACCATTTCCTAATTTCCGTACATAACTTTCCAATAAGGCCACATCTGATTCATCTCTCGCTCTCTTTGTTAAGTATCGAATATCTTTGGTTGTTTTCATCTGGGTTACATTAACAGTCAGTCGTGCTGCTGGCTGGGATAAGAAGATCTAATCAGTCACCATGGAATTTGTGAGGCTCTTGCAATGGAACTGATGCACTTTAGCTCATTCTAGTGTTCTTTACCAGCAAATGAACTGTTGCGAAATGCGCTGACCAGAAAACTATGTTTAATGAAAGATGTTACCTTAAAGCACTTATTAAAAAAAACAAAGCTCTGAACCTCCTCAGGTCAAACTTCAGAGACAAAAACACTTTGATGCTTTCTCTTTTGGATGCTGCCATTACTATAAAATAACTAAAGTTTTTTTTTTCATCTGTGCAAAGTTTCTGCTAAGGTTTCAGTCGTTAAGCAAACTAACATTTGTTCCTCCCCACCCCCCACCCCCTGTCCCTACACAGATACCAGGCATGTACAGCCTTCTCCACCATGGACATATGACCAGTCATACCCGTATATTGGGCAGATCTCCACACCTTCTGTTCATCCTACAACACCCATCTCCCCTGGGCGAGCGAGTGGGATGCCGACAATCACAGCAGAAATTTCCAGCAGGCTTTCAGGTGAGCAGTGGATCCTCAAAGAACAAACCAAGTGTAGTTGGGGAAAGAAACAATGACATTGCAAATGTCCTGGGTAAGATTGGCCCCATGAGCTGATAGTAGGTAATGCTTGTTGCATATTCAAATGGAGTAATGGCTGGCTAATGTAAACCGAATTACATGTACACAGTTATTTACAAAAGCACAAATATCCACTCTTAGTATGCTAATGAGTTGTGATCATCATGACACATTTCAATTTATACCTAGTCTAATATTTATGCTGTAACTCCATTAAAGCAAATTAGTATCCTAATGATAATCTAAATTTAAACGGCCTCGGAATAGTCATTAAGTCTGAACGGACTTTGATAAATAAGTAATGAAAGGAGGTGAAAATCATCTTAATGAGGAACAGGAGTAAGCTGGTTTTTTTCTGTCTTTAGTTGACAATCTTAAGACAATATCATAGGCCTGCACCAGTGCGAGCTGTTTGACTTCTGAGAATGCTATATTTCTAGCAGAATGTTAAGTTGGAACATAACAGACATTTTTAATTATTTCACGCATTACTAGACCAGTACGCAGAGTTGTCATGATTTGGATGCTCCTAATCTTCATTAGAAACAAGTTTAAACAGGATTATACCACGTAGCATCTTCTATGCGTATATCAATGAGGCTGATTTATATGCTGGATGTTGTGAGTGCTGATAGGCTATGTGTACTGATAGACTGGAAATGAAAGGATTGCTGGCATTAATGTATCGCATGTTCTAACTTTAATGGAACTATTTTGGGCCACAATAAACTTAAAAATAATAAGCAGCTGTAGGTGCCAAGGCCTTGTAGAATGTGATTTTTCTTCTAGATTTTCAATGAAATCCCAATCTCAGATACGTAAATGAAATATTGGGCAATTGAACAAGAACAAAAATATGTATTTGCATGGCACCTTGAAAAATGACCTTTGCAAGGTATGAATCAGCCAAAAATAGACATCAAAATAAAGAAGTAGCTATCAGGTGATTTGACTAAAAGATTAGTTGAAGTGTTAAGCTTTGCCGAGGGCTTCAGGGGTGAGGCAATTTGGGGATGGAATTCCAGATTGTGCAGTCTAAATGACTGACAGCAATTCATTCAATGCTGAGGCAATAAGGCCAGAGTTGGAGGGACAGAGGATTCTGAAGGAGCTGCTCATAGGTCTGAAGGAACTTACAGAGGTACAAACAAGCAAAGCAGTGAGGGAATTTAAATGTAAAGATGTGAATTTTAAATTAGAGAGCTTGGGAGACTAATGTAGGTGAATCAGGGCCAGAATGACAGGTGAGCATTAATTGTTGCAAGATAGGTCACATTATGTAGAATAATGTTTAAAGAGTGTGGAGAATAAAATGGCTGCTGGAAGGGTCTTTGGAATTGTGACAATGAGGGGAGGCAATGGCCGAGTGGTATTATCACTGGACTGTTAATTCAGAGACCTAGGTAATGTTCTGGGGACCCGGTTTGAATCCTGGCATGGTATATGGTGGAATGTGAGTGATAAAAATCGAGAATTAAGAGTCCGATGGTGACCATGAATCCATTCTTGATTGTCGGAAAACCCCATCTGGTTCACTAATGTCCCTTAGGAAAAGAAATTGCCATCCTTACCTGGTCTGGCCTACATGTGACTCCAGACCCACATTAATGTGTTTGACTCAAAACTGGCCTCTGGGCGACTGGGGATGGATGATAAATACTGGCCTAGCCTGTGATGCCTTCATCCCATGAGTGAATAAAAATGAAACTCATGGCAAATGCACAGGCAAGAGTTTAGGCAACGAATGGGCCAAGGGATAGCATGAGAAGTACAAAGTAGGAAGTAGATGGGGTACTTGATGCTGAAAGCTCTGCTTGAGGTTGTGAACGGTGGCCAAGGAAAAGAATAAGGCATTAGCCTTGATCTTCCAAGTGGTTAACTAGAGGAATTACAAGGCCAAATGTCAGCCAAGTAAGCTGACAGCAGAGACATTGGAGGAGCCAGCAGGGGCATTGGAGAGCTTCCATTGGTTGGTGTTCATATGTCTATCACATGACCTCCAGAAGCAAGTAGCAATGGTGATGGAGGGCACTAAGATGGGCAGCTCACCAACAAGGGGCAGTGGCGAAGGAGTGTAGTTGGGGCAATCAAATCGTCTCTTGCTGGAGAGAAAAAAACTTTGGTGGAAGCAGGTTGATAGGAAGGGAAGACAGATAAACAAATAATTCCTCCGCTCAATGTAAATGATAGAGTTTTTTTCCATGTACCCACAGAAAATAATTCCTTGTTTATCCTTAATTTCCCTTCTTGTTTGTAATGACCTGATGCCACTGAAATGAATAAACCTTGCTTCATGGTCATTGGGCATACAGGGTGTTGAAATCTCACATTACAGGTGGAAGCTGCCGTCATGTCTTTGATTGACATTATTATTGGGCAGCATGTAGATGAAGAAGCTGACAGAGTGAATGCAAATCCACAAGTTCCTGATAGTTGTAAGACAAGAAAGAGACATCATTGCAAGAGATAGTCTGGCTACAATTTGATGAGTAAGGACCAATTCCAAGGTGGCAACTGCTGAGCTGGACAACACAGGAAAGATATTGGGGAGGGATGTGTGCAGTTGCTCATTTGAAACCTTGCAGGGACTTTAAGAGGTCAATGAGAGAGCTATACCATGATTACAGGCACAGATGATATCAACATCAGAAAAGTCCTGATGTGAAGTGGATGATTCCAAAATGGGAATGTGACAGACTACATGGTCAAGAAATGCTGTGTATTCATCTACAGGTCTATTTTAAAAACAAACCAAATATAAGGGTGGTATGTGGCTCAGTGGTTAGCACTGTTGCCTCACAGCACCAGGGATCCGGATTTGATTCCAGCCATAGGCGACTGTTTGTGTGGAGTTTGCACATTCTCCCCGTGTCTGCATGGGTTTCCTCCCACATTACAAAAGATGTGCAGGTCAGATGAATTGGTCATGCTAAATTGCCCATAGTGTTAGGTGCATCAGTCAGTGGTAAATGGAGGGAATATGAGTCTGGGTGGATTACTCTTTGGAGGGTCGATGTGGACTTGCTGGGCTGAAGGGCCTGTTTCCACGCTGTAGGGAATCTTATCTAATATGAGCAACTACAGTGACTCATTCCACTGTGTTTTTTTCCTCTGTGGCATCTCGGTTCAACTATTCCAAATAGTTTTGCTGAAAAAACAGTTTGGTTACATACCTGTCATGATACTTCATCACATTTCATTTAATTTAATTTAACCCGATCACATTCCCTTAAATTGATATTGCTTGTGAACTGTCCTAATGAGTAAAAGATGAAAATCTTAACACAACATGTCATTTTGTTACAATACTCACGTCCTCTATGACTAAAGGCCATTTGTTCCAAACTGCTTGTGACTGCTTGGTGGTGATATATCCATCTTTATAATATGGGCAAAAAATTATCAAATCAAGAATTGCAAGAAAATATCCAAAATTAACCATTGATTAGAAACTATTGGTGATGGAGGAATGGTAAACCTATAGTTTAGAGGAAGCAACAGGTTCATACCATGAACTATGAGACAGGAAAAATAAGACAAGGTTCTTTCCCAAGGGAAAAAAAAACTCAATAACTGAGACTTTATACAGTCCAGGAAGGGATGCAACTATTTAATATAATCTTCATTTTTAATTTCCAATTATCATTAAAAAGAATTAAACTTCGATAAGACCTACATTCATTAAAGCCCACAACTGTCTGCCAGACGTAGTTGAGGAAGTCATAGTTTGGCTCATTTCACCGTGTCTGTTTTAACAGTCTGGTTGCTTTTGCAAAGTTGCCACACCTTGTCTGACAGACATCTTCAGGGCTTGTCACCTGTGGAAAAAAGTTTTCATCTTCCTGCCAAATTGTAGAGTTGCACTGGATCACGTTGATCTGAGTCATACTGCAGACTCTATCCAACTCCGGCTTAAAAACAGCCTCTTGTTCCTTAAGGCACTCAATCCTTTGAGTGCAGGTAAAACAGTGTGAGTCGTGTAGATATGTACAAGTTAATCTCACTCAAATACTGAGAGAATTCCATATTGAAAGGTGCAGACATCATTGAGGACCCACCTGAAATGAGCTCTATTTACGCCAGTAGCCAGTGCGAACAAATAAACGTACGACGCAGAAATTGCAGTGAAATCAGAAACATGACACACCTTGAGCACCTTGAGTGCTAACGACAAGTATTTTGTCAATGTTTCTTAGTTGCCAACTTTGGTTGGAAGTATTAATTTGAAATTTAGCTTCAGACTGTCAGTGGCATACGTGGACATATCACCTGACAGCTCAGTTTTATCGTGCAGTAAATTTTCTCAGGATTGCACTGTCAGTGTGGAAATGTAAACTTCTCAAACATAGCCAATCCACAAAGTCGCTCAGCCAGTTTAGTCACTTTGTACTTCTGAGGATTGTTTAAAAAGAACTAAATTGAATGTGTACCTGATTTAACTCTTTGCAGACCGGAGTAACATTCCTGAAGCAAAAACTAAACTGGACCTGGATTGCAGTTGCAAACCTAGCATCTCTTACACTAGAAAGTATCTTGAAACTTACAATTCTCCTTCTACACAGCACGTGGCTTAGTGGCTATGGATAAAGCAGATTATGGTTATTCTGGTGGACTAGCAGCCAGTCCATAATTCTTTCCAAACCCACAATGAACTTAAATTCTGCTTTCCTGTCAACTAGCACCAGAACTAATAAGTATGAAAACCATCAGGTTATCATAAAATTCTAACCGTTTAATTAACGTTTACCACAATGTTTTACCTGCACTCAAAGGATTGATTGCCTTAATAAACAAGAGGCTGTTTTTAAGCCCATACTATGTGAGTTTCTAGTCCTACGCTCAATGCAACTTGGATGACCAACAAATATAGTGCTGCCTACTTTCTTAAAATTGTTGAAAAAAACAGTCTCAAATTGTCTACGATAAAGTGCAATTGCACAATACTCATCAGCAAAGCTAATAGTTTGTCATGTACACAGTTAACTGTACATGAGGAGCACAGGCAAAGACTTGCATTTATGTAGCACATTCTTCAACCATCCAAAGTTTTAAAGTGCTTTACAAACAATGAAGTACTTTTAAATTATAGCCACTGTTGTAATACAGGAAACACAGCAGCTACTTTGCGCTGACACTTTAAGAAAGTGACCAGGTAATCGTTTCTCGTGGTTTTGATTGAGAGAGATAAGTCGGCTTGGAAATGAGGTAACTCCTATGCTCTTCTTCGAAATAATGCAGTGGGACCTTTCACATTCAGCTGATTGGGTAGAAGAGTTGGCAGTTTAATGTCCCATCTGAAGAATGGCACTTTTAATGATGTAACACTCTCCCTGTATTCCAATGGCAAGCCAATGTTGATTAAAAACTTCAACTTAGAACCTTGAGATTTGCAGCCAAGTGTGTTACCCACTGAGCCAGCCCTGACACTGAAGGAGGAGGGTTGTTTTAATTCATTCACGGGGTATATGCATCATTGGCAAGACCAGTATTTATTGCCTATCCCAAATTGTCCAGAGGGCAGTTAGAGCCAACCATGTTGCTGTGGGGCTGGAGTCAAATGTAGGCCAGACTGGATAAGGATGGCCATTTCCTTTCCTAACAGATGTTAGTGAACCAGATACATTTTCTTAACAATCGACAATGGTGTCATGGTCATTGTTAGATTCTAAATTCTAGAATTTAGTTATTGACTTCAAATTCCACCATCATTCATTTCATTAATATCTTAAAATGATACTGTCAGCAGCAAAAATGCATTCATGCATTCAAATTAAATTACCTTTCTCATTACTTTTTTACAAAGCCTTTGGCATTAAATGACAGCAGAAATTGCTGGAGAAGTTCAGCAGGTCTGGCAGCATCTGTGGTGAGAGAGCAGGTTTAACATTAGTTTACTTAAAATAGTAGACTTGGAAAGTTTTTTCCAAATGTGTGAATACATTTATTACTAATGTAGACATTTTAATATCAACTTTTATTGGTTTTCCCTTACTGCTGCTTAATCTCGAATATCAGAATGTTTATACCAAAGAAGTACTTAAGCTGTTATTGATGCAGCAAAGAAAACATTTGCAAACTGAAAAGACTAGAGACTCAGAAGTGTTAAGTATTCAAAATATTTCTTGTGCAAGTTCTTTGCTGTACCTCAGTTGATTCTGACAAAAAGCGAGCTGAACAACTCATCTTTCTACTTTACACTGCCATAACAGGTTTAGATTTGCCTAAAAGTAGTAAACAACATCATTAGAATCCTACAGATGTAGTATTTTTAGGCTGTACTTATTTCAAGGAATTTCTAGGATGAGGTGCAATTTTTGCCTTTTTTGATGGTTTCTGCTGTTACTACTCAGTACTTTTCTTTTACAAAATTGCAAAATCTTACAAAGCATAAGATTGAGCTTTCAAAGGCCATTGATGACAATCTACTTCAGTTACAGATAAATGTTGGTATAGATTAAATCCTACTAGGTGTTTAAAAGATCCAAAACAAAATACCGTATAATTAACTGGGGTGGTTGGTTTCTAGGGCATACCTATACAGTCAGAGAAGGATGGGAAGATGATGATGGGAGGAGATCTGCGTTGTGCGGGTTAATTTGATTGACCATATCATTTAAATTCTGTTTTGATGGATGTTATTCTCCTGTTACTGTGGTGCTTTATATATTCACATTGCTCCCATACATAGTTTGGCTCTTTCAGAAAAGAACCAAGTTTTTTCTCATCTACACCCTACCCTACCCCAGGACTGCTGTAAAATTATCATATTCAATGGTATTCAGTAGTTATGTTCAAGAGGAAAAACATCTTCCCCCATTATATATTAATGTTTTAACCATTCTGCATCTGACAAAAGTTCCTATAATTTACCTTACAGCTACAGTAACAACCAATTTAATATAATCAGTAGTGTTTGTAACATGCCTTATTTCCTCCTCCTAGAAGTGGCGTAAATTCAGAGGAAACTGTTTCATGGTTTTGACATTACCAGGAGCTTGGAAAACCTGTAGTTTCCCATTACTTTATTTGTGACGATATTTTGGCTAGTCAGAGTCAAGTTTCCAACTAATCAGCATTTTTTCTTTGGTAATAATTTATAATTTGTTAGAAATTTGGC
This sequence comes from Hemiscyllium ocellatum, assembly GCF_020745735.1. Lineage (NCBI taxonomy): Eukaryota > Metazoa > Chordata > Chondrichthyes > Orectolobiformes > Hemiscylliidae > Hemiscyllium > Hemiscyllium ocellatum. Next base: position 79,197,831 of record NC_083412.1, read on the forward strand.
ATTGTTCATTTTTCCTGATGAGTGCAAATGGAAAAGCTTCAGCAACATGTCTGTCTTTTCAGCCACACTCAGCTACAAAGCGATTGTATAGCAGCTGTCAGCATTTAAGTAACTGGGGATATTTTTCATTGCAGGTGCTTCTGATCTAACAGCATTTGGAGACCCAAGAATGGGCATTGACCGTCAATTCTCAGCCCTTCCTTCTCTTTCTGACAGTCGCTTCACAGATCCTCGAATGCACTACCCAGGACCATTTGCATACACACCTACCCCCGTCACTACAGGCATAGGAATTGGCATGTCTGCTATGACAACTGCAGCACGTTACCACACATACCTGCCTCCTCCTTACCCAGGTTCTGCCCAAGGTCAAACTGGACCCTTCCAAACCAGTTCTTCTCCTTACCATCTATACTATGGCACCTCAGCTGGATCCTACCAGTTTTCCATGATGACGGGAGGAGACCGGTCGCCACCCAGGATTCTACCACCCTGCACTAATGCATCCACAGGATCTAGCCTCCTCAACCCAAACCTTCCCAATCAAAGTGATGTAGTGGACGCAGATGGGAGTCATAGCAACTCTCCAACAAATATGAGCACCACAGGAAGACTGGAGGAAGCGGTGTGGCGGCCATATTGACTATGAAGCATCTTCACCTCAATCAGCGAGCTCATGGATTCCTACATCAATGGCAAAGCAAGTGCAGGATTTTCATTAGACCTGGAAACTTTGGGGGCACTGAGAAAACCATGATTGGGATCATTGAGTGTGTAAGGAAAATATTTGTATTTGTTCGGTTACATTTTGCCAGGTTTATCGTCTTTGGAGATTCATCCGAGTTGTTTTGCATCTACTGGCAAAAAGTCTTTTTGTCTCGCACCTTACCTTGTATGAAGCAAAACAGTTTTTTTTTGCCTGAATTTTATTAAAATAAATGAATATTGTTGCCTACAGATTGAAAGGAAGTTGCCAGCTTGCCTTTTCATCTGTCATCGGTTTCCTTTTTCAAAAACGTTACAGCTTCAGTTTTCAGTCAAATTGACTACTGTGCAGCGAGTAATGCAAGCAGGCCAGATAGTTTGCAGTTTTTTTAAAGCAAGTTAATAGCATTTATGAAATAAAAAATCCAAAAAAAGACAATAAACACTTTTGTTAACCAAATGGGATAGATTTCAGTTACAGAAAATATATGGAGCAAAGCTTGACATTATTTTGTGTTTTATTTCAACATCTGTGTTAGTTGCTTGACTTTCCTACTGGCGCATTACATCCAAAGAAGCAGGGCTTGCCTGAACTGTGCCAGAAGTATAAACATTTAAGATGGACTTTTAACAGTACAGCGGGGCAGCAGGTAATCAGGAAGGCTAATGGAATGCTGACCCTTACTTCAACGCAGTTGGAGTATAAGAATAGGGAAGTTTTACCGCATATGCACAAGTACTGGTGAGACGACATCTGGAATACTGTGAGCAGTTATTTTTTATTTTTAAAAAAATCACTTCATTGGAAGCAGTTCAGAGAACGTTCACTAGGATGATCCCTAGTATGGAGGAATTGTTTATAAACAAGAGATAAACAGGATGGGACTCTACTCTTTGAAATTTAGAAGAATGAGAGGTAATCTAGGACCAGAGGATATAGTCTCAGGATAAAGGCTGGCAATTTAAGACTGAGTTAAGACTCTGTCAGAGGGGTGAGAGTCTTTGGAACTCCATGCCACAGAGAGCTGTTGAGGTCCTTGTGTATATTTAAGGCTGATATTCTTGATCAGTTGAGGTTACAGGGAAAGGGGAGGAAAGTGGGCATGAGGAATGTTGAATCAGCCATCATCTTATTGAATGGCACAGCAGGCTCAAGGGCCTAAATAGCCTGTTCCTATTCCTATGGTCTTGTGTTTTTTTATGCTTCAATTCACCTTTTTAAAAACAAATCAATGGCTCCCTGCCACTGGGGCTTGGCAGATATTGTGGACAGAGAGGGCAAACACTAGGTTGCACCATTGTTCACAATTCCTTGGTTGTTGGAGAGGGTGGAATTGAACTTGATGTAGGCCAGGTGAGACACAGTAATAAGTGTCCATCTTTGAGGTGAGATGATGCACTGATTTGGAGATTACAACAAAAAAAAATCACTTGCAAATTCAACCTATTTTCTGAAAAAGTTTAGTCTATGCCTTTTTTGTACAGAACAAATGATCACAATGATATCTATAGTGGTGGAAGTCCATTGATGGGCTTTGGGCACTTGCAGACACATTGATCAGTTTGGGTAAGGTTAACAGTGCAATTTGTATATGTTGTAGCATAAAGAGGCATTGATAGTAACTCCTCTTCTGATCCTGGTTTCAGTTCGAATCTTTTTTCTTCTAGAGTCAAATGGTTAATCTCCCAAGAAGATATCTGGTATATTGAGCTTTGATTTCCCCAACACTTAGCATCTGTTAGTAGTGCCAGTAGAAGAGTGTTAGTAACATTTCCAGATGTTGGCCCATTGGCACGTAAACCACAGTGGACCTATTAAGCTTTGCAAACATATATTTGAAAGAAGGAAGATGGTCAGTCAACACTGCTATATCAAATGACTCCAGACATGTCAGGCACCAGAGAAAGACAGGCACAGGAGCAGCAGACCTCAGATCCATCTGCATTCTGCTCTGGTTACTGGACCCAACTGCCAACAAGTCATGACTTTTATAATAATTGGTTGAATGTTATTTAATTTCCATTGTGAGTGTATTACTTAATTTGCTGGTCAACACAAAAGATCATGGGAAAGCAGGACTTTAAATCAATGTTTCAGAGACTGGAACATGATTCAAATAAGGAAGGTCCAGGGCTGCTGGCAGCAAAACAGCTGGATTTGTTATTTAAAGCTTTGGTTTCCAAGAGTTCCTTATTGATTCTTTAAAACAGTATATAAGGAGCACTTATGTTATTTGCTACCTTACAATAGTAAGATATGCCAGCTGTCTTAAATATGTATGCAGTGTGTTGACTAAAGACTGGATAATTTACGTCATTCTGATGAGCTATAAGATTGTTATCGGTTTCTTGAGTCAAGCTCATTATTGTGTCTATATTTGTAAATAAGCAAGAGTTTTTTTCCAAGAAAATTTCCAGCTATCATTGCTAGTAATTGTACAAACACCACTGCGCTTCAGACTTTTCTTTTCAACGATTTTTTTCAAACAACTTCTCAATTGCATTTGCAAAACTCCTGTAGTTTATGTTGTCATTTTTCGAACCTAGATGTTGTAAGTGTAAAGTTAACACGCATTAAGAAAGCATTTCCTGTTCGCTGCAACCCAGCTATTGGATGCCTTTTCTCCAGCACAGCAGCTAACTCCCACAGAGGATAGTATCAGAGCGGCTGGACTGCTGCAGGTTTTCTGATGAACGTATTGACATTCATACTCTTTGTACCAAAGTTTGTTGAACAATTTCATAGTTATATTGTGGCTGGCTAATAAATTAGTTTGTTGAACAATCATTGACTTACATCATTTATTATCTTTCTGAGAGTTATTGCACTCATCTTTCACTTTCCCCGCTCTTTGCTTAACCCTCCTATCCCCTCTGTCTTGTTCCCTCCCCTTCTCTCTTGCTGCCTCCTTTTCTCTTCTTTCGTTCTCATCCCTCCTCCCCTTACTCTGAGCACCTTTCCACCACAATTTCACCTCTCTCGTCCTCAAGCCATCAGCTTGCATTGGAATGTAATTCCTCCCTGATACCTTGATCATGGAAAGTGATAGAGCTTATCCCAATGCTCCTACAGCCAATGACCATACACCTTCCAGCCTGGATCAGGTAGAATTGATTAGGAGAGTGAGTCTTGACTGACCTTATACCTGCCTACTTTGGAACTCTGAAACTATGTTGTCAAGGCCATTTCAAGTACACCTCACATTGATTTTGCAAAGAGTAGGGATACAGCCCATTTGGGAAGCTTGCATAAGTTACTTACGCAGACGTGGCCATATTTATTTCTGGTAACCAATTGCTAACTGTTCTGTTTTTCCATTAAACTTGCCAATGATCCTGTCACAGTTTCTAATTGTTTATCATGAATGGCACTTCCCAACATTAACAACACTGAATTCACATCCAGACAAACATAAAGCTTTACAGTACACATTGGCAATGTTGTAAGAGTCCCGTGCACATATCGTTGAGAATATGTTAATGTATCCATTGTACAAAAGAAAAATTAGTCATGTTTTTCTGACTTCTTTCACTAACAGCCCAGCACAACTCTCGTAAAATTCCTTTAAGTGTCAATAACCCTTTCACCATCACCCATTCTCTGAACTTACACAATAGCCCTGCAAACTTATTGTGAGTCAAAGCATGATAGAGTATTACTGTCACGTACACTCTAGAGTGCTTTTGAAGCTGTTTATCAAAATATATTGGAACTTGGATGACAGTTACAAGTTAAATGAATTGCAATATCATGGCTTATGTCGTATTACCCATTCAGAGATATTAACTCAGAAACTGATAGAGAGAATCACAATTTCTCAGTCAATTTGAGACTCAGTGAAAAATGTGAGAGAAGTCAGTGAAAATTCGAGCCTTTTATCAGATGTTTTGCATGAGCCTGGGATTGTGCATCCTCATTCGGACAAGTCTGCCTATTCCCTTGGACAACTAAAAATCGACTGCAGAGAAAACAGGAAGTGTTTGGCAAACGACATAACTTTGTCAAGCCTAGAGCTTGAAATAGAGGTGACATCAGGTGGCAAGATGTACTGATGATCTGCAACTATGATGCTGCTAAACTTATGTAAACTCCTCTTCTCCAAGAACAAGACATAGACATATAGTCCTGAATCATTCTGTGAACTTTTAATACAGTTCCTGGAAGTTACCTACAATCACAGACATTTGTGTATATGTGCTCCAGCTAAACAATTCTGATGCATTATAGTTCACCTCCCTTAGTTAATCTTGCTGCAACAAAACAGAGCTCAGTCAGATAGACACGGAGAGCTTTATATCATTGAGTGACATGCTACACAACAGGGTGATAATGTCATGAGTGTGTCCCTTACAGGAACATGGTGCATTTGCTGCAAAATCTGAAAAAGAAAGCAGAAAAACATGGCCGATTTTTCTTTTATACAATGGAATAGAGGTTTCAATTTGTACTTCTCATACGTCAGCTGTGGCTCTCTACATTAAACACAATATAATCTAAAACTGCTGGTATAGAAATATCAGCAGTTTTAGGCAAATAGTCAAATTTGGAGAAATTCAGAGTTATGTCTCAACTCAATAACATATACTCTCCTAATTGACAACGTGTGGATTTTTTTAAACAGTGTGCAGTTTCCTTGTTATCTATTTTTTGGGGGGATATATTTTTTGTTAAATCACCTCCAGGTACAATGCATTCCTCTTGAAGGGACCACTGCCTCTGAAAAAATGTTTGCAAAAGATCTTTCCATGCATTATTTGCAACATGTTGTCAGAGGCAAATGGTACAATACAGTTCAACAACATTTAATCATGTTTCACATGTGAACTAAATTTTATTTCATAAATACATTGTTCATGAAGCCATTACTTCACCTAACCCTAATATTCGACAGTCTTAGGTATTTGTAGCATTGTAAAATGCAGCATAAAATGGTAAAATATAAAAGGAAAAACCAGCTGGTTAATCAAACTGTCCAACTCTGCATTGTTTAACCTTGGCAAGCCGTCGCCAATGTTTCCTCCAACTCCCTCCAGTCCCACACACACAGAACACACACATGGCCAACTCATTAACCTAAATGGACAAAAAGAAGACAGCTCCCTATGTAGTAACTGCCCTGATTACCATTTTACCTGCGTTCTTTATTGCTATGGTTGAGAAAGTGTCACAGGAATACGGCAAGTCAGGCAGTCATTAGGACACCAGTACAAACCAGACAGCAGGTAAGACATTGTAAATTGTCTCCAGGCAATGACTGACTTTTTGGATTAAAAGAGGCATGCTGCTGCAGGTATGCAGATGAGTGAGATATTAAGGATTATTATTTCTTGTGGATTTCCAAGAAATTCTGAGCTTTCCTTCTTTTTTCTTCCTTTTCCACTCAACTTAGGATCTCACATACTGAACTAAGCAACAATGCTTCTCAATGCTAGATGAGTAAACCATATTCACTCAGGCAATCACTTTGGAAAGACAGTACAATTGCTGGCAATAGCACTGGACAAGTAACCCAAAAACACCAGGCCGAGGGGGACATGGGTTCAAATCTCACCAAAGCAGCTGGTGGAGGTGAAATTCAATGAGTAAATGTGGACTTTAAAGCTAGCTTAAGTAATGGTGACCATGAAACTATGAGCAAATGTTATAAACATCTACACTTGTTTGTAAATATCGTTTAGGGAAGGAAATCTGTCACCAGTATCTGTCAAGTCTAGATGGGGCTCCAGAACGCCAGTAATGTAGGCGAAAGAGAGGGATCAGAGTCGAGAGTGCGGTGCTGGAAAAGCACAGTAGGTTAGGCAGCATCTGAGGAGCAGGAGAATCAACATTTTGGGTTGACTCTTGACTACAATGTGACCAACAATCTCGTAAAGGAGCAAGCCACTTAGTTCAAGGTCAATAAGGCATGGGGAACAAATAGTCTTTGACAACTTTCACTTCCTGTGAAAGAAGAAGGAAAAATAATTACTCGGTATCTCCCTGAAACCCTTCCACAATGCTGCACAAGTGAATGCATAACTGTAGTCCATCCGTTGTTCAAGGAGGGGAACAAACAGTCCAAATTGGCACTCCTGCTGGGAAATAGCTTGCAAGAAATCTTCTGCAATATTTAATGGCAATTCACAATTGATGTAATCAGGATGTTGATTAACAGCTCTGATTTTTTTTATTGTTCAGAATGCTTCTTCTGAGTAGTAAAAAGAAGTTGCTTCAGCTTTTGGAATGTAAAGCTTTTAATTTGCAGTAAAACATCAAATGATCATTGTGCGTCATGAGTTTAAATTACAAATTAGATTGAAACCCAGCGATTAGAGACAGACTGAATGTAGTTAGAGTGCCCCCATCTGACTTAAAATAAAATGATTCGCTGAAAGGATAAATGATCATCAGAAAATGAAGAGGGAGGTTCCTGTTTATTATTATTCCTGTTTCTAACGTATTATTTTGCTCCTTGTCTACTTTATTGATCTTTCCTCTCTATTTTTAAGACATCATGGCACATTCTATGCCCAGGAACGACTTCTTAACACAAGGATGGTTCAAATCTGTGACTTCTTCCCCTGGGTAAGTGTCTGAGGGTGGAGGATCAATTAAAAATTTCTAATTCAACATTGACAAACTTTTATTAGATCAGCACATATAGGGATTGTGGAATTAAAACTAGCTCTACTGTATGATCAGGTCTGATCTAATGGAGTGGCTCAACGGATCTGAGGGACTAAATGGCTATTCAAATTCATACGTATCCTGTGACATCTTCAAAGGTAACTAAAGAAACAGGGCTGTGAGTAGGGCAACATTCAGCACTTGGAGCTTGCTATGTCACTCAACAAGATCGTGGCTCATCTGATTGCTCCATTAACTTCATTCTCATGCTTACCACCCACCCACACCCCACTCCCCACCTTACTCTTGACTCTCTTATAGATCAAAGATCTGTCCAACTCAACCTTAAATATATTCAGTGATAAACACACCTCAGAGAAGAGTACCTCTACTTTCAATGGGTGCCTCCTAATCTTCAACGTATGCCTCTTAATTCTAGATTCCCTCACAAAGGTAAACATCTTTTCAACATCTGCCTTGTCAAACCCCTCAGAATAATATGTCTTTTGATAAGATCCATCTGCTAACACTTCTCATTTTGCTGAAAGGTTGGCTTGTTCTTCATACCTGTTCATGGCACCATTCACACTGTCATGGATATGAAACCATAATCCCAGGTCACCTATGAAACTTCAGCTCCAACTGAGGCTGTTTTCCCTGGAGCGTCGGAGGCTGGGGGGTGACCTTACAGAGGTTTACAAAATTATGAGGGGCCTGGATAGGGTAAATAGATGAAGTCTTTTCCCTGGGGTCAGGGAGTCCAGAACTAGAGGGCAGAGGTTTAAGCTGAGAGGGGTGACCTTACAGAGGTTTACAAAATTATGAGGGGCCTGGATAGGGTAAATAGATGAAGTCTTTTCCCTGGGGTCAGGGAGTCCAGAACTAGAGGGCAGAGGTTTAAGCTGAGAGGGGAAAGATATAAAAGAGACCTAAGGGACAACTTTTTCATGCAGAGGGTGGTACATGTATGGAATGAGCTGCCAGAGGATGTGGTGGAGGCTGGTACAATTGCAACATTTAAGACGCATTTGGATGGGTATATGAATAGGAAGAGTTTGGAGGGATATGGGCCGGGCATTGGTAGGTGGGACTAGATTGGGTTGGGACATCTGGTCGGCATGGACGGATTGGACAGAAGGGTCTGTTTCCATGCTGTACATCTCTATGACTCTATGACATAATTTCTTTTTTAAAAGGACTGACTTTAAAGGTTTTGATTTGATATAATTTATTACAGTCACATTTACCAAGATACAGTGAAAACTACAGTGAAAAGTGGGGCAAGATGGTGGCTCAGTGGTTCGCACTACTGCCTCACAGCACCAGGGACCGGGGTTCGATCCCTGCCTTGGATGACTGTCTGTGTGGAGTTTGCACATTCTCCCCGTGCATCCATGGTTTCCTCCCACCATCCAAAGATGTGCAGGTCAGGTGAATTGGTCATGCTAAATTGCTCATAGTGTTAAGTGCATTAGTCTGGGGTAAATATAGGGTAGGAGAATGGGGTCTAGGTGAGTTACTCTTCGGAGGGTCAGTGTGGACTTGTTGGGCCAAATGGCCTTTTTACACACTGTAGGGAATCTAAATCTAAATTTATTGTATTGCATGCTAACCGGACAAATCATACCCTACATAAGTACATCAGGGTAATAGAACAGAATGCAGAATGTAGTGTTACAGATGCAGAGAAAGATAAACTCTAATATATGAGTACTCCATTCATAAGTCTGACAGCAGCGGGAAAGAGAATGATGACTGCAGATGTAGATTCAGTGATTATCTGGAGAGAGAGACTCTGGAATATCACACTTGATAAGGTGTCAAACCAACTTCAAAGAGAGAAAATGCACTGCAAACTGATGTTCTAACCTACTGGGACTTTTACAGACTGTGGACATAATGGTAAAAGAAAAGACAGCAGTCTGAGAGAGAGAGAGAGAGAGACGTACTGATGGTTTTTCTCCCTTCCAGAATACTCAGGGATAAAGGCTAAAATCAAGTCTACAAGTAAAGAAATAAGATATTCTCTCTTATTCTGAATGTTGTCAATCATCCTCTGATGAAAGGAATCAAAGCAAAAGAGCTGCAAAAACCCACAAAGACAAGAAGCTTGAAATTGAATGTTTGACTATTAATATCAAGACTTCTTTTGTTAAAAACTTCATTCATGTAGTGTGGGTATTGTTGGCAGGGCTAGTATTTATTATCCACCCCTAGCTGCCCTTAAGAAATTGGTGTTGAGTTGCCTTCTTGGACCATTTTCTTTAGGTAGTCCCAGAATTTCATATGTAGGATGTTCCAGGATTTTGACCCAATGACACTAATGGGACAGCGATTTATTTCCAAGTCTGGATGGTAAATGGTTTGGAGGGGAATTTGCAAGTGGTGGTGTTCCCACCACTGCTGCCTTGTCCTTCTAGATAGAAGTGATTATGTGTTTAGAAGGTGTTGTCTGAGCTTCCTTAGTGAATTTCTGCAGTGCATTTTGTAAATGATACGCAGTTTCTATTGAGCATCACTGGTGTAGGGAATAAATGTTTATGGAAATGTTAGAAATAAAGAAGCTGGTTTGAACTGGATGGTGTCAAGCTCAATTTCATTATTCAATTTGTTTTTAAAAGATTGTCCAAGACACAGGCATGCATTAAAATATAGTTATTTACCATGACATTGGATCATAACCCCAGATTATTTAGAGACAATTTGAACTTTTAATTCCAACAGGGGTTTTTAAAAAGAGAATGTGCAGGTAAAGGTTGACTGTGGATGTAACTTCAATGACTGTCTTGGCAAAGCCTTATGAAGAACAATGTATTTTCCTGTCAGAATGTGCAAGTGGATCGTCAGACAGCAACCCCTCAAAGGGAGAGATGCAATTCAAAGCCAGCTAGACTGTGATCTCCTGTAGCTGTAAAGATAATGACCAGCTGACAACCTCTCTACAGAAAACGCCATCTCTTTCAGACATGACTGTGTTTTACCTTTCAAGAAATATTCAAAAAAAGGCTTAAAAACTGCAACCTTTGACCTGTTAGTGAGCTAATGTGCTAGCGTGACCTAGTACGTTGTAAACGTCACAACTGAGGGAAACCATTAGATCCCCCTGCACTGCGGGTGAAGATACTCCTTCTGTTGCTCTGAGTGTTGGAAGCCAGGTAAACCAGTGAAGTCATCACTGAAAAGGAAATAGGGCATAAAACCAGTCAGCTAGCTTTTAGGGTCAAGAATCTCAATATCAACAACTTCACTACCGACATCAGCATTTCTGGGACCATCTAACTTAATAGCCACAACATTTCCTACAAAAAACATGGAGACTGCTTAGTATATCTTTTCAACAGTTATCTTTTTACTCAGTTTATGTTTCTAATCTTTGCTGACATGGTTTATTATCTTTTCATACATTTAGTAGCAAATAAATTTATCTTTGCTTTAACTCAAATAAGTCTAATTACTTTTAAACCTTAAATACTTCAGATTGAGAAAATAAGTACTGCAAGGGTTGGCATACTTTTTAAATTAACATTGTTGGAACGAACTGAGAAAGGTTGAATTAAGAAGGGAAGCAAGCCATCCTTTATCACCCAGGAGTCTCGCCACTTAGGGATATCCCAATCAAAATCATAATGAAATGGGCACTTTCACCTAGGAACTGGTCATGTTGCACTTAGAATTCCGTTAAGGAATGTGAGCATCACTAAGTAAGGCCAGCATGTATTGCTCATCACTGATTCCACTGGAGAATGTGAAGGTAAACCTCCTTTTTGAAGCTCCACAATCCATGCTGTGTAGATACTGTGTTGGAAATTATACCCCGAAGTGATAGTTAACCATTTTGTTATTGTAAAAAAATGTATTGTAGCATCTACAGTGCTAGAACCACTCAGCAGGTCAGTTTGCATTTGCCCAACAAATAAACAATTTCATGTTTCACCTGCAGACCTTCATTCAGCAAAGGAAAGTAAAAGGAGGATAAGAATGCAGAGGGAAAATTGAGTGGGGGATGCTGTAAGTTAGATAGGTGTCACCCTCCAGTGACAGGAACCTAAATTGTCACCGGCAATGTGTGATTGCCTGACCTTTTGGGTGAGACGGTTTTCTCCAGGAGCTCACAAATGTCTATAACATCCTTAGTTCCTTTGTTCTGCTAAAGAATATTTACAGAGTCAGCTCAGGTCAAAGAAATATTGATTTCAGTTCAGAAACTATAGTTTAATCTTGTCATGAGGCTGCAGGAGAGAAAAACAGATCATATGACAGCATCAATTCTTTTGAAGATATATACTGTCTCATTAGCATGTCACACAGTCAGACTTAACTCTCTGTACTTCAAGGGCTGAAGAAGGGCTCATGCCCGAAATGTTGACTCTCCTGCTCCTTGGATGCTGCCTGACCTGCTGCGCTTTTCCAGCAACACATTTTCAGCTCTGATCGCCAGCATCTGCAGTCCTCACTTTCTCTTCTGTACTTCAATGTCATCAGCAAGTTTCCACACAAACCTAACTCTGCTAAGGCAATGGTCAAGACATGTCAAGAGACTTGATCTTCAGCCTATAGACCTTTTGTTGGGGTCTTGCCTCCTTCCAGCTGGAATTTGGTGTCTATCCCATCTTCCTTTTAGAAGCAAACATTAATTGGAGAAGGCTACTTCTGCAGGTGCTGCAACACTTGTCCCTATGAGAGGTCGGAACTAAAGCAGTACTGGCTGCTCCTCTGCTGCAGTGAAAGGACCACCTGATGAAGGAGCAGCACTACGAAAGCTAGTGCTTCCAAATAAACTTGTTGGACTATAACTTGGTGTTGTGTTATTTGTAAGTTTGTACACCCCAGTCCAACACCGGCACCTCTAAGTAGTGAAGGGAAGTCAGCAGGCATGTGAAGCTGAAGTGCACTACAGTGCTAAGTGAGGAAAGTGAAATTTGGAAAGTTTCTGTCAGTTCATGTGTGTACTCTCTCAGCAAAAGAGCTGTGACCCTGATTGCTGATAGCTCAAGAAACAGAATCGCTGGCTGTTAAATCCAGAATGCTTGGTTAAAATAGCGCTTCATGATTCGCAAATTCCAATTATTTAAGATTCAGGAGGATGAGTGGTCCCAAATGTGTCTTCCCCAATTTCATAATTGTGAGGACAATGAGTAGAGATTGACGGCAAATGAAACCAGTATGGGAAAGAGAAAGAAAAGGAAAGACTCTACCTGCTCAAATAAAACATCAGCCAGGTCAATATTCCTTACATTGACTTAATTGTGAATTACCAGGCAGCGTAATTGTAAATTATTGCTAATACTTCATGTGGTCTGTAAGATAAGCATAAAGCAACATTGCTTCATACTAAGGAGTGATTAAATGATAACAGTCAATACTATCAGATGTTTCTATCTTGTTTTTATTTCACTTAAAAATGGTGCAACTTAATTAATTTTATTTTCATGATTACTCCCAATCCAGGTTTTGCAGGTTCATTGATTTATTTTGGTAAATAATTCTTAGACATCAAGTCTGTGGTGATCTACCTCTGACACAACAGCAATATCAGCCAAGCAGAGACAAAACAGTTGTTGTCCTCAACACTTGCCAGCTTCCTTCCAGGAAGTAATCCTCTGCCTGACAATGCACAGTTATTGTTGACTATCATGGTTCAGGCTCCAAATGAAAATGAACATTTTTATTCACTGCAATTTCTGAAATATTTGGTGGAAGAAGTCCATTTTGTTCCTTTCAAAGCATAATCAAAACTGAGCCATAACACAATAGATATGGCATTTCATTGTGCTTTTGAGAGTTATTCTAACATAGCTGTAGAAATCTGGATCCTGACATTTACTTTTACACGGAGCATTTGAGCCATGACACCTGCCTTTCATCTAGTTTTTGGGCTGAATGACTGACGAGGTTTTGTATAAGAAATACAATTTGAAGAGGGTTAAATCTGGTCATTGATCTAAAAGAATTAACTCTTCGTTTTCCCTCTGCAGGTGCAAACTGACTTACTGAGTATTTCCTGCAGTTTTTGCTTTGATCTCACCAAATTAGATTGATGTAAATCCCTTGTTATGTGGACCTTTAGGGAGCCGGCTTCCAGAGAGTTAAGTGATGCTGGATTAGTTCAGGAATGTCCCTTGTTTGCAGTCTGAAATTTGAAAATGTGCACTGACAATTCATACATATGCTCAATTAATCCTAGCGTATTTTGTTCAATGCTAAAATCTTGTTGGCCAGACCTGATAAGAAAATAATTGTGCAGAATATGGATAAATATTACTGAAAAATGCATGTCCTCTGTAAAATCGACATGGGTTGCGACGGCTTAGTTCATCACGTGCTTTAGGAATGCTGATGAAAGTTCCCAGAATTGAGTGTTTGATCTGTTTAGTCACATGTTTCACACACATTAGCGTGATTACAGGGTAGGGACTAACCAAGAATATCAAGAAAAAATGTGAATAGCTTTTTATAGTCTCTGTCCATGTGGAGTGCAAAAAACGCAGATAGTCTGTCAGTGCTTAATCTTCACATTCAGACTTCTCCTTCGAAAGACGTCCAAAGAATTTCCATTTAATGCCAAATTGAATGAAGCGGATGGAAGTTATAAAACATCATTCAAACACATCTGCAAGCAATGAAAGTGCATCATAATGTGTTCTTGGACGCAACTAAAAAGGCTTGTCTAGTACAGCAGAAATCAACTCTGAAGATTTCTACTACAGACAAAGCAAAAGGTGCAGGTTTAAGAGAAGTAAAATCCTATAGCTGGCTCCTGATTTGCAGCCCTGTAAACCATGCGAGTTAGTAATTGTTAATTAAAAATATAGAATTAAAGAACCATGAAAACACAATGCTCTTGAAATATATAACATGTTCGAGTCAACACTCACCTCTATGCTATATGACGCTCTGCAACTGTGCAAAAACGGACAATAGCTGCGCTAAAGTGTAAGTCATTGCAAATCAGGTTATTGATTTAAAGGTGCGCTAGTTTATAAACTCTATCTCATACATGATCTCCAGGCACTAACTGAGGCAAGCTGCAACTCCTAATCATATCAGTGGGTGCTGGGTAATCAGAGAAATCCCCAGATTGTAGAGGCTAGAAGCAAGATAAGCAGGATCTTATTTTGTCATAGATTGCAGTGACAATGGATGAGGTAGAAGGTCCAGACGTTTACACCATTCAAAACCTACATAAAGCAACTTGACTACAACCTGAGGTATGGAGAGCAAAGGTTGCCAATCCTCAGGCCCAACTGCAGCAAAATCCTTCAACACTGGAATGGCTGATGGCTGCGAAGATGGGCCGAAGATTTCAACAGACCTTGTTCTCAATTGTACAGGCTGGCATGAACATTGATCCCAGGCAATGCCATGCTAAGGTCAACTATACCATAGCCTACCACTCTAAAAGATTCCCCTCGAGGCTCTTTAATGGGCGGCAAATTTTCCCAACTACTTAGGTGATTAGCTGGTGGTGACAGGGGCAAGATTGTGATATCAGAGAACCTCCAGTCACAATGTGACACGAAGGCAGCAATTATAATATTTAATTGCACTATTCACAATCAAGGCAGGGAAGGCTTTGGTAGATATAACTCGAGATGAACATCCCTCTTCAGGATTAACTCTGCTCACCCTTCGAGTGGAAAGGACAAGAAATGGTTCAATTAAAATATTCTGCCTCATTTCAAAACCAGCTGAAAAACCACTTCCAGAAGGATTTTCCAGCAGCAATCAAGACAAGAAAGCATTCTGGAATGTCGAGATAACTTGGTATTGATATAATGGCTCTAAATAAGACACATTGAGCAGAAGAGGGGCAAATAAAAAGACATGGACCTGGCAATACTTTCTTCTGGACAGGGAAATCATGAGAATAAGAATTCACAGAGCCACCTTTGCCGTCAAGACCATGTTCATGAAGAATGTCCACATTGTTGGGAGTCAATGATCATCTTTCCACAATCGATCTAACTTAGAAATCCTCACCGATGCCTTTCCTCCTACATTTCAGCTTGACTCCTTATCTGAAATTTTGTATCGCTCTGGCGGCTCTAATGCCGCTTGGAATTTCTTCATTCTGGCAACTCTTCACAAATAAGGTGTGACCTGAGGGTTCACGATGGCCCCTCCGCGTTTCGATGTTTTGCAAGGATATAATCAGAACCAGAAACTTTGCTGCTTTCATTTAGTCGACAACAGTTGTCACCTAGTCAAGTGTTGGAACTTGGTTTCGCTCACTTCCAATTCTATCTTTGCTCATTTCCAATTCTATCTTGTGGGAGGTTTTCCAGCTGGAACCCAGCCATAAGGAAACACTGTGCTTGCTTAAAAACTACAAGATGGTTTCCAGATCCAATGAAAGAACATTGATATTAATTCGCTCCAAAACTTTTGACCAGTTTGCTATGTTTCTCTTCAATTCCCTATTTGTAATTCTGCGATCCTTCTCTCTTTGCTTCAACAACTCTCTCTCGCCTATTGAAATGCAAATTATAACCTTTCACTTTAATTAGAGTTCTGGAGATACACAGCACTGAACAGACCCTTCAGTCCAACTTGTCCATGCTGACCAGATATCCTAACCTAATCTAGTCCCACTTGCCAGCACTTGGCCCATATCCCTCTCAACCCTTCCGATTCATATACCCATCCAAATGCATTTTAAATGTTGTAATTATACCAGCCTCCACCACTTCCTCTGGCAGATCATTCCATACATGCACCATCCTCTGCATGAAAAAATTTTTCCTTAGGTCCCTTTTAAATTTTTCCCCTCACCCCCAAACCTATGCCCTCTAGTCCTAGACTCCCCCACCCCTGGGAAAACACCTTGTCGATTTATCCTATCCATGCCCCTCATGATTTTATAAACCTCTATAAGGTAACCCATCAGCCTCTAATGCTCCAGGGAAAACAGCCCCAGCCTATTCTGCCTCCCCCTATAGCTCAAATCTTCCAACCCTGGCAACATCCTTGTAAATCTTTTCTGAACCCTTTCAAGTTTCACAACATCTTTCCTACTGGAGAGAGACCAGACTTGCATGCAATATTCCAAAAGTGGCCAACTAATGTCAGCTGCAACATGACCTCCCAACTCCAATAATCAATCCTCTGATCAATAAAGGAAAGCATACCAAATGCCCTCTTCACT
Source organism: Hemiscyllium ocellatum (assembly GCF_020745735.1). NCBI lineage: Eukaryota > Metazoa > Chordata > Chondrichthyes > Orectolobiformes > Hemiscylliidae > Hemiscyllium > Hemiscyllium ocellatum. The sequence goes on from NC_083412.1 coordinate 79,214,288, forward strand.
ATCCTATCTACCTGCGATTCCACTTTTAAGGACCTATGAACCTGCACTCCAAGGTCTCTTTGTTCAGCAACACTCCTTAGACCTTACGATTAAGTGTATAAATCCTGCTCTGATTTATCTTTCTGAAGTGCAACACCTCACATTTATCTAAATTAAACTCCATCTGCCACTGCTCAGCCCATTGGCCCATCTGATCAAGATCCCATTGTATTCTGAGGGAACCTTCTTCGCTTTCCACTACATCTCCAGTTTTGGTGTAATTTGCAAACTTACTAACAATACCTCCTATATTCACATCCAAATCATTAATATAAATGACAAACAGTAGTGGACCCAGCACCAATCCTTGTGGCACACCACTGGTCACAGGCCTCCAATCTGAAAAGCAACCCTCCACCACTACTCTCTGTCTTCTATCTGCAAGCCAATTCTGTATCCAAATGCTCATTCTCCCTATATTCCATAAGATCTAATCTTGCTAACCAGTGTACCATGAGAAACCTTTTCAATTGCCTACTGAAGTCCACATAGATCACGTTCACCACTTCACCCTTATCAATCCTCTTTGTTACTTCTTCAAAAAACTCAATCAAGGTCATGGGGCATGATTTCCCACTCACAAAGCCATGCTGACTATCTCTAATCAATCTTCGTTCATTCAAATGCATATAAATTCTGTCCCTCAGGATTCTCTTCAACAACTTGCCCACCACTGACATCAGGCTCACTGGTCTATAGTGGCTTTTCCTTACCATCTTTCTTAATAGTAGCACCATGTTACTCAACCTCCAGTCTTCCTGCACCTCAACTGTGACTATTGATGATCCAAATATCTCAGCAAGAGGCCTAGCAATCATTTCCTTAGCTTCCCACAGAGTTCTACAGTTCACCTGATCAGATCCTGGGGATTTATCCACCTTTATGCATTTTAAGACATCCAAAACCTCCTCCTCTATTATGTGTACATTTTTTAAGATCTCACCATCTATTTTCTCACATTCTATATCTTTCATGTCCTTCTCCCAACATTGAGAACACTGAAAACACTGAGGCAAAATATTCATTTAGTATCTCCCCTATCTCCTGTTGTTCCACACATAGGCTGCCTTGTTGATCTTTGAGGCATCCTATTCTCTCCCTAGTTACTGTTTTGTCCTTCATGTATTTACAAAATTCTTATAGATTCTCCTTAACCCTATTTGCCAAAGCTATCTCATATCTGCTTTCTGCCATCCAGATTTGCTTCTTGTACACTCCTACTGCCTTTGTACTCTTCTAAGGATTCACTCGATCTCTGCTGTCTATTTTTGACATATGCTTCCTTCTTTCTCTTAACCAAAGCCTCAATTTCTCTAGTCCAGCATTCCCTACAACTACCAACCTTGCCTTTCACCCTAAAGGGAACATACCATCTCTCGATTCTCATTATCTCATTTTTGAAGGCTTCCTGTTTTCTAGCCATCCCTTTACCTGTGAATATCTGCGCCCAATCAACTTTTGAAAGTTCCTCCCTAATGCTGTAAAAATTGGCCTTCTTCCAATTTAGACCTTTAACTTTTAGATCTGGTCCGTCATTTTCCATCACTATTTTGAAACTAATAGAATTATAGTCACTGGCCCCAAAATGCTCCCCCACTTACACCTCAGTCACCTGCCCTGCCTTATTTCCCAAGAGTAGGTCAAGTTTTGCACCTCCTCTGGTAGATACATCCACATACTGAATCAGAAAAGTTGCTTGTACACTCTTAACAAATTCCTCTCCATCTAAACCCTTAACACTGCGACAGTCCCAGTCTATGTTTGGAAAGTTAAAATCCCCTCCACTTAACACTATGGCAGTCCCATTTGGTCATCTATCCTGACATCTCCATTTTTGAATGAGCATCAGTTGTTTTCTATATGATGCGTTTACATGAGATATGCATGACAATAAAGTCAGCACGTAAATACCGGATTTCTTTTTTTGTTGTGTCAGTATTCAAAATGCTGGTGGCAGGGTTTAAAGAGCAGCTCATTCCAGCTACAGAAACTACCCCAATACAATGTATAAAAATCCTGCTTCCATCTTAACCAATTGTATTAATTGTAGGCTCCTAAAATAACTATGAAACATTTACAGTCTTTCTCTGCAGCATTTCTCTGTTTATATTCTCCCAAGCAGACATTCCCACTATATGCTCCACCAGACACAGCACAGCAATAATCTCGAATATGTTTCCTGTGTAAAAAACAACATTCCCTTTGGCTTTGAGCCATGGCATGCAATGAGGTCGGAATGGACAGACTGGAAGTTCACAGAAATAAAAATGAACTGCGTGCAAATCAATAGAGAAAAGTTTCCATTTCAATATTTCAAACATTAAACAGATTTAAGCCCTGGTTTCTAGAGGAGGGCTGGATTTTGGCAAACCCTTTTTGAAAAAAAAAAGAAATTGTAAGAGAACTGCCTGCTCTGAAGTTGTAGAAACTTGATGGATGTGCTAGACCAGCAATTAATACCCATCCTTTACTACCCTGGGAAAGATGATGATGAGCGACCTTCTTGAAACTGCTGCAATCTTTGGGGTTACAATGCTGTTACAAAGAGGGTTCCAGGATTTTGACTCAGTGACAGTGAAGAACAGTGATATATATCCAAGTTAGGATGTTGAGCAGTTTGGAGAGCAACTTCCTAGTGGTGATGCTCCAATGTATCTGCTGCTCTGTCCTTCTGGATGGTAGAGGTTGCTGTTTTGGAAGGAGCTTTGGTGAGTCACTGCAGTGCATCTTGTTGAGGGTATGCACTACAACCACTTTATGGTGATGAATGAACGTTGAAGATACAGCATGGGGTGTCAATCAACTCTTTGTCCTGGATGGTATCAAGTTTCTGGAGCTAAATTCATCCAGGTAAGTGGGAGTGTTCCATCAGACTCCTGACTTATGCCTTTTAGATGGAGGACAGGACTTGGGTAGTCAGGAGGTAAGTAATTTACTGCAGATTGATAATCTCTGTCCTGTTCTTACTGCTACAGTATTTGTATGGCTCATCAATGCTAATCACAAGGATGTTGATAGTGAGAGATTCGCCAATAGTAATTCCAATCAACGTCAAGAGGTTTCTGTCTTGTTGAATATGGTCATTGCCTGGTCCTTGTGTGATATGACTCTCACTGTCAGCCCAAGTCTGAATATTGACTACGTCTTACTGCATTTGGATATAGACTACTTCTGAGAAGTTGTGAATAGTGTTAGGAATTGTGCAATCATCATCGATGAAGCAGCTGAAGATGGTTGGGCTTAGGTCACTACTCTGAGGAACTCCTGCAGAGATGTCTGAGAGTTGAGATGACTGACATCCAACAGCCACAACCAGCTGTCTTATGTTCAGAGGCAGAGATTATTCCCTTGGATTCCCATTGACTCCAGTTTCACTAGGGTTCCTTGATGCTATCCTTGGTCAAATGCTGCCCATTTGTCAAAGGTGTTAGTCTCACCTCCTGATTGGATTTCATCTCATTTGTTTGGACCAAAGCTCAGAAGAATGTCAGGTCACCTTGGACAAACCCAAACTGAATAATAATGGGCACATTATTCTTGAAAGCAGTGTCAACAACCCCTTTCTATCACTTTATTGATGATCGACAGACAGCATGCTAATTTGTTGAGTTGGATTTCTGCACAGGACATCCTCGAGCAATTTTCCACATTGTCAGATAAATGCTAGTGTTGGAGATTTGGAATCTTCCCTTTATTTAAAATTAAAATGAAAACTTACACAAAATGCCATGACCGGATTACAATAAAAGTTAATGCAATTTGCTGGGCACATTATAAGGCCTATAAAATTGAGATATCAACAAGACTACTATATTTCTCATTAGCTTGTTACAAATTAATAAAAATATCTGTTTATTAATTTAGTCTCAATGAATTTCACTCACTGTAGGAGATTACAGGGTGACCTGGACAAGTTAGGTGAGTGGGCAGATGCATGGCAGATGCAGTTTAATGTGGATAAATGTATGGTTATCCACTTTGGTGGCAAGAACAGGAAGGCAGATTACTATCTCAATGGAATTAATTTAGGTAAAGGGGCAGTACAGAGAGATCTGGGTGTTCTTGTACACCAGTCAATGAAGGCAAGCATGCAGGTACAGCAGGTAGTGAAGAAGGCTAATAGCATGCTGGCCTTCATAACAAGAGGGATTGAGTATAGAAGCAAAGAGGTGCTTCTGCAGCTGTACAGGGCTCTGGTGAGACCACACCTGGAGTACTGTGTGCAGTTCTGGTCGCCAAATTTGAGGAAAGACATTCTGGCTATTGAGGGAGTGCAGCGTAGGTTCACGAGGTCAATTCCTGGAATGGAGGGATTACCTTACACTGAAAGACTGAAGCGACTGGGCTTGTATACCCTTGAGTTTAGAAGACTGAAAGGGGATCTGATTGAGACGTATAAGATTATGAAAGGATTGGACACTCTGGCAGCAGGAAACATGTTTCTGCTGATGGGTGAGTGCCGAACCAGAGGACACAGCTTAAAAATACGGGGTAGACCATTTAGGACAGAGATGAGGAGAAACTTCTTCACCCAGAGAGTGGTAACTGTGGAGTGGAATGCTCTGCCCTAGAGGACATTGGAGGCCCAGTCTCCGGATTCATTTAAGAAAGAGTTGGATAGAGCTCTCAAAGATAGTGGAATCAAGGGTTATGGAGATAAGGCAGGGAGCGGATACTGATTAGGAATGATCAGCCATGATCATATTGAATGGCAGTGCAGGCTCGAAGGGCTGAATGGCCTACTCCTGCACCTATTGTCTATTGTCTATTGTCTTTTCATGCTGTGTTATGCTAGTAGACAAGTCCACGGGTGCCAGTGGAAGGTTTACCATTGAATGATAGAAGGTTAGTATGCAGATGTAGCAAGTAATCCAACCCGGCCAATCACTGCTCCGTCAATCTACTCTCCATCATCAGTAAAGTGATGGAATGTACCAACAACAGTGCTATTAAGCAGCACTTGCTCAGCAACAGCCTGCTCAGTGATGCCCAGTTTGGGTTTTGCCAGAGTCACTCAGCTCCTGGTCTCATTACTGCCTTGGTTCAAACATGGACAAAAGGGGTGAATTCCAGAGGTGAGGTGGAAGTGACAGCCCTTGACATCAAGGCCGCATTTGACCGAGTATGACATCAAGAAGTCCTGGCAAAACTGGAATCAATGGGTATCAGGGGCAACCACTTCACTGGTTAGAGTCATACTTGGAACAAAAAGAATTGTTGAGGTTATGGAGGGTCAGTCATCTCTGCTCCAGGGCATCACTGCAGGAGTCCCTCAGGGCAGTGTGCTTGGCCCAACAATTTTCAGCTGCTTCATCAATGACCTTCCTTCTGTCATAAGGTCAGAAGTGGGGATAGCCAATGATTGCACAGTCCTCACTACCATTCACAGCTCCTCAGATACTGAAACAGTCCATACTCAAATGCAACAAGATCTGGACAATATTCAGGCTTGGGCCAGCAACTGGCAAGTAACATTCATGCCAGATAAATGTCAGATAATGACCATCTCCTACAAAGAGACACTCTAAATACAGCCCCTTGATATTCAACAGTATTTCCATCACTGAATCCCCCACTGTCAGCATCCTTGGAGTTACCACTGGGGAAACTCAACTGGACCCACCACACTAACAAAGTGGCTACAAGAGCAGGTCAGAGACTAGGGATACTGTAGAGAGTAACTCACCTCCTGACACCCAAAGTCTATCCACCACTTACAAGGCACAAGTCAGGAGTATGATGGAATACTACCCAGTTGCCTGGATGAGTGCAACTCCAACAACACTCAAGAAGCTTGATCCAGAACAAAGCAACCCGCTTGATTGGCACCAAATCTACAAACATTCAATCCCTCCACTCGGGAACACCACCACCTGTAAGTTCCCCTCCAAGCCACTCACCATCCTGACTTGGAAATATGCCACTATTCCTTCACAGTCACATCAAAATCCTGGAATTCCCTCCCTACTGGAATCGCAAATCAATCCAGAGCAAGTGAACTGTAGCCATTCAAGAAGGCAACTCACCACCACCTTCTCAAGGACAAATAGGGGTGGGCTATCAGTGCTGGCCAGCCATCGACTCTCACCTCCCACAAATAAATTTTAAAAAAGCAGGAATGCTGATGAAATGTTATGGTTTGTTGCAAGGGGAATTGAGTACAAGAATAGAGAGAGTGTACTTCAGTTAAGCAGGGCATTGGTGAGTCTGCATCTGGAGTTCTGTATAGTACTGGACACCCAACTTAAAGAAGGATGTAAATGTGCTGAAAGTGGTTCAGAGAAGGTTTACTGGGCGAATACCTGTAATGAGTGGATTACCTTATGAGGAACGGCTAGAGACCTGCATCCTCTGGAGTTTAAAAAAAAGGGTCAGAGATGACTTAATTGAAACATAAAAGATCCTGAGGGAACTTTACAAGGCACCCCTCAGCCCTCAATGCTCTAGGGAAAATAACCCAAGCTGTTCAGCCTCTCTTCATAGCCCAATTGCGAAACTAAAGGTTCCTTTTCTCTGTTTTTGAGGATTGCTTTTTTTTTAAATCAACTAATTCAGACACGTTATGCCACATATGCAGAGCAGGTGGGATTTGAACCCAGGCCTCCTGTGTAGGGAAACTACCACTTTGTCACTCAACCCCTTTCGAGTGTTGCTTGAGCTTGGTTTCTAATGATTTTCAGAAGAATCTTTGAATGCTATATCTTAGCCATTATTTCACCTGAAGTTAACATCTTATTTCCACACCAGGCACGATGATACCATGTGTCTTTCCAGTTCTATCTGATTTTCAAGTGAACCTGGCTCTTTCTACCAGCAGGAGTGGAGTATTTAATTATTAACTCCTTGCTCTGAGTAAATCTTTATCTTTAAAAGCTTTTAATAACTATGTGACTCCAACCTAATGAGTTATACTTATTTCTCAATGAAACCTATATTTCTAACTCGATATTTCTATAAAGGAATATCATTGTAATAGGGGATAATATAGTGAGGGGACTTGAGACTGCCATCCCCAGCAAAGAGCAAGAGTCCAGACTGAAGTGCACCTTCCCAGTACCAGGAAGTTAGGTAAAGGTAGCGGGGTAGCACTGTTAGTCATTTATGCAATAGTCAGAGAAACAAACAGGCCTTGGAGTACACATTCATAGTTCCTTGAAAGTGGAATCGCATGTAGACAGAGTAGTGAAGAAGGCATTTGGTATGCTTCCCTTTACTGGTCAATGCATTGAGTATAAGAGTTGAGAGGTCAAGTTGCAGCTGTACAGGACATTGGTTAGGCCACTTTTTGAATATTCTGTGTAATTCTGGTCTCCCTGCTTTAGGAAGGATTTTGTGAAACTTGAAAGAGTTCAGAAAAGATTTACAGGGATGTTGCCAGAGTTGGGGGGGTTAGAGCTATAGGGAGAGAGGCTGAATAGGCTAGAACTGTCTTCCCCGGAGTGAGGGGCATGGATAGGATAAGTAGGCAAGGTCTTTTCCCTGGGGTGGGGGAATCCAGAACTAGAGGGCATAGATTTAGGGTAAGAGGGGAAAGATATAAAGGGACCAAAGGGGCAATATTTTCAGGCAGTATGTATATGAGATGACCTGCCAGAGGAAGTGGTGGAAGTTGATACAATTAAAACATTTAAAAGGCATCTGGATGGGAAGGGTTTAGAGGAATATGGGCCAAATACTGGCAAATGGTACTAGATTAATTTCGGATATATGGTTGGCATGGATGAGTTGGCCCAAAGGGCCCAGTTCCATGCTGTGCAGTTCTCTGAATTTATGGCTGTAATTAGGTTTTTTTTATTAAATGTAATTATTGGTCAATTATCAAATCTAAGCTTAATCAATAAAGATGCAATAATAGGCTAATATACACAGTCAGTAATGTAGTATAAGTGTCTCTATCCCTCTAAATAACCCACAACACACGCACTGCAGGAAATGAAATAGATTTCTCTGTACAGAAATTCACTATTAAAAAAACACCACCATTTTCTGGCCATTATGTTTATTCCTGAAGGTAAGAAGGATACGCCATTCATATATGTTTTGGCATACGTGGTTAAGTCACTTGGCACATACTGTTTTCACTAGAGTCTTGGCAGACACAGCTTGCTCAGGAAATACAATATTGAGAAGTATCTTCAATTATTTTCCCAGAGGAAACAAACAAGTTTGCCCTGGAATTCAACAGTAGCGTTTCTTTCCAGAAATGCAAGTGATCAATTGGGCAGCCTTTCCTCACAGGCTTCTTGTAACCAAACTAATTCCAAATACAAAATCCCTCTCCAGCCAGTCACTGTTCAAAAGCCTCAGTCGAGGTATCAGTGGAACAACAGCAGACATGCAGTTTCTCAGAAATCTTATTTTACAAAAAAAGTCACCAAAGTCTACGATGACCTTTTAATGATTTCTTTTAATGGAAACACTCCAGGTATGTTTATAGAATTTAAAATAAATTCTGTTTATCACAGTTATTCAAAACCTATGTCCTCAAAGAAAGATTAAATATGAGCCATGGAACAGCTGTTGTGGTGAAATATAGTACAAGCTTATACCCAAAAAAATCTCATTCGTTCCTGTTTGTTTTGGGGGAAGGAAATTCCTTTAATGCCTGTACTTTTGCTGTTCTTGCCAGCACTTGTCCTACTATCTGTCCAAGGTAAGTTACTCATTCACTTTTGCAAGATTTGACACCAAATCAGTCATAATCAATTGCTCAAATAAAGATGCCAGTTGTTCCAAGTGGTCTTCCCAAGTGTCACTGCATTCCAGTACGTCATCAAGATAAACTCCATAATTTGAAAAATGAAACCGAAGACCTGCAGATGCTGGAAAGCTGAAACAAAAACAGAAATTGCTGGAACCAAGAGGGATCTGAAAGGTTAACTCCAATTTCTCTCCACAGATGCTGCCAGACCTGCTGAGTTTTTCCAGCACTTTCTGTTTTTGTTTCACAATTAGGAACACTGGCTGCAACTTGATCCACCGGTCTCTGAGATTCTTGAGCATCTTTTTAGCCTGAACAGCATCACTCAGCATTGACAAAGACCATATGTATGGTAAAGGCCAGTATATCAGTAGCTTAGGGCATGAAAGGACCTTCCTAGTATCCTTTTAAGAAATCAATTTTGTTAAAATTCTGGCACTGTCACCCCAAACAATGCAGATTTCCAAGTGGGGAAATAGGTAAGAATTTACCTCTGTTCCCAATCTTTCTGTAGTCGGTGCAGAATCCTGTTGAATCATCAGGTTTAGGCACTAACTACTATGAGTAGGTTCAATTAGGTTGTTTTCCATCACGTATTGGCTTTCTGTTTTCATCTAAATTCAATCATATAGTGGTCACTGCTCCATAGGGATGCATTTATTCTGAGGACTTGAACTTATCCTGTCACATTGCAAGATACCATGTTGCGTATTACTTGCTGTCTGTATTCTGTGAACTCCTCATCCAGGCTACTTACATTTCTAGTTTAAATGCAGATTAAACTCATCCATGATTATTACTATCCCTTTTTCACAAGTCGCCAATATAATTTCATGAATACCTCGTCCTCATAGTGGCTACTGTTAGGGTGCTTGTAGATCACTCCTTCCAGTGAATTCTTCCCTTCCTATGTCTCACCTCCACCCTGATTTCTACATTCTGATCTCTTGATCCCAGGCCTACACACAGAATTGATGATGCTCTCCAGCTCAACACCTCCGCATACGAACCCGACCCCTCCAACCACAACATGAGCAGGACACCCCCGGTCCTCAACTTCCACCCCACCAACTTCTGTATACATTGCATCATCTTCCGCCATTTCTACCACCTTCAAATAGACCCCACCACCAGAGATGCATCTCCCTCCCCAGCCCTATCCGCTTTCCGTATAAACCATTCCCTCCATGACTCCCTGGTCAGGTCTACGCCCCCTTAACAACTCACCCTCCCCTCTTGGCACCTTGCCCTGCCACCACAGGAATTGCAAAACCGGTGCCCACACCTCCTCCCTCACCTCTGTCCAAGGCCCCAAAGAGCCTTCCACATCCATCAAAGTTTCAGCTGCACTTCCATACATATTATTTACTGTGTCCGTTGCTCCCGATGTGGTCTCCTCTACATTGGAGTGACTGGACGCCTTCAGAGAACATCTCCGGGACACCTGCACCAATCAACCCCAATGTCGTGTGGCTGAACATTTCAACTCCCCCTCCCACTCTGCCAAGGACATGCAGATCCTGGGCCTCCTCCATCGCCACTCCCTCACCACCCAACACCTGGAGGAAGAACGCCTCATCTTCTGCCTCGGGACCCTTCAACCCCAGGGCATCAATGTGGACCTCACCAGTTTCCTCATTTCCCCTCCCCTCATCTTACCCCAGTTCCAACCTTCCAGCTCAGCATCAGCCTCATGTCCCGCCCCATCTGTCCATCTCCCTTCCCACCTATCTGCACCACCCTCCTCGCCGACCTATCACGTTTATCGCCACCTCCATTCACCTATTGCACTCTCAGCTGCCTTCCCCACAGTCCCAACCCCCTCCCATTTATCTCTCCATCCCTGAGGCTCCCAGTCTCATTCCTGATGAAGGGCTTTTGCCTGAGACGTCAATTTTCCTGCTCCTCGGATGCTGCCTCACCTGCGTGCTTTTCCAGCACCACTCTAATCTTGATTCTAATCTCCAGCATCTGCAATACTCACTTTCACCCAGATCTATTCAGCCACTTCCTACAGCTCAAACCCTCCAACCCTAGCAATATCCTTGTAAATATTTTCTGAATCCTTTCACGTTTCACAACATCCTTCCAATAGCAAGGAGAATTGCACAGAATATTTCAAAAGAGGCCTCACCAATGTCCTGTACAGCCGCAACATGACCTTCCAACTTTTATACTCAATGCACTGACCAATAAAGGAATGCCTGCGCTGCCTTCACTATCCTATCTTCCTACAAGTCCATTTTCAAGGAACTGTGAACCTGCATTCTAAGGTCTTTCTGTTCGGCAGCACTCCTCAGGACTTACCATAAAGTGTAATAGTCCTGTCCTGATTTGCCTTACCAAAGTGCAGCAGCTCACATTTATTTAAATTAAACTTCACCTTCCAGTCCTCTGCCGTTTTGCCCATCTGATCAAGGTCCGATTGTACTCCGAGGTAACTTTCTTCATTGTCCACTACACCACCAATTTTGGTGTCATCTGCAAACTTACTAATAATGCTATATTCACTTCCAAATCATTTATGACTAAACGCAGTGGAACCAGCATAGATCCTTGTGGCACACTGTTAGTCACAGGCCTCCAGTCCGAAAAATACCTTCCAACACCACCACACCACCCTCTGCCTCCTACTTTCGAGCTAATTTTGCATCCAAATGGCTAGCTCTCCCTGTCTCCCATGTCATCTAACTTTGCTAACCATGCAGAAACTTGTTGAATGCCTTGCTGAAATCCATAAAGTCATTGTCCACCGCTCTGCCTTCATCAATCCTCTTCTTATCTAAAATCTGATGTAGGAAAGTTGTTTAACTGGCCATTTCATTCACTGTGTTTATTGTAACCCATAAAGTAGTGGGACTAAAGTAATATATGATCAGAAGCTCATCTCTGGGACAAAAATGACGCAAGGTGAGAACAGCTGAGTTTAGTCTCAGAGGTTGTTTGAATCTGTAGCTGCTTCTCTGGGGTGTATCCAGATCCTTCACTTTCAGTTGCTTCCTCCATTTTCAGGGCACCTTAATGTTGCACATATCTTTCCAGTTAAACTGTGCATAAGAATTTAAGGTTAAACACTTCCACCCATTCCCTATGAAGTATGGCAATGTTTCTGTCAACTAATATCCCAATGAGCAAAGGGTAGATTGAAACTCATTTTGTTCATCGTTGGCACAAATAGCCTTCACAAGATCCAATGCAATAATTTCACCCCAGTTACTCAATATTAAAAGCTGTATTCCAAACAGTTCAGGGCTCTGATGCAGTAAGACACAACTATCCACAGGAGGGCAGCAAAGAGACAGTAGACCATGAAAATAATTTGCAAGTGCAATGGCTTGAGGTCTTCACTCTTAATTCCAATACATAAGTGAGGAACAGGCTCACATGAGTGAGGATTTACACTGCACATGAATCTGAGAGCCATAATATTTAGATCCAAAGATTAATATTTTTCTTCTTGGAAAACATTGTAAAGATTCAGGAGATGAAGTCATATATTTGCAGAGATAGAAGGAATTATTTCATATTTGGGTTAGATTTGAAATGTCCAGGTCAATTGCAAATCCCAGCCACGCACTTTGTTGGAGACTGCAATTTATCATTGATTTTGGTGAGTTATACTGTAATAGAATCACTGATTCACACAGCATGGAAACAGACCCTTCAGTCCAACTCGTCCACACCAACAATTAAACTAGTCCCACTTGCCTGTATTTGGCCCATACCCTTCCAACCTTTCCAATTCATGTACCTGTCCAAATGTCTTTTTAATGTTGTAACTGTGTCCATGAATGCCACTTTCTCTGGCAGTTCATTCTACATATGAACCATCCTCTCTGTAAAAAAAGTTACCCTTCATGTCCTTTTCAAAACTTTCTCCTCTCACCTTAAAAATTTGTCCCTAGTTTTGAACTCCCCCACGCTAAGGAAAAGACATTTGCTATTCACTTTATCCATGCCCCTGATGATTTAATAAACCGCTACAAGGTGACCCCTCAACTTTCCACACTCCGGTGAAAAAGGTCCCAGACTATCCAGCCTCCTTTTATGACTCAAACCTTTCATTCCTGGCAACATTCTGATAAATATTTTCTGAACCATCTCCAATTTAATAATATCCTTCCTACAACAGAGCGACCAGAACTGCACACAGTACTCCAGAAGAGGGCTCACCAAAGTCCTGTACAACCTCAACATGACGTCCCAACTCCTATACTCAAGGGGTTGAGCAAGGGAGCCAAGCATGCGAAACACCTTCTTAACCACTCTGTCTACCTATGGTGTAAATTTCACAGAGTTATATACCTAACCCCTAGGTCTCTCTGTTTGACAACACAACCCTGGGCCTGACCATTAATTGTCTAATTTCTGGATCAGTAGTGGTGGAGGAGCACAGCAGTTCAGGCAGCATCCAACGAGCAGCGAAATCGACATTTCAGGCAAAAGCCCTTCATCAGGAATAAAGGCAGAGACTGAAGCGTGGAGAGATAAGCTAAGGGAGGTTGGGGGTGGGGACAGAGTAGCATAGAGTACAATGGGTGAGTGGGGGAGGAAATGAAGGTGATAGGTCAGGGAGGAGAGGGTGGAAGTCTTGCCCTTGTTTGTTTTAACAAAATGCAATACCTTGCATTTATCCAAATTAAACTCTATCTGCCACTCCTTGAACCAATTGATCAAGATCTCTTTGTAATCTCAGGCAACCTTCTTCTATGTCGACATACCACTAATCTTAGTGTCATCTGCAAACTTACTAACCATGCCTCCTTTACTCTCATCAAAAGCATTTATATATTTAACAAGCCTATACGGATCCCTGTGGAACACCACTGGCCAAAGATCTCCAGTCTAAAAAGCAACCCCTCCACTACCACTGTCTCCTACCATCAAGCCAATTTTGTATCCAATTGGCAAGCTCACCCTAAATCCCGTGTAATCTAATTTTACTCATTAGTCTACCTTGTCAAAGTGTTTATTAATGTACTCCATGTAAGCAACGTCTATTGCTCTGCCCTCATTAATCATTTCGGTAACTTCTTCAAAAAATTCAGTCAAGTTTGTGAGACATGATTTCCCTTGCACAAAACCATATTGACTATTTCTAATCAGCCCCTGCCTCTCCAAATGCACGTAGATTCTATCTTTCAGAATTGCCACCAACTTACTCACCACCAATGTCAGGTTCACAGGTCTACAGTGCCTTGCCTTGTCCTTTCTTAAATAAAGGCACAATGTTAGCCACCCATCAATCATCCAGCACCTCACCCATGGTTAGAGATGACACAAATATTTCTGCTAGAGGCTCGGCAATTTCTTCCCTAACTTCATACAAGATCCTGGGATACACTTTGACTGATTGATTTATTTGTTGTCACTTGTATCAAAGTACAGCAAAAGGTTTTGTTCACATGTAGTAGAGACAGACCATAATAAACAAGGATGTACAGGACAACAGATTTAGAGAGTGGCTTACAGGTAACATTGTATAGGACATACAAGAGGATCAATGTTCGCAAGGTCAGCATTATTTGAGGCTACAGAGTCCAATCCCTCATCTAATAATGGCCGGGGAAGAATCTGTCCCTGAACCTGCTGGTGCATGTGTTCATGCTTCTGTATCTTCTGCCTGATGGAAGAGGTTGTAGGAGATCATTACCGGGATGCAGTGGGTCTTTAATGATGTCGGCAGCCTTTCCATGGCAGCTGCGAGCCATGTAAATGGAGTCCATGGATGGAAGGTTGGCTCCCATGATGGCCTGGGCTGCGCAAATCCCCTCTGCAGTTTCCTCTGATGCTGGACACAACGGTTGCCAAGCCTGGGTATTATACACCCAGACAGTAAGCTTTCAGTTGTCCATCTGTCGAGGTTGTTGAGGATCCTTATGGACATGCCAAATTTCTGAAGCCGCCTGAGGAAGAAGACATGATTTGGAGATGCTGGTGTTGGACTGGGGTGTACAAAGTTAAAAATCACACAACACCAGGTTATAGTCCAACAGGTTTAATTGGAAGGACACTAGCTTTCGGAGCGACGCTCCTTCATCAGATGATAGTGACTATCACCTGATGAAGGAGCGTCACTCCGAAAGCTAGTATGCTTCCAATTAAACCTGTTGGATTATAACCTGGTGTTGTGTGATTTTTAACTTTGAGGAAGAAGAGATATTGTTGTGTCTTCTTGACCATCACAGCTACATGGAAAGCCCAGGACAGGTCATCAGTTATCAATACTCAGAGGAGCATGATTCTCTCCACTCTCTCAACCTCAGTACCATTGAAGTAGATGGGGTCATGTTCGCCTCCTTTCTTGCTAAAGTCAATAATCAGTTCTTTAGTTTGGCTGGTGTTAAGAGAGAGGTTGTTCTCATTGCGCCACATCACCAAACCCCCTATTTCCATTGTGTATTCTTGATTAGGTCCTGGAGGTTTGTCCTCCTTTATGATTTCTAAGATCTCCAGCACTTTCTCTTCTGCAATGTGAACTGTTTTCAAAACATTAAAATTTATTTCTCCAAGTTTTCTAGCCTTTATTTCTTTTTCAGCACTAAAAACTGATACAGTTTAGTATCTCTCCCATCACCTGAGGTTCAACACATACAAGACCTCATTGATCATTAAGGGACCTATTGTCTGTTTAATAGCTCTTTTGCGCTTAATATACTTGTAGAACTTCTTTGGATTATCTGTAACCTTAGCTGTCAAGGCTACTCATACCCCCTCTTGATTTCCCTCTCAAGAATGCCCCTACGCTCTTTATCCACTTCAAGAGATTAATTTGATCCCAGTTATCTGTATCTAATATACGATTCTTTCTTATTCTTGACTAAAATTTCAATATCTTTATTCATGCATTGTTCCTTACTCCTACCAACATTACCTTTCACTCTAATAGGAATGCAATGCCTCTGGACTTTCATTATCTCATTTTGAAAGCCTCCCATTTATCCATTGTCACTTTACCTGCAAACAGTTTACTCCAATTGACTTTTGAAAGTTCATAGAATGCCTAAAGTCTGGGAGCAATTAGGCCCATCACATCCACTTCAACCCTCTGAAGAGCATCTCACCCAGATCCACTATCCCTGTAACCCTGCATTTCCCATGGCTAGTCCATTGACCTACACATCCTTCTTCTGGATTAGTGGTGCTGGAAGAGCACAGCAGTTCAGGCAGCATCCAACGAGCAGCGAAATCGACGTTTTGGGCAAAAGCCCTTCATCAGGAATAAAGGCAGAGAGACTGAAGCGTGGAGAAATAAGCTCTCCCTCTCTGCCTTTATTCCTGATGAAGGGCTTTTGCCCGAAACGTCGATTTTGCTGCTCGTTGGATGCTGCCTGAACTGCTGTGCTCTTCCAGCACCACTGATCCAGAATCTGGTTTCCAGCATCTGCAGTCATTATTTTTATCTACACATCCTTCTTAACTATGGGCAATTAAGCATGACCAATCCACCTAACCTGGGCATCTTTGGACTGTAGGAGGAAACCGGAGTACCCGGACAAAGCCCACACAGACATGGGGAGAATGCGCAAACTCCATACAGACAGTTGTCTGAGGCTGGGATCAAACCCAGGCGCTGTAAGGCAGCAGTGCTAACCACTGAGCCTCCATGCAATCCTTTCTTGTCCTATGTCATTTAAATGTGCTTTACTCCAATTAAGAACATTCACTTTTATGGAAGGCTTATCTTTTTCCATAATTATTTTAAAATTAATTGAATTTCAAGCTCCATCAATGCTGCTGAGTGGTTTTCAGCATTTATTTATTATTATTTCAAGTTTCTGGCATATGGAGTATTTTGCTTCACATGTTGTTAATTAATGGCAGACCATTTGTTCTCCAATGTGCTATTAGATCTGGATAATAGTTATCATTCCAGTAACTTTGAGATGCTGAGTTCTTGGGGAATTCATTTCTGCCAGAACAAGAATTTGTGTTTGAAATATTTCCTGCGCAACAGGCCAGCAAATGGAAAGGAATTCTAACAGGTAGCTGTGGGCAACTAAGCTCCTAAAATAGCACCAAGAAAGCAACGTTGTTAAAATAGCTCCAACAGCTCAGGTACTGTTTTCCTGTTTGTATTGGGCGGCACGGTGGCACAGTGGTTAGCACTGCTGCCTCACAGCGCCAGGGACCTGGGTTCAATTCCCGTCTCAGGCGACTGACTGTGTGGAGTTTGCACGTTCTCCCCGTGTCTGCGTGGGTTTCCTCCGGGTGCTCCGGTTTCCTCCCACAGTCCAAAGATGTGCGGGTCAGGTGAATTGGCCATGCTAAATTGCCTGTAGTGTTAGGTAAGGGGTATATGTAGGGGTATGGGTGGGTTGCGCTTCGGCGGGTCGGTGTGGACTTGTTGGGCCGAAGGGCCTGTTTCCACACTGTAAGTAATCTAATCTACTGCTAGAACCAGTACAGGAAAACAAAGTCAATCACATGCTTGTGGGACTGACGTTCTCCTCCTGTAAAATAATGTGAAGTAATACATTTATATGTAGATATAAAGAGGGCAAATATGCTTTGTCTCCTAGCACATCAGTGCAGAGGAAGATAGGGATCTTACTGTACCCACATCTGGATCTCTAAAAGGGCCAGCGCAAGTAGTTAAGGACTTATATCCAGAAGCAAAGAATGCAAAAACGAGGAGTGAATAAGACCTTGAGTTGAATCCACATAGAACACTGTGTGGAGGTTTTCCATAACAAGTTATTGGAAAAATAGAGAAGCAGTGGCAAATGGATGTTTTTACACGGATTTTTATGAAAATATGAATCCAGAGCAGGAGAAGTCCATTCCATAAGGTCATGGTTAATCGGATTGTAAACTGAAATCCACCTACCCCCATATAACCTTTCACTGCTTGCTTAACAAGAATCATGGAATCATCCAGGACAGAAGAAGCTTTTTGGCCCATCAAATCTTGTACTGCCAAAAATACACTATACCTACAATAGTCCCAAGTATTTGTCTACTTCTGCCTTAATAATATTCAAGTTCTCTGCTTCCATCACCTTTTCAGTGACAGACTTACAAAGACTCACAAACCTTTGAGAGAAACGATTTTGTCTAATCTCTGTTTAAAATAGTTGACCCTTGATTTTTAAACAGTGACACTGAGTTCCAAATTCTTCCAGAAGAGGAGAAATCTTCTCCACATCTACCCCGTCAAGACCTTTCAGGATTTCAACTGAAAGAACTATGGATGCTGTAAATCAGAAACAAAAACAGAAACTACTGGAAAAGTTCAGCAGATCTGGCAGCATCTGTGGAGAGAAATCAGAGTTAATGTTTTGGGTCCAATTCTGAGGAAGGGTCACCGGACCCAAAATGCTAACTCTGATTTTTCTCCACAGATACTGCCAGACTTGCTGAGCTTTTCTAGCAACTTCTGTTTGTTTTGTTTCAGGATTTCATACATTTCAATCAAATTGACACTTCTTCTTCGAAACTCCAAGCCTAGTCTGTCCAAACTTTCCTCCTAAGATAATCAGCCGTGTAGGTATTGGTCTAGTAAATCTTCTCTGAATTGTCTCAATTGCATTTACATCCTTCCTTAAAAAGATGACCAGTACTGTGTACAGTATGGTCTTGTTAGTGCCCTGTATAACTCGAGCAGAACCTCTCTACATTTGTATAGAATTACCCTTGTGATGAATGATAACATTCTCTTAGTTTTCTTAAGTACTTGCCCAACCTGTAAGCCAACCTTTTGCAATTAACACATGAAGACAGTCATGTCCCTCTGTATCTCAGAGCTTTATAATCTCGCCATTTAAATAATATGCTTCTTTATCATTCCTCTCACAAAAATGGACAATTTCTCATTTTTCCACACTATAGTCCATTTACCACATCTTTGCCCAGACACTTCACCTTTTGTAACCTCCATGTATCCTCTTCAGAACTTACCCCCCGACCTTTGTTGTGAGCAATCATATCTTCTATCCCTTTGTGAAAGTCATTTATGTAAATTATGAACAGCTGAGGTACCAGCAATGTTCCCTGTGACATGCCACTCATAGAAGAACCGAAGCATTAGTTACATTGCCAGGCCTGCTGAGGTTTCTCAGGGGAACACAATGAGAGCCGAGACAATGACACCAGATAGAGTCATAGATTCATAAAGATGTACAGCATGGAAACAGACCCTTCGGCCCAACTCGTCCATGCTGACCAGATATCCCAAACCAATCTAGTCCCACTTGCCAGCATTTGGCCCATATTCCTCCAAACCCTTCCTATTCATATACCCATTTAGATGCCTTTTAAATGTTGTAATTGTACCAGCTTCCACCACTTTCTCTGGCAGCCGATTCTACACATGCAACACCCTCTGTGCAAAAACAGTTGCCCCTTAGGTCTCTTTTATATCTTTCCCCTCTCACCCTAAACTGATAACCTCTAGTTTTGGACGCCCCCCCTCCTCCTGCCACAGGGAAAAGACCTTGCCTATTTACCCTATCGTCTCTGATCAGTCTCTGATGCTCCAGGGGAAACAGCCCCAGCCTATTCACCTTCTCCAACCTTGGCAATATCCTTGTAAATCTTTTCTGAACCCTTTCAAGTTTCACAACATCCTTCTGATAGAAGGGAGCCCAAAATTTTACACAATATTCCAAAAGTAGCTATCCTGTACAGCTGCAACATGACTTCCCAACTCCTATACTCAATGCTCTGACCAATAAAGGAAAGCATACCAAATGCCTTCTTCATTATTTTATCTTTGTGTCTCATCTGCACAGGGGATGAGAAAAAGAAATGGGAGAAAACTGAAGGATGCTATTGTGAGTGAGACAGGTGAATGTTTCTGTGGCCACAGAATGACACCAGGATGGTATGTTACTTCCCTAGTGCAAGGATGTC
Organism: Hemiscyllium ocellatum; assembly: GCF_020745735.1. Taxonomy (NCBI): domain Eukaryota; kingdom Metazoa; phylum Chordata; class Chondrichthyes; order Orectolobiformes; family Hemiscylliidae; genus Hemiscyllium; species Hemiscyllium ocellatum. The sequence continues at coordinate 79,233,882 of NC_083412.1, forward strand.
ACCGAACGGCTACAAGGCATGGGATGGGGGAGGGAGATGGTATGGCGCGTTTCAGTGCTAATAATTTAAATAAAAACAATGTTGAGGTCCTGAAAGCAGAATATATGGAGCTAGGAAATAAATTGAAAAGTAGGTTCTCAAAGATTGTAATCTCATGTTTACTCCCAATGCCACGTCCGAGCAAGATAGAAATAGGAGAATGGATTGGTCGTAATAGAATAGTTCTAGAGAAAGGTCACTGGACTGGAAAAGTTAACCCTGTTTTCTCTTCACAGGTGCAGCTAGAATTGCTGAGTTTCTGCAGAAATATCTGTTTTTGTATATTTCAGACCATCAACATCCACGGTTCTTTGTTTTATAAGTTACTAAGAAAGTAGAAAATATAGCACAGAACTATATGTCAAGCCAATGCATGGATGGCAGACCAAGGATACAAACACAATGCAGTCAAAAAGCAATTTCAGAATAGATGTCAGAACACTTCCTCACACAGTGCATACATGATATCTTAAACATGCTTCTGCATAGGACAGTTGAAATAAAAACCCAATGAAATAGTTAAATAATGTGGCAAGATGACCATAAACTTTCATGAAAGGACAAATTAGATGAGGTATTTGCCTTTCACACCTATCAGTATTTATTTTTATGAGTTTTAAAGATATTTGACAGAGTTCCACAAAAGATATTATTAGAAAAAATGTGTGTTGAATTGGAAGCCACTTTGCAAGATGCGTTGAAAGTTGTTAGAATGTGCAGGACAGAGAGTGGGAATGGAAGGGACAGGCTGTGATTGATCGGATGAGACGATTGTACAACTACACAAATTCTTTCTAGATCCTCAGTTTCTCCCAGTGTATTTAATGCTTTGGATAAAGGAACAGAAAATTATCTATCCAAATTTATACTTCATCAGGAGGCATTGTTGGAGGCAGGAAATTCAATGAAATTTGTGTTTCTCCTCAATGCAAAATCATTTTGATGTGAAGTTATTCAATGGCTCTTAGAGAGAAAAGTAGTAGCCTTACAACAATTTTATTTCATCCAGTTGTGGTAAGAAATGAATGTTTGAAAATGTTTTAAATTTCACCTTAAATTAATATTGCGCAAGATGAAACACAGGCACAAGTGTGTAAATGTAAAGTGCTTTCTGCAGGGGCCTGATTCCTGTAAGATGGCCATGTGAATATAACAAGGTTACATTAGGACATTACTGAAAGGGGTGTCTCACAAAGGAAATTATATCTTCAAGATTAATATAATACTTTGAACACTTAACCAATAGTAATGAAATATGATCTGTTGAAAGAAATGCTATGTGTAGGTGTGATGCAGGATCTTCTCAGTTTCAAGAGAAAACTGAATAAATCATAAAATAGTAATTAGGCAGTGCCAAACATTGGCTTTAAAAGTGCACAGGTGGTAATGAGAACTCTGCAACACGCTTGAATATTCATGCTTTCGTCTTATAAAATGTTCGAGTAAAAAGTGAGGTCTGCAGATGCTGGAGATCAGAGCTGAAAATGTGGTTGCTGGTTAAAGCGCAGCAGGTCAGGCAGCATCCAAGGAACAGGAAATTCGACGTTTTGGGCATAAGCCCTTCTTATAAAATGTTGGCATAGTTGATGAGAATTGAGGCAAAAGTGTGTACTGCAGATGCTGGAGATTAGAGTCAAGATTAGAGTGGTGCTGGAAAAGCACAGCAGGTCAGGCAGCATCCGAGGAGCAGGAAAATCAATATTTCGGGAAATGGCTTATGAAGGGCTTTTGCCTGAGACGTCAATTTTCCTGCTCCTCGGATGCTGCCTGAGCTACTGTGCTTTTCCAACACCACTCTGATCTTTAGTTAGAATTGAGGCCATCTTCACCTCACCTCACCACGTGTCAAAATAGTGACATAGAAATCAGATTGTCTACAGAATCAGCCTGGAGAAAGTGAGATCTGCAGATGCTGGAGATCAGAGCTGAAAATGTGTTGCTGGAAAAGCGCAGCAGGTCAGGCAGCATCCAAGGAACAGGAGATTCGGCATTTCGGGCATAAGCCCTTCTTCAGGATTATGTCCGAAACGTCAGATCTCCTGCTTTCCTGAAGAAGGGCTTATGCCCGAAACATCGAATCTCCTGTTCCTTGGATGCTGCCAGACGTGCTGCGCTTTTCCAGCAACACATTTTCAGTACAGAATCAGCCTGGGCCAGTGAATTTCAAAATGAGTCATAGAGATATACAGCATGGAAACAGACCCTTCGGTCCAACCCATCCATGCCGACCAGATACCCCAACCCATTTTCTGAATTCCCAAGTAAGAAGTGTTTGGGGCTCAGGTGAGGTGCAACAAAATGTTCATCAATGTTTCCTGAATTATAATTATTCCACTTTATGAGCATAAATTGGCCCTTGGAACGAACAAGAAGCTGTTGTCTCCTCTAACAATCTTTCATTCTGGCACAAGTTTCAAAATCCAGCAGTAAACTGGAATTCATAAAGCCAAGTACTGCAAATGCTGGAAATCCATAAGGAAAGGGAAGAAAATGGTGGAAATACGGAGCAGATCAGGCAGCTTCTACAAAATAAAGCCGAGTTCAACTTTTAGGTCAATGAGCTGATCTCATCACTCAACTCCACATCGTAAAAATCATTCTGACAAAGGACTGGCAAAAACCACTTCCCTAAAATAGAAACAGAAAGTGCTGGAGAAACTCAGCAGGCCTGGCAGCATCTTTGGAGAGAGAAGCAGAGAAAACATTTCGAGTTAATTGGATGTTGCTGTTTAATAATAAAGGGCTGCCCATTTCGAGCAGGGACAAGGCAAAATGTTTTCTCTCAGGGGTTGAGTCTTTTTCTACTCTCTTCCTGAAATTATAGTGGAGGCAGAATCTCTGAACATTTTTAAAGCTGAGGTGGACAGATGCTTGTGAAGCAAAATTGTGAAAGATTATCAGGGTAGGTAGGAAAGTGGATATGAGATTATAATTGAATGAGCCATGATCTTATTAAATGATGGCAGCATCCGAGGAGCAGGAAACTTGACTTTTCAGGCAAAAGCCCTTCATAAGCCATTTCCCGAAATATTGATTTTCCTGCTCCTCGGATGCTGCCTGACCTGCTGTGCTTTTCCAGCACCACTCTAATCTTGACTCTAATCTCCAGCATCTGCAGTACCTACTTTTGCCTCAATTCTAATCAACTATGCCAACATTTTATAAGACGAAAGCATGATGGACAAAAGATTCCAGAAGTCGAATGGTCTACTTCTCTTCATAATTTGTATGTTCCTATGAAGGGCTTATGCTCGAAACGTTGAATTCTCTATTCCTGAGATGCTGCCTAACCTGCTGTGCTTTGACCAGCAACACATTTGCAGCTGTGATCTCCAGCATCTGCAGACCTCATTTTTTACATGAAACTAATATAACCTTCATTTCAGAAGGACACAATTTTGGATTCAGAAACATTAATTCTGTTTCACTTTTCACAGAGGCTGACAGACCTATTCAGTCCTTCAGCACTTTCTGTTTTTAGCTCAGATTTCCAGTATTAATTGTACTTTGCTTTTGTTAAAAAAAAGAACACTGTCCTGTCTCTTATCTCCCTTGAATTCCATTTTGTTCATTGCATCATGGAAATCTGAAAGTGGACCAAACTGCCTTCCTCCCAGGTTCAGAATCCAGTTACTTATCAAAATCTGGCTTCATTTTAAACAGGGCATCACAACTCCTTGTGGATAAATGCCAATTCACTGGGGGATTTGTGATGTTATCCCATTTCATTACTTTTATCATCCACTGAGGAGTGGCAGATGGAGTTTAATTCGGATAAATGCGAGGTGCTGCATTTTCGGAAAGCAAATCTTAGCAGGACTTATACACTTAATGGTAAAGTCCTAGGGAGTGTTGCTGAACAAAGAGACCTTGGAGTGCAGGTTCATAGCTCCTTGAAAGTGGAATCACAGGTAGATAGGATAGTGAGGGAGGCATTTGGTATGCTTTCCTTTATTGGTCAGAGTATTGAGTACAGGAGTTGGGAGGTCATGTTGTGGCTGTGCAGGACATTGGTTAGGCCACTATTGGAATATTGTGTGCAGTCCTGGTCTTTTTCCTATCGGAAAGATGTTGTGAAACTTGAAAGAGTTCAGAAAAGATTTACAAGGATGTTGCCAGGGTTGGAGGATTTGAGCTATAGGAAGAGGCTAAACAGGCTGGGGCTGTTTTCCCTGGAGCATCAGAGGCTGAGGGTGATCTTATAGAGGTTTGCAAAATTATGAGGGACATAGATAGGGTAAATAGGCAAAGTCTTTTCCCTGGGGTCAGGGAGCCCAGAACTAGAGGGCATAGGTTTAGGGTGAGAGGGGAAAGATATAAAAGAGACCTAAGGGGCAATTTTTCACACAGAGGATGGTACGGGTATGGAATGAGCTGCCAGAGGAAGTGGTGGAGGCTGGTACAATTGCAACATTTAAGAGGCATTTGGATGGGTATATGAATAGGAAGGGTTTGGAGGGATATGGGCCAGGTGCTGGCAGGTGGGACTAGATTGGGTTGGGATATCTGGTCGGCAAGGACAGGTTGGACCTAAGGGTCTGTTTCCATGCTGTACATCTCTATGACTCTATGACTCTATCGCATCTTTTAAGACCTCTAGCTGATTTGGTCAGTCACATTGTAATTTCTGCAAGAGTCAAGGAAATGTGATAAGCTGCTCTGTGCCCAGTATTCACAAGGTCATGAGCTTCCAAAACCCTCCACAGTCATGTCCTTTCTGAAACATTCTCACCACTATGATGTCGGGCAAGTCAACAGTCAAATTCCATCATCTCACAAGCAGAAAGGGGTGAATGGCACATTGAACTGCAATGATCTCAAATTCATTCCTTTCTGTTGAAGCCAACAGGAAAATCGCAGAGCAAAAACTGAAATGGCTGGAGAAATTCAGGAGATCTGGCAGCATCCATGGAGAGAAAGCAGATTTAATATTTTGACTCCAGTGACTCTTCTTTGAAAATTGTGGGCACTGCCTGGGCAATAGGTTTCTCATGTGCTAAGTCACAACAATCTGTCGTTCCCTTGTGATTCATTATACTGCCAACCTGGCACATCCAGCTCAGTTGGTAGGATTGCTGATCTACAATGTAGAATGATGCCAACAGTGGCTGAGGTTACTATGAGGGATTCTCCTTCTCAATCTCTCCTCTTGCCTGAGGTATGGTGACCCTCAGGTTAAACCACCATCAGTTGTCTATCTCCAATGAGAAAGTAGCTATATGGGACTAGGCAACGTCACCTTTTAATGACAGCAACATATACCAAGAAGTTCAATGCAAAAACCTTTTTAACATCACTGAAAGTGGAATCACAAATCGATTGCTTTATGCACTTAACCTAACCTATTAAACATAAGGTCTTCCTTGTCCCAGTCTGCATCATTAGCCATCTCCTTCCAATTTCATCTGAACTATTTGCAAACTGGTTGGGTTCATACATGTATATATTCTCCTGATCGCTGGTCTGTCTCTTAACTGTCTGGTTGCTATCAGGGAGGTGGGGAGGGGTGGCTATGACAACTTGGCGGCAGTGCCCTCCAGCTGTTCCCCGCATTGGTTCCTCTGCAAAAGATGTCCAATGTGCACAGGTCACTTCGTGCGGATGTTCCAGCGCTGTTAGCGTCTTTCTTTCACTCACTTGTCAAAAAGATGTTCGGAAACGAGCGGGAACAGACACGAGGAGTGTGTCTAAGGTAAGAGACAAACCATTCGTTTTGAGAAACACTCTCAAAAGGACCATTAAGTTACACCTCGCAGCATCATGAGTTATCTTGCATTTGACACATGACAATGTGAATCCCCAACCTGCCAATTGCCACGAATTGAGATTTGAATTCGTTAAATACATCTTTTCCCTTTTTATATCAAACTGAATTAATGCATTTAAGTTTCCCGTTCTCAACGTATATAAAAAAAGACTACTTTCCCTGTTTGATAATGCAATTCCAGTAAAATTAATATTGAAAGGCACCCTTTGCTATGACGTTCAAAATCCCATTGCTCCAGTATCACAATGCAGTGATCCCGGTTATTACAAACATTTGCTAATTCGTATGCAGCCTGATGCAGCCAGCACCTTTTTCATCTTCACTTCCCGTTTAATTTCCATCAGATGGGTAAACGGCACCTATTGAGGTTTGCTATTTATTCTGCTGTCTTCTCTCACTTGCTATGCCAACCGCTAACGTCAACCGAAAAAGTTCGAGGACAACTTTGTAATTAGCTCCGGACATTAACAACACACGGTGGAGACAATTCGTGCAGATAGCTCTCAATGTGAGGGCGGCCAGCGCTGATCTCCCTCCTTTGCCCGAGTCAGTTTACCCAAATGTTTGTGAGATTGCCCTGTTCAAGCAGCGATAACGCAGATTTAATGTGTTTGCTCTCGACCAGACAAGAGGTGTGACGCGGGAGCTACATTTGCAATATGTTACAAAGCCAACCACAGATTCAGCAAAGAGACGTCGCCAAATGTCAAGGTACAGATTTGGAAAATGCATCCGATTTGAGTTTTTTTTCCCTTCTGTGGATGTGTGAGTGATGAGCCAAAGAGTTTAAATATTGGGGGTCTGGGTAGAGACTGAGAGCAGACCTGACAAGCCTTGGTAAGAAGGTGCTTCCAGAACTTGGGAACCAAAGGGAAAGGCATTAGTCACCATGAGTCTTCATATCTTCTCCGGTCTTCTCCTCATCCTTCTTACCGTGACCTATCATGTACAATCGAACCCCGTGATTTCTGACCCAATGCAGCGCCATCAGGGTGAGTCCCCTACAAAACCTCTCATTATTTGGTCTTTTTTTTAATAAAAATTTAATTCGAATCTCTCAATGTGAAGAAGTCTTGGAATGAACGAATTCTGTACCCATTGAGCAGAGATGAATTAATTAATCTCAGGGGATGCTGAGTATTTTCTTTTTTACAAATGCTAATTACTGAATGCTGTGTTTTAGAGTTTTACATGTAACGCCTTTCTGTATTTCTGCCCGTTTATGAAAGACATTGCAAGACCCGCTGCTGTTGGTGAGTTAACATCGGAGGGACGGGAGAACGTCATGAAGCTCCTAACTAGTCTTGACCCAGCTCACAAAGATGCCAATGGGAGGATCCGATCCCAAATAGTGAGAAGCAGAGGTGTGTATAGACGAGCTGTATGTTCATGTGTCAGGGAGAGAGACACAGAGGTGTGTGTATAGACGAGCTGTGTGTGTTTGGATGGGAGATAGACAAAGGTACATGTATACGGAAGTGTGTATGTGTGTGGGAGGTAGGAGTGACACAGAGGTACATGTACAAGAAGTATACATGTGTGGGGGAGGTGGACACAAGAGGTATGTGTATACAGGAATATATATGTGTGTGGAGTGTAGGAGCGACACAGAGGTAGATGTATACAGGAGTGTATGTGTGTGGGGGGTGTAGGAGCGACACAGAGGTATGTGTATACAGGAGTGTATGTGTGGGGTGTAAGAGCGACACAGAGGTATGTGTATACAGGAGTGTATGTGTGTGGGGAGTGTAGGAGCGACACAGAGGTATGTGTATACAGGAGTGTATGTGTGTGGGGGGTGTAGGAGCGACACAGAGCTATGTGTATACAGGAGTGTGTGTGTGTGGGGGTGCGGTCGGAGCTACACAGAGGTATATGTATGCAAAAGTGTATATGTTGGGGGGGAGGGGTAGGAGCGACACAGGGGTATGTATACTCAGGAGTATATATGTGTTTGTGTTAGGGAGAAACTGTGGGGCTGGAGGGGTGCATTCACCCCACACCCTTCACACACCAGCTCCCTCACATTCTCACGTTCACTCATCCCTCCCTCCCCACCACACGGGCAACACACAGATGAGTGTGAGTTATAAAGGAAGTCGGAGTGAGAAAGATATTAACGGGACCAGGGCGTGAAGAAGTGAGAGTGGCGGATAGAGTGAAGGGAAGAGGGTGTTTTGGGGAGGGAGAAGATGTGAGAGGAAGTGTGGGAGATGAGGGGCAAGGTGTGGGAGGAGAGTAGGAGGGACTGAGTGAGGGGAGAGGATGAGAAAGGGGGGAGGGGAGGTCGCGGGTAGAATCAGAAACTTGGCTGCACTGTTTATTCTTTGGACTCGAAGTTTCAGGTTAATTCAATTCCTTTCCGTTATTTTCAAATTGGAAGTAAATTCATGTACATTAAATGCCCATCGCCTTTGTCGATTCCAAGAAACAGCAATGAGGGAAAATTAACCTTCAAAAACATTGAAATAAATCTCTTCTGAGGAAGGGTCAACTGGACCCCGAAACGTTAGTTCTGGTTTCTGACCACAGATGCTGCCAGACCTGCTGAGTTTTTCCAGCAATTTCTATTTTTGGAAGAAACCTACTTGGACAAAATAAAATTTCGAGCATCATTGGTCCCAAGGTTTGGGTATAAGCAAACACTCCAGATGTAATGCTTTAGAATTTGAAATAACTAGATTGCTGAGAGACAGGAGCAAGTAAAGGAAGGAATGCACAATTGAGACTGTATCGGGGGAACCCTGGGCCCGGGCGAGTTCTGAGCCAATTCGACTCAGGGACAGAAAGACCATTCTGAATCCTGACTACTTTAACACAATACGTGTCCGTCACTCAAATAACAACACACACCACAGAATGACCATTTCACCTGGACAAACAACAGCCCAGCACTCCCCAAAGTAGCTCATCAGGCTGCAGGGGGTGGGGGTGGGCGTGCAGTTTATAATGCTGCGGAGACCCCGCCACTTCAGGCGCTAGGTGAAGGCAAAATCCTTTCCTTCACTTTATGAACCCCAGCTTTACAGCTCCATTAAAAGCGACTTAAGGTTCAGAAAGAGATGAAGCGTTTGATATTCAAAGCCTAATGTAAATCGGACCGTGCACTCCGGAAACCCCGAGGCGTTGAGAGTGCATTTTCTTGCTGCAGTGTTCCTGAGTGAGATGTTTCTGCCTTTTACTTTCAGCCGGCGGCAAGAGGGCCAACAGAAGAGATGACACGGTAAGGAACCAAGGCCGCCGGTTCCACGGGGCATGAGGGAACATTTACCGGCGGTGAAGAGCTTTCAAACTTGTTCAAGTTAGCACAGGATCGAAATATCAAAACTAGCGAGGGCGACATCCAAATGTGACCAACACTGTCCAGAATCGATCTGTAATGTAGAGATTTTAAATATGCAATGTCCTGTGTAGAATAGATTAGCAAATGAATGATTCTGACAATGGGTAACATTTAGTATAAAGTCTGTGAGGTTTCTTTTACTCTAGTTCTTCGGTAAAGCGCCTTCCTTTAGCCAAGAGAATAATCGCAAAGAAAACCAAGTGGCCACATTTTGAGTGATGAAGTTCTGGGAGACAGTGTTCAATTCATGGCCTTTGTCAAAGATTCGGTTCGTTCGTATTTAGGGTCGATGAACACAGTCATGGTGATCCGGGTCGCTTTCCTTACTGTACCCTGGTGTAGTGTGGTTCTTAACTTCGTACTGTGAGGAATACCCAGGGAAGTAAGTGTATCTGTCAGTATGTTAAGCTACACCTGGCCATTACCCTCTCCAGAGGCGTCTCTGGATATCTATGAGCAGATTGGGGAGAAAGTATCTGCAGAGTAGAAATTAACAATTGTGAAATGGCCCAATGGGAAACTTACAGCGACCAATGATCGCTCCTCTGCAGTAAGTACTGTCACTCTAGAAAGCCCATGGTCAGCTGTAAATTCAGTAGCTTCACCATGTTCTAGTCAATCCACAGTCTGGGTGTTGGTCACCACATGAAGATCAGGCAGCTATTGCCAGACCTGCTGGGTTTTTCCAGCATTTTCTGTTTATGTTTCAGATTTCCAGCATCCACAGTTCTTTCTTTTACTTTCTGTCATTTTGTGGTTTCTTTAACTCACTTCTTGGGTTGTTGTCGGGATGTTGTATTTGTACCAACAAGAACAAAGAATAAATCACCTCCTGGTTACATTAAGCCAGCCCTAGCCTCTCTGCTGAGCCGGGATACTTTCCCCAACTCCCGCTCCTGATCCTCACCTTTTTTAATAAACTGTCTGGGTCTTCCTCCATTCTGGATTGGTGGTGCTGGAAGAGCACAGCAGTTCAGGCAGAAGCCCTTCATCAGGAATTCTGATTTTCCTGCTCCTCGGATGCTGCATGAACTGCTGTGCTCTTCCAGCACCACTAATCCAGAATCTGGTTTCCAGCATCTGCAGTCATTGTTTTTATCTGGTTCTTCCTCCAGCCTGCTCGTTTGTCTTTCTCAGCTCCCTGTCCCAAGGCAAAAAAACTAAGTGTCAGCACTGAGGTATTAGGAAACTTAATGGCGAAAGAGTTGTTTGCATCTGGCGGTTGTGATTTGCAATTCTCCCATTGTGACAGGCAGCAAGTAGACTTAGGTCAGCTCTTAGTTTGAATGCTTTCCTTGTGTAGCCCAGCATCCTTCACCTTACTGGGGCACTGCACATTCAAAGAAGCAGTTTGTTCCTCTTAGAAAGATCCACAGACAATGAAAATAGGCTGCCAAAGCTGGAGTTGGAGAGAAGGTAAATGGAGCACCAAGACAGTGAAACACTGAGTGCTTGTGGATGAAACACTGGAGGCCTTTGACATAGAAGAGGGCTAGAAGATCCTATGTTTTCAAAGATAGGTTAAGGAGCCCTCAAGGATTGCCCTTTGATATGAATAAGAGCCGAGGAGGATAATTCCCAGAGTTGGGAACCTGGCAACAGTACCAGGCAAAGCTTGATGTTCTCATCCTGGTGGTCATGAATGTTTGTAATGCAGGGAGTGTCCTTGCTCTGTGTAGAGGCCCAGGAATGGTGGGAGTACGTGACTAAAGCAGACTGCTTGCTGCTAGGAAAGTGGTCATTTATTGTACAGTCACACACCAACTTTCCAACTGCATTTGCTTTATCTTTCTTCATTGCCCTGGGGGGATCTGCAGATCCATCTGTGTGCAGTCAGGGGCCCCCTACACCGTCCATAATTTGGCTATCATGCCATATTCGCATGACAATTAATTCCTCTTCACTCTTGTGAATGACAATGTCATTGTCTTTCTTAGCATCACCATTTCTTGGGGTACATCAATGAATGGCATAATGAGCAATGTTACCTAGGTCACCCACTCCTGCCTGGAAAGCTGCAGTCACATAAAAGTTTAAAAGCAGTGTAATCAGTACAGGCATCAACAGCAATTTCCTCAACTTCACGTGAGGCTCCACGTCGTGTTAATGGAGATGGTACAACTTTGTAATCAACTCCAAGGTTACTGCGAAGGGAGACGGAGGCATAAGAAATGTTCAGGAAAAACCGGTGTGAGGATGGTGAGAATTAGGGTACAGCTTTCTGTGGAGAGTCACCTTTTGCCCTCTTTACAGAGTTTTCCCTCTGTTAATATTCTGGTTGTGAACAAATGTTGCAATATAGCTTATTATTTTCGTATAAGTGTTCACATTTGTCTCCCACTTGCTAGGTTTGCCTGTGTTTTCGTACCTTCTCTCCACGTTGTAACAATTTCATTCATTGCCATCTGCACACCTTACTATCTGCCTCTGATACACTCCATCACTTTAACTCCTTCACTATTAGTATCTCAGTGCACTTGTGTCAGGAAAGAATTTCGAAGCAATCGGGAACACTGTAACATCTTGATGCCAAGCATGAGAAGCAACAAGGGTGAACGTCTGGGGACTCAGAAAAAGTAAATTACTGTAGGTGCTGGGAACCTAAAAGCAATGCTGGAGAAACTCAGCAGGTCTGGCAGTATCTGTGGAGAGAGATACGGAGTTAGTGTTTTGAGTTTGATATGATTTCTTCAGAACTGAAAACTCATATGAGTCTTGAAACCTTAACTTTCAGCAAAGATGCTAGTTTCTCCAGCATTCTCTATATTTCTTACTGAATTGTTAGCATGAGCTAGGAATGGGTTTCATGAATCTTATTATAAGTGAAAGTCTTGGCAAATATCTACAGATTACATCACTTATTAACTTTTATCACAACATACTATATAAAGATTAGCTTTATAAACTTTGTGTCCTTAAATCTAGATAGGTTCTAATCAATCTGTTCAGAAATGTTATTACTCATTTCTGGAATAGGTAGGACTTAAACCTAGGCCTCCACAGGAGCTTCTGTCCTACAAATTTATGAAAGATCCCATCATTGGTTTAAGAACAGAATTGTGACATTTTGAATAGATGCCATTGATAGTTTCAAGTGATCTTACTTTGTCTTCCAGAATGCAATGGAGATGTCCTTTATCAAAGACTTTTCCCTCTTTTAGAATTAAATACTGAAACTTAAGTATTACTGAGAGACTGAATAGCGGGTCAGTATTTAGCACTGCTAGTGCCAGGGACAGGGCTCGATTCCACCCTTTGATGACTGTCTGTGCGGAGCTTGCATATTCTCCCTGCTTCTGCATGGATTTGCTCCGATTTCCTCCCACAGTGCTAAGTTGTACAGATTAGGTGGATTGGCTATGTTAAATTGCCCATAATGTCCAGGTATGTGCAGACTTAGATGAATTAACCATGATAATGCAGGGTTAAAGGGCTTGGATGGCCTGCTCTTCGGAGGGCCAATGTGGACTCAATGAGCTGAATGGCCTGTTTCCACATGGTAGGGATTCTATTCTACGATTCTTATATTTACAAACATAGATCGGCGCAACATTGAGGGCTGAGCGGGCTGTTCTGCATTGTATTGTTCTATGTTCTATAGCTTGTCTTGATCACTCTGTAGGAGCTTGTGGAGGAAATTCTTCCTGAGAAAGAAAGAGAAATGAAAGATGAGCCATTTGCTGCAAATCCTTTGAAAGAGAAAGATGCCAAAAAAGCAAAGAAGCAAACTGGGAAGAAATCTAACAAGCGTGGTAAGTGGGAGTAATGGTTCTGTTAGATTTTCCAGTGACTTATTCTCTTACACATTGCTCTTCTTTCTGACAGCAATTGCTTCTTGATGGGTTTTGATTCCTTGGGGACTCTATCGCTATGTCAATTATTATTTTTTAATTACATGTAACAAGTAGAGGACAGCACAACTGAATTATAGTAGTACATGCAGGTGTAAACAGATAGAGTTTCGAAGGGAAACCGCAGGCAGTGTCTTCCTTCCCTATTCCAGAACATTAATGTATAACGTTATCAACTGGCATGTATTTAACAGTCCTGCATTTTTAAAGTCACGTTACAAGTACTTCTTAGTTATACAGATAATACAGCGAACTCCAACCTTTTACATTGTAAATCTTGTCATTGCAAATTCCTAAAAGGCCTTCCTTCAGACCTGTCCAATGTCTCACTTTCAGCGATGGCCTAGTGGTATTATCACTATGCTATTAATCCAGAAATTCAGCTGATGTTCTGGGGACTTGGATTCAAATGGTCGCATGGCAGATGGTAGAATCTGAATTCAATAAATATCTGGAATTAAAAGCTTAATGTTGACGATGAATCGATGGTCAAAAAACTCATCTGGTTCACTAATGTTCTTCAGGGAAGGAAACTGGCATCCTTACCTAGTCTGGTCTATCTGTGACTCCAGACCCACAACAATGTGGTGACTCTCACCTGCCCTCTGGACAATTAGGGACGGGCAATAAATGCTGGACCCAGCCAGCCACACCCATGTCACATGAGGGAAGTTTTATAAATCTAGAACTTGACTTAATTGACCATTGTAAGTCAGTCAATTAAAACAGACATTGAACACTCTGCCTATCCCTGGTTAATTGTCAAATTTTGTTTCATAAATACATTTTATTCTTTCAAATTGTAAAATTACATTTTTTAACAGTTCAAATTGAACATTACTGAAAGTGCAATACAGTTCAAATCCTTTCCATATAGCAAATGGCACTGAGGTGCCTTAATACAATTGCAATTGCATATGATGTTTACAATGTACATTCCATGACAAAAATACCAGGAGAATTGTTTTACACAATTTCTAGCTCCCGGATATAGGAGGCAGACAGTAACATTTTCCCAGTAGGCCTCTGTGATGGCCTACTTAAAGTTTAAGGGGTCCGTCAGTATGTAATCCTAGACCCTGTATCTGTACCATTGAAATAATTGATATTATTCAAGCTGGGATGGAGAGTTCTCTAAATCACCACTTTCCCCTGCCACATCTCACATCTTGGTTGGATTGTGATCTGCTGGATTATAAAAACTACAGCTCTCATGCATGGAACCTAGATGTTCAAAAGGTTGCTAGATATTTCATTTCCCTGCTGGGTGATTTTTAGTATTGCCCATCAAAGCATCACATTACCTTCTGTCATCTTTCAGGTTATTAAGAACGTTGGAGTTCAAGGTAAATGCATGGGTAAAACCAACCCCCAAAAAAGAAGCACCATCCTCATCTATGTTCCCTCAGCCAACAAAGGCTGCATTAATGTTAATCAAAATTTCCTATGTTTAATGTTAAAATCTTCTTGAGAAACAATGAAGAAAAAAGCAAGGATTTCTAGTTGTAGTTTTCATCATTAGATTTAAGAGGCGTGTCATGGTTTTCTAGTAAAGTAGCATAACGTTTGAATTATTCAAATATTTATCATTAATTTTCAGCTTGTTTTTGGAAATACTGCAACTAGAAAACATCAAATTAACCACATTTTGGACGAACCCAGTCGGTGACCAAGGAAATTAAACAACTTGACGTAGAAAGTGTCAACTTTCAACATTATCCTTTAAATAACAGAATGCATCTCTAATCAGACTGCCTTTTTGTCCTGTGTAAAAATTATATTTGAAAGATATAGCTGAATGTGTATTTAAATTACCCTATTGAAATAAAAGTTTAATTTTTCTTATCAAGATGGCTTGGCTTTCAAAATATTTTAGACACTGTCCATGATAATGTTATAACATTTAGATTCTACTGTGGTTTCTTCATACAAATTCCTGACATTTGCCTTTTCAACTAAAACGGCTCCCTTTTGAATAGTTTCTACAACACATGAATTTACTTAGGCATGGAGATTTTAGTTTTTACACTGAAACTAGGCCAGAAGGCACGTGAAGGCATTTCTTCCTTACAGCTTTCAAATCTATAAAACAAACCCCTTTTATAAAGCAAATGATTGAGAGACAGCTGCGTGAACATCATTTCTTTCTCCATTTGTTGCTATAGAATCCTGTTACTGATGTAGCAAAATACAGCATCACCTCAACATCTTTTTTTCTGACAATGTCGTTTGGATTTCTATTAAGTATGTTTTTTTCGATCTTCCTCACAAAATGCTACCTTTGCTGATTGGATGGACCAGAAATCATTTCTCTTAGATTCTGCTGAAAAGAAATAACCTTCCATTCATCTTGCTTCTCAGAAGCACACATAGAACATAGAACAATACAGCGCAGAACAGGCCCTTCGGCCCTCAATGTTGCGCCGACCTGTGACTATTCTCAGCTCATCCCCCTACATTATCCCATCATCATCCTTGTGCTTATCCAAGGATTGTTTAAATCTCCCTAATGTGGCTGAGTTACCTACATTAGCAGGCAGGGCATTCCAAGCCCTTACCACTCTCTGCTTAAAGAACCTGCCTCTAATATCTGTCTTAAATGTATCACCCCTCAATTTGTAGTTATGCCCCCTCATACAAGGTGACGTCATCATCCTAGGAAAAAGACTTTCAGTGTCTACCCTATCTAATCCTCTGAGCATCTTGTATGTCTCTATCAAAACTCCTCCTAGCCTTCTTCTTTCCAATGAGGACCAACCCAAGTCTCTCAGCCTTTCCTCATGACCTTCCCTCCAGACCAGGCAACATCCTAGTAAATCTCCTCTGCAACTGTTCCAATGCTTCCACATCCTTCCCGAAATATGGGGACCTGAACTGTACACAATATTCCAAGTGTGGCCACACCAGCATTTTGTATAGCTGCAGCATGAATTTGTGGCTCCGGAACTCAATCCCTCTATGAAAGAAACCTAACATACCGTATGCCTTCTTAACAGCACTATCAACCTGGGTAGCACCTTTCAGGGATCTATGTACATAGACTCCAAGATCCCTCTGCGCATCCACCCTACCAAGAATCTTTCCATTGACCCAGTACTCTGCCTTCCTGTTATTCTTCCCAAAGTGCATCACCTCACATTTAACTGCATTGAACTCCATTTGCCACCTCTCAGCCCAATTCTGCAGTTTATCCAAGTCCCCCTGCAACCTGTAACATTCTTCCAAACTGTCCACTATTCCACCGACTTTAGTGTCATCTGCAAATTTACTAATCCATCCACCTATGCCTGCATCTAAGTCATTTATTAAAATGACAAAAGGCAGTGGTCCCAAAACAGATCCTTGTTGCACACCACTAGTAACCGGACTCCAAGCTGAATATTTTCCATCAACCATCACTCGCTGCCTTCTATCAGAAAGCCAGTTTCTAATCCAAACTGCTAAATCAACCTCCATTCCATGCCTCTGCATTTTCTCCAACAGCCTACAATGTGGAACTTTATCAAAGGTTTTACTAAAGTCCATGTATACCACATCAACTGTCCTACCCTCATCCACATGCTTGGTCACCTTCTCAAAAAACTTAATGAGGTTTGTGAGACACGACCTGCCCTTGTCAAAACCATGTTGACTATCTGCAATGAAATTGTTGCTTGCTAGATGATTATAAATCCTATCTCTTATAATCCTTTCCAAAACCTTTCCTACAGCAGAAGTAAGGCTCACTGGTCTTTCATCCCCTGGGTCATCTCTACTGCCCTTCTTGAACAGGGCACAACATTTGCAATCCTCCAATCCTCTAGTACTAAACTTGTAGACAATGATGACTCAAATATTAAAGCCAATGGCTCTGCTATCTCCTTCCTAGCTTCCCAGAGAATCCTCGGATAAGTCCCATCTGGCCCAGGGGACATTTTTACTTTCACTCCTTCTAGAATTGATAACACCTCTTTGTAACTAACCTTGATCCTTTCTAGTCTAATATATTGTACCTCATTCTTCTCCTCTACAATCTTCTCCTTTTCCTGAATGAAAACCAATGAGAAATGTTCGTTTAGCACCTCTCTGATCTCCACAGGGTCCACACTCAACTTCCCACTTCTGTCTTTGACTGGAACTATTCCTACCCTAGGAGAAAGTGAGGACTGCAGGCGCTGGAGATCAGAGCTGAAAATGTGCTGCTGGAAAAGCGCAGCAGGTCAGGCAGCATCCAAAGAGCATTCCTGAAGAAGGGCTCATGCCTGAAACGTCGATTCTCCTGCCTGACCTGCTGCGCTTTTCCAGCAACACATTTTCAGCTATTCCTAACCTAGTCATCCTTTTATTCCTCACATACCTATAGAAAGCTTTAGGATTCTCCTTTATTCTATTTACTAAAGACTGCTCATGTCCTCTCTTTGCTCATTTTAACTCTCTCTTTAAATCCTTCCTAGTTGATCTGTAACTCTCCATTGCCTCATCTGAACCATCTTGCCTCATCAACACATAAGCCTCCTTCTTTTGCTTAACAAGAGATGCAATTTCCGTAATAAACCATGGTTCCCTTACGTTATCATTTCCTCCCTGCCTGACAGGGACATACCTATTAAGGACACATAATATCTGTTCCTTAAATGCTCCACATTTTCATTGTCTGCATCCCCTGCATTTTGTGACCTCATTCTATGCATCCTAATTCTTGCCTAATCACATTATAATTGCCTGTGCCCCATCAATAACTCTTGACCTGTGGCATGTACTATCCCTTTCCATTGCTAAACTAAACGTAACTGAATTGTAGTCACTCTCTCTAAAGTACTCACCTACAACTAAATCAAACACCTGGCCCGGTTCATTACCAAGCACCAGATCCAGTGTGGCCTCCCCTCTTGTTGGCCCTTTGACATATTGTGTCAGGAAACCCTCCTGTACACATTGGACAAAAACTGATCCATCCAACGCAATAGAGTTATAGCATTTCCAGTCAATGTTGGGGAAGTTAAAGTTCCCCATAATGACCACCCTGTTCCTTTCACTCCTACCCAGAATAATTTTGCCAATCCTCTCTTCTACCTCCCTGGAACTCTGCGGAGGCCTATAAAAAAACTCCAAGCAGCGTGACCTCTCCTCTCCTGTTTCTAACCTCAATCCACACTACCTCAGTAGACAAATCCTCGTCAAAAGATCTCTCAGCCACTGTTATACGATCCTTGATTAATAATGCCACACCTGCCCCTCTTTTACTGCCTTGCCTGTTCTTAACGAAACATCTAAACCCTGGAACCTGCAACATCCATTCCTCACACTGCTCTATCCATGTCTCCGAAATGGCCACAACATTGAAGTCCCAGGTACTTATGCATGCTGCAAGTTCACCTAAGTTATTTCAGATACTTCTGGTTTTGAAGTAGATACACTTCAAACCAGTTTGTTGTCTGCCAGCACATTCCTGTGACCCTGAAATCCTGTCCCTGTCCTCCCTACTCTCATCCCCCAATGCACTGCAACTACACCTCAGGTTCCCATCCCCCTGCTGAGCTAGATTAAACTCACCCAGATAGCACCAGCAATTTCCCACCCAGGGTATTAGTACCCTTCTGGTTCAAGTGAAAACCGTCCTGTTTGTACAGTTCCACCTTCTCCAGAACGAGACCCAATTATCCAAGTATGCGAAACCCTCCCTCCTGTACCATCCTTGCAGCCACGCGTTCAGCTGATATCTCTCCCCATTCCTTGCCTCGCTATTATGTGGCACACTATCACATCAACTCCATTTACTACTTCTCCTAGCAGAAATACATAATTCGAGTCACCTAAGATAATCTATTTGTTGCCTACATCTGTATAATTTCATTTACATTCAGAAGAGTGAAATACAACATAAGAGTAGGATTTTAAAAAAAATAAATCAAAAGCTTTTCTCCCCACTCCAAAGAAAATTGTACTAAAATGTGAAAATTTATTTCTGGTAAAATGTTAATTACAATTTAAGAAGCATCACTTAGCAGATAAAACAAAGGTTACCAAATACCATATTTAGTAACAGTGATAGACCCTTCACTGTTCAAGTATGTTCAAGCTGTCAGTGATTCAAAGGTCACACTTCTTACAGTTAAATCTACACTAAGGAATTTGTTTACACTGGAGGGAAGTTGTGTGCTGCTGCTCCCAGTCTCTCAGCTGCTTTTGAATTGTCACAAAGACGCATAGCCTCCTTGATGTCTGTGTAGCTTGGCAGCTGCACATGATACGACTGGTACAGGGTGTTTCTTTGCTTTCGCCCTTTGCTACATTTCAGCAACAATGCTAACCATGGTACATCATCATAGGGTAAGGTAAGGAGAGAGACCTCACAAACTATCTCCTTCAGTGCAGTATTTGACCTTATGCTGTAGATATCATGCTACACCAAAGTCTTAGCCAACTGAGCTAACTGGTCCTCTAAATACAGCATTTACTCTGAAATCTAAGCTATAAATTAGTGAACATAGTCAATGGCAAGTCAGGGTCGGTAAAGGGCAGGATTTACTTGATTAATTTTCTTAATGTTAGAAAGGAAATTGAGTGTACATTGCCATACTTCGCACTTTAAGTCAGTACTACAACCTGTGCATTGACATACCAGTGTGAATTATATCAGGCTGTGCATGTCTGCACATACACTATCCTGAGGCTGCTCACCTCTTATTTCTAAGTACAGGACCTCAACTCCTCATTACTCCTTTGTTTAAATCTGTCCATTGTAGATCATAAAGTGCAGTTCTCTGGTGGTGGTTACTAGATCATTTCCCTTCACATACTCATTCTAAACTGGTGTCTTGTCTCTTACTGATATCAGAGTCATATGATCAGGTACATTGTCAAAATATATTATGTACATTCAATATTATCTATTTTAATTTTCTGAAGATATTTAACAGGATCCACATAACTCTTCATTACAATTAAGCCATTTAAAATTATTCAGACTACTACAGCTCCATTAATGGGGGAGATAAGAAAGCAAAGATTAGGTGGAAATGGATGTTTATTACATTGAGCAAATATTTAAGGACCCATTTTATTAGGTATTAGTATCAAAACACTTGGCAAATTTAATTTTCTGAGGGAACATGGCAAAGAATGAGAAAACTTGCAGAAGGTGATAGATAATTTGCAAACTGAGCAGTTAGGAGGGAGATATAGTTTAACACTTATAAACGTGCAGTGGGAAGAAAAACAAGGAAAAGAGGAATATCTCTCAAATGTTAAGTTCCGTGATAGAGTGGAGATACACAGGAGTCATGATAATATCTATACTTTAAAAAAGCAGGAGTGTTGGTGGTAAAATCTATAAAAATAGCAAATGCTATTCTAAGTTTTCTTTAACTTGTGGGCTGTTATGATGCCAGCTGACATTAGCCAAGTCCCAAACTGAAACCTGGTTTGATTGGTAAAACTTAGTTTTATTGGTTTTAGCGAGGTGAACTCTCACTGAAAAATAAACCAGCAATATTGCAAATTTGGTTTTAACAATGCATCAGAAGTTTATTTCACAAATGAAATAAAGATAAAACAGAATGGACCAAGTTATTTATACACAAATTTAAATATTTTGAAACATATGGTAGAAAGATAATCCCAGTAATCCAAAAACTCTCCTTTATAGGTCCTTAAAAATTGTTTTTGCAAATCCACAAACACTCCCTTTACAGTACTCACGTAAGAGAGATCTTCATTTCCATCACCTCTTTGGACTTAATGTAATTCTGACTTCGACACTTAGTCTGGAGAATCTGATATCATCTTCCTGGAGCCTTCATGCAACTGAGCTTAAACCTTTTCAGCTTCAAATAACCTTTCAGAGTTTTACCTCAAATATTAAAATTTTAAAATCCCTACTTCCTGTCAGGATTCTAAGATTCTAAGATTTTAAGCTGGTCTGCATCTATTACCTAAATTAAACTAATATATTTTTTAACAAAGCAACATTATTTCTCCTTTTCTCTCCTTTTTCCATCTTCCGCCAAGACTTCTGCATCAGCTAAAAACAAAACTGAACGGCTTCTCTCCATACTATGATTATACCCCACAAGCTTATAAAAAGACCCAAATCTCCCATCAGCAAACTATTTTTTTTTAAATTCACATTCAATCCTAGAAACTACCTCTCTCAAATTACTTTTAAAAATCACCATGGCTACAGAAATGCTTAAAGTTAATCATTAAATCCCTTCAGATACACAACAAACCTAATTTGCCACAAGTTAAAAAATCAAAAATAACTGATACCTATATGTATAAATCACACAGAGTATGTCATAAGACATCGAATATTAAAAAAAAGACAAGGAAGCAAAATTAAATTTGCAAAATGCATATTTTACATTCTGTCCTTCCTTGTAGTATTGGGTGAAGTTCTTAACATTTGAGAATTGTAGGAAGGATATCAATGTCTTGGGAAAAGTGTGAAGAAAATACCAACTGAAGTCTGTCAATGGTAAAACCCAGGTATCGTATAACACTGGTACCTGACCCTAAATCAGTTTTCTACCAGGCAAGTAAGGTTAGACATATCCTTCTTGTTCATGTTCATTTTTTTGGTCTCATATAACAATGAGCTGTATAAAGGATGCTTTCCAAAAGGTGCTTATATGGACTATCAAAGCAACTCAGGTCAACATCTGTTTTGAACCACTGTAAATCTTCATTCAAGTGACAACAGATGCTGCCTGATGAAGGGTTTATGCGCGAAATATCAATTCTCCTGTTTGTTGAATGCTGCCTGACCTACTATGCTTTTCCAGCACCCCACTCTCAACTCTGATCTCCAGCATCTGCAGTCCTCACTTTTCCTAACTGATGCTGCAGCAAAGTAAACCAATCAAAACAACTCAAACACACCAGGTTATGCCATCTTTGCAGGTAATCTATTAGCAACGTATACACCCACCTAGTAAAATCTCACAGTTTGCACAGGATATAGAAATTTGGGAAGATTACAGAGGGTGAGAAGAATCAGAATTAAACACACACATGACAAACTTCAACAGGAGAAATTAAAATGAAATGCAAATACAGAAGTGCAAAAGAAAAATAAGATTTATTCAACATTCAATTTATCAATTAGCATGTTATCAGTTTGATGGGAACATAAAGTAAAAATTATTTTAAAGTAAACTAAATCAAATACACACTGTCTACCTCAGATATACAGGTAAAACTAATGGCATTTCCATCACTCTAAATATGTCTAACAGCAATTATAATCTCCGACAGCATTGGGCCATGAAACAAATTCCTTATATATCTAATCCCAGCCTTCAATGATCTACCACTGATTGGCTATGTATATCCTCTCATCTTCCACAGGTTGCAACTGCTATGGATCAAGGTTGAGAAAATGGGATGAGGTTGGATTGGTCCATTGGGTTCTTTCTGTTCCATAATGTTATCTAAAGCTAAAAGATCCGATTTGCAGATTTGGTCTGCAAATATACAATATAGTATCCGATAAAGTACTGTTTATAACAATTTTTTTTCGATAACCTGTTGAGTTATAGCTGTCAGGCTACTGTGACAGGAGGGGAGTGATTTGGGGTCAGAGCTATCATCAACCACAATTTCAATATATAATCATTTATTTCCACCGCCCTCTAATCTTCCTTCATTGTGTGAAGAGCTGCACATGTTTGATTTGCTGCAGAATAAGGCCGTCTGCATTTTCTGGATTTTGGCAGAGAAGGACAACATATGTTTTGCATTAGTTCCATACAGTTTGATATGAAATAGATATAAAACAATAACCCCTCTTTGATAAGCAAAATATTTACCAACAAGCATATACAATCAGTGGTATTCTCTACTTTGAAAATCTATCAATATAATAATGCTCTGGTTGGGTTTGCTGGTTGATATTGAGGATTATCCATAAGATCATAAGACATAGGAGTAGTAGTAAGGCCATTTGGCCCATCGATTCCACTCCACCATTTAATTATGCGCCATTAATGATGAGCATTTCAACTCCACTTATCCGCACTCTCCCCATAGCCCTTAATTCCTTGCGAGATCAAGAATTTATCAATCTAACTAGTTGCTGAGTAAAACAATGCTTTAATTAGTCCTTTAAAGAACATGGTACAACCACACTACTGACAATCCAGGTACCATGTGTTTCAGAAGGTCTTTTTTGAACATGAATTGAAGGCAATGTTAGGTTTCACCGCTGGTATGTAGTTTGCAATTAGAATTGTCTTCAATCTACCAATCACAAACTCCTGCTAAGCCTGAGTATCATGAACCACTCACTCATCAAACATGAATGAGTCACTTCTTTGTGATACATCTTCTGTCATAGTCAATGGTCTCTGCAACTGTGACACTTTGCATGCCTAAGACATTGCACCAGAACTCTCTACGACAGAGATCTGTGCATGTTCAAAACTTAATATATACAAATCAAAGATTGACAACATTTTGAAAACTAAGGGAATCAAGAGATATGTACACAGTTTTGGAAGGTGTGGCCGATGTAGATGGTCAGTCATGATCCTATTGAATGGCAGTGTAGTTCCAAGGAACTAAAGGGCTAAGTGCATGTGGACAGGATTATTATTTAACTTTAAATGTTAATTAAATGTATTAAGGATGTTGGCCAAAGGCAGAGGTATGAAATTAGTTATTGATCAGCTATATTTTCATTCCATAATGGAACTAGGAGTTAGATAGACCTCCCTGACCTATCACCTTCATCCCCTCCCCCACTCACCCATTGTACTCTATGCTACTTTCTCCCCACCCCCACCCTCCTCTAGCTTATCTCTCCACGCTTCAGGCTCACTGCCTTTATTCCTGATGAAGGGCTTTTGCCCGAAACGTCGAGTTCGCTGCACTTTGGATGCTGCCTGAACTGCTGTGCTCTTCCAGCACCACTGATCCAGAATAGGAGCTAGATAGCCTAGTCCTGCTCCTAAGATGCTAAGTTTTCACTAGCACATTTTTGATTAGGGTAATGCTACACATTCCAAATTCTTACTTGTATTTCTGCCAGTATTACATCTCTCTTAATTGTTCCCCTTTTCAATAAAATGATAAACTGAACATTAGCATTAAGCGTAATTATTGCATATTGGTCATCATTAATTATCTTCCAAATGCAAAGGGTAAAAATGTGTAGTACTGTTCAACATTTTAGAAACTGAATGACTTTGACTGATTATTTAGTAACAAACTGCACTCTGACACCTAAAACGTCATATATACATTCTGAGTTACAGTAATGGACTTATTTCATTCTCTTTGCAACATCTAAATATGCAATCTGAATCTCACGATTCGCAGGGCACGTGTTTACAAATTCCTCTCTTTCATAAGCATTGTTCAAGTATCTCCAAATTCCAGTCATTTCCTTTGGGATTTCAAAGTTTCGGTATTTCATTGCTACAATCTAAACAAAGGAAAAGAGACAAAACATTTGTTTGATTTATATTCTTGACATACAGGCAATACAGCTTAACGTAACAAAAACAAATCGGCTGTTACAATGTAAATGACCTGAGGGATATTGAATTCCTTTTAGCTAGGTCACATCCCAAACTGCTGGGACAGCGGTGCAGACTTAACAAAGTGTAGTTTAAAATGTGCCTAGGTATATCTTAAAGCAGTTCCTCAATATATTTGGGGCCCATAGCACAATAAATTCCTACATTTAGCAACTTCATCAAGACTGCATTGATGACAGCTTTATATGCTGTATTCAATAGAGTTAGGAGCAGACCATTCAGCCCCTCACATCTGTACCACTACTTCCATGTATGGAGTCAGCTATTACGAGGGGGCATAGCTTTAAATGTTGGGGTGGTAGGTATAGGACAGATGTTAGGGGTAGATTCTTTACTCAGTGAGTCGTGAGTTCATAGAATGCCCTGCCAGTAGCAGTGGTGGACTCTCCCTCTTTATGGGCATTTAAACGGGCATTGGGTAGGCATATGGAGGATAGTGGGCTAGTGTAGGTTAGGTGGGTTTGGATCGTTGTAACATCGAGGGCCAAAGGGCCTGGACTGCGCTGTATTTTTCTATGTTCTATGTTCAATTAGATCTTAGATGATCTGTTTCTACACTTGTTGGTTCCCAATCCATTCTAATCTGCTTTAAGTGCTTTGGCATCTCAAACTAATATTGGTGTTCTGCCAACATTTCGTGTTCTGAGCTAGCAAAATCTATCAATTGCAGCCTTAAAATTCACAAATGACCCCCTGCCTCAAAAGCATTTGGGAGAGTAGAACAAAGACTGATATTTTGAATTGAATATGACTGCTCTTCAGAACTGAAGGAAGATAGAAAAGTGATGAGTGCGATCTGATGAGAGGAGGTGAGAAGGGACGAAACGCAGAAGGGAATATCTGCGATAATGTAGAGGTCAAAAAAAATTTAAAATGATAAAAGATGTGATGAAATAAAAATCAAATGATGCACTAACCATTATAGCAAAGATATAAAACATTTGTCCAGAGTGAATATGAATGGCAGAATGATGGAATGTATTGGAAGTGAAAATGTGAAAAATACCAAAATCAACAAATGGCAAAAAAAAAAGATCAAAATGAGGACTGAGTTCATGCTCTAAAGTTACTACTCGCAATTTTGCTCCTGAAGGATTTAAGAACATGTAAAAGTGTCTAACTGGAGGCTGAGGTGCTGTTCCTCCACCTTGTACTAAGCTTTACTGGAACATGACAACAGCCTAGGACACAGATCAGAGCATGAGAGCAAGATAGTGAATTAAAATGACAAAGAACGAGAAACTTCACGTAATACTCATGTATTAAGTAGAGCTGTTGCACCATGCAGTCACTAATTCTGTGTCTGGTGTCTCCAGCTTGAGGGAGACTGCATTGTGAGCAGCAAATACAGTAGACCACTTTGAAAAAAGTACAAATTAATCACTGTTTCACCTGGAAGCACAACATAGGTGATGAGGACAGAGGAGGTGAAAAAAACAAGTCTTTCATCTCTCACAGTTGCTTGGGAAAGTGACAAGGAAAGGCAACATGGTTTCAAAATGATAGAGGAATAGACCAGGATGTCACAGATAGAACAGTCACTTCTGAATGTTGACAGGAGACATGGCACAGTGGCTCAGTGATTAGCACTACTATCTCATGGTGCCAGGGACCTGGATTCGATTCCAGCCTTGGGTGACTGCCTGTGTGGAATTTGCATATTCTTCCCATGTCTGTGTGGTTTCTGACAGATGCTCCAATTTCCTCCCACAGTCCAAAGATATGCAGGTTAGGTGGATTGGCCAGGTTAGATTGCCCCAAGATGTCAAGGGGTGTGCCAGCTAGGTGGATTGGCCATGGTAACTGCAATGTTACAGGTATGGGATGGGGAGGGGGGGTCTGGTTGTGATGCTCTTCAGAGGGTTGGTGCAAATTCGATGGGCCGAATGGCCTCTTTCTGCACTGTTGGGATTGTAAGATGCGTTTGGGAGTGACATTCTGCTGGAGGTGTCGGAAATAGTGAAGGATGATCCTTTGAGCACAGAGGCTGGGTGGGGTGGAAAATGAGGGCAAAGGGAACCCTACTGTGGTTCTGTCAGGGATGGCAAGGGGTCAGAGCAGAAGCGTTTGAAATGGATCAGACATGAAGGAGGGGGAGGAATCCTGTGTTGGGAAAGAAGGGAAGACATTTCAGAAACACTTTTATAGGAGGCACCACCTGAACAGAAATGGAAAAACAGGAAGAATGGAATGCCATGGTATAATTTTATATTGTTTCCCTCTTGTTTTGGAGACCTTACATGAAATCGCAGAAGAGCAGGATTAACCAGACTTCTTTTCAAAAGAACTGACATGGACTAAGTGTGTTGAATAATCTTGTTCTGTGTTGTACTATCTAAAAATTTCAAGCTCAATTTATTTCTGAAATAACAAATGGTGCTGTCTCACTGGAGACTGTTGTAATCATAATATATCCACTCAACAGTCATGGAGTATTTATTAGAATCAAAACAAACCTTGATAATGTGAAGCTTTGGAAGGAGATTGCAATCTGCCAAGGTCAAATAATCTCCATCTAGGTATTTTCTATTAGAACAAATATTTTCCTCCGTGCTATTGGCATCAATTTCTTCAGGTAAAGGTGCGTTTAAATAATCATCTAGTTTTTTCAGCGATTTCAGTAAAGCCTTTTCCAAACCTAAATAAACAAGAGAAAAGTAATTGTTAAGCATCAGAAAAGAAGAAAAAGAAATTCTGTGTACTCAGTGAGAACCTTGCTCACTGTTGAGTTCCCCATCTCTGGGAAATAAATGTAAAGGAATTGCTTCCCTCCTTGTTTCAGATTTTCTGTTCCTTTCTTCTCTATTTTTCTCCTAAATAATCTTGACCACCTTCATTCTTGATCATCTTTTCTTTCCTTCAATTTTATTTGCTTATTTTCTGCCATCTCTTCCTCTATATTTTTGTACTTAAGAATCTGTACCTAGGTGTCTTTGTATCTAAGATGGTGACATGAGTGGCAACTTGTAAACTTTTCACTGTATTCATTTCAGTACATGTGCCAATAATGCTAATTCTGCACTACAATAGTCCTCTGACACCAGCCAATAAATACCACTTCAAGCCCACTGGCCCAGCATCTTATCGTTTCATATTATCAAAGGAAGATGCTACTCAGAGCTGGACAGAACAGTAAACTTCATCATATTCAGTGATCAGTAATGTACTTCTAAACATATTGAAATATGACACAACACTAGGTTATAGTCCAAATCATACTGAAATATGACATAGTGCTGTCAGATGTTTTTATCCACTTGGTGGCACTGTCCACAAACCCCAGATACTCTAAAACCATGAGATTGGAATCAAACAAGAACAAACACATTCCATGCAGAAGTCAATGTTTTTCCAAAGAAGTAAAGAGCAAGGGTAGGAATATCATTTACTAGAAGGACACTCAATAACAATGGACACTGATGCCTTTTACTGTGTGTAAAAGGGTTGGAAGCAATTTAATTCATCAATGTTGTTGGTCATCCAGTGGCTTTCAAGAGTCTGTGCACCTTTAGACAGAAGGTATATTGCCAGGTGCTAGACTATAGGATCAATACAACCTTCAACATAAGTAGGGGAGACTGCAAAATTAGAAATCCTTTCGCCTACCTTTGTTTGTTACTACTGTTTACACCCTTTCTCTAATGTTTCCAGGAGAACATGAGGATTGCTTGGATCCAACAGATAGAAAGTACTTGCAGAGGCTCTGCTCCACTGAGGTCGGAATTAAAAGTCATTGCGTAACATACAATGTAAGAGCACATGTATTTTCCTTTACATCTAACATAAGTCATGACTATCTACAAGAATGCCTAGCTCTCCCCCAAAAGGGTATTGATCCTGAGATAATTGGGACTTTGAAGAGAGAGAGATTAATGAATGTTTGTTGGGGAATCTGTCACAGGATGTGGAGTTATGTCAGGTAAATGGAATTCAGGCGCAGATTGGCCATGTTAGAATGACAAAGCTGACTGCTGAGATTGAATGGCCCACTCCAGTTCCTGTAGTACTGATGAGTAGGGTGTGGATACCTGAACTAAAAATGTGCTCTATGCATCAGCACCTTCAAAACAGAAAACATACTTCAAATCTACTTCTCTGGTTTTCTTTATCAAATTAAGAAATAATGGATGCAAGTGAGCAGCTGTAGTCAAATGAAAAGAAAAATAAGTGATGGGAGAGGGGTTTTACAGAATCATAGAGTCATACAGCACGGAAACAGACTCTTCAGTCCAACCAGTCCATGCTGACCATAATCCCAAACTAAACTAGTTCCACCTGCCTGCTTTTGGCCTATATCCCTCCAAACATATACTTATCCAAATGTCTTTTACAAACATCACATGCTGATTTTCCTATTTACAAGTATTGACGGACAAGCAGTATGTCTTCAATATCTCTTCTCTGTGGCTGTAATCGTCTTACTTACTTTCATTTGCATCTTTCCGAGCATTTTTAATATATGCTGAAAACTTCGCAAATACATCATTTCCTGCTGAATTCGATTCTGGATGTCTGGCAGAAAGCTTTGGATACCTGGAAAAACACATTGTTGTCCTTACATTTCCTTCAAAACACAAACGTTTTGGTAACATTTTTACTTACCAGTTAAGAACTTCATCCAAACGCATAACCATTCACTCAATGAACTTCCAGCAAAGAAGTCACTGGACAACGATGAGGGGCCAGAATGCTGGTCACTGCATCTTTATATTGGGACTCAGAATATCTCTAATGTGAGTGTGACTGAACATGGGAATTTGACAGCATACCCGCATCAATACCACAGTAAGAAACTGCTTGGATTTCATGGGACTAAATCTTTCTAGAAAAATAATGCTGGGCTGATGACATACACTGCTATTAATGCATGAAGTGACCAGCAATTTCAGGGGATTAAGGGATACACCATGGATTATTCCACTCTCTACCATTTGCTTTCTGTAAGTGACATCTTGTCCTTAACCTCTCCACTATTTTTAAGAGCTTATTGGATTTACTCAATAATTAAATGTGCTGTGGAGAATTCAAGCTCATACTTTCAACAAAGTGATAATTGATAGTGCAATGTCAGTGATCCTGTCTGACCCAGAAAAGGTACAACTTAAACCATTGAGTTTTATCAGTTCGTTACACGGCTATTTGTGGGATTTATTCTTCTGTTACCATGTAAGCTATGATACAAGAGTGAACTTACTTTAGAAGTACATTGGTGTAAGGTGATTTCAGATTTCTGGTGGTGATTTTTTAAAAAGCCTTTTTTTTTCCTTTTATTCATAAAAAGAATGAACTCCTCTACAACTTTGAAGGGGAGGCAGTGGCCTACTGGTATTATCACTTCACTATTAATCTAGCAGTCAGTCCAGGTAATGTTCTGGAATGGTCTGATAATTTTAAAAAGGCCTAAATCTAATGATGACTGTATTGGGAAAACCCATCTGGTTCACTAATGTCCCCTGAGGAAAGGAAACTGCTATCCTTACATGTGACTCCAGATTCACAGCAATGTGGTTGACTCATAATCGCTGTCTGAAAGAGCTGAGTGAACCATTCAGCTCAAGGGCGATTAGGGAAGGGAAATAAATGCTGGCCTTACCAGCAACACCCTCCTCATTTGACTGGAACAAACTCCAAATTATACATTACTAAATACCTGATCTTGTCTACCCAATCTTTCTTTCTGTATATCGTTTGATTCCAATTCATTTTTTTCCATTGTTCTCTTCCCAATCCTTCACATTAACTGGTCGAGGAGACAGATCGTTAGCCCTCGTTGTTTTCTCAGTATCATTAGTGGCATGTACTTCCAGCAACTGAGGGGTATAACATGGTGAGCTGAAGCAAGCAGAAACCAGGCTGGATACTCGTAGTTGAGCAAAATTTTGCCCCTTTAGGACTTAATATAAGAATGACTTTTGTTATGCTTCAAACAATTAGACCTAATTGTTTCGGTAGACAGCTATTGCCGAAATGTAGATTGGAGTTACATATAAGGATTGGACACAAGTGTGGTGGAATAATCACTCAATGTTCTATAGAAAATTACCAGGAGACGCAGAAAATCCTTCACAAAATTAAACTTTAATCTTGCAAAATTAAAGCTGCGGCAGCCATAAAAATGTCAAATTGTTGGTCTCGTGCTTATCAGATAATAGCATAGCCAATCATGCTGGCTTGCTTGTCTTTCTAAACTAATCATGGCACAGATGGGCAGCACAGTAGCTCATAGCACCAGGGTCCCAGGTTCGATTCCAGCCTGTGTGGAGTTTGCACATTCTCCCTGTGTCTGCATGGGTTTCCTCCCACAGTCCAAAGATGTGCAAGTCAGGTGAATTGGCCATGCTAAATTGCCCATAGTGTTAGGTGCATTAGTCAGAGTGGAAATGGGTCTGGGTGGGTTACTCTTCTGAAGGTCGGTGTGGACTGGTTGGGCCAAAGGGTCTATTTCCACACTGTAGGGAATCTAATCATCTGCCACACTGGTTCCCTCCATCAAACCTAACCTGTCATATTACAACACCATCTTCTTCAGCATTAGCTCCCAGTGATTTAACTAACCTATCACAATGCATTACCATTATCTGTTACTGGAGCCCTGTAACATGATCCCTAGCACACATCGCAACACTAAGCTAAATACATTACTTCCACAATAACCTCCATACAAGTTGCATCGCAACTGACTCCATGAGAATTGCCTGGAATGTTGAAATGTCCGATGGGCAATTACCCTTTGAGTGGAACACTTTGAAAAATTCTCCAGTCCCGGAATACAGCCAGAGAAGGTGGAGAGTTCTACCTCATTTGCTGGAACAATTACCTAGGGAAACTTAGAGAAATTAAAACTTGTTCTAAATCCTGGATAACAAAAACTGCCCATCATTCCCGGCCCTCTGCCTGAAAGTTAAAGCTTATCTAAATATTTCTTGCATATATTCAATGAGTTGGCCTCCACAGCTTTCTCTGACAGCAAATAGATTCATAGAGATGTACAGCATGGAAACAGACCCTTCGGTCCAACTCGTCCATGCCGACCAGATATCCCAACCCAATCTAGTCCCACCGACCCATATCTTTCCAAACCCTTCCTATTCATATACCCATCCAAATGCCTCTTAAATGCTGCAATTGTACCAGCCTCTACCACTTCCTCTGGCAGCTCATTCCATACCCGTACCACCCTCTGTGTGAAAAAGTTGCCCCTTGGGTCTCTTTTATATCATTCCCCTCTCACCCTAAACCTATGCCGTCTAGTTCTGGACTCCCCAACCCCAGGGAAAAGACTTTGCCTATTTACCCTATCAATACCCCTCATAACTTTGCAAACCTCTATGCTCAGCCTCAGCCTCTGATGCTCCAGGGAAAACAGCCCCAGCCTGTTCAGCCTCTTCCTATAGTTCAAATCCTCCAACTCTGGCAACATCCTTGTCAATCTTTTCTGAACCCTTTCAAGTTTCACAACATCTTTCCGATAGGAAGGAAACCAGAACTGCATGCAATATTCCAACAGTGGCCTAACCAACGTCCTGTACAGCTGCATCATGACGTCCCAACTCCTGTACTCAATACTCTGACCAATAAAGGAAAACATACCAAATGCCTTCTTCACTATCCTATCTACCTGTGACTCCACTTTCAAGGAGCTATGAACCTGCACTCCAAGGTCTCTTTGCTCAGCAACACTCCCTGGGACCTTATCATTAAGTTTATAAGTCCTGCTAAGATTTGCTTTCCCAAAATGCAGCACCTCGCTCTTATCTGAATGAAACTCCATCTGCCACTTCTCAGCCCATTGGCCCATCTGGTCAAGAACCTGTTGTAATCTGAGGTAACCCTCTTCGCTGTCCACTATACTTCCAATTTTGGTGTCATCTGCAAACTTACTAACTGTACCTCTTATGCTCGCATCCAAATCATTTATGTAAATGACAAAAAGTAGAGGACCCAGCACCGATCCTTGTGGCACTCCACTGGTCACAGGCCTCCAGTCTGAAAAACAACCCTCCACCAGCACCCTCTGTCTTCTACCTTTGAGCCAGTTCTGTATCCAAATGGCTAGTTCTCCCTGTATTCCATGAGATCCAACCTTGCTAATCAGTCTCCCATGCAGAACCTTGTTGAATGCCTTTCTGAAGTCCATATAGATCACATCTACCGCTCTGCCCTCATCAATCCTCTTTCTTACTTCCTCAAAAAACTTAATCAAGGTTGTGAGACATGATTTCCTACGCAAACAGCCATGTTGACTATCCCTAATCAGTTCTTGCCTTTCCAAATGCTTGTACATCCTGCCCCTCAGGATTTTCTTCAACAACTTCTCATCACTGACATCAGGCTCACTGGTCTACAGTTCCCTGGCTTGTCCTTACCACCCTTCTTAAACAGTGGCACCACGTTAGCCCACCTCCAGTCTTCCGGCACCTCACCTGTAACTATTAATGATACAAATATCTCAGCAAGAGGCCCAGCAATCACTTCTCTAGCTTCCCACAGAGTTCTCGGGTATACCTGATCAGGTCCTGGGGATTTATCCACCTTTACCCGTTTCAAGACATCCAGCACTTCCACTCTGTAATATGGACATTTTGTAAGATGTCACTATCTATTTCCCTACAGTCTTTATCTTTCATATCCTTTTCCACAGTAAATACTGATGCAAAATACTCATTCAGTATTTCCCCCATCTTCTGCGGCTCCACACAAAGGCTACCTTGCTGATCTTTCAAGGGCTCTATTTTCTCCCTAGTTACCCTTTTGTCCTTAATGTATTTGTAAAACCCCCGTGGATTCTCCTTAATTCTATTTGCCAAAGCTATCTCATGTCCCCTTTTTGCCCTCCTGATTTCCCTCTTAAGTATACTCCTACTTCCTTTATACTCTTCTAAGGATTCACTCGATCTATTCTGTCTATTCCTTACATATGCTTCCTTCTTTTCCTTAACCAAACCCTCAATTTCTTTAGTCACCCAGCATTCCCTACACCTATCACCCTTTCCTTTCACCCTGACAGGAATATACTTTTTCTGGATTCTCGTTATCTCACTTCCAGAGGTGCACTATTCTTTGAAGAAATGTTTCTTCATCTGAGTCCAAAACAGCCTTACCTGTATCCTGAACCTATGACAATGGTTGTAGACCCCCAACCATCTACAGTGCTTTGGCTGTGAAGGTCCCTTGCCCAGATATCTGACTGAAAAATTGCACCAAAGGTAAGTGGGCAACATGTAATCCAATCTGGGTCAGAAATAGGGATTCCAATCCATATCTGAAGATTCAGGCCTTAATGTATTATAAATAAGCTTCACTAAATCGGGCTGAGGGACTTTTCTTTTTTTTAAGATATTTTTATTAGAAATTTAACATTTTTACAAGTTTACAAAAATAAACAAAACTCTCAAATACAAACATTGATATACAATTAAATCAAATATACAATAATCAAAATTTAACAAAGGAAAAAAAAACCAAAATAGAAAAAAAAACAAAATTCAACTTTCTACTAATCTAACCTACAACTAACCAGAGTGTATACTTAAGTCTCTTACATGCTCAGAATGTATTAACATCAAATGTAATAAAACCCGTATTCGTGCGGGATTCCTCTCCCAAGGGGCCCCGGAGCAGCCAGGTTTGTAATCTCCATTAAATAAAAGCCCTTGTTAGGATGGCCGAAATATCTGCATTTATGTAATTTGAGAAGGGCTGCCATATTTTATAAAATAATTCAGTCTTTCAGTGCACCATACTTGTCAGGAAGTCAAGGGGAATATATTCCATAATTAATCTGTGCCAATTTGAAAGTCCAGGGGGGCCCTCAGCCACCCAGTTCACCAAAATATTTTTCCTTGCACAGAAAGAGAGAATAGAAAACAGTCTCTTCCCGTGCATATCCAGGGAGGGAAAGTTCGAAAAGCCCAAAAGGAGAGATATAGGGGCCACTCTAATTTCCGTTTCTAAAATTTCTGTCAGGGTACTTGCTACTTTAGTCCAATATCTACAGATCTTATGACAAGTCCATAGGCAATGTACAAGAGTGCCCACCTCTATTTTGCATTTGGGACACATTGGACATGCTCCTGCCTTAAATTTTGCCAATCGAGCAGGTGCTATATGGGCCCTATGAAGTATCTTCAGCTGGATAGCCTGGGTTCTGTTACAGATAGTAATTCTTCTAGCATTTTCCCAAATATCATTCCACATTTCTATAGATATTTCTAGTCCCAAATCCTGATCCTATGTTTTAAGCAAATTGTCCATATCTCCCAATACTTCATCATGTAGTAAATGATAAATAGTGCTGACGGAGTATACCGCCACTGGTCGTAGGACATTACATTCTCTATCTGATTTATAAAGACTATCTAATAACGTAGTCTTCTTCTGTATATAATCTCGAATTTGGAAGTATCGAAAGAGGTCTCCATTAGGTAATCCGAATTTCTGACGTAGCTGTTCAAAAGACATCAGGACCCCATCTTTAAATAGGTTCCCTAAACATGAGATACCCCTGGATCTCCAGAGTTTAAAAGTGGCATCTGTAAACCCCGGTTGGAATCCCCATGCTCCTACTATTGGTGCATAGGGGGATGATTTATGTAAATTACCCTCATTTTGCCGCATTATATTCCAAGCCTTAATTGTGTTTAGTATTATGGGGTTTTTACAGTGATCTGTAATGATTTTCCTCTTATCTGAAAATAAGAGGTTAATAAGTGGGTATTTTACTTGAGAGGCCTCGATGTCCAGCCAGATTGATTGTGGATCAGACAAGACCCAATTAGCTATGTAACTTAATAGGGAACTTAACTGATATTTCCTAAGGTCTGGGAAGTCCAGTCCTCCCCTTGCCTGTGGAAGCTGTAGCTTCTTCAGCTTAATGAGGGGCTGTCTATGATTCCAAATAAAGGAACCCAGCCAGCCATATAATTTACGTAGAGCCATCCTCGGCAGCATCACCGGGAGCATTCTCATAGGATATAGGAGACGGGGCAGAACACTCATTTTAATTAGTGCTATTCTACCCAACCAGGAAATTGGAAGGTCTCCCCATCGCTGGAGGTCCTGCCTTATCCTTTCCAGTAATTGCACAAAATTAGCCTTATACAACTGACCAAATACTGGAGTAATAAAAATACCTAAATATAAGAAACCCTCCAGGGACCAACGAAAGGGAAAAAGGGATCCGTCCACTAAGTGAGGTGTCATAGCCAGGCCACCCATTGGCATAGCCTCTGATTTTGAAAAATTAATTTTATAGCCTGAGAATGCACTAAATGTATTATTAACTTGGATTAGATGAGGTACGGACATCAGAGGATTACTGAGGAATAAAAGAACATCATCTGCATATAGGGTAATTTTATGTTTACCTGTACCAATCCTCGGGGCCGTTATATTAGGATCAGTCCGTATAGCTTCTGCTAGTGGTTCAATTATTAGCGTAAATAACAATGGCGAGAGAGGACATCCTTGACGGCAGCCCCTACCCACACTGAAGCTATCCGAACCTAATCCATTGGTAACCACAACTGCTTTGGGATCACTATACAATGTTGAGACCCATTTCGTGAACACCTGTCCAACGCCAAACCTTTCCAATGTGT
Organism: Hemiscyllium ocellatum; assembly: GCF_020745735.1. Classification (NCBI taxonomy): domain Eukaryota; kingdom Metazoa; phylum Chordata; class Chondrichthyes; order Orectolobiformes; family Hemiscylliidae; genus Hemiscyllium; species Hemiscyllium ocellatum. Next base: position 79,270,004 of record NC_083412.1, read on the forward strand.
AAAACAAATATGACCATTCAACCCTGTCGAATGCCTTTTCTGCATCTAATGAAACTACTACTCCTGGTATCTTTCCTTGATGACAGGCTTGAATCATATTCAAAACCCTTCTAATATTATTGGATGATCTACGGCCCTTAATAAATCCCGTCTGATCCTCCTTTATAATATGTGGCAGTACCCTCTCTAGTCTCAGTGCTAACATTTTAGAGAGGATTTTAAAATCTACATTTAGCAAGGATATTAGTCTATATGATGTACAGTCTTCTGGATCTTTTCTTTTTTTAAGGATAAGAGAGATATTTGCCTCTTTCAGCGAAGGCGGGAGACAGCCCTGACTATATGCATAGTTATGCATGTCCATAAGTGGATCAGCCAATATTTCTGTAAATTCTTTATAGAATTCAGCTTGAAAACCATCTGGGCCCGGTGCCTTTCCGCTCTGGAGTTGCCTAATTGCATCAAGTATTTCTTGGATTGTTAGAGGTGCATTTAGGACCGATACCTGTTCCGGAGTCAAGCCCGGAAAGGTCAAATTTTTTTAAAATGACTGCATCCTCCTAGTCCTATCTTCACAATCCTGCGATTTATATAACTCAGAATAAAATTCTCTAAAGATCGCATTAATCTTTTTATGATCATGAGTCAAAGTACCTGTACTTTCCTTGATAGACGTAATAGTCTGAGGGGCCTTCTTTTCCTTTGCAAGAAATGCTAAGTATCTACCCGGTTTGTCGCCATATTCATATAACCTTTGTTTTGCAAATAATATTTCCCTCTTAGCCGTTTGAGTAAGCGTAGTGTTTAGAGCTGTCCTAAGAGCCGTAATCTTTTGCAATTTTATAATAGAAGGTCTATCAGCGTATGCTGTTTCAGCTGCTTTTAAGCGAGCTTCGAGCAGACGCTGTTGTTCTCCCTTCAATTTTTTCTGGGTCGCTGAGTAGGTAATGATCAAACCTCGTGCATAAGCTTTGATGGTCTCCCACATCATTGATGGGTTGCTAGTCGTTCCTGAATTAATTTCTAAAAAAGTTTTAAATTCTTGGGAGAAGTACTTTACAAATTTACTATCTTTTATGAGGAAGGGGTCCATACGCCAATGCCGAGCGGATATCCCATTGTTCCTAGCCTTAGTTTCCATATATACAGCAGCGTGGTCGGAAATTGCTATAGTACCTATTTTACAGGATGATATAGAATTTTTAAAAATCGAGGGGGCAAAAAACATATCAATTCTAGTATGACATTTATGTGGATTAGATTAGAAAGAAAAATCTCTGCCCTGTGGATGAAGACATCTCCATACATCTACCAATCCTAATTCTTTATTCAGATCCGCCAGTTGTCTAGATCTGAGAGATACTCCGGCAGCACTCTTGGGAATCCTATCTATTTCTGGATCCATAATACAATTAAAGTCTCCCCCTATAATTGTATGACGGGCACCAAAGGCCATCAGTTTTGAAAAAGCTTCCGTTATAAATTTAAAGGGGTGTGTCGGGGGGCAGTACAAATTTAAAATCCCATATTCCTCTCCATTTATGAGGGCTTTAATCAAAATATATCGTCCAGATTCGTCTTTTATCTTATTTAGGATTTTGAAAGGGAAATTCTTCCGAACAAGAATAACAACTCCCCTACTTTTTGAGCTAAAAGAAGAAAAAAAGGCCTGATCAAATCCACCCTGTCGTAATTTTAAGTGTTCTTTATCCGACAGGTGTGTCTCCTGTAGGAGAGCTATATCAACTCTTTCTTTCTGAAGATTTGATAATATTTTCTTCCTTTTGACTGGTGAATTACTCCCCTTGACATTCCAGGTGCACCACTTAACCGACTGATCAACCATAATCATCTGGGCAAATCCGAGACCCCTCGGGAGGGGAAACCCTATCTGGAACATCCCGAGCATAGAGCATATAAAATTTACAAAAATAAAGGCTCTCTAATACACTCACAACAGTATAATAAAAAACTATTTCTAAATAAAAAAAATATAAAACGTACCTAATTGGAGATTTTCCCCCTTGTTCCCAGGGAGTGTCACTTCCTCTCCAAAAGTCCATCTTATCCTCTCCCAACCAATGCCCCACCCTTGACCCAGGTGCTCCTCAATAAAATGAGGAAAATTCAAATATAATACAAAGCTAGAGTTAACAGTGAGCACCCTACCCCCGCTCACACCAACACCTGGATATAGTTGGGAATGTTAATACCATATATAAATATATAACTATAAAATTACAATCTCAACAAGTAATAATTAAATATAATAATACAAAGTAACAGGGGAGAAATAACCCCGCTCCTAAAGACAGAGGTAAAATAGAATAAGGTAACCACCTCTCCCCACCAACATTAACCAAACGCCCCAACATACATATACATACATACATACCCACATATATACACAAAGTTATAAAAGAAATCAACCCCAAGCGGGGGGGGGAATCAAATCCCTCTCCCCGCCCCCCATGATAATATATAAATAATAAGGTAAGAAAAAAGAGAGACAAAAAAAGGGGGGTTATATAGACCAAAGTGGGGGAAAAGGCAAACCAACATCCACTATCTCTTACAGTTTATCTAAGAGAGTCCAAGAATTCCTTAGCCTTCTCTGGTGAACCGAAGTTATATATGGATCCTTCGTGGTTAAAGCGTAGCGTCGCTGGATAGCGTAAGGAGTACTGAGTATTTAAGTCCCTTAAACGCTTCTTCACCTCATCGAATGCCTTCCTCTTTCGGACCAGAGCTGGGGAAAAGTCCTGGAATAGCATGATCTTGGATCCTTTATAGATCATGGCTTGGGGATCTTTTCCAAGATTTCTAGAGGCTTCTAGGAGCATCTGCCTCTCCCTATAGCTCTGCAGCTGGAACAGGACCTGGCGTGGGCGCTGGTTCTAGCCAGGCCCACGTATTGTGACCCGGTAGGCCCATTCCACCCTTACCTGGCCTGATCCAGCATGCAGATTTAAAAGCTGTGGCAGCCACTGCTCCAGGAATGCTGCAAGCTGGCCTTCCTCTTCCCGTTCGGGAAGGCCCAGCAAACGAATATTTTTTTGACAACCTCCATTATCGAGGTCATCAATATGATTTTCTAAGGCCCGGACTCGCTGTTCGAGAGTCCGGACCTGATCCGCGGCCGATTGAGCTGCAGTCTCGGAGGTCGTGGCCTTTAACTCCGCCCTCCGACTCGGCGCTCAAGTTCCTGGGTGTCTCGGCCGTGCTTCTGCAGCGCGGCCGAGAGTGATTCTCAACGATTTCGGGACTCTTCGATAAAGGCATCGATCTTCACGTCCAGCTTGGTGATCATCTCCACAAGGCTTGTTACCGTCGGTAAGTCCCCCGGGGCGGCTGTGGACGCCTCTGCTGCAGCTGAAGAGGGGGAGGGTGGGGGAGGGGGTCCTGCTTGTTGAGAGCTGCGGGCTCCCTTCCCTTTGGTCATTTTTCACTAAATATTAGACTATTTAAATGTAATACTAAGCAACTATTTAAATTTAACAGCTATTATGAATGATTTGGTGAGTGTGGTGAGGGTGGGTGACCCACTTTACCCATGTCTTGGGAAGAGCACTATAGACTCAGACTTGCTGGGTCGCCACCATCTTGGATCCCCGAGGGACTTTTCTTGACTATCTAGTTAAATGTCATTGAATATTCTGCCACTTTTATTGATTGTCTGCACAGTCATACAAAAACATACCTTGGTGGTACCAATTTGTCTTCTAGAAATTCTTCTATCTTGTTCACATCTGTTTTGACTTCCCCATTGAAGGTCAGAAATGGAGGGTTTGTGCCAGGCGCCAGATTTTGTAAGTCGGCAGGCTTCCTGTATGGATAAAGTCAAGGCAAGAGTTAAAGGACCTTCTTATTTTTATACTTTTATACTTTAAAATTAAAAACTACTGCTGCAATTGAATGCCACAAGGAAATTTGCGCAATGTAAATCCAATCTTCCCAAAAATGATGAGGCTTTAACATAGTACAATTGCCCACAGTATTTCACAGAATTAATAACGAAATATTAAAGGAAGAGAAACTGTTGAATGTTAAAGAGGCAGTGGAAAAAAGATAAAGTTGAATGAAAAGTGTGGAGGAATAACTGGAGAACAAATACACAGCTGACAAGATTCCAGTCACAAAATAACTTCATTTAAAAAAATTCTAGTCACTAGATGTCACTACTATCCTTTGCAAGCAGGCTGCCATATAACAAGGTACTGCAGAAGCATGCTAGTGACAACTTATCTCTGTTTATGTAACTCAAGCTTTCAAAATAGGTGCCTAAAATGTGCAATGAAAACTGTCAAAATCTGAAAGGCAGCACGGGCATACATTCAAAGTACAATAATGTGTGGTCTTCCCTAAAATTCAACACCATTTCTGCTCTAAACAAATTACAAATGATTCAATAATTCAAAAGATATGAATCTCATGTAGACTACACATAACGTAGGATTTAAAGTAACATTAAATGACTGAGATGTGAGAAGTGATTTGTGTACAATTCAATTGTTCAAAGTTCTTCTCAGGAATAATGCCATCAGTGCAAAACATGTTGTGCGCAAGCGGAAGGAAAGCACAGACGGTCAATTCGAACTCAGTGAAAATCTGGAATGAAAATTTGGTTCTAATGGTAGGATTTACAGTAATCATTACTGCAAAAACACATCCAGTTCATTAATATCATATGGAGAAGGAAATCTGCCTTTCATATCTGATCTGGCGTACATGTGACTCCAGTGCCATAGCAAGGTAGTTGACTCTGGGCTAAACAAATGGGCAATAAATGCTGGCCAAGCCAGAGAATCCCATGAAAAGAATTTTATTTTACATTGTTTGGCAAATTGTCCAGAGGGCAGTTGAGAGTCATCCACATTGCTATGGGTCTGGAATCACATGTAGGATCCACCTTGTTTGCGTTTTGCAGGCCAATTGGTCCAGCCTGTCCACTCAAGCCTGCTGTTATATTTTCTCATCTAAATCAACCATCATAACTATCTGTTTCTTTCTCCCTCAAATGCTTGCCCAGCTTCCCCTGAAATCTACCTATACTATTTGCTTCAATCATATCCTGAGGATGCAATTTACACATTCTTACCACTGTTACAAAATTAAACTACCTGATTTTCAGATGCGGATTCCTCTGGGAAAGGGTGAGGACTATGGTCCCCCAGAGTTTCAGCACAGGCGCAGAGCAGTGCATCTCAGGCTGCATATGTTCGATATCATTGTTTAAAACATCTAAAGGGTTTGGCCAACTTCCTCTCCAGGGCAGCATCTGCAGGGTTGAGGAATGAACAAAGTGCAAGCACAGGATCTGGATTGGCACAAAAATCAGACCACGGGACCATCATAATCACAAAAGTTCCGCCAGGTGAAAGGTTCGGCAGGTAGGGGATTGTTAGCAGGAAGAGGAGATCTTATTCTATAAATCTGCTGCTGCATCACGGTCTGAGCAATTAGGGATCAGGTAGCCTGAAAGTCAGTAAATGTGGCTAGAAATTAGGGTTTAGTCTCAGGAAAAGCACTGGCATTCATCCAGCCAGGCTTAAAAAAAACCCTGAGAATCATCAATTGTTCAGTGCAACGGAGAGTGTGGGTGAAAGAAGTCCACAAGCAATATTTGCTCGGTGCAGCTGTGAACATTTGGAGCTGGAGAAATTCACGGCTCAGCTTAGTTGTCAGCAAAAGAGTTGGGAGCATGTCCACTAGTACACACTGGATTGCAATCTCAGAAATCCAGTGGAATCACACTCCTGAGAAAAGTTTGAAATATCAGATTGGGAGCAATCATTGAGACAATCTATATGAAGAAATGGCTTTTGAGTTTGGAATTTTCAGAAATGAAGACTTTAAATCCCTTGTGAAGGTGAGATATCCCTTGGAAAGGTGAGAACATTTCAATAAAACTGGTGACCCATAGTTTCATTGGATGGATTGTTGAAATATCTGTGGGATTTGTTTTGAGCACATCTTCAATTGATCATCTGTGACGCATATTTACCTAACATTAACTCTGAATGTTAGAGTATGAGTTGTACGTATATTGGAGATAGTTTTGCTATTCTAACATTATTATGGTGATTACTTTGTGCAAAACTGTGGAATCTTGTGGCTTTATTCTCTTGATAGGTAACTAGGATCCTCTATTTTAAACAAAAACGCTACCAGTCCCTAACAACACTCTTTGAGTGGAGATAATTTCTTCTGAATTCCTGCTCGAATGTATTGACAACCTCTTCTGCATAAGCGGTAGTATTATGCATGCATCCAATTCACAAAACATTTCATAATTTTAAAAACTTCAATGAAATCACCACTAGTATTCTATTTTCAATACAACAGAAGACAGCCTGTCAATCATTTCCAACTCCACACATTTCTGGTATTATTCTTGTAAATATTTCCATGATTCCCTCAGTTCCTCCATATCCTTTCATGTGTTAAGGAAACCAGAACAGTGCATTATACTTTTTTTTATTCATTCATGGGATGAAGGTATTGCTGGCTAGGCCAGCATTCATTGTCCATCCCTAATTGTCCAGAGGGCAGTTGAGAGTCATCCACATTGCTGTGGGTCTGGAGTCACATGTAGGCCAGACCAGGTAAGCATGGCAGTTTCAAGAATATTAGTAAAGTAAACTCATAGCCATCATTAGACTCTTAATTTCTAGTTATATTTATTGAATTTTAATTCTACCATCTGCTGTGGCAGGAGTTGAACCAAGGAGCCAAAGACATTATCTAGTCTCTGGATTAATAAAGCAAGCGATAACACCACTAGGATATTGCCTCCCCTCATTTAAGCATGATTTGATAACGGTTTAGCATGACTTTTCAATACCAAAACAATAGATGGTCTTCAGTAGCCTCGATGTGGAGGTGCTGGTGTTGGACTGGGGTGGACAAAGTCAGATGTCACACAATCTCAGGTAATAGCCCAACAGTTTTATTTGAAATCACACGCTTTCAGAGCGCTGCTCTTTTGTCGGATAGGAAGGGTTTGGAGGCGTATGGGCTGGGTGCTGGCAGGTGGGACTAGATTGAGTTGGGATATCTGGTCGGCATGGACAGATTGGGCCGAAGGGTCTGTTTCCGTGTTGTACATCTCTATGACTCCATGACTCTATGACAAACGCTCCTTCAACTGACAAAAGGAGCAGCATTCCAAAAGCTTGCGATTTCAACTAAACCTGTTGGACTATAACCTGGTGTCATGTGACCTCCACAGCCTCAAATATGATCAAATCTCAGTGATGAAGAGTTTTGAAAGTCATTATTCCCTTGTTGTCTCCTCAGCATTCTACACTTCTAAGTATTCCTTGAACATGCCTCTGTGTTCATTTGTACCACGGGGAGCACAGGCGATAATCTGAAATGCGCACTCGTGGTCAGCTGCACATCTGCTGTCGCAGAAGTGTTTTAAACTAAGATTACATTAATCCTAAAATACATCATTTTAGATGGTACCATTTCCAAGGGGCTGAGGTTCAATATATCTCCACAGGAACAAATTTGGATTTTCAACTAATCTCTAACGGCATTTAATTTTTAATCCATCTAGCAAAACAAAAGCAAAGGTAAATATAGGTTTGTAGAACTTTTACCTTTTTAGGTCAACTGTTGTGACGTTAAATATGACGCCTTTTAGCCAAAGGATCATAAAGAGCCGCTGGGAGAATGGGCAGTTTCCAATGCTTTCCCCGTCACCACCAGCCTGTACAACACAATATTGACAAAGGTCAACGCTAATCATTTTGCCTTTTTTGAAATAGTTGTTCATAAGGTGAATGATTGCAACAATATCGAGAACTTATAAAAAGCCTGAACAAAGCTTGAAATTTCTTACCATGCAGGAACCTTTTCTGCCAAAATGATTTTGTGTACCACTGAAAAGACATCTTTTTATTTATAAATTACTAATGATTAACTATTGTGCAGCTGAATAAGATCAATGCACAGAAGAAGAAATGGCAATTTTGCAAAAGACTCATGGAATTGTTGAAAACCAGCTCTGATTCCTGGCCAGTCTCCATATTTCACTCCCCAGAACTTCTGACCAACAGGTCTCCCTCAGGCAATCTCACAACAACATTATCTTTGATTGAGGGGCCTTGCTGTGAGTGAACTAACTGTTGCATTTCCAATACTTAAGCAATGATTACACTTCAAAAACATTTGGTCAACTGTATGGCACTTTGGGACATGCTGTGGTAGTGCAAAGTGTCATAGAAATGCAAATGTTTCCTTTCATTTCAAACAAAACGCTGCTGTCTATATCCTAACTTGCAACAAGTCCTGTTCATCAAACATCCCAGTTCTTATTGAAATTACTATCAATGTTTTGAATCCCTTCCCTGCCTTTAATAGGTATAGGGAGAGAATACAAACATGTCTTTGAGATGGAGGAGAGGCTGTGATCATATTAAATGGCATAACAGGTTTATTGAGCCTAGTGACATATACCTGCTCCTATTTTCTATGTTCCTAGACACAAAAAAACCTGCTAATGCTGGAATCCAAAGTAGACAAACAAGAGGCTGGAAGAACACAGCAAGCCAGGCAGCATCAGAAGGTGGAGAAGTCAATATTTTGGGTAGGAAGGGTCCTGAAGAAGGATTAATACACGAAACATTGATTTCTCCATCTCCTGATGCTGCCTGGCTTGCTGTGCTCTTCCAGCCTCCTGTTTGTCTTCTATGTTTCTATGCCTTGATCCTCCTTATATCTACATTATCCTCCTGTCCCGGAATCTACCAAGGTCACTGTTAAAGACCTTATACTAAAACCCCTTTGATCAAGATTTGCTCTATCTCCTTGTGTAGGCTGTTGGTATTCTTATTTGTTCTGGTAGTGGCCCCATGAAACACCATGAAAGGTGCTTTATCGGTGCAAGATGTCGTTGCCATCAGCATTCCTAAACAATTAAATTTCATTTCGCTGTAGATACATAAAACTTTTAAATGAATTCTGATATTTGCCAAAATGAAAATAGTGAGACTACTTCAAAGTAAAACTGAAGCATTTCTCGAGTCACTGAATGGCTTCAGGGCAGTAGAAAGCCATTCAGTCCTCTGTGTCAACACCAGGTCTCTGCAGGATCAATCTACCTGCTACCAAGGAATGTTTCTTTCATCAAGTTACTAGACATGTTAATTTCCAATGCAAACGTTTGCATTTATCAAAGGATGGAACAAAATGTAAGAGCCAATGATTTGCAAATCTTTGGAAGTTTTACTACAGAAGAAAATTTGCATGCTGTATTTGCATCCTGGTTAGCTGCAGTTGTGTGCACATCATCTCACAGATACCTTCAACAGGTTTTTCTGCTACCGGGGAGAACTACACTTGCAGTCAAATAACCTCACCCGAAAATTCCCTAACAACACAGGAATGATGCAAAAGGCATGTTGATGGAATACAAGATCCATTCAAAAAGTTCACATTTTTTGAGTTAAGCTGTTATTTACCATCATTCTAGAGTGCAATGTACAGAGTACAATGGTATTTCTAAATAAAATGGTGCATTTTTCCAAGGAGTAATGTGTTGTACCCACTGTACTATGACATAAGACTACTTCCTTTCCTTTTATAAATTATACCTGACTATTACCTTTTTATAAATGATTACCAATATACAGCTATATAACTAACAAGTTTAAGGATATTTAACACTAATATTGCATTCCCAATAAACAAGTGTCATTTATGATGAAGCTTAAAGAAAGACATGGATTTACATTGCACTATTCACGATCACCAGATGTTTCAAAGCCAGTTGAGCACTTATCCAAATATAGTCACTGATGTAGTATCAGAAACACAGCAGTTATGATATAAGGTGTATGATTTTTGGATTTGAAATAGTTGCATGTGATTTTGTCAGAGGAAATTTAATAATTAAATTGTAGGTATTCATTGTGATTCATCTTAGAAAAATGAAAGAGAGTTCCTGCTGTGTAATGGGGATGGGTTTTCGTTGGAGAGTTTATGAACAAACAAACAGTGCAGTACATTAGGCTTTCAGTTTAGAAGGTTCTGGATAATGTTTTCTTTTATGATTGAGGATGCATCCATCATTTAGAAAAAAGCTTTTGGGTTTCAGCTGGTTGTTTTCAGACATTTTGGCTGAAGCTGGATGCACAAAAACATTGGCTCCTGAGAAAGAATAGTTTCGAATGGTTAAGGTATAGGTTACCTTAGTTGAAGAAATTTAGTTTAAAAGTTCCATACAAGAACTGTTTGGTTAGAAACGTGAAGGGCCTATTTGAAGCTGAGAAAATCTAAGCTCAGTTGAATGAAAGATCAACAAAGAGACGACCAGATTCTAAGGACTGGGAATTGAAACATCTGTTTAGTCAAACCTTATGTGTGATAGAGAGGGGAATTTACTCTCTGGTGTGAATACTGAAAAGGAATATTCTTGATATTAATGACATATATTTACCATGTGTTTCCAATTCTTTAAACTTTTGTCATATGTAAACAGTTTGGTTTAGTCTATTTTTTTTTACTTTTATTGTTAAAATGGAATCTGCGGCATTATATGTTCGTATTTCAGTGGGAAAGCCACTCATAAAAAACAAAAGGAAAACAAAGTATCAATCTATCAAGTCAGATATCAGTCTGATTTGTCTGGTAATAACACGGGCTGGGATTGTGACACAACCAATTTGCACACAGCAAGCTCCCACAAATAGCAATATAGTAATGGTCAGATTGTCTGTTTTCTCTTGTGATGTTTTCATCAGGGATAAATTGATTATGAAAAATGTCAAAGGATCTTTTATGTCCACCTGAAAAATCAACCAAGTCTTGGTTTCACATCTCATCTAAAAAAAAGCATCTTTGACAGTGCAGCATTCCTTCAGTACTACAAAGAAGTGTCCACCATGATTTTTCCTTAAATTCTTGAGTTAGGCATGGACCTTGTGAGTACAGAGTTGAAAAATGTGGCACTGGAAAAGCACAGCACGTCCGAGAAGCAGGAGAATCAATGAAGTGAGTACAAACTACAACTGAGCCATGATTCCCATGATAATGTAATTCAGAAACTTCCTAATGTGGGGCTGTTTCAAATTACAAGGAGCAATGTCAGAAAGTAGCCTCAAATCACAGGAGTTTCAATACATGGACTTGAACCACTTTAGCACCAATTAGAGCTCAAACAGTCAGTGTTACACTTCAGAAGAAAAATCATGTTACAATAAAGAGCCAACGTAATGTAAACCAGGAAGGAATCATGGTCAGATATTGCACAGAAAACTAACTGTAGACCAAACAGACGAGACAAGAACTAACAGAAAGACAAGGAGGCAGTCAGGTTTTCAACATGCAGAAAGCAGAAAGCCAATGCCTCAGTATTTTAATATTAAATCATTGAGCAGCCATTAAGCAATACATTTTCTTCCTTAAGTTCAGAGAACATTTCAAAGATCAATTATTTCATTTTAAAGCAAAGAATAACACAACTGTTGCGGCATATCCTGAAACAGAGATATTGTTCACAAAGAAATAAGTCTGACATAACACACACAAAGTTATGCCGTTAAAATATGTTTGACACACTGAAATGCATGGAAATCATAATTTTATTAACAATCTTACCTTGACAAACAATTCAATATCTGGATACGTGTGTCCACTTGGTACTGAGTTAGTTGCAGCCATACTGCTGACAAAACAACTAGCAGGCTTTTTAAGCAGCACTGTAAATTAATACAATTCAGTCCCTTTAGCTTAAATGGTGAACTCCATTACTCAAACTTCTTTCAACGTCACACACAATGCCCCAGAAAAATAAGAGACCTGCTGTGCACTTTCATGCCTGAGACACATACACGCTCTGGCAGAAAGCACGGGCAGCATCCACTGGGTGTAACTTGAATTAAAACCGCCAATAAATGCGAAGCTATTGTGTGTAGGTGTAGGTTTGCAACTGAAAGCTGAATGCAAAAGTGACATGGACGACCAGTTTTTGTCTTGATATGATTTAATTCACAACTATCTACATCCATAAGTTCCATAATACTCAGTAGTTTAAATGCTGATATAATCTCACTGCACAGAACTGTGCTCTTGTAGCAATGCAAGTTACTGGTTGATATTATGAGTAGGACCAATGTCCCACAACCAGGTACATGTGAAAATGTAACTACACCCTGAAAGATACCTTTAATATCAATCTACATGGGTGCATCTCCTGATGCTGACAAACAACATAGGGTGTACAAAATAAAGATGTATACCATGCCACACATGCATTATACTGCACACTGCTGTAAAATTCAGTGTAATGCCATTCATATCCAAATGTGTTCTGAAATCTACAGACACAAGGAGATGGTCCATAATTCAAAAGGCAATATGGGTGTTCAGTTACATTAAAAAGTACAGCAATTTAAAAAGACGCTACATGCTTCAAAAATTGAAACTCGAAGCCACAACTTAGTTAGACTTTATTTTATGACCTTCATCTTGTCACACTCTGTAACTCTGTTTCTCCTTCCTGTTCTACCAAAGTTACCAAGAATCACTGTATAAAGCATAGGGAGCAAAATTAATTCGTGCATTGCCCTTGTTCTGAGCACTCTTATCTGAAAAGACTTTAATATGCCCCATTAAACGTTTAATGTGAAGTCATTACTTAAATTAAAACAGTATCCATTCTCCATTCAGTTAATTTAAACATGATGTCGAGTGGAATAGCCTAGCAAATGCAACTGGTTGATCAGCCTTTCCAAGCACTACAAACAAATATATCAAGAATGCAAATAGATCAAATAGAATTGTTCAAAGAACATGCACAAGTTTTAATGTGATTTGCACAATCGCATGAGACTAAAAGAAGATTTGAGGATATTGCAGTATGAATATATTCATGCAAGTATTCTAAATGTGAGAGATGTCTTGTTGAAACTGCAGATGACTTATTCCCAATGCTATTTGTTTACATTAAAAGACTTTCTCAGTCTGAGACTAAATCTACATTAAACTCTCTTCCCACACACAGACAGAAAAACAGAGCTTCTATTATCCACAACTTCAGGCCTCACGACCAATGTTAATAGCTTCAAAAAAACAAGTCTTTTGTTTACCTCATATTCAACAGTTAAGATTCCTTCTGCCAACCTAACTAACTCATGGAAGAATGCTGTTTTGAATAATGCTACTCTTGCACATTCAACTACTACTTGTAGTACTTCCAAGGAAACAACAGCTCACATTTATATAGTAACAAACTTCATAGGAGCATTACGAAGTATGCCACCAAGCTACACAAGGAAATATGAGCACAGATGGCCAAAGCCTTGATCAAAGAATAACATTGATAGGATGTCTTAACACGGGAAAGGAAAGCACTGAGGTGTAGGGACACCACAATAGAGCTTGAAGACTGAGACAATTGAAAGGGTAGATGTCAGTTGTTACTACAATTGGAGATGCCCAATTTTCTTGAGATTTGTGCAAAAGATAATAAAGATAGGGAAGGCTGAGGCCATGATGGAGTTTGGAAACAAAGACAAAATTTTTAAATTAATATGTTGCTTGATCAAGAGCCAATGTCGGTCAGCAAGCATTCAGGTGATGGGGAAACAGGACTTTGCTGTAAGTTAAAACGTGAACAATTTTGAGTAACATCATATTTACAAAAACTAGATATGGGAGACCAATCAGGGATGCATTAAAAATGACAAATCCACAGGTAACAGAGATATGACTGAAGGCCACTGTGGCAGATGAGCTGAGACTGGGAGAAGTCAAACATTGTTATGAGGTATGAAAGATGGTCCTAACAATAGTATGAATATATGGTTCTGGATTAGTGGTGCTGGAAGAGCACAGCAGTTCAGGCAGCATCCAAGGAGCAGTAAAATCGACGTTTCAGGCAAAAGCCCTTCCTGATGAATATATGGTTGAAAGCTCTTATCATTGTCAAATATGAAAGCAAGGTTGAAAACAAATTGGTTTAATCTTAGACAGTTGCCAAAGAAGGGAATGCTGTTGGTGTCCAAGGAACTGAGCTTAAAGCAGAGACTGACAACAATTAGAAATTAGGCTATTTGGCTCATCGAGTCTGCCCCACCATTTAGTCACGGCTGATAGGTTTTTCAATCCCATTTTCCAGCTTTCTCAGCATAACCTTTGATCTTTTGGCAATTAAGAGGCTATCTATCTCTGTTTCAAATATACTCAATGATCTGGCCAGAACAGCCTTCTTTGACAATGAACGCCACAGATTCACAGCTCTGACTCAGGAGGTTTCTCCTTACCTCTATTCTAAAGGTTCTTCCTTTTACTCTAAGACTGTGCCCTCAGGTCCTCATCTCTCTTGCCAATGGAAACATCTTCCCAACATGCACTCTGTCCAGGCCATTCAGTATTTTGGTAAGTTTGAATCAGATCCCATCCCCATCCCTCTAAACTCCATAAAGGAAAGTACCAGAGTCCTCAAATGTACCTCATATGTTAAGCCTTTCATTCCTGGGATCATTCTCGTGAACCTCCTCTGGACCCACTCTGAGGCCAGTATATCCCTCCTGAGGTATGAGGCCCAAAATTGCTCACAATACTTTAATTACTTTATAGAACATAGAACATAGAACGTTACAGCACAGTACAGGCCCTTCGGCTCTTGATGTTGTGCCGACTTGTGAAATTAATCTGATGTCCATCTAATCTATACTGTTCCATTATTATCCATATGTTTATCCAATGACAATTTAAATGCCTTTAAAGTTGGCGGGTCTACTACTGTTTCAGGCAGTGTGGTCTATGCCCTTACTACTGTCTGAGTAAAGAGACTACCTCTGAGCATCTCTCCCATATCCATCACCCCCCCAATTTAAAGCTGTGTCCCCTTGTGTTAGCCTTCACCATCCTAGGAAAAGGCTCTCACTGTCCACCCTATCTAACCCTCTGATTATCTTATACGTCTCGATTAAGTCACCTCTCAACCTTCTTCTCTCCAACGAGAGCAGCCTCAGTTCCCTCAGCCTTTCCTTGTATGACCTTCCTTTCATACCAGGAGAAAGTGAGGTCTGCAGATGCTGGATATCAGAGCTGAAAATGTGTTGCTGGTTAAAGCACAGCAGGTCAGGCAGCATCCAAGGAACAGGAAATTCGATGTTTCGGCCCAGAGCCCTTCATCAGGAATGAGGAGAGGGTGCCAGGCAGGCTAAGATAAAAGGTAGGGAGGAGGGACTTGGGGGAGGGGCGATGGAGATGTGATAGGTGGAAGGAGGTCAAGGTGAGGGTGATAGGCCGGAGTGGGGTGGGGGCGGAGAGGTCAGGAAGAGGATTGCAGGTTAGGAGGGCGGTGCTGAGTTCAAGGGAATCGACTGAGACAAGGTGGGGGGAGGGGAAATGAGGAAACTGGAGAAACCTGAGTTCATCCCTTGTGGTTGGAGGGTTCCCAGGCGGAAGATGAGCCGCTCTTCCTCCAACCGTCGTGTTGTTATGTTCTGGCGATGGAGGAGTGCAAGGACCTGCATGTCTTCGGTGGAGTGGGAGGGAGAGTTAAAGTGTTGAGCTACGGGGTGGTTGGGTTGATTGGTCCGGGCATCCCTGAGGTGTTCCCTGAAGCATTCCGCAAGTAGGTGGCCCGTCTCCCCAATGTAGAGGAGACCACATCGGGTGCAGCGGATGCAATAGATGATGTGTGTGGAGGTGCAGGTGAATTTGTGGCGGATATGGAAGGATCCCTTGGGGCCTTGGAGAGAGGTAAGGGAGGGGGTGTGGGCGCAAGTTTTGCATTTCCTGCGGTTGCAGGGGAAGGTGCCGGGAGTGGAGGTTGGGTTGGTGGGGGGTGTGGACCTGACGAGGGAGTCATGAAGGGAGTGGTCTTTGCGGAACGCTGATAGGGGAGGGGAGGGAAATATATCCCTGGTGGTGGGGTCCGTTTGGAGTTGGCGGAAATGACGGCGGATGATACGCTGTATACGGAGGTTGGTGGGGTGGTAGGTGAGGACCAGTGGGGTTCTGTCTTGGTGGCGGTTGGAGGGGCGGGGCTCAAGGGCGGTGGAGCGGAAAGTGGAGGAGATGCGTTGGAGGGCATCGTCGATCACGTCGGGAGGGAATCTGCGGTCCTTGAAAAAGGAGGCCATCTGGGCTGTACGGTATTGGAACTGGTCCTCCTGGGAGCGAATTGGGAATATGGGATGGAGTTTTTACAGGGGGCAGGGAGGGAGGAGGTGTAGTCCAGGTAGCTGTGGGAGTCAGTCAGTTTATATTAGATGTCTGTGTTGAGTCGGTCGTCCAAGATAGAAATGGAAAGGTCTAGGAAGGGGAGGGAGGAGTCTGAGACAGTCCAGGTGAATTTGAGGTCGGGAGGTGTTGGTAAAGTTGATGAACTGTTCGACCTCCTCATGGGAGCACGAGGCAGCGCCGATACAGTCATCGATGTAGCGGAGGAAAAGGTGGGGGGGTGGTGCCAGTGTAGTTGCGGATGATGGACTGTTCCACATATCCTACAAAGAGACAGGCATAGCTGGGGCCCATGCGGGTGCCCATGGCAACTCCTTTAGTTTGGAGGAAGTGGGAGGATTGGAAAGAGAAGTTATTCAGGGTGAGGACCAGTTCAGTCAGTCGAAGGAGGGTGTTAGCCTGCCTGGCACCCTCTCCTCATTCCTGATGAAGGGCTCTGGCCCGAAACGTCGAATTTCCTGTTCCTTGGATGCTGCCTGACCTGCTGTGCTTTGACCAGCAACACATTTTCAGCTTCCTTTCATACCAGGCAACATCCTTGTAAATCTCCTCCGAACCCTTTCCAAAGCTTCCACACCCTTCCTATAATGCGGTGACCAGAAGTGCACACAATACCCCAGGTGCGGCCTTACCAGTCTCTTGTCCAGCTGAAGCATTACCTTGTGGCTCCGAAACTCAATCCTCCTAATAATAAATGCCAACACACCATATGCCTTCCTAATAATCCTATCAACCCAAGTGGTAACTTTCAGGGATTTATGCACCAGGACACTGTGTTCATTTACACTGCGAAGAATTTTACCATTAGCTCAGTACTCTGCATTCCTGTTACTTCTTCCAAAGTGAGCTACCTCACACTTTTCCTCATTAAACTCCATTTGTCACTTCTCAGCCCAGCTCTGCATCTTATTCATGTCCGTCTGTAACCCATAACACCCTTTGGCACTATCTACAACTCTGCCTACCTTAGTGTCATCCACAAATTTACTAACTCGTCCTTCTATGCCCACATCCAGATCATTTATATAAATGACAAATAGACAAACTTTAGACTTCCAAATATTTGATTTGGTAACTTTCTACATGTCCAGTATAAGCAGCCCAAAGATTTGTTAACAGTGGAAGTTGTCAAGAGAGATGATGGTGAGATGGAACTGGATGTTGTCAATTTACACATGTAACCAATATTGTGCCTTTGGATGTTATCATCAAGGGACTTTAAGTAGATGGGAAATGGCTGGGATATTCTTTGACTGACAGCAGAGATAGTGGTGCTGAAGGAGCTAGAGTGGCCAGTGTAAATTATATTCCGATTGTGATTAGATAATAGTGAGAGTAGTCCAATACACCTGAACAATAAGGGAGCGACACTGGAGAAGGCACTGAAACAATGAATCAGAGGCTTCAAAAAGGATGAGAAGGACAAACAGAATTTACAAAGTTTCCTTTGTACAGTTAGCATGCAAAAATGCTTAGTGATATTCAAGCATGGAAGATAAAAAGATGGCCTGGTCCTATTAAACTGAATCCAGACCCTTACACCTGACAATGACATCATAGAATCCCTACAGCATGGAAACAAGCCATTGGGCCCATCATGTCCACACCAATCCTCCAACTAGCATCCCAACCCTATCCCTATAAGCCCACATTTCCCATGGCACATCCCTGGACACTATGGACAATTTAGCATAGTCAATCCATCTAATCGGCACATCTTTGGATTGTGGGAGGAAACTCACGCAGACACAGGGAGAATGTGCAAACTCTGCACAGACAGTTACCTGAGTTTGGAATTGAACCCAGGTCCCTGGTTCTGAGATACAGCAGTGCTAACCACTGAGCCACTGTGCCACTCTTTGGAAGAGGAATTCTTGGTTGATAAGAACATGATCTGATTGTGGCCTTAACCCCACTTTTCTCTCTGTACTTATTGTCATTAGATGATCATCTGAGGGCACTGAAAATAAATTTTCTATAGTATTTTCTCTTAGTGTCCCTGCAATTTTCTTGTCCTCCCTCCAAGGGATTATATGGTGGTATTGAGTCTTTCCCGCCACACCAACCAGTACCCTTCCACTGACACCCTCCTTCGACTGACTTAACTGGTCCTCACCCTGAATAACTTCTCTTTCCAATCCTCCCACTTCCTCCAAACTAAAGGAGTTGCCATGGGCACCCACATGGGCCCCAGCTATGCCTGTCTCTTTGTAGGATATGTGGAACAGTCCATCATCCGCAACTACACTGGCACCACCCCCTACCTTTTCCTCCGCTACATCGATGACTGTATCGGCGCTGCCTCGTGCACCCACGAGGAGGTTGAACAGTTCATCAACTTTACCAACACCTTCCATCCCGACCTCAAATTCACCTGGACTGTCTCAGACTTCTCCCTCCCCTTCCTAGACCTTTCCATTTCTATCTCGGGCGACCAACTCAACACAGACATCTACTATAAACCGACTGACTCCCACAGCTACCTGGACTACACCTCCTCCCACTCTGCCCCCTGTAAAAACTCCATCCCATATTCCCAATTCCTTCGTCTCTGCTGCATCTGCTCCCAGGAGGACCAGTTCCAACACCGTACAGCCCAGATGGCCTCCTTCTTCAAGGACCGCAGATTCCCCCCAGACGTGATCGATGATGCCCTCTACCGCATCTCCTCCACTTCCCGCTCGTCCGCCCTTGAGCCCCGCCCCTCCAACCGCCACCAAGACAGAACCCCACTGGTTCTCACCTACCACCCCACCAACCTCTGTATACAGCGTATCATCCGCCGTCATTTCCGCCAACTCCAAACGGACCCCACCACCAGGGATATATTTCCCTCCCCTCCCCTATCAGCGTTCCACAAAGACCACTCCCTTCGTGACTCTCTCGTCAGGTCAACACCCCCCACCAACCCAACCTCCACTCCCGGCACCTTCCCCTGCAACCGCAGGAAATGCAAAACTTGCGCCCACACCTCCTCCCTTACCTCTCTCCAAGGCCCCAAGGGATCCTTCCATATCCGCCACAAATTCACCTGCACCTCCACACACATCATCTATTGCATCCGCTGCACCCGATGTGGCCTCCTCTATATTGGGGAGACGGGCCGCCTACTTGCGGAACGCTTCAGGGAACACCTCTGGGATGCCCGGACCAACCAACCCAACCACCCTGTGGCTCAACACTTTAACTCTCCCTCCCACTCCACCGAAGACATGCAGGTCCTTGGACTCCTCCATCGCCAGAACATAACAACACGACGGTTGGAGGAAGAGCGCCTCATCTTCCGCCTGGGAACCCTCCAAACACAAGGGATGAACTCAGATTTCTCCAGTTTCCTCATTTCCCCTCCCCCCACCCTGACTCAGTCGATTCCCTTGAACTCAGCACCGCCCTCCTAACCTGCAGTCTTCTTCCTGACCTCTCCGCCCCCATCCCACTCCGGCCTATCACCCTCACCTTGACCTCCTTCCACCTATCACATCTCCGTCGCCCCTCCCCCAAGTCCCTCCTCCCTATCTTAGCCTGCCTGGCACCCTCTCCTCATTCCTGATGAAGGGCTCTGGCCCAAAACGTCAAATTTCCTGTTCCTTGGATGCTGCCTGACCAGCTGTGCTTTAACCAGCAACATATTTTCAGCTCAAATGTGCGTGGGGCTGGTTTGATGGCCCCAGCTAGACTTTTCCTGAACTCAAGGTATTTACATTATTTTGATGATTTGATATGTGACCCCTTTAATGGATCAGGTCAAAACTGAACTTGACAGAACAAGGAAAAGACACAAGTTTGACTTTCAATAAATACAGAGTTAGTTCACCTTAGTCTGAGTGCTAACAGGGTGGCTGCATTTGGGCTGAACGAGACAAGGGATGGAAAATGAATGTTAGCTGGTATGCGTGATGGGCCTAATGGTCTCCTTCTATGTCTTAAACATTCTGTGATTCTGTCTTCTTCTAATTGCCTTGTGGCTTGCAATTGTACAAAAAGGAATTCAAAAATTCAGACATCAATGTAAATGCTGCTTTCCTCACTCTGCCTCTGCTGCCATTCTCGAAGTGTGTTCTGAGTGAAGTGAGCCTTTTATTGTTCTTTGTGTTTACATTGCAAGTCAAAATGGGTCAAGCGAGGTCTTTGTTTTCATCAAAGGGGCTGCAGTCCTGGTGCCGGCTTGGCGATTCCTACAATGATGCAGCATATCATCAATACAATCCAGAAATACAAGACTGGGTAATTCTGACATTTCCTGTTTATCCACCGTTGCCTTGACGACAGCAAATTTCACGGACCAGAGCTGCCAATCGTCATGCGATCCCATTGTGTAACTTTCCATCACAGGGGACATTAATAGAGCTGAATGGAGACATGTTGCCATGGCAGAAGTAAAAGAGTGACGGACAATGAGTCCATCAAAATCTTATTAAACCAGGATGACAAATTGAACACGGCCACCTCAGAAACTGTGCACTCTGTAATGTTTGTTCTCTCTTTGGCAAAGCTTAAAAGCGGTGCTTAGATATTATTTCTTGCCTGTATGATTAAGGGGTGAGTTTTTGACGTAAATTCCCAGTCAGCAGTGTTATTCAGCGGATGGACATGATGTAAACTCTCTGAACAAAGTCACATATAATTTGATCACTGTTATTTTAAATGTATGCTAGTTCGGACATGCCTCAGTAAACACATTGAAAATTCATCTTCTTTTTGCCAACACACCTTATAGCTACAATCAGCCACATAAAGAAATTGTGAAAATCCAACAGTTTTATTTTTTATTTTTATTTAATAAGGTTGTTTTAGCTTAATTTTGGAAATCCATGTCACCAGAGGTCATCATCTTAGATATTCCACCCATTCCTCAAAATCAAAAATGAGGTTCACGAAATGTTGATATCATACTTTCATGGATGTGTTCACAATACATTTTGTGTAATTATACTTGCAATACTCTCACCAAGCAATGCCATAGAGTATTCCTCATTGTGGAGGTGTCAACAGAGATGGCAATAATGGAAAATGATTGGACAAGTCAGTCCTGGAGGGATACTTAACTTCTGCTTCCGCTTTACCTATTAAGTCCTGGATGGGAAGAACCATTGGAGGTCCTCAGTCTGCCACCAATTAAAAAGCCACTCAAGGGCCTCAATTCCCAACCTCCCTGTTTATATGCCTTCCTGGCAGAGGGGTAAAATGACTGATTTGACGACTTAGTAACCAGTGTGATCTGTCTGCCAGGTTGAGGGGAGGCTCTCTAGTTTAACTTATCTGGGGGCAATCAGGAGGAGCGTTAGTCAATGCCTTACACTCCTGTCCCAATACTTAGTCTCCATAAGACCATAAGACACAGGAGTGGAAGTAAGGCCATTCGGCCCATCAAGTCCACTCCACCATTCAATCATGGCTGATGGGCATTTCAACTCCATTGACCCGCATTCTCCCCGTAGCCCTTAATTCTTTGTGACACCAAGAATTAATCAATCTCTGCCTTGAAGACATTTAGCATCCCGGCCTCCACTGCACTCTGCGGCAATGAACTCCACAGGCCCGCCACTCTCTGGCTGAAGAAATGTCTCCGCATTTCTGTTCTGAATTGACCCCCTCTAATTCTAAGGCTGTGTCCACGGGTCCTAGTCTCCTCGCCTAACGGAAACAATTTCCTAGCGTCCACCCTTTCCAAGCCATGTATTATCTTGTAAGTTTCTATTAGATCTCCCCTTAATCTTCTAAACTCCAATGAATACAATCCCAGGATCCTCAGCTGTTCCTCATATGTTAGACCTACCATTCCAGGGATCATCCATGTGAATCTCCGCTGGACACGTTCCAGTGCCAGTATGTCCTTCCTGAGGTGTGGGGACCAAAACTGGGCACAGCACTCCAAATGGGGCCTAACCAGAGCTTTATAAAGTCTCAGTAGCACAACAGTGCTTTTATATTCCAACCCTCTTGAGATAAATGACAACATTGCATTCGCTTTCTTAATCACTCAACTAGAGAATCCTCAACTAGCACTCCCAGATCCCTTTGTATTTTGGCTTTATGAATTTTCTCACCATTCAGAAAGTAGTCTTTGCTTTTATTCTTTTTTCCAAAGTGCAAGATCTCATATTTGCTTACCTTGAATTCCATCAGTCATTTACTGGACCACTCTCCCAAACTGTCTAGATCCTTCTGTAGCCTCCCTACTTCCTCAGTACTACCTGCCTGTCCACCTAACTTCGTATCATCGGCAAACTTCGCTAGAATGCCCCCAGTCCCTTCATCTAGATCATTAAATATATAATGTGGACAGCTGCGGCCCCAACACTGAACCCTGCAGGACACCGCTTGTCACCGGCTGCCATTCCGAAAAAGAACCTTTTATCCCAACTCTCTGCCTTCTGTCAGACAGCCAATCCTCAATCCATACCAGTAGCTCATCTCGAACACCATGGGCCTTCACTTTGCTCAGCAGCCTCCCGTGTGGCACCTTATCAAAGGCCTTTTGGAAGTCTGGATAGACCACATCCACTGGATTTCCCTGGTCTAACCTACTTGTCACCTCTTCAAAGAATTCCAACAGGTTTGTCAGACATGACCTCCCCTTACTAAATCCATGTTGACTTGTTCTAATCAGACTCTGCTCTTCCAAGAATTTAGAAACCTCATCCTTAATGATGGATTCTAGAATTTTACCAACAACCGAGGTGAGGCTAATTGGCCTATAATTTTCCATCTTTTGTCTTGGTCCTTTCTTGAACAAAGGGGTTACAACAGCGATCTTCCAATCATCCGGGACTTTCCCTGACTCCAGTAACTTTTGAAAGATCTCAAACAATGCCTCCGCTATTTCCTCAGCCACCTCTCTCAGAACTCTAGGATATATCCCATCGGGGCTAGGAGATTTATCAATTTTAAGATGTTTTAGCGTTTCTAGCACTTTCTCTTTTGTAATGGCAACCATACTCAACTCAGCCCTCTGACTCTCAAAAAAGGTCAAATGGTGTTCAAAGCTCAAAATTCAACTTAATGGAATCTTTGGAATCCAATGTCCCACTTGTGCCATCCTATTGGTTCATTAGTGCCAATATTCATGGAGAATGGTGAGGTTGCGGAATTCCTTGCTACAGAAAGTGGTTGAGGCCAAAACATTGAATGTTTTCAAGAAGGAGATAGGCATAACTCTGAGGGCTAAAGTAACCAAAGGGCATGGGGAAAGCAGGAACAGGATACTGCATGTGATAATCAGCTAAGAGCACACTAAACAATAAAGCAGATTCGAAGGGCTGACTCTCTTACTCCTGTTTTTGCTTTCTACACTTCTATGTCTCTATTTATTCTGGGCATTAGGCTACACACTAGGCTGAGGTAGCGCAATTATGAAGAAAGATTTATGTTTTGATTTAATTGCATCTCCAAAGAATCTAAGGAGGATATTACTACATATGTATGGTGCAATATTGCTATTTGCTGCATTTTCCATCAATAAACATTGAGCAAAATGATGCCTCCACCACATTCTGGCCTGGAAATAAGATCTCATTGTGCTCAGTTTGCAGACTAGAAGTTTTACTCTGGTGTACACACATGAATTTCATGTCAGGTAGGCATCAGCTGCTATATTACTTTTGGATTCTCCCTTTGGACATTCAGGGAGCATATCTGATTTTAAAAAATGGGAGGTGTGTGTTTGCACCATGGATACTGTGGTTATTCCCTCCTGACACTTAATGTTAAACCAGAGGTTCTTGGACAGAGTGGTACAGGCTGCAGCCCAAAAGGTAAGTTTTGGATCCTAGAGGATTCTTCCTGGCTCCAAACAGAAATCACAAGCCTGGACCATCCTGCAGATCTCAGACAACAATCAATGCTCTCCCCCTTCACAAACCGAGGAGGCTAGCTCTGGGAGTGCAAATGAGGTCCAGTTGATTGGCACCACGATGTCTGTGATATACTTGTTGCCCATCTCATTAAGAACACACAGGGCGCACTGTGCTAAGGTCATGCCCCAGTCTGGAAGCACTCTGACTTTTAGGCATCGCTCTTCCTGCCAATTCTACCTCCAGCTTCTTTTTCAATTTCTGGAAATTATAGAGTCATAGACAAGTACAGCATGAAAAGAGACCCATCTGGATGGTCCAAACCCGTCCATGCTGACCAGGTATCCCAACCCAATCTAGTCCCACCTGCCAGCACCCGGCCCATATCCCTCCAAACCCTTCCTATTCATATACACATCCAAATATTTACCTTTTAAATGTTGCAATTGTACCAGTCTTCACCACTTCTTCTGGCAGCTCATTCCATACATATACCACCCTCTGCATGAAAAGGTTACCCCTTAGGTCTCTTTTATATCTTTCTCCTCTCATCCTAAACTTTTGCCCTCTAGTTCTGGACTCCCCGACCCCAGGGAAAAGACTTTCTCTATTTATCCTATCCATGCCCCTCATAATTTTGTAAACCTCTATAAGGTCACCCCTCAGCCTCCGACACTCCAGGGAATACAGCCCCAGCCTGTTCAGCCTCTCCTTATTGCTCGAATTCTCCAACCCTGGCAACATCCTTGTCAATCCTTTTTGAACCCTTTCAAGTTTCACAACATCTTTCCAATAGGAAGGAGACCAGAATTGCATGCAATATTCCAAAAGTGGCCTAACCAATGTCCTGTACAGCCGCAACATGACATCCTAACTCCTGTACTCAATACTCTAACTAATAAAAGAAAACATACCAAACGCCTTCTTCACTATCCTATCTACCTGCAACTCCAGCTTTCAAGGAACTATGAACCTGCACTCCAAGGTCTCATTGTTCAGCAACACTCCCTAGGACCTTACCATTAAGTGTATAAGTCCTGTTAAGATTTGCTTTCCCAAAATGCAGCACCTCGCATTACCTAAATTAAACTCCATCTGCCACTTCTCAGCCTATTGGCCCATCTGATCAAGATCCTGTTGTAGTCTGAGGTAAACTTCTTCACTGTCCACCACACCTCTAATTTTGGAGTCATTTGCAAACTGTACCTCTTATGCTCGCATCCAAATCATCTTTATAAATGACAAAAAGTAGAGCACCCAGCACCGATCCTTGTGGCACTGATACTCCATCCATGGTTTTCACATCCTTCCAACTCCCTGCTTTTTCAGGACATTCCCCTCTCTCCCCATGAAACCCTGGCAAAACACAGGGATCTCCTTCAACAAAACATCTCAGAAACCTCACTCAGACAGAGGCATTGACATCACTAACATATTAAGTTTGTCATTGCAAGTTTGCACAAATCAAGTTCTGTAAATATCATTTCATTCAAAATGAAAATCAAGCTTTGCAATGTTTCAGAAATGAAAAAGATTTTCACCTCACATGAGTAAAACACATGCTGTAACAGCATTAACTCACAGAAGAAAATCTGTCTGTGATAAGACTGCTAATCACATAAGCCCATATTGCTTATATGTAACACAGTTCCAAATTTCATAAAATGGTCATCTTTCATATTTGCTATTGTCACTTGAAATAAATTTAAATACAACAAGTGATGTAAAATCTCCACAAATATTAAGGTCAAGAATCTTGTTCTGTCTCCATGCACTTTCATCTACAGTTAATTGAGCAAGATGTAACTGGGATCCCCTAAATCTGATTTACACAGCATTCACATAGAGTCATCGAATCACACAGCACAGAAACACACCTTTTTGGTCCAATGCATTCACACTGACCAGACATCTCAATCTGACCCATTTGCCAGCATTTGGCCCATATCGCTAAACCATTCCTAATCATATTACCATCCAGATGCCTTTTAAATGTTGTAATTTAAAATGCACCACCGTCTGTGTGAAGAAGTTATCCCTCAGGTCCTTTCTAAATTTTTTCCCTCTCACCTTAAACCAATACCTTCTAGTTTTGGATTCTCCAATCCCAGGAAAATGACCTTGGTTTTCAATCTATCCAAGGTCTTCATGATTTTATAAACATCTATAAGGTCACCTTGCAGTGTCTGACACTCCAGGGAAAAAAGCCCCAGCCTATTCAGCCTCTCACTATTGCGCAAAACCTCAAACCCTGGCAACATCCTCATAAATCTTTTCTGCACTCTCCTAAGTTTAACAACATCCTTCCCATAGAAAGGCGACCAGAATTGTATGCGGTACTCCAAAAGTGGCCTCACCAATGTCCTGTACAGCTGTAGCATGGCATCCCAACTCCTATACTCAATGTTATGACCAATGAAGGTCAGTGGGTCAAATGCCTTCAATTAAAATGTAGTTGTCAATGAGAAACAATTCATTTCAAAAGCATAAACAATGTATTACAGGAAATCTAGTGACCATAACAAATGACCCTTCTCACTTCAAGTCCCACGCCTCTCTTCAAAACTTACTAAATCCAAGGACAAAAACTGAAACAGATTGCTCAGTTGTTATACCGTATTGATACACAGTCAAAGCATAAAAAAAAGCCGAGAAGTACAATATACTATCATAGAAATTGTGGAGAACATGCATGAAGGTGTTGTTATAAATACAAGCCCTTAAAAATTCAATAACAGTAAAAATTAATGCAGAGGAGAACCAAAATAAAATGATGGAGGAAATCAGATGTAAAAAAATTACCCATTCTTTATGGGTCCCATGTTTGTATAATTCTTTTCCCCTCATTCCACATTCTACAAACTATTCCAGCATTTCTGATCCTGCATTTAGAAACATTCCTTTTATCAACAAAGAAACAATTGAAAGACTCTGGGGAGCAGGTTTGCCAAGCCCATTGCGACTTTGATGAAAACTCCCAAAAAATTATATTAGAGGTGACAATTCCACCAATCATTTACCAAGGTTACACTGTGGGGTTAGGTGGATTCCCACAGCTTTATGACTAAACATTTCTCGCATTCTTTTGATGTGGTTTGTGCATAATTGCCAAAGACATTGTAGAAGATAATTTCTAAATACTTAAAATCAGAATTCGTTCTTCATTTCCATTTTTACAAAAAGACATTGGATATTGAATTCAGTAAGTGTTTTGTTAAGCAATTCAACAACCATTGGACAGATGGAATAACAGAAGGGGTCTCCAGGATTAGAATCGATCATACCTGAACTGTGTAGACTTTTGTTACGTTTTCAGATTTTAAAGTGATTAATTTTTTTGTATCACATTTTCTTTCTGATGCGAGTAAGGATGCTTCTCTTGTAGAACTCATTGCCACAGAAGGCTATGTAGGCCATGTCATTGGCTGTATTTAAGACAGAAATAGTAAGAGGATTGAGGGTTAGTGGGAGAAAGCAGGAGAATGGGGTTGTGACATATTTCATCCATGATCATTCGGCAAATCAGACTTAATGGCTGAATGGCCTAATTCTACTCCTATACCTTGTGGCCTTATAGTCTTTGATAGAGAATTCCCAAGAAATAAAGATCACGGTCTCAGAGAAAAGGGATCTGATATTTAGGGGATAAGGAGAATATCTTTATTCATAGAGTCATAGAGCTGGACAACATTGACAACAGATCCTTTGGTAATATACCAACCAGCTATCCTAACCTATTCTAGTCCCATTTGCCAGCAGTTGACTCATGTCCCTCTAAACCCTTCAGATTCATTTACAATCCAGATGCCTTTTAATTTTCATAATTGCACCAGCATTCACAATTTCCTCTGGCAGTTCATTCCATACATGCACCACCCTCTGTGTGAAAAGTTGCCTCTTAGGTCCCTATTAAATCTTCCCCCTCACATCTTAAACCTTTACCCACTAGTTTTGGTCTCCCCTACCTGAGGAAAAGACCTTAATTATTTACTCTATCCATGTCCCTCAAGATTTTATACAGTTCTATAACATCACCCCTTAGCCTCTGATGCTCCAGGGAAAATAGCCTCAGCCTATTCAGCCTCTCCCTGCAGCTCAAACCCTCTAACACTGACAACATCCTTGTAAATCATTTTTTAACCCTTTGAGATTTAACAACATTCTTCCTATAGCAGGGAGATGGGAACTGAATGCAGTATTCTAGAAGTGGCTGAACCAATGTCCTGTATAGCTGCAACATGACCTCCCAGCTCCTGTACTCAAGTCACTGACCAATAAAATCAAGCATACCAAACGCCTTCTTCACTATCCTGTCTACCTGCAACTCCACTTTCAAGGAACTACAAACCTGCACTCCAAAGTCTCTTTGTTCAGCAACACTCCCCAGGACCTTACCATTAAGTCCTGCCATGATTTGCCCAAACAGAACACAGCAGCTCACATTTATCCAAATTAAACTCCATCTGCCACTCCTAAGCCCAAATGCCCATCTGATCAAGATCCCATTGTATTCTGAGGTAACCCCCTTCACTGTCCACTACACTATGAATTTTGGTGTCATCTGCAAACTTACCAACTATACCTTGTATATTCACATCCAAATCATTTATATAAATGATGAAAATCAGTGCATCCAGCACTGACCCTTGCAGCACACCGCTGGTCACAGGCCTCCAGTCTGAAAAGCAACCCTCCACCACCACACTCTGTCTCCTACCTTCGAGCCAATTTTGCATCCAAATGGCTAGTTCTCCATTTATTCCACGTGATCTAAGCTTGTTAATCAGTCTACTATGCAGAACCTTGTCAAATGCCTTGCTGAAGTTCATACAGACACTTGCACACATGTCATTTACTGTATCCATTGCTCCCGATGTCATCTCCTCGACATTGGGGAGACAGGATGCCTATTTGCAGAGTGCTTCAGAGAACATCTATGGGACACCCGCACCAACCAACCCCACCACCCTGTGGCCAAACACTTTGACTACCCTTCCCACTCCACAGAGAACATGTAGGTCCTGGGCCTCCTCCATTGCCACTCCCTCACCACCCGATGGCTGGAGGAAGAATGCCTTATCTTCCACCTTGGGACCCTCCAACCCCATGGCTTCAATGTAGAACTTCACCAGTTTCTTCATTTCTCCTCCCCCCACCTTACCCCAGTTTTGACTTCCCAGCTCACCACCACCTTCATGACCTGTCCTACCTGTCCAGCTTCTTTCCCACCTATCCGCTCGACCCTCCCCTTTGACCTATCACCTTTACCCCCACCTCCATCCACCTATTGCACTCTCAGCTACCTTCCCCCCAGCCCCATTCCCCCTCCCATTTATCTCTCCACCCCCGAGGCTCTCAGCCTCATTCCTGATGAAGGGCTTTTGCCGAAAACATCGATTTTCCTGCTTTTCTGATGCTGCCTGACTTACTGTGCTTTTCCAGCATCACATATAAACAATATCCACTGCTCTGCCCACGTAAATCCTCTTCATTGTTTCTTCAAAAAAACTTTATCAAGTTTGTGAGACATGATTTCCCATGCACAAAGCCATGCTGACTATCCCTAATCAGTCCTTGCCTTTCCAAATACATGTAAATCCTGTCCCTCAGGATTCCCTCCAACAACTTGCCCATCCCTGATGTCAGGCTCAACTGGTCTATAGTTCTCTGGCTTTTCCTTACTACCTTTCTTAAATGATGGCGCCACATTAGCCAATGACCAGTCTTCTGGTACCTCTCCTGTGACTATCAATGATACAAATAACTCAGCAAGGGGCCCAGCAATCACTTCCCTATCTGCCCACAAAGTTCTAACATTTGACGACTAGCAAAGCACACGACACAGGGTATGGTAGATACGAAGGTACAGCTTTTACAGGAATTGAGGCATTTTGATGATGCTTTATTCTTGCTTCTTCACGAGAAAAGGAATCATTGGCAAAATATCCTGAAACTTATTGCGAGTTGTTTGAAAGAGGAATTGTACATATTCATATTTTAAGTAGTACAATTATGGGATATATTCTCAAAATTAAATGCAGGCCATTTAAGTCTGAGTTGATGAGGAATTTCTTCACTCAGAGAGTGGTCACCTTTGGATTCTCTACCCAAGAAGGCTGTGGAGGCTCAATCATTGAACATGTTCAAGATGAATATTGATAGATTTGACATAATGGCAACTAGGATTTTGGCACAGGAAAAAAGCATTGAGGTAAATCATCATCTGTGAGCCAATAGGATGGTATAGCTGACTCAACAGGCAAATTGAACTGCTACCCAGAAGTTCTTAAGTCCCTGGCATGGCCAACCCATACATAGCTCCCCATGAGATGACTGAATGACTTGTTAAATAAGTTCAGAAGGCACTTATGAATCAACCACTCGTTGATTTCGTAATTAAACAAATAGGCCAAATCAGAGAAAGGACAGTAAAGGACATTTTAAAGGACATAGTGAGCTAGCATTTTTAATAACTAATTCACTATTAGCCTATAATTGCAGAACTTCTTTAAAGAAATGAACTTAAGGTCCCAGTTTTAGTTGTGGGATTTAAACTCATATCTCCCAATCATTAGTGCTAGCCTTTGGATTACTAGTCCCATAATGGAACAGTTATGTTACTGTACCCCTGTGCTGGTACAGTTTATCAATGGAAGCTACTGTGCGTCTGCCCTCTAGTGACACTGACTGTGCATATAGATATATTTACCAATACAAAACCTTAATGTTTTGAAGACATTCCTGAAAAATAATGTGTATTGGCGATTGTCAAGGGATTCCTGTGGCATAGTGGTCATGCCTCGACCTCTGGTGATAGAAGACCTGAGTTCAGGCCCTGTATGCCCCAGAATCATGGTAATAATGTCACTGAACAGATTGATGAGAAAATATATGTAGGGATTGTGAGCATTTCTAGAACACTTTCATAGTATCAAAACGTTTTGATGTTTTATACACTTCAGTGACATGAAAGCTTATTATTTTTTGTTGCTCATTTGGGACATTATTGATTGACTTACCACGGATTACAAAGGAGGCTCACACTCTGCACCGTGTGGATACATCTTGAATCCCAGTCCAATTCTCAGGATCATATATATTGCTACATAATAGTGGGAAAGTAGGCAGATCAATGTTCCATGAAGGATGACAGTAAGTTCTGAACTATTTTTGAGGCTTCAGTTTGATTTTTTAATGATATAAACCCTCTTGTGAACAATGAACTATTTAAAATCAGTTAATTGTGGAATTATGTGCTTATTAATGGCTACATGCGTTGGAAAAATTGCTAAAAAAGCAACAAGGAACCAGTTAATTTTAATAAATAGAAAACACAGGTTGAAGATGTGATTCTCCGTGCTCACGTAATGAGTCACACATGCAGAAATTTATTCTGTCACTTTCAAATACAAACATTAAGGTACGAATTGTTGACAGTGTTATGATTTGGAGATGTCGGTGTTGGACTGGGGGATACAAAGTTAAAAATCACATAACACCAGGTCATTGCCTGATGAAGGAGCAGTGCTCCGAAAGCTAGTGTGCTTCCAATTAAACCTGTTGGACTATAACCTGGTGTTGTGTGATTTTTAACTTTGACAATGTTAGGAAGACAAAAGCGTTTGACCAATGGTGATATGGTGAGTTGGTTGTATCCAATTACTGTATTTGAAAAGGCCCAAAGGTAGCTTGGGTCAAATTCTCCCACCCACAATGTTGACGGGTTTTGATTACTCCATTTTAATCAGGCCTCCTGACTCTGCTATATCCCTCTTTCACTCCAAAACCTCCCTCCCAACTGGACAACAAGGTCTCAAACTAACCCTTTTTAATTCAAATTTCCAAGCGTTTCCCCCTTTTCCATGTTCACATTCATTCCCAGTGCACCCTGACCCCAGAATCAAGACAAAGTTCCCAGATTCCCAGGCCACCATCACCAAATACAACTTTCTAGATCTGTTCTGTATGTTTCCAGTCTTCCTTCCATATATTACTCATCCTAATACTACCAGCCTGCTGTATTCCCAGATCCCAAGGTTCCCTCAATGTAAATATCCTGAGGGCACTGAATACTGTACCCTTATCCTTACATTACTTCCAATTCACTTGGAGCTACGTCACAGGAAACCTATCAGAATTCATGAATACAATTATGAAATTCTCAACACCAACGCACTATATACTCTTCCTTGCTCACTAAATCCAAGGTTCAACTGCAAAAATATTTGGATCAGTGGCTTACATAAAACTAACGTAGCAAATTTATCTCAGGATGAGCTTTCAACCTCTAGTTCAACAGAACATCATCCACATTCATGGTTAAATGTTCAGACAAGAAAACCCTCAAACGTTGGCTTAATCTCTTCGTAATTTGTATAGAAAAACCAATAAATGGATTATGGCCCACATATTTGCGTGCTTGCTGGAGTAAGGATTAGAAGCAATCACAGAGAATTTTCTCTGGTATTCAGACAAAATGAAATACTCTGACTAATTCAGTGATTTTTAGTGCTGTGAGCTAATTTTATGAGGTGCCACAGACGTCAGCAGAAAGGTTTGGGGGTGAACACCTGCAAACCAAAAAGCTGCTTCTCAGCAGTTTAATAGTCGGTTAAATATTACTTGCTTTAAGGCAAGATTTCCACCAATGAGGGGAGGAGATCCTGCTACAGAAAATTGTACAAATGGCCATCAACTCTGTGCTCCCAATAGCGCCACTGGGAATGGTGGTCGCTGCTGGGACTACAGGCAGTTCTACCATGATGAAGAGCCAAGGCTCAAGACCTCAGCAAGGTAGGGTGAGGGAGGTGGAGGCTGGTTTCAAGAAGCAGGGGCAGGAAGGTTAAAGGATAGCTGGGGCTTGACAGGCTCAGGAAACAGCAAGAGAAGTCACTGCCATTAGTTTACCCAGCTTGTTTAGCTTTAACCAGTGCAGCTAAAGCTAGCGCACTTCCTGACTAGCATAAAATACCTTGGCCAGGAAGCAGCAGCAACAACAACACAAGGTTAGGTTCTGCAACTGGCTGGTGTTGGAGCCCAGATCATTCCACATCACTGAGGATTGTACTCGGATAGGCTGCAGTTTAGCAGACAGAGAGAGAGATTGAGGTGGGGGAGGTGGGGGGGGGGGGTGGGAGTTTGCGATTTTATGTATTGCTTCTGCAATTGCAATTGGGGTCTTGACCCAAATCTGGAAACCACTGCTTGAAACCACTCTGCACAGTGTCAGTATCTGAGCTGATAGATTGAGTACCTACACATGCTCAGAGGTCAGACTCTCGTTTCTCTTCCATTTCTTGTTCCTGCACCAGTTCTTGGTCAGATTGTGATCCTTGAGATTTTGAAAGGGTAATGACAGAGGGTAGCAAGGGGAGGGCAGTGGAAGAGGTGTATCCTGCATTTTCTAGATCAGAAGAATGCATGGGATGAGGGTGAAGTGGGATGTGAGGAGGAGAATTAGATGTGTGGATACTGCCATCTTCAATGGGTTCAGCCACTCCCCCCAATCATGCTCTCAGTTATGGCTGCTCTAATGGTGTCTCCTTGGTAGTGTATGGACGTGCAGCAATGGTACCTGTGGTATTCACCCAGATGACCACTGCTGATGCCCTATGGTATCTGCAGCCTCTGGCAGCAGGTGGTATTGGATGAAGACATTTGAGGTTATTTCCTGTGACCAACCCTCCATTTTCCTGTCTCCTGGGCCTATCTAGTTATTAGTGATAGAGGGTACACCACAATAGAGTCTATACAGAAGAGCCCTGGTTAAAGGTGTGATAATGGATTGAAAGAACCAGCAATAACTCTTTCAGGAATAAACTTTTCTCAAGGTGAAAGGGACAAAGACAGAGATTGAAAGCAATTAGCCATGTTTTGGCACGATTACACAAACAAAACTGCTTTGGCACCTGCTTGATAAACTGGATGCTGTATTGCCACAAAGGATAAAGATTGGCCTGCAGAAGAAATTTAGGAGGAAATTGCAGGAAATATTGTGTTTAAAAAAACTAACCCCCAATGTAACAGGAATAGAGGAGTCAAATTTGATAAGAAGGTAATCTTACGGACTTGAGGTTTCTGAAAGAATAATCAATGCTGGGGATGAAAAGATCTATTGAATCATCAAT
This sequence comes from Hemiscyllium ocellatum, assembly GCF_020745735.1. Classification (NCBI taxonomy): domain Eukaryota; kingdom Metazoa; phylum Chordata; class Chondrichthyes; order Orectolobiformes; family Hemiscylliidae; genus Hemiscyllium; species Hemiscyllium ocellatum. The sequence goes on from NC_083412.1 coordinate 79,304,130, forward strand.
AATGTCACACCAAAAACTTGAAAGACAGAAAATTGTATAAGAATCCACACCAGAACAGTCAGTAGCAGAACTTCGAAAAACAAAACTGCACAAGAATTGAACCATGGACACATCCAGAGACAGACACTATTGGTGGAATCCTGGCCAGATTCCATCATCAATCGGGTAATAGCCAAGTTGGGTTGTGAGGTTTAACTTGCTTACTTGAGGTGTCTTATTTTGGTTGTTAAATGCAAAAAGGGTTAAATCATTGTTTCAGTACTTGATTGTCTGTGAGATTTCTTAATAGGTAGTTGGATTAAAGGTAATTTGTGATTATTTACCCACAACAAAGGTCTCAGCTAGGAGGGATAAGGGATGGGGAGACTGGTTTCAAGAAATGGGGTGGGAGAGTTAAAGGATGGCCTGGGTGGTTGGGGGAGTGTAGTGTAACTAGAAGAATTTGCTATGAAATTGAAGGTGTGTACTGTACCTTTAAGAGAGAGTGAATGCTGTTCTGCACTGAGAGCTTAAAAGCACCTGCGTCATACGACGAGAAAACAGTTTCAGAGTGTAGTGGAAAATTGAAAATATGTAACATCTGATTGTGTTGGTTGCTGTTTTGGCAACAAATTTAAATTTTAGCAATTAGTTTAAATTATTCCCCAAGATACTAAAACTCAATTGAGTTTGAATTTATTGTTTTGTCAACATCAAACCACTGAGACTATCCAATGCTGGGGAAATAAAAAAAAGCAGGCATTTTGAAAATCAGACAGAGCAACTGCCATGGAGAGCCAAGAATTTAGGAACACTTTCTATCAAAGGTACCTTTTCATATGAAACATCTTCACAGTAAACAGGAAGAAGACGGCCCAGGGACATTTTCAGCCAGAAGAAGACAGACATCAAAGGCGACACTGTATGGTATCGAACTTAAATTGATGTAATTGTAGTAAGAGTTTTATTGGAACAGTATATTATTATAGAGTTGGAGGCAGGTAATAGGCAGTTAAGAAAAAGGGGGGCTTAGAATTGTGAATAGTTATAGAGTCATAGAGATGTACAACACAGAAACAGACCCTTTAGTCCAACTTGTCCATGCCGACCAGATATCCCAACCCAATCAATCCCACTTGCCAGCACCTGGCCCATATCCCTCCAAGCCCTTCCTATTCACATACCTGTCCAGATACCTTTTAAATTGTACTAGCCTCCACCACTTCCTCTGGCAGCTCATTCCATACATGTACCACACTGTGAGTGAAAAAGTTGCCCCTTAGGTCTCTTTTATATCTTTCCCTTCTCACCCTAAACCTATGTCCTCTAGTTCTGGACTCCTGCACCCCAGGAAAAAGACTGTCTATTTCACCTATACATGCCCCTCATGATTTTGTAAGACATTTATAATGTCACCCCTTAGCCTCTGACACTTGAGGGAAAACAGACCCAGTCTGTTCAGCCTCTCCCTATAGCTCAAATCCTCCAATCCTGGCAACATCCTTTTAAATCTTTTCTGAACCCTTTCAAGTTTCACAGCATCTTTTCAATAAGAAGGAGACCAGAATTGCACACAATATGGTTGCTTAATGTTCACTTTTAAGATTAAAGATTAATTTGATATTATTTTCTTTAAATAGTGGAATTTGGGAGTTCTCTGTCAATAAAATCTTCTCTGTCAATCACATTTTAACAGCTTTCAAGGCAAGGTGAGGTCTTCTGGGAGATTAGATTAACTAGCACAGGGGCTCACCGCTGTGTCGATAACAGTTCATTGCATGATAGTAATAAATACAACCAATTTTGATCTGGCATCATAACTATGATCTCTGGGAACTAGCATATCTCCCCCTGCAGATTGTGTAGCACAAGTCTGCGTGGGTTTCCTCTGGGTGCTCCGGTTTCCTCCCACAGTCCAAAGATGTGCAGGTCAGGCGAATTGACCATGCTAAATTGCTCATAGTGTTAGGTGCATTAGTCAGAGGGTGGGTTATTCTTCGGAGGGTCGGTGTAGACTGGCTGGGCCGAAGGGCCTGTTTCCACACTGTCAGGAATCTAATCTAATAAAAGGTGGAATAGGTGTAGCCAATATAATATGACCATTTACTCTTCAAATCATTATCCTATTGTAACACTATCATCACCCATTACAGGCTGCTGCCTGCAGCTGTGGGTCACTTTACCCTGCAACAGAGAGTGAAATGTTTCAATGAGTCAACAAGGTTCCTCATGGTAGACTGGTTAGCAAGGTTAGATCACAGAATGCCGGTAGAACTAGCCAATTGGATACCGAACTGGCTCAAAGGTAGAAAACAGAGGGGAGTGGTAGAGGGTTGCTTTTCAGACTGGAGGCCTGTGACCAGTGGTGTACCACAAGGATCAGTCCTGGGCCCACTGTTTTTCATTACTTCTATAAATGCTCTGGATGTGAACATAGGAGATATGGTTAGTAAGTTTGCAACTGACACCAAAATTGGATTCAGAGGAGCCGGTGTTGGACTGGGGTGGGCAAAGTTAAAAATCACATGACACCAGGTTACAGTCCAACAAGTTTATTTCGGGGCACTAGCTTTCAGGTGGTTGTGTTGTAGGATCATCAGATACAGAATTTACAGCAAAAGATTACAGTGTCAAGCAGCTGAAATGACATATTGAACAAATCTAGACAAAGTCTTTCATCCTTCAGAATGGGTTTGCTAGTTTCGGTTCTTTAATATGTAAATCCCAGAACTTTTAAGTCACATTCTCGAGATAACTTAAGGTTTTATAATAAAAGGTGCCATCTCAGCTCAGACAACGCATTAAAGGTGTGAGATTAAAGTCTATCTGTATCCCAATCTTGAGTCAAACTGGTTCTATTTCTAAAGTGGAATTTATAAAATATTACATGGATTGCCTGCCTGTAAGTTATGCATTTTTGAGCAAAAGAGAATGTACCTGCAAATAGAATTCTGTAAATATAAATTCACCCCATAAATTTATTTGTTTGTGTGTGTGCAGGAGACAGAGATACCGTGAGTGCGTGTATGTGAGTGCATGCATGTGAGTGTGAGTGCTTGTGAGAGATTGTGTACTTGCATGTGTGCAAGCTTGATAAAGTGTGTGTGAGTGTGATGGGGTATAAGCCTGAGAGAGGATGCCTGGATGGGTGTGAGCGTGGGGGTGTATGTGTATGCATATGAGAGCGAGCTTATGCGTGAGAGAGAGTCTGTGTGAGTGTGTAAGTATGTAAGACTGTGTGTGTGTGTGTGTGTGTGTGTGTGTGTGTGCATTTGTGTGTTCACACATTTGTGTGTGTGTGTGTGTGTGTGTGTGTGTGTGTGTGTGTGTGTGTGAGTGAGAGAGAGAGAGAGAGAGAGAGAGAGAGAGAGAGAGAGAGAGAGAGTATAGTGCAGTGGAGTCACCTGTAGTGTGACATGAACCCAAGGTCCCGGTTGAGACCATCCTCATGGGTACCGAACTTGGCAATCAGTCTCTGCTTGGCCACTCTGCATTGTTGTGTATCCTGAAGTCCGCCTTGGAGGATGGTCACCTGAGGCGGAATGTTCCTGACCGCTGAAGTGTTGCTGACTGAGCGGGAACACTCCTGTCTGGCAAGTGTCATTCATCTGTTGTCTTAGCATCTGCTTGGTCTCACCAATGTACCTTGCCTCGGGGCAACCTTGCCTGCAGTGTATGAGATTGACAACATTGGCTGAGTCACATGAGTACCTGCTACATACATGGTGGGTGGGTATCCCCATATGTAATGTGGTATCCATGTCGACACTCTGACACGTCTTGCAGTGGTTGCCATGACAATGTTGTACGGTGTTGTGGTCGATGTTCTGAAGGCTGGACAGTTTGCTGCGAACAACGATCTGTTTAAGGTTTGGCAGTTGTTTAAAGGCGAGAAGTAAAGGTGTAGGGAAGGTCTTGTTGATGTGCTTATCCTCATCGATAATGTGTTGCAGGCTGCGAAGACCATGGCATAGGTTCTCTGCTCCCAGGAAGTACTGGGCAATGAAGGGTACCCTATCAGTTGTGACCTGTGTCTGTCTCTTGAGGAGGTCATTACAATTTCTCGCTGTGGAACATTAGAACTGGCGATCGATGAGTTGAGCATCATACCCAGTTCTTACGAGGTCTTCCTTGAGCACCTTCAAGTGTCCGTCACGTTCCTTCTCATCTGAGCAGATCCTGTGTATGCGTAGGGCTTGTTCGTAGGGGATGCCTGTGTTAATATGTTTAGGGTGGAAGCTGGAGAAGTTTAGCATCGTGAGGTTGTCCATGGGTTTGTGGAACAATGAGGTACTGAGGTACCAATTCCTGATGGAAATGCACGTGTCCAAAAATGAGACAGATACTAAAGAGTAGTCCATGGTATGTCTGATGGTGAGATGAAACTCGTTGATATCACTGTGTAGTTGTTTCAGTGACTCCTCATCATGGGTCCAGAGGAAGAAAATGTTGAAGAAAATGTATACTATTGGTTGGCGGTCTTGCACAGAAAAGAAGTCTTATTAGAACCTGTACATGAAAATGTTGGCATATTGGGGTGCAAATTTAGTCCCCATGGCTGTTCCGTGTGTCTGGTTGAAGAACTGGTTGTCAAAGGTGAAAATATTGTGGTCAAGAATGAAGCAGATGAGTTGTAGGATTGTGCTCGGAGATTAGCAGTTGTTGGTGTTAATTACTGAGGCTGTTGCCGCGATGCCATCATCGTGGGGAATGCTAGTGTAGAGTTCTGATACATCCATTATACAAAGAACAAAGAAAAGAACAAAGAAAATTTACAGCTCAGGAACAGTTCGACCCTCCAAGCCTGAGCCAATCCAAATCCATTGTCTAAACCTATCGAGCAATTCCTAAGGATCTGTATCCCTCTGCACCCCACCTACTCATGCATCTGTACAGACACAGCTTAAATGAATCTACCGTGCCTGCCTCTACTACCTCCGCTGGCAACACATTCCAGGCACCTACCACCCTCTGTGTAAAGTACTTTCCGCGTGTATCCCTTTAAACTTTTCACCTCTTACCTTGAAAGCATGGCCTCTCGTTATTGAATCCTTCACCCTGGGAAAAAGCTTATCTCTATTCACTCTGTCTATACCCTTCATGATTTTGTACACCTCAATCAGGTTCCCCCCTCAATCCCCTTTTTTCTAATGAAAACAATCCTAACCTACTCAACCTCTCTTCATAGCTAGCAACTTCCATACCAGCAACATCCTTGCAAACCTTCTCTGCACTCTTTCCAAAGCATCCACATCGTTTTGGCAATGCGGTGACCAGAACTGTACACAGTATTCTAAATGCAATCAAACCAAAGTTTGTACAATTTTAGCATGACTTGCCAGCTCTTATACTCAAGACCCTGTCCGATGAAGGCAATCATACCATATATATGTCTCCTTGACCACTCTATCCACCTGCGCAGTTGCCTTCAGGGTACAATGCACCTGAACTCCCAGATCTCTCTGCTCATCAATTTTTCCTAAAGGCTCTTCCGTTTACAGTATGGTTTGCTCTAGAATTAGACCTTCCAAAATGATTCACCTCAAATTTGCCTGGATAGTGACGAGGAATGTTTCTGGTTCAACTGATCCGTGGGTGCTGAGTTTCTGTAAGAATCTGTTGTGTCGCAACAGAAGCTGGTGGTCCCCTGTACAATATGTTTCAAGATGCTTTCAACATATCCAAAGAGGTTCTCACACATAGGGTCCCAATGCACGATATGATGGGATGTCCTGGTGTGTTGGCTTTGTGTATCATTGGAAGGCAGCAGAAGTCCCCTACACAAGAAGCACGTGGGATGAGAGTACCACCAAGAGAACTCTGAAGGACTGGATCCAAAGTGTTGATCAACATGTTTAGTCTAGTTTCTTCCCATTCTAAAAGCTGAAAGACCTAATCTAGGTTTGTTCAATATATCATTTCAGCTGCATGACACGATAATATTTTGCTATAAATTCTGTCTCCTATGATCCTGCTTTACAACCACCTGACGAAGGAGCAGTGCGTTGAAAGCAAGTACCTCCACATAAACCTGTTGGACTATAACCTGGTGTTGTGTGATTTTTAATATTCTGTCCAAGTTATTAAAAGCCGTCTGGGACTAAACCATAAAAACTACCTTCTTGATCTGAAGCAATCAATACTGATAGGGCAGTTTCAGTTGATATTTTATTGCTTTTTGCTTAATTCTCAATTTACATGATAGATATCAAATATGAGCTGTAACAAAATCGATGTAATCCATGTCTATGATGTTATGACATGTTGTAATCATAATCACTATTATAAAAATGTAATCAGAATCTACCAGATCACACTGCAGGATTATACATCATTGCTATTGCTAGCCAGGATTGTACATGATGTGTTAGGATGGTTAATGTTGTTGTTCTATCTTTAATGCTATTATCAGTGACAGCACAGTCACTCAAAACAAAATGTTTTGAATGATCTGATTCTAACATGTGGATTGAAGACAAACAATTTGTTTCAGTTTTACTAGCTATACCATCTCACTCTTTTATGCCCACACTAAGATCAAAACTAATTCCAGAAAAATCCTCGATCAGCGACATTATCTCAAGCATTGTACAATGAGGCTTTTGCTCCTGAATGCAGAGGATGATTATTATATCTATATTCAATGCTCTTTGTGTTGCAAATACAGAAATAATTGATCATGGAAAGTTGCAACCTTGCATTGGATGAATAATTCATTTACTTGTTAATATGCATGAAATCCACTCTCCTCAGTACCGTACATAAAGGAAGCATTGTGTCTCACCAGTTTTAAGACATATGTCCACCAAGATTACCACATGGTAAAGTCCCAATCTAGGCCTATCAGGTGCAGGTGCAGCTATGCTTCTGCTCAAAAGTGCTGTGATATTAATTAAGGTAAAACAGAACTTCTTATGCACATCCTCAGCAGTGATGGCAGAATGGCAATGGCAAAGGTATAGAAATAGATTGTGCACGTGGCATGTGACACAAAGGGACTTACCATAGAATCCTAGAATCCCTACAGTGTGGAAGCAGGCCATTTGACCTATCGAATTCACACTGACACTCCATAAAGCAACCCATCCAGACCACCACTCCCACCCACCCCCTTCAACCTTATCCTTGTAATCCTGCATTTCCTGTGGCTTATCCACCTATCCTGCACACCTTTGGAATTGTGGGTACTTGTGCATGAAACACAGAAAGTTAGCACACAGGTGCAGCAGACAATCAGGAAGGCTAATGGAATGTTGGCCTTTATTTTCAAGGGGGTTGAAGGCTTACTGCAAATGTACAAGGTGCTGTTGAGACCACATCTGGAACACTGTGAACAGTTTTGGTGCCCTTATTTAAGAAAAGATACCATTTCATTGGAGGCAGTTCAGAGACGTTTCACTGGGATGATCTCTGGCAAGGAGGGATTGTTATTTTGAGCAAAGGCTAAACCGTTTGGGACTCCACTCACTGGAGTTTAGAAGAATGAGAGGCAGTCTAATTGAAACAAATAGGGTTCTTAAGGGTATTAACTGGATAAATGCTGAGAGGAAGTTTCCTCTCATAGGAGAGTCTCAGACCAGAGACCAAAGTTTCAGAATAAAGAGGTGCCAATTGAAGATTACAATGAGGAGGTATTTCCTCTCTGAGAGTTGTGAGTCTTTACAACATCTTGTCACAGAGAGCTATGCGGGCAGAGTTCTTGCATAAATTTCAGGCTGACAGCGATAGATTATTGATCAGTATTGGAATCAAGGGTCTTGGGGATAAGGTAGGAAAGTGGGCACGAGGAATGTTGGACCAGCCATGATCTCACTGAATGGCAGAGCAGTCTCAAGGGATGGAGTGGCCTACTCCTGCTCCTAGTTCTTACGATCTTATCCCTATCTTGTAATGACCTTTAGTGCACGGATGAAATTAAAGGAATATTGATGATGGAAGGGGAAGGTGAGTGTAATTAGGAGAAAGGCAGTGATTGAAATATCCTGCTTCATTGAAATCCTCGAGAAACTTTTGTCCAGATTTAAACATGTGGATGGAATCATGTGAGGTCATAAAAAGCCTAAATGCACAGATTTGCATAAAAATACACTGGAAAGCAAATAGAGCCACAACATATTGTTTCCATTGGTGCTTTATGTGAGGGCTCCTTGAGCCTGAATTAATCCAGTGTGGATTAGGATATCCATCCTTCTCACTTAAATGGAAGAATCTTGCTGAGTAAACAATATGAAAGTTACTGTATTGCTGCAACTATTACAGAGTACATGAACACAGCCTGCATTACTGTCCAGACTGTTAGGAGCATACATGTCCCAAGTCTGTCTCCTGTGACCTCCTTCTTTACTCTGCCCAAGACAATATCACAGTGGATGATGTGAACTGCGCATAATCAAACATTAACCTTAATTAAAAAAACAACTATCTCTGCATTGAAAAAAATATTCTGAATATTTTGAAAAATAATGGGATCACAATATCCTTGGAGTTTCTCTTTATTTTGTTAGCTTTTTGAAAAGAAAGACACAGACATACTGCAAAGGTGTTAGGTATTCAAAATAATCCTCATATTCAGGTGAGGAACAAAAACAAGAAATAAATGGAAGCATTAAGGAAGTATGCAATAAAGACTTACCCGGACAAGAATTTTGCGTCTGCAGTTTCACTCTTTCATTAAGGTTATGAGGCTGGATTTAATGCACCACTCATTGCAGCAGGAACCTTGATGATGAGGCCCACTTAATCATGGGAGAGGGCACATGTCAGGCTCCCAGTGGTGAGAGAAACTTCACAGATTAAGCTGGAGGGGACAAGCAGATTCTTGGCTCCATGAGGCCACCATAATCTGAAATCAATTGTATCTCTGCTTCTACCAAGTGAGCACGGGATTCAAGAAATTCCAATCCAAGACTGGTAGCTATAGAATAACTAACTACAACCTTGGTAAATCATAATGTCATGAAGAGAGGCAGAAAGATACTAGGGATAAATTATGCAGATAAAAGCATGACAAAACTGTCACAAAAAACCCTGCCAGGCTGAGCCAATTTTGCTCCTGTGAAATGTTTCTAAATCTCACAAAAATAATTCCAAAATAAGTATCTGAAATTAAGACTACTTTGGTGCTACAATGAAGAGCCATAATTTAGACATAAATTAATATCAACTCCATCATAACTTGTGGGGCGTGAAGCTAAATTCGATTTTCAAACCAGATAGCAAGATTGTCAGAAAATATTATTTCAATTAAATTCATTGAAAAAATCCACTATATTGTGCAAACTTTATAACAAATCTCTGATCCTACAGGTCACACCCTATATGGATAAGCATATCAATAAAAAAGAACAAAAAAAAAGACTTTAAACATTAATTACAATGCTTAAAATAAACCCAGTGGCATTATCCTTCAACAAATTGTCACTAGATAAACATCCAAAGTAGATTTCCTTATAATAAAGGAATGACTGGGTCATAGAGTCATAGAGATATACAGCACGGAAATAGATCCTTCGGTCCATCTCGTCCATGCCGACCAAGTATCCCAGATTAATCTAGTCCCAATTTCCAGCATTTGGCCCATATGCCTCTAAACCCTTCTTGTTCATATACTCATCCAGATGTCTTTTAAATGTTGTACTCTACCACTTACTCTGGCAGCTCATTCCATACCCACACCATCCTGTGCATGGAAAAGGTACCCCTCAGGTCCCTTTTAAGTGTTTCCCCTTTCACCTTAAACCTATGGCCTCGAGTTTTGAACTCCATCACCCTGGGGAAAAGTTCTTGTTTATTTACCCTTCTATGCCCCTCATGATTATATAAGCCTCTATAAGGTTACCTCTCAGCCTCCAACACTCCAGGGAAAACAGACCAGCCTATTCAGCCTCTCCCTATAGCTCAAATGCTCTAACCCTGGCAAAATCTTGTAAATCTTTTCTGAGCCCTTTCAAGTTTCACAACATCCTTTCCATAGGAGGGAGACCAGAATTGCATGGAATATTCCAAAAACAGCCGAACTAATGTCCTGCACAGCGACATGACCTCACAAATTCTATACTTAATGCACTGAACAATAAAGGAAAGCATACCAAACACCTTCTTCACTATCCTATCTACCTACAACTCCACTTTCAAGGAACTATGAATCTGCACTCCAAGGTCTCTTTGTTCAGTAACACTCTCCAAGATTTTATCATTAAGTGTATAAGTTCTGCCCTGACTTACCTTTCTAAAATGCATCATCTCGTATTTCCTGATGAAGGGCTTTTGTCCGAAAGGAGCAGGAAAATTGACTTCGGATGCTGCCTGACTTGCTGTACTTTTCTAGCACCACTCTAATCTTGATTCTCATCTCCAGCATCTGCAGTACCCACTTCTGCCTTACCTCATATTTATCTCAAATAAAAACGATCTGCCACTCCTTGACCCATTGACCCATCTGATCAAGATCTTGCATTGTGAGGTAACTTTCACCGCTGTCAACTACACCTCCAATTTTGGTGTAACCTGCAAATTTACTGATCAAAGCTCCTACATTCACATCCAAATCATTTATGTAAGTGATGAAAAGCAGTGAACCCAGCACTGATTCTTGTGGCACACCATTGGTCACAGACCACCAGCCTGAAAAGCAACCTTCCACCACCACCCTCTGCCTTCTACCTTCAAACCTTTCATCAGTAAACACTTTGAGCATTGGTATGTGCTTTATATGTTCCAACATGGTCTGTTTGGAAAAATATGATGACAGTATCACAAAATTGTTATAATGTAGAAAGAGATTATTCAGGCAGTTGTATCTGGGCTGGTTCTCTAAAGAAACAATTTACTCATATCTCTTGCCCATTTTCTCCCCTTGACTGTGCACATTCTTCCTTTTCAGATCATTATTTAATTGCTCCATTGAACCTGCCTCCATGATACTCTTAGGTAGTTTAATCTGATTTTAACCTCATGTTGTATTATGAAGTTTCTCCTCATCTCTCCGTTATTTCTTTTTCCAATTACTTGAAATTTGTACCTCTTGTTCTGGCCTCTTTCATGAGTTAGAACAGCTTTTCTCAATGTACTCTATCCAGATCCTGGATGAGTTTGATCCAATTTTCTCCAAGACTTCTCCTCTTGTAAGTGAATAGTCCTAATTTTTACAATCTAGCTACACAACACAAGTTTCTCAACCTTGGACTCACTTTCATGAATCTGCCCTCATGAAAAACCTCCCAACAACTTTGTTAGACATAATTTGCTCTTCACAAACCCTTGCTGTCTTTCCTTCATTTATCTGCATTTGTCCAAGTAGCAATTCATTATGTTCTAAATCATTGTTTCTAGATGTTTCCCCACTAGTTAAGTGTTTCATTGCTGGAATCATCCTTAAATTCCTTTTTAAACAAACATTAGTGCTATTTGCATTTCTCAGGTACTCTTGTATCACCCTGAGTTGAAGGAATACCAGAACATTATGCTCACTGTCTCCACAATTTCCACTTTCACTTCCCTTGGTGTGCTTAGATGTAGCTCATCCTGTCCTGGTACTTAATCAACTTTAAGCATAGACTGACTATCTAGTGCCTCCTCCTTATCAGTACTAAAAGTTTCAAGTGTTCAAACTACTCCTGTTACACCACAATCTGCATAGCATCCTCTTCCTTAGTAAAGCTAATCGCAAAATATTATCTTAATACCTGAGCCATGTCTCAATCTGTAAATCGTGATTTTGCACCTAAATAGCACTCCTCCTCTTTTCACTGCCATTTTGCTACTTATTTACCTCAAGAAAACTTTTGTATCCTTTTTATGTTTGCTGCCAGTTTCTTTTCATACTCACTACTTGTTTTTGTTATTTGTTTTTCTATTTTCCCCCTGAATTTCTACATGCAGCTCAGTTCTCAGTTGACATTGGCATGAAATATTTTCTCTTCTTCAATTTAATTTGTATCTTTTTCATATTACAGAAATAGTACATTTTAGTTAACAACATTTATCAAAAAATTTTGAAACATTTCTAGATGTTCTTATGCCTTCCTCTTTCCATTCTGTAACCAATGGACACCAGAAGACATTGATTGTTTATTGATGCAAATTTCCAAATTGCCAGGCACATTTTAATTTTGGATAGGTCAGTTACCAAGCTGTGCTGTCCTCTTTGCAAGGAACAGCTTGCATTTTACTGGGAGCATTTTAATTTCAGGAAAAATTGCAGGCATTGCAATGAGGAATGCAAAAATAAAATTTATATAATGACTGACAGCAACAAATTGAACGTGTAGCAGGAACACACTGTGGTCCTTCATAGAATATGGAACAGCATACACATTCTGGGTGTCTAATGCAACTATGTACGTATGCTTTAACTATTATTTAATGTAATCGTGCACATAAACACGCGTACACGAATTCCTTGTTTGAAGTTGCAGTTGTGGTGCAATTCAAAGCACTTGCACCTCTGAGTCACAGGGTCTGGGTTCAAGTTCAATTCCAGGATTTGTGCACAGACATCAAAGCTGACTTTATTACAGTGCTAAAGGAGTGCTACACTGTCAAAGTTGCCAACCCACTGAAGAGATTGTAAACTGACGCCCATTTGCCTGCTTTAGTCAATGTAAAAGATCCTATGACATCATTCCACAGAAAAGCAAATGAGTTATTCTTGGGGTGTGGCGAATTTTGATCCTCCAATCAACATCACAAAACTAGATTCCGCTGGCCAGTATGACATTGCTGTGTGTGTGGTATGACGGTGTGAAGAATAGCTGCTGAGAAGCTCCTACAACAGTGACTTGTATTCAAAAGTACCTCATTGACTATAACTTTGAGATAACTGGTACTGATGAAAAGTACAATATAAATACGTCTTTTATGTTCTTTCTTTAATATAAAAGTGTAATCATTAACTGCATTTTAACGTAACTGTGCACAGACACACTAACTAGGTGTTTCGTGTAACTACCCACATACATTAACTGGGCATTTAATATGACTATTCACACACATAACAACTGGGCGTTTAATTTAGCATTGCACAGACATTGAGCGTTTAATGTAACTGGGTGCACACACACTAATCGGGCGTTGCATGTAACTATCTACACACACGCACACACATACAAAGACACGCACGCACTCTCACACATACATGTACGCACGCACACAAAATAACTCTTTATATATCTGCGCACATTCTAAGCTAACAGAGGTTTTAATCTAACTAACCAAGGCATTTTGTACATTTATTAGGAATAGGATATAGCTAGGAAAAGGGTAAGTCCACTAATGGACAAGGGAGGGAATTTATGTATGGAACCAGAGGAATTGATGAGGCCCTTAACGAGTATGTCACATTTATATTCACCAAGGAGAAGTTCATGGATGTTAATAAGTTTAGGGAGCAACATGTTCATATTCTAGGATGTGTCGATATTGAGAAAGAAGCAGTGTTGATTCCCTTGTAAAAAAAAATTAAGGTAGATAATTCCCAAGGCCTGGTTTGATCTATCTCAGGATACTGAAGAAGGCAAGGGAGGAGATCGCTGGGGCATTGACAGAGATCTCTTGCATCCTCTTTAGCCATAGGTGAGGTCCCAGAAGGCCGGAGAATAGCTAGTGCTGTTCCTTTGTTTAAGAAGGCAACAAGGATAATCCAGCAAATTATAGACTGGTGAGCCTTATATCAGTGGAAATTATTAGAGAGAATTCTTTGAGACAGGATTTACTAGCATTTGGATAAGAATGGACTTATTCAAGATAGTTGCCATGGCTTTGTGCAGGGGAGGTCATGCCTCACAAATCTGACTCTTTTGAGTGAAATAACTGCACAGAGGCTGGTATCCCAACATCAAGAGACCCTTTATTTACTTATGCACAGTTCACTGAACTGACGAGATTCTAAATCTCCTGGTTATATTGGTCAGCCAGGGTTTTTCTGATTGGCCCCAGTTAACAACCCCAATCAAGGATCTCATAATCAACAAGATCTAGCTGGTTTCAATCACTACATTGAGGAAGTGATGAAGATGATTAATAAGGGTAGTGCAGTGGATATTGTCTATATGGACTTTATTAAAGCATTTGACAAGGTCATTCTTGGTAAGGTGGTCCCGATGATTAAGTCTCATGGAATTTACGGTGAGTTGGTTATGTGGATACAAAATTGACTTGGTCATAGAAGATAGAGGACAGTTGTGAAGGCCATTTTTCTGATTGGAGGTCTGTGCTGACAAGAATTAGTGTTGGGATCTCTATTGTTTGTAATATTATTAAATGATCTGGATGAAAATGTAGGTGGTCTGATTAGCAAGTTTGCAGACAGCAAAAAGATTGGTGAAGCAGTGGATATGTAAGGAAGGTTATCAAAGGATTCAGCAGGATCTAGATCAGTTGGAAAGTTGGACAGAGAAATGATAGCTGGCATTTAATCCAGACAAATGTGAGGTGATGCATGTTGGGAGGTCAAATGCAAGACAAACATGTACAGTAAATAATAGGATCTTTAGGAGCATTGATATACAATGGAATATTGGATGTAAGTCCATAGCTCCCTGAAAGTGGTAACATAAGTGGATAAGGTGGGAAAGAAGGTGTACAGCATGCTTGCCTTCATCAGCCAAGGCCATAAGAATAAAAGTTGTGTTACAGCTGTGTGTGGTACCTTGCAAAATGTCCAGCTTACAGAGGAGGAAGTGATGGACGTCTTGGGATGGTTAAAGATGGCTAAATTCCCAGGACCTGATCAGGTGTACCCGAGAACTCTGTGGGAAGCTAGAGAAGTGATTGCAGGGCCTCTTGCTGAGATATTTGTATCATCGATAGTCACAGGTAAGGTGCCGGAAGACTGGAGGTTGGCAAACATGGTGCCACTGTTTAATAATGGCGGTAAAGACAAGCCAGGGAACTATAGACCAGTGAGCCTGACCTCAGTGATGGGCAAGTTGTTGGAGGGAATCCTGAGGGAAAGGATGTACATGTATTTGGAAAGGCAAGGGTTGATTCGGGATAGTCAACATGGCTTTGTGCATGGGAAATCATGTCTCACAAACTTGATTGAATTTTTTGAAGAAGTAACAAATAAGATTGATGAGGGCAGACCAGTAGATGTGATCTATATGGACTTCAATAAGGCGTTTGACAAGGTTCCCCATGGGAGACTGATTAGCAAGGTTAGATCTCATGGAAGACAGAGAGAACTAGCCATTTGGATACAGAACTGGCTCAAAGGTAGAAGACAGAGGGTGGTGATGGAGGGTTGTTTTTCAGACTGGGGGAGTGACCAGTGGAGTGCTGGGCCCTCTGCTTTTTGTCATTTACATAAATGATTTGGATACGAGCATAAGAGGTACAGTTAGTAAGTTTGCAGATGACACCAAAATTGGAGGTGTAGTGGACAGCGAAGAGGATTATCTCAGATTACAACAGGATCTGGACCAGATGGGCCAATGGGCTGAGAAGTGGCAGAAGGAGTTTAATTCAGATAAATGCGAGATGCTGCATTTTGGGAAAGCAAATCTTAGCAGGACTTATACATTAATGGTAAGGCCCTAGGGAGTGTTGCTGAACAAAGAGACCTTGGAGTGCAGGTTCATAGCTCCTTGAAAGTGGAGTCGTAGGTAGATAGGATAGTGAAGAAAGCGTTTGGTATGCTTTCCTTTATTGGTCAGAGATTTGAGTACAGGAGTTGGGAAGTCATGTTGCAGCGGTACAGGACATTGGTTAGGCCACTGTTGGAATATTGCAAGCAATTCTGGTCTCCTTCCTATTGGAAAGATGTTGTGAAACTTGAAAGCATTCAGAAAAGATTTACAAGGATGTTGCCAGGTTTGGAGGATCCGAGCTACAGGGACAGGCTGAACAGCCTGGGGCTGTTTTCCCTGGAGCATCGGAGGCTGCTGGTGACCTTATAGAGGTTGACAAAATCATGAGGGGCATGATAAATACACAAAGTTTTTTCCCTGGGGTTAGGGAGTCCAGAACTAGAGGGCATAGGTTTAGAGTGAGAGGGGAAAGATATGAAAGAGACCTAAGGGGCAATTTTTTCATGCAGAGGGTGGTACGTGTATGGAATGAGCTGCCAGAGGATGTGGTGGATGCTGGTACAATTGCAACATTTAAGAGGCATTTGGATGCATATATGAATGGGAAGTTTGGGGGGATATGGGCCAGGTGCTGGCAGGTGGGACTAGATTGCGATGGGATATCTAGTCGACATGGACGGGTTGGATCGAAGGGTCTGTTTCCATGCTGTACATCTCTATGACTCTGTGACTCTATGCGTAAGACTTTAGTTAGAACACATTTGGAGTCTGGTCATCACACATTAGAAGAATGTTGAGGCTTTATAGAGGGTGCAAAAGAGGGTTGCCTGATTGAATGCATTAGCTAAAAGGAGAGGTTGGAAAACTTGAATTATTTTCACTAAAGCGTCAAAGATTGAAGTACAAAATAGAAGTATATAAAACTGTAAGAGGCATGGACAGGGTGAACAGTGGGAGTTTGTTTTCGACATGTCAGATACTCAGCAGCATAAGTTTAAAGTAAATGAGGGAAGTTTAAAGGAGATATATGAGGCAAGTTTCTTCACACAGAAGGCGGTAAGTGCCTAGAAAATACAGTCAGGGCAGGTGGTAGAAGCAAATATGGTAGTAATGTTTAAAAGGCAATTAGTCAGACATTTAGTAAATTTACAGATGACAGGAAATATTCGTGGAGTTGTGGATAGTGTAGAAGGTTGCCAAAGGTTATAGCAAGTTTCAGGGAATAGAGGAAACAAATCAGGACAGACAGGATTACAGGTAGTTCTCCTTTAATGCCATAGTTGCTTTCCAGCGAAAACTCACTTATAATTAGAATCCCTACTGTGTGGAAACAGGCCATTTGGCCAAACAAATCCACACTGACCCTCTGAAGAGCAACCCACCCAGACCCATTGCCCTACTACTCTACGTTTACCCCTAACTAACGGACCTAACATACATATCCCTGAACATTATGGGCAATTTAGCACAGCCAATTCATCTGACCTGCAAATCTTTGGACAGTGGTAGTAAACTGGAGAACCCGGAGGAAACCCACACAGACACAGGGAGAATGTGCAAACTCCACACAGTCGCCTGAGGCTGGAATCAAACCCAGGTCCCTGATGCTGTGAGGTAGCAGTGCTAACCACTGAGCCACCGTGCCGCTGCTTACTAGAAAATCGCTCAATATAAATAATGGGGCCTGTGGGAAAAATGGAGTTGGGGCAGACTAGCAAACACAATTACTCATGATCACTCAAAAATCACCCAAACGTCTAACACAAAGTCTAGAACAGCCTGAATGAAGGTTGAAATCATATTTATTAATGAATCAAAGGAAATTCAACACATTACAATTAACAAAAAAAAAGCTGCTGTCTGTACCTATCACAGAAGGCTGCTCTGCCAGCAGCTCATATCAGCGCATGCCCAGAACAAAGTGCACGAACAAACCCCTGTTGGAATCGCGCTATTGCGAACAGTGGTAAGTGTTCTCAAAAATACCATTCCTGAATTCTTCAGCAATGCTATCGCCAAATTGTGCTGTCGGAATGCACATTATCGAAGAACTACTTGTAGTTTGAAATGGCATCATGGTGGGCACAGACATGATGGGCCGAAGTACTGTTCCTGTGTTGTACTGCTCTGTCTACGTTCACACACACACTAAGCATTCAATAAAATGGCAAGTACACACCAAGTGGAAATGTTGTGACACAATGTACAGTCACACTAATTGAATGTTTGATGTGACCATGTACATACACATTAACTAG
This sequence comes from Hemiscyllium ocellatum, assembly GCF_020745735.1. Lineage (NCBI taxonomy): Eukaryota > Metazoa > Chordata > Chondrichthyes > Orectolobiformes > Hemiscylliidae > Hemiscyllium > Hemiscyllium ocellatum. The sequence continues at coordinate 79,321,894 of NC_083412.1, forward strand.
ATGGTTAATGTAACTGAACGTCTAATTTAACTGTATACACACTTACACTAAGGACAGGTTTAGTCCAACTGTGAACACGCACGCACACACACCAACTGCAAGTTTAATGCAAGTGTTCTCTAACTAGGTGCTAAATGCAACTATGTACAGACACCGTCTGGATGCTTAACGTAACCGTATACAGTACACACTTGCACATATTAACGAGATTCTTAATGTAACTGTGCATAATAATTACGTATTAATGTGTGTGTATACAGGCACACCAAATGGCTGTTTGCTCTAGCTGTGTCGACACTCACAAACTACAGTGGTTATTTAATGCAACAGTGGACGTACACACTAACTCGGTCTTCGATGCCATTGAACTCGAGCACGCACACACACTGCAATCAAATTGAGAAACACATTTTCCTTTCTGTACGCAAAGCCTCAGGAGTAGTTACAAATCCCAGTTTTAAGCACGAGAGAACCACCCCAGGTTCATATCAGGCTTTGCAATTCAGGGCAGGAAATATATCCTCATTTTCTTTGTGACAGCTAAGGGGCAAACTAAATATTAGAGTCAAAATTTTTCAAAAAGAAAAATAACAAGTTAATTAACTTTCTATGCATAGTAGAAGCTGGACTGGTACCTTCACAAATAAGGAAACCTCATACTCCGGTTGTTCCAAAGTGTTGCGGTAGATAGTGAACACTCCAGCGTTGTTGTCCTGTTCCCTTTCGCCCTCTCCATCCTCCGCCGTACCGTCCTGCCTTTTACCCACTTGCTCGCATCCCCTGTTTGCCGAGCAGTCCGGAGTAATCCACAGCTCTCCCCGCTCCTCACTCGCTGCTCTCTCCGCGTTTCCCACCTTCCCCGCCATCTGCCTGCACTGATCCGGTGAAAACCTCTCCTAGGAAGGATGGCTTAGCGACTCTTAAGTACACTGCGCATGGCTTCTCAAATCCTGTCCTGTAGGTCTGAGATCAGGGACACAGGGATTAGAACAAGGAACAAGCCAGAGAGAGGAATTACAGACAGCCATGCAAGGCGAATGAGTTTATTTATTACAAAGTAATGAGGCTTACTGCAGTGATGTATTAACACAATGGGCTGAAATTTACCAGAAATCAACAATTTTATGAGTTTCATGCAGGTTTCTTTCCATAACTAGTGGGCTTCTTCATGCCATTCTCAGCATCTCAGCTGGTAACCTGTGCCCGCACCTCCCTGGTGTCAACACTTGCTGTCCTCCGCTCACCAATGATGAATGGACCCACCACTGCCCAAACCTTCTGGGTCTCCCAATGCTGCCCAAACTTTTTAAAACACAGCCATGCACCAGGTGAGTTGAAGCCTGGTACTCTTCACAGCACGCATGGATGGTAGGAGGAGGAAGAGAAACACTAATGAGGGGACATCAGTTTCATAGCAGACACTTCATTGTAACTATGTATTGCCATTTAAGAACCAAGTTTCAAAGGTTACTCATCTTCAGTACCATCCCATCTTACAACTCGATCTAAAGGAGTTGTGCCCGACACAGCCTAACATTGTTCAATGTGGCAGCAGCACATAAAGGAGAGCAAGTGGTTGAAAATGATCATATTTATTCAGCATAGTCAGAAACAAAGAGGAAAAAAAGGAGCAAAAGAATCTGCATTTGCTTCTGGGGACAGACAGGGGCTGCTTGCCTTTCAAACAACAACAAATTTACATCCATTTGGGATGATGGCACTCAGTTCACATCCTTTAAAACTGTCTGGCAGTGTTTGGCTTGTTGTGCTTGATACTGCACTGCCCAGCCGTACAAACGGTGCTGTTCTCCCATCTTCATAGAACATAGAACAATACAGCGCAGTACAGGCCCTTCGGCCCTCGGTGTTGCACCGATCCAAGCCCACCTAACCTACACTAGCCCACTTTCCTCCATATGCCTATCCAATGCCCGTTTAAATGCTAATAAAGAGGGAGAGTTCACCACTGTTACTGGCAGGGCATTCCAAGAACTCATGTCCTCATCCTCTTCCTTGGAAAACTGCTGCTACTCTCCCAGCTCTTCAGAATCCATCACATCCTGTCTTTGTCAGCTCCAGTTCTGTAGGGAACAAGGACAACCTGGCACACTCTGTCTGGAGTGTATTGCAAACCCCCTCCCAGAATGATCCAAACATTGCAATCTCAACTTCAGCATCCATGGTCTGCTCCAGTATCGTGCTAATTCAAGAATGGGCTGCATTGCATCTATGAAGGGCCTCAGTCATGGAATTGAGCAATGGAGTCATCGGTCATAGTTGCAGAGGGTGGACCTTATCTCCCAGTAACCATCCTTGTCAAGCATCTGGCCTTTGAAGTGAAGCAGGAGCATGGGAGCTCTCAGAGGCATCATGGTAGTTCCCAGGATACCTGGCTCAGACTGGTACATATGATCACAGACAACTTGCGTATTGATAGACTTAAACCCTTTTCTGTTGATGAAGTCAGCCGTGTTATGACAATCTCAATGCGATGTATATATACCTGCACCTTGTAACCTGCACCTGGGGAAAGCCAGCTACATTGGCAAAGCTCACTGCAAAGACAAGCACACAGTCGATGCTGACAGCCCAGCACGGAATTTAGGAATGCTGTCCTCCTGGAGGTGCTGTCTCTTTGATAAGATATGAAACCAAACGCACTGTTTCACTCTCAGATTGACAAAGATACCCTGGCACAATAAAACAGCGGGGGTGGGTAATTTGCCATGCAGGCACAGCAATATTTATTCCGCAACAACATTACTTACAAAAGAAAGACTATCTGGTCAATATTAAGTTAATGTTTGCAACAGTTTGCAGGTTGGCTACTGTGTATCTGATACAAAAGCTCATGCACTTCAAATGTACTGGAAACAAAAAATGCTGGAGATCACAGCTGGTCAGGCAGCAGCCATGGAGAGGGAGAGAGAGCAAGCTCACGTTTCATGTCCAGGTGACTCTTCATTTGTGGCTCTCTTTTGATGGGTGCCACCTGACCCACTGTGATTTCCAGCATGTTTTGGTTTCAGAACAGATTCCAGCATCTGCAGTAATTTTGTTCCTACATTTCAAATGTACTTCATTGATGCCCTGAGATTGTGAAAGATGTTGCATTAATGATGGGAGTTCCTACATTTTCTCTGTTGATGAAAATGTATTAAAAGTCTTAATATGTTCACTTTAAAATTTCCTGAGTCAGACTGTCCAGTAAAAATTGTACATGGACTGTAGTATATATTCTGTTTACTTAGCAACAGTTTGCCTGTCAGTTGGAGGTGACCCAATTGATGGATATAAATTGTGGATTTGGCACTTAATTAATTCTACAGTATTTAAAGATATTTATTTTTCCAACTCTAGAATTCTTTTATTCTGCTATTATTTTTCAGATTGGGCTTATCTCATTAAACTCAAACTTTTCCGTTGCATGTCTACACCTGAACTTCCATCGCTCATCCACTACATATCACTAACCTTTACTACTATATTCTGCAGTGCAATTTTACTTATCTCCATAATTCTTTTTTTTATCTTTTGAGTTGGTCTTCTTTGCCAGGATGCTATGGAGCATATATATCATACTGCTCTAGAACTTCTTCAAAGTCCCAGAAATCTGAACATATTTCTCTAGCTACACATTGTAATGTCTAATCTGCTGCTGCCTAATGTATCCAGTATGTTCCACAGGAAGTAATCATGAGATTATTATCCTCAAGGCTTTGATTTTTACTCTAGCTTTCTCATTTCATTCCTCCATCTGAGATTTGGTTCCTACACAAGCATAATTTCTGACTGGCTTCTTTCCTCGTACAAAATTCCTTTTTTTCCACTTGCTCTATTGTGCCCCCTTCCTTGGTGCCGAGAAGAGTGCAATGCATTATTCAAAACTCCAGTCAACTCTGGAAAACAGGGCATGCATTCTCTGATTAGAAAAGCCTCCATAGGCACGGTGGCTCAGTGGTTACCACTGCTACCTCACAGCGTCAATTCCCACCTCAGGTGACTGACTGTGTGGAGTTTGCACATTCTTCCCGTGTCTGCATGGGTTTCCTCTGGGTGCTCTGGTTTCCTCCCAGAGTCCAAGGTGAACTGGTCAACGGGGCAGGGGTAAATATAGGGGAATGGGTCTGGGTGGGTTGCAGGTCGGTGTGGACTTGTTGGGCCAAAGGACCTGTTTCCACACTGTAAATAATCTAATCTAAATTGTCCTCACTGTGACATATACTGTATTTGTAACACAGTTGTTGATAATGCTTCTCTTTCTCTGATAAAGAACTCCTCACCACAGAGATTATCCTGATCTGTACTTCAATTGTCCTCCTTATTTTAGCTGTTGAAAGGCCAGGCTTTTGTTTACTTGTTCATCTTGCTTTCTCCTTCATCTTTTCTTCAGGCAGCCAATCATTTCCTTTCCTAATCTGTTATGCAATGTTGGGACATGGTTGAAACTTTCAGCAGCCAATTACTCAATAATCTTCCTAATTTTTTCCTTCCCTTGTATAAATTAGAGCATGACTTAAATTTATTTGGCCGAGTACAGCACAGAGCAAGGCAGCTCTCATATTTTGCACATATGAACCAATCACCATGACTTTGCACTGAGAAGTTGAAACTAGGTATAAGCACAGGTTCACAAAAGTACTCTTATACATTGTTTCTATTTAATAATAATCTAAAGCCTTCTTGAATGCTTCAATTGAACATGCTTCTAATACAATTCCATGCAGTGCACTCCAAATTGGGACTACTCATTGTGTGAAAAGCTTTTTCTCGAAACACATCTGCTTTGTTTACAAACCATTCCAAATCTGTGCCCTCTGGTTCTTGATCTGTTTCTGAGTGGACACAGTTTCTCCCTACCTACTCCATTCAGACCTCTCATGATTTTGAAAATTTATATCATTTCTCCTCTTAGCCTCCTTCCCTCCAAGGAGAACAGTCCCAACCTCTCCAATCTATCTTCTTTATTAAAGTTTCTCATCCCTAGAGCCAGTCTTGTAAACCTTTTCTGCATTCTCTCCAATAGGTTCACATTATTTCTCAAATATGGTGCTCAGGAATGTGCACAATACTCCAGCTGAGGTTTAACAAGTGTTTTGTTTCAGTTCAGCTTAACCTCCTCAGTCTTGCACTGGATGCCCCTATCAATAAATCCCAGGAAAATGTATGCTTTATTAACTACTAACTATACCTGTCTTACTAAGTTCAATGATGTATCCATACAGATTAACTCCAGTCTGTCTGCTCTGCATCTCTTTATGTGCTGTACTCATTATCATATATTCTAATCAAAAATCACCTCACAGTTCTCTGCATTTAACCTCGTCTGCCAACATCTGCCCACTCACCAAATTGTCAATGTCCTTTAGGAATTCCATAAAGTCCTTCTCACAGTTTACAATGCTTCCAAATTTGTATCATCTGCAAACTTTGAAATTGTCATTTGTATACTAAGATCTACGTTTTTATGTTATGTTCTTGTGTTCTTATTTTAAAACACTGTGAATAAAGTCTGTCATATACATCGAAACTAGTGCCATCTCTGCATAGATACAAGATGTAAAAGGTACAAAAGAGATAAACTGAATTCTCCCCAATTGATCACTTGTATCTGTCCAAGAAAACTCTATCCATATAAGCATCCATGCCTGCACAAATCTGATATGTCACCCCTATGATTTCACTGAAATTGATTAATTACCAAGAGGTCAGATCCAAGAGAGATGATAAAAGCAGAAAAATGTAAAAATAACAAGATGAATCCGTAAAATATTGCCTACCTCTTAGAACTGCTTTGTAAATGCTAGGTTGTATCATCCAGCTCTCTCTCCTCCTCAAAGCTCCTTGTCTGATCAAATTTTAGATGACTTTTTCTAAAATTTCCTTCCTGGTGTCAAATTCTATCTGATAGTGTTCCTGTGAAGTTCCCCTTAGATGTTACACTATAGTAAATGTACAATATAAATCATTTTAATTGCCAGGAGTCCTAACTTTAGAGCTTGTGAAACAGAAAAAGAAGGCTTACTGAGATCAGAAAACCCAAAGTGAAACAATAATAGTTTGAAGTATATAGCAATTGCAGCAATATTTAGAAAATAATTTAGATCATTCATACTTAACCCGAAAAGCAAAGGTCTGCATACTGGGGAATTACACTGCAAACCTTCCAGCCCCAAAAATAACAACTGGCCACTACTCCCTGTTTCTATAACTCAGCCAACTTTGTATCCAAGTTGTTTCTGTCCTGTTTATTCCAGAATGGTAACCTTTCTTGCAAGTCTGTTGTGTGGCACTGTATCAAATGCCTTTTGAAAGCCCATGTATACTGCATCAACAAAATTACCATCATAATTCCTTTTTTTTATATCTTCAAAGCCCTCCAGCAAGTTAGTTAAATATGATTTTCCATTTAGAAATCCATGCTGGCTCTTCCTAATCAACCTAACATTTCCCACGTGACTACCATTTCTTTCCCAAATATTTGTTGCTAGAAGCTTCCCCATCACTAAAGATAAACTGACTACTCTGAAATTGTTGAGCTTATCACTACAAATATTTTAAGCATTAGTTCACAACTCTCAAGTCTTCTCACACTACCTCTGGATCTAGGCCAGAACCCTGCAATTTCCATTTTCACTTCTTTCAATATATTTTGATTCATCTTGTGTCTTGTCAACTTTAAGAACCAACAGTCTATCCAGCACTTCCTCTTTTATTAATTTTGAACCCTTGTATGATAGTATTTCTTCCTCTATCACAATGGCCCAGGTACCATCTATCTCTTAGGTAGAGACAGATAAAGATTATTTACTTAACACTTCAGCCATGCTTCTTGCCTCCATGTGTAAGTAGGTCCCTAATTAACAATACACCTTTTTACAACCCTTTTTCTGTCTCTATACCTATAGAAGACTTTGGGATTCCCTCTTATGATGTCACCAGTGCTTTTTATAATATAACATAGTTTCTCGAATATTATTTTTCACCTCCCCTCTGATATTTCTGTGTTCCTCTTGATTCTCAATAAAATTTTCTACCTGACACCTGTCATATGTACATTTTTCCTTCTTTACCTTAATTTCTACCTCTTTTTTCAATCAGTGAGTTCTGGATTGGTTTTCTATACTTTTACCTTTTTGAGGCAAATACCTCGACTGTGCAGAAACCATTTCTTATTTGAAGGTAACCCACAGTTTTTCCCAGCAGCGTTTTGTTCTAGTCTATCCAACCTTGGTTCAATTTTTGCCCCATTGAATTCTGTTCTCCTCAGTCAATTATTTTTATTCTGAATTTCTTTTGTCTTTTCTATCAGCATCTAAACCTTGTAATACAATGTCAGAATGTCTCCTCAATATCCCCTATAGGCACTTAGCTACTTATAGAAAATGAAGACTGCAGATGCTGGAGATTCGAGTCGAGAATGTGGTGCTGGAAAAGCACAGCACGTCAGGCAGCATCCGAGGAGCGGGTGAATCGATGTTTCGGGCATAAGCTGTCATCAGGAATTCCTTCATTCCTGATGAATGGCTTATGCCCGAAGCGTTGATTCTCCTGCTCCTCAGATGCTGCCTAGCCAGCTGTGCTTTTCCAGCACCACACTCTCGACTTCGCTACTTGGTCCTTCTCATTTCAACAGTGCATCCTTTCTTGTTGAACTGGACACATACTGCTTTAGAAATATTCCTGAACACAATCTATGATGTTTGCCTCTCTCTGCCCGTTATGTTCTTTGTTCCAGTCTATATTTAGGTAGATAGAGTCCCTCATTATAACTGCTCAATAATGTTTGCATCCCTCTGTAATTTTCTGCAGATTTGTTCCTTTACATTTTTCCCATTGGTTGAAAGTGTAATCTATAGTGAGAATGCAACTGCATCCTTGTTGTTCCTTAACTGGAGCTAAATTGATTGCTGTCTTTAAACCCTCTGTGAACCTCTCTTCCTCCTGCACTGCAATATTCTCTTTAACCAATTTGCCACTCTCCCTCATTTCCCTATCTTTTCTGAACACCCTGTATCCAGGAATATTTAACACCCAATTCTGCCTTTCCATGGAACAGGACTCTTATCATCATCACATCACATTTCCTCATGGCAATCTGTGCCTGTAACTCCCAGTCTTACTTAATATACTGCATGCATTTACGTACACACACTATAATGTGATTTAGACTTTATTCCTTTCTCCCTTTCTCCTGCTTCTATTTTCTATACTGGTACTATATGTTTCTTCAAGTATTTTATGTAGCCTAGTAATCTTCTCTAATACTCTCTTTCTCTTGATTCCCACACCCCTGCTGAATTAGCTTAAATAACACTAGTGTAATGCCCCACAAAGAATAAACACCGAGTTCTGTTTAGATGAAACCTATCTGGTTTATACTGCACCATCTTTTCTGCCATACAATCACCTGCCTTATCCATTTACTCCGATACTCACTTGTATGTGGCACCAGCTGTCATCCAGAGGTGACTACACTTGAGGTCCTACCTGCTACCTAAATTTCATTTGCAGGATCACATCCCCTTTCTTACCCAAGGTCTTTGCAGCTCATGTGTAAACAGTGACCTCTGACTGTTCAATCTCCCTGTTCATACTCCCCAAATAATTGAAGCAGCACGGTCGCTTAGTGGTTTGCATTGTTGCCTCACAGAAGCAGGGTCCTGGGTTAGATTCCAGCCTTGGGTGACTGTCTGTGTGTTGAGTTTGCACATTCTCCTTGTGTCTGTGTGGGTTTCCTCCCGGTGCTCCGGTTTCCTCCCACAGTCCAAAGATGTGCAGGTTAGGTGAATTGACCATGCTAAATTGCCCATAGTGTTAGGTGCATTGGTCAGAGGGAAATGGGTCTGGGTGGGTTACTCTTTGGAAGGTTGGTGTGGACTAGTTGAGCTGAAGGGCCTGTTTCCACACTGTGGGGAATCTAATCTAATCTGAAAGTCTTGCAGCCAATCTGTGACACTTTAGCACCAGTGAGGCAGTATATCATCCATGGCCACAGGAATGATTATCTGTTCCGTAAATTATAACTTCCCTGTACCTTCTCACTATTGCTCTTCCTTTATTCTTCAGAGACATAACCTTGGAGAATCAATGGCCTCACCAGCTTCCAAAATGGAATATTGATGTATGATCATGGTTCTAGGAGATTATGCACTAATATTTTGTTTGGACTATTCTTCATGACCCTTAAGCTAAGGATGGGAAAAGTATTGAGTAGGAGAAAGTGAGGACTGCAGATGCTGGAGATTAGAGTGGTGCTGGAAAAGCACAGCGGGTCAGGCAGCATCTGAGGAGGAGGAAAATCGATGTTTCAGGCAAAAGCCTTCAGCAGAGTATTGAGTAGTCCATGCTCCATCTTAAAAGCATACTGTGCTTATTTTATGCTTCCATTTTAAATGTCTGCAGTATTTGCACAATTATCAATAAAACTCTCTATCTAAACTTGATGTATTGTGTGGCATACAATACAATCAATACACTTGGATTAAGTTCCCCGCCATCCCAATGCGGCATTGTATTTTCTCCACATGGGGAAGGGAAGTGACAACTATAGAGTAAAGTTTGCATAGACAGTTTCCAGAATAAACATGGATATTGGAATTTATAGCAAGAAAAGTTGATATAGTACACAGACACAAAAAATTTTATATTTATTACTGGTTAGCAATTTGTTGTAAAGTGGTATCATGTTAGAGAACTTGTTGATTCTAAATGTAGCACAATGAGAAATAGAATGATCAGCTTAGAACTGTAGGACACAGTATTAACATAAATAGTCTCCATTTAAGATGAAGATGAAGAGGATTTTTTTTCTATCAGAGGTTTGTCAGCTTTTGGAATTCTATTCTCCAGAGAGTGGTGAAGACGGGATCATTGGCTATTTTAAAAGCAAAGGTAGTTGGGTTCTGGACTAACAGTGGGGAGAATGTGGGGTTGCACCCACAGTCAGACCAATCACTATCTTACTGAGTGACAGGACAAGAGAGAGGGCAGAAGACCTCACCCTGCTCTGATTTTAGATAGATTGGAAAGGATAGATTGAGGAGGTTGGTACTGTTCTTCTTGGACAGAAGAAGTCCAACAGGAAATCTGATCAAGGTTTTCAAAATGAAGATAAGGCTGGACAGAGTGTTCCCATTCAGGAGAATTTAAAGTAAGAGGGTAAAGATTTAAAATGATGTGCAAAAGAGGCAAGGGTGATTTCCCACTCGCTCCCCATAATCCCTTCACCCATTATTAATTTTAAACCTGTCTAAGTCCTCCTCAAATTTATTTAGTGACCCAGTGTCCATAGCATTCTGAGGTAATGAATTTCACATATTCAGGACATTTTGACAGAAGTAATTCCTCCTCATCTGGTTTTAATCTGCCAACCCATGGCCTTTCCTTGAAATTACAAATATTTTCTAGTGCTAATCTGCCAATTCACAACATTATTAATTTTAAGTTTCAAGGTACAAAATTGATTAGCTTCTCATTGATGGTAAGAATTTGTGATGTAAATCCACCAGGGCACAATCAACTTTTGATGCTAAGGTTATATGAATCCAGTTCCAAACCAGCTATTAAATATCAAGACTAAATTGGAGTATAAATATTGCAACAAAAATTGCTGCTAAAGGTGTACCCTAGAACTCTGTGGGAACTGAGGGAAGTGATTGCTGGGCCCCTTGCTGAGATATCACAGGTGTTATGCCAGAAGACTAGAGATTGGTTAATGTGGTGCCACTATTTAAGAAAGGTGGTAAGGAAATGCAATGGAACTGTAGACCAGTGAGCCTGACGTCAGTGGTGGGCAAGTTGTTGGAGGGAATCCTGAGGGACAGGATTTACATGTATTTGGAAAGGCAAGGACTGATCAGGGACAGTCAACATGGCTTTGTGCATGGGAAAACATGTCTCACTAACATGATTGAGTTTTTTGAAGAGGTAACATACAGGATTGATGAGGGCATGGAGTGGTCATGATCTATATGAACTTCAGTCAGGTGTTCAACAAGGTTCCTCATGGTAGATTGGTTAGCACGGTTAGATCTCATGGAGTACAGGAAGAACTAACCATTTGGATACAGAAATGGCTTGAACGGAGAAGACAGAGGGTGGTGGAGGGTTGCCTTTCAGACTGGAGTCCTGTGACCGGTGGAATGCCACAAGGATCGGTGTTGGGTCCACGACTTTTCCTCATTTATATAAATGATTTGGATGTGAACATAGGTATTGTTAGTAAGCTTGCATTGGGGGTGTAGTGTATAGTGAAGAAGGTTACCTCAGCGTACAATGGGACCTTGATGGGCCAATGGGCTGAGGAGTGGCAGATGGAGTATAATTTAGATAAATGTGAAGTGCTGCATTTTGGAAAGGCAAATCAGGGCAAGACTTATACACTTAGTGATAAGGTCCTAGGGAGTGTTGCTGAACAAAGAGACTTTGGAGTGTAGTTCATAGTTCCTTAAAAGTGGAGTTGCAGGTAGATAGGATAGTGAAGGAGGTGTTTGATATGCTTTCCTTTATTGGTCAGAGCTTTGAATATAGGAATTAAGAAGTCATGTTGCAGCTGTACAGGACATTAGATTAGATTAGACTTACAGTGTGGAAACAGGCCCTTCGGCCCAACAAGTCCACACCGACCCGCCGAAGCGAAACCCACCCATACCCCTACATTACCCCTTACCTAACACTACGGGCAATTTAGCATGGCCAATTCACCTCACCCGCACATCTTTGGACTGTGGGAGGAAACCGGAGCACCCGGAGAAAACCCACGCAGACACGGGGAGAACGTGCAAACTCCACACAGTCAGTCGCCTGAGTCGGGAATTGAACCCGGGTCTTCAGGCGCTGTGAGGCAGCAGTGCTAACCACTGTGCCACTAGTTAGGCCACTTTTGGGAAATTGTGAGCAATTCTGGTCTCCCTCCTATAGGAAGGATTTTGTGAAACTTGAAAGTGTTCAGAAAAGATTTACAAGGATGTTGCAAGGATTGGAGGATTTGAGCTATAAGGAGAGGCTGAATAGGTTGACGCGGCTTTCCCTGGAGCATTGGTGGCTGAGGAGCGACCTTGTAGAGCTCTTTAAAATATGAGGGGCATGGATAGGGTAAATAGACAAGGTCTTTCCCTGGGGTGGGCGAGTCCAGAACTAGAGGGCAGAGGTTTAAAATGAGAGAGGTAAGATTTAAAAGGGACCTAATGGGCAACCTTTTCACGCAGAGGGTGGTGCATGTATGGAATGAGCTGCCAAAGGAAGTGGTGGAGGTTGCTCCAATTACAACATTCAAAAGGCATTTGGATGGGTATGTGAATAGGAAGAGCTTAAAGGATATGGGCCAAGTGTTGGCAAATGCGACTAGATTTGGTTAGAATATCTGGTCGGCATGGATGAGTTGGACTGAAAGGTCTGTTTCCATGCTGTACATCTCTATGACTCCAATTAATCGCAAAGGCATACTTGTAAATATGTTTTGTCATCTACCTTGTATTCAGACACATTTAGATAGGTATTTCTTATCTTGCAAAACTTTTTCATGATCAGGATTCCCTTCCTATTGTTTTCAGTGGAGTTGGAATTCCACATACAGAGGAACCTCGATCATCCGGCATTCAATTATCCAAATTTCAGATTATCCGGCAAGATCGCAAGGTCCCAATGCTTGACTAAACTATGTTATCTGGAATTTGATTAACCGAACGAAATACTCCCCATCTGTATCCTTTGGATAATCAAGGTGCCTCTGTAGATCAGTGTTTAGGGGGAAATGAGGGTGATTTGATTTTGATTTTGATTTGATTCATTGTTACGTGTAACTAAGTACAGTGAAAAGCTTTGTTTGCAAGCAGTGCAAACAGATTATAGTGAGCAAGGAGATACAGACCAGAGGGTGAAAAAACTTGGACAGAGGGGGGCCACCAAGGTTACACCACACAGGAAGAACATGAGGCAAGATCACATTGACAAGATCAGCATTATGTGAAGTTAAAGAACCTATTCATCTGTCTGATAATAGCAGGAATGAAGCTGTTCCTGAACCTGCTGATGCATGTGTTCAAGCTTCTGTATCTTCTACCTGATGGAGAGCATTGCCGGGGCGGGATGGGTCTTTGATAATACCAGCAGCCTCTCCATGGCAATGAGAAGCATAAATGGAGTCCATGAATGGGAGGTTGGCTTCCATGATGGTCTGGACTCTGCACATAACCTTCTGCAGTTTCTTAGAGTCCAGGGCAGAGCAATTGCTATACCAGGCCATTATGTACCCAGACAGTATGCTTTCTGTGGTGCATCTGTAAAAGTTGGTGAGGATCCGTGTGGACAGGATAAATTTCCTGAGCTGCCTGAGAATGAAGAGACGTGGAAAGTCCGGACAAGTTATCGGTTATTGTCACTCTGAGGATCTTGATGCTCTCCACCCTCTCAACCTCAGCTCCATTGATGTAGATGGGGACATGTTCTCTTCCTTTCTCTCTGAAGTCAATGATCAGTTTTTTTTTGTTTTGGCAACTTTGAGAGAGAGGCTGTTATCATTGCACTATGTCACCAAGCCCTGTCTGATGGGGAAAGAAGTAAATTATGCAAGGTGTGACTCGCTCGTAGCAGTCCAATTGAGAAATACTGTGTCACACAAGCCTTGAGTATTGACTGGTTTACTCGTGAGCTCATGGGAAGGGACAAGGCGACGAGCTCGATCAGATGGCCACTAGTCACTCTAAAGAGTGTTGCATGATTATATTGGTTACAATCGATTAACAATTAGCATACTGTTAATTGATGGATGATGAGCAAGCTAGGCATCTTGCCCAGTCATTAGCATCATTCATGCAATGTCTGGACAGTGTCAGTTAGTAGCTGATAAGCAGGTGTTAGTATACAATAGATCCTTGTAAAGAGAAGAATAGCCCCTGCAAGGAAAGAATTCATTTATCAAGTATCAGTACAGCTGCAAGGCAAACCGTCTTAGTTGGGCATGGGAAAGCATTTAGCAAGCAGGCACTAAGATGGGATTCAAAATGGTTTCCAGGCTTTTAACATGTGACAAATTGGCTGCCATGAAGTTAACAATTCTCCCACACTCTTATTGTTTGCTTTTCCTCATGTCACGGTGGTGTCATCAATAAACTTCTAGATAGCGTTCATTTGGAATTTGACTACTCAGTAGTGGGTAAACACGGAGTATAGTAGGGGGCTGAGAACGCATCCTTTGGATCTCCAGTGTTTCCATGCTGTACATCTCTATGACTCTACGACATCCATTTTAAAAGTAAAAGTTGCTCAAATTTGTTTAAAATGTAATCTGCTTTTAATTTTCTTTTGGTGATTGTAAATCACAAATCCTTACAAATTACCTGAACATATCTGAATGCTAAAACATAACTCCACATTACTTTAAAAATTAATCCTTCTCTCTTGTCAGACTGTTCCCATTAAAGCAGGTGTATCCTGCCACACTTGGTCAAAATACCATGCCAGTTTAGGAATACTGCTCCTTTCAAAGTGTCAACGTATTCTCATGGTCAGTTTTTGCCCTCTGCTGTTCGCAAACCAATTCCCTGTTCAATAGAACCTCTCCTGCTTTTGTGCACACCCTTTTTCATGATCTGTTTGTCTCCACTTCAGAAAAACAATGAGCATTTTTCCACATTCAGATTGAAGTTGGGCTTGGGTTTCTGTCCTTTTATAATGCTATACTGATAAAGTTTGATACTTTCAATAACAGAAACTCTTACCTGCAAGTAGTGATCAGTTGGTTGTATGTGACCATCAAGGAGACATCTTACACAATCTCCTCAGCCAGATCATAGACTTCTGTTGAACTTCTAATGACCACTGCTGCTATTCAGTATTGCATTTCCAAGATTTTATGTGAAGTTAATATTCCAACAAATTTAAAATATATTAATTTTAATCATTACATTTTATTGACATTTTCGATTCCTTCTTGTTAAATTTGATGCTAAAATAACTTTTATAGTTAACTCTCTGCGCGTCAATTCTTTTGACTCAACCTTTTCAAAGTTTCTCTCTAAAACATACCCCTGCTGATAAGAGAGGCAGCCAAACTGCCTGTAGTCTTTATCCTCATCAGCCATTAGTGGATAAGAATGGCAGGCTCAGATCTCTTCCTAAATTTTCTGTTCAGGTTATTGACCCATCTTTCACCATTTACAGGCGATGGAACCATTTCTACTTTTGTTAAAAAGCATATTCATAACAGCATCACTATGGATACCTTTAATCAACTGGTTCAAATGTGCTATGACATATCTCTGGAACATGTGTGCATTGTGGTTCTGAGCTAGGTACACTACCAGTGCACCACAAGAACCGTGCACCACCATTACACACAGCCTCTGCATTGGTACCCTGACCATCACAACAACAATGGCCAATCTAGCTCATTGTGAGTTAACTCAGATTTACCCTCTCATCAGCCATCATCACACAACAATCATCAATTTGAGGAAGCTTTAATTTGATGTTCAGGCCAGTTTTGTGAGAAGGAGCACTTTCAGGTATAGGGGTCACTTTAAAAAATGACCCAATATTTGGGCATATAGTGGTTACGACTCATTTATGCCCAAATTTTCACAATCTGATGAACTTGCTTGTGCTGAAGTTACATGTGGAATTAACCACAATATAACATTTAACCCGGGTTCAATTCCCGCCTCAGGTGACTGACTGTGTGGAGTTTGCACGTTCTCCCCGTGTCTGCGTGGGTTTCCTCCGGGTGCTCCGGTTTCCTCCCACAGTCCAAAGATGTGCAGGTCAGGTAAATTGGCCACGATAAATTGCCCGTAGTGTTAGGTAAGGGGTAAAGGTAGGGGTATGGGTGGGTTGCGCTTCAGCGGGTCGGTGTGGACTTGTTGGGCCGAAGGGCCTGTTTCCACACTGTAATCTAATCTAAAACATGAAACTCCAGGCTTTGAAGTAAATGGTTGTAAACTGTTCCATTTTAACCAGAACAGTCTAGAATTTGAATTTCTGAAATGTAATAATTTATTACTCTATATGCCCAAATGTAATAATTTAGTATATTTCATTACTTTAGAGTTTAAAATGTTGATTCATTAGTTAATAAACGAATCTGCAAAATCATAGCCAATAATCCAGCATCATTCTGCTTCTATTCGGCCTCCTGGTTAAAACGTGGCTACCCATTCAAGGGAGTAATAATGTTGCAATGAAGATTCACAGTGTTGTAGTTGTTGACTTTCACATTTTGTCATCATGAATGCACCAAGTGCAAAGAGTCGTGCACCTCAATCTGCTTAGTTACTTTTAGATCAACCCATTTTAAACTAAAGCTGCTGATTGGGTTGGCAGAACATCAGTCATAATGGATTAGTGACTTGTTTATCAGTGCTGTCATTTAGGTCACTGTGTGGTATTACTCAGAAAGCTTTTTCTAAGTATGACAGTGTTAGCTTGACATTAAACCAAGTTTGCTGCTGGCTGAAACTTAAAAACATTGATCTTCTGAAAGGCTGAGTTAGAAACCCAATTTGACTTTACACTATAATTTATACAATAAATTGAAACAAATTAAAATTAAAATTAAATTATAAATTAAAGTGCAGCTTCTTTTTGCAATAAAGGAAACTCAAACCCTGGCCAGGATTTTATAGGTCCGTTGCAGATGGGCTGGAAAGTAGGAGAGCTGGTTAAGTAGCAGAGGAAGGAATTGTGTGGGAAGCCTGTCTTTCTTTCAATACTGAAAGAAGGGAATGACAGTGATTCAGACACCTGGCAAAAAGAGCTAGCATTTTACCAGCATCGGAATGATGTCATGGAGTCTGAAATAACTTCATGAAGCCCAGTAACCTATCATCATCTCACCCTTTATTTACACATGCATCGTACATGACACTAACCCAGCTCTCTCAAAGCCAGCTCTTAGAGTGAACAAAACCTCTGACACTCCTGATTATATTTGTCAGACAAGGTTCTCTGATTGGATAGGTCAACATCCCCAATCAGGGAACTCATATTCTGTGAGATCCCCATGGCTGACATCATTCCAAACATTATAGAGTCATAGATTCAAGAAACAGGCCCTTCAGCCCATCATGTCTGTGCTGACCAACAAACACCAGACTATAGTAATCACATTTACCTGTGTTTAGTCCAACACTTGCTATACCCTGCCACTTTAAGTGCTCATCCAAATGCTTCTTTTTTGTAAATGTATTTATTAGCAAATTTTTTAAAACTTTACAAACATATAAAATTATTGAAAAATACAATCAATAACAAATATTAGTATAATAAAAGAAAACAAAACACAAATTACAATACAACTATTGTCTGCTAACTACTCCAGATGCTTCTTAAATGTTATTACAATATCTGCCTCCACCACATTCTCAGGCAGCACATTCCATGTTTCTACCACCCTCTGGGTGAAAGAATTTTTCCTCAGATTCCTACTAAACCACTCACTCCTTGCCTTCAACTTATGCCCTCTAGTCTTAGACATGTCTGCTATGGGGAAATGATTCTCACCACCTACTCTATCCATGCCTCTCATAATTTTGTATCCTCGGTCAGAAACCCCCTTAGCGTCCTCTGCTCAAGGTAAAACAACCCCAACCTGTCAGTCTCTCCTGATAACTGAGACTTTCCATCCCAGGCAACACCCTGGTAAATCTCCTGTATATTCATCTTCAGTGCAATCACCTCGTATGATGTGATAGTGTAAACTTCAGAACTTTAGTAACTGTTCATGGATTCAAAGAATTAGCTACAACTCTCTCCAGAATAAATTGTTAAGGGACAACGACAAACTGTTTTGCAGAAATTGAAGTGATAAGACAGATGAGGGCAGGGCTTAGACAATAACAGTAGAGCCCTGGATAGTGTTGTTGATCAGACAGGCATAGGAGTTCAAGTATATAGTTATTTGAAAGTTGTGTCACAGATAGACAGGGTAACTAAGAAGGCATTTATCACACTTGCCTTCATTGCTCAAACCATTGCTTTTAGGAGTTGGGATGCCATGTTGAAGTTGTACAGGACATTACTGAGGCCACTTTTGGATGACTGTGTCCAATCTGATGGCCTTGCTAGAGGAAATATGTTATGAAATTGGAGAGGGTTCAAAAAAGATTTACCAGGATATTGCTGGGAATGGATGATTTAAGTTATAAGGAGATAGGCTGGGATTTTTTCACTGGAGTATTGGGGGTTAAGCAAGTGACCTTATACAAGTTTATTGAATCATGAGGGGCATAGATAAGGTGAATAGCAAAGGTCATTTATCTAGAATGGGGGAGCTTAAAACTAGGGTCCACATTTTTAAGGTGAGAGAGGAAAGATTTCAAAGTGACCTGAGGGTCAATTGTTTCACAAGGAGGGTGGCTGCCAGAGGAAGTGGGAGATGCAGGTGTAGTTAAAATTTTTAAAGGACATTTCGACAGTTATATGAATAAGAAAACTTTAGAGGAATATGGGCCAAACACAGGCAATTGGTATTAGTTTAATTTTGGAGAATTGGTCAGCATGGATGAATTGGACTGAGGAGTCTGTTTCCATGCTGTATGACTTTCAGGTTATGGGGATAGGATGGTTGGTTGTTGTGTAGTGTGGATCTGAGTAGGATGCTCTTTGGAGGGTCGGTGTAGACTTGATGGGCCAAATGGCCTGCTTCCACTCTTTAGGGTTCTATGATTCTATGACTCTGTAAGAAGGAGTCAAAGTTATATGAACAAACTGTTTTAACAACTGCTTGATAATTGGCTGTCTTATGCCACCAGGACAAAAGACTGTCCAGTAGAAGAATTAAGGAGTTAATAACTGGAAAGCTGTATCTTCAAATAGTCGATGCCAAGTGTAACAAGCAACAAGGGAGCTACTTCTGATAAGAAGGTAAGCTGCAGACTAACATAAGTTGGATGAAAGGATCATCAATAATGTCACAGCACAATGTGAAAGATAGAAAATTGTATAAGAATTCAATTCCAGGATTCCCCTGGGGCAAAGCTCCAGAGACAAAGACTGAACCCTGTACATCCAGAGACAGATACTGTTGGTTGGAATTGCAGCTAAATTCCACCAATCACCAGGTGATAACTAAATTGGGTTGTGAGGCTTTACTTGCTTACTTGAGGGTTTTTTTTTGGTTGCTACATGCAATAATTTTAAATAGTTGCTCAGTGTTTGATTGTGAGCGTTCTTAATAAGTAGCTGAATTAAAGGTAGCTTGTGATAATTTACCTACAACAATGGTGACCAGAATTGCACATAATACTCCATCTGTATTCTAACCAATGCTTTATAAAAGTGCTCTTCAATTCTATGCCATGGTTAATGAAGGTAAATATCCTATGTGCCTTTCTCACTACCCTCTCTATATGTGCTGACACATTCAGGAATCTATGGATTTATACACCAAATTGTCTTTGTTCCTCAGTACTCCCTAGAGACCTACAAGTCATTGTGCAAATCCTTCCCTTACTCGATCTCCCAAAATGCATCACTCACTCTTTTCAGGATTAAATTCCATCTGCTATTGGTCTGTCCAATTTACCAAAGGATCAATATCAGACTGTAACCTGAGACCATCCTCTTCACTATCAACAACACCACCAACTTTAATGTCATCTGCAAACTTCTAATTATACTTTCTACATTCATATCTGAGCCATTAATGTTATGTAACAAACAGCAAGTGTCCCAGCACCAATCCCTGTGGTACACCACAGATCTCAGGCTTCCAATCACAAGTAAGAGCCCTCCACCTCCTATTTGGAAGCTAATGTTTGGATCTAGTTTGCCAACCTCCCTTAGATCTCATGGGTTCTTACCTTTTGGACCAGCCTTCCATGTGGCACTTTGTCAAAGGTTTTATTGAAGTCCATGTAAATTGCTTCAGTGCACTTCCTTCATCAATATATTTTGTCACCTTTTCAAAGACTCAACTAAATTTGTCAGGATCTCCCTCCAACAAATCCATACTGACTATCCCTGATTAATCCTTTTCTTTCCAAATTTGAACAAGTATGTCCCTCAGAAATTTTTCTAATAATTCCCTAGTGATTTGTAATTACCCGTCCTTTCCACAATGCCCTTCTTGAACAGAGGAACTGCATTAGCTATCCTTCTGTCATCTGTCCTTCTCTACTTGGAGATGAGCGGATACATTGAGGCTGCATCCTAGAGGCTTCTCAGGCAGAGGGGTCTATTGTTTATTGGCCCACAGAGGGATCAGTGACAATGGTAAAATACAATCCAACACCAGTGCTGAAGGATTCGCTCTGCCTGCCTGGCTTCAAGATATTAGCGACAAGTATCTAACCTTTGAGGGCATTTTCTCTTGTCCTTATGGTCTCAGCAATAGTCACCTCTGTTATTGTCACTGCCAAGGTTGCAAAGCTACTGCCCCTCTGATAGGACTAGCAACTCAAAAAAGCAGCTAGCCATTCAATGGAGAGTTCTCAAGATAATTTAAGAAAGATGCAATAATTTTATTACAAGACATCAATTCTCCTATTACAGGCTGAAAAAGTTGCAGGGTTGAGGGAAAACATGGGGAGTGGAATTCCCATACAAAAGAATCTTGTTAGTCCATGTTTTTTTTCCAGTCTGTGAACGAAAGAAGCATTACTGGATCAAATCCGAGTGAATGAAATATGACGAGCAGAACATGTTTCATTGAGGGAAGGTCATTAGGAAAATAGTGATCACAATGACATTATGTTTACAGTATTTAAGGACAGGGAAATATCTGTTGTGACCAAGTGAGGATAGGGAATCTACTCCCATCTTTGTAAACCCCTATCAGTTTCTTGCAGCATTTTCCTTAGTGTGCAGCTACCATGCTTCAATTAAAACATAATTCATTAGAAAATAAAAGAACCAATTACAAGGTTTCCTTGACTATCACAAGAGGAATCTTAATACCTATTAACCCAAGAGAAAATAATAAAATGTGACATTAAACACATGCATAATATAAGTAACAAACTTAAAAGAAGGGAAGAAGGTATCAAATATAAAAAGGAAAATAAAAAACAAATTAAATGCAATTTAAAATTCTTGAGTCTTTTAGCTGTGACAGTAAAATTTAAGTCACGATTGTCTAAATGTTGTCTCGTTTCCTCATGTCACACTACACTATAGACTCTCTCTCTCACACACACAAGCACACATACACACGCACTCTTACATGCTCACACACTCAGACCCTCTCTCATACACAGGGTCTCTCTCAAACACACACATATACACCCCACACCTACGCACACACCCCTCTCACAGGCTAATAACAAGCATACTTTACCAAGCACGCACCACGTGCAAATGCACACTCACATTCACACACACACACACTCACATGCACACACTCACTCTCTCTGGGTCTATGGGGAAAATTTGCATTTTTCAGTGTGGTATTTATAGATACATTGTATGTTTGCTCAAAAAACACACAACCTGCAGGCAGTCAATCCATATGACGTTTTATAAATTCCCATATGGAGATAAAACAGTTTGACTCAAGACTGGGACACAGACAGACTCTAACCTCACACCTTTAATACATTGTTTGAGCTGAGATGTCACCTTTTTCTAAAATAAAACCTTAAGTTATCTCAAGAATGTAACTTAAAAGAAGTTCTGGGATTTACATATTAATGAACTGAAACCTGCAACCCATTCTCAAAGATGAAAGTCTTAAGAGAAATCTAGGTTTGTTCAATATACCATTTTATTTACATGACACTATGGTCTTTTGCTGTAAGTTCTGTGTCTTATGATTCTGGCCCACTAATATATGATGAAGCAGCAGTGCTCTGAAAGCTAACACTTCCAAATAAACCTGTTAGACTATAACCTGGTGTTGTGTGATTTTTAACTTTGTTCAAGCCAATCCAACACCGGCACCTCCACTTCATTGTTTCCTCAACAGGAGCAAAATTGTAGACTTCCAAAGTTCTTCATGAATGGTTAATTTTCCAAGTTGCTTTTTCACTGGCCACTGACTTTAAAAAGTATTTAAGGACAGGGAAGTACCAGGGAGAGAGAGGGGAAGCTTTTCAAGTTCTGTTGTTATGAATCCATATTCTTCTCTCTCTTCTCTGCCCAGCAAGCTACTGAAATAAATTATTTGTCTCTTCCCAAGTCTAGCTACTTTACTTTTTAAACAAGCTGAAGACTCCAGAGGCAATCTTTCATCTCTTCTTGTGAGAATTATGACTCAAGCATCAAATAAACAGGTGATCCAAATTTTTAAATGCTGAATTAGATTTATTTGGGTGAAATAGTAATTTCAGTGCAACTGATTTAGTATATTCCATATGGATTCCCTAGACTTGCCTCAATCTGTGGTTAACTGATCACAGCAGCCATTTTAGATCAGCATTTTTCCTCCTTAAAAATTGATGCAGTCTAGGAAGATCGCTGTTACTAAAATCAGATGTTGAAAGTTGAATATCAATTGTCCATGTTTACCCTTATTGTGACATGTAAAATAGGAAAATATCCAGCAGCAGTTAATTTTAGTGAATTGAAAATGGAAACAGTCGATATGGATTAAAAGAATAAAATTCTAACAGTAAATTGCTGGGCTGGAAACAAGATAGAGAGAAGTGTTTTGATCTTCACCAGCACAGAAGCTGTTCTTCTATTCTTTGTAGTTAAAACCCATTTTAAATCTGAAGAAAACTAGTTTATCTTTCCTTCAGCAGTTGTGTAAGGTGTGACTTTAACTGATAAGTCACACGCCTTTTATAAGTGAACCAGACATCGTGTGTCTCTTGCAATCCAGTGGAAACATACGGAGATAAATGACTGAAAAGCAGCACAATGATCAACATAAGAAGCATACAGATCATCTCGGCAACCCATTAATAGGATCCATTAAACTGATGCCCAGTATTTCCTCTGCTAATAACTTATTTTTCCCTGAATGCTTGTGTGCAATATGTGTAAGGTAGAGTTATAAGGGGATTAGAGTTTAACTTATAGTGCTATATGCTGACAGTTTATAACTGTTCACCTGTAGCTAAAGTCTAATTATTCTAATAAATTGCAATTTTTGTTAAGCACAGAAACCTGGTCCACGCTTTCTATCAACTTGAGTCCAAAAACCAGGTAAATTGGTAATGAGGTAAAAGAAACCTTTAATTTTTGTAACAACATAGGGAGTAGCAGGGATTGATTTCCAGTGCGCTACCCCAGTGAGTTAGAATCATAGAATTCCTAGTGTGGAAGCAGGCAATTTGACCCATCAAGTCCACACTGACTCACTGAAGAGCATCCCACCCAGACACACCCCACTATCCTATCTCTGTTACCCTGCATTTCCTATGGCCAATCCACCGAACCTGCATATCCTTGGACACTATGAGCAATTTAACATGCCAATTCATCTAATCTGCACATCTTTGAAATATGAGACCAGAGCAGTCGGAGAAAACCCACACATCGATGTGCAAACTCCACATCATTCAAGGCTGGAATGAAATCCGGATTCCTAGCACTGGGAGTGCCAACCACAGTGCTAATCACTGAGCCATCATGTCACCCTGGTTGTGATACCTGAACTTGTCTTGCTCTCTTCCTTTCAGATGCTTTTTAAAACCAACCCTCGTGACCAAATATTCTGGTCCAATGATTAATATGTTGTTTTGTGATTCTGTTAAATTTTGTTTACTAATTCTCCCACAAAGCATCTTGAGTATTTCATGACATTAAATAAATGCAAGCTGTTATTGGTGTTACTAAAAACAACTTACAATGCATATAATTACCATAATAAAAATAAAAGACTGCAGAAAAGTTAAAACAATTGGAGAAACACAGAAGATCTGGCAGCTTCTGAAGACAGACAACAAGGAGTTAATGTTTTGAGTCTGATTTGACTATTTCTCAGAATTGAACGGGTTTGGAAAAAACTTTTCCCTCTCCCCAGAAATGAAAACAAGACGTTAAGAATGATGAGGGAAGAGTCAGGGATGGACCAGGTGAAGGCAAGAGAAGAATGGAAAATGGAAGCAAAATTCATGATTTTTCCAATTCCAGATGATAGCAGGAAGTAGCACTGATGACATGGTCAATGCACCAGAGAAAACATGGTGGGTTGGACCCCGAGTAGAACTGGTTCAGGGAATGTTCCATGCACCCACATGAGACAGGTATAGCAAGATCCATGCAGGTGCTCATAGGCACACCTTTGAGTTAAAGAAAAATTGTGCAAAATAGGAACAAGCACAGCCAGGTGAAGGAGGGTGGTGGCAGGGGGAGACTGTCTAGGCCTGTTTTCAAAGAAACGGAAAGGTTTCAGGCCATCCTGATGGGGATGGACATTTATAGGGCCATCACATCACAATGGTGAAGAGAAGGCAGCTAGAACCAGAACTGGAAGTTATAGAACTGATGTAAAGCATCAGAAGAATCACAAATGTCAGTGGGGACAGACTGAACCATGATAAATTAAGTATAGAGTCAAGATAGGAAGAAATAAGTTCATTGGAGCAGGCTAAAATGATGGATCTGCTGGGGCTACAGATAAATTTGCCTTCTTGAGTGCTTCAGCATTAACTCATATCAACTCATCTAGTTAATTTCAATTTCAGTAACAAATTATATTTCGGCTTTGGGATTTAACAGAGGAGAAAGAAATAATGGTGACTACTTTTAAATCTAACTTCTGTATTGATCCTCTCCCACTCAGAAATCTCGAGATAACAAATGCCATGGAAAAGGTTAAAGCAGAGTCTGTGGCAGACAAAGACTTCATGCAATTTGTCACCACACTGTGACATTTAAGATCCATTTAAGTCTGCACATAAGAACTACAATTCTAAACACTGCTGGACCTCCTACTGCAACAACAATTTTATCGCAAATGTTACTATATAATTCTGTGAAGACATTCATGTCAAAAAAAAACAAGACACTTAGATAGCCATGAAACCTGTTGTAATTAAAAGACAAGCAAGTAGAAAATCTATTATGGACCTTAGTGAGAGGTTAATAAGTTAATTGAATTGTATATGCTTCTGAATTCTTTATGCCATTCTATCAATGTTGCAAACTGGACACTCAAATTAAGAGTTGATGCTGTGACTGGACTTTTAACAGACATTTGATAAAGCAGCAGACTTGGTCGCAGAATTGAAGCCGATGGGATAAAAGAACAGCTATCTTGTGCACTGCAAGATTCCACAAAGAGCAATGATATAAAGAGCCTGTAAATTTATTTTAGGGTTGTTCAATGAAGGGTGAATATTAGCCAAGACACCTAGTCAACTCTAATGAATACCATGAGAACTCGTACATCTACCTGGACAGTTAGATGGGGCTTTGATTTAACATTTATCCAAAAGGCAGAATGTGATGTAAAGAAACATTATAACAATAAATTTTAAAAATTTTAAAAAAGATTCATTGAAGTTAAAAATCTAGCCTGAAGCATGTTAAGTTGCTGGCATATATTTGCTATGATATCCTTCTTTGTCTTGAATAAAGGTTGAGGAGTGACCTAACAGAAATCTTAAAAATTATAAAAGGTTTTGATAAAGTGAGTACTGAGAAAAATTATGTTCTCTGATGGAGAAGGTATAACTCAAGATTATCAATATTAGACAACCACTGAAAAATCCATTCAGAAATTCAGAAGAAACTTCTTTTCCTGCACAGTGATAATACAGAGGACTGATTACACCAGGAAGGAGAATGGTTCTGTCTTGTAATCAGTGACATTAGGCTAATGCTGCTACTAGTGATGTGGGTTCAAACCCCACTATAGCAACTGGTGGAATGGCAGATATCCCATCTAGTTTGACAATAATCCTTTTGTTTCGAATACATGATTCCAGACCAACAATATTGTGTCTAAATCTTAACTGCTCTCTGAAAACACATGTCATTCTGCTCAAGGGCAATTAAGGAACCAGATCTTCTCAGTGATGTCCACATTTTGTGAAAGGATAAAAGAAAGGCAGTGACAGAACAGATACAGTTACTGGAAAGACAAAAAGAACCTTGACTGGAGGACAACGACCAACATGGACTGGTTCAGCTAAATGAATTATTTCTCTTTTGAAGAAGGGTCATTAGACATGAAACTTTAACTCTGATTTCTTTCCACAGATGCTGAGATTTTCCAGCAATTTCTGTTTTTGTTTTAGATTTCCAGCATCTGCAGTTCTTTCAGTTTTGAATGACCTATTTCTGTGCAATGTTTCCTGTTTAATCTTATGTAAAATGATGCTAAGATCACACATCATAGCCAAGTCAAAGTGGATGTCGTGTGAACTCTCAAACATTTTTTTTCACTTAAGTATTACATGCAGTACTGTGGTAATTTAACCAGCAGCACGCCTGTGTTTATGCTCTGCAAAAAGCCTCCTCTCAGTCTATTTATCTAACCGCATGACATTCTTGTGTGTCTCGTTCTAGCGTGCATTTGTCTAGCCACCGCTAGATGCAACTGTGCTGGCTGACTCAACTACCTCACTGGTAGCAAGCCGCATTCTTAAACCCACCCGTATCTCCTGAATTGTGTATTGAATTTAAGAGGAATTACCTTATTTTAAAGTTTTTGATTATGGCCTCACCATCATGTGGGGAGTTTTCTTTATGCCTATTCCAATAAACCCATTTCTAATCTTAAAAACTTTCCTTTCAGTCTTTTCGGGAGAGAGAAAAAAAAGCCTTGGTCCCATATTATACCTGATCATTCCATTGAATTAACACATCAATGTTATTTGACCAACTGATCTGTGCAGACCTCCACTATCCCTCTGCATCTAACCATTATGTGTTTCTTGTGACCTTATGTACTTGTCAATTTTCCCTTCAAATGTGTATGTTGTTTTGTGCAGGTTTTGATTTGTAATCTGTAATCGAGAATAGGCCTATCGAAAATAAAATGTTTCTTTCGTTGGGCGGGGATGGGTAGAAGAGGCAATGAGTGGGCGAAGGGTGTATGGGATGCTATTTATTTGCAGGGGTTGAAACTGATGGCTGACTGACATTGCTACCAGGTTAAAAATGGCAACATAGTTGGATCGTGTTGCCAGTGCTGACGTCCAAGCCAGTAACTTGTTGCGTCGTGTCCTGGTAACAAAGTATCGGCGCAGTCCAGAAGAGCTGGTAGTGAGCAGATGCTGGTTGAAGTTGCAATGTGTTTAATCTCCCACAAGATGGGTGGAGGTAGCTGCTGCTGAGGGGGACAGCGCTCTGTCATTTTAAAATAAATCCCACCACAGTTAATTGGAAAATATATAGGCATTGCTTTCAGAACAAAGGCTGGGAAAAGAATGACGGTAGCGAATAGCGGTGACAGCGAGAAGAGAAGCTTGGTCAATGCCGACATGGAGAGAGATCAGGAGATGTTTCCGGACGCTGCAGACGGCTGCTGTTCCGGCACCAACGGGGAGCTGCAGCCTGAGACACCGATGGAGGCCGAGTCTCCGGCCGGGGAGGCTCCAAGCGGCTCCGGCCAGCAAGTCCACCTGCACTCCCATCTGGACGACCTGCCCACCTCCACCATCGCTTGCAACGTGGACGAGCGGGTGTTCGTGGACGCCTTGTACCGGGTAAGCGGTCTCCCTTTCAGCCTGTGCGCCGGAACACTAGGCCCCTCTGTGTGTGTGTGTGTGTGTGTGTGAGAGAGAGAGAGAGAGGAGCAAGCATCCCTGAGCCAGGCCAGGGCCAGGAAACCAACCTCGCTGCTTCCCTCACACCTGTTCACATTTAGTTCAAAACATAATTGAGCTGTTTTCGAAAAGACTTGGTTTTTACAACGTCATGGAGTTATGTAATCTTGCAGCAAAAAATAGCCCAACGCTGGTGACTTTGAGAGCACAGTATATAACTCATAGAATGCAACAGACTGAAGTATGCCAGTCATTCCACCACCGCATTTATCTTTGTTTTTAAGATTGCAAAATTCGTGTATTAGCCTTGGATAATGGTGCAAATCTCCCATTTTTTTTGGATTGCGAAAATGGAAAAAGAGTTTTCTGATTCTATAACTTATTCAGGTCTCCAGACAATTAATCATATTTGATAACCTTGCTGAGACTAGTGATAATTCTGAATTGGTATGGGAAGGAAAGAAAACGCGTTTGATGCAGTGGACTAATCCAGACAGAGATTAAATAGTGAAGTTTTTTTTTCTGCCTCTAGATATAATTAATACTAGTTACAATTTAGTACAAAGATGTTCTCACATTCCTATGTTGAACTAGCCCTGAAAGGTGAAAATCTGTTGTGAATCATACCAGTGAGTTATCAATAGTGGGAGTTGAAAAGTTCATGGCTGTGTTGAACTAATGTTGGTCAGTGATTGAAAATACAGAGTTTGTTTGTATAAAAGCCACGAGATAACCTTCAGACACTGTAACCATAAAGTAAATTGTTGATTTAAGATTTTGCACTTACATTTAAACCTGTTTTTTGCTATTTTCACTTTTATTGATATCCTATTAGTTGTATATCCGTATGGACGATACATTCTTTTTCTGAAATTAACTCTGAATATATTGTAGGAAAAACTGTAATTTACAGTACGTTTCTCCCAATCTCCAATAAGTTTTGCTCTCATTATTTGTGCCGCCACTGACTTAAAAGCTTCCTTCTCCGCAAACCAAGCTTAGAATGATGGTGCTCCTGGATAACTGTTTACAGTTCAAACGGTCAATAGTGTGCACAGTATTTCACCTTAACTTTAAATTAATCAGCAATGATTATTAAATACATTTTAATAAAGTGTGCTTTTTTGGAAAATCTCCACTATTTACTTAAGCATGTACAATAATTTTAGTTACAGAAATTGTATTACCACACTTAACATTTTATGGACAAGTTGACAGTTTTTTTTATCAGTTGTGATTTTATTTTAATTAATTGAATGCTGTTATAGAACCAGAACGGGCGCTTATCATCTTAGTAGCTTCAGAGTTGGCAGACGTGCATTACACTATTGATTTCACTTAATTGGTCCTGTCAAGCAAAGTCAAACTCTTTAGAAAAAGTATAAGCAGACATCACAAAACTATGCTTTCAGATGTCTAAGTGCCAGTTAAACTTTAATGATGGTGAAAAGCTGATGGGACATTGGGCTGTTTGCCATAATCAGAAATACTTATTGATTCATTCAAAGTTTGTATTGGACTGATTATACTACAGGTAAAAAATGAGGTCTGCAGATGCTGGAGATCACACTGAAAATGTGTTGCTGGTTAAAGCACAGCAGGTTAGGCAGCATCCAAGGAACAGGAAATTCGACGTTTTCGGCTTGTGCCCGAAACATCGAATTTCCTGTTCCTTGGATGCTGCCTAACCTGCTGTGCTTTAACCAGCAACACGTTTTCAGCTGATTATACTACAGCCAATGCAATAAACTGCTTTAACCCAATGGTCTCCATCTACATCTGAATATACAAAATGCTTGTCAGCTCAGCTACTGTGTCTTTGCCTGGCTTGCATTTTTTTTCATCCATGTACGACTACATTATTGGAAACCTGAAATATATTTGACCTGTGGAGTATGTTGTGTGAAGGGCTCCTGCCAAAGAACATCGATTTTCCTGCTCCTTGGATGCTGCCTGACCTGCTGAGTTTTTCCAGCATCACTGTAGTCTTGACTCTGATTTCCAGCATCTGTAGTTCTCACTTTCGTCTTGGTAATATCTTGGCCAAGTAATTATTGTGTTGTTCCAAGCTGTATTTGTTAGCATTTTGTGTGCATGTACAGGCTCTGGATATTATTTCAAGTGCTGTTGGCGATCCTAAGGAAAAAAGATAAATTGAAACAGCTTAAATTCTGTGGGGTTTTTCAGAATGAAATATATCAAAAGATGACATTTATTCCACTTAAACGCAGATGAATTCTTGATCATTTTACAATGTAAACAGCAATCAACATGGATTCTAGAGAGGATGAGTTGGTCCAGTTTATATATACTTGACTACATTTTTTCCCAACTGAACTGTATAAACCACTATAACCTTGTGTGCCTGAACTCCAAAAATAGATACAATGTTGCATACACAGCAGATCGGTGGCAGTTCTGAGTTAAAGCATGGAACTGGGTTATGATACAGACAGATTAGGAAATAGCACATTATGGGCAGAATCGAATGAAGGTTTTGGAATAAGGTTGGAGAGCCCTATGTCCTATATCTTAGAAAAGTCCATCATTCTGGACTCCCTGCTGTAGGAAAATTGTTAATATTCTTGTGAGAAGACTTGTAGCTCAGGTTGTGGATCAGGTTGTAAGTTGGCTCAGATAAAGCGCTGATGTTCTGCTGATGTGGTAGCCAACCACAACAGATCAAGACACATAAATAGCAAACAGGACAGAACATCAGCGCTTCATTGGAGGCTTGCTGATGATGTTACCTCACATGGTGACAAAACGTCTGAGAACAAGTCTACCAGCTCAGTGAGGGAATTTACAACCTAAAGTTGTTAAACTTGAAAGGGTTTAGAGAACATTTACAAGGATGTTGAAGGGTTTTGTGGGGGTGGGGGGAGTGGGTTACTGGCTGCTGTTGGTATTATACCCTGCCTAAGGCCTTGAATTATGTGAATGTTGAAGGGATTCACAGGATGACGGCCAGCAACAAAGGCAGAAAGGTGGTTTACAGCAGGCTTCACTCTCTTCCCTCCTCCTCTTCATTGTCGGGTTCCTAATCACGCACTGCACCTCTTAATAAGGAATCTTCTGCAGGATGTTGCAAGCAAACCTGCATCTAAAGGCAGCCTGCACTGGACTTAATTGATGTGGGGTGAGGAAAGATGCTACAGTCCTCATCCACCATCTTTCCACCTGATCAATGGCTCCCTGCCAGCAGACTAGGCGCAAGACAGAATTCCGG
Source organism: Hemiscyllium ocellatum (assembly GCF_020745735.1). Classification (NCBI taxonomy): domain Eukaryota; kingdom Metazoa; phylum Chordata; class Chondrichthyes; order Orectolobiformes; family Hemiscylliidae; genus Hemiscyllium; species Hemiscyllium ocellatum. Next base: position 79,352,722 of record NC_083412.1, read on the forward strand.
GTCGAGAGTATGGTACTGAAAAAGCACAGCAGGTCAGGCAGCATTGAAAGAGCAAGGGACTTGACATTTCTAGCATAAGCCTTTCATCAGGAATATGGTAGAATCTCACCTGACATACTCAATAATTCAAGGTTTGAGTGTGAGAAGCCTTTCCAATTTGTGTGCATGGCACAGTTTCCAATATTCAGTTTGCAGATTAAATCAAGGGGATATTTGAATCTAAGGAGACAGCTTTTAAACTACAAATTGAGTTGGGGAAAATATGTAGGTGATCACAAGGATGGCACAGTGGTTAGTACTGCTGCCTCGCAGTGCCATGGTTTGATTCCAGCCTTCGGGTGACTGACTCTGTCTGTCTGGAGTTTGCGTGTTCTTCCATGTCTGCGTAGGTTTCCTCCGGGTGTGTTGGTTTCCTCCTGTGGTCCAAAGATTTACATGTAAGATGGATTGGTCATGCTAAATTTCCCAGAGTGCCCAGGGAGGTGTAGGTTGGATGGGTTAGCCATGATTTTTTTTTAAAAAAAGACAGGAATGGGCTGAGGGTGGGGGTCAGAGTGGGATGCTGTTTGGAGGGTCAGTGAGGAGTCAATGGGCCAAATTACCTCTTTCTGCACTGTAAGGATTCTATGATTCTAAGCAAAATTTAACATGAAATACTAGACCTAAGACAATGAATAAAGGAACAGTAAGCCATTCAGCCTTATGCCACAATGGCTGATCTGAAGTTCAACTCTTGCTCTGTATCCCTAACACCCTTGCAGGACAAAAATCACATTGATCTCTCAATCACTCATTTTAATTGGCCCAGCTTTAACAGCCATTTGGAGGAGAGATTTCCATATTTCTGTTCCTTTTGTTTCTGAGTATGTACTTTTTGATTTCACACAAGTTCTAGTTCAAATTATTAAATTGGCTTTTTGCTCAGTGTTAACTCACCAGAGCTTGTCAGTATCCTCTCTACTAAATCAATAATTTCCAACAGCTCCCCTTACATACCTCTCAATCTTGAATCAAGGGACTACATAAGAACATTTTGCAATAAAAACCAAAAAATGTTGGAGAAATTCTGCTAGTCTGGCAGCATCTCTGGAGAGAGAAGCAGAGTTAATGAAGCGTTCAAGTCCAATATAATGCTCGTTCATTTCCAAAGAAGAGTCCTACTTGGAAGTCATACATGAACTTGAAATGTGATCTTAGCTTTTCTCTTGCCATAGATGCTGCCAGACCTGTTAAGTTTCTCCAGCACTTTGTTTTGTTTCAGATTTCCAGAATCAGCTGTACCATGCATTTATTAGAACATTTATGCAGCGTATGCTCATAATTTAGTCATTTAAACCCTGAAATCACCTTGTAACTCTACACTGTATCCCCTCATGGATGTTTCCCTAAATTCTGCGCCCAAAACTGAATGCTGTAGTCCAGATGGGCCTCCAAACAACTGAAGCATCAGTTCTTCACTTTGTAACCTGAGATAAAGGACAGAAATTGCACTGAACCTTTTTGATTATCTTTTAGACAACAGAGTTCTTTGTTAGTACTGTTGAAACAGCTCACAATGAAATTGTAGGATATGTAGGGTTTTTTTAATTGGATCTAGTACTCAATAGGTTCAATCATTGTGAAACAGCAGTCATCAAAATATGTAGGCTTTCCAATTAAAATGGAAAACCACTGAACTAGTTCCCAAACTGACTTCTGTGCAGGCTAGAAAAGTTTGACAGTTACATCTTGAAAGGAAATCTGGAGATAAGTATAAGAGGCATAGAAAATGGGTCACTTGTCCCTTCAAGCCGGCTCTACCATTCATCATGATCATGGCTAATCATCCAACTCAATACCCTGATTCTGCTTTCTCCCCACACTGTTTGATCCCTTCAGCCCTAAGAATTACATTAACTCTTTCTTGAAAACATTCAGTGCTGTGACCTCAACTGCTTTCTGTGGTAGTGAATTCCACAGGTTCCCCTCTCTCTAGGTGAAGAAATTTCTCTTCATCTCCGTCCTAAGTAGCCTACCCTATACCGTTACATTGTGGCTCCTGGTTCTGGACTCTGTGGTCATTGGGATCATCCTTCATGCTTTTACTCTGTCTCGTCCTGTTAGAATTTTATATCTCAATCTTCTAAATTCCAGTTAATATACTCTGAACGACAAAAACTCAGCAGGTCTGGCAGCATAAGGTTAGATTCCCTACAGTGTGGAAACAGGCCCTTCAGCCCATTAAGTCCACACCGACCCTCTGAAGAGTAACCCCCAGACCCATTTCCCTCTAACTAATACACCTAACACTAAGGCCAATCTAGCACGACCAATTCACCTAACCTGCACATCTTTGGCCTGTGGGAGGAAACCCACGCAGGCACGGGGAGAATGTGCAAACTCCACACAGTTGCCCGAGGTAGGAATCAAACCCAGGTCCTTGGTGCTGTGAGGCAACAGTGCTAACCACTGAACCACCGTGCCACATCTGTAGGGAGAAAGTAGAATTAATATTTTGTGACCAGTGACTCTTCAACGTAACCCTTTTTTATTACTAGTCTTTGTTTCCTCTTTTGAAAAATGTGGTGCTGGAAAAACACAGCAGGCCAGGCAGCATCTGAGGAGCAGGAGAATCGATGTTTCAGGCATAAGCCCTTTTCCTCTTTGTCAACTCTCTATCCAAGTCAGTACACTCAGATGAGATGTGATTTGTTAGAGGTGTACAAGATGTTGAGAGGCATAGATAGAGTTGATAGCCAGAGACATTCCCTCAATAGAAATGCCTATTACAAAGCGGCATAGTTTTAAGGTAATTGGAGGAAGGTTTAGGGGGATATGTCAGAGATAGGTTTAGATTAGATTAGATTAGACTTACAGCGTGGAAACAGGCCCTTCGGCCCAACAAGTCCACACTGACCCGCCGAAGCGCAACCCACCCACACCCCCACACCTACCCCTTACCTAACACTACGGGCAATTTAGCATGGCCAATTCACCTGACCCGCACATCTTTGGACTGTGGGAGGAAACCGGAGCACCCGGAGGAAACCCACGCAGACACGGGGAGAACGTGCAAACTCCACACAGTCAGTCGCCTGAGTCGGGAATTGAACCCGGGTCTACAGGCGCTGTGAGGCAGCAGTGCTAACCACTGTGCCACCGTGCCGCCCATAGTGTGGTGGGTATGTGGACTGCACTGCCAGCAGTGGTAGTAGAGTCAGATACACTAGGGACATTTAAGCGACTCTTGGATAACCACATGGAAGATAGCACAATGACGGGTATGTAGGCTAGTCTGATCTTAGAGTAGGATAAAAGGCCGGCACAACATCGAGTGCCGAAAGGCCTATACAATTCTCTGTTCTACCACCCCAATCCCGTGTTCTTTAATTTTGTATGTATTGTATTCAAATAACCTTGAGTATTTATGGCTCTGAAGGAAGCCATTTCTTGTATTGTCTTGTTCCAGCTGAAAAAGAACTATGCAGTCTTATTCTATTTTCCAGTTTTTATTCCACAGCCCTCCCTACATCAGAGCATTTTAATTAATACCCAATTATAGTTCTCACATGATAAGAGTATCTGTCTTTCCCAAACTTTTCTGTCTAAACTTTTAAATTTATTCCTTCTGATTATTGACCTCTTTACTAAGAGAAATGGATCTTGCCTGTCCACTCTTTCTAATTTTACATACCTCAATTACATCTCTGACAAAGCTAAAACAACTAAGAGAAAGTGAGATCAGAGTCGAAAAATGTGGCATTGAAAAAGCATAGCAGGTTAGACAGCATCTGAGGAGCAGGAGAGTCGCTGATTTAGGCATAAGCCCTTCATCAGGAAAGAGAAAACAACCCCAGTCAATCCAATCTTTCCTCAGCTAAAAATTTCCGCTCCTGACATTTTCATAAACCTCTCCTGCAGTCCTCTGTCTCACAATCACTGTAAAGTGGTAAGCAGAGCTATATACAGAACTCTAGCTGCAGTTGGACATACAACTCTGGCAGAACACTCCTTTTTTTTTAATTTACTCATGGGATGAAGGTGTTACTGGCTAGCCCAGAATTTATTGCCAATCCCAGAGGGAAGTTCAGAGTCGCCCACATTGCTGTGGGTCCAGAGTCACATGTAGGCCAGACCAGGTAAGGATGGCAACTTCCTTCCCTAAGTGACATTAGTAAGCCGGAAAGGTTTTTATGACAATTGACTTTTGCTTCAGTGTCATCATCAGACTCTTAATTCCAGATTTTTATTCAAAAGTAAATAATAAAAAAATCTGTCATAGCAGGATTTGAACCTGGGTCCCCAGAACATTACCTGCATCTCTGGATTAACAGTCCAACGATAATACCACCAGGCTATTGTTTTCCAGTATTTTTACATCTGTGTCTTGGCCAATAAATTTCATGTGCCTTTTTACCACTCGGATATGTCAGTATTAAGCAAACTTATAGTCTCACATCACGATTGATAAATGAAGTATAGACTCTGTGTATTTGAAGGTATGTTACAGGGTTGCTCAGTAGACCGATATACTACCAAGTTCTAGCAATTGTTGTTACAGGAAATCACACTATAGGCCAAACTGTTCAAAGGCAGCTGTTCACGTGTGCTACATTCCTAGTTACTTCCTCATCAAGATATTCCCTTTTTAAAGTTTTATTTGTTCACATGATGTGGACATTACTGGCTAGGCCAGCATTGATTGCCCATCCTTAATTATCCAAGTAACAGATGAAAATCAATCCTGTTTATGTGGTTCTGGATGATATGACATCACTTATCAATTATCCTGAGGCATTCAGAAATCTCTGAACATGCACTTCAATATCCCTCTCTTCCTCAACACTTTTCTCAGAAACCTAATATTGTGTATTCCCTCACTCTCCCCAAATACATTACCGCACATTTCTTCATACTGAATTCTAATCGCCATGTTTCACTCCTCACCTGACACATCCATTGATATCTTTCTGCAGTCTTGCAGCTAACTTCCTGGAATCTGCCACCCAACCAATTTCTTGTATCATCTGTAAACATCAACTTTATGCCTCCAACATTTAAGTCTAAATTATTGATCTAAATCTTTGTAAATGAAAATGAAGGATTTTGTACAGTTTCCAGTGAAGTCCCACCTGGAAACAGCCTTAAAGTCAAAAATGCATCCATCAACAGTTACCCTTTGGCCCCTGCCACTGAACCAATTTTGGAACAGAAATGTCACTTGCACTTACATTTATGGGCTTTTACTTTACTGACCAGATTGCTAAGGATCTTGTCGAAAACCTCACTGAAATCCATAAAGCTTATGTAAAAAGCATCGTGTTCATCAGTCCTCATCCTTAACCCATTGAAAAAAATTCAAGTTAACACAATTATCTCTTGACAAATCCATGCTGACTGTCCTTGATTAATCCATGCCTTTGTAAATAGCAATTTGTTGTCCTTCAGAGTTTTTTCAAATAATTTGTTCGCCATCCGGGTTAGGAATAACTCCTGTTTTAAACAATGATACAGTGCTAGCAGTCTCTTGTTACAAGTGCAGTGCTGGAGGACTAAGGAGGGATTGGAAAGTTATGATCACAGTCTGTTTTTCTTCCCTTGCTTACCCTAGTAGCCTGGAATACATTTCTTCAAGACCTGGTGAATTATCCACTTTCACCGATCATGAATAATGTAATGTTTTTTCCCTCTTTTTGTTATACCGTCCAGTATTTCACATTCCACCACTTTGACAACAGTGTCTCTGTCATACCCTTCTATTTTGAGAAAACAAACAGCAAGTATTCATTAAGGCCTATACCCACATCCTCCACCTCCACACCTAAATTATTGCTTGGACTCTAATTGGCCCTATTCTTACCCTAGTTAGTCTTGCTTTTTGTGTTTATAAAAAGCTTTGATTTTTCCTTGATTAGTTTTGCCAATATTTTGTAATACCCTCACCCGACTTTTTTTCTTTTTTTATTTCACTGCTGCATTTTGAATTCTCCACCACAATATCTGCAGTATTGAGCTCTCACTGTCTGATTTGAGCTTGCATTATTTGTCTTACCCTACTCTGTATTTTCTCTGGCATCCTCCCATTGAAATATACACCACTAATTACCAACCAGTTTATTTGTCTATTTTTTAGTCTGATTTTTCAGGCTTTCAATCTTGCTAAATAATCCTAATTAATGGATTCCTACCTCCCTTCTTTGTGGAAACATCGTACCAAACTCATTCTATCCTCCAATTATATGCCTTTCCCCCTTGTTGCTTGTTTTACCGCTCAGCTTTGTGAAACCACATTTCCAATTGGTATTTTTCAAATTTAAATATTTTACTCTTAGTCTGTGTCCTTTTCTATAACTGCATTAAATCTAAATCTAACTGAATCATGATTCATACCACTAAAATATTCCCTCACCCTCATTCACCTTCCACTTTCCCTGCATCATTTCCTAAAACTAAATCCAAAAGTCCAATTGTTGACAGTTTCATATGGCAGTAAAAGTTTTCTTTAATACATTTTAGAAACTCTGTGTCCCCGATTACTTTAGCAAGGGTGCAATGCATGTAAATATTCAAGCAGTTGAACTCTCTGACTACATCTGTCCTGTTTCAGGACCTCAGTAATTTGCTTACATGTTGGCTTTTCTATCTCCTTCACACAAGTGAAAGGTCTACACTATACGCCCCAAAATATCATTGTCCTTGTTGGTTTTTTCAGTTGAATGCATATGCTGGAAGGGTAACCTGAAGAAGTGGATGATGTGTTAAACAAATAGTTTATATTAGTATTCACCAAACAGAAGGAGTTGTTGGAGGATGGGCTCACAGAAGAGAACGTCAAATTTCTAAGCCAAGTTGCTTTTAAAAAGGAAGAAGTGTTGTACATCTTAAAAAGTATTAAGATGCATAAGTCCCTAGGTCCTAAGGGGATCTATGTCAGAATATTGAGGGAGACAAGGTAATATATTGCTGGAGCATTGACAGGCATCTTTCTATCCTCTTTGGCCACAGGTGGATTGGAGATTAACTAATGTTGTCCCATTGTTTAAAAAGGGTAATGGATAATCCAGGAAATTACAGGCCTCTCAGCAGTGGTAGGGAAATTATTGGAAGAGATTCTCAGGGGCAAGATCTATAAACATTTTAGAAGCAAATCGACTGATTAGCAATAAACAGCATGGTTTTGTGCGGGGAAGGTCATGCCTCAGTAATTTGATCAAGTTTTTTGAGGAGGTAACAAAGATGATTGGTAAGAGAAAAGTGATTGATTTTGTCAAAAACTGAAGTCCGTGTAGACAAGGCTGCTCATGGCAGACTGGTACAAGAGGTGGCAAGATGGATACAGGTCTGACTTAGTCATAGGAGACAGAGGGTTGCTGTGAAAGGATGCTTTTTAGAATGAAGGGCTGTGACTAGTGGTCTTCCACAGGGATCAGTGCTGGGACCACTGCCGTTTGTGATCTATGTAAATGATTAGGAGGAAAATGTGGCTGGTCTAATTAGTAAGTTTGTGGACAATACAAAGATTGGCGGATTTGCGAATAGTGAAGAGGGTTGTCTGAGGATACAGCAGGATATAGATCAGTTGGAAGCATGGGGAGAAAAATGATAGATGGGGTTTAAAATGGCAGTGATGCATTTTGGAAGGTCAAGAATAGGTGAAAATTATACAATGAATGGCAGAACTCTTAGAGTATTGATATGCAGAGGGATCTGGGTGTGCAGGTCGACGTCACTGAAGGTGGCAGTGCAGGTAGGTAATACATTTTAAGATGCACACACTTCTTCCTTTTTTAAAAGCAATTTGGCTTAGAGTGTCTGGCTCAGACACTCCCTTCTCTGAGACCATCCTCCAACAATTCCTTCATTGGAAAGGGCATTGAGTGTAAGGATAGGCAAGATATGCTGCAGCTTTGTAGAACTTTAGTTATACCACACTTGGAATATGGTGTACAGTTCTGGTCACCACACTACCAGAAGAATATGAATGCTTTGGAGAGGGTACATAAAAAGTTTACAAGAATGTTGCCTGGTGTGGGGGAGATAGATTTTATCTATGAAGAAACATTGAATAGTCTGGGTTTGTTTTCACTGGAACGCAGGAGATTGAGGGGTGACCTGATAGAAGTTCATAAGATTGTAAATGGCATGGATAGAGTGGAAAGTATAAGGTTTTTTTCCCAGGGTGGAGGGGTCAATTACTAGATGAAACAGGTTCAAGGTGTGGGGGAGAAATTTTAAAAGAGACTTGCAAGGTCTATTTTTCACACAAAGGGTGGTGAGTACCTGGAGCACGCTGCCAGAGAAGGTGGAAGCAGACACAATAGCAGCGTTCAAGAAGCACCTGGACAAATACATGAAGAGGAAGGGAATTGAGGGATACGGCCCTATATGTGAAGACAGTTTGAATATGGAAGGGCAAACTGTGCCTGCATAGGTTTGGAGGGCCAAACATTCTTGCTGTATTGTTCTTTGTTTTTTGTTCTAACCAAATGAGATTATGTCTGCTATTCTCCTTTCCATAATTATGTCTTCAACCATTATTGCAATCTCAGCCTGCTCATGCCTGCTTTTCTGTCCAGTCTGAAAACCATGTAATGTTCAAATACAGTTCCTTCCTTCAAGCCATATTTCAGTAATAGTTATGATATTATACTTTGTAGCCTTTGTTTATCTGCCTTATTCAGATGACACTTTTTAGAATTAAAATTAGAATTCCCTTTGGGTTTATTGTCCCATGTACTGTCAAGAGTACAATGGAACATTCACAAAGTTACCACTTACGGCACTATCTTAGCTGCAAAGGTAACTGGGTACAGATTTTTAAGAATCAATTAGAAAAATAACAAAACCAAAGGTCCAACATTACAGACCTTCACACCATTTTAGATGAAAACTTTAAGAATAAATTAGAATAAAGAAATTTTAAAAATCAGAATTACAGTCCTTCTAAGTAGAGAACGCTGGGCAGACTCCTGCATTAATGTATGAAACAAATCAAACAAATGACTGATTCAACATCCATTTCCTACTCTTTCTTTTTTATGCCTTTCAAACTTGCTGAATAATTTTTTACCTCTGTTTCCAGCTTTGCTTCTCTCCTTTGTGAATTTATGCTCATGTTCTTAATCCCCCGCCCAGCCAATCCAGCAGCTGAAGTAAACCACCCCTGAATGATATTAGTCCCTCCTGCCCTGTTAAAGAGCACCTCATTCATTTTTTACATGTCTTGCCTTCCCCACAACATCTCCCATTGATGTGGGAACCTAAAGTCCTCCTTCATGAACCATCTGTCCAGTTACAAATTCATCAGACTTATCCTCCTGTTTCTGTCTTTATCAGAGTGTGACATTGGGTGTCATACAGTGAATGCTGTCTATCTTTGTTATAATTATTCAATTCTTCACTAATTCCATGTAATTTGTGTGTAGGACCTCCTCTCTCTAGAGCAACCCTATGGTCTGGCAAGACTGTGATGACTGGATCCACAACTAGAGAGGCAGACAAACATTTTTTTTCAGCCATGGCAACAATTTAGGAATACCTTCCAGGGTCAGGGTAGAGGCGGAGTAGGGGAGCGTAACAGCCAGAGGCTGATGTCTATATAAGTCTAGTTCAGTTTAAGGGAAAGCATGATGAGGTCCTGCAGGCAACTTACAGGGAATTAGTAATGAATTGAATCATTTGAGCAAATATAGACAGTGATCTCTTTATGGTGCCAAATGTCACACTCTAATAAATACAGAAAGAGGAGGATTAGGCTGATGAATGTGTGACTGGAGAGTTGGTTCATGAAGGAGGACTTTAGGTTCCTACAGCAATGGCAGTAGTCAGAGGGAAAGTTAAGTTATGTAAAAAAAATAAGAGGTGCACTTTAACAGGCCGGGAGGAACTAATTTCATTCGTGATGGTTTACATCTGCTGCTGGATTGGCTTGGCAGGGGGATTAAGAACCCTTACATAGATTCAGAAAGGAGAAGAGCAAAGCTGGCAGGTGGAACTAGATTGGGCTGGGATATCTGGTCAGCATGGACGAGTTGGACCGAAGGGTCTGTTTCCGTGCTGCTCATCTCTATGAGAAGGTAGAAAATTATTAAACAAGTTTGAAAGGCATTTTAAAAAAAGAGTCAGAAATGGATGTTAAATCAGTTGCTTTTATTGGATTTCATCTACACTTCAATATGCCTCATATGCAGGAGTCTGTCCCATCTTGTCTGCTTAGAAATATTGTAATTCTGAACTTTATATTTCTTTATTCTTCTAATTTATTCCTAAGGTTTTGTACCTAAGATGGTGTGAAGATCTGTAATGCTGGACTTGTTTATTTCTTTATTTTTCTAATTGATTCCTAAGAATCTGTACCCAGGTACCTTTGAAGCCAAGGTGGCACCGTAAGTGGTAACTTTGTTTCGTGTAATCACATGAGTTCAATGGAAAGTTCACAGTCACCCCAATCTAATGAAAAAGAGTGATGACTGGTGGTGATTTAACCTGAGGGCTATCGAACCTCTGGCCAGGGGAGAAGTTGAGAAGGAGAGTCCACCACGGTAACCTCAGCCAGGGTGGGAATCGAACCCATGTTGTTGGTATCACACTGCTGCATAAACCAACAGTCCAACCAACTGAGTTAAACCATTATAGAATCCCCAATAGAATCCAAATCTTCCTTTTCTTTCTTAATTTTGTATGATTCAGGTGATTTAAATTTTGAGAAATGCATTTCCCCTGTATTATTTATATTGATTAATTTTAAATCGGTGAATGACTCTTATGAACCCAAGGATAACCAGAGATGGGCAACAAATGTTTGCTTTGCCAGTGATGCATGACATCCCACGAAATAAGTTTTTTTTTCAAAAAAGGTACTAAGAAAGACACTTTTAAATTGATAGAAGAAGCATGCTGGCCAGTATGTGCCTCTATTGCACTAGCAGGGAAGTTGGCCAATGGTTGTTAACTGGAGGTCTATAGTTCTCGATGAATGCTGCTACCATGTTCAAGAAGGTGAGCATGCCAGGTGAAGCATGTACAACAGCACCAGGTCAACATTTCAGTTTCAGTTCATGTTGTGTTTTCCAAGTATACACATGGAGTTTCAAAACTTCAACTTGCTTGTCATTTGGGTTTTAAAACTCCCTATTACTGAAATGTGAAAGACAACCCTTTATCTAATGTTGTTTTCCCCCTTTTATCATTTTTATTGCTCAGGTCTGATGCACTCGTTACCCTCTGTCATTCAGCAGGCATAAACCTCCTCATTAGCAGGCATGCACAGTGAATATTGGCAGAACGTTTTTGGCCTATCCAGAGCCTACCCATACTTGGGCAAGTCTAACCATCTCTATTAACGGAGGCTGGGATTTGACTGGGACCTTGATGTCTGCATTGGTATTGTAATAAAATGGGGAGTGTCGTTAGTCCCTGCAATTATTGTACATCTATAATTTATAATTTTGCCTTTGTGCTTCAATCCTGTCAGCATTTAATGTTATCAAACTTTATAAGTACAAAAAAAATTAGAAATGAAGAACTTTTGTTATAAGGGGAGATGAGAGGAGTTGGTGGTGGTCTTTTTAGAATAAAGAAGATTGAGAGTAGGTTTAAAAGAGGTGTTTAAAGGGTATTGATTAGTTAAATGAAAGAATCTGTTTCTGGAAAGGAAAGGATCATCAGAGGACACTGATTTAAGATCATCAATAAAAACACAAAAGGATAGCAGGTTTATAGATCCACTGTTTACTACATTTACAATTTTTGGTTGTAGGATAAAGCATCATAATACCATAAAGAAGCAAAAAATGCTGCAATATCTGTAGGGCGCCCCAAGATATTTTTGATTGACAGTCTCCACAAGCATGCTTGGTGGTCTTTTTTGTTCCTTCTACCTTGATTGAGGGATCCTGGCTCTCAGTGCAGTTTAAACACTGATACATCTTCTCAAGGGTGGATGGAAGCCAGAAACCCAGTGACAGTTGTGGCTCAGTTAATGGTACTCTTGCCTCTGAGTCAGACAATTCCAGATACAGGTCTTGCTGCAGCCCTTAGGCATACAAGTTAGAGCTGATGCTGCATTAACATACTGAGGGGAGTGGTAGGTTAGCACTGATGCTAGATGCCAGATGAAAGATTCATTCAAACATTATGATCAAGTCAGAACATCCAATGCTGCTTTGGTGGTCCTGTGTCAAACTGACTGACTAAGTCTTCACATCAATATTCTGGTTTTATATTTTGCTCATTGAATCTTCTTTGTTGCAATCAACTGTTCTATTCAACTTCATTGAAATGTGTGAACACTTTTGCTTGTTGAAATGCATCAAATCTCATTTCAAATCATAAATGATGGATCAGAATCACAGCTTCCAGTTGTAGGTTTCTACAAGAGCGACTAATAAATCTACTGCTGTAGTGAATACGAAAAACTAACTGTATTATTCATTTAAGCTAACCGGGGATGATAAACGGGATACGTTTAGTTTAAATTTTGTCATGCACTATTATGAAGAGTTTATAGCATAATAAAAGTTTAATATTTGTGGTAATTCTCTAACATGTATACCCCACAATGCAGTTTCCATATTTTCTTTTATTTATTCATATGGGTGTTCCTGGCTGGCCAGCCTTTATAGCCTGTCCCTTCTTGTCTTTAAGGTGGTGATGAACTGCCTCCTTGACTCGCTGCTGTCCATTTATTATCGATATGCATTCCATTAGAGAGGAATGTCAAGATTTTGACTCAATGACAGTGAAGCAATGGCGATATATTTCCAAGTCTGGATGGTGAGTGGCTTGGAGCAGCATTTGCAGGTCATGGTGTTCCCATGTATCTGCTGCCCTTGTCCTTCGAGATTGAAGTGGTCATGGAAGGTGGTGTTTGATGAGCCTTGGTGAATCCCTACAGTGTATCTTGTAGGTAGTAGTAGCAGTGTGTACTGAGTGTTCTTGTTAGATGGAGTGATTGTTTGTAGATGCGGTGACATTCAAGTGAATTGCTTTGTTCTTGAGTGTTGGGAGTGCAAGTGGAAAATATTTCATCGCTGTCCTGACTTGTGCCTTGTTGATAGTAGACAGGATCTGGGTAGTCTGGAGGTGAGTTACTTTCTGCAGTATTCTGTAGGACCTGCTCTTGTAGCCATTGTTTTTATATGGCTAGTCCAGTTCAGCTTGTGAATGTTGATAATCCCCAGGATATTGATAGCGGAGGATTCAGCAGTGTTGATATCGTGAGGGTCAAAGTGCTATGGATTTTCTCTTATTGCAATGTTCATTACCTGGCACTTATGTGGTGCAAATATTACTTGCCCCTTGCAAGCCCATGCCTGGACATTGAACAGATCTTGCTGCATTTGAACACGGACTGCTTAATGTAGATGATGGTGCCCCCACCCCTCACTCTGCCCACCCCATGCTGGAGTTAGTTTGCTCAATTGGTTGGAAGGCAGATTTGATGGTCAGAATGAAGACTACAGCATGGGTTCAATTCCCACACTGGCTGAGGCTACTATGAAGAACTTTTCTTTCTTGTCCTCTCTCCTCACCTGAGGTTAAACCACCACCAGTCATCTCTTTTGAAAGAGCAAGTGTCCTACAGTCCAGCAGGAATTTGGCATCTTACCTTTATAGGAGATTTCTTAAATTCGTCAGGAGGAATTATAGCATCTCTGTCCAAATTATGTTTCAAGAACTTTTTAAATTTTGAATCACATCCTGCAGTGGTTTTCACACACGTTATTTAAATAGGTTAAATTGTACTTTTTCTTTGCTGCAGTAGATTTAAGGAATGATGCAGCACAAAACTCTCGGTTCCTGATGAGAGGAGATTGTACAGGATCTGAAGCAGGGTCAGCAACTCTCCAACACTACAACTTTCGAGTCTGGATACAGTTTAGTTTTTAATCCTGTGGGAACATGGGACATCAGTGGTACTGATGTGATCTCACACAGTATAAAAAGCTGGGTTTTGAACAACACTCAAAACCAAACCACCGCATTCAGACAAATGGGATTAGTTCAGAATTGGAAACTGTTGAATTTTGTACTGTTGTCGTGAATTTCTTGAAGAGAAAGTGAGGACTGCAGATGCTGGAGATTGGAGTGGTGCTGGAAATGCACAGCAGGTCAGATAGCTTCTAAGAAGCCAGAGATTCGATGTTTCGGGCAGGAGCCCTTCATAAGGAATTTCTTCAAGTTAGGAATGATGAATGTACGGATGGATTTCAGCTTCAAGAATAGAAGTAATCTCTGGAAGTCTTTAAGAGGAAGCTTTGTATAGAGTTTGTATAGGTGTCACTTTGACTCAGTGATGGCTCAGTTTCTTCCAAATCACATCAGAATGTCGGATATAGATCCTATTCTAGACAGATGAGCACATAATTTAGGGTGGCACTTCAGTGAAATACTGGACAATTCTTTTTGAGGTATTAACCTGAAACCTGCCTGCCCTGTGCAGTAGACAAAGAAAGCCCAGTGGCTGTCATGAAAGGAGACTCATGGTGTTCTCCTGATATCCCGAGCAGCATTTATGCATTGAGCAACAGAAAGTTTATCTCCTCAAATGACTCCTTGCTCGACATGGGGTCTTGCTGATGCACTTTCAATAGTGGATACTTTTCAAAAGTGCTTCATTGGTTGCTTGTGAAGCATTTTGGAACATCCTGAAGCCTTGACAATAGGTGCAGGAGTAGGCCATTCTGTGATTTGCCTGATCTTCCTGAGAAGAGTGCAATTAATCCCTTGATCACTTGCAGCTCTCATGTCAGTGTCTCAAAGGAGTCATAAATGAATGATTTGGAGATGCCGGTGTTAGACTGGGGTGTATAAAGTTAAAAATCTCACAACACCAGTTTATAGTCCAACAGGTTTAATTGGAAACACATTAGCTTTCGAAGCGACGCTCCTTCATCAGGTGATAGTGGAGGGCTCAATCCTAACACACAGAATTTATAGCAAACATTTAGTGTGATGTAACTGAAATTATACCTTGAAAAATTGATTGTCTTAATTGATTGAAGGCTTAACAGACAATCAATTTTTCAAGGTATAATTTCAGTTACATCACACTGTAAATGTTTGCTATAAATTCTGTGTGTTAGGATTGAGCCCTCCACTACTACCTGATGAAGGAGCGACGCTCCGAAAACTAGTGTGCTTCCAATTAAACCTGTTGGACTATAACCTGGTGTTGTGATTTTTAACTTCATAAATGAATGGGTGAGCAATCCCAATGAGGCCCTTTATTGTGAATTGTGCCTGCCTTTGTCAGTCCCGGCCTAGTTCCAAAGCAGGAATTTTTGTGATAACATTCTAAATTTGGAACGATTAGATTAGATTACACAGTGTAGAAACAGGCCCTTCGGCCCAACAAGTCCACACCGACCCGCCGAAGTGCAAGCCACCCATACCCCTACATTTACCCCTTACCTAACTCTACGGGCAATTTAGCATGGCCAATTCACCTGACCCGCACATCTTTGTGACTGTGGGAGGAAACTGGAGCACCCGGAGGAAACCCACGCAGACACTGGGAGAACGTGCAAACTCCACACAGTCAGTCGCCTGAGTCGGGAATTGTTGGTTGTTTCTTAATATATCAAATGGGTTTATATTTTTTTGCTAACTCTTTAATGTGCTGAATGGTATATGCATTTTCATATCCACATTTAGCCTATGGGTCTGTGTGCAGATGAAACAAATCATTCTATCCTGAAGAAATGCAATATTATAGAAATTTGCCAAAGAAATGCAGCACTTTTTGATTAGCAAAATTGAGTTTACAGCTTTTAAACTAGAAAATGTTGAGGCTTTTTATTGTGGTATTTTCATGTGTTGACCTAGTAAAGTTCTGAATATCTATTATGTATGACTCCTTCATTAAAGCTGTATGATGCCACAGTTTGAGTTGTTCTCAAGGTAGAAAAGCAACTCGTGGAAAAATCTTTGCCGGGAGCAGATTGTTACAATGTATGTGATCTAATCGATTAGGGCAGGCATAGGTAGTGTTTTTGTAATCCAGCCCTGCAGGATATTATAAACTATGATTCATGTTTCAGAATTTTTTTTTGTTTTAGAAAAGACCTTAAGTTAAAACTGTAGATTTAATTTTACTTCTTCGCAAAATATCAAAATTGCTTCTTTTCACAGATTAAAGAATAACAGTGCACAACATTGCCGCAAGCCTTTTAATATTTCTTGGCTCAAGTCAACATCGTGACATAAATATGTACGTGTCTTACCACCTGACCATTCTGTAATTCTATGTCGGCTACAGTTACAATGGATTCTGGTACAGTGCACACAAGAGACTTTTCGGCCCATTGAGAATGTACCAATTTTTTCTGAAAAGTAGTTCCATTTCCGGGTTCTCTCTCTGTGTTGCTACAATGTTCACGCAGAGATTCCAATTCCGATCCAGAAAGAGTGCCACGGTTCCATTAACAACTGCTTCACTGCTAAAATGCCAAAAACAAACCTTTAAACTCTCCCCTGTAATCGAGCACCACTCAATCCTCATTGCATCATTTTGGCCCTTTTATTTCCTCCTTCTCTTCCCCTCAGTACTTTGTACATTCAGCAGGGTTTTCACTTCTCTTATTAAGCTGACATCTTTCTTCTGAATTCACTGTTCTTCAAGTCCATTATTCCAAGCCATTTTGCTTTGACCATCCTTTTGGAATGTTTTGAGCCATCACACTTTCAAGGATATCCAATTCTCCATAATATTTCTGCCTGTCAGCTTTCAACTCCAATCTACTGAGGCCTATTCCTGTCACTGAAAAGTGGTGTCCCCATAAAAATGTTATTTTTAGGTAAATTGTTCCCTGTTCTTTTCCATAGCTAATTTAAACCCTACAAAACTATGACCAATCTTCCCAACATGCTTCCTGGCTGTGGAATTCTTCACTTGACCCACTTAATTCCCCAAGACTAAATCCAGAACTAACTCCTTCCATAACAGGCAGGGAACATCTGGGAAGAAAGTTCCCTGAAAGTTATGCTAAACATGCCTTAAAATCTGCCCCTCCACGAACACAGGTCCAATCAGTAATATGAAGGGGTTGTGCAGATAAAGTCTCCCATTATCACCAACTCATAATATTTGCACTGTTTGTAATTTCTTTGCAAAATCTTCCCCCTCTATTGTTTCCTTCTATATGGTGATCAATAAAGTACACCGAGTTGCACAATCGCTTCTTTCTTGTTAAACTCCAACCTCAAAAGATTTTTGTTCTTTTGAGAAAATCTATGATAACTTTTGCTGTCTCTTTTTCTCTTTCTCAAATATCTTGTATGCAGAATATTGGACATCTAATGCTCCCTGTTTTATATCATTTAGCCTTATTGCAGCTTGGAAACTCTCTTACCATTGTTTTTACCTTACAGATACAATGACTGCAGATGCTGGAAACCAGATTCTGGATCAGTGGTGCTGGAAGAGCACAGCAGTTCAGGCAGCATCCAAGGAGCAGCAAAATTGATGTTTTGCGCAAAAGCCCTTCATCAGCAATAAAGGTAGAGAGCTTGAAGCATGGAGAGATAAGCTAGAGTAGGGTGGGGGTGGGAGAAAGTAGAATAGGTGAGTGGGGGAGGGGATGAAGGTGATGGATCAGGGAGGAGAGGATGGAGTGGATAGGTGGAAAAAGAGATAGGCAGGTAGGACAAGTCATGGGGACAGTGCTGAGCTGGAAGTTTGGAAGTAGGGTGAGGTGGGGGAAGGTGAAATGAGGAAACTGTTGAAGTCCACATTGATGCCCTGGGGTTGAAGTGTTCCGAGGCGGAAGATGAGGCGTCCTTCCTCCAGGCATCTGGTGGTGAGGGAGCGGCGGTGAAGGAGGCCCAGGAACTTCATGTCCTCGGCAGAGTGAGAGGGGGAGTTGAAATGTTGGGCCACGGGGCGGTGTGGTTGCTTGGTGCGGGTGTCCCGGCGATGTTCCCGAAAGCGCTCTGCTAGGAGGCACCCAGTCTCCCCAATGTAGAGGAGACCGCATCAGGAGCAACAGATACAATAAATGATATTGGTGGGTGTGCAGGTAAAACTTTGGATGTGGAAGGCTCCTTTAGGGCCTTGGATAGAGGTGAGGGAGGAGGTGTGGGCGCAGGTTTTACAGTTCCTGTGGTGGCACTCCCCACCTCTTCCTCCGCAACATTGATGACTGCATTGGCGCCACCTCGTGCTCCCGCGAGGAGGTTGAGCAATTCATCAACTTCACCAACACATTCCACCCTGACCTTAAATTTACCTGGACCATCTTTGACACCTCCCTCCCCTTCCTGGACCTCTCCATCTCCATTATTGATGACCAACTTGACACTGACATTTTTTACAAACCCACCGACTCCCACAGCTACCTGGATTACACCTCTTCCCACCCTACCTCTTGCAAAAATGCCATCCCCTATTCCCAATTCTTCCGCCTCCGCCGTATCTGCTCCAAGGAGGACCAGTTCCACCATAGAACACACCAGATGGCCTCCTTCTTTAGAGACCACAATTTCCTTTCCCACGTGGCTAAAGATGCCCTCCAACGCATCTCATCCACATCCCGCACCTCTGCCCTCAGACCCCACCCCTCCAACCGTGACAAGGGCAGAACTCCCCTGGTGTTCACCTTCCACCCTTCACATAAACCAAATCATCCACCGACATTTCTGCCACCTCCAAAAAGATCCCACCACCAGGGAAATATTTCCCTCCGCACCCCTTTCCACCTTCCACAAAGACAGTTCCCTCTGTGACTACCTGGCCAGGTCCACGCCCCCCTAGGATCCACCCTCCCATCCTGGCACCTTCGCCTACCACCGCAGGAACTGTAAAACTTGCGCCCACACCTCCTCCCTCACCTCTGTCTAAGACCCTAAAGGAGCCTTCCACATCCATCAAAGTTTTACCTGCACACCCACCAATATCATTTATTGTATCCGTTGCTCTCGATGCAGTCTCCTCTTCAACGGGGAGACTGGGTGCCTCCTAGGAGAGCGCTTTAGGGGACATCTCCAGGACACCCGCACCAAGCAACCGCACCGCCCGTGGCCCAACATTTCAACTCCCCCTCCCACTCTGCCGAGGATATGGAGGTCCTGGGCCTCCTTCACTGCTGCTTCCTCACCACCAGACACCTGGAGGAAGAACGCCTCATCTTCCGCCTCGGAACACTTCAACCCCAGGGCATCAATGTGGACTTCAACAGTTTCCTCATTTCTCCTTTCCCCCACCTCACCCTAGTTCCAAACTTCCAGCTCAGCACTGACCCCATGACTCGTCCGGACTTGTCCTACCTGCCTATCTCCTTTTCACCTTCCACTCCACCTTCTCCTCCCTGATCCATCACCTTCATCCCCTCCCCCACTCACCTATTCTACTCTATGCTACTTTCTCCCACCCCCACCCTCCTCTAGCTTATCTCTCCATGCTTCAGGCTCTCTGCCTTTATTGCTGATGAAGGGCTTTTGCCCAAAACATCGATTTTGCTGCTCCTTGGATGCTGCCTGAACTGCTGTGCTCTTCCAGCACCACTAATCCAGAATCTGGTTTCCAGCATCTGCATTCATTGTTTTTACCTTACAGATACAATGGTAAGAGAGTTTCCAAGCTGCAATAAGGCTAAATGATATGAAACAGGGAGCATTAGATGTCCAATATTCTGCATACAAGATATTTGAGAAAGAGAAAAAGAGGCAGCAAAAGTTTTCATCATAGATTTTTCTCAAGAGAACAAAAATCTTTTGAGGTTGGAGTTTAACAAGAAAGAAGCGATTGTGCAACTCGGTGTACTTTATTGATCACCAAATAGAAGGAAACAATAGAGAAGAAGATTTTGCAAAGAAATTACAAAGGGTACAAATATTATGAGTTGGTGATAATGGGAGACTTTATCTGCACAACCCCTTCATATTACTGATTGGATCTGTGTTTGTGGAGGGACAGATTTTAAGGCATGTTTAGCATAACTTTCAGGGAACTTTCTTCCCAGATGTTCCCTGCCTGTTAAGGAAGGAGTTAGTTCTGGATTTAGTCTTGGGGAATTAAGTGGGTCAAGTGAAGAATTCCACAGCCAGGAAGCATGTTGGGAAGATTGGTCATAGTTTTGTAGGGTTTAAATTAGCTATGGAAAAGAACAGGGAACAATTTACCTAAAAATAACATTTTTATGGGGACACCACTTTTCAGTGAAAGGAGTAGGCCACAGTAGATTGGAGTTGAAAGCTGACAGGCAGAAATATTATGGAGAATTGGATATCCTTGAAAGTGTGATGGCTCAAAACATTCCAAAAGGATGGTCAAAGCAAAATGGCTTGGAATAATGGACTTGAAGAACAGTGAGATGTCAGCTTAATAAGAGAAGTGAAAACCCTGCTGAATGTACAAAGTACTGAGGGGAAGAGAAGAAGGAAATAAAAGGGCCAAAATGATGCAATGAGGATTGAGTGGTGCTCGATTATTGGGGAGAATTTGTTTTTGGCATTTTAGCAGTAAAACATTTGTTCATGGAACCGTGGCACTCTTTCTGGATCGGAATTGGAATCTCTCCGTGAACATTGTAGCGGTACAGAGAGAGAACCCGGAAACGGAACTACTTTTCAGAAAAAATTGGTACATTCTCAATGAGCCGAAAGGCCTCTTGTATGCACTGTACCATTCTGTGAATTGCACTCACTGAAGTGCAACCAGGTGCAAACAAAGCCAAATTCCTAAATTTCAAACTCATGGGAACCTATTGAAACACACAAACTTAAAGATTACTCTTACTGATGTAACAATGCAATTTTAATTTCTTTCACTCAAATTGAAGCATTTTCTTCCTGTCTACTCTTGAATTATCTTATTTTTTTCCATGGGCTACCCCTTGGCTTTCTGTTTTATTTGTAGACTATGACCCATTTAAGGGCCATTAATGTTTTAAAGAACTCAGAACACCCAGAAATGAACTGATAATTACACTGTGAGATTTCACATCATTTTAAAACAAATACAAACTTCATTGTCTATAGAAAGAGAAATTAAAGCAAGCTTGATTAACTTATATTATGAAGTCAGGTCTAATTACTATTTATCCTTTTAAGAGATCTCTTACAAAATCTGATTTATTTGATTTGATTTACTTATTGTCGTGTGTATTTTCTTACAAGGTGTAATGAAAAGTGTTGCATCTTTAATGTTTCATTCACATTTCCCATGACCAATTCAAAAGGTATATCATTGCTCTTTCCAGTCCAGTTTGACTTCTTGTCAATGTTCCAGCTATTTATTGAGATTTGAGATTTCATGGGAAACCGTCCATTAACTGTGCCTTCAATTCCACTGTTGACTTTGCGACTCTTGGTTCCACAGCTCAGACCAGGTATCCCTGTGACTCCTATAGAGGACTGGAGTAAAGAGAAGCAGACGTCTTATTTTCCAGCTAAACAAAACCCTGAATAGATCTCACTTGGTGTACTGTGAGCCGATCTGGGCATCGTACCTTAGGAAGGATGTATGGGCCTTGGAGAGAACACAGTATAGGTTCACAAGAATGACACCTGCACTTCCGTTGTGAAAAGAGTTCAGGTTCTGTTACGAAAAGAGATTATACAAATTAGGCCTGTTTGAAGGGGTAATCAAATTGAAATATTCAAAATATTAACAGGAAACGTCAGGGTTTACACTGGTTGGGGGTTCCAGAACAAGGAAGCATAGTCTGAGAGTTAGGACCAGACTGTTCAGGGAAGATTAGATTCCTTACAGTGTGGAAACAGGCCCTTTTGGCCTAACAAGTCCTGACTGACCCACGGAAGCATGACCCACCCAGACTCATTCCCCTACATTAACCCCTTCACCTAACACTACGGGCAATTTAGCATAGCCAATTTACCTAACCTGCACACATTTTTGGACTGTGGGAGGAAACCGGAGCACCCAGAGGAAACCCATGCAGACACTGAGAGAATGTGCAAACTCCACACAGTTGCCGGAGGCAGGAATTGAACCTGGGTCTCTGGAGTTGAGGCAGCAGTGCTAACTACTGTGCCACCTTGCTGCCCCGTACTGTAGATTGTATTCTTCAGTTACCAGGTAGTTTTTCCCATTTGAGCTGTGCTGAATACCACTTGCCAATCTCCGACTGCATCATGGATGATAATTCCAGCATTTGCTTTACTTTGGTCCGGGTCTGAATTTATCTCTTGACTTTCAAAGAGCGACATTAAAACCAGAAGTGACGTAGTCTGTCAGCCGCTCTTCCAGACATCCCTCCCCCCACCCAATCTTGTTTGCTGACTGCGCCTTAACTGAATTTATGGCGATAAGTAAAAAGAAAGGATCTCAGTAAATTCTACATAAAGCATGTGACATTGTCATATATCATATGAGCTGAGGAAAGATAGTTGGATAATTGTAATGTCACTGGACTTGTAATCCAGAGACCCAAACTTGACGACTTTGTTAATTAGATGTTATCATGATCATGGCTGATCATCTTCTCCTGGTCTCCATTCCACTTTCCTGCCTGCTCCCCGTAGCCCATTATTACACTTTTCATCAGAAACTTACATTACTTTCTTGAATCTGTGGATTGATTCGTTCTCCACTGCATTCTGGGACAGTGAAATTCCATAATGTTGGAATTGAAAACTTGTTTCAGTAATGTTGACCACAAAGTTGTTATCTATTGTAAGGAAGGAAATCTCCCAAGTTTACCTGGTGTGACCAACATGTGACTGCAGATTTGCCACAATGTGGCTGCTTCTTTGTTCTGCTCCAAATGGCTCATCAAGCCAATTGTTTCAGAGTGATCATGGATAAGCGATTAAATGCTGACCCTGCTAGTGATGCCCACATACCATGAAAGGATTAATAAATGTCTATTCCCAGGAAGAAATATGAATTAACTTTTATTTTTTTAAAAATCCCCGAGCTTTCCTTAATTCTGCAGACATCATCTTCCAGTTCTTTAGCTAAGTAATCCCAGCTGTTTTTGTTTGATCTAGCCTTTCTAGTCATTGACAAAGTCCCAACACTTTTAATTGTAGAAACTGCAAGCTTTGAATTACAATTAGAGATTCATATAATTGTGTTAAACCAGTTTTTAGGCAAGTTGAAAAGATGTGTTCTAAATCATGTGAATTAGGCACTAGATATTTTTGACTGTGGGAGAAACCGTCTTTTCAGCTTTGCCTACTAAGTTTGTCCTCTCTGTTCTTGCATGATCCTTGTGAATCATTTTCTGTTCTCTTAGGTTGGTTATTCAAGATCTAATTTGCTCTTCAGGCAGAGTCTTGTGGATTATTTGTTTTGTTTATGCCAAAGCAGTGATAGAATTGAATGGGACCTTCTGGTGTACAGAAGACATGTCCTCAGCACACCAAGCATTGAATCACTCCATGCCACTGCATCTCCTTCAATTGTAGAACCAAATTGAATCCCAGGGAGAGTCAATATGGAACATAACTAGCATGTACCCTTTTATTTATTGAGATCTGTGATCAGCATTGGTTTTGCACCATTCAATAGCACTTGATTTATTGCCAACAACTCAAGGGTTTAAATGTTTTATAACTATTAACATCAATAAAGTAGAGACCTTTTAATTCCATTGCTTACTGACCCCTTCGTTCTGTCAAGGCTGCTAATATTTGCTTGCGTGCACAAAAAAGGCATTCTGAATCATGCTCTGGCTTAAGCTACCACAAAGTCATCACCAACAGCATGTGCTTTCACAAACACTGATATTATCAAGCATTTTAAAAAAGGGTTGCATTCTACACAGACCCTCAATACTGACAGTACTGACAAAACACGTCAGGTCAGATTCTGAACAGTTGTACATGTTCGCTGACCTTCAAGAGAAAGACAACTGATGCTGTTCACATTCTAAAATAGTGCTGTCACTAGGTTTATTTAGTGTGTTAGATTTTAAAAAAGCTTAAAGCCAAGAGGCTTTGATATTGAGCTGTGTGCTTCTTACATCATACTCTTTTTATTCATCATTTCATGTTGCTGTACTGTCAGTAACAGATCTGTAACTGCGTGTTCATCCATCACAGCCAAAGCAGGACTTCAGTCCATTGTCAGAAATCTTCCTTAAAGTTCTTTTCTCATCACCAGTTCTCAAAATGAAAGGAAGGCTAAATGGCATTGGATTATGTTCAGTTTAATCCTGTAACCATAAAGCTGTGACAAAATCCATGAAGTCTGCGCATTGAGATTTGTGAACTATCTTCAAACTGATCTGTAACCCAGATGAGATTTCCAGTTGTGTCTTGGAGTCAGAAAGCTGTACAGCACAGAAACAGACCCTTTGGTTCAACTCATCCAGATAGTCTAAATTAATTTAGTGCCAGCATTTGGCCCATATCCCTCCAAACCCTTCCTATTCATATACCGATCCAAATGCCTTTTAAATGTTGTATTTGTACCATCCTCCACTACTTCCTCTGGCAGCTCATTCCAAACACGCACCAACCTCTGCATGAAAAAGCTGTCCCTTCGGTCCATTTTAAATCTTTCCCCCCATGCCCTCTAAGCTAGGACTCCCTTACTCTGGGGAAAGGACTATTCACCCCATCCATGCCCTTCATGATTTTATGCACTTCCATAAGATCACCCCTCAGCCTCCGACACTCCAGGGAAAATAGCCCTAGAGTATTCAGATGCTCCCTATAGCTTAAACCCTCCAATCTTAGCAACATCTTTGTAAATCTTTTCTGAACCCTTTCAAGTTTCGCAACATCCTTCCTATAGCAGTGAGACGAGAACTGAATGCACGACCACTGAAAGTGGTCTCACCAATATCCTGCACAGCTGCAACATGACCTCCCAACTCATTGCACTGATCAATAAAGCTAAGCGTACCAAAAACTACCTTCACTACCTGTCTACCTGCGACTTCACTTTCAAAGAACTATGAACCTGCACCCTAAAGGTCTTTTTTTTTCAGCAATACTCCCCAGGACTTTACCATTAAATGTATAAGTCATGCCCTGCTTTGCCCTACCAAAATGCAGCACCTCACGTTTATCTAAATTAAACTCCATCTGCCATTCCTCAGCCCATTTGCCCATCAAGGTCCCATTGTACTCTGAGGCAACCTCCTTCACTGTCAACTACACTGCCAATTTTGATGATGTCATTTTAAAGTTCAATCGTTTGCGGAAGTCATTTTGAGTATCCTATGTACTAGACCACTTTTTACCCATATCTCCACCATGTGCAGTAAGGATTGGTTAACAAGATAGAGTCTGGATCAGGGGTTTGTTTCAGGTTGGAAGGACCTAGCTAGTGGAATGCCACAAGAATCAGTCTGTGTCTTAATTATTTATATTTATTAACGGAGATAGTAAATAATTCTCAATCCACACTTATACATGATCCCCAATACAGTGAGCTCCTATCTTGTGCCACAACATTGCACCTATTGAATGCTTTCTGGAAATCCAAATTATCTATCAGTTCCCCTTTATCAACATCTGGTCAACAAAAACTTGCATGATTGGGCAGTAAACGCTGCTTTACATTTGTCGTGTACTTGCAAAACAGATTGTTTAAATTGAGATTGTTAAAAATGCTCTAATAGCCAATTTCTGGGGCATCAGAAAGACTTGCTTACAGGAATAGTTTTTGCCATTGCACTTGGGAGACCTATTGAGTAAAACCGTTGTTTAAAGTAAGGAGTGGACTGAAAATTCTCTCATAACTAATGACATTCTCTGATAATCCTCAACTTCACTTTCCTGCCTTTACTCCATAACCCTTGATTCTGTTACCTATTCAAAATCTATCTATCTCAGCTTTGAGTATGCTCAACAACACAGCCTTGACAGATCTCTGTGGTAAAATTTTCACAGATTCACTATCCACTGAGAAGAATTTCCTCCTCATTTTTCTATTAAATGTGCACTGCTTATTCTGAGATTATGCCCTTTAGTCCTAACTTCTGTCAAGGAAGCAATTTTCTACCCTGTCAAATGTCCTAAAAGTCTTGTAGATTTCTATAAGGTTCTCTCTCATGCTCCGAAATTCCAACAAGTACAGGCCTAACCTACTCTATCTCCCCTTTATAAGATATTCCCTCCATTCATAAGATCAACCTAATGAGTCCTCTCTGGACTGCCTGCAATGCCAGTATATCTTTCCATAGATATGGTGCCCATAGTCTGCCCATAGCTGAGGCCTGACTAGTGCCTTGGATTGTTTTAGGAAAAGCTCCCTCCTTTGAAAACCAATTCCCTTTGAAATAATCTGACTGATATTTCAACACAAGGATGCACATTCCCTCCAGGCCTTGACTCTGTAAATCTTTGATCTTTTCCAGGAACTTTCTTCCCTGTTCTTCTTTCGAAACCGGCAAACTCTGTGTTTCTAATTATGCAGCTTCTTCATCTCTTTGCCCATTTCTGTTGAAGTTCGGCCTTCAGCTCCATGGGCTGAAACGTATTCCTCCTCCTTTTGGTTCCATTTCCTAATCCCATCTTTCTTGACTCGCTAACCATAATTTTTAAACCCAATAACTTTTTAGAATGATTTGAGTGGTTTTATTAGACGAGGGACTTTGTAAATTTGCTTGTGTTTTTTAAACAAGTTGATGGCCGATTAATTATTAGTTCATTCCACCTTCTCCTCACCCCAGTACAGTGTATGCCAGATCAGTCACCTTTTTTTTTAAATACATAAGATTAATTGGGTTTTCACTTGTTAGTGCAAGCCAAGATTTTGAGCCCTGAGTTAGAAACCAGTTTGTGTGAGAGCAGCAAATCTGTAGTGTACAGAGATGAGTGGAGAGCATGTGGATAAACATCAGTTTGTTTCTTTTCCATGTGGTATAATTTCTTAATGCAACCATGCTTTTCTCCCTCTAGAGGGACACCTTCACATACAGTTCTATTCCAAATGTTCTCAGCTTTTAAACGTGTTTAAACAAATATCTGAACCCGAAGAACAACCAGGTAGAAATAATGGCCAATTAGTCAGCAGCATCTGTACAAAGAAAATAAAGCCTTAATATTTTGTGTGTTATTACCTCATTTTTCTTTCCTCATTACTGAAAGCTTGAGAAATATCAGTGTACAACCTTGAGGACAGAGAGCACCAACAGGTATTCAAATCACAAGGTTTATTTTAAAAACAGATGAGGAAGGACACCGCTTCGACTGGGACAATACATCCACTCTAGGACAAGCCAAACAAAGACATGCACGAGAATTCCTAGAAGCTTGGCATTCCAGCAGGAACTCTATCACCAAACACATCGAGTTTGACCCCATCTACCACCCCCTGAGAAAAGGAACCAGAAGTGACTTCACCACAGGAAACGGCATCACCAACCCAAAGAAACCCAAACATATAATTAGATAGCAGGAACTTTCAGCATTGCTTCGCGTGAGGTCCACTGAAGATTTTACCTAGTAAGGTAACGAAAAGTCTGGAAATGAACCTTTCAGCTCAGCGAAAGGGCAACCTGAGCTACAAATCTTATCAAAACTCGCTAATTTTGTCCCCTTGCAAAAGAATTCAATTGCTTCTGAACTAAAATTGCTGATATATTGCCAACACAAGAGAAGTAACATTGTCTCAATAACATTATTCACTCCTCTGAATTTCTTTTGAGACCCGGACCTGAGAATTGTTGCCTACTTATTGCTCTCTGCCCATCACTGAAACTTATTGAGGAGATTACATTTTCCTGATACCATTAATAACTGCTCAATCAGTTTTAGTGGCTGCTGTACCTATGTTGGGATAGGGAAAGGGAGTTCATGACGGCATCAAAACCATTTCATCTTGTTCAAGCAAGCAAGGTTTGGTTGTTAGAAAGTGTGAAGCTGTTGTTTGTTCTCCTCTATGAAATCTAATAAGCAAGTCATCAGGCACAAAATTGACTCTTTGTTTAAGCAAGAATGTCCTAACTATGTAGTTATGCTGTTGTAAACTTGTTGCACACCTATTGTTAAGTTCAATGCAGAGAGCATGGTATGGTGACTTAAAACTTTTCACTGTTTTTGTTTTATAAGAATAGACATGTACATAGATCCCTGAAAGTTGCCACTGAGGTTGATAGGGTTGCTAAAAAGGCATATGGTGTGTTAGCTTTTGTTGATAGAGGGATTGGTTTTTGAACCACAAGGTCATGCTGCAGCTATCCAAAACTCTGGTGTGGCCACTCTTGGAATATTGCATAGAGTTCTGGTCACCGCATTATAGGAAGGATGTGGAAGCTTTGGAAAGGGTTCAGAGGAGTTTTACTTGAATGTTGCCTGGTATGGAGGGAAGGTCTTACAAGGAAAGGCTGAGGTACTTGAGGCTACATTTGTTAGCGAAGTTGTTGTTTGAGAGGTGATTTAATTGAGACATTTAATCAGAGGGTTAGATAGCGTGGACACTGAGAGCCATTTTCTTCAGATGGTGATGGCCAGCACAAAGGGACATAGCTTTAAATTAAGCAGTGATGGGTATAGGACAGATGTCAGAAGTGACTTCTTTACTCAGAATAGTAAGGGCGTAGAACACACTGCCTGAAACAGTAGTAGACTCACCAACTTTTAAGGGCATTTAAATGGTCGTTGGATAAACGTATGAACAAGAATGGAGTAGTGAAGGATAGATGAGCTTCAGATTGGTTCCACAGGTTGGCGCAACATCGAGGGCCGAAGGGCCTGTACTGCACTGTAATATCCTATGTTCTAGAGATATGACAATAAACTTCTATTCTAACCTGAAAAGAAAGTAACCTACAAACAATTAAAGGAATCAGTGAGCAAGATTTCACTTTGTTACATTATACTTTAGAGCACTGGAAAACAAGTACATTTGATCCTGATTCTCTTTTTCAAGTTTCCTAAAGTTTTGACTTTCTTGATTCACTCCTTCAGTTAGTAAGATGCCTCTGAAAGGTTCTCTGCTCAAGCCCCACTCCAGGATCTGAGCACATAGATCAAGGCTGATGTTCTAGTGCACTTGGAGGTGCTGACTGTTGGATGAGATGAAAAATGGAGGCCTCATCTGCTGACTCTGGACAATGTAAAATTCACTTGGCACTTATTTGAAAAAAAAGGGCAGTTAATCCCACTGTCACAGCAAATATTTATCCCTGAATCAACATCTCAGCAAAATGAATGTGGTCACTGATGCATGGCTGTTTGCAGGAATGTCAACTGGGTGGCATGTTTCCAATATTACACTGGAAATACATTCTGAAATGTAATCACATTGGCTGAGAGTTAGATTCGATTAGATTACTTAGTGTGGAAACAGGCCCTTCCGCCCAACAAGTCCACACCGACTCTCCGAAGAGCAACTCACCCAGACCCATTCCCCTACGTTTACCCCTTCACCTAATACTACGGGCAATTTAGCATGGCCAATTCACCTAACCTGCACATTTTTGGACTGTGGGAGGAAACTGGAGGAAACACGGGGAGAATGTGCAAACTCCACACAGACAGTTGCCTGAGGCGGGAATTTAACCCGGATCTCTGGTACTGTGAGGCAGCAGTGCTAGCCACTGTGCCACCGTGCTGCTCACAAATTAGTTTGAGTATCTGGTTCCCACTTGAAGTGTGCTGTTCAAATGCAAGTCTGTTTATGTTTCTCTACCTTTTGTGGACTGTTAAAGTTTTAAAATGAAACAAAAAGGTTTAAAGAATACTTTTTTTCCCCTCCCTGTCCATTCCCCATTAAAAGTTCAGAAGAGTTTCTAAAAGAGGTTTAATTAGTTCTTTGATCAACATTTTGGCAATGTGTTTTTTTTTCTCTAGGTTGAATGTCTTCAAGTTGCACTGCAGAATGTTGTTCTAGAAAACCACTTGATAACAATCGTATGTGAGTAGTTTGTGTGCAGGTGATGTGATGGAGCAGTGGAAATACCAATTTTCTTAAAGGAAGTGTAGAGTCTTTCAACAAACATTCAGCAAATTGAAAGCATCAAACATATTCTGGATCAGTGGTGCTAGAAGCGCACAGCAGTTCAGGCAGCATCCAACGAGCAGCAAAATCGACGTTTCGGGCAAAAGCCCTTCATCAGGAATAAAGGCAGTTCTCTCCACGCTTCCAGCTCACTGCCTTTATTCCTGATGAAGGGCTTTTGCCCGAAACGTCGATTTCGCTACTCATTGGATGCTGCCTGAACTGCTGTGCTCTTCCAGCACCACTGATCCAGAATCTGGTTTCTAGCATCTGTAGTCATTGTTTTTACCTAGCATCAAACATATTAAGAGGCAACATTTTTGTCAATCACATGAAAAGGATTTTGCATTACCTGCTCAATTACACATTTAAATTGGCTTTTACTCATAGTCACAGAGATGTACAGCGGGGAAACATTCCCTAGTCCCATTTTCCAGCATTTGATCCACATCTTACTCAGGCAGCATTTGGCCTGACGGTGAATACCCTTGCCAACTTTTATAGGTGCGCCATCGAGTGCATTCTGTCTGGATGTATCACTACCTCTTATGGCAAATGTACCATTCAAGATCTGAGATGGTTACAGAGAGTGGTGAACTCAGCCCAGACAATCACAAAGGCCACCCTCCCATCTCTAGCATCTGTCTACTAGGCCCGCTGTCAAGGAAAGGCTGCCAGCATTCTCAAAGATCCATCCCACCCTGGCAATGCTTTTCTACAACCTCTACCATCAGGGTGAAGGTCCGGAAGCCTGAACACACGCACCAGCTGGTTTTGAAACAGTTTCTACTCTACTGGTGTTAGAATACTGAATGCACTCTCAGACTCTTAGTATTCGCTGTACCTGTATTATTGTTTTGCCGCTGTTTACCTATTATTTACGTCTCTATGCTGCTTAACTATGTGATCTACCTGTATTGCTTGTAAGACAAAGTTTTTCACTGTGTCTCAGTACACGTGACAATAAATTCAGTTCAGTTCAATTCAATATCCCTCTAAATCATTCCTAATCATATACCCATCCAGATGCCTTTGAAATGTTGTAATTGTACCAAACTCCACTACCCACTGCATGAAAAAGTTGCCCCATAGGTCCCTTTTAAATCTTGCCCGTCTCACCTTAAACCCATGGGCTCTTGTTTGCTACCCTAGGGAAAAGGCCTTGGCTGTTTACCCTATCCATGTTCCTCATCATTTTATAAACTTCTATAAGATTCCCCCTTAGCTTCTGACGCTATAGGGAAAAATCCCCCAAGCCTACTCATCCATTGCCTATGGCTCAAACCCTTCAACTCTGGCAACATCCTTCCTTTAGACTTGCACAGAAAAAATGCTTTCTAGTATTTTGGCCTTTATAAAGGAAAACCCCTAATACTAGGGTGTTCTGAGACAGTAGATAAAGATAAATCTTATCCCAGAACATTGGACGCTTAATACAAGTTCCAACAATTGAATTGGAAGTGGGAATTAAACTCTTCAGCAGAGGTGGAATAGGCCTCTAAGGTGAGGATATTGTAAGTTCTCAACAGTGCAATGAGTACAATTCTTTTGGTAGTCAGCACCAAAGAGTGCCTTAGAGTCTAAGTGCGGGAAAGAAATCGATTGTGCTTTGTGATCTGTTTATTGGATGGAAATCTAGATTTCAGTCCTGTACATTTGTGCATTTCTAAGAAAATGGAAGTATAAAGAATACTGAGTTATGTTTGCTAGTGGTACCTCTAATGGATAAACTGTTTTGATCCTACACTTACTTGATGACATTGAGTTGTCAGAGAGCACCTCTCTAGGGCTTTATCCTAAAATTGGACAAAAGCTGTTTAGATTCTGCTCCACACCCTGAGAGTTGCGAAAGCAGCCATTGGAAGAGGTAATGGAGAAGTCTAATGGGTAAAATGAGTTTAGTGATGAACATGTTACATTGTCAATAGTGTGTTTGCAACAGGAGGATTCCTTCTATGTGGCTGTCAAATGAAAACCTCAAAGGTTCAAATTTAGGCACCAACTGTAGACAGGAAAATGGATGGATGGTCCCATTAATCCGGGATTCCTGATGAAGGGCTTTTGCCCGAAACGTCAATTTCGCTGCTCCTTGGATGCTGCCTGAACTGCTGTGCTCTTCCAGCACCACTGATCCAGAATCCATTCATCAAGGTGCTATGCCATTGATAGTTTGCCCACCATCACATCCACCCGGAATCTCACACAGCAAGAAAGGTGTCAGATGGGCTGTCCAAATATTCCCCAAACAGGGAAAAATGATGCCATATTGAGGAATCACCCCAGAACGACATTGGGAGAGACTTGCGCCCATGATACTTAACCCTGCAGGTTGCTTGTCACTGAAAGGGCAGAGGATGACCTCATTAGGCTCTCTCTTCCCACATCTGCACAATTTTGCGGCCCTGCTCTTCCTTACCACCCTGCCCAAATGTTCTCCCCTCCAAACTAACCTGACTCCAGTAACATTAATGGGATGTTTGAAGCATCTTCCACCAATATGAAAGAATATGGGGGAAGGAATTAAAACCATAACCATCACTAGACAAGTAGAATCAGACAATCTAATGAGCTAAAGGCAGATAAGTCTTCCAGCCCTGATGGCTGAATCCTAAATGAGCTATGCACAACAGTCATGAATACATAGGCTGCAATTTTCCAAAAATCCTTGGATTCTGGAGAAGTATCGAAGGATTGGAAAACTGCCAATATGATATCCTTGCTCAAAAGGGGAGAGAAGCAAAAAGGTTGAGTAACTATAGGTCAATTATTGTTGGTAAAATGTTGAAATCAATTTATTAAGGAACTTATTGGTATATTGTAATCAAGCACAAGCAGCATGGCTTCATGGAAGAGAAATGAAGTATGACTAATTTATTAGGGTTTTTTTGAGGAAGTCTCAGAGTGGAGAGATGGGAACCAATAGATGTCATGTTTGAACTTCCTTTAAAGGCATTTGACAAGGCACCTCTCAAAAGGTTAAGTCATAAGAGAAGAGCCTATAGTGTTAAAGCCAGTATATTGGCATGAAAATAGATTTGACTAAAGGACCGGAACACGTGGGGATAAGGAGGTTTGTTTTTTCGTGTGCTGATCCTGTAACCAGTCGGGTTCCACAGGGATCAGTGCTGGGACTACAACAGTTTGCAATACATATTAATACTTGGAGGAAAGAAGCAAGTGTACTGTGACCAACTTTGCAACTGATGCAAATATGTGAAAAGGCAAGCTTGAATACAAAAGGATCTTGTTAGGTTATGTAAGTGGGCACAAAAAAGTGAGTAAATGGAGTATAATGTGGGAAAATGTGGAGTTCATTTTGGAAGGGAGATCCAACAGAATGTTATAATTTAAATGAAGGAAAAACTGCAACATGGAAGGGTCTTGGGTGGCGGGTGCACTTGTGCAGGAAACAAAGCTAGCACACAGGTGCAGCAGGTAAACAGGAAGGTAAATGGAATGTTGAACATAAGTTCAAGGGAGTTGGAGTATGCAAGTAAAGAAGTTTCATTGCAACTTTACAAAGTCCTAGTGAGACCAAGACTGGATTACTGAGATCAGTTTTTGGACTCCTTATTTAAGGAATGATATCATTTCATTTGAGGCACTTGAGAGAAGATTAATTAGGATGATCTGTGGTGTGGACGGGTTGTCTTATGAGCAAAGGCTGAACAGGTTGGGTCCCCACTCGCTGGAGTTTAGAAAAAGGAGAGGTGATGTCACTGAAACATACTGGATTCTTAAGAGGATTGACATGGTAAATACTGAGATGATGTTTCCCCTTGTGGGAGATTCTGGGATCAGAGGGCTTCATTTTAGAATGAATGGGTGGCAATTTAAGACTGAAATGAGCAGGAATGTCTTCTCTCAGAAGATGTGGAAGAGCCAGTGTTGGACTGGACTGGGGGTCAAAAATTGTGCACTATCGGTCAGGCAGCATTCGAGGAGCAGTAGAATTGACATCAATTCTCCTGCTCTTCAGATGCTCCCTGACCGCCTGTGCTTTTCCAGCGCCACACTTTTTGTCTCTGATCTCCAGCATCTGCAGTCCTCACTTTCTCCCAGTTGGTCTGTAGTGGACAATTTTTTTCTTTAAAAAGTCATAAAACACCAGGTTATAGTCTAATAGGTTTGTTTGGAAGCACTAGCCTTTGGAGCGCTGCTCCTTCATCAGCTGGCTGTGGAACAGGATTATAAGACACAGAATTTATAGCAAAAGATTACAGTGTCATGCAACTAAAATGATATATTTAACAAACCTAGATTACTGTTGAGTCTTTCATCTTTCAGAATGGGTTGCATGTTTTGTTCATTAATATGTAAATACCAGAACTACTTTTAAGTCACATTCTCAAGATAATTTTAAGGTTTTTTTTTTCAAAAATTGTTATCTCAGACAATAGAATTCTATTTTGCTCAAAAAGTACACAGTCTGCAGCTAGTCAATCCATGTAATATTTTATAAATTCCTACTTTGGAAATAGAGTCATTAGAGATGTACAGCACAAAAACAGACCCTTCCATCCAACTCGTCCATGCCGACCAGATATCCCAACCCAATCTAGTCCCACCTGCCAGCACCCGGCCCATTTCCCTCCAAACCCTTCCTGTTCATATACCCATCCAGATGCCTTTTAAATGTTGCAATTGTACCAGCCTCTACCATTTCCTTTGGCAGCCCGTTCCCCACACTCACCATCCTCTGCGTGAAAAAGTTGCCCTTTAGGTCTCTTTTTTTATATCTTTCCCCTCTCACCCTAAACCTATGCCCTCGAGTTCTGGTCTTTCCCACCCCGGGGGAAAAAAACCTTGTTTATTTACCCTACCCATGCCAACCTCTATAAGGTCACCCCTCAGTCTGATGAAGTCCTGATGAAGGGCTCTGGCCCGAAACGTCGAATTTCCTGTTCCTTGGATGCTGCCTAACCTGCTGTGCTTTAACCAGCAACACATTTTCACCCCTCAGTCTGACTCAAGATTGGGATATGGACAGACTCTAACCTCACACCTTTAATGCATTGTCTGAGCTGAGATGTCACCTTTTTTTGTAAAACCTTAAATTACTGATTGAGAATGATCAGTCATGATCATAATGAATGGTGGTGCAGGCTCGAAGGGCAGAATGGCCTACTCCTGCACCTATTTACTGTTATCTCAAGAATGTGTGACTTAAAAGGAGTTCTGGGATTTACATATTAATGAACTGAAACCTACAACCCAGTCTGAAGATGAAAAACTTAACAGCAATATAGGTTTGTTCAACATATCATTTAACTGCAAAAAACTCTAATCTTTTGCTTATGATCCTGTTCCACAGCTACCTGATGAAGGAGCAGTGCTTCAAAAGCTAGTGCTTCCAAATAAACCTGTTGGACTATAACCTGGTGTTGTGATTTTTAACTTTCCCTCAGAAGGTTTAGTCTTTGAAACTCCTTGCTACAAAAAACTTTGTAGGCAGCGTCGTGTGGATATTTTAAGGCTGACAGATTGTTGATCGGTAGTGGAGTCAAGAATTATGAGGGAAGGGCATGAGGAATGTTCTATCGGCCATGAACCTAATGAATCGTGGAGAAGGGTCACCAGTTGAAAGGCCTACTCCAGTTCCTATTTCTGAAGGTCTTTATGAAATCCCTGGGTTTGAAAATGCACTCAGTTCCCCTTCCTCCCAGATTTTCTGTAATATTAGCAGTGTCCCATTTCCTGCTGGTCTCTGCTTGACCAGCAGCTCCATCAGGAAGGTCCTCCACTCTCTCTCTAGGTGTGCTGAAGTCTTTTCTTATAATTGAAGGACCATCACTTAAAGGATTAAAATAGAATGAATTAACAAGTTTTGAGAAGATCTGTAACTCCGATTGAGGTTCTGGATATAGGTAAGCTTGCTGAACTGGAAGGTTGACCTACCAGTTCAGTCACCAAGCCTACATCCATAGAATGAACTGGCTAAGAAAAGGCAAGCTCACTCCCAGAATTTACACTGAGAGGCAGGAAGCTTCTTTAATCCACGCAATAAACCAAATGCCTACTTTATATTTATAAGTAGCTTTGACGCCAGCAGGTCATAGTGACTCTTGCTCAACAGTATTGCACGTGAGTCAAAATGTTGGTGCTGGAAAAGCACAGCTGGTCACGCAGCATCCAAGGAGCAGGAGAGTCGACGTTTTGAGCATAAGCTCTTGGCCAGGAATTGAAATGTTTACTCTGCTTCTCAGATGCTGCCTGACCGGCTGTGCTTTTCCAGCACCACTCTTTTTTTTTACTCTAATCTCCAGTATCTACAGTGCTCACTTTCTCCCAGTATTGCACATGACTTAATTCTGTGTTTCAGAATCTCTGCAGCACCAGTGTCTTTAATGGAACCTGCTTTAAACTTTGTGGGGTGTGGGTGAGACTAATTAATGTAACTGGAGTAAAAGGTATCCATGATCTGGAAGAGCTTTATTTAGTATGAGCACATTAATGAATCAGACATATAGCTAAAGTTTTATATGGTACTATAAATGCTTGTGTATCCCTCTACCCATTTGGCCACTAGATGTCATACCTTATTCAAGAGGGTTGGGCTGCATTTTGCTGTTTTGAAGCAAATGGGAAACTATCCCATCAACCGGCCATCAGAATTTTGACAGAGAAAGCAAAAAAAATTGCACGTTTCAATGTCACATACATTAAGTTTTAATTGCCCCGATCGTAAAGATCTGGTGGCAGTTAATGAGCTCTGGGCAGCCAATGCAATCAATTCTTTTTAATCTTTCTTCATAGAAACTACATAAACTTGCATAAATGTTTAAATCCAGCTAAACTATCAAGTCTTGCTATCATTTTCTTTTCATGAACTTTTCATCAAAATGAATTTGAATTTCCAACAGCATTTGCTTCAGATTAATTCAGTTGTGGCAGTGTTTGGTTGTTTTCTTTTGTGTGGTTCACGTTCAAAGACATTCCCATCTCTCCACTCTCAAATGGCATTTAATCAGTATTGTTTTGTTTGCAAACCTTTTATTAGTTTAAAAACCAATTGGTGGACTTTTATGATATTGATATATAGACTTAACTGAATAGGTCCACCATAAAGTAGGTCGTTGTGGCAGAATAACCTGTCTTCTATATAGTTATATTACTGTTCTAGTAGCGTAATGGAAACTTGGGGTGGAAATGACTAGATGCATTAGGGAACTGGTCATTATGAGCTTTTAAAAATCTGTTGTATACAATGGATGCTACTGTTCAGAATTTCCATTTCTCCAACAACCCCTCTTGTATTCATTTAAATTCATTATTATACCTGAGGCTACAGAATTATTAAAGTTTTTTTCCCCATTTGAAGAGTATAATTTGTGGAATAAATGGTTTATATTGGAATTAAATCTGACTTTTGCAGCTTTTTTTGTAAGCCCTTGTAGTTAAGTTTTTTTTGATTGGAAGCATCCAAATAGCATTTTTGGAGAAGAATGGAAACTGTCATATGCTTTTTTAATTTTTTTTTAATCTTCTGAGAACTCAACTCAACATTTTAAAAGAAAGTCCTGTGAAATAATCCCTAAATTGACAGTTTAGGAATGGTCATATTTGCAAATATATCCATAGTCCTTCAACTAACTTTGTTTATTCTAAATTATTTATTCTTCAGTTATAAATCTTTATTTAGACAATTTTGGATAGCATACAGAGCTGACCATTGAATCAAAATGTGGGTGTAAGCAATGATTTAGCATATTAACAGTTAAAGCTATGAATCAAGGAGTTTGGACTTGTCTTCGCAAAAAAGAAACAGATTTGCCTACAATTATATAGAGTACACCGCACAGAAGCCAGCCTTTTGACCCAATTATTATGAACCCAGCTGATCATACTACTAGACAGGTCAGATTCCAATGTGAAGTAAGTCTTTTTTGTAATTTATTTGCCATGGTGGTCAGTCACTGAACACATTCACAGGGGCTGTCAATGTACATTCAACAAAAGAACATCAAAACTTATTTCACACGAAAGTGTAATTGATACATTTTTTTTTCTCAGTTAGAAGTGTTTGAAACGGTTTTTCTGCAAGGATCAGAACTAAACATTCAACCCTCAGCAATAATCTCACATGCGAAATATCACCTTGTTTCCATTTAAAAGTTCCTTCATCAGTTGGTATGGCTGTACTTGACTCTTTTTGACAAACCTCTACATTCACTCTGTACTGTCTTGTTAGTTAATATCCCTCCATGAGACCCCTTAAGCAACCTGCTAACATAGCTCAGTTACTCCTTCACATGTACCTCTAATTTCATACATTCTGCAGTCTTGTAGGATGTCTTCTTTTCTGACACATTAAAGCCTTCTATTTCCTGGAGCTTTTCTCTTACGATGTTCTCACCCTCTCCGGGCTACTTTTCTTCTACCCTTACAGTTTTGGAAATTGCTAAACTGCAAGGCTGATGTTCCAAGCCATTCTGAACTACCTGCTTCTCTCTGGAAATGTCTTCCCCCTCACTTACCTTTTTAGTTCCTTCTATCTTTCTAAAACATGAATGTATCCTGTGACAAGGTGATAGATACAGCTTGTTGCTAAGTATTTTTTCATCTTTTAAGCCTTGTTTTCAAAATCACTGAATTGATTTGCTAAGATTTTTTTCTAAACTCTCATAGAGTCATAGAGATGTACAGAATGGAAACGGACCCTTTGGTCCAACCCGTCCATGCCGGCCAGATATCCCAACCCAATCTAGTCCCACCTGCCAGCACCCGGCCTGTATCCCTCCAAACCTTTCCTATTCATATACCCATCCAAATGCCTCTTAAAATCTATGTTAGCAGACACCAAACAGCCTGGCACCACACAGTTTCATTTGAGATTTTGAATCCTATGCTTTCTTCTTTAATGCATATCACATAGAAATACAAATCAAACATCAAGCTGTAAATGATTCTGCCTGCTTTAGAACCCATGTTTACAAATAATAATAAAAATCATGAACCTTCAATCAGACAACAACTTAATTCTGATGAGCAGCTTCCTCCTGTCTTTCACATCTAAATCCACATCGACAGCTTTCTGTTCCCCTCTCACTTGAATGCTCCCCTAGCATTCCCTTAATTGCCTCTGTACTATTTGTTGTAATCACTTCCTCTAGGAACAGATTCCACATTCTCTCTGTTCCTTGGGTAAAAAAAATGTCTCTTGTATTCCTGGTTTGATTTCTTACCGACTATCGTATATTGATGACCTCCTAAATAGATTCTTCCCCACAGGAGGAAACATTTCTCTCTGTATCCATCCTATGGCAATATTTAATTTTAAATACATCTATTAGGTAACCAGTCTATTGAAAAGAAACCAAATCCATTTATCCTATCCTGTATGTACTACCCCCTATTTCTGGCATCATCCTTGTGTACCATTTCAGCACTTTCTCCAGTGCTTTATGCCATAATATGGCAATTACAGCAGCATAGAATTCTTGGTTGAATCAAGGTTTAAATATTCCTTCCAGAACTTTCAATTCCATTCTCTGGAAATAAATCTTAGTGCTTTTTTTTCCAATGGGTTGCTAACCTGTGGAAGAATTTTTGGAAATTGGTTTTATTTCTACTCTAAGAACTTTTTATTCCTCTGCATCACTTAGGCTTTCTCTGTTTGATGGCAGTCCGATAACAGTCTGATATTCAAAATGCTCTGACTTTTCCCGCAAAATGCCGAAGTACTTCCTAAGTTGCAACTGAAATGAATGGAAATTCTAATAAATCATGTTCCTCATTTGTATATTTTCTCTTTGTGTGTTTTAGAATATTTT
Organism: Hemiscyllium ocellatum; assembly: GCF_020745735.1. Lineage (NCBI taxonomy): Eukaryota > Metazoa > Chordata > Chondrichthyes > Orectolobiformes > Hemiscylliidae > Hemiscyllium > Hemiscyllium ocellatum. Next base: position 79,392,337 of record NC_083412.1, read on the forward strand.
GGAGAGCCGAGTTGTATATACAATGATGTGGTAAATTTGTTGCATGTTTACAGAAACTGAACTTACTGGAACTGAACTGAAATTATTCTAAATGCTCCTTGTACATTTGTTAAATTTGTAGTAACTACGTTGGTTTTAAGTTTAATCAGGACAGTTAATAAGTACTTCTTCCTAAAAACAGTCAGATTCATTTTTATTTTTCTATTTGTTCTGCCTTTTCTGTTGGAATTTGGTTTTACTGTTTAATTCCAAAGTTTTGTTTAGTTTCATAAAGTACTATTTATAAGAAATATCTGAAGACAGTTGATCTTTCTTCGATTTGATGTCTTTTTTTTCTTAGTAGTCAAACCTCCCTTTGCAAAAGTGAAAGCTGCATATTTCTACTACCAAAGTTTTATTTGCATCATGTGCAATCTAATTCTGACAGTGGTGAGATAAATGTTGATTCCCAAATCAATGAGCTGATTTTTGGTATTTTTTGTACTAGTTTGAAGTCTGTCATTCAGCAGCTCAGCCGAGTGCAGTAAAGGTTTAACAAACTTCCAAAGAAACAAAAGATTGTTGTCTTGTTTCATGTCATGAGTTGATGGCAATACTGAAGAATGGAAACTTGATTTCAAGTTAAACTTGAATGCCTATACAAACATATAAAATGAAAGCAACTGACTCCAAAAACCAAGCTCCTCGTCATCAGAAAGCACAATGTTGCAGTTGTAAAAGTTCAACAAAATGATGCCCAATAGTCCTATACTTAGAGCATTTACAGTCTTGCTTTCTGAAGACACCACTAAATTTATACAGAATGTTTTGATTCAAAATCCTAGATGAAACTGTAATTTACTTTAGTATTTGTGATTTTCTTCCATGGGTGTGTTTAACCACTTTTAAATTACTTCCAGTTAACCGTTGCAAGTAAACTATAATTGGGAAGAGGGACACATTAAGTGTGGATAATTAACCGTTTCCAGTAATGTACATGCCTGAGCCTGTGTTGTTGTTAAAACACTGTGTTCGAGAAAGCGGCAGAAGAGCCTTTTACTAATATAAAAAGAAACTTCTGGAAAATTCAACAGGTCTGGCAGCAGCAGCTGTGGAGAGTAAGTAGAGTTAATGTTTCAGTTTCACTCTTTTAGTGGCAGAATAATTGATCCACAGAATAACACGTCGACTTCAGTTTGAACGAAAGAACAAAGTATCTATTCATATCTGCATTTGATAATAGTGATGTGCTTCTAGAGTTTCAGGGCTTGAAGCAATTGGGAAACTTTGATCTAATATTTGTGCTGACCTGAATTAAATGTGAGAACAGACGCCCACACCTAAAATGTATCAATCTCAGAAGACAAGTGCTCACTTAATGAATGGCTACAGTGCCAAAAATTAAAGTATTTAAATTGCATTCTGAAATTGTACACTGAGAAGAGTGCAGTGCACATTAACTTGTTTGTGAATGGCACATCCTTCATTGCTGTTTTCCTTTCAGTAAATGAAGTTCATTTTCTGACTTTCCAACATAATTGGCAAGATGTTACACCAGCAAAGTGTGGAAATTAGGAGTGGCCTGGAATAGTGTCTATTTGCACCTGGATAGGAACAAATACAACATTATCTATAACATATTCCAGCACAAAGCACTCTACCTGATCAAGACCCCACACTTATTTTCATCCATTTCACTGCTTTGTCTGTAGTGGCACTTTAGGAACTTGCCAAGAGATTTTGACAATACCACTGAAATTTGCAAACTCTGCCACCTTGAAGAACAAGGACAACTGGCACATAGAAAGATTATCAACCTTATCTCAAAGATGCACATAATCCTGATTTAACGACAAAATGGTTATAATTGTGAATTTGGTGTTTGTGGAATTCTGAAGATGAAATTGTCTGTTCCCATCCTCTTCTATAGACTGCTTGTTTGGAATTACAATTCTGTCAGCCTTGGCTTGGCATTACTCCTCTCAGTTTTGTCTTAATGTAATGGTTTCAAATATTATTCCAGGGATTTGAGCACATAATGCAGGCTGATACTTCAGACAGGTATTGGTGTGGTATTAAGGAACCTCTTAACTAGAGGTAATTATTGGAGGATATTCATCATTTTGCCAGGATATTGCAGTCAGAGTTCCCAAGCTATGTATCTTCAACTGTTTCACAGAATCCTAGGATTTTACAATATAGACAAAGACTATTCAGCCCTTCATGTCTGTACCAGTTCCCAAAAGAGCTACCTAGCTAATCCCATTCTCCAGCCCTATCTCCATAGCACTCTAAATTCATCACTTTCAAATATATATGCAGTTCTCTTTTAAAACTCCCTATAGCATTTGCCTTCAGCACTCTTCCTGGCAGCACAATCCAGATCCTAACAATTTCATTAAAGACATTTCCCCTCATCTCACACTCCTAACTCACTTGCTGATAATCTTGAAACTGTGACCCTGTTTACTGATAAACCAACGCTTTACCTTGTCAAAATTGTTCATAATTTTGTACAACTGAAAAAGGTCACCTCTTGATCCTCTTTGCTGCATGGAGAACAAGCCTAATTCCTCTAACCTTTTTTTATTGTATCTAAAATCCCTCATATCTGGTATCATTCTAGAAATTCTCCTTTGCTCTATCTCCAGTGCTTTAACATCCTCCTTTTAAATGCAGTGCCTAGAACTGAACGTAATGTAGTCTGACCAATGATTTGTATAGGTGTAGCATCGCTTCTTTGCTTTCATACTCTATCTATATTTATCAAGCTAAGGATCCTGTAAGCTGTTTCACCTTACCTGGCCTCCTTCAGAGAATTATGCCAGGTCGCTGCCCATTTGGAAAATTTGTCAATCCCTCTCTGAAGTAACTTTGCAGCGTTCTCACAGTTCATTATTCTCCTTAGTTTAGTATAATCTGTAATGTAGAGATTTTTCTCTTAAAATCAATCTGTAAATCATTTATGTAAATCAGAAAATGCAAGAGCCCCAGCACTGAACCCTGGGAAGCACAACTTTCAACTCTTATCCATTCTGAGAAATGCCCATCTGCATCTATCCTCTGTTTCCTATCTTTTAGCCAACATCTAATCCTTGCTGGCAAGAACCCATCAATCTCAAACATTACTAATTTGCTAACTAACCTACCAGGTGTCACTTCTTCCATCTTTTGGTCAGAAGTGGAATGTTTGTTGTTTGGGATTGAACACTGTGTACTTCCATAATTCCTCAGACAGTCCATGTCACATGCAGCAAAACTGGACAAAATTCCGAGTTGGGCTGATGAGGTGTAATATTCATGCCACTGAAGTGCCAGGCAAAGATCATCTCCAGTGAGAGAGAATGGAATCACCATTTTAACATTCAAAAGCATGAACATTGCTGAATCTCTCAATAGGATCATATTTGGAACCATTGACTGAAAACTTGACCAGACCAGCTACATCAATAATGTTGCAAAAACAGCAAATCAAGTCCAGGAATTCTGCAGTGAGTAACTTTCCTCTTGACTCCCCAAAGCCTGTCCATCATTGGCAAGGCATAAATCAGGATTGTGATGGAATAGTACCCACTTGTCTGGATGGTGCAACTCCAGCAACATGTTCCAGACCTGTGACTTGTACTATCTCGAAGAATAAGGACTGCAGACCCATCATTCTCAAGTTTCCCTCCAAGTCGGACACCATCCTGACTTGGAAATATATATCATTGTTTCTTCACCATTGCTGGTTCAAAATCCCTGGAACTCATTCCCTAAGAGCATTGTGGGTGTATCTAAATCACAAGGAAGTGCATTGGTTCATGAACAGGGTTCACCAGCACTTCTCAAGAGCATTGAGTGCTGTGCAATAAATTCTGTCCTTCTGGATGTAAGTTTGCTCGCTGAGTTGGAAGCTTCATTTAGCCAGCATCTAATCCATGCTGCCAAGAATCCATCAAGCCCAAATGAGTCTTCCAGCTCAGCGAGCAAACTTGCATCCAGAACCTCAACCTGAACTGCAAGTCTTCTCAACACTCTCTCTAAATTCTGACCTAACCAGTGACTCTCATCTGACATAATTTCAGAAATGCAGAACTGAAGGAATGCCATAATACTGATCTGCTTCCTTCAGATGGGATGACAAACCAGTGACGTCCTTCTACCTTCTCACATCCTTTAAACACTTCTGTAATATTATTGAAGTGGATTGGGAGACTTCTCCGCAGTACCCTGCCAAATACTTATCCTCAACTAAACTTACTTAACCAGATTGCCTGATCATTATCACATTGCTGTTTGTGGGAGTTTGCTGTGCCCAATTTGATTGCCATGTTAGCTACTATACAGACTTGTGAAATTGTTGTGGTGCAAAAGAGGCCATTATGTGTGCACCATCTCTTTTGAGCATTTTATTTCCTGCTAGTCTCCTAACTTTTTTCCTTTACCCCATTATACCAGTGACTACAGCTCAGAAATATGGCATTAGCTGCAAAGTACTCTGTGATGTCCAATGTAATGTAAGGTATACATTGCCTCTTTCTTTGACCAGGTTAACATTGAAACATAGAAGATAGGAGGAGGCCATTCAGCCCTTTGAGCTTGCTCTTGCCATTCACCATGGTCATGGCTGGTCATTCAACTCAATAGCCTAATCCTGCTTTCTCCCCATAACATTTTGGTCCCATTCATCCCAAGTGCTACATCTTGCCACCCCTTGAATGCCTTCAATGTTTTGGCATCAACTAATTCCTTTGGTAATGAATTCCATAGGCTCACCACTCTTTGGGTGAAGAAATGTCTCTTCAACTCCATCCAAAATGGTCCTCCATGAATCCTCAGACTGTGACCCAGGTTCTAGATGCAACCACCATCGGGTATGTCCTCCCTGCATCTAACCGGGTCTAGTCCTGTTAGAATATTATAAATCTCTTAGATTCCCCCCACTCATCTGAACTCCAGTGAAAACAATCCTAACCGAGTCTATCTCTCCTTATATGTCAGTCCCACCATCCTGGAGTCAACCTGGTAACTCTTCACTGCTGTCCCTCAAGTGCAAGAGCATCCTACCTCAGAAAATGAGACTAAAACTGCACACAGTATTCTTGATGTGGCCTCACCAAGGCCATGTAAAACTGCAACAACACATCCCTGCTCCTGTACGGAGCCTCTTGTAATGAAGGTCAAAATATCATTTGCCTTCTTTACCACCTGCTGCCCCTGCAAACTTACCTTCAACAACTCGTGCACAAGGAGACCCAAGTCCTGCTCCGCACTTTCTCCTGTCCCAATTTACAGCTGTTTGGGTCGTAATCTGCCTTCTTGCTTTTGTTTCCAAGTAAATTTATCCAAATTACACTACTTGTCATTCTTAATTTGGGAATATTACAACTCTAGCTGGAAGCATTCTTGAAAGTCTGATCCCTTTCTTTGTTCTGCTGAATCTTTGGGCATAACAAGAAAATCAAAAAGATAGTGTGTCTCAAATACAGCCAATTCAACGCTCCATCCAGGATTCAATCCAGAGCTTCATGTTTCAGTTGAGCTGAAGGAAAGGAAACCTGCAGTTTGGCTTTGAATTTGCTTTCGTTATTAAAACTTATTGCGTACAAAATCTTGGTGTTGCCCTTTGCCACTTCATTGCTCGAGAGCATTCATGCCAGTAAAATGTTATTCATGTCTATTTTAGGTGGAAAATGTATAGTTTTTAAGGAGACTGGAAGCTTTGATTCTGAGTCAGTAAATGTAGGGTGAGTGAATTTGTTCAGTGGTGGCAGCCTATCTATGCAGGGAAGAGAGGCTTTGGTTGTTGAGTGCAAATTGTTCAAAGTTTCCATTGCTTGCTGAGCAGCTGTTTGAAGCTGTCATTCATAGCCTTCAGCAAAGTGCTGCCTTGAGTAGATAATGGTCTTTCCATTGAATGATTCCAGAGGTTATTCGGTGACATGGCCGTCGTGGTAATGGGCTTCAGCCACTGAATCACACTTTTTTTTTCCCCTTCAATGGGCAGGGTTGGGTTTCTCAGTGTGCTTAAGCATTTCCTGATTTAGAATTCCTTAATTCCTGAAGGCCTATGCTATTTTTGGGAAAAGAAAGAACAAGACCTTGAAAGGTAATTAGTATTCCTTTGGCAACATTTTCCAAAGACCTGTTAAAGAAGACTTCAGTTGGTGATCTTTCCAAATTAGTAATTATTTGCAGAAGGGAGGAAAATTATTTAACATTTTTACCCACACATTGGGAGGTTTAGACTTATGAGGAGAGATTGAGTAGACTGGGATATACTCATTGGAATTTAGTAAAATGAGGGGGAGTCTTATAGAAACACATAACATTATGCAGGTAATAGATAAATTAGAAGCAAGGAGATTGTTTCCACTGGCAGGTGAAACAAGATCTCCGGAGGTATAGTCTCAAAATAAGGGGGAGCAGATTTAGGACTGAGTTGAGGAGGAACTTCTTTACCTAAAGGGTTGTAAATCTGTGGAATTCCCTGCCCAGTGAAGCAATTGAGGCTACCTTGTTGAATGTTTTTAAGGCAAAGACAGCTATTTGAACTGAGTCCGCAAAAAGATCAGCCATGATCTATTGAATAGTGGAGCAGGATCAACAGGCCAGATACCTTGAAAGGCAATTAGTATTTCTTTGGTAACATTTTCCAAAGGAGAAAGTGAGGACTGCAGATGCTGGAGATCAGAGCTGAAAATGTGAAAATGAGCTAATGTTTTCCAAAGACCTGTTAGAGAAGACTTCGGTTGGTGATCTGGCCAGATTGCCTGCTCCTATTTCTTATTATTCCACTAGTTACCTGACGAAGAGGCAACACTCTCAACGCTTGTGCTTCCAGTTAAACCTGTTGGACAATAACCTGGTGTGTGTGATTAACTTTATCCACTCCAGTCCATAAGACATAGGAGTGGAAGTAAGGCCATTCGGCCCATCGAGTCCACTCCGCCATTCAATCATGGTTGATGGGTATTTCATCTCCACTTACCAGCATTCTCCCTGTAGCCCTTAATTCCTTGTGACATCAAGAATTTATCAATCTCTGCCTTGAAGACATTTAGCGTCCCGGACTCTCCTGCACTCTGTGGCAATGAATTCCATAGGCCCACCACTCTCTGGCTGAAGAAATGTCTCCGCGTTTCTGTTCTGAATTGACCCCCTCTAATTCTAAGGTTTGTCCACGGGTCCTAGTCTCCTCACCTAACGGAAACAATTTCCTAGCATTCACCCTTTCCCAACCATGTATTATCTTGTAAGTTTCTATTAAATCTCCCCTTAATCTTCTAAACTCCAATGAATACAATCCCAGGATCCTCAGCTATTCCTCGTATGTTAGACCAACCATTCCAGGGATCATCCGTGTGAATCTCCGCTGGACACGTTCCAGTGTCAGTATGTTCTTCCTGAGGTGTGGGGACCAAAACTGGACACAGTTCTCCAAATGGGGCCTAATCAGAGCTTTATAAAGTCTCAGTAGAACAACAGTGCTTTTATATTCCAACCCTCTTGAGATAAATGACAACATTGCATTCGCTTTCTTAATCACAGACTCAACCTGCATGTTTACTTTTAGAGAATCCTCGACTAGCACTCCCAGATCCCTTTGTACTTTGGCTTTACGAATTTTCTCACCATTTAGAAAGCAGTCTATGCTTTTATTCTTTTTTCCAAAGCGCAAAACCTCGCATTTACTCACGTTGAATTCCATCAGCCATTTCCTGGACCACTCTCCCAAACTGTCTCGATCCTTCTGCAGCCTCCCCACTTCCTCAGTACTACCTGCCTGTCCACCTAACTTCGTATCATCGGCAAACTTCGCTAGAATGCCCCCAGTCCCTTCATCACTGGCAATTCCACTTCATACCTATTTCTTATGTTCTCGTGTTTAGCTATTGAGATTTGAATCTTTTGAATAGTTTTGTTTTGCAAATTTCTCCTTTTTTGTTTCTCTCCAGCCTCCACGGCCCATCACCATGTCCCAAGTTCCCCATATGACTCAACGACGTTGCAAAATGTGGCTGATTTTAGGGTAGCAATATTATCTGCCTGAAATTGTAATTTTAATGTGTTTTAACTGTAAAAGTATCCATTTCAGAACTACTGATGGCACAGTATCTACTGGACACTAAACATTTCTGTCACATTTCCTGTCATTTTCTGAGCCTTCACAGTTACTGTATAGAAACCATAAATGCAAGCTCTTCTCAAGCGGCATGCACAAGTGATTATTCTTTGTAGCAAACAGTTAACATCCTTTCCCTGTGATGTTTTTGTCAGGTACACTAATAAAGGTTTCAGTGAGTAAACAGAGCTGTTTCTTATTCAAAAATCAAACCTTTGTTCTCTGCCTTTCTTTTTATTCTTCTTGAAATGTGAGCATTTCTGGCAAGACCAACATTTATTGTCCCATGCTTAATCTCCCATGGAAAGATTAGTATAGCCCTGGGTTGAACAATTAACCCTGCTCTATAGCAAGTTGTTCACTGTAAAGCATTTCATGTGACTGTTACATTTTCCTGTTACCTCAGAAGGTGTGGAATTACTTCTGTGCTTTGTTACATATGCAAGTGAAGATCATGTATCCATCCTTATTTATGGATAAATGCAAGAAAATTGGCAAGGCACTAATGGTGTAAACAAAAGATTTTTTTTCCCAGCACTTTTCATCACACCTACATAACAGAAACTGCAACAGAAATAAACATTTATGCTCTTTCCTCCTGTTCCATCTTCCTATCAGTTACCCAGAAACCTCCACTTGATGAATTGAGGCCTTTGATTCTCCCTTAGGTTGGTAGTGATAGGCAGAAGTGGGTATTGCAGACAATGGAGATTAGAGTCAAGATTAGAGGGGTGCTGGAAAAACACAGCAGGTTAGGCAGCATCCGAGGAGCAGGAAAATTGACGTTTCGGGCAAAAGTCCTTCATCGGGAATGACTGAATCTAGCTCTCAAGAAACAATCTTTGATGTGTTCCTGACTGACAACTGCTGTCTGGTCTCCAGTGACAACAGGCCTCCTCATTCAGTGGGTTAGTGCCACATTTGGTTTGACTTTACCACAAGTTGTTGAGGTTGCTCAGGGAACGTTTTAATTAATACATAAATAGTATTATAGAACTGAGTTGTAGCTGTTGGAAGAAGACTGTCAGTTTCCTCTCTCTCTGAGACCATTTTAAATGTTAATTTCTTCTGTATAAATGGCTTATTTTTAGTTTCTTCACCCCCCCCCCTCCCCCCACCTAATATAGGTAAAAATAAAGTTGGTGTGGGGCTGCTGTGATGACTGGTGACGGTTAAACCTGAGGTTACCACATACCTCTGGAGAGGGGCGAGGTTGAGAAGGTAGGACCTTCATAGCAACCTCTGCCATCACGGGAGATGAACCAATGATGGCATTGGTCTGCTTCACAAACTAGCTATCCAGCCAACTGAGCTATCCGAACCAAACACCCCCACCCCAACCTAACGGTCACTACATTTCAGAAATAACTTGTGTTTTGTGAAGCATAACATGTAGCACAAATATGTGTGTTTCTCCTCAATTTTCAACAGTAGTTTTCAACAGTAAATCCAGAACCAAGATGCAGTGTTTCAGAATAAGGGCGCTCCCATTTAATTTGGAGAAAGGGGTGGTTCCAGTAATGTGTGTTTAATGGCCTCAGATTGCACACCAAGCCACTTACAGCAGTGGGAGACTGGGTCAATGAATATGTTTCATCCTGAGTTTGAACAATTTTTGACTGACAGACAAGGGAGTGGGGAGTTTTGGCATGTGGCCAGGGAAATTGGAGTTGAGGTTACAATTTGATCTTCCTGAATGGTGAGATAGACTAGAGGGACCAAATAGCCAACTTCTAGTTTTTATGTTCTCTGATTCCAAGTATAAATGAATGAGGACAGTAAATTCAGTAGTTATCTTGTTGTTCAAGATCCAAGTTTCATGAAACTTGGCAGTGGTTCCAGTTGACTATTTTACGGACTGTGGATGTCACTGGCAAGCCCACCAGTGATGAGGACATTTTCAGGTTGCCCTTGAGATGGTAGAAACTGACTCTTCAATAATGTGTATAAATCAATTATTTTTCAACAGACTCTTTCATTCCACAGGGTGGTGCAGGAAAACTATTTTGGAAGACAGGATACTTAATGCAATCTTTTCGTTTTGCTTGACCCTTTTTTAAAAAAAAAAGCTGCCGAAAGAGTTACATGTTCATAAAGTTGCAAAAGAAAATTACTAAGCTACTCGGGTGAGACTGGAAAACTGCTCAGGGACATGAATGTTTAGCTTAACCTAGAATTTCCCCCGGAAGCTTAAACTGGAAATTAGACCCTTTACCACACCCACGCTGTCTGGCAGGAGATTTGGTCATCATTTATATAAAAGTGAGTGTTAAATCAGAGCAAACTCTTGGCACCAAACCTGCACTGTACATTAAAGTATGAACATTTAAAGTTTCAACTTGTTTTACCCATCATTTTAGGCATAAGATGTTTACAAGTTTGTCAACTGAAACATTATCCTAGCTTTTAATGTGATTCAATATTTATTTTTTAACAGAGCTGACGAGACCGTGCAGGTCCTCTAATATTTTTATGAAAGCTCAAAACATAACAAGAAAGAAAGCAGGAAAATGAAACTATTACATGCTATACCTGAAAAACTATTTGTGATTTGAAGCAAGCATACTGCCCTTTCTTGACCCCTCCATTTCCACCAACAGTTTACAGACTGACATTTACTACAAACCCATAGCCCCCTGTAACTACCTGGATTACACCTCCTACACTGTATCCTGCAAAGACTTCATCCGCTTTCCTAATTCCTCCGTCTCTGTCGCATTTGTTCTGACAGGAAGATGTTCCACTCCCAAGCATCCCAGATGTCCACCTATTTTAAACAATGTGCTTTTTCCCTCTCTGTCATCAAGACAGCCCTCCACCGCACCTCCTCCATTCCCCACTCCACTGCTCTAAACCCCTCTCCCAAAACATAATAAAGACAGGGTTTCCCTTGTCCTCACATTCCACCCCACTAGTCTATGCTTGCAGCGTATCATCCTCAAAATATTTCTACCAACTCCAACTATATTCCACCACCAAGAATATCTTACCCTCCCCACCCCTCTCTGCCTTCTGCAAGGACCGTTCCCTTCAACGGTCCTTGGTTCGCGTCAGCAACCCCCACTGAATCACCCAGTACCTTCCTCTGCAACTGTAAAAGATGCAAAACCCACTGACACACCACCCCCCTCAATCCATTCAGGGCCCCAAGCAGTCCTTCCAGGTGAAACAAAGGTTCACCTGCCTCTCCTCCAGCCTAGTGTGCTTGACAGCATCAGATGCTACCTGTGTGGTCTTCTCTACACTGGGGAGATCAAATGTAAACTTTTTGCTGATCATCTCAGCTGGACCAGGTCTGACTTCCTGGGCGCCACCCATTTCAGCTCCCCTTCGCACTCCTACTCTGACATGACCATCCTTGGCCTCCTCCATTACTACAGTGAGACCACAAATTGGAGGAACAACACCTCATCTTCTACTTAGGCAACCTACAGCCCGGATTTCAAGTAACTTTCCAGCCCCTCCTCCCTTCATTCTCTCCAACTGACCCTTCCATTCCAGATACCAATCGGATTAATTCTTCCCATCAATCAACCAGGTTGTACCCACCTCCTGAATTCACCTATCAAGACCTCACCACTCTCGCCACTCCTCTCACTTTTTGACAGCAGCAAACCCACCCCATATCCCCACCCCCCCCACCCATGCCTTTCCTGAAAAAGGGTTTCAGCTGAAATGTCGACTTCTCCACCACCTGACCTCCTGATGCTGCCTAGCTTGCTACGTTCTCCCAGCCTCCTATCTGTCTACTTTTTCAATTCCAGCATCTGCAGTTTTTTTTTGTCTCTAACCAGGTCCAACTGTGTATAGTTTTAACCTGGGATTAAGCTAATTGTAGGCAAAGATGCTTTTGAGCAGAGACATTAGCATGTAATTGTGAAAACTGAAGGAGAATTAGGTGCATTATACTTAGGTCTGTCACTTATTTATGAAATTCTGTGATATTTTATCCTGAACATCAATTATACCTCCACGTGGGAGTAAGGATTGAGCAAACTCTGAGTAACTAAGCTTAACCATGTTCAAACCTGCCTCTGACAATGGCACAGAACAGATGTCTGTCTGTCATATGTAGCACCTCCAGTTAAGAGCATAGTATATAGAATCAGAAGACTTCAACACCTGGGCACAATATAAAAATTACTTTCGAGGCCTGATGCCATTTTTGGCTTGCAGCTAACATGCATCCTAGTTGTTTGTTGTATAGAACTTTTAAGTATTGCTGAAGAAAAGACATTTTGTTGAATCTTTTCATCTTGCATTCATCAGGACATTTCACAAGAATATTAATTCAAGGGGAAAAACGATTTGGTGCAGATTGGTTAGCAAGTGAATGCTGGAAGAGGCATTGCCATAGATCTGTACCCATTAATGCTGTTGACAGTTACCTGGCAGGCTTAGTTGAATGTTTAAACCAGGGAGGTTGACTGTCATCAAAGTATGAACCTCAGAAATGAACCAGTAAATGGCTGTCATTGAGTTGAAATCGGTGTGGTGCAGGTATGTGTACTTTCTGTCTGCAAAGAACAAGGTCTCCCAGTATATGTGAGTGTGCCACACCGTGAGCCTGACTGGCATACCTAATGGGTTGGCAGTGTAATTCTTTATGCATTCGGGATTGTCCAGCAAATGTTGTTTTGTTGCTGAATCTCATCAAATGTTGGACATGGTGTAAGCTCTTGTAAGCCTGAGCCATTTGGATAAAATCAGTACATTACTCATTGTTAGTGGCTGAAGGGATTTGCTGTTTGTTATGATAAGAGTCATAGAATCATCATAGAATCCCAAAGTGTGGAAGCAGGCCAGTCAGCCAATCGAGTCCACGCTCACCCTCTGCGAATCCTACCCTATTCCTGTAACTCTGCATTTCCCATAGCTGATTCACCAAGCCTGCACAATCTGGGCAACTTAGCACAGGCAATCCACCAAATCTTCACGTCTTTGGACTATGTGAGGAAATCAGAGCAACCGAAGAAAAAAAAACACAGGCACCAGAGGCTGGAATCAAACCCATATCCCTGACACTGAGGCAGCAGTGCCAATCGCTGAGTCACCATGCCGCCCAGATAGTCTTTGGGGTGTGTGGCCTTTGTTATTTGGCATCACACCTCTACTAATTAACATCCTTCTTTCAGGAAGCACAAATTTTGGTAATGTTGCAAACTGTCCTGATGTGTGCAAGACAAAAAGCTTTGGTGAAATGTTTCATTTTAACATATGTCATCCTTAGGCAGGCACTTTAGCTGACTGTGTGGAAGTAGCAACAGTTTGGGCGTAGCATCAGATCAATGACCAAGTCATTTTAACTGCCCTACTTCCTTTCTGACAAGTGCATTGGGTTAAATTCATCTCCACTTTTTCTGTTATTGGGAAAATGAAGGCGTGCCTGTGGACTTCTACACTGGCTACAACAAAAATGTATTTTTAAATACCCAAACTGTATGTTTTCCTAATGGTCAGATTTGCATTCTTACAGCAGAAGATCCCTTTTAAAGCTAAAATTGTAACATTTGCATTTTGTTGTAAAATTAATTAAATGGAACTACAAAATGTGTGATTGATGCAAAATGATGTGCTGTACTGTATTTATACATGTTCAATCATAATTCATTTGTAACGTTGACTCATCTGCAGTTGGAATTTCTTAAATTGCGTCTTACTCTACCTCTAAATAGTCCGTAACAGATCAGAAGTATCCGTAGGAATATTAGTTTTAGAGGAAGTTTTTGCTCAAACAATGTTCTTACATTAACCAATTCCGAAGGAGCAAATGTCATTATTTACCAACTCTGTAACCTTTGGCTCTCCAGAAATTTTACTTAGTGTACATTTTCAAAAGGAACAACACCCAAGGGTCCTTTTTTTTTCGGTTGAATCTAGTTGTGGGGTTTTATTGTGTGATTCATATGAATGCTACATGTTGGGGAATAGAAGTGCAGAAACACTGACACGTAATGGCCTCCTTCCTCTGCCTTCATCAATGAAGGAGAAATATGATCCTTAATTCAAGTTAGTTTCCTTCTAATATTCCCTGTGTCTCTCCATTTTGACGATGCTGTTTTACCCCACCCCCAAATTAAAAATGGATTTTCTCTCCATTCCCCCCCCCCCCCCACTGAAATTACATTTTATTGAAAGAAATAGCTGGGCTAGAATGCTGGAACTCTCTCCCTGACAATATTATTGAGGTACCCTAGACTGTGGCTCGTCACCATCTTATCAAGGGCAGCTCAACATAAACAAATGCTGGCTCAGCCAGTGATGTCCACATCTCCTGGATGAATAGAATAAAAATGCAGGTGGATTACACTTGAGGATGATGATTTTTATTTCCATTTATGATTAGTATCAGAATTCCCATTGTTTGTTTAATTGTTTTAATTTAATTATATGGGCATATTCATCCAGCTCCATCTAATATGATGTTAATGACACTATTCTACACAGTGATGCATCTATTGGAGGGGCAATTGAAAAGAAGTGAATTTCAAACTTTACATGAGACTTGCTAGTTCTTGCGCGTTTGTTTTCCTAGTGACATATCAGGCTAACATGTACTTTCTTACAAATGTGTAATCCATACCTTTGTAGATGTTCCACTTTCTCAGAACTCCCTCCAGTGTACCAAGCTATTTAATGTGGGATGCCCAGGACTGCAGACACCACTCCAAATATAACTTCGCAAATGAGTTATTTTAAACCTTTTATGTAAACAGTATTGACTTGCGGCCAAATGCCTTTGAGAGACATCCAAGAATTCAAGGAGGCTTGTTGATTGGATATTTGTTTTGTTCCTGTGATTGCAAATGTGCATTTTTTCTTTTTTATTCTCTTCTCCCCCCACCCCATTCCTCCTGAGTTGATTTGTTTTTAATGGCGACCATACTTGTTTAAGAGAACAACAATTCTTTACATTTTCGTTCTATGTAAGTATAGGTCATTCATGGATTCTTATTCAATAGGCATAGTGTAGATGGGGCTAACAGTGTCCCCTGTTGTGACAATATTTGTTCATTACAAAATGAATTTCCTTGCCCTAGGGACATGGCCTTTTCATTTTGGCTGATAACTTTGAAAGTGTCTGGGTAGTCTTCAAAGCTAATAACCTCCTCGGAGCTTAATGTTTTGAACAAACTTGGAAGAATAAAAAGTAAACACTGTGAAAAGGAAGTGATTGTATTATGTAGCAACTTTCATGACATTGATCTCCTTGGGAAATTTGCAGCCAAAGGTATATTTTTAAATCTCTAGTCAAAGAACACACTGCATCCAAGTTGTACAAAGCATGTTCCCGAAACAGTTTTGGGATAATGGCAAGATAATTTGTTTTAGTAAAGTTAGTTGTGGATAGGATATTGGGGACAACATCTCATCCAAAAAGACTTCAGCCTTGACAATGCTACACTCCCTCAGTAATCCAATGAAATGTCAGGCTAACTTGGGTACTCAAGGAGATTTCTGCTGGATTAAATGTCCCCCCCTCTGGCAAGGGCAGCATTCAGTCAAGTGGGAGAGTGGTGGGTCACCACCTTCTGTCATTGTCCTGACTAAGACGGTGATGGCAGTGTCTTTCCATTCACTGTCCGTGTGTGAAATCCATAAAGCAACCCTTTGGCATGCTTGCTTGTGGATTTCTGGAAGTGGGG
This sequence comes from Hemiscyllium ocellatum, assembly GCF_020745735.1. Lineage (NCBI taxonomy): Eukaryota > Metazoa > Chordata > Chondrichthyes > Orectolobiformes > Hemiscylliidae > Hemiscyllium > Hemiscyllium ocellatum. The sequence goes on from NC_083412.1 coordinate 79,408,069, forward strand.
ATCTCCGATTATTAGGCCCTTAGAATGTAACAAAGAGACCAAACATGGGGAAGGCAACTACCCATTCCCTCAATACTCCTTCCCACTGACCTATGAAATCTCCTGTCCTCACTCCCCTGTGCCTGAATCTGTGGTGATGGATCTCTGTGTGATGCTGTTGAGTTGGTGGCTTCTACGCAACAGCCTCCAGTAGGTAGGAAACCCCTTCCCAGCCAGTCTCAGAATGATTGTTGCTGCCCAGTACTTCATGAGTACTGAATGAAATGGGCCTCTCGGAAAAGAGGTATTATGGTGCTGTGACCAACTCCGCAGTCAGCAGTGACATTCCTGCCGCTTCCAATAAATGATGCCTAGAAGGTCTTTGAACAGTCTTACTACTGGTAGAAGGTTAATGTTTGCCAAGGCTGTTACATTTCCTTCTTTTGCTATGTCTCTATTTTTGAATCTATATGAAACTAAGATTCAACTTGACATGATGGCATGTATTTGAATGAATTTTGTGTTACAATAGATGCAGTGTTCATCTATTTGGCCATTCACTTTAAACTCAAAGCCAGGTTTTCATGTATTCAGGATTCCATACTGAACTCTGTGAAAACTAATGTTTGGATTTTTGCTTCCACTGGAATCCTGAGAACTGTGGATGCTGGAAATTGGAAATAAGGTCAGAAATTGCTGGCAAAACTCAGCAGTCAGGCAGCAAATGTGGAGAGAAAGCAGAGTTAACGTTTCGGATCCAGTGACCCTTCTTCATGCACGGTGGCTCAATGGTTAGCATTGCTGCCTCACAGCGCCTGGGACCTGGGTTTGATTCCAGACTGTCTATGTGGAGTTTGCACATTCTCCCCGTGTCTGCATGGGTTTCCTCCTGGTGCTCTGGTTTCTTCCCATAGTCCAACGATATGCAGATTAAGTGAATTGGCCATACTGAATTGCCCCATTGTGTTCAAGGATGTGTAGGTTGGGTGCATTAGTATGGGCAAATATAGGATAGGGAGAATGGGTCTGGGTGGGTTACTCTTCAGAGGGTCGGTGTGGACTTGTTAGGCCGAATGGCCTATTTCCACACTGTAGGGATTCTATGATTCTTCAAATTAGGTTTCCAGTGCCTCTTTATTTTTTAATTCCAATCCACATTTTCAACCTAATGTCACTTAAGAACCAAACTAAAAGCAGAGAATGCTGGAAAATCTCAGTTTTGGCAACATCTATGGAGAGAGAAACTGAGTGAACATTTTGAGTCCAATGACTTCTCTACAAAGCAGAAGGAAGATGGAACAATTATGAGTTTTACACCATGGATCAGTTGGGAGGGACAAGTGGAACGGAATGGCAGGCCAGGGTACAGGGAGGTCAAAGATATAAGACAGAATAAGAATCAATGTAAAGAAGTTGAGCGTAGAATCAGAGTTCCTGAGAGAATAAAATGAGAGGAAAAGAAACCAAGAAATGCGGATGTTGGAAATCAGAAACTAAACAAATTGCCAGGAGCATTCTCATGTCCAGCAGCACTTGTGGAGCGAAAGCAGAGTGAACATTTTTGGGTTCAGAGACCCTTCTTCAGGATAAACATGAACTCTGACTAATAGCAAAACAATGAAAAACAAGATGGAAATACCGGAGGTAGGGTTGGGATGGGGGTGTGAGTGCAGAGGCAGAGAATATTGTTAGTAATGTGCCTGAGCGTTAAAGTAGTGCTCTTTCTTCAGCTTGTATTTGGCTTCACTGGAACATTATAGCAGGCCTAAAGCAAAAAAGTGAATATTGGATCAGGATTGTGCATTGAGATGACAAGCATCCAGGAGATTAGAGCCATGTTTGTTGACTCCATTTCGACTTCCGACTCCACATTGAATTCACTAGATCATTAATTCTATCCTCCATTTTGATTCCAACTCTTTTTGCTTCCTATATGGATGTTGGGGATTCAAGAGGATATAATGTTTTGGTCTTGACATGTTTCAAAATCCTTTGAAATCAAGGTATGTCATGAAACTTTCTTTGTTCTCTTTTTTTTTAAGTGTTTAGATTAGATTAGATTAGATTAGATTACTTAGTGTTCTTTAACCATAAGTTCCTTTTTCTAAAACGAGGGTTTTGTTTTAACTCTGCCCTTTACCTTCCACTTATTATTAACACATTCTCTTTTTTAGTTTGTGTGTTGCTGTTCAATCCATTGTTGGGATTTTCAGCAATTTGAAGGACAACATAAGAGTACAGTTTAACATATTATAGAATCATCTAATTTTCTTAATAAATAGGCATGCTACAAAATGTAGGAAAGGTGAATCAAATGTTGGGAAGCATGGCTGTTCTGCCATCGATTGGTTTCTGAAATTTCTCTTATTCTTACTTGTTTTTGGTTGATATGGGAAACTGGGAACCACACCAGCATATATTCAGCTGCATATATAAAAAAAAGGTAAGGCATGACTTCAATAAAAGAGACTTCACTGGTTTAAAAATTGAAGTCCTAATTTCCTGTTCCTTCTCATCTGTCACTGGATTCAAACCTGGTGCAAATTTTCCATTGTCTCAGTGATGCATGACTATCAATGGACTTTATCTGAATGGCCAACATTGTCATATGTTGCCAGCCTTTCCATAAATCACCCAGATGCCCTTTATTTGTCATTTTAAAAAATAATACTTTACACAATGTGACAAATATAGTTTGCTTTAAATACATTTATTGACTGACTATTAATTGATACTAATCTGTGGAATGTACCCTTTTTTTTGTGTAATTTTTCTACCACTTTTTTTTGTGTCCATTATTTTCAATGTGTGGATTTAATGATCATTAATGTAAACTCTTTTAGTGCAGTTGAGGCAAGGAGTGGAATTTACAGGTTGTTGTGTTGGCTGCTAGCCAAATATTAACAGATTAATCTTTGTGCAATCTTTATCAGACTATCTGTGGCAGAACTAAAGTTCACTAATATAATTTGTGTGTTAGTGTATGTTTAGTTATTTATTACTCTTCCTTCCTTTCCTCCCCCTCTCTCTCATTTGCGACCAACATAACAGCCTCCCAAAAAGCAGTTATCTGTCAGTTACAGTAACTTTGATAGGTGACCACTTCTCGCAAATGTTTAGATCTGAAATATAATTGTCTGGATTGTGCATGAAATTGGGCCGAAATTAGATTCTTCCCCTTGCAGTCACTAATGTACAATTGCAATTTTTGTTTTGGAAAAGAAAATGGGACCATAAAAACAACTGTCGTCTTTTCATACTAACCATTCTTGCAGAATTAGCTGTACGTGTTACTAATCCCAGTCTTGCACCTGACTTCAGTTTTTGGTACAGATGCACTCTCATTGAACTTTTTAACCTTACAACCACTATATTGGATAAATGTAGGTTGTAACATTTAAAATATATTTTTAATTGGTTGAGAGTCTTGTTTCAAAATTGATCTTTCTTCCTTGCTTTTGTAAAGTAGTAACTCAGAATTGTTCATGAAATGTTCCTAAGAAGTAGATGTACAGAAATGTTGACAGTTATATAGAATTTAGAGAACAGAAACAAACCATTCAGCCTAAATGCACACGCCTGTATTTCTGGTCCACATAAACCTGCTCCCCTTCTATTTTTTCTGAGTACATTTAAATTGCAGTTTCCTGTCTCCTTGCTACAGATTTGAACTGTAAAGGCCATCTTAAACCTGGGGTCATCTGTTATTAAATTGTATGGATTTGTCAAAAATTCTCTTGTCTATATTTCAATATAGGGCAAACTTTGGTCCTTTTCTTGCAATAACCTATTAGAACATCATTGTGACACACAAACCCTCAAACATGTTCTGAGGTTTATTAAATCTTTATAAACTTGTATCTTAACTCAATTTAGCTGCTTTTCGATGCAAATTCCTTGATGCTCTTTCCCAGTAAATATCCATCGATCTTGATGTTTTGAAAACTTAATTTGACCCAGCATCTACAGATTTTGTTTTGCAGTAGACAGTTCTAGATTTCTGTTATTCTTTGTGTGAAAGGTGATTCCTGCTGCCACAGACTGACGGTAATATGGTATTGGGTTTGTTTCTATTTTCTCTGGAATATTCAGAGGAACTGGTTCCTCATTATCTTATCCTCTTCTAACTGCCTTTATCAACATTAGCACCTCAAAAGTCATCCCTCTCTTATATTTGGATTCACAACTTGCCTGAAACCTGAATATTAGTACCTTCTTACGATACCCAGGCAGTAGCCTGAATTGAATTGAATTTATTGTCACGTGTACTGAGGTGCAGTGAAAAGCTTTGTCTCATGAGCAATACAGGCAGATCAGTCTGGATCTTCTATTGCTGAAGTGTTGACCAGAGTTGCACATTGCCCCCCCCCCCCCCTCTGTTGGATGTCCTGATGCCACTGACTCCGCAGAAAGTACCTGGGAGGTTGCAACTTTTAATCGGTATTTTCCTGAGGAAGTCCCTATCCCTGAGTTGGAGTCAGAGTTTGCAGAGTTCAACTTGTTTACCTCCATAATTGCCCAGGACAGGTTTGTTATCTACAGGGATTAGCATCTGCTGAACTCGGTGACTATAAGACTGATTACCCCCAATGAATAACAGCAACCAAGTCACCCTGATGCTACAACAGTTTCTCCTCCTTTTTCTCCCTCTCCCCATTTCCATGGATAATGGACCAGAGTGAATCTGACACCTCCTCAACCCTCACTCACTTTGCTGCCACCCTGCTCCTCACCTGTTAACCCTTGCATAGTTGGCTACTCTCCCCATAGCTTGTTAAAGTGACTTTGGTACCTTTTTAAATGTCTGTTTACAGCAACTAGTGCTGTTAAAAGGAGATGGGCTCCTGGATTCCAATGTTGAGGAAGACATCTAGGACAGGCCAATAAGTGAGCAGTGTTTAATCTACCAATGGTCAGAAGATCTGGACCAAGTGGCACAGTCATCAATTATTATTTGAAAGCCTTTAATAGTTGCATTTACATTATAAATTGTAACCAATATGGCATTTACACATTTAGGAGAGATTAGAAAATGTTTTTCTTTCAAAGGTTTATTAGAATGTAGAATATGTTGTCCTGTGATACTGAAATTGAATAGATTGCTGCATTTGGATGAAATTGGATCTGTGCAGAAAAAAAGAGACGTATGTTGGTAAGAGTAAATGTTTGTGATGGGGACTGCCATCATCTCCTATACCACCACTTTATAGGTTCTTGTATTTTCCTGTTTACTGTGTTGAGTACCATTTTACTGCATAGCATACCACCAGTGTCAACACCATGATTTTATATTATAAAGTACAATTGTGACTTAAATGTTTAATTTTCCATTTTTGTCTCAAATGCCAATTTAGCACCTATGTTGATAAAGAAAGATTAGTTTTGTGTGTGTTTCACTTATTTTAATTTGTTTTGAGACATGAGTATTGCTGGCAAGGTCAGCATTTATTGCCCATCTTGAATTGCCATTGACAATATGTGCATGACACTTTGTTACTGGTGCATGAAATGACGGTGAAAAATGTTGTACATCCAAGCTAGCTTTAAAGATTTGTACTGCAGCAGATTTGTGGGAATCAGTGGTGTAAGTGTATCTTTTGGAGATGGCTACAATTCTGAACTTGACTTGTTATGCTTTATGTCTTCCCAAGATTGCTTAGCAGGAAGGTGCCTTGCACACAAAAGCTATTGACTAATTCTGTGCTTTTGTACATTTCATATTCTATGTATTGCATTGCTCAATGTTTATGTGCACCAACTGTGTTGGTTTTGCAACCAAATGTCCAGAGTGAAATGGATATATCCAATGGAAATGAAGGTTACACATGTTTTAATTGAACGACTCATGACTCCTGGTGACTTTGATTTTATGTTAGTGTAGTGTGTTTTTTAGAAATGAGACAAACTCTGAGACTCATTTTCCTTTTCGATTGCTCAGTATATGATGAATAATTTCAGAATACAGCTTGTAATTAGCTAAGTTTCTGACTGTATTAACAATGTTATGAAATATACTTTCTATTCTTCCCATTCACAGCAACACGTTCTAGTTGCTGATTCATAACTAAGTATTCTATAGCGGCTGACATGAGGGCAAACTCTTGCTCAACTGCATTTAGTTCTAAGCAAATAGCTTATTCATGCCTTGTGTCTTGTCAGTTTTTGAGAAAATCCAGTATTTATGCAGAATAACAGACTGAGGAAAAACCCACTAAATGATCCAGTCTAACCTATACAATTGTAAAATCATGTTCAGTAGAATATGCACACTTTTTTTTCCACCCCATCTGAAAGGTTCACAAGTTCCTAAGACAAGCAAAATAATCACTTTTTTTAAAAATTTAGGCAAATTAGTGAAAAGCAATATTGTAATTTCTTTCCTGACCATCCCCAAGATGATTAATAAATGAGGTAACAAAAGTCATAATTACCGTTCTTGAGATACTACATTTTGTATAAAGAGACCTTTGCCCTTGCCACAAATAGGTCCATTTTGCACTCCGAGTACTTCAGCCAATTGACAGCACCAAATGAGATGGCACCCCATTTTTCAGAATCGCTATTTTGGAAAAAGCGCTGTCTCCAAACATCTAATTGAAATCCGGCCTTGGGTATCTTGAGGTCTTGGGCCCTAATTCTTTACTATTTAGTTTAAACAGACTTGTTTACACCACGCAGTCTTATTTGGTTCAGTTTAACCTCTAATCATATTTGAATTTTCTTAACATTGTAGCAAGATGTAAGTCACAATTTGGCATATCTGATAACAGCAAATACACCACAATGAAAAATGTAGAGGTAAGAAAAACCCAGACATCTACTTATGACTATAATAGCGGTTTGCTAATGAGGTAAGATTCTAAACCAAAGCATCCTAAAATGGAATGAGAAGAACATGACTAATTTTTGGTCCCTTCCCATCATGCTATATCTTCTATCCACGTATCTAAATTCTTTACTTGTGGCACGTTTCGTTAGTAGCTCTTCTGCTTTAGTATAGATGATAGGGGTGTAAGGTACCTTTTTAATTTCTTGTTTTCAAATCCCACCATGGTTTTGCCCTTTTGCCTGTGTCTTGTTACAAAGATGATAAATATTCAAAATTACTAAGAAAACTAAAGATTTGAATGATCTTGAAAATAGATTTATTTAAAGTATTGTGGAAATACCTACTTAAAATAGGTCATGTGAAGTTCAGTGGACACTAGTTTTTCTTTGTTCGAGTCATCCTGAAAATCACATGATTGAGAGCTGCTTGCTTTTTTCGTAGAACCCTGAATTGACTGTTTTGAACTGACTGACTTGGAATTCTCATTTTATGGCTTACTTGAGAAATGTCTGCTGAAAACATGCTTAATGGGAGAAAAGCTTGCTATGAGCAAGCTGTCCAGCTGATCTGACCCCATTTTGAAACAGAAAGCCTATTGTTGAGTTCAGGGTGAAACCGATTTATTCTTTTGAAAGCATGATTGAAGAAGATTTTTCTGAGCAAGCTGTCTGTAAGGCATCAGAAACCATAGTTTACTGGAAGTAACTTAACCATGTGTCAGTAGATGAGGGCAACAGACTCCAGAACATACATTTTAAGCTTTAAAAACTACAGATGCTGGCGATCTGAAACAAAACAGAAATTGCTGGTGAAACTCAGCAGGTCTGCCAGTTGTCTGTGGGGAGAAAGCAAAGTTAATGTTTCGAATCCAGTAACTCTTCAGAGTGCACGGGAATTGCAATCTTTTAGAAAAGGAAATGGGGCTATAAAAGCAACTGTCATCTCTCTTGATACAATTGCTCTTACAGGTTTAACTTAAATGTTACTGATTCTAGTTTTACACTTGATTTCTGTTTCTGCTTGTTAATTGTACAGATTAACACATTGCATTTTAATCACACAACTACTGTATTGGATGAATGGTGACGAACACAATTGCTGTGTTCTAATGAAGAGTCGCTGGACTCGATCCATTAACTTGGCTTTCTTCCCACAGATGCTTCCAGACCACCTGAGTTTTACCATAAATTCCTATTACTGTCAATGTTTTAAGCTTTTGCTGTCAAAAATAACCATTGGCCAAGGTGTTATTTGAGAAAACCTCTCTCTGCAGACTAATGTGTTTTCTCTTTTCCTGTAGCAAATGTTTATGTTTTTCTTTCTACTGTAGGGACATTTGGAAGACTGAGTATTTATTTTTATTTTTGTTTGGTTGATTTTTAGTAAATTTGAAAGCTGGTCTATATAAGGTATTTATTTGGTCATCTTGGTAATTTGAAAAGGTATTTTTGTCATGTACAGTGAAGTAGTGAAACAAGAGTGATGATGCATTCCCAGTCTTAATGCTCGGTAGCCAAGACTTCCATCAGAACCCTTGGTACCCCAGTCCTTCGATCCCTGAGAGATTGATATTTTCTATAACAACCTGTTCAGATGATCTGACACATCTGTGGAGCAAGCTGGGTCTTGAACCCAGGTCTCCTGGCTCAAAGATAGTAACATTACCACTTTGCCACAAGAGCCTTGCAATTGCCTTTGTTATAATGCAGGTGAAGTTTGGAGTGGGGTATAACAGAGTGAAAAAAACTTAAAATGTTTTTGGTCTTTTAACCAACAAAGGAGGTAGCAATGTACTTCGTAAATATTGTCAATGCAGTGAATGTTTGTTTCGGGTTACCTGTGTGGAAAGGAAAGTTTGTCCTGACGAGACTGATATTTAACATTTATTGCAGTTAATATTGTACTGTATTGGAGCTCAATGCTCCACAAACAAAAATATATCCTGCCTTTCTTGAATGCATAGGTTCAGTTTTGCACAATACATTATTCAGAGGACCTTTTAACAGAAAATGCTGTTTGACATTTGGCTGTAATTGTATCCAAATTTAGTTAGAAACTGAAAATGTTAGAAACTCTCATCCATTCAGGGAGAATCTGTGGAGAGAAAAACCAAGTATATGTTTAAGATGAATGACCTTATGCAAGAACTAGTTTTTCTAGCTTTTAATTATTTCTAATTTCTGGCATCTTTAGTTGTTTGCAAATAAATGCCAAAGCCAGTTCTTAGACTATTTACTGAAATAGGTGGAAACAGACAAACATTAGGACTGATGGAAGAATGCCCCACACTTTCATAAAATCTTCACTTTACATTTCCTGCTGTGCTGGCAATGATCTGAGTGGACATATTGCCTAAAAACCTGCTTAATGGGCAAGGCCCTACTTATTTTATTAGGCTGTAATTATGTTCCTTCCTCATTTTCAGTCATCTCCTTCCTTGTTCCCACAAAGCAAATATGACACACATTTTCCAAATGTCTTGATTTTCCACAGAGGTATGTGCATATTTCTTGCATACTTCAGTAGCTGGGATATTTAATTCCTCTTTACATTTTCCAAGTAACATTTTATTGATTACTTCTTAATTAGCTGTCAAGAGGAATGTTCTCATGTTCTCATGTTCATATTTGTGCTGTGTATCATGTTTTTTTTCCCTCTACTTTATCTATGATTATTTCCTGGAACCTAAGACTGTTCATGACTTATTTTTGAAATTGCTAAATTTATGTAGAATAGAATCTACAGCAGACAAGCAGACCATTTGATCCAAATAGTTCATACCACAGGGAAAGAGTAGAATCCTGTTTCTCTGTGGTCACAATGAGGGCAATAGAATATAGCCCACGGACTGCATCAATTCAACAAGGCAACTCCCCACTGCCTTCTCAAGAGCCGTTTGGGATGAGCAATAAATATTGACCTAGATAGTCATGCCCAGGACCCATGAGTGAATCATGTATTTTTTTTAAAAATCTTTACAGTATATCTAATTTTCTGTCTTGCTTTGTTTTCAGTTTGACCTTGAAGTACAGGTTAGGGGTCGCAATTGGTTTTCTTTAACACATAACTGGCTTTTGCTTCACCAGCATTTTGCCACCTTACCCATCCCCATTGCACTCAAGAGTTCAGCTTTCCTTGGCCCAAATATGATCTGGAACTGGCTGTATAGCTGTCAATCATCTACTGTCACCTATTGCATTCAGAAGATACCAATTCTCTAACCATTAAATGTAATGCAGGGACACCTCTAAATGCTTTTCAATCACTTGGAAATTTTTCAATATGTTCTATGAAATTTACAATCTGTGAGAGTTTATATGTGCAATAGTGTTGACAGTTGCTTTATTTTTAATTTCAAACAAGGTAGTTAAATTCACGAGTTGCCTGACTAAAGCAAAAGGAAAGAGGGTTTGGAGATTCAAGGGTGACTTGTTAATTTTCCCACTGTTCTCTTTTAATATCTTCAAAAAACAGAGTTTAATGATTTATTCTTGTTACTATTTGACAGATGTTTTAACAGTGTAAAATTTTCCATCTCAGCCAAGCCATTCAAATTAACTGCATATTGTGGGTGTTGAATGGAATTACTGCTGATGGAAACTATGTGCAGAACCAATGATAACACAGCTGCCAGGCAACATCAGCTGTTTTTTCCATCTTCCAGTGCAAAGCTAAGCTGATTACCATAGATATCTTGACTAAGTGCTGATGTCACTACTTTCCATTCGAAGTTCATGTTGTCCTAGTTGGAAGGTGCAGGTTTTGTTTAAGAATTTGCTGTCTCATACCGTAAAGCTCCTGAGGGCAAACACTACATTCTGTATAAATTAGAGTAGGGCACAACTTCTTGTAATTCAAACAAGTGTCAGCAACAGCTCAGCACTGTTTTGCTGGTTTACAAATCAGACCTTGGGAATCTTTTTCTCAAGAAACCATGCATTTTCAAAACCTTAACTGCAACGTTATTTTAATTGCCTGCTTGCCTGATTCTGAAGTCTTCACTGATGTTGATGTTCGGGTAAGGAGTTGGCTTAATACATTTTTTTTAAACATATCAGTTTAGGAATGATTGTTTCAAGCTATTGCATTGTTTGTACTTCTTGCTATTGCCAAAATTTAGGACACACTTGACTAGCTTGGTATATATGATTATTGTTAAGAATGTTTGGCACTTTGACTTGGACAGAATTGGTAGTTTGTGCTTGCATATGGAATTGTTATTGGGGTGATCTGATCTGGGGTTTCTAATACTTTCAATAGCTGTGATATGAAATGAAGATCTATCTACATTTTAAAATCTTTTTTTTAAATTGTTCCTGTTATTCTTGTTCATTTTAATATACAATATGTTTTGGGGAAAGAAAACAAAACTGTGTACAAACATAACCTTATTTATCAGCTGAGAGTGTGGGAGTTAATGGAAAAGTAGGTAACATCCATGTTTCTAATAAATGAGGAAGGGTTTCATGAGTAGTGCAGAGACTGGTAACTGCATTGTCCCAATATATTATTTCAATATCAATATTTTGTATCACAATCAGGCAAATTGATCAAGCATAAAACTTTGTGCAACATACTTTATTCTCAAGATATTTGTTAACAAATTGTAACAAAAAAATCCCTAGAAGTACGGATAGCTGCATATTTTCTCAGGATGCGATTAGACCTTTTGTACAATCTCTAAATGGAAGACCTCTTTGTTACATCCCACTTTTTTTTTAAAAAATTACTAAAGTTAACAGTGGGTTATCTGAAATTATATGTTCGTAGGAATTTATGAACAGAATTCCTACCCTTTTCTGACATCTAACTATAACCTAAGTAAAGGTTCTAATTGTTCACTGCAATAAACTTAAGATTTAAAAAGAGCATTGGTTAGCATGTTTAAAACCAATGAACCCACTTACATAAGCAGCAGTATTCTGTGCATAAGATGTTTATCAGGTATTGTTTGAAGTTATTATGTACCACATTTGCAGCATAAAGTCGTCTCTTTTTTGTTGTTTTGCTATTGTGAAAGAAGTACTTTCCATTGCTAAATAATGCAAAATGTTTCAATGTCTAAAATTTGAAGTAAAACAGTGGAAGATACAGCTAATATAAGCATTAGCAACCTCAAAAGCATGCTTTGTTTTTTTTCCATGGTACGGATATTAGATATATGTGATGAGTGTGTGAAGTATGTTTTGGGGCAGTCAGAAGGTTTCTGGTGTCTTTACATATTTTACAACAAATTGTTGGTTGTTAACTGGAATTGTAGCTTTGAACAGCAGAAGTGCTTAATGAGTACACCTTGGGAACATACTTGAGTACATGAGAAAAATTCTTTAGCTGCTAGCGCTTCATGTGCTAATACTAGGATAAAACAACATTATGGAAAGGTCGAATAAAATGGCGTTGTGTCATTATTATGTATGCAAATTTGCATTGCAAGTCACCTTATCCTCTAATATTGACTCGGTGTCTTCTGAAGTTTAAATTGAGCAATTGATGAGAGCACGTGTAGTTGGGCCTTATGGTAGTCCTGAGAACCACTGTGCAATGTCAGCAGTTTGTTCAGATATGTACTCTGACTTGGTGCCACAACACACACCGTACTTAAAGCTTTGTTGTCTAATTGTTCCAGACATATTAAGACCTACAGGGACTTTGTAGTATTAGTGTTGCCATGGGTTGGATGACACCTTCATGTGGTGTCTTGGCAATATTAATCCTTCAATCAAAACTTAAATCAAGATTATCACATTATTATCATGTAACTATTGTGGGCCCTCTTTGTAAGCAAATTGGCTGTCATATTTTCTACATTACAACACTGCAAAAAATATTTAATTAGCTATAAAGAACTTTGGGATTACAAGTCCTTTGGTAGAAAGGCCTGGATGACTTGCTGTGCTAAAAGTGCTTGTATAATGCAAGTTGTTGCAAAAGGTGCTATATAAATGCAAGTCTTTTACTATTGAAATATACAGTGAAACTTCCATTTATCAACTAGAACTTAATGGGAGATCAGTGTTGTTGTTGTGGGTAGCTGCCCTCGGGAGTACTGTCGTATAAGCCATTGCCGAGAAATTCTCAAACTGGCAAATTTGACAAGTGACTGTAGGTGGAATGAAAGGAATGCAAGAGGATCTGCAGTAGTGATAAATGGGAGTGGTTAGCTGCTTAAGGAAGTGGAGCAGCTTATTAACATTTGTTTTCCCTGACGTACTTTTGAATCTTTGTGACTCTCTGAAGGTATTTGTTGTGTTCCTCATTGCTAGCTTTGTGCCTTGCATCCATTAGGGGATAAAACAAGTGATCTTTTGTGAATCTTCCTGATTGATCACAAATCTACTGTCAAACTAAGAATGAGTCTTGAAAGATTATTTTTAAAACAACAAAGACTTGCTTTCATATATTAACAAGGTGCTATATGAAAATGTCCTGAGGCACTTGAAGTATGCTGCCAATCAAATTCTGTTCTGAAACCACAAGAGAAGAAATAGAGACCAGTGATTACTCCAAATCTAAGACACTTTGGGATGGTTGGCTGGTAAAGTCACCATTTGTTTGCCAACCCCACCCCTGAGTGCAGTTAAAAGGCAACTAAACTATTTGGTCATAGCCATAGGTTTTAACATGGCTCACATAATTTGCAACTTTATTATAGATTACAACCTTTTTCTGCTTGTGGTAAAGAGTGTGAAATACCCTTAACACCATCTGGCAGAATTTATTGGACAGGTTAGTGGGAATGTAGTGGATGTAGGTAAATCTTGGGTGATTTGATATTCTGTCTCACATCAAACTTGTGCTGACTTAACATGGGGCAGCATGCATTCCTCCAAAGGTGCAGGATATCACCTGAATCTATAAAACAGCACTGACAGGTCAATAAAGTTAGTGATTGATCGTATTTTGACATTTGTGCCATTTTGCCCTGCTTTCAGGTTTACTGAGCTCACATGGTTTGTTGTAGGGTAGGTATTAAGTCTATGATTCAATATGTGATGTACTTGCTCAGTTTCTGTGAGCAGAGAAGCTGTTTGGCCTCTGAATACACTCTACATTGTAAATGGCACAAATTGGGAGCAAGGCCTATGCTATGCTATTGTGGGGGGTTCCATTGGAAAATGTTGCGCTTTATAAATGAATTATATAGTACTTGTGCTGACTATTACCAGAGCATTCAGGAAATGGAGGGTTTAATTTTACAAGTCTGATGTTTGTTCCTTTCAGATAACCTTTTTAGTTAGCTACTGACTTGGACAAAGCATTTGAGGAATTGTCTAAACTTAAACTCTGAGTCAGAATGGAAAATTCCAGTTGCCAATTATTCTGGGAATGGATGTATGGTTTAATTATGTTTATAGTTGTACATTTCAGAAATTGAGTGGACTGAGAGTTAAATATTAATATAGACTATATGAATTCCTTTTGAAAAGACACTGGTGAGTTTAAGCCAATAAGGAAACCAACTGATTAAAGGTATATTTGCATTGTGCAGGATTTTTAGGATTTAATTTTTACTTTTTTAAGATTCAAGTGAGTATGTACTTGCCTATTGGAGCTGGGGAAAAGGTTTATTGTATGCCCTTTAACTATTAAGTTGGTTAACATCCATGATGGACTATAGTAGCCATTATCTGAAATGAATAGGCACAATAGTGAATTTTATTTTGTATTCTAACACATTTCTGTTCCATTGTTGAAGTTTTTCACCAAGACAGAGAGTTACCATATTTATTTTCAAGTAGACAAATTCAATTGGACAATTGTAAATTATAATCACATAAGGCAGAAGATTCAATTTAGATTAAGATCACTTCAGTTACAGAGCAGTAAAACAATGAAATTTAACTTGGCAGCATACATGCAAATGATTTCGAATTGGCAATAAGAAAATGTCTAATGTGTTGGAATCTGTCTACATTCTAGTAGAATTTAATGTTTACTAAAAAATGTGTTTTGGGCATTAATTGGATTTTTTTATTTCCTCGCGAGGTCTGGCATCATTTCCTAATGGCTGATGTGGCTGGGTGCAGAGCCTATGATTCCATCTCTTCCTCTACTTGACATTAGACACCTGAACTGGATTGTTTACAGTGTTGGCTCAGCTCAGTTTATTGATCCCCATTGCTCTCCAATACAAAGCCTACCTGCTTCTACCCTAAGTAGTAGAGATCAGTAAGGATTGTGAAGGTTTATAGCTCAGGTTAAGGTTTAGGGTGTAGGTTTGCTCGCTGAGCTGTTTGATATCCAGATGTTTCATTACCTGGCTAGGTAACATCATCAGTGGTGACCTCCAAGTGAAGCGAAGCTGTTGTCTCTTGCTTTCTATTTATGTTTGTACTGGATGAGGTTCCTGGGGTTTGTGGTGATGTCATTTCCTGTTCATTTTCTGAGGGGTTGATAGATGGTATCTAGATCTATGTGTTTGTTGTTGTGGTTGGAGTGCCAGGCCTCGAGGAATTCTCTGGCATGTCTTTGCTTAGCCTGTCTCAGGATAGATGTGTTGTCCCAGTCAAAATGGTGTTTTTTTTCATCCGTGTGTAGGATTACAAGGGGGAGAGGGTCGTGTCTTTGTGGCTAGCTGGTGTTCGTGTATCCTGGTGTCTAATTTTCTTCCTGTTTGTCCTACGTAGTGTTTGTGGCAGTCCTTGTATAGGATTTTGTAGGTAAAGTTGGTTTTGTCCATGGGTTGTGCTAGGTGTTTTAAGTTTGTTAGTTTTTGTTTGAGAGTGTTGGTGGATTTGTGTGCTACTAGGATTCGGAGGGGTCTTATAGATCAGCTTGTCTGCTGCTGGAATTTATATTTTATAGTCTTGACTCTTGATATGTCCGGTGTCCTCATACCTGGACTTCATCCTTCATTAACCTGAACACCCACCCAAACGTCTGCTGATATTCTCACTTGTACCAAGCCCTGTTCACCCATCAGCTCTCTGGTTGCTGTTCATGTTTATTCTTGGTCTTAAAATATTTAATTTTAAAAGTTTTTACCCTTGTATTTAAATTCCTCTGCAGCATGGTCTTACCCATGTCCTTTCAACTCCTTCAGCTATCCCTGAACCCTTCACCTTCCAACTCTAACGTCTTGTGCATTCCCCACTTTGTTCACCCATTATTTGGCTGTTGTGCCATTAACCTTCTAGGCTCCAAGTTTAGGACACCCCTCCTTAAATCTGTCTTTCCTTTTACTGTTCTTTGTAAATACCACCCCTCTGTGATATGAAGGTTTCGGGACTACGTCTAGCTGCAGAATGGAGGGGTAGGTGGGTCCTGTAAGCTGGATCCAGGAAGTAGTGGAAAGTGGCACATTTAACCTGGTAGGTCCAGCAATCCCCATCTGCTCGAATTTACGAGGCTTCCTGGGTCTTGACCAGCAATAAGTCTCAAATGGTGGATTGATGCAAGATTTGTTAAGATATTTAAATTGTCAACCTATCACCTGGAAGTAGACCCTGTTTCCAGTGAAATTATTAAAAGATATGAGTTTGAGGTCATGGTTCAGATTTTTAACACTAACTTTTCACCCAATCCAAACTCGGTTCTTGTTTTGGGATTAATATATCCTCAGCTAAATGAGGATGGATAGATAGAAAGGGAAAAGCATAAGGTGGAGAAAGTGCCCGTGATCTGGACATTTTGATTGAAGAGAAAATTCGGATCTACATGTAGATATGCAGATCACCTCATCATCGATGTTAGACAGAGGTTCCACTTTCTTGTCCCATCTTCATAAACACAGCTGCTCATTCTGCAATGCCAGCACCTAGTACCAGACAGAACGTATGAACTGTAGCTTAGACTTGGAGATCCTAAAACTAAAATTAATCTGAGGAGACAACAAACTATCTCAGGCTGTGCAATAATTCAGAGGAAAACGGACCAATTGAATGGGCAGGCAGGTGTAAACCAGTCAAGATGAGAGAATTTCATTATTTCTGATGGATAAGCAGGAAATGCCAGCATGTACTCAATGAAAAAAAAGTTGAAAGGCATGGGTGAACATAACATATGAGGAACTCTGGGTCTATACTCAATGGAATTTAGAAGGATGGGGGGGTGGATCTAATTGAAACTTACAGAATACTGAATGGGCTGGACAAAATGGGTGTTGGCAAGATGTTTCCATTGGTAGCAGAGACTAGAATCTGAAGGCACAACCTTAAAGAATGGAGATAAGGAGAAGATTCTTCAGCCAGAGAGTGGTGAATCTATGGAATTCATTGCCACAGAAGGCTGTAGCGGCCAGGTCATTGAATATATTCAAGACTGAGATAGATATGTTCTTGAATATCAAGGGGATCAAGAGTTATGGGGAGAATGGGTTTGAGAAACTTATCAGCCATGATTGAATGGTGGAGCAGACTCAATGGGCTGAATGACCTAATTTCTGCTCCTATATTTTATGATCTTATAGAGCAATAAAATCGAGGAATTCAACTAACCTTTTTTCAAAATAGATGAAGCTATAAAAAAGAATTGTTTTCCAAGGGTTGTTATTAGGTTGCAGTGGTTTGGGTTCACTCACTACAATCTTCCTTGGTATCTTTTCTTCAAAAGCACACTGGTGTATGATTTTGTGAAAAATAGGCATTGCCCTTGCATGGAATTGTGAACTGCTTGAAGGAAATGCCACAAGATGATTGTTAGTGAAGTAAACCAGGACAAATTGCCATCAGAAAATGGAAACAAATGATCAGGAGCAAGCATGCTTCTCTTGCACTCACCCCGATGATACTGAGCTTGTCAATTGCTGGCTTCGTCCAGCTGACTGTAAAAGGCAAAGTCATCGTAGTCCTACTCAACTATCAACCTGCTCTCTCATTAGAGAGAGCCGACTGGTGGTCGTTTAATCTTCGGTTCGCCATGTCTCAGACAAGGAGGCAAGGTTGAAAAAGTGGGATATTCATGGAAACTTCAGTTGTATGGGAATTGAGCCCTCACTGTTGACGCACTCTGTATGTCCAGCTAACTGAGCTAACTATCCCCCATCTAGCTGAAGGCTAGGTGTAAATCTGCTGGCCTGATAGGGGTGTGCAGTCCTGAAGACTGGCCCGTGCATTTAAAGCAAGGTATGCAAAACCGATTCTCTGTAGGTTCAGATGGAGGAAATGGAACTTGGCAGCATTATTGTGATTGTTGTACTTCTCATTAATGAAACATTATCCTTTCAGTGATCAATATTGATATGCGTTGGAAACAAGTCATTGTCCTTTCAACATATGGGCAACTAAAGGTTACAAGCTTTTTTATTTTCAAGACAGAAATATGTTTTGTAAAATGAAATGTAGCTTTTATATTCAGATGTACAAAATCAGTTGCTAAGTGTTATCTTGTGCAAAAATGTTGTGTCAAAATTTGTTTGGCCACTTTTATGTTGTTTGTGGATTTTTTTTTTAAAAAATGATTGCTCAGGTGAAATGGGAAAGATGAATCATTTGAAAACAGCTGATATCTATGAATTCACAGGCAGTAAAAATAAAAATAGTCTGCATGAGGGCTCTTGGGTGCAGTGGTAGTGACTCTAATACCTCTAAACCAGGAGACTCCAGGATCAACACCACCTGCTGCATAACTATGTTACCACTCTTGCCCCCCAGTTAATGAGCTTATTATCTATGTCCTGTAATCCTGCGTTGTCGCTAGTGGCAATCCAGAAGCATGCATCTGTTTATTTCTTGTGGAGAACTGATCAGGATACTGCTGCCTATTTGGCACCATTGATAAACCACAGGGTCCAAGATTATGTTCCCCCCTTTGAGCCCAGAAAACTGATGGGAAAATCAGAAAATTTGTGGAACTCTGTAGAGAATTTGTAACGGTAAAGAAATTTATTTTTCTTCCTTGCCTTTGATCTGCCTGTTTTTTAGTGATAATAAAGTGACAGAGGACTGTGATTCAGATGTCATGTTGAAAACTGCTAAACCTGTCCTGCAACTAATTGCTTGGAATTTAACCATTGGTTTACTCTCTTCATAGGATGACTTTGAGACACTATTCAGAGCCTATGACAAGAATGTGACCTTTCAGTTTTTTAAGAGCTTCAGGCGTGTACGGATCAACTTCAGCAACCCCCTTGCAGCAACTGAGGCCAGAATTCAACTTCATGAAACAGAGTTTAATGGGAAGAAAATGAAACTGTACTTTGCACAGGTAGTCATTTCTACTTCTATAATTTTAAAGCAAGGTCTTTTGATTAAATCTATTTGCTTAAAATGTTTTGAAGTCCTTACAGATTGGGTTTTTTGTACTTCTATGAGACCTTGTCCTAAATTGTCCTAAATTAATGCTGGAAAAAACCTAAAGGTCAACTTTTTCATACAGAGGGTGATGTGTGTGTATGGAATGAGCTGCCAGAGGATGTGGTGGAGCTGGGTACAATTACAACATTTAAGAGGCATCTGGATGGGTACATAATAGGAAGGGTTTGGAGGGATATGGGCCATATTGCTGGCAAATGGGACTAGATTAATTTTAGGATATCTGGTTGGCATGGACGCGTTGGACTGAAGGGTCTGTTTCCGTGCTGTACACTTTATGACTCTGACAAAATGTTCACTGTTATCACACACAATTGGTGTCTGAGAATAGGGCTCTTGAACAGTTTGTGTCCCGACCAGAGGGAACTCCTGGAGTTTTAGACGTGAGAACTTCTGAGTTTCCAGTTCCAATAAAGTTCAGTTCACACTGGCTAGAAATGACCTCGGTGGGATGAGATGTGTATATTGATGGCAATGGAGAATTGGATACAATCTATTAGGAGAGGGCTGATGCAGAAATAGTGACTTGAGATGAAACTTTAAGAAATGAAACTACTATATGGGGAATAGGCAACAAAAATGGGTAAAACTTGAACTTGAGGGAAGGCTTATAAGGCATCAAGGAGAGATTGGAGTAAGTGATATCACTAGTTTAATAATTGAGATGCAGACTGGTTACATGTGTTTGAATCCCACTATGTCAAGTGGTGACTTCAGTAAAACATTTGATTTAAAATAAGTAGAGTCTGACAACTATGCAACCACTGTCAGTTGCTATGGAAAGCCACCCAGTAATGCCATCCTTACCTGGTAGGCCTCCATGAGACTCCAGATGCATAGCAATGTGGTTGACTCTTGCCTGCTCTTGGGAAATTAAAGATAGGCAATAAATGTTGGCCCAGCAGTGACACCTATGTCCCGTGAACAAATTTTTTTTTTAAATGAAAGTCAAAGTGAAAGTGGGAAAGAACATACGGCTGAAAATCAGGTGAAAGGACAACAAATGGCATGGAATCTGTAGGTTTGTGCAGAGTAGGCCAACTCTTGACCCTTTTGTGCCTGAACTGCTTGTCCTGTGAGGTGGTGGTAGAGATTGCAACTGACCATTCATATCACTGAAAAGACCATACTGACAGCTGTATGTGTTGTGGAATAATAGCACAGATTTCACACATTTCTTCCTCCTTGGATCTGACCTAGAATCTGTAGATTCCTACAGACACTACATGGGTCTGTGCCAGGAGTCACCAGATATTGTTGCCATCATAATGGCAGATGAGCCCAATTATTGTTGATTTACCTTCATATTCAGTATCAGTCAACTCATAAAATACTGAATGAAGTGCATCTTACAGGTAATCAGCATCAATTGTAATCAATTGTTTATAAATCTTCTCAAAACTCGCTAAGGTGATCAGCATTGTTGTTAATCAAGTCTTTTTATATATATCACATACATGCCATAAAGCTGACATCGCTGGTACCTACAACAATCTTCTTGTGAGTAATTAAATTGATTGGGGTGACATGTAATACATAAAACCAGTAAAGACAGTGTGGGAGAAACTCAGCAGGTCTGCAGCATCTGTATAGAGAGAGAGAAACAGGTGTTGTTTGAGTCCAACTTGACTCTTCTTCAGAATTACATCTGTGGAGTTCCGAACAAAGGTCACCGGACTGGAAATATCAACTGTTTCTCACTCCACAGATCCTGCCAGACCTGTTGAGTATCTCTAGCACGTTGTCTTCACTGCAGATGCTGGAAATCTAAAATGTTGTCCTTAAGATTCCACACAGTGCAACCTGGACCAGTTTCGCAGTTAACAATAGCCACTTTGTGTCTGAAAATTAGGTTCTGCTGTTTGGAAAATGTACTGTTGGGTGTTTGAAATAGAAAACTTCTGTTCTTAATTTCAATTTAACTTTGTGCACAAGATTCATTTGCAATTTTCAATTTAGAGCTAATTGCAGAACATTTTAAAATGAGTAATGTGATTTTTCTTTTAGATCCAGAACAAGTCTTTCAGTAAAGGTAGCCCACACCTGGCTCCACCACATCCAGAAAAGCAGTTCCTCATCTCTCCACCAGCATCGCCTCCTGTTGGCTGGAAACAAGCTGAAGATGCCACTCCGGTTATAAACTATGACCTGCTGTATGCAATATCTAAGCTGGGCCCAGGTAATCAATGCAGTTTGCTAGAAGCTTGCTACCACTTAATTCTCTCTTCCTCTTTGTCCCACCCTGAAGCATTTTTTTCTTTTGCGCAATTGAAACATAGCTGCAGATTTTCTGCAAACACATCAACACTCCTTAAATAGTAAGTATTTTGTGGTGAGCTAGTGGTTTGATTAAATGCGCCCATTTATAATTTCCATTCTGTTAAGTACGTTTCTGTTTCACTGTGAGAAATTCAAATGTATAGCACCAGTTTCCTTTATTTTGTACATAGAGAGAAGATATCTTTTATCTGTCCCAGTGTAGTCCCTTCTGCTTGTTAGGGATATTTAAAGTTTTATTCCAGATTACTGTGGTGACATTCAGAGTCTGAATACAGAATAATGTTGACCCAGAAGTGGATCAGTTGTCAAGAGTGTGGGTTGATGACCTTTTCTTTGGAAAAGCAAACTAGAAGGGGGAAGAAAAGAGAACTGAAATGGAAGAAATGTATTGAGAGGGTGTGATGACTGTTCAACTATGATGAATATGTTTTGAAACAACTGAAAGGAGATGAAGGGAATAAGTCCCCTAGTGTAGACACACCAAGTTTGTAAGAGTTAAGATGAACAATCAGTTAAATGGAGAAATTATTGTCTACTGCAAATGTGTTGCTGGTCAAAGCACAGCAGGCCAGGCAGCATCTCAGGAATAGAGAATTCGACGTTTCGAGCATAAGCCCTTCATCAGGAAACTTAAATTATTGTCTACTGTCAGTTTTGGGATTTGAAACCTTGTAGATTATAAGAAGAAACAAGGGCTAAAGATAATGTGCTGTTATTCTTAGAAATAATAACTTGTTATAAGAGGTGATAGTAAGTCCCAGTCAACACATTGATATATGGTTTGAATAATGTGTTAAATCTTGTGTCAAATGTAAGGTTTTTTAAATATGTGGTTAATATCCAGTCTCTTTTGTATCCTGTACAGGAGAGAAATACGAATTGCATGCAGGTACTGAGACCACTCCCAGTGTCGTCGTTCATGTCTGTGAAAGTGACCCAGAACTGGAACAGGAGCAAGAGGAGGAAGAAGGCAGAAATCGACCTAAACCAAAAATCATTCAGACAAGACGGCCAGACTACACTGCCAGCCATTCTAAGCAAAAGTGAATTTGACCACTTTTTTTTTTGTGCGCTTGGACTCCTCATGTAGAGAGCGATCACACTACTGAGTTATAATGCGGATACTGGACAGAAAGCAATGTAACTAGTGAGAATGATTGAGTTCCCAAACATACAACTGTATGCTTACTGATAGGCAGAAATAATATGGGAAATTTGTACTGTATAAATTCTGTTATGTTTTCTGCTGCAAGCCTGCACATAATTTGCTAAGGCATTAAATAAGGACAGCTGGAGAGAGCAGCAGAATGGTTATGGTCCACATGAAAATGTTGTGGCTGTGGTTGGCACTGAACAATTTTTGTTGTCTGTCCTATCATTTTGGTGTCTTCGAATGTTGGAATGACTTGTCCCCTCCACGGTTTTACTTCATTTGCATATTGTTGCAAAATTGCAGTTAATCATGTGGTGTTTAGAGTGGCCTGCTAGATATTTGCAGTAGTCCTTACGAGCAGAGCCAGCATGTTTGGAATTTTGGCATATTCAATACTTAAGCAGGGAGGTGAACTTAATTGCAAATAGTAGCTGTTGCACATGTTAATTCAACCACTTATCAGGATCATTTTAAGTATCTCTGACTTATAGCATTATCTTTTATCAAATTGCATCACAACGGGCGGGTGAGTTGATGATTGATACACACCCTCTTGTGCTTTACCATTGTGTATCTTCTGCAACATAGCTACCTATCTCCTTGTGCTGAAACTAACCATATATACTAAAGCACAGGCTATCGTGTGGAAATATTAAAGATTCATTATCCTGGTGGATTTTTTTTTTAATTTACTGGCACAAGTCATGTGAGCTGTTACGATTGCTTCACAGTGTATCATGCATGACCAATTCCACTTTAGATTGTCCTTTTTTTATTGTTTAATGTTAGCGTTGAACATAGATACTTAAGCCCATTGTATTATGTTTCTCCTGACTGGTTTACCTGCACAGTGAAGGACTGCAGTGCTGTGTGCTTTCAGAATGATTAACGTTCTTAATTATTTTAATGGTTTTTTGAACTTCATAATCCAGAATGAAGGCCAAATCCTGAGGATAGTCACTGTATGGAATGGATTGAATGGATTGAATTTCAAACCAAAAAAGCTCTGAGGGTGGTCATTTTTTTTTCCCAAACCACCTACCAATTTTAGTTTTGAGCAGGTTGGGAATAAAAGGGGACTAGATCATATGAATTTATGTAGAAAGCTAGAAAAGTATTTAAAAGTATGAGACTTGCTATCTGGGAGGAAAAAGCAGCAGAAATAAGACTTATTAAGGCAATTTGTTGTAACCAATTCAATTCCATATGTACCACTACATTTTAACATGTTATCATAGCCTGAAATTTTGGTTACTTGAGCTATCCATTGATTACTTGTTAATGTGACTACCTTGAGTAAATGTGGAAAGTACAAATTTACTAATTTGTGATGTCTCGTCACAGTATACCCATCCTGTGTAAAATGTTCAAACCTTTCAAGCTGTATCTCTAGAAGTGTAATATCAGTAAACTATTAAATTATTGGGATTGTTCTGTACATATTGTTCATATTTGTACAGATTGGAATAATTGGGCAAATGTGGGATGTTTACAAATAAATACATTTGCTTTAAAGACCTTGTTAACTTTTTTTTTATTTATATCCATCACGTCTTCCTTCAAAATGGAAGTATTGAATCCAAGGTTGATCCTCCGCAAGATGGTTGTTAACAATGTTCTAGCTGTTTGATTTTGATTCTGCCTCTGGTACTGACAGTGCTGATTTTTAAAAATGCATATGTGTATAAACCTGTTACTGCCTGTGGATAAGTGAATAACATTAGTTGAAGTTTCCTTTTTTGTATTATATTTTCACTTAGTTTTTATTTCCCATTTCTTTGAAAAGGAGCTTTCGGCAACTTACTGACTTTGATCTATTTTATCTCCTTGAAGCTTCTAAGACTCGTATTTCTCAGCAAAGATATCTTACGATATTACGTAAGAATATTGTGGAAAAACAGAAAATGCTGCCTTCTGAATGTCCCCTCTGAATGTACCAATGGACAAGTGGTTTTTATTTGAGAGCATCGCTGGCTAGGTCAGCATTTATAGCCCATCCCTAATTTCCTTGGAGAAGATGATGGTCAGCTATTATCCCTCTCTCTCTATTTTCCTCCACAATGTCTGTTCACTTTCCACAACAAGCTGGTTATTTAATACCTGCCAGTGAATTCTTTCAATGGAAAAAAAATGGGTTAATGGGTGAGGCCTTATTCCTTACTGAAGCACACCTCTTAGTCATATTTATTATCACCTGCCTTGCTGAAATCACTGTACTGGTGTGCTTGCCCTAAACATCAAATTGCACCTTGAATTCTATTGTCTATTTCTGATCTTTTCTCAAGAGAACTTCTTCTTTCACATTCTTATTTTAAAATCCTAAATCTCCAGTGAACTGCCTCCTTCCTGTCCAAAATGGAAATTTTTATTCATAATGGTTTGAATTACTATCTCAAACTATCATGTCTCCTCTGATTTCACCGTCTGCTTTTACTCACTTAACCTGTTTTGCTTCCCACATGTATGTTCTCCTATCATTTTCATCATCACCCACTTTAACCTTATCATCTCAAATTGCCTCTTGAGTGTCATGATCTTGATTACAGTTAAGGCCATTTATAAATTCTCCTTTTGAACCCCTTACCACTTCTGCATCTACCTCTGGAATAAATTCTCCCACAAGTTACTTGAAACTGCATTTGCAAACTACTAACTGCCTAAACTGCTGATCATCTTCACCTTCCAGTCTTCTCTTCCTAAGTGAAGCCATTATTCTTCCTACACTGTGGTTGCCTCTCCCAGAATAGATAGGGACCAAAAAAACTACAGGTGCTAGAATCCAAAGTTGACAGGCAGGAGGCAGGAAGAACACAGCAAGCCAGGCAGCATCAGGAGGTGGAGAAGTAGATGTTTTGGGTGAAGAGTTACACCCAAAATGTTGATTTCTCCACCTCCTGATGCTGCCTCCCAGAATAGTGCCATCTTCAGGTTAAGTCCAGGAGGGAAAGACTTAATCATATCTAGATCAAAGTGGACTTTCTCTTTGCACAAATTGAAACCAACTTTTTCAGTTTGCTGTACTTGCCTATGAAGTCTCCCAAGAAATAGAAACCTACCTGGTTTACAGAATGTGGGGGTGAAGCTGTTGATGATTGTCCAGATTTATCCAACCTGCACTAGTAGCAGTGGTGACAATACCAGGGTCTTCTATGATATTCAACTTGATTAAATACACAGAGACAAGGAGAATGGTGAATGTTAGCAAAACGTGAAAAAAATGCCTTGGGTCATTTATATGTTTTTACGCAATATTAATTCACAGGACATAGTGTCTTTGACCAAACCAGCATTTATTGCCTTAGCTACCCTAGAGATGTTGCTGATGGGATGTATTCTTGAACTGCTACATTTCTTGGAGTGTACAAACACAACAGTCCTGTTAGAAATCTGACTATTCCAGGATTTGGGCCCAACAAGAGTGAAGCAGTAGCAATATTGTTCAAACTCAGGATGGTGTGTGACTTGGAGGAGCTGTTGCAGATGATGGCATTCCCATGTATCTACTGCTTTTGTTCTCTGAGTTAGGTAGAGGTCACAGGTTTGGAAGTTTGAAATACACCTTATTGCTGGTGCATACTTGTAGCCATTGTGAATCGGTGGTGGAGAAAGTGAATATTGAAAGTCGTGGATGGGGTGGAAGTCAAGTAGTAATGGATGGTATTGAGCTTCTTGCATTTGCTTGGATTGCATTCATCCAAGCAGGTGGAGAGCATTCAATCACATTCCTGAATTGTACAATGTGGACAGTGACCAGGCTTTGTGAAATCAAGAGATTAATTACTTACCACTGCCTTCACAGCCTCTGACCTACTCTTCTAGCCATTATATTTCCATGGCAGTCCAGTTTATTTTCTGGATAATGGTAAACTGGGCATGTTGACAATCAGGAGTTAGCAATGGTAATATTAATTGTCAGGGTGAGGTAATTAGATTATTTTGTTGGAGCTGGGCATTGCCTGGCATTTGTGGCATGAACTTAACTTGTCACTTATTCAATTGAAGCCTGAATGTTGTTTTGCTACATATGACTATTGACTGTTTCAGAATCTGAGGAATTGTGAATGATGCTGAGCAAACATCCCTATTTCTGTTCTAATACTAGGTAAAAGATCATGGATGAAGCAGCTGAAGGTGGTCAGTCAGAGACATTATCCTGAGGAACTCTTGCAGTAATGTCCCAGGGCTAAGATGACTTACTTCCAACAACTGCAACCATATTTTTTTTGTGTACGAGGATATCTCAAATCAGTGGACAGTTGTCTCTGAATTCCAATTGTCTTCAGATTTACTAGGGCTATGAGACACCAGACTCAATTAAATGTCAGTGGTGGTCTCTCTCACTTCTTCTTTGGATTTCAACCCATTTATCCATCTTTGAAACAAGATGCTTAAAGGTCAGGAGCTCAGGGACACAAAGCTGGAATCCAAAGTAAACATTACTGAGCATGTTATAGCTGACAGTGTGCTGCTTGGTAGTACTGTCAATGAACCCTTTCCATCCTTTTTCTAACTGTCAAGACTGATAGATCTGTATTTGGCTTTACATGAAAGGGGATGTCTGTGTTCTTTTCTCATAAAGAATTAGGTAAATACTTGATAAATAAATAAAAATTTGCAGCTATATGCAGTGTTATCAGTTAGAATTAGCTCTTCACATATGGTCATGCAGAGCTGGAGATTTCACACTAATGTCCTTCCCTAAAGGGCACTCATCTGGTTTGTTACTCTCCTTCAGGGCAGGAAGCTCCCATCCTTACTTGGCAAAAGTGAGGACTGCGGATGCTGGAAATCAGAGTCTAGATTACAGTGGTGCTGGAAAAGCACAGCAGGTCAGGCAGCATCCGAGGAGCAGGAAAATCGACATTTCAGGCAAAAGCCCTTCATCAGGAATGAAATCATCAGATTTTCCTGCTCCTCAGATGCTGCCTGACCTGCTGTGCTTTTCCAATACCACTCTAATCCCATTCTTAGTTGGTCTGGCTGACATATGACTCCAGACCCACAACAACGTGATTGACTCTTAACTGCCCTCTGGGCAACTGCGGATGGACAATAAATGCTGGCCGAGCCAGTGACACCCTCATCTTGTGAATAATAAAAATAAATTACTGCAAAATAACATCTGATTTTTTTTCCATCTAAATGGTAACAATGGTGATCACTTGTTATGGTGGTAATAATGAGCTATCAAATTTTTAACTTTAGTTAACGAAAGGTCTGCTGTATTAAAATAGACAAAAATTATTTTAATAAGAGGACATATTGATCTACGATCACTGAGCATGGTAAAGCAAGTGCAGGAGTTCAACAAGGAATAAATAAAATGGTCCACTAAAATTGCCATTAGTTCAGAATACAATTTCTCTTCTTTTTGCTCAAACTATTGGAGAGGGATTTTAAAGAGGAGTCTGAGTCCTGTGTTCAGTGGCATAAATTGATCTTAATTTTGAGCTCCTTTACCACGTGTGAGAGTGGTCAGAGACTGCTGTGAATCTGGCTTTCATGTGGGGCCCATTTGCCCTCTTAAATACAGCTCATACCAGAAGTCAGTGGCGCTCTATCCTTCCCAACAAAATACAGGATATTTATACATACCACCATGTCACAATGATTACATGCAGCATTGAGATCAGTGCTTGCCTCTGACCTACACATTAATCCTGTGAATACACAATCAATGATGGACAACTTTATGGTTAACCTTAGATTCTCTCATCACCTCCTGATGTTTGCTGGACTCCCCATCACCTGTCTTTGGGTTCTGACAACATACCTTATTGACCACATTCTAACACCGATTTGTTATGTTCTTTCCGAGACTTTTGCCAGCTGAATTGTGTACTCGCATAATACTAATGACTTCAAATTTGGTCATGCAATTCATAGCCCTTGCTGACCTTAATACAGAAGATTGAAAAGGATGTTAACTTCTGCCAATTGTTATATTTGTAACATCAATATAAAATTATACATATTAATACTATGATTCTGTGACATAGCTAATAATTTCAGGAGGAGCTTTGCACTTACCCAACTTGGAAAAGTCAGTCAAACCCAAGCTCTCTGTCGAGCAGTTACCTTTTACAGCTTTTGTTTTGCATCGTGTAAGATGGTATAAATTTGATAACAAGATAGGCTTGATTGTCGTTACCTTAAATGCTTTTTTTTTGAATAGCACCTATTCAAATCCCATCATGAAGAACAAAATTCAAGCACCTTTATAGCTCCATAAATCATTAAAAAGTTTATTTGGATTCTTTAGGCTGTTCGTTAGGTTCAAAACAGTGATTGTTTATTCTCTCGAGGTCATCATGACCATGTATTACAATTGGTTCTGCACACTCTCCCCCACCCCCGCCAGCTACTTTATTTGTCTCTTATGAGGGTGTCTTGTTTTTTTTTGTTTTAGTCTTCCTGCTGATGGAGAAAAAGTTCCTGCAAAGGTATTTATCGAAACCGGTCTCTGTGAGCAAGTCTGACTGCCTACAGAAATCTAATTAAATTTCCCAATATCTAATAAATTTGAACTATTCTTATAGTACAAATATGTATCCACTCTAACATGTAATTATAATTATTTAAAAAGCCTCATCTAGGTGGGTCAAGCTTTCTCTTTCTGTTTTGCATAAAAATACAAAATCTCAAATCAGTTTTTATTTCAGCTGCCTTATGAGAGTCTAACTGTATGAATTCTAGACCCATCTTAGTAAGGCTTAGTTGGCTGTGGTAATGGCCATGATTTGAGCCAAATGAAATGCTACATCAACTAAAATTTCCTTTGCTTGTCTGTTTTAAAAAGAAAAGCCCTTTACAACCATTTTGTCATATTCAGCCATGAGCAACCACATCACAAACCTTGTAATTGGCTTCTTAATTTTGACTGATGCTTCATTAATTGTAGCGTGATAATTATGTGTTCAAAAAGAAATGAAGCAAAATTGTTGCAACAGACCGAGAGGGGTGTAGAAAAGAGAGGAGCCAGGTTACAATGTTTTACAGTAACTGAATTATTTAGAGATTTCCTTATCCAAAAGCCATCCAGTGCTGATATTTGCTTCCTGTCCACTCTCTGGTTATGTTTTCTAATTTTTAAAGATAGGTTGCAGTGACGTCAATAGGTCTGTTCTAATTAAAATTGAATGTGAACTCATATGATCTTAGTCTTCTTTGTCAAATAACGATAATGGTGCCAAAAAGCGCACTATGAAAGTTGTGGGAGAGAACGTTACCTGCATTCCTGGTGACTGATCTCCCTGAGAACCACCTGCGAACTGCTTGAAAAGGCTGAGTTTTAATGGGGTATAATTCTGGGTCTGGGCTCAGTAGATTAATTGAACAATGTTTGCTCAATGCCTATTCGTGTGGTTTGGGTACTGGGCAACAGTCAGTAACAGAGATACAGATTAATTTTCATTTTTTTAAATAATTCACTTATGGAATATGGGCATTGCTGGCTGGACCAACATTTGTTGCCCTTTCCTAGTTGGTCATCAGATGGTAGTGGTGACATGCTTTCTTGAACTCCTACAGTCCATTTGATGCAGTGCAATACCATTGGGGAGACAGTTCCAAGATTCTGATCCACTGACACTGAAAGAACAGCAATTTATTTTCAAGACTGGGTGGTGAGTGGTTAGGTGGTGATGTTCCCATGTATCTACTAACCTTGACCTTCTATATTGTAATGGTCATGGGTTTAGAAGGTGCTGTTGAAGTAGACTTGGTGAATTTCTGCAGGACATCTTGTAGATGTGCTCACTGTTGCTACTGAGCATTAATGGTAGAAGAAAAGAATGTTTGTGGATGTTCTGCCAGTCAAGTGGGCTGTTTTGTTCTGGTGTCAAGCTCCTCGTTCATTGGAGTTGCGTTCATTCAGGTATATGGCGAGTATTTCATCACAAGACTGTGCTTTGTAGATGGGAAATGGATGTTGAGGATTTGGAGGTGAGTTACTCACTGCAAGATTCCTAGCCTCTTAACCTGCTTTTGTAGTCAGAGTTCCTATATAACTAGTTTAGTTGAGTTTCTGATAATGCCAAGAGTATGATGGTTATGCCACTGAATGTCAAGAGGCAATGGTTAGATTTTCTTTTGTTGGAGATGGTCATTGTTTGGCAGCTGTGTAGCACGAATGTTTCTTGCCACTTGTCAGCCCAAGCCTGGATCTTGCTGCATTTAGACATGGACTGTATCAGTATCTAAAGAGTGGTGCTGCACCTTGTGCAATCATCAGCGAACGTCCCCACTTTGAGCCTTATGATAGAGGGAAGGTCATTGATGAAGCAGGTGAAAATGGTTGGGCTTAGAACACTACCCTGAGGAACACTACCAGAAATTATAAACCTCCAGCCACCACAACTATCCTCCTATGTGCCAAATATGATTTCAACTGAAGGAAAATATTTGTTCCTTGATTCACCTTGACTCCAATTTTCACAGGGTTTCTTGATGCCACAATAAATGAAATGTGGTCTTGATGTCAAGGAGAGTCACTCTCATGTCACCTCTGTAATTCATCTCATTTGTCTACATTTGAACCTAAGCTGTAATGGAGTCAGGAGCTGACAAGACTATGCCTCAGGATGTTGTGTAATTCAATATAATGACAACAGAGTTTCAACTATCTGGCTCTGGTGAGATCAGAAAACTCTTTAAATCTAAGAATTGAACATGGCCCCCTCTGCTGTCTGCTACTTTATGTTAAAGCTTGTGACTGTACTGTGCCTTTAAGAGTGATTTATTCTGTGCTGTTTCTGTTAAAGAAAGGTGTTGCCAATGGCCTTTCTGTTCACAAGTGGGCAAAACCCCTGAGTGTGTTTTTTTTTACTAGACAAAAGAACCATGGGTGGGTGGAATCAGGTTCACACTGAATTAGGGTTTTAGTTTTGCTTTCAGTAGGGGTTTGGAGTTGGCTGTTGAAGCTGATAGATACAGCCCTCTCTCTCTCTCTTTCTCTCTGCTGCAGCAAAAAACTTGAGTTTTCTCTCTGCTGCTAGATTTCTTTTTTCATTGTTCCTCTCTCCTGGACTGGAGGTAGATTTTCCCACATGCTTTTGCACTGAATTTGCCTTTGCCAAGGGTGTGTTTATCGGGAAGTGTTGCTATATTGGAACAGTTGATAATTAATAGTTAAGATATATATTTTTATAAGTATTTCAATTGAGTTAAAGTTGTGCCAGTTCTTTTTTTTGTTTGTAATTTAACTGTGTTGTAAGAATAAAGTATGTTTTGCTTAAAACCTAATATTTTGACCAATTGAATCACATCTGGAACTGGAGACCTTACACTCACCTGAAAGTTTAGACTAAGTCTAAAAGTCAAAGTTTAGACTAGGTCCTTGATATATTTTAATTGGGGTTTGATCTGGTCCATAAGAAACTGACAGCCTTTTTAACCAAAGTGCCACTCGGGGGGAAAAAATAGGTAGAGCAAAGTAGACTAAAAAATGTGAGAGAGCTTTTGTTAAAATCAAACTGTGGACACAGACCACTCTATCTGGATGCCAGTAGAGTGCATTTGCCAATTGTGTGAAAGTTCAGAGAATCATAGAATCATATAATACAGAAGAAACCCTTCACAGAACATCAAAACAGGCCTTTTTTTTCAACTAGTCTATACAGATGTCAGTGCTGCAAATGCCTCCTCCTCATTGGTCCAACTCTGTATGTTTTCAATATTCAGCACTGAAGCATCTTGCTTCTCTCTATTGATGACTGCACAATTCCAATTGTAGTTTTACACTGGATAATCTATATTTCTATACATGAGTGACAACAAGCCAGGCTATGTCTTTGCAAGTGAATTTGCTGTTGTAAATGGACAAAGTCTTGCTAGCATAAGAGTTGATTGGTCACAGTACAGGAGACGATGAACTGTGCAAATTGGACCTTTTATGCAAAAAACAAATGGAAGCAATAAAGGATATATTTTGGTAAATAGTTTGTTGTAAACCCACAGTGGTCCTTTGATTTTCAAATGCTTTCATTTAAAGTAGAAAACGGTAAAGCTTCATCAGACAATATAGTAATAGTTTGAATTTTACTCTCATAATTGTGGATGAAAAGAAATATCATTGATATTTTATTCAGAATTTTACCAAAACCTTGTAGAAATCACATGGGTTGGCTTTTTTTTATTCCAGCCAACGGAATTCCAATTGAACATTACCCTTTCTTGACGACCATTGTTCATTTTGTCCGTACGCAAAGCAAGATAAAGGTCAAACTGAGATATGTACATCAAAATGTTTGCCTGAATATTTAATAATATGATTGAATTTGACCAGGGTGTGTGTCTAGTTGCCTATTTTGGTTTACATGTCACTCTCTAACCTACAATGTACAAATCCATTGAAGTATCTTGACGTAAATACATTTATATCACAGTTCATGTCGTGTGAGATAGGGATAAAAGAACCAGCAGAGTAACACAAGGTAAAATAAAAGTCGTTGAAAGCAATGCCCTGGTCCATTTAGATGATCTTGATTACGAGTCATTTAAGAATAGGTCCTGAAGTTTGTGATTAATAATGGCTCTCATTCATACTGTCTTTCATATTCAGTTGTATATGCACAGGTTCGGATCCTTTTTTTCCAATTCAAAGCTGGCAACAGTGGGCAGATTTGCAAGGTTATTTCCTGAACTAATTTTCTTTCAGATCTAATGATAAGTGGCCGAATAAAACAAGTCCTGGATCTACATTAACAATGTCTATAAAGGTCAGCAGAAAGATACAAGAAAATAATATTACTGCTACACTGTATTGTGTTGGTGCAGCATCCATTAGTTACTCTTCATAGAATCCCTACAGTGTGGAAGCAGGCCATTCAGCCCCATCAAGTCCGCATCAACCCTCTAAACAGCATCCCATCCAGATCCACTCTATCTCTGTAACCCTGCATTTCCCATTGCCATTCTACCTCGCCTGTACATCCCTAGACACTGTAGGCAGTTTCAGCATTGCTAATCCACCTAACCTGAACACCTTTGGACTGTGGGATGAAACCCACGCAGTCACCCAAGGAATTGAACCCAGCTCCCTGGAAACATGAGGCAGCAGGCTAACCACTGCAATACCATATGACTGTGACATGTGTGGGCTTCCAATCTCCCATCAATTCCAGTTCAAAATTCTCATCCTGTTGTTTAAATTTTCCAAAACCTTGACCTCTTTATGCCTGTTACTTCCTCCATTATTGCAAGCATGCACTTGATCCCCTCAGTCTGCAAACTTTGGCCTCATCTTTAACCTCCATACCTGACATCTTCCCTGATTGCACCATTGCTGCTGGCAGGTTTTTCTGGGAACTAGGTAATGCTACAAGCTGTTGCCGGATGTTCAATCATGGATTGATTCAGAAGGGAGAGAATTTACTTTGGGATGGTTATATCATAAGAAACTTCTGCTGTGGGATAAAATTGTTCAGGAAGACTGTGCTGGAATGGTTTCAGCATGGAGAATCTGCCAAATGGGAACACCAGGGAGAGTGTCTATGTTGTAGTGCATTTATTAAAGGGAGTTTGTGTCCGACAATATATTCACTGGAGGAGTCTGTGTACAATAATTTATTCACCAGGGAGTCAGTGTGCCATGAGGTTTTCACCTGGGGAATTTCTGTATCTTGATGTGTTCACTGGGGGAGTCTGACATGTCTACCTGGTGGTGTGTGTATAATCAGTACTGCTATATATTCACCAGGGAGAGTCTGTATACCATCATGTACTCCCCAAAGAGAGTTGATATCCACGACATATACACTAGGGGGAGTCCATGTGCCATTATGTTTTCACCTGGGTGAGTCTGTAAACCAGGATATACTGGGGGAATCTATGTACATTGATATTTTACCAGAGGTGTCTGGGTTCCATGATGCTCTCGGCCATTTTTTCCATCTGAAGACCCCTCCTGTTATAAATATTCCACAAGCATTTAACACAGGTATCATTTCTTTTAAAAAGTGCACAATTACAGATTATTCATATATTATTCATATTGTGTTCCTTAAACCGAAACGTGTCTCTAGAGAGTGCTAACAAGCAATTCTGTTGAATCATCGAAGTGCCGTTAACAAGCATATACACAGGCTATGGTCAACATTGCCCCTTTGGCAATGGGCAGAGAGTGACCACTGGAAAAGTGGCACCAGGTCACAGTGCAGGTTGGTGATATCCTGCGACTTCCTATCAACATGCAATTTTGCCAATGCAGGAAAGATAGACGCAATACCAGAGCCCGGTTGAGCTACCAAAGTGGCCAATTAAGATTACTTCCCACCTTTGAGGGTATCTTGCCATGTCAATACAGAAACTGCTGCTGTGGAGGTGAGTGTCGGGTGAAAGCTGGCAGCTTTCCAGTTGGCTTTAGGAGGTTCAGGGTAGAATTCT
Organism: Hemiscyllium ocellatum; assembly: GCF_020745735.1. Taxonomy (NCBI): domain Eukaryota; kingdom Metazoa; phylum Chordata; class Chondrichthyes; order Orectolobiformes; family Hemiscylliidae; genus Hemiscyllium; species Hemiscyllium ocellatum. The sequence goes on from NC_083412.1 coordinate 79,442,945, forward strand.
GTGGGTGGGCAGGATGCTCCAGTTCATTGCTTATAGAGGAGCACCCAGCAAGTGTGGCTTATCCACCAAGATTAATTGCAATAACAGGAGCCTGCTAACTTGACCCTGGATTCCCCAAACTCCCCTGGTACCTTTGAAGCTTACTCAGCTAAGGTACCATCTACCTGCATCTACAGGCCCAGCAATGGCCACGGCTGGTGGGCTCACCTTCTCTGTGAGAAAAAGAGCGGCCATTCTCAACTGGGACAGCAGCCCTGGAGGCAGTTATTGAATTGGGCACTGCTGGGGCTAAGCCTTCTGGGTCACACAACCCACCTAAGCAAGGTCATCTTCTTCTCTCAGCCTCTGCAGTGCAAACACTGACTGCCTGATAAAACATAAACAAAAGCAGAAATTGCTGGAAAATCTCAGCAAGTCTGGCAGCACCTCTGGAGAGAAATCAGTTAACATTCTGGGTCCAGTGACTCTTCCTCAGAACTGATAGAACCTTGACCACGTGCCTCCTGAAAGGGACATTGGATGGCAATCAGAAATGCAAATCTTGCCTTTATTTCACCTTTCCACACTTCTTTCACACTCCACAGAACCACAGATATTTACTTCAGGTCAACCAACGAACATTGCCCTGTGATCTAATTGATTGTTGTTGCAGTCTCACCTTGAGTTAGGACACTCACTCAGCACGTCATCAATGAGAGCCTGTATATTTATATGTGTTACATAACACATTGCCAATGTAGGCATCCTGCTAACAGAATGTATTACCAAACATTATTTTGATTAGACTGTCACAACACAAGTCCACTAAAATAATGATAAGGTCAATGGTAATTAAACTTATGATCAAAAGTTGCTGAACGCGTGGATTGAAAAAGTGGAAATGATGAGCAGCAAGTTGAATGAGTGGTTGAAGATGTATCCATTTACAAACGTAATTAATTTTGGCAAATTGCTCAAAATCTTCTAGTAGTGTCCCAGGTGGGCTGTAGAATCCTGGGGTTGGGAACCCTTGACAAAGTATTCTGCGTGCAATGAACCAGGTGAATTCACTGGAGGAGAGAGGAGGCTTTTTAACAGAATTCCCGTAACATTGATCCGTATTTGTAAATAAAATATGATTCCTGGAAGCCAGAGCTACTGAAAATCTCAAATTGGATTAAAATTTTTAAAGACCCAATTTCTCAAAGCTATGGACTAATGTTGAGACACGTTGCTCCTATCAGGGGTCTTTTTGCAACCTAAACTACTATAATCCTGATAATGGGTCAATTCAGAGTGCAGATACAGTCTGCAGCACTAAAATATCTGTCATTTGAAATGTCTCTTCAATACTCTGTGTTTAACCTATTGTACTTACTTTATAAAAACATAAAGCCATCAAGAAAAAAATGTATGAAATTGCATCTGGATATAAGAAGAAAAATGCAAACTGGGGAAAAGGGGGTATTTGCAACAAGAAACAGATCAACTGTGGCTCAGCTGGGAGTACTGCTATTCCAGGTGCCCAATAGATGTGGATTCAAATCACACCCCAGGATACGAAAGCAAAACTTACCACTGCCTCTCTGATACAATGCTCCTGGAGTGCTCCACTGTTGTCAATGGCACCTTTCAAGTAAATCAGGTATGTGCAAAAGATCCCAAAGGGCTATTGTGTGGGGCCATGATGTGGAGGTGCCAGTGCTGGACGGGGGCGGACAAAGTTAAAAATCACACATCACAGGTTATAGTCCAACAGGTTTATTTGAAAGTACAAGCTTTCAGAGCACTGCTCCTTCATCAGTGAGGCAGGATACATAGGACACAGAATTTATAACTAAAAGATTAAAGTGTCACACAACTGATGCAATGTATGAGACAAGCCGAGGTGGCTATTAAATCTTAAATCACTTAGAATGGGGATGCAGGTCCCGTGCACACCCTCTTACAGACATACTCTGTCACACTCATGCACACGCACGTATATACACACACACACTCTCTCTCTCTCTCCCACAATACATACGCTTTCCCTCTCCCTCCAACACACACTCACACGCATGCACACACACATATATAAGTCTATGGGGTGAATTTGTATTTGCAGATACATTCTATTTTGTTCAAAAAGCACACAATCTGTAGGCAGTCAGTCCAGGTGACATTTTATAGATTCCTACTTTGGAAATAAGTGTCAAAAAGTGTGGTGCTAGAAAAGCACAGCCCATCAGGCAGCATCCGAGGAGCAAGAGAGTCAACGTTTCAAGCATACTTTCTTCATTAGGAATGTGGGGGTCACAAGGGGGCTGAGAGATAAATAGTAGGGAGGTGAGGCTGGGGGGAAGGTAGCTGGGAATGCGATAGAAGCAGACCCACTACATTCTTGATGAAGGGCTTATGCTCAAAACATCAACTCGCCTGTTCCTTAGATGCTGCCTGACTGGCCGTGCTTTTCCAGCACCACACTTTTTGCGTCGGATCTCCAGAATCTGCAGTTCTCACTTTCTCCCTACTTTGGAAAAATCTAATCTGACTCCAGGTTGGGATACAGACAGACTCTAACCTCACACCTTTAATGCATTGTCTGAGTTGCGATGTCACTTTTTTATATACTGATAAAATCATTAGTTATCTTCGGGCAGTGACTTGAAAGAAATTCTGTACTTACAAATTAATCAATTGAGACATCCATCCCCATTTGAAGTGATTGAAGATTTAGCAGCTATCTACATTTGTCTAATACATTGCATCAGTTGTATGACACTTTGATCTTTTACTTATAACTTTGATGTCCTATGTATCCTGCCTCACTAGCTACCTGACAAAGGAGCAGTGCTCCGGAAGCTTATACTTTCAAATAAACAAGTTGAACTATAATCTGGTGATGTGTGATTTTTTTTAACTATTGTGTAGAGAATAGTGGATTTGTCCTGAATGTAGTGGGCAGTGTTTATCCTTTAATCAGCATTGCAAAGTCAGATTATATGCTCATTAACACATTGCTGTATTCAATTGCCCTACTGTGTTTCCTACAATACTGCTTTTTATTGGTTTGGGATGGTTTGTTGGTGTGAAAGATGCTGTATAATTGCAAGTTTTTTTCCCGTTGTTTAGAGAAATGCTTGTGTGGACAATAAACACCCACAAGAATTTTCTTTTTTTACTTTCTATTTCCTGCTATGGAAAATTCCAACTGGCCTTTTTTGTAATGTCCAAATATAATGAGGGAACATTTTTATTAATCACTTCCTTTTCCCATTACTTGGGTTTTTACCACAGCTCTATGAACCATGCAAAATTATTTATAGTGAGTGTCACTTCTTACTGAAACTTGCTAAATGCCTCCTGTGTAGATTGAAATGAATAACTTGATTATTCATCAGTGAACTAGTTCACAAATATAAAGGTTGTCCTAAATCCTAACTGAAAAGTAATTTAATAATAGTTACTGTTTTGTCCCCTGATAACCTTGAACAGATCCTTGCTTTGTATGAAATTCCATAGTGTTGAATAAGCTAATGAGAAAATGTTGAAACCATTGTCTCTGATAAAAATCTCATCCTGGGTTGGAAAAAGGAAAGGGCAATGGGGTTGATATAAATTTGATGATAGGAAAATAGACCTGGACAATGCAAGTTAAGGACGCGTGGATAAATACTGCAGTAACTCTGTCACAACAATGAGAGGATTTAGAGTCATAGAGTCGTAGAGATGTACGGCATGGAAACAGACCCTTCAGTCCAACATATATAAGACTCTGGTCTTAAGACATGTATAAGACTCTGGTGCGGCCTCATCTGGAGTATTGTGTGCAGTTTTGGTCGCCATACTATAGGAAGGATGTGGAAGCTTTAGAACTAGTGCAGAGGAGGTTTACCAGGATGTTGCCTGGAATGGTAGGAAAATCTTATGAGGAAAGGCTGAGGCACTTGGGGCTGTTCTCATTGGAGAAGAGAAGGTTTAGGGGAGATCTGATAGAAGTGTATAAGATGATTAGGGGTTTAGATAGGGTAGATACTAAGAACCTTTTACCGCTAATGGAGGCAGGTGTTACTAGGGGACATAGCTTTAAATTAAGGGGTGGTAGGTATAGGACAGATGTTAGGGGTAGATTCTTCACACAGCGGGTTGTGAGTTCATGGAATGCCCTGCCCGTATCAGTGGTGAACTCTCCTTCTTTATGGTCATTTAAGCGGGCATTGGATAGGCATTTGGAAGTTATTGGGCTAGTATAGGTTAGGTAGGATTCGGTCGGCGCAACATCGAGGGCCGAAGGGCCTGTACTGCGCTGTATCCTTCTATGTTCTATGTTCTATGTTCTATATCCATGCAAACCAGATATCCTAAAGAAATCTAGTCCCATTTGCCAGCATTTGGCTCATAACCTTCTAAATCCTTCCTGTTTCTAAATCCATCCAGGTGCCTATTAAATATTATAATCATTCCAACCTCCACCACTTCCTCTGGCAGCTCATTTCGTGTACACACCACCTTCTGTGTGAAAAAATTGACCTTTGGTTTCTTTTATACCTTTTGCCTCTCACCTTAAACCTATACTCTCTAGTTTTGGGCTCCCACACCCCTGGAAAAGACCTTGCCTATTTACCCCATCCATGTTCCTCATGATTTTATAAACCTCTATAAGGTTACCCCTCAGCCTCCGATGCTCCAGGGAAAACAGCCCAAGCCTATTCAGCCTCTCCCTATAGCTCAAACCCTAGCAACATCCTCATAAACCTTTTCTGAACCCTTTCAAGTTTCACAACATCCTTTCTATAGGAGGGAGACCAGAATTGCACACTACTCCATAAGTGGCTGAACCAATGTTCATGATATTCTGTGTCATAGAGTTATAGCATTTTATCACAAATCATTATGGAGGGAAAAAAACACTGATCTGGGATGTAAAACTGATCATGCACTCTTTAAAATCCAACTCCGTAACGTCTAGAATATTGTGTACAGTTCTGGTCCCCACAGTACCAGAAGGATGTGGAGGCTTTGCTGAGGGTAAGAAAAGATTTACCAGTTTGTTGCCTGGTTTGGAGGGTATTGGCTATAAGGAGAGATTGGAAAAGCTCAGGTTGTTTTTACTTGAATGTCAGCAGCTGAGGAGGCATGGTGACCTGACGGACGTTTACAGAATTATGAGAGGCATGGATAGAATGGAAAGTCAGAGTATTTTTCCCAAGGTCAATTACTAGGGAACATAGTTTTAAGGTAAAAGGGGGAACATTTAAGGGAGATGTTAGAGGCAGAATGTGTTTTACAGAGAGGGTAGGAAGTGCCTGGAATGTGCTGCCAGAGGAGATGGTAAAAGCAGTTACAATGGCAATGTTTAAGAGGTCTCTTGACAGACACATGAATACGCATGGAATAGAGGGATACAGACAACTAGAGGCAACTAGCTTTAAGTTTAGAAAGATGTCGTGTGAAAGTGCAGGCTTGGGTGGCCAAGGGCCTGTTCCTATGCTGTGTTGTTCTTTGGTCTTTGTTGTCTGTTCTTTGTTCGTTGTCTTTATTCTTTGTTCTATGTTATTTGGCACTGCATCAAATAGAAAAGAATGATCAGAGGAAAACAAGTCATAAACATTCTTCAGGGAAGGAAAGCTGATACATTTACCCAGTTTGGGTCACATATGATTCCCGAGTATTTGATTGCCTTTGAGAATGGGCTGGAAAATTATTCAAATCTCTGCAAAAATGGCCAGTAAAGTAAAACTGGACACATCATTCAGCCTAAAACTGAGTACTTGCATTGGATTTGGACAAGACTGGGACAAACTCAGCTGAATTCTCAACCTAACAACACTGAACACTGGAAGAATGCCTTCACTCCATGACTGGTTCAATTCAAGAAAGTGGCTCATTACCACGTTTTCAAAAGCAACCAATGCTAGGAAATAAATGCTTATGCTTTTAAAAATACCTTTACCCCAAGAACATAAAGAATTAAATCAAATTTTATAGAATTAAACTAAATCTTAAACATTAATGTTGACCTCTCTCTGCACCTTCATGTCACTATATCCTGCACTCTGTTCTGTAATCCTGATGTATTTGTACAATACAATCCTTGGTATACATGTAACAGTAGTAAATCAAATCAGACTCCCCAGGAAGCAATAACTGCAACTAAACTCTGCCAAGTGAATTTAAAAATGTCCTCATATTAGAAATAACTGAACATTCGACATTGTCAGGAAAGAGGAAGAGACAAGGAGGTGCATACTATTTCCAAAAACAAATTAATTTACAATAAGTCCTCCTGATTTGTTCATAATTAAAAGTTCTAAATTTATTTGCGTGCTGCTTTCAACAAGACCTGCTGTAAATTTAGTGAGAATATGAAACAGTAAGTATATTGTGTTGCTAACACAGAGCAGAACACATAATGCTTCGCTAAGGTTGAATCACCAAATGAATGCTGGGCCATAGTTGGAGACTTTAAGGGAAAAAAATCAAAAACATTGTCAAGTGGTGGCTTTTAAGGCGGACTTAAGGAAAGAGAGCATAGAGTTGAAGTGTTTATGAATATATGAAGGGAATTGCAAAACAAGAGTCAAGAAATATGGTGAGATGAGGGATGCATGAGAGACAGAAGTGCAAGGAATTCTGGAATTTTGGAGTACTTTGTACAATTGTCGCCCTGTTATAGGTAGAATATTATTAAATCTGAGAAGTTCAAAAAGATTTACCAGGACTGGAGGGTTTGAGTTATAGGAGAAGCTGGATAGCCTGTGATATTTTCACTGGAGCATAGGAGATTAAGGGGTGACCTTATAGAATTTTTTAAAATCATGAGGGGCATGGATAAGGTGAATAGCAAAAGTCTTTTCCCTAGGGTGGGGGAATTCAAAACTAGAAGGCATATTTGTTAAGGTGAGAGGAGGAAGATTTAAAAGGGATCTGAAGGGAAACCTTTTCACACGGAGGATGGTTCACATGTGGAATGAACTGCCAGAGGAAGTGATGGATGCAGATATAGTTACACTATTTAAAGAACTTTTGGACAGCCACATGAACAGGAAAGGTTTAGAGTGGTATGCGACAAATGCAGGCAAATAAGAGCAGTTTAGTTTAGGAAACTTGGTCAGCATGGATGTGTTGGACTGAAGGGTCTGTTTCTGTGCTGTATGACTTTATGATTAGAGACTTTGGGAGTGGGAATACAGCAATAGATGGAGCTACAGGATTACATTGTGAAAACATAAATACAAAGGTGGGAATTTGAAATTTCAGTTGTTGGGCCACCAAAAGCACAATATACTGTAAATCACTGACCCCTGAATTAATGGGGCAGCAGTAGTTATGTGTGGGATAGGATAAAGAGGGAGGTGTAGATAATATATTGATGGAAGTTGTTAGCCTGTGATGGACAGAAGCTGGGGTCAGAAGTTCAAGTTCTGCAAGCATAGAAATTTGTTATGAAAATATTGACAAGGTATGCAACCCGAGTTAAGACATTTAATGTCTAAGTTGATCCACTTGCACAAGGAAGTTAGATGGTACCTGTTTATAATGACAAGAAACAGTGTAACAAAAACAGGGAGCCAACTGGAGTAAATTTTTATGGTAAAGCATAGATTTCCAGTAAATGCACAGACCAAGAACATGGTGTAGTGTTGATCCAAAGACCCTGATCTGTGTCAGTCAGAGATTAAAGTCTTAAAATTCAGATTCTTGATCTAAGGCTGCCTCAATCACATGCACTTTCTATATCAGCTGGGGAATGTGGACTGACTACACATCAGATCCAGTTGAGGCAGGGTGTAGCTTTGAGTAGTTTAACAAAAGTTCACAGAGTCATTACCATTTAGGTTTTCAAATTTCATTGTTTTCAACCAGGATTCCCAAGGCCAGGTTGGGAAATGGCAGCACCATCTCAGTGAAGAATTGCTGGATGTCATAGAGGAGTGCTCTTATATCCACCTCGTAGATCCAGCATCAGGAAGTCCCCATGATTAGACACCCAGTCAGTCTTCGCTTTGAGGTCTCCATTGTCACATTCTCAGCCCAAGGCCTCTGATCCCCTGCCAAGTCTTCAATAGTCATCCAAACACCTCTCCCCACCAGGCTTCCAACCTCCCTCCTTACCTCCATGCAAATATATGTCAGGAGGAGGTCTCAGTCATTCAGCCCCTCGAGTCTGCTTTGAATCATTCAGTAGACCGTGGCTGATCTGTCTGCATCCTCAAATCCACATTCCAGCCCACTCCTGACAACCTTTCTCTTCCTTGCTTAACATGAATTTACCTACCTCTTAAAAATATTCAAGGATTCTCCTTCCATTATCTTTTCAGGAAGAGAGTTCCAAAGACTCTGGACATTCTGAGAGAAACAAATTTGCCTCACCTTTGTTTCAAAGGTGATCCCTGATTTCTAAACAGTAAACCCTAGTTCTAGGATCTCACACAAGAGGAAACATGCCCTCCACATCCACCCTATCAAGACCCTTCAGAATTTTCTATGGTTCAGTCAAAGCTTTATTTAATTCCTCAAAACTCCAATGGATACAAGCTTCCCCTATCCAATATTTCACATAAGGCATTCCAGTTATTCATCAAGTAAAACTTCTCCAAACTGCCTTGACTGCATTCACACCCTTCCTCGAATAAGGTGACTAATACTGCACACAATATTAAAGATGCACTCTCACCAGTACCCTGAAGCATAACCTTCTCACTTTTGTGTTCAGTTCCCCTTTGTGAGAAAAGTGATAACATTCCATTAGCTTTCCTAATTACTTGCTGCATCTATGCAATTAACCTTTTATGATTCACAGATTAGGATATTCAGATCCCTCTGCATCTCAGAGCTCTGCAGTTTGTTTCCATTTGGATGATACAATTCTTTTTCATCTTCCAATATTTCATATGCTAACTGGCATGGTGGCTCAGCGGTTAGCACTGCTGCCCCACAGCGCCAGGGACCTGGGCTCAATTCCAGATTCAGGCAGCCATCTGCATGTGGAGTTTGCATATTCTCCCTGTGTCTGTGTGGGTTTTCTTCAGAAGCTCCGGTTTCCTCCCACTATCCAAAGATGTGCAGGTTAATTGGATTGGCCTTGGGCATGCAATGTTAGAGGGATAGGTTGGGGATTTGGGTCTGGGTGGGATGCTCTTCAGAGGGTCTGTGTGGACTCAATGGGCCAAATGGCCTGCTTTCACACTGTAGGGATTCCTTACAGCCTGCCTTTTCCTATCCTAACTCCATTATACAGTTTTAGCACACACTTTGGACCAGGTTTGGTTGAAGGCTTTCAGTGGGTAAGTCGCAGATGGCCTTGCTGGTCAAGCTGAATCTGGTACAGGCCAAGGAGCCTGGTTTCAGAATCCACCAGCTTACCGGCTGTTGTCTCACAGTGGGATTAACCAATATTGATTGTGAGGGGAGGACAAATGTTGTCTCTTTGAGAGAGGGCAGTGGGTTTCACACAATAAAGCCACTACCACTCTTACGCAGCAGCACCTCAGAGATACGAAGAATGTGCTGAAAACCAGATGGCTGCACTAAAATAAAAAGTACTGTGGATGCTGGAAATCTGAAATTTAAAGAAAAAGTGTCAGAGAAACTCACTAGGTCGGGCAGCTTTGGTGGAGGGAGAAACAGAGTTAACATTTCGAGTTCAGTATGACTTTTTTCAGACAATTTAGAAGGCCCACTGCAATAACTCCACAGAGGCTGGTATCCTGTCACCAAAGTATCCTTTGTGCAGAGGGTCCTTGACACTGGTCCAGCTCCCTCAGAGCCAGCTCTCAGACTGAACAGAACCTCTGATACTCGTGGTTATTTTATTTTTAATTAACCCCCACACTACCGCCTAACTGCGGTAGTGCTTATTTTCTTCCCCAGCATCCATGGTGTGTGTGTGCAGGTGTGAGACACAGTGAAAGACACAAAGTATACAAATCTTTATTCAATTTCCACCACCAGGAAGGTAGGAAAACACCCGGGTGGCCAGTGACAAGCAGTGCCCTTCATATCAAAGGGCAATGCTGTGTGAAATTTGCAAACTCCACTCAGACAGTTTCCTGAGTTGGGAATTGAACCCGAGTCTCTGCCGCTGTGAGACAGCAGTACTAACCATTGAGACACTGTGCCGCCCCGAAAAATTAATCGGACACTTTTGCACAAGTCATGAAATGCAGGCTTACCCGTGATTTGAATGCAAGATTTCTCGCAATGCGACTACTCCTGGTTATATCTGTCTGCCAGGACTCCCTGAATGGACCAGATTAACAGCCCCAATCAGAGAACTCATATTCTCTGAGCTCCACCTGGCTGGTTTCATTACAATCACTGCACCCACCTGTGACTTTCTCCAAATTGTAACCTCACCCATTACACTCCCTCACCACACATATATTAGCCCTACATGCCAACAGATTCCCCCTCTTCTATCTTGCCCACACTCTGCATGCCAACCTACGTCCCTTGAACCCCATGGTTGCCCTAAAATCTGTGTTAAACTGTGCTCTTCCACAAAAACAACAATGTCTCCTCATAATGCCATGCCAGCCTTCAGCCCTCCATCCACCCTAATTGGTTCCTCATATTCACCATGCCAAATTAGGCCTTTGCAGCCATTGCCCGTGCTGCCTCATACACCCCATTGTAACTAGCACAGCCCCAGTAGCTCATCATATCCTCAATGCTAACCTATGGCAGTTTCATGCCCATTAAATCAATATAGATTATGTAAAGAATAGTAAAATAAAGCATGCATGAAAATGCTTTTAGTAACGATTATTAATTTGTAATATACAATAGACAATAGGTGCAGGAGTAGGCCATTCAGCCCTTCGAGCCTGCACCACCATTCAATATGATCATGGCTGATCATCCTTAATCAGTATCCTGTTCCTGGCTTATCTCCATAACCCTTGATTCCACAATCCTTGAGAGCTCTATCCAACTCTTTCTTAAATGAATCCAGAGACTGGGCCTCCACTGCCCTCTGGGGCAGAGCATTCCACACAGCCACCACTCTCTGGGTGAAGAAGTTTCTCCTCATCTCTGTCCTAAATGGTCTACCCTGTATTTTTAAGCTGTGTTCTCTGGTTCGGCACTCACCCATCATCGGAAACATGTTTCCTGCCTCCAGTGTATCCAATCCTTTAATAATCTTCAAGAAATTTAATTTATTATAACCCTATAAAAATATCAGTCAACCAGCCCTTTAAATAATCAGTAGACGAAATTGGTAAGTACTTGCTAACTCATTATGCACTAATAACTGAAAATCCAAACACTCATTACACTGTTGGAACATCTCTGATCAATGGAAAACATTGTTTGATTGTTAGATTTTGCTCATGGATCAATTTCTAAGTTAAGAGAAGAAGAAGAGATATGTATCTACACCATTTTTAGTTTGGGAATCAGAAGAAGGAAGTGGGATTGAGAAAGAGCATCCACTCTGAGTATAATGTGAACTTTAATCCTTTCAGCCCTCACCATAGCCATAGTCATGTCAGCTTCAATAATAGAGAGCATTGTCCTTCCCTCATCAGGATGACTTGCAACTGGACCAGGTCCCTACCACTGAGCAGCTGGATCTGTTCCTGTCTGTCCCCACCTCCTCCTGTTAGAGGATGTGCATCAGTGCTTGGTGAATGAAGGTAATCTGAAGCTATGAATGTCAGGTATGTGTTGGGATTGAGGTGGATTCTTATGAATGTTTGGTATGAACCATGATTGCTACGATGTGAGTGATATGGGTGTGCTGCGTTCAGAGGTGAGTGCAGTGAACTGCAGAGAGAAGGCTAATGGTACAGCTGGTTGGTTGGGACATTTGAAAATACATTTATTCATCTTGACTACTCATGTGATATAATTCAATTTATTTTGGCATTAAGCCATGTGACAAAAGAAACACAAGTTAGGAGCCCCATGCTCCCATATCTTTCTTTCATCAAGCCATCCATAATAATGCAAGACAAAAATCAGAGAATCATTACAGTACAGAAGAAGGCCATTTGCCCAGCTAGTCCCACACCTCCAGCCAACCTTCACCTTTCTCCCCTAGCACTGCAGTTTTCAACTCTTTTCAGAAAATCATCCTCTTCCCTTTTGAAAGCCACAATTGAATGTGCCTCCACCACACTCTCAGGCAGTGCACCTGTGAGAGTTATCCACTTCATCCCTCTTCCCTGCTCTTTGCCCACAGCATGAAACCTTTTGTCATGTTTCTCTCATTTTCCTTTTGAAAGGTCATGATGGCTGTCTGCGTAAATTTGTTCTGTTCACCTCCAGCCACCAGATTTTTGTCAGATAGGACTTCATTTCTTGGAGAAGAGGAGATCTGATTGAACTATTCAAAATCATCCATAGTCTAGGCAGAATAGACAGATAGAAACTATTCACACTTTCAAAAGGATTGACAACAAGATGGCAGAAAGTAATTCACCAAAAGCAACAAAGTGAAAAACTTCTTCACCCCATTACTGGTTATGATTTGGCTTGCATTGCAAGAGACTGAAGTCGAAGCAGCTCCAATCAAGCCATTCTCAGACTGATATTTGAGAAGGAATAATGTGCTGGGTCATGGGAAGAAGGCAGAAAAATGACATTTTGCGAAACACTTGTTCAGAGAGCCAGTACAGACAGAATGGGCTGAATGGTCTCCTTCTGCTCTGAAACAGTTCTGTGATTTTATGAAGTCTGTGTCTTCTGGTTACTGACATTCCTGCCAGTGGAAATTGTTTTTCCCTATCTATTTGATCAACTCCTCCCCCCCCCCCGACTCCCTGCCACCTTGTTTGTGTGTTTATTTTGAAATGCATGTTGTTCCGCATCATTGTTAAGTACACTCACCTGCCTCTGTGGTATTTGCATAGGAGCTCCCATTTCCAGGAATATAATTGAAGTATCATGCTTGATGAACCTCCAGCCTTGTGTCCCCCCCCAAAATTTACTTTTGAAAATGAACATTGTGCAGAAGGCTGAATTAAAAATATGCATTTATAATTACAGGCTTATTTTACAAGGAAAAGAAGAATATTATGATACTGAGTGTACATATTTCACAGGATCTGCATTTGGTGAAATGTACATGATAATGTATAATGTACTTCACTCGTGCTACATGTTCTTGAAGAGTCACTACATGATTCCATGTGCAATTTACCCAATCAGCAGGCACGGTGGCTCAGTCGTTAGCACTGCTGCCTCACAGCATCAGGGACCCGGATTTGATCCCAGCCTCAGGTGACTGTCTGTGTGAAGTTTGCATATTCTCCATATGTCTGCATGGGTTTCCTCTGAATGCTCCGGTTTCCTCCCACAATCCAAAGATGTGCAGGTTAGATGAATTGGCCATACTAAATTGCCCATAGTGTTCAGGGTTGTGTAGGTTAAGTGAATTACTCAGGGGTAAATGTAGAGTAGGAGGTATGGGTCTGGGTGGATTACTTTTTGGAGGGTCTGTTTCCACACTGTAGGGATTCTCTGAGAATGCACATGAATATACTAATTTGTAAAATTGTCACATAAACACAACACAATGGCAAATTCTAGCAATAGACTACAGTGTAAAAACATGGTCAGTGTATATGGTTGTACATCAGTAGGTATAGACTATTCATTCCTACTGTTGAAGCCTGTTTGTTTACTGATATAGTTTAGTGAATGGTTATGCAATTTTTTCTGTAGCCGCCATCATCCCTCCAACTCCCCCAAAATTTTGGCAGGAGAAATTACTTTCTCAAGGAAATCCATCCAATTGTGAATTTGAATGAATCAACACAATTCCACAGAGGAGGCCAAAGTGAGTACTGCAAATGCTGGAGATCAGAATCAAGATTAGAGTGGTGCTGGAAAAGCACAGCAGGTCGGGCTGTATCCGAGGAGCAGGAAATCAACTTTTCCTGATGAAGGGCTTTTGCCTGAAATGTCAATTTTCCTGCTCCTCGGATGCTGCCTGACCTGCTGTGCTTTTCCAGCACTACCCTGATCTTGACACAATTCCACAGTGTGTCTTGGGAGTTTGTTCCATGGATTGTCCTCTTACTCACTGAAATAATTGGCAGAACTTTTCTGCAAATTTCAGGACCATAATGTTGAACAAAATAAGAGTCCTGAGACCACACTGACTGGCAGTAAAATTGGCTAATCATATTCTGCTGTCTGGCTTCTGATTAGCCATTAAGGACAGAGGGTAGGATTTTGATGCTGCAGACATAGAGAGAGGACTGATAGCTCCAAACTGTCAGCAGCTCCACTGGGAGAGGTGGGCATGGCTAATGCAGGATATGGATCACCATAGCATCTCAACATGCCAGTGATAACCCTCTGCTGGGTTTGTCTCAACTTTAATAAAGTCCCAATAATTAATAGCAAGGCAAGCGCCCCAGCCTGCCACTTGGAGGCTGCCTCCAAGAATATTTTTCAGCTTTTAAAGGGCTGATGGTGCCAATGGCTAGGTCACCATTTATTGCCTCTTCCTAATTGCCCTTAGTCAGTTAGGAGTCGATCACATTGCTGTGGGTCTCTTTACGTTTTATCATTCATTCCTGGCTGGACCGGCATTTAGAGTCATAGAGTCATAGAGATGTGCAGCATGGAAACAGACCCATCGGTCCAACCCGTCCATGCTGACCAGATATCCCAACCGTCCCAACCCAATCTAGTCCCAGCTGCCAGTACCCAGCTCATATCCCTTCAAACCCTTTATATTCCCATCCAAATGCCTTTTAAATGTTGCAATTGTACCAGCCTCCACCACTTCCTCTGGCAGCTCATTCCATACACGTACCACCCTCTCACCCTAAACCTATGCCCTCTAGTTCAGGACACCCCGACCCCAGGAAAAAGATTTTGCCTATTTACCTATCCATGCCCCTTATAATTTTACAAACCTCTATAAGGTCACTCCTCAGCCTCCGACGCTCCAGAGAAAACAGCCCCAGCCTGTTCAGCCTCTCCCTATAGATCAAATGATCCAACCCTGGCAACATCCTTGTAAATCTTTTCTGAACCCTTTCAAGTTTCACAACATCTTTCTGATAGGAAGGAAACCAGAATTGCACGCAATATTCCAACAGTGGCCTAACCAATGTCCTGTACAGCCGCAACATGACCTCCCAACTCCTGTACTCAATACTCTGACCAATAAAGGAAAGCATACCAAACGCCTTCTTCACTATCCTATCTACCTGTGACTCCACTTTCAATGAGCAATGAACTGCACTCCAAGGTCTCTTTGTTCAGCAACACTCCCTAGGACCTTACCATTAAGTGTATAAGTCCTGCTAAGATTTGCTTTCCCAAAATGCAGCACCTCGCATTTATCTGAATTAAATTCCATCTGCCACTTTTCAGTCCATTGGTCCATCTGGTCCAGATCCTGTTGTAATCAGAGGTAACCCTCTTCGCTGTCCACTGCACCTCCAATTTTGGTGTCATCTGCAATCTTACTAACTGTACCTCTTATGCTCGCATCCAAATCATTTATGTAAATGACAAAAAGTAGAGGACCCAGCACCGATCCTTGTGGCACTCCACTGGTCACTGGCCTCCAGTCTGAAAAACAACTCTCCACCACCACCCTCTGTCTTCTACCTTTGAGCCAGTTCTGTATCCAAATGACTAGTTCTCCCTGTATTCCATGAGATCTAACCTTGCTAATCAGTCTCCCATGGGGAAACTTATCGAATGCCTTACTGAAGTCTATATAGATCACATCTACTGCTCTGCCCTCATCAATCCTCTTTGTTATTTCTTCAAAAAACTCAATTAAGTTTGTGAGACATGATTTCCCTCACACAAAGCCATGTTGACTATCCCTAATCAGTCCTTGCCTTTCCAAGTACATGTACATCCTGTCCCTCAGGATTCCCTCCAACAGCGTGGGTGGCACGGTGGTACAGTTGTTAGCATTGCTGCCTCACTGCGCCAGAGACCCAGGTTCAATTCCCAACTCACGCGACTGACTGTGTGGAGTTTGCACATTCTCCTCGTGTCTGCGTGGGTTTCCTCTGGGTGCTCCGCTTTCCTCCCACAGTCCAAAGATGTGCAGGTCAGGTGAATTGGCCATGCTAAATTGCCTATAGTGTTAGGTAAAGAGATAAATCTAAGGGAATGGGTGGATGGCACTTCTGTGGGTCAGTGTGGACTTGTTGGGCCGAAGAGCCTGTTTCCACACTGTAAGTAATCTAATCTAAACTTGCTCACCGATCTATAGTTCCCTGGCTTGTCCTTACCACCCTTCTTAAACAGTGACACCACGTTAGCCAATCTCCAGTCTTCTGGCACCTCACCTGTGACTATCGATGATATAAATATCTCAGCAAGAGGCCCAGCAATCTCTTCTCTAGCTTCCCACAGAGTTCTCAGGTACACCTGATCAGGTCCTGGAGATTTATCCACCTTTACCTGTTTCAAGACATCCAGCACTTCCTCCTCTGTAATCTGGACATTTTGCAAGATGTCACCATCTATTTCCCCACAGTCTATATCTCCATATCCTTTTCCACAGTAAATACTGATGAAAATACTCATTTAGTATCTCCCCCATTTTCTGCAGCTCCACACAAAGGCCGCCTTGCTGATCTTTGAGGGGCCCTATTCTCTCCCTAGTTACCCTTTTGTCCTTAATGTATTTGTAAAAACCCTTTGGATTCTCCTTAATTCTATTTGCCAAAGCTATCTCATGTCCCCTTTTTGCCCTCCTGATTTCCCTCTTAAGTATACTCCTACTTCCTTTATAGATTAGATTACTTACAGTGTGGAAACAGGCCCTTTGGCCCAACAAGTCCACACCGACCCTCCAAAGAGCGACCCATCCAGACCCATTCCCCTACATTTACCCCTTCACCTAACACTATGGGCAATTTAGCATGGCCAATTCACCAAACCTGCACACTTTTGGACTGTGGGAGGAAACCCACGCAGACACAGGGAGAATGTGCAAACTCCACACAGACAGTTGCCTGAGGCGGGAATTGAACCCAGGTCTCTGGCACTGTAAGGCAGTAATGCTAACCACTGTGCCACCATGCCACCCATTATATTCTTCTAAGGATTCACTCGATCTATCCTGTCTATACCTTACATATGCTTCCTTCTTTTTCTTAGCCAAACCCTCAAATTCTTTAGTCATCCAGCATTCCCTTTTCCTACCAGCCTTTCCTTTCACCCTGACAGGAATATACTTTTTCTGGATTCTCATTATCTCATTTCTGAAGGCTTCCCATTTTTCAGCAGTTCCTTTACCTGCAAACATCTGCCTCCAATCAGCTTTCGAAAGTTCTTGCCTAATACTGTCAAAATTGGCCTTTCTCCAATTTAGAACTTCAACTTCTCGATCTGATCTATCCTTTTCCATCACTATTTTGAAACTAATAGAATTATGGTCGCTGTCCCCAAATGCTCCCCCACTGACATGTCTGCCTTATTTCCCAAGAGTAGGTCAAGTTTTGCACCTTCTCTAGTGGATACATCCACATACTGAATCAGAAAATTGTCTTGTATGCACTTAAGAACTTCCTCTCCATCTAAACCTTTAACATATGGCAGTCCCAGTCTATGTCTGGAAAGTTAAAATCCCCTACCATAACCACCCTATTATTCTTACAGATAGCTGAGATCTCCTTAAAAGTTGTTTCTCAATTTCCCTCTATAATACAATCCCAATAAGGTGATCATCTTATTTCTCAGTTCCACCCAAATAACTTCCCTGGATGTACTTCCGGGAATATCCTCCCTCAGCACACTATTGCCTCTCCCCATATTATTAATAATGGAGAGAGATCACTGTATAGAGAGAGATCTGGGTGGACATGGAGCTAAATCATAAAAATGTTAAAATGTAGGTATAGCAAGCAACTGGAGAAGGAAATGGAATGCTTCCCTTTATTCTAAGGGACACAGAGTATAAGAATAGAGAGATCTAGCTACAGCTATACAGATTATAAATAAGACAATACCTAGAGTGCTGTGCAGAGGTTTGATCTTATTTGAGGATGACATATTTATTGTGGGGGGCATGTGATTAATGTAATCTGTACGAATTTGAAAAGTTGTTTAATAAATTTCAATAGGCTTGGAAATAAAGTTGAAGCCCATAGAACAAAAGGATATCAAGTTGACTGAGTGACAGGAAACAGCGAGCAACAGTGAATGGTCGTTGGTCAGGCTGGAGAATGATACATAGTGGGCTTCCTTGGATATCAATACTGGGGATCACAGCTTTACCCTATATATGGGAATGATTCCTTAAACACAGGTGAGGTGCCGGAGAACTGGAGGGTTGCTCATGTCATCCCCCTGATTAAGGGCTTCCTAAATTCCTGATGAAGGGCTTTTGCCCGAAACATCAAATTTCCTGTTCCTTGGATGCTGCCTGACCTGCTGTGCTTTCACCAGCAACACATTTTCAGCTCATGTCATCCCCCTGTAGAAGAAGGGTGATAGGGATATTCCAGGTGACTATAGACCAGTGAGCCTGACATCAGTGGTGGGAAAGTTGCTGGGGAATGTACTGAGGTTTAAATTCTATTTATATTTGGAAAAGAATTGGCTTATCAGTGGTAGGCAACATGGTTTTGTGTGGGGGAGATCGTGCCTTATCAACTTAATCTTTGAGTAAGTGACCAAGTTGATGGATGAAGGAAAGGTTGTAGATATCATATACATGGACTTTAGTAAGGTTCTCCATGGTAAACTAATGGAGAAAGTGAAGTCACATGCTGTGCAGGGTGTTCTAGCTAGGTGGATAAAGAACTAGTTATAGGAGACTGTAATAGGAGACAGAGAGTGGTAGTTGAAGGGAGTTTCTCGAAATGGAGCGGGGTGACCACAGGGATCAGTGCTGGAGCCACTGTTCTTTGTGATATACATAAATGACCTGGGAAGTAAGCTTGTAGATGATGTCAAGATTGGTGGAGTAGCAGAAAGCATAGGGGACTGTCAAAGAATACAGGAGAATGTAGATAGACTGGAGGGTTGGGCGGAGAAGTGGCAGATGGAGTTCAATCCAGGCAAATGTGAGGTGATACATTTTGGGAAGTCTATTTCAAGAGTGAACAATACTGTAAATGGAAGAGCCTTAGGAAAAGTTGATGGGCAGAGAGATTTGGGAGTTCAGGTTCATTGTACCCTGAAGGTTGCTGCACAGGTAGATTGAGTGGTCAAGAAGGCATACCGTATGCTTGCCTTCATCAGATGGGGTATTGAGTATAAGAGTTGGCAGGTCATTTTAAAATTGTACAAGAGTTTGGTTTGGCGACATTTAGAATACTGTGTACAGTTCTGGTCACCACATTGCCAAAAGGATGTGGATGCTTTGGAGAGAGTGCAGAGAAGGTTTACAAGGATGTTGCCTGGTATGGAATGTGCTAGCTATGAAGAGAGGTTGAATAGGTCAGGACTGCTTTCTTTAGGAAAAAGGAGATTGGGGGGGAACCTGATTGAGGTGTACAAAATCATGATGGGTATAGACAGGGTAGATAGAAATAAGCTTTTTCCCAGGGTGATGTCAGATGTTCAAGGTGAGAGGTGAAAGCTTTAAGGTGGATACATGCGGAGAGTGCTTTACACAGAGGGTGGTAGGTTCTTGGAACAATTGCCAGCAGAGGTAGAGGGGCAGGCATGGTAGATTCATTTAAGGTGTCTCTGGATGGATGCATGAGTACGTGGGGAGCAGAGGGATACAGATGCTTAGGAATTGGGCGATAGGTTTAGACAATGGATTTGGATCAGCTCAGACTTGGAGGGCCGAGGGGCCTGTCCCTGTAAATGTTCTTTGTTCTTTGTTCATTGGTTCACGCTTGGTTGGATACAAATTCCAGAATACTCTAACTTGCAAATTTAACAAACTGTG
This sequence comes from Hemiscyllium ocellatum, assembly GCF_020745735.1. Classification (NCBI taxonomy): domain Eukaryota; kingdom Metazoa; phylum Chordata; class Chondrichthyes; order Orectolobiformes; family Hemiscylliidae; genus Hemiscyllium; species Hemiscyllium ocellatum. Next base: position 79,462,749 of record NC_083412.1, read on the forward strand.
GAAGGATAGTGATCGCCTTCAAGCACACCAGATCAAATTTAATACAGAAAAGTGTGAAGTGGTACATTGTGATAGGTAGAACAAGGAGAATTGTAAACTGTACAACTCTAAAGTGCATGGAGGAACTAAGAGTAATGGAGGAATGTATTGCAAATCATTGAATATGGCAATGCAGATTGACAAAATGGTTAATAGTCATTATGCATCCTGGGCTTTATAAAGCATTGAGAAGTAGACAGAATCAAATTTAAAAGTCATGGAATTAGGATGACCCATTATAAGACACTGTTTTGACCTTGACTAGAGTATTGAGTCCAATTCTGAGCACCACACTCAGGATATGAAGGCTTTAAGGATACTGAATAATGTTATGAGTCTAATTTCAAGGAAGAATGATTCCGGTTATATTCCAAATCGGGGAACACTTCAGCGGTCGGGGCATTTGGCCTCGAATCTTCACATGACCATCTTCCAAGGCTGACTTTGGGACAGGCATCAATGCAAAGTGGCCAATCAGAGGCTGATAGCCAAGTTCGGTACCCATGAGGATGGCCTCAGCAAGACCTTGAGCTCATGAAACACTACAGGTGACCCCACTACACTATACACTCCCTCTCTCACACACGCACGCAAACACACATACACATGCTCTCTTACATATTATATAATCACGCAGATTCTCTCTCATACACACCCTCTCTCTCATACAGACACACATACACCCTTCCATTCTCACACCCATGCACACACCCTCTCACGGACTTATAGTCCATCATACTCACACTTTACCAAGCATGCACACATGCAGTCACACTCTGTCATATGCACTTACACTCGCACACACAGACTCACATGCACACACTCACTCTGTCTCTCTCTCTCTCTCTCTCTCTCTCTCATGTACATGCACACACATATAAGTCTATGGAGAGAATTTGTATTTGCAGATACATTCTATTTTGCTCAAAAAACCCACAGTTTGCAAGCAGTCAATGCAGGCAGTCAATCCATGTAATATTTTGTAAATTCCACTTCGGAAATAGAACCAGTCAGACTCAAGATTGGGATACAGACAAACTCTAACCTCACACCTTTAATGCATTGTCTGAGCTGAGATGTTACCTTTTTTTATAAAATCTTACGTTATCTCGAGAATGTGACTTGAAAGAAGATCTGAGATTTACATATTAAAGCGTGCATATAAAACCTGCAACCCATTCTAAAAGATGAAAGACTTAACAGCAATCTAAGTTTGTTCAATATATCATTTCAGTTGCATGACACTGTAATCTTTTGCTATAAATGCCTTATGGTCCTGCTCCACAGCTACCTGATGAAGGAACAGCGCTCTGAAAGGTAGTACTGCCAAATAAACCTGTTGGACTATAACTTGGTGTTGTGTGATTTTTAACCTTGTCCACCCAGTCCAACATTGGCACCTCCACACCCAGTTATATTGGAATAACCAGGTTTGTTTTTAGGAAAGGGAATATTGGGAGTATATTTGAAAGGTTATATACATGAGAAATGTTTTTGTATGAGAGGTGCTTTGAGTCATGAGAGGTCTGGGGAGAGTAGTTGTGTAGAAAGGTCAAAACCATAGGACACAGATTTAAGGTGATTGGTAAAACAAGCATGGGCAACATGAGGAAAACAGTATATGGGTAAGATCTGGAAGACACTGCTTGAAAACCTGATGGAAACAAATTCAACCATGTCTACCAAAAAATGAATTGGTTAAATACATGAACAGAACAAAATGACCCACATAGAATCAAAGGAGAGTGGAACTAACTAAATTGGTCTTGTAGAGAGCTAGCGTGGATTTGATCGGTTGAATGGCGCCTGTGTTGTAAACATTCTTTGATTCTATTTGAAAAATGAATACCTTCCTCCAATTTACCAGAGTTAGAGCTAATGTGTGACTCGTGTCTTTATTCTGACAGCTGTGAAGGCTCGAGTGTTTTTCTGATGTAAAGAATGCTTCATCTTATCCAGAGAATGAAACCTGCAAATCTCCTTCAACATTACTAGCTGCAATGCATTACTGCATGCATCTGTTTACATTGTTAGCTAGCACTCATTCTGTTTTGCACTGGTGACTGTGCTGATGGCCTAATTAGTTTTTCGTATTGACAAAGACAGGTATTAATACATAATACATATTATAACATATTTTACATTTAGGATTCTGTAAGATGCTTGAATAAGGCTGACGTCCTGTTTACAGCATAAGTTGCTCTTTCTGGCCCTCAATAACACTATATTCTGGGAAACCTACCCTTCTTCCTCCATAAATCAGTGTGAATCAAAGGGGTAAAACTGATGTACATTTGAAGTAGTGTTAGGCGATGCTGCCTAGTTCTCTGCACTTGATTAACTTGGACTATAAATTCACTTCTTTCCATCCCGGAGACCCTCACCATTTTATTGTTTTCAACTTTAATACATAGCCCTAAATGCCTCTATATTAGCTTCACATGATAAACCATGGAAGGCAATAATAAATGGAACAAATCTATAAACCACATTCAATATTTTGTTTAGCTTGTGATAAAGGGAAATTAAATGGGTCAGTATTTTCTAAAGATGTATAAATATCATGTGTCTCTCTTCAAAGTACAAGACCTTTCCCTGTTACAGCACCTGAATAAAGACTTGAGGCAAAGCCAAATTTTAAGCCACTGAAGAACACATGAGCTGTGCCCCACCCTCAGCTTAATTAAATATATTGTACTCTTTGTGCTTAATACCATGTTAATTCTTGAAAGGTGGGTTTTATTTCCTCAGCCAATTGCAGAATAGGTTCAGTTAGTCCTGATGACCATTCATTTCACGTTTGAAGACAAATTAAAGTATTTTAGAAATTTGTTGTTAGCTTTAGAAAGTAACCCTTTCCCGCTCGGACTCTTCAAGTGGAATAGTCTTAGAGAGGTGTGAGCAACATGGGCAATAGCAGGATTTGTGGCCGAATCAGATGAAAAGTCCAGCAAGGCCAGTCTCGCTCTATCGTTTATGCTTTTGACAAGTGTTGAGTTTCTCGAGTGGCAGAGCCAGTTACCAATTAAGGGGAATTATTGCTTGTTAAGCACCTTGCTAATGGCCCAACTTGCTTTTTTAACCAGCTTCCTATCTTGCCAGAAGCGTCAAACAAGCAAGACGTTGAGGCATCTTGAGATGGAAATCAGGGCAGGTACCTGGTGAATTCAGCTCACCACTTGCTGCATGTTGGACGCTAGGCACCAACTTTTCAAGGCATGCTTTATTTGCAACAGCTACATGAATTCCACATCCACAGACATTGCATCTGATATGTGTCAGTCTCAAGAAAACCTCATGGCATATCTCCAATCCATGCTCAATACGCTTTTGGACTTGTTGCAACAACTATCCTTGTAATGGTACAGCAGGGCTGCAAATGTGTTGCTGGTCAAAGCACAGCAGGTTAGGCAGCATCTCAGGAATAGAGAATTCGACGTTTCGAGCATAAGCCCTTCATCAGGAATAAGAGAGAGAGAGCCAAGCAGGCTGAGATAAAAGGTAGGGAGGAGGGACTAGGGGGAGGGGCGATGGAGGTGGGATAGGTGGAAGGAGGTCAAGGTGAGGGTGATAGGCCGGAGTGGGGTGGGGGCGGAGAGGTCAGGAAGAGGATTGCAGGTTAGGAGGGCGGTGCTGAGTTGAGGGAACCGACTGAGACAAGGTGGGGGGAGGGGAAATGAGGAAGCTGGAGAAATCTGAATTCATACCTTGTGGTTGGAGGGTTCCCAGGCGGAAGATGAGGCGCTCCTCCTCCAGCCGTCGTGTAGTTGTGTTCTGCCGGTGGAGGAGTCCAAGGACCTGCATGTCCTCGGTGGAGTGGGAGGGGGAGTTAAAGTGTTGAGCCACGGGGTGATTGGGTTGGTTGGTTCGGGCGGCCCAGAGGTGTTCTCTGAAGCGTTCCGCAAGTAAGCGGCCTGTCTCACCAATATAGAGGAGGCCACATCAGGTGCAGCGGATGCAATAGATGATGTGTGTGGAGGTACAGGTGAACTTGTGGCGGATATGGAAGGATCCCTTGGGGCCTTGGAGGGAAGTGAGTGTGGAGGTGTGGGCGCAAGTTTTACATTTCCTGCGGTCGCAGGGGAAGGTGCCGGGGGTGGAGGTTGGGTTGGTGGGGGGTGTGGATCTGACAAGGGAGTCACGAAGGGAGTGGTCCTTGCGGAACGCTGATAGGGGAGGGGAGGGAAATATATCCTTGGTGGTGGGGTCCGTTTGGAGGTGGCGGAAATGGCGGCGGATAATACGTTGTATGCGCAGGTTGGTGGGGTGGTAGGTGAGAACCAGTGGGGTTCTGTCTTGGTGGCGGTTGGAGGAGCGGGGCTCAAGGGCGGAGGAGCGGGAAGTGGAGGAGATGCGGTGGAGGGCATCGTCGATCACGTCTGGGGGGAATCTGCGGTCCTTGAAGAAGGAGGCCATCTGGGCTGTGCGGTGTTGGAACTGGTCCTCCTGGGAGCAGATGCGGCGGAGACGAAGGAATTGGGAATATGGGATGGCGTTTTTACAGGGGGCAGGGTGGGAGGAGGTGTAGTCCAGGTAGCTGTGGGAGTCAGTCGGTTTATAATAGATGTCTGTGTTGAGTCGGTCGCCCGAGATAGAAATGGAAAGGTCTAGGAAGGGGAGGGAGGAGTCTGAGACAGTCCAGGTGAATTTCAGGTCGGGATGGAAGGTGTTAGTAAAGTTGATGAACTGTTCAACCTCCTCGTGGGAGCACGAGGCAGCGCCGATACAGTCATCGATGTAGCGGAGGAAAAGGTGGGGGGTGGTGCCAGTGTAGTTGCGGAAGATGGACTGTTCCACATATCCTACGAAGAGGCAGGCATAGCTGGGGCCCATGCGGGTGCCCATGGCAACTCCTTTAGTTTGGATGAAGTGGGAGGATTGAAAAGAGAAGTTATTCAGGGTGAGGACCAGTTCAGTCAGTCGAAGGAGGGTGTCAGTGGAAGGGTACTGATTGGTGCGGCGGGAAAGGAAGAAGTGGAGGGCTTTGAGTCCTTCGTGATGGGGGATGGAGGTGTACAGGGACTGGATGTCCATAGTGAAAATAAGGCGTTGGGGACCGGGGAAGCGAAAATCCTGGAGGAGGTGGAGGGCGTGGGTGGTGTCCCGAACGTAGGTGGGGAGTTCTTGGACTAAAGGGGACAGGACCGTGTCGAGGTATTGGGAGATGAGTTCGGTGGGGCAGGAGCAGGCTGAGACAATGGGTCGGCCGGGGCAGGCAGGTTTGTGGATTTTGGGCAGGAGGTAGAAACGGGCGGTGCAGGGTTGTGGGACTATGAGGTTGGAGGCGGTGGATGGGAGATCCCCTGAGGTGATGAGGTCCTGGATGGCCTGGGAGATGATGGTTTGGTGGTGGGAGGTGGGGTCATGGTCAAGGGGGCGATAAGAGGAGGCGTCCGCGAGCTGGCGTTTGGCTTCAGCGGTGTACAGGTCAGTGCGCCAAACTACCACCGCGCCTCCCTTGTCTGCGGGTTTGATGGTGAGGTTGGGATTGGAGCGGAGGGAGTGGAGGGCTGCACGTTCTGAGGGTGAGAGGTTGGAGTGGGTGAGAGGGGTGGACAGGTTGAGTCGGTTAATGTCGCGGCGGCAGTTGGCTATAAAGAGGTCGAGGGCGGGTAGGAGGCCTGCACGGGGTGTCCAGGTGGATGGGGTGTGTTGGAGGCGGGAGAAGGGGTCGTCAGAGGGTGGGCGGGAGTCTTGGTTGTGAAAGTAGGCACGGAGGCGAAGGCGGCGGAAGAATTGTTCAATATCTCGCCGCGTGTTGAACTCATTAATCCGAGGGCGTAGGGGAACGAAGGTGAGGCCCCTGCTGAGGACTGATCTTTCATCCTCAGAGAGGGGGAGATCTGGAGGGATGGTGAAACTCCGGCAAGGCTGGGAGCTAGGACCTGGTGTGGGACTGGAGCTGGAGCTGGAGCTGGGGGCGGGGACAGAGATCGAAGTAGGGGCGGAGTTAGACGTGGTGACGTTGCTCGACGGGGGGGCGGGGTCATGCGTCGTGACGGAAATAAGCGTGGGGGCGGGGTTACGTGAAGCGACGGGAGATGGCGTGGGGGCGGGGTTATGGGCGGGGTTATGCGTAGTGACGAAAGACGGCGTGGGGGCGGGGAAACCTGAGGATTTGTGCTCCTGCAGGTTAGTGATGTCAGTGGGGGCGGAAGTGGCTGCGTCGACGGCAACCGGAGGGGCGGAAATGGTTGCGGCGACGGAGGAGTGGTGGTCATTCCCGGTGGCCGCGTGGGTCGCGGGTCCGTCGGCGATCGTGGAAGCGGTTGTGTGTGTGGTGGTCACCGGGGCAGTTGTAGGGGTGGCGATCGCGGGGGCTCCGAGGTCGGTGGGGGCGGAAGTGACGTCACGGTCGGCGGCGGCCTTTGGTGCCGCGGGCGCTGTGGAGGCCACATGTGTAATGGCGTCCGACAGGCCTGTGGAAGATTCTGGAATAGTTGAGGAACCACGAGTGTGGGGGTAAGTACATGAAAGTTTTTGGTACTTACTGTCTTTAATCTCTGATAGGGCTAGGAAGAACTGTTTGGGTACTTACTGTCTTTAATGATTTACTCGATGGTACAGCAGGGTCATTGTGTGCTCAGGGACATGCACCCAGCTCCTCGACTGGACTAGGCTGCATTCCTGGCTCTTCACTTGCAGCCATACACACTCACTCTGAGCCTACCTCGATGCTCACTGCATTCCTGTCTTGCATTGCTTTGTCTTGCCTTTTTACACTTTGCACCCTCAGCCAGAAATACTAAGCTGATATTACTTCTGTTTTGCCTTGCCATTTAACACCAATTCAAAGGAGGATAGCTTGAGATGGTTGTCAACAAGCCTCCATCAAGGCAAGGGCAATCACTTTCACTCAGTGGGGCACCCTGGCACAGTCAGTTAAGGGCAGTCTCTGATATCAGTCCAGTGGATTGGAAATAGTCAGTCAGCCACTGGAAGCGGTCAGAGTTAGGAGGCTTTCCCAATAAGCGGTGAGGAGCTGAATGTCGGTCTGCCCACCATGCATTTGGAGTTGATCCTCTTCCAGAATTAGAGACATGCAGGTGCTAAGGGAGATGAAAGTTGGTGGCAAGCTGTTACTTTTGGTGCAGGTGAGGAGGGCTCCCAAGGTGAGTGAATAAGCAGCACAGAGGATGTGCAGGGTTAGTGTAGGGGGTTGGGGTGAGTGACAGTAAGTGAGGAAGATGTTGCAGGCAGTAGTGAGAGCATAAGCCTTGATGGGAAGGGGATACAGTAGCAGAAATTGAGTGAATGTGGGGTCACACTGCGACTTTTAAGCCAGATGGCAACCTCAGATGGGGCTAGCATGGTCTAGTGTTCTGGTCTCCACTGCTATTCCTGGAGGAGGCTGAAGCCTCATTGCAGCATCACGCTGTCCAGCAGGACCTCCAGGTCCCTGCCTGCAAAGGGGAGCACTGATATCCCCTTGTCTATCATGTCCATGGCACATCAGTCACTGTGCAAGGCAGCTCTGGACTGACAGTGCTCATCCAAGTGAATGGACTTTAAAGATGCCAATGAATTCACAGGAGCATTCCTTCTCATTTTCTTTCTTGCTGCATGGCCCTCCAAGGTCCAAGTCGCACAGCTCAGAGGAAATGTTGATTCAAGATTTGCATAAACCAAATAAATTCCAGTACAGCAGTGCTACACGGGAGGCTCCCCAGCACTGAGGATGTCACTGAGAAAGGGGACAAAACATCAGCAAATTAACTTCCTAGCTCTGCGAACATACCCACGACTATGGCTTTGATTTCAGCGCTGGGTGGCGGGTTGCCTTAGAGATGGTGCATTGTAAAGTGTGCCTAAGATGAAAACATGATTTCCATGGGGGTGGAGTCAGTTAATTAATGGGGTGGCTTTCATAGACATAGTGGGAAAACTTGAAAACTGAAATCCCTCCAAGCACTGTGCCACAAAGCCCAGGCCAGGCATGAAAACGTAAGATTCAGTTATTTATGCACATTTCACCTCATTCTCAAAAGTAGGTTTTCAGGAACACACCTGACACAGGCATTAGGTCCTTTGGTTTTGTGTAACAACAGGTTTTAATGGTTTCATTGTCTCTAATAATGCAACCATTAGTTGATTAGTTCTCATAAGTTTTGGTGGCCATGTGTCTCTGCATTTTATCTTGTACTGCTGTATTCTTTGTGTGTTGTATCCACTATAATATAACCCTACTCATTGTGTGCTTTGAGTGCAAAATGTGAAGGTTAGGCAGATTGGCAATATTAAATTGCCCATAGTCTCGGGGGTGTGCAGGCTTGGTGGATTAGCCATGGGAAATGCGAGGTTACAAATATAGGATAGGGGTGTCTGTCTGGATGGGATGATATCTAGAGGGTCATTGTGGACCCAATGGGCTGAATGGCCTGCTTCCACATGTAGAGATTCTATTCTGTTCTGTTCTATCTGATATAGCATAGATCTACTCTTCGTGTGTTGTATCTGCTATAGTATAGTTCTATGCTTAGTGTACTGCAGTCTCTGGTCTATTTGTAGTGAACTTGTTTGCTGCTCAGAAGCTCTGCTAAACTCTTTTATTTGGTCACTTTGAATGACTCTCTTTCTCATCTTCTCCCCCTGCTTGAGGTGTGATGACCCTCAGGCTAAACCATCACCAGGCATCTCTCTCTCTAAAGAGAGAGGGGCTCTCTGATCTGGTAGGCCTTTACCTTAGACAATACATTGATCTGTGCAGTGCACCTCTCCTGTACAGGTTATTCCATCCTCTAGTCTCGATTGCATTTAAACGTTAGCAGTGTCACATCATCCCGTGCATTATCAATCATTAAAATATGTGTCCTCATTATACAACACTTAGCACTTATTTCAGGCCCCACCTGCAATATTAGTTAGCCCTGAGGCCAGTGACACAACAGCACTTGCATTCAGGAAAAACAGGTTCACTTATGTCCTAACAGGTGACCCATAACAAGGTACTTTCCTGAATGCAGAATCAGGAGGATAATCCCTCTCCCTGCCTAATGCTGCCATTTTTGATTCTACCTATTGTTACTCCAAACCCTGGGATTCTGCCAATACTACCCTCTACCTACCCTCAAACCAACTTCCCGATCCACCCCCATACCCCTCACCTTAACCAACAATAGTACTCTTCTCAGGTCACTCTATTCTCCTTGTTTCCATTTTTTACTTAACCCTGGGTGTCAGCCTGGTGCCCTGCTTTTGAGGCCTCTTCTGTAGCCAACTGCCTGGGGATGCTGCTGGTGATTACTCGTCATCATTGATAATGAGGTCCGAAATCTAATATTAAGGAAGTCTCAGTACTTTGGCACAAAGAATAGAGAAACTGAAAATTATTTCAAAAGAGATGGAGTGTAAAAGATAAGGAAGTCTTGCTAAAACTATACATTGACCAAGTCAGCTGGAATATTGCGAACAGTTTCGGGCCCCTTATCGAAGGAAAGATGCCTTGGCCCTGGAAGAAATCCTGAGATGGTTTACTAAGGCTGATCTCAGGTATGCTTTTCCAGCACCACTCTGATCTAAACTCAGGTATGTTGGGACTGTTTTAAGAATACAGCTTGTGTGTGCAATTCTGGTCTCCTTCCTATTGGAAAGATGTTGTGAAACTTGAAAAGGTTCAGAAAAGATTTTTCCAAGGATGTTGTCAAGGTTGGAGGATTTGAGCTACAGGGAGTGGTTGAATATACTGGGGCTGATTTAGGGTGAGAGGACAAAGATATAAAAGAGACCAAAGGGGCAACTTTTTCACGCAGAGGGTGGTACCTGTATGGAATGAGCTGCCAGAGGAAGTGGTGGAGACTAGTACAAAATGGAACATATAAAAGCTATCTGGATGGATATATGAATAGGAAGGGTTTGGAGGGATATGGGTCAGGTGTTGGCAGGTGGGACTAGATTGGGTTGGGATATCTGGTCGGCATGGACGAGTTGGATCAAAGGATCTATTTCCGTGCTGTACATCTGTACGATTCCATGACTCTATGAGTAGGTTGGGGCTGTATTCCTTGGTACTTAGAAGAATGTGATGGAACATTATTGAAACATAGAATATTTTTCAGGGTCTTGGCAGGGTAGATGTGGAAAGGTTGTTTCCACTCATGGAAAAGTCTAAGCTCAGAATAAGGAACCACACATTTAAGATAGAGATGAGGAGGAATTTCCTCCCTCAGAGAGTAGTGAATTTGTGGAACTCTCTACCATCGCGGACTGTAGAGGTTAGGTCAAGGCTGAAATAGACTGATTGTATTCAGGGAGGGAATCAATGGCTATAAGGACAAGGCAGGAAAATGGAGTTGAGGATTATCAGATCAGCCGTGATGTCATTGAATGATGGAGTGAACTCAGCAGGATGACTGACTACTCAGGCCTTACATCTTATTGTTTTATGAAAAGTGAGGTAGAAATTTATAAAAAAGGAGATTTCATAGATTAAAGCTGTTTCTGTCCTTGGCAATTTAAGTTATGGTAACTAATCATGGAGTGACAAAAACCAGAGAATATCTCTGGGACACCTGCACCCGCCAACCCCACCTCCCCGTGGCTGAACACTTCAACTCCAGCTCCCACTCCATTAAGGACTTGCTGGTCCTGGGCCTCCTTTATCACCAAGTCATTACCACCTGACGGCTGGAGGAAGAACACCTCATATTCCATCTTGGGACCCTGCAACCATATGGGATAAATGTGGATTTCAACAGCTTCCTCACTTCCCCTCCCCCCATATTATCCCAATCCCAAGCCTCCAACTTGGCACTGCCCTCCTGACCTGTTCATCGCTCTGCCCTCTGACCTATCACCTTCTCCCTCGCCTTCATCCACCCATCGCTTTCTCAGCCATCTTCCACCCCAACCCCAAACCCCTCCCATTTATCTCTCAGCCCCCAGCCCACAAGCCTCATTCCTGATGAAGGGATTATGCCCGAAACGTCGATTCTCCTGCGCCTCAGATGCTGCCTGACCTGCTGTGCTTTCCCAGCAACATACCCTTGACTCTGATCTCCAGCATCTGCAGTCCTCACTTTCTCCAAACCTGGGGATGCTCAAGAGACCAGAATTGAAGGAGCACAAGTATCTTGCAAACTATGTCAGAATCCACCTTTCACATTTTCATATGAAATCTATGGCTTCAATGAGAAAATTATAGGAATTAGGTGAGAGATATCTATGCAGGAAAAGTTCATCTTCTTGCAAAATAACAGGAAGTAGGAATCATGTAAAAGAATAATTGCGCAATTCCCTGACACCTCTTCATTTATCAATGACGCAAATTCATAAAGTTACCTTTAAACTGCTTTTTAACTGGTTACTTTTTACCTGATGCAAATTTTGGTGAAATGTTGATGCTTTGTGCATTGAATATATATCCTTTGATAATGTGCATGTTTTGCATGTTCAGCATTTCAGATATGTTGGACAGTATCAGGTTCAAAACTTGTCTTAAATGAATGATGACATGCAGTTTCTTCAAATACCTGTTGCTTGAAATGTAATTCCTGCACAATGAACACAATCTTTCCGCAGTGAGCCAAAGGATTATGAAAATGAAAATCATGTCATCACAGGATCATTTCTCCATTAAGATACTCCCTGAAATCAATCTGTGCCAAGCTCTTAATCATCTGCCTGAACATTTCCTTCTGTCCCTTGATATCCAATTTTGCTTTGTCATGCAACTATGAAGCACCTTGGAATATTTTATTACGTTAAACACAAGTTGCTGTTGCAGTCTCCTTCCAGCTCACAAATATCCTGGAGACCTGCAGTCAATGAATTTGAAAAGGTTGAGCTAAAATGGATCATGGAGGTTGGGGTGGAAACTGTATTTGCTCAAAAGGCGTAGCAGGAACATGCTCAGCAGTTTGACCAATGGCTGCTGTCAATCGTACCTTATACTGTGGAAGCAGTTTACTGCAATTGTCTTTTTGGTTTCTTCTTCCTTGGATGTCTGACAAAACCAGCATTTGTTGTTCATCCCAAAATGCCCTTGAACTGTGTAGCTTGTCAGGCCATTTCAGCAGGCAATTAAAAGTTAACCACATTGTTGTGGATTTAGAGTCACTGGGCAGAATACTTTCCCCAAAGAACATTGGTGAACAAGAGAGGTTTTTTATACCAACCAATGATAGCTTCATGATCAACAGTTATGAACCTAACTTCATAATTCCAGGTTTATTAATTTAAATTAAATTCCACCGGTGGTCTGGTTGCACTGGAACCCATGAGAACATTAGTCTGGGTCTCTGGATTTCTCCTCCAGAAGCATGATTAATCTTCCCCACCTTAATCATTTTTGCTGGGGCAAGAGGAATCAATCCTAGGCGTGCCACAGCGACTCAGTGGTTAACACTGCTGCCTCACAAAACCATGGGCTCTGGTTTGATTCCCCACCTTGGGTGACTGCGTGGAGTTTGCACATTCTCCCTGTTCTGTGTGGGTTTCCTCCGGGTGCTCTGGTTTCCTCGCACAGTCCAAAGATGTGCAGGTCAGGTGAATTGACCATACTAAATTGCCCATTGTGTGAGGTGCATTAGTTGGGGTAAATATGGGGAATGGGTCTGGGTAGGTGTGGACTTGTTGGGCTGAAGGACCTGTGTCCATGCTGTAGGGAATATAATCCTTAATATTAAGGGTTTACTTTGATGCCTTGTATTCCCGTTAATATGACTATTTGACGAGCTCCATTTAGACTGTTCTTGTCAGCTTTAGTGTTGTGAACTTTTTTTGTATATCTGTGTGCTTGTGGCTGATTAAAGAATGTTTTTTTTTTCTTCTCTTGTTTTTCTTTTTTTAGCTCTGACATTTGTATTTTTTATTCTTTATTTCCCACCTGACAGTGGTAATATGATTTTGTTTTTATATCTGAAAAAGAGTGGCAAATAAATTGCATCAGAAATAATTCATGAAAATATTTGTGAATAGATATGAAAGTGTCAAATAAACCCTCTGGTAGGTGTGCCTGTGATGGAAATATACAGAAGCTGCACAGACTCATATCAGATAGTAGCCACACAATCAGATAAGACCTCTCTACCACTCTGCAATGGATTCCAATTACAGCAGCTTCTCCAAAATAAAAGATTTTAATTTTAATTTGGATGTTTACTTTGCCAGTGATGAGTTGGAGAATGAATTACCTCTCTCTACTCCAACACTTCACTCTTCACAACATAAATTTAAATGTTTTATCCAAGTCCCAAAATGATCAATCATATGTTTTATCCACACTAGATTTAAAATAAAAAGATGCAGCCATAAGTTTTCTTTAATAAGCGACAGAATTATTGATGCATTTTTTAAAATGCTTATTTAACAAAGATGCAAGGCTAATTAACATGGTTTGAAATAATGTAAGTATAAACAGAGATTTGTTTTTAAAAATAGCACCCAAAGTCCCATTTACACCTGCGCGCACACACACACAGATCAATCAAATTATAAAGATTTTCTCTGTAAAGATTAATTTTGAAAGAAAACACTTTGGCCATTAATTGTTAGTTCTCAATAAAAAGGATATATGAAACATTAAAGGTGGTCTATGGTTGACATCCAGGCGTACATTGGTGGGTGTCACCGAGAACTGGCAGTTGACTAGGGTCTTTGAAGATGCATTTAATACAGGAAACACTTTGAGAGGCTTTTCAAGAGAAGAGCTGGATTAGTGTTTTGGTTTATGCAATGGATCCTCAAAAGGGAGTTTTTTTTCAGAAAGGCAGAGGACTATAAAAACTCTCTTATTCTAAGGGATGGATTATTCAGCAGTGCTGTTGCATGCACATTTACTTCTTGTCAGAGCATACCAATGTGGGAAATGGTGACAGGGATACTGCCTCTAATGTATGAATTCAGAGAAAATCATCGTGCAATTGAGGCCATTCATACCAGTGTTGAAAAATGTGCTGCTGGAAAAGCACAACTGGTCAGGCAGCATCCAAGGAGCAGGAGAGTCGATGTTTCATGCAGGAGCTCTTCATCATTGATGTAGGGGTTGGGGTTGGGCAAGGGGCTGAGAGATAAATGGGAGGGGGGATGGGGCTGGGAGCAAGGTAGCTGGGAATGCAATAGGTAAATAGGTGGGGTGATGGTGATAGGTCGGAGTGGTTAGGTGGGTAGGAAGATGGACAGGTGGGAAGTTCAAGAGGGCGGTTGGAGGGTTGGATCTGGGATAAGGTGGAGGCAGGGGAAATGAAGAAACTGATGGAATTGGCATTGATTCCCTGTGGTTGGGTGGTCTCAAGGCAAAGGATGAAGCGTTCTTCCTCCAGGCAACGGGTGGTTAGACTTTGGCGGTGGAGGAGGCCCAGGACTTGCATGTCCTTGGCAGAGTGAGAGGGGGAGTTGAAGTGTTCAGCCACAGGGTGGTGGGGTCATTAAGTACATGTGTCCCAGAGATGTTCTCTGAAATGTTCCACAAGTTGGCATTCTGTCTCCCTGTCTTCCCAATATTGAGGAGACCACATTGAGAGCAATGGACACAGTAGATGATATGTATGAAGATACAAGTTAACCTCTGTCGGATGTGGAAGGATCCTTTGGGGCCTGGATGGAGGTGAGGGGGAGGTGTGGGTGCAGGGTTTGGTTCTCTTGCAGTAGCAATGGAAGATGTTGGGAGTGGGGGGTAGGTTGGTAGGGCGCGTGGACCTAACAAGGGCGACACAGAGGGAATGGTCTCTGTGCAACACAGATAGGGGTGGGGAGGGAAGTACATTCCTGGTGGTACAGTTTGTTTGTGATGGCAGAAATGGCAGAGGATGATATATCCGGAGATTGGTGGAGTGGAAGGTGAGGACCAGGGGGTTCTGTCCTTGTTGTGATTGGAGGTGGGGGGTTTACCGGTGGTGGTGTGGGAAGTGGAGGAGATGTGTTGACCACGATGCCCTCCAACATATCTCCTCCATTTCCTGCCCCTGTAGCCTTGGATACTATGGCATTTTAATTATGTTTTTATAAATACTTCTTAAATGTCTTGAGGGTTCCTGCCTCTACCATCCTTTTAGTTCTAGGTACCCACAACCCTCTGGGTGAATTTTGTTTTTCTCAAATCCCCTCCAAACCATCTGCTGCTGACCTTAAAACTAGCCTCTGGTTGTGGACCCCTCAACTAAGGGAAAATGTTTGATACTATTTACCATGTCTCTGTCCCTCAGAACTTTGTTTAACTCAAGCAGATCTCCACTCAGCTTTCTCTGCTCTAAAGAAAACAAGCGCAGCCTATCTAAAATCTCTTCAGAGCTGAAACAATCCAGCCCAGGTAGCATTCTGGTGAATCTCTTCTACACCCTCTCTAATGCAGTCACATCTTTCCTATATTTTGGTGACCAGAACTGCACACAGTACTTTAGATGTACCCTACGGCTCCATCAGACACTCGCTCTAGTTTTCTAGTCAAGGCAAGTATCCCATATGCCTTCTTAACCACTTATGTACGTGTCCTGCTGCCTTCGAGTATCTAGAGACACCAAGGTCCCTCTGTTCCTCTGGACTTTCTAGGATCCTATTATTCAGCATGTACTCCCTTATCTTGCTTGACCTCTCTAAAATGCATTTCACATTTTTCAGGATTAAATTCTAGTTGCCACTATTCAACTCAACTGACCAGCTGTTTGTTTGGGCTTCACATTCAGTCTATGGTCAGCATGGTGGCTCAGTGGTTAGCACTGCTGCCTCACAGCCCCAGGGACCCGGGTTCGATTCCAGCCTTGGGCAAGTGTCTGTGTGGAGTTTGCAGATTCTCCCCATGTCTGTGTGGGTTTCCTCCAGGTGCTCTGGTTTCCTCCCACAATCCAAAGCTGTGCAGGCTAAGTGAATTGCCCATCGTGTCCAGGGATGTGTAAGTTAAGTGCATTAGGCAGGGGTATATATTGGGTAGAGGAATGGGTCTAGGTGGGTTACTCTTTGGAGGGCCGGTGTGGACTTGTTGGGCTGCAGGCCTGTTTCCACACTGTTAAGGATTCTATGATCTAGTATCAGAGAACTGAGGCAGTGCCAGTTTATGAATCAAAGACTTTCTTGGTGGCACAGTGGTTAACACTGCTGCCTCACAGCGCCTGAGACCCGGGTTCAATTCCCGACTCAGGTGGCTGACTGTGTGGAGTTTGCACGTTCTCCCCGAGTCTCCGTGGGTTTCCTCCGGGTGCTCCGGTTTCCTCCCACAGTCCAAAGATGTGCGGGTCAGGTGAATTGGCCATGCTAAATTGCCCGCAGTGTTAGGTAAGGGGTAAATGTAGGGGTATGGGTGGGTTGCGCTTCGGCGGGTCGGTGTGGACTTGTTGGGCCGAAGGGCCTGTTTCCACACTGTAAGTAATCTAATCTAATCTAATCTAAAAGTCAAAGACGTAATCTTAAGAAACAAACCAGAAGTTGCTGGATAAGCTCAGCAGGTCTGGCAGCATCTGTGAAGGAAAATCCAAGTTAACGTTTTGGATCCAGCGATGGTGCCTCAGAAGGTTGTGAAGAAGAGTCCCTCAAACTGAAACATTAACTCTGACTTCTCTGCACAGATGCTGCCAGACCTGCTGAGCTTTTGCAGAAACTTCTGTTTTTGTTTCCAGTTTACAGCATCTGCAGTTCTTTCAGTTCTTGGTTAATCTGAAGTGACCATCTTTTGTGTCAGGACTGCTAGTTAACTTGACTGTCTCATCACTATTGATGAAAAATGTGGTGCTGGAAAAACACAGCAGGCCAGGCAGCATCCGAGGAGCAGGAGAATTGACGTTTCGGCCATAAGTCCTTCTTCACTTTTTCCCTGTCTCATCACTATCAAAATTGCCAGGAAAACAGGCCTGACTAACATTCAATTGTGATCAATTCAAACAACCTGTAGATACACTGGAATCCTGAGGCATGGGCGGATCCTGACATTCTTCCCTTCATGATATTTAGCTTTGGACAATGGAAATTACTTTTCCCGGAATTTGAAATACATCTTGCAGCCAGTAAATGCCACGATAGAGAATCACTGACAGCAGCCAGAAACACATTCCAAACACGTAATGTAAATGCGAGAAGCCTGACTATGTGTAGAATGCAGTGAATGGAGCAGGGGATTCACGCAACTGGAATACCGTAGCCTTGGTCCAGGTAGGGAACTGGCGGCAGGCGACCAGGCGCTGGCCTGGCCTCAGGAATCCCAGGCAGAGCCTGAATGAATAAAGCGACAGAATGACAAGCTTCTCGATCTGAAAAATCAGGAGCAACTGGTTTCCCTTGTTTGCCTGTCAGCACAAGTCGTTGACAATTTTGATCACTAAAAATTAATACGGACGGACACAAAAGGCTGATATTGGATTCCACTGTCCTCAAGGTAAGTGGAGACCCAAATGTGTTGAACTGCGCAGCATCGGACAAAGTGAAGCTATGTTCCCCACCTCTCCCCTTCGTATCATATTACAGAGTAGCAAGGGAACGTGATAGCTACAGCAAAGGTGTGGAAATGCTCCTGATTTCTGTCTTCTGGGACGCGTGACCTGTTCCTTGTTTTTTTCTCTCTCAACAAACCCCTCCTTTTTTTTAGTCTGCTTAAAAAAAGTCCAATTAAAAGAGTTATAACTAGTTAAACTCAGTGCCTGACAGGGAGGAGTTGATCATCTGCTGTCCAGGCAGGCAAAATCTGGTATATTAATTATGTAACCGCATTTTTCTCCAGGTGTAGAAGAACTATAATGTGTGTGTGTGCCGCTTTTAAACAATTTCAATTATAATTATCACTGTTGTATAAATTTTGAATGCTGTTAATTGTCTGTATTTCTCCAATTCTAGAAATTTTGAAATGTAATTGTGCTTTTAAAAAAAAGAATAATTATCATTCTGTCGTATGAATTATGAATTACATGAATTATTTGCATTATGGATGGGGGATGTATAAGATGCTTTCAAATAATTAGTTTGTGGTGATTACATTGATAACTGGTCAATATTTTAATCTTAGAGAGTCAGGAGTGTTAGGCACTGATGTGAAGGAATGTCCACTTCCAAACAGATTTTTAATTCATTCCTTTTCCCTCCAGTCACCAGTTTGAGTCAATGGCAACCAGTGAGTCTCCGTTAACCTCCGTTCTTCCAGGTTTTGGCGGCGACCAAGTGACGGGAGGTTTCTCGACGGTCACCAACACCACGGCGCCGCGAATCAACGAGGGCGATGCCATTTACTACATCCTCCTGGTGTTCGGCTTCGCTGGCGCGGTGGTGGTCTTCAAGATGCTGGACAACTACAGCACGCAGAAGTCAGTCAACAAGCTTCCGTTCGACTTCTTCCAGCGGGAGAAGGCGAAGAAGAAGAAGTTCTTCAACTTCGCGAAGGACACCCCGGGTCTGATCGTGGAGAACCGGGCGGTCACCAGACTGGACTCGGTCTCCAGCGATGAAAACGTGGCCGCCCAGAACTCCTCGAAGCCCGTGGACAATGTGTGAGGATCCAAGCTCTTAGCTGCCCCGGGAGCAGCGAGGAACTCTTACTGCCCAGTGACTCGTGATTCCAGATTGTGATTCATCTCGTATTAACACATACACACACACACTCTCACACTCTCACACTTCAGGGGCCAAGGCAAGACCCCGGAGAGCTCTTACCATCAGAGTAAAACTCCGAAACCTTGCATAGACCAGCCAGAATGGCTTTTAAGGAGGGAAGGTGAGCTTTGAGAGAGGCAAACAAGATTTTTGCACTTCATTTTGCAACTCATGTTTGAAAACGTGTGTGTGTGCTGTTCCCGCTTGAATTTTGATAGATGCTCCCTGTTGAGAGCTTGGGAAGTAACTTCAGAGACATGGAGATTGTCTGTGCAGAGAAGGATATTCCTTCTTAATAGAACGCCAGTCAGATGAGTGGGGGGTGGGGGGCTAGGTTCGGATGACAGGTCCCAACCAGAGTAGGACAGAACTCTTATTTTGCCTTCCTTTAGAATGCACTTCAGGAAGAGCAGATGGCAAGTTGCAAAATTTAAGATTTTTCTATTACAATGCATTTGGTCATATTAATAAATGTATTGGGCTCATGTCAGCTTTATAGTGTTATATATTTTTGTTTGTGATTCAACTTGGAAAATAAAGACAACTTCTAATGAAACTTGCATGTTCGATTATTACCATCAAACTGTCAGTAATTCTAAACATAAATTCTACTGTCAATTGGAAATTAAGGTTATACATGATTAATACATGGTGAGGAGGTGCCCGTATTGGACTGGGGTAGACAAGGTTAAAAATCACACAACACCAGGTTTTAGTCCAATAGGTTTATTTGGAAGTATTAGCTTTCAGAGCACTGCTCCTTTGTCAGGTAACTAGTTGGACTGGATCATAACACACAGAAGATCATGTGCTATGTGATCTTGTGCTATACATTCTTGTGATCCTGCCCCACTAGTTACCAAATGAAGGAGCAGCACTGCAAAAAGTTAATACTTCCAAATAAACCTGTTGGATTATAACTTGGTGTTGTGTGATTTTTGACTATGATTTATACAGACTACCTAATCATGATCACATATATGTATTTTTAAGGTTAGAATGGGGGGAGCTCAATAGAATTTGTGAAATTGGGGCTGTCTATAATCTCTGATGTCAGGATAAGTACCAACAATTGTGTCACTGTGGATAACTCATGGCAATACTGCAGTTTCTCGCTGATGATTTTACACACCATCATGACCTCAGAACATTAGTATAGGTCTCTCGATTACTGAGTAAAAAGTGAGGTCTGCAGATGAAGGGCTCTAGCCCGAAACGTCGAATTTCCTGTTCCTTGGATGCTGCCTGACCTGCTGTGCTTTAACCAGCAACACATTTTTTTCTCTCGATTACTGGTCCAGTGATATTAACGCTACATCACAGTATGCCACTGATACCACAAAGATGAGCCTACCAGCGAATGATATAAAAATGTTCAGGTTCATCCTTCGAGATAAGCCAGACTTGATGCAGGCTAGGCTACTTGCTGTAAGTAAAAAATGAGGTCTGCAGATGCTGGAGATCACAGCTGCAAATGTGTTGCTGGTCAAAGCACAGCAGCTCAGGCAGCATCTCAGGAATAGAGAATTCGACGTTTCGAGCATAAGCCCTTCATCAGGAATAGGGGAGGAAGAGAGCTTCTTCAAGGAAGGCATCCTTGTAAGAGGATTCGCAGTAGGTTAAAATCTTCGAGTAAAAAATGAGGTCTGCAGATGCTGGAGATCACAGCTGCAAATGTGTTGCTGGTCAAAGCACAGCAGGTCAGGCAGCATCTCAGGAATAGAGAATTCGACGTTTCGAGCATAAGCCCTTCATCAGGAATAGGAATAGGCTACTTGCTGCAGAGTTTTAGATGATCTGAAGTCTATGCATGTGCAAGAATAAGAAGCTGGCTATTAGTGAACTAAAGAAATTGCATCGAGGTGTGATAAAAAATACCTTTGAGATTGTAGCAGCAGGTGGCATAGTTTGTGTTGAAGATTAAATCGTATCTGAAATCCAACTCAGGATAGAATAGAAGGGTCAGATTGAAGCAGTCTTTATCAAAGTAGCCAAATGGAAGAGTGTAGTCATTGGCTAGAATACAGAGTTGCTGTGGGGATCTGAAAACAAAGACTTCAGTCTTCTCAATATTTAAGGAAGATAATCAAGGCAGGATGTTAGTTTGACAATGCAAGGGCAGTGAGAGTTCAGGAACACCAGTAAAGAGGAAGTCCTGGAGGATGTCAGCATTTATATGGAAGCTGACTGTTTGATATGTTCAGATGGTGCTACTAAAGGATAAAATGTGGATGAGGGAGAGGATGAAAGCTATGCTCCGGAGAAATCCAGAGGTAATGCCTTGTGGATGGGAAGAGAAGACAGAGTTTGCGATCCTCTGGAGATGTTTGGATAGATGTATTTGAACTGAAAATGTGTTGCCGGAAATGCGCAGCAGGTCAGGCAGCATCCAAGGAGCAGGAGAATCGACGTTTCGGGTGTAAGCCCTTCTTCAGGAAACTTCTTTCTTTCTTCCTGAAGAAGGGCTTATGCCTGAAACGTCGATTCTCCTGTTCCTTGGATGCTGCCTGACCTGCTGCGCATTTCCAGCAACACATTTTCAGCTCTGATCTCCAGCATCTGCAGTCCTCACTTTCTCCTTGTAGATGTATTTGAACTAAGCAAGGACTCGAAGAGTGTGGCGCTGGAAAAGCACAGCCAGTCAGGCAGCATCCAAAAAGCAGGAGAATTGAAGTTTCAGAAATAGGCTCTTCTTCAGGAATGAAGCTTGTGGTTCAAAGGGGCTGAGAGATAAATGGGAGGCGGGATGGGGCTGGGGAGAAGGTAGCTGGAAATGCCATAGGTAGTTGAAGGTGGGGGTGAAAGTGATAGGTTGGAGAGGAGGGTGGAGCAAATAGGTGGAAAGGAAGATGGATAGGTAGGATCATTAAAGAGGGCAGTGCCAAGTTGGAAGGTTGGGACTACGATAATGTGGGTAAGGGGAAATGGGGAAACTGGTGAAATCCACATTGGTCCTGTGTGGCTGGAGGGCTCCAAAGCAGAAGATGAGGCATACTTCCTCCAGACATCGAATGGTTAGGGTTTAGTAGTGGAGAAGCCCAGGACTTGCATGTCCTTGGTGGAGTGGAAGGGAAGTGTTCAGCCACAGAGCGTTAGAGTTGGTTAGTGTGGGTTTCCAGAGATGATCTCTGAAATGTGCAAGTTGGTGTCCTGTCTCCTTGATGTAGAGGAGACCACATCGGGAGCAACGGACACAGTAAATGACATGTGTGGAAGTACAGGTCAATCTCTGTGGGATGTGGAAGGATCCTTTGGGGCTTTGAATGGAGGTGAGGGGGAGGTGTGGGTGCACGTTTTGCACTTCTTGCAGTGGCAGGATAAGTTGCCAGGAGCAGATGGTGGAGAGTGGAGAGTCTCATCAGACCCTCCAACCACATGGGATTTCACGAGTTTCCTCATTTCCCCTCTCCTCACCTTAGCCCAGATCCAACCCTCCAACTCAGTACTGCCTTCTTGAACTATCCCACCTGTCCATCGTCCTTCCCACCTATCCACTCCACCCTCCGCTCCTATCACGATCAACCCTCACTTTCATCTACCTATCGCATTTCTAGCTACCTTCCCACCGTCCCAAAGCTCTACCATTTATCTCTCAGCCCCCTTGCACCCCCCCCCCCCCCCCATCCACACATACTCTTCATGAAGAGCATATGGTCGATTAATCAACTTTTCTGTTCCTCGGATGCTGCCTGACTGGCTGTGCTTTTCCAGCACCACATTTTTGATTTTGATCTCCAGCATCTGCAGTCCTCACTTTCTCCTACCTTTACTAATTAGTCTACCATGTGGAACCATGTCAAAGGCTTTACTAAAGTCCAAGTAAACAAAGTCTATGGCTCTGCATTCATCCATCATCTTTGTTACTTTCTCAAAAATTCAGTAAAGTTTGTGAGTGATGATTTCCCTCGCACAAAATCATGCTGACTACCCCAATCATTCCTTGCCTCTCCAAATACATACTAATCCTATTTTTCAAAAACATCTCCAACAACTTGACCACCACTGAAGTTAGACTCACAAGCCTACAGTTCCCAGGCTTCTTCTTACATCCCTGCTTAAAGACACCTCATTAGCCATTCTCCAGTCATCCGGCACCTCACCTGTAATTATAAATCATCCAAATATTTCTGCAAGGTGCCCTGCAATTTCCTCCATAACCTCCCACAACATCCTGGGATATACTAGATCAGGTCCCAGAGATTTATCCACCTTTATATTTTCTAAGATCTCCAGCATTTCCTCTTCTGCAATGTTATTTTTTCTCAAACATCAATATTTATTTCCCTGAGTTATCTAGCTTCCATTTCTGTCTCCACAGTATAAACAGACATGGCTGTCTGAATACAGAATTGGCTGGCTCATAGAAGACAGAGGGTGGTACTAGATGGAAAGTATTCAGCCTGGAAATCAGTGGCCAGTGGTGTTCTGCAGGGATCTGTTCTGGGACCTCCGCTCTTTGTGATTTTTATAAATGACTTGGATGAGGAAGTAGAAAGATGGGTTAATAAGTTTGCCGATGACACGAAGGATGATGGAGTTGTGGATAGTGTGGAAGGCTGTAGTCGGTTGGAAAAGGACATTGACAGGATGCAGAACTGGGCTGATAAGTGGCAGATGGAGTTCAACCTGGAATAGTGTGAAGTGATTCATTTTGGAAGGTCAAATTTGAATACAGATAACAGGGTTAAAGGCAGGATTCTCGGCAGTGTGGAGGAACAGAGGGATCTTGGGGTCCACGTCCATAGATCCCTCAAAGTTGCCACCCAAGTTGATAGAGTTGTTAAGAAGGCATATGGTGTGTTGGCTTTCATTATCGGCGGACTGAGTTTAAGAGCTGCAAAGTTATGCTGCAGCTCTCTAAAGCCCTGGTTACACCACACTTGGAATATTGTGTTCAATCTTGGTTGCTTCCTTATGGGAAGGATGTGGATGCAGAGCAGGTTTACCAGGATGCTGCCTGAACTGGAGGGCATACTTTATAAAGAAAGGTTGAGGGAGCCAGGGTTTTTTCTCATTGGAACGAAGAAGGATGAGAGATGACTTGATCGAGATTTACAAGATGATGAGAGGCATAGATAGAGTGGATAGCCAGAGATTTTTTCCCAGGACAGAAATGGCTATCATGTGTGGGCATAATTTTAAAGTGATTAGAAGAGGGTTTAGGGGAGATGTCAGAGGTAGGTTCTTTACACAGAGAATGGTGGGTGTGTAGAATGCTCTGCCAGCAGTGGTAGTAGAGTCAGATACATTAGGGGCATTTAAGCGACTCTTGGATAGGCATATGGATGATAGTGAAGTGTAGAGAATGTAGGTTAGTTTAGAGTAGAATGAAGGGCTTATGCCCAAAACATTGATTCTCCTGCTCATCGGATGCTGCCTGACCTGCTGTGCTTTTCCAGCACTACACTCTCAACATGACATCATGGGCTAAAGGGCCTCTCCGTTCTATGTTCTACGTTCCTGAGTTCAACACAAAGAAGCCCTCTTTGATCTTTAGGGCCCAACTCTGTCTAGTTGCTGTCTTGCACTTAATGTACTTGTAGAATCCCTTTGGATTATCCTTTACCTTATCTGCCAAGGCCATCTCATACCCCATTTTTGCTTTCCTGATCTTGAACAATGGAGAATGGACATTGGATGACTATGATGTGAGGGACCATCTTAGAAGCTGCAGAGATGGAAGAGGGTAAGAAGGGCTCCTGCAGTCAGATCACAGTCACAGAGCATGTGATATCAATTAGCATTCCGACCATGCTCTGGCAGAGTCAGAAACCTGACAAGAGAAAGTTTAAGATGGAATGGTGGGTAAGATAGCCAAGGACGTGGGATGTAATAAAATCCTCAATACCTTAGTGATTGTTGCTGGTACTGCATTGAAGTGCAGAAGTATCCTGTAAGTGGAGTGGAGATGTGCCATGAGGTTTTTTAGAGGTGGAACACATTGGATGCCAATAGCTGTGGATGTGGGTTGCATGTGGCTGCTGCCGATGAAGTGTACCCTGAGATATTGGTTCCAGGTGTTCAATGGGAGGTCATTTTGAACATGCAGCGAGCTGAATCTGCATGCTCCAGTTTCCTTATTGAATTCCGTCAACATTGAGCTTGTTTGGCGAGTTCAGTAAGATCGGAGACCAAATATTAATGAGGTGGGTTGGGCTGTTAACAAGGCATTCAACAGGCAATAATCACCATCAATTGGCAACTTGCCACTGCCTAGCAAGAATCTTGCCTTGCCACTTATGAAGAGCTTAAAAGGTAGGTCCATTGCTTCTGACACAAGTGACCTCGCTGAACTTAGATTAGATTAGACTTACAGTGTGGAAACAGGCCCTTCGGCCCAACAAGTCCACACCGACCCGCCGAAGCGAAACCCACCCATACCCCTACATTTACCCCTTACCTAACACTACGGGCAATTTAGCATGGCCAATTCACCTGACCCGCACATCTTTGGACTGTGGGAGGAAACCGGAGCACCCGGAGGAAACCCACGCTGACACGGGGAGAACGTGCAAACTCCACACAGTCAGTCGCCTGAGTCGGGAACTGAACCCGGGTCTCAGGCGCTGTGAGGCAGCAGTGCTAACCACTGTGCCACCGTGCCGCCCTTGAAGGCTGATTCTGCTACAGATTGCATCGTAGCTCAAATAGCTCAGACCCCGCCTGACCTTTCAGTGTTTCCAAAGTTTCCAGAATTATGTCAACTGCTCAGAACCCCTGCATTTTGTTTATTTAACGTGTTCTCAAAGTTGACTCTTCGCAATGTGAACTTGTCCCATTATTAACTTCCCTCACCAAAAATATAGTTGAAAAAGTTATGCAAAAATTAAAACATCAAATATTTTCCAAATTCAGATAACCCGAAGTGTTTGCTATCTGTTCATATCTTTATCTGTGTTAGACTCCCAAACAGAACAATAATAAAGTATTGCAAACAAATATAATGTGAAATGCAAGTATAATAACCATGCCAAGGTTTGATATGTTAAATTATAAAATTTTAAACGCATTGTTTTTGCTTCTTCACAAAAGTAGAATTTCAAGCAATGAAACTAAGGTGAATCTGAACGATTTCTATTACCCACCTCAATCAACAGTATCATTCCTGGACATCACACCTGATTTCTATCAGTAGAAAGAAAACTCTGATAAGGTTTTGATCTGATTTCTCATTCCACATAGTGCCTCAGGTATGAGATGTCCCACTGGATCGCTTTGTTATTTACTGCCGTATGGATAGAAAGAGAGATTTTCCTTCATATAGCACAAAAGCTCAAAATATTTCAAAGTGTTTAATAAAAAGGAAGTACTCTTGACTTGCAGTCACTGGTATAATGTAGGAAATGCGACAACTAATTTGTGCACAACAAACTCCCACAAATAATAATGTCATAATGACCACATCATCTGACCTTGTGACCTTGAGTGAGTAATAAATATCAGCAAAGGCATTGGGAATAACTCTGAAATAAAATACTGCAGATGTTGAATATCTGCTGGAAATGCTTCAGTAGGTTTGGTAATATTTGTGGATAGAGGGAGAGAGAGAGAGATAGTATTAACATTTTGAGTTGGATGTGACCAATTTAGGGGAGGCAATGTCCTAAGAATATTACCACTGGACCATTAATCAAGAAGCTCAGCTAATATTGTAGGAAACTGGGTTCAAATCATGCCATGCCAGGTGATTGCATTTGATAAATATGTGGAATTATGAGTCGAATAATGACCTTGAAACTATTGCCAAATGATGGAAAAACCCATCTGGTTCATTTATGTCCTTGACGGAAGGAAATTGCCATTTTTACCTGGTCTTACCTACGTGTGATTTCAAACCACAGCAATGACTCTTAACTGCACTCTGGGAAATTAGAGATGGCCAAGCCAGTGATAGCTTCATCCTGTAAACAAATATAAATAAAGACTCTTTTTTTCAGAGTGGCCATTCTGAAGTTCTGAAGTAAAATTACGTTTGACTTGAAATGTAAAGTTGATTTCTCACTTCTCAGATGTTTCTGAACCAAATGAGTATTTCCAAAACTTTCTGTTTTTACACCAGGAATGACTACTCTGTTCTTTTACAAAATATTGTCATTGGATCTTTCACCTGAGAGGGCAGAAGAGCTGTAATGTGAGTCCTTATTCATAACTGACAGTGGAGCACTCTTGCAGTACTTGACTGGAATTTCCACCCAGAGTTTTGAGCTCAAGTCCTCAACTGAGGCTTGAACCCAGAATCTTTTGACTGAGGCCAGAGTACTCCCCTGAATAAGCCATAGCTAGCACACTATGAACCTAGGAACAGAAGAATTGAGTTCTTTGAGCCTATTCTGCCATCCAATGAGAACTTGCCCATTTGGGAGACTATTTATGCATATATGCAATATTCGCTGCTTGTCATGGCTGTCGACTTTGATGTTTGACTAAGAGAGCAAAATTAGATGTGATTTTTAATGATTAGAACCTTGTCTGATGAAAATTCAACACTAACATTCACTCCATCTCTTTCTCTCACTTCCTATTTCCAGAACTTTTTGTCTTTTTAATAATGGTTTACTAATGTGCCACTAAAGGCCAATTAGAACTTATATATAAGATAGATTGATAGATAGATTGAGAGATAGATTGAACAGCAAGACGTTAACAAACACAAATTGATTTTCACCTTTCACCAGCCTCTGTTTTTGTTTTCTGTGTTACCGTATGATAGGATATACAGAAGTGGTCACAACATCACAAGTGGTCTCTACCAATGTTAGGCAAAAGTGAGGACTGCTGGAAATCAGAGTGTACATTAGAGTGGTGCTGCCTGACCTGCTGTGCTTTTCCTCTACCAATGGTATTCCCATCTAGCTTCATTACCTCTTTGTTGTTCTAATCATAGGAATGGCAATGTCATTTTACAAGCTAGCTATGTACCGCAATTTGCAATAATCTGAATTGGTTTCCAGTTACATCAGTGCAAATGGTCAAACAATTCATCTGTAAACTCTCCTGAATTGAAATTAGACAACTGTTAAGAGAACATTTAATAGTGTCATTGGATCTTTCACCTGAGAGGGCAGAAGAGCTGTAATGTGAGTCCTTATTCATAACTCTGACAGTGGAGCACTCTTGCAGTACTTGACTGGAATTTCCACCCAGAGTTTTGAACTCTGTGCCAGTGGAAAACAACTACCTAACTATTCTAACAATATTTTCCAGCACTTGATGCTAGCATTGTATGCCTTGGCATCACAAATGCACATCAAAATGCTTCCTAAATGTTACAAAAGTTTCTATCTTTATCACACTTCCAGGCAATAGGTTCTAGATTCCCAACACTCTCCAGGTGAAAAAGCTTTTCCTTACATCTCCTCAAACCCTTCTGCCCCTTTACCTTAAGTTTATGCCTCTTGGTAATTAATTCCTCCATCAAGGAGAAACAATTTCTTTCTGGAGTTATTGATGTGGGGAGTAGTTGTTGCCTTGGTAACAGAATTGGATGCAAATTTGTAGTAATTGGCAA
Organism: Hemiscyllium ocellatum; assembly: GCF_020745735.1. Taxonomy (NCBI): domain Eukaryota; kingdom Metazoa; phylum Chordata; class Chondrichthyes; order Orectolobiformes; family Hemiscylliidae; genus Hemiscyllium; species Hemiscyllium ocellatum. The sequence goes on from NC_083412.1 coordinate 79,490,797, forward strand.
AAGAATGAGCGGGGAGTTTAGATTCGATTAAATTAGATTCCCTACAGTGTGAAAACAGGCCCCTCGGCCCAACAAGTCCACACCAACCCTCCGAAGAGCAATCCACCCAGACCCATTCCCTGACATTTTACCCCTGACTAATCCACCTACCACTACGAGCAATTTAGCAAGGCCAATTCACCTAACCTGCACAACTTTGGACTGTGCGAGGAAACCGGAGCATGTGAAGATATTTATTTTTACACAATGATTTAACATCATCTGGAATACAGAGTCAGAAAGGATGATGGGGCAATTCGATTTGATAGTAAAGATCAAAAGCAAATTGGATAAATACCTGTAAAAATATTAGCAATGTAATGGAATAACTTTTAAAAGGTGTGCACAGGCACAGTGGACCAAATGCTCTGAATGTGCTGTTAAATTTTATGATTCCGATTGCATGATTATCTGAAGAATATGGTTTTATACACCTCGGTTTCAATACTTCAATATAGCTGTGGCCTGTACAATGAAAACTCCATTTTTAATTGCTTAACTGTTAGATGAATGCTCATGATCTCTTTATTGCTTCCTCAATATTAAACCACAATAAGGAATTGGATACCCTATGAGCCCCATTTTGTCTACACAGGAAGTACCCTGGTTTGTTGGCATATTCTTCGGTCAGTCCATTGTGTCACGTTTTGTCCAGAGTTGTTTGTTAAATAGTTAATATTCAAACACAGTTGACAGAATTGAAGAACGCCTGCCATCATTAAAGTCAACAAATTTAAAGAGTTCTGGATGTGACTGTTAAGTGGAGTGCAATTACCTTAAAGCTGCTGCAAAATCCAAACAGTGTCAGGTTACCTTGTGGAAATGTTCTCACAAGCCTTAACATGATGTAATCAAGATTGTTAGTCTGATTACTCTATTATGACATTAACTTTTTAAACGGGTAGTAAGTACATGATTATTAGCGTGGATGGTGGAACAAGAAACATCAATGAATTTCAAGCAAGAATTAAAGGGGGTGATTGTTAACTAATGGTTTCAGTGCTATTCAAATGAATATGGTCGGTTCTGATACAATGCAATAGCTCTGTTCTTGTACGATCTCGATTTATAAGAAAATTGAGCCATGCCATTTAAACTAATTCACATTATAGCCAGTACAGGCAAGGAAAGTTCATATTCTACAAATAGCGGTTCAAATTCTACAATCGTGTTAAAGCAATTGTTGAAGTGTTGAAGAAACACAAGTTATAGCAGATCTGACTGTACTATGGATAGGTAGGCAAGATGGGCCAAATGCCTCCCGTTGTGTGAAACTGCCATGTTATTATCACTGTTCATCTACAACTAATTGACAGCATTGCAAAGTTTAAGTACAATTCTCAGAGAAATACATTGTATTAATGATGCAATTTGTGGAAGTGGGGCTCATCTCATGGTGAACGCTGACAATTAATTTTTTTTTCCTCACACTGCATTTCCAAGCAATTTTCCATCACCGATTTCTGGAAGTGTAAGATTAACAGGGCCCCTTTTTTACGAACCAGGCCAGACACCTTCAAAACATTGCAAGACCCTAACTTTGCTAGTTGTTTTAAGCAGGTGTAAAGTGGATATTCCAGCAGAGAATAGGCTGGTCAAACCACTTAGTTTTAAACAAAACAGAATTTACTTACAAGATTACTAAATGAAATGCAAACAACAGAAAAGAGGATGCCAAATAACTTATCCTGTCTGAAAACCCAACAGATTATCCCAACTTAATAATGTTGTTCCACATACTTGTAACAATCCCCATAATCTTCCCTTGGCACAAAAGGAAAAATCAAACACAGGGTGTTACAGAAGAGAAGTCAGAGAGAGAATACCAGCTTGGACCTGCTTCTGGCTCCAGCAGTTTTCCACATTACTGCTAAAAGAAAACAAACTAGAGAGAAGCTGAGCTGGGAGAACTGGCCTTACCCCTTTCACTGTACAAGTGTTTTTTTTAAACTTGAAAGCCCCTGTCTGAGGCAGTATCTATCAGCCATTATCAAATTGGCCCTAAAACCCTTCAACCTCCAGACTTTTCTGAGTCTGTATGATTTATGACCCCTCTGAAAAAAGCCAAGGACTGCATAACCTTGTTAAAGGAGCAGCTTTGGCACACATTGAAACTTGGTAATTGATGTGATTTGACATTTTCTTGAGATTTAAAAGACCAGCTAAGTTCTGAGGTAACAATTGGGTGATATAATAATGTTTATTATAAAATCAGACACAGAAAATGTTTTGTTTTAATTTTGCTGATGGAACATGACACCTAAACATATGAATAAGTCCAGCTTTCTGTCCATTGATGGATTTTAATTCATGCAGATCAGGAAGGAAATGTAACTGATACCTGCCTGCAATTGCTATTGGGGTCCTTGATATAAGTCAGGGTTATGCACTAGAAATGACATATTGATGCATTTCCCCCATTAGAATAACGTAAGTCTGGGGGATGGGGATGTAAAATTGATAAAATCACCAATGTGACTTACATCAGGGTGATTTCTTGCATAAGAAACAATGGAATAACATAAATACAGGAATAGGTTTCCATAACATTTCCTTGTCTTTTTACTTTGACCTCTGAATGCTTCAAAGTACGCTTAGCCTTTATGTTCTATTTCATCAGCATTCTTTACAATCCTTCTTCTCATTGGAAGAGAATACAAACAACACCCAATATCAACTGCATGTTCTCCTTTTCTGCTGTGCTTCAAATCTAAGCATCATACCGCTGCGTATTTTCAAAAGTTCACCACTTGCACTTTCGCAGGCCCTACATTTGTGACTCATTGTTGAAGAATTATGATGATTTTTGATGAGATTCACACTGATTATGCCAAACACTCGTTATGAACAACGTGAGAGACACAATGTGACTCAGAGCATTAGGCAGGATGCTGGGACTAGATGCTAACTTGGCAGTGCAGATGTGAATTTCTGTACTAAACTAAACTGAACCAAAAATGAGGCAACAGTTTAAAAGACCATCAAAGTTCTGAGGTAATAATTGGATGATATATTATACCATTGTTTCTTATGTAAGAAATCACCCTGATGTAAGTCACATTGGTGATTTTATCAATTTTACATCCCATCACCCATATTGACATTATTCTAATAGGGGAGGTTGCTCAAAACATCAGCGATGTGAATGTAAAATAATGTATATCTCAAGAATGTATATTGCAAACTCCTTGTATTTTCTTTTCTGAATTAAAACTTTTGCCATATGTGGCTTCAGCATCTCAATTACTTAAAGACTTAGCAGACCAAAGCTGAATTGAATTCAACATTAAAAATTTCCCAGCTCGAACTGACCACAATTAGGGATGACGCGATGGCTCAGTGGTTAACACTGATGCCTCACAGTGTCAGGGACCTGGGTCGGATTCTATCCTTGGTGACTGTGTATGTGTGAGTTTCCTCCAGGTGTTCCGGTTTCTCCCACAGTGCAAGAATTAGATTAGATTACTTACAGTGTGGAAACAGGCCCTTCGGCCCAACAAGTCCACACCGACCTGCCGAAGCGCAACCCACCCATACCCCTACATTTACCCCTTACCTAACACTACAGGCAATTTAGCATGGCCAATTCACCTGACCCGCACATCTTTGTGACTGTGGGAGGAAACTGGAGCACCCGGGCAGACACGGGGAGAACGTGCAAACTCCACACAGTCGCCTGAGTCGGGAATTGAACCCGGGTCTCAGGCGCTGTGAGGCAGCCGTGCTAACCACTGTGCCACCGTGCCGCCCACCACGGGTTATGTGCAGGTTAGATGGATTACCCATGCTAACTTGCCCATAATGTCCAGGGATGCACACGGTATGTGGATTAGCCCTGGGAAAATACAGGGATGGGGTGGGTCTGAGTGGGAAGTTCTTCAGACGGCAGAATGGCCTACGTCTGCATCATAAGGATTCTATGACAAACAAAAATCAGTTAATCAAAGCTTGTGTCTTGGTTGTGTGCAGAGCAGTTATCATTTTGTAACTAGTTTCAAAGCAGAAACTAGTTGGAAGCATAATGTACCCTATCAACAGGGTCCTTATGCTGTGAAATAGCAGCCCATAACTTTCTGTACAGAGTTTAATTTGTGTTTACTGCATAGTTGCAGCAGTTGCTGAACACACACAGGGACGTTGGCGATAAGGTGGTGTCTTTGGCAGATTAACAGCAGAGCAGTGTAAATTGTCCAACAATTCAATGCGTTTTTCTTCCTTCCCACAAATTGCTGGCATGATTCCACACTCACACTGATGTAACCTTTAGCTTGTTGTCATTTTGTCAGCAAATTCTAGGCCACAATGTTCCTGCCTGACAACCTCAAAATAGCATCAAATTTTTGTAAGACAATATTGCAAGAATACATTGGTGCAGATGCCAAGAGGGTGATAGATTAGTTTTTTTTTCCATTCAAACTGATTGTATTCTATCTCACCTAGCAGAACGAGAACAAGCATTTGTCAGATTATAATCAGAGATGCAACTATTGATACAATTACAGGCAGGTTTTGCACTCTATTCAATGTCTTGCTGCATTGTGGAATGTGACCTTTTGGCAGGGTAAAATGCATTTTCAAGCATATATCATACCATTTTTAATTTCTGCTGCCATCAATAGAGTCAAAGTTAACCATTTACTTCCATGCTATCAATCAGATCGAGAATCAGCTGTCCAAACATGGCCACCAATTAGCAGGCAAGAACCACAGACAGTATGCTGGAAGCTTTATCAGAATCAGACAGCCCCTCCAGTGTGGAAAGAGGCCATTCGGCCCATTGGGTCTACATTGACTCTCCAAAGAGCAGCTTACCCAGATCTGGTCCCCCAATATCCTCGTAACCTCACATTTTTACCATGGCTAAACCACCCAGCCTGCATATCTTTGGATTGTGGGAGGAAACTGGAGCATCTGGAGGAAACCCACACAGACACAGGGAGAATATGCATAATCCACACCGAGTCACCCAAGGCTGAAATTGAAAACCTGGATTCCTGGTGCTGTGAGGAACAGTGCTAACCACAAGTGGAAGCCAGAGGAAGGTGGCAACCACATTCAGTCACCCTCCTGATCATCACCACTACCCACCATCAATTCCAACCATCATCTCCTAAGGTCACCTTTTTTGAACTACCAATGCAAGATGCCAAAGTCTCTTCCTCCAAAGACTATTGGTTCTAAGTTATGATTGTCTAACTCCCTAATACACCCTACTATGATCTCTGTTTTCGCTTCCTCTCTGACCTTGAACTTCCTTCAATTTTCCCATGTGCCCAGTCCACTATGTCTACCACCAAGAACAATGTTAGCAGAAATGTGGGAGCGCCACCATCTGCAACTTTTCCACATACATCACCCTGATCTAGAACTACAGACCATACCTTCATTGTTGCTGAGTCAAAAACCTGGATCTCCATTCCCGATAGCACTGTGGGTCCGGCTAAACCACAGCAGTTCACTGTTACGTTCTCCGGGCGATATAAGGATGGATAATAAATGCAGGCTTAGCCAGCAATGCTCACCTTCTGTGAAAGAATTAAAAAAACCCCCATGATGCCAAATCTATTTGCCTGATCTCAATCCCTGGCAATACTTATTGTTCCTGGAATTGAAAGATAAACTTGCATCCACATGGCAAAACTAATGGATAGTACATTCACTCAGTGGTTAGCACTGCTGCCTAAACATGCCAGGGAACAAGGTTGGATTCCATCCTTGGGTGACTATCTATATGGAGCTTGCACATTCCCCCTGTGTCTGTGTGGGTTTCCTCCCACAGTCCAAAGATGTGCAGGTTTGGTGGATTAGTCATGGAAAAACACAAGGTTACAAGAATGGGGTCAGTCTGGATGGGATGCTTTTCAGAGGTCGGTTTACACTTGATGGGCTGAATGTCCTGCTTCCACACTGTAGGGATTCCATGACTCACAGCCCCATGATATCCAAAGTTCTTTACAGCCAATGAGGGACTTATTAGATTTAATAACTAGTGTAATTTAGGATAAATGGCAGCCAATTAGGCCACAGTAACATCCCACAAACAAGAACATGTAAATGACCAGTTAGTTTGTTTTTTCTGATGCGGTTTGAGGGATAAAAATTGTTTGGGGTTCAAACGAGAACTTCCCAACCTTTCGAAAAAATAGCAGCGAGGAATCACTACTACCCCGAGAAAAGCTATTGATTTTATGTCATTCTCCTACTGAACACTGAAATGGAATGTAACCAGTTTTGTTTACATTCTATTTGCTTGCTCATTTCAAAAGAAACTTACTTGCATTAGTGAAGGTTCCACGTAATAAATATCTGATGGTTATGCCAAAAAAAAACTACGTAGTTGCTGCAAAACAGAACTAAAAAAATCAAAGAGTCACGCCAGAAGCCCCACCAGATTAGAGAGCATCTGTGAGAAGAAAACTGACCTGGAATTCAGCCTGGAGGCACATTACGTGCAGGGAGATCCGAGGACAGGAAGTCCATGAAACTGAGTAACTTGACTGTTCTTGGCTTGGCACTCTTAAATGTTTTATTGATTTTCTGCCCTCAAGCAGCTCGATTAACAAGCTCGTAATCTGCTCGGTGAGAAAACCGACAATACGAAGCCCCCAGCCAAGGGGCCGAAAGTGGGGAGTGATTAAATGGTCTCAATCACAGGGTGTGGTATCACTCTGATCGGAGCAGTGCTTTACTGAATAGCCTGTTAGGCCTGGAGGACCCTGGCCCACAGGCCTTCCTGTCCTGGCCATTCCTTCCTGTCTCTTTTTAGCTACTGGATTTCCTATGGTTTGTGAAGGCCATTAAGCAACAACATATTTAATTGACCAAAGCACCTCTAAGTAGTTCGTTTGCCCAGCCTCTGTTAAAATGGAACCTGTGCAGTTTCAGTACAACTTGGATTTATGATTCAGATTGGTTTTTGAATTTCAACTTCAGATCCAAACTCAACCCACCCTTTCTCAGGAGTCAAGGTCAAGGGGAGATGATGGCTAGTGGTATTATCTCTGGACTGCTAATCCAGAGGCCCACTTAATGTATTGGGGACTTGGATTCAAATAACGGCAGATGCTGGAATGTGAATTGAATAGAAATCTAGAATTAAGAGTCTGCTGATGACCATGAATCCATTGTCAATTGTTGGAAAAACCTATCTGGTTCACTAATATCCTTTAAGGAAGAAACTGCCATCCTTACTTGGTTTGGCCTACATGTGACTCCAGACCCACAGCAATGCGATTGACTTTTAACTGCTCTCTGGGTAACCAGGGATGGGCAATAAATGTTGGCATAACCAGCGATGCCCTCATCCTATGAATGAGTTTTTAAAAAATTCATCCTTATATTTCAGGATGTCGATCTTTTATCAGAATCAGCAAGAGCTTGAGGTGTAACAATTTCTAAGTAACTACAGAGACAGGAAAAATAAGGGTTGGGGTGAAAAGGTTAAAAGAATTTTTTCTGACTAGAGAGAGGCAGGAATGATTATTTGACAGAAGGAATTATGTTCAGAGTAACTATGAATACTAATAGTCAAGCAGATTAATAAATGGTGGTCCTAGAAGGGGTGAAAATGTCAATGACAGTATGAGTACTTGTCAAGAAAATAAGGAACAGAGATAATGGGGTGAACTAATTAAACTCAATGTTGAATTTGGACAGACACAACGTGCCTGATTGAAAGATAAGTTACTGATCCTTGATCGACGTAGCAACAATGAGTTGTACTGAAATAGCACATTATACATAGTAAAATACTCCAAGATACTTCACAGAACTTGGGTCAGGTTCCAACATGATCAGCATCAGTCATTGTGACCTCTGCCATTTCAACATGTTGTCACACAATGCAGGGAGAAATGCAACTACCTTCAAACTCTACTCAAGAAGAATCACTGTTCTCCACATACATTCTTGATGAACAATACAGACTTCATTCACCGTCTTATCTCTCATGTTCCTTCTTTGTCTTTCTTTTAAGACACTCCTTGAAACCTCCATCGTGGACCAAGTGTTTGGTCACCTGTCCTCCACCCCCAGTCTCAAATTACTTGATTGGTTCGCTGTGAAATTTTGTCTGATGATATTCTGTCAAGCTCTTCAGTGAGTTTTTTTCCTTAAAAGAGCAAAAGAATTGAAAAGAAGTGCTGCATCAATGCAAGCTGCTGCTGTGTTATTATCTGGGTGCTCAGGAAAGTGCGATGTGGAGAGAATGATGTTTGTAAATAATGAAACACCCTATTGGCATTTCCTGCTTGCCAAAGTCACTGCCTGCATATGGGCACCTGCTAGTCTCGAAGAATAATGGACTTAAAAGGTCATTGCTCCCACAGGATGGATTTGGGAGTGAAATTTGAGTGTCTGAATGAAATGGAAATATTGGTCATATTTAAAAGTGTCATTGAAAGGCAGAGGGAGCGATCAAGGAAAGGCAGGCTTTGGGCAGAGATTAAAATGGAAAGAGCATTGTTTCTTTCCTTAGATGACAATTTGGCTGCAGTTTGTCAATAGAAGCTTTAATGTTTAATACTCGATACTTGGTATACCTGTTAAATACCCTTTACTCAGTGTATCTCTTCCACATCCCACACTGGGCATATCTGTTTAACACCCTATATACTCGCTGTATGTGATTAATGTCCTACATCAGTATATTCTGTTCAATACCACAAGCAAAAAAATGGTAAGCTATAGAAGAAAATCCCAAACATATTCAAAGAGTTTTATAAACTAGTTATAAGCGGGAGGAGTGGCATTTAAGAGCAGAATACCTGACACCTTTCTTTGAGATGTAAAGCAAAAGACTCAAGCTACAAGGCTTGCAATAATAATCCCAAACTGGGATTTCAGGTGTTTCATGTTTCACAGGTGTTTTTTTAATAAAAAAGAAAAGAATGCCAATTTGTAAATTCGAGCCAATAACATATCTGCGGACAATTGATTACTTTATTCTGTACCTCACAAAGATTTGCCTGACTAACATTAGAAGCACCAACTGATCTGATTATCTGTATGTGCAGGTGTTTGTAGATCACTGTTAAATGAGATATTGAACAGTTCAATCAAGACGGTCTCACTGAGGTACATTTTGAAACCTGCACTGACTTAGATAAATGTGGGAGATTGGTGAAATAATTAAGAGTGGTTTTTATGACAATAATGCTGGTATCACTTTCTGTGTCAAGTTGTCATCCCACAAACAGGAAAGTTTAAATTTTCAAGAGAAACACAATATTACGATAATTCTTCCAATACAACCTCAGGAGTATGAATTCAAGGTCAAGCAGAGTTTACAATTTTGTTTCAGTCCTCTACAGTTACCAATAATTCTGTCAACAGTTATAATAAAGGCTCCTTATGACATTCATTACTCATAGGCTTTTGCCTCTCATGGTCTAATTCTTTAAAAATCTCAGATGGAGTGCATGAAGCAATGTATGAAATGACTAACAATGATTGCTTTCTTATGTTCTACACTATTTCTTTCCAAAACTACCTCTTACTGAGTCTACCCTCTGGAGAAACCAATACCTCAACAAATTCTGCTCTTTTCAAAGACTTGCCCCTTCCATTTCTTTGTATCGTCCACAGCCACCACCATGAAATGTTTGTTCCTTAAAATATGGACTTATTTGCTCTTTATTCCAAACTTTGGAATCCTCTCCTGTTGGTCCTCTGATTGAACTCATCTCTTCATTGAAATCTTTCCCTTTTGATTGCCTCTCATGTTAGGTCCTGGTGGCCTTACAACTGAAGATCATGAGAAAAATGGGTGACGAATTTGTGGAGGCTCTAGATGCTTCAAAGTTTTATTGAGAGTGGAGGTGTATCAGAGGATTGGGAAAATAACATTGAATATCCATCTTCAAAAAGGAGCATTAATATATGTTTTTAAAAATCTGGTCACTGGTTAGATCAGCATTTATTGTCCATCCCTAATTGCCCAAAGTCAATCACATTGCTGTAGTCTGGTAGTTGACTCTTAATAATTGACTATTAAGCAGTTGACTCTTAATTGTCCTCTGGGCAATGAGGGATGGGCAATAAATGCAGGCATGGCCAGAGGTACCCACATTTCATGAGTGATGAAAAATAATGCTGGTCCAACCAGAGAGAATAAAAAGAAAATTTAAAACATTATGGATGGATGTGTTACAGCTGCCACATGTTGAGTTCCTGCATGGCAATCTAATAGGGTGGCACGGTGTCTCAGTGGTTAGCACTGCTGCCTCATAGCGTCAGAGACCCGGGTTCAATTCCCATCACAGGCAATTGTCTGTGTGGATTTTGCACATTTTCCCCGTGTGGGTTTCTTCTGGTTTCCTCCCACAATCCAAAGATGGGCAGGTCAGGTGAATTGGCCATGCTAAATTGCCCATAGTGTTAGGTGTATTAATCAGAGGGAGATATAGGGTAGGGGAATGGGTTTGGGTGGGTTACTCTTCAGAGGTTTGGTGTGGACTTGTTGGGCCAAAGGGCCTGTTTCCACACTGTAAGGAAACAAATCAAGGGCACATTCATCTGTGATAAATATTTGTATTTCAAACAGCTTTGCTTCAAGTTTATGAGCTGGGGACTGAACTACAGACATTGCAATGTGGGTAAGTTACCTCCATTCTTTGTATCAGGAATTTGTCTCACCTCGTAGGTAGGTTTGTCTGATTTGGCAATTGTTCAGGACAGAAGACTCTGACTGTGAGTGAGACAGATAAGGGACTGAGGGGCAGACATGCAGTTGACGCAGATGAGAGTTGGGACAGTGGGGTGAATATGTTAACTGACCATGGTACTATAGTACATGAGAGAAACAAAATGGAATGCAGTGTTAGTCGGATTGAGAATCGTCCGAGGGATTGTTCTATGGAACAAAGAGGGTAGGTCCAGGTAGTTGTGGTTTCTGTCCACTGCCAGAATTTGAGATATCTGCTCAGGGCCTGAATGGATCTTGCTGTAAGAAAGGGGTAAAGTAGGTACCAATACCACAGACTGAGCAAAGTTCTGCATTGTCTATAGGTGAAATATTAGACAGATGGATGCATTGATAAAGACTGGCATGGGAGAAGCTGGTTCATAGGATATAGGCAGTACTGAGTAGAGTGGGATCGATTCTGTTGGGACAGTCTCCATTTGCACTATGCTACAGCCAGTGTACTCCTGGGCCACAAAACTGGGGAAATAGAAAATTAAACTAAATAGTTTGTAGGGCAGGAGGGGAGTGAAGGAGTTGATAAAGCTTGGGATGAAATGTTAAATTGAAGAGTGAAGACAAGATAGGATGGAAAGGTATTAATATGGGAAATGATGAACAGACTGTGACAGGAAGGGATAGAGAGCACAAATCTAAGAATAAATATGTGGATAAGACATAAAGAACTGAAGGATAACGCTAAAGAATTTGGATGGAACCATACAGAGGCCTGAACAATGGAGGCTGTGTCTGTTTTCACTGAGGACGATACAAGATATCCCCCCTAATAAGAGATCCAAGTGACTAGGGAGAATGAGGAGTTGAAGGAGATTAGTATTATTAGCTTTTGGAGAAATTAATGAAATTAATTGATAAGTTCCTGGAACCTGACAGTTCACATTTCCCGAGTGTTGAAGGGGTAGCTATATGGACAATCAATGCACCGGTAATTATCTTCCAAAATTCCATAGATTCTGAAATGATTCCTGTTGATTGGAAACTTTAAATTTCATCCCATTATTTCAGAAAGGAACAAGGGAAAAAGAAAACAAAGGACTACAGGCATATCAGCCTTATATTACTGGTAGGGAAATTGCCACAATCTATCATAATGGAGGCGATAAATGATTTCATTAGTCATAGTTATTATGAATTTGTGCATGGAAAATCATGTTTGCAAACCTTGGAGTTTTTTTTGAAGATGTTACTAGCAAGCTGTATGACTCTATGATAGTAAAATCCATAAATGGGAGTCGGTAGATATAGTGTACTTGGATTTTTAAGAGGCTTTTGATAAGGTCCCCCACAGGAGGTTGGCTAGTAAATGCCCTGGGAATGCCTTGGCTAATGATTGGTTCATAGACAAAAAACAGAGCAGGAATAAATGGGTCACTCTCACGTTAGCAGACAGTGACAAATGGGGTACTGCAAGGACCAATACTTGGACCAACAGCTGTTCACAATATATTTGGAGGTGGGACCACACATAATGCTTCATAACTTGCAAATGATGCAATGATGAGCAGGAATACGCAATAGGATTTGAATAGGCCTAATGATTGGGCAAGTACATGTCAGATGGAATATAATGTAGAAATCTGTAGAGTTATCCATTTTAGTAGGAAGAACAGGTGTGGGGAATAATTCTCTAATCCAGAGGACTATGGAATCTCAGTTATGGAATATATTTAAAGTAGACTAGAACTGCGCACAATACTCTAATTGTGGCCTAACTAAAGTTTTATCCAGCTGCAACTTAGCACACCGACTTTTCTACTCATGCCCTAACTAACGAAGGCAAATATGCTTTCTTTACCACCTTATCCACTTGCGTTGCCATTTTCAATGAGCTAAGGACTTACACCCCAAGATCTTTCTATGCAGGTCATTCTGGTATAATGCCCATTTCAAATTACGCAATTGGCTATAATGCAACTGACGAATTGTGGCCACTGTTTGGATAAAGCGAGCTTTCTACTAAATGGGTACAGTGATCTTCTACAGCGATCTTGTACAGCAACTTTTGATAGCGGTTTTCCATAACGTGATTTTCTGAAACGTAGGTTGCAGAGGAACGCAATTGCCATATTACAGCAGAACAACTGTATATCAATGCTGCTAAGAGTCCTACCATATACTGTATACCTTCCTCTTGCATTTGACCACCTAAAATACATCACCTCCCACTTGTCTGTATTTAACTCCATCTGCCACTTCTCCGCCCAGCTTTCCAATTGATCTCTATCCTGCTGCATCCTTTGACAACTTTCCACATGATCTACAACTCCACCAGATTGCATGTTGAAGCAAACATTCTAGGCAGACCACCTAAATTTTCATCCAACCCATTGAAATAAATTATATAAATAATAGAGATCCCAGCAATGATACTAAATGGGGAAGCAGCCTCAATGGGCTGAATGGCCAGATCCTTCTCCTTTTTTCTATAAGATGAAAGTATTCTTGAATTTAAATATGATCCATTTTCTATCACATTGATTTAACAACTTTAAGATTAGAAATTAAACAATCTTCTAAAAGAGCAATAAAGCATTTTTGGTGATAAAAAGCACAATTTATTATGTCTATATTCCTGAATGGCAGCTTTCAACCATGTAATTGGCCGTTTGTGCTGAATGAAAATTGCAGTTGCTGCAAATACACCAGTTGGTAGTTTTTGCCTGCCTTAGTTTCTACTGGAGAGGAATCATTTAAAACCGCACAAAGCATATTCTGCCTGAGGAGAAAGTGAGGTCTGCAGATGCTGGAGATCAGAGCTGAAAATGTGTTGCTGGAAAAGCGCAGCAGGTCAGGCAGCATCCAAGGAACAGGAAATTCGACGTTTCGGGCATAAGAAGGGCTTATGTAATTTGCTCCCTGACCTGCTGCACTTTTCCAGCAACTCATATTCTGCCTGAGGTTGGGGTCTCTAACTTCCCAAGTGATTCCTGTGCTTGTACAGAGAGCGCTGTTTCAATGGAGCCATCCTCAGCAAATGTTTACTGCGTTTGTGCATCAAGTACATTGTATTACCACCCACCCTAACAATGATATTGATGACAGAGGAACCTTGATTATCCAAAGGACACAGGCGGGGAGTATTTCGTTTGGTTAATTGAATTCCAGATAATCAAATGCCGGAAAACATAGTTTAGCCAAGCATTGGGACCTTGCAATCTTGTTCCGATAATCCGAAATTCGGATAATCGAATGCAGAATAATTGAAGTTTCTCTGTACATTGTTGGCAATGAGGGATGTCAGTTCTGATAGTGGTATTATCACTGGACTATTCAGTAATTAGATATTTAGGTAATTAGATATTTTGGTAATGTTCTAGAGACCTGGGCTCAAATTCTGTCACGGCAGATGGTGAAACTTGAATTCAGTAAAAGACTGGAATTAAGAGTCTGATGACGGCCTTGAATTCATTGTTCACTAGAGGGGTATGGGCCAGGTGCTGGCAGGTGGGACTAGATTAGCTTAGAATATCTGGTCGGCATGGACGGGTTGGACCAAAGAGTCTGTTTCCGTGCTGTACGTCTCTATGACTCTATTACTCTAAATTAGATATAGAAAAAAGTCCAGTCAGATTTCAGGTCAATTAACATCAGGGGCAGCGTTTTGCCTGTTGCCAATGAAATGATTCATAAGTGAGATTTATTTAATAAAGCGCTTCGTGTCAGTAAAGAGCAAGACAATAATCATGACCTTCTCAAACTTCAACATTCTGTCTCTGATTGGTTAAAAGGCCATAGCCATTGGAGCCGATTTTCAGCTGATCAGCGGAAGAGTACTGCAGATGCTGGAAACCCTGTGAAAAAAACATACAAAACATTGAAAATACTTGGTAATTTAAGCAGCATATCTGCAGAATCAACAGGTCATTTTGTTAAAGACTGGAATCTTCTGCTCGCTATGATTGTGAGCTTGGAGTTGGGATGGCAGTCAAATTTGAGTGTGGCACCACCCTGCCTAATTAAATGCCCAATCTCACCTCCACCAGGATTACATTCAAGACCAATGGTTGACCTACTCTCCATGCTTTCAATTGAGGCTCATGAATGTCCAGTTAAGGTTCACATAGGGTCTCAATCTGCCTTTTAAAAATATTTTATTTCTTCACAGGATGGCAGAATCAACCCAGCAACAACTGGACCCATTGCCATGTGCTGGCTGCTTTTCAGCTCAATGGAGACAGCAATCAAAAACTATTCTGACTGAGGGATTGGCCATCGGATGGGGCTGTGCTTGTTGGGACCCTCTGTCATATTCTGAGTTCTTGATTCCTACCTCCCTGACCCTCTCCCCATGACCCACATCTACTAGCTAACGTGTACTCACACAATCAAAGTGACCTATTTTTCTCTCCTAAGAGCATCAAAGCTAATGTTGGCACCTCTGGGTTAGAACAGTCAGTTACTGCGGCCCCAATTGAATTTATGTAACTGTGCATAGATCAGAATTCAAGCATAAGCTGTTTGCCGGCCTTTATGCCTTGACATACATATACTAGCTGAACCAGTTCAGTATATTTAACGTTATTTAAATATTGCTCGGTTGTAATAAAATCTAAACATTAAACATTCTAGTAAAGGTAAAAGTCAATATTTGAAATCAAATCTTAGCATCTTTTAAATCCATGTAATTGTTGTTCACATATTTGTAAACTAAATATATAAAGCTAATTAATAAGTAGGCCGCATGGAACACAGACTCTGGTGGGGGTTCTGTATTGGAAAGCCAAGAGGAAGAGTTGAACTAGGTGACAGTTGACAGGGAGATAAGCACTAGGAAAGTGCTTGGCATTGAGTGCCAATCTATTTATTATGACTAACTGCTGAAGTAACTACGCAGGTGTTGGGTCATCTTGTATCATTTACTAACTAATGTTTCATACATTACTTAAATTTCCTTCTTCTCTATTAACAATTCCAGTTTCCTTGTAAAATATTTCTCAAAGTCTATGAATCCTCCTTTCTGATTTCTTCCATTTTAATGGCATTATTACAAAAATTCTTCAAGAAAAAGGCTGACACATGTCTCTTGCAACTCAAGCCATGACCACAGCTTCAAATCGAAATTTGGTCCATTAAATTTTTATTACCTTGAAATCTATCAGATCCTGCTTCTCCTAAACTCCAATACAATTAATTGGTGGACTTGACAGTATCTTTGTAAGTTCCTTAAAGTATATGGCTTCAAATGTAACCCCGTACTGTGGAATTCCTTCTATGCCTCTACTTTCCCAATCATGCATCTGTTCTCCTTGGGAATATGTTTTTACTGACCCCCATCACCATGTAGGTCAATCCTACTTACCATTCTATTATCCCATTGCCCTAACATCAATACTCTCCACATTTACAGAAAGCCCTGTTAATTCAAATTGCTCAGTCTTGAAAATATGACTTAATTTATACTCAACTGTGTCGTTTCTTTTATGGATGAACGATTCAGTGGTTATTTTGACAATGAAATTTATCACTAGAACTCTGTTCTTGAACGCTAGTGAACGGTTTTGCCAGTGTCTTGAGCATCTCAAAAGAATTTGACAAGTGCATGTTTGTAAATGCTTGATGGAATCTTATACTGTAGAGTATATGTCCAGTGCTGGAGGAACAAGTGGGAGTCATCTCTGCTCAGGAGTGGGTTGGCTTTTCTCTCACAGGTCTTCTTTTATTAAATGTCCACGTGTAAGGAGGATGAATTTATGGGTCAGGCAGGCAGGAAGTTCATCACCCTGACATGATCTGGCTGGGTTCACAGTTCTGGTCCCATAATGGAAGGATACTCAGCAAGAAGCATTCGTGAGCCTCACCTCTTGGAAATGTCTCAGGTAAGACATTTGGTGGCCCCGGTCTTCAGTGATACCTCATTGCAGCTTTTGGGAAAGGCAATGGGTCCTGTTCTCCAGGATTGATTGATTGATTGTCATGTGTACAGAGGTACCAGTGAAAAGCCTTGTTTACAAACAATACAAGCAGATCATAGGAAATAAGGATATACAGATTAAAAGAACTTAGACAGCGGCATCCAGGTTACATTGCACAGGGTATGTGCTAGGTGAGATCAGTCATAGACATAGAGTCATAGAGATGTACAGCACAGAAACAGACCCGTCGGTCCAACTCGTCCTTCACAAGGTCAGCAATATTTGAGAAGAGAGAGTCCATTCATCAGTTAAATAACGGACAGGAAGAAGCTGGTCCTCAGCTTGCTTGTGAGTGTGTTCAGACAAAAGTATTCTTCTGCCTGACAGAATGGCTTCAAGGAGATCATTACCAGGATGCGATGGGTCTTGGATGATGTTGACAGAGGGTGTCAAGGGAAGGAGAATCCCAGACTAGACGGTGTCGCGGGGAGGTGAGTCCCAGACCAGAGGGTATCGCAGGGAGGAGAGTCACAGATCAGAGGGTATTATGGGGAGGAGAGTCCCGGACCAGAGGGTATCGCAGGGAGGAGAGTCCCAGACCAGAGGGTATCACGGGGAGAAGAGTCACAGATCAGAGGGTATCGTGGGGAGGAGAGTCCCAGACCAGGGGGTATTGTGAGGAGGAGAGGCCCAGACAGAGTGTATTGTGGGGAGGAGAGTCCCAGACTGGAGGTATCGTGGGGAGGAATGTCCCAGACTTGATGGTAACGTGGGGAAGAGTGTGCCAGACCAGAGGGTATCGTGGGGAGGGGAGTCACAGATCAGAGTGTATTGTGGGGAGGAGAGTCCCGGACCGGAGGTATCGTGGGGAGGAGTGTCCCAGACTTGATGGTATTTTGGGGAGGAGAGTCCCAGACCAGGGGGTATTGTGGGGAGGAGAGGCCCGGACCAGAGGGTATCGTGGGGAGGAGAGTCCTGGACCAGAGGGTATTGTGGGGAGGAGAGTCCCGGACAAGAGAATATCGTGGGGAGTAGAGACCTGGACCAGAGGGTATCGTGGGGAAGGGAGTCCCGGACCAGAGGTATCGTGGGCAGAAGAGTCCAGGACCAGAGGGTATCACGGGGAGAAGAGTCAGAGATCAGAGGGTATCGTAGGGAGGAGAGTCCCGGACCAGAGGGTATCACGGGGAGGAGAGTCCAGGACCGGAGGGTATCGTAGGGAGGAGAGTCCCAGACTTGATGGTATTGTGGGGAGGAGAGTCCCGGATCAGAGGGTAGCGTGGGGAGGAGAGTCCCGGACCAGAGGGTATTGTGGGAAGGAGAGTCCCGGATCAGAGGGTAGCGTGGGGAGGAGAGTCCCAGACCAGAGGGCAACGTGGGGAGGAGAGTCCCGGATCAGAGGGTAGCGTGGGGAGGAGAGTCCCGGATCAGAGGGTAGCGTGGGGAGGAGAGTCCCAGACCAGAGGGCAACGTGGGGAGGAGAGTCCCGGATCAGAGGGTAGCGTGGGGAGGAGAGTCCCAGACCAGAGGGCAACGTGGGGAGGAGAGTCCCGGATCAGAGGGTAGCGTGGGGAGGAGAGTCCCGGATCAGAGGGTAGCGTGGGGAGGAGAGTCCCGGATCAGAGGGTAGCGTGGGGAGGAGAGTCCCAGACCAGAGGGCAACGTGGGGAGGAGAGTCCCGGACCAGAGGGTATCGTGGGGAGGAGAGTCCCGGACCAGAGGGTATCGTGGGGAGGAGAGTCCCGGACCAGAGGGCAACGTGGGGAGGAGAGTCCCGGACCAGAGGGTATCGTGGGGAGGAGAGTCCCGGACCAGAGGGTATCGTGGGGAGGAGAGTCCCGGACCAGAGGGCAACGTGGGGAGGAGAGTCCCGGACCAGAGGGTATCGTGGGGAGGAGAGTCCCGGACCAGAGGGTATCGTGGGGAGGAGAGTCCCAGACCAGAGGGTATCGTGGGGAGGAGAGTCCCAGACCAGAGGGTATCGCGGGGAGGAGAGGCCCAGACCAGAGGGTATCACAGGGAGGAGAGTCCCGGACCAGAGGGTATCGCGGGGAGGAGAGGCCCAGACCAGAGGGTATCGTGGGGAGGAGAGTCCCAGACCAGGGGCTATTGTGGGGAGTAGAGACCCGGACCAGAGAGTATCGTGGGGAAGGAAGTCCTGGACCAGAGGGTAGTGTGGGGAGGAGAGTCCCAGACCAGAGGGTATCGCGGGGAGGAGAGTCCCAGACCAGAGGGTATCGTGGGGAGGAGAGTCCCAGACCAGAGGGTATCGCGGGGAGGAGAGGCCCAGACCAGAGGGTATTGTGGGGAGGAGAGTCCCGGACCAGATGGTATCACGGGGAGGAGAGTCCCTGACCAGAGGGTATTGTGGGGAGGAGAGTCCCGGACCAGATGGTATCACGGGGAGGAGAGTCCCTGACCAGAGGGTATTGTGGGGAGGTGAGTCCCGGACCAGATGGTATCACGGGGAGGAGAGTCCCTGACCAGAGGGTATTGTGGGGAGGAGAGTCCCGGACCAGATGGTATCACGGGGAGGAGAGTCCCTGACCAGAGGGTATCGTGGGGAAGGGAGTCCCTGACCAGAGGGTATTGTGGGGAGGAGAGTCCCAGACCAGAGGGTGTCACACAAGTGGCTGCTGCATAAGATAAGAATGCATGGCGTTACAGATAGAGTATTAGCATGGAAAGCGGGTTGGTTTACTAACAGGAAGCAAAGAGTAATGATAAATGTGTACTATACTGTCTGGCAATCAGTGACTAGTGGTGTGTCTCAGGGATAAGTTTAGGGATGCAATTATTAACAATTCATATCAATGCTTTTGTGTTGGGGACAATGTGTAGTGTGTCAAAGTTTGCAGATGACACTAAGATGAGTGGTCGAGCAAAGTGTGCAGAGGGCTGTGAAGCTTTGCAGAGGGACACAGATATTTTGAGTGAGTGAGTGGGCAAAGGTCTGGCAGATGGAATACAATGTTAATAAATGTGAAGCCATCCATTTTGGTAGGAGTAACAGCAAAACAGATAATTACTTGAATGGTAAAAAAATTGCAGCGTGCTGCTGTGCAGAGGGACCTGGGTGTCCTTGTGCATGAATCACAGAGGGTTGGTCTCCAGGTACAACAAGTAATTAGGAAGGCAAATGGAATTTTGTCCTGCAATGCGAAAGGGATTGAGTTTAAAAGTAGAGAGGTTATGTTGGAGGTGAGGCCACAACCGGAGCACTGTTTGCAGTTTTGATCTCCTTACTTGAGAAAGGGTGCACTGGCACTAGAGGGGGTGCAGAGGTGGTTCACTAGGTTAATTCCAGAGTTGAGGAGCTTGGCTTATGAGGAGAGACTGAGGAGACTGGGATTCTATTCATTTGAATTCAGAAGAATGAGGGGGGATCTTATAGAAATATATAAAATTATGAAGGGAATAGATAAGATAGACGTAAAGAGAATGTTTTCACTGGCAGGTGAAACTAGGGACAAGAGGGCATAGCCTCAAGATTAGAGGGAGCAGAAATGGAACTGAACTGAGAAGGAACGTCTTCACCCAGAGGATTGTTAATCGATGGAATTCCTTGCCCAGGGAAGTAGTTGATGCTACTTCAAGAAATGCTTTTAAAGCAAAGGTACATTGTTTTGAAAATAAAGGAATTAATGGATACTAAAGAGGGAAGGTAAGTGGAGCAGCCCTCCACTTGAAGATTAGCCATGATCTTATTGAATGGTGGAGGAGACTCGAAGGGCCAGATGGCCTACTCCTGCTCCTCATTGTTATGTTCTATGTCCCAAACCATCTTGGATAGGGTTGTTGCTGGGATGTTGTTTAAATTAAATTAAATTAAATTCCCTACAGTGTGGAAACAGGCCCTTTGGCCTAACAAATCCACACTGATCCTCCAAAGAGTAACCAACCCAGACCCATTCTCCTACATTTACCCCTGATTAACACATCTAGCCTATACATTTCTGAATACTATGGACAATTTAGCATGGCCAATTCACCTAACCTGCACACCTTTGGATTGTGGGAGGAAACCGAAGCACGTGGAGGAAACCCACACAGACACAAGGAATATGTGTAAACTCCACACTGACAGTCGCCCGAGGTGGGAATTGAACCTAGGTCCATGGTGCTGTGAAGCAGCAGTGCTAACCACTGAGCCACCGTGTCGCGGTTGTTGGGGTGAGTTTGTTGCTGGGAGGTTGTTCCATGGAGGTTGTTGCCGGGAAGTTGTTGCCAGGTGGTTGTTCCGGAGAGGTTGTTGCCGGGTGGTGGTTGCCATGAGGTTGTTAACTGGAGGTGGTTGCCTGGAGGTTGTTGCCAGGAGGTTTCTGGTGAGAGGTTGATTTAGAGAGTTTGCTGTCAGGAGATTGTTGCCAGGTGTTATTGCTGAGCGGTTGATGTCAAGAATTTGTTGTCGGGAGGTTGTTGCCAGGTGGGTGTTGGGGGAGGTTGTTCCAGGGAGTTTGTTGTCGGGTGGTTGTTGCCAGGTGGGTGTTGGGGGAGGTTGTTCCAGGGAGTTTGTTGTCGGGTGTTTGTTGCCAGGTGGGTGTTGGGGGAGGTTGTTCCAGGGAGTTTGTTGTCGGGTGGTTGTTGCCTGGATTTTATTGCCGAGAGGTTGTTGCCGAGAGTTTGTTGTCGGGAGGTTGTTGCTGGGAGGTTGTTGGGGGCAGATTGTTGCCCTGAGGTTGTTGCCTGGAGTTTATTACCAGGAGGTTGGTGCCAAGAGTTTGTTGTCAGGAGATTGTTGTTGGGAGATAGTTGCCAGGAGGTTGCTGCCAAGAGGTTGTTGCCGGGAGGTTGTGGCCGGGAGGTTGTTGCCAGCAGGTTGGTGCTGGGAATTTGTTACTGGGAGGTTGTTGCCGGGAGGATGTTGTCGGGGGGTTGTTGCCGGGAGGTTGTTGCCGGGAGGATGTTGCTGGGTGGTTGTTGCTAGGGGGTTGTTGCCGGGAGGATGTTGTCGGGAGGATGTTGCCGGAAGGTTGTTGTTGGGAGGTTGTTGCCGGGAGGTTGTTGCCAGGAGGATGTTGCCGGGAGTTTGTTGTTGGGTGGTTGTTGCCAGGAGGTTGTTGCAGGGAGGTTGTGGCCGGGAGGTTGTTGCCGGGAGGATGTTGCTGGGTGGTTGTTGCTAGGGGGTTGTTGCCGGGAGGATGTTGTCGGGAGGATGTTGCCGGAAGGTTGTTGTTGGGAGGTTGTTGCCGGGAGGTTGTTGCCGGGAGAATGTTGCCGAGAGGTTGTTGCCCGGAGGTTGATGCCAGGAGGATGTTGCCGGGAGGTTGTTGTTGGGTGGTTGTGGCCAGGAGGTTGTTGCCGGGAGGTTGTTGCCGGGAGGTTGTTGCCGGGAGAATGTTGCCGAGAGGTTGTTGCCCGGAGGATGTTGCCGGGAGGTTGTTGTTGGGTGGTTGTTGCCGGGAGGTTGTTGCCAGGCGGATGTTGCCGGGAGGTTGTTGTTGGGTGGTTGTTGCCGGGACGATGTTGCCAAGAGTTTGATGTCGGGAGATTGTTGCCAGGAGGTTGTTGCAGGGAGGTTGTTGCCAGGAGGTTGTTCCCAGGACATTGGTGCCGGGAGGATGTTGCCAGGTGGTTGTAGCTGGGTGATTGTTGCCGGGTGGTTGTTGCGAGGAGGTTGTTGCTGGGAAGTTGTGGCCAGGAGGTTTTGCAGGGTGGTTGTTTGGGGAAGGTTATTCGGGTGAGGTTTTTGCTGGCTGGATGTTGCCGGGAGGTTTTTGGGGGGAGCTTATTCCGGGATGGTTGTTGCCAGGAAGTTGTTGCCAGAAGGTTTTTGTTTGGAGGTTGTTGCAGGGTAGTAAGTTCAGGACCACAGGCTGTTGAGCGGAGGTGAGGCCTTGAGGTTGGAATCCTAGTGCAGTCTTGAGGCTTGGTCCTGGAACTGTGGTAGAAGGACTGTAAATTGAATACCTTTTTTAGTTACTTTTCCTTGATATTTCCTATGCTGGACTTTGTAGTTATTGCTGTTTCGATTTTGCACCAAATACTTAGGTATGAGTACCTTGGTATCTTGTACCGAAGAAGGCCCTGTAAGTGGCAATATTGTAAACTTTTCACTGTACTCATTCAAGTGCACATGACAATAAAGTTTATTCAACTCAATTCAATTTAATACATCACTCAAACTAACCACAGCCATTCACAGGCATGTCAGACCAGATGATCATGAGCAAATCTTCACAACAGCTGGAATATTTGAAAAGAATGTGTGACAGTCACCTCATACTGTCAACATCCTACCGGGTGCAGGACAATACACTTGGTAATGAGTGACTTGCAGCATGCTCATCAAATGCTTCTGCAATTGGTTCACGCCCAAATGTTCACTTTATCTATCATTCGGCTAGGAAAGCCCATAACAGGAGGATGTGCTCCCAGACCAGCAGAGAGCAGGGGCATCTCATTTTCACAACCTCACCCTGTTTGAGAAGGGGGCTTTTGAGTCCAGTGAGGGACTGTATGCAATTTCCCAGCCCACAGCACCATCAACACCATCTCCTTCCTCATCAGTGGCCACACCTCGGACCTCCATCTCTCCCTCTCCAAAGACATTGCTGGGTGTGAGTTATACCCCTCAGCTTCCAGTCCCTCTCGAAGCTGGTGGGACTGATGTGGAGGCTGGCAGTAGGACTAGGACTGGTTTTGCGACTTTATTGAGTGTTGTGATGAAGAATCATGACATAACATTTGGGAAAGTACGTTCCAAATTCAGGAAAGTTAGATTTGAGTTTTCAGTTCTGTGACGATCTGGACTGTTTTGTTTTATTGGTCAGAAGGTCAACCTAAACAGACAGTGAAAAACATCATCGCTAGGAACTTGCATTATTTTAGGTAACTGGCTACCAACACCAATCCCCACCCCATGTTCCCCCTCTGCCCACCCCCAATGAACAAGCTAATTACTAATATATTTGCTGATTCGAGTTTTACGACCTAGAGAAAGAGAGCCCAATGCCAGAAATAGGTTTTTTCAAATCGACAAGGCCCATAACAGTAGAAGTGCTGTTCATGATAGTCTCAAAATAGTCAACTCTAGACAGGGAGAGGTTCGACATTCTGTAGAAGAAAACTCCAGAAACAGAAGACTATGAAAGTAGCAAAGAAGAAAACATAGAGTCATAAAGGTCTACAGCTTGGGATTAGGCCCATGCTGCCCAGTTTTCATAATTAAACTAATCCTATTTGCCTGCGTTAATCTATATCCCTCTTTACCTATCCTATCCATGTACTTATCTAAACATTTGTTAAATGAATAAATTCTACTTGCACCCACGAATACTTCTGGCAGCCCATTCCAGACCTCCTCCATATTAAAAAAATTGCTCCTCTGGACCCTTTTTTATCTCTCCATTCTCACCTTAAACATATGCCCTCTAGTTTTAGATTCCCCTACCATGGGGAAAAGCTGTTGGCTATCGACCTTATCTATGACTCTCATGATTGTTTAACTGTTGAGAACATAAACAAATGGAAAACAGTGTAATAGTAATAGTGAAATGATTGTTTAAAGAGCTCTTGTTCCTTCCTGAGGCTGAGAGTGGGATGAGAGTGGGAAATGGCATTTCAACGGATTGACACTGAGGCCCCCAGAAGCAAACTCAATGGCATGAACAGAATAAAAAAACAAAGTTTAATATATATCTCACTCTGTAAATCTATAATTATAAGGCAATTTTACAGAGTTGTGGGTAATTGCTTCACTTAAAAAAATCTCTTCCAAAATCATAGAGTCATACTGCAGAGACTTCGGTCCAACCAATTCACGCCAACCATGTTTCAAAACTAAACTAGTCCCACCTGCCTGAGCTAGGTCCATATCCCTCCAAACTTTTCCTATTGATGAACTTATCCAATTGTCCTTTAAACATTGTAACAGTACCTGCATCCACCACTTTCTTTGGCCGTTCAGTCCACACCTGAATCACTTTCTGTGTAATAAAGTTGCCCCCATGCCCTTTTTAAATCTTTCTCCCCTCATCTTAAAATTCCACCCCCTAGTTTTGAACTCCCCCAACCTGGGGAATGGCCCTTTGTCATTAACATTATCTATGCCCCTCATGAACCTCTATAAGGTCACCTCTCAACCTTCTGTGCTCCAGTGAAAAAAGCCCCAGTCATTCCAGTCTATTTTTATATTTCATACTTTCCATTCCCAACAATATCCTGGTTAATCTTTTTGGAACATTCTCCATTTTAATAAAATCCTTCCTCTATCATGTGAGTTTACCCTTCAACGTTTTGACAAAAGGATTTGTACTTGCAGTACCTACTGGATGCTTTTTACAGGTCAGAAAGTTTCCTTTGCAATCTGGAATAAAGGGTGTATATATGCCAGTAGACATTGTATGGAACAGCACTGACCTTTAACTGTCCACCTTTTCAAAACTGTATGGTTAAAAAAGGCAGTTGCTTTCAGTACAACAGGAGTTCAAGCCTCCTGAAGGGGGAGAAATAGTTAACATTGAGACAAAAGCTGGTTATGTAAATAGTCAACTGCCTATGACTCATTCCAGAAGTGGACCGTCATTAACACGTCCTGTCCAATGGGTGTGGCTTGTAATTCTATTGTGTAAGGATCTTAAAAATGATTGTGGCTATGGTAGATTCTAATGCAATAGTTAACATTCCAGACCAATCACAAAGTACCTGGATCTTGATTGGCTGACTGACATTTTGACTTCTGAAACATTTTTGGATAGCTATTGCTAAGTCCAGTCACATTATTATAGCAACCATCTTTGCAAGACTGTTTTTTTTCAATAGCCACTAATTCTATGAAGTGAGATAATGTATCAAAAATTGTTTTTAACTCCACTTGCTCCAGCAGCTGCACTTTTCACTCTTGATCGTGAGTGAAAATTGATCTAAAAGTCTGTTCTCTGCTGCAAACATTTCATGAAAAAGGTGTATACAATATTGCAAAGAGATTGTCTGGGGGAAATGCAACTGAAATTAAGCATCATGGAACATAAAGCTGTAAGGCAGCAAACACACTTACAAGCAGCCTCAGAACTTTATTGTCAGAGCAGTATTAGAACAATAAATAATGTTCAGTCACAGAGGGATGTACACAATATATGTGACAATATCATGTGCCTCTGCTCATTTCAATGTAAATACATTTTGCGTTTTATGCTAAAGGCAAATGTATAAATCAGTTGGCAGTGCTTTGTCTTCATGTAGCTGCTTTAATAAAACCAACATTGCACACCCTGCCTTCCAAGTTTCAGATTAGATCGAGTTGAGAAACAAACATGCTTTTGATTCCAACTATGACTGGAATGTTTTCTATTGCTCCCAGCAATATACCAAAATGATAAAACAGGCAGGATTAGAAACGTTAATAGCAGACTGATAGGCTTTAAATAAAGTGGATAAGAATATTCAAGTCATCATTACACAATTGTTACGTTTGATGTGTCATTCGTGGCAGCTAAAAATAAATATTCAAATCATTAAAGCATTGTCTTTTTCCTGCTGGGAGTTTAAAAGTGCTTTAGAATCCACGGCTATTTGTGTTCCACCATCTGGACGGCAACTGGCAAGACAGATGATCCAAACATGATGCAATCCACCTATAGTTTCTGTTCCATTAAATGCCCTAACAAACGGGGGCTTTACATCAGCAGATCACTGATCTGTTGAGGAAACTGAAACTTATCCCACCTCCCTGAACCCCCGACAAGTCTGGCCACATTATCTCCTAGTCAAGCATTGACTATCTAATACCCAGGAACCTCTTACTTCCTACATTTTTGCTTCCTCTGACAATATAGATAATTTAAAAAAAACTAATTGTGGATTGATAAGATTTGGGTTGTTTCTCTAGAAAAGGCAAACTTGAAAGGGGGTGGTGTGGTGACTCAGTGGTTAGCACTGCTGCGTCACAGTGCCTGGGACCCAGGTTCAAGTCCAGCCTTGGGTGACTGTCTACATGGAGTTTACATATTCTCCTCTAGGTGCTCTGGTTTCCTCCCACAGTCCAAAGATGTGCAGGTTAGTTAAGTTGGCTATGCTAAATTGCCCATAGTGTTTAGGGGTCAGTATATAGGATAGTATGGGTATGGGTGGGCTACTCTTTGGAGAGTCATTGTGGATTTGTTGGGCCAAAAGCCCTGTCCCCACACTGTAGGGATTCTATTTTCTCTAAAAAGGGTTTGAGAGGGTAAATGCAGAAAAGATATATCATATTGAGGGTGAGACTAGAAGTCGACCATAAATATATGTTAATGACTTATAAATCTAATAGGTAGTTCTACTTTTTTAAAACTAGAGTGCGTGGTTAAATGTGGAACAAGTAGTTGAGGGAAATAGTTATGTAAAGAGAAGCAAGTTCAGCATAAAAGGGAGAAAGGAATAGAAGGAAACGAGATTGATTTGGATGTAGAGGGATGGAGAGAGGCTTATATAAAGCATAATTCATGAAATGGACCTATCAAACTAAATGCACTGTTTTTGTGGTGTAATTGATTTGGCAGTTTTTTTCAGCTTCTTACAGCTTTAGGATGTTTTGGTACTCACTTGTAGAGTCATAGAGATGTACAGCATGGAAATAGATCCTTCAGTCCAACTTGTCCATGCTGATCAGATATCCCAACCTAATCTAATCCCACCTACCAGCACCCAGCCCATATCCCTCCAAACTCTTCCTATTCATATACCCATCCAGATGTCTTTTAAATGTTGCAATTGTACCAGCCTCCACCACATCCTCTGGCAGCTTATTCCATACACGCACCAAACTCTGCATGAAAAAGTTGCCCCTTAGGTCCCTTTTATATCTTTCCCCTCTCACCCCAAACTGATGCCCTCTAGTTCTAGACTCCCCCAACCCAGGGGAATGACTTTGTCTGTTTATTATATGCATGGCCCTCATGATTTTATAAACCTTCATAAGGTCATCTCTCAGCCTTTGACACACGAGGGAAAACAGTCCCAGCCTATTCCACCTCTCCCTATAGCTCAAATCTTCCAACCCTGGCAACATCCTTGTAACTCTTTTCTGAACCCTTTCAAGTTTCACAACATTCTTCCGATAGGAAGGAGATCAGACTTGCACGCAATATTCCAAAGCTGTCCTAACCAACATCCTGTACAGCCGCAACATGACCTCCCAACTCCTATATCCAATGCTCTGACCAATAAAGGAAAGCATACCAAACGCCTTCTTCACTATCTTATATGCCTGTGACTCCGCTTTCAAGGAGCTATGAACCTGCACTCCAAGATCTCTTTGTTCAGCAACACTCCCGAGGACTTTAGCATTAAATGTGTAAGTCCTACTAATATTCGCTTTCCCAAAGTGCAGCATCTTGCATTTATCTAAATTAAACTCCATCTGCCACTTCTCAGCCCATTGGCCCATCTGATCAAGATCCCGTTGAAATCTGAGTTATCCTTCTTCGTTGTCCACTACACCTTCAATTTTGATATCATCTACAAACTTACGAACTATACCTCCTATGTTCATATCCAAATCATTTATATAAATGATGAAAAGTAATGGACCCAGCACCGAGCCTTGTAGCACTCCACTGGTCACAGGCCTCCAGGCTGAAAAGTCTTACATGAGTCTTAACAGACACACACATACACATATACACAAACCCACATATACATTTGTGGGGTAAATTTTTACTTGCAGAGTTACATTGTACTTTGCTCAAAAACTATATGAACCCATGTATGACTCTGTTAACTCGTTTTTTAGATTATAATCAGTCTAAACATTATGGCGCAGACAACAGAACACAGGGGGCTAACACCTTCAACATCTGATCTGGCTGATACCAATTGTTACAGCTAACCTGAAAATGTAAATTTTAAAAAACATTTTGTGACTTACATATGAAAGAAGTGAAACTAACATGGTCATTCTAACAGATGAGAGACTTAACAAACAATCAAGGTATTTTTCAATGTATAATTTCACTTACGACACACTGTAAACTTTTGCTATAAATTCTGTGTCTCTACAGTTGTAAGCTCCACCATCATCTGATGAAAGAGCAGCACTCTCATCTCTACAGCTGAATTCGAACCAACAAACTTAGAGTCAAAACTCAATATGAAAGAGGCATTAGGAGATTAACACATAACACTAGGAGGTGACATAACTGAGATAAAGAAGTCTCACACAATGGAATTGAATTGAATTTATTGTCACATGTACTGAGGCACAGTGAAAAGCTTTGTCTTGCGAGCAATACAGGCAGATCACAGAATTAAGTCGTAAAGATAGTAAATAATAAGTAAACAGCAGCAAAAACCAAAACACAGGCGAATATTAAGAGTTTGTGAGTCCATTCAGTATTCTAACAACAATAGGGTAGAAACTGTTTCAAAACCGGCTGGTGCATGTGTTCAGGCTTCTGTACCTTCTCCCCGATGGTAGAGGTTATAGAAAAACATTGCCAGGGTGGGATGGATCTTTGAGAATGCTGGCGGCCTTTCCTTGACAGCGGGCCTGGTTGGTGGATCTATAGATGGGAGGTTAGCCTTTGTGATTGTCTGGGCCGAGTTCACCACTCTCTGTAACTGTCTCCAATCTTGAATGGTACAGTTGCCATACCAGGTAGTGATACATCCAAACAAAATGCTCTCGTTGGCACACCTATAAAAGTTGGGCAAGGGTATTCGCCATCATACCAAATTTCCTCAACTGCCTGGGGAAGAAGAGATGTTGTTGGGCCTTTGTAACCAATGAAAGGGAAAATGTTACAAGGCAATAATTCTCTCCAGATCATTCTGAAATTGGAATCTATTTTGGCTCAATGGTCTAGCTTTTGACTTTTGTACCAAATAGCTGTTAGCAGCTGGAACTCATTCAGCCTCATTTAAAATTCCAAAGGGCCAAACAGAAGAAACTTGGACACATGAGAGGTTCACATCCCTTTTCATTGTCTTTATAACTCATCGGAGGTTCCTATCTTTAATGCCAATTGAGGTCCCATTTACACAATAGTAACATGGTCTCCATTTTTAAAGGATCCTGTCAGTAGAAATAGGCAGACACATTGGACAACTGGCAAACAGCTCCTTTCAGACTCAAACTACCTGATATTAATAGGCAGATGGCTATCAATCTTTGTCTCTGTAACTACCCATATAACATATGTAACTGAGAAAATTATATTTTTGTGTGACATCATGAAGAGTTTAATGAATTGTATTACATATAAACACTTTAGGACCCCTATTGCCTAAGCACTGAACTAGTCCAGGGCCTGTTTTGAACCCACTAGAGCACAGACTTAAGACTTGCTTCTTTTTGTCACCCTCAAAATGAGAAGCCAGCAAAGAAGCAGGACAACATTGCTGCCTCATCAGCAGGAGAGCTGTAACCCACATCCATGGCAGGCTATCCCACTCCAACCCTTCGGACTGGCCCTGGGATATCAGGGACAATGCCAATAGGGTAGAAAGCAGGAGCCATGAGTCTCCATTTCTATTCGCTGCGCTCGATACCAAAGGGAAAAGTAGTCCCTGAACACCTAAGCAAAGAAAACTCGTTCCCAACATGTAAAGTGATGAAGAATGATTCTGTTAGTAAATATTTTGATATTTTCCAATGTATTTAAATATGCTCACTTCTGAGTAAATAATTCATCATCGATTTCTATTGCTGATTTCATAGAATCATTGTCTAAATTTTTTCCTTTTGAAGTATGTACCTAATTTCCAACTTAAGATAATGATTGAATCTTCTTCCATCATGTTTCAAGTGACTTCCAGGTCATAAACATTTAAGGAAACATTCTCTTAATTCTCCCCTGGATCTTTTGCCAACTATCTTCAATCTATCTTCTGGATATCTACCTTCTAGACAGTAGAAAGCATTCTGCTTATTTACTATATTAGAATACTTTGTAATTTTCACCACTTTGATCTCAGTATCTTCACTGCTTTAAGGTAAACAATCCCAGTTTCTCTAACTTCCGTTACCATTCTGATAAATCTCCACTGCACCCTCCCCAACTTCAAGGGCTTGAAGCAAAGGACCCAGAACAGAAAATCAAACACCAGCAAAACCTAATCAGTGATCTATTTATTACTTCATGGATAATTGGTTTGTCGATTCTTTATGTAAGTAGTTACAAACTGCAGACACCACCAGACAGAGGAGCTCTAGGATGAAGCTCACAGCTGATCATTAGATTACAAAATGGGGGAATTGTATTTCTGAAAGGAATTTCTTGTAATACATTAAACCAGACTTATCATCTATCCAAGAAGTCTGATCTGATAGTCTCCTGGTATCTAGAACTGAAGGTATCACGAGAAGACTTATTTCATTCCCAGTAAGTTAAATACAATAGCAAAACGTATCGAGCACTTTCCTGCACTTTATCTTTTTGTTTCAAACCTCCAATACCTATAACATTTTTGTGAACTCACCGCCTTGCTCTTATTGCAGTTCTGTGTCTTGCCTGCTGCAGTATCCCATTGAAGCCCAGTGTAAACTGGAGGAACAGCTCCTCATCTTCCAATCAGGCACTCCACAGACTTCTATACTCTTGAGTTCAAACCATGAATTCTGGCCTCCATTTTGATCGCTCCCTTCACAAAGTGCCAGCTAGAATCTTGTTCTTGTTTCAAACTTGACTTTTATTCTGTTATTAATATTTGCCCTGGACCAGCACTTTGATTCTTTACCAGGACCACTCCCTTAGCTTTTTGTTCCAAGACATCTTTGTCAGGTCTTTCCACCCATTAATCTATGCTGAAAATGTGTTGCTGAAAAGCGCAGCAGGTCAGGCAGCATCCAAGGAACAGGAAATTTGACTTTTAGGGCATAAGCCCTTCATCAGGAAGGGCTTATGCCCGAAACGTCGAATTTCCTGTTCCTTGGATGCTGCCTGACCTGCTGCGCTTTTCCAGCAACACATTTTCAGCTCTGATACTCCAGCATCTGCAGACCTCACTTTCTCCACCCATTAATCTATGCCTGACCTTCTCTTTTGTTCCACTTGATCCTCCTTTCTCTCATCAGCATAAAATCCACGACAGTTCTAGTTCTACTTAATTCCAAAGACGTGTCATTTCAGACTCAAAACATTAACTCTGTTTCTCTCTCTGTAGATGCTGCCGGCCCTGCTGACTTTGTCCAGCACTTTCTGATTTTATTTCAGATCTCCATAATATTTTGTTTTTATTACACAAGGTCTGACTCTTGGGCAGAGTTATAACTCTGGAACAAGAGCATATTCACTGAAGTAGTTCTCAGAACTGAGCAGGACAGAAATAGTCGGTAAAATCCTAAAATACAACAGGGACTTTCCTCTGCTGGGCAGAAATCACCCTGGAGGAGGAAGTGAAGACATTCGGTTACTAAAAAAGAAGTAAGTTGGAAAAAATAAGGTATGGAGAATCTAAAGGGTTAACAGAATAAGTTTGATTTTGGCCAGTAGTGTTAAAATGTCAGTATTGATTCTACCAACCTTCATACATCTTTCTTGATTTTCACTTCATTCCACAAAAGTAGTAAGAGCTAAACTGAGACTAGATTAGAGTGGTGCTGGAAAAGCACAGCAGGTCAGGCAGCATCCGAGGAGCACCACTCTCACCTAAACTCTGGTTTCCAGCATCTGCAGCCCTCACTTTTGCCTAAAATGAGACTAGTCTAGTTATATGCTGAGATGTAGTAAGTTTGAATGCATTGTCTGAAAATATATTAGATTCAACTGGATTCAGAAGGAATTGGATAAATACTTGGAGCTAGTGGGAAGGGGCAAGGAAATGAGACCAAGCTCTCTCAAAGGCTTGGTAGAGGCAAGGGCCTTCTTCCATGACTCATTGTCTGACTTGAATGACAGTGATTCAATCCATTTCTCATGTTACACTATCAGTGAAAATCAAAATTATCTCACAAATTACTCCATACTCACTGAGAAGTGAGGTATAGAAACAATATAAACTTGTCAATGGTTGATACAAAGACAGCCAAATGTAACCATATTCAACTGTAGAATTTATGTATGCCAGTGGTTCTCAAACCAGGGTTCAAATATAATTCAGATGAATTCCCCATCCCGAAGCCATCAAAACACTCAGACAACCAATAGGAGAATCATCCCCCTCCCCCCAGCCATCAGTAGAATGAGTAAGGAGTTGCTCTCCAATCACGGGCTGTATCTCTCCCAGCTTGCTGCTGATAGGTTAACTATTGAACATATCACCAACAAACATGGAAGGGAGCTGCTGGGCCATAAAGGATGGCCTCAGATTCAATGGGTGGCTTTCAAATGGAGATTTGACAATTCTGAGCAGGTAGAAAGAAAAGATTTAGAATTCTGAGAAAAGGTAGAGGAGCTGGACTAGCTGAGCAACTCTTGTTGAAAACTGACAAAGGCCACAATGAGTCAAAGACCTCTTTCTGTGCTGTAACAATTCAGTGACTCTATACTGTTGCTAGTTAATTGCACCGGGGGCACTGTGCTGCATACTCCTGGGGAATTGTAACTTGGCAACTTGCCTGCCATCAAACACTTGACATTCAGAGATAAGATGGATGAACTGGGGTGTGGAACAATGTGCTGAGTGAAAAGCTTTCTTGTTTGGATAGAGTGCAGTACAGCATCATGCAGAGAAATTGTTACAAGACGCCTATGAAATGGTAAAAAACATTTTTTACAAACACAGAATTAAATGGTTAAAAATCACACAACACCAGGTCAAAGTCCAACAGGTTTAATTGGAAGCCAAATCAGAATTAAATGGAATTGCACAGTGAAGGTTTTTCCAACCTTTAATTTGAAATGAAAACAGAAAGTGCTGGAGATTTCCAGTAGGTCTGGCAGGCTCTATGGAGAAAGAAGCAAACTTAACATTTTGAGTTCTACATGACTTCTTTAGAATTTAATTTAAATTAATATGTTTTATAACTGCCCAGGACCAGCAACTTGAGAAAATAAGAAAAGGAAAAGATTTGTTATATTGAATCTATTTAATAGAGTATTGTATAAATTAGATTAGATTACTTACAGTATGGAAACAGGCCCTTCGGCCCAACAAGTCCACACCGACCCACCGAAGCGTATACCACCCAGACCCATACTCCTACATTTACCCCTTCACCTAACACTATGGGCAATTTAGCATGGCCAATTCACCTAAAAATTAATATTTCTTTGAAAATATAAAATATTTAAAACTTTTGTAGGAGGCTGGGCCTTGAGGGACAAGTAACATGATGGTTTCACTTCCTTGGTCATGTCTTTATGTGTCTCAGTGTTTAATTTTGTTAGATAAAAATTCCTGTAAAGCATCTTGGAAAGTCTTACTTTGTTAACTCCTCCCTCCCCTTCCTAGACCTTTCCATTTCTATCTCGGGCGACCGACTCAACACAGACATCTATTATAAACCGACTGACTCCCACAGCTACCTGGACTACACCTCCTCCCACCCTGCCCCCTGTAAAAACGCCATCCCATATTCCCAATTCCTTCGTCTCCGCCGCATCTGCTCCCAGGAGGACCAATTCCAACACCGCACAACCCAGATGGCCTCCTTCTTCAAGGACCGCAGATTCCCCCCAGACGTGATCGACGATGCCCTCCACCGCATCTCCTCCACTTCCCGCTCCTCCGCCCTTGAGCCCCGCTCCTCCAACCGCCACCAAGACAGAACCCCACTGGTTCTCACCTACCACCCCACCAACCTGCGCATACAACGTATTATCCGCCGCCATTTCCGCCACCTCCAAACGGACCCCACCACCAAGGATATATTTCCCTCCCCTCCCCTATCAGCGTTCCGCAAGGACCACTCCCTTCGTGACTCCCTTGTCAGATCCACACCCCCCACCAACCCAACCTCCACCCCCGGCACCTTCCCCTGCAACCGCAGGAAATGTAAAACTTGCGCCCACACCTCCACACTCACTTCCCTCCAAGGCCCCAAGGGATCCTTCCATATCCGCCACAAGTTCACCTGTACCTCCACACACATCATCTATTGCATCCGCTGCACCCGATGTGGCCTCCTCTATATTGGTGAGACAGGCCGCTTACTTGCGGAACGCTTCAGAGAACACCTCTGGGCCGCCCGAACCAACCAACCCAATCACCCCGTGGCTCAACACTTTAACTCCCCCTCCCACTCCACCGAGGACATGCAGGTCCTTGGACTCCTCCACCGGCAGAACACAACTACACGACGGCTGGAGGAGGAGCGCCTCATCTTCCGCCTGGGAACCCTCCAACCACAAGGTATGAATTCAGATTTCTCCAGCTTCCTCATTTCCCCTCCCCCCACCTTGTCTCAGTCGGTTCCCTCAACTCAGCACCGCCCTCCTAACCTGCAATCCTCTTCCTGACCTCTCCGCCCCCACCCCACTCCGGCCTATCACCCTCACCTTGACCTCCTTCCACCTATCCCACCTCCATCGCCCCTCCCCCTAGTCCCTCCTCCCTACCTTTTATCTCAGCCGGCTTGGCTCTCTCTCTCTTATTCCTGATGAAGGGCTTATGCTCGAAACGTCGAATTCTCTATTCCTGAGATGCTGCCTAACCTGCTGTGCTTTGACCAGCAACACATTTGCAGCTGTGATCTCCAGCATCTGCAGACCTCATTTTTTACTTTGTTAACAGTACTGCATAAATACAAGCTGCTGTTACTGCTCCAACGAGTTTTTAAAATATTCTTTTTAGTGTGTGGGCGTTGCTTGTGAGGTCAGTTAAGTAGCTGTTGCTCCCAATTTAAGGGCAGTCAGCTGGTTCTCTGTGCTGCCAGCCCAGACAGCAGCTTTGGCATTGCCACCAAGAGAGATGGACAATGCTGAGGCTGCAGGGAGAAAGGGAGGACACCTCCAAATTCAGGCACCCTCAAAGAGCAGGGGGATAAGCATTTTTGCTATCTCGGGGTACCCAGCGAAGGGAAGAGTAGCTCCGACATTGGTGTCTCTGCTACAGGGTCATTGCTTGCAGAGATACTCTCCTGTACCAGAGAGCATAGAGTTTGTGCTCACAGGTCGCCCTCTCAGAACTTGTGAAAAATAATACTTTAAGGCATAGAATTCCCATCTACCTTAATAACAATCCATGTAACATTATTCCATTCAGAAATGTCTTTGTGGAAGTTGCCAATTTTGGCTATTGAAATCACTCAACAACCCCGAAACGTCGAATTCTCTATTCCTGAGATGCTGCCTAACCTGCTGTGCTTTGACCAGCAACACATTTGCAGCGAATGAGAATCATGTAAATACAACAGAGCAGAAGCCCAGGAAGCTGTGAGTCTATAGTTGCCATTTTCAGATGGACAGCTGTGGCATTGTGATATGAAGCTGAAAGATAAATGAATCTTTGCTCATTGGCCAATTAAACCCAAATATAGGAAGAAAGCTGATATGGAAGCGTGTTCTTGCAATAAGCAAAATAAGCTTCAGGAGTTCCAAACTTTGTTCCTTCAGCATATGGACATACCTTTTGGCTTTAATGAAATATATAGCTAAGTCACTCATCTGATTCCATCAAACTGGTTTGAAATTGTTTTATGAGAAAGTGAGGACTGCAGATGCTGGAGATCAGATTAGATTAGATTAGACTTACAGTGTGGAAACAGGCCCTTCGGCCCAACAAGTCCACACCGACCCGCCGAAACGCAACCCACCCATACCCCTACATTTACCCCCTACCTAACACTACGGGCAATTTAGCTTGGCCAATTCACCTGACCCGCACATCTTTGGACTGTGGGAGGAAACCGGAGCACCCGGAGGAAACCCACGCAGACACGGGGAGAACGTGCAAACTCCACACAGTCAGTCGCCTGAGTCGGGAATTGAACCCGGGTCTACAGGCGCTGTGAGGCAGCAGTGCTAACCACTGTGCCACCGTGCCGCCCATTTGAAAATGTGTTGCTGGAAAAGCGCAGCAGGTCAGGCAGCATCCAAGGAGCAGGAGAATCGCCGTTTCGGGCATGAGCCCTTCTTCAGATTCCTGAAGAAGGGTTCATGCCCAAAACGTCGATTCTCCTGCTCCTTGGATGCTGCCTGACCTGCTGCGCTTTTCCAGCAACACATTTTCAGCTTTGAAATTGTTTTATGTCAATGCAGACATTATTGAATAAAAGGACCTTATTATTTCAGAAAATTCAATACATTTGTTG
The DNA here is from genome assembly GCF_020745735.1 of Hemiscyllium ocellatum. Taxonomy (NCBI): domain Eukaryota; kingdom Metazoa; phylum Chordata; class Chondrichthyes; order Orectolobiformes; family Hemiscylliidae; genus Hemiscyllium; species Hemiscyllium ocellatum. The sequence continues at coordinate 79,527,500 of NC_083412.1, forward strand.
CTTACTCTTCCTGAATTAATCCACCAGGTTTCATAAACTATAGGTTTCAAGGGTTTCAGTAATGGTAAAATTGTCCCCAAACAACCTTTTTAAAAAAGCTTGTAAAGCTATTCTGTTGTTAGTTTAGGTTTGTTTGTTAGCAATTCATCTCTATTTCAGTTCCCACATGAAAATAGAACACAGTGACTGCAGGAGAACTCTATTTAGGATTATATTTTGGATAAATTGAGGCTCTTCTGCTCTCTGAGTTGCATGGTAGTATTTTGAACAAATGCAGAGTTCTTCTTTATATCCTGGTCAATATTTGATGCATGATGGATTCTTAACATAGTCATCTGGATGAAAGATACAACAGGTCAATTTTCTGCTGTCATCTTCCTTTTAGATTTGGGATCTAAAGGGTCTAGAGTGGTAGAGCAAAACCTCTAGTTAATCTGACAAAAAATGGCTCTTGTTTTAAACAAGATATAACTTACTGCATGATAGCAACTAGGTACAAGCTATTTTTGTATGATAGACTTTGTTACCAAGACAAATGAGGAGATCATGATGTTACATCTTAACTGAGATCCAAAGCTGTTCACCCACCCAAGTCCAAATAGTCATCCAATTGGTCAGTGCTTAATGTACTCCTCAGCATTAACAAGAGTATAACACCTTACACAACAAGATGTATCCCTCAGCTAATGTATCATTAAACAGATTATGTTCATTATCTTGTTGTGGCTCATAAGATCTTCCTGTGTGTGAATTGGCTGACATTTTCCCAACATTACAACAATGACTACACCTGTTAAATTGGCTATAAAATATTTGGGATGGCCTCATAATATACAAATGTCTTTAATTTAAAAGGCTTTAGAAAATAAATCTGATGTTACATTATTCATTGAACTTTGTACATTAAAGTAAAGCTACAGAAAGTCCTTCAAAATTTCTCTTGTCCATGTGAGAGCATGGACAATGATGCTGAAGACAATGGAAAGTGAGATGGATGGACTAGTCATTGATTTTCTAACAGATGAAATAGAATGAGCTATGTGACAGCAATTCTACTGTCAGCATATCTACTGCTTAACATATCATGTGAGATAATGTGAGATTGCATAACAACTCCACTCACAAGAGGTGAATGCGTTGAGCATGGAACAGCTCACTACAGATCGAGCATTTACAATGTCAGGTGAAACAGGAGAGCTCAGGCCCCTAATTAAATGTAACTTTCTTAAAAATTTGAACTTTGAACTTTTCACAACATTTTCCAATGCCCACCAACCCCCTCACAAGAATATTATCCATTTTGTGAGCAAGTAGGTAACCTCACAGTGCCTTTCAAATACCTAAACAGTTATTAAGGTGTGCAGATTATAATTAAAACTGTACACAACACCATTGCTTCATGTCTGTGCGAATACATCATCCATTAATTATAAATGAAGTATTCCAACCATGATCTCATTCCTAAGTGCTCATGAATAATAAAAAAAATCTTAGATTTCAAACCCCCACGTAAAATAAAGTTACTGATCAGTATTGTTTCTGCCTTCTTCGAATTCTATGCAATCCGTGCTGGGAAATTTAGGAAAAGGACAGTTAAATATAATTAAGAACTAGTTGTGTTGTTTCCTGGCATGTTCCTCATCAATTCTTGCTGGAGTTTGCTTTAAGCTTCTCTTATCCATTTCCTGCAGTGTTCCTCTCAGCTTGAGCATGGGCACAGGGTGGTGATTGGAAATGTCAAGAGCTAAGTTTAAGTTACAATTAAGAAAATGACTTTGCAATGTGAAGAAATTTTAAATTTGCAAAAGTTGAATAGTTCAAAATGCCAGAGATGTTAACATTGGTAAGGACCGGAACAATTTGGATATCAAAGCTTAATAAATTAATATTTCAAATCTGTTGTTGTATATGGGTCTGAAAGGATTAATACTGATTAATGTACCAATTAGGTGGGGCGGCACAGTGGCTTAGTGGTTAGCACTGCTGCCTCACAACACTAGGGTCCAAGGTCTGATTCCAGTCTCGGGTAACTGTCTGTGTGGAGTTTGCACATTGTCCCTGTGTCTGTGCGGGTTTCCTCCCACAGTCCAAAGATGTGCAGGTTAGGTAAATTGGCCATGCTAAAATGTCCATAGTGTTAGGTGCATTAGTCAGAAGGAAATGGGTCTGGGTGATTTACTCTTTGGAGGGTCGGTATGAACTTGTTGGGCAGAAGGGCCTGTTTCTGCACTGTAGAGGATCTAATCTACAAAAAAATGTATTAATGGGGAGGCAACAGCCTAGTGGTATTATTGCTGGACTTCTAATCCAGAGACCCAGGTCATAATCTGAGAACCTGGGTTTGAATCCTGCCGCAGCAGATGGTGAAATTTGAATTCAACAAAAATCTGGAAGTAAGAGTCTAATGATGACCATGATTCTAATGTCGATTGTTGGAAAAACCCACCAGGTTCACTAATGGCCTTAAGGGAAGGAAACTGCAATCCTTACCTGGTCTGGCCTACATGTGATTCCAGACCCACAGCAATGTGCTTGGCTCTTAACTGCCCTCTGGGCAATTAGGGATAGGTAATAAATGCTGGTCTGGCCAGGGATGTCCTCATCCCATGAATGAACAAAACAAAGTATCCGCTCATTCTTTTGACAGGAGAAACTAACTTGGGTTCTTAAAGGAGTCTGAGCAGAGATCAGGTCTCAGGAATAATGTAATGTAAGTTGTTGCAGAGATGCAATAAACAATATTTTGTATATAACAAGAGATCCTTCTTAATTAGACCAGAAGGCAACTACCCTCATCTACAGTAGATCACTAAGGTCCTGGAGAAATATATTCCTGGAAAGCATTGATGGCAACACATCTAACAATTGTGATGGAATCTATCATCTTGCTATGGGGAAAATCACCAATCTCGGAGTCAGACTTGGGGTTCAATGACAGAGTTTATTGTACAAGGAAATACCAGAGCTCTGAGGAGAGAAAGACACCAACAGCACAGACGTCAGCTGTGAGTCTTCTCTCGATTCTCGAGAAATTTTTATATATCTTGTGATACAGTAGGTCAGTGATGAGATTATTGTCTTTGTACATTACAGAATCATTGATAGTTTTGATACAGTCATGGTCAATTTCAGGGTAGACAATGTCAGTTTCAATGCTCTCACGGAATTCCATTGCTGTAGTAATGAGTGCTAATTGCTCTTCCTGAGAAGGACGATTACTGCAGCCCTGGCCATTAATATTCTGTATCGAGTCTGTATCAAACCATTAGCATTTCTATAAGAGGTGTTGGCTTGACCCAGACACTTTGACGGGCGGTGTTTGTTACTCATATGTATTCTCTCCCCACCCATCTTAAACTAATCAAGTGCATGCATTGTGCTGATATTCAGGTGGCCACAGGCAGTGTCTGTATCTGCTCTGCTGTTTCTCTCCATGTTGTGATCCGGCGGCCATTTTATGTGTCAAGTTAGCCAACTGATGGCTCAAAGGCCATCTTGCATGTCAGTGTGCCTGGTGTCACCCTGCCCTGTGCCATCTTCCTCCTCAGTTTCAAAACTCATTTTTTGATAGATAGACTGTAAATCCAAAGCAAAACCAGAAACTGAGAAAAGAAACTAGCCCTCCCAGTTTCAAAGGAAATTGAAGTCAGAAACCGAAACTTATGAGGAGACTTAATCTGGTTGAAAACATATAAAGCAACACAGGGTATTCAGAGCTCAGTGGAAGTTGATGAGTCCAGTGATGCAGTGCAGTCAAGCCAGAAATGACAGAAACTAATCCAGAAGCTAGAAATAAGCAAAGATATAGTTGTTGCAGTTGTTTAAATTATTTGAAGATTGGTGGATCTGGTCTGTCCACAACCACCCGATGAAGGAGCAGCGCTCAGAAAGCTAATGCTTCCAAATGAACCTGTTGGACTACAACCTGAGGTTGTGTGATTTTTAACTTTGTACACCCCAGTCCAACACCAGCACCTCCAAATCAGAGTATCCATGGAACATGAACTGGTTGTGTACATCTGTTACTGGGAATCAGATGAATTCCAAGAAGGAATTTCGGCATTCAGATCCTTTGTAAGGAAGATGGAGATTTGATGGACTTTGAGCTAACTTAAATGCTCAATAGACTACTGATTAAATATCTTATTTACATCAGTTTTGAGGTGTAATTTATGGTTCATAATCGACAACCATTTTAATTCCTGCTTAACTTATGTTGATTCCAGGTAGGAGAGTAAAGTACATTATCTTAGATGGTAATTATTGTTTGCTTTTTTTAAGTCTTGTCTTATTAAAAAAACTTTTGTTTTAAATCATTGAATGTTGGACTTCATTCTTTCAATAATTAACTTTTTTATAAAAAGAAATGGCGTTGGTCTCTATCAAGAGTATGAGATTACAGCACTATGTAATTTTGACTGGTTACAAATGTTTTACCATGAATATCAAGGCATATAGCTATGAAAACAGACTGCAGATTGGAGACTTGGGAGTTGTATGGAGCAATCAATTGCGCGAAGTACAATGGAGAGATTGCAGAACAATCGAAAGATCAAGGGTATAGATAAAAGATGGAGTCCTGAAATTGATACATCTTATTTTACTAAAATGACATTTTTCGCAAACTAGAGTTATTTGTCCTGTGAAACAGGGGTATGACATGTTGAAACAGACATCATAGAAGCGATTCACAGGAGGCTCCCAAGCACTGAGGATGTCACCGAGACAGGGGACGAAACGTCTGCAACACAAATTCCCAGCTCAGCGAACAGAACTACAACAACAGACCTCTCATTAGTTTACTGCAGTCAAGTTCATTGTAATTGCTCCTGCTTCCTCCTGACCTGCTGAATTCAATTGCACAGCAGCTCCCAGTTATTTTCTCGTACAATGAACCAAGACAAAGTTGGAAAACATTCACTCTCAATTAGCTATTATATAGGGAGTAAAATTACCGTCGCAAATGTCAGCCATTCACATTTCAAGAACTCTGTCATTGATAGAGAGATGTATATACAGTATACTGAGTTTATTAACAGTGATATTGTTCACATTGGTGAGAATAGACCATGGGGATACTGGCTACAATATGCTTATGCTTTTTTTGTGCTTCGTAACATATTCCATACATTCAAATGTTAATCAGGACAAAATGTACAAAGTGCTTTTTCTTAACCGTTGTTGGCCCACACGAATTCAGCTTTTCAAGCTCAATGCAAGATTACACATTGCCGCATGGAAATGTATCTTTATCTTAATTTGCTGGCAACAGTTTGCACTGAATTGTGGTTAACTTTAAAAAGTCCTCTGCTTCTGAGCCTGAAAGTTGTGGGTTTAATTCCAATTCCAGAAACATGACCCTAAAATGTAGGTAAACACTTAAGTGTGGAGATAGTGAGGACTACAGATGCTGGAGAGTCAGAGTGGAGCTGGAGAAAGCACAGTAGGTCAAGCAACATCAGAGGAAAAGACATTTCAGGTTCCAATGGAAACATCCATCAATCCAAAACTTAGCTGCTTGAGCTAATTAATGCATAGGAAAAGTCCTCGACAGTTTTCACTGGACAGTTAGTACATGGTTGTTTGGGAAAGATGAATGCAGCGCTGTAGGATTTAATTTCCAACACACCCCTGTGAAAAGGGCTAGGAAAGACAGTCTGTTGTCTACCTAACCTCCCTTCCCCCCTCTCCTCCATTCAAATCACTTCTGGCACAGCCAGGGACAGCCTTCCCACCCAAAATCAACTGGGGGTGAAAAGAGGTTTGCCTGGACATTGCCTGGATTGGAGTATACTACCTATAAGGACACATTGGACAAACTTGGATTGTTCTTGCTAGCGTGTTAGAGACTGAGAGGCGACCTGAAGTATATAAAATTAGGGTGGATAGTCAGTGTCCAATATGTTCCCCAAAACAGGAGTGTTGTGGTTTCATGTACTCATGGAGTTGGACTGAAATAATTTCAGCTCATTTTAGGCAGGCTAACAGCAAATGGACAAGAGAGGCTTTCATCCCATAAATACAGCCTGGATTTTCCACATAACAGACAACATAACAGAAGTTTAAACTCACTATCTGATCCTTGTCCATGTTCAATTTAAATAAGTTAAAGAGGAGAGAGATGATTGTTATTGTGGTGAAAACTGAGAAACAATTTCAACATTGTATAAAATGTTTTATACAAATGTTTCGTTTTGAATACTGTATATTGTTATTTGAGTTTTAATATGATTGTTCCTTTTATTAAAACACCGAGCATAAATATGGCTGGCTTTTGTTTCTTCAGTGGGAATAAAGTTGACACTGGAAGCAGCAAGATATTAATGCAGTACCTACAGCAAGGATAGTCAGAAGCATTTGGTCCTGAGACAATAATCTGGAGAATATATATAGCTACATCAATATTAAAATCTATCTCTTCTATTTCAGCAACACTGTCAGCTCCATTTTGATCTCTGCTAAAATAGTGAAAGAAGGAATTTCAGGTTTTTTTCTCAGCATACAGGATCTACCAAAAGAAGCAGTTCAGGGAGATCCAAAAGAAGTCAAAAGGGAAGAAACACATGACTTCTTGCAATAAACCAGGTGTTTTCTTGTGTACAAAACAATCTTGCCTTTCTATTGACTCTTTATCATGGGTAAAGGGCCAGGGACTCTCTGTTTGTAAACTATAGAGGGGCTTTTTTTTTGTCTTTTGTATGGACTCCATCATTAATCTTTATACTCACTGCAATTACAAACTCCACATACTCACTCAGGAAGTGGATGGCTGCATGGATAGGAAGAGGTTAATGGTATATGGGACAAATGCTAGCAAATGGGACTAGATTAATTTAAGATATCTGGTCAGCACGGACAAGTTGGACCGAAGGGTCTGTTTCCGTGCTTTATAACTCTATGACTCTAGAAGTGCCTTTATGCATTTGACTTGTCAAGTGCTTACCCATAGTCATGTGACCTCTGGCTTGAGTGCAAAAACCTCTTGATCTGTCATTTGGAACAGGAGTGTGAAATTGAGTGGATTTTATCTGTAAGAGAGCCAGCTGTTGTAACAAATAGCAAAACATAATTAGCATGTTGTTCTCCTATTTTGTACATGACATTAGACAATCGACGAGTCAGTGCAACTTTGAAAATTCTAGTGCCTGAACCCATAGATATGAGGGGAGGTTTGAGAAAGATTTGGAAATTCTACAAAATGATTAAATTGCCACAGAGTTACACAAAACAGCTGACTGCATCAGAGTAGTCATTAGTGTTCAGGAAAGGATGTTATAAGCTGTATTGCACCCTAGACCTCTTTGAGGATCTGAGAAGCCAGACTGGTGAAATTTTGGGGTCTTCAAAACTTACTTTGAACTTTCTACTACATTGTTTATGAACAAAACCTGTCAACAACAGAGCTCAAGAATAGGGAGAGAATGTGAGATCTGTAGCTAAATCTTATGAAATTGGATAATTGAAGGATCATGTGGTCAGAGATAGAAGCAAAAGGATCCTACCATGACATTATGTCTGCTGAGACATTTGTTCTCAAGAAATCTATTTATATGTATCGAGTTCTGATCATGAGCTGGAGAGTATTTATAAGAGAACAGACGTGGTTTTTGTATTGATTGGAACCAGGCTGACCTTGTTGACTACGAGGTTGTTAACTTGGGATAATCTGGAAAGCCCTGGCTGACCAATACAACCAGCAGATTAGAATCTCCTCAGTTGAGGCGACTGACTCAGAGCTGGCTGGCCACATCCAGTTTACTGTGCATTAAGTAATTAAAGGGTGACTTGGTGACAGGATGTTGGCCACTGTGCTGTATTCTCAGTTTTGCACTATGCTGAGAGGCAATGCAAGCTTTACAAGTACAAAAAAAACGTGAAGAAAAGAAAGAAATATAAATAGAAAAGCCAGCATAAAGATCAGAATGTAAATACTTCTGAGGACAGCACTGGAAAGAAAATTAAACATGATGGAGCCAGATACAATTACAACACTTCAAAGGCATCTGAAGGAGTACACGAATAGAAAGGGTTTAGAGGGATATGAGATAAATGGTGGCAAATGGGTTTAGATCAGTTTGTGATATCTGGTTGTCATGGATGAGTGGATCAAAGTGTCTGTTCCCATGCTGTGTGACTCTATGACTCTATGATTCTATGTTCAGCCTGCAGGAAACAGTGCTTTAACTGCAAGAAGATGAATCACTCTGTATGCAAGTGTTTCGATGGAAGGAAGAAAAGCAAGCTTAAACAAATAATTGCTGGAAAGAAGTTCGTTGTTGAGTCTTAATTGCCTCCTAAACTGGCCGAGTAAGCCACTCAGGTCAAGGGCAATTAGGTATGGACAACAGGTTCTGGCCTTGCCAATTGTGTCCATATCCCATGAAAGGATAAACAAAAAATATCCTGGAAAATTGTAAGGTTTTTTTCACATGTCTTGAATATCAGGCAAATATCAGCTTGATTACCTTAAAGCTTCAAGAATACCCTTGTTGCTGTAAGAGTATTGAACATACAGGATGAAATTGACATTTCAGGCAAAAAGCCCTTCATCAGGAACCCTCGAATGCTGCCTGACCTGCTGTGCTTTTCCAGTACCACTCTAATCTTGACTCTGATCTGCAGCATCTGCAGTCCTCACTTTCACCTGTACAGGCTGAAATGTTCGCCCAAGATGGCACCTTGTATAAAGGAACTAGAGTCATTATCCCTAAAGAAATATAAAAAACGATTAAATGCATCCATTCAAAAAAAAATCAAGAAAGAAATTGCTGGTGAAACCTAGCAGGTCTGGCAACAGCTTTGGGAAGAAAACAGAGTTAATATTTCAAGTCGTGATGAAGAGTCACATTTATGCAGTAAATGGAAGAAACTATAAAGTAAAGTAGTGTCATCTTAGAGAGGGATCTAGACGTAGAGATCCACAGTTCCATGAAAGTGGCAACATAAGTGGATAACATGGTCAAGAAGGCATATGGCATGCTTACTTTCACTGGTCGGGGCACTGAATATAAATATTTGCTATTTTACAGGTGTATAGAAATTTAATTAGACCACATTTGGAATATTGTGTACTGTGCTGGTAGCCACACTCCCAGAAGGACATGAAGGCTTTGCGGGGGGGGGGGGCGGTATAGAAAAGGTTTACCAAGATATTGCCTGGTTTGGAGGATATTAGCTATGTGGAGAGATTGGACAAACTTGCTTTGTTTTCACTTCAACTTGCAGGATAAGGGGCAACCTGATAAACATTCACCTAATTATGAGAAACATGGATAAAATAGAAAGTTATAGCCCTTTTCCCAGCCTAGAAATGACAATTACTAAGGAACATAGAATTAAGGTAGAAGGGAGTAAGTTTAACAGAAATGTGAGGGCAAGTTTTTGACATAGAGGGTGGTAAGTGCTAGAGTGTGCTGCCAGAGGAAGTAATGTAGGCAGACACAATAACAACATTTAAGAGACATCTTGCCAATATATGAAAAGGCAGGGAATAGAGGTATATGGATTGCATAGATACAAAAGGTTTTTAGACAAAGGCATCATGTGTTGGCATGGGCTTGGTGGGCCGAAGAGCCAGTTCCTGTGCTATACTGTTCTTTCTTTGTTCTTTGTAAGACATCTAAGATTAGGATGAAGAGAAATTTCATCATCCAGAGAGTGGTGAGCCTATTGAAATTTCTGTCACAGCAAGTGGTTGAGGCCTACACATTGGATGGTTTCAAAAAGGAGATAGACATAGTCCTCAGGGCTAACGGGGTCAAAAGGTATGAGGCAAAACGGCGAACAAGGTACTGAGTTGGATGATCAACCATGATCAGATTGAATGACAGAGAGGACTAGAGGGGCTGAATGGCCTATCACCACTCCTATTTTCTATGTTCCCAAATGTCTGGGAGTTAGATCAGATGATGTCACAGAGTCATAGAAAAGGACAGCATGGAAACCTTCAGTCCAACTCATCCATGCTGACAAGATATCTCAAATTAATATAATCCCATTTGTAAGCACTTGGCCCATGTCCCTTTCAAATCCTTCCTATTCATATACCCATCCAGATACCTTTCAAGTGTAGTAATTGTACCAGCCTCCACCACTTCCTCTGGCAACTCATTCCATACATGCACCACACTCTGCGTGAAAAAAGTTGCCCTTTATGTCCCTTTTAAATCTTTCTCCTCTCACCCTAAACCTATGCTTTCTAATTCCGGACTCTCCCACTCCAGGGAAAATACCTTGTCCATTTATCTTATCCATGCCCCTCATGATTTTATAAACTTCTATAAGGTCAGTCCTCAGCTTCCAATGTTCCAGAGAAAACAGCCCCAGTCTATTCAGCCTCTCCCTAAAGTTCAAATCCTCCAACCCTGGCAACATCCTTGAAAAACTTTTATGAACTCTTTCAAGTTTCACAACATCCTTCCTACAGGAGGGAGACCAGAACTCACTACCATTGGCATTTTTTTGCCTTGCCGAGGCAGGAGACTGGAAAATAAGCCCAGTAGTCCCAGTGTCATCACAAAAGTTAAAAAAAATTGAAGAATTGCCAATGGACCTGTCCTTTAGACTCCGTTTGACAGAAACGATTGACCAGTTTTCTGTATTTAATAACTATTGATTACAGGTGAATAGAATCTAATTACAGGTAAACAATTGCAGTCTATGGGTGTATAACACATCCGATGCTGTAATGATTCTTGTGCTCATCAGCTGGGGCAGCACAGTGGCTCAGTGGTTAGCACTGCTACCTTACACCAGGGACCTGGGTTCAATTCCAGCCTTGGGTGACTGTCTGTGTGGAGTTTGCACATTCTCCTTGTGTCTATGTGGGTTTCCTCCCATGGTCTAAAACTGTGTAGGTTAGGTGAATTGGCCATGCTAAATTGTCCATAGTGTTCAGGGATGTGTCAGTTAGGTGCATTAGTCAGGGTCTAGGTGGAATACTCTTCCTGGGGGTGGTGTGGGCATTTTTGGCCGATAGGCCTGTTTCCTCACTGTAGAAATTCTAATTCAGAACACTACTTCATGGTCTTCCTTGTCTAGATGCTTTCAATGGTTTGCAGGAGGCATGTGGTGGCTGGTTCATATTTATATAAGGGTCTTTGTTTTATTAATTAAGAGTTGAGGTGTATAACAACTGCTGAAAAAAGAAATGACTGTTTTTCTTCAGACTTAAGAAAGTGTTAACTGCAGTGAACAGAGAAAACTCCTGAGCTGGAAGAGATTAGATGGCTTCTGAATATTTTGTTCACAGCCCCATATCATTCAGACCTAGTCACACAGTTGTTGTAGGCAGAAGATCTTTGTCATTAATAACTGAACACTAATCCACAGTCCAATCAGCTACATTAAATTAGATTAGATTAGATTACTTACAGTGTAGAAACAAGCCCTTCGGCCCAACAAGTCCACACCGACCCGCCGAAGCGCAACTCACCCATACCCCTACATTTACCCCTTACCCAACACTATGGGCAATTTAGCATGGCCAATTCACCTAACCTGCACATCTTTGGACTGTGGGAGGAAACCGGAGCACCCGGAGGAAACCCACACAGACACGGGGAGAACATATTACTGGCTAAATCTCCACTTGTACACACCTTTGTGGCTGTAGTCTGCCTGCACCTTCTCCCACCACTCCTTGATCCAGTGAATGTCATGCTACATGTTTTCAAACTGCATGCAAGAATAATTCTGCAATTGTTAGGTTTTAAGACATTTCATTTCCCATTTCAGTCCCCATTCAAAACTACAGTGAAAAAAAAACATGGTCTTTACAGATTGTGAAGTGTCTGAAACACAATTTATTTGGCCTGGTGATCCTGACATTGCAATAAATGACAACAGCTCTCAGTTCATGAGTGTAAGATTCAGGTGTTTTGTGAATGGTTACAACATGCAACTCTACTAATTTCCACATGATACCCAGGCAATTGGAAAGGGAAGACAGCAGTGAAAATGACCAAAGGGATAATCATAAAGTTAACTAGATGTAGCACAGGTATGTACACATACAAAAGAACTGGTAATTAGTCCACCAACTAATGACATTACACAAGTAAGCTTCTCTTCCAATTACTAACAAAACAGATGAAGCAAAAAATATTAACTGATGTAAGTGATGAAATACAACAAGCTAAATTTCACCCTGATATAACTGCCAAATCATTGGCAGAGTTGAAAGGTGGAGAGCTGGTCAGAACTCTAACCCTAATCCTAACTTTAACACAAGCCCTAACCCTAACCTCAATCCTAAATCTAACACTAATCCTAACACTAACCCTAACTCTAACCCTAACCCTAATTCTAACCCTAACCCTAATTCTAAGCCTAACCCTAACACTAACTCTAACTCTAATGCTAACCCTAAAACTAATCCTAACCTCAAACCCTAACTCTAACCTAACACTCAGCATAACACTATACTCTAACAATAACCCTAACCCTAACTCTAATACTAACTCTAAACCAAACTCTAACCTGAACTTTAACCCGAACAAATTCTAACCCAAACTCTAACCCTAACTAACTCTAACCTGAACTCTAACCCAAACTCTAAACTGAACACTAACCCTTTTGCAAACATTCAATGTTCTCAACAAAAGTCAGTCCACTTGACAACTTTCAACCTAGATCATACGCCATGGCAGTGAATGACTAGATATATCACCGACATAGATTAAAGTGGTGCTGGAAAGGCACAGCTGGTCAGGCAGCATCTGAGGAGCAGGAAAATCAATGTTTCATGCAAAGCCCTTCATCGGGAATGAAAGCAGTGAGTCTCTGGAGTAGAGAGATAAATGGGAGGGGGTGGGGCTGCGGAGAAAGTAGTCAAGAGTACAATAGGTGGATGGAGGTGGGGGTAAAGGTGATAGGTCAGAGAGAAGGGTGGAGCCGATAGGTGGGAATGAAGATTGGCAGGTAGGACAGGTCATGAGGATGGTGCTGAGCTGGAAGGTTGGAAAGGAGGTAAGGTGGAGGGAGGGGAAATGAGGAAACTGGTGAAGTCCACCTTGATGCCCTGGCATGGAAGATGAGGCGTTCTTCCTTCAGGTGTTGGGTGGTGAGAGAGTGACGCTGGAGGAGGCCCAGGACCTGCATGTCCTCAGCAGAGTGGGGGGGGAGTTGAAATGCTGGGCCACGATGCGGTGGGGTTGATTGGTGTAAGTGTCCCGGAGATGTTCCCTAAAGCCCTCTGCAAGGAGGCATCCAGTTTCCCCAGTGTAAAGGAGAGCAAGGATACAATGAATGACATTGGTGGATGTACAGATGAAAATTTGATGGATGTGGAAGGCTCCTTTGGGGCCTTGGATGGTGGTGAGGGAGGAGGTGTGGGTTCTGTCCTCACCTCCCACCCTACCAACCTCCGCATAAACTGCATCATCCGCCAAGATTTCCGTCACTTCCAAATGGACCCCACCACCAGAGATATATTTCCTTCCCCACTCCTTTCCGCTTTCCGCAAAGACCGTTCCCTCCATGACTACCTGATCAGGTCCACGCCCTCCAACAACCCACCATCCTATCCTGGCACCTTCCCCTGCCACTGCAGGAATTGTAAAACTTGAGCCCAAACCTCCTCCCTCACTTGCATGCAAAGCCCCAAAAAGCCTTCCACATCCATCATAGTTTCACCTGCACGTCCACCAATGTCATTTATTGTATCCGTTGCTCCATGTGAGGTCTCTTTTACACTGGGGAGACTGGACGCCTTCTTGCAGAGTGCTTTAGGGAACATCTCCAGGACTCCCACATTAATCAACCCCACCGCCCTGTGGCCCAACAGTTTAACTCCCCCTTCCCCTCTGCCGAGGATATGCAGGTCCTGGGCATCCTCCACCGCCACACCCTCATCACCCGATGCCTGGAAGAAGAATGCATAATCTTCAGCCATGGAACACTTCAACCCCAGGGCATCAATGTGGACTTCACCAATTTCCTCATTTCCCGTCCCCCACCTTACCCCAGTACCAACCTTCCAGCTCAGCACTTTCCTTATGACCTGTCCTACCTTCCAAACTTCATTCCCACCTATCCACCTATCCACTCCACTCTCCTCTCTGACCTATCACCTTTACCCCACCTCCATCCACCTATTATACTCTTGGCTACTTTCTCCCCAGCCCCACCCCCCCCTCCCATTTATTTCTCCACCCCGAGGGTCCCTGCCTTCATTCCTGATAAAGGGCTTTTGCCCGAAACATCGATTTTCCTGCTCCTCGTATGCTGCCTGACCAGCTGTGCTTTTCCAGCACCGCTCTAATCTAGACCCTGATCTCCAGCATCTGCAGTTCTCACTTTTGTCTAGTATTACAGACATATATGTGTATTTGGAGAAGCTGTTCATCACAGCAGACAGCAGATGAGGAAGATGTGATTTTACCAACCAACTGTGTGCGACACAGTGGCACAGTGGTTAGCACTGCTGCCTCACAGCGCCAGAGATCCGCGTTCAATTCCTGCCTCAGCAACTCTCTGTGTGGAGTTTGCACATTCTCTGTGCGGGTTTGCTCCAGTTTCCTCCCACAATCCAAAAATGTGCAGGTTAGGTGAATTGGCCATGCTAAATTGCCCATAGCATTAGGTGAAGGGGTAAATGTAGGTGAATGGATCTGGGTGAGTTGCAGGTTAGTGTCGACTTGTTGGGCCGAAAGGCCTGTCTCCTCACTGTAAGTAATCTAATCAAAAAGTGCTGAGTGAGAATCTTTTCTAGAGATCAACACTCCCCCAGCAGATCAACAGCAGCAGTTACCACAGCAGCCACAAAACATCAAGACAGCAACACTCCCTGGAGAACCAATATCACTTCAGAGCTGAGCTGATACCAACACAGCCATTAACAATGCATACATGTACCATTAGATAGTCAGAGTGCTTTAAAGGTTATGGATGCATTGCAGTTGTAGGAGCAGATGGAGGTGGAGCACATTAGAATGAGCAATCCGTTTTCTGTACACACATGATGATTTACATGTATGTATCAGACTTGCATTTGATAATGTATGGAGATTGGTGTTTGTTGCACAAAGAGGGACTATTGGCCTTTGTGCACTGTGACTTCTCATTGATAGGCTCACCCATGGTAAGGAGAGCTACCATCATCTTTTGTGTATAAAGACATGCAACAGCGAACATCCTGCACATCCAGACTCTGGACTCACACCAACCCATATCGCAAAATAAGAAAATGATCTGGTTTTCAATACAATGTTGGTCTGTGGAAACTAGCTACGTAACATTCATACCTGTAATTCAATATAAATAGTTTATTGGCTGTGAAGTGTTTTGAGATGTCTACCGGCACATAACACATGCTATATTTATGCAAGCCTTTTTTTTTACTATATTTCACACTTCGCTCACACTTTTCTCCACAGCAATAACACTCCTCAGTTTCTTTTCCTTCATTCACAAGATATGAGTCTCACTTGTGTGGACAACATTTATTGCACATCCCAAATTGCCCTTGAGAAGGATTTTGGGGATTTCAGCTATTTCAGAAGGCAGTGAGGAGTCAACTAGATCGGGGTCTGGAGTCACATGCAGGACCGACCCAGTAAAAACATGGATTTTCTTCCTCAGTGGCTACTATTAAAGAGAATGGCTTTTTAAAAACCCAATTATATTTCATTCCCACCACTTCTGTTAGATTTGAACTTGTGTTGGGATCATTGTCCCAAGCTTCTGGATTTTTCACCTAGTAAGAGAACCTCTGTGCAGCAGTTCTCTACTCACACCAAGCTATCCATTTACAACATTCAAAATCCCCTCATGCACAACATCTGACACTGTACGTGACTGGTATGGATAAGGTGCTACCACTCTAATATCAGCACACACCATTGTTCAACCAAAATACAAGTTCATATAATCAAACTTGACATTTACAAAAGAATACAAAATTCAAATTAATAAAATTGCACGTTAGTAGTTATTATGTTTTTCATTCACAAGAGGTCAGTTTTTAGTTACTAGGGATTAATAGCCTAGATAAACTGAATTTATAAACATGATTAATTCTAATGTTATCTAAGTAATTTTATCTACCCAGGTAAAACAATGAATGAATTGTGAATTTATGATTCAGCAGTTTGTCATTAGTGTCGCCTTGTCACAGACTGTTGGGTAGAGACATTGGCAAAATCAATGGAAAAGATTGGTGAATGTAAGAAAAGGTTGAGTCCAGTGTAAGTCACGTTTCCACATCATTTGTGCCATTTTATAACTGCTAGGCTGGAAGCTGGCATTGACAACAAAATTGGCCAAGAATTTATCGCCATGACAGGTTTCTGACAAATAGAGCCCTTAGAGGAGCTCTTATGATTAAACTATTTTTTTCAGGCAAAAGACATCAGGGACAACTTTTAACAGTTTTAAAATATTAGTAATTAATCAATTTAGAGAAGAACCATGTTTTCTGGACCAGTGAAACAGGTAAATGATTGTGTATTGTTTGATTAAAATTAATTTTCCATCATTTAAAATCAGGTTCCTCACAGATTATTAAAAATGCTTATTTTTTGTGACAAATACAATTTCAGCTGTATTAATAAATCTCAACCAGGCCACCCACCTTTAGCATAAAAATTGATACATTTTATATCAGAAGGAAAAGTAAACAAATAAATATATTCTAAAATCTTGCTCTATTTTACTAGTTCATGAGAAACTTTAGGTCTGAAGTTGGCCCATGTGATTCTTTAGGCACAGGAATTGCAATTTATTACTTCTCTCTGCCTATTTTCTTCATATTTACCAGCTTATGTACGAGTAAGACTTGTGTTTTTGACTGCCTGTGTATTCAGCAAAGGGCCAACCAGCATTCACAGACAGCACATGAGCCTAATCTTCTGAATACAGTCTGTTCTGTGCAAACATTTGAATTAGGAGCAGGAGACGGCCATTAAGCTCCTTAAGCTTTCTCCACTATTTCTCCACAACAAAATCATGGCTAAGGGTATCCTCAGCTACCATTGTCCTTTATAAAAGGAAGGTGTACAGAATCACAGGAAGCTGTGATAGAATATCAGTGCCACATTGATTTCTGCTTTAGGATGTTCTCAAGAGTTACTGCTAGAAGAGGTTGAGAACTTATGGTCAGGGAGGTTAACTCCCAGAGTAACTCCTGAAGTCTGGCTCCAAGTATCCTGGCACCAGTGCCACAAAGGTCTCATGCAAGTACGCGAGGTGAGTGAATGAATACTTTAACCACTACAGCACCCAATGCACAAGCTGTTCAATTGCACCACAACTCCAATATTCACCTAGCACACCCCCACCCCTCGCAGGGCTGTGTCCTTAGTCCAACAGTCCACTGTTGTTCATTCTGCTGACACATGACAGCGCAGTGATACACAGGTTGAATCACATCATCAAGTTCACTGATGATACAACTGTAATGGGTCTCATCAGCACAGAGACGAGGTGCAGCAGCTAACAGACTGGTGCAGAGCCAACAACCTGTCTCTGAGTATGGACAAGGCAAAAGAGATGGTTGTTGACTTCAGAAGGGCCCGAGCGACCACTCTCCACTGCTCATCCTTTCATCGAGCATGATGAGCAATCACTATTAGTGATGTGACCACAGATCATTTGCTTCCCATCCAACCATTCTTTCACTTCACCAAACCCTCCTTGATTTCTTGCTTTCAGATACCCAGAGACTGTCCAGTAACAAAAGACCAAGGAGACAGAGATAGGACAATGGCACTGATGATAAGGCCCCATCAATCATCCCAGAACTCACAGTCACATGCTTGGATCCTGGCACTGTGCATATCTTAGAATCTGCGGTCCAATTAGAATTAACATACAGTGGGTCACCGAGGAGGAGTGACCACAGCCAGGTCAGGGAGAATTAGGATAATTTCATTAGAGGGTGAGATTTGAGACAACTTCTGGTGCAGAAGGATTAGAATGTAAGCTCAGAGCAATAATAGCCAGATGAATATATGTCAAGATGCAGGGTGCGATGGCTAACTTGCCAGGCAGCTTGCTACCACTAATAAGGCCATGGAGGAATCCATTTCCAAGTCGGTAGAGACCATTGCACAGAATGTACCTTTTTCATAGACACTGTTCCATGGCAAAACATGCAGTTCAATAAGACCAGGGATTTGGTCAACTCTGCTTTCTTATACATGAGCCCTCCCCTCCACCCCACCCCACCTCTCCCCCCAACACCCACCAAAGCCTTTACTCCCCTATCAATCACAAATCTGTCTTCAATATATTCAATGATTAAACCTCCATTGTTTTCCAGCAAAAAAAAAACTGACCCTGTAATAAGAAAGATTTCTCCTCAACTCAGTCTGAAATCAGAGAGCCCTCATATTTAATTAGTGTTCTCTCCTTATAGACTCCCCCAGCAAGGGGAAACATCCCTCAGCTTCCATTGTGTGAAATCCTCTCTAAATCTTATATGGTTTTAACAAAATGTGGCTGCCTCCAACTCCCATTCTATTAAACTTCAGTGGGTATAGCCATTTAGTCATTTTTTTGTTATAAGATCATCCCTTCATGCAAGGAGCCAGCTGAGTGAATCTTCTCTGACCTGCTTCCAATATATTTATATCCTTTCATTGTTGGGAGAGCAAAACTGTGCATTATACTCCAGATGTGGTCTCACTTATGCAACGTACAGCTGCAGAAACATTTCGCTGATTTTATATTCAGCTCCCTTGCAACAAATCCACACAAAAACATTTGCCTTCTTAATCACTTGCTGTGCCTGCATGTCAACGTTTTAAATTCATGTACAGAAAACCCAGATTCCTCTGTATCATCAAGCCCTTCAGTTTTTTTCTGATCAGATTATATACTGCTTTTCTATTATTCCTGCCAAAGAGAACAAGCCTCACATTTCCCTATATTACGCCGTCTTTTTTGCAGACTCGTTTTGCATTATAAATCCTTTGTGAACTCGACACCTGCTCCCACAGCTTATTTTGCTAACCAACAGCAAATTCAGCTACCATACATTTGGCAACTTCATCCAAGTAATGATGTAGATTGAAAACAGTTGTAGCCCCAACACTGATGCCTGTGCGACTGCATTAATTACAGCTTACCAAGCCAAAAATGACCAATTTAGCCCTACCCTGACTTTTCTGTCCATACAGTAATCTTTTTCATGATGAGCTCTTGTTTTGTGCAACCGCCCTGGATATCATATCTTATTGAAAGTTTTTGAAAGTCCAAGTACATCACATCTACGGGTTCTCCTTTATCACCTGTGCTTTTTATTTTTTTAAATAGCTCTAATAGGTTAGTCAAAAAAGTAGTTTTTATTTATTCACTCAAAGATGTGGATGGATCTGACTAGGTTAGCATTTATTGCCATACTTATTCCTATTTCCTTTTCACACAACCACATTGAATCTGCCTGATTTTATGATGATTTTTTAAGTGTCCTTCTATAATTTCTTTCTCCATAGATCAAAGCATTTTGCCTATGAAAGATACTACACAAACTGATTCCTGCTTTCTGCTTCCCACCTTTCTTCATTCAACATCAGTGGTTTTCCAATCTGCTGACGTCTTTCCAGAATCTGGCGATTTTTGGAAGATTCCAACCAACTATTTCTCCAGCGGTATCTTTTGGAATCATGTGATGTAAGCTGCCAGAGGACCTGTCAACTTAAGTTCTACTCTATTTCCACTTCCTCATCTCTAATTCTAGTGATTGTTTTTCTGTTCCTCCCTCCTTTTTCCCCATGTCCTGACCCACAAGTATGGCACTTTCTGGAATTTATTGCTATCAAGACTAGTAGGCAGATAAATGAATTTATGGAAACTTACTGCTTTAATATCCAGAAGTAAATCAGTCAACCCTTGTTAATAATTGTCACTGTTTACATAGATCCTGCTAAATGGCAAGAACACAACAACCTACAAGATGCAAAAGATTAAGCTGTTAAATATAGTAAAATAATTCATTCAATGTCTGAAGGACATTAACACTAAAACAAAATACTGTAGATACTAGAAATTGAAAACAAGAACAAATAAAATTCTGGGAAAGCTCAGCGAGAAACCAAGTTAATATTACAGGTTAATGACCTTTCATCAGAACTCTGGCAGGTCGTTAACCCGAAACATTAACCCTGTTTCTCTCCACAGATCATTAGATTCCCCACAGTGTGGAAACAGATCCTTCAGCCCAACCAGTCCACACCGACCCTCCAAAGAGTAGCCCTCCCGGACTCATTTCCCTCTGACTGATGCACCTAACACAACAGCACAGCCAATTCACCTGATCTGCATATATTTGGACTGTGGGAGGAAACCAGAGCAGACATGGGGAAAATGTACAAACTCCACACAGACAGTTGCCCAAGGCTGGAGTTGAACCTGGGACCCTGGTGCTGTGAAGCAGCAGTGCTAACCACTGAGCCACTGATGCTGTGATTGAGTTACTGAGCCTTTCCCGCAGTTTTTTTTTGTTCTTGTGCCTGAAGGACATTGCTAGGTCTAGTTCTTATCTTTTAGTTCACAATTAATGTATTTGCATGAATTTGAGTTTAGTGCTGTTTCAATGTCTTCATCAGCTTAGGTTTAACATCTATGTTAAAATGCCGCTTACTTGCGGAACGCTTCAGAGAACACCTCTGGGCCGCCCGAACCAACCAACCCAATCACCCTGTGGCTCAACACTTTAACTCCCCTCCCACTCCACCGAGGACATGCAGGTCCTTGGACTCCTCCACCGGCAGAACACAACTACACGACGGCTGGAGGAGGAGCGCCTCATCTTCCGCCTGGGAACCCTCCAACCACAAGGTATGAATTCAGATTTCTCCAGTTTCCTCATTTCCCCTCCCCCCACCTTGTCTCAGTCGGTTCCCTCAACTCAGCACCGCCCTCCTAACCTGCAATCCTCTTCCTGACCTCTCCGCCCCCACCCCACTCCGGCCTATCACCCTCACCTTGACCTCCTTCCACCTATCCCACCTCCATCGCCCCTCCCCCTAGTCCCTCCTCCCTACCTTTTATCTCAGCCTGCTTGGCTCTCTCTCTCTTATTCCTGATGAAGGGCTTATGCTCGAAACGTCGAACTCTCTATTCCTGAGATGCTGCCTGGCCTGCTGTGCTTTGACCAGCAACACATTTGCAGCTATGTTAAAATATTACCTTACCAAAGTTTCAAGATGACAACTGATAGGTTTATATACAGGTAAAAGCTTTTGAGACAAAATATCAAACTATGCAGTAAAATCTGCAGTGAACACAAGTGTTAAAGAAGTAGACAAGGGCACCCAACATTACCACATAATTTAAAGCATGCCCGAAATTCCAAGAGCTCAAAACAACGTAAGGAAGCAATCCATAAGAAAGATGGAGAACCATTAAATACCAACTTGAAATGACCAGGTAACTGTTGAATTTCATGAAACTTAATTTGTTGCACAATTCAGTGTTGATCTATTCTCATTTTATGGAATGATACTATTTACTGATACATGTCAGAGACAAACATGAGAATTTCCATCACTGAATAAAGCATGTATTTATTTTATCAGAAAATAAATTATGGCGGCATGGTGGCACAGTGGTTAGCGCTGCTGCCTCACAGCGCCTGTAGACCCGGGTTCAATTCCCGACTCAGGCGACTGACTGTGTGGAGTTTGCACGTTCTCCCTGTGTCTGCGTGGGTTTCCTCCGGGTGCTCCGGTTTCCTCCCACAGTCCAAAGATGTGTGGGTCAGGTGACTTGGCCAAGCTAAATTGCCCGTAGTGTTAGGTAAGGGATAAATGTAGGGGTATGGGTGGGTTGCGCTTTGGCGGGTTGGTGTGGACTTGTTGGGCCAAAGGGCCTGTTTCCACACTGTAAGTCTAATCTAAATCTTGATTTTTGGGTTATGTATCTTATATGTATTTTGCATTATGGGAGTAATTTGCATTGCAGTCCCAATGCTGCTTTGTTTTCAAGATTCACCTTTCCCTATGAACTGAAGTCAGCTCATTAGTTTACTTTGATGACTCTACCAGGACATGATGCCTGAATTTCTTGGCCCACTAAATTCAGATGATTAGTTTTCCCTCTGCGAAAATCTCTTAGAGATTTGCTGGATGTTCTACTTCAGGGAACCAGGTATAACAGCTTTGAACTGGAGCCAAGATTTCCACATATTTATAAAGTTTAGTAACAGACACACACAGCACAAGCATTTATCTCCTAACATATTCTCCATGGTTTGTTCCAGTTTATTGGAGCACAAGTGAATTCCCACATACACTTACTGACAATTAACATCAGATGCCCTTAAAGATTAATTTAATATTAAAATGAAGATTTATTTGATTTATACCAAAAATGGCATATAACCTGATTCAATGATCAAGGAAGGTATCTGCATGAATTGAGGGTGTGTGATGTATCAACGACGTTTCTCCTCTAGATCAACGTAGGTAAAGATGAATGTTGATAAGCGAAAAACAGTGAATTTGTCTGGAAAAGATTCTTTCTTTAGTCCCTTCTGAAAACTTAATACATAAAAGGGGCAATGAATTGAGCATCATTTGTAAAATATAGAGGCATCCTAATTTTCTTCAATTATAACACGCTTCTCATGTTGGCGATTATATCGATCAAGTATGAAACACTGAGCATCGGGTTACTGTATAGAGGTTTATAAAATCATGAGCGACATGGATAGGGTGGGGGTCCAGAACTAGAGGGCATTGGTCTAGGATGTGAGGGAAAAGATTTAAAAGGGACCTAAGGGCAACTTTTTCACCCAGAGGGTGGTGCGTGTATGGAATGAGCTGCCAGAAGAAGTAATGGAGGCTGGCACAACTGCAACATTTAAGAGGCATCTATATAGGTATATGAATAAGAAAACTTTCAAGGGATATAGGCCAAGTGTTGACAAATGGGACTAGATTAGGTTAGGACATCAGGTCGGCGTGGATGAGCTGGACTGAAGGGTCTATTTCCGTGCCGTACATCTCTGACTCGATGGCTCTAAGTATGACGGAAAATCATTGCTAACAGCTACATGTTCACAAATGGTGGCACTGGAAGTAGAACTTAATTTCTCTTTAAACCTTCTTTGTGCTTTTGTATCTCTTTGCTCCACATCACAGATGGTGCTTGTTGCAGATAGACAGGGGAGGATTCTGCAAAATGCAATCATTGACTCTTTATGAGGTGAGTGCAATTGATACTGTGAACTTTGAATGAACAGTGGAGTGGCAGATGGACAGACAGCAGAACCTCATTCAGGCACATACCTACTATTGATCGCTGTTCATCATTCATGCATTTGCTCACATCTGTAATTGCTTGCCAATGCACACTTCTGCCATACACATTTGTATTTCAAGGGGTCTTTATGCTGAAGAAAGTAATGCAAATTGAATGTGACCCCTTATGCTCTAAGTGCCCAAGAAGTGAAAGCAGGAGAATCAAATGTCGCACCAAGCTAGTGTTACTGACTCCTTCAGTGACAAGACCCAACACAAATGCTTTTGTTATACAAGAGGGTAATTTGTTCACAAGAGCCTGCAGGAAACGTTCAGTGAAGCAGCCAACCTGAATAGCAGGAGAAAGCCAATTTGGAAAGGCAGGATAACACAATCTGTAAATTGAGCCAATCTCACTCATCTGTGTTTAGTGAATCCTATCTCACTCAATCTTTCCTGAGACATTTAATCATAAACTGTTTTGGTGAATTATGCTACGCTTTCTTTACAGTTTGGAACTGCAAGAGTCTGAACTCAAGTTTGTGCAGGGCGACGGGAGGCCCCTGACAGAATGAATGTGAATTCTTGAGTTCCCACTGTAGCACAGCACACATTTGCAGAGGTGCCAAGCCCAGGCTCTTTGTTGTTTTCTCAAATATGCTTTGAATGATATAACTGAGACCATCAGCTCTAAGTTACAGCAGTTTGCCTCTTTGACATGAGCATGTTGGCGAATCCTTTTGAGATGTGCAGTGCTTCAACTACTTCAACAGCTGATCAGAGATCTGCTCCCATACACATCTTACACAATGCTGAGGGACTGTTTGTGGCACAGTGCCAGATGGAGATGTTCCTCAAAGCAATGCTATGCTCCGAACACCCTGATTTCTCATTTGAATGCGACCTTTGAGTTGACAGTCATCCAGATCCAGCATGTTGCTTCATTCATAACTATTGCGTCTTCACTTTCCCAAGGGTTATGTAATGTGCTACTAATAACTGAAACTGAAACCAAATAGGAGGCGGTCGGTATTTCACGAGACATTGTAATAAATCTGAAGTGGAGACAGACCTCACGCTGCAGAAAGTAGCGCAGACCCTAAAACCCAGGGGCCTTGGTATCTAAAGGAAGAATTGGTCCCGCATTACGGAATATGAAGTGAGCTTGTATTGATGACAACTACATCACACACACAACTCAAGCAGTCATTCTGAAAGCATTACAGCAGTAGGTGTTGAATCTTGACAATGAAAGACATCACCTGGCATTAAAATGAAACAACAATCCTGTGAAACAGTTTGGTGGTCAGTATTCGATTGGCACACACAAGAATTCATTAGAAACTGTATATCATGTATAGTCAGTGAAATATCTCTTAAATCATAGCCCACATCTCACCATCTGACCCCATGATCAACAAAACCATGGCACGACTCCAATGCATAGCTTGTTCCTGTAGGTGGCATCGGACTGGAAAAGATTAATTTGTGATGTGACATGCGCCTTTTCTCTTGGTCTTTGCCTCTTTTGTGAGAGACAAAATGGCAAAAACCAAGAGAAAAATTTGAAAAGGTGAACTTTTTAAATATAGAAAATCATTTTCTTTCATTGACCTTCCCACCCCCCCCCCCCCTCCTTTTTAGATTAGATTCCATAAAGTGTGGAAACAGGCCCCTCAAGTCGACACCAACCCTCCAAAGAGCAACCCACCAGGCCCATTCCGCTACATTTACCCCTGACTAATCCACCTAACAGTATGGGCAATTTAGAATGGCCAATTCACTTGACCTGCACATCTTTGGATTGTGGGAGGAAACCAGAGCACCCGGAGGAAACCCACGCAGACACGGGGAGAATGTGCAAACTCCACACAGACAGTTACCCGAGGTGGGAATTGAATGTGGATCGTTAGCGCTGTGAGGCTGCAGTGCTGACCACTGAGCCACCGTGCCACTCTTTTGGCCTAAGAGCTTTTTCTTTTCTTGGGATTGTTCTCTCAAAACTTTTAAAAGTTCTTTTCCTTTAAAGCAAAGCTATCCCAGGTCCCTTGTAAACTGCCAGTTCTTTTCGAAAGCAAGAGACAGGCAAAGTGTTCAGTATTGGTTTGATCAAATTTGTCAAACACGTATTCCCTTTAGCATTTCCAAGCTAACTATCCCTGATTTTGCCTAACATATGACGATCGGCTGAGGATCCTGGAATTGTATTCATTAGAGTTTAGAAGGTTGAAGGGAGAGCTAAGAGAAACTTACAAGATAATGCGTGGCTTAGAAAGGGTGAATGCTGGGAAGTTGTTTCCATTAGGTGGGGATACTAGGACCCTTGAGCATAGCCTTAAAATTAGACAGGGTCAATTTAGAACAGAAATGAGGAGATATTACTTCAGCCAGAGAATGATTAAAGATTACTTACAGTGTGGAAACAGGCCCTTCGGCCCAACAAGTCCACACCAACCCTCCGAAGCGCAACCCAACCATTTCCCTCCATTTAGTCATTCACCTAACACTACGGGCAACTTAGCATGGCCAATTCACCTAACCTGCACATCTTTGGACTGTGGGAGGAAACCCACACAGACACAGGGAGAAAGTGCAAACTCCGCGCAATCAGTTGCTTAAAGCGGGAATTGAACCCAGGTCTCTGGGAGGCAGCAGCGCTAACCACTGTGCCACCATGGGCCTGTGGAATTCATTGCCATGGAGTGCAGTGGAGGCCGGAACGTTGGGTGTCTTCAAGGCAGAGATTGATAATTTCTTGATCTCACAAGAAATTAAGGGCTACAGGGAGAGTGCAGATGAGTGGAATTAAAACACCCATCAGCCATGATTAAATAGCAGAATCTACTCGATGGGCTGAATGCCTTGCTTCCACTCCTATGACTCTCCAAATGTAGGTATATTCTCCATTGTAACATTCGAACACAATCCTGAGGAAGGTCACTCAATCCAAAATGTTAACTGATTTCTGTCCACAGATGCTGCTAGACTTGCTGAGCTTTTCCAGCAATTTCTGTTTTTGATTCTGATTTACAGCATCCACAGTTCTTTTGGTTTATGTTGCTTATTTTGAATCTCTGTCTATATGTGTTGTAGCAGTATTTTTTTCTCACATGCCATGGCGAATAAACTCACTCTTTTTGTCAACTCCTGAAAGCCTAATTAAATTAGCTCATTTTTATAACATGAGCTTATTTAACGCTGGAGGAAATAAATCTACAAAGGAGTAGACCCTCTTCAAATTAACCGTGTTAAAACAAACTGAGTAAAAATGTTGAACCAGTTTCATTTCCCCTTACCTGGGAGCTTTAACAAGTATCCTGTCCTTTTTCAGTGGGTGGCACGGTGGCACAGTGGTTAGCACTGCTGCCTCACAGCGCCTGAGACCCGGGTTCAGTTCCCGACTCAGGCGACTGACTGTGTGGAGTTTGCACGTTCTCCCCGTGTCAGCGTGGGTTTCCTCCGGGTGCTCCGGTTTCCTCCCACAGTCCAAAGATGTGCGGGTCAGGTGAATTGGCCATGCAAAATTGCCCGTAATGTTAGGTAAGGGGTAAATGTGGGGGTATGGGTGGGTTTCGCTTCGGCGGGTCGGTGTGGACTTGTTGGGCCGAAGGGCCTGTTTCCACACTGTAAGTCTAATCTAATCATCTGGGCATAAAAGATGACAACACAAACTGGAAAACAAGACATTTCATTGTGAGTGGTGCCAGATATTTTAAGGCCAAAAAATTTATGGAGATATATTTTGTTATCCAATAAGTGTCCATGATGTTGGTCACCCTCTGCATCTACTTGATCACACACAATCACAAATTCATTGATCTCAGCCTCCATCAGTGACTTTCATATTTCAAAGCCAACTTCGAGACTTAGAGAAACAAGACGCTGAATTCTAAGAAATGACTTAATGTATATGTGTTTATTGCTAAAGATAGTTTAATTTCACGTCAGGTTCCTTAGTTTTAGAAGTGGTGAAAGGTCACAGAATCACAGATTGTTATGGGCGGCACGGTGGTACAGTGGTTAGCACTGGATCAGTGGTGCTGGAAGAGCACAGCAGTTCAGGCAGCATACAACGAGCAGCGAAATCGACGTTTCAGGCAAAAGCCCTTCATCAGGAATAAAGGCAGTGAGCCTGAAGCGTCTTGTTTTCCAGTTTGTGTTGTCATCTTTTATGCCCAGATGATGTTCATCAATGCATTACAGTTCAGGACAGGATACTTGTTAAAGCTCCAGGTAAGGGGAAATGAAACTGGTTCAACATTTTTACTCAGTTTGTTTTAACACGGTTAATTTGAATAGGGTCTACTCCTTTGTAGATTTATTTCCTCCAGCGTCAAATAAGTTTATGTTATAAAAATGAGCTAACTTAATCAGGCTTTCAGGAGTTGACAAAAAGAGTGAGTTTATTCGCCATGGCACGTGAGGAAAAAATACTGCTACAACACATATAGACAGAGATTCAAAATAAGCAACAAAAACCAAAAGAACTGTGGATGCTGTAAATCAGAATCAAAAACAGAAATTGCTGGAAAAGCTCAGCAAGTCTAGCAGCATCTGTGGAGAGAAATCAGTTAACATTTTGGATTGAATGACCTTCCTCAGGATTGTGTTCGAATGTTGCAATGGAGAATATACCTACATTTGGAGAGTCAGAGATTAATAAGACCATAAGACATAGGAGTGGAAGCAAGGCATTCAGCCCATCGAGTAGATTCTGCTATTTAATCATGGCTGATGGGTGTTTTAATTCCACTCATCTGCACTCTCCCTGTAGCCCTTAATTTCTTGTGAGATCAAGAAATTATCAATCTCTGCCTTGAAGACACCCAACGTTCCGGCCTCCACTGCACTCCATGGCAATGAATTCCACAGGCCCATGGTGGCACAGTGGTTAGCGCTGCTGCCTCCCAGAGACCTGGGTTCAATTCCCGCTTTAAGCGACTGATTGCGCGGAGTTTGCACTTTCTCCCTGTGTCTGTGTGGGTTTCCTCCCACAGTCCAAAGATGTGCAGGTTAGGTGAATTGGCCATGCTAAGTTGCCCGTAGTGTTAGGTGAATGACTAAATGGAGGGAAATGGTTGGGTTGCGCTTCGGAGGGTTGGTGTGGACTTGTTGGGCCGAAGGGCCTGTTTCCACACTGTAAGTAATCTATAAACATTCTCTGGCTGAAGTAATATCTCCTCATTTCTGTTCTAATTTGACCCTGTCTAATTTTAAGGCTATGCCCAAGGGTCCTAGTATCCCCACCTAATGGAAACAACTTCCCAGCATTCACCCATTCTAAGCCACGCATTATCTTGTAAGTTTCTCTTAGCTCTCCCTTCAACCTTCTAAATTCTAATGAATACAATTCCAGGATCCTCAGCCGATCATCATATGTTAGGCAAAATCAGGGATAGTTAGCTTGGAAATGCTAAAGGGAATACGTGTTTGACAAATTTGATCAAACCAATACTGAACACTTTGCCTGTCTCTTGCTTTCGAAAAGAACTGGCAGTTTACAAGGGACCTGGGATAGCTTTGCTTTAAAGGAAAAGAACTTTTAAAAGTTTTGAGAGGACAATCCCAAGTTAAAAGAAAAAGCTCTTAGGCCAAAAGAGTGGCACGGCGGCTCAGTGGTCAGCACTGCAGCCTCACAGCGCTAACGATCCACATTCAATTCCCACCTCAGGCAACTGTCTGTGTGGAGTTTGCACATTCTCCCCGTGTCTGCGTGGGTTTCCTCCGGGTGCTCTGGTTTCCTCCCACAATCCAAAGATGTGCAGGTCAAGTGAATTGGCCATGCTAAATTGCCCATACTGTTAGGTGGATTAGTCAGGGGTAAATGTAGGGGAATGGGTCTGGTGGGTTGCTCTTTGGAGGGTTGGTGTCGACTTGAGGGGCCTGTTTCCACACTTTATGGAATCTAATCTAAAAAGGAGATGGGGGGAGGGGGAAGATCAATGATTGGGAGCAACTTTGACGGATGTTACCTGCACATCCACTAATTTCATTTATTGTAACCGTTGCTCCCGCTGCGGTCTCCTCTACATTGGGGAGACTGGGCACCTCCTAGCAGAGCGCTTTAAGGAACATTTCTGGGACACCCGCACCAATCAACCACACCGCCCTGTGGCCCAACATTTCAACTCCCCCTCCCACTCTGCCGAGGACATGGAGGTCCTGGGCCTCCTTCCTCACCGCTTGCTCACCACCAGATGCCTGAAGGAAGAACGCCTCATCTTCCGCCTCGGAACACTTCAATCCCAGGGCATCAATGTGGACTTCAACAGCTTCCTCATTTCCCCTTCCCCCACCTCGCCCGAGTTCCAAACCTGCAGCTCAGCACTGTCCCCATGACTTGTCCGGACTTGCCCGACCTGCCTAGCTCCTTTTCCACCTATCCACTCCACCCTCTCCTCCCTGACCTATCACCTTCATTCCCTCCCCCACTCACACTTTGTACTCTATGCTACTCTCTCCCCACCTCCACCCTCCTCTAGCTTATCTCTCCATGCTTCAGCCTCACTACCTTTATTCCTGATGAAGGGCTTTTGCCCGAAACGTTGATTTCGCTGCTCGTTGGATGCTGCCTGAACTGCTGTGCTCTTCCAGCACCACTGATCCAGAATCTGGTTTCCAGCATCTACAGTCATTGTTTTTACCTCAGTGGTTAGCACTGCTGCCTCACAGTGCCAGAGACCTGGGTTCAATTCCTGCCTCAGGCAACTGTCTCTGTGGAATTTGCACATTCTCCCTGTGTCTGCGTGGGTTTCCTCCAGATGCTCTGGTTTCCTCCCACAGTCCAAAAATGTGCAGGTTAGGTGAATTGGCCATAGTAAATTGCCCGTAGTGTTAGGTGTAGGGGAATGGGGCTGGGTGGCTTACTCTTCGGAGGGTCGGTGTAGATTTGTTGGGCCGAAGGGCCTGTTTCCACACTGTAAGTAATCTAAATAAGAGGCAATTGAGCCTGCATAAGCTCTTCAAATGAATATTATCTCTTATTACCACCCGTAATCATGAGTGCCTGCTTGAATGCTTTGATTGAACCTGCCTTGACTACGCTTCTGGGATCTTTGTGCTAAATCTGAACCACTGATTGGATGATAAAGCTGTTTCTTCACATTATATTTACTTCTTTTGATCTCTCTAAATCTGTGCCATCTTATTCTTGATCCTTTCATGAGCAGGAACAGTCTATTTCACCCAGACCTCTTAACTCCTCTTGAAGGAAATCAGTTTCAGCTTCTCTGATCTGCTTTCAACACTAAAGTTTCTCATCTCTGGGCTCATTCTCATAAACCTCTTTTACACTTTCTCCAATTCATTCACATCCTTCCTAAAGTGTGATAGCAAGAAAAAGACGCAATACGCCAATGGGGTCCGTACTAATGTCTTATATAGGTTCAGCATGTTCTATTTCCCCAGTTGTAAAGCCCAAAATATCACATACTTTAATATCACATACTCAAGTAATCATATTCTCCATTTTTCATGATTTATGCTCATTTATACTCAGATTTCTCTAGTGCAAGATCAGAGTGGTGCTGGAAAAGCACAGCAGGTCAGGCAGCATCTGAGGAGCAGGAAAATCGACGTTTCGGGCAAAAGTCCTTCACCAAGCACTTCCTCTATTGCAGCACATCTTTTAGAATAACATCCTTTATTTTATACAGTCTCCCCATGTCATTTCTACCAAAATGTAACAGCTCACCGTTTTCTGCATTTCCACTATCACCTATCCTCCCACTCCACAAAACAGCCAATGACTTTAAGAAGTTCCACACTGTCCCCTTCAGAGTACACAATGCTTAGTTGAAGCCTATGTGCTTAATGGGATGATCTACTAAGAAAGAGATGTGGATATCTGAGGAGCTATTGACACAGTCAGGCTGACACTAGAGGTTGCTGGAAGAGGATCGCACAGCATCATCATCCATTGTACTGGGAATTGACAAAGTGCAGTGTTCGAGGCCACTCGGAGTGGGAGGGGGGGGAAATGACTCCATCTGTGAGTGAGGGATATTGTCCAAAAGGGTTTTTAAAGGGGAACAACATTAATCAAAGGCCCATGAAATGTAGAACGCAAAAGCATAGAGGTAGCCTACTCTCTGGGAATTTACAGCAACGACCCTGTCTGTATGTTGCACCTCCCTAGCATAGCCACACAGAGGGAGCTAAGCATCAGGGCTGTTGAACAATGAGGAATGCAGATTGCAACATGACCCAGTGCCATCTGTATGCCTTGCTCCCCCTGCTGGCAGATGGTGCATATTGTTTTTTATTTTAAAAATTGATTCATGGGATCTGGGTATCACTAGCGGGGTCAATCCAGCCTATTCTAGGTTGCCACTTGAGCTGGCTGGCTTGCTAGGGCCTTTTCAGAGTTTTTTTGGAGTCACATATCATCAGGAACTGATGAGGATAGCAAATGCCCTTCCCTAAAGGACACTAGTAAATTAGATGTGTTTTTACAAAAATCAACAATCATGGTCGCCATTAGGTTAGTTTTTTTTATTCCAGATTTTCACTGATTCAAATTTGCCGATCTGCATGAGTGGGATCCAAGCTTATGTCCCCAAATCTATCACCAGTGTCTCTAGATTATTAGCGTAGTGGCAATACCACTAAACCATTACCTTCTTGAGATTTCAGAGTAAGCATCTTAAAGGGTTAATGTTGAGGAGCGCATTAAACACCACCCTGTACAACAATAACATTTGGATTTGGTCAGAATAACTTTGGACCTCAAAGGAGATGGACCTCACATATAAGATCTACTACATCAGAGTAACCTGTGCCAAGATAATGCTGTCATGTAATAAATGATTTGAAAATAAATTATATTTGCCCCTGAAGTCTAATCTTACTCCCTCAGTTATGTCAGCTAGTCTAATGTTAATCCGTATCAGGAGATCTGGGTTAGTATCTGACTCACTTCAGCACTCAGTTGCCTAAAATCGAGCTGGAGTAAAAGCAAGGCCACATAGACTATTTGTTCGTGCATCGATAATTTTGACCTTTAATGGTTGCCAATTCAGAGAGAAGCTATTCCGTGAATTTCTGTTCTCTGAATATGATGACTTAATTGATTGATTTTGAATTGTTGTTTACAAACTTGTGCACAATAAAGCCAATATTTAATATATGAGTGATTTATTTTAGCTCTGTTAATAATTGTTAGAAATATTAGGCGAGCTTTCTTCTGGGTCATCTTTATGTGAGCAGCTGTGCTGTTTTGACCAAATTACTTCAGTGATGTCATAGAGTCATAGAGATGTACAGCATGGAAACAGACCCTTCGGTCCAACCCATTCATGCCAACCACATATCCCAACCCAATCTAGTCCCACCTGCCAGCACCCGGTCTATATCCCTCCAAACCTTTCCTATTCATATACCCATCCAAATGCCTCTTAAATGTTGCAATTGTACCAGCCTCCACCACATCCTCTGGCAGCTCATTCCATACATGTACCACCTCCTGCGTCTCTTTTATATCTTTCCCATCTCACCCTTATCCTATGCCCTCTAGTTCTGGAATCCCCGACCCCAGGGAAAAGACTTTGTCTATTTATCTTATCTATGCCCCTCATAATTTTGTAAACCTCTATAAGGTCACCCCTCAGCCTCCCATGCTCCAGGGAAAACAGCCCCAGCTTGTTCAGCCTCTCTATGTAGCTCAAATCCTCCAACACTGGCAACATCCTTGTAAATCTTTTCTGAACCCTTTCAAGTTTCACAACATCTTTCCTATAGGACGGAGACCAGGAATGCAAGCAATATTCCAACAGTGACTTAACCAATGTCCTTTACCGTCGCAACATGACCTCCCAACTCCTGTACTCAAGACTCTGACCAATAAAGGAAAGCATATCCCTGAGATTCATTGAGTAAAGTTTCTCATGGAACATTTTTCAAAGTTTCAAGGAGTGGGAAGTTAGAAACAGTGCCCCTTCTTACCTTGAATCTCAGAAACTCTGGTGGAGGGCTTTTTTCTTTAGTTCAGAGAACCACTAAGCTTTTAGGTACTGAACTGGGAGGTATAAATTTTCTAGGCAGGCAGTGACAAGTTCAGACAGTTTTGTTTCATTTAATTGCTTGCTTCATTAGGAACTAAATCTCTGAGCTGGGTGGGCTTGAGCTGGCTCATTGTTCTGCACTTCTCCCTTTCTCAGGTGACTCTCAACTTGAGCTTGAGTCCACACAATGATGCAGTCTCCTAATCTGCTTTTTAATAGCTGCAGGGACATTGAGCAGAGATTCCATAGTCTCCTGGATATGCCAGGAGGTTGGTAAACTTTGCCTTATTACAGAAAACCTTTACTCGATACGACAATGTCTTTTTCATTGGACTTTCTTACAACTGATGGCCATGATTTTTTCCTTCAACTATTTACTTAGATTACTCACAGTGTGGAAACAGGCCCTCCGAAGAGCAACCCACCCATTCACCCCTTCACCTAAGGGTATGGGCAACATAGCATGGCCAATTCACCTAACCTGCACATTCTTGGAATGTGGAAGGAAACCCACACAGACACAGGGAGAATGTGCAAACTCCACACAGACAGTTGCCTGAGGCGGGAATTGAACCCAAGTCTCTGGTGCTATGAGACAGCAGTGTTAACCACTGTGCTACCAAGCCACCCTCTCTCACCTTTGGAACTAAATGGATAGTTCAAAGCACAACTATTTACAATCTAATATTTTTGACACTTGCTACCCAATGGCATCACAACTGCCTTCACCAGTGTCTTCAAGTATGAATATTTTACGTCAATTGTCCCAGTAAAGCAATCCAGACCTTTTAAGCTTTAACAGCCTCATCACCCAGACAGACATCAATCCGCACAGGTCACACAACCTCCTTCATGTCACATGACTTTTGAAAGTACAGTCCCAGAAAATGACGATCTTATAATTTCTCATTCAAATCACTGACCCCAAGTGCTTTTCTGGTCATTCATCCTCTGCCAATATCTGGAAAATTTGCTGGCTTATTGATCTATCTTTGTTTCACTTCCCATTATACAATTCTTTGCATAGCAACCCTATATAAATAGGTAATAAAGAGGACCTGAGACCTATAAGCTTCACACGTGACATGTGAGCTAAAGCACAGTTGATAATTATCAAGTGGACATACGTATCACCTCCAAGCAACTTTCAAAGTGACACGTCAGACTCAAGACCTTGGTAACGGTCTGTTTGTTATATTAAGTCAATGAGTAACTCAATTGCACAATTAAGTGGTTGACATTGAAAAATTTATTTGGCTCTATGCTGACATTTTGACTCCTTATCTCGGTGCACTGAGACTAAATTTTAAAAACGATCCAAATGAGATTTTGAGGTGGACTTCAAAGCAGTTCAACTTTTCTTTACAGTGTCTTTTGAATCTGTGGTTGAATGATTCTAAAACATAGTAATGATGCAAATCATTTAGAAATTGGTGCTGTTAAGTGTAACGTTTTTGTAAAATGGATTTATAAAAATGTTTGTAAAACCTTTAAATCAAGCCTGTAAAATGAAAATTCAAGTCAATTTATTATTGAGTACTATACTCTGAGTTTGGATATTTGTTTATTGATTTCTATGGTGCTATTTCAGATTCTTTATTACAATGGCCCTATGAGCTGAAGTGATCTTGCTTCCTTTTATCCAGGATGGTGACTGTCTCATTAATCTCTCTAATGATTGTGCAATTACTTTTTAAAGGTTTACTGCCCTGTTTGGAGATCTAAATGTTATTGTCGTTCAAAACACATTGCTCAGTGTGCAAAGTTCTGGAATCTATCTGATAGCAATTCCAGGTAGTGATTCATTTTTAATTCATTCAGAGGACATGGGCATTGTTGGTTAGGTCAGCATTGATTGGCCATCTTAATTGCCCTTGAGAAGGTGATGGTGAGCCACCTACTTGAACGCGTTGATTTTCAAAATGGAGGTGAAAGGTGGTGACGTCACGAGATAGGCAACCTAAATACTCAAGCCAGTCATCGAGAGACACAAGTTCAAATTCCACCTTAGCACTTGGTAAAATTTCGATTCAATTATTAATTCTGGAATGGAAAGCTAGTCACAGTAATAGTGACCCTTCAACTATTGTTGATTACCATAGAAACCTATCTGCCCTCTAGAGAGGAGAATCTGCCATCCTTACATTGCCTGGCCTACATGTGCCTCCAAGTGCAAGGCTATGTGTCTCACTCCTAACTACTCTCTGAAGTGATTCAGCAAGCTACTCAGTTGTATCAATTAGACAGAGATAATGAGAATAATATAAACAACACTGACATTTGCTTTATTAATATTTCACATGAAAATTTTGAAAGCTGTTCCACAGACAAATCAAGCAACCACCTGACATAATCTAATTCACCAATCATACCTTCCAAATAACGCCCCGAGCAAGGTCATCACCGTTCCTTGATATGTCCTGTGCCACCGGTGGAACAGACCCAGCAGAGCTGTTGGCACAGGGGTATACAGTTGGAAGGGAACTGAGGAGTCCTTTATATTAAGTCTGAACCCCATGAAGTCTCATGATATTGGGTAAAACAGGGGCAAGGGAGCCTCTGGCCTATTATCACGTACCACCGTCAGTCAGCTAATGAATCCGTACATCTCCATTTGTAAAACTACTTGGTACGAATATGCACAGAACAGCTGAACCCAAGAGATGAGATGAAAATGAGAGCCGTTGACATCAAAGCATCATTGTCCAATTCTGGCCTGGGAGCTCTAACAAGTTCGAGTCAATGAGAGAACCTTTTGCTAGCTGGAGTAATGAATGGCCCAACGTTGTGGCCTTTAGAGCAGCCGCAGGACATCTCTGCAGGAGTGATGTAAGGGTCAGACCAGATAAGGCAGATTCCTTCCCTAAAGAGCATTAGTGCATCGGATGGGGTTTTTTTCCCTGATAATTTCAGGGTCGTCATTAGACTCCTAATTTTTGATATTTATTGAACTCAAATTCCACCATCTTCCATGACAGAATTTAAACCCAAGTTCAAACCTGAGGGGCTCTGGATGAACAGACGCAAGATAAACCACTAAGCCATCACCCACCCACACTGAAACAGTCTGTAAACTGTCCAAATACAGCAAGGTCTGGATAACATGTAGGCTGGGGATGGTAAGAATCGAGAGTGTGGTGCTGGAAAAGGACAGCAGGTCAGGCAGCATCCAACAGGCAGGAGAGTCAAAGGAAGGGCTTATGCCCGAAACGTCGGGCATAATGTCTGTGCTTTTCCAGCACCACACTCTCGTTGCTGATCTCCAGCATCTGCAGTCCTCACTTTCTCCTGTGGATGGTAAGTGTTAATTCACATTCTCAAACAGAAGTGTCAGGCAATGACTACCTCCAAGAAGAGGGAATCAAACTATTTCTCCTTGCCATTCAATGACACTCATATCACTGAATCAATTATTGAGTATTACTGTTGGTAGTGGGATGTCAGAGGGATCAGTGTTTGGGCTATAAATATCTATAACATGTACCAATGATTTGGCATGAAATGTAAAATTACTAATTTTGAAAACAACACAAAACTAGGAGGAACTGTCAGTGGTGAGGAGGAAGTAAAAAAGCTTCAAGATGATTGAGCTAAGTTTACTCAGTAAGCGAATGCATGGCGGATGCAACATAAAGTTTGAGGTTATCCATCTTGATGGGAAAAATTGAATGGCAGAGTATTATTTCAATGGTGAGAGGGTGGGAAATGATGTACAAATGGATTTGGTGTCCTTGGGCTTGCTGCAGGTGCAGCAAGTAGTTAGTGTTAAGATTGGGTCAACTGGGCTTGTATTCACTTGAGCTTAGAAAACTGAGAGGGGCTTGCATTAAAATGTGTAAAGGGCTGGACAGGCATAGATTCATACAGCAGGAAGCAAATACTTTGATCTAATTTGCCCATGTGACCA
This sequence comes from Hemiscyllium ocellatum, assembly GCF_020745735.1. Taxonomy (NCBI): domain Eukaryota; kingdom Metazoa; phylum Chordata; class Chondrichthyes; order Orectolobiformes; family Hemiscylliidae; genus Hemiscyllium; species Hemiscyllium ocellatum. The sequence goes on from NC_083412.1 coordinate 79,564,594, forward strand.
GATTTCTCAATCTAACATAGTCCCACTTACCTGTGTTTGGCCCATATCTGAAAAATGTGTTGCTGGAAAAATGCAGCAGGTCAGGCAGCATCAAAGGAGCAGGAGAATTGATGTTTCGGGCATAAGCCCTTCTTCAAACCTTTCCTATTCGTGTACCTGTCCAAATGTCTTCAAAATGTTGTAACTGTACCTGCACCTATCAGTTCCTCTGGCAGTTCATTCCTCATACGAACCACCCTCTGTGTGAAAAAGTTGCTCCTCAAGTCCATTTCAAATCTTTCTTCTTGATCTTGAAAATATGCTGCCTAACTTTGAACTCCCGCACCCTACGGAAAAAGCCTTTACTATTCACCTTACCGATGCCCCTCATGATTTTATATACCTTCATAAGGTCACTCCTTAACTTCCTAAGCTCCACTGAACAAAGTCCAAGCGTATCCAACCACTTATTACAACTCAAACCTTTCATTCCCAAAAATAATCTGGCAAATATTGTCTGAACCTCTCCATTTTAAGAATATCCTTTCCATAGCAGGATACAGGACAAAAACAAATTGCTGGAGGAATTCAACAGTTCTGGCAGCATCTATGGAGAGAAAGCAGAGTTAACACTTTGAGTCCAGTGGCCCTTCTTCAGAATGTTTCCGTTTTTGTTCCATTTACCACTATCTCAGATGGAGAGAAACCTTGCACATAAAGATCAGCTTGGCAGCCAGTATATCTCACCTTGATGGGAGGTGTTGATTTCATCAGCACTGAGTGTCTCTCCAGACCAAACTTACAGTATCTAAGTGAGTGTTAAACACCAATCATCCCATAGGAGGTCCTCAGGAGATGTGTTTGTGATGTTGTTTTCGGCAACAAACTGCTGACTCCCATGACTGCAATAAAGTTGCTTTGTTATGTTTGCACTTTGGAATCTCAGCATCCAATAACCATTTTAACCCCATAATGGCAGCTGGACTTGACAGCCCCACCCTATCTGTTTCCTGAATGTGAACTGTATGACCAATGAAGAATGAAGTAACCATATGGACCTGGGCTATTTCTCTACTAAAAAGGAAATAAGATATGGCCTTGGCATCTTTGCTCCCATATAGATGCAGGATAAGATGCAAAGCATTTTTTTTTAGAATTGGAGCCTGATGGTTTGAAACTTGATGAAGCTTTGGGCAGATTGTCAGCTGTCATTGATGACATTTATCAAAAAGGTGACTTACCGACTGTTCATGAGGCATTGTCAGATTTTGACGAGTTTGGAAAGAGTGGAGACCAAATGCAGAAATTTAATCTGGACGTTTCTCCATTGGTGCTGACATTTAATTTGTTAGACCTTGCAAAAGTTTCAAGTTTGGAAAGACTTCTAATTTTGGCAAAAATTAAATTTGCAGATAAATGCACACTGCAAGAGCAAATGTCAGCAGCACCAGCACCAAATCAATTCCTTGAAAGGCTTTATTTCTTTAGTAACATTTTTGGCACAGAGGGGGAAATTGGCAAAGCGATGGAGATTGGAGGATACTATTTATATAGGCTGTTCAAACCCACCTAGGTACAGGTTGTAATGAGCAGTAAGAAAAGGAAAACAGTAAATAAGTGAAATGGGAACAAAAATGCATTGGATAATTTTGAGAATCAAAGAGAATTTGGAATTTTCAAAACTCCAGAAAGAGTCTAGTCGATTGATGTTTCAAGTGCTGTCCCAAGCACCACTATGCCAAAGACTTATTGAAACAGTATAATAGAGTATTCAAACATGAAATAAGCAGATGGAGAAAGAAGATGCAGATTCAGAACAAAGAAAAGGCATTGTATTGGTCACAAGATCTTTTCACCAGTGGTGAATGTGTTAGTGTCAGATTCTCTCAGTTGTGCAGTGTTAAATAGTGGATGTAGGTGTTAGATGCGCAGACCAACTAATATGCCACTTAGACTGTCAGAGTAATAAAAATCAAAATAAAGTGAAGGAATTCAAAAGTTCAGATTTGGGGATGATGATACACTAAATTCTTTAAAATGAGTCATCATTTTTTGTAAGAATCAATCATTTTATTTGCACGTTAGCACACTATGTATTAACAAGACGTTTTACCCTAAACTTTTGTTATTTGGCTGTCTCCAGATATCTGCGTTTTTAAAAAAATAAAAGCAGAATATGTGAGAGAGATATGAATCACCAGAACAGATCTGATCTAAAATGGTTTACAATGGAACTGAGGGGTGGCAGTCCACATAGTTCCTCATTAAGAGATTTTGTTAAATGGTAAGATTCTCATTGCTCTTAAGAAAGAGTGACTGCAGAAAAATAGTGTTATCTACATTTTATATTTTAATTTATCTTGTAAGAAGAATTATTTCTTCATCAAGAGACACTTGTTGCGAGCCATAATGTTTATTGGACTGTCACAGTATCATCTTGGTCCGACAGACTCTGCAGAGTCTTGACTACATTTTCATTGATATAGAACTCCTTAAAGTCAGATTTTAAGGCCTTGTGTCCCTTCCATTTCCTGGCATCGTTCACTATGTAGGTATGATATGGGTCTTCCGTGTGCTCTTGCCTTCTGGATCGTACAGTGCTGGCCAGTATTGTTATGATAATGAAGGTGAAGATACCAAACATCACCAGTATGTACAAATAAGCAAATTGAAATTCTTCTTCCTGGAGTGTTTTATTCAAGGCCGCTGCCTGCTTTTGTTGAGCCTTATAATCTTTGTAAAACTCAATGAAAAACTTTTCAAATATGAGGGTTATATTCGACAGTTCTGAGCTACTAGAGTTAACAGCTTTCATTGCACCAGTCCTATTGAAAAAGAAATTGACAAGGAATTCTGATTAGTATTTCAATCTCTTTTCCTCAGTTTTGTTTTACTCACTGCAACATGGAAAATTCACATGGAATATATAATGCATGAGGACACCATTACTTTCCACTCATTTACATTTTGGTACACTTTCTTTTATGGGTCAGAATATTAAGTGCAGGAGTTGGGAGGTCATGTTGTGGCTGTACAGACATTGCTTAGGCCACTTTTGGAATATTGTGTGCAATTCTGGTCTCCTTCCTATAGAACATAGAACATTACAGCGCAATACAGGCCTTTTGGCCCTCGATGTTGCGCCGACCTGTGGAACCAATAAGAGAGGATGTGAAACGTGAAGGGTTCAGAAAGATTTAAAGGATATTGCCTGGGTTGGAGGATTTGAGCTATAAAGGAGAGGCTGACTAGTCTGGGGCTGTTTTCCCTGGAGCCTCAGAGGCTGAGGGGTGACGTTATAGAGGTTCCATAAAATCATGAGGGGCATGGATAGAGTAAATAGACAATGTCTTTCCCCTGAGGTGGGGATGTCCTAAACTCGAGGACATCGGTTTAGGAAGAGAGGGGAAAGATATAAAAGGGACCTAAGGGGCAACCTTTTCACTCAGAATATTGAGCATTTATGGAATGAGCTACCGGGAAAGTAATGGAGGCTGGTAGTATTACAGCATTTAAAAGGCATCTGGATGGGGAAATAATAGAAAAGGTGGACAGGGATATTGGCCAAGTGCTGGGAAATGGGACGTGGTTAATTTAGAATATCTGGTCAGCAGTGGACCAATTGGACCGAAGGGTCTGTTTTCGTCTGTACATCTCTATGAATCTATGATCTCACATACATTTTTCTCTAATGGGGACAATGGAGACACTAATTGAGCTTGTTTTATGACCACAGTGACTCTGCAGTGAGCTGACATTTTACAAAACTGCTGAAATGGTATGTCTTTTTTTTCTATACTGTGGAATGTATCACCCAAGTATCAACATGTAATTATTACATATAATGATCAGAAAATTACAAGAAGGCTAGTAAATAGAGCAAATAAATTTGAAACAAGTAAGCACAGCACTCAGTAAAAATGTGAAGTCACTGTAATCTAACCAGACCATAGGGCTGTTCTCTCATTAGCAAGAGACAACTGCTGGTGATTTAACCTGAGGGTCACCACACCTCAGGCAATGGAAGTGGTTGAGAAGGAGAGCTTTTCATGATAACCTCAGCCAGTGCAGGAATTGAACCTCAGCTGTTGGCATTACTCTGCATTACAAACCAACTAATTCAGCTAACTGAGCTACACTATATCACTATACCTACCTACCTAACCCGAGCTGATCCATGAGCTTTTTTGCAATATGTCATTTCCAAATATTGATAAACAGGGGCAAAAACACTACTTCCACCACTGGAGAAATTAGTTGACAAAGTATCAGAGTTGAGATGATGAGAAATAATTTTTAACACAATGAGTTCTTCATAATCACCTGGAATGGAGTGGTGAAAGTAAAAAAAAGAAAAATCTCTTTAACCAGGGACAGTAAACATGTAGATGTCAATACCACAGGTAGAAATCGAGATAAGTAGCAGAGATATCTTCAAGGGAAAACTAGATAATTACATGAGGATGAAAAGAATAAAGGGATATATTCATGGGGTTTGATGAAGAAAGCTGGCAAGATGCTCATGTGAAGCACAAACATGACCATGGACCTGTTGGTCTAAGTGCCTCTTTCAGTCCAGCAAGTACTGTTTTGTAATAAAATGTCCACAGTAACTTTGAAAAGGCAATTTTACTTATTAAGAAGGAAAAAGTGAGTAACACTGTGCGGAGGAAGAAGGCAAACTAAATTACTCTTTCAAAGTACCAACATTAGCACATGGGCCTGAATAGAACATAGAAAAATACAGCGCAGTACAGGCTCTTTGGCACTCGATGTTGCGCCGATCCAAGCCCACCTAACCTACACTAGCCTACTATCCTTCATTTGCCTATCCAATGCCCATAAAGAGGGAGGGCATTCCAAGAACTCACGACTCGCTGAGTAAAGAATCTACCCTTAACATCTGTCCCATACCTACCACCGCTTAATTTAAAGCTATGCCCCCTCGTAATATCTGACTCCATACGTGAAAAAGGTTCTCATGGTCAACCCTATCTAAACCTCTAATCATCTTGTACACCTCTATCAAGTCACCCCTAAACCTTCTTTTCTCCAATGAAAACAGCCCCAAGTGCCTCAGTCTTTCCTCATACGATCTTCCTACCATACAAGGCAACATCCTGGTAAACCTCCTCTGCACCCGTTCCAGTGCCTCCACATCCTTCCTATAGTATGACGACCAAAACTGCACACAATATTTCAGATGCGGTCACACCAGAGTCTTATACAACTGCAACATGACCTCAGGACTTCGGAACTCAATTCCTCTACCAATAAAAGCTAGTACGCCATAAGCCTTCTTCACAGCACTATTTACCTGAGTGGCAACTTTCAGAGATCTGTGTACATGGACACCAAAATCTCTCTGCTCATCCACACTACCAAGTATCTGACCATTAGCCCAGTACCCCCTCTTCTTGTTACTCTCTTCTGCACTGTATGAAAGCTGCCCTATATGAATCCCAAGTATGTTATTGTCTTTTGGAGATGTATGCAGTCTTGTTGTGAGGTGGACCCAGATACAATCTGCCTCAGCTTGTCAGAATGATTTCTCTGACAAAATGCAGTGGATGGAGCATGGTTATAAAATATAAATGATGTGCATTAAAATAATCCCAGTTATTTACAGCAGCACAATCTCCAGGGTTGATTAAAGGGAGTCTGTTTCCCAATTTGAGATATTTTCTAAGGTAGCCATAACACTAACCTTTGGTGGATGTAGGTTTGCTTGCTAAGCTGGAAGGCTCATTTTCATACGTTTTGTCACCATACTAGATAATATCATCAGTGAGCCTCTGGACAAAGCATTGCGGATGATTCCTGCTTTCTATTTATATGTTTGGGTTTCTTTGGGTTAGTGATGTCATTTCCTGCGGTCATGTCATTTACCGTAGTGATGTCATTTCCTGTTATTTTTCTCAGGAGGTGGTAAATCGGGTCCAAATTGATGTGTTTGTTGATAGAGTTCCAGTTGGAATGCCATGCTTCTAGGAATTCTCGTACGTGTCTCGGTTTGGTTTGTCCTAGGATGGATGTGGTGTCCTTCCCCATCTGTATGTAAGGATATTAGTAAGAGAGAGTCACGTTGTTTTGTGGCTAATTGATGTTAATGTATCCTGGTAGCTAGTTTTCTGCTTGTTTGTCCAACGTAGTGTTTGCTGTAGTCCTTGCACGGTATTTTGTAAATGACACTAGTCTTGCTTATTGTCTGTATAGGGTCTTTCAAGTTCATTAGCTGCTGTTTTAGTGTGTTGATGGGTTTGTGGGCTGCCATAATGCCAAGGGGTCTGAGTAGTCTGACAGTCATTTCTGAGATGTCTTTGATATAGGGGAGCGTAGCGAGGGTTTCTGGACACATTTGGTCTGCTTGTTTGTGTTAGTTGCTGAGAGATCAGTCGACTGTGTTCATTGGGGACCCGTTCTTTTGAATACACTGTACAGGTGATTTTCCTCTGCTTTGGATAGTTCCTCTGTACTGCAGTGTGTGGTGGCTCGTTGAAATAATGTTCTAATGCAGCTTCCTTTGTGGGTGTTGGGATGATTGCTTCTGTAGTTCAATATGTGTTGTTTTCCTGTAGATGCTGGTTTGAAGTTGCCCATTGGCTGTTCGCTCTACCATGACATCTAGGAATGGCAGTTGTTGTTGTTTTCCTCCCCTTAAGTGAGTTTTATGCCAGTAAGGGTACTATTGAAGGTCTTGAAGGTTTCCCCTAATTCGTTTCATTTAGTGATGACAAAGGTGTCATCCACATAACAGACCCAAAAGTTTGGGCTGGGTGGTTGGCAGAGCTATTTGTTTGAGTATCTGTATTACTGTCTCTGCTAAGAACCCTGATATCGGAGATTCCATAGGTGTTCCATTGGTTTGTCTGTAGGTTTTGTTGTTGAAGGTGGAGTGGGTGGTAAGGCATACGTCCACTAGCCTGACAATACTTTCCTTGTTGATGAAGTTAATGGTGTTTGGTATATGTGCCTTTGGGTCTTCTAATAGTGTAGTCAGTGTTTCCTTGGCTAGGTTGATGTTGATGGATGTGATCAGGGCTGTTACATCAAAGGAGACCATTATTTCATCCTCTTCTATCCTTGTGTCTTTGATGGTCTTCAGGAATTCTTGGGTGGAGTGGATGGAGTGGTGTGAGTCTTCTACTAAGTGTTTTAGTCTTTGGTGGACTCCTTAGCCAATCTGTAATTTGGTGTTCCAAGTATCGAGACTATGGTTCTGAGGTGGACTCCTGGTTTGTGAATTTTGGACAAACAGGTGGAAAACTAGCCACCAGGATACATAAACATCAACTAGCCACAAAACAACATGACCCTCTCTCACTAAAATCCTTACATACAGATGAGGAAGGACACTACTTTGACTGTGACAACACATCCAGCCTAGGACAAGCCAAACAGAGAATTTCTAGAAGCATGGCATTCCAACCAGAGCTCTATCAACAAACACATTGATTTGGACCCAATTTACCACCGCCTGAGAAAAAAAACAGGAAATGACATCACCACAGGAAATGACATCACACATCAAAAGAAATTCAAACATATAAATATAAAGCTGGAATCATTCGCAATACTTTGGTCAGAGGCTCACTGAAGATGTTACCCAGTAGGGTGACAAAATGTCTGAAAATAAACCTTCCAGCTCAGGGAGCAAACCTACATCCAGAACCTCAACCTGAGCTACAAATCTTCTCAAAACTCACTAACCTTTGGCGCATTGTAAATTTAAAGGTAGAAGATAGAGGGTGGTGAGGGAGGGTTGTTTTTCAGACTGGAGGCCTGTGACCAGTGGAGTCTCACAAGGATAGGTGCTGGGTCCACTACTTTTCATCATTTATATAAATGATTTGGATATGAGCATAAGAGGTATAGTTAGTAAGTTTGCAGATGACACCAAAATTGGAGGTATAGTGGACAGCGAAGAAGGTTACCTCAGATTACAACAGGATCTGGACCAGATGGGCCAATGGGCTGAGAAGTGGCAGATGGAGTTTAATTTAAATAAATGTGAGGTGCTGCATTTTGGGAAAGCAAATCTTAGCAGGACTTATGCACTTCATGGTAAGGTCCTCGCCGGTATTGCTGAACAAAGAGATCTTGGAGTGCAGATTCATAGCTCCTTGAAAGTGGAGTTGCAGGTAGATAGGATAGTGAAGAAGGCATTTGGTATGCTTTCCTTTATTGGTCAGAATATTGAGTACAGGAGTTGAGAGGTCATGTTGTGACTGTACAGGACATTGATTAGGCCACATTTGGAATATTGCATGCAATTCTGGTCTCCTTCCTATCGGAAGAATGTTGTGAAACCTGAAAGGGTTCAGATAAGATTTACAAGGATGTTGCCAGGGTTGGAGGATGTGAACTACAGGGTGAGGTTGACTAGACTATTTTCCCTGGAGCGTCGGAGGCTGAGAGGTGACCTTATAGAGGTTTATAAAATTATGAGGGGCATGGGTAGGATAAATAGACAAATTCTTTTCCCTGGGGTGGGGGAGTCCAGAACTAGAGGGCATAGGTTTCGGGTAAGAGGGGAAAGATATAAAAGAGACCTAAGGGGCAACTTTTTCACACAGAGGGTGGTACATGTATGGAATGAGCTGCCAGAGGAAGTGGTAGAGGCTAGTACAATTGCAACATTTAAGAGGCATTTGGATGGGTATATGAATAGGAAGGGTTTGGAAAGATATGGTCCAGGTGCTGGCAGGTGGGACCAAATTGTGGTGGGATATCTGGTCGGCATGGACGAGTTGGACCGAAGGATCTGTTTCTGTGCTGTACATCTCTATGACTCTATACTCTGCTCAGAGTGGGAATCCTGACTAATTGAACTCATTCACATCCCAAGAACACAGTTACTATGGTTTCCTTGCCAGTCCTCTGACTGGGATCATTTAGTACAAGGAGCTTCCTAGTAGTGTAACTCAGAACCACACAATTACTCCCATCATTTCCTCAGCTGACACCTTTGTCCTATCCATGCTGTCCTCCTCCGTTTCTGATAAGGATGGTTTGAGTACTAAACCAAAGCCATCTTTCCACCAACTTTCTCTCCCCACTTTTGAAAGGGTCACCTATACAGAACAAGTAAAATGAAACAACGTTTAATACTGACATCAGAAGCCAGGCCTCCTCAATGAGAAAGAGGTTGGTCAAATAAAATCTATGGTCCTGCATAGGAAGAGTTTTGTGCTCGTCTAAGTGAAGACTAAAGGACTATGTGTTCTATTCAGCACGCAGAAGCGCTCTTTCCTTTGAATCAAAAGAATTGGAGGAAAAAGCGCAAAATGATAAACGCAAGCATTTAATTGAGCATATCACTTCAGTGCAGTTTGGAAGGAGTGTCACATTCATCAAATTGTCAGACGAGATGTTAAATTGAGGCTCCACCATTTCATTGCAGTAAATATAGCAGATTCCATGTCACATTTCATGGAACAGTAGAGGAATACTCTGCTGACATCCTGGCAAGTGCTAACCTTCAACCACCATCATTGAATAAGATTGGTCACTTACATCTGCTATTAATGTAGCATGGAAATGTATAAGTTACAGGCCACTCTGTTCTACACTGCACCAACTCCACTTTGAAAGAATTTAATGGTCTACGAATGGTTACGGAATGTCCTGATATCATGAGAGTTGCTTTATTAGCATTTTTACAGCATTCCAATTAAAGTATGCTGAACATGATTTTCTAATGTATTGTGTATCCATAATTTAAAAAGCAGCATTAAGACACGTGGAATTGTAAAAGGACAAACTAGCCAGTAGGAAATTAAAGCTTAGATGGCAATTCAATTCCCTGGGCTTTACTGTAAGGGTTTGGAGCAAGATATTATAATCAACTGACTGTTGTTTTAACGCCCTTGGTCTAAACATTTACAAAGACCTAAACAGACCTATTATTTTATCCAGAGTACAATTTTTTTCCAAATAATAAAGTAATAAAGCTGTATGATAGCCGGGAGTTATATAGTGACTGTACAATATGGTACAACATCCTGTTTACTCGGCAGTTTTAGTAATAGCTTAACACTGAGATTACAGACATGGTGCTTTTTGAGTTTCATATTTTAATGTTAAAATCAAAAAAAAATTATCTCAAGAGGAATTAAATAATAACCATAAAATTAACAAGGAAAATAAATATAATGAAAGGTGTAATAGACATAAATTTTTTCTCATGTAAAAATCTGTGTAGATTTTACAATTAATCAAGAAAATATAAGTGATATTCACTTATTACTGAAACAGCTACTTACCAGGAAGACCTAGAAGCTTAAAATCAGAAGCAATATCAAAATTGTTGTCGTATATAAGTGACCTGTTCCAGCAAGTAACCTTGAAACCTTGAATGAGAGGGATTGATAAACTCATTTATAAACAGATCAAAAATTACTTACTGCATGATAAACATATCTTAGTTAAGTCTAATCCGCTGCCAACTGCTTTATCAAATATTACACAAGCTCTAATAAGCAAATACACCACCTTGTTGGCTGCTGAGCCATGGAGAACAAAAAGGCTTAGACTCATCCTTGTCTGCTTTACTGAGTTAGTTGGCCTCTCACCTTGGCCTCAGTATGACTTCACTAAGGAGATTGGAGTGGGGGGTGGGGCGGGGAGGTGGGAGCATCAGCCAGCCCTGATTGTTATTCAGATACAGTGCATATCTAGAATCATAAAATGCTCAGTGCAGTTGCTGGCCACTCACCCAGCATACCTGTATTAGCTCTTTGAAAATGCTATTCGATTAAGCTCAGCAAAACTTTAACTTTCAAGTTTTTTTGTGTGTAGAACCTTACAATAATACAACAATTAATCCAGGCAACTGGATCTCTTGTCCAGCGGTGTTGCCATTGCATCACCTTTGTGATAAATGATAAAGACCCAATTAAGTATTGAGAACACTGGTGAAGTTGTTTTCTGTCCCCATTCCAATCTCTATTCTCTAATTTCTATAGCTAGTTTCTGCCCATGTCCCTGGTAACAGTCTGAGTTTAAGCCACTCGCTTCACAAACTTGGTATCACAGTAAGCAAGCTTGATCTCATCTTTGTTTCATCACTAAGACCATATATTAGATCCTTATAGTGCCTGCCATTGAATAAGTGAAAGCTATTATTGTGGTATGTATTTTTCAGTGAGAAAAACAGTAAAATATACTATGTGCCGCCATGTTTCAGTGCCATTTTGAATATTTTAAGAATAAGAAAAGAAAGATATCGTTTAAAGAGTGTCCATTACTCCTGAACCAGCTCATCGTCAATGATGTCCTTGTCCTAACACCTCACCACCCCCTCCCACCATCTTAGATCATATGCTGCTAAAACTCTACCATGACCAAGGGTTATAACCCCAAAGTACTATGGACATTTTTAGTTCTTAATTCCAAAATGTATTTTTTTCACAATAGAACTGCTACAAAGACAATAACTGCAAGTGTTAAAAAAAGTGTTTGTATTGATGAAATGTAACACCTAAAGATGTCAAAGAAACTTCAAACAGATTGTACTGTGAAAAATATAAAGATAAAGCAGGGTTGATGACTCTGCATTCAAAAGCAATCCACTTTGTGTAAATGGTGTCCCAAACTGCAGAAACATGATGTTTTTTCTTTTGAAGAATGTGCAAGAACAAGGATTAAAATCAAGCTTCAACTCTACTGGAGTGTACTAGTGGGGTCAAACAATCTCTTAAGTACCAGACTGGCTTCAACTGGCTCAAAGGTAGAAAACAGAGGGTGGTGGTGGAGGGTTGTTTTTCAGACTGGAGGCCTGTGACCTGTGGAGTGCCACAAGGATCAGTGTTGGGTCTTCTACTTTTTGACATTTTCATAAATGATTTGGGTGTGAGCATAAGAGGTACAGTTAGTAAGTTTGCAGGTGACACCAAAATTGGAGGTGTAATGGACAGTGAAGAGGGTTACCTCAGATTGCAACAGGATCTTGGCCAGATGGGCCAATGGGCTGAGAAGTGGCAGATGGAGTTTAATTCAGATAAATGTGAGGTGCTGTATTTTGGGACAGCAAATCTTAACAGGACCTATACACTTCATGGTAAGGTCCTGGGGAGTGTTGCTGAACAAAGAGACCTTGGAGTACAGGTTCATAGCTCCTTGAAAGTGGAGTCACTGGTAGATAGGATAGTGAAGAAGGTGTTTGGTATGCTTTCATTTATTGGTCAGAGTATTGAGTACAGGAGTTGGGAGTTCATGTTGCGGTTGTACAGGACATTGGTTAGGCCACATTTGGAATATTGCATGCAATTCCGGTCTCCTTCCTATTGGAAAGATGTGAAACTTGAAAGGGCTCAGAAATAACTTACAAGAATGTTGTCAGGGTTGAAGGTTCTTAGCTACAGGGAGGGGCTGAACAGGCTGGGGCTATTTTCCCTGGAGCATGGGAGGCTGAGGGGTGACCTTATAGAAGTTTACAAAATTATGAGGGGCATGGATAGGGTAAATAGGCAAAGTCTTTTCCCTGTAGTCGAGGAGTCCAGAACTAGAGGACATAGGTTTAGGGTGAGAGGGGAAAGATATAAAAGAGACCTAAGGGGCAACTTTTTCACACAGAGGATGGTACGTATATGGAATGAGCTGCCAGAGGAGGTGGTGGAGGCTGGTACAATTGCAACATTTAAGAGGCTTTTAGATGGGTATTTGACTAGGAAGGGTTCGGAGGAATATGGGCCAGGTGCTGGCAGGTGGGACTAGATTAGGTTGGGAAATCTGGTCAGCATATATAGGTTGGACCAAAGGGTTTGTTTCCATGCTGTACATCTCTATGACTTTATGACTCGAAGTGTTAGCATGTTATGAAGGTCACAGTCAAAGAGCAATCCCTCAATCATCCTATTTTTACTTGTAAAAGGAGAACCTCTCTCATTCGAACTGCTGCAAATCAGTTTAAAAAGGAATCAGGACAAAGCACACAAAAACAAGAATCCTGAAAATCATCTGTTCAGCTGTTCAGATTAGAGTGGTGCTGGAAAGGCACAGCAGGTCAGGCAGCATCCGAGGAACAGGAAATTTGACATTTCAATAGACAATAGACAATAGGTGCAGGAGTAGGCCATTCAGCCCTTCGAGCCTGCACCGCCTTTCAATATGATCATGGCTGATCATTCCTAATCAGTATCATCAAAAGCCCTTCATCAGGAATGGAGGTAGGGAGCCTCCAGGGTGGAGAGATAAATGGGAGGGGGATAGGGCTGGGGAGAAGGTAGCAAAGAGTACAATAGGTGGATAGGGGTGGAGATGATGGTGATAGGTCAGAAAGGAGGGTGGGGGAAGGTAGCAAAGAGTACAAATGGTAGATGGGGAGTTTGAAGGTGATAGGTCAGAGAGGAAGGTGAAGTGGATAGGTGGGAAGGAAGATTGGCAGGTAGGACAGGTCATGAGGATGGTGCTGAGCTGGAAGTTTGGAACTGGGGTGATGTGGGGGGAGGGGAAATGAGGAATCTGGTAAAGCCCACATTGATGCCCTGGGGTTGGTGTTCCTAGGCGGAAGATGAGGCATTCTTCCTCCAGGCGTCGGGTGATGAGAGAGTGGCAGTGGAGGAGGCCCAGGACCTGCATGTTCTCGGCAGAGTGGGAGGGGGAGTTGAAATGTTGGGCCACAAGGCGGTGGGGTGTCCCAGAGATGTTCCCTAAAGCGCTCTGCGAGAAGGCGTCCAGTTTCCCCAATGTAGAGGAGACTGCATTGGGAGCAACGGATACAATAAATGACATTGGTGGATGTGCAGGTAAAACTTTGATGGATGTGGAAGGCATGTTTGGGGCCTTGGATGGAGGCAAGGGAGGAGGTGTGGGCCCAGGTTTTGCAATTCCTGCAGTGGCTGGGGAGGGTGCCAGGAGGGGAGGGTGGGTTGTTGGAGGTTGTGGACCTGACCAGGTAGTCACAGAGGGAACGGTCTTTGCGAAAAACAGAAAGGGGTGGGGAGGGAAATATATCTCTGGTGATGGGGTCCGTTTGGAGGTGGCATATTGGCAGCAGATGATGTGGTTTTTGCGAAGGTTGGTAGGGTGGAAGGTGAGCACCGGGGGGTTCTGTCCTTGTTGCGGTTGGAGGGGTGGGATCTGAGGGCGGAGGTGCGGGATGTGGATGAGATGCGTTGGAGGGCATCTTCAACTACATGGGAAGGGAAATTGCAGTCTGATCTGGTGTGTTCTGTGGTGGAACTGGTCCTCCTGGGAGCAGATACGCAGAGGCGGAAGAATTGGAAATACGGGATAGCATTTTTGCAGAAGGTAGGGTGGGAAGAGGTGTAATTCAGGTAGCTGTGGGAGTCAATGGGTTTGTAAAAAACGTCAATGCTCAAATCAGTCATCATTAATGTAGATGGAGAGGTCCAGGAAGGGGAGGGAGGTGTCAGAGATGGTCCAGGTAAATTTAAGGTTGGGATTTAATGTGCTGGTGAAGTTGATGAACTGCGCAACCTCCTCACAAGAGCACAACGTGGTGCTGATGCAGTCATCAATGTAGGGGAGGAAGAGGTGGGGAGTGGTGCCAGTGTAACTACGGAAGATGGACTGTTCTACATAGCCGACAAAGAGGCAGGCATAGCTGGGGCACATACGGGTGCTCATGCCTACTCCTTTGGTCTGGAGGAGGTGGGAGGATTCGAAGGAGAAATTGTTAAGGGTGAGGACCAGTTCAGCCAAACGAATCAGTGTGTCAGTGGAAGGGTACTGTTGGGGATGTCGAGAGAGGAAGAAACAGAGGGCTTGGAGGCCCTGGTCATGGCGGATGGAGGTGTTAGTATGATACCTAGAACCCCCACTGCAACAGCTGCAAAGTTCAACTATCTACTCTTGGCGAAGATTTCAGAGACTAATTTGTGCATCTTTTAAAAAAAATTTCAACCTTTTGGACTCCTCTCTGATTTCTAATCTATATGTGTTGCATCAGTTTAGTATTTAGAAATTAGTAAATACTCTCTTATTGTTAATTCAAGAAATCTTGGTTAATCTGGTTTCTTTTCTAACATAAAATCATTATGAATTTATTTATTATATAAGTGGCGAGATCCTTTGTAAATTACTCATTGTGAAACCAACCAAGGTGATGAATGAATAAAGAGGAGTCGGCTCGTCCCTCCTCAGTCAGGTGTTATGGACCCAACCAGAAACCCCTCAAAATATTTTAAGAAGTTAGCCTAGACCTTAACTTTTACTTATTTGAAAGACAAATGTAAAGTGCTGTGTTCCAGATGTGATTCAACTGATCAAATTACTCGGCATCAAGCAAAACACAATATATTCAAACACTATAGCTAAAATATAACTAAAAAAATTTAGAACTTAACTCAATTTGAGAATTTAACAGAATAATAGATATAGTAACTATTACTAATTAACTGTCCCGATATAGTAACAGGGTGAAAGTGAGGACTGCAGATGCTGGAGATTAGAGTCAAGATTAGAGCGGTTTTGGAAATGCACAACTGGTCAGGCAGCAACCGAGGAGCAGGAAAATACGACGTTTCGGGCAGGAGCCCTTGATCAGGATTTCTGATGAAGGGCTCCCACCTGAAACGTCGATTTTCCTGCTCCTCGGATGCTGCCTGACCAGTTGTGCATTTCCAAAACCGCTCTAATGTTGACTCTAATATAGTAACATCCCATAAACACACCCCTTGGCAAAAAGGCCGATTCAGAAATCAGATTTTCTCACATGTCATGCCTGCAGCAAAAAGAGAAACCCCAGCTTCTAGAGAAAAGGAAAAAAAAAGCTTTTACTTCCTCAAAACTCTAGCAGCTTCTGCTAAATCTAAAAGTTAAAAAAAAAACAGAATTTCTGGTCTGTGAGAACTGGCCACATCCATCCCTGACTGCTTCAATGGTTCGAAATTTATAAAAAATACCCAAGGTCTCAGAAGCTGTCTATATTACCACCTCTTGTTCAATCCCTCTCTTAAAAGAAACCAGGACAAAATATACTTTCGAAAGCTACAGCAACATCACACAGACTTTTAAGGATATGGATCATCCCGTGTGGAACTATCACAAATACAGCAACCTCAGTGGGTGGGCTGATTGTAACATCTCTAGATTCAGCTGCTCCAATCTACCCCAATCTCCAATATTGATGCTGTGCAAAGCTCTCCTACCAAGTCTTCATTCACAGTAAGTCCAATGCCCCATCACCCTTTGCTTGCTGGTGTGCAGTGGTTCCAAGTCAAACAACAGCTTCATTTGAAAATTTTCATCTTTGATTCTAAATCCATCATGGTCAAAACTGCTGTGTCTATGTAACCTCCTCTAGCCTTATAATCTTCCCAAGATATATGTGCCCCTCTGTAATTTTCACCTCTATTGCATTCTCTGTTTCAATTTGTCCACCACTGGCTGTGGTACCTTCACTTCCCTATAACCCAAGCTTTAAGAATGACTTCCCCTCATCTCTTCACCCCTCTTCCTTGTTTTCCTCCTATTAGGCCCTCCTTAAAATCTGCCTCTTTCATCAACATTTCGCTCATCTGGTCCAGTTATCTTCTAATGTGTCTTGTCATACAAACCACCCAGGGGATGTTTCATTATGTTAAAGATGTTCTATAAGCACCAGTTATTGTTGTATATGATCAGGATGCTTTGGTTGACTTCTGAAAAGCACTTTTTTGGACTGTCAGTACTAACAGTACTTACATGTGGTTTGAAAGTAATACGTAACAAAAGTAAAGTGACCAGCAAACCAAATGTGGAGGTGGGTAATGGATCCATGGGTGTACTTTTCGATGGATGGAAAAGGAGGGCGGCCAAGGTGACACATGGAGAGTTACCCTGTTGGCATGTCCTGGCACTCTTGTTAGGAGATGATGTTCAACATATATAGCCTGAGGTGGAAGCCTGCACCAGGACCAGGGAACAAATACAGAAAATATCAGACCCTTAGGAAACTAATGAGACCCCTCAGCTCCGCACTAAGTAAATGCAGTGTAAATGGCTCACATATGGTTTAAAATGGTGCCTTTCAGAATTTGCCGCCCTTTCAGCCTGGACCTAAATTGAACACTTTGGCAAACTTATACAATTGTATAAAGTTTCATAAGGGCATCATAAACACATTTTCACATGAGCTGGCTGCATGGTCCATGCCAGCTCCTAAACCACCCTGAAAGGAAAGACAGTGATGCCAAAAGTATAAGGAATGACCCTTTGCAATTTGCATGACAGAAATCAGGGGCTATATGGGATCAGAGCCAGAATGGAAAGAGTCCTTGAATGACCAGTTCCCAACTCCTTATAAGGTTATATTTTTCTATGAAGATTCTTCGGTACTGCAGCAGATAACAATTGCATTTACGACACTGAAGCAGGCCATTTTGCTTAACGTATTCATATGGTGCTTCTGCTCCCACCCAGCTTTTCTGACTGTATATTCTTCGTATACTTGCCCTTAATGTATCTATGTTATTTTTCTCAACCAGCCCATGGAAGCAATATCCACATTCTTACAAGTCTATAATTGCCCATTTTCATGCCACGCATTCATTGCCCTGATTCTCACCTCCCAGTATTGAACGGGTCAGCCTCCTCATACTGGTTGATATGTTAAAGCAAGAAAAGTTTGGGCCCCAGAAATTTTTCAAGCTCCTTTGCATTGATTTGAAACCTGGCCACTGGTTTTCACATCAGTCCGACAGCCAGGAGTTAGGCTCATTTGAAACGTAGGATCATCACTTGTACCAATTGGAAAGCTGAACTGAGTGGGAGGTGATGGTCTAGTGGTATTATCACTAGCCTGAAAATGTTCTGGGCACCTGGGTTCAAATCCTGCCATGGCAGATGGTGCGAGTTTGAGTTAGATATAAATCTGTTATTAAGAGTCTAATGATGTTTGTAAATCCATTGTTGGAGGAAAACACATCTGGTTCATTCATGTTCTTCAGGAGCAGAAGCTGCTATCCTTACTTGGTCTGGCCTACATGTGGCCCCAACCCACAACAATGTGGTTGACTCATAACAGTCCTCATCCAATGAATTATTTAAAAGTTGCCTCTTTTCAAACAGTACTAAATTGAATACTCTGAGGAACTGGTGCTCTGTTTCATTTTATTATGTCATTGTATATGTTCAGTATATGTTGCCCATCCCTAATTGCTCTTAACATAAACTGAGTGCCCACTTCAGAGCAGGATTGAGAGTAAACCACATTGCTGTGGGTCTTAAGTCACATGTAGGCCAAACCAAGTAAGGGTGGCAGATTTCCTTCACTAAAGGATATTAATGGGTTTCTGCAATGATCAACAACATTAATGTGCTCACCATGACTAAAACATGCTCTCAATTTCAGATTATTAAAACATTAAATAAATGAATTTCAAGTTCACATGCTGCTGTATTAGCGATTTGAACGTAGCCTGGTGCCTTTAAACTACTAGAGACAAAAAAACTGCAGATGCTGGAATCCAAGGTAGACAAGCAGCAGGCTGGAAAAACACAGCAAGCCAGGCAGCATCAGGAAGTGGAAAAGTCAACATTTCGGTTGAAACCCTTCTTCAGGACTGGGAGTGGGTGTAAGGGGAGCTGCAGATAAAGGCGGGGATAGCAGGGTAATAAGATGGGAATAGGTGAACACAGGTGGAGGGTACGATCTGGTTGGTAAGTGGAAGGAATGAATCCGATTGGTAGATGGAAGAAAGGATCAATCAGAGGAATGGAAGGGAGTTGAGAGATGGTTAGGGAGATAATTTGAAATTGGAGAACTCAGTATTGAGTCTGGTAGTCTCAATGTGGTCTTCTCTACATCAGGGAGACCAAACATAAGCTCAGGGCATGTTTCGCCAAGCATCTCAGCTTGGCCTACAGGAGCTGACCTGACCTCTCGGTCACCGCTTATTTTAATTCGCCTTCCCACTCCCATTCTGACATGACCATCCTCAGCCTCCTCCATTGCCACAGTGAATCAGACCACAAATTGGAGGAACAACACCCCATCTTCTGCCTGGGCAGCCTACAGCCAGAAAGACTCAACACTGAGTTATCCAATTTCAAATAACCTCCCTTCCCATCCCCTGACTCCCTTTCCAGCTCCTCCCCCTCCCTCCCAATTCGCTGATCAACCCTTCCTTCCAGCTCCCAACCGGATTCGTTCCTCTCATCGACCAACTAGATCATACCTTCTACAAGTAGAACAGACGGGCCTATTTCCTTGTTGTATGATTCTGTGCCATAATCTCTGGATTATTACCTGTCATATGTGAACTGGATTAAATAAATAAGAGAAATGAATGCACAGCTCAGAGCCTGGTGTAAGAGTAGTGGATGAAATGGGGTACTCACATCTGCACTGTGGGAAGTGGGATCTGAGCCTTTGAGATGGGCTCCATCTGAACTATGCTGAGATTAGTATGGGACTGAGTTGCATTTCTAGGGAAGTAAAGAGGACTTTAATCTAAATAGTGAGAGCAATGAATCAAATATGGGAATATGTGATGAATCAAAGAGTAGATAGAAGACAAGAGAGAAATGTACTAATGAGGAAATGATGAACCAACTGTGATACGAAGGGATAGAGAGTACAAATCTAAGAGTTAATCAGCAGATAAATCTAGAGGTAACAAAAATGATAAAGTTTATCAATCAGTTGTGGGATTTATGTACAATCCCCTAATAGTTGCCACTCAGTTAGTTGGTGTATAAAGGAAAATATAATAGGAACTTTCACAAAGAAACAACAAAAATACTTGTGGTTTTATTCCAAATATAGGTTAGAAAAATTAGATTGGCAAAGTTACCCTGAAAGCAGAGTTCCAAGAATGTTTTGAGATAATTTCTTAGAACAGCTCATTCTTAGTCAACCAGTGAGTAGAACATACTAGACCTTGTGTTGTGCAAAGGGATGGGATTAAATAGTGAAGACATCTCTTGGTTATAGGTGATCATAATATGATTAAATTGGACATAGTTTGAGGGAGGGGGATGGATTATTTTCAAATTAAAACAGGGTAATTATGAGGACACAAAAGCAAAGATAGCGAAAGCCAACCATCAACATCTTTGATGTTGGTGGGCCAAGCATAGGACTTGAGGCTGTGGCAGTGGTTAATGGCTTTCAACAGCAGGGCAACATCTGTGGTCGACAGCAGACCACTGCGGCAATATGCTAGGCCCGAATCAATAGTCCAAGTGGATCGACAGAGGCAGCGGTTACTTCAGTGGTAGTGTGGTAGGCCCAGTGTGCTGCTCCTGGAACAGACTGTGTGGGTAAAGTATGGCAAAGGGGAGGAGATTAAGTCCCTATAGGAAGTGTAGTCCTCGCATGGCCACGCACTTCTGATCAACCATAA
Source organism: Hemiscyllium ocellatum (assembly GCF_020745735.1). Classification (NCBI taxonomy): domain Eukaryota; kingdom Metazoa; phylum Chordata; class Chondrichthyes; order Orectolobiformes; family Hemiscylliidae; genus Hemiscyllium; species Hemiscyllium ocellatum. The sequence continues at coordinate 79,584,867 of NC_083412.1, forward strand.
TGTTTGACTTTTAGCTCTATTTCTTTATTTTTCTACTTTAAACAAAGAATTACTGTAATGTTTAACTTTTAACTTTGTTCTTTCTTTCTACCTTGTTCTTTTGATTCTGTACCTAGGTACTTGTACCTAAGATGGCGCCTTGTGTGGTGACATTATATACTTCTCAGTGTACTCCTGTACTTTCAGACTTAAGTGCACGTGACAATAAAATCTAAATCTAATAGAAAATCGATAAAAAAGATTAGGAGATGCAGTGGCTGATGTTTCAATAAATATTTGAGATTACAAAGAATAGATGCATTCTAGTGAGAAATTCCAATGAGGGAACCTGCGATCCATTGTTAAATAAAAGAAATTAAAGGTGGTATCAAGCTTAAAGAACAATAGCACATAATTAAGCAAAGATGGGTGTTGGGTTTTAACATTGGACAGAATATAAAAAAAGGTAAAGACTGACATAAAAAAAACTAATAAGGAAGGAATGTTATAATTCACTGGGGTATATATTTGAAATCAAACCCCAAGCATTCCAGTTATCACAAAAAGATTTTATCAAAGTAGGCAACATTTCCCAATTTAGCTTTTTTTTCAGTTCCAGATTAATAGAAAGTAGTGACTAAGTTTCTGAACTTAACAAGAATAACTGTTTTTTACAAATAAACAGTCTAGTCACTGGTAAATCATTATTACACTGTTTACATATAGGTAAAAACAATGACTGCAGATGCTGGAAACCAGAGTCTAGATTAGAGTGGTGCTGGAAAAGCACAGCAGGTCAGACAGCATCCGAGGAGCAGTAAAATCGACGTTTCGGGCAAAAGCCCTTCATCAGGAATACAGCTCAAGTAATAGTCGATCTCACGTAAAAGTCGACCCTCTATATTTTTGGCCAAATAACCAGGAATTTTCTATATACCTTCTGTAAACGTCAACCCTAGTTCTTCACAGATAACCGATTAATGTTTATGAGTCAGCGTGCTGGCCATCACGTCCTGCTCTAGCTTTCCAGTCTGCCGGTTATTTTGCTCTGCTCTTGGCATTCCTATCTGTTGGCTGTCGAGTTCCCCTCCAGGTTTTCAGAATTACCGTAATTTTTTTTTCCATTTGTTTACAGATCAGTTGGACTTATGCTAATAGTATGGTATGAATTTTGATGGCATGAATTTCAGCTCCTGGAAAGTAGTATCCATGTAATTCCTGACCCCATAAATTTAACCTTCAAATGTAGTCAAAAAAATGTGACTATTACTCGAGTATGTACGGTAATCCTCCAAGCTAAAATCAGCTTTATAAATCTCCTCCGCCCACACAAAAAGAGATGGACATAGACAGACAAAAACAAACATAGGCGTTATGGGAGTGAAAGGCTGGGAGGGCAATTTAATGGTCCCTATCCACAGGGTTTGCTGATACAATACTTTTGTCTTTCAAGGACATGCTGTTCCTCGATCTCTCTTCCCCAGATATTTCACCGGCACAGAAAAACTGGTTCCAATTATAAAGCCGCTGACTTATTGGTTAAAAGCTACAACTTAAATCAACTGACGAGGGAAAATAAACTGACTTTCTTCTGCAGCTGTCCAGAACCCTAGTGAGACCGCACCTGGAATATTGTGTGCAATTTTGGTCTCCAAATTTGAGGAAAGACATTCTGGCATAGGTTCACGAGGTCAATTCCCAGAATGGTGGGACTATCTTACGCTGAAAGATTGGAGCGACTGGGCTTGTATACGCTTGAGTTTAGAAGGCTGAGAGGGGATCTGATTGAAACGTATAAGGTTATTAAAGGATTGGACACTGTGGAGGCAGAAAGCATGTTTCTGCTGATGGGTGAGTCCTGAACTAGAGGACACAGTTTAAAAATAAGGGGCCACTTAGAACAGGATTGAGAGAAATGTCTTCATCCAGAGAGTGGTGGGCGTATGGAATGCTCTGCCCCAGAAGGCTGTGGAGGCCAAGTCTCTGGATACTTTCAAGGAAGAGTTGGATAGAGCTCTTAAGGATAGTGGAATAAAGGGTTATGGGGATAAGGCAGGAACAGGATACTGAATGAGGATGATCAGCCATGATCATAATGAATGATGGCGCTGGCTTGAAGGGTAGAATGGCCTACTCCTGCCCCTACAGTCTATTGTCTATTGGCTTCAGGTGCTTTTGACTGCAGAGAAAAGACAGCACCGTACTTTCCATGGGTCTAAAGGCTCCTGTGTATCATGCTCATACCCACAAGCTGCTCAGCAACCTTGTTGACAGTCAGAAGGTCTCTGGCATCAATGACTGGCCATGTTTCTCCAGACCTATCAGCTACTTGTTCATAGCTGGATCTGTACTTGTACGTATCTTCTGACTCTAGCTCAACTGCAGTTATCGCGTATACCTCCACCCCCACCCTCAAACCCCTGTTGTTTTTGCAAGCAGCAGTGTAAACAGTACCTATATGGAGTGTCAGCAACCTGCTTTTAAAAAGTGCCATTATCCCTTCCACAATCCTTGGTTTTTAAAATAGTCCTTTTTCCATTTCAGTCCAAATCAAAAATGCAGAAAACTAATATATGTAGTCTTTGCAAGAAAAACCAAAATTCCAAACAAAGTTATCTAGAAATATAAGAACAGACACTGAGAGATTTCATACATATTTAAAAATGAAGAGTTAACAAAGTGAATTTGATCCCACAAAAAGTGAGGCTGGAGAATTAACCATGAAAAATAAGGAAATTACAGATGAATTAAGCAGGTATTCTTCATCAGGCTTCACTGCAGAGGACACATGTAACATCCCAGAAGCAGTGATGAATCAGGACATGGAAGGGAGGAAGGATCTCAGGAAAAATAGTGGTTACTGTTACTGTGGACAACTCCCACAAGTGACCTCTTGCCTTTATCAATCCTCATTTCTCCCAAATGGTTTCCAAATTTTGGTTGAATTTAAGTCATCCCTCTCTATTGTGCTATTACCATCTTTAACTATCAGAGCAATCCTCTACCTTTCCGAGTTTCCTTTCATTCCTAAATGTCCTGTATTCTTCAGTATTGGGTTATAGTCCAGTTTATTAGGTCTCTGTAATGGCTTCTAGATTGTATTTCTTTCTTTCTGTTTGCACTCTGATTTCTTTCAAATGTTGCATAAGTTCAGCAGATACAGAGCCTTTAGTTTTTCTCTTTTACTGTCTTTGTTATTTCTAGTCTTATCTGTTAGTCAACTCTCAAATTAATAGTCTCCATATCTTCTTGTCACAATCGTTTATCTCTGATATTTGGATCGATATCTTTTTGTTTGGTCATGAATCCACTCTTGAATTTCCTACATTGTCCCAAATTTGACCCCTTGCCTCCAGTACTTAGTTTAATATTCTCTCAACTTCCCATGTATGTAAGAACACCATCCCCAGCATGGTTCAGGTGGAGACTGTCCCATTGATTCAGATCCCACTTTACTCAGACAAATTGCCAATGCTCCATTCGCCAAAACTCACTTCTCCCGCATCAATCTTTCATGCTCCTGTCATCAGAGCACTAAAAAGAAACTACACCACCAAATTCTTATGTGGACAGAATTTGCTATTCTTTCCAGGAGATTGGCTTAGATGCAAAAAGTATCCTTTTCATTGCCATTACCTGTGATCTATGATCAGAAGGTAGGCTGAATGAAAAAAATCCCACAGTATAAGCTAAAGGTTGCAACCCTCCTCAGGCACATTGCCACCTTTTCCAAAGATGGAAAATTAAAGCCATCCACACCATTCTATTGCAGAGCTCCTAATTCCAAAGCATAGTCCTCAGGATATGCTGACAGACAGTCTGCGAGATACACACAATTACACAAAGCCTTGGTCTGATCTGACTTACATATTAATAGTTGATATGTTTTGTACTAAAGAAGAAATTTTAAACAGAATAATTAATAATGTAATTTGGTGTTTTCTGTTTGTCTCATTTATGAATAGTGGAGCCATTTGGAATAAAGAAAAGGGTCCCTGCCTCATTGATATTATTGCCAGCACTTTATTCAGCGCTGTAGTCCTGAACTAACCCAACTGTCTTGTGATCAGTGAAATTTGCAGCACAAAAGGATCATAAAAACTATAACAAAGGAAACTTCAAAATTAATCTTCTATTCTGGGTTTCTGATATTATCTTTAACCATAGTTCATGCTGAAGATTCATATTAATCCAAACTTTGAGGAGGGGACATTGACACAGTGGAAATGCCCCTGGATTGTAGAACCACCATACAAGTTCCAGGCAATAATGAGAGAAAAACTAACCACTACCCCTTAACATTTAATGGTGTTACTGTCACTGAACCTCCCACTATCAACATCCTGGGCAATAATCAACTAGGTAAAAACAATGACTGCAGATGCTGGAAACCAGATTCTGGATTATTGGTCTTGGAAGAGCACAGCAGTTCAGGCAGCAGCACCACTAATCCAGAATCCTGGGCAATACTTCTGGTCAGAATTGGGCTGGATTGGCCATGAGTACAAGAGCAGATCAGACGCAGATTATATTGTGGCAAGTAACTCAGCTCCTAACTCGCCAACTGCTAATTGCCATCAAGAGATCAAAAGCCAGGAGTGTGATGGAATAGTTTTCACTAGTCTGAATAGCAGCCACCTCAGCAATACTCAAGAAGCTTAACACCAGCCAGGATAAACCAGCCCATCCATCAACTTCAACGTTCACTCCCTTCACCATCCATTCACAATGTGCACCATATGAAAGATGCATTACAGCAACTCGTCAAGGCTCCTTTGGCAGCACCTTCCAAATTCACAACCTCTGCCTGAGAAAGACAACAGACAATGCGAATGCCACCAACTGCACATTCTACCCCAAACCACTCTCCATCCTGAAGTGGAATTATATCAGACTTCTTCCAATGTCACTGAATCAAAATCCTGGAACTCCCTCCCTAACAGTATTGTAGGGCTCTGTACAGCACACGAACTGCACCTTCCTCAAGCTAATTTGTGATCAGCAATCAATGTCAGTCAGGGATGCACACGTCTCATGAATGCATATAAGAAGAAATTCAAAGACCTACAATGTGTTCTGGTCACAATTCCACCACAGTGGCTGGTGAGTAATAAAATGTGGAATTGTAAATTAGCCTCAGTAATGGAGAACAGGACATGTGCTGTCGTTACCTGGTCTGGTCTACATCGATCTCCAGGCATACAGCAACATGGTTGATTCTTAATTGCCCTCAGAAATGGCCTAATAAGCCACTCAGTATATAGGCAATGGGGGGTGGACAGTTGGTATTTCCAGTGATGCCAACAAACAATTAAAAAAATTAAGGAAAAAAAAACAAGCTTCCAAAATACATTGACAGAATGAGGGAATTGGATTTGGCATTGTAAGTATCAGGAGGTCAATATGCAAATCTTACAGAACTGAGTCTAAATGCAGTGTGGTATGAATGTAATTCAGCAGGTTTACACTCTGATGGAATCTTACTTGCTCGACTGGAAGAGTGAGCTGAAATTGTGTTGCTGGAAAAGCGCAGCAGGTCAGGCAGCATCCAAGGAGCAGGAGAATCAACGTTTCGGGCATGAGCCCTTCTTCAGGAATGGGAGAATGTGTCAGCTTCAAGGGGCATGGGCCTTCTTCTCAGCCTCCGCAAAGCTCTCAACATTGCAGAAATATCAGTAACACTGATTGGGAGCACAGGATTGTGTTAAAATATAATTGACAACAGTTTCATGGTCATCATTAGACTCTTAATTCCAGATTTTTATTGAATTCAAATTCCACCATCTGTCATGATGGGATTCAAACCTGGATCCCTGAAGGAATAGGAGAAAGTGAAGCCTGCAGATGCTGGAGATCAGAGTCGAGATTGTGTTGCTGGAAAAGCATAGCAGGTCAGACAGCATCCGAGGAGCAGGAGAATTGATGTTTTGGACCACAGCCTTTCCTGGTAAAAGGCTTTGGCCCGAAACATTGATTCTCCTGCTCCTCGGATGCTGCCTGACCTGCTGTGCTTTACCTGAATGAGTAGTCTAGTAATAATAGCACTAGGCCACCATTTGTGGGGAGGTCTGGGGAAGTCTGGCATCACTAAAAGCACTGTGCGAATGTGGGGAGTGCACTGATGCTTCTGCTGTTTCTTTAGTGCTGTCAGTGTGAAGTGCTCCATCTAGTGGTACCATGAAGAGCCAGCAAAATGACCAAGTTGAGAACAGGACACTCTTACTAGAAATGATCAACCATTTCTGGGCCCTGAATCCGATGGTTCTTGAGATCTGCCTAGCTGAATGATCCTCCTCAAGGCAGATCATGTCAGGATGGGGTGCCAGATGATCAACTGGAAGTGCCCGAGGGTGGCCAGCTCCCTTCCCTCAGCCCCCTTTCTCCAGCTGGGTGCTGCTATTTAAGGGCACCCCAAGAAGGAATTTTTCAAAGTGATGTGTGATCACATCTGCCATGTCTCTCATAGAAAATGGGCAGCTCCTTGACGGAATGGTCCATGGCTGCAGCTATGGCCCTCTGATCCCCCCTCTCTGGGTTTGGTGAGGTGGGGTGTGGAGTGGAGACGAATCTTAAACCATGCATTGATGGGGCCTGGGTGGGGGAGTCCAGGCCCTGGAAGGCAGAGTGATGGGAGCAGGAGGTTAGGGCCTGGGCATTGGGCAAGGGGTGGGGGAGCTTAAAAATGTGTTGCTGGAAAAGCGCAGCAGGTCAGGCAGCATCAAAGGAACAGGCGAATCGACGTTTCGGGCATAAGCCCTTCTTCAGGAAGCCCTGAAGAAGGGCTTATGCCCGAAACGTCGATTCTCTTGTTCCTTTGATGCTGCCTGACCTGCTGAGCTTTTCCAGCAACACATTTTTAAGCTCTGATCTCCAGCATCTGCAGTCCTCACTTTCTCCCACGGGGTGGGGGAGGTCAGGGCTTCTGGGGGCTGGGGTGAGGGGAGGGGACCTGCTAATATAGGAAGGGTCAATTGAGATCTGGCCATGATAAGGGAGTCGGACCTGAGTGATGTGTGTGGGAAAGGGGCAGTTGAGGCCTGGCGATGGTGAGGGAGTTGGGCCTGGGGATGGTGAGATAGTCAGAGATCTCAAGACACAAAATGACATAGACACATAGAAACTAGGAGCACGTGCCGGCAATTTTGTCCTTCATGCCTGCTCATCCAGTGATCATTACTGATCCTTTATCTCAGTATCGTATCCCCTCTTTCTCCATAGACCCCTTAATGCCTTTAACATCCTATAATGTATCTATCACTTTCTTGAATATACAAATGCTGTTGTGTCATTAAGATTTGCTCATATATATTTCAGAATCTGTAAGACGCTGAGTCTCACAGCCTTACTGAAAATTACAACTTGCCTCTTTGATTCATGTTACTCACTCGACATTGATCTCCTGTTAACGGCTGGTGTGTGGGTGTTGGAGGCAATTTTGAGTCTGGAAACAGATTTTAGAGACTCCAACAATCTTCACAACCCACTTTTCTGTTAGAATTCAGTCTGGTATTACAAAACAGGCAGAGTCCCTTTCCCAGTGGGAGGCAGGGTTCATCAGCTTTTACTTTGCTGAGCCCATGCCACAGGGTTGCTCCAAAATGAGTAGAAGGTTTGGCTTTGAATTATTTTTGCTTAAGGAAAAGTAAGTAGGCCATTTTCTTCTCAGTGTTATTCAACTACTTATCAGTATTCGAGCAATTACAATATCAGTCTCAGAGCTAAAGTTCAACAAATTCACTTTGATGGAAGACTTTGAGTCATTTTGACCTGGATGCTATTGTTAACAGTTTGAGCAAGCAAAATATGAAATTCTTCTCTCTAAAGGAAGTGCTCCACTATGTGAATTAACTAGATTAACAGTAGTGTTCAGAAAAAAGTAACAGGATAATGTCATATTGTTAGGCATCATTTGAAAGTGTTATGAAGGGTAGTTTCTACATTGGGGTATGTCAGCTTTTATCATCTCTTGCTGCAGTTGAATTTCCAATTGAAATAGCTGCTATATTCACCATTGCCACAAGATGGTAATGTTACGCCATTCTACCTAAAGACAAACGAACACTAGTATTCAGTAGACAGGAAGTGGAGGTGCCCGTGTTGGACTGGGGTGTACAAAGTTAAAAATCACACAACACCAGGTTACAGTCCAACATGTTTATTTGGAACTACAAGCTTTCGGAGCGCTGCTCCTTCATGAGGTAGCCAATGAGGCTGGATCATAGGACACCAAATTTATCGTAAAAGATCAATGTGTCATACAACTAATGCGATGTATTAAACAAACCTAGATTGCTGTTCAGTCTTTAATCACTTAGAATGGGGATGGAGGTTTCAATTGCTTAATATGCGAAAATCCCAGAACTCCTTTCAAGAGATAATTTAAGGTTATATTTTTGAAAAAGGTGACATTTCAGCTCAGACAATGCATTAAAGGTGTGAGGTTAGAGTCTGTCTGTATCCCAACTCTGAGTCAGACTGGTTCTATTTCCAATGTGGAATTTATAAAATGTCATATGGACAAAATAGAGTGTAGCTGCAAATTCAAATTCACTCATTGACTTTGATGTGTTTGTGCATGTGAGAGGGAGAGTGTGTGTGTGCATGTGAGAGTGTGTGTGCCTGTATGCATGCTTGATAAAGTGTGTGCATGAGTGTGACAGAGTATAAGCCTGTGAGAGGATGTTGTGTGAATATGAGTGTAGTGTGGGTGTGTGTCTGAGAGAGTGTGTGTATGTATGAAAGAGGGTCTGTGTGAGTGTGTGAGAGAGTGCGTGTGTGTGTGCATGTAAGAATGTATAGTGTAGTGGGGTTACCTATAATGTGACATTAATCCAAGATCCTGGTTGAAGCCCTCCTCATGGGTACTGAACTCGGCTATCAGCCTCTGCTTGGTGACTCTGCATTGTTGCATATACCAAAGTCCACTTTGGAGGATGGTCACCTGAAAATCTGAGGCAGAATGTCCCTGACCACTGAAGTGTTCCCTGACTGGAAGGAAAGATACCTGTTTGGTGATTGTTATGCAAAGTCCATTCATCTGTGTCTGCTTGGTCTCACCAATACAGCATGTCTCGGGGCATCCTTGCCTGCAGCATATGAGATAGACAACGTAGTCCGAGTCACATGAGTTGTGTACATGGTGAGTGGTATCCCCACGTGTAATGTGGTATCCATGTCGACATTCTCACATGTCTTGCAGTGGTTGCCATGACAAGGTTGTACGATGTTGTGGTTGTTGTTGTCCTGAAGGCTGGGCAGTTTGCTGCAAGCAATGATCTGTTTAAGTTTGGCAGCTGTTTAAAAGTGAGAAGTGGAGGTGTAGGGTAGATCTTGGCAAGGTGCTAATCCTCATCGATAATGTGTTACAGGCTGCAAAAACATTATCGATGAGGATAAGCACCTCTCTGAGATCTTCCCTTCTGTTCCATTTCTTGTCTTTAAACAGCTGCCTAACCCTAAACAGACTGCCCCCAATATCCACGGTGTGTGCGCATGCGCGCACACACCCCTCTCAGGCATATATTCTGCCACACTCAAGCACACACTCTATCAAGTACACACACACACACACACACACACACTCTCCCCCTCACACACACGCACATTTAAGTCTATGGGGTGAATTTGTATTTGCAGATACATTCTTTTGATCAAAAAGCAGACAATCTTTGGGCAGTCAGTCCAGGTGGCATTTTATCAATTCCTACTTTGGAAATAGAGCTGTCTGACTCAAGGTTAGGATACAGACAGACTCTAACCTCACACCCTTAAAGCACTGTCTGAGCTGAGAGGTGACTTTTTTTTTACAAAACCTTCAATTATCTCGGGACTGTGACTTAAAAGAAGTTCTCGGAGTTTCACATTAATCAATCGAAAAGTGCAAACCCATTCTAATTGATTAAAGACTTAGCAGCAATCTAGGTTTGTGCTTCAGTTGTATGACACTTTGATCTTTTACTATAAATTCTGTATCTTATGGTACTGCCCCATTAGCTACCAATGAAGGAGAAGCCCTCCAAAAGCTTGGACTATAACCTAGTGTTGTGTGATTTTTAATTCTGTAAACGAGATGTAATATACAAAGGGGAAAGCAGTATGCATTCTTCCTTGGCCATCTAATTTGTAATTTGCGATGAGTAAAGGTTGGGTACTCTGACTGTGGGTAAAAAATGAGGTCTGCAGATGCTGGAGATCACAGTTGAACATGTGTTGCTGGTTAAAGCACAGCAGGTCAGGCAGCATCCAAGGAATAGGAAATTCGACGTTTCGGGCATAAGCCCTTCATTTAAATTTACAGAAATGTGTCTTTGTAACAAATTACGTATAAATTTTTTAAACTATCTGTTAGAACTGTAAATTAAGATGCATCTGATTCTCTAATGATATCCCATCATCACAGTGGATGCATGATCTCTGTACTCATACAATTATGGTCTCTTGAGCAGCTCTGATATTATTCATTGCACAATTCTGTGCTACAATTGCCAAGTCTCTGAGCTCTGGATTTCCCTCTCTAAACCTCCTTGCTTCTCTTTGTTCTTTTAAGTCTTTCCCTAAATCCTCTCTCTTTGACCAAGCTTTCGCTATCTTTTTTGAGTGGATCAGTGTCAAATTGTGTTTGATATTGATCACATGAAGCACCTTAAGATGTTTTACTATGTTAGGAGTACTATATAATTTCAGGTTGTTCCAAGTCACAGCATCATTTAAGAACATAAAACAAAACAAAGAGCTATGGGTGCTGCAGAGCAGGTAGACAGGATGGTGAAGTAGCTGTTTGGTATGCTTGCCTTTATTGGTCAGTGTATTGAGTATAGGAGAGTTGAGAGGTCATGTTGTGGCTATACAGTACATTGGTTAGGCCCCTTTTGGAAAACTGCATTCAATTCTGGTCTCCCTGCTATAGGAAAGATATTGTGAAACTTGAAAGAATTCAGAAAAGGTTTATAAGGATGTTGGAGGGCTTGAGAATGGGGGAGAGGCTTAATAGGATGGGACTATTTTCCCTGGAGCATTGGAGGATGAGGGGTGACCTTACAGAAGTTTATAAAATAATGAGGGGCATAAATATGGTGAATAGACAATGTCTTTTCCCCAGAAGAAAGCTAAGCCAGGTAGAGTGGAATGGCGTTTAGGAACAGTGGGACTGTAAGGAGTGAGATGTTGGTCAGTGATGGAAAGTAAGATGTTGGTTAGGGGGAGGGGACTTGTGGTTGGAGAGAACTTGTGGTTGGAGAAGTGAGATATGATCAGTGGATGAGAGATGGATTCTGGGTAATCCAAGATGGAGGAAGGGAAAAATTTCTGGCTGTAACAGACTGCTCCTTTTATGAGGTATTTTAGGTGTTGGAGATAATTTCCTCGAATTCGAAGAGCAGCAATTACTGCTTTATATGCTGTTGCAATTACTTTGGAACTTTGAAAAAACAAAGTCAAAATAACAGCACTTTTAAAAGGGAGAAAGACAGACACACGCAGCAAGCACATGGTCTGTAAGGGAGAGAGAGAGAAAGAAACCTACAGTGCTGACTGACACAGCGGTGAATCTGTGCAGTATTGTGGTTCTGTTCGCCGAGCTGGAAGTTTTTGCTGCAAACGTTTCGTTCCCTGGCTAGGGAACATCATCAGTGCTATTGGAGCCTCCTGTGAAGCGCTGCTTTGATGTTTCTTCCGGTATTTATAGTGGTTTGTTCTTGCCGCTTCCGGGTGTCAGTTTCAGCTGTAGTAGTTTGTATGTGGGGTCCAGGTTGATGTGTCTGTTGATGGATCTTCTTGCCGTTTCCGGGTGTCAGTTTCAGCTGTAGTGGTTTGTATATGGGGTCCAGGTCTATGTGTCTGTTAATGGAGTTTGTGGATGAATGCCATGCCTCTAGGAATTCCCTGGCTGTTCTCTGTCTGGCTTGTCCTATGATGGTAGTGTTTTCCCAGTCAAATTCATGTTCCTGGTTGTCTGAGTGTATGGCTACTAGGGATAGCTGGTCATGTCGTTTTGTGGCTAGCTGATGTTCGTGGATGCGGATTGTTAGCTGTCTTCCTGTTTGTCCTATATAGTGTTTTGTGCAGTCCTTGCATGGTATTTTGTAAACTACGTTAGTTTGGCTCATGCTGGGTATTGGGTCCTTTGTTCTAGTGAGTTGTTGTCTGAGTGTGGAAGTTGGCTTGTGTGCTGTTATGAGTCCTAAGGGTCGCAGTAGTCTGGCTGTCAGTTCTGAGACGCTCCTGATGTATGGTAGTGTGGCTAGTCCTTTTGGTTGTGGCATGTCCTCGTTCCGTGGTCTATCTCTTAGGCATCTGGTGATAAAGTTGCGTGGGTATCCGTTTTTGGCGAATACCTTGTATAGGTGTTCCTCTTCCTCTTCACAGGAGGCTCCAATAGCACTGATGATGTTCCCTAGCCAGGGAACGAAACGTTTGCAGCAAAAACTTCCAGCTCGGCGAACAGAACCACAACAATGGACACCCGAGCTACAAATCTTCAACCAGACTCTGTGCAGTATTGCCTTTGCTGTTTGAATTCATGTATCACTGGATATCGGAGTCTAGGAAAACTTACTAAACTGTGAAATTCACAACTGGTCTTGGAGGAACCTGTTCGGGAAAGGTCACAGCACAGAAACAGATAAGTGAATAGTTTTAAGTATAACCTTGCTGTAAATCTACAATAGTGAGTAGAGTGAGTTCTTTCCTGATTATATGTTTTTATTAGGATCTGTCTCTTGATAGAATTTTTAAAAAATAAGCCATAAATATTAAGTTAGCCTGGAGCGATATTTTGTGGAACAATAAGACAGTGCTATTTTTTGGGTTTGTAGATTGGAAGAAGCGAAATTCAGTAGAGTGAAATGCTCTTCTTGTTGGATGTGGAAGTTTCAGGAGAGTTTAAGGGTTACTGAGGATTACCTCTGCACTAAATGTCATTGGTTGCAAATACTGTCAGATCGAATGGATTGGTTGGAGCAACAGTTAAAGGCAGTGAAGAATTTCCAAGAGCTAGGAGGTGTGATGGTTGGCAGTTATAGGTGAGAGAAAAGCAGCAGATACAGTCAGCTAGGTGGTTAACTCCAAGAAAGTTAGGACAGGTAGGCGGGTAGAACAGAATCCTTCTATGGCTATCCCCATTTCAAACAAGTATGTTGTTTTGGAAAATTTAGGAGGCGATGGACGTTCAGGGGAATTTAGCATGAGCAGGGCAAAAGTGAGGACTGCAGATGCTGGAAACAAGTGTTTAGATCAGAGTGGTGCTGGAAAAGCACAGCAGGTCAGGCAGCATCCGAGGAGCAGGAAAATCAACATTTTGGGCTAAAGTCCTTCATCAGGAATAGAGCAATGTAGCATGAACAGCCAAGTTTCTGGTATCAAGACTGGCTCTAATGTAATGAGGCGTACATTAGGTTCCAAGTGATCGATTGTGTTAGGGGACTCTCTAGCCAGTGGCACATGTTCTCAAAGGGGAGATGGACCAGCAGGAGGTCATTATACACATTGGTACCAATAACATAGGAAAGGAAAAGGATGAGATTCTGAGGGAAGAATATAGAAAGTTAGGAGAAATTTAAAAAGGACGTGTTCAAGGGTAGTAATAGTTGGATTACTCCCAGTGTGACGAGCTAGAATAGGAATAGGAGGATAGAGCAGATGAATGTGTGGCTGAAGAGCTGATGTACGGGAGAAGGATTCACATTTTTGGATCATTGGAAGCTCTTTAGGATAGAAGTGACCTGTACAAGAAGGATGGCTTTCAAGGGTGGGGGGAGGGGAGGTAGGGAGGTGTCGGATCCAGGGAGATAGTGAGGAAAGAGATCAATCTGACACTGGTAGAATTGAGAACAGAACTGAGTCAAACAGGCAGAAACAAAGCAGAGAACATGGTAGGACTGATAAATTAAACTGCATTAATTTCAATGCAAGGGGCCTAACAGGGAAGGCAGATGAACTCAGGGCATGGTTAGGAACATGGGACTGGAATATCATAGCAATTATAGAAGCGTGGCTCAGGGATGGACAGGACTGGCAGCTTAATGTTCCAGGATACAAATGCTACAGGAAGGACAGAAAGGGAGGCAAGAGAGGAGGGGGAGTGGTGTTTTTGATAAGGGATAGTATTACAGCTATACTTAGGGAGGATATTCACAGAATTACATGCAGGGAAGTTATTTGGGTGGAACTGAGAAATAAGAACGGGGTGATCATCTTATTCGGATTGTAACTATAGTCAGCAGGAAATTGAGACAACTTTGTAAGGAGATTTCAGTTATCTGTAAGAATAATAGGGCGGTTATGGTAGGGGATTTTAACTTTCCAAACATTGACTAGTACTGCCATAGTGTTAAAGGTTTAGATGGAGAGGAATTTGTTAAGTGCGTACAAGACAATTTTCTGATTCAGTATGTGAATATACCTACTAGAGAAGGTGCAAAACTTGACCTACTCTTGGGAAATAAGGCAGGGCAGGTGACTGAGGTGTCAGTGGGAGAGCACTTTAGGGCCAGTGACCATAATTCTATTAGTTTTTAAATAGCGGTGAAAAGGATAGACAAAATCTAACAGTTGAAGTTCAAAACTGGAGGAAGGCTAATTTTGACGGCATGAGGCAAGAACTTTCAAAAGCTGATTTGGGGCAGATGTTCGCAGGTAAAGGGATGGATGGAAAATGGGAAGACTTCAGAAATGAGATAACGATAGTCCAGAGACAGTATATTACTGTCGGGGTGAAAGGAAAGGCTGGTAGGTATAGAGAATGCTGAATGACTAAAGAAATTGTGTGTTTGGTTAAGAAAAAGAAGGAAGTATATGTAAGGTATAGACAGGATAGATCGAGTGAATCCTTAGAAAAGTATAAAGGCAGTCAGAATATACTTAAGAGAGAAATCAGGAGGACAAAAAGGGAACATGAGATATCTTTGGCAAATAGAGTTAAGAATAATCCATAGGTTTTTAGTAATACATTAAGTACAAAAGGGTAATTAGGGAGCGAATAAGGCCCCTCAAAGATCAGCAAGGCAGCCTTTGTGTGAAGCCGGAAGAGATGGGGGGGATATTAAACGAGTATTTTGCATTAGTGTTTACTGTGGAGAAGGATATGGAAGTTATACAGTGCAGGGAAATAGATGGTGACAGCTTGAAAAATATCCATATTACAGAGGAGGAAGTGCTGGATGTCTTGAACCACATAAAGATGGATAAATCCCCAGGACCTGATCAGGTGTACCCTAGACTTCTGTGGGAATCTAGGGACATGATTGCTGGGTCCCTTGCTGAATATTTGTATCATCGATAGTCACAGGTGAGGTGCCGGAAGACTGGAGAAGTTGGCAAATGTGGTACAATTGCATAAGAAAAGTGATAAGGAAAAGCCAGGGAATTATAGGCTGGTGAGCCTGATGTCGGTGGCGGACAAGATGTTGGAGGGAATCCTGAGGGACAGGATTTACTCTTATTTGGAAAGGCATGGACTGATTAGAGATAGTCAACATGGCTTTGTGCGTGGGAAATCATGTCTCACAAACTTGATTGCGTTTTTTGAAAAGTAACAAAGAGGCTCGATGAGGGCAGAGCAGTAGACATTATCTATATGGACTTCAGTAAGGTGTTTGACAACGTTCCCCATGGGAGATGAGCTAGCAAGCTTAGATCTCATGGAATACACAGAGAACTAGCCATTTGGATACAGAACTGGCTCGAAGGTAGAAGACAGAGGGTGGTGGTGGAGGGTTGTTTTTCAGAGTGGTGGCCAGTGACCAGTGGAGTGCCACAAGGATCGGTGCTGGGTCCTCTACTTTTCATCATTTATATACATGATTTGGATATTAACAAAATATCCAAATTAGCAAATATCAGTAAGTTTGCAGATGACACTAAAATTGGAGGTATAGTGGACAGCAAGGAAGGTTACCTCAGATTACAATGGAATCTTGATCAGATGGGCCAATGGGCTGAGGAGTGGCAGATGGAGTTTAATTTAGATAAATGTAAGGTGCTGCATTTTGGGAAAGCAAATCTTAGCAGGGCTTATGTACTTAATCGTTAGGTCCTAGAGAGTGTTGCTGAATAAAGATACTTTGGAGTGCAGGTTCATTGCTCCTTGAAAGTAGAGTTGCAGGTAGGTAGGATAGTGAAGAAGGCATTTGGTATACTTTCCTTTATTGGTCAGAGCATTAAGTGTAGGAGTTGAGTGGTACGTGTATGGAATGAGCTGCCAGAGGAAGTGGTGGAGGTTGGTCCAATTGCAACATTTAAAAGGCATCTGGATGGATATATGTGAATAGGAAGGGTTTAGAGGGATATGGAGCAAGTGCTGGCAAATGAGACTAAATGAGGTTGGGATGTCTGGTCGGCATGGATGAGTTGGACCGAAGGGACTGTTTCTGTGCTGTACATCTCTAATACTCTATGACTCTATGTGGTTATGTGTATAAGTTCACGGGATGATTTACACTGCTGTGCTAGTGTAGGGGTGCTGGTGATGGAGGATGAAACATCATTGTGCGTGATCCAGAGACATTTACACATTAAACCCTTCTCACTTCCTCTCACAATTTTCATTAAAATCAGGCAGGCACAGGCCAAAAAGGAAAAAAAACACTGTTTCAACAGCGAGAAGCAGCTTCCTTTAAGTGTTTCAACAACTGACCACCTCCTGAAAGCAATTGGTCTCCTCCTCCCCACCTTCCCCAACCCCCAATCCATTAAAATCAGCTGTGGCTGCATTTGAGGTGGATTGGGTCCCCCTATTATATTTGTATCCAACTAACCCAAAACCCGATGCTTTGGGAGGTTAAAATTCAACCATCTCCCCATGGTCATATCACATAAAAGGATGGCCTGCATTTACATACAGCCTGTCACAACCTTGGGGATCAGATAAGCCTTCGTATAAGTATAGAAAAACCAACAAAAAAGCATTTCATTTGGCAAAATGAACCTCCAAAGACATAGGATTGGTCAACAAAATCGTAATGACTGGTCAGGTCTTCAAATCAAGCTTGTGACACTAATTGTGACAGAGTGGCTCAGTGGTTAACATTGTTGCTGCACAGTTTCAAGGACCCAGGTTTGATTCCACCCTTGGGACGGAGGTTGCATATTCCTGCTGGGTCTGTGTGGGTTTCTTCTGGGTGTTCCAGTTTCCTCCAACAGTTACAAAGATGTACGGGCCATGAGGATTAGCCATGACAGATTGCTTATCATGTCCATGGATGTGCAGGTCAAGTGGGTTAGCCACAGGAAATGCAAGGTTACAGGAGTAGACTAAGGGTTTTTGTCTGGGTGAGATGCTCTTTGGAGGGTCAGTGTGGACTCAATGGGCTGCTTCCATACTGTAGTGGTTCTAATTGATCTGTTATGAATAATAACTCAATGATTGTGAAACAACTGGGAATAGATCTCACATCACAAGACCATGACATAAATGAAGTCTTTAATCAACGCAACAATGTGCTTTTGCAAAAAATGAGATAATATTGTGCGTTCTTAGGTTATTTCTGAAGTACTGGGAAGATCATCACGGATTAAGAAATGCTTTTCTGATCTTCACATCGATTTGATTTTGCCTTACAATATCACCATAATCATTCATAAAGGGAGTCACTTTCAAACTATCTACATGAACCTTTGTAATTTCAAAAGTTAGGAAATATTTTCATATTCAAAGTTCAAGGTTATAAATGTGAAAATGTTTGTATATGTCTGACTGCTAGTGTACCAAGTTCCAATTCTGCTGATAAGCTCACAGCATAGTTTATTTGAGTAACACATAGTTGAAATTCTGTCCATTCCACTTTGTAATTGAAGCTTGCATTTTGATGGAATCATAGATTGATAGAGCACAGAGGAGGCTATTTGACCCATCTTTGCAGATTATTCCATATCTATTAGTGGCACTGCTCCTTTCTCAGTAGCACTGGCATTTTCTCCCTTCAAAATCTATGTAATTTCTTTTGCAAAGTTGCTTTTAAAATGGCTTCCACCACCCTTTTAGGCAGTGAATTCCAAATTCTTACAACTCTGTAAAAATAAATCCATTGGTTCTGTACGAATCAGCCTCAATTTCCTTGGGTTGTCAATTTTTCTTCTTATAGATTTTTCTTAGTTACTCTGTCAAAACCTCTATCAAATCCCACTTAACATAATTAGAAATATAAAGACAGTCTAACATTGCTATTTTGGTGCCACTCTATATTTGTAATACTATTACATGCAATATAAAGCTACTGAAACTTGACCCCCAGTTTTCTGAAGTCATGTGTTATGATAGAGTTGTAATGGGGGATAAGCATTTACAAACAAAGCTAATGCACAAATAAATGTTTAAACATTATGTTGTCCAAATAAATTGAACATGACATAATCCAGAATCAAATCCTTCAGAATTATTTTAAAAGGAAGATCAAAATAATCATTGAGAATCCCAAACATTTCTGTACAAATACCTGAAATTAGACATTTTTAAAGCCCAACAATCTCCATTGGCTTATTTCAGAAGCATTTAAAAGAATATTAGGAAATAATTTGTATTCCTCATTGAGTGCAAGTTGAAGGGGATTTTTATAGAGTAACGTCAATTCAATCTAAACCAGGGTTCATCTGAACAAGCAAGATAAATGTGTTCAGTTTCACCTAACATGTTTTGTTGACTGTGTACCATTTGCTTGGATGAGTGCAGCTCCAACAATTCTCATGAAGCACTGCACAAGCAAAGACATAGCAGCCTACGATTGACACCCCATCCAACTTTCAAAGTTCACCCCATCTTAAACATACATTCCTCCACCAGAGGGACACAGTAACAGCCTTGCGTGCCCATCTACGAAATGCACTGCAGACATTCTCCAAGGTTCCTTCAAACAGCACCTTCGAAACTCAAAACCTCACCCACCGAAAAGGGCCAGGGCAGAGGATGCATGGGAACACCATCGTCTGTAAGTTCCCCTGAAATAGCCAGGAAACTTAAGTTCCACCCCCAAGATTTTAACAGAAGTGGATGTGGAGAAAGCTGCAGTTCATGCAAGCACAGTTCGCAGGCGATGCTAACAATTGAACTGATTAGCTGCCTCAATTCAGTCAAAATGCCCAGTATCTGAAACCCATATTGTGGATACCAAACTAGGTCTGCTCTTGGTGCAGATTCCTGATTTCTGATGAAGGGCTTATGCCAGAAACATCAATTCTCCTGCTCCTTGGATGCTGCCTGGCTGGCTGTGCTTTTCCAGCACCACAATTTTCGACTTTGACGTCCAGCATCTGCAGTCCTCACTTTCTCCTTAGTGCAGTTCTTGTTGGCTAGCCTTGGTACTCCTTTGGAGAGCTGAGGAACCCTCAGAGATTTTGAGTCAAGTTTGTATTTACTGCCTTAGTAAGTGTCATGATATGGATTGTCATTACGTTCTCACTCCCAAAGCAAATGGGAGGCAGGGCTGCCAGTTTACCAGGGCATTCTATTGTTGCTTCTACATATTATTGCACCCAGGTACAAGGACAATCTTAGTACTTTTGAAGGGTGACTCATTTAGGGGAGCATAGAAGATATACATAGCACAGTCTGACATAGAGGTCACAGACACAGTCAGTGGGAGCAGCTGAGGCCTAGAGAAAGGGCCAAAGCTCAAAAGAGTAGGGTGCACTTGAGCCAAAGAAAGGAGAAGAGGCAGAGGTTCTAGGCTCCACCACAAGGTGAGGGTGGTGGGGAGTGTGGTGGTGCACCAACCTAGAACATTCTGCCTTAATCTGATGTAAAACTGGTGCCAGAGGAGACTTAGTATGAGTCGTGAAGTTATCAGTGCCATTTGCCACGGTGCAGTAACTAAAGCAATAATTCACCATCTTGTTCCCGGCCAGTGGCTGTGAAGTTAACTGTTACACACACAGTACATCGGATAATCTGGCTGGTATTTCCCAGTCCGCAGCACACAGCTGCATAAAGGATGAGAATAATGCCCTGTTTACTCATAGAGAGGAGTTAATAATTTCCCTTTGGGTTTGGTAACGTAAATTCAGAAAATCATGGAGTTTGCCCAGATTGCAGGCTTCCCTTAGGTACAGTGTGTTATGGATAACACTTGGTGAGGCCCCTAACTCAGACCACTGACAGTCTTGTCATCCAGAAGTCATTTCACTCAATGTTCAGGTGGTCTGTAACCGTAATAAGACCTTTCTTCATGTGTTGCACAATTCCTGGATAGCTGCCTCAATTCAATTATTTATTTATTTTAATACCTTCACAGGACTTGAGCATCACTGACAAAGCCAACATTTATTGCCCATCTCTAATTTCCTGCAGAAGATGGTGCTGAGCTGTCTTCTTGAACTGTTGTAATCCATGTGGTGTAGGTACACACACAATGCTGTTAGAGCAGAAATTCCAGGATTTAGACCCACCAAGAAAGAAGGAACTGTGATATATTTTTAAGTCAGGATGGTGTGTAACTTGGAGGGGAGTTTGCAGGTGGTCACATTGCCAAGCGTCTTGTCCTTCTCAGTGGTACGGATTGTGGGTTTATAAGGTGCCATATAAAGAGCCTTGGTGAGTTGATTCAGTACATCGTGTCGATGGTACATACTGGTACCACTTTGCAACAGTGAGTGAAGGTTATGGTGTTGGAATAGGTACCAGTCAGGTGGAATAATTTGCTCTGGATGGTGTAGACCTTCTTCAATGTTGATAGAGTTGCATTTGCCCAATGAAGTGGAGAATATATCCATTGTCCTCCTAACTTGGACCTTGGAGATATTGAACAGGGCTTGGGGAGTCAGGAGGCGCAGAATACACAGCCTTTTGTATCCACAGTACTAACATGGCTGATCCAGTCCAATTTCTGGTCAATGGTAACCCCAATAGTATCGCCCCCAAGTGAGGGAGCCAGCGATGGTTATGCCATTGAATGTCAATTGTTAAATTCAGTCTTGTTAGAGAATGGTTTGCCATGAAGTGCAGAAGAAAATATAAAATCTAAGTTTAGAAGCTGGCAACATTCCAATAGAGATTATTCTTCATATAAAAATCAACTGAGATATCTGAAAGTACCTAACTAACAAAATAAAAACATGCAAAGTCTGGGAATTTGAAATGTTCAAGAGAAACACAGCAACAGTTATGGGCCATGACTTTTCATCAGACTTCATTGGAGTGACCAGAAATGTCAATAATTATTACGTATAACTGACCAAAACATACCGAACAAACACATGACTTTGCATGGCAAGCGATGATTTGGATCCCTAGTAAGAGCAGAGTAAATGGGAATCGAGGAAAAGTTGTCCACTTGTTGGAGCCACATGTGGCACAAAAATAGATGATTTTGGTTGTTGATCAATCATCTCAGCTCCAGGATATCTCTGCAGAAGTTCATCAGGCTAGTGTCCTAGACCAAACCATCTTCAATTGCTTTATCAATGACCTTGCCTCCATCTTAAAGTCAGAAACCAGGATATTTGCCAATGGTTGCACAATGTTTATTACCACGTGACTCTTCAGACAATGAAGCAGCCCTTGTCCATCATGGCAATAGATGGACAGCATCTAGTCTGGGGCTGACATGTGGTAAGTATATTCGTGCTTCGTATGTGCCAGGTGCTGACCATCTCCATCAAGAAAGAATTCTCCCTGAGAAGCCCTCTTCCCATCGCTGAGCCTTCCACAATTTCATCCTGAGTGTTACCATTTACCTGAGAGTGAAATAAACGAGCCAGACACGGGACTGCTGAGTAAGTGAAGTAATATATTTGGGTGTTTGGATTACCCGAAATACTGCTTAGGTAGTGTCTCCCATCCATTCTCCTCCTCTAACCAAGAAAAGATTCTGTGCGCCAGATTGGTAAGGTAATTAGTTTTCTTTTATTCTTTATTTTTCAATAGCCGCTTTGGGAATTTAGAACAGTGGGAATGGTGGTTAGGGTAGTTGAATGTTCCTACTGCAGAATGTGGGAGGTAAGGGTCACCACTAGAGTCCCTGCTGACTACATCTGCGGGAAGTGCACCCAACTCCAGCTCCTTGAAAACCACGTTAGGAAGCTGGAGCTGGATGAACTTCAGATCATTCGGGAGGCAGAGAGGGTTATTGAGAGGAGTTACTGGGAGAGAGTCACACCTCAAGTACAAGAAAAAGACAGATGGGTTACAGTCAGGGGACGGAAAGGGGACAGCCAGACAGTGCAGAGATCCCCTGTGGCTTTTCCCCTCAATAACAAGTATACCATTTTGCATCCTGTTGAGGGGGACAACTTACCAGGGGTAAGCCATAGAGTACAGGTCTCTGGCACAGAGCCTATCCCTCTTGCTCAGAAGGGAAAGGGAAAGATGAGCAGAAAATGAGTCATTGAGGACTCCATAGTTAGGGGGACAGATAGGAAGATTGGTGGGAACAAGAGAGACTCACTGCTGATGTGTTGCCTTCCAGGTGCTAGGGTTCATGATGTCTCGACCGTGTTTTCGGGATCCTAGAAGGGGAGGGGGAGCAGCCTCAAGTCACGGTCCACATATGCACTAACGACACAGGTAAGAAGAGAGATGGGGATTTAAGACAAAAATTCAGGAAGCTAGAATGGAAGTTTAGAACAAGAACAAACAGCATTTTGATCTCTGGGTTGTTGCCTGTGCCACGCGTTGGCGAGGTGAGGAACAGGGAGAGAGAGGAGTTGAACACGTGGCTACAGGCATGGTGCAGAAGGGAGGGTTTCGGATCCCTGGATAATTGGGGCTCTTTCTGAAGTAGATGGGACCTCTACAAACAGGATGGTCTGCACCTGAACCAGAGGGGTCGCAATATCATGGGGGGAATATTTGCTAATGCACTTTAGGACGGTTTAAACCAATTCAGCAGGGGCATGGCAACCTAAACTTAGTTCCAATGTCCAGGAGATTGAGAGTAGTGATGTTTTAAGAGTGCACTGGCAAGCAGGAAGGTGGTTTGAAGTGTGTCTACTTCAACACCCGGAGCATCCGGAATAAGATGGGTTGGTATTTGGGACTTCGATGTTATGGCTATTTTGGAGACATGAATAGAGCAGGGACAGGAATGGTTGTTGCAGGTTCCAGGATTTAGATGTTTCAGTAAGAACAGAGAAGATGGTAAAAGAGGGGGAGGTGTGGCATTGTTTTCAAGGACAGTATTACAGTGGCAGAAAGGACGTTTGAGGACTCGACTTAAGCTGAGGTTAAAATCATGAAAGGAGAGGTCACCCTGTTGGGAGTTTTCTACAAGTCTCCAAATAGATGCAAAGATGGTTCTGGATAGGAGTAAGAGTAACAGGGTAGTTGTTATGAGGGACTTTAACTTTCCAAATATTGACTGGAAATACTATATTTCGAATAATTTAGATGGGTCAGTTTTTGTCCAATGTATGAAGGAGGGTTTCCTGACACAGTACGCAGACAGGCCAACAAGGGGTGAGGCTATATTGGGTTTGGTATTGGGTAATAAACCCTGCCAGGTGTTGGATTTGGAGGTAGGTGAGCACATTGGTGATAGTGACCACAATTCGATTACGGAGGAAATGAGGACTGCAGATGCTGGAGATCAGAGTCGAGAGTATGTTGCTTAGAAAGAACAGCAGGTCAGGCAGCATCTAAGAAGCTGGAGAACTGACGTTTTGGGAATAAGCCCTTCATCAGGAATGAGATTTGTGGGCCAGAGCTGAGAGATAAATGGGAGGAGGTGGGGTTTGGGGGAAAGTAGCTGAGAAAGCAATAGCTGGATGAAGGTGAGGGGACATGGTGATAGGTCAGAGAGGGGAGTGATGGACAGGTCAGGAGGGCAGTGATGTGTTGAAGGCTTGGGACTGAGATAATGTGGGGGGTGGGTGGGGAATGAGGAAGCTGTTGAAATCCACATTTATCCGGTGTAGTTACAGGGTCCCAAGGCAGAATATGAGGCATTCTTCCTCCAGGCATCGTGTGGTAACGGTTTGGCAGTGGAGCAGGCCCAGGACCTGCATGTCCTTGATGGAGTGGGAAGGGGAGTTGAAGTGTTCAGCCACAGGGCAGTGAGGTTGGTGGGTGAAGGTGTCCCAGAGATGTTCTCTGAAACAATCCGCAAGAAGGCGCCGTGTCTCCCTAGTGTAGAGGGGACCACACCGGGTGCAATGGATGTAATAGATGACATTGGTAGACGTACAGGTTTATGCCGGAAATGTCGATTCTCCTGCTTCTCGGATGCTGCCTGACCTCGTGTGTTCTCCCAGCAACACACTCTCAACACAATTCGGTTATGTTTACTTTAGCAATAGAAAAGGATAGGTATATACCGCAGGGCAAGAGTTATAGCTGGGAAAAGGCAATTATGATACGATTAGGCAAGATTTAGGATGCATAGGATAGGGAAGGAAACTGCAGGGTATGGGTACGATTGAAATGTGAAGCTTATTCAAGGAACAGCTACTGCGTGTCCCTGATAAGTATTTACCTGTCAGGCAGGGAGGAAGCTGTAGAGCGCGGGAGCCGGGTTTACTAAAGAAGTTGAATCTCTTGTCAAAAGGAAGAAGCAGGCTTATGTTAGGATGAGATGTGAAGGCTCAGTTAGGGCGCTTGAGGGTTACATGGAAGCCAGGAAAGACCAAAAGAGAGAGCTAAGAAGATCCAGGAGGGGACATGAGAAGTCATTGGCAGATAGGATCAAGGAAAACCCTAAAGTTTTCTATATGTAAATCAGGAATAAAAGAATGTAAAGAGTAAGATTAGGGCCAATCAAGGTTAGTGGTGGGAAGTTGTGTGTGGAGTCTGAGGAGATAGGAGAAGCACTAAACGAATATTTTTTGTCAGTGTTCTCACTAGAAAAAGACAATGTTGTCGATGAGAATACTGAGATACAGGCTACTAGACTAGATGGCATTGAGGTGGACAAGGAGAAGGTGTTAGCAATTCTGGAAAGCGTGAAAATAGATAGGTCCCTTGGACTGGATGGAATTTATCCTAGGATTCTCTTGGATTCCAGGGAGGAGATTGCAGAGCCTTTGGCTTTGATATTTATGTCATCATTGTCTGCAGGAATGGTGCCAGAAGACTAGACGATAGCAAATGTTGTTCCATTGATCAAGAAGGGGGAGTAGAAACAACCAAGGTAATTATGGACAAGTGAGCCTTACGTCAGTTATAGGTAAAGTGTTGGAAAAGCTTATAAGAAATAGGATTTATAATCATCTAGAAAGGAATAAGTTGATTAAGGGTAGTCAACATGGTTTTGTGAAGGGTAGGTCATGCCTCACAATCATACTGAGTTCTTTGAGAAGGTGACCAAGCAGGTAAATGAGGGATAAGCAGTTGATGTGGTGAATATGGATTTCAATAAGGTGTTTGATAAGGTTCCCCATGGTAGACAGTTGCACAAAATGTAGAGGCATGGGATTGAAGGTGATTTAGCGGTTTGGATCAGAAATCGGCTAGCTGAAAGAAGACAGAGGGTGGTGGTTGATAGGAAATGTTCATCCTAGAGTTCAGTTTTTGATGATGTACCACAAGGATTGTTTTTGGGTCACTGCTGCTTGTCATTTTTATAAATTACCTAGATAAAAGCATAGAAGGAGGGTAGAAAATTTGTAGATGACACTAAGGTCGATAGAGTTGTGGATAGTGACAAAGAATGTTGCAGTTACAGAGGGACATAGATAAGCTGCAGAGCTGGGCTGAGAGGTGGCAAATGGAGTTTAATGTGGAAATGTGTGTAGAAGAGCAGAGAGATCTCGGTGTCCATGTATACAGATCCCTGAAAGTTTCCACCCTGGTTGATAGGATTGTTAAGAAGGCATATGGTGTGTTAGTTTTATTGGTAGAGACAGTGAGTTTTGGAGCCATGAGATCATGCTGTAGCTGTACAAAATTCTGATGCAACCGTAGTTGGAGTATTTCATACATTCTGGTCACTGCATTACACAAAGAATGTGGAAGCTTTGGAGAGGGCTCAGAAGCGATTTGCAAGAATGTTGCCTGGTATGGAGGGAAGGTCTTATGAGGAAAGGCTGAGGGACTTGAGGTTGTTTTTGTTAGAGAGAAGAAGGTTGAGAGGTGACTTAATTGAGACATATAAGGTAGTCAGAGGGTTAGATAGGGTGGACAGAGAGAGCCTTTTTCTTCGGATGGTGATGGCTAGCACGAGGGGATATTGCTTTAAATTGCGGGGTGATATATATATATAGGACAGATGTCAGAGGTAGTTACTTTACTCAGAGTAGTAGGGGCATGGAATGCCATGCCTGCAACAGTAGTAGACTCGCCAACTTTAAGGGCATTTAAATGTTCATTGGATAAACATATGGATTAAAATGGAACAGTGTCTGATAGATAGGCTTCAGATTGGTTCTACAGGTCAGTGCAACATCAAGGGCTGAATGGCCTGTACTGCGCTGTAATATTCTATGTTCTATACATACTGTGGCTACAAGAGTGGTCAGATTCTAAGAAGTCCATGTGTTTCCACAATGCCAATTCACCACCTTCAGGGCACAGATCAGGAGTGCAGAGGAATGTTTTTCACTTGCCTGGATGGGTACAGCTCTAAAATCACCCAAAAGGCTTGACACCATCCAGGACAAAGTAGCCCATGATATTGGTTCTCATTCCACCACCTTCAACATTCACTCCCAACCACTGATGCACATTGGCAGCAGTGTGTATCATCTATAAGATGCACTGCAATAACTCACCAAGGCTCTTTATACAGCACCTTCCAAACCCATGATTTCTGCAATCTGAAAGATCACAGGCAGAAGACCATGACCTGCAAATTCCTGTCCAAGTTACACACCATCCTGACTTAGAACTATATGGCAGTTCCCTCACTGTCGCTGGGTGAATTGGAATCCTTAACAACATGTGGATATTCCAAGGATTGCAATGGTTCAGAAAGCAATTCACCAGAACCTTGTCCAGAGCAATTAGGGATTGGAAATAAGTGCTGGCATAGCCATTGACACCCATATTTCCCTGAATTAACTTTTAAAAACCCAGTACTGGATTAGCCCCTTCTCTGACTAATTCAATTAACTTTTAATCCTACCCCCTACCCCTGCCCCACTAACATCTGCCTCCCTTTGACTTTCTAATGTGGCCATTCTGTTGAAGCACATGCAAAGTGTTTGTTGGGTAAGTTGCTGGCTTCTGCTGTGGGTGTGTCAGTGATGTAACACAGTGACATACAGCAACATGTCCACACCCTTGACAGTTCAGGTTTCCTCAATGTGACAACTAATTTCGAAAAACCAATGGACGCCATAACAGCTAGCAGTCTGCATGTAATCACAAAATGAGTGATTAAGAAGGTGAGCTAAGAACTGTCAGATGCATCCTGTGTATCTACCTGGGAAGCATGCATGTCCCTGCATCAAAAGTGACCCAGTGGAAACATGGAAGTCATAAAAAACTTCAAAGTCAAGTAACCATGTATTAAAGAGCCAATATGATGTGTGACAGTTGGATCAGGAGGAGGCAAGATGATGCGGTGAGATTGATGGTTTACTGCCAACTTGCGTGAATGAAGGATGGAGGAGGATAGCGTCCACAAAGCATATAGGGATGGCATGGTGAAGACAGAATTTTATAAAGACCTGATCAAGCAGGTTGAAAGCTAACTCTTTGACTTTCATGTCGTGAATTGACACCATCTCGTTTCTCAGAGTAGGGGAAGAGAATTGTAAAGTGGCATACAAACCCACCGACTCCCACAGATACCTGGATCACACCTCTTCCCAAATGCCATCCCGTATTCCCAATTCCTCCACCTCCACCGTATCTGCTCCCAGGAGGACCAGTTCCACCATAGAACACACCAGATGGCTTCCTTCTTTAGAGACCGCAATTTCCCTTTCCACGTGGTTAAAGATGCCCTCCAACGCATCTCGTCCACATCCCGCACCTCCACCCTCAGACCCCACCCCTCCAACCGTAACAAGGACAGAACGCTCATGTCCACCCTACAAACCTTCGCATAAACCAAATCATCTGCCGACATTTCTGTCACCTCCAAAAAGACCCCACCACCAGGGATATATTTCCCTCCCCACCCCTTTCCGCCTTCCGTAAAGACTGTTCCCTCCGTGACTACCTGGTCAGGTCCACGCCCCCTACAACCCACCCTTCCATCCTGGCACTTTCCCCTGCCACCGCAGGAACTGTAAAACCTGTGCCCACACCTCCTCCCTCACCTCTATCCAAGGCCCTAAAGAAGCCTTCCACATCCATCAAAGGTTTACCTGCACATCGACCAATATCATTTATTGTATCCGTTGCTCCCGATGCGGTCTGCTCAACATTGGGGAGACTGGGCGCCTCCTAGCAGAGCGCTTTAGGGAACATCTCTGGGACACCCACACCAATTAACCACATTGCCCGTAGCCCAACATTTCAACTCCTCCTCACACTCTGCCGAGGACATGGAGGTCCTGGGCCTCCTTCACTGCCGCTCCCTCACCACCAGACGCCTGGAGGAAGAACGCCTCACCTTCCGCCTCGGAACACTTCAACCCCAGGGCATCAATGTGGACTTCAACAGTTTCCTCATTTCCCCTTCCCTGACCTCATCCTAGTTCCTAACTTCCAGCTCAGCACTGTCCCCACGACTTGTCCGGACTTGCCCTACCTGCCTATCTCCTTTTCCACCTATGCACTCCACCCTCTCCTCCCTGATCTATCACCTTCATCCCTTCCCCCACGCACCCATTGTACTCTATGCTACTTTCTCCCCACCCCCACCCTCCTCTAGCTTATCTCTCCACGCTTCAGGCTCACTGCCTTTATTCCTGATGAAGGGCTCTTGCCCGAAACGTAGATTTCGTTGCACTTTGGATGCTGCCTGAACTGCTGTGCTCTTCCAGCACCACTAATCCAGAATATAAGGAAACAAGTTGCACTAATAATGAAATGCACTTGCAGAGAAAAAAGATAATCCCTACTTAGTAGCCGGATTCTGAAATTGGTGTTTAAACATGGAGGGGAAAATTGCGAACTTTTTCACAAAGTCAAGAATCTGATTTTCTCATTCTCGCCTCATTTTCCCACCTTTCTTGTATTGCCTATGCCACTCGAGTGGAAAATTCATTCTACAATTTTTGTTAAAAACCTAACCTTTTTTCCATGTTCTCCAAAGTTCCTTTGTTATCTTTGTTCTGTATCGTCATATTTTTACTCAGTTGGTGTTCAAGGAGTTGTGACCTGTAGTTTACCAATTCACACTGTCTCCCTGGTGGTCTAGTGGTTAGGATTTGGCGCTTTCACCGCCGCGGCCCGCGTTCGATTCCCGGTCAGGGAAGCAGTTTTCAGCGGGTCAGAGGGCTCTCTATTCGTCTTAAACACACTGCACAGTTGTTTATTGGGTGGCACGGTGGCACAGTGGTTAGCACTGCTGCCTCACAGCACCAGGGACCTGGGTTCAATTCCCGCCTCAGGCGACTGACTGTGTGGAGTTTGCACGTTCTCCCCGTGTCTGCGTGGGTTTCCTCCGGGTGCTCCGGTTTCCTCCCACAGTCCAAAGATGTGCGGGTCAGGTGAATTGGCCATGCTAAATTGCCCGTAGTGTTAGGTAAGGGGTATATGTAGGGGTATGGGTGGGTTGCGCTTCGGTGGGTCGGTGTGGACTTGTTGGGCCGAAGGGCCTGTTTCCACACTGTAAGTAAGTAATCTAATCACTGTCATTAAACATTTTTTTCTCTCTCTAATGAGATTTAACTGCAGCCTAGATTCTATCATGTACAAAGACTCTTTTGTTTGGATTAAACAATGCAGCATGTAAAACAATGTAAGGTTTGAATTGCAGAAGCAATTTTAACCTAATCCACCCTTTGGGTGGGTTTGGCTGTAATATTAGTTTAACATTTCACCTGAGTTCAATCTACTTCCAAATAAACAGCGATTAATATTGGGTGGGGATTAAAACAGATGTTACCCAATCCTGTGGGTTAAAGTTATTCTCATCCCACCCCCACTCAGGAAGAAACTTCTAGATAAGTTATTTTCCTTTCCATTCTGACTTTCTCCTCACCTTTTGAGATTGGTTCCAAAGTTGCTAGCCTTCTTCAGTAGAATGCGATTATTCCTATCCTCCTGTTATGCACAACAATGGACACTCTAGCCACCAACATGGGAATGAAAGCTGGGTCTGTTGCCTCATCATCCACAGCCCACACACATGCAGATTCTAGCTGTGGTACATCAACAGCTATCAGACTAATTACATTCTCAAGCCTGAGGCATGATACCCATTGCCATGCCACTTGTAGGCACCACAAGTTAAGATTAGCTAATTCAACACAGACAGTCCTTGGATAAGTTATTTTATCAAAAGCATTGAAAGCACTCTTAAAACATTTTTTTGGCTTTCCGGTCTGACTGAAAATACTGTAATCTTTTATTCAAAAGAAGGCACTGCTGATAGTGTGGAATGTTGGAGGAGTGGCAAAATTACCCCATAATTCAAAACAGCAGTTGGGAAAATGTTATGTTTTAATATGTTGGATTAGAAGGACATTTTGCTGAGGAAGGTAGGAGGTAATTATAAAGGCCTTCACTGTCTATGTTTGCATATTTGAAAAAATGTTTTGATTAATACTTAAGATCATTGTAACACTCTTTGAACAGTCACAGCATTGAAGAAAGGCTTGTATTTAGTAAGGGGCTGTTGGGGCTGGGGGAAAGGGAGTAATTTTAATCTTGGGCTCCAGTATGGCAGCTACCAGACAGTGTATGACAAGCCTATATTCTATCCCATTAACACACTCTGTATTTCAGGTCAACCAAATCAGTGTTTTCAAATGAGTGTACATGTTCTCTCTCAAACAAGAGAGATTCAGCTCCCTCAGCAACATATAAGCAACTCGGGTGAGTGAAAGAATATAAGAGTTTGGAGTCAGAGTAATCGCCAGTCAGAAACGTGCCTAACTCAGCCTTGTATATATTCAATTACTGCAGGATTCAAGCCCAGGTACCCAGATCGTTACCTGGGTCTGTGGATTAATAATCCAGTGATAAACCACTAGGCCGCTGCCTTGCTCTTGTAGTCCAAGAGAACAATATATGATCAGAATGAAATCCTTCCCACAACTGACGCTCACTCCAGCATTGCAATGTCCTGACTTACTGATCAACTGCAAGAGGCATCATGGCGTTAAATGTTGCCAGAAGAAGGAAACCCACTTTCCAACAGCTAATCACATGCAACCACTGTCTGAGGTTGTTTGCCAGAAGATGGCAGTGCTCTGTAATGGCAATGGCATAGATCAACACAGTGGATTACAATAAGAAAAATAACAACTCAATTCATTCAGCAAGTGTGCCAAAGAGTGAGACACCTCCCTATTTTAATGTAATGTGATAAAAATGCATGGCATGCAGTTATCTCATTACCATGTTCTTGTACAGTTCAGATTTGCCAGAAACTCTCCATTAAACTTCACAGCCACCCCATATCTTTCACTCACATGCTCAATTCCCACTCTCTCTCTCTCTCTAATCCTTTGTTCCTACTCGTATGGTTCATGCATAAGAAAAGACTTGCCCAAAGGTAGCCAGTTAATGCATAGATCTCAGTTGGCATCTTTCTTACAACTGAATCAGAAAGTTATAGGGTTCGATGCTTAAGCTGTTAGGGCTAAGTCCGGGCTAGAACTCCAGTGAAGGACTATGGGGGCGTTGCAATGTCTGAGGTTTTGTATTTCATAATGGACGTATTCACCTGGATGTATAATAGCCATTAACACTATTTTGAAGAACAGCAGAAGATTTCTTTGTAGCCTGACAAATATGTATACATCAACCAATGTCACAACGTCAGGCCATCTGATCATTCCAAACAGAAACAGATTATTTAGTATGTTTGCACCATTCAATGAGATCATGGTTGTTCACATTGTTGTATGTGGTATTTCATTACGTGCTTCTGCACTTGTTGTGTTTCTTAAATAACAACTGTACTGAAAAAATTAGGAAGTGGTGCAGGCTGGTACAATTGCAATGTTTAAGAAGCATTTGGATGGGTATATGAATAGGAAGGGTTTGGAGGGATATGGGCTGGGTGCTGGCAGGTGGGACTAAATTGGGTTGGGATATCTGGTCGGCATGGACGGGTTGGACCGAAGGGTCTGTTTCAATGCTGTACATCCCTTTGACTCTATGACTGTGAAGCTTTTTGGAATATCCTGAAGTCATGAATGGCACAATAGAAATGCACGTCATTTTAATCCCTGCACACTGTCCTCAAATTGGTAATCTCTTTATGTTCATCTGAAAAGAGAAGAATGTGCGCAATGAATAGGAGAGAAAATACTCACAGGTCAATTCTTCAACTTTTATTCTTGTGCCATTCGAATCATGAGGAAACAGCTGGAAGGACCAGGTCGCGCTCAGACTACTGCACTCTTCCTGCCATATTGTTTCCAGCCTATTCAAATCCAGCCAATGGACAAGGCAAACCTGCAATATAAAGTGACACCACAAGAGCTGCCATGGCAACAGCATTTGTTTCTTCTCTCTTTTTTAGATAAGTTCCACAAAGCTGAGTCAATGTGAAACACTGGCGGCCACATCTGTGCCAAGGTTGTCTATTCTGTTCAGGTGTATATTACATAACACGGCTCCTAGCTTGGCCATCTCCACCCTCCTTTCATTCTAGAGCCTCCAAACTATCTCCCCAACCCAAACATACTCTCACCATCAGCCCAGTACTTCAGGCATGCTGCTTTCCCACATTAACAATATAAATTTAGTCTGATTTTAACATTACAGAAGAGTTTGAGTCAAAACCTCACCTTTAAATTTGTTATCCACTTGGCTTCATCTTGACATAAGATAGTTTTTCTTTTCTCCTATTTACTTTATTATTACAGCTAAAAATAGAACAGAACATGAATGAAAACACTATAGTTCTAATTGTCATTTTTCTCCCAGCTGGTAGTAACAGTACCCCGAAAATTAATTTAATTAAATGGAGATTTTGCAATCCTGACTTGTTCCAACAAGAACAACACCTAATTTTTAAAGTACCAGAGACATAGACTCATATCGGGAAAATTTGGGAAATAGTTTGAAAGAGGTGGATGAGTCACATAGGTATGAGGAAGCTTAGGTGGTAAGCAGTTTGAATGCAGAAGCACCAAATTATTGTTAGAAGGATCATTTCAAAGTTTGACCTCAGCTGGTGAGGAGAGGGAGCTGGACATCAGAGTCCCGTTTTTGGATAAAAGATGTTTCTCAGGATCAGAGATTACTTTAATCACTGGAAATGGCACAAAGCAAATTGAGGCCAGTGTGGAGAGACCATGGAGAGTGTGGCTATGCTAAGGACATCTATAAATAGGTACGAGGCTTCGTTCACATGTTTCCCCAGGTTTATGTGACCACTTACCACCTACCTGTGAAAGATTCTTCAGATTGTAGTAAGTCTATGAGCAGAAGCCTGCAATGACATGAGAGAATCCCTGAGACCAGTTTTACACTCCTGACAAAGGTTCCAATGTAATAAATGGCCTCCTCTACATTGGACAGGTCTGATGGCTGTCAGGGATGTGGTGGAAATAGTGACTTAACCATGTCATCGTTGTCAGTGACTAAAATGGGATGTTTCCAGTGGGCCTTGGATGATGTTTCTGTCTCTCAAGATGACATCTGCTCACCAATTTAATAACAATCTATATTGATATAACACCTTTAATAGAATAAAACATCCAAAGCTCAACACAATGATTGTTTCTTTATTCATTCGTGAGATGTGGGTGTCACTGGCTGGCCAACATTTATTGCCATCCCTGGTTTCTCTAGAGAAGGCGGTGGTGAGCTACTTGAAATAAAGCAGTCCATGTGCTGTAAGTTGACCCAAATACCATTATGGAGAAAATTCCAGGATTTTGAGCCAGCGACAGTGAAGGAACAGCGATATATTTCCAAGTCAGGATAGAGAGTGGCTTGGAGAGGGACTTGCAGATGATGACATTCCCATGTATCTTCTGCTCTTGTCCTTCTAGATGGTAGAGGTTATGTTTATAAAATAAAGTATAACACAAAGCAACATAAAGGTCAGATAACAAAAAAAACTTAGATTTTAAGGAGTATCTTAAAGGAAGAAAGTGATGTAGAGAGGCAGATAGGTTTAGGGAGGGAATTCCAAAGCTTGGGACTTAATTAACTAAAGGCAGGGCCACCAATAACAGAACATTTAAAACCAGGGAAGTACAAGGGGCCATAATTAGAGGAGCACAGGTATCTCCAGAGAGTTGTTGACCTGGAGGAGATTACAGAGATAGGGAGTAACATAGCCATGGAAAGACTTTAAAATAAGGATAAAAGCTTGCAAGATACTGCTTGATTTATGTCAATGTGAGTTGGTGAGCATAGGGGTATTTGGGAAATAGGACTTGAAGTGAGTTAAGGTGCACAGCAAAGGTTGGATGCCTTCAAGTGTGCAGAGGGTACAATGTGTATGAGCAGCCAGGAAAGCTTTGAAATAGTCACTCTCAAAGTAACGAAGGCATGAGCAAGCGTTTCAGCAACAGATTGGGGCAGCGTGATGTCAGGTGATGGTACAGATTGAAAATGAATATTCAACATGACAGCATGAATTTGAGTTTGGAAACTTATCTTGAATCAAATGTGAGACAGCAAGAGTGGAACAGACTGGATTAATATCAGACAGTTCTGCCATATCCTGCTGATCTAGGTAACCCTACATCACCAATGGATGAGTTAGGTTAGGCAATGCCTAAAGAGACTGTGAAACATCTCATATAGCCATTACCTCACCAGTTCTTATAGCCAGAGGAGCATGAGGAAGGACCTCCAGATTTAATTGTCAGGAACAATCTTCTTTGGCCTATGCTAATTTCTCTTTGCCCTGTAAAGTTACAAACAAACAGCAAATTATAATATTGTGTGTTTTCATAGCAGGACTATGGATCATTCACTGACTTGTCATATTGAATGTATAATTCACAATGCCTTGGCTGTACTCTATTAAACATGCATTGATAACTTATTTTCAATATTTAACAGGCTAAGCTACTGTCAGAGATATGACATGAATCATATTTACAGAGAATAACATTAGGACAGCAGTGCCATCACAGTTATATCACTGGACTAATAATCCAGATGCCCAGATTAACATTCTTGGGTCATAGGTTTGAATTCCACCATAGCAGATGGTCCAAGTTGAATTTAGTAGAAGTCTAGAGTAAAATGGTCATCTAACAGTGATCGTATAACTAGTGTCAATTGTCCCATCTGGTTTACTAATGTCCTTCAGAGAAGGAAATCTGCTCTCCTTACCAGGTCTGGCCAACACATGACTGCAGAATCACAGCAATGTGGTTAACTTATACCATCCTCTGAGCAATTAGGGATGGATAATAAATTCTGCCCTAGCCTGCAAAACCCTTATCCTAGAAAAGGCTTCATTTTCCTTTTGAATAAGTTGTGAATGAACTAAGATTGCCTTAAAGAAAATACTTAAAGGCTGCTCCTGAGGAAGGGGTCAGTCACATGCCACATTTAACACCAGATAGAGTCATAGAATCATACTGTTCATGAATCTTTACAAGTAGAGTTGCAAGTAGATAGGAGAGTGAAGAAGGCTTTTGCTATGCTTTCCTTTATTGGTCAGAGCATTGAGTATAGAGGTTGGAAGGTCATGTTGTGGCTGTACAGGACGTTGGTTAGGCCAATTTTGGACTATTGCTTGTAATTTTGGTCTCTTTCCTATTGGAAAGATGTTGTGAAAATTGAAATGGTTCAGAAAAGATCTACAAGGATGTTGCCAGGGTTGGAGGATTTGAACTATGGGGAGAGGCTGAATAGGCTGTGGCTGTTTTCCCTGGAGCGCCAGACGCTGAGGGATGACCTTATAGAGGTTTATAAAATCATAAAGGGCATGGATAGTGTAAATAAACAAGGTCTTTTCCCTGGGGTGGAGGGGTCCAGATCTAGAGGGCACAGGTTTAGGGGGAGAGGAAAAAGAGATAAAAGAGACCTAAGGGGCAATTTTGTCATGCAGAGGGTGGTGCATGTATGGAATGAGCTGCCAGAGGAACTGGTGGAGGCTGGTACAATTACAGCATTTAAAAGGCATTTGGATGGGTATATGAATAGGAAGGGATTGGAAGGATTGGGCCACATACTGGCAAATGGGACTAGATTAGGTTGAGATATCAGGTCAGCATGAACGAGTTGGACTGAAGGATCTGTTTCCGTGCTGTGCATCTCTATGACTCTAAGTTATACAAAATGAAAACAGACCCTTTGGCCCAACTTGTCCATGTTCAACAGATATCCCAAATTAATCTAGTCCCATTTGCCACCATTTGGCCCATATCCCATTAAACCCTTCCCATTCACATATCCGTCCAAATGCCTTTTAAATGTTGTAATTGTACCAGCCTGCACCACCTCCTCTGGCAGCTCATTCCATACATGCACCATCCTCTGTGTGAAAATGTCGTCTCTTAGGTTCCTTTGAAATCTTTCCCCTCTCACCTTAAAGCTATGCCCTCTAATTTTGGGCTCCTTTCCCTGGGGAAAAGACCTTGGATATGCCCCTCATGATTTTATAAATCTCTATAAGGTCAACCCTCAGCCTCTGAAGCTCTTGGGAAAAAGATCCCAACTTATTCAGCCCATCCTTATAACTCAAAGCCTCTCATCCTGGCAACATCTTGGTAAATCTTTTATGAACATTTTCAAGTTCCCCAACATCTTTCCTGTAGCAGGAGACCAGAATTCAACACAGTATTCCAAAAGTCATCAATGGTCATGAATGAAATGTGCACTGAGTGATTGGAAGTTGTTCTGGATCAGCATGGCACCATAGAGTCATAAAAGTGTAGAGCACAGAAACAAACCCTTTGGTCCAACTCGTCCATGCCGACTAGATACCACTGAAATGTGAGGGGGCTATTGAAGAACATGTATACAGGCAATGATACCCTGCACTTTGAGAAATCCTACCATTTCAGTATAATATTCTTTCTCAATGATGTAAGATGTCCACTGGGAAACTATTGAGAGATCTTTGCTCTGGAAAACAACATATTGGTCCTTTTTCCGATATACTTCATGTATAAATTTTGGACTGTAGAAAATGATTGATATTGGCTATTTGGTCTCTGTGGTGGCTTGGGATGAGCTGAAGTAAAAGAAATCAGAGCTGAAGTGATGTTGGAAACTTCATATCTGTTTCAGGAGCTGGTTGTAGGTTAGCTTACATCACACACAAGGTTATCATGTCTTTTTATCAGTGAATCATATTTTGTTCATTGTTCCTTAGGTAAGACAAGTTCCACCAGTATTTATAACTGCAGTTATTAAATAAATGATACTCCATTTATGAACTCAGCTGACTCACAGCTAATAAGCCCATTCCTCCAGTTCTCTTCCTCCAAATAGCACATAGGAACTATTGTCCAAGGTCCATCTGGTAGTTGCATGATAGATTGATAAAGGAGAAACTGGCAAATCATAGTAATCAATCACTCACTGTTAGTTTACAGCAGTTATCTTAACAACACAGCGGTGCCAAAAAAGGTTCCAATGGATCCTAAGTCAAGTATTTCACACTCCATCAGAAGAAAGAGGGATTCCCATAGGCTCGCTATTGTCCTAAGGATATTTTTCATTTGTTCATAGGATGTGGGTGTCACTATCTAGGCCAACAATTCTTACCCATCCCTAATTCCCCAGAAGGCAGTTCAGAATCAACCACATTGCTGTGGACCTGGAGTCACCAAGTCACATGTAGGCCATACCAGGTTTGGAAGACAGAATTCCTTCCCTAAAGGACATTAGTGAATGAGATGGCTTTTTTATTAACAATTGACAGTGGTTACATGGCTGCCATTAGATTAGTACTTTATTGCAGATTGTATTGAATTCAAATTTCACCTTCTGCCATGGTGGGATTTGAACCCACATCCTCAGCACATTAGCTTGGACTTTGGATTACTAGTCCAGTAACGTTATTATTCCATATCGTCTGTGTAAGAAGAAAAATGCATCAAACATTGTGCCGTGAATAACATTCCAGAAAAAGAACAAAAATAAAGTGCACCTTGTCACTCAGTGGGAAAGCGCTGGGATTTTCTCTTCAGCCACTAGGAGCTGGCAAGACCACTTCACATTGCTGTGGACTGGAGTCACATTTAGGGTAAGGACAACAAGTTTCCTTCTCTAAAGGATGGTGATGTGGAGGTGCCAGTGTTGGACTAGGTGGACAGGGTTAGAAGTCATACGACACCAGGTTACAGTCCAAGAGGTTTATTTGAAATCCCAAGCTTTCATAGCACTGCTCCTTCATCAGGTGACTTCATCTGATGAAGGATCAGCCTTCTGAAAGCTTGTGATTTCAAACAAACCTACTGTCAGGAGACTCCTAAAGGATGTCAGTCAGTTTCACGTTCAATTCTACTGAGGCAGAATTTTTATTTTCAAACTTTCCAATTGAATTAAAATTCTCAAACTATCAAAGTAGAAATTTAATTCATGTTTATCTGAGTTGTTAGGTCTTGTCTGATCTGTACTCCAACCCTCATATTTAATTCCTGACATCCAAATTGTATAAATTTTGTGCTTATTCTAACATGACACTCAAACTTATACTGACAGTGCTAAACCTACAAGTGAGACACTAAACTAAAGCCCTGCCCACCCTCTCGATGGATTTTAAAAAGTCCTCTGGTCCAATTTTGAATAATGACAAGGGCTTAATTATTCTCCTGGCCAACACTGATGCCTCAACCAATCACTTGATACTTTCACTGTCATATTGCTGTTCATGAAAACTTACTGTACAGTGATTGACTGCAGACATCACCATAGTGATAACATTTCAAGAAAAAAGTATTTGAATTGCTAATGAAAAGAAACAAATTTCATAACATTTTTATATGATCAGACATAAAGATGGATACATCCTTTTATTTAGTCTCACATTCCCACACTTGTTTCATAACATTGAACTCTAAGACTTGTAGGATGTAGGATATTATGTTAGAAAAAATATCGTTCACTCCGCAAGACGCAATCCAGGATAAGGAAGGATAGAAAGGGAGGCAAAAGAGGAGAGAGAGTTGCATTTTTGATAAGGGATAGCATTACAGCTGTGCTAAGGAAGGCTGGTAGGTATAGGGAATGCTGGATGACTAAAGAAATTGAGGGTTGGGTTAAGAAAAAGAAGGAAGCATATGTCAGCTACAGACAGGATAGATCGTGTGAATCCTTCGAAGAGTATAAAGAAAGTAGGAGTATACTTAAGAGGGAAATCAGGAGGGTAAAATGGGGACATGAGATAGCTTTGGCAAATAGAACTAAGGAGAATCCAAAGGGTTTTACAAATATATTAAGGACAAAAAGGTAACTAGGGAGAGAATAGGGCCCCTCAAAGATCAGTAAGGCGGCCTTTGTGTCGAGACAAAGAAAATGGGGGAGATACTAAATGAATATTTTGCATCAGTATTTACTGTGGAAAAGGATATGGAAGATAGGGAAATAGATGGTGGCATCTTGCAAAATGTCCAGATTATAGAGGAGGAAGTGCTGGATGTCTTGAAACAGTCCTGGTAAATCCCCAGGACCTGATCAGGTGTACCCAAGAACTCTGTGGAAAGCTAGAAAAGGGATTGCTGGGCCTCTTGTTGAGATATTTGTATCATCGATAGTCACAGGTGAGGTGCCTGAAGACTGGAGGTTGGCAAACGTGGTGCCACTGTTTAAGAAGGGCGGTAAAGGCAAGTCAGGGAACTATAGACCGGTGAGCCTGGCCTTGGTGGTGGGTAAGTTGTTGGAGGGAATCCTGAGGGACAGGATATACATGTATTTGGAAAGGCAAGGATTGATTCAAGATAGTCAACATGGCTTTGTGCCTGGGAAATCATGTCTCACAAACTTGATTGAGTTTTTTGAGGAAGTAACAAAGAAGATTGATGAGGGCAGAGCAGTAGATGTAATCTATATGGACTTCAGTAAAGCATTCGACAAGGTTCCCCATGCGAGACTGATTAGCAAGGTTAGATCTCATGGAATACAGGGAGAACTCGTCATTTGGATACAGAACTGGCTCAAAGACAGAGGGTGGTGGTGGAGGGTTGTTTTTCAGACTAGAGGCCTGTGACCAGTGGAGTGCCACAAGAATCGGTGCTGGGCCTTCTCCTTTTTGTCTTTTACATAAATGATTTGGATGCGAGCATAAGAGGTACAGTTTGTAAGTTTGCAGATGACACCAAAATTGGAGGTGTAGTGGACAGCGAAGAGGATTACCTCAGATTACAACAGGATCTGGACCAGATGGGCCAATCAGCTGAGAAGTGGCAGATCGAGTTTAATTCAGATAAATGCGAGGTGCTGCATTTTGGGAAAGCAAATCTTAGCTGGATTTATACATTAATGGTAAGGTTCTAGGGAATGTTGTTGAACAAAGAGACCTTGGAGTGCAGGTTCATAGCTCCTTGAAAGTGGAGTCGCAGGTAGATAGGATAGTGAAGAAGACGTTTGGTATGCTTTCCTTTATTGGTCAGAGTATTGAGTACAGGAGTTAGGAGGTCATGTTGCGACTGTACAGGACATTGGTTAGGCCACTGTTGGAATATTGCGTGCAATTCTGGTCTCCTTCCTATCGGAAAGATGTTGTGAAACTTGAAAGGGTTCAGAAAAGATTTACAAGGATGTTGCCAGGGTTGGAGGATCTAAGCTACAGGGAGAGGCTAAACAGGCTGGGGCTGTTTTCCCTGAAGCGTCGGAGACTGAGGGGTGACCTTATAGAGGTCTACAAAATTATGAGGGGCATAGGTAGGATAAATAGACAAAGTCTTTTCCCTGGGGTCGGGGAATCCAGAACTAGAGTGTATAGGTTTAGGGTGAGAGGGGAAAGATATAAAAGAGACCTAAGGGGCAACTTTTTCACGCAGATGGTGGTACGTGTAGGGAATGAGCTGCCAGAGGATGTGGTGGAGGCTGGTACAATTGCAACATTTAAGAGGCATTTGGATGGGTATATGAATAGGAAAGATTTGGAGGGATATGGGCCAGGTGCTGGCAGGTGGGACTAGATTGGGTTGGGATATCTGGTCAGCATGGACGGGTTGGACCGAAGGGTCTGTTTCCATGCTGTATATCTCTATGACTCTATGACTCTAAGTGTTATTTTGTTTGGAAAGTGTTATGATTCCAGTTGATGGCAGTACTGAACAAATCAGATTCCAGGGTGAAACTTGGCTTGATTGACCATCAGTGTTATTTTTACAATCTGGTTACCACAGTAGTCAATCACATTCACTGCATTGTACTTTCAAACAACACATACATTTATCAGAAGAAAGTAAGAAAAGATTGTATCATAAGTAGCAAAGAAAAGAATTAACTTCAACCTTTTTTTCCCAGCAAAATCCTTTACAGACACTCAACTCCAATGTAGTATCACTCTTTCAAATTTTAATCATCTAATGAGTTCACAAACTTTTCCTTTCAATGTCTTTTTGCACATTTACCATCTGTGATTCCCTTCAGTAATATTTCTCCTCAAGATGAGCAGACTCAGGCTAACCCATAGGTTTTTGCCCATGGAGCCATAAGAAAGGCTTTGGGCTTTTTCCAGGCCTGTCTACTTTGATACTGAGCTGAAAATGTGTTGCTGGAAATACGCAGCAGGTCAGGCAGCATCCAAGGAACAGGAGAATCGACGTTTCAGGCATAAGCCCTTCTTCAGGAATACTTTGATACTGAAACAGATGAAGACTATTTACCAGATCTGACACCTGAAAATTGCCAAAATTGAACTGTCTTCTGCTGGGAAGGATCCTTTTTCTCTGAGCCAGGCTTGCTTCTGGTTTCTTTCCATCTATCTTTCTCTGAGTCTCAAAGGTTCACCTTCAGAAACACTTCAGCAACTATCTCACCAGGTAGCTCTTTTAGTTTAAGTCATGTGATTTATTCGAAATTCTGTTTTGACCCAATGCTAATAAAAATGAATTCTTGATGGTTAAAATAAGTCACTCCCGCAAAACTAAAAACCATTTACTCAATTATCTCTACTTCAGAACACAAATCCCTAAATAATATTAATAACATATTATAAACACTCACCACAGGAGAAGCAAGTTCAAATAAAATTTATCAAATGTTACCACTGCTCAGAATTTGAAAAGGGTGATTAGTAATAATGGCAAGGTCTGCGCTGGCCTAATAGAATCAAGTCTCAGTCCAGGATTTAAGCATAAAAATCAAAACTGACATTGCAATGTAGAACTG
Source organism: Hemiscyllium ocellatum (assembly GCF_020745735.1). Classification (NCBI taxonomy): domain Eukaryota; kingdom Metazoa; phylum Chordata; class Chondrichthyes; order Orectolobiformes; family Hemiscylliidae; genus Hemiscyllium; species Hemiscyllium ocellatum. Next base: position 79,627,039 of record NC_083412.1, read on the forward strand.
AGGGGAGACTGCCCTGTCAGAGTATTGCCTTTTATATGTTTCCCCTTAAATGGATGTTTAAAGATCCCATGGCAATATTTCAAAGAACAGCAGGACAGTCATCTGTGATGTCCTGCCTAATATTTATACCTTAGTCACCATCAGAAAATTCCTGATGAAGGGCTTATGCTCGAAACGTCGAATTCTCTATTCCTGAGATGCTGCCTAACCTGCTGTGCTTTGACCAGCAACACATTTGCAGCTGTGATCTCCAGCATCTGCAGACCTCATTTTTTACTCACCATCAGAAAAACAAATCATCGGGGAATCATCATTGTTTTGATGTGAGCAAATTGGCTGTTGCACAGAACAAAGAACAAAGAAAATTTACAGCCCAGGAACAGGCCCTTTGGCCCTCCAAGCCTGAACCGATCCAAATGTACTGTCTAAACCTGTCGTTCAATTTCTAAGCATCTGTATCCCTCTGCTCCCCACCTATTCATGCATCTGTCCAGATGCATCTTAAATGAATCTACCGTGCCTGCCTCTACCACCTCTACTGGCAACGCATTCCAAACACCCACCACCCTCTGTGTGAAGTACTTACCGCGTGTATCCCCCTCAAACTTTCCACCTCTCACCTTGAAAGCAAGACCTCTCATTATTGAATCCTTCACCCTGTCTATACCCTTCATGATTTTGTAAACCTCAATCAGGTCCCCCCTCAATCTCCTTTTTTCAAGTGAAAATAAATCTAACTTACTCAACCTCTCTTCATAGCTAGCACTTTCCACACCAGGCAACATCCTCGTAAATCTTCTCTGCACCCTCTCCAAAGCGTCCACATCCTTTTGGTAATGTGGCAACCAGAACTGTACATAGTATTCTAAATGTGGCCGAACCAATGTCTTGTACAATTTTAACATGACTTGCCAGCTCTTATCCTCAATATCCTGTATTAAAATAATATCTACTCTTCAAAGAACTTCATCAGTAGCAAAATGCATTGAGCTGTCCAGTGATCACAAAAAGACTTCCTTTTCCTTTCTCTTCTCTGATAAACCGGAATGTTATGTAGTGATCAAAGGGACTCCTGTACTTTATCCTGTATCATCAGAACAAGCTGGATCAAACAGAACCACCTGACCTCTCCCACCCCACACCCAGCTGAAAACACTCACCATGAAGCTGCCAAACTGGTTTCAACAACAAGCCAACAATTGTGATGAATTATTGGTTTTGTAATAAAAACATACTTTGTTCTCACACAACTTCTGTGATGGATGCGGAAGATAAGTGAGTGGACAAGTAATCACATGAAATTGTTTGCAACATTTTCAGCTAAGGAAAATCAACTCAAAGAACTTAGCAATTTGCAATGAAATGAGCTGTGAAGGAATATGTATATATCCAGTCTTTCACAACATCAGGATGTCCAAGAGTGCTTCATTGCCAATAGTGTGCATTTAAAAGTGTGATTCCTGCAATGGTAGTTGAATTTCATCCAAAAATCTCCGAAACTGACAAATGATCACTGGTTTCTGGTTGAGGAATAAATATTCCCAAGGTCACCAGGGGCAATTTCTTTTTTAACGTACTGCCATGATGCCTTTTACACCCACCTGAAAGGGCAGGAAGCGCATTAGTTAAAAGTCTCATTCAAAGGTTAGCAGTCCTGTGGTTACATACCCTCGGTCCTGCTAAGGGTTACTAACCTCAATGTTGGGGATTAAAATGTTGGACTTCCCTGCAGGCCTCAGGGCCTTGAAACCAGGGGAAAATATCGGGCCTGTATCCACATTTTACAACAGCAAGACTGGCATTCCCAGTAGTGGCTTCCTGTTGGATGCTACTCAAATTGCCATCTACTTAAGGATGACATGCATGATAAAGATGTCATAGGGTTGAGAGTGTGTTGCTGGAAAAGCACAGCAAGTCAGGCAGCATCCGAGGAGCAGGAGAATCCACGTTTCAGGCCGGAGCCCTTCATCAGAAATTCCTGATGAAGAGCTCCGGCCTGAAATGTCAATTTTCCTGCTCTTCGAATGCTGCCTGACCTGCTGTGCTTTTCCAGTAACACACTCTCAACTCTGATCGCCAGCATCTGCAGACCTCATTGCCTCATAGATGCCACAAGCCCAATAACAGGGCTGGCTGTTTTGCAACTTCAAAAGGTCTGCTGGGAGATGGGCACTGATGAGGCAGGTCAGAAGTGAAGAGGATCCCTCAATAAGGAGGAATCCTTGGAGAATTAGATAAAAGAATTAGGTGAAGAATTTATCAAGGTCTGAGTGACACAAGGACAGTGAGATGTGTGTCAGAATCGGGCAGCCAAGACCCACCTTAACATTGAGATCATCTCACCACATCTTACACGCTTTACTCAAGTAGTGTGACAAGTTTCTCATGACACAGCAGAAAATTCACAATTATCATGCATTGTTGCTACTTAAACACCTTGCTAATAGTTCAATTTGACATGGGATGCAATCTTACCAAATTCGCCACACAATCTATCCATTGGCAAAATTTGACATGCACACCAAAGGAGGTCTTGGTAGGTTAAATTCATCTCTTGCTCCAAAGGGACTCCCCTACTCATCTCCAGACGCCAACGTCTTGGACATGGTCTATGGATACTCAACATCCACAGACATTGGCATACAACATATGCCAGCCTCTAAGATCCTTCCTGGAACATCTCCACTCCATTTGCAGGATGCTTCTGCACTTCAGTGTTGCACCTTGTGAGCATTGTAATGATGCTGCTAGGACATTTTGCACTCAGGGACATGTACACAGCTCTTGGACTGGATTGGCTGCATCTCTGGCCTCTTTGCTTGCTGTCATAATGCTCATAAGCTGGGCCTACCAGGATGCTCACAATATCTCTGCCTTGTATTATCTTATCTTGTCTTTTTTTGGGCATTGCCCCCTCAACCAGAGAAACCAGGTTACTATCACTGCTCTCCTTTCTTGCCACTTAGTGAAGGCAGAAAGCCAGGAAGCTTGCCATTGTTGTCAGTGGTCCTCAGTCTAGTCAAATGGGATAGCCTTCAAGCAGGGGCACTTGGCACAGTAAGTCAGGGATGGCTTCCGATGCCAGTCCAGGCCCTTATTGGAGCAGTCAGCATCAAGGAAATCTTATCACAAGGGTGAGGAACTCAATGCCAGGCAGTGCACTATCCATCTGTACTCTTTCTACTCTATCATGAGTCAATTCGGGGACCTCCTGTGGATGGTGTGTTGCTCCTTGAACAGCACCTAGTAAAGATATCCAGAAATCAGATGTGATAATCACTTTCAGGACAGGAAAGCCAATTAATGTTGAGCTTTGTGAGATAAAATGAGAAATCTCACTCTGTCTTGCTCCAAGATTAAATGCACCAAACCTCGACACAGCGTGTGCTCAACTCTCATGCCATAAGATTCAGCCTTTAATTTTGGTAAGGTCATGTACATGAGGCCAAATTAGAAAAGGGAGGATAAGGAAGATGTAAAACAGCATAAATTGAGTAGGTCAATGGTATCCTTTCTGTACAGATACCAGTTGATGTCCTTGATGGCCAACCAATCAGCACTCCCTTTTAGATGGTTTAAATATTGTTTCCACTTACTTTGGTATTTCTTGTGAATTGTCCTGAGTGCTTCAACAAAATATCTAATTTGTCAGCAATATTCAAGCCATGCATTAACAAATAACTTTCGTTATTGCTAATTTCAATTTGATGTTGGAGTGGCACTCATCCAGACAAATGGAAGGTAATCAATATAATTTTAAACATCCAGATCAATTGTCCTTGACTAGAGATTGTACTGGACCAGACAGATAAATTTCCAATTACAAGAGCAGGTCAGAGACTGGCAATTCTGTGGTGAGGCACTCATCTGCTGACTCTCCTACACCTGTGCATTACCTACTAGTCGATGATGGAATACTATCTACTTGTTTCATGAGCCCAACCCAACAACATTCAAAGGCACCATCCAGAATAAAACGTCCATTACTTTCAGCTTTCACTCCCTCGACCACAAACTTACCATTTACTCAATACCGTGCAACTACTTCAACAGTACCTTCCAAAGCAGATGCCTCTAGCATCTAGAAGAGCCAGGACAGGAGATGCGTAGGAACACCACCAGGTTCCCCTACAATCCCCCTGCCTGACCTGGCAATATATTGCTGCTCCTTCATTGTCTCTGTGAATTGTACACCCTGGAGCATGTGGGTGTACATTTACTACATTAACTGCGAGGCTGAAGAGGCAGTTCATTCCTGTTATGGATGGGAAATAAATGCTGGTCTTGTTAATATGTCCATGCCTTGTAAATAAATACAAAAATAGTGCAGGCTGGCTTTAATTAGTCTCATCTAGTTTCAGCTTGGGTCCCCCTGCAGCAATGACAAGCACAGTTAGCAATAACTGCAAGTAGAAATCATTCAAATTTGTGGGCAACATGAAATTGGCAACATGCCTGCATTACTTTGAAATAATATTGATCAATCACACATCCTAAACCCCAGGCCTGTTTTTGGTGGCTATCCAATTTATCTCTGCCCACTAGGATTTTTACCAATGTTTCAGGATCACATTCAGTAATTCTATTCATTTTTCATGAAACCACAGTACAGTGGCCTTGTCAATAATAGGACATAGAATTGAAATGAAAGACCACAAATGTTAGAAACCTCAAACCAAAAACAGGCACTGCTGGAAATGCTCAACGTGTCCCAGCAACAAGCTGGAAGCCAACAGACTCCTCTGGAGATTCAGAACTGAAGCATTAGTCTGCCTTTTCCTTGCTCAGATGTCTTTATAACTTCTTGTCAAGTCCACCGGATACCCCAAAGAAATTCACAAGCAAATTTATTGATTTTTAAAGAGCAGATAATCATGCTGATGGAACGGATGGAATTTGTGAATCTGGCAGTGATGAGTTTGAAGACATCTTCATGATCATTGTGGGAATTCAAAGCATCAAACAACTTTGTTGTTCAGTTTGCCCCTTTCCAAGATTTATTAAAAACAAATTATTTTTATTGCTTTTGTTGACACTGTCTACATATGGGTCAGTGGCTCCCAGCTTCAGTGAGTTTGATAACTGTGCATTTACACTAATAAACCCAGCTCTCTTATTCTAAACTCGGATCATTGCCCTTTTTCTCATCAATAGTGAGTGCAAGCAAGGAACTACCACTGACACTCACTCGCTAACTGCTAATTGTGGACAAAACCATCCTCCCAATTTTGCACCTTCCTTCGTCCACCTGCCTGGGAAAGGCAATTCATTGCATGGGGATACAAAAAAAATCCTGTCACATACAATCCTTTTACAATTGAGACTATTAAGAATATAGCTGATAGCCTAAATAATGGAAGAGATGCAGTTTAATTTAGAGGCGTTATATTTTGGTAAGGTAATTCAGGACATGACTTATACACTTAATAGTAGGGACCTGGGGAATGTTGCTGAACAAATACCTTGAAGTAGAGTCACAGGTAGACAGGGTAGTGAAGAATGTGTTTGGTGTGCTTACCTTTATTGGTCAGTGCAGTGAGTATAGGAGTTGGGATATCATGTTACGACTGTACAGGACATTGGTTAGGCCACATTTGAAATACTGTGTTCAATTCTGGTATAACAGGAAAGATGTTGTTCAGCTTGAAGGGATAATAGAAAATATTTTCAAATGTATTGCAGGGTTGGTGGGTTTGTGCCATAGGGAGAGGCTGAATAGGCTGGATTTTGTTTTCCTGGAGCGTGGGAGGTTGAAGGGTGACCTTATTGAGGTCTATAAAATCATGAGAGGCATGGATAGGGTGAAGAGCAAAAGTCTTTTTCCCGGGATAGGAGAATTCAAAATGATAGGACATGGATTTAAAGTGGAGGGGAAAAATATAAATGGGTTCTGATGGGTAGCTTTTTCACGCAGAAGGTGGTGCATGTATGGACTAAGCTGCCACAGCAAGTGGTGGAGGCTGACATAACTACAACCTTTAAAGGGAATCTGGATGGGTACGTGAGCAGGAAAGGTTCAGAGATATGGGCTAAATGCTGAAAAATGGGACGAGATTAATTTAGTATATTTGGTCGACATGGACAATTTGGACTGAAGGGTCTATTTCCATGCTGTACATTTCTATGAACCTATAACTGAAGTGTGATTCCCAGTTCCTCAGCGAACAGTATAGTTTAAGTCCAAATGGTCAGAGCAAATGTAATCCATGGAATCAGCAGGAGGTCGGGAAAATGAATGGAAAATAAGAATTGTCAGTTGCAAATTGGGCTGCCAGTTCACCGTCTCTTGTATTGCCCATGACAAATATGTACTTCAATAAAGTTTAATGGCATTAAAAGGTCAGGCAAAGTAAGAGAAGCCAGCCACATCTACTATAAATATGCTGCACTGATTAAGTCGGAGATTTGTAACTGTTTCTTTACTCCTCTGTTAAAGTCCTTTATTTGCTATTAACTCTCTTAAGAAACCCTCAACTGAAATGCTGCACTGCTCATGTACATTTTGCTCAGTTAGAGGAATGAGGAAGTTGATTGTTGCTCGAACATCAAATATACATACAGTTATTAACAACTCTCTCTGGCAGTCTGCTCCATCTCAGAAACATTTACTATCTAACTTGGCAGCATTTCTGCTTGTGTCTTTGTAAACAGCTACAGAGGACGTGGCAGCTCTGGATTGACGTGATCCCAAAGCTGTTGACCTCCACACTATCTTACCCTTCATCCACAACACTGCATCCAACTCCCTGCCCCCCCCCCCACCACCATCATCACCACACTGTGCTTAGGCCCTAAAGACAACTGCTTCATAGAATATAGAACACAGAACGTTACAGCACAGTATAGGCCCTGCAGCCCTCGATTTTGTCCCAACCTGCGAAGTTAATCTGATGCCCATCTGACTTACACCATTCCATTATCGTCCATATGTATATCCAATGCCCATTTTAATGCCCTTAATGTCAGCGAGTCTACTACTGTTACAGACAGGGCGTTCCACGCCCCTACTACTCTCTGAGTGAAGGAACTATCCCTAATTTCTGTCCTAAATCTATCATCCCTCAATTTAAAGCTATATCCCCTCATGTTAGCCTCACCATCCAAGGAAAAAAAACTCTCACTGTCCATCCTATCTAATCCTCTGATTAACTTATACGCAGTCACCTTTCAACTTTCTTTTCTCCAACAAAAACAGCCTCCTTTCCCTCAGCCTTTCCTCATAAGACCTTCCTTTCATACCAGTCAACATCCCAGTAAATCTACTTTGAATACTTTCCAAAGCTTCCACATCCTTCCTATAATGCGCTGACCAGAACAATACTCCAGGAGCAGCCTTACCAGTGTGTTGTACAGCTGAAGGATGACCTCATGGCTCCAAAACTCAATCCCCTTACCAATAAACACCAACATACTATATGCCTTCTTAACATTCCTAGCAACCTGGATGGCAATGTTCAGGGATTTATGCACCAGTACACCGGGATCTCTGTTCATCTACACTGCCAAGAATTTTACCGTTAGTCCAGTACTCTGCATTCCTGTTACTTCTTCCAAAGTGAAGTATCTCACACTTTTCCACATTAAATTCCATTTGCCTCTTCTCAGCCCAACTCTGCACCTTATCTATGTCCCTCTGTAACCCACAACATCCTTTGGAACTCTCCACAATTCTGCCTACCTTAGTGTCATCTGCAAATTTACTAACCTCTCCTCTACGCCACATCCAGATCATTTATAAAAATGACAAACAGCCGCGGTCCTAAAAGAGATCCTTGCAGCACACCATTGGTAACTGAGCTCCAGGATGAACATTTCCCATCAACCACCACCCTCTGCCTTCTTTCAGCTCGCCAATTTCTGATCCAAACTGCTAAATCATCTTCAATCCCGAAACTCCATATTTTGTGCAATAACCTACCAAGAGGAAACTTACCAACACCTTACTAATGTCCATATACACCACATCAACCACTTTACCCTCATCCATCTGTTTTGTCACCTTCTCGAAGAACTCAATAAGGTTAGTGAGGCACGACCTACCCTTCACAAAACCAAATTATTTCCTTTTCAGATGATTATAAATCCTATCTCTTATAACCTTTTTGAACATCTTACTCACAACTGAAGTAAGGCTCACTGGCCTGTAATTACCAGGGTTGTCATGACTCCCCTTCTTAAACAAGGGAACAACATTTGCTATCCTCCTGTCTTCTGGCACTGCTCTGTCAACAATGATGACATAAAGATCAAAGCCAAAGGCTCTGTAATCACGTCCCTGGCTTCCCAGAGAATCCGAGGATAAATCCTATCCAGCCCAGGGGTCATATCTATTTTCAGATCTTCCACAATTGCTAAAACCTCCTCTTTGTCATCCTTGATCCATCTAATTCTGTAACCTGTATCTCTGTATTCTCACTAACATTTCCCTTTTCCAATATGAATCGTGATGAAAAGTATTCATTAAGCGTTGCCCCTATGTCCTCAGATTCCACATACAACTTTCCACAATTCCACAATTTTCCACTACTATCTTTGATTGGCCCGAATCTTACTCAAGTCATTATTTTATTCCTGATATACTTATTGAAGGCCTTAGAGTTTCCCTTGATCCTATCACCAACAAATTCTCATGTCCCCTCCTGGCTCTTCTTAGCCCTCTCTTTAGATCTTTTCTGGCTAGCTTATAACTCTCAAGCCCCCTAACTGAGCCTTCACGCCTCATCCTCACATAATCCTTCTTCTTCCTCTTGACAAGAGCTTCAACCTTCTTAGAAAACCAAGGCTCCCTTTCTCGACAACTACCTCCCTCTTGACAGATATATACTTATCAAGGACCGGCAGTAGGTGTTCCTTGAATGAGCTCCACATTTCAATTGTACCCATTCCCTGCAGTTTCCTTCCCCATCCTATACATCCTAAATCTGGCCAAATCGCATCATAATTTCCTTTGCCCCAGTTATACCTCTTTACCTGCAGTATATACCTATCCCTGCCCATTGGTATTGTGAACATAACTGAATTATGGTCACTCTCACCAAAGTGTTCATCTACCTCCAATCTAATACCTGGCTGGGTTCATTCCCCAGCACCAAATCTAACAAAGCATTGCCCGTTGTTGGCCTACATACATACTGTGTCAGAAAACCCTCCTGCACATATTGAACAAAAACTGACCCATTTAAACTACTTGAACTATAGTATCCCCAGTCAATATTGGGGAAGTTAAAGGCCCCATAACAACCACCCTGTTATTCGCACTCCTGTCAAGAATCATCTTTGCTATCCTTTCCTGTACAGCTCTGGAACAATTCAGAGGCCTATGGAAAACTCCCAACAGGGTGATCTCTCCTCTCCTGCTTCTAACCTCAGCCCAAACTACCTGAGTGGATGAGCCCTCAAGCATTCTCTCAGCTGCTGTGATATTACTCTTGATTAAAAATGCCACAACCACCCCCCACTTCCCTCCCCCCCCCCCCCCTCCTCTTTTACCATCACCTCTGTTCTTGATGAAACATCTAAATCCTGGAATCTACAACAACCATTCCTTTCCCTCCTCTAGCTATGTCTCTGAAATGGCCACAACATCGAAATCCCAGGTACCAACCTATGCTGCAAGTTCACCCACCTTATTCCGGATGCTCTTGACATCGAAGTACACACATTTCAAACCAACGTCCTCATTACCGGTGCCCTCTTGCAACCTTGTAAACCTATCCCTGACTTCATTGCCCTCAACCTCCTGTACACTAGAACTACAATTCAGGTTCCCACCCCACTGCTGCATTAGTTTAAAGCCCCCACCCCAATTAGCAAATATCCACCCAAGGATATTGGTACCCCTCTGGTTCAGATGAACAGCATCCTGTTTGTAAAGGTTCCACCTTCCTCAGAAAGACTCCAACTATCCAAGAATCCAAAAACCTCCCCCCTGCACCATCCTTGCAACTACGTGTTCAGCTCCACTCTTTCCTAGTTCTTTGCTTCACCAGCACATGGCACAGGCAACAAACCAGAGACAACAACTCTGTTTGTTCTAGCTCTAAGCTTCCAACCTAGCTTCTTTGGTGTTCAGAGAGATTCCATAGGGACACTGAGCAGCTGAAAGCTCTCACTTTTCTTACCTCCAAGTAATTGCGAATGAAATACTCCCAAGACCCTCTAAAATCTTATTTATATTGTTATGTTTGTTTCCCATGCACCAGGAAATATGCCAGGCAATTTTGAGTTAAATAGTCGTTCTAAAATTGGACAATTGTCAGGAGAATTCAGATGAGCTGCCTTACGCATTAAAGCTATATCGACTTGATTTTACCTGTAACATTCAAAGAGGTGTTAGCTCAGTGCTCGACTTATACAAATGGTTCCAACAGTAAAATGACCATTTCTGCTGTCACCAACATTGTTATAATCAACAAATGAAAGTATCCAAAGTAATTGATGAAGAAAAGTGTTATAACTTAGTTAATAGCCTGATGATTTCTTCTCCTGCTAGGTTGCAACGTTCAGGAGATTAATCCTCAAATCCTACAAACATCAGAGATTTTTTAAATGATTTATCATGTCCACATGGGGTCTCATAAAAATCTGTCAATAGACATTCTTAGTCCTCATAAAAATGTCCCAATTATTTTGCAAGGCATTAACCTCCCCCATAAAAGGCCTGGTGCACCTTTTGAAGCCTTGTCAGCAGTATTTTGAATCCTTATCTGTCAGCAAATGATAACACTTTGATCAATTTACACTTAGCATAAGTTGTTTTTGAAGTGAGTTGCTCTTTAGGTAGCAGTTATCCTTTCATGGTGTGTGGGCATCATTCGGCAAGGTCAGCATTTGTTGCCCACCTATGATTACCTTGGAAGTGAACGGCTTGCTCACACAATACAGAGTCTACCACATTAAGTATGTAGGCCAGGCCTGCTAAAAATGACAGATTACCTTCCCTGAAGGACATTGTTGAATCAGATAAGTTTTGACAACAATAATGGTCTCGAGGACCTTTACTGAGACTGGATTCAAGTTTTCAATTCTGGATGTTATCAAATAAATTTGAATTCTGACAGCTATCATGGCCGTTCAAATCCTGTATCATCAGCACAGGGAGAGCGAGATGTCTCGGGGTAAGCCAAGCTTGGAGCATGTGCAGATCCATGACTTAAGAAAGGACTGTTATGTTTCACTTTTTAACTTTATTTCTGTATTTTCCATTTTTAAACTAAGGCTGCAGTGCTGAACTTTTTAACCTATTTCTTTATTTTTCTACTTCTGTAATGAAGATTTTGTACCTACATGTTTTTTACCTAAGATGGCACTGTGTGTGGCAACATTGTACACTTTTTACTGTACTCTCATACCCCATACTTGAGTACACATGACTGTAAAACCTCAATCTAAATCGAAAATCCTGGGCCTGCTAGATTACAAACTCAGTGACAAAACCACTGCACCATCATCTCCCCCTCCATTAATAATTGACAATTTAGCCCTTGAGCAATACTGTTGTACACTTGGTGTTGCCATGGGATGTGAAATCAGTGATTTCTCTGATTAAGCAAAAGATTCTTTTTGGTTTTGGCAGATTTCAATCGTTTCTCTGCCCAGATTTGGGTTTCATTTTCTTTTGCAATTAGTGACAGGCATGGCTGTCTTTTTTGTTTCGTTCATTTGCTTCAACTAAGATCTTTTGCACAGGGCAAGTATTTAATGGTTATAGGTACATTCAGTAAATTTCCAGAAACTTTCAACTAACATCTGAATAAAGCAGTTCAGCTTGTGCCAAGAGCGTGACAGAAAACAGCAGACCTCAGTGTGGGGCTTGATTGGTTCACCCTGCACAATTAAACTGTCTTAATGCTTGCCAGTCCAGAAATAGTTCTTTTGAAGATTATTAGCAAATAGCTCAATACTAAGAACTCATATAGGAGAACTAAGTAACAATAACTGTTTGATCCTCCATGCCAAAACTATGCAAATAACAAAGTCCACTACAACCCAACAGACATTGGTAGTACATTGGATAATAAAATGCTCAATAAAACCTGCAAGTTTATCTCTTAGTTCACTTTGAGCAAAGTTATATATGTGGATAGTAAATGTATAGACCTGTCTATACGAATGATTACTTGATATGTTTACGTATGTATGGCATGACTAATTGTACAGATCATCAAAATGTTTTATGAATAAAGTATATTTTTGAAATAAAAAAAATTTAGCTGGTGTATGAGTATTCAAAAATATACTTTATTCATGAAATATCTATATATAGACACAGTCACAAGCACAGTTTGGTTCTGTAAACAAACAAACAAGCAGTGGAGTTTGACTCTATCCCCACAAGCCAAAGCTGAAAGAGACTATGTTTACTTGCACATGAGGCTTTGATAACTGAATGGACTCCAATTTAACTTCAGTAGATGGAGCTCAGACAGTGGTCTTGCCCTGCAGCAGCTGCCTCAAGCTTTCGTGCATCCCTCAGCACGAAGTCCTAGACCTTAGAATGTGCCAGTCTGCAACACTTGGTCGAGGTCAGCTCTTTGTTCTGAAAGACCAACAAGTTTCATGCAGACAAAAGAGCATCTTTCGCTGTATTAATGGTCTTCCAGGCACAGTTGATGTTTGAAAAAATATCTTGATATGAGTCTGGTTGGAGAATTCATCTGCAAATCAGCAGCCCTTTCCACTTTGAAACTATTTGGCCATGTTTATCGATTGAGAGCAACAAGGTAAATCCCATTGTAAAGGGGATGGGTGAAGAAATTAAGGTCACTTCTGTCCATTTTATGTGTGGTACACGTATTTTCACAGCTGTGAAATTATGGCTGCAGTACATATAACTGGAGAAAGTGAAGTTGGACACCATGGGTGGGATTTCACAAATGTTGGAGGTGGAGGTGTTGGAGGTGTCAGTTTCAGATTTGGAATAGGTCAATAGGTCAATGACCCCCACACTCTGCCTTTGAAAGACAGTATATAGCATGTGAATCAGCCATTGGGTAGGTTGCTGTTTCCCATTACCTGTTGAATGTGGATGCTAGATTTTTGTGATTCATAGACAAGGACCATATGCCTCTGTTCTGCATGCTTTTGCAGTCTTTCTCCATTAAAAATACTATTCAGCTCCTTTATTCTACCTGACAATGTGCATAACCTCACATTTCCCACATTATATTCCATCTGCAAAGTTTGCCCACTTATTTAACCTGTCTATATCTTTCTAAAGATCTTTGTGTTATCCTCACCACTTGCCTTTCCAACAATTTAGTGTCACTTCCCTCATAAAAAAACATAGAAGAGAGGCAGGAGTAGGCCCTCAAGCCTGCTCCACTATTCAATATGATCATGGTTAATCATTGAGTTCAACACCCGTGTGCCACCCTTCCTCATGTCCCTTAAATCTCTTTAGAGATTGAACTGTATCTATCATTTGCTTGAAACCAATAACGTTTTGACCTCAAATACTTCTTGTGACAGAGAATTTCACAGGCTCACCACTCGCTGGGTGAAGAAATTTCTCCTCATCTCAGTCTTAAAAGGTTTACCCCTTATCCTTAAACTATGACCCCTGGTTCTGGACTCCCCCCCAGCAATTTGTCTGATGCAAATGTTGCTTGCCAATTGTCAGCCCAAACCTGGCTATTGTCCAGATCTTGTTGCATTTGAAGATGGACTGCTTCAGTATCTGAGGAATCATGTATAGTGCTGAACATTGTGCAATCATCAGCCAATGTTCTCACTTTGAGGCTTATGATGGAGGGAAGGTCATTGATGAAGCAGCTGAAGATGGTCAGGCCTAGGACATTACCCTGAGGAATTCCTGCAGAGATATCATAGAGCTGAAATGATTGACTTCCAACAACGAAAATCATCTATTTTGCCAAGTATAACAAGCGCGCATCTTTCCTTCAATTCCTGCTTACTGTAGGGCTCCTTGATGTCATACATGGTCAAATTCAACCTAGCTCTCAAGGGAAGCCACTATCATCTCACCTCCGGAATTCAGTTCCTTTATCCATGTTTGAACTCTGTACTATGGTCATGTATGGCCTTGGTGGAATCCAAGATGACTGACCTCCAACAATCACAACTTATGTGACCCCCTAACAGTCAGAGAGAAATTGGGGAGCAAATATTTAAGGAGTCTGTTAATAGCTGTCAGAATAATAGGGTTGTAATAGTAAGGGATTTTAAACTTCCAAACATAGACAGGAACTGCCATAGTGTTAAGGGCTTGGATGGGAAGGAATTTACTAAGTGCGTTCAAGAAAATATTTTCAATCAATATGTAGATGGCTCTCCTAGAGAAGTGGAAAAACTCAACCTCCTCTTGGGAAATAAGGTAGGGCAGGTACCTTAGGTGTTAATGGGGGAGCACTGGGTGGCACGGTGGCATAGTGGTTAGCACTGCCGCCTCACAGCACCAGAGACCTGGGTTTAATTCTTGCCTCAGGCAACTGTCTGTGTGGAATTTGTACATTCCCCCCCGTGTCTGTGTGGGTTTCTTCCAGGTGCTCCGGTTTCCTCCCACAAACCAAAAATGTGCAGGTTGGGTGAATTGACCATGCTAAATTGCCCGTAGTGTTAGGTGAAGAGGTAAATGTAGGGGAATGGATCTGGGTGGGTTGCTGTTTGGAAGGTCGGTGTGAACATGTTGGGCTGAAGGGCCTGTTTCCACACTGTAATCTCACTTTGGAACCTGTGACTACAATTCTATTAGTTTTATATTAGCTATGAAAAAAAAGGGCCTGCTCCACAAGTTCTAAGTTGAGGCAAAGCCAATTTTGATGCTATTAAACAGAAAATTTCAAAGGTTGATTGGGAAGTCAGGTTGCAGGTAAAAGGATTTCTGGCAAGTGGGAGGCTTTCTAATACATGATTATGAGAGCTCAGGGCTGATATGTTCCTGCTAATGTGAGGAGCATGGTGGATAGGAGTAGGGAACACTGGATGGCTAGAGATATTTAGGTTCTGGTCGAGAAAAAGGAGACATATGTCAGATATAGATAGCTGGACCAGGCAAAACCCTTCAGGAGTATAAGTGGTTTTGGAACATACTTCAGAAGGATATCAGAAGTCAAAAAGAAGACATGAGATAACTTTGGCAGATAAGGTTAAGGAGAATCCAAAGAGGTTCTGCAAGTACAGTAAGGGCAAAAGAGTAACTGGGCCCTTTAAAAAACAATGAGGCCATCTGTGTGTGGAACCACAGGATATGGGTGAGGGTGCATATTTTGTGTCAATATTTAACATGGAGAAAGACATGGAAGCTAGGGAACTTGGGAAAATAAATCGGGATGTCTTGAAAAGAGCCACATTACAGAAGAGCAGGTGCTGTATACCTTAAAATGTATAAAGGTAGATAAATCCACAGGACCTCATCAAGTGAATCTCAGGACACTGTGAGAAGGTAGGGAAGAAATTGTGGGGTCTCCAGTAGAGATACTTGTATCATCGACAGCCACAGGTGAGGTGCCGGAAGGGTGGCTAGTGTAATGCCATTTTGTAAGAAAGATCGCAAGGAAAAGTTGGGAACCACTGACTAGTGAGCCTGATATCAGTGGTGGATAGGTTGTTGAAGGGGATTCTGAGAGACAGGATCTACATGTATTTGGAAAGGCAAGGACTGATTAGGGATAGTCAACATAACATTGCGCATGGGAAATCATGATCAAGAAGATAGATGAAGGCAAAGCGGTAGAAGTTGACAAGGCCTTTCACAAGGGTCCTAATGGTAGACTGATTAGTAAAGTTAGATCACGTGGGATTCAGGGAGAGCAAGCCAATTGGGTATAAAATTGGTTTGACAGTAGGTGACAAGGCTGGTGGTAGAGGGTTGTTGTTCAGACTGAAGGCCTGTGTCCAGCAGTGTGCCTCAAGGATCAGTGTTGGGTTCACTGCTGTTCGTCATTTATATAAATGATTTGGGTGTAAATAGGAGGCATAGTTAGTAAGTGCTCAGATGACTTCAAGATTGGTGGTATAGTGGACAGTGAAGAAGGTTATCTAAGATTACAGCAGGATTTGGATCAACTGGAACACTGGGCAAAGGAGTGGCAGATGGAGTTTAATTTAAATAAATGCAAGGTATTGCATTTTGGTAAGTCAAATCAGGGCAGGACTTACACAGTTAATAGTTGGGTCCTGGGAAGTGTTGTCAAACAGAGAAATTTAGGAGTGCAGTACCTTGTTCCTTGAAAGTGGAGTTACAGGTAAACAGGGTGGTAAAGAAGGTGTTTGGCACGCTTACCTCCCAAAGCCAGACCATTGAGAACAAGAGTTGGGACTTCAGTTGTGACTGTACATGCCAATGCTGAGGACACATTTTGAGTATTGCATATAATTCTAGTCTTCCTGCGGCAGGACGAATATTAGTAAACAGGAAAAGGTACAAAAAATATTGACAAAGATATTACTGATACTTGAGAGTTTGAGTTACAAGGAGGCATGGGATAAGTTACATCTTTTTCCTTGGAGCATTGGAGGCTGAGGGGGTGATCTTAAAGAGGTTTAGAAAATCAAGAGGGGCATAGTTAAGATGAATAGCCAAGGTCTTTTCCGTAGGGAGTCTAAAACTACTGGGCATATGTTTGAGGTGAGAAGGGAAAACTTAACAAGGTCCTGAGAAGCAACATTTTCACATGGAGGATGGTACATATATGGAATGAGCTGCCAGAGGAAGTGGTGGAGGTGAGTACAGTTACAACATTTTAAAGACATTTGGTCATGTATATAGATAGGAAAGATTTACAGGGATAACTACCAAATGCAGGCAAATGGAACTAGTTCAGTTTAGGAACCCCGGTCAGCACTGATGAGTTGAGTTGAAAGTTCTCTGTCCGTGCTGTATGACTCTGTGACTCTCTCCATGGCTCCAACCAATGAAGAGTTTGACCCTAATACCCCTGATTCCAGTTATGGTGGCATTCCTTGATGACACACTCAGTTGAATGCGGCCTTGATGTCAAGGGCTGTCACTCTTACCACACCTCTGGAATTCAGCTCATTTGTCCATGCTTGAGCCAAGGCTGTAATGAGGTCAGGAACTAAGTGGCCCTAAGTGGAACACAAACTGGGCATTACTGAGCAAGTTAATGTTAAGAGATGTTGCTTGGTAACACTGCTAATGACGCCTTCCATCTTTTGTTGATGAGCAAGGGTAGGATTAGCTGTGGGCAGTAATTAGTTGTTCCCCTTTTTCTATCCTGCTTGTTACCTCCTTAAAGAACTGTAATACATTTGTCAGGCATGATTTTCCCTTCATGAAGCTATGCTGACTTTGCTTGATCATTTTATGTATTTCTAAATGCTCTGCTATTACATCCTTTATAATAGGCTCTAACATTCTAATTATCGTATCTAGCTGTTTTCTCTCTGTGCCTGTCTCTGCAAGTGATCAAGAGAAAAGAGCAGAGTGTTGGGAAGGGCAAAAGGTCTAGGATGGCTACAAGGTTCAACAATGACTTCTTTCAAGCCCTCCACCAGGCTGGAGCACCTCATGCCTACTGATGGGAAGAGGAGAACTCACAGCCTGACCAAAGCAGCCTGGACAGAGAAAAGGCAATGGAGGTAAGAGAACCTCGAATGAGTGCTGCAAACATTTCAATTAATTTTTTTAAGATCTGAAGAGTGAGTGAGTCTTGATTATGGAGAGACCAAGCCTATTATAAAGGATGTAATAGCAGAGCATTTAGAAATGCATAATATGATCAAGCAGAGTTGGCTTAGCTGAATGGATAAGATTCCCATGCTGGGCCTTGCAGCAAGTAACCAGGGGACAGCCATCAAAGGCATTGAGGACAAGGGGAATAAGGGAGTGCAGCTCATAGTGAGCACCACTCAATCATTCTAAATATATTCTAAACCAGCAACATTATATATTGCCCCCTTGGAAAACCCTGTTATGGCAGCAAAGATTCTGAATGATTCTACTTGGCTCATGTTGTCAGTGCTGAATGCAATGAACAGCTGAACACTGTGAAAGATAGTATCATGTAAATACTATAACACAGTGAGGTGCTGAATGATGGATAATGTCAACCAGGAAGCCTCAAATGACCCTCATGCAGAAGGGCGAATGTCATTATGGCTTTGAATGCTGCAGATGAAGGATGGTCCCCAAAACAGTTAGATGGTATCTCTGGGACAATTGTACCATACAAGGATATTATTATGACTTCTGAAAGGCACAGTCTCGTGAAGCGCTGTAAGTGATTTGCAGGTTTGTCATATCCACATGATTGATAAGGTATGGCTTCTAACTTCATCTCTGCCTGCTGCAGCCATCTTCCCTGGGAGACTCCTCACTCCTCAGATTGTTGGCTTCTTTCATCCAATTTCTGTGACTCCTGCTCTTGCTCTGCTGGCTTCTTCCATCTCTTCTTCACCTCTCCTCCTCACTGGAGAACATATCACAATGAGAATATGTAATATTGGACTCTGCAACAATGCTGCAGTGATATATGATTCCAGTGTGAACATATTTGCAATGAGCAATACTTTCATATCATATAGGAATTCAATCTTATCAAGTATTCCCCAACAAAATGGTCACTCTTGCTAAAGTCAGGCACTGACCCACCTCCAGCTCTCATATCCACCCTTTTCACTAGCTTAGTAAAAAACCCAAGGTTCCTATATGGCATATTGGACATACAGGTAATGTATTATAGCATTTAAATCATCAATGCAATTAATGTTTCAGTTTTTAAGGGAGTTCTGAAGAAGGGTCACTGGATTTATCTCCATAGATGCTGCCAAACATGCTGAGTTTTTCCAACAGTTTCTGTTTTTTTTTCTGATTTCCAACATCCGCAGTTCATTTGGATTCTTTCGAAAAACAAAGAGTGAACTTGCTTTGAGTGGGTTTTGGACAGAAGGCAGTTTTGCTCTCTATAATTTTTTTCCATTTATCAATTTGTTGAATGTTCTGAGAAAAGAATCTCAGTCTGTAAAAAATAAGTAAAAGTCTGTAAAAGACTGTTATAGTTGCTTGCATTAACCTATCACTTTAACAAGATATTCAGTTCTACATGATTGTAATACTAGCTATCATACTAGGATTTCATGAGGGCCTGGTATGCATTGTTGAACTGGCAATTCGAAGCTCTTTCATTTTAGAGTCATAGAGTCATAGAGATGTACAGCATCAAAACAGACCCTTCGGTCCAACCCGTCCATGCCGACCAGATATCCCAAACCAATCTAGTCCTACCTGCCAGCACCTGGCCCATATCCCTCCAAACCCTTCCTATTCATATACCCATCCAAATGCATCTTAAATGTTGCAATTGTACCAGCCTCTACCACTTCCTCTGGCAGCTCATTCCATATATGGACCACCCTCTGCGTGAAAAGTTGCCCCATAGGTCTCTTTTATATCTTTCCCCTCTCACCCTAAACCTATGCCCTCTAGTTCTGGACTCCCCAATTCCAGGGAAAATACTTTCCCAATTTACCCTATCCATGCCCCTTTCAAGGAGCTATGAACCTGCACTCCAAGGTCTCTTTGTTCAGCAACACTCCCTAGGACCTTACCATTAAGTGTATATGTCCTGCTAAGATTTGCTTTCCCAAAATGCAGTACTTGCATTTATCTGAATTAAACTCCATCTGCCACTTCTCAGCCCATTGGCCTTTCTGGTCAAGATCCTGTTGTAATCTGAGGTAACCTTCTTCGCTGTCCACTACACCTCCAATTTTGGAGTCATCTGCAAACTTACTAACTGTACCTCTTATGCTCGCATCCAAATCATTTATGTAAACAACAAAAAGTAGAGACCCCAGCACCTATCCTTGTAGCACACCACTGGTCACAGGCCTCCAGTCTGAAAAATAAATTCCTTAACTCTGTCAGCGTGTGAGCAGGGGATGGTTATAATCAAAAAAGATTGGGCTTAGATCATAGATATTAATTGTATTGTTTATCTGGTGTTTATTTGCATTCTGCTAAAGTTTCATTGTCAATAATAAATTGTGAATTCTTGCTTAAGATGTGTCCAAGATCTGTTATTCGTAAAGTCTGTTAGGAACAACTGAACAAATTTGAGGATCATTGAATGCTTTATTCTCATTGTGTTGTGAATCCAGTGATAGTGAGGCTGTTTTGGCTTGGCTTAGTATCCCTAAGTCATAACATAACCCAAAACTTGAATCTTGCTGAAAAGAGACAGATTGCTAAAGCTTTTAGTTTTGTCCTCATCAGGACCAACACAAGAATGCTAATTTTCAAATGATCACAACAATTTATACAACAGGAGATGCCAAGTCAACTCTCATTCACTGAGACATTGTCATAGAGTAAGCATCGGCTCCCCTAGCAGCCTGGTAACTCAGAAAGGGAATCTTTAATCATATTGGTGATATTAGAGATGGTAATATTGTTTCTGCTCTGGGTTTTCAATCTTTCTGAATATTTGCTGATCTGCTTCAGTCTGTGTCTACTCCTTTCAGCTTTGATGATTTCCGGTACACTCAGCTTTCTTCTTGGTTTTCCAATTATAATAAAGATCTCTAGTGAAAAATACACATTTTCCAGTTCATTTTTAATTCCGTATCAATCATAACCAAAACCCAACTTTTTTATAATCTGTCCCCATTCCCTGCATTCTGAAATGGCCAAAAGAAATGTGTTAGCAGAGCGCTTCAGTGTTCACAAGGCAAAAGGTTTGTTCCTCACAATGGTAAAAAGTTTCCAGATCTCTATTAGTAGAAAATAATAATTAAATGAATTGCTTGTCAAGTCAGACATTTCTTAGTACCATGAGGCACTTAATATGTAACCAAGAATAATTATGTATTCTCTATCGCATACAGGCTCATACCAAAAGGCTATAACTGGTCAGATTGTTCTTTTATTATGTAAAGTTTAATCAGAATTCTTCAGTTAAAACTAAAGTCTTTAGTGACACATTATGATAGTTCTGAAATAGTCTAATCCAAAGCAGTAATTAAATGCTTCACAAACATGTAACCTACCAATATTCGGTTAGAGACTTCAAGAAGAAATAAAACTTTCAGGTACAATGCGGATTCAGTCAAGTCAAAACAGGTTCTGTGTATCATTGACAATTCAACCTTTTGACTAAAAGCGTGAGAATTTAATTCAGTGGTCTGACTTTCCTGGCAATATTCACATCTGAGAAGATTACAGGCTGCTGGGTGGCAAACTAAGCTCTTTTGGTCAGGGAGAATACAGCAAGGAGATATTTAAAGTGAAAAATTGACAATATTAAGGCATTCACAATGAAATTGTCAGCTTAATTGGTAACTCCTATGTGTCACCTGATAACATTGCAGAAACATGGCTACAAGGAAACCAAATATGGGACGTGAATATGCAAGACTATACAAGTTGTAAATCTAGGAAGAAATGGTGGGTGGGGAGTTGGGTCTGTTATATAGGGTAAATTAGTTTTATAGTTAGAGATAAGTTCTAAAATTTAGGATATTAATCAGTTTGGGTAGAACTAAGAAACAGCAAGGGGTAGAAAACATTGGGGGAGTTGTTTGTTGGCAAATCACAGCATTAATCAGGAAATTAAGAGTGCATTTAACAAAGCAAATAGAACAAAAATAGAACATAAGCCTAAACCTAATTAGAATAAATGTTGTGAGGAATGAATTTTTCAAATATATGCAAGATGCTTTTTTTGAGAACAGTACATTGAGGAATCAATCAGGGAACAGACTATATTAATTCAGTATTGTGTAGTGGAAAAGGGTTAATTAATAATCACGTGAAATGGAGCCTTTAGGCAAGAAAGAGCATATGATAGAGTGTTACATAGGTTTGGCAATGATGTTTTAACAGAAAGTAGGGTGTTAAACCTAAACAAAGGAAATTATGTAGGTAAGAGGGCCAAACTGGCAATGGTGGATTGGTAGTTACATTAAAATGTATGGTGGTAGATAGGCAATAGTTAGCATTTAAGAACTAATCCAATTTTATAATAAAACTACTTCTATTTAATGCACAAAATTCCAGCAAGGAAAATATTCCAATGGTGGCAAATGAAATGAATCAAGGATTATATTAGAACAAAGGAAGAGGCAAATAAAGT
The DNA here is from genome assembly GCF_020745735.1 of Hemiscyllium ocellatum. Taxonomy (NCBI): domain Eukaryota; kingdom Metazoa; phylum Chordata; class Chondrichthyes; order Orectolobiformes; family Hemiscylliidae; genus Hemiscyllium; species Hemiscyllium ocellatum. The sequence continues at coordinate 79,649,094 of NC_083412.1, forward strand.
TGCTCAAAAATGGCAAGTCTGAGCATTGGGAGAATTTTGCACAAAGGGACCAAGAAAAAGGTTAAGAAAGAAAAAACAGAATATTAGGGTAAATGAGCGAAAAACATAGAAATGTATGTAAAATACCCTATGGGTGTGTAAAATAGAAAAGATCAACATAAATAATTATGGGTTTATAACAAGTGGTGTCTGAAGAATTTGTATTGGGGGAATAATTGACCAGATCCTAATGGCTGCACTGGCCTACTTCAATTGGTCTAATAATCGGTCTAAAGTAAAAACTAAGCTTCTTAACTGTGAATCCCTCTATCCTTCCTGGACCTCTCCACCTCCATCTTGGGCGATTGACTCAACACGGAGATCTATTTCAAACCCACCGACTCCCACAGCTACCTGGACTACACCACCTTCTACCCTGCCTCCCATAAAAACATGATCCCTTACTCCCAATTCCTCCACCTCCTCCGTATCTGCTCCCAGGAGGACCAATTCCACTCCAGGACATCCAGATGGCATCCTATTTCAAAGACCACAACTTCCCCTCCTATGTGGTCAATAATGCCCTCCAGTGCATCTCCTCCACTTGCCACGCCTCCACCCATGAACCCCACCCCTCCAACCGCAACAAGCACAGAACCTCCCAGTCCTCACCTTCTACTCAACTAACATTCGGACACAGCACATTATCCTCCATCACCAACAATCAGACCCCACCACAAGAGACATATTTCCCTTTCCACCCCTATCAGAATTCTGCAGAGACCATTCCCTCCGTGACTCCCTCGTTAAGTCCACATCCCTCACCAATCCACTTTCCACACTTGACACTTTCCCTTGGTGCCACAAGAGGTGTAAAACCTATGCCCACACCTCCCCCCTCATCTCTGTCCATGGCCTCAAAAGATCTCTTCACATCCAGCAAAGATTTTCCTGCACATCAACCCACTTCATCTACTGTGTCAGTTACCCTCAATGTGGTCTCCTCTATATTTGTGAGACAGGGCACCAACTTGTGGAGCAATTCAGGGAACATCTCTGGACCACGCACCACACAACCCCACCACCCTGTGACTGACCACTTCAACTCCCTCTCCCACTCCACTAAAGGCCTCCTCCACCACAAAATCCAAGCCACCCAACAGTTGAAGGAAGAACACCTTTCTTCCGCCTTTGGGACCCTTCAACCACACGGAATCAGTTTCACAGTTTCCTCTACTCCCAGTAACCACCCCCCTCTCACCATCACCCCCCCCCCCCCCACACACACACAACCTTATCCCAGATCCAGTCGTCCAGCTTGGCACCACTTTCTTGACATATCCAACTTCCTGCCTATTTATCTACTCCACCCTCTCCACCAAGCTATCACAATCATCCCCCATCTGCATCTACCTATTGCCTTCCCAGCTAACTTCCCCCCAGCCCCACCCCCACCCTCTTATTTATCTTTCAGCCCCTTTACCCACCAACATTCTTGTTGAAGGGCTTATGCCTGAAATGTTGAATCTCTTGCTTTTCGGATGCTGTCTGATCTATTGCGCTTTTCAACTCTTACTTCTCTCCTGCTGAGTACTTACAGCATTTTTCGTACATAGCAATAGATTTGTTCCCAGTTATTTTCAATTCATTCATTTACTATGACTGGCAAGGCCAGCATTTATTGCTCTCCACTAACAGACTTTGAGAAAGAGAGCAGCTTTTTTGAAAGCTACTGAGAGAATTGTGAGCTAGACAGTTCTAATTAGGCAGTTAAGAGTCAATCGCTTTGTTGTGAGTCGAGAGGCATGTAGTCGAAACTGGTCAGGATGCCAGATCTATTCCCCTCAATGATATTAGAAAACTAAATGGGTTTTTACTACAATTCACAAGTTTCATTGTCATTATTACAGAGATAGGCATTTTAATCTGATTTAATAAATTAAGTTTAAATCCCTCAGAAGTTATGATAGAATTTGAACTCACAACTCAATCACTACACCTGACATGTGGATTACTAGTTCAACAATTCCCTTTTATGATGCTACCCTTTTTCTGATGCTAATATAAAATTAGATGTAAGTGATTCAGAAAAGAGAGATTTATGAAACATTACCGGAGTCAGTAGATGAAGCACAGACCTCATCAGAAATAGCTCTGTTAATTCTGGAAGAGAAAGGAAATTATGGAATAAAGGAACATAATAGGTACATGAGTTCAGTGGTTTAATTCTTAGTGATGAATTCCATGTACGCTTGTTTGCTGTGGTGGCGATGACATTGAGTGCTAGAAATAAAATTCAGGAAAGCTAGAAGAAAAATGCAGTTGAACAGTAGTAAGTGCTTCCAAAGTGGTTATGTTTAATCTTATTTGCTGTTGTGAATAATATTAGACTTCCTTGACTTTTCAAATTGAGCATTTACATCATTAAAACTGACAACAGTATCACCATATCTTCATTAATATTTCTAGTCTCCTCTTCCCCTTGAGTAGAAAGGTTAATTTAAAAACAATGATTATTCCAAAGTTTTCAGATCCATAAATCTAGTGAATGTTCCAGAAGAAAAGTTTAAGCAGCCAAAAGTTTGAAAGTTGGAAAAGTATTTTCCCATTTCCTCCCAGCTCAGACCCTCTCATTTCCTACTTTATAAAAGCGACTGACCTTTAATAGCTCATCATCAGACATAAAAGGGCTTTGCGATATCCAGGAATGTACTATATGACTGCAAAACTTTCTTTTCCTTTTTGTCGTCAGGGATGAACTGAGGTCATATCGGTGAGCTCTGGACTTTGTGTGCTACAAATAAAATTCAAGAAAGCGAGAAGAAAACAGCAGTTGAAGAGCAGTAGGTGCTGCTAAAGTGGAAGCTATGGTAGGTGGGTATATTCAGACATTTATTTCTTGGCACAAAGAGAAATGATACCGTATGATTGTGGCATAAAGCTATGCACCAGTAACAATGTTGGCAGTGGTGCCAGATGCCACTGACAGTGACAACAGTTGGGAGGACTTCTCATAAATGAAAAGGAGCCTAGGCCCAAGTGAAAATTGCAGAAGTCTCAGCTTCTGTCAAATACAGTGTAAACCAAAATATCCTGGCACCATTTCATGATATTCAGAATACATTTTCGTTTCTGTTGGAGAATTCAAACTATTAGAAATTTCAGAAGTTCTAGGTTCCTGTGGATCTTTGGAAATCATGCTTCTTATCGATTACTTGATGAGGGAGGAGAAAGTGGCTGGGAGCATGTTGTTTTCCCTCAGGGCAGTAGCACCTGAAATGCCTTCTCAAATGTTGGGAAAATCATAAGGTCAAGGTTATAATAATTTCAAGCCCAATGCCCATCAGTGAAGGGTCCATCCCATAGTTTGGCAGCTCAAAGACGGCAACAAAGCAGACCACAGACGGGAAGTGAAAGACCTGGAAAAATGGTGCATTAAAACCACCTAGTTTTCAGTGCCAGCGAAACCAAGGAACTCATTATTGACTTTCGGCAGGATGTTACTCTTGCCCCTCTACACATTAACAGCACAGAGGTGGAACGAGTGGAGAGTGTCAAGCTCTTGGGAGTGGTCATCAACAACAAGCTTTCTTGAACTCTCCATGTGGACGCACTGGTTACAAAGGCCCAACAATGTCTCTTCTTCCTCAGGCAGTTGAGGAAATTTGGCATGACGGCGAATACCCTCGCCAACTTTTTAGGTGTGCCATCGAGGGCATTCTGTCTGGGTGTATCACTAGCTGGTATGGCAACTGTACCATTCAAGATCGGAGATTGGTTCAGAATGGTGAACTCGGCCCGGACAATCACAAAGGCCAACCTCCCATCTATAGCATCCATCTACCAGGCCCGCTGTGAAGGAAAGGATGCCAGCATTCTCAAAGATCCATCCTACCCTGGCAATGCTTTTCTACTACCTCTACCATCAGGGTGAAGGTACAGAAGCCTGAATGTGTGCACCAGCTGGTTTCAAAACAGTTTCTATCCTACTGTTGTTAGAATACTGAATGGACTCACAAACTCTTAACATTCGCCTGTACCTGTGTTTTTGTTTTGTCACTGTTAATGTATTATTTATTATCTATGCTACTTCACTCTGTGATCTACCTGTATTGTTTGCAAGACAAAGCTTTTCACCGTGCCTTGATACATGTGACAATAAACTCAATTCAATTCAATTCAAAGAACAGGCCTCAACTTGAAATGTTCCCTGACACATGGAGCAACTATTCCCATCTCAGTCTGTTGGAAACATGAAGGTCTTATGAGATTTCACTGAAAGTGGAAAAGTTTGAAGGTCCTTATGGTGCTTTGAATTTTGATTTTTGTTATTGATTGTGATAATCTGAAAGAATGTGCATTTGATGTCTGTGGAATTTCCTGGTTATTACAGATGTTATATAACTATAATCTAATCAAATAGTACTGAAAATCAATCACAAAATAAATCAATGAATGGTCACCAATCTGAAATACACATTATGTTTCTCTTTCCATAGATGTTGCCAGACCTGTTGATATTTTAATATTTTTGTTTCAGATTTGCTGGTTATTTCCTAGTATCCACCCCAGTATTTTGCTCTTGTAACATTGAAAATCTGTCTGATGATTTTGCCTCATAACATGTTTTTAGATCCAAGATCCTTTGCCTCAAATAATTCAAATTTTATCTCAGTGTCGTTAGTTAATTTCGAGGTTGCCTGGTTCAATTCCAGTTCTGGATTCAGTTTCCCCTCCAACCCTCTCTAGGCAAAACTCCAATTCTGAATATGAGAAATCCCTCCCAGATGAAATACTGACCTGGATTGGCAGTAGGAATTGAAGTGTAATCTGTACAACATGAAACTTGCTGTGTAAAGAATAAATAAAGGGTGGAAAAAGCAAGGAAGATGTCTCAACACATGATACCAAGGATGGTGCATGGCCCAAACACCCAAGAGCCCACTCCGCTGAAAGCCAAGCACGGAAGGAGCTCATCACGGCAGGGAAATTCCACAGTCTGAATTTCACTCATTGTGTATGTGATAACCTCGGTAAGGCCCACCATGGGTTAAAATTAATTCCTCTTGGAGCTCATTGAGTATGACTTCCCTTGGTAACAGCTGCAAATGTGTTGCTGGTCAAAGCACAGCAGGTTAGGCAGCATCTCAGGAATAGAGAATTCGACGTTTCGAGCATAAGCCCTTCATCAGGAATAACCATGGGTTCCGGCTTGGCTCTCTCTCTCTTATTCCTGAAAAATCCGCTCCTCCCTTGGTAACAGGCAATGGCCTGTCCAGCTGAAATTCAGCAGCTGGGCCCTTTAGGAAGCAGACCTGGGACAGTGAGGCTTGGTTTCAAGTCCCACCTGTTCCAGACATGCTCAACAACTTCTCCCTCCAATGCTCCCACTTCCTCCAAACAAAAGGGGTAGCAATGGGCACCTGCTTTACCTACCGGTTTGTCGGATATGTGGAACAATCCATCTTCCACGTTACATCGGCTCCACCTCCCAATTGTTCCTCCGCTCCATTGATGACTGTATCCGCACTGTCCCATGCTCCCGCGAGGAAGTTGAACAGTTCATCAAGTTTACCAACACCTTCCACCCCAACCTCAAATTCACATGGACCACCTCAGCAACCTCCCTCTCTTCCTGGACCCCTCCATCACTGTCTCTGGCGACCGACTGACCACGGACATATACTACAAGTCCACCTACTCCCACAGCTACCAAGATTACACCTCCACCCACTCTACCTCTTGTAAAAATTCCATCCCTTATTCCCAATTCCTCTGCATCCACCGCATCTGTTCCCAATTCCACCTCAGAAAGACCCAGATGGCCTCCTTCTTCCACAATTGCAACTTCCCTTCCCACATGATTGAAGATGTCCTCCAGCACATCTCCTCCACTTCACGCACCACCGCCCTTGAACACCACCCCTCCCAATGCAATAAGGACAGAACCCCAGTCCTCACCTTCCACCTCACCAACTTCCGCATACAATGCATCATCTCCCCGTCACTTCCGCCACCTCCAAACAGACCCCACCACCAGAGATATATTTCCCTCAACACCCCATCAGCATTCCAAAATGACCACTCCCTCCACGACTCCTTTGACAGGTCCACACCCCCAACCAGCCCACACCCCACTCCAGGTGCCTTTCTCTGCCATTGCAGGAAGTGCAAAACCTGCACTCCACACCACAACCCTCACCTCTGTCTAAGACCCCAAGGGATCCTTCCACATCCATCAGAAATTCAGCTGAACCTCTACCAATGTCATCTACTGCATTTCTTGCCCTCAATGTGGTCTCCTCTAATTGGGGAGACTGGACATCTTTTTGCAAATCGTTTCAGAGAACATCTCTAGGACACCCATACCCACCAACCCCACCGCCTTGTGGCTGAACACTTCAACTCCCCCTCCCACTCAATTAAGAATGTGCAGGCCCTGGGCCTCCTCCCTTGCCAAACTGTTACCACCTGATGCCTGAAGGAGGAATGCCTCATATTCTGCCTTGGGACCCTGCAATCACACAGGATAAATGTGGATTTCAACAGCTTCCTCATTTCCCCTCCCCCCACATTATTCCATTCCCAAGCCTCCAACTCAGTACTGCTCTCCAGACCCATTCATCACTGCCTCCCCTGACCTATCACTTTCTCCCTCACCCTCATCCACCTATCGTTTTCCTAGTTACCTCCCCCCCAACCCCAACCCCTTCCATTATCGCTCAAGCCTCATTCCTGATGAAGGGTTTGTGCCTGAAATGGCAATCTCCTGCTCCTCAGATGCTGCCTGACCTGCTGTGCTTTTCCAGCACTACAAACTCAACTGATCTCCAGCATCTGCAGTCCTCACTGTCTCCTGCTCCAGGCATGTGTAATAATATTTCTAAACAAATTGGTTAGAAAAATAGGTTAGTGGTAAAAAGAAGAAGCAGACCAAGGGACCCTATGGTGACGCAGTAGTAGGCCTCCTACTCCTGGACTAGGAGGCCTGGTGATAGTGCCACCAGCTGCAGAGGTGTGTAATAACATCTCTGAACAGGTTGATGAGGAAAATATCTATAGGGTAGACTCGCCGATAGAACAGACTGTCCCAGGTTGGTACTATTGTGTGTATGCCAGGAGATTGGTTCTATTTTGGTGTTCAGCAATAAACATTGTTCCTTTCCAGTTGATTTTCCAGTATATATTAGTCATCTCAGAATCTATTAAACTAGAATGAGTGAAAGCTATCCTTAATCCCAAGGCTGCCTATGGAAGAAGAATTTGTTACTCAAAATACTCATGAAAATCCAATTATCTAGTGACAAGTAGTGTTTTGCTCACTTCAATTATCTAGTTCTTCAGTCAAATCTAATGGACTGGGTTACCCGACTGAAAAGGGCATCAATAATTTGCCAATCTGACTGAGAAGACCAAGATTCTAAAGAATTAACTATTATCGTCGTGGTTTTCTAAGTATTAGCCTGTTTCTTGATAAAGTGTGAAGATTTTACAACAGCAATGGTCTTACAGGGTAGATAGCCACCACTTCCTCACTCATAACCCTAAGGAAGGTGTTTTGGTGATATCAATTTGTAGGAGGGTTGAGTGTCCTCTGGCACTATGTACTTGTCTTGTTGGGTTGCACCATCTTGTACAGCAAATAAATGATTGAGGAGCCAACATGAGGGAAAGATCCTTACTGCCTCCTTTCATTTTAAGAAAATTCTCCAAGCAAGAAAAAGTCTCACAAGACATGACCAAATGAATCCAGGAGAAGCCCCCTGATTTCATGTGAAAAGTGCTATGGGGACTTTTACATATATCTGAAAAGAGATAAAGAGCCATAATTTAGTATCACAACTGAGAGATGGTATACCTAGCAGCGTAACACGCCCTTAAAGTTGTAAAGAAATGGCAGTTGAGGCGATATACCAATTAGTGTTTGAACCCACAGCCTTCTCATTCAGAGGTACCAGTGCGACCACTGTCTGGAGAAAGCTGTGATGGTCTCCACAGTTAAATAGCCTGCCAAGCAAACTGTTCATATTGCAAGGTGCTCATGGAATTAAATATTAACCCTTTTAAAATCACTACCTTGTATAACATCTCAAACAAGCTTTTCTCCCCCTTTGAATAGTTAACAGTTAGACATTTAGGTACATAACTATATTAGATTTACTACAATCCCCTTCACCAAACCAACACCCCCCACCCTCAATTTCACCCTCTCCCAACTCTCTGATTTCACAAATTCATGTGGTCTGGAAGTTTCACAATTCTTCTGGAATGTGTCCTCTTAAGACTTGGAAGATTGGTTGGTCTTTAGCTTGAGGACTTGACCTTGATTCTGATCTTCTGTAAATCATTTCTCCACCAGAGGATCTTTCATCTCATGGCTGTTCTTCATAGAGGACTGCTAAACCCAATAGTTGATCAATTATCTTCTCTAGAGAATTCTTAATCACCAAAATTCCCTTTTCAGCAGAATTCACCTATCCTAACATAAGTAGATGCCCCATAGCATTATCTGTGGAACTTAAATCTCATGGATGCCCTTCAGCGAAGACGGCTGCTCTTCTTCACGGCATCATAGATTTTCAGCACAGGTAATTTTTTTACCAAAACCTGAACCTGTGGACATTGGTTTAACCCTCGTTGAGTAGTCTGCAGCTTATCTCTACTTTTTGCACATAGCATCCTGAAAGTCTAAAACCCCTCCAGCATTGTACATCTACATAAGGCATATGATTCAAGAAGATAATTCACCATCATCCTGTCAGAGACATCTGGGAATGGACATTAAGCATTGGCGCAACTAACGATGCCCACATCCCATAAATTCATTTTTAAAAAATGTACTTTCACTCTGTTGATACATATGTGTTGAAGTATATAGGCTCTTTATATCCGCTGTTGAATATTGAATGTCCTTATTCATCCTCTGTGGAATTCTTCCATAGCACAGTATTAACAATATAATTTTATCAATATCAATACTATGTGGGACTTGAGGGCTTCTACTTACTTAGCATTATCTCTGTGAAATTCGCTAATAATTATTCTTTGAAAAGCAAATGTATTTAACTGTTATTGTTGAGCTTGTTATAGTTTACTATTTGGTAATAAAATTGATTCTGCTGCATCAGTTTAATTGTAAGTCTTCTGTAGGACTAGATCTATAGATACTTCTTCTCTTGGAACCTTTTTATATCCAAGTGTGACTAGTTCTTTTACTTGCTTTCTAACTTATGTTGTCTTTCCTGTGCCTCTTACCAGCTCTGAGGTAGAGGTCTTAACGCTGGAGTATTGCTTTTGTCTGACCATTCCCTGAATGGGTTCTACTGATTGCATGTCAGCCTAACAACCCCGCAGCTGCTGACTGATAGTCCAAATATTCTTAAAGTGTTAATATTTTTAAGATGGTAAACTCACTTGTGTTCTGAATTTATTTTCTCCTGAGTTGAATGAATTTTTGGCATTGCTCCTTTGAGGAGTTTAAGCAGCAAACCTATCATGAATCACTTGCAAATGTGTGCAGAACCAATTACCGATAGCCTATTAGAGTGTTGTCACCAATTCTCCTTGCTATAGTCAGTCTAAGAGCCTGTTTGGTTAATAGGATTATCCACTAGTGAATCTTAACACATGGTGCAGTTTATTGCATAATAACATGACAACAGCGTACACCTAAATACTTACATTTCAGTCCATGTATAGCTTATATTGTTCCTGGCCTCATTATATCTCCTCCAATTCTACAGTACATCTGTTGCAAATGCTAATTTTCTCTGACCCCAATCTTATTAAATTATTCCATTATTTTGACTTGACATTGGTTTCTTTATTTTCAGTGTACCATGCACTGAAATTCTCTCCCTTAACCACATCCAGCCCACAATCTATCTCTCCACTGTTAAACCCTGTAAGGCACTGTGGCAAAATTCTTCTACATTAATCACATATCACTGTTTTTCCCGTTATTGCTTAGGCCTGACACACATAACGTTTTGCACCTTTTCAAAAAATGCTTCAGGTGTTCTAGTGCCATAAAATATTCAAACAGTTACAATTCCACATTTAAAAGGAATATATTTGCATGCCTTTAGAATACACATTGCATCTAAAAGTAACTCAGTGAAAGCAAGAGTTATTGCCACTGAAATGTTGGATGTCCTTGGCAAGGGATTGCATGTTATTTGAGAAGCTACGAAATGCCTCAGGCTGTATAAGAGAATGATAAACATTTGTGAAACTTGACAGCAAGGACAAAGTACTATTATTCATAACTAATAACCTCTTTTTCTCCTGTTTCTAACCATCAGCAATGAGACAAGTTAAATAAAGTCAATGGAGTAGTCATAGACAGTGACCTATTACAATAATAATGGCCATACAAGATACCGCAAGTTGTGTCGCATGCAAAAATAGACACTCTGTGAATGATAAACTACAGACCATGATGAGAATGCGTGATTATTACAAAATATTCAGCGACAATCCAATTAGTTATCTATTAGCCTATTCCTCAATTAATGTTTTTTCTGGTGTGGGTCAGATTTCACAAGATCACCTTTTCTGATGAGCCAATTCTGACACACAGCGAGTCTGTCCAGATCAAACTGACCTACAAAACCGAACTTGAGTTCTCGTGTGTATGGAATGATAGCATGCTGTCCTTTGTACTTATTACCTAGGTGTAAGGAATGACTCAGCTTGGAACCGACACTTAATGTTAGGGAGATGTACTTATCCCTGGCTTTTGTGGCTGTTGTAATGTCCCTACCACTGACCCAAGGTCTGGGTTTAAGTCCCAGCCTGTGCCACACTTGTGGTATATATAAATAGGTTGATTAAAACTAAATATTCTTCCCTGCTCTTTACCTAGATGATGGTGAAAAATCATAGCTTGGTTACAACACAGAATGCACCCATCCAGCTCATCTTACTTATGCCATCTCTCTGCAAGAGCAAATCAACCAATATCATTACCCTACCCTTTCCCCACAGACCTGTGATTCTTTTTCTCTTAGAAGCCACAGTCGAGTCTGTCTCCACCAGTGTGCATTTCTTTGTGCTATCTTTGGTCCTTTTACTTTATTTTTCAAATCGTTGACTTCCATTTCTTGACCCTTTCAAGAAGGGAACAGTTTTTTCCTGATCTATCCCCTCCAGAACAACTTTGATAGGCTAGAAGACTTCAGAGATTAAAAGACATAAAGGCAATGGTGGAAGGCAAAGGAAGTGTTAAAAAGACAGATAAAGATAAAACAAAGCAAAGAACTGTGGATGTTGAAAATTTTAATCAAAAACAAGAAATTGCTGGAGAAACTCAACAGGTCTGGTGGCATTCGTAGAACTGAAGACACCTGGACTTGAAACGTCTACTCTGCGTTCTCTCTACACATGCTGCCAGGCCTGCTGAGATTCTCCAGCAATTTCTATTGTTGTTAAAGAAACAAAGTGTGTGTTGAAAGGAGATGTGAATGATAGGGTCGTGAACAGCTGCCATATGAAAGTACAATAAGAAAAGAGATTAAAAAAAGACAAACCAAACCAATCAACAAAAAAAAAGTGTGGACAGTGGTTACATTTTTAAAATGTTAAACTTAATGGTGAACCTGGAAAACTATAAAGGAAACAATCAAAGATAAGGTGCAAGAATTAATGCAGACTTCAAAGGCGAAACTCAATTTACTGCCACTCCTATGAATATTATTATATTTGATGGGAAATGGCCAATCAAACATTGACTTTAAAAAAAGCTTGCATTTAAAAACATGCTCCTCAGCACCTCTAGATTTTCTAAAGCATATTAAAGCCAATTAAATTCTTTGGGATTGTAGTTTTTACTAAATATAGGAACAGTATATTAAGGCAGACAGACTAACCTTTATTAATTAAATAAGCAAAATAAAAATCCAACTTGGTTTCCTGTTCAAAAAATAAAATTTAGTTCTCCTGTTTGAATCCTTAAATCAAACATGATCTGGGGTCATACTGACAGCTGAACAAAGATCAACCCAGTCAATCATTAACATTACAAAATAAAATATTGGGGACAATGAATGTTCATTCAGACTTTTACATCGAATTTTACAGAACTGACATTGCAGAAGCAGATCATTTGGCACAAAATGTCTATGTTGGTATTTATACCACATAGGAATCTCCTCCTATCAACTGGCCCAGCCCCTGCGTTTAACATAGCTCTCTACTTCATTTTTTCCTGCAGAGAGTTCCACATTCCTTCTATTTTTCCTCATTTCCCGATTGGATTTTCTTGGTTCTTACACCCTAGCTTAGAGTTTCACACAAGTGAAAATTTGATCTTTTCCCATTTGACCTGGCTAATCCACTTGCACTTCTGAAGGCCTTTATCAGGTCTTGGACTTGAGTCTTCTCTCAACTTGTTTGGTCTGTCCAGATAATTAATTGCTCAGTTTTTGCATCATCCTTTACTCCTTGTAAACTCTTGTTCCTCTTTGTCCAGTGCTTCTGTGTTTTTTGTTTGAGGATTATTGAGGGTCAGTCCTCCATTAGCTTTGCACACCCAAATTTGTTCTCCAGCCATGTTTTAAAATCAGGTTAATCTATCCACCCAACCTGGCCAATTATTCCCAGCATGAATTGCACTGCTGGCTTTAAATCATTCTGTATAATTGAAATAACTGCATGGAGGCCAGTATCCTGTAACCAAGTCATCTTTTATTTACTCATGCAGCGTACATGGACTCTGACCGGCCTGCTCAGAGCCAGTCCTCAGAGTGACCAAAAGCCCTGCTACTCCTGTTTATGTATTTTTTCTTCTTTTTCTCAGTCTGAAGAATGAGGTGCTTGGGCCACTGATGAGCCAACACTACCTTGATACCGAAAAGGGAGATATCTCATGTCAGTACAGCATCTCGTTTGGGATCGCAGTCGACCAAGAACTTAGCAGATAATGGTTGCTCCTTCAGTTCCATAAAGGCTATATCTTGGTTACCTGACTATTTCCAAAGCTGACCTTTTTTTTAATAGCAGGTATAAGGATGCCAAGATGGAGGCCATGTGGAAACTTGGGAGCCAGGGCACCTTTGATTGCCCTCACTTTATCTTTCAACAGACGTAACCCTGTCTACTCTGTCACCCAAAGAGATCTCTTGGAACACACATGTTCCCATCTAATGCGTACACCATGTGGGAGAAACTATGTTCAAATTCTTCAAGTGCTCTTTATTGGCCTTCCCGCTTATTAGCACATTATCCAGATAAATGGCAGCCTCGGGTAGCCCTTGTGAAATGTTCTCTAACATCTTCTGGGAAAGGGCACATGCTAATAATACCCATATAGCTGTCTTGTATATTGGTACAGACATTTATGAGTATTAATAGTGACATATTTCTAGGACTCCTCATCTAGTCACAATTACAGGTATACATGACTTATGTCCAGCTTCATGAAAGATAGCAACTTTCCCCTGCCAGTTTTGCATGCAAGTCTTTTATAAAAAGGATTGGGTATGTATCCAGTTGTGAGAAACAGTTTACCATGTGCTTAAAATCCTCACAAAGACTAAGAAAGAAAAATTCTATGGGTCCGCAAGCAGTCAGAAGAATTACTTATTTCTTTTTATCTGCTTGAATGTCATTTGTTCAGAAAGAATAATGCATACTCTCCACATACTGTTCACAGTCTTCAATGGCATGATTGAATGAGCCAAGACCCAAATAAAGGCATGATGCCAGAAATGCTTACCCAAACTCAAAGAAAGCTATCATGAACAAATTTTCTCAGGACTGCGCTGTTTTCTTCATTGCCACTGAAATAACTACACAGTAGTATCCCGTCACCAAATCACCCTTTATTTATATAATCCCTACAATAGAATTAGAATTAGAATCCCTACAGTGTGGAAACAGGCCCTTCAGCCCAACAAGTCCACACAGACTCTCTGAAGTGTAACCCACCCAGACCCATTCCTCTACCCTATATTTACCCCTGACTAATGCACCTAACCTACACATCCCTGAACACTATGGGCAATTCAGCATGGCCAATTCACCTCACCTATACATCTCTGGAACATGGGATGAAATCGGGGCACCCGGAGGAACCCACGCAGGCACAGGGCGATTGTGCAAACTCCACACAGTCACCCAAGGCTGGAATTGAACCTGGATCCCTGGTGCTGTGAGGCAGCAATGTTCACCATAAGACAAAACCTTTCAAGCCCTTATATGAATTTATTTTTTCCCCTCCTTCAACATTTCAACCATTAATATTGCTGTTTTTTGACTTTGGCATGCAAAGTATCATCAGAGGAATTCATTAAAGCATTTGCTTCTAATAATACAAAACATATGTAAGATATGAATTTAGACCCATTGGGCCCAATTGGTTGGTGCTGATGCTCCACACAGACTGAAGGGTGAACTTATAGAGGTTTACAAAATTATGAGGGGCATGGATAAGATAAATAGACAAAGCCTTTTCCCTGGGGTCAGAGAGGCCAGAACTAGAGGGCATAGGTTTAAGGTGAGAGGGGAAAGATATAAAACAGACCTAAGGGGCAACTTTTTCACACAGAGGAATGAGCTGCCAGAGGATGTGGTGGAGGCTGGTACAATTGCAACATTTAAGAGGCATTTGGATGTGTATATGAATAGGAAGGGTTTGGAGGGATATGGACTGGGTGCTGGCAGGCAGGACTAAATTGGGTTGGGATATCTGGTGGGTATGGACGGGTTGGACCGAAGGGTCTGTTTCCATGCTGTACATCTCTATGACTCTATGACAGCCTCCTTAAACCTTACTGACATTTGGTTGTTCTTCTGCTATTTGTCGTAAATAGGAACATATGAACAGGGGTAGGCTATTCAGCCCCTCAAGCCTGTTCCACCATTCAATGAGATCAAGGCAAATCTGTGGTCTAACTCCATATACCTGGCTTAGGTCCAAAACCATTAATCCCTATGTTTAACAAAAATGTATCTATTTCAGATTTTAAATTAACAACTGACCTAGAATCCATTGCTGTTTGTTGAAGAAAATTCCAAACATTGATCACCTTTTATGTGAAGAGGTATTTCCTAATGTTCTCCTGACAAACTGGTTCAAATTCTCAGGCTATGCGCCTCTGTGTTTCTCATGAATTTATTTTTACATCCTTTTATTTTGGAGTAATATTCCTGAATTCTCTTTTTACCAATAAAAATTTTAGTTTTGCAGATTAGGATTTCTCCTTAGCTATTTTCATTGAGGATCACAAAGCTCCATTCCAAGACTTTGCGATTTTCTCATGTGTTTTTCAGTTGATCTATTCCTTTACTAACCTTTGGTAGCTGAAGTCTTCTCTTCACTGTCCTTGTGGTAATTATTAGCCAATATTCCCAGTTGTCAGCAAGCTCTTGGTCCATTTTCAGGTTAATAGTTAGTAGCAACCAAGGTTTTAAATATTGACATATGTTTTGATCAAACATCTGTAATTTGTTGTCATGTATTATTGTACTCATTACAGTGAAGAATGTCAGTACAGGGCAGTTCAGTGATTTTCTGTCTTTATTAACAAATATTAAAATTAACCATTTCTTGATCAAAAGGAGCATAGGCAAGCATGAGCTCTCTGCTCCCACTCCATCCTGCTTCCCCAGACTATACATTTTCTATCCAGCCTGGTAGTAGAGGTCATACAGCATGGAAACAGACCTTTCAGTCCAATCGGTCCTTACCAATCATAATCCCAATTTAAACACCTCCTGCGCTTGGTGCATATCCCTCCAAACATTTCTTATTCACGTACTTATCTAAATGTCATTTAAACATTGTCGCTGTACCGGCATCCATCATTCCTCTGGAAGCTCATCCCACATGAGAATGACTCTGTGTAAAATAATTGCTTCTCATGTCTTTTTGACATCTTTCTCCTCTCACCTAAAAAAAATGACACCTAGTCTTAAAATCAGTGAAAAGGTATCTGCCATTCACCTTATCTATTTGATTATTATTATTTTATAAACCTCAAAAGGTCATCTCTTAACTGCCTATGCTCCAGTGTAAGAAGTCCCAGCCTTTCCAGCCTCTCCTTATAACTCAAACCCAACGTTCCTGGCAATATCCTGGTAAATCTTTTCTGAACCCTCTCCAGCTTAATAATATCCTTCCTAGAACACGATGACCGGAAATTTACACTGTACTTAAAAGTTTTGCTGGAGTTGTTACAGGAAGATTGTTGCCTTTTGTTATGAAGAGCATAACTAAGGTCATCAATATAAGATGGTCACTAAGAAATCCCTGGGGAACCCAGATGAATTTTTTGCTCAAATGGTGATGGGTATTAATTATAATAGAAAGTAGTTGAAGCAAATATTTTGGAAACATTTAAGGAAAACCTCGACAAGAATATGAATGTCAGAGCTTAACTCGACTGAGTGGGCTAATAATCATTTCACAAGTTTTCACAAATGTACAAATGGACAATGTGGCCACAAAAGTAGTCCATTTGCCTGAATGACTGCTACTGAGAACAAGATCATTCACACCAGGTTTGTTCAGTAACAGGGAAAAGTAATATATTTATTGGAACACTTCATTTTAACAAGAGCAGTGAAAAGAAAGGATTTATAAGTCATGCAGTTTGAGCTACAACCCTTCAGAAACCCATATACACACCCTCTCAATAATGATCAATATGCACAAAGGACAAACAATGTAACATAAAGAATATTTGCAGGATAAACAAGGTTCCAAAAATCAGAAGTCCAGACCAAAAGGTAGAAAGTTATTTTCCTCACAGTGTTCTTCTTACTTTTTCAATGATGATGCGCTGTTGTCTTTACGTAAACATTGTCCTTTGATTTGATGGCTGAGCAGGTGAACCTATGCCTTAGCTTGCATGACTTATTTTCTTTAAGGTTTCTTGTATTTTCTGTCTTTTGCCCAAAGAGAGGGGTGAAGGAAAAGGATGCTTTCGGTCTGCTTATTTATCGTTCCCTGCTGTTCTTGGCATTTACTGCTTTTTAACATTGACAGCCAAATCAATCAAAGGGCTGTTACCAGGCAGAATCTCATTAAGACAAAAGATTCTCAGTGCCATTTGTATCAAATTCGCCCTCTTACTGCTTCCGGAAAACATCATGGTATTGCAAAGCTCAACAATATACAGCACATGATGTTCAAATTGCAAAGAGCTCCTGGTCTTTCAGTTACAGAATTACTACTTTCATTTCACTTTATAGTCCCAAAAAATGAAAACGTTATGGTCTCTTACATGAGGGAGAAAGGAGAAAATGGTTACAGTGATAAAATTAAATGAGAGAAGTTTGAGTGTAGCATGAATATTAGCATAGACTGGTTGGGCTGAATAGCTTCTTCCTGTGGCTGTATTTGACACAAACACATACGATTAATTATGTGCAGTAGCATTAGTTAGGAGATTAGGCAAATCCAGTAAAGTTCGATTGGGCTGTGGAAAAATCTGTGAAAGAGATAAGAAAAACAAATCCTTCATGATAAGTATCAAATTGATCCATTGAAAGAATTCTGCCAGTGCAGGAAGGAACCTTGAGAAGTGATAGTTGAAGAGAAGTTCTCTCTGTTGCAGACATGTAAGTGTAACTGGGGTTCAAGTAAGACTCCTAATTGACAAAGTCTTTCTGGACAGGGGAGCACAAGTGGGGCGGCACGGTGGCACAGTGGTTAGCACTGCTGCCTCACAGCGCCTGTAGACCCGGGTTCAATTCCCGACTCAGGCGACTGACTGTGTGGAGTTTGCACGTTCTCCCCGTGTCTGCGTGGGTTTCCTCCGGGTGCTCCGGTTTCCTCCCACAGTCACAAAGATGTGCCGGTCAGGTGAATTGGCCAAGCTAAAAAAAATTGCCCGTAGTATTAGGTAAGGGGTAAATGTAGGGGTATGGGTGGGTTGTGCTTCGGCGGGTCGGTGTGGACTTGTTGGGCCGAAGGGCCTGTTTCCACACTGTAAGTCTAAGTCTAAGTGTTTCCATAATAAAACCAAATTAGCAAGTGATAACCAATAAAGTGAATGCAAACATAATGGCTGAAATAGAGACAAGGAGAATGTATTCCTCTTCGAGGGTCACAAATCTTTTGATTTCTCTCCCTGAAAAACTGCTGGAAGGAGAATTCCTGAATATTTTCAAAACAGAGATAGATAGATTCTTGTTAAGGAAGGGATTGGAAGGTTATCATGGATAGGCAGGAACATGGGTTTGTGGGCAGGAACATGGATTTGTGGGCAGGACTGTGGATTTGAGGTTACAATCAGATCAGCCATGGTCTTACTAAATGGCAAATAAAGCCCAAGGGACTGAAGTGACAATTCCTGCTCCTAACTTGTATGAACATAAGTAAAAATAAATACCGTGATCTAACAAGAGCTGCGATTCTGGCCAGAAATAGATTCTACTGACTTGTGTGCTTATCAGCTGCAAAACCAAGGCATATCTTATGTTTATGCACACTGTTATGTTATTAATATACTTTCCTTAAGATTTCTGCAGATATATGCTCCAATTAATGCTGCCTCCAATCCAAGAACTGAGTTCCTCAACCTCAGCAGTGGTTGCTCCTTGACTTACACAGAGCTGACCTTCAGGATTGACCATGATTCACTCCCTCCCCCCCCCCCCCCCCCCCCTCCAATCAATTTGGATGCACAGACCCCTGACCAGACCCTTGACTGATCTCTACACAGCTTCCTGAATGACTTACTGCAATTGCACTGGACCAATAGGACTAGTTGTGGCCCACACTCAGGACTGGAGAGGTGCAGACCCCTTGACCCTGACCACCCTGACTGGCTGATTCACCATGCCCTAGCCCCTGGACTGGGTGAAGGTTATCTCACTTGATTTGACTGAGGCCAGCTGACAACCATTCCAAACTTCCTTCCTTTGTGTCTGCATTAAACTTGCAAAGTGTAACAAAAGTAAAATCAGCCTGGTATTGCTCGCTGAGTGGACAAAGTGTAAAATGACAAAGCTGAAAATGTGTTGCTGGAAAAGCGCAGCAGGTCAGGCAGCATCCAAGGAACAGGAAATTCGACATTTCGGGCATAAGCCCTTCTTCAGGAAATGACAAAGCAAAGCTTGGCAATGCAAGGCATACTGCAAGCATCCAGGTAGGCTCAGAGTAAGTGACATCAAGCAAAGAGCACAGAGAGGCAGCCTGGACCAGACCATGAGTCGGTGGTTGTCCCTGAATGCATTGTGTCCTCGCTGCAGCATTCCAAGGATAGTTGACAGTGCAGCCCAAGGTGAAGCACTGAGGCTCAGTAGAGCCTTGTAAGTGGATCAGTGATGTGCCATAAGGGTGGCTGGATTCTACTGAGTGTGTCCTGAGATGCTGGTGCCTGGTGTTCGACATGAAAATCTTTTGGAGCTGAATTCACCAAATCCCCACTTTGATAGCTGTGTTCAGTTTTCTCAACATCTAGCTTGTTTGGTGAGATTGGTAAGGTAGAAAATAACTTATTAATGAGATGACTTGGGCTGACAATGAAATGTTTAACGAGGAATGATTCCTGTTCATTGACAACTTGCCACTGCCTCATGAAAATCTCTGCATACCATTCGTCAAAAGCATCAAAGGTAGACTGAGATGTTTCTAATGTCAAGATCAATCCCCCAGACGTCTCGTCCCATTCTACCTCAAAATTGCCACAGCCCAAGTTGCCCAGACTTCGCAAGGTTCTATCTGTACTATTTACATTTCAAAGTATTTTGTGTCTGTCACAAAAGCAGACTTTTCATAAAATTTCTACTGTGTAGAAGCAGGCCATTTGGTCCATTGAGTCTATACTGACCCTCCAAAGAGCATCCCACTCAGAACCATCCCTCTGTCCTATCCCCTGTAACCCTGCATTTCCCATTGTTAATCCACCTAACCGGCACATCTTTGGACTGTGGAGGTAAACCAGAGCACCTGAAAGGTACCCACAGAGACATGGGGAAAATGTGCAAACTCTACACAGCCAGTTGCCCAGGGGTGGAATTGAACCCAGGTCCCTGGCAATGTGAGCCACCTTGCCACCCTGCTTAATGTATTACTTTCTGTTAATTGGGAATCCAATTCTGGAAAGGTTTGACCAGAATGAAAAATAGCAAATGCAACTTCTCTATTCAAGATGAGGGAAACAGCATGGTTGACAAGATAACGGGCTTGCAACGCAAAGAGGCATCAATGGCAGCAAGTTCGATTCCTGGACATGGCTGAGGTTACCATGAAAGAATCTCCTTCTGACCATTTCTCCTGGCCTGAGGCATGGTGACTTCAGGTTAAATCACCACCAGTCATCTCTCTCTCTCTGATGAGAAAGCATCCTCATGGTCCAGTTAGGCTATGTTGGCATTACTGTTTGTTCAAGATTATAGTGGGGCAGACAGAAATAGAAAAAACTACTGGCCAGTTAGTCTAAAATCTAGCACAAAGCATGTAATAGAATCTATTATTGAGGAAGTTAAAACAGAGGGACTTAGAAAACCTTAATGTAGTCAGGCAGAGTCAACATGGTCTTGTTAAAGGAAAACTATGCTTGACTAATTCATTAATTCTTTGATGAAGTAACAAGTAATGAGAATGTTGTGGTTCTGCTCGCTGAGCTGGAAGTTTTTGCTGCAAACGTTTCGTTCCCTGGCTAGGGAACATCATCAGTGCTGTTGGAGCCTCGTGTGAAGCGCTGCTTTGATGTTTCTTCCGGTATTTATATTGGTTTGTTCTTGCCGCTTCCGGGTGTCAGTTTCAGCTGCAGTGATTTGTATGTGGGGTCCAGGTCGATGTGTCTGTTGATGGATGTTCTTGCCGTTTCCGGGTACACCAGAACTGCGAAAAGAGGAAGAGGAACATCTATACAAGGTATTCGCCAAAAACGGATACCCACGCAACTTTATCACCAGATGCCTAAGAGATAGACTGAGGAACGAGGACATGCCACAACCAAAAGGACTAGCCACTCTACCATACGTCAGGAGCATCTCAGAACTGACAGCCAGACTACTGCGACCCTTAGGACTCATAACAGCACACAAGCCAACATCCACGCTCAGACAACAACTCACTAGAACAAAGGACCCAATACCCAGCATGAGCCAAACTAACATAGTTTACAAAATACCATGCAAGGACTGCACAAAACACTATATAGGACAAACAGGAAGACAGCTAACAATCCGCATCCATGAACATCAGCTAGCCACAAAACGACACGACCAGCTATCTCTAGTAGCCATACACTCAGACAACCAGCAACATGAATTTGACTGGGAAAACACCACTATCATAGGACAAGCCAGACAGAGAACAGCCAGAGAATTCCTAGAAGCATGGCATTCATCCCCAAACTCCATCAACAGACACATTGACCTGGACACCATATACAAACCACTACAGCTGAAACTGACACCCGGAAACGGCAAGAACATCCATCAACAGACACATCGACCTGGAGCCCACATACAAATCACTGCAGCTGAAACTGACACCCGGAAGCGGCAAGAACAAACCACTATAAATACCGGAAGAAACATCAAAGCAGCGCTTCACACGAGGCTCCAACAGCACTGATGATGTTCCCTAGCCAGGGAACAAAACGTTTGCAGCAAAAACTTCCAGCTCGGCGAGCAGAACCACAACAACGGATACCCGAGCTACAAATCTTCAATCAGATTTTAAGTAATGAGAATGCCAGGAAACGCGTGGATGTCATAGAGTCGTAGAGATGTGCAGCACAGAAACTGTCTCTTCGGTCAAACTGATCCATGGCAAACAGACATCCTAAATTAATCTAGTCC
This sequence comes from Hemiscyllium ocellatum, assembly GCF_020745735.1. Classification (NCBI taxonomy): domain Eukaryota; kingdom Metazoa; phylum Chordata; class Chondrichthyes; order Orectolobiformes; family Hemiscylliidae; genus Hemiscyllium; species Hemiscyllium ocellatum. The sequence goes on from NC_083412.1 coordinate 79,670,838, forward strand.
CATTTGCCAGAATTTGACCCATATCCCTCTAAACCCTTCCTAGTCATGTACTCATCCAGATGCCTTTTCAATGGTGCAATTGAACTAGCCTCCACCACATCCTCTGGCAGCTCATTCCATACATGGTTGCAATTGGATTTTCAAAAGGCATTTAACAGGGTACCACATCAAAGTTTACTACACAAAATGAAAGCGCAGGCTAGAAGGTGTTGGTACATTAACATGGATAGGGGAATTGGTTAGCCAACAGGAAACAGAGTGAAGAGAGTAGGCCATTTTCAGGTCAGCAAGATGTGAAATGCCACAGGAATTAGTGTTGGGATCTGAATGTATCAGTGGTTTAGATGAAAGGATTAAATGTATTTTTGCTAAATAGCTGGGGACACAAAGTAAGGTATGAGAATTAGCTTTGAAGAGGACATAGCAATCTGCAAAGATTAAGTGAATGGCCTTAAAGCTGGCACTTGTTTTAAAACTGGAAAAAATGTGACAAGTAAGAAAGGGATAAACACCTTATTGAGGTTCTGTTATAGACTAACTAATAGTCAGAGAGAAATTGAGAAACAACTTTGTAAGGAGTTCTCAGTTATCTGTAAGAATAATAGGGTGGTTATGGTAGGGGATTTTAACTTTCCAAACACAGACAGGGACTACCATAGTGTTAAGGGTTTAGATGGAGAGGAATTTGTTAAGCCTGTACAAGAAAATATTCTGATTCACTATGTGGATGCACCTACTAGAGAAGGTGCAAAACTTGACCTACTCTTGGAAAATAAGGCAGGGCAGGTGACTGAGGTGTCAGTGGGGGAGCACTTTGGGGCCAGCGACCATAATTCTATTAGTTTTAAAATAGTGACGGAAAAGGATAGACCAGGTCTAAAAGTTGAAGTTCTAAATTGGAGAAAGGCTAATTTTTGATGGTATTAGGCAAGAACTTTCAAAAGCTGATTGGAGGCAGATGTTCGCAGGTAAAGGGACAGCTGGAAAATGGGAAGCCTTCAGAAATGAGATAACAAGAATCCAGAGAAAGTATATTTCTGTTAGGGTGAAAGGAAAGGCTAGTAAGTATAGGGAATGCTGAATGACTAAGTTAAGAAAAAGAAGGAAGCATATGTCAGAAATGGACAAGGGGCGGCACGGTGGCACAGTGGTTAGCACTGCTGCCTCACAGCGCCTGTAGACCTGGGTTCAATTCCCGACTCAGGCGACTGACTGTGTGGAGTTTGCACGTTCTCCCCGTGTCTGCGTGGGTTTCCTCCGGGTGCTCCGGTTTCCTCCCACAGTCCAAAGATGTGCGGGTTAGGTGAATTGGCCAAGCTAAATTGCCCGTAGTGTTAGGTAAGGGGTAAATGTAGGGGTATGGGTGGGTTGCGCTTCGGCGGGTCGGTGTGGACTTGTTGGGCCGAAGGGCCTGTTTCCACACTGTAAGTCTAATCTAAAAAAAAATAAAAAGATAGATTGAGTGAATCCTTAGAAGAGTGTAAAGGCAATAAGAGTGTACTTAAGAGGGAAATCAGGAGGGCAAAACGGGGACATGAGATAGATTTGACAAATAGAATTAAGGAGAATCCAAAGGGTTTTTACAAATACATTTAGGACAAAAGGGTAACTAGGGAGAGAATAGGGCCCCTCAAAGATCAGCAAGGCGATCTTTGTGTGGAACCACAGGAGATGGGGGAGATATTAAACGAGTATTTTGCATCATTATTTACTGTGAAAAAGGACATGGAAGGTTTAGAATGTAGGGAAGAAGATGGTGACATCTTGAAAAATGTCCATATTACAGAGGAGGAAGTGCTGGACGTCTTGAAACACATAAAAGTGGATAAATCCCAGGACATGATCAGATATATCCTAAAACTCTGTGGGAAGCGAGAGAAGTGATTGCTGGGCCTCTTACTGAGTTATTTGTATCATCGACAGTCACAGGTGAGGTGCTGGAAGACTGGAGGTTGGCTAACGTGGTGCCACTGTTTAAGAAGGGTGGTAAGGACAAGCCAGGGAATTATAGACCAGTGAACCTGACATCAGTGGTGGGAAAGTTGTTGAAGGGAATCCTGAGGGACAGGATGTACATGTATTTGGAAAGGCAAGGAGTGATTAGGGATAGTCAACCTGCCTTTGTGCATAGGAAATTATGTCTCATTAACTTGATTGAGTTTTTTGAAGAAGTAACAAAGAGAATTGATGAGGGTAGAACGGTGGACATGATCTATATGGACTTCAGTAAGGCATTCAACAAGGTTCCCCATGGGAGACTGGTTAGCAAGGTTAGATCTCATGGAATACAGGGAGAACTAGCCATTTGGATACAGAATTGGCTCAAAGGTAGAAGACAGAGGGTGGTGGTGGAGGGTTGTTTTTCAGACTGGAGGCCTGTGGTCAGTAGAGTCCCACAAGGATCGGTGCTGGTTCCACTACTTTTCATCATTTATATAAATGATTTGGATGTGAACATGGGAGTTATAGTTAGTAAATTTGCAGATGACACCAAAATTGGAGGTGTAGTGGACAGTGAAGAAAGCTTTCTCAGATTACAATAAGATCTTGATCAAACGGGCCAATGGGCTTAGAAGTGGCAGATAGAGTTTAATTCAGATAAATGTGAGGGCTGCATTTTGGGAAAGCAAATCTTAGCAGGACTTATACATTTAATGGTAAGGTCCTCGGGAGTGTTGCTGAACAAAGAGTCCTTGGAGTGCAGATTCATAGCTCCTTGAAAGTGGAGTCGCAGATAGATAAGATAGTGAAGAAGGCATTTGGTATGCTTTCACCTTTATTGGTCAGAGTATTGAGTACAGGAGTTGGAAGGTCATGTTGCTCTGTACAGGACATTGGTTAGGCCACTGTTGGAATATTGCATGCAATTCTGGTCTCCTTCCTACTGGAAAGATGTTGTGAAACTTGAAAGGATTCAGAAAAAATCTACAAGGATGTTGCCAGGGTTGGAGGATTTGAGCTATAGGGCGAGGTTGAATAGGCTAAGGCTGATTTCCCTGGAGCATTGGAGGCTGAGGGGTGACCTTTTAGAGGTTTATAAAATCATGAGGGGCATGGATAGGATAAATGGACGAAGTCTTTCCCTTTGGGTGGTGAGTCCAGAACTAGAGGGCATAGGTTTAGGGTGAGAGGAGAAAGATATAAAAGAGACCTAAGGGGCAACCTTTTCACACAGAGGGTGGAACGTGTATGGAATGAGCTGCCAAAGGAAGTGGTGGAGGCTTGTGCAATTGCAACACTTAAAAGACGTTTGGATGAGTATATGAATAGGAAGGGTTTGGAGGGATATGGGTCGGATTGGGTTGAGATATCTGGTTGTCATGGACGAGTTGGACAGAAGGGTCTGTTTGCGTGCTGTACATCTCTATGACTCTATATCAATTTTGGCAGTAAAAGTAGAAAAGCAGCATATTATTTAATTGAAGACAGTTACAGAATTCTGTGGTACAGAGATGTTTGGGTATCCTGGCAAGTGAATTGCAAAATGTTAGCATGCAAGTAATGTAGCAAATTATTAGGGAAGTTAAGTAGGATGGAATATAAAAGTCTGGACATATGGTACCAAAATTGTGCATCATTTTGCATTTATTGTATATTGGCTATATAAGCTGTAAACAGAGCTATATGTTGCCACAGAAAACATCATATCACAGAACATGAAGGCACCAAAGCAACGTATCTCTTATCTTGAATACTCCCAAGGAGCAGAGTGAGGTTTCTTCTAGGTTATTACTATCCATCACAACCTGGGCATCACGAGGAAACAGCTCTGGCACTGGGGATAATGCAACCCCCGGGATAGCACTCTATGAGGAGCACTAGAACAGGCAAAGGCATGAGAGGCACTCAGGTAATGCACAAAGCCTAAAATGGGAGAGAATTTCACAGGTTCACAGCCCTCTGGTTGAAGAAATGTCTCCTATCTCTGTCCTTAATGGCCTAAACTATATCCTAAGACTGCAATTCTTTGTTCTAGGCTCTTTAGACATATTCCTCGCATCCAATCTGTGCAGTCAGATTTTATGTTACACTTTATGTTTCAATTAGATTCTCTGTCATTATTTTAAACTCCACTGAATACAGGCCTAGTTAACCTAATCTCACCTCATATGACAATCTTGCCATCCCCCAGACTTAGCCTAATGAACATTCACTGCTTTTTTCTCTCTGGCAAGTATATCTCTCCTTTCGGAAGGAGACTGAAACTGCACTCCAGGTGTTTTCTCACCAAGGACTCCTACAGCTGCAGTAAGACTTCCTTTGCCGTGTACTCAAACCTCTTGCAATAAAGGCCATCATGCTGTTTGCTCTCCTAACTGCTTGATGCACCTGCATATTTGTTTTTAATGACTAGTGTAAAAGGACACACAGAATCCCTTAGTCTATTCAACCTCACTCTATAGCTCAAATCCTCCAACCCTGGCAACGTCCTTGTAAACATTTTCTGTATGTTAACATTTACCAACCTAATACCATTTAAATCCAACTCTGCCATTTTGTTTTCCCTACCAAAGTGGAACCTGTCCACACTGTACTGCATTTGCCAAGCATCTGCTCACTCACTCAACTTGTCTCATCCTGAAACCTCTTTACATCTTCCTCACAACTCACAATCCTGCCTAGATTTTCAGCATCAGCAACCTTGGAAAATATTCACCAATCCAAATTATTGATGGATATATATTGTGAATAATTCCAGCCAAAGCACTGAACCCTGTAGTACCCTGATTATTATCATCTTGCACTCTGAAAAAAGTACATTACTTCCTGTTCTCTGTTTCCTGTCCTCTAACCAATTCTCAATCTATGCCATTATATTATCTTCATTCTCACATGTTTTGATTGTGCAATCTAACCTCTTGTTTGGTACTTCATTGAAAGTTTTCTGAAAGTCCAAATACACCACAAGGTGCAGTCGAAAGTAGACAAGGTGGTGAAGAAGGCATTTGATACCCTCACGCTTATTGATCATTACATTGACTATGAGAGTTGGGATGTCATATTGTGACTGTATGGGGCATTAGTTAGGCTACATTTGGAAATATTGCATTCAATTCTGGTTGCCTTGCTGTAAGAAGGATGTTGTTAAACTTGAAAAGGTTTAGAAAAGATTTACAAGGATGTTGCCAGGGTTGGAGCGTTTGAGCTACAGGGGGAGGCTGAATAGGCTGAGGTTATTTTCTCTGGAGTGTCGGAGGCTGAAGGGTGACCTTCTAGAGGTTTATAAAATCATGAGGGGCATGGATAAGATGAAAAGCCAAGGGTAGGGGAGGCCAAAACTGGAGGGCATAGGTTTAAGGTGAAAGGAGAAATTTTAAAAGGAACCTAAGGGACAACGTTTTCACTCAGAAGGTGTTGCGCGTATGGAATGAGCTGCAAGAGGCAGTGATGAAGGCTGGTACAATTACAACATTTAAAAGGCATTTGCAATGGTTTTATGAATAGGAAGGGTTTACAGGGATATGGGCTAAATGCTGGCAAATGAGACTGGATTAATTTAGTATATCTGTTCGACATGGACAAATTGGACTGGAGGGTCTGTTTCCATGTTATACAATTCTATGAGTAAAAAATGAGGTCTGCAGATGCTGGAGATCACAGCTGCAAATGTGTTGCTGGTCAAAGCACAGCAGGTTAGGCAGCATCTCAGGAATAGAGAATTCGACGTTTCGAGCATAAGCCCTTCATCAGGAATAAGAGAGAGAGAGCCAAGCAGGCTGAGATAAAAGGTAGGGAGGAGGGACTAGGGGGAGGGGCGATGGAGGTGGGATAGGTGGAAGGAGGTCAAGGTGAGGGTGATAGGCCGGAGTGGGGTGGGGGCGGAGAGGTCAGGAAGAGGATTGCAGGTTAGGAGGGCGGTGCTGAGTTGAGGGAACCGACTGAGACAAGGTGGGGGGAGGGGAAATGAGGAAGCTGGAGAAATCTGAATTCATACCTTGTGGTTGGAGGGTTCCCAGGCGGAAGATGAGGCGCTCCTCCTCCAGCCGTCGTGTAGTTGTGTTCTGCCGGTGGAGGAGTCCAAGGACCTGCATGTCCTCGGTGGAGTGGGAGGGGGAGTTAAAGTGTTGAGCCACGGGGTGATTGGGTTGATTGGTTCGGGCGGCCCAGAGGTGTTCTCTGAAGCGTTCCGCAAGTAAGCGGCCTGTCTCACCAATATAGAGGAGGCCACATCGGGTGCAGCGGATGCAATAGATGATGTGTGTGGAGGTACAGGTGAACTTGTGGCGGATATGGAAGGATCCCTTGGGGCCTTGGAGGGAAGTGAGTGTGGAGGTGTGGGCGCAAGTTTTACATTTCCTGCGGTTGCAGGGGAAGGTGCCGGGGGTGGAGGTTGGGTTGGTGGGGGGTGTGGATCTGACAAGGGAGTCACGAAGGGAGTGGTCCTTGAGGAACGCTGATAGGGGAGGGGAGGGAAATATATCCTTGGTGGTGGGGTCCGTTTGGAGGTGGCGGAAATGGCGGCGGATAATACGTTGTATGCGCAGGTTGGTGGGGTGGTAGGTGAGAACCAGTGGGGTTCTGTCTTGGTGGCGGTTGGAGGAGCGGGGCTCAAGGGCGGAGGAGCGGGAAGTGGAGGAGATGCGGTGGAGGGCATCGTCGATCACGTCTGGGGGGAATCTGCGGTCCTTGAAGAAGGAGGCCATCTGGGTTGTGCGGTGTTGGAATTGGTCCTCCTGGGAGCAGATGCGGCGGAGACGAAGGAATTGGGAATATGGGATGGCGTTTTTACAGGGGGCAGGGTGGGAGGAGGTGTAGTCCAGGTAGCTGTGGGAGTCAGTCGGTTTATAATAGATGTCTGTGTTGAGTCGGTCGCCCGAGATAGAAATGGAAAGGTCTAGGAAGGGGAGGGAGGAGTCTGAGACAGTCCAGGTGAATTTCAGGTCGGGATGGAAGGTGTTAGTAAAGTTGATGAACTGTTCAACCTCCTCGTGGGAGCACGAGGCAGCGCCGATACAGTCATCGATGTAGCGGAGGAAAAGGTGGGGGGTGGTGCCAGTGTAGTTGCGGAAGATGGACTGTTCCACATATCCTACGAAGAGGCAGGCATAGCTGGGGCCCATGCGGGTGCCCATGGCAACTCCTTTAGTTTGGAGGAAGTGGGAGGATTGAAAAGAGAAGTTATTCAGGGTGAGGACCAGTTCAGTCAGTCGAAAAACCCTCCAACCACAAGGTATGAATTCAGATTTCTCCAGCTTCCTCATTTCCCCTCCCCCCACCTTGTCTCAGTCGGTTCCCTCAACTCAGCACCGCCCTCCTAACCTGCAATCCTCTTCCTGACCTCTCCGCCCCCACCCCACTCCGGCCTATCACCCTCACCTTGACCTCCTTCCACCTATCCCACCTCCATCGCCCCTCCCCCATACAATTCTATGACTTTATGATTCTATGACATCTATGGACCCTGTTATGAACTCTACTATTTAGTTCCAGAAAAACTCACACATTTTGTGTAGCTTTGTGAACTTTTCATAAATCCATGTTGACTTTGTCTAATCCCACTGTGATGATACTGTGCTTTTAAGATGTGTTCTGGCCTGTTTCTCTTGCAGAGGAGTTTTGTCACAGTGGTATCAAGGTGTCTCCTTCCAGCAGACAGTTTGTAGATAGCTTTGGGTTTCCCCCAGAGTGTTTGTTTTTAGATGTCAAAAAAATCATGAGTGGGGTGGGTCAGGCCCACACAGACCTCGAGGACTTCCAGTTTTTTTTTGTTAATTGGCTGCTGGAGCGGACAGCTATATTGAAAACTTAGAAGATAAATTTCCTCTTAAAATTCAGAAGGGGCGGCTTCTCTTCCATCAGGCAGAAGGTATAAAAGCGTAAATACACATATGAGCAGATTGAAGAACAGCTTCTTCCCCGCTGTTATCAAACTTTTGAACAAACTTCTCAAATGTTAATGTTGATCCCGTTCTCTATGCAACTTCTCTGCAGTTGTGACATTGCAGTCTGTTCTGCTATCCTGATGCACTTTGTACAGTACGATATGCCTGTATAGAACACAAAACAACTGTATCTCAGTACATGTGACAAGAATAAATCAAATCAAATGAAGATCATAGTTTACAGGACAGCAGTGTTACTTAGTCAAAAAGTGTGGCACTGGAAAAGCACATCAGGTCAGGCAGCATCTGAGGAGCAGGAGAGTCAAAGTTTTGGACATAAACCCTTCATCAGGATCTGATCCCCTGCATCTTCAGTCCTCACTTTGTCCTAGCAGTATTACCTACCCATCTGTATGTGGTGCAGACCTGGACAATGAATAGAATAGAATATCCTTTATTGCCGCGTGTACTCAAGTATGAAAGGACAGGAATACAGTGAAAAGTTCACAATGTCACGCCACCTGGTGCCATCTTATGTACACAGTCTGCAGGTACAGACTGCCGACACAAAATGGAGAAATAAAGGGAAAAAAAAAGAAAAAAGGTTACATTTCTCACAGTTACTGATAGCATCGGTTACAACAAAAAAAAAATAAAGTTAAAAAGATAAGCATTACAGCCTTTGCATAAAGGGCCTACAGTTGATCAGTGCAGGGGTCATCCACACGTGGTCTGTGTAGGTTCACAAACCACTAACCACCCACACCAGTCCCCAATCCAACACCAATCCCCACTTCACTTGGGCCTCCAGCCCCCGACTCTCCCTGATCTGCTTGGACCTCCAGCCCCCTGACTGTCCCTGCTCTGCTCAGGTCTCCAGCCCCCTGTCTGTCCCTGCTCTGCTCAGACCTCCAGCCTCCGACTGTCCCTGCTCTGCTTGAGCCTTCAGCTCACTGACTGTCCCTGCTCTTCTCAGGCCTCTAGCCCCCTGTCTGTCCCTGCTCTGCTCAGACCTCCAGCCCCCTGTCTGTCCCTGCTCTGCTCAGACCTCCAGCCCCCTGACCGTCCCTGCTCTGCTCAGACCTCCAGCCCCCTGTCTGTCCTTGCTCTGCTCAGACCTCCGGCCCCCTGTCTGTCCTTGCTCTGCTCAGACCTCCGGCCCCCTGACCGTCCCTGCTCTGCTCAGACCTCCAGCCCCCTGTCTGTCCCTGCTCTGCTCAGACCTCCAGCCCCCTGTCTGTCCCTGCTCTGCTCAGACCTCCGGCCCCCTCACCGTCCCTGCTCTGCTCAGACCTCCAGCTCCCTGTCTGTCCCTGCTCTGCTCAGACCCCCAGCCCCCTGTCTGTCCCTGCTCTGCTCAGACCTCCAGCCCCCTGACCGTCCCTGCTCTGCTCAGACCTCCGGCCCCCTGTCTGTCCCTGCTCTGCTCAGACCTCCGGCCCCCTCACCGTCCCTGCTCTGCTCAGACCTCCAGCTCCCTGTCTGTCCCTGCTCTGCTCAGACCTCCAGCCCCCTGTCTGTCCCTGCTCTGCTCAGACCTCCAGCCCCCTGACCGTCCCTGCTCTGCTCAGACCTCCAGCCCCCTGTCTGTCCCTGCTCTGCTCAGACCTCCAGCCCCCTGTCTGTCCCTGCTCTGCTCAGACCTCCAGCCCCCTGTCTGCCCCTGCTCTGCTCAGACCTCCGGCCCTCTCACCGTCCCTGCTCTGCTCAGACCTCCAGCCCCCTGTCTGCCCCTGCTCTGCTCAGACCTCCAGCCCCCTGTCTGCCCCTGCTCTGCTCAGACCTCCAGCCCACTGACGGTCCCTGCTCTGCTCAGACTTCCAGCCCCCTGACTGTCCCTGCTCTGCTCGGGCCTCCAGCTTGCTGACCATCCCCATCCACTCAGGCCTTCAGCCTGCTCCACTCCATGTCTCCAGTCTGCTCTATGTCAGGGGAAAACACCAAAAAGAGGAAAAAAAGGAAAAGAAAATAAGGAAATTGGAAATAAATAGAAGGACAGGAGGAGTTCCAGGTGGAGCTTCCTATTCCACTGCCATTTGACAGCAAACTTTTCAAAGCCCTAATGGAGACAGTGAACTGGATTAAGTGGTAGTCAGTCCAACAGTCACCAGCTCCTGTCATGGCACAGATGATATGAAATTTTTATAGTCCTTCATTCAGACAATGATGTGGTCGATCAGGTGCCAATGTCCAGAGTGTAAAATATTGCCATTAGGTCTTGTAATTGTCTCTCTGTTTTTAATACAATCAGGCCAAGCTTTAGGTATTTGTCCAGTTGGTGTTTACCTCTCCTATGCCTTCCTCACCACTTAGGCCTTTCCAGAGATTTGTGTCCCTTTAAATAGTGTTGAAAAGGTGTTGAAATCATCATGAAGTATCAGCTTGTCTCCTTTTGGGAACACAAGACAATGACTGGTGTTGGAAGAGAATTCCTCTTTAGCATAATCTGTTGCTTTTGGAGTTGGGACATATACATTGATGATTGTAGTGTACTGCTGCTAGGTTGGGGTGAGCCAAAGGGTCATGAGGTTTTCACTTTGCCAACAAGAAGGCTCACTGAGACAGTCAACTAGTTTGAAAACAGCCCAAGGAGTTAGTGATCTTCCTCAACTTCAGAGCTTCAGAAGATAATGGTGGTAGAAAATAGAACATAGAACAATACAGCACAGAACAGGCCCTTCGGCCCACAATGTTGTGCCGTGATAGTGGACGTGCCCACTGCTCCCCTGTTATGTCAGGCTCGTACTGTTGAAATGGACTTCCAAAAGGTATTTGGTGCAGTGCTGAGAAGAAGACAAGTGAAGAAAGTTAAAGTTTGTGAGATTAAAGGGACAGTAGCAACATTAATATAAAATTAGCTGAATAAAAGCAAACTGATTATCCTGTCAGGGTGAAAGGTAAAGCAGGTAGGTATAGGGAATGCTGGATGACTAAAGAAATTGAGGGTTTGGTTAAGAAAAAGAAGGAAGCATATGTCAGGTACAGACAGGATCGATCGAGTGAATCCTTAGAAGAGTATAAAGAAAGTAGGAGTATACTGAAGAGGGAAATCAGGAGGGCAAAACAGGGACATGAGATAGCTTTGGAAAATAGAATTAAGGAGAATCCTAAGAGTTTTTACAAATATATTAAGGACAAAATGGTAACTAGGAAGTGAATAGGGCCCCTCAAAGATCAGCAAGGCGGCCTTTGTGTGGAACCACAGTAAATGGGGGAGATACTAAATGAATATTTTGCATCAGGATTTACTGTGGAAAAGGATATGGAAGATATAGATTGTAGGGAAACAAATGGTGACATCTTGAAAAATGTCCAAATTACAGAGGAGGAAGTGCTGGATGTCTTGAAACAGTTAAAAGTGGATAAATCCCCAGGACCTGATCAGGTGTACCCGAGAACTCTGTGGGAAGCTAGAGAAGTGATTGCTGGGCCTCTTACAGAGATATTTGTATCATCGATAGTCACAGGTGAGGTGCTGGAAGACTGGAGGTTGGCAAACGTGGTGCCACTGTTTAAGAAGGGCGGTAAAGACAAGCCAGGGAACTATAGACCGGTGAGCCTGACGTCGGTGGTGGGCAAGTTGTTGGAGGGAATCCTGAGGGACAGGATGTACATGTATTTGGAAAGGCAAGGACTGATTCAGGATAGTCAACATGGCTTTGTGAGTGGGAAATCATGTCTCACAAACTTGATTGAGTTTTTTGAAGAAGTAACAAAGAAGACTGATGAGGGCAGAGCAGTAGATGTGATTTATATGGACTTCAATTAGGCATTCGACAGGATTCCCATGCGAGACTGATTAGCAAGGTTAGATCTCATGGAATACAGGGAGAACTAGCCATTTGGATACAGAACTGGCTCAAAGGTAGAAGACAGAGGGTGGTGGTGGAGGGTTGTTTTTCAGACAGGGGGCCTGTGACCTGTGGAGTACCACAAGGATCGGTGCTGGGCCCTCTACTTTTTGTCATTTACATAAATGATTTGGATGCGAGCATAAGAGGTACAGTTAGTATGTTTGCAGATGATGCCAAAATTGGAGGTGTAGTAGACAGTGAAGAGGGTTACCTCTGATTACAACAGGATCTGGAACAGATGGGCCAATGGGCTGAGAAGTGGCAGATGGAGTTTAATTCAGATAAATGCGAGGTGCTGCATTTTGAGAAAGCAAATCTTAGCAGGATTTATACACTTAATGGTAAGGTCCCAGAGAGTGTTGCTGAACAAAGAGACCTTGGAGTGCAGGTTCATAGCTCCTTGAAAGTGGAGTCGCAGGTAGATAGGATAGTGAAGAAGACATTTGGTATGCTTTCCTTTATTGGTCAGAGTATTGAGTACAGGAGTTGGGAGGTCATGTTGCGGCTGTACAGGACATTGGTTAGGCCACTGTTGGAATATTACTTGCAATTCTGGTCTCCTTCCTATTGGAAAGATGTTGTGAAACTTGAAAAGGTTCAGAAAAGATTTACAAGGATGTTGCCAGGGTTGGAGGATTTGAGCTATAGGGAGAGGCTGAACAGGTTGTGGCTGTTTTCCCTGGAGCATTGGAGGCTGAGGGGTGACCTTATAGAGGTTTACAAAATTATGAGGGGCACAGATAGGATAAATAGGCAAAGTCTTTTCCTTGGGGTCGGGGAGTCCAGAACTAGAGGGCATAGGTTTAGGGTGAGAGGGGAAAGATATAAAAGAGACCTAAGGGACAACTTTTTCATGCAGAGGATGGTACATGTATGGAATGAGCTGCCAGAGGATGTGGTGGAGGCTGGTACAATTGCAACATTTAAGGGGCACTTGGATGGGTATATGAATAGGAAGGGTTTGGAGGGATATGGACCGGCTGCTGGCAGGCGGGACTAGATTGGGTTGGGATAACTGGTTGGCATGGACTGGTTAGGCCGAAGGGTCTGTTTCTATGCTGTTTCTATGACTCTATGACTCTATGATTGTGATGGTTCATGGATGTTTATCTAAGAAGGTACCTAGTCAAGTTCCCCAGACGTCAATGTTGGAAGCTTTGCTCTTCATGGCACAGGTTAATGGTATATGGGACAATTTAAAAAATTGTGGATGATAATGTTGCAACTACATATCTATATTTGTGAACTACAGGTACACTTGTATAATGTGATTTTTGCATTCTTGTGCGACCCCGCATTGTCGAAAAATTGTCCTTTAGAAACAGCGCTTAAAGTGTTGGCGACATCCTTGTGTTACAGTCAACACACGTTTTAAATGTTTGCCCTTTAGAAATGTGACCCCTATTTGTCAACCACGCTACAGCAAATTCACCTTAACACAACATACATTATAGCAGAAAAATCTATATGTGAAAAACTGGGAGATACTGAACTGTTTGGGAACTTTCTGGATTAAACACGGTTTTATCAAGGATTGAGGTTAACAGTTGAATATGGGCTGTAAACCGATTAAAAAAGTCAAGTAACTTTGGAAAAACAGCCAAGTAAGACTTTTAGGGAAATAAGAGAAGGGTCAATTTCCTTTGATTGCTGGGAAACTGATTGGAAGCGACAACAAGCCCTGTACTGATGGTTGCTTAGCAACTGTTTAAAAATCCTTGGAGGTCAGTAGGGAAAAGACCTCCAAAACCTACAGTAATGACAAGTCTCTGTCTGCTGAAATTTTGTCTTAGTTGAAGCATTTGGTAATATGATAAAGTTGCCACATCACAATATCTTAATGCTGTTGTAAAACCTGAAAAGTAAATGTGCCTGTCCCCTGCTAGTATAAGGTGGTTAAACCTGCTCTTTATTTTCTTCTTTCACTGCTGACAGATATGTTGGCAGAACATATCTCACTTTGAAGCAATGCAGTCTGGCTTTAAGCACTGCAGGCTCAATTTAAGTGAAGTGAGTCTCCCATGAACTGGGCCCCTATAGAGACCAGCAGCCTTGCAACATCACATTCGGTACTGCATGCTATATTACTTTCGTTATAATTAACAGACAGCTTCTGGTTTGTGTGTTGGCTTCATACCTTTGTATGAGTGTGAATTAATTATGCATTGATGGAAGGGCTATCCATTTTTCTTCCAATCTTCCACCTATTGTTGCTTGAATGCTATTCTGAACTCAGTGTCACTAGCAATGTCACAGTGCATGAAATGGAAACTAGCAGAACCAGATCTCCCAGAAATAGAATTACCCGTTGATATTTACATATGTTAAATCATATATTAAAATCTTACACAGAAAAGACAAAGGAATTATTCGTTTGCATTAAGCTTAAAACTCTGGAGCTATAAATAAGAGCTCTATCTTGCTTTTCATGGCAAAAGGCGTAACTCTATTCATTGTACAATTGTAAAATGTTGCTCACCTCATGGTCCATTTTCAGTTTTTTTTTGTTGCCTTTGTTCAGGGTTTCAGCTGATTGCATCAGGGTAAAATTCCCAAGAGGTAAACTAACAATTTCTGTGATTTTACAAATCCTGAGACAAAACCACTAATTTAAGGTTCATGACTGCTGGGGTATTAAATGTCCCGTAGTCTTTTTTCCACTGATCCTCCCATCACAAATAAAATGGGTCATACTTAGAGTAATGGAGTCAGAGAGATGTACAGCATGGAAACAGACCCTTCAGTCCAACTCGTCCAGCCCTTCTCATGAACAAATTCATTCAATTTCTCAGACATTATTGTTGCCCAGTTGTTATTTAACATTACATGTGTTCTTTTTAATTTATAACAATATAATTCATGTAGTTGATAACGACCTCACGACACAGAAATGAACACTGTGCATGTAATATGATAATGATATGCTACAAGTCACTCACAGAGCCTGAGATGCTGTAATAACATGAATATTATAAATGTTGTACTCTGGAGATATGAATAGTGATCGTGGGGATTCCAGCATTCTATTTGTCAATTGGTTGATCAGTAATTTCTCATGCTCTTAATGTTATTGGTGTGTACAGGAAGGACCTGCAGATATCCTCAATCTGTTTGCTCATGTAACAAACTCACCTTCAATGGTCATCTGTCCTGGAGTGGGACTTGAACTCAGAGTTCCTGGCTCAGTGACAGGAACAGAACCCACTATTTCACAAGATCTCCATACATGTTATGTAGTGTATCGTAATAAATACTGATCACCGCCTGTGGTGAAAACCACCACCACACCAAACCACCATTCAGAATTACAAACAACAGCAAAGAGTAACAATATAGATAGCAAGAACTGCAAAATGGGCCATGAAAAGAAACATGTGATATCAAAATCCACATAAAATGACATTTGCAAAAGTTCAGTGATCTAAAGCAACGTGGGCCCCTTAAAAATGATAACATTGACATTGTCAATGGAAACAAGGACACGGTGGTGGTGCTGAATGAATATTTTCATTCAGTATGTTCATTAGAGAAAGAGGTTTAGTATATCAGCTATCCTAGGAACATATTGCTACTATGAAATATTACCACTTTCAAGTCAAAATGGTACCAGCAAGCAAAGATTCATTTGACCATATGCAGGAAGAAAGTTCATTTGAAACAATTGCTCAAAAATACAACTTCTAGGACATACATTTATTTATGATTCTCAACAGCATATGAGCTGCTGCTATCTCAAACCTTTAGCCTTGGGACTGAAAGTTTCCAACGTAACTCAGCTGTCTTGTCTAGATTTTCCTTATCTTCTTGTTCTGTATAGCAATGAGTAAAATGCATGCATACTGCTGTTAAAATACAGAAGAAATCAAGTAGAATTGCAGCTTTATAAAGCTCTTTAATATTAGCACGAGTAATACTAAACCTCTTTCCTTTAATTCAGTATTATTGAATCAGGGACACGGATTCCACAAAGCTAATGCAAACAAGTTAACAGTAACAAAAAAATTAACAGCATTGAAGGTTGACAAATCTCCAAGGCCAGATAGTTTCCATTCCAGGGTTTTAAATGAAATAGGTGACAACAATATGGATATCCTAACTTGAATTTTCCAATGTTCTCTCAATACCAGAATCAGTTCTTTGGGTAGGTAAGTGGTACATCACTCCATTATTTAAGAGGCAGAGGAAAATTAATAAATTATAGGCCAATTAACCAAATATCCATTGTTGAGAAATTGCTCAAATTATAGTTGAGAATACAGTGACTAAAAACCTTGAAAATGTTGAACTGATCTGAGAGAGCCAGCATGGAGTTATAAAGGAATAGTCATATCTGAAATATCTATATATTTTAAAAAGAAGTGACTAAATTTCAGGGTAATGGCCTGAATATATTATAAATAGGTAGAAACATACCATTACAAAGAAAGATTGTTAACACAAAACAGTGATAAAATGGATTTCAATGGCAACAGTTTTTTTTTCATTTCTTTAGAGGCACCATCTATATCTTCACTCTGTCTCAGCAGTTCCTACCTTGGTCAGGCTGTCAAGGCACAAGAGCCTCCAGCTGCTGATTTGCAAGGTCCAAGGAAAAGCACATTCAACATCCTTCATTGGCCCTAAAGCTCAGGAATAGCCAATCAGAAACCTGCCTCCTGGGAGATCACTGAACCAGACTTGCTGTTGACACTTCCACCAGGTTTTGGGACTTTTGGCCTTGATGTAGGACCCTCAGAGACCACACAAATTCCAGTCCCATAGAGCTTAGTCAAGCCATGGTTAAAATGATGTGCATGTCCCAGTGATGTAATCAGGATACAACACTGTCCTTTAAATTTGGTTCCTCTTCCTTGTCTCTGATGGACTGTTTTCTCAACTCTGAATTCAGGTGAGTAAAAATAGATGGTAGTAATGCTTCAGGAAAACAGTGCAAATCTCTCCTTCGCCATTTTAATCACACATCTTAGCACCTGCCACCATTAATGTGAAATGATAAAAGCGGTCCACAATGTCTATATTACAGGATATGACTAACATTTGAGAATGCTGAACAGTTTGAAGAGGGAATTTATTAAAACACAACATATTTGGTTCTGGTAGTTACTTTTATTAGCAGCTTCACACAACACATAAAATGAGTGAGCATAGCTTGCCAAGATCAACTTCAAAATTAAACATTTATGTTGCTCCTTATCAGAGTACCACTGGGCCTTACAATGAGCAACTGTTTCCTGTTTGGCACATACTTTCCCTTAATAACTTACAGGTTCAGACCTGTTTTTCTCTGCATTGCCAATCTGTTTATACACACTTGAGCAAAATAAAAGTTAACATACGAACATTTTAACAATTCCACTTTCACCTCAGCTTAAAGAGCAGCATACATAATAGGTCATGAGAGCAATAAAGAGAAGCATACATTACAGGTCATGAGAGTAATAACGGCCATATTGCTGCTTCTTACCAGGTGTTGCCTCTCTACAACAGAGCTGAAACCTGAGATCTGCTTAGTAATCATGTGCTGCACTCATCAATGCCTTCAGCACATGAAAATTAAAGCTACGTCCAATAATGTAGCTCTAAAGCCTGAATACAGAATTATTGATTCCCAGTGTTTACGTAAAAAAGGCACTGCACGATCGGCCTCCTCCATTTAAGATTTATGCTCTTAATATAAAAGCAGCACGAGGAATAGTATTCACATTTATTGGGGCTTTATGTGTGTACTTGTGGTGTTTTTTTCACCATTATGCATCACTGCTGTTCAGATGGTTATCTTGTTTGTCCATTCATTTGTTTTTGCTTTGAATGAACTTAATCTCAAGCTTTGTAATCATGACAGGTGAGGATAGAGTAGATCACAGGAAACAGATAGCCATTGTCAGAAGTGTAAGGGACCAGAGAACAATTTAAGGTGAATAGCAAGAGGATTAGCAACAACATGAGGAAAAATCCTTTTATGCAGCGAGTAGTTGGGATCGGGATTGCACTGTTTGAGAATACGTGGTGAAGGCAGATTCAGTTATGACTTGCAAAAGGGAATTGGATGATTATCTGAAGATTAAATATTTTAAAGGCTTGGGGAAAGGACAGGGAAGTGGGACAAGCTGAGTTGCTCTTGCAGACAGCCAGAATGAACCCAATGAGCTGAATTGACTCTCATGTTCTTCTTTATGTCTTTATGTGTGTTAGCCTGTGTAGCATGCCAGAAATATTCCAATTTTACTCCACAGCTATCTTATTTAAAATGTTAACCATTTACATGGCGACAAGATCACAGGCTTGGACATATAGTCTGGGTGCTGGGCATACTGATCTTACTGAATTAAACACATAATACCAACTGACTACACTGGCTGTCTTACACATAGAGAGATTGACTGAAGGTGAGGTGAGTACTAACATACCTCATAGAATGCGCCTTGCCGCGATGTCATGTTAAAGTTACAGGTCCACCTGTAACACAACATCCCCGTTTTCTCTTTAAAAGAATGGGAAACCTTCTCCAAATGAATATATTCAAAATTCCTCAAACCCCACCCCTCCATTCGCAATAAGGATAGAAACTCCCCCGGTCCTCATCTTCCCACCAAGTAATCTGCCACCTACAATTAGACCTTACCACTAGAGATATATTTTCCTCCCAACCCCTATCTGCATTCCACAGAGACTTCCTTGCTCAGTTCACACACTCCACCCACACCCCAACAACACACCTCCCACTCCCGGCACCTTCTCTTGCCACTGCAAAGGATGCAAAACCTGTGCCTAATCCTCCCACCTCACCTCCATCCAACGCTGTAAAGGATCCTTCCACATCTGGCAGAGATTTTCTTGCACATCCAAACACTTCATCCACTGTGTCCGTTGCTCTCATGTCAGCGCATCAACTCGCAGAATGTTTCAGGGAAAATCTCTAGGACACACATACCAAACAACCCCACTGCCCTGTGGCCAACCAGTTCAACTCCCCTTTCCATTCCGCCAAGGACATGCAAGCCTGGGCCTCCCCCACTACCAAATCCAAGCCACCCAATGACTGGAGGAAGAACACTTTATCTTCCGCCTTGGGACCCTCCAACCACACGGCATTAACATCAACTTCACTAGTTTCCTCATTTCCCCTTCCCCCACCTCATCCCAGATCCAACCCTCCAACTCAGCATGCCCTCTTGAAATGTCCTACCTGCTCATCTTCCTTCCCAACTATCCGCTCCACTCTCCCTTTCAACCTATCACCACATCCCCCACCTGCATCCACCTATTGTCTTCCCAGCTACCTTGTCTGCAGCCCCACCCCACCATCTTATTTATCTCTCAGACACTTCCACCTCCCAACATTCATGATGAAGAGTTTATGCCCGAAATGTCAAATCTCCTGTTCCTCGGATAATAGACAATAGACAATAGGTGCAGGAATGGGCCATTCAGCCCTTCAAGCCTGCACCGCCATTCAATATGATCATGGCTGATCATTCCTAATCAGTATTCGCTTCCTGCCTTATCTCCATAACCCTTGATTCCACTATCTTTAGAGCTCTATCCAACTCTTTCTTAAATGAATCCAGAGACTGGGCCTCCACCGCCCTCTGGGGCAGAGCATTCCACACAGCCACCACTCTCTGGGTGAAGAAGTTTCTCCTCATCTCTGTCCTAAATGGTCTACCCCGTATTTTTAAGCTGTGTCCTCTGGTTAGGGACTCACACATCAGCGGAAACATGTTTCCTGCTGCCAGAGTGTCCAATCCTTTCATAATCTTATATGTCTCAATCAGATCCCCTCTCAGTCTTCTAAACACAAGGGTATACAAGCCCAGTCGCTTCAGTCTTTCAGTGTAAGGTAATCCCTCCATTCCAGGAATTGACCTCGTGAACCTACGCTGCACTCCCTCAATAGCCAGCATGTCTTTCGTCAAATTTGGAGACCAGAACTGCACACAGTACTCCAGGTGTGGTCTCACCATGGCCCTGTACAGCTGCAGAAGCACCTCTTTGCTTCTATACTCAATTCCTCTTGTTATGAAGGCCAGCATGCTATTAGCCTTCTTCACTACCTGCTGTACCTGCATGCTTACCTTCATTGACTGGTGTACAAGAACACCCAGATCTCTCTGTACTGCCCCTTTACCTAAATTAGTTCCATTGAGGTAATCTGCCTTCCTGTTCTTGCCACCAAAGTGGATAACCATACATTTATCTTCATTTAACTTCATCTACCATGCATCTGCCCAATCACCTAACTTGTCCAAGTCACCCTATAATCTCGTACATTCTCATCACATTTCACCCTGTCACCCAGCTTTGTATCATCAGCAAATTTGCTAATGTTATTGCTGATACCATCTTCTATATCATTAACATATATTGTAAATAGCTGCGGTCCCAGCACGATCCCTGCGGTACCCCACTGGTCACTGCCTGCCATTCCGAAATGGAGCCGTTTATCACTACCCTTTGGATGCTGCCTGACCTGCTTTGCTTTTCCAGTGCCACACTTTTCGACTCTGATCTCCAGCGTACACAGTTCTCACTTTCTCTCTATTGTCTTTATATATTCAGATTATGCTTTGGTGGATATACCATATTACAAGATCTAGCCTTTATACAGTTATTACAGCTTGGTAGTGGAACTTCACTTTATGCTATTCTTTGAGTGACACAGTGACTCTGCAGTTAACACTGCTACCTCACAAACCAGAGACCTGGGTTCAATCCCATCCTCAGACAACTGCCTGTGGGCAGTTTGCATATTCTCCCCATGTCTGCATGGGTTTCCTCCAGCTGCTGTGGTTTCCTCCCACAGTCCAAAGATGTGCAGGTTAGGTGGATTAGCCATTGGAAATGCAGGGTTACAGGGATGGGCTGGATATGGGTGGGATGCTCTTCGGAGAGTTGATGGGCCAAATGGTCTGCTTCCACACTGTAGGGATTCTATTCTATCAGTCATTGTGAATATATGTGTATAATTTGTTTTGGCATGTGCTTTTTTGGAATAATATCTTCAATATCTAAGTCATTATCTTATGTGGTGGGTAATTGATGATATTTAGTTCAGATATTTGTCTTTTTCTTTGCAAGATTTGCATGTTTCTCATTACACTGTCATTTGACGTTGACTGGACACAATGATATTTTTGCAAGTGTTCATGTGAAAATCTGGAACTCATTTGCTTTGACCTAGTTTAAGTTGTGATAATCATGTGCATGCTCATTGACGTCCTGTATAACAAAGAGTCATACACATGCACTCGCCTCGTGAGAATGTGAGGAAAAAGATTTGCAAACAAGAGGGCTACCAAAGAGGATAAACCAATGCCTAGAGGATTCGTTCATAGAGTTAACATAGCTGCCTGAAAGTAAGACCATTGATAATCAATGATCATAGATTTTACAGCACAAACATTGTATTGTATGAGACCATGCAACTCAGGGTAGTGAGAAGAGGTAATGTGTTGGACAGTATTTCCTGCACAGTGGACACGCTCGGTTTAGGCACACCAAACATAGGGATAAATATCTGTTGCACTACGATATCTTTAATTTGTTGCAGAAAAGGAAACTTGTTGAAATAGTCAGTCACCAGGATGTAATTGTGTCCATGGACATGGGAATTATCAGTTTCCACCTTGCACCTTGATTGATTTGGCATGTTTCACACAACTTGATTAGTCCATCAATATCTTGATTAATGCCAAGCCAATAGAAAGATAAACATGCCAATTGCTTGCTTTTTCTCTGTGCCCATGTCTATGCATCCCGAATGTACCGTATATGGTCTAGCATAGCTTGATGTAGGATTTGTGGAATTATGATCTTTTTTGTTTTCTGTGTATATCTCACACAAGAAAGGAAAAGAGATGATATCTGCACTAGCATCGATGGCAATCTTTGCACATCGTACATCTTGCCCATTCCTTTTGGGATCAATTATTTGGATCTATCAGCATTCCTGACAAGTTCATGTAGGGTGTCAAGTTAACCACTTGTATTATATGATCTCAGTCTACAAGCTGTAAAGCTGGACTGGACGTCTTGGACTACATTGACATGTTTGCATTCTATGGAAGGAAATTTATAACCTTCTTTGGCATTGTTTTCTGGTTGCTTTTGCTCAAATGCTGATGTAGAACATTGTTTTATTGCTCCAGAGGTGGTTAGACTTCCTATGCATTTCTGCCCAGGGTTCACTTGTGGATCAAAGCTTGTAAATGTCACAAAATGCTTAACATTGTCTTGGTGGGGGAGTACAAAGTTAAAAATCACACACCAGGTTATAGTCCAACAGGTTTTATTGAAAGCACACTAGCTATCGGAGCACCGCTCCTTCATCAGGTGATTGTGGAGGTCACAATTGGTGGGGGAGAAAAGCCACGCCTTGTACAAAAACTCTGCTGAGTCTGTTGATGGCTGCAATAGTTGTTCCCAAGTCAAGCACATGAAAGTCCTGCTGGCCTGTTCCAATGATTTCAAACTTGCATTCGTCTTTTCGCAAAGTGTCAATGAAACATTCTTTTTGGATTTCTCCAAAAGTGTCTTTCAGAAAAAAAACTGATGAGTGTAGAGGCAATGATGGATTTCACAGGTAATCTTTGGTGAAATCGCATTCCGTACATGAGAAGGTGTTCAAAGGAACCCGTTTCCCTAAGATTATCCTATCAGGAGTTACAGGGATACTATTCCCCACAGTTTTGATGAATAAGATGTGATCTAGTTATGAAGAGGGAATGAATGGATTATTATTTTCCTTGGAGCAAAGAAGATTGGGAGGGAACATGATTTAAATGTATTAAATTATGGTGGACATAGATAGTTAGACAGGAAGGAAATTTTCTCATTGGTAGAGAGATCAATGACCAGGGCACAGGTTTAAGATAAGAGGTAGGAGGTTTGTGGGGGTATTAGGAAAAATTAGGCTGTAGAGATGTGGGACTGACTGCCTGTAAGCATGGCAGAGGCAGAAATCTTTGTAACATTTAAGAAATACTTAGATGTACATATGCAATGTGTAGCTATACAAGGTCAAGAGATGGAAAATGGGATTAGAGTAGTTATGGTAACTTTTTGTTAATTGACCTGCACAGACTCTGAGTTGAAGAGCCTTTCTCTGAACTGTAGGCTATATGACTTTGACCTAATTGAATCCTACAAAATTCTTACAGAGCGTGACAAGGTGGAAATGGGTGGGATTTCTCCAGTGGCTAGTAAGTCTAAAACTAAGAAACACAGTCTCAGAATAAGGGGCAGACCATTTATGATAGTGAAAACGAGGAGGTCCTGCGCTCAAAGCTAGTTGAATTTTTGCAATTCTCTATCCCCAAGTGCTGTGGAAGCTTGGTCATGGAGTGTGTTCAAGAGATTAGGGATATGAAATTAGTACAGGGAAATGGCATGAAGGTAAATGATCATCCAGGATCTAATTGAATGGAAGAGAGAGTTCAACAGGCTGAATGGCTTATTCCTGTCCCAATATTCCGGTTTCTTGGTCAGATTGGGGTAGTTTTTTGAGGTACTATGAGTCTCGTATGCTGGTTGGAGAACTGGTAAGAGACTTGTAGTAAAAAGTGAGGTCTGCAGATGCTGGAGATCAGAGCTGAAAATGTGTTGCTGGTGTAAGCACA
Source organism: Hemiscyllium ocellatum (assembly GCF_020745735.1). Classification (NCBI taxonomy): domain Eukaryota; kingdom Metazoa; phylum Chordata; class Chondrichthyes; order Orectolobiformes; family Hemiscylliidae; genus Hemiscyllium; species Hemiscyllium ocellatum. Next base: position 79,694,133 of record NC_083412.1, read on the forward strand.
GCAGGTCAGGCAGCATCCAAGGAACAGGAAATTCGATGTTTCGGGCCAGAGCCCTTCATCAGGAATGAGGAGAGTGTGCCAGGCAGGCTGTGCAATTAGGTAGACATCATTAAATTGGAGAGGGTTCAGAAAAGATCTACCAGGACGTTGCCAGGATTGAAGGGTTTGTATTATAAGGAGGGGCTGAGATTTTTTTTGACTGGAGCGTAGGAGGTGACTTCTAGAGATTTATAAAATCATGGGGAACATAGATAAGGTGAAAAACCAAGGTCTTTTCTCTAGAGTGGGGGAGTTCAAAAGTTCTATACCTTTCAAAGTTGAGAAGAGAAAGACTTAAAAGAGACCATAGGGCCAACACTTTTAGACAAAGAATGATTCATATGTGGAATAAACTTACAGAGGAAATGATAGATGCGGGTTCAGTTCCAACATTTAAAACATATTTGAATAGGAACATGAACAGGAAAGATTTAGAGGGATTTGGATGAAATGCAGGTAAATACAATTAGTTTAGAATGGAAAACTTAGTCGGCATAGATAAGTTTCCATGATATATGACTCTATGATTCTATGATTCTATATCTGTCGTGCTCTATGGTTCTCTGATTCCCTGACTCTCTAACTCTATGGCTCTGTAGCTCTGCGACTCTATTACTCTATGGCACTTTGACTCTATGACATTATGACTGTATGATTCCATGGCTCAATGACACTCAATGACACTTTGACTCTGACGCTAAGATACTATAGTTCTATGGCTCAATGACTGCATGACTATATGCTTCTATAGCTCTCAGACTCTGTCACTCATGACTCTAAGACTCTATGTCTCTATGTCTCTATGTCTCTATGTCTCTATGTCTCAATGGCTCTCTGACTCTATGACTCTCTGGATCTGTGGCTCTGTTATCCTGTGACTCTATGACTCAATGTCTGTTTGACTCTCTGACTCAATGGCTCTCTGTCTCTATTGCTTTATGAGTGCGTAATTCTATACCTCTCAGAGTCTCTGGCTCCATGATTCTGAAACTCAGTGACTCTGTGATTCTATGACTCTATGATTCTACAACTCTATGACTCTGCGACTCTACATCTCGGTGATTCTATGACTCTCTCTATCTGTGGCTCTGTGACTCTCTGTCTATATGGCTCAATGGCTCAATGTTTCTATGGCTCTGTGGCACTGTGATTCCCTGACTGTATGACCCTATGACACTATAACTTTAAACCATGAGAAAAACAGGGTGTAGTAAGGCCCACTGGCAGGACTGCCCTGAGAGGTATTCAGGACAGAAGTTTTGCTTTTTGAGAACTACTGGCAAATTAGAAACCATAGCTCTTGTGCTCAGCAGTGCCTCAGCAGAACTTATAGTTGTTGCAGGAAGAACGTCCATTTGAATCCCAGGATACAGAGTGACCCAGGCCACATGTAAGTAATTGGAGGGATGTTACAAGGTGGGGGCTTATAGGGAACAAGGGCAAAAGGGCTGGCATGGGTACCTCCATGCAAACAGCTCTCCTTTCTGAGCTCTCGACTCTCAAGCAGACACTGAGTCACTGGGAGCTAACTAAACCCATCAAGATTTAAGCTGAGACCACCACCTCCCCATTTTGCCTAACTCAATATGTTATCCGTTAGGCCTTCCACGTGCAGCCTGCATTGTCCACATTCTGGTTAGCTGCAATTCCTCTAATAACCTACATGGCCAAGGAAAACAGACCCTTCTATTTATTTACTGGCTTCTAGTGTGGGAAATGTTAGCACACTAACCCTGTGTTAACTGTACTTCTGTCTGTTAAGTTTCAAATGTCATTTCTTCCTGGTGTCAACACAGCATCGACTAATAATCCTCTTACTTCAGCTTGCATACATCGTCAAAGCTAACAGCAATGCACTATAACACTAGGTAAATAACCTTAATAGGAAATAAATCACCCAGCATCCATGCTCCAACTTTGCTCTTCCTAGAGCTCAATACTAAAATTCAAATATGAAGGATATTGTATGTAGTGATTGGAATAGGTGGATCTTGTTGACTACGAGATCCTTGATTAGAGCTGCTAATCTGGGCCAATCAGGAAACTCTGGCTGACCAATACAACCAGGAGGTTGGCACTGACACTCAACGTGAAGAGAGCAGAATGATGTTAAGCATTTTTCTACCAGCAGAACTGGCCCCGAGTGTGGAAAGATATAAACAGGGGTTTTAGAATCTCCTCAGATCGGTGGATTGACTCAGAGCTGGCTGGTCGCAGCTAGTGCACTGTGCACAAGTAAATAAAGGGTGACTTGGTGATGGCATACCGGCCTGTGTGCAGTTATTTCATTTAATATGAAAAATGATTAGGAGGCTGATAACACAATGGCATTCATTGTGTTTTAATGAAAAAACTTGGTTTTAGAACACAAAAAAAAACTTACGCTGTTAATTAAATGGCTGTGAGAACACTAAAAGTGGAAGGCAATGGAATCCAAGGGAATACAGGAGGCTTCATAGCACATATTCTTTGTTTTTCTAAATCAGGCTAATGGATAGTTTGCACAAAATCAATCTGATTCTATAATACTGCACAAGAGCTGAAGTTCACCTTCCTTATTTTTGCCTTTCAAAAACAGTTTTGTTCGAAGCACAATACCATCCCCAGAGTATTTAATAGTACGTTCCAAAATGTGAACCAAAAAAAGAAGTCCCCAAGATCATTACAAATGCTATTGAAATTAGTCAATGAGGAAACTTCAGTGTTGCCTTGTTGCAAATTCAATTCTTGTCAACAAATACTAATCAATCATGTATTGAATAGAAAAATCCAATTTAGGATTTAAAAAACAGATTCCTGCAATTGTTTCTGTGAATGCATGTGTTTCCTTTAATTGTTTTAACAGTTCTGAAGGGAAAACAATTCTTGATCGTTAGATCATTTCGTGGAGTCAACCCCTAGTTATGCAAACAATTTGATAATCAGCTCAGCAATACCAAAACAAAGCCCAAATCAGAAACAAACAAATTAAAACAAGCCAATCATCAGAAATATATTGTCCTGATACAATTCTTGGAGGTTTGACTCTAGAACAGGTTAAACAAGCAATTGTTTATTTTGTGAAATGTATTGAAGGATTAAAGCATTAGCAGTTTGGTAAAGTGCTGAGAAAATATTATTCACTTGAGTGACTGTCAGAACACAACTAAAGAAGTGGGCAAAGCACAGCTTCTAATGCTTTGAAACAGTCTGCAAAATCTTCAATAATCAACTCAAATCTGTTTCTTAAGCAACAAAAACTGCAACAATCTATAAAGCCTGTTCATATCTTGCTGCAATTGAAAATCAGAACTGTTCCTCTTTATATAAAGCTCTCACTCTTGCATGGCTGTATAGAATCTGTTTCTGTGTTTTATGTATGTTACTTAGTGGGCTTTTATAAGCATGACTTGATCATTCCATTTTGTGAGCTGTCTATGGCAGATCTTATTCTTACATATCTTATAGTCATGCTGCTTTGTAGCTGAAACACTATATTCTGCAATTTGTTCTCCTGCCCTGATGCACTTTGTATAACTTTGTATAGATGGCACAACAACACTTTTCACTATATCTCGGTACATGTGACAACAACAAATTAAACTCAGACTCAAATCAAAATGAACCAGCTGAAAAGTATTCCAACAAATTGCAAAATCAACAATCCCAAAATCAAGTGTACAACTTTCAATATACTATGATCTATTTTTCATGAACTACCCAGAGACTGATGCTTGTATCTTTTAACATTTGTTTTTGGATTCACTTTCTGTTCGTGATCTGTGTATATATGTACTTTGTATGGATTCCCTTTTTTTTTGCATGTAGTAACAAATAAACTCACTCTTTGGTTGATTCAAGAAAGCCTGGTTAAATTGAATCCTTTTCAAAAATAAATTGATTTGGTCTTGGGAGAAAAGCAGCCATCAAGGAGAGATCCTTTTCAATTAATCCTGTTGGGACCAAACAAGAGACTGGAAAAATAAAGAAGGGCAGACAGTTCATCCCTCCTCAGCAGGAAGCTTAACGATTCAGTGTCTCATCAGGGAATGTGTGCTGCTGGTAAAGAAAATGTTTAAGGTGGAAGATAGAGTCCCAATCAAGTGGCATGATTTATTCTGGAAACTTCAGGTACCTTGAATGTTGCTACATCTATATTTGTCTAGACCTCGTAGGATGTGGAAGTATGATGCACGGTTTTTGATGGGCAAAATGCACACATTGGGTTGTATTTAGTGGCTGCCACGGTGGCATCATCCAGATTAAAACTCACTTCTTTGGTCAAGGTTTCTTGGAACTTCAGGATGAGGATTCTGTCTCCAAAGTCTGTTGATCCATCAAGGCAGCTGAAAGCTCTTCCAATCCAGCAGTCACACCAGGATCAATAGTCACCGTTGGAAGTGCAGGAGGTCAAGGATATGGAGCACCAATGGAGACCCTGGAATTCAGGTAGGTGGGGAACCTCACTGAGGCCAGCTAGGCAAGGTCATGCAAGGGTAGGGGGGAGCTGAGAATGTTGCCATGTGAGGTTAAAAGAAGCCACCAACAGAGCTGGCTAGACGCACAGGGCCCAAAAAGGTGAGCTCCCAATATTCAGTCCTTGTAGGCCTGTCAAAGGTAAGCTGGTTGCCTTCCCCCCACCTCAACTCCAATGATGGCCCAAACAGGAGGATGGGGCTCTTATATGGACAGTTAAGGGTCTCAAATATCCCCACAGTAGGAAGCCATTCTCTACCTTTCACACCCCTATTTCATTTATGGAGGGTCAGGAACAACAAAAACCTTGTGTTTTCCCATTTGGTTAATTAGACTATTCCCCAGCAAAAACTGTCACTCTGCTCCCATCTCTCCCACTTCCCAAGTATTGCCAAAAACTGCTGAGGTCAGGTAGATTTAACCAAATGGCAATCAGTAAAATGTCCCATCCACAGAAACAATGTGTCTGTAATACTACAGGAGTCTTGCTAATTAAGGGATCTGGTGAAAAGCTCCTGTAAGAGGGAGTTGTAACTTGAATCAACCTTATTAAGGACATGTGCCCATTGGAATTGTCCCTTTTGATTATAGAGATCACAAGTTTAAGCTGACACTGTGTATTGACCTACTCCCACAGATACAACCATTTGTTGCTCTGTCCTCATAGTTTCTAACTACCATGAAGTTTGGGTGTTGGGGTTCAGTCCTGCAATGTAATGACCACTCCCTCAGACTAGACCGTCCTCATTCTGAAACTACTACGCCTCTGACTTTACTTGATCTAAAAGTGACAATTGCCTGATTTGCTGAAATTCCAATACACTTGTCATACATGTCCAATTACACAGAATACTGACTGATCTATGTATCACAGCTCTCTAATACAGTTAGAGTCATAGAGTCATAGAGATGTACAGCATGGAAACAGACCCTTTGGTCCAATTCATCCATGCCGACCAGATATCCCAATACAATCTAGTCCCACCTGTCAGCACCCAACCCATATCCCTCCAAACCCTTCCTAACCATATCCCCATCCAAATGCTTTTCAAATGTTGCAATTGCACCAGCCTCCGCCACTTCCTCTGGCAGCTCATTCCATTCACGTCCCACCCTCTGTGCAAAAGGTTGTCCCATAGGTCTCTTTTATATCTTTCCCCTCTCCCCTTAAACCTATGCCCTCTAGTTCTGGACTCCCCCACCCCAAGGGAAAGACTTTGTCCATTTGTTCTATCCATGCCCCTCATGATTTTATAAACCTCTATAAGATCACCCCTCAGCCTCCGACACTCCAGGGAAAACAGCCACAGCCTGTTCAGCCTCTCCCTATAGCTCAAATTCTCCAACCCTGACAACATCCTTGTAAATCTTTTCTGAACCCTTTCAAGTTTCACAACATCTTTCTGATAGGAAGGAGACCAGAATTGCATGCAATATTCCTACAGTGGCCTAATCAATGTCCCGTACAGCCGCAACATGACCTCCCAACTCCTGTACTCAGTACTCTGACTAATAAAAGAAAGCATACCAGACGCCTTCTTCACTATCCTATCTACCTGCGACTCCACTTTCAAGGAGCTATGAACATGCACTCCAAGGTCTCTTTATTGGGATTGTATTAAAGACCACCAAATAGTCAGAGGGAAATTGAGAAATAAACTTGTAAGGAGATCTCAGCTATCTGTAAGAATAATAGGGTGATTATGGTAGGGGATTTTAGCTTTCCAAATATAGACTGGGATTGCTATAATGTTAAGAGTTTAGATGGAGAGGAATTTGTTAAGTGTGTGCAAGAAAATATACTGATTCAGTATGTGGATGTACCTACGAGCAAAGGTGAAAAACTTGACCTACTCTTGAGAAATAAGGCGATTGAGGTGTCAGTGGGGGAGCACTTTGGGGCCAGTGACCATAATTCTATTAGATTTAAAATAGTGATGGAAAAGGATAGACCAGATCTAAAAGTTGAAGTTCTAAATTGGAGAAAGGTCAATTTTGACTGTATTAGGCAAGAACTTTCAAAAGCTGATTGGGGGCAGATGTTCACAGGTAAAGGGATGGCTGGAAAATGGGAAGCCTTCAGAAATAAGATAATGAGAATTCAAAGAAAGTATATTCCTGTTAAGGTGAAAGGAAAGGCTGGTATATATAGGGAATGCTGGATGACTAAAGAAATTGAGGGTTTGTTTAAGAAAAAGAAGGAAGCATATGTCAGGTATAGAGAGGATAGATCGAGTGAATCCTTAGAAGAGTATAAAGGTAGTAGGAGTATATGTAAGAAGGAAATCAGGAGGGCAAAAAGGGGACATGAGATAGCTTTGGCAAATAGAATTAATGAGAATCCAAAGGGTTTTTACAATTACATGATGGACAAAAGGGTAACTAGGGAGAGAATAGGGCCCCTCAAAGATCAGCAAGGCGGCCTTTGTGTGGAGCTGCAGAAAATGGGGGAGATACTAAATGAATATTTTGCATCAGTATTTACCGTGGAATACGATATGGAATATATAGACTGCAGGGAAATATATGATGACATCTTGCAAAATGTCCATATTACAGAGGAAGAAGTGCTGGATGTCTTGAAATGTGTAAAGGTGGATAATTCCCCAGGACCTGATCAGGTGTACCCTAGAACTCAGTGGGAAGCTGGAGAAGTGATTGCTGGGCCTCTTGCTGAGATATTTGTATCAATTGATAGTCACAGGTGAGGTGCTGGAAGACTGGAGGTGGGCTAACATGGTGCCATTGTTTAAGAAGGGTAGTAAGGACAATCCAGGGAACTACTGACTAGTGAGCCTGACATTGGTGGTGGGCAAATTGTTGAAAGAAATCCTGAGGGACAGGATGTACATATATTTGGAAAGGCAAGGACTGATTAGGGATAGTCAACGTAGCTTTGTGCGTGGGAAATCATGTCTCACAAACATGATTGAGTTTTTTGAAGAAGTAGCAAAGAGGATTGATGAGGAAAGAACAGTAGATGCAATCTATATGGACTTCAGTAAGGCATTCGATAAAGTTCCCCAAAGGAAACCAGTTAGCAAGGTTAGATTTCATGGAATACAGGGAGAACTAGCCATTTGGATGCAGAACTGCCTCAAAGTAGAAGACAGAGGGTGGTGGTGGAGGGTTGTTTTTCAGACTGGAGGCCTATGACCTGTGGAGTGCCACAAGGATCGTTGCTGGGCCCTCTACTTTTTGTCATTTACATAAATGATTTGGATGTGAGCATAAGAGGTACAGTTAGTAAGTTTGCAGATGACACCAAAATTGGAGGTGTAGTGGACAACAAAGAGGGTTACCTCTGATTACAACAGGATATTGACCAGATGGGCCAATGGGCTGAGAAGTGGCAGATGGAGTTTCATTCAGATAAATACGAGATACTGCATTTTGGGGAAACAAATCTTAGCAGGACTTATGCACTTAATGGTAAGGTCCTAGGGAGTGCTATTCCATCCTCTCTTCTCAGACTCTCGATGATATGACTGCTTATGTCGGAGTTATATCATCGCACAGACATCATCACATTATTCAAAAGACCTACTCAATAATCCATCAAAAGGTTTGGTTAATTAGTAGCTCAGCTTGGAGACATCTCTAAACAAGCATTAGCTCACCCATTAACATATTCAAAGGACCTAATATCAGTTTTAGGTGGTTGCTAGGAATGCCTGAATGATAATGTCAATACTGCATAGAGTTCCATTTTACCACCAAATTGGCCCTGGAAAATGACTTCAAAATGGATAACTTTACCCAAAGCTTATTATGTGGATTTTAAAACCAAAAATACATAGGATGTTAGCAATCTTAAATAGAAGCAGAAAATGCTGCAAAACTGAGCAGGCAGCATTCGAGGAGCAGGAGAATTGACATTTTGGGCTTAAGCCCTTCATTAGGAATCTGATTCTCCTGCTCCTCAGATTTTTTTTAATTTCAAAAATGTACTTTATTCATAAAATAATTTGATGTCTGTGAAGTTGGTCATGCCATACATACCTGGTCATGCCTCACCCTGAATAACTTCTCTTTCCAATACTCCCACTTCCTCCAAACCTCACCCTGAATAACTTCTCTTTCCAATCCTCCCACTTCCTCCAAACTAAAGGAGTTGCCATGGGCACCCGCATGGGCCCCAGCCATGCCTGTCTCTTTGTAGGATATGTGGAACAGTCCATCTTCCGCAACTACACTGGCACCACTCTCCACCTTTTCCTCCGCTACATCAATGACTGTATCGGCGCTGCCTCGTGCTCCCACGAGGAGGTTGAACAGTTCATCAACTTTACCAACACCTTCCATCCCGACCTGAAATTCACCTGGACTGTCTCAGACTCCTCCCTCCCCTTCCTAGACCTTTTCATTTCTATCTCGGGCGACCGACTCAACACAGACATCTTCTATAAACCGACTGACTCCCACAGCTACCTGGACTACACCTCCTCCCACCCTGCCCCCTGTAAAAACTCCATCCCATATTCCCAATTCCTTCGTCTCCGCCGCATCTGCTCCCAGGAGGACCAGTTCCAATACCGTACAGCCCAGATGGCCTCCTTCTTCAAGGACCGCAGATTCCCCCCAGACGTGATCGACGATGCCCTCCACCGCATCTCCTCTACTTCCCGCTCCTCCGCCCTTGAGCCCTACCCCTCCAACCGCCACCAAGACAGAACCCCACTGGTTCTCACCTACCACCTCACCAACCTCCGTATACAGCGTATCATCCGCCGTCATTTCCGCCAACTTCAAACGGACCCCACCACCAGGGATATATTTCCCTCCCCTCCCCTATCAGCGTTCCGCAAAGACCACTCCCTTCGTGACTCCCTCGTCAGGTCCACACCCCCCACCAACCCAACCTCCACTCCCGGCACCTTCCCCTGCAACCGCAGGAAATGCAAAACTTGCGCCCACACCTCCTCCCTTACTTCTCTCCAAGGCCCCAAAAGATCCTTCCATATCCGCCACAAATTCACCTGCACCTCCACACACATCATCTATTGCATCCGCTGCACCCGATGTGGTCTCCTCTATATTGGGGAGACAGGCCGCCTACTTGCAGAACGCTTCAGGGAACACCTCTGGGACGCCCGAACCAACCAACCCAACCACCCCGTGGCTCAACACTTTAACTCTCCCTCCCACTCCACCGAAGACATGCAGGTCCTTGGACTCCTCCACCTCCAGAACATAACAACACGACGGTTGGAGGAAGAGCGCCTCATCTTCCGCCTGGGAACCCTCCAACCACAAGGTATGAATTCAGATTTCTCCAGCTTCCTCATTTCCCCTCCCCCCACCTTGTCTCAGTCGGTTCCCTCAACTCAGCACCGCCCTCCTAACCTGCAATCCTCTTCCTGACCTCTCCGCCCCCACCCCACTCCGGCCTATCACCCTCACTTTGACCTCCTTCCACCTATCACATCTCCATCGCCCCTCCCCCAAGTCCCTCCTCCCTACCTTTTATCTGAGCCTGCCTGGCACCCTCTCCTCATTCCTGATGAAGGGCTCTGGCCCAAAACGTCGAATTTCCTGTTCCTTGGATGCTGCCTAACCTGCTGTGCTTTAACCAGCAACACATTTTCAGCTCATACCATACATACGTAAACATTTCCTATAGAGATCAGAATTTATCATTTGTATATACAGGTCTGTATGTTTATCAATCATATGTCCGTATATTTAGCTGAGGCATCAGCACGGGCCTCCTGTTCTTCTCAGACAGGCAGATGTTACACGGTGGTCTTTCCCCACTGCGCCTTGGCGGCAGCTGCCCCAAGTTTCAATGCGTCCATTAACACGTAGACCTGGACCTTGGAATGTGCCAGTCTGCAACATTCAGTCGGGGTCAACTCCTTCAACTGGAGGATCAACAGGTTTTGGACCACCCAGAGAGCATCCTTCACTGAATTGATGATCCTCCAGGCACAATTGATGTTCTTCTCGGTGTGTCTACCGGGGAACTGACCGTAGAGCACGGAGTCCTGCATCACAGCACTGCTCAGGACGAACCTCGACAAACACCACTGCATTCCTCTCCAGACTTCTTTTGCATAGGCACATTCCAGAAGGAGGTGTGTGACAGTCTCGTCCCCCCCACAGCCACTTCGAGGACAGCGTGCAGTGTGGGAGAGAGCCTGGGCATGCATAAAGGATCTCATAGGCAGAGCCCTTCTCACCACCAGCCAAGCCATGTCTTGGTGCTTGTTGGAAAGTTCAGATGATGAGGCATTCTGCCGAATGACTTTGACAGTCTGCTCAGGGAACTGCTCGATAGGATCCGCCCTCTCCTTTCCCGAAGGGTCTCAAGGACTCTTCCTGATGGACTTGTGGTCAAAGCTGTTTTTCTTCATAAACTTCTCCACGAAGGACAGGTGATACGGAACGGTCCAACTACTCCACGGCAGTGAGGTCAGGCCCATCCTTCGCAACACCGGGGATAGGTATAACCTCAGTACGTAGTGACACTTGGTGTTTGCATACCGGGGATCCATGCACAGCTTGATGTAGCAACAATGTGGCCATCAGGGTGAGGGTGGCATTAGGTGTATTTTATCCCCCATTGCCCAGATCTTTATACATCAAGTGCCTTCAGACCCGCTCCATCTTTGATCTCCATATAAATTGGAAGATGGCCTGGGTAACTGCAGCGGCACGGGTTCTGGGAATAGGCCAGACCTGTGCCACATATAACAGCAATGACAGTGCCTCACTCCTGATGACCAGGTTTTTTTCCCACGATGGAGAGTGACCGTAGCTTCCATCTGCCCAGTTTCTGCCTCACTTTGCTGATACGTTCCTCCCGAGACTTTGCGCACGCCCCAGCGCCCCCGAACCAAATACCCAGCACCTTCAGGTGGTCGGTCCTGGTGGTGAAGGGGATCGAGGATTGGTTGGCCCAGTTCCCAAAGAGCATGGCCTCGTTCTAACCTCGGTTTACCTTGGCCCCCTGTTCGAACTGGTCACATATGCACATGAGTCTGTGCACGGACAGCGGATCCGAGCAGAAAACGGCGACGTCATCCATGTACAGGGAGGCCTTAACCTGCAGGCCCCCGCTGCCAGGAATAGTCACCCCTCTCAGGCTTGCATCGTTCCTGATGAACTCGGCAAATGGCTCTATGCAGCACACAAACAAAACAGGAGCTTCTACCTGACTCCAGATCTGACTGGGAAGCTACCTGATTCCCACACATTGATTGAGACTGCACTGACAATGTTGGTGTAGAGCAGTCTAATCCAATTGCAGATTCCCTCCCAAAACCCATTTTGGAGAGAACATCTCTCATATATATGTGTGATATCCTGTCAAAGGCTTCCTCCTGGTCCCAGATGCTGCCTGGCCTGCTGTGCTTTTCCAGCACCACACTCTCAACTCTGATCTCCAGCACCTGCAGTCCTCACTTTCTCCAAATACTGAGCAGGTCAAGCTGCATTTCTGGAAGAGGAACAGAATGAGTCCTTGCGTCATTCAGCAATTAAATCATTACCTTTGCTGCATTTTGCTTAGTTTTGCTGATTTCTTTTCTCTCATGTCATGCTTTTTTTTTACATTGCAGTTGGATAGTTGTTATCCTGCCATTCACACCACTTCTAGACACATCCCATTACCATTCACTTTTCTTTTGCATCATTAGATTACTTACAGTGTGGAAACAGGCCCTTCGGCCCAACAAGTCCACACCGACCCGCCGAAGCGCAACCCACCCATTCCCCTACCCCTACATTTACCCCTTACCTAACACTATGGGCAATTTAGCATGGCCAATTCACCTGACCCGCACATCTTTGGACTGTGGGAGGAAACCGGAGCACCCGGAGGAAACCCACGCAGACATGGGGAGAAGGTGCAAACTCCACACAGTCAGTCGCCTGAGTCGGGAATTGAACCCGGGTCTCAGGTGCTGTGAGGCAGCAATGCTAACCACTGTGCCACCGTGCCGCCCACATGAAACCTTTTGTTATTTAAATTCATTGTCCTCCATCATCCTCTCTTTCAATTACTCAAAAACTCAATTACTTTTCTAACTTTTCTTAGTTCTGATGAAACACAAACAATAATTCTGTTTCTTTCTAACCTAACATTGCCAGATTTGTTGTGGATGCTACAACTATCCAACTATCTTTTATTCACATGTGACAGAACAAAGGATAGTGTTTGAGATCACAATTATAAGGTGAAATATTCCACTTCCAATATATGGAACATGAAAATTTCTTAAAATGTACTTTGTATAAAGAAAAGATTACGCTACAGAATCTGCCTTCAAAATAATTTCCACCTCCTCCCTCACCAATACTGTTTAACAATGTAATCAAATTCAAACAACAAACTCATAGAAGCTTTGCATCTTCAGCCATAAGCTTCTAAACCTGGCATTACTTATGCCATGGCATTACTTCAGATACAATCATGTTAAATGTACTTGAAGATTAAAAAAAATCTGAAACAAATCAAAAGACACAAGACTGGTTTTAAATCGGAAAGGAATGAAAGAGCTTAGTTTTTCTGGCACACCATATTCATCCTGCCTTCTGGTCTTCTTTAAAGCATGCAGTTTCTTCTGGACTGTTGCCAGGTCCAAGTATTTGAAATGGAGCCCACTGTTTCTACGGTGCTTAAATGCTCATTACCCCATATGTGTTGACATTGAACCTCATTGAAGTAACACCTTACGTTTAAATCTTTCACCTTTGTTTCCAAATCTATATACAACCTTACATCTCCTTATCTCTGTAGTCTGACCATCTTGTCAGGAATCTGCAGTCCTCCAACTCTTAAGGTCAGCATTCAGCTGTCAGAATCCTGAGCCTGGAATTTCTGATCTAAACTTTAACATTCCCTGTTGCACATTATTATGATGATGGATCACAACCTGAAGTGTATTTTTAGCTTAATTCTAAAACATGTGCCTTTCTTTAAAACAAAAGGACTGCTGCAGAGACAAATAACTGTAGATGTAAATTCAGTGGCTGAATAGTAACATTTCAGTGTGGGGCCTGAATCTATTGAAGAAACATCAACTGACTAGACAATGATATCGTGGGACTACAATGATAATGAGGTGCTGAAGACCACCTTCTCAACAGTAAGACACATCCTGTCAATGATGTCCGAAACTTTACACACATTTTAAGTTTTTCCTTTGAACAATACACAAGGACAGGCATTAAAAAGCTACTTTCAACTCCACTGGAGTGTGGTAGCATGACCTAACATTCTTGTGTAATGCAGTTTTGGTTTTGAGTGTCTGTGTGACTACACTCTAGTCACCGCTGTCTTGCAGGTAAAGCCTCTATCATGATGCAAGTTTTGGAAATCATCTAACAAAACAACAAAAGCACTCTGTCTCACCCTGAATGCTGGAAATCTACTGCAGTCATAAGGAAGCAGAACTAGAGAATCTCAACCAACCTAAGGACTGTGAGGTCAACTGTTCAGCTACCATAAACCTGTACTGATATGGCTGCAACATTCACTCTTCAGAATTCTGATCTGTACATCTGTTTTCTTTAACTTTTATCTTTTTGACTCACCTGTTATTTTTTATCTATCTATATATATTAATTATTCTCATGTCTAATGACTAATCAACACTTTTCTAACTCATGAAAGCTGGTTAAATTCCTTTTAAATTTTAAGTACATTTGTGCTTGGGGGAGGAAAGTATCCACAAAGGGAAGGGATCCATTTTTTAATACAACTGGTTGCAACCAACCATGCGGGTGACATAGACAAGAAGCCAATTCATCTCTCCTCACACAGGAGCTTCACAGTTTAATGTACCTACTTGGGCCTGTAACAAACTTGTGAACCTCGCCTGGGGTCTGGGTGTAGCATCTTAGTTAACACACAAACTGAACTTACTTGATTCAGAAGTTTTTGGTTATCTGCCCAAATATCTTCTGTCGCTTGTATTCAAATTTGTATTTGATGTCACTCCTGCAAAGCGCCTTGGGACTTAAAGTGCAAGTTGTTGTGACTTTCCTCACGTATCTGATTCTTGTCTTTCTTTCTGACGAACTAAATTGAAACATTCCTTTTCCAAATGCTGCCAGTACATGCCAGAACTTTTAACTTAATAGTTGTCTTCAACTATTTGAATTTTGCCAGTCCCTACAAAGATTGCACAGTGCTTAGCTCTCTAATAAACTTATAAAGAGTTGTATTGGATAAGCATCTTGTTGAATGCTTCAGAAGTGGTTTGGGATCATTATTTGATGATGAGCCAAGTTTGGCTATTATATTAAAGAAGTGGATATTTCAAACCATATGTTCAATTCACTTGAGAACTTATACTTTGCTTTTGCAAAATGGTGATTTCTACTAACTGTCATGATTTGGAGATGCTGGTGTTGGACTTGGGTATACAAAGTTAAAAATCACACAACACCAGGTTATAGTCCAACAGGTTTAATTGGAAGCACTAGCTTTCAGAATGCTGCTCCATCAGGTGATTGTGGAGTATATTTAAACCTGTTGGACTATAACCTGGTGTTGTTTGATTTTTAACTTTCTACTAATTATGGTCAGTTAAACTATAGATTAAAAAAAACGACTCCACAGACTTCCATCTCCCAATGATGACAGGGACCATTATGTCAATGCAGAAGAGAATGCAGTTCCAACCATCTTGATCCAGAAGATAATCTATTTCTTCCTTGTCCTCAGAGCCCCAGCATCACAGAAGCCAGTCTTCAGCCAGTTCACTCATTGCACATGATAACAAAAGTTGGCTGAAGCCAATCAACATAGCAAAAGCCACAACTGCTCACAACACCACAAGTTCTCCAAGTTCTTATCCTGACTTGCAACTATATTGCCATTCCTTCATTATCACTGGAAAGAAATCCTGGAATGCCCCCTCAACTCCGACATTAACACAATGGGTGTACCTACTGTCCTACAGGGTGACTCACCATCACCTTCCCAAAGACACTTTGGGATTGACAACAAATTCTGAGCTCCAAAGTAAGTTTCTAGTTTTCTGGTTTACTTTCCTTCAAAAAATTCTTGAAATTGAAGGGATGATATTATATTGCAGAGAAGAGGAAGATTTTCAGCACTCGTACAGTAGAAATTGTTGTGATTGTTTGACATTTAGCATTCTTGCCTTTTTCCTGACTATGAGATCATCTATGTATGGAACCACAGTAAATGGGTGAGATACTAAATGAGCATTTCATATCTGTTTTTACTGTGGAGAAGTGAGGGAACTTGGGGAAATAGTAATGATGTCTTGAAAAGGAGGTGCTGGGTAAAGGTAGATAAATCCTTGGGACCTAATCAGCTGTATCCCAGAACTTTGTGGAAAGCCAGGGAAGAGAGTGGGCCCCTTGCTGAGATATTTGTATCGTCCACAGCCACAGATGAGGTGCTAGAACGTTCGAGATTGGCTACTGTAGTGCTCTTATTTAAGAAAGATAATAAGGAAAAGCCAAGGAATTATAGACCAGTGAGCCTGTCATCAGTAGTGGGTAACTTATTGGAGGGGATTCGGAGGGACAGGATTTATGTGTATTTGGAAAGGCAAGAACTGATTAGGGATAGTCATCATGGCTTTGTGTATGGAAAATCATCTCTCACTAACTTGATTGAGTTTTGAAGAGATGACAGGGAAGGTTGATGAAGGTAGAGTGGTAGATGCTGACTATATGGACTACAACAAGGCATTCAACAAGTTTCCATATGGTAGGCTGGTTAGTAAAGCTAGATCACATGAGATCCATCCACAGGGTAGAAAATTGGCTTGAAGGTAGGAGATAGAGGGTGGTGGTAAGGGGTTGCTTTTCAAACTGGAGACCCGTGACCAGCGTGTGCCTCAAGGATCAGTGCTGGGTCATTTATACAAATGATTAGGATGTGAATATAGGGCACATGATTAGTAAGTTTGCAGATAACACCAAAATTGATGATGCAGAGGAGAGTGAAAGAGGTTATCGCAGAGTACAAAAGGACCTTGATTAGATGGGCCAATGGGCTGAGGAGTGACAAATTGAGTTTTATTTAAATAAATGTGAGGTCTTGCATTTTGGTAAGTCAAATCAGGGCGGGACTTATACAGTTAATGGTAGAGTTTTCGACTGTGTTGCTGAACAGAGACCTAGGGGTACAGGTGCTTAGGTCTTCAAAACTGAAGTTACAGGTAGACAAGGTGGTGAAGAAGGCATTTGGTATACTTGCCTTCACTGGTCAATGCATTGAGTATAGGAGTTGGGATGTCATGTTACAGCTCTACAAGACATTGATAAGGTCACTCTTAAAATACTGCATACAATTTTGGTCTCCTCTTTAGGAAAAATGTTGTTAAACATGAAAGGGTGCAGTAAAGATTTACAAGAATGTTGCCAGGATTTGGAGAGTTGAGCGATCAGGAGAGGCACTATAGGCTGGGATATTTTTCCCTGAAGCATTAGAGACTGAGAGGTGGCCTTACAGAGGTTTATAAAAGCAAGTCCAAGGTCTTTTTCCGAGGGTAGAGGAGTCCAAACCTAGAGGGCGTAGGTGTAAGGTGAGAAGGAAAGATTTAAAAAGGACTTTTTCATGCAAAGGTGGTGAGCATCTAGAACGAGCTGCCAGAGGAAGTGCTGGAGGTGGGTGCAAGTGCAATATTTAAAAGGCATATGGATGGGTATATGAATAGGAAGGGTGTAGAGGAATATAGACCAAATGCTGGCAAATGGGAGTAGAACAGTTTAGGATATCTGGTTGGTGTGGATATGCTTTACCAAAGAGTCTGTTTCCATACTGTATGACTCCATGATTCTAAATGCTAGCCTCACCAGAGGTGTGCCTTAAATCAATAAAATTTTTAAAAGTGCAGGTTGAGACATGCGTATAGGATTGAGACAGAAGCTGAAATAATTCTAACAATTTAAAAACAGAACTATTTGCTATCTTAAAATGTTCATGGAATAGAGAAATTTGGCACTCCATTTATATAATCTTAGCTTGTCAGGGTCAGAGAGGTTGTTCAGTGATAATTGGAGCTGCAAATGTGTTGCTGGTCAAAGCACAGCAGGCCAGGCAGCATCTCAGGAATAGAGAATTCGACGTTTCGAGCATAAGCCCTTCATCAGGAATAAGAGAGAGAGAGCCAAGCAGGCTAAGATAAAAGGTAGGGAGGAGGGACTAGGGGGAGGGGCGATGGAGGTGGGATAGGTGGAAGGAGGTCAAGGTGAGGGTGATAGGCCGGAGTGGGGTGGGGGCGGAGAGGTCAGGAAGAGGATTGCAGGTTAGGAGGGCGGTGCTGAGGATGACTTCAAATTCAGTTACAGCTCAATCAATGAAGTGTTGCTTTTATGGGAAATGTACAGCTTAACCTGCACATGCCAAGCAGGAGCTGTTGTTAGCTTCATGGAGTAATGATTGTGAATGATATCAATTTTGTTGTCATTAGAAACAAAAAATCCAGGCTAATACTATTTGGTCAGTGGAAATTAACTGACATTAAAGAAAGACCTAAATCCCTGATTGAAAATGAGATTGTAAACATTTCTCCAGCAGTGCACTACATCAGATGACTTGTGTTTTTAATTAAGGGCAGATAATTTACTCATTGTGTACAACTGCATCAACAAGTTAATTTGTTGAACTAGCTAGCTTTATACTTGAGCATCAAGGGAGGCTAATCAGCTGATCTTTTGATTGTCCAAAATACCTACTGGCAAGCTAAGATTCAATCTTATGACTTAACCCTGACGTTAGCAGAAACACAGTGTGTCAAGTCTAATAATGCTTTGGATTCATTTCCTCAGCACTGGACAATAGTCCACTTATGCACACATAGAATAATTTATACTGTTTTAACATGAAAGGAAACATCCTAGAGCTAAATTAGAATTTGATTTTATTACTATTTAATCTTCAATTGCTTTCTGCGATTGCTGCTGTGGTGTTAATGCAATACGTCCACTGTACAAGGTAGATGGTAAAACCAGAAACAAGGTAACCAATATAGTTATTTTGTAAATATGAAATATGACTTCACAACAGCCTCTCCTAGTTGACACAGGGAAGTGCTGTGACTTGCAGAATCACAGACCAGAGTTGGAAGGAGGCAATTTAGCCCATTGTATTGATGACAGTAAAAGAGTTACCTAGATTCATCCCATCTTTCGGCTCCGGTCCATGGCCCTATAGGTCATGGCACCTTAAGTGTGTTTCTGTGCATTGCTTCAGTGTGACAAGGTTTCTCTGTCCCTACCATTCTTTCAGGTAGTGACCTCCAGACTCCCAAGACCACGCGGGTGAAAACAATTTCTTAAGATCTCTCTAACTTGTTTTTAAGTCATTCATGGCATGTGAGTGTCTCTGGCTGGGCCAGCCTTGATTGCTTATCTCTAGTTGCCTAGAGAACCTAGCGATGAGTCATCTTATTGAACTGATAAAACTTATCAAAACTTTCCAGGATTTTGACTCAACAACAGTTAAAGAATAGTAAAAGTTCTAATTCTTTGACAATTACTTTTAAGTCAATGCCACCACGTGAATTGCTTGTCTATTGACCATCATAGATTCTACCTTTCCACTTTAAATGAAACCCTCATAACTCTAAACACCTCAACCAGATCACCCTTGAGCTTTCTCTGTTCAAAACTAAGCAGCACCAGTCAAATGATGGGCTGAAGGACCTAGTCTGTTTTGTATAACTCTATGAATAGACTAATCTTTTGTCAAAACTAAACTCCTCCACTCCGGCAACATCTTTGTAAATCAACTTTGTATTGTCTCTATTGTGATAAACCCTTCCAATAATTCTCTAGGCAGAATTGTCAAAGTCTCATTAATTGTATTTACATTTCTGACATATTGTAACTTCACTTCTACTCTGTGCCTCAATTAATAAGGAGGGTATTCCATATGCTTTCTATTAGGTGCCTCTCCTATTATCATGGATTTACATAAGAATAAGTGCTCCAAAGTCCCTTTGTTCCCTTTGAATTCCAATATCCTATTTAAAATCATACTGGATAGTAGAACCCTTCAGCCCATACCACTAAAGCTGCACTAAATCTACAGTAATTTCAGCACTAGACTCATAGCCTTGAATATTAACTATTGTGCATCCGCTGCCAAATGCATTCCCTCACACTTCTCCTTGAGATAACTCCACACAGTCAGTCACCCAAGGTTGGAATTGATCCTGGGAACCTGGCACTGTGAGGCAGCAGTGCTAACTACTCTGCTACCCTGAATACCATTTATTATGCATTCACTCACACTTCTCAAGTCAATTTGTTCCTTTCTTGCTCACTTTATCATTCAATAATGATTTTTTGTATCCACATTTTCCTTCCTCACTCTCAACCACAGAGGGAACTTTTTTTTGCAATATCTGCAGACATCTTAACTATGCCCCTTAAATTTAAGTCTAAGTTATTGATGGACATGAGGAACAATAGGGAGTCATTTTTGAGCCTTATAGAATCCCAATGGAAACAACCCTGCACTTGCAAATTATCACCAATCATTGTGACCACCAACCAGACAAGTTTGGATCCACCTCATCAACTTCCTTTGGTCCCATGTGCCTTTAATTTTCTGACCAGTCTGTCATGTGAGGCAACATCTGTCAAGAGAGAAAAAGAAAATTAACATTTTAGATCATAATATTTTATCAGAGCTATAACATTGAGTCTCAGAGTTGGGACGTCATGTTGAGGCTGTACAGGAACTTAATGAGGCCACTTTTGGAATACAGTGTATAATTCTGGTCGCCTTCCTCTAGGAAGGATGTTGTTAAACTTGAAAGGGTGTAGAAAAAAATTACAAGGACATTGCCAGGATTGGAGGGTTTTAGCTATAGGGAGAGGCTGAATAGGCTAGGATTTTTTTTCCATGGGGCATCAAAGACTGAGGGATGACCTTATAGAGGTCTATAAATCAAGAGGGACATGGATAGGGCAAATAGCCAAAGTCTTTTTCCTAGGGTGGAAGAGTACAAAACTAGAAGATGCAGGTTAAAAGTAAGAGGGGAAAGATTTAGATTCCCTACAATGTGGAAACAGGCCCTTCAGCCCAAGTCCACACCAACCCCTTTGAAGAGTAACCCACCCCAACCCATTTCCCTCTGACTAATGCACTTAACACTATGAGCAATTTAGCATGACCAATTCACCTGACCTGCACTGTGAGAGGAAACCAGAGCACCTGCAGACAGAGGGAGAATGCACAAACTCCACGCTGGAATCGAAACTGGGACCCTGGTGCTGTGAGGCAGCAGTGCTAGCCACCGTGCCACCCTAAAAGAGATCTGAGGAGTAACATTTTCATGCAGAGAGTGATGTGTGTCTGGAAAGAGCCCCCAGGGAAATGGTGGCGGCAAGTACAATTACAACATTTAAAAGGTATCTGGATGGGTAAATGAATCGGAAGGATTTTGAGGGTCAAATGGTGGCAAATGAGACTAGGTAACAATGGGATTTGGCGTGGATGAATTGGACCAAAGGGTCTGTTTCCATGCTGTATGAGTTTATGACTCTATCATTGTATGTTATAAATTCACAGTTTTAAAGCATTAGCAGAGGGCAGATGAGTAAACAAAAACATCAACAAAAAGATCTGAGAAAGAAAGTTTTGGTGGATGCCTATCAAAGACCAGAAAGGAAATGGAAGGCAGTGGAGGTGAAGGAGGTAAAAGAAAATGATAAATGAAAATCCTGTTAGAGAAAAGAGCAGAATCTCTTCAATGTAGGAATTCCTGAAGGATAAGTTCTAGTGGAAAGAGAAGGTGTTCTATTGGGAGCACTAAATAAACAAAGGAAGGGCCTAGAGAAAGTGTGAATGGTCACAGCAGATTTGTGAAGGGGAATAGATGCAAGGAGAATCAGGGGTAAAGTGGGGAAGGATCCCATAGCCCAGACAATTTTCAAGTCTCCCACATATGAATAGGATTTTTCGGCATTGAAGTGACCATTATTTTCCCTGGGCTGACTAAGTGGTTGTCAGTTCATCAATTGTTTGCATTCAACTTCTGGTAGGGGCTAGCATGACATCACCCACTCCCGTAATTCCTTCACAAAATTCCAAGTCTGGGCGTTGTATATAAAGGGCACTGGAAAGGGCAGTTTGTGTGAATGTTGAGATTGCTAGCTGGCTTTGCAATGATTGTAGTCCCTCCGCCCCATCTCCCCTGAAATGCCAGAAAAGTCTCAGAGCAGACAACAAGTGGCCCCATGATTCCGCAGTGCTTCATTGTAGGTCCTCCCCTAACCCATCAACGAAAGGCCAAGGGTCACTGTTTCCCTGGCGTGGCATTGGGAAGCCCTCCCGTCTGTCAGAGGTGCCTGGTTGGAGGTCACTATATTATTACATTAGTGTTTTAACATAGTTTCAGTAATTCTTGATAACCACTGCCAATAAAAGATTCTAACTTTATTACAACAGACTGACAGTTATGACAATACTCTCTTACTAACAACATTCCATGCTACTCTCTCTTAGACTCTCAGATCACATGAGTGCATGTCATTTCCTTCTATAACACCATAAGTTATTCCACTTATCCCTTTATGAGGGTTGGCCTAGTCTACACCATTATATGGCAGGCACGATGTACTTTAGCCCTAAGAGATCCATTCCCAAACCTGATGCCTGTGTGGGAAGAGTGTGAACGATTCTTGCAATGTGTTCAGGCAGAAGTGGTACTGCAAAGTCACAGCCAAGCAACATGTATAACGGCATCAGGCAATGTAACTGTGTGATTGCACAGGAACTTCAGAAAGGAGGACCTTGTGCTTATCATAGTAGTCAACTCAGTGTTTGCCAGACATCAAATGCTTTGAATTCTGCACAAGATGTAGGGTAGTAGAGTAGGTAATTACTTATTATGGAGGGCACAGGAGTTGTCATGGGTATGCATGCTCATAAACTGATCATGCACCCAACTGGGATGATGCTCAATCATTTTGTTAGACAATGGAAAATATGGACCCTGGCACAACCATCCTCCTGTATCCCATACCACTCCTACCTTGTCTACCATCACTGTCACCATCACAGCTACTTCCTAGTGCCCTCAAGTTGAAAGGCCGTAAGGCATAGCAGCAGAAATTAGGCCATTCAGCCCATCGAGTCTGCTCCGCCATTCAATCATGGGTAATATGTTTCTCAACCCATTCTCCTGCTTTCTCTCTGTAGCCCCTGATCCGCTTGACAATCAAGAACCTATCTATCTCCATAAGATTCTCCTTAAACTATTCCAAAAGGCCTTCCCCTAAGTATAAGGCTGTGTCATCGAGTCCTAGTCTCTCCTATCAATAGAAACATCTTCCCAACATCAACTCTGTTCAGGTCATTCAGTATCCTGTATGTTTCAACTAGATCACCCTCATCCTTCTAAACTCCATTGAGTATAGACCCAGAGTCCTTAAATGTTCCTATGCCTTACGGCCTTTCAACTTGAGGGCACTAGGAAGTAGCTGTGATGGTGATGGGTGGCACGGTGGCACAGTGGTTAGCACTGCTGCCTCACAGCGCCTGTAGACCCGGGTTCAATTCCCGACTCAGGCGACTGACTGTGTGGAGTTTGCACGTTCTCCCCGTGTCTGCATGGGTTTCCTCCGGGTGCTCCGGTTTCCTCCCACAGTCACAGAGATGTGCGGGTCAGGTGAATTGGCCAAGCTAAATTGCCCGTAGTGTTAGGTAAGGGGTAAATGTAGGGGTATGGGTGGGTTGCGCTTCGGCGGGTCGGTGTGGACTTGTTGGGCCGAAGGGCCTGTTTCCACACTGTAAGTCTAATCTAATATGTTAAGCTTTTCATTCCTGGAACCATTCTCATGAGTCTCCTCTGAACACACTCCAGGGCCAGTACATCCTTCCTGAGATAGGAGTCCCAAAACTCCAAACAATACTCCAAATGGCATCTGACCAGAGCCTTACAGAGCCTCAGAGGTACATCCCAGCTTTTATATTCATATCCTCTCAAAATAAATGCTAACATTGCAATTGTCTCCCTAACTATTGATCCAACCTGCAAGTTTATCTTGAGAGAATCTTGGACTAAAACTCACAAGTCTATTTGCACTTCAGACTTCTGAATTTTCTCCCCTTTTAGAAAGTAGTCCATGCCTCTATTCTTCCTCCCAAAGTGCATAACCTTATAATATCCCGCATTGTACTCCGTCTGACACTTCTTTGCCCACTCTCCTAACTTATCTAAATCCTTCTGCAGCCTCCCCACTTCCTCAATGCCACCTGTCCCTCTACCTCTCTTTGTATCATCTGCAAGCTTAGCCAGAATGCTTTCAGTACCTTCCTCTTGATCATTAATGTATAAAGTGAAAAGTTGTGGTCCCAACACTGAGCCTTTTGCAATACCATTTGTCAGCGGCTGTCATCCTGAGAAAGACTTTTTTATCCCCACACTCTGCTTTCTGCCAGATAGTCAGACTTCTATCCATGCTAGCACCTTGTGACTAACACTATGGACCCTTATCTTACTCAGTAGCCTCCTATGTGGCACCTTGCAAAAGGCCTTCTTGAAGTCCAGGTAGATAACATCCATTGGCTCTCCTTTGTCTAACCTGCTCGAGACTTCCTCAAAGAATTCTAGCAGATTTGTCAGGCATGACATGTCCTTGATGAAACCATACTAACTTTGCCCTATTTTACTAGACACTTCCAAGTATTCAGAAATCTCATTCTTCACCACGAATTTGAGGATTTTACCCACAACCGAGGTTAGGCTAATTGGTCTATAATTTTTCATCTTCTGCTTTACTCCCTTTTTAAACAGAGGTGTCACATGAGCAATTTCTCAGTCCTGTGGGGCCCTTCCTGGTTATAGTGATTCCTGAAAGATCATCATTAACACCTCCACTATCTCTTCAGCTATCTCCCTTAGAACTCTGGGGTGTAGTCCATCTGGTCCAGGTGGTTTATCTATCTTCAGGCCATTCAGTTTCTCTAGCACCTTCTCCTTGGTGAAGGCCATCATACTCAGCTCTGCTCCCTCAGTCTCTTGAATTTTTGGGATATTACTTGTGTCTTCCACTGTGAAGACTGAGGTGAAGTAATTATTCAGTTCCTCAGTCATTTCCTTGTTCCCCACTACTACCTCTCCAGCATCACTTCCCAGCAGTCCAATGTCCACTTTTGCCTCTTTTTTGCTCTTTATATATATCCTGACTTCCCCAGTCAGCCATGCTTGCCTCATCCTCCCTGTCCCATGCTTCTTTTTCCTTGGGATAAATCTCTGCTGTGTCTCCTGAATTACTCCCAGAAACTCCTGCCATTGCTGTTCCACTGTCTTTCCTGCTAGGCTCCTCTCCCAGTCAATTATACTCAGCCCCTCCCTCATGCCTCTATAGTTTCCTTTATTCAGCTGTAAAACTGTTAACTCTGATTCTATCTTCTCCCTCGCAAATTGCAGAACAAATTCAATCATATAATGATCACTGCCTCCCAAGGGATCCTTCACATTAAGCTCCCTTATCAAGTCTACCTCATTGCACAACACAGAATCCAATAATTGTCTTTCCCTAGTGGGCTCCACCACCAGCTGCATCAAAAAGCCATCTTGTAGACATTCCACAAATTCCTTCTCTTGCAATCCGCACCCAACTTGATTTTCCCAATCCACCTGAATATTGAAATCCCCCATTTAATCCCAAATCCCAAATTTAATCCCCAGGCTTCTATCTTTACCTGTCCTTTAGGTATGATTCTCAAGCACTATTCCTGCCCTCCCACCTGTAGCTGCACCACTCACATTCACATTTAACTCTTTTGCCGGACAGACATAAAGAGCCAGAGAAATGATGCAGCACAGATGGGGGCCATTTGGCCAACATTGATCCAAATCAAATATTCCCAGATGCACTTTCTAATCCCATTTTCCTGCACACGGCCTAAAGTCCTGTAGTTTACAGCACTTAAGGTGCAGATCCAGATACATTTTCAAAGAGTTTAGGATCTCTGCCTCCACCATCAACTCCGGAGATGAATTCCGGAGACCCATCACAGTCTGGATAAAAATGTTTTTCCTCAAATTCCTTCTAATCCTTCTGCCATTTGGCTTGAGCTTATGATTCCTGGTTTTTGAACTCTCTGCCAAGGGAAACAGTTTCCTCCTATCTACTCTATCTCTATCCCTCACAGTTTTGTATACCTCAATCATATTATCCC
This sequence comes from Hemiscyllium ocellatum, assembly GCF_020745735.1. NCBI lineage: Eukaryota > Metazoa > Chordata > Chondrichthyes > Orectolobiformes > Hemiscylliidae > Hemiscyllium > Hemiscyllium ocellatum. The sequence goes on from NC_083412.1 coordinate 79,719,760, forward strand.
TTAGCTTTCTATGTTCTAAGGAAAAAATCCCTAGTCTCTCCTAATAGCTCCAATTCTCCAGCCCTGGCAACATTCTAGTCAATCTTCTCTGTATTTACATTCTTCCTGTAATGTGGTGACCAGAACTGCAGACAATACCCTAGTTGTGGCCTTACCAGTGTCTTATACAGTTTCATCATTATAACACTACTTTTGTATTCTATACCTGTGCCAATGAAGGAGAGCATTCCATATGCCTTCTTTACAACCTTATCAATCTGTAGTGTTATCTTTATTCAGCGGCATGGTGGCTCAATGGTTCGCACTGCTGCCTCACAGTGCCAGGGTTTGATTCCAGCCTCGGGAAACAGTGTGGTGTTTGCACATTCTCCCGGTGTCTGTGTGGGTTTGCTCCGGTTTCCTCCCACAGTCCAAAGATGTGCAGGTCAGGTGAATTGGCCATGTGAAATTGCCCACAGTGATAGGTGCATTAGTCAGAGGGGAATCAGTCTGGGTAGATTACACTTTGGAGGGTTGGTGTGGACTTGTTGAGCTGAAGGACCTGTTTCCATACTGTAGGGAATCTAATCTTTAGACACCTGTGCAGTTGAGCGCCAAAATCTTTCACTACATCTACCCCTCTCAGCATATTCCCATTAATTGTGTATTCCCTTTTATTGTTTGACATCCCTAAATGCATTACCGCACACTTATCAGAATTGAACTATACCTGCCACTTTCCTGCCCACTCCACCAACCCAAGCCAGACGTTTACCCACGGTCAATATCTGAGCTGAGCCAATTACACAACAGTCTTTCTCTTGTCCCTCATCCCTCGTTCATCCTCCACGCCCCATGCAAGTTAGACAACCAACAGCTGATCCCAATCTCTACATGACAGAACCAGACACTCCTCAAAGAAAATAAAGTAGTTATTATTGACTCTAAAACCCTGCAAGTATTTAAATAGTGAGGTGGTGAGGGAGTCTTAATTCCAGTGAGTTAACCTTTTAATGAGCATGAGTGATGTACAAATCCTTGCAAAACAGCACACAAAAGTATTTGCCTATTCATGCATTCTGGAAGCTTGACCAGCCTTTACACTTCCAAGAGCTTAATTATAAAAATTCATCTGTGTCAGGAGTCTGACTTCTGGCCTCTCACGCTAGCTCCCCCTCCTGCCTTGCTCCATACTCCCAGGAACAGCACAGGATTCCACCCACTGTTTCGGCCATCCTGGAAGGTAACATTCTAAGGTACAGACCACATCACCATTAGGTATCTTCGCGTGGCCTCACTCCCAGAACCCCTGAAAATCACACCAACTCTATTGCTATCCACACAGGTAGAGTCTCACCTGTTGAGTATTTACAGCATTTTCTGTTTATAATTGCATTTAGACTTCCCACATTGCAAGAAGATTTCAAATTTTCACGTGTCACTTTCCTTTAAATAATCTTCTCAAGGGTTTTTGTTCAGCTGCACAGTGCAAATTACTGTGTTCTTTGATTTAATAGGAGTAGGTTTTGTGAAGTATTTGTTTCGGTCTGCCATATTGGATATTGTGAAAATAGTCTCATGCGTTCCATGCTATCATCTGTTCGCCTCACGTCCTTCCCAATGTCCAATGCAAACATGCTGTTCAGGAAGGTTTCCATTCTTGGTTAAAAATAAGGTTTCTTATGAGATTTAATCAGAAGCAACAGCATGACATCTGTGTTTTAATTTATAAAACACCTTTACTTTTGCCATTTGCCTTACCATTTGTGACCATTGTCATTCTGAATGCAGGTCAAATTTATACCACAAACATTTGGCACATGTTTTCTAAGTGATTGCAGTAATCACAAGTAAATAGTCAGACATGTAATTTTTTAAATGCCCAAATCACCATCATCCTTATTCATTGACACAACAACATGAGTTATCCACCAATAAACATAATTCCAGGATTCTCAAGGACACAGTAACCTGGCCGATCCATTACCAATCAAAAATCTGTATTCACTAAATCCTAACTGTTATCGCTGTCTGTTTCCAGCTTGATTTAAACACATTAACGTCGTCAGAGCAGACTCTTGTGCTTCTCTTCTATTGTTGCCACAACATTCAACTGGAACTCCTGCATCACCGTTGCATAAACTGGCCAAAGCCTGTTTCCTCTGTGATGCAAATAAATATTGTCTCCCTCAAGTTAAAATTCAAGCATTGCAGATGCTTCCAAAACAGGTGGACTCTATCAGCTTTTTATTCACACCTAGACATCAAGGTGTAATTTAACCAGATATTTCTACTGCCAACTTAACATGCAAAATGGCCTCAGCCTCAGTGACTTATTGCACTAATGGCCTATTTGGCTTATCTTCTTCAATTTGGTGATCAAGGTGCCTACCCTACCCCCTTCATTGCCTGTCATTTTTGGCTGCCGTTACTGATCAAGTTTCCAAGTGTTCCCACCCAACTCTTTTATTTAAGTCTACATCACATGATATTACCCACTGAGCTCTGGCCTTGTAGTTTAGCGATGCTATAGTGCTACACTTCCTCTAGTTGAAACCAGGGTGATTGGTTTCCCAACGGTGACCCATCCTCCAATGCACTATTGTCTCCCACATTTATACGTTAAATTACACCATGGACAATTCTGGGGACCCGGGTTCAAATCCTACCATGACAGATGGTATAATTTGAACTCAATGAAATTTGGAAGTAAGGCTCTAAGGATTACTATGAATCCATTGTCATCTGGTTCACTAATGTCCATTAAGGAAAGAAACTGCCATCCTTATCTGGTCTGGCCTACATGTGACTCCAGACCCACAGCAATGTGGCTGACTTTTAACTGCCCTCTGGGATGGGCAATAAATACTGGCTTGGCTTGCAACGCTCTTATCCCAGAATGAGTTTAAACAAATTATAGTCCCGACTGCATCCTAGTTTCCAGGCCCCACAATTGAAATTCCAACTTCCCTGTCACAGCTTTAGCATCTGCAATACCACCTGATAACCATCGTCACACTCCCTGTTTTGAATTTAAGTGAGCAGAGCCCTTAGACTGACCATCCCATTCCCTCAACTAACTTGGATAGTCAGAGTGACTGGTGAGTGACCAGATCCCTGACTGAGGTCTGGACCAGTTGTGACCCAGTTGCTAAACTGTTGTGACATGGAACCCTGACCCTGATTGCCCCAAATGGCCAACTGACCATATTCAAGACCCCAATTTGAGACCACTTGCTGCTCTTGACCAGCTGTGCCAGGAACCCCTGACTGCTAACAGTCTCTCCTGACTTGACCAACAATGACTCCCCTTAGACATTGAGTCATGGCCATTTGACTGAATTGCATTCAATGTGTTTGCCATGTAAGCTACTGATACATGGTGCAGTTGTAACTTTGATGTAGCATAGTGCCCGCTGCCAACATACCACTGCCTTAGCTGATCACTGCTCATAACCATTGTCAAACTACTTGACCTTGTGTCTGTGCTATATTGTGGGGGAAGACAGAAGAACTGTCTGAATGAGGGGTGAAAGTGCAAAAAGAAAGGCAAGATAGAAATACTGTAAGCATCCAAGTAGGCAAAAAGCCATTGAGCACTAAAATAACCAGCAAAATTCCTTAAGATGCACCCTGCCCTGATGTAAGGGATTGGTGCCCAGCCCTGGCAGCAGCATTATAATGCAAGATATCTGTGCACTCCAAAGGGCAGCATGCAAATGGAGAACGGTGTTCTAAGGGAGTCAGAGATGTGCCATAATAATTGATGAGGCTGACCTATGCCCTCTAGCTCTGGACTCCCCCACCCCAGGGAAATGACCTTGTCTATTTACCCTATCCATGCCCCTCATGGTTTTATAAACCTCTATAAGGTCACCCTTTAGCTTCTGAAACTCCAGGGAAAACAGCCCCAGCCTGTTCAGCCTCTCCCTATAGCTCAAATCCTCCAACCCTGGCAACATCCTTATAAATCTTTTCTGAATTTTTTCAAAATTCACAACATCTTTCTGAAATGAGGGAGACCAACATTGCACACAATATTCCTAAAGTGGCCTAACCAATGTCCTGTACAGCCACAACATGACCTCCCAAGTCCTATATTTGATGGTCTGACCAATAAAGGAAAACATACCAAACACCTTCTTCACTATCCTATCTACCTACAACTCTATGAACCTGCACTCCAGGGTCACTTTGTTCAGCAACGTTCCACAGAACATTACCTTTAAGTGCATAAGTTCTGTCCTGATTTGTTTTTCCAAAATGTAGCACCTCACATTTATCTAAATTAAGCTCCAACTGCCACTCCTCAGTCCATTGGCCCTTCTGATCAAGATCCCATTGTACTCTGAAGTAGCCTTCTTCGTTGTCCAATTTTGGTGTCACCTTCAAACTCACTAACTATTCCTCTTATGTTCACATCTAAATCATTTATATAAATGACGAAAAGCAGTGAACCCAGCACCGATCCTTGTGGCACACCACTGGTCAAAGGCCTCCAATCTGAAGTGAGTGGCTTTGAGAGTAACTTGTAGTTGGTGGCACAGGGTGACCACCATGCCTGCGGAATCGCCTTCTGTGGTTTCAGTTATCCACCGTTTGCCGCGGCCCAGAAATCTTGGATGGAATATTCCAGAACCAGGAACCAGGGGCTGTCGGGAGGTAAAATTTCCCATTTAAATGAAAGAGTTCACTACTATCTGCTGTTTTGGGCTTCCGCAATACGTCTTAGAATGTATGCCCCGTGGATATGGGGAAACTACTTTATTCCCATATATCTGCTGCCCCTGTCCTTCTAGATGGAAGTGGTCATGGGTTTGGAAAGTGGTGTCTCAGGATCTATAGTGAATTTCTGCAGTACATCTTTTAGATGGTAATTACTGCTACAACTGAGTTTTAATGGTGGAGAGAGTAGTTGTTTGTGGTCATGGTGCCAATTAAATGGGTTGTTTAGCCTATATTATGTCAAGCTTTTGAGGGCTGTTGGAGTAGCATCCATCTAGCAAGTGGGGAGTATTCCATCACACAATCACGATCGTCTTCCTATGTGTCAGGTATGACTCTAACCATTGGAGAGTTTGCCCTCACCCCAATACCCATTGATTCCAGCTTTGCTCGAACTCCTTCATGCCATACTCGGTTGAATGCAGCATTGATGTCCAGGGCTGTCACTCTTAGCTCGCTTCTGGAATTCAGCTCTTTTTTTCCATTTTTGAACCAATGTTGTAATGAGATCAGGAGGTGGCTGTCCCTGGCAGAACCCAAACTGGGCGTCACCAAGCAGGTTATTGCTGAGCAGCTGCTGCTCGATGGCATTATTGACGATACCTTCTATCACTTTACTGACTATCAAGAGTAGACTGATGGAGGAGTAATTGGCCAGGTTAAATTTGTCCTGCTTTTCATTTATAGGCTTGACCTGGGCAATTTTCCATGTTGTTGATAAATGGAAGCGTTGTAGATATACAGGAAGAGCTTGGCTAGGGGATTGGTAAGTACTGGAGCACAAGGCATCAGTACTATTGCTGGAATGTTGGCAGGGCCCATAACCTTTACAACATCTGGTGTCTCCATCTCTTTCTTGTGATCATGTGGAAAGAAGCGAATTGGCTGACGACTGGCATCTGTGATGCTGGGGACCACTAGTGGGGGGCAGAGACTGATCATCCACTCAGCACTTTGGGCTGGAAATTGCTGTGCTTTTCCGCCATTGAGGATGGGGATATTTGTGGAGTCTCCTCCTCCAGCAAGCCGTCCACCACCATTCACAACTGGATGGAGCAGGACTGGAGAGTGTAGATCTGACCCATTGGTGTGGGATAACTTAGCTCTATATACCATTTGCTTCTAATGCTGATTGCTGTTTGGTAGCTTCACTAGGTTGACCCCTCACCTTCAGGTACGCCGATGCTGCTCCTGGCATGTCCTCCTGCACTCTCCAGTGAACCAAGGTTGATCCCCTGGCTTGATGGTAATGGATGAGTGAAGGATGTGCCAGGCCATGAGGTTGCAGATTGAGTTGGAGTACAATTTTGCCGTTGCTGATAGCCCACAGCTCCTCATGGTTACTAGTCTTGAGTTTCTAGATCTGTTCAAAGTCTATCCCATTTAACACGGTGATCATGTCACACAGCATGATGGAGATTATTCTTAATATGAATGCAGGATTTTGTCTCCACAAGGATTGTGCAGTGGTCACGCTTACCAGTTCTGTGTTGAAAAGTGTGGCACTAGAAAAGCACAGCAGGTCAGGCAGCATCCAAGGGGCAGGAGAATCGATGTTTTGGGCATAAGCCCTTCATCAGGAATCCCGAAACGTTGACTCGCCTGCTCCTCAGGTTTTGCCTGACCTGCTATACTTTTCAAGTGCCATACTCTTTGACTCAGATCCCCAGCATCTGCAGTCCTCAATTTCTCCTTTTTTACCCATTCTGTTATGGACAGATGCATCTGCAGCTGGCCCATTAGGAAGGATTAGGTGAAGTATGATTATCCCTCTTGTTGGTTCCCTCAATGCCTGCCGCAGATCCAGTTTAGCAGCTATGTCCTTTAGGACCCAACCAAATGCATGCAAATAGACCTCTGGCCACTCAGAAATGAAATTCTCATCTCACCATTCAAGCCTTGGGTAGAAAATTTATCTTTTTTTCTTTCTCACCTCTGATTACGGGGAGTAATTGGGAATACGGGATAGCATTTTTGCAGGAGGTAGAATGGGAAGAGATGTAATCCAGGTAGCTGTGGAAGTTGGTGGGTTTGTAAAAATGTCAGTGTTCCAAAGATGTGCAGGTCAGGTGAACTGGCTATGCTAAATTGTCCATAGTTGTTAGGTCATTAGTCAGAGATGGATGGGTTACTCTTCAGAGGGTCGGTGTGGACTTGTTGGGCAGAAAGGTCTGTTTCCACACTGTAGGGAATCTAATCTAATCTAATCTAATCTAAAAGTCGGTCGTCATTGATGGAGATGGAGAGGTTCAGGAAGGGGAGGAAGGTCTCAGAGATGGTCCAGGTGAATTTAAGGTCAGGGTTGAATGTGTTGGTGAAGTTGATGAACTGCTCAACCTCCTCGCAGGAGCATGAGGTGACGCCGATGCAGTCATCAATGTAGTGAAGGAAGAGGTAGGGAGTGGTGCTGGTGTAACTACGGAAGATGAACTGTTCTACATAGCCAAAAAAGAGACAGGCATAGCTGGGCCCCATGCAGGTGCTCATGGCTACCCCTTTTGTCTGGAGGAAGTGGGAGGACTCAAAGGAGAAATTGTTAAGGGTGAGGACCAATTCAGCCAAATGAATGAGAGTGTCAGTGGAAGGGTACTGTTGGAGACGTCGGGAGAGGAAGAAACAGGGGCTTGGAGGCCCTGGTCATGGCGGATGCAGGTGTAGAGGGATTGGATGTCCATGGTGAGGATGAGGTGATGGGGGCTGGGAAAATGGAAGTCTTGGAGGAAGCAGAGGGCATGGGTGGTATCTCGAATGTATGTGGGGAGTTCCTGGACCACAGGGGATAGGACAGTATCGAGGTAGGTGGACATGAATTCGGTGGGGCAGGACAACAATTAACAATTTCTCCTTTGAATCCACCCACATCCTCCAGATGAAAGGAGTAGCCATGGGCACCTGCATGGGCTCCAGCTTTGCCTGCCTCTTTTTTGGCTACGTAGAACAGTTCATTTTCCATAATTACACCGGCACCTCTCCTCACCTCTTCCTCCGCTACATTGATGACTGCATCAGTGCCACCTCATGCTCCCGCAGTTGAGGAGTTCATCAACTTCACCAAGACATTCTACTCTGACCTTAAATTCACCTGGACCATCTCTGACACCTCCCTCCCTTCCTGGACCTCTCCATCTCCATCAATGACGACCGACTTAACACTGACATTTTTTACAAACCCACCGACTCCCACAGCTACCTAGATTACACCTCCTCCAACCCCACCTCCTGCAAAAATGCTATCCTGTATTCCCAATTCCTCTATCTGCTCCCAGGAGGACCAGTTCCACCACAGATGGCCTCCTTCTTTAAAGACAGTAATTTCTCTTCCAGCGTGGTTGAAGATGCCCTCCAACTCATCTCATTGACATCCCGCACCTCTGCCCTCAATCCCCACCATTCCAATCGCAACAAGGACAGAATCCCTCGGTTCTCACCTTCCACCCTACCAAGCTCCGCATAAAACGCATAATCCGCTGACATTTCTGCCACCTTCAAACAGACCCCACCACTAGGGATATGTTTCCCTCCCCACCCCTTTCTGCTTTCCGCAAAGACTGTTCCCTCAATGACTACCTGATCAGGTCCACATCCCTCAACAACCCACTCCTGGCACCTTCCCCTGACACCACAGGAATTGCAGAACCTGCGCCCATACCTCCTCTCTCATCTCCATCTAAGACCCCAAAGGGGCATTTCACATCCATCAATGTTTTACCTGCACATCCACCAATTTCATTTATTGTATCTGTTGCTCCCGGTGCGGTTTCCTCTACATTGGGGAGACTGGACGCCTCCTCGCAGAGAGCTTCAGGGAACATCTCCAGGTCACCCGCACAACTCAACCCCACCGCCCTGTGGCCCAACATTTCAATTCCCCCTCCAACTCTGCTGTGGACATGCAGGTCCTGGGCCTCCTCCACCGGCACTCCCTCACCACCCCAGGAGGGACACCTGGAGTAAAAACGCCTCATCTTCTGCCTCAGAAAACTTCAACCCAGTGCATCAATGTGAATTTCACCAGTTTCCTCATTTCCCCTCCCCCCACCTTACCCTAGGTCCAACCTGCCAGCTCAGCACCATCCTCATGGCTGTCCCTCCTGTCAATCCTCCTTCCCATCTATCCGCTTCACCCTCCCCTCTGACCTACCACCTACATCCCCACCTCCATCCACCTATTGTACTCTTAGCAACCTTCTCCCCAGCCCCACCCTACTCCCATTTATCTCTCCAGCCCGTGTGTCCTTGCCTCATTCCTGATGAAGGGCTTTTATCCGAAACATCAATTTTCCTGTTCCTCGGATGCTGCCTGACCTGGTGTGCTTTTCCAACACCACTCTAATATTCACTCAATCTTGTCTACTGCTTTCGCTGCTCACAATGTGGTCTGCTGTACACTGGGGTGACTAAAAACAGACTGGGTGATCTTTCTGTGAAACGCCTACACTTTGTCTGCAAGGGTGACCCTGGGCTTTCAGTGCCTGCCACTTTAACATTCCACCTTGTTCCCTGGCCAACATCTCTATCTTGGGCTTGCTGCAGTTCTCCAGTGAAGCTCAGTGCAAGCTGGAAGAACAGCAACTCATTTCCAGGACGTGGAGAAGATGACGTTTCAGTTGTAATCCTTTTTCAGGACTGGGGTGGGTGTAAATGGAGCTGCAGATAAATGGATTGAGGGAGAGCAGGGTTGTGAAGTGGGGATAGGTGGAGATAGGCAGAGGGTATGACCTTCTTCCAGCCTCCTGCTTCTCTACCTGGGATTTCAGCATCTGCAGTTTTTTTGGTCTCTAAACAAATGAGCACCTCATTTTCAACATGGCCTTCAGGACTCAATATCAAGTTCAATAATTTTAGGCATGAACACCTTCTTCCATGTCCTTTCCCCAAGCCCCACACATCGGGCCTTGTGTTGTGACTATAAACAGCCCATTGTCACCCTTAATAGTCTCCATTAGTAGCTATTAAATCTCCCAGACCCCATTCCTTTGTGTTCCCAATTATTTCTCTCTCTCTCTCTCTCTCTCTCTCTCTCTCGACTCCATCTCCATTTATCATTTACTTCTCTTACTCCTCTTACATCTTTTAGCATAAATACCAACATTTGCCAAGCTACAATCAGTTCTGATGAAGGATCACAGGACCTGAAATGTTAACTCTGCTTTCTCTACACAGATGCTGCCAGAACTGTTGAGTCTTTCAAGCAATTTCTCTTTGTGACGCAAATTCTCTTTGACAAGTTTCGTCAGCATGTCATGGTGAGTTCAGCTGCTCCTAGCTGATAGAAAAGAAATAAGCTCTGGCATAAAAGATTAATGAAACAGTTAGTTGGCTGCAGGTTTGGTTTCAGATGATAATACAGTCCTTCACTGAAATCTCTAGTGGGAAAAAAACTGCTTCCTAAAGCAGTGAAAGGAGATGTTTGAACAAGCATTTTCCTTCAAGTTCTCATCTCATGATCTCTGACTTGATTGACCCATCACATCTCGTCTCCAGTTCCAATTTGGGCAATACTTTATTTATAATGTTGCTATTCTGATGCAACCTGTTTTTACTCGTCAACATTTCAATAACACAACACAATGTTTCTTCCTCTCCTCCTCTTCCTGGATCTCTGCCAAGTCTTTTGAAAGCTTCATTGTTTTCAAAGAGTCTCAGTATTGTGAACATCATGTGAATTGAGTCATTCTTCACAAACCATGTTATAAGAAGGACAAATGAACACTTAGTCTCTGTAATAACGTGGAAGAAATCACCTTACTAGAAGAAGAAAATCCATAATATGTAGTGATTGTAATGAGGTCAGCTAGGTGGATCTCATACAATATGAGTTCCCTGATTAGGGCTGTTAATCTGGTCTAGTCGTGGAGCCCTGGCTGACAGATATAAACAGGAATATCAAAGGTTCTGATCACTCTGAGACGAGACTGTGGTGCTGGAAAAGCACCACTGGTCAGGCAGCATCCGAGGATCAGGAAAATCGACGGTTCAGGCATAAGTCCTTCATCAGAAATGAGGCATGTGGGCCAGGGCTGAGAGATAAATGGGAGCTGGATGGGGTTGGGGGGAGGTAACTGGAAAAGTGATAGGTGGATGAAGGTGAGGGAGAAGGTGATAGGTCAGAGGGGGCAGTGATGTACAGGTTTGGAGGGCAGTGCCAAGTTGAAGGCTTGGGACTGGGATAATGTGGGCGGAGGGGAAATGAGGAAGCTGTTGAAATCCAAATTTATCCCATGTGGTTGCAGGGTCCCAAGGCAGAATATGAGGTGTTCTTCGTCCTGGCATTAGGTGGTAACAGTTTGGCGATGGAGGAGGCCTAGGACCTGCATGTCCTTAATGGAGTGGGAAGGGGTGTGGAAGTGTTCAGCCACAGGGCAGTGGGGTTGGTTGGTGGTGGGTCCCAAAGATGTTCTCTGAAATAATCCACAAGAAGGTATCCTGTCTCCCTGATGTAGAGGAGGCCACATCAGCTGCAATAGATGCAGTAGATGACATTGGTTGAGCTGCAGGTGAATTTCTGAAGGGTGCGGAAGGAACTCTTGGGGCCTAGGACAGAGGTGAGGACAGTGGTGTGGGCACAGGTTTTGTATTTCCTGTGGTGGCAGGGGAATGTGCCAGGAGTGGGGTGTGGTCTTGTGGGTGGTGTGGACCTGACGAGGGAGTCACAGAGGGAATGGTCTTTTCAGAATGCGGATAGGGGTGGGGAGGAAAATATATCTCTGGTGGTGGGATCTGTTTGGAGGTGGCGGAGGTTGGTGGTTTGGAAGGTGAGGACCGGGGGTGTTCTGAGCTTGTTGCATTATGGGAGGTGTGAGGTTCAAGGGCTGTGGTGCATGAAGTGGAGGAGATGCGCTGGAGAGCATCGTCAACCACGTGGAAGGGAAGTTGCAATTGTGGAAGAAAGAGGCTATCTGCGACTTTCTGAGGTGGAATTGGTCATCCTGGGAACAGATGCGGCATAGGTGGAGGAATTGGGAATAGGCGATGGCATTTTTACAGAAGGTAGGGTGGGAGGAGGTGTAGTCTAGGTAGCTCTGTGAGTCAGTGGGCTTGTCGTATATGTCTGTGGTTAGTCAGTTGCCAGAGACGGTGATGGAGAGATCCAGAAAGGGGAGGGAAGTTGCTGAGATGGTCCAGGTGAATTTGAGGTCAGAGTGGAAGGTGTCGGTATGTGTTAATGAACTGTTCAACCTCCTCATGGGAGCACGAGTCTGCGCCGATACAGTCATCGATGTATCGGAGGAACAAGTGGGGAGTGGTGCTGGTGTGACTGTGGAAGATGGACTGGTCCACATATCCGACAATCAGGCAGGCAAAGCTGGGTGCCATGCAGGTCCCCATGGCCACCACTTTGGTTTCGAGGAAGGAGAAGTTGTTGAGGGTGAGGACCAATTCAACCAGGCGGATGAGGGTGTCACTGGAATGGTATTGGTGGGGGCAATGTGAGAGGAAGAAACGAAGGGCTTGGAGACCTTGGTCATGGTGGATCGATGTATACAGGGACTGGATGCCCATGGTGAGGATGAGGCGTTGGGGGCCGGGGAAATGAAAGTCTTGGAGAAGGCGAAGGGCATAGGTGGTGTCACAAACATAAATGGGGAGTTCCTGGACTAAGGGAGACAGGATGGTGTCGAGGTAGGAAGAGATGAGTTCAGTGAGACAGGCCCAGGCTGAGACAATGGGTCGATTGGGGCAGTCAGGTTTGCGAATCTTAGGAAGGAGGTTGAATCGGGCAGTGCGGGGTTCACAGACAATGAGGTTAGTGACTGTGGATGGGAGATCCCCAGGTTGAGGTTGTGGATGGTCTAGGAGATGATGGTTTGGTGATGGAAGGTGAAGTTGTGATCAAGGGGCAGTAGGAGGAGGTGTCTGTGAGTTGGCATCTGGCTTCAGCAGTGTAGAGGTTAGTGTGCCACATTATTACTGCACCCCACTTGTCCACGGGTTTGATGGTGAGGTTGGGGTTGGAAAGGATGGAGTGGTGGGCTGTGCGTTGTGATGGTGAGAAGTTGGAATGGGTGAGGCGTGTGGATAGGTTGAGGCAGTCGATGACACAGTGGCAGTTTGAAATGAAGAGGTCAAGGGCGGGTAGCAGGCCAGGATGGGGTGTCCAGGTGGATGGGATGTGTTGGAGGTGGGAGAAGGGATTCTTGGTGGGTGGGCTGGAGTCTTGGTTAAAAAGGTAGGCCTGCAGGCGGAGGCTGTGGAAGAAACGTTCAAGGACGCAGTGTGTGTCAATCTCATAAATCTGAGACTGTAGAAAGATAAAGGTGAGGCCTTTACTGAGGACTAAATGTTTGCCCTTAGTGAGGGGAAGGTCTGGGGGAATGGTGAAGACATGGCAGGAATGAGAGCTGGGGCCTGGTGTGGGGCTGGAGTTCAAGATGGGGGCAGAGACAGTTGCTTGAGTGGACCTGGTTTTAGGGTCAGGAGTGATGTCACCAAATGAAATGACACTCACAAGAGGGTGGAAGTAGTGTTTATGGATGTGATAACAGGGGCAGAAGTGATGTCACGGGCTGCGAGGGCAACGTTACTGTTGGGTACTCGGCTGGTGACGTCACTGGCAGAAGAACTGATGTCGACGATAGAGCCTTCCATCGGAGTGGAAGTGACTGTCGCAGCAAAATAATGTGTGAGATAGGTATCACATCTGTGCTAGCGAATCTAGCAGCACCAGTGAATCCTGTGGCTGTAGTCCTCTCTGCAGTCGTGGAAGTGGTTGGGTGGATGGCGGTCTCAGAGGTGCTGAGGTTGGTTGTGGCTGCGGTCCATGTGGCAGCGTCAGGGGTGGAAGTGATGTCATCAATTGCCCCAGCGGTCATGGAAGGAGTGGCGTCATGGCTAATAGCATCTGGGTGGTTCCAGAGGCCAGGAGAAGGTTCTGGAAGGTTCAAGGAAACTTGTATATGGAGGGAAGTACATAAAAGTCTGTTCTTTTATGTCTGATGCCGAGAAATACTGCTTGTTGAGCGCATGTATCCTTCTAAGGATGTAGAAATACAGTGGTCCACTGCAGATCTGGGAAAGTGTGGCTCTGAGCTGGGACAGGACTGACTGCAGGTAGAGTAGATGCCAGCGCATGGCTGATAGCGTGGAGCGTAGGATCCGGAAAGAGAATTGTTGTTGAAGGTTTCGGATTTGTAGCGTGTACTGGGTATCCTGTTCAGGTCCAAACTGGGTTGGTCTGGATTGCTCCAGAGTACGTGTGGAGTCAGATGGTTCCGTAGGCAGGTACTGAGGAAGGAGATGTGGCTGTGGTAGCGAGTCTGGTTGAGGATGTGGCTGAAGAGCTTCTGGGCAGAAGAGAGGACCTGGGGAATGTAGTGAGAGAGGGACTCACTGAGATCTTTGAGGAGAGAGGAGGAGAACTTCAAGGTAGGCATCCTTGGAAGAGGCTTCGCAGTAAGGTTGAAATCAACCAGGAGAGAGTGAGGACTGCAGATACTGGAGATCAGAGTCGAGAGTGAGGTGCTGGAGAAGTATAGCAAGCCAGGCAGCATCCGAGGAGCAGGAGAATCAATGTTTCGGGCATAAGCCCTTCATCAGGAATGAAGCTTGTGGGTCGGGGCTGAGAGGTAGATGGGAGGGGATGGGGTTTGGGGGGAGGAAAGTAATAGGTGGATGAAGATGAGAGAGAGGGTGATAGGTCAGAGGAGACAGTGATGGTTTTTTCCAAGGTAGGCATCCTTAGAAAAGGCTTGGAAGCAAGAACACCTCATATTCCGTCTTAGGACCCTGCAACCACATGGGATAAATGTGGATTTCAACAGGTTCCTCATTTCTCTCCCCCCCCCCCCCCACATTATCCCAGTCCCAAGCCTCCAACTCGGTACTGCTCTCTGGAACCGTCCATCACTGTCCCTTCTGACTCATCACTTTCTGCATCATCTTTGTCCACCTATTGCTTTCCCAGCTACCTTCCCCCACTCCCATTTATCTCTCAGCCCCAACCCACAGGCCCTTCAAGCCTGCCCCACCATTCATCATGATCATGGCTGACCTTCCAACTTAATAGCCTAATTCTACTTTCTCCCATAACCTTTGATCCCATTCACCCTGAGTGCTATATCTAGCTGCTTCTTGAATATATTCAAAGTTTTGGCATTAATCAGTTCCTGGAATAATGAAGTCCACAGGCTCACCAGTCTTTGGGTGAAGAAATATCTCCCCATCTCTGTCCTGAATGGTCTACCCTGAATCCTCACACTGTGACCCTTGGTTCTGGATGCACCTACTATCGGGAACCTGCATCTACCCTGTCTACTCCTGTTAGAATTTTATAAGTCTCTATCAGATCCCCCCCTCATTTGTCTGAAGTCCAGTGGAAACAATCCTAACTGGGTCAAGCTCTCTTCGTACGTCAGTCCCACCATCCCCAGAATCAGCCTGGTAAACCTTCACTGCACTCCCTTGAGAGCAAGAGCATCCTTCCTCAGAAAAGGAGACTGAAGTTGCATACAATATTCTCGGTGTGGCCTCACCAAGGCCCTGTATAACTGCAACAACACATCCCTGCTCCTGTACTGAAAGCCTCTCACAGTGAAGGCCAACATACCATTTGCCTCCTTTGCCACCTGCTGCCCCTGCATACCTGCCTTCAGCAACTGGTAAACAAGGACACCCCGGTCCCACTGCACACACCCCTCTCTCAATTTACAGCCATTCAGGTAGTGATCTGCCTTCTTGTTTTTGCTTCCAAAGTGAATAACCTCACAATTATCCAAATTATACTGCATCTGTTATTGATTTGCCCACACATCTAACCTGTCCAGATCATGCTGTAGGATCTCTGCATCCTTATCACAGTTCACTGTCCCACCCAACTTGATATCATCTGCAAACCTTTAAATTTACATTTTGTTCCCTTACCCAAATTATTAATGCATATTGTGAATAGCTGGAGTTCCAGCACCAATCCCTATGGCACCCCAGTAGTTAGTGCCTGCCATTTTGAGGAATTCCCCCGACAGCTTGTGGACCCATAGCTTTTTCAGTTATTAGGAGCCTAACTTTTCATGAAACACCAGATACTAAAACCTCTCAAAAGCTGATGGATTTAATTAAGGAATATTCGAACGCCTAGCCTCCTCTAATTCTGAGATGCTATCAGATTTACTCAGCAATTCATGAACCAGGGAATCTGCATCAGGTTTTTCAATTAGATTAAGGTGATTGGAAGGGGCATGTAACGTTGGTTTAACCCTTAATAAGATACTGAGAGACCAATCAGTATGTGGGATTAATGAAATAACTATGCAAAAGCACCTACTAGTTGAAGCCCACCTGGACTTCAAACAGGCACCATTGAATAATGCGACTAGTGATGCATATGAATTCCAGGGTATTCTCATGTAAACAGAAACGCTCACTTGTCCAACTGAGCTTGGAGACCACCACTTGAGTGAAGACAGTTGCATAACCTCACTCAGGACATATCCTGAACAGAAGGACTCCAGGACAGCCCTCAGCAAAACTCTCACCAAAAGCAAAGCCAAGCCTCGGTCGAATGGTAGGAATTTTCTTCAGCAAGACATCTTAGTTGCTCTTAATATGTGGATTCAACAGAGTGAAAGAGTCTCACTGGGCCTAATTTGAGTGAGAGAAAATATAGGCAGGTGTACAGAAGAGCGCACACCCTGCAAGTCCACCTATATCTGGTTTCGAATAGTTAAATTATTCAAATCAGAATAGATCAAAATAAACTCTGGTTAAACGGTCACCCAATTCTAATGGAGGTCAAAACTGATGCAGCTGTTTTACTGATTGCAGAACCAGTCTTTCACTCTGGACTCCAACTCTTAAGTTTGTGCAAGACCTTGGCTAGACTGAGAACCTATACCAGGGAGCTTTTACAGATTACGGGTACAACTTCAGCTCCGTCTCTTATGAGAAGCAGTTGGCTCAGTTACCACTGATTGTAGTAAAAGGCTCAGGCCCAAGCTTGATGGGCAGAAATTGGTTGAGAAAAATTCAACTAGGTGAGAAAATGGTGGCCTCAGTGACATCCTAATTAAGTACCACAAAGCTTTTTTTTAGGAAGGACTAGGGACTATCAAAAGAGCCAAGGCCACCTTGCATGTTGACCAGGAAGCAATTCCACAATTTTGCAAGGCCCGCCCAGTGCCCAGTGTCACTTGACAATGGTCAAAAGTAGAGGCAGAAATCAGAAGGCTGGAATGTGAAGGAATCACCAAACCAGTCCCGTTTAAGGAATGAGCAGCTCCAATCGTACCGATTGTGCAGCCCCACGGATTAGTTCACCTTTGTGGGGAACTTAAACAAACCTTGAACCACTTTTCACAGCTGAATAACCATAGAGGATTGATATGCAAAGCTGGTGGGGGAACTGTCCTTCATAAAGCTGGACATGAGCTATGTGTACTTGCAATTGCAGATAGTGAATGCTACAATTAATACGCATAAAGGTTTATACCAATATATGAGACTGACATTTGAGGTATTATCAACCTATACAATTATTCAGTGGGCAATGGAGAACATCTTACAAGGTCCACTCCAAATCATCAATTATTAAGATGATGTGCTAATAATAGGGAAGATTAATAAGAAGCACTTAGAGAACTTGGAAATAGTCCATAGATGTTTCACCCAGCCAGGCATGTGCCTTAGAAGGGAATAATGTATGTTCAAGGCAACCCAAGCGATCTAGCTGGGCTATAAATCAGGTTTCACACAGGAGAAGAGAAGGTGCCCCAGCTCCCACGTCTGTACCAGAGCTTAGATCTTTCCTTAGGCTGCTGAATTATTATGGAAAGTTCATACATAACCTGACCTCCATCCTGGCACCTTTGCACCAACTGTTATAAAAGGGACTCTTAAAAATTAGAAATGGTCACGTAGCCAAGCCACAGCTTTCAGGGAAGTGAAGAAACAGCTATCATTCTCTCAGGCATTGGCATCTTATAATCTGGTATTGATGTGTGATACCTCACCGTATGACATCAGAGGAATTTTAGCTCATAGGTTGTCTAATGGAGAGGAACGCCCAATAGCATATGCATCTAGGAATTTGGCTATTGCAGAATATAAATACACGTAGATAGACTGCAGGCTGCAAACCATGGACGTTGATGCCCAGATTCTGAGCAACAGTCATGATGCCTTCATTCTGTGGGAGCCTGCTGTGCCAGCCGAAATGGCAAGTCAAGGGACGTGGGCACTGGGTGAAGAGAGATATCTCTGAACAACTTGCCAATTAATCGTGATGTGCAATTCACATGCATAAGTGCAGTATGTATGCATACAGTAACAAAATATTACCATACAACATGTAACAGAGCAGAGTATTAGCATGCTGAAATAATGGTTCACTTTCCTGCATCTCTGTGGAGGAGATTGCAGTACTCAGAGTGAGTGTCAGTCTTCCCAACAGTCTGCTGTGTGCTCAACAAGTTTACCATCATGAGATAGAAACCCTCACCACTCAGGGGGGAAAGGTGATCAAGAAGGGATGAGCCAATTTAATAGCCCCTTTCCTGGCTGGGCTGTCTACAATGAACTCATCCACGTACAATAAATGTAGCCGTAATTCCCTATTTAACAACAGTCCCAGACCTTGAGAAAGATTTTCTCGCATTGAATCAGTAAGTGAAGGCGTTCCTGACTTCTGAAAGTCAACCCATTCACTTGGACATTCTGCCTTTCAGAATCAGGCTGGTGTCATGCCCACCACCTCACAATGAAGGCCACAGAACGGAAGTAGATGGATTTTTCTGTGAACATTTCTGTTTACTAGGACATTGACCCAGTTCTGTATACTTTTGTTGAGTTCCCTTGTTCCATGACCTACACTTAGCCATGCTTCCCATGTATTCTCCAGCCCTCTAATCTATCTTCCGTTCACAGGCATCCAGTCCCCACTAAGTGCAGAGCCAATGAGCTATATAATAACACTAGGAGTTTTTGAAATGATATGAAAAAAACAGCCATTCAAAACTGGAAATCATAACTGTCTTTGCAGTTCATAATCTATCAATCAAACGCAGTCATTGAGATACAGCTCTTTAATAAACTCTCATCTCAGCTACATATTTCCCTCTCAAAATCAACAAATGATGATTCAAAAACATTTAATCCAATTAACTTCTTATAGTTCAATCAACCAAAGCACATCGTCCCTTTCACAGTGTTTCAACAACACTGCTGAGCTAAGTTCTTCAATGAGGTTTGGAACTCAGCCATGCATCCATAATAGGATTGCATTGCCGAATTGAATAAACCACAGTGCTCAACACAATGGACCATTTAAAGTTACATGGCATGATATCCAACCATTTGCTCCTTTATTTCAAAGTCTTAAAGAAGTTTTTTTTTCTCTGTGATGTCAGTCTTCTAGCCAATGTTGAAGAAGTGAACTGTAGGACACTCTTCCTGGACTACTTTACAACGATGTTGACTCCAGAACATTCTTCCTAAGCTGCTTCACTGTGATGCTGATTGCAAGATGTTCTGAAGGTGATCAGATTACCCATGATTGCATTGACTATAATATATAGGAGAAGAGGCAGGCCATTCAGCCCATCACATTTCCTCCACCATTCAATAAGGACTTTCCTGACTTTTCTCCATAACTTTTGGTTCTCTCATGGATGAAAGATCTTTTTTCTCTTTGTTTTGAATGTACTTAAAGGTCCAGCCTCCATACAAAAATTGTGCAAATTCACTGTCCTTTGAGAGAGACTGCTTACCTCTGTATTAAATATATGAACCCTTATTCTGAAAATATGCCCTTTTCTGCACCCTCCCACAAGGGGAAAACAGCCTTCTGTATCTACCCTGTCAATACCTCTAGGAATCTTGTGTGGTCAACTTTCATTCTTTTATAGTCTACTCAACCTGTCCTCATAAGATAGTTTTTAATTTCACTGCCCTAATGCCAGTATACCTTTCCTTAGATAAAGGGAGTAAAACTTCACAGCATTCCAGCCATGGTCTGACTAGTGCCTTGTATAGTTTCAGAAAAAAGCTTCTGTATTTTTATACTCCAACTAGAGGACACAGGGCACCACTTTAAGGTGAGAGGGGAAAGATTTAAAAAGGACCTGAGGGGTACCTTTTCCACGCAGAGGGTGGTGCGTATATAGAACAAGATGCCAGAGGAAGTGGTGGGGGTGGGTACAATTACAGAACAATTTTGATTATCTGAACAAGATAGGCGGGGAATATTTGGGTAACTGATTGCTCGGATAACGGATAATGTTTTTATGGGATCTTGAGACCTTCTTCGGATAATCCAAAATTCGAATAATTGATGTTCGGATAACCAAGGTTCTTCTGTATAACACTTAAAAGGCCTCCAGATGGGTATATGACTAGAAAGGGTTTAGAGAGATATGGTCAAATGCTGGCAAATGGAACTAGATCAGATTGGGATGTCTGTTCGGCATAAACGAGTTGGACCGTAGGATCTGTTTTAGTGCTGTATGGCTCTATGAATCCCAATCAAAGAAGTTTAGCATCTGTTCATCCCAATTAAAGCTTGAAAAAGTTTCTGAACTTCAACCACTGAAAACTGCAGTATCCAAATATCTAATTTAAATCATATTGTCAATACTATTCTGTGTAGAAGCGACTTTATTCACTGGATAGAGTGCTCAAAACCATATGAAAACTTTCACAATGCTGTTCTATTTAATGTAAATTACTCTTTCAGGCCAGATCCCAAGAAGTAATTGCTGTATTAAAATACTTCAGATCAGCATAGACTATTACATTATGACATTTGAAGTTAGCAAGATCTTTTAAATCTAACAGTTAAAGGTACTGAAAACAACAAATGCTGGAAATCGCAATGGGTCAGGTAGCATCCACGGAGAGCGAGAGAAAGCTAAAGTTGAGTCTAGAAAGCGCTTCATCAGAGATGTGATGTTTTCAGTACAATTTCCAACATCTGCAGTAATTTTCTTAATAACAATTAAAGGCTCCTGATACTCCAACAAGTAATCTCCAAGGTTCATGAATTGATTTACCTGCCATTGTTTCCACAGCCTTCAGAAATCTATCCATCTCAATTAAAAGAAAATGTGATGGAATGGCTTTCATTCTAATTTAGCTTTGTATTGCTAATTAATTTAGAAATATTACTGTTGATCTCTTGCCTAACTCATTGAATTGGTTTTATTGTCATGTGCACTCAAATGAGTGCAGTGAAAAGCTTGTAATGTTGTTGCTTTGGCACCATCTTATGTACAGGCTACCTGGGTATAGTTACTTAAGTATGTGGCACAGACTTGAAAGAACAATAAATATAAGTAAGTACTCAAATTTTAGTCTTTTCACCAAGTCTGTGCCAGCACGAGCCTTCAGACCGCCTGAGCCAAGTCTCTAGACAACGCTGGGTTTCAAACCTGGAGATCTCGCTTCCAGTCTGCAAAGGCCTCACCTCTCCACGTCAGCCTGTCCTGGGACTCACCACACCCACATCAGCCCATTCTGTGACTCACCTCCAGGACCCAACTCGCCAGCAATGGCCTTCGGTCTGGAGTCACCTCCTCCATTCCCCTCCAGGTAAGTGTGAGTTAGAAGTTTGAGAAAAAAAGAGAATAAAAGAAAAAGAATGAGCAGCGCAGAGGAACTCCAGCTGGTACATCCTACCTTGCTGCCATCTTGAATCACAATGATAGGTCAGCAATAACTCATGTCTCAACATTGTAAGCCCGAAATGCCCTTTTTAATCCAAATTATTGGCCAATAAAAGTCTGTTTCCACCCTGGTTACAATTTTTAGATTGCACGTTCAGGTCAGGGATGGAGGGGAAGCCTGTAGGTTAGGATATCAGGCAAGAAAGAGCGTTATTCATTCGTGGGCCACACATGGTGTGCTTCCCAATCCCCCAGGAGTCCCTGAACTCCCTCACTACTACTCTCTCAAGTGCCCCCCAACTGGAATGACCTATAAGCTGGCCTCCAGCACCTTGTACAACTGTATAGTCCCAGCAGTGAGCACTGCTCCTGAGGCATTGCCAGGACTAGAAAGAGCTGCCAGGCAATCATGTGGCCAGCAGCTCACTGAGATGGGACTTTGTCCCAAGATGGAGGCAAAATGTCTGCCTTCAGCCAATTACCACTCTGTGGAAGGAAATCCCACCATCCATTTGTTCCAGCCACAACGTTTTGGTGGCTGATTGCTAGTTCCTTAAACATTGCCAATCATCAGCCTTATTAATATACTTTACATCATAGTAAGCTTCATATTAATTATCCATAACATTCAATAACATTTCCTGTCCACAATATTCCTATTTATGTATTATGCGGATACACACATGTACGTCAATTTGTATATTTCTTTCTGAGTTTTTTTTTAATGGAATGGAATTTTATTGAATATGTTGAAATGTTTATTTGTTGTACCTTTTGATCTATTGACTGAATCAAACAAAGCCAGCCCCAATCCGTTATCTATGTTATTGATTTTACTTAAGTTTGCCTTTGCTTGAAATGATAATATGCCACTTACAGACTTTATGTTGAATTTAATTATGATTACGTTTTTCGCATTGGATCTTTTACTACTACCATTCACAAGATGCACTGCAGAATTCATCAAAACTCCTTAGAAAGCACCTTCCAAATCCGCAGTCACTTCCATTTAGAAGATCAAAGTCAGCAGGAAATTGGAAACATCATCTCCTGGAAGTTTCCCTCCAAGCCATTCACCATTCTGACCTGGAAGTGTTTCACCTTTCCTTCAGTGGTGTTGGGTCAAAATCTTGGAATTCCCTCTCTTAGAGCATTGTGGGTCTATCTACAGCCCTTGGACCACAGAAGTTTGGCACGACCACCCTCTCAAGAGCAACTAGGGATGGGTAATAAATGCTGCCCTATCCAGCAACACCCACATGAGTAAGTAAAAAAAACTATGAGATTACTAATCAATGCTGCTTTATTGCACAATACTAAAGTAATGTTATTCCTAGTTGGTTCCATAATATATTGTCCCAGGTAATTATCGCCAAAGCATTTTACAAATTCATCTTCTATTTGATCCATGAAGTCTCTTTGAACATTAAGATTTCCCCACAATTATTATGTTGGCATTGTTGTGGGCCCAATTATTTCTTGCTTAATGAAGTACCCATTGGTATACCTACTGTCAGGGACTGAGCTGAATGTTGTTGTTGTTATTTTATCTATTTACACTGACCCACTCTCCCATCTACTCACATCTTCATTGCTTTCTGCACTGCTACGAGAAATGTTCTTGTGGCTTGTGAAATATCAACATTTCATTTCAGCCAAGTTATGCCGGCAAGATAGGCAGATGGAAGCTGATCCCAAGCAGGGCTCAAAACCACAAATGTGATTGTGAAACAATGCAGGCAATAAACCAGTTTGATAACATGTAGCCAGAAATCTGACAAATGAAGAAACAAAAGCACAGCACAATGCAAAATCAGCCTTGATGCTTTAAAGAGTACTAAGGTTTTGCAGTGTTCTTCTACACAAAAGCTCAATTTCAACTCAGACTCCCAGATACTTATAGATTCCTTGAATCGCACAGCACAGAAAGATGTTCACAGGCCTGATTTGGTTCCTTGAAGGATCTATTTCATTAATGCCTCTCCCCTGCTTGTTTCCAATCGCCTTGAATTTCTTTTTTCTCCCTCAAGTATTTATCTAATTTCCTTTTGAATGTTATTATTGAATCTGATTACTGCTCAAACAAATTTCTCCTTAATATTCTTCTAGGTGTTTTTGCCAATAATGTTAAATCTGTTTCTTCTGATTTCAACTCCTACCAATGGAAACAATTTCACCTTACTTATTCTATCAAAACACATCATGGTTTTGAATATATCAATCTTCCATAAGACCATAAGATGTAGGAACTGAAGTAGGCCATTCCATCCATTGAGTCTATTCCATTATTCAATGAGGTCATGGCTAACCTTACTCAAATCTGCTTTCCTATTTTCTCCAAAGCAATTAAGCTTTTTAACCCTTTAACCTTCCCTTTAAACTTCCCTGCTCTGAGGAAAATAATCCAGTCTTTCGATCACTTGCATATATATATATGCCAACTATCTAGCACCTGAGAAGGCTTTGATTTGCATCTCTTCTTCAGGTGATTGTTTGGATTCTCTCAGTAGAGTCACTTTGCAACCAGTTTTTAATCTCATGGATTTGATGACATCACCATGGTCTGCGATCTTATTTGGCATCATGACATTTTATTTGAATATGTATTCCTTTAACATTTTTGTACCATTTTCCCCATCATAGATTGTGATCCTGCCACAGATAACATCAATTCCAAACATAAAGATAATGCAAATATATGAATGCATTAGTTAGGAGCGGGAGTAGGCCATTCAAACCCTTAACCCTGCTGCACAATTTGATAATATGATCTGACTGTGGCCTCTATTTCCTGTCTACTCCCTTGACCTTCATGTCCATTAAGGATCAATTTAACTCAGCCTTAAAAATGTTCAATCACCCAGTTCCACTGTTGTCTGTGGTAGAGAATCCCACACATAATGACTGACTAAAACAGAAAAGAATTCTCTTCACATCTGTCTTAAATGAAAGATCTCTTATTTGATGGAACTGAATTTAACATAGTTAATTTTGGAAATTGCAGTTCAGCATGGAGGTATGTGGTATAACATTGTTAGTTCCCTAAGAGCAATAGAACAATGATGAAGGGAGTCAAGTCACAAAATGGAAAGTAAAAGAAGAAAATAATCAGACACAGAAAGTCTGTTACGAAACATAAAAAGCAAAGTTAATGTTTCAGGGAGGCGTGCTTCAATTCTGTAGACTTGTTGAGCTCAAATATTAGCTTCCTAACTCCACAGGGACTATCTGATCTGTTGTGTTTTGCAGCAATTTTTTCTTTTCACTAAGACAATAGTGGAGATATTTGAGTTCATGACAGAAAAAGGTGTTGGGCTACTTAAGATGACATGATCTATGGGATACTTGTGAATAAGGGCAATGGAGTTGATGTAGACTGAAGTCAAGGAAATAATCTACAAGGATTTAGATGAGCGTTCATGTACAGTTCAGAGACAGATAATAATATCTTTGAAGAGTTAGTTAAAAATCACACAACACCAGATTATAGTCCAACAGGCTTATTTGGAAACACCGCCTTTCATCAGGTGATGGTGATGGTGAAGTTAGGTAGGGATGTGTTCTGTAAGAGAACACACCTTTTTATTTTTGGACTGGTATTGAAAATGAGGAAGATGGACATTGCTTTTGAAATGAAGGAATGTACAAAGCCTTAATGTGCAGCTTGTTAAAACAAATGAAGCTAACTAACTCATACAAGGCAATGTATTTTTTGGGGGACATTGAATCCAGACAAATTGGTACCATTTGTTGTGGGTTCAGAAGAGCTCAGCATAGCAATAGTCCTCTGATGTGTCCAGCTGTACTTTAAGACAAATAAGACCATACGACATAGGAGCAGAAATTAGGCCATTCAGCCCATTGAATCTGTTCCGCCATTCAATCATGGCTGATAGGTTTTGCAACCCAATTTTCCCACTTTCTCCTTGTAACCTTTGATCCCCTTGGCAAACAAGAACTTATCCATCATTGTTTTAAATATACTCAATCCTGTGACAGAAATACAAACAGGCAAGCAGGGAAACCTCCAAGAGATAGCTGCATCAAAATTTCTCTCTCTGTCCCCTTTGTCTGGAAAGACGCTCGCTCCAAATCTCCATCCAAAGAGCAGCAAAACTATATTCAAAAATATTGAAATAAATAATTCTAAAACCAAAGGAAAAGTCTCTGTATCCAACTGAACAAGGAGTGACCTAAAGAACAATCATCACTGTGCAGTTTAAACCACGACATGATCAAAGAACTGGCAAATTAGAAAATAATTGAAATCAAACCTTCAAGCTTTGTGATTTGAGCCCATGATTCAGAACTGTGTTTCCCTGATACTCTTTTCTCCTCTCATAATATTTTTACCTTGTCTTCTTCTTTTTGTCGGCTTGAGGCAATTTGAAAGCAATAGAGCTAAAGTTGTATAGTCATGGATTATCAATTAATTTTTCCTTTCTCCTGTAATTGTTCAGAAAATCAGTTTATCTAAAAACAATTCTTATTAGTGAGGGAAAAAAAAGTGTTCATTTCTTCTAACCTGTATTAAACATAAGGTAAATTGGGCTTTTGGTAGTTTAATTAAATGTACACATTTGTGGTGACTGTGGGAGCAGTGAGGTTCTGTATTAGTGCACTTGCACAATCCAGTCATGATAATGCAAAGACAGTGTAGCAAAGGGAGAAGCAAGAATGAAACATAGAAATGAGAATTATGTTGCAGACGTGATGGCTGCAGTTCTGGATATGATGAAACATACAGTTAAATTAATCTGTCTGAGTGAAGGGGTGGGCGTGAAATTCTTACGCAATGCAATAAGTTTATCAAAATGATGATTGGATGCCTTCCAAACGGTTTCAGTGGTGTTCAATGAACAGAATGCATATTAAAAAGAATCAATTAATGCAGCAGCAACATACGGCCTGAAGATATGGGAGTGAAGTAGGCCATTCAGGCCATCCTATCCATGTGCCAATGAATTTATGATTGATCTGATAACCCTCAACTCCACTTTCTTGCCTTTTTATTATAACTCTTGATTCCCTTACTGATTAAAATTTGTCAACCTCAGCCTTGAATATACATAACAACACTGCCTTGATGGCCCCCCACAATAAAAAATTCCATTGACTCTCGACCCTCTAAGAGAGAAGAAACACCTTTATTCTGAGATTATGCCCTCTGGTCCTAGACTTTCCCACAAAGGGAAACAACCCTCCCATCTCTAACCTGTTAAGTCCCCAAATAATCTTGCATGATTCAAAAGGACATCTCTTAATCTTCTCAACGCCAGTGAATACAGGCCCATCTACTCAATCTATCTTCATAAGACAGTCCTCCATGCCCAGTATCATCCTAGTGAACTTTCTCTGCCCTGTCTCCAATACCAGTATATCTTTCCTTAGAAAAGGGGTCCAAAACTGGCCACAGTATTTCAGCTGTCGTCTAACTAGTGCCTTACACAGTTTTAGCTAAACTTTCCTACTTCTGTGCTACATTCCCTTGAAATAAAGGCCAACATACCGGGTGCTCCGGTTTCCTCCCACAGTCCAAAGATGTGCGGGTCAGGTGAATTGGCCATGCTAAATTGCCCGTAGTGTTAGGTAGGGGTAAATGTGGGGTATGGGTGGGTTGCGCTTCGGCGGGTCGGTGTGGACTTGTTGGGCCGAAGGGCCTGTTTCCACACTGTAAGTCTAATCTAAATGCTGTATTCTCTATTATCTGCTGAATTGGGAGGCTAGGTTTTTGTGATTTGTGGATGAGGATTCCCAAATCCCTCTGCTGTGTGGCTCTCTGCGGTCTTAAATAATCCTATAAAATAATAATATTAAATAATATTCATAGAAACATAGAATATAAGAGGGAGAGTAAATAATTCAGTCCTTCAATTCCTCCTATCCCATACTCCATCATTCAATGTTATCATAGTTGATAATCCAACTCAGCGCCCTGTACTAGCTTTCTCCCCATATGTTTTGATCCCTTTATTCCTAAGGCTCCATCGACCTCTTTCTTGAATGTCTCCAACGTTTTGGCCTCAGCTGCTTCTTGCGACAGAGAATTCCACAACCTCACTATTCTCTGGGTAAAGAAATATCTTCTCATCTTTATCCTAAAAGCCCTACCCCTCACCCTTAGACTGTGACACCCCGGGCATCAGGAACATTCATGTTCCATCAAGCCTGTGCAATCCTGTTAACACTTTCTAGTTTTCTATCAGATCCCTCCCTCCCCTCTATTCTTGTAAACTCTAAATAATGACATTCTAATTCAGCCTCTCCCCACATGTCCCTTTAAGAATTAGTTTCGTAAATCTTTGCTGCACTCCCTCAATAGCCAAAATAACCAACATCAGATAAGGAGACCAAAACTGGACACAATATTCCAGGTGTGGCCCTTACCAATGCCCTGTATAGTGCAGTAAGGCATCCTTGCTCCTGTACTCAGATTCTGTTATGATGAAAGTCAACTGTTTGACTTCTTTACTGCTTGCTGCACCTCTCTCTCTCCCAATGTATTGTCTTTCAGATAATAATCTGCCTGCCTGTTTTCCCTACCAGAGAGGATAACCCCACATTTATCCTCATTGCACTGCATTCATCGTGTTTTTGCCCACTTTCTTAACTTGTTCAAATCATGCTGAACCTTCCCTGGATCCTCCTCACAACTCACCCTCCATCCAGCCTTGTTCATCTGCAAAGTTAGGGAGCTCCCCTCTTCTTCCTGACAAAGTGCATAACCTCACAGATCCCAACAATATATTCCACTTGTATTCATATCGCAAATCTTCATAATAAAGTGTTTCAAGGTGCTTCATATGAGCATTTCAAAATATGATATGCAGTCACATCATGACGTAGGGCCAGCATGGTAACTCAGTGGTTAGCACTGCTGCCTTACAGAGCCAAGGACCCAAGTTCGATTCCAACTTTGGATACCCATCTGTGTGAAGTTTGCACGTTCTCCCCGTGTCTGCATGCGTTTCCTTCTGATGCTCTGGTTTCCTTCCACGATCCAAAGATATACAGGTTAGGTGGATTGGCCATGAAAATGACAGGGTTACAGGGATGGGGTGGGTCTGGATGGGATTCTGTTCAGAGGGTTAGTCTGGGCCAAATGGCCTGTTTCCACACTGTTCTGATTCTATGATTAGATCAGATGCATTACCACTCAGTCAAGGAGCAATCTTTTAAAAAGTGTTTTACAACAGAAAAGGAAGGTCAGGAGACAGACAGGTTTAGTGAGATAATTCCACAGCCTAGGCAGCTGCAAGCATGATAAACAACAGTGCAGTGCTGAGTTTTAAGAATATTCATGAGTCCGGAACTGGATACCTTCGAGGATTATAGGGCTGGAGAAGATTTTAGAGATAGGGAGGGTCAAGGCCATGGAGAAGTTTAAAAACAAAGATGAGAATTTTAAAAGCAGGCGATGGTGTACACCAGGAAGCAAGGGTGTGTCAATGGAATCTGCTTCAAATTCGGTCATGGCAAGCAAAGTTTTGAATTGTACAAATTCATACAGAATAGAAGGCGACAGATCAACCAAGCATGCAGAATAGACACAGCTGACTGCATGAATGAAGATTACAACAGCAGTTGAACTAAGCCAAGGGTGAAGTCACATGAAAATAAAGAAGTGGAAATAGGCAATCTTAGAGACAGCCCAAAGTTTGGTTGAAAGCTTAGCTTGGAGTCAAATATGATACCAAGGTAATGAATAGACAGGTATGCATCAGGCAGATGCCAGGAGTGTGTTGGAATCAGTGGCAAGGGAGCAGAATTTGTCACAGGAATCAAAGGCCTTTCAATTTCCCAATATTGAAGGGAAAGAAGTCTCTGCTTAGCTAGAAAAGAATGCCAGAGCAGCAGTTGAGAGATGTTATGATGAGGTAAAGCTGGGAGGTGTCAACATACATAAATAAACTTTACTAACAGACACAAAATATCAGGGAGGGAGGTTTTGCCTAAACCGAATAACACGCCAGTTAGGACACAGTTAAAGAATTGCACAGTGTTTTGATCTCCACATTACAGGAAGGTTGCAATGATACAGAGGAGATTGACAATGCATCGCCACAAATTGAGAGTTATAGCTCATAGGAAAGATAGGCTACAATAATTTTCTGCCTAGTCTTTTATGAGGAACCTTGGTAAAAGCATTCCTAATATTATTGTAGACCACAACAATTGTACTTCCCTTATGAATGTTCCTCCATTCTGAAACTTATTTACCTTCAAGTTGTATTCTTTTGATAGAACTTCCCTTTTCCCAATTTAAAACATATTCACTTGGTCTACGTCTGTGCATTTCTATGTCAATGCTAAATGTAACGAATAAGATCACTACCACTAAAATGCTCTCCTTCCGGTATGCCTTTTAACCAACCAGTTTCATTCCCTAAAATTAAATCCAGAACAGTCCCTTCTCCAATCGGGTTTGTTGCATATTGGTGAAAAAATACTAAATAGATTTTAAGAGTTTTATACCTATTATAACAATTTGACTGAATTTCCCCCAGTTAATGTTAAGTTAATTGACATTTCGATTGCTGCAATAATCATTGAATTCCTATGATGAAGCTGGCTCTTTTGTCCATCAAGTCCACACTGACTCTCCAAAGAGCAGCCCACCCAGACTCATCCCCTACACTATCCCCATAGCCCTTCATTTACAATGACTAATTCACCTAATCTACACATCCCTGGACACAATGAGCAATTTAGCAAGGCCAATCCACCTAACCTGCACATCTTTGGCCAGTGTACCTGGAGGAACTCCACACAGATACAGGGAGAATGTGTAAACTCCACATTCTTGGGGCTGAAATCTGGCCCTGGCAATTAGCACTCCCTGAGCTAACGATTTAGCACTTCTCAGCAATTTGCCTAAATATTTGCTCTTCTATCTCTCTCTGTAAAATATTCCTTCTCCTTTTATTCCATTGTTTAATCCATTGGCCGAATTTGATATCCCTTCTAGCACATTCACCCTCAAAGCTGTGGTTGTTGCTTTTAATCATTATTAAAGCAGCCCCTTTCCTGGCCCCATCTTTATCACATCTGGAATGTTCCAGCGCAGGAACACACTGACATTTCTTAGAGATGTTAATAAGTATGTACAGCTCCTCTTGTCCTAACTTGCAGCTGTCAACTCTATGTGTCTTTTAGTTGTAATAGATTGATATAATGTAATTGTTGCCCAAACACAGAACCACTAATCTGCAATGAGTAAGATGACCAATCTCTGAAATCATTAAAGTAAACAAACCTGTAAGACTGGCATAACAACTTTTAATTGTTCAAAGTCAAAAGCACTGATCTGGTTACCCAGAAACCAGAACTAAAATATAGTCCATTTTCCATTAGTCATGAAATTCTTGGCTATACTAATATGGAAATATCTTAGATTTGATCCTCAATCTGAACTGGGATTACAGACCATAGCTAAATTCAGTAAGGGTGATATAAATAATCTCAGAGATCCATGCGCTGAGGACAAGCGAAAAAGCCAGCAAGATTTTCCCATTCTGAAATGCTATCCAGTGATCTGACCTAAAAGGATCATTTATGTGGTCAAGGGTATAGGGAGATAGTTTTAATATTAGTGGCAACATGTGACAGACAGATCAAGTGATTCCACATTGATGTCCTGCAGTCCAGCTGTGAATGATATTTGATAATTACATAACCAACAAGAGGCAGAGAGTCCACAAATATCCTTATCTGTAACATTGTGGGAGCTCAGCATATCAGAGCAATAGAGAAGACCTGCATTTGTAACCATCTTCCGCCAGAAGTGCCAGGTACATGATCAATCCCAATCTCCATCTGAGGTCCCAAGTATCATAGATAACTCTTTTCAGTTAAATGAATTCAGTCTATGTGAGAAAATGTAGCCGGAGGCATTAGATTGCACAAAGACTATAGGCCCTGACAACATTCCAAAAATAACACTGAAGATTCATGATTTCGAGATGCTGGTTTTGGACTGGAGTGTACAAAGTTAAAAATCATGGAACACCAGGTTATAGTCCAACAGGTTTATTTGGAAGCACTAGCTTTCGGAGTGACGCTCCTTCATCAGGTGGTTGATGAAGGTTGATGAACTACCTGATGAAGGAGCAGTGCTCCGAAAGCTAGTGCTTCCAAATAAACCTGTTGGACCAAAACCTGGTGTTGTGTGATTTTTAATTGAAGATTCAGATTCCAAAGTTAGCTCCACCTCTTAGCAAGGTACTTTAGTGTCACTCAAAAAAAATCTGGAGAATTGCCCAGATATTTCCTGTACACTAAAAGCAGAATAAATCTAACCTGGCCAATTTTGCCATTGCTCAGGCAATTTCTAATCACTGATAAAATGGCAGATGACAGTGTCATTGACTGTGCAGATGAGTGGTAGTTGATCAACAATAACCCGATCACTGATGCTCAGTCTGGGTTCCTCCAGGGCCATGCAATTCCTGACTTCATTTTGGTGTTGATTCAGATATGGACAGCTGAATTCCAGAAGTGAGGTGAGATCAAGGCAGCATTTGACTGAGGGTGGCATCAGGAAGCCCTAGCAAACCTGGAATCAATTGGAATCAAAGGAACATCTGCTCTAAAACAAAGGAAAATGGTTGTGGTTATTGGAGGTCAATCATCTCAGCTTCAGGACATCTGTGCAGGAGTTCCTCAGGGTAGTGGCCCAGGCCCAGCCATCTTCAGCTGCTTCATCAATGACCTTCCTTCCGTCATAAGGTCAGAGGTAGGGATGTTCATTGATGAGTGCACCATGTTCAGTATCATTTGCAACTCCTCTGACACTGAAGCAGTACATATCAAAACACAGATATATATGGAATCTGGACAGGCTTGGGTGAGTAACATTTATGCCACACAAGGTCCTGGCAATGATTATATTCAACAAATCTAATCTCTACTCCTTGACATCCAATAGCACGACCATCACTATCAACATCCTGGGTATTAATGACAAGAAATTGAACTGGGCTTGCCATATAAATACAATAGCGACAGGAACAGTCATGAGGTTAAGAGTTGCAAGATGATTATCCACTGACTCTCCAAAGTACATCCACTATCTAGAAGACATATAGGCAAGTGTGATCTCTCCACTTGCCTGTATGAGTGCAGGTCTAACAAAATTGAAGAAGCTCAATGCCATCCAGAATAAAATAGCCCCCTAAATTAGCACCCTATCAGTCTGCTTCAATATTTGTTTGCTTCACTGTCAATGTTTAGTGGCTGCAATGAGTACCATCCACAAAATGCTGAAACTCACCAGTGCACCTTCGATAGCACCTTCCAATCATGAGCCCTGAACTATCTACAAGAACAAGGGCAGCAGATACATGGTAACACCATGACGTGCAAGCTCCCCTCCAAGTCATTGTCTATTCTTACTTGTTGTTCCTTTACTGTCACAATCCTGGAATTCCCTTCCTGTCCATTCTGTGGATGTAGTTACACTGTACGTACTGCAGCAAGTGGTTCACATCCACCTTCTCAATAAGGGATAGGTAATCAATGCTGCTCCAACCAGTGACACTTAAATCCCATTAAAGCATAAAATAGGTCAGTATGGGATGTAATTCATGTGAAGTGTTCTCCATGTTGAAAAAGCCCCCTCGTCTTCACTGTGAAAATGAGTTTGGTAAGAAGTGTCAAGGTGAGGCAGGTAAAGGCTCCTGTGGAGCTGAGTCCTAACAAGTAAAGGAACTTTTTTTTCAAAGTCTATATTATATTGATTTGGAGGAGCCAGTGTTGGACAGGGGTGTACAAAGTTAAAAATATCATACAACACCAGGTTATAGTACAGCAGGTTTATTTTGAAACACTAGCTTTCAGAGCGCTGCTCCTTCATCAGGTGGTTGTGATTTTTAACGTTGTACATTATGTTGACACTCAAACCACACTGTGAAAGCATTCTAAGCAATTACTTTTCTTGTTTTGTGCTTTATTTATGTTATGATATGTACTCTGAGGTAAATTAAAATTGTTTAATGCAATAATATGACATAGACAAAAAGCAGAAATGGACCTGGATAATAAAATACTCAATAAACATTTCAATGTCACTGATCCTCATTATGCTTCCTTTTCTCGTGTGACTCTGACTTTTTTGTGCCTACCCACCTCACCCTAGTTCTTTATTTGTGCTGAAGATATATGCTCAGTCCTTTTAATTTTGTAACTAAAATTTGTGATAGGCTTTGAAATGTTAAGACGTTGTGTTCACTGACTGCTGCATAATTCTGAAGATATTTCTCCAGTACTGAGCAGGACTAACTTGCCTGATGGATAATTCTGGAAGCTTCAAGATAAACAAAACAACTTATTTTCTTTTGGCAGTTTAGCCTTGCACCCTTAGATATCGAGCTAGTTTTCAAAACTGGGATGATATGATCTCAGATTGAACTGAATTGCTGAAGACTGATAATACCCTTCAGTGACTGGGAAAGATTCCAGGAGCATCATGTGATGACCCACATGATTCATATAAGCAGCATTGAAAATTTCCATTCACCTACTTGCTTGTGACTTCTCAATACATTACTTGGACTGTTACAAATGAATAGTCTTTTTGGTTGCTTAAAGAAGATGTATGCCACATCAGATTATTTGCTTGACAAAATTGCATCAGTCATAGACTCATAACATTTTACAACACAGTCCTTCAATCCATCGCGTTAACAACACTCAAAAAAATCCATCTAATTATTCAAAATCCATTTCCCAGCACTCAGTCCATAGCTTTGTATGCCTTTCACAGGCATACAAAGGTGAATTGTAAGTGCACACCTAAATACTTCTTAAGTGTTATGAGGTTTTCTACCTCTACCACCCTTCCAGATGAGTTCCAGATTCCCACTATCCTCTGGGTGAAAACAATTTTCTCACGTCTCCTCTAAACCTTCCCTTCACCTTAAATCTATGCTCCCAGTCTTGATCCCTCCATTAATGGGAGAAGTTTCTTCCTATCTACCCTATCTATCCTCCTCATAATTGTATACATTTTAATCATATCTTCTCTCTGTCACCTCTGCTCTAAGGAAAACAACCCACGAGGTGAAAGTGAGGACTGCAGATGCTGGAGATCAGAGTTGAATGTGTGGTGCTGGAAAAGCACAGCAAGTCAGGCAGCATCCGAGGAGCAGGAGAATTGATGTTTTGGACAAAACCTCTTTATCAGGAATACAGTCTGTCCAGTCTCTCTTCATAAGAGAAATTCTTCAGCCCAGCCAACATTCTGATAAATCTGCTCTGCATCTTCTCCAGTGCAATCACATCCCTCCTATAGTACTCGCACTGTGGTCCAACCACCATTTTATTCTCTTTTATTTCTCAGTCCAAGAACATCTTGACTAATGTGTATTCCTGACGCTCCATCGCCAATCTTATCAACCAAGTCATCCATTATAATTTGATTAGGTAGATACACAGAACTATCCCTCAGAGAAGGAAATGAAGACTAAGGGACATGATCCTTGAACTAGAGTTAAGCCAATTAAGAGGAACATCAAGAAGCACTTTTATCACCCCAAGTTTGTCTCCCCAAAATGTTCTCTCCGAAAAGGCTGTGAGGGTTGTATCAGTTGGGGATTTCAAGACTGAGATCAATCAGTTTCTGTTAGACAAGGTTATCAAGAGAAATGGAGGAGGTAAGTAAACAATGTGAAGTACATATCAGTCATGCTTAAAGTAAATTATCAGTTAATGTCCTTTATATATATATATATATATATATGTTCCCATAATGGGGTGCAGCACCCAAAATTTAAATCAGTCTTCCAGGTGAGGGCTAACCAAAACTAAACCCATGCACTAGCATTTAGTTAGTGTGTCAAAATCCCTTCACTTCTCTACAATGATTAATCCCTTACCATAAAAAAAATGCAATTTTCTCTTGCATCTAAGTACTGTTACTGTTCCCAGTTGAGGAACACAGCTAACAAGTTTCCAAACAGGAAAGAAACATGATATGCTTTACAAGGGAGGAAAAAACAACCTGCCACACCTGATTAATGCCACAATCTACCAGACAAACTTACAGAATGAACTATATGAAATGGTCAGCATGGTGCTAGTTATCAACAAACTCAATTTATCACCAGACCTGACACCAATAGCTTACACCATTTGGAAACTTTTATTTTAAGTATGAATAAGGAGCCATGTGCACAATAGTTTTACAGTTAGAGAGTAATATGGCATGGAAACAGACCCTTTGATTCAACTTGTCCATGTCGACCAAGACTAAACTAGTCCCACCTGCTAGTTCCTTTAAACCTTTCCTATTCATGTACATGTCCAAATCTCTTTTAAATGTTGTAATTGTATCTGCATCTACAATTTCGTCTGGCAGTTCATTCCACAAACGCACCACCTTCTGGGTGAAAAAGTTGCCACTAAGGTCCCTTTTAAACCTCTCTTTTTTCACCTTACAATATGCTTCCTAGTCTTGAACTCCCCCAAGCTACAGCCAAGACCTTTGCTCTTCACCTTATTGATGCCTCTCATGATTTTATAAACTACTATTAGATCACCCCCACAAACTCCTATGCTCCAGTGAAAAAGGTCCCTGCCTATCCAGCTTATTCTTATAACTCAAAACCTCTAGTCCTAGTAACAGTCTGATAAATATTTCCTGAACCCACTCTAAATTAATAATATTCCTCCTATCATAGGGCGACAAGACTGTCCACAGTACTTCAAAAGTGGCCTCACTAGCATCCTGTACAACCTCAAAATCACATCCCAGTTGCTAAATAAAAACCAAACACATTACTCAGTGAACCTCTAGTCAGACCACATTGGGAATATTGTGTGCAGTTTTGGACTACGTATCTCAGGAAGAATGTACTGGCCCTGGAGTGGGTTCACAAGAATGAAATGCTTAACGTATGAGAAATGTTTGAGGTCTCTGAGTCTATGCTTGCTGGAGGTTAGAAAGTTGAGGGGGGATCATATTGAAACTTACAGGATATTGAATGGTCAGAGTGGATGTTGGGAAGATGTTTCCATTTTTAGGAGAGGGCACAGCCTTAGAGTAAAGGGAAGACCTTTTAAAGCAGAGATAAGGGTGAACACCTTTAGCCAGAGAGTGGTGAATCTATGTAATTCACTGCCACAGAAGGCTGTGGAGGCCAGGTCATTGAGGGTATTTAAGACCGAGATAGAGAGGTTCTTGATTGTCAAAGTGATCAAGGATTACAGGGAGAAAGCAGATGAATGGGGTTGAGAAAATTATCAGCCATGACTGAATGGCAGAGCAGACTTGATGGGTTGAATGGCCTAATTTCTGCTCCTATGTCTTATGATCTCATAGGCACTTGACACTGTTCGCTGCCTAGAATCATAGAATTTTACAGTAAAGAAGGAGGCCATTTGACCCATCATGTCTGTACTGGTCCCTGAAAGAGCTACCCAGCTAGCCCCATTCTCCAATTCTATCTTTGTAACCTTCTACATTCATCACTTCCAAATAAATATCCAGCTTTCCTTGTAATCTATGGAATCTCCCTCCACCACACTCCCAGGCAGTGCATTACAAATCCAGACAACTCTCGGAATAAAGGATGTTTTTCCTCATTTCATGTCTAACTGACTTACTGACAACCTTGAAATTGTGCCCTCTAGTTACTGACATATCAGCTAGTGGAAATAAAATATCCCTTTTTGCCCTGTCAAAGTCATTTATAATTTTGAACATCTCAGTAAAGCCATCTCTTAATCTTGGCTGTTCTAAGGAGAAGAAGCCCAAATTCTCTTAGCTTTCCCTGTAACTAAAATTCCTCATTCCTGGTGTCATTCTTGTAAATCTCCTTTGCAGTCTCTCTAGGGCTCTAATATCCTTCCTTAAGCAAGGTGCTCAGAACTCAACACAACACTCCAAATGTCGTCTGACCAATGATTTATAGAGGGCTAATGATTTGCTCTATCTTGTTTCTTTATTGGCTGGCATCACTCCAGGTTTATACACTATCGTAATGGCCAGCCATCAAGTATGACAGGATTCTGTGGCAAAAACAGGCCAAGCAGCTCTCCGTATTTAATTAAACACACAATTGGAATGTTAATTTGATCATGGACTGAAGCTAACCACCAGCCAAGTTTTTGTAACATCAACATCCAATTGGCCATTATTTTTGACAGTTACTGCCTTCTCCAAATTGTCCATTTGTAAATAGGCACTTCTTCCAGGCTGTGATTTGTCGAGACTTATTCGGTTTGCAGGTTGTGACTGCTCCGTTTGCAGTTAGATGTCAGTTTGGTTCTTCCTGCTTTTCGTAGCCTAACATTCCTGTTAACTTCAGCAACCCTTAAGCTGCTGAACAGAAATCACCCAGGACTGAATTAACCTTTGCACTAAATAAGAGTCAGTTGGTAATTATTAATCTCAAGCCTAATTCCCAAGTCATTGTCATTGCTCCCCTCAACATTGAATGATCTCCTATCCCTGAGCAATATATGTTCACTAACATTTTTGAAGAAGTAAAAATGAGGATTGCTGAGGGCAGAGTGGTAGGCATGATCTATATGAACTTCAGTAAGGCATTTGACAAGGTTCCCCACAGGAGACTGGTTAGCAAGGTTAGATCTTACGGAATACAGGGAGAACTAGCCATTTGGATACAGAACTGGTTCAAAAGTAGAGGGCAGAGGATGGTGGTGTAGGGTTGTTTTTCAGACTGGAGGCCTGTGACTAGTGGACTGCTGTAAGGATCAGTACTGGGTCCACTACTTTACATCATTTATATAAATGATTTGGATATGAGTATTGGAGGTACAGTTGGTAAGTTTGCAAATGATACCAAAATTAGAAGTGTAGTGGTCAGTGAAGAAGGTTACCTCAGATTACAACAGGATCTTGATCAGATGGACCAATGGGCTGAGAAGTAGCAAATGGAGTTTAATTTAGATAAAAGCGAAGTGCTGCATTTTGGGAAAGTAAATTTTAGCAGGACTTAAACACTTAATGTAAGGCCCTAGGGAGTGTTGCTGAACAGAGTCCAGGGAGTGCACGTTCATAGCTCCTTGAAAGTGGAGTTGCAGGTAGGTAGGATAGTGAAGAAGGCATTTGGTATGCTTTCCTTTATTGGTCAGAGTATTGAGTACAGGAGTTGGGAGGTCATGTTGCGGCTGTACAGGATATTGGTTAGGCCACTTTTGGAATATTGCGTGCAATTCTGGTCTCCTTCCTATCGGGAACATGTTGTGAAACTTGAAAAGGTTCAGAAAAGATTTACAAGGATGTTGCAGGTTTTAGAGGATCTGAGCTATAGGAAGAGGCTGAACAGGCTGGAGCTGTTTTCCCTGGAGCATCGGAGGCTGAGGGGTGACCATATAGAGGCTTATAAAAGGTTAAATAGACAAAGTCTTTTCCCTGCAGTGGGGGAGTCCAGAACTAGAGGGCATAGGTTTAGGGTGAGAGGGGAAAGAGATAAAAGATACCTAAGGGGCAATTTATTCATGCAGAGAGTGGTACGTTTATGGAATGAGCTGTCAGAGGAAGTGGCGGAGGCTAATACAATTACAATATTTAAAAGGCATCTGAATGGGTATATGAATAAGAAGGGTTTAGTGAGATATGGACCAGGTGCTGGCAGGTGGGACTAGATTGGGTTGGGATATCTGGTCAGCATGGAAGGGTTGGAGCGTACGGTCTGTTTCCATGCTGTACATCTCTATGACTTTTTGACTCCATACTGCATTCTCAGCATTAAGCACTTGTTTTCATTGAGTTGTATTGAATACACTACTGCCTGCAGTTTTGCAAATGAAAGGACATGTAAATTCCAAACCCAGATATCCAAACTCCTTTGTTCCTCTGCAGATCTTAATCCTTCACCATTGAGGCTGACTTCCCTGCTATGTCTGGCCTACCAGAAATATTAAGAGGAAAAGGAGCATTGGGTGGTATGTCATTGGGTCTATTGAGACAAGCTAGAAGAAAGTGAGGACTGCAGATGCTGGAGACCAGAGTTGAAAAATGTGGTGCTGGAAAAACACATCCAGCATCCGAGGAGCAGGAGAAAGGGCTTATGCCCGAAACGTCGATTCTCCTGCTCCTCCAATGTTGCCTGGCCTGCTGTGTTTTTCCAGCATCACATTTTTCAACTCTATTGGAGAGGTTCACCACATGCACCAAGTCTGGCAGCTTTTGTTGCATGGCTGGTGTCAGGCAAATGATGGGACTCCTTACACAAGCCTCTGACATTCCTGATGAAGAGCTTCTACTCAAAATGTTGATTCCCCTGCTCCTTGGATGCTGCCTGATTGGCTGTGCTTTTCGAGCACTTTTGGACACTGACCTCCAGAATATGCAGTCTTCACTTTCCCCTCTGCCAAGATCTCATCATTTAACCCTCCCCTCTTCCCTAGCCTTTCAAACATGCTCCTCATCCCCAATCTCCATCCAGGGCATTGCGAGATGGGCTATTGCGAGACCCCAGATCACTTCTGGTGGCATAATTGGTTCTGGAGCTGCTTATCATGTCAACAGCTAGCAACCTGTTGAAATGACAATTCCCCCTGAGATATGAGTGGACGTCTTTTCCTCCTGACTAATGCTACTTCCAGCCTTAAACTGTTGCAGGATAGATTTCAAGATCATAGATGGGTTTATGATTCTTTAGTTGGGAGAATAGTAATGGTTGGGCAAAAGTTAGCCCATTTGGAACTAATAACTTTACAATAACACTTTACATCCAGTGGTGCTTTTAACACAGCTAAATTGTCTTGAGAACTTCACAGGAACAAAATCGCAGAATCACAAAATAATCACAGACTTGATTTGCAGATATCAGTCTTTTGGCCTTTTCTCACCACAGAGATTCAATAAGAAATGAATTGTTAAAGATCATCCCGAAACACTGATGACAATCATGGAAATAAAGTATAATTGAGATTATTCTATTCCTGCAAAACTCCTCCATAAGCCTTTATGCAGCTTGGTTTTTGAGTTCCTGGTTGTTATTTCAGTTACCAGCTACTTATCAGTTTTTCAGATGAGCATGTTGAAGCTGAAAGGAGTTGGATGCAAGTTTTAACACACAAAATAATATCTTCTAAAGTTGTTACATTAAATCATTAATACAGAACACCTGCAGCATTGCAAGGAACTGTGTTCCAAGATTTTCGCCAACGACAGTGAAGCAATAGCGATACACTGCAGTTCCAAGTCTGGATGTCGCGTGGCTTGGAGTGGAATATGCAGGTAAAGGTGTTCCCGTCCATCTGCTGCCCTTGTTCTTTTAAGTGATAAATGTTATGG
Organism: Hemiscyllium ocellatum; assembly: GCF_020745735.1. Lineage (NCBI taxonomy): Eukaryota > Metazoa > Chordata > Chondrichthyes > Orectolobiformes > Hemiscylliidae > Hemiscyllium > Hemiscyllium ocellatum. The sequence continues at coordinate 79,760,323 of NC_083412.1, forward strand.
ATTTGGAAAATGCTGTCAAAGTGTTATTGCTCTTGTACCTTGTGGGTGGCACGGTCTGCTGCCAATGTGCATTTGTGGTGGAGGGAGTGTATATTGCATGGTTTCAGTATTCCATCTCTCACCTAACTTGTGTCTTATTGTGGACAGGTTTTGTGGAGTTAGGACATGAGAAGTTTCAGCCTCTGATCTGCTCTTGTGACCATTGTATTACTATGGCTGGTTCAGTTCAGTTTTTGATTGCTGGTGTGGATGGTGTTCAATTCATCACTGATAATGCTGTTGAATGTCAAAATTATATGATTAGATCCTTTCTTATTGGAGATGGTAACTGTGTGATTCTTCTCCCCAAACTTGAATGTTTCCAGGTCTTGCTCCACATGAGCAATGAGGTTTCAGTCTCTGAGAAGTCTCAAATAGTACTGGAACCACGATCATCAGCAAATAACTTCATTTCTGACATGATATAGGGAAGGTCACTGATGAATTAGTTGAAGATGGTTAGGCTAAGGACAGCATCCCCATGAACTCTAGAAGCAATGTCCAGAGGCAATTCCTTTGTCTGAGGTATGATTTCAACCAGGGAAGGAATTTCCTCTTGATTCCTGTTGACTGTGGTTTTGCTAAAGCTCTATGCTGCTAAATACAGCTAATTATTGTTTTGATGTCAAGTGCAGTCATTCTCACTTCATCTTTGAAGGGCAGCAATCTTGTCCATATTTAACACCCAGTCTGTAACGAAATCAGGAGCTGAGTGGCTCCGGAGGAACCTGAGCCAACATCAATGAGCAGGTTATTGCTGTGGAAATGCCACATGACAGCACTGTCAACAACACCTTCCATTACTCTGATGATCGAGAGCAGAATGATGTGCCAGGAATTGACTGGACTTGATTTGGAGAAAGTGAGGACTGCAGATGCTGGAGATCAGTCGAGAGTGTGGAGCTGGAAAAGCACAGCAGGTCAGGTAATGTCCGAGGAGCAGGTGAATTGACATTTTGGCCAAAAGCCCTTCATCAAGAATGAGGCTTGTCCTGTCTATTGTGAACAGGACATGCTTATGTGATTTGTCACATTGTCAGATAAATGCCATTGCTGTGACACTGGGTAAAGTTACAGGTAATCATGAACTACAGCTGCAATTGTCAAATAAGGGTTTATTCGTTCAAGTGAAATTCCCCACCCAGAGTATATTTTGCACACTTGCCATCCACAGTGCCTTCTCAAAATATTGTTCAACATGGAGAAGTATTGATACATCATCAGCTGAGGGAGGATGGCACCTATTAATCAGCAGAAGGTTTTCCTTCTCATGTTTAAACTGAAGCCATGGGACAATGTGAGGATTCCCAGGGCAACTCCCTCATGAGTGTATACACAGTACAACAACCCCTACTAGGCCTATCATGCCTGAGGGACAGGACATATCTATGGATGGTGACAGTGGTATCTGGACCATTGTGTTTTAGGTTTGATTCTGTGGATATGACTATAACAGGTTGCTGATTGACTAGTCTGTGAGACAGCTCTCCCAATTTTGGTATTAACCCCCCCCCTAGATATTAGGAGGATTTTGCAGGGTCAACAGGGCTGTTTCACTGTTGCTTTTTCTTGTGCTTACGTCGATGCCAGGTGGTCAGTCCAGTTTCATTTCTTTGAGACTCCATAGCGATTGATACAACTGAATGGCTTGCTAGGCCATTTCAGAGGGCAGTTGAGAATCACCCACATTGCTCGGTGTATGGAGTCACACGTAGGCCACACCAGGTGAAAGTGGCAGATTTCCTTCCTGAAGGACATTAGTGAATCAGATGAATTTTTCTGAGAATCAACAATGGTTTCAAGGTAATCAGTAGATTCTTAATTCCAGATTTTTTTTTATTGAATTAAAGTTTCACCATCTGCCGTGGTGGGATTTGAACCAAAGTCCCCAGAAGATTAACTGAGCTTCTGGATTAATAGTCCAGTGATAATACCACTAGGCCATTGCATTCCCATGTCCCCCTCCCTCTGCCTACCCATTTCTAGGACTCTTCCATGCCACACTTAGTCAAATGCTGCCTTAATGTCAAGGACGGTCACTCTTAACTCACTTCAACTCTTTTGTCCAAGTTTGGAACAAGGTTGTAATGAGGTCAGGCATTGAATGGCCCTGGCAGAATACAAACTGAGCATCGATGAGCAGATTATCATTGAGCAAGTATTTGGACACGGTGACTGAGTGGGAAAATGGACAGCAGATGAAGTTTAATGTGGATAAATGTGAGGTTAAGTGATGTTGGTAAGAGCATGCCTGGAGTACCGTGCGCAGTTTTGTTTTCCTTATCTGAGGAAGGAATTCTGGCTTTGGAGGGAGTGTAGCAAAGGTTTTAGGAGACCGATTTCTGGGATGACAGGACTAACCTATAAAGAAAGGCTGGATTGATTTGTAATTTATTCATTGGAGTTTAGAACAATGAGGAGAGATCTCAGAGAATTGTATACAATTCTAACGGGGTCCTTGGACTTCTCCATTGCCACACCACCAAGGACATGCAGGTCTTTAGACTCCTCCATCGCCAGACCATAGCAACACAACGGCTGGAGGAGGAGCGCCTCATCTTCCGCCTAGGAACCCTCCAACCACAAGGGATGAACCTAGATTTCTCCAGTTTCCTCATTTCCCCTCCCCCCACCTTGTCTCAGTCAAATCCCTCGAACTCAGCACCGCCCTCCTAACCTGCAATCTTCTTCCTGACCTCTCCGCCCCTACCCCCACTCCGGCCTATCACCCTCACCTTGACCTCCTTCCACCTATCGCATTTCCAACGTCCCTCCCCCAAGTCCCTCCTCCCTAAATTTTATCTTAGCCTGCTGGACACACTTTCCTCATTCCTGAAGAAGGGCTCATGCCCGAAACATCGATTCTCCTGCTCCTTGGATGCTGCCTGACCTGCTGCGCTTTTCCAGCAACACATTTTCAGCTACAATTCTAACGGGCCTAGCAGGGTAAAAATAGGGAGAATGTACCCAAAGACTGGGAAGTCCAGAATCAGGGGTCACTGTCAAAGGATATGGGATAGACCATAATGACTGAGATGAGGAGGAATTTCTTCAACCAGAGAATGGTGAGCCTGAGGAATTTGGGGATAATACAATGAATATTTTCAAGATGCTAGATATAGTCCTTAGGATATGGTGAGAAAGAGGGAAGGGAGTACAGAGTATAATGATCAGCCATTATCACATTGAATGATAGTATAGGCTTGAAGGTCTGAATGGCCTATTCTTACACCTATTTTCTGTGTTTCTGTATTTTAAATGTTGTTTGATATTAGCATTGATAACTCCTTCCATAAATTCATTGATGAAGTAAGGAATTTAGCTATCCTAATATTAATTACATTAAGTTCAGTGTAAAGAGGATATAATATTCTTAAAATGCATTCAGGGAACTTAGCAGTACATAGCAAGCACAACAACAGTAGGGGCTAATAGTAAACTAGTTAATAAAGCTAGATCATTTGGGCGGCACGGTGGCTCAGTGGTTAGCACTGCTGCCTCACAGTGCCAAGAACCCAGGCTCGATTCCAGCCTCGCGCAACTGTCTGTGTAGAGTTTGCACGTTCTCCCAGTGTCTGCATGGGTTTCCTCCGGGTGGTCTAGTTTCCTCCCATGGTCCAAAGATGTGCAGGTTGGGTGAATTGGCTATGCTAAATTGCCCATAGTGTCCAGGGATTTGTAGGTTGGCTGCATTAGTCAGAGGTAAATGAAGAGTAATAGGATAGGGGGAATGGGTCTGGATTAGGTACGCTTCGGATGGTCAGAGTGGACTTGGGACAAATGGCTTGTTTCCACAATTCTATGATTCTGGGTGGGCTTTCCAATTGGATACAAAATTGGAATAATGGCAGGAGGCAGAGAACAATGGTGGAGGGTTGATTTTCAGACTGGAGGCCTGTGACCGGTGGTGTTCCACAGGGATCAGTGCTGGTTCCTCATTTGTCATTAATATAAATGATTTAGATGAGAATATAGAAGGCATGGTTAGTAAATTTGTGGATGACACCAAGATTGGTGTATAGCCAACACTGAAGACTGTTGGCTAAGATTAAGATCTTGATCAATTGAGTTAATGGGCTGAAAAGTGGCAGATGGTATTTAATTTAGATAAATGCAAGGTACTGACCTTTGAGTATAAGGGTTAGGATGTTATGTTGAGGTTGTACAGAACATTGGTGAAGTCTTTTCAGGAGTACTACATCCAGTTCTGGTCGCCCTGTTATAGGATGGCTATTATTAAAATGGGGAGGGTTCAGAAGAGATTTTCCAGGATGTTGCCAGGAATGGAGGGTTTCAATTATAAAGAGAAGCTGGATAGGTTGGACTTCTTTCACTGGAGCGTAGGAGGTTGAGGGGTGACCTTAAAGAGGCTTATAAAATCATGAGGGGTGTAAATAAAGTGAATGGCAAGTGTCTTTTTCCTAGGGCAGGGGATTTCAAGATTACAGGGCTTATTTTTAAGGAGAGAGGAGAAAGATTTCAAAAAGACATGAGGGGCAATTTTCTTTTTCATGAAGAGTGGTTCGTGTGTGGAATGAACTTCCAGAGGAAGTGGTGGATGTGGTTACAGTTATCATGTTTAAAAGACATTTAGATCAATGTATGAACAGGGAAAGTTTGGAGGGATGTGGGCCAAGCGCAGGCAGGAGGGACTAGTTTAATTAGTGATTATGGTCAGCATGGACTGATTGGACTGAAAGGTCTGCTTCTATGCAATGACTCTATGGGTGTGTTCATCTCTTTTAAGGAAATGAATCTGGGCTGGTGTAAGGCATATTGGTGGGAGAGCATTTTATTAATAATGTCACAATTCAGTATGATTTAAAGTAGTTATAACTGAACCAAGCGCTTCAGTTTAAATTGAGCAAGGCCAATTTTACTGAGCAGAGATGTGATTTGGCAGGAGGAGACTAGAAATAATTACTTGAAAGTAACTCAGTATCTGGGCAATAGGAGACGTTGATGAAAGAGCTGAAGGAAGTTTAGAGCAAATCTATTCCCAGAAAGAAAAAAGATGGCACCTACAGCCCCCTGGAAGTCAAAGAAAAATAATAGAATTCAACACTCAAATATCATACAGGAAAGGTTAAGAAAGTTTTTTTCTGCATCTGAGTACCAAGAATTCAATTGTACAGAAAACCTAACAGAAAAAAGAAAGTGAAGGGGTGAAATTCAAAAGGCAATCTGGAGAATAAAATAACTGAGAATGTAAAAATTTGACAAATGAAATTAAGGAAAATCCCAACAATGTTTTACATTATATAAAATAGAGATTTTTTAAAAAATTAAATAAAAACACAGCATAGCTCTTCATGAATACTTTGCATCTGCTTTTGCCATCCAGGCAGATGAAGACTTTGAAATTAAGGAGGATGTGTGAAAATTTGAGGAGATAATTATAGGAAGAGAGGAATTATTAAGATAATTAGCATTATTCAAAGTAAATATTCACCAGGGACAGTGAAATGCATTGGAGGCCGCTAAGGGAAACATGAGAACACATAGTGGAAGGTCTGACCATCCTGTTGTAATCTTCCCTGGTTCAGATGTGTACTGGATGGATGGAGGTTTGATAAAATTGAGAAAAGGATAAATCCAAAATTTAAAGCCTATCTATCTAACCTTGGTGCTGGTCTGTCTAGTGCAGCTCACAGTTTTAAAAAAAAAATCATTTACACAATGAAAGCATCACTGGCTAGGCCAGGACTTATTGCCCATCCCTAATTGCGCAGACAGCAGTTGAGAATCTCACACATTGCTGTGGGTCTGGGGTCACATGCAGGTCTGACCAAGTAAGGATGGCAGTTTCATTCCCCACGGGACATTAGTGAACCAGGTGGGCTTTCTCAGCAATGGATTAATGCGCATCATTAGACTCTTAATTCCAGAGTTCTATTGAATTCCACCTACCGTGGTGGAATTCAAATCCAGGTCCCCAGAACATTACATGGATCTCTGGCTTAACAGTCCAGAGGTAATAACAGTAGGCCATCACCATTCCATACTGAGTACTATGCCCCACCATGTTTGCAGTATCTATCAATGCTGCAGACACAAATGCAGGGAACATGGTTGAGAAGCTTGCCAATTACAAGAAAATTGGTCATGTGTTTTGTAGTCAGGAAATCTGTGGGAGGATATTAATGGACTGGTCTAGCAGGCAGGAAATAGAAAGTGCAATTTAGTGCAGAGTCAACCATCAAATGATATTAAAATAATGCAACTAATAAGCTTTGCTGAGGCTCCCTTGCTAAGCCAAGAATGAAATTAAGCCACGCTGCGGGGGAAGATCCAGTGTTCGATCCTTGATCTGTGCTGAGTTTGCCAATCTCAGTCAGCAATTCAACAAAGGCAATAAAATTATCTCAGTGATCTGTGTGCCCCATGGGCAAAAGCAAGCCAAAAAAAGGTCAAAGAAGGTAGTGGAAGGAAAGTATTCTGCCTGGAAGTCAGTGGTGAGTGGTGTTCCACAGGGCTCTGTTCTTGGGCCTCTACTCTTTATAATTTTTATTAATGACTTGGATGAGGAAATTGAAGGATGAGTCAGCAAGTTTGCAGACGACACAAAGGTTGGAGGTGTTGTTGACAGTATAGAGGACTGTTATAGGCTGCAGCGTGACATTAACAGGATGCAGAGATGGGCTAGAAGTGGCAGATGGAGTTCAACCTGGATAAATGTGAAGTGATGCATTTGGAGGTCGAACTTGAAAGTTGAGTACAAGAGTAAAGACAGGATTCTTGGCAGTGTGGAGGAACAGCGGGATCTTGGTGTGCAGGTACAAAGATCCCTTAAAATTACCACCCAAGTGGACAGGGTTGTTAAGAAAGCATATGGTGTTTTGGCTTTCATTAACAGGGGGATTGAGTTTAAGAGTCGTGAGATCTTGTTGCAGCTCTATAAAACTTTGGTTAGACAGCACTTGGAATACTGCGTCCAGTTCTGATCGCACTATTATAGGAAAGATGTGGATGCTTTGGAGAGGGTTCAGAGGAAGTTTACCAAGATGCTGCCTGGACTGGAGGGCTTATCTTATGAGGAGAGGTTGACTGAGCTCGGACTTTTTTCATTGGAAAAAAGAAGGAAGAGAGGGGACCTAATTGAGGTGTCCAAGATAATGAGAGACAGAGATAGAGTTGATAGCCAGAGACTTTTTCCCAGGGCAGAAATTGTTAACACGAGGGGTCATAGTTTTAAGCTGTTTGGTGGAAGTTATAGAGGGGGTGTCAGAGGCGGCTTCTTTACACAGAGAGTTGTGAGAGCATGGAATGTGTTGCCAGCAGCAGTTGTGGAAGCGAGGTCATTGGGGATATTTAAGAGACTGCTGGACATGCATATGGTCACAGAAATTTGAGGGTTCTTACATTAGGTTTACCTTACATAAGGATCAATGGTCGGCACAACATCGTGGGCTGAAGGGCCTGTTCTGTGCTGTACTGTTCTATGTTCTATGTTCTATATTCTAAAGCCTTTCGTAGAAGTTGGTATGAGTGGTGGCTGTCAGCTAAGGACAGAGTCATGGAAGGTACTCTTCATCATTGAAAAACACAGACTAAGTGAGGGCCTTAGCTGGCCACTTAAGGGCTGCAGTTGGCATTGGTAAGAAAACCATCAACTCCCTATGTCCCTACCTCCATTACTTTGATGTCAACCCTGCTCTTCATAGGCTTTGCTTGTAAATAATCAATTGGCCTCACAGGTGTTTTTCTGTTCCTCCACAGCTCTATTCACAATGGTGTCTTCATTTTCTGTCTTATAAAAAATAATAAAGATTAAATATAACCATGGATGATTTGAGGAGAAACAAAAAAAAGCTATAAGACAAAAAAGAAAAATAGCAGTATTCCATGTCTTCATTTCCTGTCACACCATAAAAAATATGGAATTAATCAAAGGGGATTTGATATAAATGAGAAAAAAATTTAACCGACCCAGGGGTCCTCTTATAATCTAGTGGTAATGTCCCTACCCCTGGGCCAGGAGGGCTGGGTTCAAGTCTAAAGAGAAAGAAAGATAAAGGCCATTGATGAGATAACTGGGCTGGAATCAGTCAGTGACCTACGTGTAAGGCTACCTCGTCTGGCTAAGTGCTCCCTCTACCACCAAACCCGCCACACAGGAGGGCATTATTCTGCTTATGATCTCTAAGAAAAATGACAATCTTTTCATTGTAATGGATACAAAAAAGACATGGAAATGAATCTCAGCTATAAAATACTATTCACTAGCTCGAGAGCTTTTCAGTGTCATTGATCTTTATCTTTCCTTTGATTTCTTGTCTCAGATTTTGTGTACATAACCCATTCCACCAATATGTACTCTCAACTGTGCTCAAAGTATATGCTTTGTTGACCTTTTTCACAATTAAAGTTAAGTTGTAGCTCTGAAAGGTTGTGTTCACTGACTGGTGTGTAGTTCTGAATGCATTCCTCCAGTGCAGAGCAGAACCAACTGGCATTGATGTGTAAATTCAGAAACAGCAAAAACAATTTAAGTCAATTTATTTTCATCTGACAGTTTAGTCTCACACCCTCAGTTATCAAGCCACTTTCCAAACTGCAAACTACATGTTCTCAGAATAAATGAATTTGCTGAAAGCCGATAATGCCCTTCAAACTATGGGAAAGAATTTAGTAGCATCATGTGATGGCCCACATGATGTATACACCCAGCAGTGGAAATTTCCATTCACCTGTCTGACTGCAGCACTTATTTTCATGATGTGAACCGAGAAACAGCATAACATTTTTGTGGTTAGAAACTGATACTGACTCCGATGGATTGTTTCGCCCCTACGTAGGCTCATGTATTTTGTCTTATAATCTTTTATTGCACCATTTTCTCTCTTCTCTTACTCTGGGCTGTTTGGTGTGTTAAATCTTGACCTCAGTTTCACAACTTGACTTGGGTTTACTCTAATATTGAAGATTGAACAGTAATCTGATTGAGGTGACAATAATTTTGAAAGGATTTGATTAGGGAAATAGATATAAATGTACAGAAGCACGTATCAATAGTGCAAATGTAATTCGCAAATTAGAATTAATCCACTTAGGAGCGGCATTAAGGAGAATTCTTTTCACCCCAATGTTAGTAGAATTATGAATTTTCTTCCCAAAAGGGATGTGCCAAAAGTGAGAGGCAGGGGCTGGGGTGGATTCAAGGCTGAGATTGGTAAGGCTTTTAATAGGTAAGGTTATTAAGAGATATGGAAGAGACAGGTAAATGAAGTGAAGGTGCAAATCAGTAATGATATAATGAATGGCATTACAAACTCAGAGTTTGTAAACTATTCCTATAATGAGGTGTGCCACACAACACTAAATTCAGCGACATCAACTGAGTACAATCATGGTTCTACATTCCAGATCCATTGAGTTAACCTTTATCCTTTTCGATCCTTTTCGATTTTTGAACAGAGCGGCAAGGAGAGAGGGCAGAGAGTCGTGAGGGCTGCCGGGTAGGTCAATTTTTTCCCCCACTAATAAAGGGACTTACCTTGGGAATCAGGTCTCCATTTTGAACAGAGCAATGAGGAGAGAGGGCAGAGAGAAGCGAGGGCTGCCAGGAATGTTTTATGTGGGTGAGATCTAAACCTGAGACCCTACACCATAGGGCATCCCTCTCACCTACCTCCTGTAACGTTACTAAGAGCCTGTAAACTCGGTAAGTTTTCAGGTTTTCTCTTTCCTTTTTCTTTTCTTCTCTTCCTTGTTTAGTCCTGTGTGGGCTTTCTTCAAAGACCGCAGATTCCCCCCAGACGTGATTGACGATGCCCTCCACTGCACCTCCTCCACTTCCCGCTCCTCCGCCCTTGAGCCCCGCCCCTCCAACCGCCACCAGGACAGAACCCCACTGATTCTCACCTACCACCCCACCAACCTCTGTATACAGCATATCATCCGCCGTCATTTCCGCCACCTCCAAACAGACCCCACCACCAGGGATATATTTCCCTCCCCTCCCCTATCAGCGTTCCGCAAAGACCACTCCCTTCGTGACTCCCTCGTCAGGTCCACACCCCCCACCAACCCAACCTCCACTCCCAGCACCTTCCCCTGCAACCGCAGGAAATACAAAACTTGCGCCCACACCTCCTCCCTTACCTCTCTCCAAGGCCCCAAGGGATCCTTCCATATCCGCCACAAATTCACCTGCACCTCCACACACATCATCTATTGCATCCGCTGCACCCGATGTGGCCTCCTCTATATTGGAGAGACAGACCGCCTACTTGCGGAATGCTTCAGGGAACACCTCTGGGACGCCCGGACCAACCAACCCAACCACCCCGTGGCTCAACACTTTAACTCTCCCTCGCTGCAAATGTGTTGCTGGTCAAAGCACAGCAGGCCAGGCAGCATCTCAGGAATAGAGAATTCGACGTTTCGAGCATAAGCCCTTCATCAGGAATAATCTATTCCTGATGAAGGGCTTATGCTCGAAACGTCGAATTCTCTATTCCTGAGATGCTGCCTGGCCTGCTGTGCTTTGACCAGCAACACATTTGCAGCTGTGATCTCCAGCATCTGCAGACCTAATTTTTTACTTTAACTCTCCCTCCCACTCCGCTAAGGACATGCAGGTCCTTGGACTCCTCCATCGCCAGAACATAACAACACGACGGTTGGAGGAAGAGCGCCTCACCTTCCGCCTGGGAACTCTCCAACCACAAGGGATGAACTCAGATTTCTCCAGTTTCCTCATTTCCCCTCCCCCCACCTTGTCTCAGTCGATTCCCTCAAACTCTGCACCGCCCTCCTAACCTGCAATTTTCTTCCTGACCTCTCCGCCCCCACCCCACTCCGGCCTATCACCCTCACCTTGACCTCCTTCCACCTATCACATCTCCATCGCCCCTCCCCCAAGCATTATGTCCTTTCATTGCTGATGCTGAGTAAATGTATACCATCTGCAAAATGCATTGTAGAAATTCACCAAGACTCCTTAAGCAGTGTCTTCAAACCTATGCACTCTAGAATCTAAAGGACAATGACAATAGGTACATGGTCCCTAAGGACTGCCTACATCAAATGAACGGCAGCTATTCAAGATGGCTGCTCACCACTACCTTTCCAAGGGCAATAAATAGTGGCCCAGCCAGCAAAGCCCACATCCCATGAATGAATTAAAAGAAATCTTCACTTTGTTTCCCCACTGTTAGTCAATGTTGTAACAATGCTGCACACTACTTGGATGCAAGAGAAGTTGCAATAATTTCTTAATGGTGAAGAATTAATAACTGTAGAGGAGCAAATGATTTAGATATCCAGATGCACAAACACCTAAATGCCACTGCGTGGGCTCAAGAAATTATAGAACATAGAAAAGTACAGCATAGAACAGGCCCTTTGGCCCACGATATTGTGCCATGTATTATTCCTAATCTAAAACAAAATAACCCACCTCTCAAGTCACTGCTGTCCATGTGCACGTCTAGCAGTCACTTAAATGTCCTTAATGACTCTGCTTCCACCACCACCGCTGGCAACGCATTCCATGCTCTCACAAGTCTCTGCATAAAGAACCTACCTGACATCTCCTCTATACCTTCCTCCTAACACCTTAAAACTATAACCCCTCATGCCAGTCAATCCTGCCCTGGGGAAAAGTATCCGGTTATCGACGCTACCCATGCCTCTCATTACCTTGTACACCTCAATCAGGTCACCTCTCCTCCTCCTTCTCTCCAGAAAGAAAAGTCTAAGCTTAGTCAACCTCTCTTCATAAGACAAGTCCTCCATCCAGGCAGCATCCTGGTAAACCTTCTTTGCACCCTCTCCAAAGCCTCCGCATCTTTCCTATAATAGGGCAACCAGAACTGGACACAATATTCCAAGTGTGGTCTCACCAGGGACTTGTAGAGCTGCAGCAAAACTCCACAGCTCTTAAACTCAATCCGCCTGTTAATGAAAGCCAAAAGACCAAATGCTTTCTTAACAACCCTGTACACTTGGGTGGCAACTTTGAAGGATCTATGCACTTGAACACCAAGATCCCGCTGCTCCTCCACACTGCCAAGAATCCTGTCTTTAATCCTATATTCAGCATTCAAGTTCGACCTTCCAAAATGCATCACTTCGCATTTATCCAGGTTGAACTACATCTGGCATTTCTCCGTCCAGCTCAGCACCCTGTCTCTGTCACGCTGCAGCCTACAATAGACCTTGAAAACCACAAAGAGCAGAGGCCCAAGAACAGAGGCCTGCAGGATACCACTCACCACTGACCTCCAGGCAGAATACTTTCCGTCTACAATCACTCTCTGTCTTCTGTCAACCAACCAATTCTGAATCCAGACAGCCAAATCTCCCTGTATCCCATACCTCCTGACTTTATGAATGAGCCTGCCTTATCAAATGCCTTGCTGAAGTCCATATACACCACATCCACTGCTCGACCTTCATCGAACTGTCTTGTCACCTCCTTAAAGAACTCAATAAGTTTTGTGAGGCATGACCTACCGCTCACAAAGCCACACTTCCTTTAATCACGCCATGGTTTTCTAAATAGTCATAAATGCTATCCCCCAAAATTCTTTCCAAAGCTATGCTGACCACAAATGTAAGACTGACTGGTCTGTAGTTGCTAGGGATTTTCCTATTACCCTTCTTGAAAAGAGGACAAACATTCACCTCCTTCCAATCTCCTGGTACAACTTCCGTGGAGAGTGAGGAAGCAAAGATCTTCGCTAGCGGCTTAGCAACCTCCTTTCTTGCTTCCCAGAGCAACCTAGGATAATCCTGGTCTGGCCCTGGGGACTTATCAATCTTAATGTTTGCCAAAATTTCCAGCACATCGACTTCATCGATCTTGATCTGTTCAAGCCTGTATCCCAGCTCCTCAAAGTTCTTATTCACTATCTGCCAGCCTATGAGTTCTTCAATCTCCCTACTGCTACGGGGGTGGGGTGGGGGGGTCGATAGAAATCCCCAAATGAGGTGGCTGCTCCCTTGCTGTTCCAAACTTCTACCCATACTGACTCAGTAGACAAACCTTCCTCGACAACCTTCATTTATGTAGCTGTGATGCACTCTCTGATGAGCAATGCTACACCCATTCTTCTTTTTCCACCCTTCCTGTTCTTTTTAAACATTCTAAACCCTGGAACATCTAGCAACCATTCCTGCCCCTGTGAAACCCACATCTCTGTTATGGCCACAACATCATAGTCCCAAGTACTGATCTATGCTCTAAGTTTGTCCCTCTTATTTCTGACACTCCTTGCATTAAAGCAGACACACTTTAACTGATCGCTTTGTTTCATCACATGAAAAACCTTTCCAATAGGTTCACTACATCCTGTCACTGCCTTGTCTATAACTACCCCTGCTCTCAGCTGTGTAGCTCCGATTCCCACTGCCCCAACAAACTAGTTTAAACTTTCCTGAACCACATGAGCAAATCTCCTACCAAGGACATTTGTGCCCCTCTAGTTCAGGTGCAACCATCCTTCATGTACAGGTCCCACCTTCCTCAGACGGTATGCCAATGGTCTAGGTATCTGAAGCCCTCCCTCCTTAATGAAAACCAAAGCAAAAAACTCATTTTGGGCTTCCTTTATCTGCTCCGACTCCACGCACAAGTTCCCTCCGCCATCCCTGATCGGCCCTACCTTCTCCCTGATCATTCTCTTATTCCTCACGTATGAGTAAAATGCCTTTGGGTTCTCCCTAATCCTTCCCACCAAGTCTTTTTTGTGCACCCTCCTGGCTCTCCTCAGTCCATTTCTGAGCTCCTTTCTAGTAAGCCTGTACCCACCAATGCAGTGCGAGAACCTTGCTTCCTCCACCTTACATAAGCTGCCTTCTTCCTTTTGATGAGAAGCTCCTCCGTTCTTGTCATCCAAGGTTCCTTAATCTTCCACCTTCTTGCCTGTCTCAGAGGAACAAATTTGTCCATCACTCACAACAACTGCCCCTTTAACAGTCTCCATATGTCTCTTGTGCCCTTTCTGTGGAACAACTGCTCAAAATCTGTACTTCCCAAATCCTATCTGATAGCGTCATAATTTCCTTTTCTCCATTTAAATATCTTCCCATGGTAAGTGCTCCTTTCCCTCTCCACGGTTATGGTAAATGTGAGGCAGTTATGGTCAGCGTCACCAAAGTGTTCTTCCACCGCGAGGTCTGACACCAGTCCTGGCTCAATGCCGAGCACCAAATCCAAAATGGCCTCTCCCTTCATCGGCCTGTCTACATACTGAGTCCACTCGGCCATTCAATCATGGATGATGGGCATTTCAAGGTGACTTACCTGCACTCTCCCCGTATCCCTTAATTCCTTGTCAGATTAAAAATTTATCAATCTCTGCCTTGAAGTCATTTAACATCTCAGCCTCCACTGCACTCCGTGGCAATGAACTCCACAGGCCCACCACTCTCTGGCTGAAGAAATGTCTCCTTATTTCCGTTCTAAATTGACCCCCTCTAATTTTAAGACTGTGCCCATGGGTTCCAATATCCCCACCTGATAGAAACAATTTCCCAGCATCACCCTTTCTAAGCCATACATTATCTTGTAAGTTTCTATTAGATCTCCTCTCAACCTTCTGAACTCGAATGAATACAATCCCAGGATCCTCAGCTATTCATCATATGTTAGGTACCATTCCAAGGACCATCCATGTGAATCTCCACTGGACATGCTCCAATGCCAGTATGTCCTTCCAAAACTGGACACAGTATTCTAAATGGGCATATCCAGAGCTTTATAATGTTTCAGTAGCACATCGCTGCTTTTACATTCCAAATCTCTTGAGATAAATGACAACATTTCATTCACTTTCTTAACCATAGATTCAACCTGCATGTTTACCTTTAGAGAATCCTGGACTAGCACTCCCAGATCCCTTTGTACTTTGGCTTTATGAATTTTCTCTCCATTTAGAAAATAGTCCATGCCTGTATTCTTTTTTCCAAATTGCAAGACCTCGCATTTGCTCACACTGAATTTCATCAGCCATTTCTTTGTCCACTCTCCTAAACTTTTTAAATATTTCTGCAGCCTCCCCACCTCCTCAGAATTACCTGCCTGTCCACCTAACTTCGTATCATCAGCAAACTTCGCCAGAATTGCCCCAGTCCCTTCATCCAGATCATTAATATATAAACTATTGCACCCCAACACTGAACCCTGCGGGACACCACTTGTCACTAGCTGCCATTCTGAAAAAGAACCTTTTATCCCAACTCTTTGCCATCTGTCAGACAACCAATCCTCATTTCATGTCGGTAGCTCACTTCGAACATCTTGGCCCTCACCTTACTCAGCAGCCTCCTGTGAAGCACCTTATCAAAGGTCTTTTGGAAGTCTAGGTAGATAACATACTTGACGCTGCCCCTTGACTCTCCTTAATTGTTGGGATATTACTCATGCCTTCCACTGTGAAGACTGACACAAAGTATTTATTAAGTTCTTCAGCTGTTTCCTTATCTCCCATCATTAGGCTTCCTACATCATTTTGGAGCAGCCCAATTTCTACTTTTGCCTCTCATTCGTTTCTTAAGTGTTAAAAGAAACTGTTACTGTCACTTCTAATATTACTGGCTAGCTTACCTTCATATTTGATCCTCTCCTTCCTTATTTCTCTCTTTGTTATCTTCTGTTTGTTTTTGTAGTCTTCACAATCTTCTGATTTCCCAGTGCTCTTGGCCACTTTCTCGGCTGTCTCTTTTTCTATGATACATTTCATACGTTCCTTTGTTAGCCATAGCTGTCTAATCCCCTCCTGAATAATCTTTCTTTTCTTTGGGATGAACCTCTGTACTTTGTCCTCAATTACACCCAGAAACTTCTGCCATTGTCTTCTCCAATAGGCTCTGCTTCCAGTCAATTTCTGTCAGTTCCTCTCTCATGCCCCTGTAATTACCTTTATTTAACTGTAATACCATTACATCTGACTTTGCCTTCTCTCTTTTAAACTGCAGACTGAACTCTACATATTATGATCATGTCCTCCTAAGTGTTCCCTTACTTTAAGATCTTTTATAAAGTCTGGCTCATTTCATAGCACTAAGTCCAGAATAGCCTGCTCTCTTGTGGGCTCCATGACAAGCTGTTCCAAAAAGCCATCCTGCAAGCATTCCATGAATTCCCTTTCTTTGGATCCACCGGTAACATGATTCTCCCAGTCCACCTGCATATTGAAGTCTGCCATGATCACCATGACCTTGCCTTTTTGACATGCCCTATCTATTTCCTGGTACACCTTGCACCCCTGGGAGGTCTGCACATAACTCCATTATGGCTTTTTTGCCTTTGTGGTTTCTCAACTCCACCCACACAGACTCCACGTCATTTAAACCTACATCTTTCAGTAATAGTTATCAGGGAAATTTCAGATTTTATTGAATTCAAATTTAACTATCTGCTATGGTAGATTTCAAACTCAGGTTCCCAGGAAGTTACTTGGGCCTCTGAATTCCTAGTCTTGTGACGATACCACTATGCTATCATCTTCCCTTCCTTCACTTCTTTATAGACATGAGGAAAAGAATCAAAGACAAAGTAGGAGAACATTATTGCAGATGTTGGAATCTATACTGAAACCACAATGGGTCAGACAGTACCCATGGAGAGAGAGCAAGTTAACCAGTCTTCACAACTGCACTGAACTATTCATCATAATTGCTACTTCTGACCCTCCACATATCCTAGAATTTATCCGAAGCACTAACACTAGCACTTACTTACCTTCTAATCCCTACAACTTCTTGCTGAGTTCCTATGGCATACAACCCCTGCATCTGTCCTTGACTTTTCACTGAGTCCCTCCAACCATACAGACTCAACATTGTTTCAGTTGCCTTTTCATCACACCTTTTAATGTGTGATATGTTTTATTTATTGCACCCATTTTCTCTGGCGCTGCAATTTAACTTGGACAAGTATGGGGATATTTGTGGAGGAAGGGGAAAAGTGTTCCTCTGATATTTAAAAAAATAGGAGCAATGTAAGACAGAAAGGACGTGACTGAAAAGAAAACCTGGGAGCTGAGATCCAGAAGCAATAAACAAGATATTAACGAGAGACTGCAAGTAGCAATGGGACACTTGAAACAGTGCATTCCAAACTATAATGTCAGTTGGCATGGGGGTGAACTAATAAAGCGTAGAAAGGGAAGTGCAAGAATCATGTCTGTACAATTAATATCATATCACAAATACACCATCCTTTCACACATAGAAATACAACACTGTAGATGCTGGAAATTTTAATTAGACACTAAAAATCTTGGAAGTGTTCAGAAGATCAGGCAACATCTGTATAGAGAGAATCAGTTAGCATTATCCCTTAACAATGCGTGTGAACTCTAACATGTATAAAAGATACCTCAAATTGTCTCAATAATGTAGGTTACATTCAGAACGCAAGAATATGGAAAAAGCTATCAAGCTGACCCTTTATGTCTGTCAACCTACAATTCACCCTTTTCATCTATATATTTTGTGGGAGAGTTTTTCAAGTTCCGAACACCTTCAACCAACTCCACCAACTTTTGTAGTTAATAAAGAGAATGCATAAGGGCCAATGGTGGACAGAAATATTTAAGAGTGACTTTAAGTCAGTGTCTAGAAAGTGGAGTCTCAGGTAGATAGGATAGTGAAGCAGGCGGTTGGTCAACTAGCCTTTATTTCTCAGTGCATTGAGTTGGGAGGTTTTTTGAGTATTGAGTGAAATTCTGGTCTGCCTCCTATAGGAAGAATGTTATAAAACTTGAAAGGGTTCAGAAAAGATTTATGAGGATCTTGCCAGAGTTGACGGGTTTGAGCTAAAGGGAGAGGCTGAATTGACTGGGGCTATATTCCCTGGAGCATCAAAAGGCTGAGGGGTGACCTTATAGAGATTCATAAAATCATTAGGAGCATGGATTGGGTGAAGAGCCAAGATCTTTTCCCCAAGGTGGGGGAATCCAAAACTAGACATCATAGGTTTAAGGTGAGGTTGGAAAGATATAAAAGAGACCTAAGAGGCAACTGGTACTGCTTGTATGCAATGAGCTGCCAGAGGCAGTGGTAGAGGCTGGTACGATTTCAACAATTAAAAAGCATCTGGATGGGCATATAAAAGTGAAGGTTTAGAGGAATATGGGCCAAATGCTGGCAAATGGGATTGGTTTTCTATAAGATATCTGGTCGGCTTGGATGAATTGCACAGACAATTCTGTTTCCCTGCTGTATATCTCAATGACTCTATGACTCTAATAACAAAAAGGAGCAAAGCAAGACCTAACCTGATTCTTATACCTCTGTTTACAAATTGCAAATGAGAAAGTTCATATGCATCTGGCAGTATGGTACCACTCATTAGTGAAGCCACTCTCTGTTTTCTATTAAAGCTGCAAGTAATCAATCATTTGTTGGTATGTATCTTGCAAAGTACTTTGATGGGAATCCAATCATTGTTCTTGCAAAACATAAAAATAAGTCCAAACTGCCCATATTCACCCTACCCTGGTTAGCTTCAATTGCAAAGCTTGGGTTCAGATCACAGCCATCCTGGGGAAAAGAGGAGTTATAACAATAGGGACCTTTGTACAGTGCTGTTCAAATCTGTACAACAGATGACATTTTATTCACTTACGAGATTTTTGATAGTTCTTGACTAACTAGCTCTCTTTCATTGAAGATTTTCTTATGAAAACAGAGCTTGTTACAACTGCCATGGGCTCATGATCTAACCACATCAGTTAATTACAGTTTGTTCCTTTATTGATTAGTAAGAAGCCAAAAAGTATTTTCTTTTGTATAAAAGCCAATTGCAGCCAATCTTGTTTGCTTCACACAGAAAAATAATGCTGTGACTAAAATCTAATCTTAAATCTCTATTGTTATTTAAGTCCGTCAATGAAACACTGCATTAATTTTAACTTTAATAAGCCAAGTACGCTCCACCAATCATCCCTGCAGCTTTCATTATTAAAACTGAGAAAATAACTAACCACCAACTCTTTCTAAATGCAATTCCCTGGAACTAGCCATTGGAATACATATAAGATTGCATGCTCACCCAAAAACAAATAAAGTTGGGATGATAGAAAGAAAGCACCAGGAGGACTCATAAACTCTGGTGAAACAGATAGAGAAATATGGTAAAGGCAGATAAAATAAGAATGGTACAGCAGACAGAAATATACGAGAAATCAAATGGAATAAACATTGGAATTGCAGATAGAATAATATCAAGAATGTGGTGCTGGAAAAGCAAAGCATGTCAGGCAGCATTCGAGGAGCAGGAGAATCAACATTTCGAGCATTAGCTCTTCATCAGGAATAAGGCTGGTGGGCCATGGGGGCTGAGAGATAAATGATCTGCTGTGCTTTTCTAGCACCACACTGTCGACTCTGAACTCCAGCATCTGCAGTCCTCACTTTCTCCTAGACAGAATTATATGTATAACACAGTCAGAAGTTTAGATAAAGTCATTTTAGTCAAAACCATCAAATTTCCATTTCACTTCAATTCTAAAGTAGAGCCATACTGGACTTGAAGCATAATTTCTGTTTCTCTCTCCTCAGATCAGCCAGACCTGTTGAGTTTCTCCAGCACCTTCCTTTTTTATTTTAATGGAATCTGTGCAAATCCAATAGTCACTCCAGTTAATAATATGTGTCTCTGTCTAAACTGAATTACAGAACTGCTACAGTGCAGAAGGGGGTAATTTGGCCCATTGTGTCTGTACTAGCTCTCTAAATGACCAAAAACAGAAATTTCTGGAGAAACTCAGCAGGTCTAACAGCATCTGTGGAGAGAAAATAGAGTTAATGTTTTGAGTCCAGTGACCCTTCTCCAGAATCGTTGATCTAACCTTCTGAAGAACAGTCACTGGGCGCAGATGCTGCTAAACCTGTTGACTTTCTCAAGCAATTTCTGTTTTTGTTTCAGATTTCCAGCATCCTCAGTTTTTTGTTTGCTTATTTTAGTTGCTTAATGAGCATCTCACTTAATGTAATTCTCCTGCCTTCTCCCTCTAACTCTGCAAATTGTTCCTTCTCAAATAACTATCTAGTTCACTTTTGAATACCACAATTCATCCTGCCCCTACCACACAGTCTAGCAGTGTATTCCAGTGTACTATCATGAAAAAGCTGTCTCTCATTCCAGTTTGCCTTATTTTCTCATTACATTAAATGTGTGCCCATTTGTTTTTGATCCTTTCACAAGTGGAAACATATTTCCCTACTTATTCTGACCAGAGTCCATCATGATTTTGAATCCTTCTATCTGATTTCCTCTCAGACTTCTCTTTTCCATGGCAAACAATCCCAAATCTTGTTGACCATTATAACTAAAATTTCTCATCCCAGAACTATTTTTGTAAATCTGTTCTGCACTCGCTGTAACCTTCTCCAAAGTGTGGCAGTTAGTACTGGATGCAGTACTCCAGCTGAGGCCAAACTAATGTCTTGTACAAGTTCATATATTCTAATGCCCTATTAATAAAACCTTGGATACTGCATGCTTTATTAACTGCTCTCTCAACCTGTTCTGCCTCCTTCAAAGACCTATGAATATATAGAATCAGAACTCTTTGCTTCTGTGCTCTGTTTAGAATAGTACCCTTTGTTTTATACTGTCTCTCCATTTATTTCCTATCAAAATATGTCACCTTACAGATCTTAGTATTAAACTTCATTGACCATCTATCCAACCACTCCAACAACTTATCTATATCTTTTCAAAGTTCTACATTGTACTCCTGAAAGTTTACAATGCTTCAAGTTTCATATCATCCACAAATTTTGAAATCATGCCCTGTACCCTAAGATCTCAATCATTAATATACATTAGCAAAAGTAAGGGTTTGAACAGTGATCCCTGACGAACTCCACTACAGACCTTCTCTCAGCCTGAAAAATGTCCATTAACCACTACACTTAGTTTCTTGTAGCTCAGTCATGAATAGTGCTACAGTCCTGGTTATTTGACAATTTGTAACTTTGCTCATAGGTCTGTTGTTTGGCACTACATCAAATGTCTTCCAGAAGTCTAACCATATATCAATTGGCCTCACCAGTCCTCTCTGCTAACTCTTCAAAATCTTCTATAAATGAATTGAACATTGAACATGCTGGCTCACCTCAGTTAACCTGCATTGGTCCATCTGACTATTAATTTTGTCACAGATTATTACTTCATAATGTATTCCATCACTGGGTTTGGTGTCACTGGACTACAATTGTTTGGCTTATCTTTACAACTTTTACAGAACAAGAGCGTAATGTTTGCAATTCTCCAGTTCTCCAGGACCTCTAACAGGTTTAGGGAAGACTGAAAGTTTATTCCTAGTGCATCTACAATTTCCACTCCCATTTCCCTTAGAATCCTTGGATTCTATGATCCCGGTGTGCTTTCACCTTTAGGTATATACAGCTTACCAATCCCTCCTCTTTATCTCTTAAACCCCAGAACAATCTAGAGCCAGATATGCTTGAACTCATCAAAGTGATCATTACTGCAGAAGTGCGTACTGCAGATGCCGGGGTGGAGAGATAAATTGGAGCAGGGTGGGGCTGGGGAGAAGATAGCTGAGAATGTGATAGGTGGATGGAAATGGGGGCAATGGTGATAGGTAAGAGAAGAGGGTGGTGCGGATAGGTGGGAAGGAAGATGCACAAATGGGACAGGTCATGACAATGGTGCTGAGCTGGAAGGTTGGAACTGGGGAAAGGTGAGGGGATGGGAAATGGGGAAACTGGTGAAGTCCACATTGATGCTCTGGGGTTGAAGTGTCCCAAGGCGGAAGATGAGGCGTTCTTCTTCCAGGCGTCGGGTGGTGAGGGGGTGGCAATGGAGGAGGCCCAGGACCTGCATGTCCTCAGCCTCATAATGTTCATTACTAATAGCTCAAGCCCTCTCTGAACCTCACAAATGTGACACACAGGGAAACCATCAGGTGGGAAATGCCAAGAGTGGACAGGAATGCCATCAATCTGGGTAAAATTTGCGAAAATAGCAGTTGGGATTAAAGAAGAAACTATTATCTTTCTGTCTGATTGCAAGTCTCGTGAATCCTGTCCTGGGTAGAAGCAGAGAATGAATTACCAAAGTGGCTGTCATGTTTCTAACTTTGCTCACTTCTGATCAAATAATCTGTCAACTACTCAATTCACAGGTAATGGGTACTGACCTGGGCAAGGTGCCTGGCAGATATATTCAACCAAGAAGGCACCACAGAAATAAAATACAGGGTGGGAGTGTTGGGGGTGGAATTAGATAGGAAACCATAAGCAATAACATGCAGTATCCAATGAATTATCCTGTAACATTAATGTAGCTAAGAATTAATATCTTAGAAAAAGGGCCATACTATATTCAGTTTACTTTCTAAAACAGAGAGAAATGAAATTATGTTGTCTCATTCATGAGCTCAACTATCTTAAAGCACTTTACAACCAATCAGAGGAGGCCAGTATTTTTTCATAAAGGCAAATAGTCCCCACCCAACAGCTGTAAAGCCAGTGATTACTCTGCTGGTATAATAAATCACAATTTTATTTTATGGATTTTACAGTCTTTGTGCAGTTAACTGCCTGTGGTCATGGCTTCCACAACACAGCCTCACTGTGTGGTGTGGCACCCGTCATGGCAACAGCAGGATAAGGCCCTTAGCTGGCCATTAATTGGCTGAAAGGATTTCAGTTGGCCCAAAGCCCCATCACGATTTTACGCCCTCTTCCTGCCTGTCAGCCCAATTCTGGGGTGGCATAAAATTGCACTGGTAGTAACGCCAGAATGATAGATTGGTACAGTATGAATCACTCAGTTTTCCAGTTGTAACTTAGCTACTAATTTTACACTGAGCCTTACAGCTATTAGAATTCAACCAGTCCTGTGCCTTTAAGCTCATGTGCTTTGATTGATCGGAATGTAAGGTCCCTGTTAATTGATTTGTGGCTGATATTCATAAGAAGTAACTCAGGTTGATCCAATTGGCAGTCATTAGCTAAATTTGTCATGCCAGTAAACTGGACCAACCTAAATAACTCAAGTTTTATTGTAGTCAATGGGGCTAGGGAAAATATCTGAAAGTGCCTGTAGCATTGGTCACTGAGGCATCCTCAGCTGCTTCATAAAGAATGTGAAAAGTCTTAAATTGCCTCATGATCTCAGTATGCTGTGGATGAGTTTTGTAGGAAGAATTACTGAAGTAGTATAATGAACAATGAATTGTTGCTTTCACTGTTTGAAGATGCCACAAAAGGCTATAAATCTTAAATGTTCTGCATGGTTAACATGTAGTACAGGCTCAGCTGACTCACTGAATTGAAATCACCAGGAGTTTGTTTCCAGTACAGACCAGACAGTGACAGTTGATTGATAAACAGTCCTGCTCACCTCTGTCCTTTCTTTGCTTTAAACCTCCTGATACTTAATTTGTATTTTTCACATTTTCTGCATCACACTGCTTTGCCACAATTTTATTTTACAGTCTGCCACTTTGCCTTGAGCTTACCATTTTGGTTTTCTCAGGAGAAGCAGTAGAAGTGATTGAACTTTTCTCAACAGCAATGAATCAGGCATGGAGTATGACAAGTCCCACTGGGGCAGGACAGGGCATGTGCAACTTCCTTTAATGTTCCAAGGGCAATGTTGCTTTTCTCCCCTTTGGCAGCTAGGTTTGTGCCAAGTCACCAAGATCTCAGATTCCCATTGTTAAAAGGGAAATGATATGCAGGTCTGTTCTTTTGGCTTCAGCTGAACTAATGAGACAAGGCAGGAGTATGATACAATACTCCCAACTTGTCTAAATGAATGCAGTACCAATAACATTTAAGAGACTTGATACCATCTTGGAAAAAACAGCCTGATTGATTGGCAGCCCATTCGCCACCATAAGCATTTGACGCACTGTGCTAGCAGACTGTACCATGTACAAGATGCAATTCAACTAATAAACAATGTTTCTGTATTACACAAGTCCCACTGCAAGCATTATTTGTATCTTAATTAGTATCTCTGGTGTCATGACAATGGATCAGAATTGCTTAGGGATATCTTTAACTTTTGAACAAGATGTTTTAAAAACAATGTCAACAAGCCAGTAAAAGATGTTGAACTGCAGAAGGTTGCCGATAAAGTACCCTTGAATGCACTGACTGCTGAAAGCTTCTGTGTATGAACCCCTGAAAAGTCACACCTTGTAGGGGCACTGAAGAAGATTTAACAAGCAAGACTTCAAACAGCAGAAATGCAAGGCAATAATTTTATACAAATATCTTAAGCTTTTCAAAAGTCTCCTTACAAAGCTCTCTTTCTGCTGTTTCCTTTCTAGTGACCCTTTCATGTTCCTGCACATGACTCCATTTACAGCTTATGTCTGAGCTCTGTTTCCTATGATCCAAGGCAATGTTTGTTCCATTCAACATGAGCTTTTTGTCTTTCATTTCCACAGTGTATAATTCATGGATGACTGAATATCAAAGTAAGCTGTGAAAAGATTTAGGGACGATGATCACAACCCAAGACGATGAATTACAAAACAATAAATTATGATGCAACTGCCTTGTAGGCATTTGATTTCCAAGAAATTATTCCTCAAGTAAGAATGTTACAAAAACAAATCACATGCCAGAGCATGCCATATATTGAAAACCATCCATCTGCCTAATGCCACACCTTCACCATTTATCTGCTGGGGTTAGAAACACTGAGCATAATTGTCACACCTTATTTCTGTGCTCCAGGTGCACAATTTTGCATTCTCCTCCTCGGCCCTGCATTCCCATTAGTTTGAAGTCAAGACTCATTAATCCACCTTCTTCTTGTCCCAGCAACTCAGAATTCTAAGTTCATTTGTTCCTAAGCTTTCCCTTCCCCCAGCAATCTAAAAGACATTAAAAGACCAACAAAAACCAATTAGTTCTGCTACATTGTGAAGATGTAGGAATTGTAACAAAGTCAGGACTAACAACCAATACTTAGTTACCCTTGAGTAGGCAATGGTGGGCCTTCTTCTCTGGAGCATTTCAAAGATAGCAGTCCATTCTGGGATATCCCAGTAAAGTGAACTGTACTTGGCATGGCAAGTGGAGAAT
The DNA here is from genome assembly GCF_020745735.1 of Hemiscyllium ocellatum. Classification (NCBI taxonomy): domain Eukaryota; kingdom Metazoa; phylum Chordata; class Chondrichthyes; order Orectolobiformes; family Hemiscylliidae; genus Hemiscyllium; species Hemiscyllium ocellatum. Next base: position 79,785,400 of record NC_083412.1, read on the forward strand.
GGGGCTAGAATCAGATGCTGCCACAGGGAACAGTAGAATAGCTCAGTAAGGAAGAGGGTTTGGTAAATGAAGTGAGGAAACCCGCAGACAGAAACCCTCCATGAAACTTGGTGATACATGATACTTGGCCAAAAGCATATAAAATTTAGCCCAATGTGTTTGCTGCCTTTGTCCTTTGAGGTGCCGTGGTCTCTCTGTTGACATGGTGCTGCCAAATAAATTTTGGCAACTTGCTTCTGCATACTGCAGGTAGCACACATTGCGGCCAAGATAACCTGATGGTCGAGAGAATGCAAGTGGTGGGCCCAATGCAAGTGGTGGGCCCAATGCAAGTGGTGGGCCAAGAGTTTGCCCCTGTTAATTACTGCACCTTCAGCTCAAGAAATGAAGAAACCACAACCCAAGAAATGTACTCAATGAATTGTGCAGTGCTGTTATGTCAACTGGGTCAGCCCTTTAAGGAAATTAGTGTGTGACAGGTTCATTTGATTCAAAGGAGGGAAATAATAAAAGAGAGGAGAAGAATAGATTTTGTTCTAGAAACCTCCTGTTTTTGCAAAGTAGATTATATGTGGAATTAATCATCCTCCCTAACATCCCTTCTGTAAATCTAAATTGACAGTCACAAGATTTCATTTTGATGTGTGAATGTCAACATCTAAAACACAATTGTTTCTCGGCTTTATCTCCACAGTGATCAGCAGTGTGGAACAGTGCCTGACTTCAACAGCACAACAGAGGGAATCAGTCTGATGAACACCTGCTTCTACCACTAAAATTGTCACAATATTGAGCTGTTAAGTAAACTGGAAGAATTGGCAAACATTTGTAATGCCTCCAAACACTTAGATTACAGATTTTAATGCATTGATGGCTGCACAATACACAAGAGATTATGTTCTTTTGAAAAAAAAACCTGCATTTCACAATCTCACAGTATCCAAAGTGCTTCAGAGCCAATTGAGTATTTCTGAAATGAAGTCACTATTCTAATATAGGACATGCAGAACAATCTTTCCTATGACTGGGTTGGACAAGCTGTGGCTATCAGTTTCTCTTCTATTTGGCTCATTTACAAAGATTTCTACTTTTAACCTTAATGTCTTTCATCTCTGTCAAATATAGACACAATTATATAGACATTTATTGGTTCATAATGTCAAGCAATCAAGCATAAATGTATCACTAATGCTGTTAGTTCTAAAGGTCAAAGACCTAGAAATTTAACAGCATATTGTAGCAAGCTGATGAAACAGGATATGGTCCAAGACTAAAGCACAATTCAAAATCAAACAGGGCAACTTTACCTTCAAGAATAGCAAACGACAAAACACATTGGCTGATTACCTGTATACAAGACAAAGAGAAGGCCATCATTTTGAGGTACCTCACTTGCTCAAACTAGGAACTAGAGTAGGCCACTCAGCCCTTTAAGCCTGCTCTACCATTTAAGAAGATCAAGGTTGATCTGATTTTAACCTCAACTCTCTAAGAAAGCAATGGAATTGTTTTTATGTCAAGATGACCGGAGCATAAGGATGCAGACATTATGCTGCAGTTATACAAACCCTGGTTAGACCCTACTTGGAGTATTGTGAGCAGACCTTGGCACCACACCTTTGGAAGGATACGGTGAAGGAAGTAGGTCAACAAGAATGGTACCTGGACTTCAGAGGTTAAGCTATGAGGAAGACATTGTAAAAATTAGGCCTGTTTATGCTGGAATTTAGAAGATTAAGGAGTGATCTGATTGAAGTCTTCAAGATATTGGCATGGAAACACAGGATAAATAAAGATTAACTAATTCCACTTGTTGGAGAATCTAGAACTGGGGGGGCATAGTCTAAGAATTGGTACCTTGACCATTCAGGAGAGATATTAGGAAGCACTGCTACACATAATGGGTGAGAGATCTTTAGAACACTGTTTCACAAATGGCAGTGAATACAGGATCATTGTTAATTGTATGATCATTCTTAATTTTGTTAAGTGTGTACAAGAAAATTTTCTGATTCAGTATGTGGATGTGCAGAGAAGGTGCAAAACTTGACCTACTCTTGGGAACTAAGCCAGGTCAGCTGACTGAGGTATCAGTGGGGAGCACTTTGGGGCCAGCAACCATAATTCTATTAGATTTAAAATTCTGATGGAAAAGGATAGACCAGATCTAAAAGTTGAAGTTCTAAATTGGAGAAAGGCCAAATTTGATGGCATTAGGCAAGAACTTTTGAAAGCTAATTGGAGGCAGATGTTCGTAGGTAAAGGGAGAGCTGGATAATGGGAAGCCTTCAGAAATGAGATAACGAGAATCCAGAGAAAGTATATTCCTGATAGGGTGAAAGGAAAGGCTGGTAAGTATAGGGAATGCTGGATGACTAAAGAAATTGTGTGTTTGGTTAAGAAAAAGAAGGAAGCATATGTCAGGTACAGACAGGATTGATCGAATGAATCCTTAGAAGAGTATAAAGAAAGTAGGAGTATACTTAAGAGGGAAATCAGGAGAGCAAAATGGGGACATGAGATAGCTTTGGCAAATAGAATTAAGGAGAATCCAAAGAGTTTTTACAAATATATTAAGGACAAAACGGTAACGAAGGAGAGAATAGGGCCCCTCAAAGATCAGCAAGGCGGTCTTTGTGTGGAGCTGCAGAAAATGGGGGAGATACTAAACGAGTAGTTTGCATCAGTATTTACTGTGGAAAAGAATATGGAAGATATGGAATGTAGGGAAATAGATGGTGACATCTTGCAAAATGTCCAGATTACAGAGGAGGAAGTGCTGGATGTCTTGAAATGCATAAAGGTGGATAAATCCCTAGGACCTGATCAGGTGCTCCCTACAACTCTGTGGGAAGCTAGGGAAGTGATTGCTGGATCTCTTGCTGAGATATTTGCATCATTGATAGTCACAGGTGAGGTGCTGGAAGACTGGAGGTTGGCTAACGTGGTGCCACTCTTTAAGAAGGGTGGTAATAACAATCCAGGGAACTACAAACCAGTGCTCCTGATGTCGGTGGTGGGCAAGTTGTTGGAGGGACTCCTGAGAGATAGGATGTACATGTATTTGGAAAGGCAAGGACTGATTAGAAATAGTCAACATGGCTTTCTGCGTGGGAAATCATATCTTGATTGAGTTTTTTGTAGATATAACAAAGAGGATTGATGAGGGCAGAGCTGTAGATGTGATCTATATGGACTTCAGTAAGGCAGTTAACAAGGTTCCACATGGGATACTGATTAGCAAGGTTATATCTCATGGAATACAAGGAGAACTAGCTATTTGAATACAGAACTGGCTCAAAGGTAGAAAACTACAGATTTCTTACAGAAACTCAGCACCCACGGACCAGTCAAACCAGGAACATTTCTCGTCACAATGGACATTTCCACACTCTACACCAGCATCCCCCACAATGACGGCATAGTGGTAACAGCCTCATTACTCAACACCAACAACTGCCAATCTCCAAGCACCGTCCTACAACTCATCCACTTTATCCTTGATTACAACTTCTTCACCGTTGACAACCAGTTCTTAATCCAGATACACGGAACAACCTTGGGGATCAAATTTGCACTCCAATATGCCAACATTTTCATGCACAGGTTTGAACAAGACTTCTTCTCTATACAAGACCTCCAACCAACACTATACACTAGCTACATTGACAACATTTTTTTCCTCTGGACCCATGGAGAGGAGTCACTGATAAAACTACACAGTGACATCAACAAGCTTCGTCCCATCAGCAAACTCACCATGGACTACTCTCTACTATCTGTCTCATTCTTGAACACATGCATCTCCTTCAAGGATGGGCACCTCAGCATCTCACTCTACCGCAAACCCACAGATAACCTCACAATGCTACACTTCCCCAGCTTCTATCCCCTATGGACAAGCTCGACACATACACAGGATCTGTTCAGATGAGGAGGAACATGACGGGCACTTGGAAGTACTCAGGGATGCCCTCATAAGAATGGGATACGATGCTCAATTCATCACCTGCCAGTTCCAATGTGCCACAGTGAGGAACCGTAATGATCTCCTCAGGAGACAGGCATGAGCTGCAACCGAAAGGGTACCCTTCATTGTCCAGTACTTCTCAGGACCCAAAACACTACGCCATGTTATTCGCGGCCTGCAACACATTATCAATGAGGATGAGCATCTCACCAAGACCTTCTTCACACCTCCACTTTTTGCCTTTAAACAACCACCAAACCTCAAACAGATTATTGATCGTAACAAACTGCCTGGGTTTCAGCACACTACCATACAACCTTGTCTCGGTAGATGCTGCAAGACTTGTCAGAATGTCAACACAAATACCACCATTACGTTTGGGGACACCTTCCACCATGTGTGTGGCAGGTACTAATGTATCTCAGCCAACATTGTCTATCTTATACGCCCTGAGGCATGGTACATTGGCGAAACCACGCAGAGGCTACGGCAACGGATGAATGGACACCACACAACACTCAACAGACAGGAGTGTTCCCTCCCAGTCGGAGAACACTTCAGGGGTCCAGGACATTCGACCTCAGGCCTTTGGGTGACCATCCTCCAAGGTGGACTTTGGGACAGGCAACAACGCAAAGTGGCTGAGCAGAGGCTGATAGCCAAGTTCTGTACCCATGGGGATGGCCTCAACCAGGACCTTGGATTCATGTCACACTACAGGTGACCCCATTGCAATACACACACACACACACACACACATTTATGGGGTGAATTTGTACTTGCAGAATTACATTTTACTTTGCTCAAAAACTGTATGAATCCATGTAAGACTCTATAAATCTGTTATGTTAGAATCAGCCTGACCATTGTGATACAGATAGCCTCACACAAGGAAGTTAACACCTTCAATAAATTATCTAGGCCAACATGACTCCAATTGTTAAAGTTCACTTGAGAATGTAAATTTTAAAAAAGGTTTTGCAATTTACATATGAAAGAACTGAAATGAACAGGATCATTCTAAAAGATGAAAGGCTTAACAAACAATCCAGGTTTTATTCAATATATAATTTCAGTTACATCACACTGTAAACTTTTGCTTTAAATTCTCCACAAACACCTGATGAAGGAGCAGCGCTCCAAAAGTTAGTGCTTCCAAATAAACCTGTTGGACTATAACCTGGTGTTGCTTGATTTTTAACTTTGTACATCCCAGTCCAACACCAAAATCTCCAAATTGTGTTCACTCACATACATATCCATAACCTTTTGTTGGCAGGTTCCTTTTGTCCTCTTCACAACCCACTTTTACACCTATATTTGTCATCAGCAACTTTAATTACCATATCTTCAGTTCCTTCATCTAAATCATTTATGTAAATTGACAAGGCACCATATCAAAGTTTATTGTGGAAAATAAAAACTCATGGTGTTGAGGCTAACATATTGGCACGGATAGAAGATTGGCTAGCTAACAGGAATAGACAGTCAGAACAAATGGGTCTTTTTCAGGCTGGCAAAGTGATGCCACAAGTGGTGTGCCACACAGGGCTTAGGACTGGGGCCTCAACTCTTGACAATTTATATAAATGATTTGAATAAAGGGACTGAAGGTATGGTAATAAAAGTTGCTGAGAAAGACTATGGCCTTCTAATATCAGATTATTTCCAGCAAGATGATGCAACTTTGTACCTGTGGGCCTAACGAAAATAGTTGCAAACTTCTCTGCATGGTGGCATTGCCATTGGGACCTGTTATAGCCATCAACAGTAAAGGTCAGAAAGGATGAAATAAATGAAGGATTGTATATTTGGAGATGAAGCAAAACAAGTCTATAGGATTACATAAGGTATTTGGCACAGAAACAGGTAATTTGGATCAATCAGACCATGCCAGTGTTTGTATACCTCTCATGCCTCCTTCCATCTTTTCCTCATCTAAATTTACTATCAATAACCTTCTATTCACTCCTTCCTTATAGATATTTTATGACCAACATGTTCTGAGATGATACGACACACTATTGCAGCCAGTGGGACTTGAACCCAGCCTCCTGGTCCAGAGAAATATTTTGAATCAACCTGTTTGTATATAATATGACACATTACCAGCACAAGGAGACTTAAACTCACGTCTTCTAAACTACTACCATTGCAACCTAACAGTCCTCCCTAATAGATACTTTCTAATCAACCTATTCTGACTTGTTTTTACACACCTCTGGAGCAGCTGGGACTTTAACCCAGGATTCCTACCTCACACATAGGGATACACCACAAGAGCCCAAAATATTTGACAGCACCTTTTTGACAGCATTTATAAGCCAAGGCATGCCCCTCACATCTACTTTGTATGTTTTCGCGTTTTCCCTGAAATGCAGCTATATCATTTATTTCAATGACTCCCTATGACAATGAGGCTGGAGATTAGCACACTCCTGGTGTAGAATCTCTTTTCAGTTGCCTCTTAGATCATTTAGTGCTGCAGTATTCTTCACTTCTCACCTGTTCTTATAGCCACTCAGTTTATATGACATGTCCGGTTGGGGTTTCTAGTCAATGGTAGCCACTAGGATGTTGATAGTGGAGGATTCAGTGATAGTAACACCATTGAATGTCAAGGGTCAGTGATTAGATTGTCTCTTATTGGTGATGGCCTTTGTGTAGCACAAAGCTTTCTTGCCAGCTGTCAGCCCAAGTCCAGATTATGTTGCATTTGAACGTGGACTACTTCAATAATATTGAAAATGTGGTTCTCACTTACAGAAGAACCATTGAGAAACCTGAATTGTTTCCACGGGCGTGGCCCAAATTGAATTCCACTCAATTCTACTCCCTGAGGGCTGCTGTCCAACATTGCTAACAGTGCCATAAGGAGCAGAAGTTACTCCAAATGAATCATTGGTGAATCCCTGGTCTTGTATGAGTGAGGTGGGATCATGGGAGGAGGAAATCTTAATATGGGGGGGGCGGGTCATGAGGGCTTGGAGACAAAAGCAGAGGTGTGACTTTCAGTAATCTCCTGTATTCTAAACATTGGGTCTCTCAATCAGGCACTGACTGCTTGACACAAGAGATGATTTCAGTCGGTCAAAAAGTCTTCAGGAGACATGGAAATACCATGCAACTGCTATTTAATCCCTGTGTCAACACTAAGTTCTTGTAGACTCATGGATAATTGGTGTCAGTGCACTTATTAATGAGCCTGACTGACATTCCATGGCAAGTGGATGAGTTCCCTTTTTGCTTCTAACCTAATCACAGGAGGATTCTCTCTTGTTAGCATATTGAAGTTTGGCCATTCCATGGTGAAATGTCCCAGCAGCCATGTTTCCTGCTTCAATGGGCTGCATTAGCTTCCAGATTGTGTCAAATTAGAGGCTAGAAGTGAGACCACTAACTACAACCAACAATATTTTTCATTTGCAGTTTTCAGGAGTCACATGACATCACTTGCCCTTTGAATGAGAGTGATATGTACTTCTGTTTTGTGAACTTGTGTTGCACAATGGGAAAACTTGTCTGTAAACTTAATGTTCAACCTCACCTTGCACAGTCTACGTAAGATTAGAATGCCAGCCTTCATTGGGAAAAAAAACAATTATTAACTAAGGATACCATGTTAGCTACTAACTCCGAACAAAGTTCTTTTGAATCACTCATTAACTGATTTGGCAATTTCTCAGTCAGAACCACAAACTGCAAGCACATTGCTTTTATTGTAGTTCTATACTGCCAAACATAGCACGTGCTGGTCAGCTGCTCCATAAAGTAAAAATATATCACCATTTCACTCTGGCTAACCATAGGACTTTCAAGGTTTATAGCTCTTCCTGGATGATCCTTATCCAAGTAAAATTAACTGAATTTCCAGTGCAAAAGATCAACCCTTACTTCCATCTGTTCTGTAAATTATGAAACTAAAAACTGCTTGAAAATTGTTGTTACAATGTTTTAACTTCTTCAGACAATCACAGTTTCCTAATCATTTGTTTAGCACTCAAGAATTCATTTACCTGAATGAGTGCAGCTCTGACAACACTCAAGAAACTCCAAGTCAAAGCAACCCATTTGAATAGCACCCCATTCAGTATCATTAACCTTCACTCCCTCTACCACCAGCACAAAAGTAATATGTTTCTTGTTATGAAAAGATGTGATCCAAATATCCATTTTTAAAAGATTATATAGATCCACATAAAAATAATAAGAACTTCTGAAAAACAAACATGTAGTTAAGGAAAAAGCATTTAAAAAAACAATGTTGCAGTTATGTGGAACAGCAAGGTCCCACCAACTGGAGTCACTTTCAGAAAGAGGTTAGGGGACCCAGTTTGTGGGTAAACATCCTGAAGAAGATTTTCTTGGAATCTAACCCGCTATCAGAAGCCAAGTCAATTCAACCAACTTCAACATAGCTCAGTGTCAGCAGCTTGTGCATAACGTCAAAATAAGAGAGTGTGTGTGTGCTTTAAATGGTTATATATGTGCATATGTACCTATCATTCACACATACACACACAAATACATATGTATATATAATATAAACAGTTTGTTGTAGGTTTGTTTTGGTATAAACGTTATTGACCACAGAAACCAGTCTCATTTGTTCTTGATTCTGAACCTGAAACATACTGAGAACTGGGAGAATGTGAGGACTACAGATGCTGGAATCAGAGTAAAAAAAATGTGGCCCTATAAAAGCACAGCAGATCATCCAGCATCTGAGGAATGGGAGAGTCAATGTTTTGGGCATCAGCCCTTCATCAAGAATGTGACCTGATGAAGGCCTTATCCCCAAAACGTCGACTCTCCTGCTCCTCGGATGCTGCCTGACCTGCTGTGTTTTTTCAGCACCACACATACCGAGAACTATATAATTGGCCACATCACCAACATGGTTAAATAATAAATCTACTGTGACTAGTGAAGGAGTGTAGAAAAGGAAACAGTGCACCCCTCCAACCTCATTCATAATAGTATCATTTACATGCAACTCACCAAGACCCCTTTGACAGCACCATTCAAAACCCACAACTTCTACAACCTAGAAAAGCAAGGGCAGCAGAAGCATGGAGACACCCCCTCTGCAACTTCCTTAAATCCAGACTTGGGACTATTGTTGTTCTCTTATTGTCACTGTGTCAAAATCCTGCAATGTTCTTCGTAACAACACTGTGGGTGCATCCACAGCCCAGACACTGCAACAATCGAAGGAGGTGCCTCACCACCATCTTCTCAAGGACAATTTGATTTGGCAATAATTTGATGGCTTTGGCAGTGATGCTACATCACTGTGGGAGGAAACCAGAGCACCCAGAGGAAACCCACGCAGACACAGATAATGATCACTATTGTTCCAGATTATTATTGCATTCAATTTTCACCATCTACCATTGTGGGATTTCAATCCATGTCTCCAGGACTCTAGACAACATTAACCTTACCCCACAGCCTCCATGAGACTGTAATAACTTTGACCATGTGCTCTATACAAGGACTCTCACAAAATTAAAGTCAATGGGAATCAGTGAAAAGTTTGTAGACTATTTGCTGTCTGCTCGCACACAGGAAGAATATTATGGTTCATGCAGACTAATCTGTTCCAGGAGATCCCTGCAGGAGTTCCTGAGGAAAATATCTTAGACCCAATTATCTTCATTTTGCTTCATTGATGATATTCCCTCCGTCTTAACGCCAGAGTGGAGATGTTCACCAAAGATTGTTGTTCAGCATCTCAGATTTTAAGTAGGCCATATCCATATATAGGAAAACCTGCACAACATTCAAGCTTGAGTTAATAAGTGGCAAATGATATTCATGTCACATTATTATCAGGCAATAAATATTTCAATAAGAGAAATCTTAAACACCTCTCCTTGATACTCAATGGCATTGTTATTGCAGTGTCTCCAGCATCAACATCCTATGGGTCACCATTGACTGAAAGGTTAACTGCCAAAAGGTGTGGTGCTGGAAAAGCACAGCCGGTCAGGTAGCATCTGATGAATAGGAAAGTTAACTGGACAAGCGATGTAAATGTGTAACTATGCGAGCAAGTAAGAGATTAGATATTGTGTAGCACTTGGGTCTCTCCTGACTATATAGAACCTCTTTACCATGTACAAAGCACAATTTAAGAGTGTGATGGATTTGTGAATGCCTTAAGCAATAACAATATTCATAAAGTTCAATATCCTTCAAGGGAAAGCTTTACACTTGATTGTGTGTGTTATTTACAAGATACCCTTCAGCAACTCCCCCTTGTTTCTCCATCAGCTTAGCCCAAATCAGCAAGTTCAACCCTTTAAAAGGTCAAGGCCAATAGGTAACTGGGAAAACCAATACTTCCAAGTTCTCCTCAGAGGCATATACCATGTTTAGGTTTACCAGACTGATCCTTGGGATGAGACAAAAAAACACTGCAGATGCTGGAATCCAAGGTAGACAAGCAGAAGGCAGGAAGAGCACAGTAAACCAGGAAGCATCAGGAGGTGGAAAAGTCCATATTTCGGGTGTCAAACCTCTTCAGGACTGATGGAAGGTGTAAGGGGAGCTGCAGATAAAGGAGGGGTGGGGGGAGGGTTTTGATTGGAGAGAGGTGGTGAGGTGGTGAGGTGGGAATAGGTGAACATACTTAGAGGGTATGATGAGGTCTTGTTCCTCAAATTTGTGGTTTGGTTCATTGCGGCAATGGAGGAGGGCAAGGATGGTCATGTTGGAAAGGGAATGGGAAGGGAAATTGAAGCTGACATGCTTGGCGAAATATTTGCTTAGTCCACATTTGGTGGAGACCACTTCTTCCACCTGGGCAGCCTACAGCCCAGAAGATTCAGCATTGAGTTCTCCAATTTCAAACAACCTCCCTTCCCATCCCAAACTCTTTATCCAGCCTCTCCCCCTACCTTCTATTCCTCTGATCGACCCTTCCTTCCAACCACCAACCGGATTCATTCCTCCCTTTGAGCAAACAGGCTGTACTCTCTACCTGTGTTCACCATTCCGCCCCTCTCCCCACGCAAATGCTCCTTCACTCCCGCGCCCCCTTTATCTGCAGCTGTCCTTACACCCACCCCAAGCCCTGAAATAGATTTAAATCCGAAACATTGACTTCTTCACTTCTTGATGCTGCCTGGTTAGCTGTGTTCTCCCAGCCTCCTGATTGATCCTTGGGATGGCAAGACTAAGGTATGAACAGATTTGGATCAGTTAGAATTATATTCACTAGAGTTTAGAAGAAAGCGGTGGGGAGGCAATCTCATAGAATTGGATACATTTCTAACAGGACCAGACAGTGTAAACATAGAAAGGATGACTGGGGAGTTCAGACTAGGATTCACAGACAAAGGAAATGGGTTAGATCTGAATTAGGACTGAGCTGAGGAGAAATTTCTTCACCCAAAGATTAGATTAAATTAGATTACTTACAGTGTGGAAACAGGCCCTTCGGCCCAACAAGTCCACACCGACCCGCCGAAGCGCAACCCACCCATACCCCTACATTAACCCCTTACCTAACACTACGGGCAATTTAGCATGGCCAATTCACCTGACCCGCACATCTTTGGACTGTGGGAGGAAACCGGAGCACCCGGAGGAAACCCACGCAGACACGGGGAGAACGTGCAAACTCCACACAGTCAGTCGCCTGAGTCGGGAATTGAACCCGGGTCTCAGGCGCTGTGAGGCAACAGTGCTAACCACTGTGCCACCGTGCCGCCCTAGACTGGTGAACCTTAGAATTCTCAGCCACAGGAAGCGGTTGAGGCCAAAACATTGAATGTTTTCAAGAAGGAGTTGACTAAGTTCTGAGGGCTAAAAAGGTCAAAAGGTGTAGGAAGAAAGCAGGTATAGGGTACTGCAATGGATGATCAGCGATGATCGTATTAAATGGCTAAGCAGATTTGAAGGACTGAACAGCCTAATCCTGTTCCTGCTTTCAGTGTTTCTATGTTGCATAGGCATTGGTCAGTTTTCCTTTAATGTAAGTTTATGAAGTTACTGCTTTCTTCCATGGGATTTCTAACTTATCACCTCGAACTATGCACCTTTTTATGTCAAAGTGATTATTTGCAATGTGACAAGGGATGGCAGGGCTGTCATGACACGGGAAAATGGCTAGAAGAGAGGTCTTTTCTCACAGCTACAAGGAATTGCACTCAAGCCTTAGAATTAAAAAAAAGTGACTCCAAGGCTGGCATCCCCCTTTAAGAGATCACCCATCTGTCAAGTTCAGTTTTGTGGACAATATCAAGAAGATCCAATGGTCAGACCATGTTACAACGCTGTGTAAAATTATTGGACTCGCCTCAGCTCCCAACAGTCAAAAGAAATCATAGCTGGCTGCTGTGAAAATCTCACTTCCGAGACACCATAGAAGAAGTTTGGCTAATAGAGAGAAGACACAAAATACCAAAGCAATTTGTCACCTAAAGCCAACTGATTAAAATTCATCTGCTTCAATTTGCTCTATATGATTCCAAAAACCAGATTTTCTTGGAGGCGCCGATTAATTGTGTGGTTTTTTTTTCATATTCTTACTTGGGACGTGAGCATTGAATCCAGAATTTTTCCCATCTCAATTGCCCTCTTGAACCACTGCAGTTCAGCCATCTGGCACAAACTATCTTGCAACACCATTTCAGGGGGCAGTTAGGAGTCAACCACAATAATACGTGAGTAGGAACATGTGGATAGCTTTGTTTTTTTTAAATGTTAAAGTCTTACTGCAAGCAAGCAAAGAAGCTGGGAATGTGTCACACAGTGAATGATTAGGGTGGAATGTTATCCAGTAGTTGTGTTGGTGGAGAGGGGGTGGAAATGACTGCACAAAAAGTACATAATCTGTCTATGATGAGAAAGTACCAGTGTACTCACAAGAATGTATTGTGCAACTCTAGAGGTATAGTATGCACATTCACATCTTTAGAATGAGATTTTAAAAAATTTGAAGGCTATGACTTTACTGGAACATTGAAACAATTGTGTCATCCTTTCACAAAAAATGTCTTCAGCAGAGAAATAAACTGAGACAACATCACTTCAGGTGATAATACTTGACTCCCTACTTTGAAGCCACCTTCTGCACAAATTAGATGCACAAATGGGGAGCTTCACCATAATACATTGAACTGTTTATTCTGTACCCTGCTCTTCAACTTTGGAGGGGTCCTGTACTGTGGATTCTCGTGTTTCTGCTCTGTTTCACAGTAAATCCCAGACTTTCCATTAGGGCATTGGATACATTTCTAACAGGACCAGACAGTGTAAACATAGAAAGGATGACTGGGGAGTTCAGACTAGGATTCACAGACTAAGGAAATGGGTTAGATCTGAATTAGGACTGAGCTGAGCATTTTACATTTCATTATATTGTCTGAGATTTTTTTTTCTCAAGGTACTAGTAGCAGAGAAGCAACTGAACATGTGAACAGTTGTAGATCATTCAGCCCAATAAGGCTGCCCTGTGATTCAATATGGCCACTTCTGATCATCCAGTTCAATATTATTTAACCATCCCATCCCACAGTAATGTGATCAATTATCAACAGATGATGGCTACATAGTCTCTTGTTGGAAATATCATTGTCTGGCGTTTACTTCACGTGAATGTTACAATACCACTTGTCAACTAAAACCTGGATATTATATTAGTCTTGCATCTGATTCAATCTCTGAAGAATCATGAATGCAGCTCAATATTGGGCAATCATCAGCAAACATCCCACTGCTGACCGTAACATACAGGGAAGGTCGTTGATGAAGTGACAAAAGGTATTTGGGTTGTAGAAGACTATCTTGAGAAATTCTGAAAGAGCTGACCTCCAATAGTTGAAAATATCTTCCTTGGGGAGATATGGCTTTAAACAGTGGAAAGTTATCTCCCAGATCCCCATTGACGACAATTTTGTGAGAAGAGAGGCAGCTGGCCATTTAAGTCATCTAAATTGACTGAAGAGGTATCTTGGAATCCACATAGGATGGAACCTAGAATATGCACTTTAGGCCTGAAAATAACAATGTAGATTACTTTGAAAGGGCAGGGTAATCCTCAGTGAGGTAGGGTCTTTATATGGTATGAGCCTGGACATCTGAGTATGTTGTTATGTACCATTGGGCATTGAGGGAGAAAGGTGGGATGCATTCAGGTATCCTTTTCCATTGTTAGCAATAGAAACAATCGTGCCTAAAGGGAACCATAGAACTCTCAAGTATCAAACTTGATATGAATTATCAAGAAGAGTCAAATGTTTCTAGAGCTGCCAAAAAGTGTCTATTCTACCAAAGACTGTCTTAAACTGAAAACAGTTCAACACTGTCAAGAAGCAATAGGCAACTTATGCTCTCAACAACAGAAATGTTTCCTTAATTTAGCGTTCAACACAGCCGGATGTTCCACGCCATGATTTATTTTCCTCCAAAGCTGTTCTCAGCTTCTGTTGGCCTGTGTCCTTCTTCTCATTTCCTAGATGGGTAATGTTTAATCACAGTATTCTGGCATCATGAGAGTTACAATGGAGATTTCATCCTCTAGCCAAGATAAGTATAACTTCCAATCACATTTAAATCCTCACAAACATGTTTGTATCAGTCTGACATGAACTCCCACCTGCCGAATTGGTTAGCAATGAAGACTATCTTCCTCCCTCCCTCCTTTCCTTCCTTCCTTCCTTCCTCCCTCCTCTCCTTCCTCCCTCCCTTCCTTCCTTCCTCTATATCATATTCCTGCAGACTAACCAGTTTATAAGTTTCACAATACCTTAAAAAACATGCAACCGGATATCACATGACTATTTATTGATTGTCCCTTCTTTAAGTCCACGCCCATGGCAACCTGAATCACATGGGGGTTTGTATCTGGGAAAAATATAACTAATTATCTGTTAGATCCCTAAATCCATTTTACTTTAGAATTAGAAATAGATTAAAATATAAATCTTCAAAAAACTTGACATTGCTAATTCCTCTCTGTGAGGCTTGGAGACTACCTGCAGCTAACAGAAACCTTTTTGCAATTGTTGACAGATGTAAACAAATTCTTCCAGCAGATATTCCTTTAACTTTGAACAACCAGGCATTTGGACTTATTGCCAGGCAGAATTTGACAACGCTACATGACCCCATTCATTTCTCCATTTCACCACAGATTAAAAGAACAAAATCCCAAAACTTGACTACCATACAAATTTTGGGTAGAAATTTTAAAATATTGAAAGCATTCCAGCAGAATGAATGGACACATATTATTTCCTATGATATACAAATCTGTATCCATTAGACATTATTTTAAAATGACCACTCAGGACCATTTGATAAAATAAATTGCACATATACTTTGCCTTAGAGAATGGTTAAATTACAGACATTTGGCGGTACAGTGGTTAGCATGCTGCCTCACAGCACCAGAGACCCGGGTTCAATTCCCGCCTCAGGCAACTGACTGTGTGGAGTTTGCACATTCTCCCCGTGTCTGCATGGGCTTCCTCAGAGTGCTCCGGTTTCCTCCTACAATCCAAAAATGTGCAGATCAGGTGAATTGGCCATGCTAAATTGCCCGTAATGTTAGGTGAAGAGGAAAATGTAGGGTAATGGGTCTGGGTGGGTTGTGCTTCGGCAGGTCGGTGTGGACTTGTTGGGCCGAAGGGCCTGTTTCCACACTGGAAGTAATCTAAAAAAAAATTAGGGAAATAGTGAAGCAAAAGAAGACACAAGGCTATGGAGAGAAAATAAAAAGATTTGATTCATTTTGGAGTGGAAAAGTGTGACGCTGGAAAAGCACAGCCGGTCAGGCAGCATCCAAGGAGCAGAAAAATCGATGTTTCGAGCATGAACTCATCGTCAGGAATGAGCGGATGGCCCCAAGGGGGCTGAGGGGTAAATGAGTGGGGAGGGGTGTTGTGGGGCTAGGGGTAAAGTAGCTGGAAATTGGACCTATCCCGGACCCAACCTCCCAACTTGGCACTGCCCTCTTGAACTGTCTTACCTGTCCATCTTCCTTCTCACCTACCCCCTCCACCCTCCCCACCAACTTATCACCATCACTCCCCACCTGCATCTACCTATCGCATTCCCAGCTATTTAATTTATTGGTACTAAATTTCTTTCACTTGGCAGTGTAAACTTCTAATAATTGCATCAACACTTAAATATCATTCCATAGCCTAGCTATGTGGAATCATAGAGTTAAAATGTGTGGTTGGGCTGGGACTATGATTAATTGTCTCTTCACCATTATAGAGAAAGTGAGGACTGCAGATACTGGAGACTCAGAGTAAAAAATGTGGGGCTGGAAAAACATAGCAGGTCAGGCAACATTCGAGCAACAGGAGAGTCGACGTTTCGGGCTTAAGCCCTTCATCAAGAATAAGTCAGACTTATGCCCAAAATATTGGCTCTCCTGCTCCTCAGATGCTGCATGTCCTGCTGTGCTTTTCAGTGCTACACTTCTCAACTTTTCACCTTTATGGCCTAGTGTATACCTGAGGAATTTCAATATGATTTCCAACCAGGCTAAGATGAAGATTTCCTTAACCAATCTTACTTTAGTGCTGTTCCTATTCTCTTCGTTACAACTGAGAATGGAAATATGTGTTATTTGCTTTTCTAGTCCCATTTCTTCTGTGGTAAGTTTTATTTCTAACCAGATTGGTGATATGGCCAATTAAATAAATGTCAGATTGTGACAGTTTCAGTGTTAAGAACAAATCAGCTTTTTTCTCAGTCAACAACAAATAACTGGTATGTAATTGACACAAACTTACTCAAACAAAGATGCAAAAACTATGACAATTTGGACTCAGCGATTGTGATGGAATTTCCAGTGGCAAGTGAAGATGCCGAGGGACAGCATAGAGCAAGGCGGCTTGGGCAGTTTTGGTGGTACTCAAGGTGGTGGCGACAGTGAGGAAAGACAGCTGGAACAGTTGGATGGACCCTCTCTGGAAGAAAGATGAGTTTGGGGATGGAGCTCTGCAGGGAAGGTGAAGCAGATAGACAAATGATTTGTCAAACCACTATAAACCACAAACTTGATTTCATGTAAATACTTCCTTGTTTAACTTTAATTTTCCTTCATGTTTATAAGGACTTCATGCCCATGAAATTACCAGCTTCATGGTCTTTGGGTCCTCCATGCATTCTAATCTCATGTTACACATGTATACTACTGTAAGAAGCTAACATACACATACACAGAATTCTGAAGAGAAATAAATAAAATGAAATCTTTGAAAAGCGTTAACTTTAAAGTACTTTGACAAGTGAGAGTTAAACTCATGAAAAAGAGAACAGATGTATGGATTGACCCAAATGGGCAGCACAATGGCTCAGTGGTTAGCATTGCTGTCTCATAGCACCAGGATCAGAGTTCTAATGTTGGGTGACTGCCTGTGTGGAGTTTGAATATTTTCCCTGCGAGTATGTGGGTTTCTGATTTTCATTCACAGTCCAAAGGTTTATAGGTTAGGTGGATTGGGCATGCTAAATTACTCATATTGTCCAGGAATGTGTAGGCTGGGTGGATTAGCCACAGTAAATGCAGGGTTATGGGGGATAGGATGGCTCTGAGTAGCACACTCTTCAGATGACCAGCGCGGACTTGATGGGCAAACAGCTCCTATCTACACTGTAGGGATTTTATGAAACAGTGTGCTGATTTTGGAGGTACTCCGTCCAAGCTGTTATCACAGTCTTTTTTCTGGGACAAGCTGATTGAATTCCCTTTGCTTCAGATAGGTGAGCCAATTCTATGAAAATCTTCAGAAACTCTCATCCAATATTAAAGGTGCCTTTCAGTGGATTTCCATCTAACACTTTACTGAGAGGAATTGCAAAATTAGAGATAGGGAGCAATGTGCTGCTGGCTCTCTTTCAGGACTCACATTTTCTCCCACACAGTTCAAAAATGCAATTGCCTTATCCCACTCAAGGCCTGGGCCATGTGATCTCATCCTGACTAGACGTTCTTCAGATTGTAACGCTCAACTGGTCTTCCTGCTCCTTGTGCTCTATTGTGGCTGTTGCCTTCTCCTCAGCAAAATGTCCTTCATTTATATGTTAAAGATATATTTACAGGGGTCCACAAATAATCCTTAAAAATAACATCCCTTCATAAAACCTTCCCCATGATTTAGACATGTTTCATTACAAGGTGTCAAATGAAAGAAAACATAGAATGCAGAAATACAAATGTGGCCATTCACTCTTTAAGTCTAACTAATATTGTTATATTTTTCATCATCCTGATGCTCAAGTAATTCAGAAGAAGGTTACAGCCTGGACAGGACTATCACACTGTCTTTGCCTGCAACGTATAAACAAGCAGCCCCCAGGGTTCCATTTCTGGGTATGTTCATAAGTTGATTTGTTCACAAGTAGGAACACAATATAGTAAAGTGTAAAATATCCATTAATATGATCGAAAATTTTCATATCAGATCCTTAAAACTTATAGTAATATGGGATCTCGTTCATAACCATAAATCAGATGTTCCTAAATCACAGACCATCTTGTAATTTTGAAGTGGCTGGACTGCTGTAGTAAACTCCATTGAAATAGCCAAGTATTCTAATTAATTTTTATTATTCCATGTGGGTTATGGGTTATCATCAGTACATTTCAACATTGCTTTGCATGCCCCCCCCAAAAAATACCATAATTTATAAAACATCAAGAACACTTGAAAGAGAAAAATGCTTACGTTAAATTGTTACGAGGTCAACCACTGGATTAACCCTATCTGTCAAATATTTTTCAATGTGATATATCTATGCATGTAGCTGCACCTTGACAAAAATAACAATATTTGGAGGGTCTGTGCAAGAAAGTAATAATATTTATGAATTACCAATGCAAAATATGTATGTTTCAGAATACAAAGGATGGACGTGTCATTGTATCTTTCACCAAGAACTAAAGACATGGGTTATTTTAGATTCCATTCATTAATTGTTTGAATATTAAATCATTTGACGATCAATTCAGGAAATTGTAATCACACTTAGAGTTGTTTGCAGACTATGATCAGACCATATTTGGACTAGAATACATGCGAGGAATGTCCTCAGGTCAAAAAGCAACAACATTGACCTTCCCTTAACTTCACACTAACATTCCTTCACGAATACTTTTCTCCATACAATCTGCATTTCCTATTTTCTTTCCAATCATAACATGCACACCAATTTTTGAATAAGTTGATGCTCAGCCTTCTGGATTTATTGCAGTATTCCTAACCTGTTTTCTCAATGGAATACAATCATGGAGCAGGAAATATTTCCAAATTCTAGTCTCTCCTAGCCACATTGAAAAGTAACCTATTTTAATTTAATGGGTACAATAAATAATTGACCTTAGCAACTTATGAACAATAAGAAAAGAAGCTTATTCAAGCTGAATCTTTCACAAGTCCTTCAGACACCTGAACTACATGATCCAATACCATCCAACAGTTTATACTTTAGGAAAATACAGGCTTCATCATACATTTTTATATGCATTGCATCAAAACACCAGTGTGCATGTCCATTCCTCCCTCTTCATTCTAATTCTGTCTATAGGAAAAATAGCAATTAGCTAAAAATTGTCATAGCAGTGAAATGCACATTGTTCACTCATGGTTAGACTTGCCCTGCAGCATCATGATATTTTCCATCCCATGTTGCTGAAATTGTCAACTGATAACAAGTGTTAGGTAGAAGTAGCACTCAGGCAAATGTGAGATGGAAGTAACACTAAATGTTAGATAGAAGCAGTAACACTAGGATGTTAGGTAGAAGTAACACTCAGACAAATGTGAGATAGAAGTAACACTAAAATGTTAGATAGAAGTAGCTCTCAGGCTGATGTGGCCAGGGGGCCCCAGAGGGGAAAAAACAGACACGAGGTCTGAGGAAGATAATTGAACCAGTGGAAAAGTACTGAAAGAGCAGTAAAACTTGAAAAAACAGAACAAAGGGGCCATCTGGTACATAGCAAGTTGAACTAACTGATAGCCGAATAAGGCATGTTAGAACACTGATAAGAGACTGGGGCCAATGGCAAACTATAGAACCGACCATTACCAAATAAGGGAACGGTGCAGGAATACGGGGGGTATAAGAATAAACAACTTAGAACAAAGGATTAGAACGCGCCTTCTCCAGCAAGCCTGATACCTTGCTGTAACTCGATTCTCTCTCGAATAAAGCAGTCTGTTTCTTAGAATCTGACCCGGTGTCTCATTCCTCCGAAACGAACACGGGGACGGTAGAACCGTCCTAACACAAGGGAGGACCAGCATCTGTGACATGACCGAAGAGGACAAGCAACTATGTAACTCCTTCTGTGATCAAATTGAATAGAGGAACCTCAATTATCCGAACAAAATGAGCAGGCAGTATTTTGTTCAGATAATTGATTATTCGGTTAATTGATTCAATGCCTCTCCACTGGGGTTCGGAGATTTTTGAAGTTTCATTTTTCCACGCTCTGCCTATCTTTCCCCTCTCTTTGTCTCAGGGTGTATTTCTGAGCAGACACACACTTGTGTGCAAAGGACCTGCAGCATTGCTGAAACCTCCCCCAGCCCCCCACCCCCAATCAATTCAATGGGATTGACACAGCGAACACTTACTAAGTCTGTTCCCATTCAGGCGACTAAGCAGCAAAAAACCTCGCGCAAGCCCCTGCTCTCCCCACCCCCGACTGCCCCCACTCAATGTCCTTCCCAACTCCATGTCCGTCCCCACCCGCCTCTAACCCCATCCAGCCCGGCCCATATCTGCCCACACCCCGCGCCCCCAACCCCATCTTGAGGAAGTGGTGGAAGTTGGTACAATTACAAAGTTACAGGATCATGCTGGATTTCAATATTCAGGCGGATTGGGGAAAGTTGTGGATTGCAAGGAAAGGAATTTGTGGAATGTCTACAAGATGGCTTTTTGGAGCAGCTTGTGGTGGAGCCCACCAGGGAACAGGCAGTACTGGATTTAGTGTGGTGCAATATTTAGACTTGATAAGGGAGCTTAAGGGGAAGGAACCCTTAGGAGGCAGTGATCACAAATTGATTGAATTTACTCTGCAGTTTGAGAGGAAGAAGATAGAGGTAATGGTATTACAACTGAATAAAGGCAACTACAGAAGCATGAGGGAGGAGCTGAGTAGAATTGATTGCGAGGAGACCCTAGTAGAACAGCAATGGCAGGAGTTTCTGGGAGTAATTCAGGAGACAATTCATCCCAAGGGAAAAGAAGCATGGTAAGGGGAGGATGAGGCAACCATGGCTGACTGGGGAAGTCAGGGATAGCATAAAAGCGAAAGAGAAAGCATATAATGTGGTGAAGGGCAGTGGGAAAGCAGAGGATTGAAAAACTTACAAAGAACAATTGAGGGCAACAAAAAAAGAAATAAGGAGAAGAAGATTAAACATGCGAGTAAGCTAGCCAGTAATTTAAAGGAAGATTGTAGGAGTTTCTTTAAATATATAAAGAGCAAAAGAGAGGCAAAAGTGGACATTGGGCCACTGGAAAATAACACAGGAGAGATAGTGACAAACAAGGAAATGGCTGAGAAACTAAATAATTACTTTACATCAGTCTTCACAGTGGAAGACATGAGAGTATTATCCCAAAAATTCAAGAGAGTGAGGGGGCAGAGCTGAGTATGGTGGCCATCACCAAGGAGAAGGTGCTAGAAAAACTGAATGGCCTGAAGGTGGATAAATCATCTGGACCAGATGGACTACACCCCAGAGTTCTAAGGGAGATCTCTGAAGGGATAGCAGAGGCGTTAGTGGTGAAATTTCAGGAATCGCTAGAAACAGGGAGGATTCCAGAAGTTCTCAAATGGGCCAATGCACTGAGGAGTGGCAGATGGAGTTTAATTTAGATAAATGAGAGGTGCTGCATTTTGGAACAGCAAATCAGGGCAAGAATTATATACATAATAGGAAGGTTCTGGGGAGTGTTGCTGAACAAAGAGGCCTTGGAGTGCCAATTCATCATTCCTTAAAAGTGGAGTCACAGGTAGATAGGATACTGAAGAAGGCATTTGGTATGCTTTCTTTTATTGGTCAGAACATTGAGTATAGCAGTTGGGAGGTCATGTTGCAGCAGTACAGGACATTGGTAAGGCCACTTTTGGAATATTGCATGCAATTCTGGTCTCCCTGCTATCAGAAGGATGTTGTGAAACTTGAAAGGGTTCAAAAAAGATTTAAAAGGATGTTGCCAGGGTTGGAGGATTTGAGCTATAGGGAGAGGCTGAACAGGCTGGGGATGTTTTCCTTGGAGCATCGGAGGCTGAGGGGTGACGTTATAGAGGTTTACAAATGTATGAGGGGCATGGACAGGATAAATAGACAAAGTCTTTTCCCTGGGGTCGGGGAGTCCAGAACTAGAGGGCATAGTTTAGGGTGAGAGGGGAAAGATATAAAAGAGACCTAAGGGGCAACTTTTTCACGCAGAGGGTGGTACGAGTAGGGAATGAACTGCCAGAGGATGTGGTGGAGGGCTGGTACAATTGCAACATTTAAGAGGCATTTGGATGAGTAGATGAATAGGAAGGGTTTGGAGGGATATGGGCCGGGTGCTGGCAGGTGGGACTAGATTGGGTTGGGATATCTGGTCAGCATGGACGGGTTGGACCGAAGGGTCTGTTTCCATGCTGTACATCTCTATGACTCTATGACTTTATAAATGGGACAAGATTAGATTAGGATATCTGGTCGGCATGGACGAGTTGGACTAAGGGATCTGTTTCCATGCTGTATATCTCTACGATTCTATGAGTCTATGACTGGAACACTGCTAATGTGACACCTCTGTTTAAAAATGAAGTAAGGCAAAAAATGGAAAATTACAGACCGATTAGCCTAACCTTGGTCATGGGTAAGATCCGGGCATCCATTATGAAGGATGAGATTTCTGAATACTTGGATGTATATGGTAAAATAGGGCAAATTCAGTATGGTTTCATCAAGGGGAGGTCACCCTGACAAATCTGCTAGAATTCTTTGAGGAAGTAATGAGCAAATTAGACCAAAGAGAACCAATGGACGCTATCTACCTGGACTTCAAAAAGGTCTTTGACAAGATGCCGCACAAGAGGCTACTGAGTAAGATAAGGGCCCATGTTGCTAGAGACAAGATTCTAGCATGGATAGAAACTTGGCTATCTGGCAGAAGGCAGAGTGTGGAGATAAAAGGGTCCTTCTCAAGGTGGCAGACGGTAACGTGGTGTTCTGCAAGGCTCACAACTTGTCATTTTATGCATTAACAATCTAAATGAAGGAACTGAGGTATTCTGGCTAAGTTTGCAGATAATACAAAGATACGTAGAGGGACAGGTAGCATTGAGAAAGCAGGAGGCTGCAGAAGGATTTAGACAGGTTAGGAGAGTGTGTAAAGAAGTGGCAGATGGAGTACAACATGGAAAGGTATGCGGTAGGAAGAATAGAGGCATGGATTACTTTCTAAATGCGGAGAAAATTCAGAAGTCTGAAGTGCAAAGAGACTTGGGAGTTCAAGTCCAGGATTCTCTCGAGGTAAACTTGCAGGTTGAGTCAGTGTTTAGGAAGGCAAATGCAATGATGGCAATTATTTTAAGAGGACTTGAATATAAAAGCAAGGATGTACTTTTGAGGCTATACAAGGCTCTGGTCAGACAAAATTTCGAGTATTAGGGCACCATACCTCAGAAAGGATGTATTGGACTTGGAGCCTGTTCAGAGGAGGTCCATGAGAATGGTCCCAGGAATGAAAAGCTTAACATTTGAGGACTCAAGGTGGATACTCAATGGAGTTTAGAAGGATGAGAGGGAATCTAATTAAAACATACAGAATGCTGAATGGCTCAGACAGAGTAGATGTTGGGAAGATGTTTCCATTGGTAGGAGAGACTGGGACCTGAAGATACAGCCTTAGCGTAGAGGGAAGATCTTTTAGAATGGAGATAAGGAGAAACTTCTTCAGCCAGCAAGTGGTGTATCTATGGAATTCATTGCCACAGAAGGCTGTGGAGGCCAGGTCATTGATATATTTAAGATGCAGATAGATAGGTTCTTGTTTGTCAAGGAGTTCAAGGATTATCGGGAGAACGTGGGAGAATGGGATTGAGAAATTTATCAGCCATAATTGAATGACAAAGCAGAATTGTTGGACTGAATGGCTTAATTTCTGCTTCTTTTTCTTATGGTTTACAACAATTAAAATGCATCAGCATGGGATTATGAATAGGAAGGATTTAGAGGGATACAGCCCAAATGGGACTAGATTTATTTAGGATATCGGTCTGCATGGACAAGTTGGACCAAAGGGCCAGTTTCCATGCCATACATTAGATTTCTTACAGTGAGGAAACAGGCCCTTTAGCCCAACAAGTCCACACCAACCCTCCGAAGAGCAACCCACCCAGACCCCTTCCCCTACATTAAACCCTGGCCTGCACATTTTTGGACTGTGGGAGGAAACCCACACAGACACGGGGAGAATGTGAAAACTCCACACAGACAGTTGCCTGAGACGGAAATTGAACCCAGGTCTCTGGCGCTGTGAGGCAGCAGTGCTAACCACTGTGCCACCATACATCTCTATAACTCTGTGACTGTAAGAAAAACAAAAAGAGCAAGGAAAAGAATGGGTATGGAGATGACTGCCCATTCCCTCAGCCTTTCCTTGTAGCCATTGTGCTCAATCAATCTTGGAAGTTTTTGCCTCAGTACCACTAGTATTCCAATTGTTGTAAAACTTGCCGATGCATTGGTCCTCCTTATATCCAGAAAAACAGCCCATTGTGTGCACAGTAAGTAACAGAGAAAGCCAAAGATTGAATTTTAATCGATTGCTGTTT
Source organism: Hemiscyllium ocellatum (assembly GCF_020745735.1). Classification (NCBI taxonomy): domain Eukaryota; kingdom Metazoa; phylum Chordata; class Chondrichthyes; order Orectolobiformes; family Hemiscylliidae; genus Hemiscyllium; species Hemiscyllium ocellatum. Next base: position 79,810,197 of record NC_083412.1, read on the forward strand.
CATTGTTTGCTTAATGCAAGCTTGTTATCCATCTATTGTCTGGAATAGAATGAATTTACATAGGTTATCAGAAAGTAACACTCTGTTTTCTTCTGAACAGCTGGCTTTCTTGCAACACAATGGTACATTGTTATAAATCCAACACAATTAGACAAAATAAAAACCGTGCTTTGGAATATTACCAGTTCAAACCAAAGTAAAATTGATCGAAAATCAGGGAGACCAAAGTTATAAAAATAATAAGTGGTGTGTTATTCTTCTGTTAGGACGAGTTCCTTTGTTTATTCTCAATGAACACCATACACAGCTGCATGACCAGCTGCAGGGCCTGTTAACATGTTTGCATTCACCTTTAACCCCAGTGGATTTAGAAGAGTAACTTTCTCTCTGTGTATGTATATATGCATATTAATATGCACTGATTTCGTATAGATAGTTGTTAATATCAGAAATGTGGTACTCCAGTAGAAATACACGGGAAAGACGAAAATTAAAGCTCAAGTAAAACAACATTTACTTGTTGTCTGGGAAAGTATCTGATAACTGACATGTGCCATATTTTTTATTTGCAAAACTAACATGGAATGCTTTTCCTCATTACAATGAATATGTGACAATGGAACCTGCAACATCATGAAATCATACAGTGCAGATGAGGCCTGTACTGCCAAAATAACACCAAATCTCCGCTATCCCCACTTTCCAGCATTAGGTCCATAGTCTTGAAATGACTGGGCTAAGTCGGTGCTTCCTCCTTCTGTGAATCACAGACTGAAAGCTTTACGATTAAATAAGGAAGATTGGATACAAACCAGTTTCAGATTTTTGGCACTGAGACACAAGCTTATTCCTATCATAGTAATATAAATCAAAGAACTTTGGATGCTGGAAACCTGAAACAAAAATAGGAATTGTTGGAGAAACTCACCAGGTCTGCCAACATCTGTGGAGAGAAAACAGAGTCAACATTTCGGGTCCAGTGACCCTTCTTAAGAAGTGATGCTACCATTATACCATAACTCTGTTTTCTCTCCACAGATGCTGTCAAGATCTGCTGAGCTTCTCTAGTAATTTCTATTTTGTCTCATTTCAATCATGGCCTCTTTAGGATTTGATGATTTCCATTATTAGACATTCCAATAATCAGTGGACAAACAGCTCCAGCTCTTAATAAAATGGCAATGGTTCCAGTCAGTTTGCATGATGCTACTGTTTGTCAGAGTAACATGTTGCATAGTATTTTGCTTATCTCTTCAGAATGCCATGAAGGTCATAGCTTTTCAAGAACAAGTGGAATCCTTTTAGGATCTGCTGCTGTGGGACCAAATGGTGTTGTAATCATCCTGTCACTAGAACAGAGAGCGAGGTTAATGCCCTGGGGACATGTGGTCATAGCCCACTATTGCAATTGCTGGAATATAAATTCAATATTTTTAAAAATATGGATTTGGAAGCTAGTCTCAGTAAAGATGACAATGAAATTATCATCAATTGCTGTAAAAACTAATTTGTGTACACTAAGGTTCTTTTGGGAAGTAAATTGGCTGCTCTTACCTGGCCTGGCCTATAACGTTACTGCCCTCTGATTCCGCCTGGTAAGCTACTCAGCTATTAGAGAGGGGAACCACCGACCAATACCAACTTCCCATCAAAGAATACAAACAGAGATGATCATCATCATACATGAGGAAAACGATAGTTGAGAAAATGTTGTAGCACACAATATTTTTGTACAATTTGCACATTGTACAGTATTTTATCCTATTTGCCTTCTAAGATTGCATTTCTAAATGCCAAGCAGGAATGGTGCCATAATACTTATCAATATTTCAAGGACCTTTATCGTTTCTGGGTGCTGTTAAATTGCTGCATGAAATGTCCCATGTAAAGGTAATTTTTTTTGTCATTATCTCCAGGCCTGTAATTTCCCTTTAACACTGGTGGTCTCTTACTAGACCTGTAACTCTGCAGGCAGATACTGACATTGGAAGCTCTTCTGTAGTTCTGTTGAGTAAAAAATGAGGTCTGCAGATGCTGGAGATCACAGCTGCAAATGTGTTGCTGGTCAAAGCACAGCAGGTTAGGCAGCATCTCAGGAATAGAGAATTCGACGTTTCGAGCATAAGCCCTTCATCAAGTAACACATAATTTAAATTCCTGGAAAATATCTTGTCAATGTTTGGAGAATTGTCAATGTAAACTGTCTATTCCCATTTACTACCATTAATTTACATCACAGATGTCTGTATCATTGGTATGGTTACATAGTTGAGTATTTATGTGTTTCCTCATAGTCTGTGATCCACACATGATTTGAGACTTTTAAACTCTGATCCTGAATAAGTAACCTGAAATAATCTTGGATGCTTGTAGAAATCACTTCACTCATAACATATTACTTGCTGCTGAGCTCTATTTTTCAGATCTGAAACACAAGAACATATTGTTTTGACTGCAGCTTGTGATAATATGAACAAGTCAGATTCCAGAGTTAGACCTGGCTTGGTTGACCATTAGTTTTATTAACATGATGTTCAGTCACTGAACATATCGACAAGAAGCTGCTCATGTTCTTCTAACAAAGGAACATTAAAGTTACACACAAAAGGGAAAAAAATTAGGTATTATATCCTTTAAGAATTAATTGAAATGGCCTTCTTACTAATATCAAAAATAAGAAGTCAACTGCATTACCCACAACACCGTCCTTACAGATACTCAAACACCAGAGAAACGTCACTTTAAAGTGTAAAGTTCATTGTTCTGTTGGCATAGCTTTACATTATTTCTTTCTGACAAACTTCCACATTCACTCCATGAGCTCTCTTTAAGTCATTGTCTCATCCTAAGTACCTTAAAACAAATTGCGACTACACTTAAGCTATTTCTTATATGTTTTTCAACTCCCTTTTTGCAGCCTTCTGTTTCTGGAGCTCTTCTCTTCTTAAGTCATTCACCATCAGGGGTTCTTCTCTTCTGCATTGACTGTTCTAAAGATTGCTAAACTGTACTGCTGCTAGTATAGACTTTTTTACATGAAAAAAACTGCTTTGAAAAGAAATCCGCCAATTACTGACCACCTGGATGGTTCTGTCTTTATAAAAGAGCTGAATTCTATCACTGCCTGTTTCTGACATAGCTCACTTGCAGCCCTTCCTTATTGTGAAGACATAAGGACAAATAACCACAAGAGTTTTAAAAACCACATCTATACACATGTAAACAAAACTTCAGAAACCGTGGCACCACTCACAAAAACGGAACTAAAATCAGCTCTTCCCTTTCCTAATTCACACAATATAAAAGTACAAATCAGACTTAAAACTTTACATTCTTTCATCCATATTTGAACCCAGGTTTAGAAATAATAATACACCAGAAACCTTCATCAAGCATTCATTGACTATATAACCTGGAATAGAAATTCAAAGACATAAACATGTTCCTGAGGGGCGTTTGCTGGGTGGATGTTGAAAGGATCCTTGTGGGAGATTCTAGAACCATGACTCACTGTTTCAAGTCTAAAGGGTCACTCGTTTACAACAAAGGTAAGATTTTTTTTCACCAAATGTTGTGAGTCTTTGGAAAGCTCTTATTTTTTGTGGGTAGAAAGCAGTGTCTCTGAATACTTTAAAGGCAGTGAAAGATAGATTTGTTTTGTTAAGCAAGGGAACGAAAGGCAGTGAGCAAGCCCAAGATGTGGAGTAGTCAGATCAGCTGTGATCTTATTAAATGGCAGAGCAAATTCAAAAGACCTATTCCTGCTCCCAGTTCATATGTTTGCATGTTCATTAAGTTATGTTATTTCTGTATGTGGTCAGATTCCTTTTCAGCATTATTGAACTTGGAAATTCTTCAGGAGGCATTGACTACACGTTCTCAGCTTTGCTTTTGTGGGCCAAGCACCGTTTAGATGTTATTCATCTTTACATAAGTTCTCAAGAGAGATCTATACCTGAAATGTTTGTTTGTACTCTCCACAGATGCAGACTGATCTGCTGAATGTACTCCAGCATTTTCAGAGTTTTGAATTTCCAACATTTGCAGTTCTTGTAATTATAAAGTTATGCTGCCATTAACTATGAATCCATGCATCTTGGACATTTTTTGGCTTGAATTTTTGTTACTGTCAATGTTTTTTGAATGTGATTGTAATGTCTATTTATGGCTCCATTAGAGATCTGTTTAGTTTCCTTTTGAATGCTTTAGTATTTCATGCATTAATTGAACAGGGTGAAAATAGAACATTGCCCACCCCTCCCTTGCTGCAGTACTTTCTAGATTGTTAATAAAGCTTGTCAGAATTTGAAGCTTATTCATTATTTTTCAGAAACTCACTAAACTTTTTTTTCCATTTATCTATTGTTAGCTAAACAGTTTATCTAATGCATGCTACATGTCATGTCTAACATCAGTCATACACACATTTCATGCTCACACTTCCATCTATTTAACTCAAATTCCCTATTAAGAAAACAACAAAGTATCACAATTGAACATGAACAGAATCAACATGTAGGAAGCAGAAACGAAACCTGCTAAATATGGATTGTCAGTGCCAGCCAGCAATCGAAGTGGAAAAACAACTTCTGAAAATTACTTCAGCTGCCATCTTGAATAAGCCGAGAAATGAAATAGTGTATTAACGCTTTAAAACATTAAAAATCCACAAATGAATATGTTTACCTACATAATATCATGTTTGTGATTGAAACACCTTTAAATATTTTATTTCTGTCAAGAAACCTGCGCTTATATGAGAAGGCTGAGACTTGGGTGTATTCAGAACCCTGGATTCTTCAGCTGAACAGATTCAAGTTAGCACAGCTCTTAGCAAACATCAGAGTGCGCAACATTTTTGACAGGAAGACTTGGCAAACTCACTGGCTATTCATAGAATGTGCAAAGACTTAAAGTTTGTAAGCCCTGTAACCTCCAGTGGAAAATTACTGATAATAAAACCCCATGGGAAACTATTTTAACATAATAGAAGTAGTCAGAATTTTCTTCTGCATTTATTAAACATCAAAGAAAAGACAAAGCAATAACTCAGCAACTTATAGTAATATTTCTGCAAAAATACTAGTTTATTGTCTTTGTGGTATTATTCACAGTATGTTACCGTGGCAAATGACCGAGCCAAATTTCAAAATTGTATTTCATAGATTTTGCTACATATTATAAATGGGTGCACTACTGTTGATTTGTTTATACCTTGAAGAGGTAACAATATCTGGGAGAATTGTGCAATCATTCAAGACTTGAGGTAAAGATAACAAAAATCGCGAATTGAAGGTGTTCTAGAAAATGATAAGCTTAAACATATTGTAGTGACGTTACTTATTAAAGGGAAGATTTATAGAATCATAGAATCGCTACAGTATGGAAGCAGGCCATTTGACCCATTAAGTCCACTCTGACCCTCTGAGGCACATCCCACCTAGACTCAACCCCCTGCCCTGAGTATTAAACAAGAGCTTTAGCTTATTCTTAATGCCCACTACAAACCTTCAATGAATGCTAAAGTGTTGTTCCCTTTATCATACACAGAGATTTATGTAGCTGTGTTGTTTATTTAGCTATTCACAATAGCTAGGGAAAATCAGACTGGAATTATTGAATAATTACAGAATAGGTTGAGAGCATCGGTCCATTGTGTCTGTGATAGTTTGCTAAAAGATCTATTCAACTAATTTTACTCCTGTGCTTTATCCATATTCATTGCATTCCACTTTCTGTGTAAAACATTTTTCTTCATAGTGTTCCTTCTTGTGCCAATCACCTGAAATCAATGTCCTCTGGTTGTCACTTTCATCAATGAGAAGTTTCTCACTATCTACTCTCTCTTTGAACATCTCTATTACATCTACTCCTAAACTGCCCTTTTCTAAGCAGAACAGTCCCAATTTTCCCAATTCATCCACTGAATTGATGTCTTCCATCTCCAGGATAATTCTCATAAATCTTTCCTGAATCCTCTGAAACTCTGTCAGGTTACCAACCTGCAAAATTAACTCTAATTCTCTCTCTCCACAGAGGCTGTGATTTGGTAAACAGCAACATTAGCTCAGACATAGTTCATCAGGACCACTTTGGAAAGGGGAAGGTGGCTCCTTAGCCTTACTAAAGACAGAAAGACCGAAGAAACAAATTGAAACACTTGTTAAATCACATTTCTTTTCCATTCAGTATTTCAAATCACTGTATTGACTGATCAGGAGTGAGAGATCATACAATGAGGTCTGGGATTCTTCCCCAGTATCCTCAGAAACTGATTATAATATTGATATCTGTTTCTTCTTTTTGCTTCTTTGTATTGTGATGTGAAGACAGTAGTTATTGACTGTGTCAATTAATTTTCATCTTTAGCAAATTAATCAGCCAAATTCCACACAAGGTACCATTCCCCAGGCTCTCTCCCCTAATTTCCTAAAAGTGAGGTTCCCTTAACTGAATATCAACAACAATAGATGCTAATATAGGAATGGCCTATTTCGTAACAAGTTCTCTTTATGTCACTGGACAAAAGCAACAAGCCTGGCAGCACCTGTGGATAGAACATTGAGTTAACGTTTAAAATCCAGTGATGCTTCTTCAGAACAAGCTAACTGGACATGAACCATTATCTCAGCTGTTCTCCACAGATATTGCCAGGTCTGCTGAATTCCTTTGGCAGTTTCTGTTTCTCTTTCTCAGTTCCAGCATCCATGGTTCTTTGTTTCTTATTATTGCGATATTGCTTATGGTTGAATCAGAACTTTGTGGGTTAAAGTTCCAAACCCAGCAACTGAACGACTCGAGGAAGTCTATATCTGTCCACCTGAGTCTGAGATTATCATAGGATCTGGGAATCGTCTTAGTCAAAATTTCAAAATGCCAAATATATGAACTAATATTAGAAAAACAAAGTTACCAACCTTATTATTTTGTGGACCACGGATTGAGCTTTATACACAATAATGTCTCGACCAAAAATAAATCATTTATTTTCCCTTGGCCTTTCTACCACGAAAACACTTTTCACCTTAAGCCTCTCCAAACCCAATTTCTATAATACAGTTAGTCTCCCACCCTCCATCTCTTGCAAACTCCAGCTCTTCCAAAATTCTTCTTCAGTTTTGTCTTGTTCTAAACCTTACTCATCAACACCCCAATGTCATTGAGCAGTATTTGCTTTGTATTCCCTTAAAACTAATATCCTTTTCCATGTTTAAATCTCTACACAGTCTTGACCTACAGAATATCTAATAATAAGCATTTGTCCATTTACTATAGTTGTGAGATTGATGTAACGTGGAGCTTTACAGCGACGTGTCCTTCCCCTTGATTTGTCATTGCTGACAAGCTTTCTGGCTTTGCGTCTGTGCTGAAAGGCAAGACACAGCAGAGGTACTGTGAGTCTGTCAATTCTGAAGGAATTAAAAATCGCACAACACCAGGTTATAGTCCAACAGGTTTAATTGGAAGCACACTAGTTTTCGGAGCGGTGGGTTGCACTTCGGCGGGTCGGTGTGGACTTGTTGGGCTGAAGGGCCTGTTTCCACACTGTAAATAATCTAATCTAAGCAGCATTGCATTGAAAGGTGTTAGTGTGCACCCAGATCCAGAACTCTATTCTAAATGTGGGACAGAAATGTAGTGGGTCTGATACCTACCTCTGTGGATGGGAGTAGGGGGGAGGGAGGGTACAGGAGGCTGCTGGCCATGGGGTATACCCTGAGACATTGAGCACTGTTGTCCAATGTAGAGCCAAAGAAAGGCAAGCTGGATTCGCCCCATGACTTGCCATTGCCAGCATTGTTCACCAGATGGGAAAATTCAATGCTTATGCTCTGCAGTAATCTTACTAAGCTTGTCTATTTGTTCTATACTGCACATTAAACCCTTGGTCTTAAACAGGATTACTTAGGAAGAACCAAATCTCCACCCCACTCCCAGCCTCCCATTTAAGCAGTTTTGTGCTTTTATCAATTCTATCTACCCACCTTCCACTGCTTGCAAGTGTTTCTTTTCTTTCTTTATTAAGTTTCTTTAAACTTTCCTGAAGCAAAGGTAACTTTTTGTCTTCTGTTTATCTTGCAAGCACAATAAAGGCCAGTCTACTAAAAGGCCATTCTGCACTCCCACACCTCCTCCTTGTTATGACTCCATTAAAATGTCAGTTCATCATTCAACCTCTTTTTCATTTCTGACAAAGACTGAACTGTTGAATCATTTGCTCTGCCTTCAGATGAGGACTGACCTGCACTGTGTTTCTTGCATTTTATTTCAGTTTTGAACTATCAGTAGGCTACACCACCAACCCTCTGTTCCTTATTATATGTCCAATTTACAATTTCATGCTTTATTTCAAACGCTTTGTGTTCTATTTAAAAACTCTCCTTTGAGACAATTTATGAAATGCCTTCAGACAAAAAAAAAGATTTGCAGCAGTCGTTCTATCATTTTGAAGCTGCTACATTCCCCAAATAATTATGGTTCTTTGGTCAGGATTGTTTTCCTTTTCATTAAATGGATTTTAGCCCATATTTATTGCCTTGGCTCATTTCTGGGTTTTTTTATGCTAATCAGATTTTTTGAGGTTTTAGTGCTGCAGAATGAAATAATTTTAATATCCTATGCTGAATCCACAAATATTTTTGAAAATAAGAGTTGCCACAGTCCCAGAAGCTGTTCTCTGTTTAAAGAGAGAGAGAGAGAGAAAACTAGCATTGAGTTTAACGCTAGGATCACCTGGCCTCAAGTGAGGGATGTCCAACCAACTGAGCTAGTCTGAAGTCCTAATGCAACCACAGGGTAAAACCTTTACCACCTCACTCCATTATTGTGCAGTATACTGTAGTCAACTCACAAAAATTCCAACAACTACATTAATATGAATGGTTTCCCTTCATTCGTATCCATGCGGTGAATTTTCTGAGAGGCATGTCTCACTCAGTTTGAAAGATTTTCTGTCATTTGCCTGCTTGTCCTGAACTGACCCAGTTCTGACTTCTTTGCAATTTGCACCGTCATAGCTAACAGACTGAGATTTACTTTTGGGCTGGATACAAATCAAAGTTCTGAAGGTGAAAGATGACTGAGACACTTTCCAATTCCCTAGTGCTTGGTCCAATTTGATGAACTTGGATTCTTTCCTACCCCATGCGCTGCTATTTTTGCACTTAAAACCCTTCCCTAGCTCCTCCACCCCTGCCCCCGCACTATAAATAATGCTAAAACATTGAGATTCCCAGGATCATGTTTCTGACCAAAATGGAACATTAGTGTCTTTCTGACCTTCTGGTGGTACTCCCATGTTCAAAGAGCTTGAAAAAGTTGAATTCATTCCAACTTCCCCAATTCCGTCAAACTATTTAAGAACTCAAGCATTTTAAAAGGCTATTGCATTACGAACCACAATCTTCCCCATGAACATGAAAGTGCCCCATGAATGTCTAGTGAACACTAAACATGAAGAACTGAGGAAAATCCCAATGACAAACTGAAAATGCTGTAAATAAATAGTAGACCACTCACATTTTGAGAGAGAAAGGGAGTTTAATGTTCTATTTGGTAAATCTGTTAGAACTGCTAATAATACAAAATCTTCTGATAAAATCAGGGGAACAAAACATTTGTTTCTCCACACGCCACGCCCCACTCCAAGGGAAAATTTCTCAGTTTCTGAGAATTTCTCAAGGGCTACTTGTTGTTTTTCAGGGTGTCCTTTCTCATTATTCAGAAGACCTTTATTAATGTAATTGTGTGGTATTATGGGTGGCTTGGTGGTTAGCACTGCTGCCTCATAGCACCAGGGACCTGTGTTCAATTCCTGCCTCGGACAACTGTCTGTGTGGAGTTTGCACATTCTCCCCATGTCTGCGTGGGTTTCCTCCGGGTGCTGTGGTTTCCTCCCACTGTTCAAGGATGTGCAGGTTAGATGAATTGGCCATGCTAACTTTCCTGTAGTGCTGGGTGCATTAGTCAGGGGTGAATGTAGGGGAATGCGTCTGGGTGGATTGCTCTTCCGAGAGTGAATGTGGACTTGTTGGGCTGAAGGCCTGTTTCCACACTGTAGGTAATCTAATCTAATGTAATTCCTCTAGGGGATACCCGAGGTAAAGGGGTAGCAGCAGGAAAAGATCTTACTGCTGATAATTCTCTAGTTGTGATTAAAAAAATGAAACCAGATGAATGGTTCTTATTTAACTTCACCTGGGCACTTCTGGATGGCCAGCTTTAATGGCCCATTCCCCTGATTGCCCTCGAGACGTGAGCAGTGAGACCACTTGGGCAATAGTGGACAGGTAGCAGAGGTGTTGTGCAGTATGGGGGGTCTGGACATTCTATATATCTCTTAATGGTCTTGTTTATTGAAGCAAATGCAGGGGAGCCATTGGGCTGAATGACAATTCAACTCTAACTCCTACAACAATAGTCACAGTGTGTTTTACAGCAGCAAAATAAGATTTATTGTAATATTTACATGATCCATGAATTACACAAGAGGTTAAACCAAATTTGGACAAGATGCTTGATACGTTTTCCTTTTCTAGTCAGAGTTCAGCCATTCTCTGTGCATGCCCAGACATGTTTGAGCTGTACTAAGCTGATAAATCAGAGTTAGCCTTCTCCCCACAGCTTAAACCTAGACATGATTGTGCTATATTAACCCCTTCAGTCCCCACTGCTGGCCCACCCGATATCCCCATTTAGGGCTGGAGTCCATAGTCACACAGTAGGTTGGCCAGACCTCATGGGTGGACCATCACTCTGAGACATTGCCTGCACACACCCATCTCCTTCACATTGTCAGCACTCACTGCTCACCTTTCAGAAGACTAGGTGTACATGTAGTCCTCAAATACCATAGGAACATTCCGATGTTAGTATCATACTGGGAAAATGCAATTACAAAGGCTTGGCTGATTGGGACTACTGGTGTAGAGGACCTTATGGCTGCCTACTAATCCCCTCGCTAATCCTGTCATTCAGATTCTGGGATGTAGGGAGCAAGGTGGATTAGGGTTGATTAGATTTTGAGGTTGTATTCTCTTCTCCTGCTATTGTAGCAGAGAAGATGGAGGTCCTCGTTTTGTGATTACATGAGCACATATATGTAACAAATCAGCATCATACATGTAACTATTCAGCATCATATTGGAACCTCGGAGAGGCCTCGCTTGTTCCAGAATCTTCCCACCACTCCACCCTATGGGCTATTTCATTTATCTGAGCAGACCTCCCTCCACTGCTGGATCTTTTAGTCAAAACGGGGAAGCATTACATACTGGGTCAAGATGATGCTGTTATTGGCATATTATGGGTTAAGTTTATCCCTGCCAGGTCAATGGTCCCTTTAAATTGTCTCCAGTGTGCACTACTTGCTTATTTCAAATTTATTTTGCCTTTGAAATCAGATTTTCTACAGCTCATTTAATTGCTGCCTACTTAACTGAATCCAATCACAATATAAATCACACAAATTCCTCTACTGTCAAACTTTTCCAGATTAAGTATGACACCTTTTTTAAGAAAATATCTCTTTGCCAGCTGATCTCAACCAGGGCAGAATTTGAAAAGCAAAAAGCCCAGGAGCCCTGATGATGTTGGGTAGTGAGCTAGGAGAAACATATTCCCATTCCTGAATCCTCTCCAGTGATCCACTGCAATGAAATACACAAACCCTTGTGGTTGCAGACTGATCATTGTGCTGGCATTGCAGTAGAACTGCCTAACACCAGCTATTGAAGCTCACCATGAAGGGATGATCAATTTGATCAAGGCAATGGAGAGACACAGAAGTTCAATGTTTTTGAGAAAGGATATCATGGTAGAATAAGGTGAACCTCTTCAGTAGTAAGCCTCAAAATTAGGATAACTGTTTTTGATTATGTGTCAAAAAAAGTTTTTTCAAGCTATATTTTATCACCTGTAACAAAATGTTTCAAGGAACTTTGCAAAACCCCTGCAGCTGTCAATGTTGTGGATCAAAGTGAAAAGCTCTTATTTCTAAGTACAATAAGATTACTGATGCCAGAAAACTGGAATAATGTTGTAAAATATCAGGAAAGTTAAAAAGAAATAGCCTACAGTCTATTACCACTATAATAAGCAACAGACCAAGTATAAAAGCTTATGTGCCCCAAAGTGTTTATTGTTCTCTTGATATTAGTTGCTGGCAACAAACCCTTCAAGTTTGGAAGCTTGATTAGTTTAGTGAAAGAAGAAAAAGTGTTTTCAGTGGACAAACGTTCACCCAGCTGTTGGTCTTTATGTAAGTAAAACCTGAAATACAGTACTATATTTCAAAATTTTGTGAAGTTTTGGTATTACACAATTTGAGGGGCAATACATTAATTAGAAAAATTCAAAACCAATTTGTTATCATCAAAGGCAGGGATTTTGTCACAATACATTTTATAATCACAGTTGAAATGAACTAAATCTTTAATCTCATGAGGGGGAGAATTGGGCCACAACAAAAAGATCTATCAGATAGCAACCCATTATCTATTATGCAGCCAAGTACATTGCAAAACTGGCAATCGACAAAGGTACACATCCGAGATTAAAGACAGATGTTAAATCCCAATGCCTAAAACATAATCACCCTGTGAAGGAAAGCTTTATTCCAGGGATTGAAGGTTTGGGGCAAAACTCCAAAGTGCAAAATTTAATTCATGGTGCAATGTAGATCATTCCCACATTGGAACTAAAACAAAAGATTATTGTGACCATGCATGGGGAAGAGCTGGCCTCTCACCAGGAGGCCTTGTTCTTAACAATCTTAAAGGGACTCAGTGAATACACCAACTCTTATTAGGTGGAAACATGCATTCTTGTGCATGGTCAAAACAAGGGGAGACTTCTCTTGAGAGAGACAGAGGCCAAGTGAGGACATCTGGGAATTTGATTCACAGTGGGAATTTGATGCATGGGGCAAAAGCTTTAGGTAAGTTTTACTGCAAGAAGTAAATTGTGCTGAGTGTGGGCTTTGGTGAGGCTGGGAAAAGGTGATTTGTTTTTCCTATTAGCCTTTCTCTACATGTTCATTAGTTGGTCAAACAGCACTACTATGAACAGTTTTTAAGTTGCTAAGTTAGGAATAATATTATTTTTAAAGGATTAGCTACATTTGAATTTAACTGACAAACAACAGGAATAAAGGTAAATAAATTTAGATAGAGCAAAAGAACAAAAAGACAATTATCACATTGCTGAAAGTAGTCTATAGATCAACAACTAGTGGGAAAGATGTACAGGAAAAGATGTGTAGGGAGGTTATAGACAGGTGCCAACATTATATTGCAGTTATAATGGAGGATTTTTAATCCAAATCTAAAAACTGATAGTGTATGGAGCAGTGAGGAGCAAGTGTTCCAAGATTGTGTTCAAATGAATTTCCTATAGCAATATGTGTCCAGTCCAACAAGAATTAAGGCATTGTTGGACTCAGTTCTTGGAAATGGTATGGGTCAGGTGGATGAAGTGTCAGTGGAGAATCTTTTAAGAAATAGTGACCAGTATATCATAACTTTTAGGATGATGATGGAGTATGTCAATGGTCAATCCAGTGAAAGAAAAATCAACTGGCAGAGAGGGGAGGAGAAGAACAAAATTGTGCAGGACAAACAGGAGTGAAAAGTTCACAGCAGATGCTGAAACTGAGCAATGGGCTACCTACAAATAGGAAATGGTTAGCATATAGCCAAATAATATTTTCTCAAAAGGGAAAGGCCAGACAAACAAATCCTGACGTCCCTGGATGACAAACGAGACAGAAATTAAGACAAAGAATAAAAATGTGCTTATGACAGATGTCAGAATATTAAATTGTCACCCAAGAGGGATGGAAAAGGTCCAGAGAGGAGTTTTTAAAAAAATCAGAGAGGAAAAGAGGAATTATGAGAAAAGACTGTCAGCCAACGTGAAGAGAATCCCAAGACCTAATTTGGATATGTAAGTAGTAAATGAGTGGTAAAAAGGAGTAGTGTCAATTAGAGACTGACGTACTCATGAAGGCATAAGTCAGTAATTGAAATATTGAAACTATCTTTACCAAGGAAGTGGATCTACTGAGGGAATGGTGACAGAGGAGAAAACTCTGTGATGAGAATGGCTCAAGATTGTATCAGGAAGAAATGTTGGATTCACTGCTGGTACTTGAAGTTGACACAGCACCAGGAACCAGATGAGGAGTATCCAAGGATAATGAAGGATGTGAGAGTGAAAATTGCAAGGGTGCTGGCTATAATCTTTCAGTCTTCCTTAGACTTAAGGGAGGTACCAGGAATCTGGAGAATTATAAACATTCACAAAAGTTGGAAGGATAAGCACAACATTTGTAAACTGACCAGTTTATCTTCAGTGGTGGGGAAGCTTCTAGAAACAATTATTTGGGATAGAATTAAAGTAGTCACATGGAAAAATGTGAGTTGATTCAGAAGATTTCTAAAGCAGAAATTGTGCATAATTAACTTATAGAATTATAGAGTCTGACAGCCCATAAACAGACCCTGTTACGAGGATTGGAGGGCTTGTGTTATGAAGACAGGCTGGATAGGCTGGGAGACAGTGAATCTGCAGATGCTGAAGATCAGAGTGGAAAGTGTGTTGCTGGAAAAGCACAACAGGTCAGGAAACATCCAATGAGCAGGAAAATCGAAGTTTCAGGCCCAAGCCCTTCATCAGGAATGAGGCTGAGAACCTTGGGGGTGGAGAGATAAATGGATAGGCTGGGACTTTTCTCACTGGAGCATCATAGGCTGAGGGGTAAGTTTGTAAAATCATGAGGGTCGTAGATAAGATGAATAGCAAAGGTCTTTTCCCTAGGGTGGAGGAGTTCAAAACTAGAGGGCATATATTTATGGAAAGAGGAGAAGGGAGCTGAGAGGAAGCACTCCATGAGAGGAGCTCATGGAATGAGCTGCCGGAGGAAGTGGTAGATGCAGGTCCAGTTACAACATTTAAAAGACATTTGGACAGATGCATGAATAGGAAGGATCTAGAGGGACTTGGGTCAAATGCAGACAAATGGGACTGGGTTAGTTTGGGAAACTTGGTCATAACTTGCTGGAGTTCTTGAAGAAAAGGGTGTCAGAGAAGAGCTGATGAGAGTAATACTGTTGATATAATGTGCATGGACTTCCACAAGGCATTCAATACAATGCCACACAACAGCCCTGTAACAAACATTCCAACTTATAGAACAAAACAGACAGTAACAACATGGATATAAAATTAGCTGAGTAGTAGGAAACAGTGAGTAATGGGCAATGGACATTTTTCAGGTTGGAGGAAGATTTGCAGCAGAGTTCCCCAGAGGTAGGTATTGCAACCCTTACCTTTCCTGATATATATTAATGATCTAGATCCCGCTGTACAGTTGGCAATTTTAGAGTTTGTGAATGACACAAAACCTGAAAGTGTTATAAACTGTGAGGATGACAGAATAGAACTCCTTAAAAGACGTAGACAAGTGGCAAAGTGGGTTATTGGGGGGTAAGGGGTACAGGAGCAAAGGGGGCTGGGTAAATAGTGGTAAATTCTGACAGAAATTTCAAAATTACGAGGGAATGGGTGAAGTAGGTAAGGAGAAAGTACTCCTGCTCATAAATGGATCAAGAATGAAAGGCTACAGATTTAAGGTGATCTGCTTAAAAAGGAAGTGTGTGATGTGAGAAAAATCTTTCTTTCATGCAATGAGCAGTTAGGATATGGAGTGAACTGCTTGGAAATGTGGTGAATGTACGTTCAATTGAGGCATTCGAAAAGGCAATTCAATGATTATTTAAATAGAATCAATATGGATAGGTATAGGAAAAGGTAGAAGAATGGAATTCAGTCTCAATGTTCCTTTGGATAGTAATGGCAGACATATCAAAAGAATTATATCAAGGTAGGGAAGTAATATTACTAGTGATGCTACGTCCACTCTCCAGTCAGCTGGTTTTGGAGGCGTCTGTCCAGCAGTATGGTTATAGTAGCTCAACAACATCTAATTGCTTTGGAAATTAAAGGCTATGGGGTTGGCAGACTGGACTTGTTCTGCCACAGTGAAAGCAAACCATAGATTTTCTTAATAAAACTGTCATCCTCTTTGGATTGCAACAACGAGCAGCCCCAGAAAATGTATTGTAAGTTTCAACATGAGGTGAGCAACCTGCTGAGGTCAGACATTCATATAACAACAAACCATATCACAACAATCTCTCCACAGCCATCATGGCGCCTTGACAAACAACATGTGCCAAGGAAAGGAAAAGAACATAATCCAACTTGGACCAGATCACATGGTATCTTGCCAAAACTGAGATTTGGTTCACTGTGAGCAAACAAAACACAAGGTACAGCTTGGTAGAAAAAAAGAAGTGTTCTTCTTATAGGATACGGTATTCCTGGAAATTTTGTCAGGTGATAATCTCCTCCTCAGAGCCAATAGTAGAGAAATGAATGGTTTTATTCGAGTTGTTTCTCAGATTACAAGGGACAAACCCCATTGCGAGATTATTTCAAAAATGTCATGGGAATTGCTTTGCTCCTGCCTCCAGCTCACTGAGGCACATTTCTAGATGTCTTGTGCCATTGCCAAATTGGCCATTCTTCATGTGAAGATTTCAGCAGTAGGTTTTATTAAGCTATTCAACTGCAGAAGCACACAGTTGAGCACATTCTGGTGTGCACACAGCTTCAGTATATACAGACTGCTATCTGTGAATACTGGAGGTCAGTGACATTGATGAACCTAGTTAAGATAACATTTCTCTCCATAACTAGGGGCAATTAGTACCCATGAGATTGTCTTAAATACAACTGAGTAACAAAAGGCTGGAAAACAATTCAGGGATCAATCTGGAACCAGCATGTCGTGAGCCCATTGAGTTATCTTTCTGTTTGTTTTTCTTACCTAGATGGGTAAAATTCATAAAAGGAAAGACTTAGATTTGCTCCAAAGACTCGGAAGGTGAAGAATCTGCCAAATCTAATATTTGCTTTTCACAATGTATTTTCAAAAAGATAACATTGAAATAATTGAGCTATGGCTTAGTGGTAACAGCTTTAACTCCAAGTCTGGGTTACGGGTTTAATATCAATTCGAGAGGCTTGCGCACAAAATCCAAACTGATTTTCCAAAGTAATAAACTGCATTAGGTGCTGTCTTTTGGATGGATTAGAAACTAAAGCCTTGGCTGTCCTGCTAGACTGGCACTAAAGTTTACATGACACTATTTGAAGAGATGGGGATTTCCCACTATGCTCTGGACAATGTACATTCATCAACCAACACCTAAAAACAGATCATCAGGTCATTATCCCATTCTGTTTGAAGAACCTTGCAATACTGAAAATTTCCTACCATCTTTTCCTTCATTATCAATGATTGCATTTCAAAAGTGAGCAGCTACGATAACTCGGATGGGCAACAATAAAATCCCTGGTTGCAATTTCAGTGTGCTGTGTATCAATTTCTGCCACCTAATTTAGAATATCTCCAAGGAGTATCCGGATTCAGGGTAATCCCAAATGGAAGACTGAAAAAAGTTGTGGCTATAAGATATGCTCCTTTTTTGAGGCTATTTTAGGTGTTGGAGGTGATTTCCTCGAATCCCACAAGAAACACTTACTGTTTTATTTGATGTTGCCTTGGTTTGGAGCTTTGGGGGACAAAAGATCAGAACAACGGCACTTTCAAAAAGATGAAGACAGACAAGGGCATTGACTACATGGTCAGAGAAAGAAACCTATACTGCTGTCTGATACAGCAGTGAATCTGCTCAGTTACTGTCTTTGCTGCTGGAGTTCAAGTACCTCTGGACATCAGAGTACATTGAGGAAAAATTAAAAAACAGCAGAATTCACAGCTGACCTTGGAGGAAGCTTGCTGGGAGTCCTCACAGCACAGGAACAGATAAGTTGCACAGTTTTTTTAAGTGTAGTCTTGTTGTAAATCTACAATAGTGAGTAGAGTGGATTCTTACTTGATTATATGTTTATTGAGATCTGTCTCTTGGTTCATTTTTTAAAATATAATCCATAATTATTAAATTAGCCTGAAGCATTTTTTTTAGAGCAATAAGACAGTATTATTTTCTGGATCTGTAGATCGCTAAGTAGCAAAAATGGCCTTTAGTAGAGTGATGTGCTTCTTCCTTTTGGATATGGGACATTAACGAGAGTTTCCATGTTACTGATGATTATGGCTACAGGAAATGTCTTTGGTTGTGAATCCTATCCGATCGCATGGATTGGTTGGATCAGCAGTTAGAGGCAATGAGGAATTTACAGGCGCTAGAGGTGTGATGGATGGCAGTTATAGAAAGGCAGAAAAGCTGCAGATACAGTCAGGTAGAGGAATTAACTCCAGGAAAGATAGGAGAGGTAGGAAGGTAGTACAAGAGTCTTCTGTGGCTATCCCGATTTCAAACATGTATGCTGTTTAAAAATGTAGGGGGTAAGGAACTCTCAGGGGAATGTAGCATGAACAGCCAAGTTTCTGGTACTGAGAATGGCTCTAATATAATAAGGGGTACGGCGGATTTCAAGCGATCAATTGTGATAGGGAACTCTCTAGTTAGAGGCACAGACAGAAGTTGCTACGGCTGCAGCAAGAAATCAGAATGGTGTATTGCTTCCCTGGTTCCAGGATTAAGGATATCTCAGAGAGGGTGCAGAATGTTCTCAAAAGGGAGAGGGACCACCAGGAGGTTGTTGTACACATTGGAACTAATGATATAGGAAGGGAAAAGGATGCGATTCTCAAGGGAGAATATGGAAAGTCAGGCAGGAATTTAAAAAGGAGGTCCTTGAGGGTAGTAATATCTGGATTACTCCCAATGCTATGCCCTAGCGAGGGTAGGAATACGAGGATGGAGCAGATGAATGTGTGGCTGAGGAGCTGGTGTATGGGAAAAGGGTTCACATTTTTGGATCATTTGAATCTCTTCTGGGCTAGAAGAGATCTGTACAAGAAGGCAGGGTTATACCTGAATTGGAAGGGGACTAATATACTGGCAAGGAGATTTGCTAGAGCTGCTCAGGAAGGTCTAAACTAGTAAGATGGGGTAGGGTGGGGGGGGGACTCAGGGAGATAATGACAAGAAAGATCAATCTGAGAGTGGTACAGTTGGGAAAAGGAGTGAGTCAAACAGTCAGAGCAGGCAGGAACAAAGTAGAGAACACGATAGGACCGATAAATTAAACTGCAGTTACTTCAATACAAGAGGCCTAACAGGGAAGGCAGATAAACACAGGGCATGGTAAGGAATATGGGACTGGGATATCATAGCAATGACAGAAACATGGCTCAGGGATGGATAGGACTGGCAGCTTAATGTTCCAAGATGCAAATGCTATAGGAAGGATAGAAAGGGGGGGAGGGGCATGAGAGAAGGGGGAGTGACGTTTTTGATAAGGGATAGCATTACAGCTGTACTCAGGGAGAATATTCCTGGGAATACATCCAGGAAAGTTATTTGCGTGGAACTGAGAAGTAGGAAAGGGATGATCACTTTATTGGGATTGTATTATAGACCCCCCAGTAGTCAGCAGGAAATTTAGAAACAAATTGGTAAGGAGGTCTCAGTTATTTGTAAGAATAATAGGGTGGTTACAATAGGGGATTTAAACTTTCCAAACATATACTGGGACTGCCAGAGTATTAAGGGTTTAGATGGAGAGGAATTTGTTAAGTGTGCACAAGGAGATTTTCTGAGTGAATACATGGATGTACCCACTGGGAAATAAGGCAAGGCAGGTGACTGAGATGTCAGCGGGGGACCACTTTGGGGCCAGTAACCATAATTCTATTAGTTTTTAAATAGTGATGGAAAAAGATAGACAAGATCTAAAACTTGAGATTCTAAACAGGAGGAAGGTCAATTTTGATGATATTAGGCAATAACTTTCAAACGCCAGCTCGCGGATGCCTCCTCTTATCGCCCCCTTGACCACGACCCCACCTCCCACCACAAACCATCATCTCCCAGACCATCCAGGACCTCATCACCTCAGGGGATCTCCCATCCACCGCCTCCAACCTCATAGTCCCACAACCCCGCACCGCCCGTTTCTACCTCCTGCCCAAAATCCACAAACCTGCCTGCCCCGGCCGACCCATTGTCTCAGCCTGCTCCTGCCCCACCGAACTCATCTCCCAATACCTCGACACGGTCCTGTCCCCTTTAGTCCAAGAACTCCCCACCTACGTTCGGGACACCACCCACGCCCTGCACCTCCTCCAGGATTTTCGCTTCCCCGGTCCCCAACGCCTTATTTTTCACTATGGACATCCAGTCCCTGTACACCTCCATCCCCCATCACGAAGGACTCAAAGCCTTCCGCTTCTTCCTTTCCCGCCGCACCAACCAGTACCCTTCCACTGACACCCTCCTTCGACTGACTGAACTGGTCCTCACCCTGAATAACTTCTCTTTTCAATCCTCCCACTTCCTCCAAACTAAAGGAGTTGCCATGGGCACCCGCATGGGCCCCAGCTATGCCTGCCTCTTCGTAGGATATGTGGAACAGTCCATCTTCCGCAACTACACTGGCACCACCCCCCACCTTTTCCTCCGCTACATCGATGACTGTATCGGCGCTGCCTCGTGCTCCCACGAGGAGGTTGAACAGTTCATCAACTTTACTAACACCTTCCATCCCGACCTGAAATTCACCTGGACTGTCTCAGACTCCTCCCTCCCCTTCCTAGACCTTTCCATTTCTATCTTGGGCGACCGACTCAACACAGACATCTATTATAAACCGACTGACTCCCACAGCTACCTGGACTACACCTCCTCCCACCCTGCCCCCTGTAAAAACGCCATCCCATATTCCCAATTCCTTCGTCTCCGCCGCATCTGCTCCCAGGAGGATCAATTCCAACACCGCACAGCCCAGATGGCCTCCTTCTTCAAGGACCGCAGATTCCCCCCAGACGTGATCGACGATGCCCTCCACCGCATCTCCTCCACTTCCCGCTCCTCCGCCCTTGAGCCCCGCTCCTCCAACCGCCACCAAGACAGAACCCCACTGGTTCTCACCTACCACCCCACCAACCTCCGCATACAACGTATCATCCGCCGCCATTTCCGCCACCTCCAAACAGACCCCACCACCAAGGATATATTTCCCTCCCCTCCCCTATCAGCGTTCCGCAAGGACCACTCCCTTCGTGACTCCCTCGTCAGATCCACACCCCCCACCAACCCAACCTCCACCCCCGGCACCTTCCCCTGCAACCGCAGGAAATGTAAAACTTGCGCCCACACCTCCACACTCACTTCCCTCCAAGGCCCCAAGGGATCCTTCCATATCCGCCACAAGTTCACCTGTACCTCCACACACATCATCTATTGCATCCGCTGCACCCGATGTGGCCTCCTCTATATTGGTGAGACAGGCCGCTTACTTGCGGAACGCTTCAGAGAACACCTCCGGGCCGCCCGAACCAACCAACCCAATCACCCCGTGGCTCAACACTTTAACTCCCCCTCCCACTCCACCGAGGACATGCAGGTCCTTGGACTCCTCCACCGGCAGAACACAACTACACGACGGCTGGAGGAGGAGCGCCTCATCTTCCGCCTGGGAACCCTCCAACCACAAGGTATGAATTCAGATTTCTCCAGTTTCCTCATTTCCCCTCCCCCCACCTTGTCTCAGTCGGTTCCCCCAACTCAGCACCGCCCTCCTAACCTGCAATCCTCTTCCTGACCTCTCCGCCCCCACCCCACTCCGGCCTATCACCCTCACCTTGACCTCCTTCCACCTATCCCACCTCCATCGCCCCTCCCCCTAGTCCCTCCTCCCTACCTTTTATCTTAGCCTGCTTGGCTCTCTCTCTCTTATTCCTGATGAAGGGCTTATGCTCGAAACGTCGAATTCTCTATTCCTGAGATGCTGCCTGGCCTGCTGTGCTTTGACCAGCAACACATTTGCAGCAATAACTTTCAAAAGTTAATTGGGGGCAAATGTTCGCAGGTAAAGGAAGCAGAAAATGAGAAGCCTTCAAAAGTGCGATAACAAGAGTCCAGAGACAATATATTCCTGTCAGGTTGAAAGGCAAGGCTGGTAGATGTTGAGAATGCTGAATGACTAAATAAATTGGTTCAGAAAAAGAAGGAAGCGTATGTCAGGTATAGGCAGCAAAGATCAAGTGAATCCTTAGAAGAGTATAAAGGCAAGTAAGTGTAGCTCAAAGGGGAAGTCAGGAGGGCAACAAGAGGACATGAGATAACTTTGGCAAATAGGGTTAAGGAGAATCCACTGGGATTTTACAAATATAGTAAAGACAAAAGAGTAACTAGGGAGAGAATAGGGCCCCTCAAAGATCAGCAAGGCAGTCTTTGTGTGGAACCAAAGGAGTATTTTGCATCGCTGCATTTTAAATGCTGTCTGAACTGCTGTGCTCTTCCTGCACCACTAATCCAGATATTTTGCATCAGTCTTTACTGTGGAAAAGGGCATGGAAGATATGGAATGTGTGGAAATAGATGGTGACATCTTGAAAAATGTTCATATTACAGAGGAGGAAGTGTTAGACATCTGAAATGCATAGAAGTGGATTAATCCCCAGGAGGTGTACCCTAGAACTCTGTGGGAAGGCAAGAAAGTGATTGCTGGGCCCTTTGCTGAGATATTTGTATCATCAATAGTCACAGGTGAGGTGCCAGAAGACTGGAGGTTGACCAACATGATGCCACTATTTAAGAAAGGTGGTAAAGAAAAGCCAGGGAACTATAGACCAGTGAGCCTGACATCAGTGGTGGACAAGTTGTTTGGGGGAATCCTGAGGGACAGGATGTACATGCATTTGGAAAGGCAAGGACTGATCAGGGATAGTCAACATGGCTTTGTGCATGGGAAATTCTGTCTTATGAACTTGATCGAGTTTTTGAAGAAGTAACAAAGAGGATTGATGAGGGCAAAGCAGCGGGCGCGATCTATATGGACTTCTGTAAGGTGTTCGACAAGATTCCCCATGGGAGACTGGTTAGCGAGTTTAAATCTCGTGGAATTCAGGGAAAACTAGTCATTTGGATACAGAACTGGCATGAAGGTGGAAGACAGCGGATGATTATGGAGGGTTGCTTTTCAGACTGGAGGCCTGTGTGCCACAAGAATCGGTGCTGGGTCCACTACTTTACATCATTTGGATGTAACACAGGTTTGTTAGTAAGTTTGCAGATTTCACCAAAACAGGAGGTGTAATGGAAAGCAAAGAAGGTTACCTCAGAGTATAATGGGATCTTGATCAGATGGGCCAATGGGCTGAGGAGTGGCAGATGGAGATTAATTTAGATAAATGTGAGGTGTTGCATTTTGGAAAGGCAAATCAGAGCCGGACTTATACACTTAATGGTAAGGTGCTGGGGTATGTTTCTGAACAAAGAGATCTTGGAGTGCAGATTCATAGTTCCTTGAAAGTGGAGTTGAAGATAGATAGGATAGTGAAAAAGGTGTTTGTATGCTATCCTTGATTGGACAGGGAATTGAGGAGTTGAGTTAGGAGGTCATGTTGCAGCTGTACAGGACATTGGTTAGACCACTTTGGAATATTGCGTGCAATTCTGGTCTCCCTCCTATTGGAAGGATGTTGTAAAACTTGAAAGGGTTCAGAAAAGATTTACAAGGATGTTGCCAGGATTGGAGGATTTGAGCTATAGAGAGAGGCTGAATAGCCTGGGGCTGTTTTCCCTGGAGCATCAGCTGCTGAGGGGTGAGCTTCTAGAGGTTTATAAAATCATGAAGGATATGGATAACATAAATAGACAATGTCTTTTCCCTGGGGTGGAGGAGTCCAGAACTAGAGGGCATAGGTTTAGGGTGAGAGGGGAAAGATATAAAAGAGACCTAAGGGGCAATTTTTTTCACGTGTATGGAATGGGCTGCCACAGGAAGTGGTGTAGGCTAGTACAATTACAACATTTAAAAGGCATCTGGATGGGTATATGAATAGGAAGAGTTTGAAGGGATATGGGCCGGGTGCTGGCAGGTGGGACTAGCTTAGGTTAGGGTATCTGGTTGGCATGGACAAGTTGAACCAAAGGATCTGTTTCCATGCTGTACAAGCCGATGACTCTATGACTCTAGTGTATAGACCGTATCTTTTTATTTTTCTGTATTTGTGTTGATTGTGAGCTGAAATAGAGAAAGGACTGCTTAAAAGTGGAGGATTGTTGAAGCATCACTGCACTGTTTAAAAGCAAGTGACCTGACACTTAATGTGCTGTTTATTCAATCAATGAGGGAAAATCTAGTTACAGACAAACTGGCACTAGGTAGTGTGTACTTTATTGGATTTGGTCATCAACAAGTAGTTGATAGGGCTGTGGAGTGGTAGCAACTTTATTGATGTTCGCAAGACCGTATGAAATAGGAAGAGGAGTAGGTCAATCAGCCCTTCCCGCCTGCTCCGCCATTCAATAGGATCATGGCTGATCTGACATTCCACTTTCATGCCTTCTCCCCGTAACCTTTGATTCCCACATTGATCAAGATTTATGTATCTCAGCCTTAAATTGTACACAATACTCTGCACTCACAGCTCTTGTGGGAAACAGCTCCAAAGACTCTCAACTCTCAGAGAGAAATTCCTCCTCATCTCAGTCATGAATTGGCACCCATTTATTCTGAGATTATTCCCTCAGGCCCTAGAGTCTCCCATGTCTCCCATGAGGGGAACCATCCTCTTAGCATTTCTCCTGTCAACCCTGTTAAGAATCCCATATATTTCAATGAGATCACCTCTCAGTCTTCTAAGTTTCATTGAGTAGAGTCTTGACCTGTTCAGCCTTTGTTCATAAGAAAATCCCTCCATACTGGGGATCATTTTGTGAACCTTCTCTAAATTGTCTCCAAAGAAATAATATCTTTCCTTTACTAAGGTGATCAACAAGGGTGGCACAGTGGTTGGTATTGCTGCCTAACAGTACCAGGAACCTGGGTTCGATTCCACCTTTGGGTGACTATCTACGTAGAGTTTGCATGTTCTTGGGTGGGTTGGTGGGGGGTGTCGACCTAACAAGGGAGTTGCAAAGAGAATGGTCTCTGCAGAATGCTGATAGAGGTGGGGAGGGAAATACATCTCTGGTGGAGGGGTCTTGTAGGTGGTGGAAATGGCAAAGGATAATGCATTGTATCCAGGGGTTGGTGGGTGGAAGGTGAGGACCAGGGGTGGTTCTATCCTTATTGTGGTTGCAGGGATGGGGTTCAAGTGTGGAGGTGTGGGAAGTGGAGATCACTGGAGGGCATTGTTGACCACATGGGAGGAGAAATTGCAGGCCTTGTCGTAGGAGGCCATCTGGGATGTCCTGGAGTGGAATTAGTCCTCCTGGATGCAGATGCTGCAGAAGCAGAGGAATTGAGAATAAAGAATATCATTTTTAAGGAAGTGGGGGGGGGGGGAGAGGTAGAGTCCAGGTAGCTGTGGGTGTTGGTGGGTCTGAAGTAGATGTCACTGTTGAGTTGGTCACCAAAGATGAAGACGGAGAAGTGCAGGAAGGGGAGGGAGGTGTCCGAGATGGTCCAGGTGCGTTTGAGGTCAGGGTGGAATGTGTTTGTGAAGTTGATGAATTGTTCAACTTCCTCGTGGGAGCACAAGGTAGCACCGATACAGTCATCAGTCACCAAGGAAAAGGTGGGGAATGGTGCCAGTGTAACTGTGGAAGATGGACAGTTCCATGTATCTTACAAAGAGGAAGGCATAGCTGGAGCCCATGTGGATGCCCATGGTTACTCCTCTGGTTTGAAGGGAATGAGAGGATTCAAAGGAGAAGTTGTTGAGGGCGAGGACCAGTCCGCCAATCAAAGAAGTAGATCCGTGCGGTGCAGGGTTCCACGACTGTGTGGTTGTAGGCTGTATTTTCTCACTTCCCCTCCCTCTACCTCATCCCAGATTCAACCCTCCAACTTGGCACTACTCTCTTGAATTGTCCTACTTGTCCATTTTTCTTCTCACCTATCTGTTCCACCCTCCCCTCTGACTTATCACCATCACTCTCCACCTACATCTGCCTATCACCTTCCCAGCTACCTCACCCCCAACCCACCCTTCTATTTATCTCTTATCCCCTTCATCCCACAACCCCGCCCGCCTCCCACATTCCTGATGAAGGGCTTATGCCCAAAACATCTATTGCCCTGCTCTTGGGATGCTGCCTGACCTGCTGTGCGTTTCCAGCACCACATTTTTCCACTCTGACCCTGAGCATCTGCAGCCCTCAACATTCTCCAAAGGTGTGCAGGCTAGGTGGATTCACCATGAGAAATGTAGGGTTACAGGAATCAGTTGGAGGAAAGGGATACTTCTTGGAAGGTTGATGTGGACTCAATGGGCCGAATGGCCTGCTTCCACATTTTAGGGCTTGTTTAATTCTCAGACTGCTCACGGCACTCCAGATGTGGGCTTAACATCACTTTATGCGATTGCAGTAAGACTTCCCTACTCATTCTGCAATCCATTTTAAACAAGGGCTAATATTCCATTAGCCTTCCTGACCACCTGTGGGGAAAAGCTGAGCTCAATTTCCAATGTGCAACCCTGGTAAGGTTTGACAATATTTAGTGCAAGTTTGCACCTGACTTGGCTGCATTAATGTGCCCAAATACTTGCCATTTTTGTCATTCTGAAGAATAGAGAAATGAATTGTGACATTGCGCATTGTACCTTATAAATGTACACCAGCTGTGGAGCTCAGAGTTCATGTATCAATCTGTCCTGGATGCTACCAAAATTCTTGTGCGTTGGTGAAGTTGCAGTATATTCTATCACAGGCCTGAGCTTTGTAGATGGTAACTCAGAATACTCAGCCTCTTTCCTGATATTTTACACAAAAATATCACAGAGTGGCTAAAGTGCATTTAGGAGGGCATTCAACCCTGTGTGCATGTATTAGCTCGTTAAATGAGCATTGTTACATAGTGTCTACCTCCTGCGTCCTGCCCCATACACTTATATGTCAGTTTTACAAATAATTGTCCAAAGACCCCTTAAATGCTTCCACATTCCCAAGTAGTTCATTTCATTTCCTCAGAACTTGCTGAGAAAATGTTTTTACTCACTTCACCCTCACTTCTCTGGCCGATGACTTTAAAATCTATGCCCTTTAGTCCTTGTCGACTTTACAAGCGAGAGCAACTCTCCCTATCTACTCTGTCCAGCCAGTTCGTGGTTTAGAAAATCTCTTTCAGATCTCCTCTTAGCCTTCTTCTTTCCAAGGAGAACAGTCCCAACCTCTTCATTTACTCTCTAAGTTGAAATCCTCATCCCTGGACCCATTCTTGTAAACACTGCTGCACTCGCTCCAATGCATTCACATCTTTCTTTTGTCTGATCTAGCTGAGTTTTCCCTCAGGTGACTTCAGGGTGGTGAATGGATAATTTCTTGTTGCAGATAGTCACTGTTTGACCAACACATAGGGCAAGTAGAACCAGCTAGTTGTTAGCTCAAGCCTGGACATTATCCAAGCTTGGGGGGTTGTAAATTGGCAGAGGCTGATTCATTATCAGATGGAATGAACATTCATGTTGTCAGCAAACAGCTCTTGCATGATTTTAAGGCGTTCCCTCAATGACCTTCACACCATTAAGTGATGGTCAAACTTAGTACCTTGCCTGAGTGAACTGCAACACGCGGAGAAAGTGATCTCCAAAAACAGCTCCCGTTCCTTTATATCATTAAGTATGACTCAAGCTATTAGAAAATGATTCATTGACTCAAACCCACCTCCCTTCATCACAGTTACTCTTTTTTTCTAGTTCAAGGACGAGTGTTCAGTGGAAAAACTGCAACTGAGCGAGATTACCATTGAGTGGATGTTGTTTGATGATATCATTAGTAACTGCTTTTATTACCACGGTGATTAAATAAAAAGTACTGGTTTGGGTGGATATGCAATGCGTTTTGTAGATACAGGCCATCTCTTTCATATTACTGGGAAGATGATTGTTATAGTGTTCTAGGAGATCCCAACAACATGTAGAACTGTTAATATTTGGGGACTACATTTTTACTGAACTTCACATATTAAATTGGGTGGATAGCAGGTGGCTAAAGAATCAGGTTCAGCTGAGATACAGTCTTGCTTTCTTATGGCACTCCAACATACATCCACTCAGCTAGACAAGCTACATAAATGTAATTTTGAGTAAGTATGATCCCATGAAAATGTAGGCAAGTGAGGACTGCAGATGCTGGAAACCAGAGTTTAGATTAGAGTGGTGCTGGAAAAGCACAGCAAGTCAGGCAGCATCCGAGGACCAGGAAAATTGACGTTTCGGGCAAAAGCCCTTCATCAGGGCTTTTGCCCGAAACGTCGATTTGCCTGCTCCTCGGATGCTACCTGACTGCTATGCTTTTCCAGCACCATGGAAATGTAGGCTGACCTGAATGAAAACATACAGTTCAAACAGGAGAAATACATTTTAAAATTTAAAATGTTCCAGCAGACAAAAACAAAAAAAGAACACACCAGTAATTTAAGTCTTCTCATCTTTATTAAAGTAGCCTTCTATCAGCTTTCAACACAGTGCTTTGGTTTTATGTTCCTTTAAATAAATAATTGACACGAGATCACTTCCTTTTGGATTGAAATTTTGCTTCGTAGTTGGGTTGGAGCAGCCCAGGGCAGTTTTCATCAGTCTCTGGAGTGCAGTGTTTCAGGATTGTAGGCCTGATTACATCGATGTCACGTCCTAAATGGTCCAACATGGTTGGGATAATGGTTGGAGGGGCATCAAAGTCCAGCAGGAAATATCTGAAATAAACAAAATATAAATAAACTCAGAAAAATAAATTCTTTCCATGATATTTCTCTCTTCACCCATAATCATTTAATTTTGAACTTTTGAATCCACTTTTTTTATACCAGTTTGCTGGAAACAGGATAGGTACCAGGAGGATTGGCAAAACGGCTTATTGAATTTAAATTTCACCATCTGCTGTGGCAGGATTTGAACCTGGGGTCTCTGGATGAGCAGTGCAGTGATAATATCATTAGGCTATCACCATAATGATGATGGAAGGTGTCATCCTATCTCCTTCTCAGCACCATATTTTACCAGTGGTAGAACATTAACAGTGGCCTCGTGAACCAGGCAACCAATTACAATCCACCGTCCCATCTGTGAGCATTTTACTGGCATTCATAGGAGCTAACACTGCACAAACAGACTGACAAATAGGCCATGCCTTTGTTCACGGGAGGGAAGAGGGGGAAGATGTGTGTGCATGTGAGAGTGTGTAGGAGTGAGGAAGTGATGGAGAAAGTAGAAAGACCCCTATTATTGCCACTCCAGAGTGAGACGAAATGCGTACTACATTACAAAATCTCAAAAGGAGCAGGGATTTCATTTCACAAGTGGAAAAAGGTAATACTACACCTACATGCACAATTGATTAGATCATTGTAGAAAACTACGGGTGCCTGACTTTGGGAAAGAAATGACGATCCTAAGAGGGGCTAGCGATTTAAGAAGAATATACTGTACATAGGACAATCAAGTGCAGTGACCAGGAAAGATAGAACTCTTCTCAATAAGACGGGAGGGAGGGGATCAGATAGAGGTCCTGTGGAAGCAGAACTATAATAAGCATTGAAATGGAGTTAAGAATCACACAACACCAGGTTATAGTCCAACTGGTTTAATCGGAAGCACACTAGCTTTTGGAGCACCGCTCCTTCATTAGCCAGCTGATGAAGGAGCATCACTCTGAAAGCTAGTGTGCTTCCAATTAAACCAGTTGGACTATAAGCTGGTGTTGTGTGATTCTTAACTTTGTCCACCCCTGTCCAACAGCGGCATCTCCGAATCACTGAAATGGAAGTGGACTAACTGAAATAGAAAAATGTAAAACAAAAAAAGAAATCAAAGAAAGTCAAAGAGGACTAAATGAGACAGAAGACAAAGTAATAACTGGCAAAACTCTGTTTTTCTGGTAGCATCTATGGAAAGAAAGCAGATTGAATGTTTTGTGTCCAGTGACTCTTCCTCAGAGTGTTAGCAGCTAGGGAAAGGTGATATTTATGCTGAAGCAGAACTGGGGTAAGGGGGAAAAGATGAGCAGATGGGTGGAGATGGAGCCCAGAGAAGAGACATATGAAAGGGGTGCATAAACAAAGGTTACAGATAGCAGAAAAGGGCAGAAGTTGAATAAGTGATAAACAGGGGTAAGAGTGAAAAAACGGGTGACTGTGCTGAAAGCAATCGATATAGTCTGCTAATGGGTCTGAGAGAATGTGAGAATGGGTGACTGTACTGAAAGCAACCCATCTCAACAGGATTGCACAAAAAATAACAAGGAAGGTTGGAATCAGGCTTTAAAGTTATGAGCTTGATGTTGAGTCCTGAAGCCTATAGGGTCCCCAAGCAGAAAATGAGATGTTGTTGTTCGAGTTTGTGCTGAGACACACTGGGACCCTGCAGCACGCCCAAGACAGAAATGTTGACGCAAGAACATGGTGGGGTATTGAAGTGGCAGGCATCAGGAAACTCGTGTCACTTTTGAGGACAGAACATCTGTGTCTTGCGAAGTGGTCACCCAGAGTGCACTTTATCTCCCCAATATAGAGGAGACTATATTGTGAACAGTGAATGCAGTAGACTGGATTGAGTACAGGAAAATCACTGCTTTACCTGGAAGGTATGTCTGGGGCCTTGGAGAGTTAGGGGGAAGAAAGTAAATGGGCAAGCAATACACCTTCTGAGATGTGCGAGCATTAAAAGTTTGATATGTCCATAGGTTATTGATCCATGGTCATAACTCAGCTGATCTAAATCTACAGGATGCCTAGACAATGTTTCTTAAAAGGGGCAATTAGATACTTCCAGCATTCTTTTTTAATGAATCTCACTATTACGGAGGGATCATAAGTAACAGTACTATGGCCCTTTGCAAGCCAGTGTATCCCTGCTGTCAAGGCTGTAGCTTCAAGTCAGCCAGCCACTTTTGAGAACAAGTTGGCCAACATGCTTTTCCAAGGATGTCCTACTATGCGTGGGTTTTATTGAAATAAAACCCAAGGTCTAGTTTGAAACATGTCACAGGCAAGACCTGTGGGAAGCTGGTCTCAAGTGAGAGGACAACTTTGCATCAATTCCTGACACATTTCACAGTTTAGGAGGTGACTAAATGTTTAGTAAAAGTACCCAGCAAAACAGTCATTGACAAATTAAATAAATTCCACTGAAAACTTGGAAAAGACACTTGTTAAACATGAGCTGGAATTGTGTGGGCGCCATATTATAGGAAAGATATGAATGCATTACAGGGAGTACAGAAGTGATTTACAACAGTAGTTCCTGGAATGAGAATCTTCAAGTTAAGAGGGTACACTGGAGAAGTTGGGATTGAACTCCCTCCAAAGGAGGCAGCTGAGAGGAGATTAGATTAAGGCTCTTGAAACTACGAGTGGGCTCAACTGAATAGTTAGGGCAAAGATGTTTCCATTTGCGAAAGAAACAAGAAAAACACAGTGAGTAGTTAGGGTATGGACTGCACTGCCAAGAAATGTAGTGGAGGCAGGCTCAACTGAGGTATTTAAAGCGGCATTGGACTATTTTCTGGATAGTAACAGTGCACAGAAATGTAGCAAAAAGGCAGGAAATTGGCAATAGATAACCAAGCCAGTGGAGGCATGATGGGCCAAATAACCTCCTTCTACACAACAATAATTCTGTGATTCTGAGAAGAAATGAAATTGTCTTCTTCTTTGTGTGAAGCAGCCAGAGTTCGCAAATAGAGTTTAATCGTCCTTCAAAAGTTGTAAATCTTCTGCCCGTGGCTGGTCAAGGCACATTTTTATTGTTAAATGAACTTCAGTTAAATGAAAGATCAAAAAAGGTGATTGGTTTACCCAAGCAGAATAACTCCTGCCAATACACTCAATGGACATCATAACAAGATCACATATTGGAAAATAAGGCTCCTCTACGGGTTACATTACTGTTCCTGTTTTTACTGGGAACGAGGGTAGTGGAGAGATCATTGTAATTACATACATGTAATTATATGGCTGTACAGTTGCTTCCAGTTAAAGTAATTAGTTACAAGGAAGCAGACATGTTGCATAAAGTAGCTTTCCACATAGCAATTAAGGATATGGTTTACAAACATGAAAATGAAAAAGATAATGGAAATCCAGGCTGGACCAGAAATTATACATTTACTGCTTAATATTTACAAAGGTGTAATCACTGTCACCTGTCACATGTTCCATGAAATGTATTTCCTGTGTTAAACTAATTTGCCTAATGAGTAATTTCGCTGGCCTTGATAACAATATTAAATGGATTTTTCCACTCTGATCCACAGTGTTGAGAAATAAATTAAAGGCTTTAAAAAAGGGAGTCTTGCAAAACCTTTGCTGATTAACTTACACGTGGTACTCTTCCACACAGCTATTTCCACAAGCTACATGTAGTAAATATTCGGAACAGAATCATATTCAGTCTTCAAAAAAATTACACCTCCCCTGACCAATCTGAAAACAGACCTTCAGCCCACACACGCACAAGAAGGTTTAAGTAGCTAGCAAAGCTGGAGAGAGTGCTAGCTTTCAATGACCAGGAATGCAGAGATGGGGCACAATTGTCAACAGCAGCAATTAGAGACAATGGCTCGAACACAAAATGGTTTTACAATTTCAGATGCTCCTCTGGTTCGAGTGATAAAGAAAGGCTGGAACTCTTCTCACTGAAACGTAGGGGGTTAAAAGCCAATCTGACAGAAGTTTATAAAATAAGGTAAGGCATATGTAGAGTTAATGGTAGTTGTCTTTTCCCTAGCATGGGCAATTTCAAGACCAGGAGACACATTTTTAAGGTGAGAGGAGAGAGATTTAAAAAAATACATGAGGCAATTTTTTTTAACACAGAGGGTGGTTAACATGTGGAATGAACTTCCCGAGAAAGTGGTGGATGTGGGTGCAACTACAATGTTTAAAATACACTTGGATAGATACATGAATAGGAAAGGATATGGGTCAGGAACAGGCAGGTGGGATTAGTCTAGTATGGGATGATGATGGACTGGTTGGACCAAAGGTCTGTTTCCATGCTGTAAGCCTCTATGACTTGAACAGCAACAGCACTAGGTGGGCCCAATTAAAGGGAAGAGACATGGCCAGGCACAACATGATGGGCCAAATGGTCTCATCCCATGTGATAAACTTTCTGCGTAGGATGTCAGTACAAAGTGCAAGGGGAGAGCTGAATGACAGAGAGCGAGAAAGAAAGATCTTGTGAATTGAAAGGGAGTATTAGGTGCTTGCCAAATGTGAACTGATTGCAGGACAGGAGGGCTTGGACCGGAGATAGACAGTTGAAAATGCGTTGCTGGTTAAAGCACAGCAGGTCAGGCAGTATCCAAGGAATAGGAAATTCGACGTTTCGGGCATAAGCCCTTCATCAGGAATGAGGAGAGGGTGCCAGGCAGGCTAAGATAAAAGGTAGGGAGGAGGGATTTGGGGGAGGGGCGATGGAGATGTGATAGGTGGAAGGAGGTCAAGGTGAGGGTGATAGGCCGGAGTGGGGTGGGGGCGGAGAGGTCAGGAAGAGGATTGCAGGTTAGGAGGGCGGTGCTGAGTTGAGCCACACATCATCTATTGCATCCGCTGCACCCGATGTGGCCTCCTCTATATTGGGGAGACGGGCCGCTTACTTGCGGAACGCTTCAGAGAACACCTCAGGGATGCCCGGACCAACCAACCCAACCACCCCGTGGCTCAACACTTTAACTCTCCCTCCCATTCCACCGAGGACATGCAGGTCCTTGGAATCCTCCACCGGCAAAACATAACACGACGGTTGGAGGAAGAACGCCTCATCTTCCGCCTGGGAACCCTCCAACCACAAGGGATGAACTCGGATTTCTCCAGTTTCCTCATTTCCCCTCCCCCCACCTTGTCTCAGTCGGTTCCCTCAACTCAGCACCGCCCTCCTAACCTGCAATCCTCTTCCTGACCTCTCCGCCCCCACCCCACTCCGGCCTATCACCCTCACCTTGACCTCCTTCCACCTATCCCACCTCCATCGCCCCTCCCCCAAGTCCCTCCTACCTACCTTTTATCTTAGCCTGCCTGGCACTCTCTCCTCATTCCTGATGAAGGGCTTATGCCCGAAACGTCGAATTTCCTGTTCCTTGGATGCTGCCTGACCTGCTGTGCTTTAACCAGCAACACATTTTCAACTGTGATCTCCAGCATCTGCAGACCTCATTTTTTAACCAGAGATAGACACCAGTGCAACAAAGATGGGTAGGAATAGGGAGATGCTTTCCAGCCTAGACCACAGGGGTGAGAATTGATGCCAATGTAAACCAGGGGGATGAGGATTAGGAGCTGGTGTCAGCATAAACCAGAAGGGTGAGGATAAGGAGGTGGGTGTGAATGTAAATCAGAATGGCGAGAATTGGTGCCAATGTAAACCAGGGAGGTGGGGATTGGGAGATGGGTACCAGTGTAAACCAGAGGGATGAGGATCAGGAGGTGGGTGTGAATGTAAACCAGAGGGTTGGGAATGGTGCCACTGTGAGCTAGAGAAGTGAGGAACATGAGGTGGGTGCCAGCATGAAGTAGATGTGTGAGCATGGAGAGATGGGTACCAGTGTGAAGTAGAGATTTGGGGCAAAGATTGCTTGCATGAACTGGGAAGGAGGAAGCTGCAGCATGATGAGAGGCTGTTGGGTGGGAACATGAGAATGCACAGCACGTTATTCTAGCCTGTGAGAGAGGGCAATTGCTTTGGTCAAGAGAAGTGAGGGCAAGATGTGGAGCACATGGTCTGAAACGTCTTTCTTCCCCTATCTCTTCAAAAACTAGTACATTCCAAAAACTACTGAGGATGCAAATGAAACTTTCGTTGTGAAACTGACCAAAATTGATGGTGCTTTTGTGAACAAGTAAACAGCAAATTATCCCCTTCTTAAAGGAATCTTGGATTGAATTAATGATTTGAAACTCCTCCACACATTTTATCAGCAATACAATAAACTCCATATGATTCAAAAATATGAAGATGCTGCTAATAATCCATTAGGAATATGATTCACTGGGAAATTCAGGAACAAAATAACAGGAAACTGAATTTGAAGAATGCTAATCTCCGAACCAGCGAATACCAGCAATATGGAAAATACTGAATCAGTTATTTAACTAGGGCACTTCAGGTGTTTACAATATGGAAGGCACAGACACAGTTACTCTTCCAATGGATGGATTCAGAAAGGCAATCATAATGGTTACAGAACTTTACTCAGAGGTTCTCTGGAACTTAAGATCATTTTGACTGGTTAATAATATAAAAACAGTGCACACTGAGAAAAACATTCAGTACATGAGGCAGCAGGCACTATACGGGGGATTTCTATAAAGGATAACAAATAGTTGAATTCAAATGGGTTGCTTATTTTTACATTGCAACAAATTGTCAAAACCTCACTACAGTGAGCAGCAAAATGAAGCAATCTTCTGTGTTGGTCCCAACATGAAGCTGGCGTGTATGTTAAGTTAGATGCTTAGGCCTGAAATCAAGGTATTCCAAACCACTCTCCAGCAAACTATGAAATGCCTTGATTGACTAGGAGGCGTACCTGATCAAAAGCACAGCATCAGAGTCAAATTTACAGTCAGCCCAGATCCCAGTGTACAAAGGTAAAAATCACACAACACCAGGTTATAGTCCAACAGGTTTAATTGAAAGCAGTAACTTTCGGAGCGACGTTCCTTCATCAGGTGGTTGTGGAGGACATAATTGTAAGGCACAGAATTTATAGCAAAAGTTTACAGTGTGATGTAACTGAAATTATACCCTGAAAAGTACCTTGATTGTTTGTAGAATCTTTCATCTGTTAGAATACCATGATAGTTTCACTTCTTTCATATGTAAATCACAAAACTTTTTTTAAAAAAAGTTATATTCTCAGGTTAACTGTAACAATTGGTGTCAGCCAGACAATATGTTGAAGGTGTTAGCCCCCCTGTGTTCCCCCCCACTCCGGCATCTCCAAATCATGACTACTATCGACACCACTAACCACCGGCTTAAAGTGGATGATTTTTAACTTTGTACACCCCAGTCCAATACTGGCATCTCCAAATCATGACTACTATTAGACCCCAGTGGAAAGACAATGTTGACAAAAGTCACATGCTGTGATCCAAATTTGACCCATGACATTGATGGTATAAAACTATCAAATACAGCAAAGCACTACATTTGGAGTGACTTCTGAACATGGAGGCAGGCCAGTGACTCAAGGATGTTGCAATATCTTGTTTCTCAGTTTGCTATCTTAGTACCAAGTTCAAGATTAACCATGCAGCCAACTTGACCACTGTGTCAAACCAAATTAATGTTGCTTATGCAGTTTGCTGCAGGAACATGAGCAGGAGCAGAAGCAGCCTTGTAGTTCAACATGTGATGTAAGTCTTTTCTATATCAGCAATACCATCGGAGTTATCACAATTTCCTGGACATTCCATGTCCTTCCAGATTGGTGCTAACAAAAAAAAGTGCAGAAAGACAAATTTCATAAATGTCAGAAAATGGACAGAGAGCTAACATTCGTGGAACAACAACGTACAAATAAATTTTCCTGTTCTCTCAATCCAAAGTGGAGAGGGGAAAATAAAGATAAATTCCCAAGGAAGCACAGCTCTTCTACAGTGTAAAAGGAGCAGTACACAGCTGACAGCGAGAAAGCTGCTTAGGATTCATTTGTATCCATTGTTAAATTATCTATCCAAAGGCAGAGTCTGAGAATTAAGGCCAGATTATTCAGGATTCTCTATCTATGCTAATATATGACTTCCATACCTGAGCTTTTACCATGTACAATAATCATTTATGCAGCATCTTAATAAACATCTTTCAGAAATCCAAATACACAACATCTACAGGCACCCTTTTATCATCCTCCTTGATAGGGCCTCAAACATCTTTTAAATTTCAGAAGCATCATCTCCCTTTCAGTTAACCACATGGTTGAATATATTAAGATTTTCTAAATGTCCTGCTTCTAATGATTAACAATGATTTCAGCATTCTCCCAATGGGAAAGCTTCTTGCTTTCTGTCTCCCTATTTCTTGAAATGTTAATATTTCTAATAAATTCTGACACAAGAAACTCCATTTCACATTATAATTCCACCCTAACCATCTATATATATATTGTAATAAAACATGGGAATCCTACAAGCTAAATTATTATGAGCACTTTCTGCTTTAGTATCCATTGGGTACTACTAGCTGTATTTCCTCTGGCGTATTTGTAAATCATGACACTGTAATCTGTTGAAACCTTTTAAATCGTGCTCCATTTGGACAATGCCAACTGACTAATCTAAGATAATGTCTTTCCAGTTTAATCACAGGAAACCTTTCAAAACATTCAACCCAAAATATCATGTGTCTTTTGCATTCAAAACAGTAAGTTATATACATAATAAACCTGCACATCACTTTTCAAGATATGCTTAGATGTCAGCTAAGAAAATTTGGAGTTTTACAGTTAAAATTAACACTAAGGGCCGTAGCATTTCAAAACTAAACTGGATGCTCATTAAATCAAAGATGTATTTTGTTAAATAAAATTTCTCAGCAGGGAGAATGTCTGTTACATACTTACAGAAGATGAAGCTCCAAAGTGCAAGATAGTGAACAATCAATTTGTGAGTAAGATTCTGGAAAAATATCCTAAAGTAATCAAAAAGAGTGATCCACACCAAATGCAATATGATTCCGAAGTTTTAGAATCACATAAATGAACCATAAGACACAGACAATTTAAATGTCAGTTTAAATAAATCTTCTCTACTGCCTTTAAGCCTGTATGCCCTTATGAATAGGAACTGTAGGCCAAGTTATTTTCCACAAGATCAGTAAATTAATCTCCTGGTGCGAACTGGTACAATCTTACTACAGTCAGATGCCAGACCTGTTAGAATGACGTATGCAGTAGTAAAAGCTGCTGATATCTGTGACTAGCTGCTCGGTAAACAGTCAAATTGTAACCGGAACAGGATCCAGCTGCAGCCTGCCCACAAACACAATTCCCATTTGACTTCTTTCAAGCATTGTTATACAATCAATTTGAGAATGTGTGAATATTCAAAACTTCACTTATCAATTCAATCAACAAGTCTATATCCTTTTAAGTATAGCTTTTTTTCAAAACTCCGATCTGTTTGCAGTTACTGTTTCAACAAACAACAATGCCTCTTTAAGTATAGAAGTCTTTCAGAAGTTTGCAGCATACAACTGATATTGTTCCACATTTAGACAGTTGGCAGCAGTCATGAAACCATAGTCCAAAGATTGCGCAACTAATTCACAGAGAAAGTTCAAGTCAAAATTTCAATCAACTTCAGACACAAATAAATAACTCAGGAACACTGCATATCAGAATCACGATTTGAAAAACAAACAGGAGTAAAACTGCTTGCAATATTTAAAATCCATAATTAGATCTCAGTTTTGTTTACCTGTAGTCAACTACAATGCCAATACACCAGTCACGTAACAGCAATCACAACTCCCAGGGATGTTCAGTCCTGTTGAAATCCATATTTAAGTTATAAAACAAAGCAACAATCTGGGGTTGGAGATAATTCAGCCTCTCATGGCAAGAAACATGATGGCCAGGCCCACTAATTACAGGAGAGGCCTTATGTCAGTCCCATAATCCGAGAAGGAAGGGAATGCGCTCTCACAGGGCTTCTGATTTCCAGCACCAGGATGTCAATTACGTTCATGAATGAACCAGTTGATGCCACTATGTCTGACCTCATTGCAACTTGGTGGTGGCTTGGGATTAAATGCAGGTACCATAACTTTCCTATGGCCACAGAAGATTTTCTGGGGGTGGCTGCTCTTCCCAAAAGACACTGCATTGGGCAGGGGAAGGACAATGAAAGACACTCCACCAGCTTTGTCACTGACCCACAATGATCCACCATTGCCAGCAAACCCCACCTTGCCTTCAATCACTGTGGACTGGGATCCCTCCGCAAGCCTAAGTTTCTGCCAGGCACAATATTACCAGAAGTCACTGCTGCTACTAATCGCATGAGAAGCTACCAGCTGACTACTCTCAGGTAGGGAAGATGACCTCTGTCAGGTAGTTCAATCCTGGGGAAGACCCAATGGTGATTACTAAAGATTCAGTTGGGCCTTCACCAAGGAGCTGACAGGAGTTCTCCACTAGTATTCCAATCGGTGGGCAAGTCCCTCATTGGGAAAAGACGACATTGGATGTAAAAAAAAAGTCTTTGTAATAAAAACAATGGGAATTAGATTCCAACAGAATATAAGACCATCCTACTCAAGGCAAGTTTTCATCATCAAACACATGGTTTGATAAAGTGAAAGATGTCCAGCTCTAACAATCGGATTGCTAAAACAAAACATGAACAGTAGGAAATTGTTTTTGCGGAATTATTCAAGCTGTGTGGAGGAGATAACTATCATTAGAAATGCAGTCATAAAGCGACATAAACTAATTCAATTGCAAAATATAAAAAAACTGCAGGTGCTGTGAATCAGAAACAAAACAGAAGTTGCTGGAAAAGCTCAACAGGTCTGGCAGTAGCTGTGAAGATGTTTCAGGTCCAGTGACCCTTCCTCAGAAATCAATTGTCCAGACCCTACCTGCCCAAACCAGTTCTTTGCTGAAGACAGCAGCACTGTTTATACAATAACATTCGTCTAATCGACTAAACAAAGGAGGAAGACAAGTGAGTAGTAAAATTTGAGAAATGAGAGGGTTAGCACTGCAGTCACTCAAACATCAAAGAATAGACAGTTACACTGGACTGTGGTTATCATGTTATCAAAAATGAAGAAATATACATCTGCAGTTTTTTAGAACTATAATGGGAATAATGGAGAATTTCTAAAATGCAGAATTTATTTCCCTATTACTTCTCAACAATCCCTCTAATTGCCTCACCACACAGCTATTGATCAGTACGATTATCAGCTGAAGACCAAATGATAAATTTGTGGATCCATATCCAACTCCTATAGGTTGAGAGTGCCCAAAACATAGTGCATATTGTGCTTTACAACTAGCACAATGGATTGGTTTGGATTGAAATCTGGGCTGCAGACTTGACAAACTGGTGCTACGAACCATGAGGATAAACCTTCCACACAAGGAGCTGTGGTGACACAGCTACAAAATGCCCACTCCAGCGCAGGTTTAAAATAGGACTGTTCAACAGGAAGTTGCTGTCTCTTACTCTGGGGATCCTCGTAAAGTTCTACTTGCAGCAGTTATTTTAAAACAGAGGTGAGAGATCAACTGACAGCAGATTAAGAATCACTGATTGGAAAATTGAGCAATAAACAGGAAATGAAGAGGGGCCATGAACAGGATCGTCTCGGGCTGTCAAGAGACATTATGCAAAGTGACAGAGTTGTCGGTTTGAGAGTTTAGCTGTTTGCTCATGGATAATGAATAACTTGGCAAAGGTGCATGTGTAAAAGACAAACAAGACGAAACTCCCCAAAATTCTACTTTAAAAAAGAACTCTCCTTTTAAGAGACAAGT
Organism: Hemiscyllium ocellatum; assembly: GCF_020745735.1. Lineage (NCBI taxonomy): Eukaryota > Metazoa > Chordata > Chondrichthyes > Orectolobiformes > Hemiscylliidae > Hemiscyllium > Hemiscyllium ocellatum. Next base: position 79,850,735 of record NC_083412.1, read on the forward strand.
CAACATTGCAAAGCTTCCACTTTTACAAGGCCCTGCCTTTTCATATTGATTGCTGTTTAGAAATATAAGTTTTCTCTTTTATTTCAACTAATGCATTCTCACATGTTCCTCTGTTCCTCCTGTGCTGAGATACTTGTGACCAACATTGTCCTCAACTCCAGTTCCACTCCAGCTGCAGTAAAACTAAAAGCATGCAACTTGCCAGACTGTTTCAGAGATAAGAACTGAGGCTGAAGTCAGTGCGGAAAGCTGTCATTTAAATATCAGAACTCTACCAGAATGGGTGTGTGTATCTGTGTGTTTGTGTACATGTGGAGTGTAGAGGACCTTAACTAATTAATAAATTCTTTCCACATCAGCATTTGCTGTCAATTGCTGACGGTGCAATTTATCACTCTTTTGGTGTCTCGCCTGAAAACATTTAGGAAAGCTTATATTGTTGAACCTATTCTTCCAGTTTGAGATATTAAACCTTCTCCTTCAATGGCTGTAAAAGATTGCATGACATTTTTTTTCCCCAGAAAACAAAATTCACTGCCTCAACCAGCCCCAGTAAAAATGCATGCACTGGTTACTTATGGCATAGCTGGACGTTGTTTTGATCAATCCCGTCAGCTTGACTACCTATGTAACAGTGAGTGTAATGCACAGTTAAATTATTGGCTACAAAGCAATTTATGATGTCTCAAGGGTGTAAAAGTCACAAAATAAATGTCAGTTAAAGCAAAAGAAGAGGACTGCAGCATGTTAACGTGTCAATTAACAAGCTCATGACCAAAGTGATATTTACAGAACCGTGGTGCACTAACCAAAATGATTCTAGATTTGAATAACAGCAACGCCTGTTAAAAATTAAGAATGTCAGCCAGAAACACCTTCTCAACAAAAGGACAACGAGAGTTGTGGACTCAGTTATCCATAAAAGCCATTGAAGTGCCCAGTCTAAAAGGTCTCAAGACTTAATGCTGAAAAGGGAAGAGATTTCAAGAAATAGTGCGAGGCAGAAAAATTACAGTAGATCTATCACTCATGATAAGACTTGGGTTAATGGCCTTTGCCTGTTTCTAAATATTTTCATGCAAAAATTCTTCTTGGTGTTGAAAGTTAAGTGGAAACTGGAAACTCTACTAAAACTGGGGTTCTACTCAAACATTACATCACATGATCATACAAGAAAGAGTAGACTGATGTTGATCACTTTTATGTGAGGAAATACAGAGTGTAGAGATGACTTCTCCTTCAGTGACATTTCTATAATAAATGCCTTTATAACTGCAAAACTATCAGTGCTGTAGTTTAGTGCAAAATGTCTCTCAAGCATAGTTGAAGCGATTTGTTTCAAAGTACCTTTTTCAATCAAATCAATCCAGTTCAGTGAAATGTTGAGTGTAGGATTTAGGACAGAGGATAGGGTTCAACAAATGGAACTTTCTTTTAAAATACAATTGCATATGGATCTGAGCAACATGAGTTGTGTAGAAGAATTGGGTGATAAGTGTGTTGAGGCATATCTTGACACGGGAGCAACTTGCGCTAATTTTTATGCTTTTCTTAAATGATATGTGCCTCAACATCTGCTCCCTCAACCTCTCAATGTTCCCCAAATGTTTGTGGCACCCCATGCCACCTCCACACCTCATCATTGATCCTGGAACACAGAATTACTCCAGTGTAAATTAAAATTACAATTCTTTAAGTGTCTATTAGGTTTACAAACAAACAAAAAACCACATCTAAAGCATATTCTGTTAGTACAGGCTCTTAAAGTTTCAAATAGTTTCTTGGATCAAGACATGACCTGCTGAACAGAACTTAATTTTCATTTTGAAATTCTCCCAAGCCTTCAAAATGGCTACCGTTGTCATATCAAAACCTTACAGCGACATTTCCTGAAACTGAGAACAGAGTCCTGGCTCATTTTCATTTCATTATCAATCAATCAATGGAGGGAAGCAAGTCCAGAGATTTTGTTTTAAATTTTCAATCACAAGGATTTCTTTTTGAACAGTCAGCACTGTCAGTCAATCTAAATCACAACAGAAAGTACGATAGCAAGGTTTATTAGCCATTTTTTAAAAAATTCTTCAATGCATCATACCATTTCTGACAATTGGAAAAGTATTGTAGCACTGAATAACAATACCACAATGTTGGTCAATGTAAGGATGAATTTACCTTTGCAGGACAGATCCTCATGATAAATCATCTCTCTAAAATACATCTATATCACAGCATACCATGTAATGGTGATGTTTGAAGAGGTCAAAAAACTTTTACACACCTATAAGAATGTTTCTGAAGCCTCAGCAGGTTCCATGCAGTTGCCACAAAGTCAATATGGTTTTTTTAAAAAAAGGTTTTAAAATCCCACACAAGCACATCAAAATAGTGTCTGGGAGCAAACAGAATTTTCCTGGAGCCCTAATATTGGGGACACCGCCAATGCAAGGGAACCATATGCATTTTGCACCAAAGGCCTGTCCATCTACCCAAAGGCAACATGAAATGAAGTGGGGTCACAATGGTACAGTAACATTGCTTTTCCAATGAAAACAAAACTACGTTTAGCATTTTGCCACTGAATCTGTACCTCCATTGGGGGATGAAAAACTGCCTTTTATCTCTGGTCCCCTCTGCACAGACCTAATAAACCTTTCCAAAATTCTTTGTTTGATATGGAATTTGATAGACTTGGCTAAATCTCTCAATATCTAGCCAAACTCAAACTTATAAGGATACCATTTTTCATAAAATTTTGCATAACTTGAGTAACTGTTCTACAAGTTTAAAATATACATGAAAACAAGAAGTGTACATGTAGTAGTATGGTGCCTGATCATAACATACGTAGTTGGAGGAAAGCAAGGTAAATCACGCTTCTCATATAAATGTTAAAAAAAAATAGAAAATCTAATTATTCTGATTGGAAGTGAGATGAAAATCTGTCTTCACGTAGAGTACTGTAAAATATGGAGAAAGAGAGGACTGCAGATGCTGGAGATCAGAGTCAAAAGGTGTGGTGTTAGAAAAGCGCAGCCGGTCAGGCAGCATCTGAGGAGCAGGAGAGTTGACGTTTTGATCATAAGCAGAGATAAGTTCAGTGGGGCAGGAGCAGGCAGTCATGACATTGGACATCTATTCCAAACCCACCGACTCCCACAGCCACCTGGACTACACCTCCTCACAGCCCCATCTCCTGTAAAAATGTGATCCCTTACTCCCAATTCCTCTGCCCCCAGGAAGACCAATTCCAATCCAGGACATCCCAGATTGCCTCCTACTTAAAGGACTTCAATTTCCCCTCCCACTTGTTCAACAATGACATCTAGTGCATCTCGTCCACTTCATGCACCTCCGCCCTTGAACCTTACCCCTCCAACTGCAACAAGGACAGAATCCCCCTGGTCCTCACCTTCCATCCCACCAACCTCCAGATACATCATCCTCTGCCATTTCCACCACCAGAGATATATTTCTCTCCCAACCACTATCAGCAGTCACATTCGTGACTCCCTAATTAAGTCCATGCATCCCCGCCAAACCACCCTCCACTCCCAGCATCTTCTCCTGCCACTGCAAGGGATGTAAAACTTGCACCCACTCCTCCCCCCTCACCTGCATCCAAAGCCCCAAAGGATCCTTTCACATCCGGCAGAGACTTTGTTGCAACTCCAAACACCTCATCTACTGTGTCCGTTGCTCTCAACATGGTCTCCTCTACATTTGGGAGACAGAAACATTTCAGAGAACATCGCTGGGACACACACTAGACAATCCCACCACCCTGTGGCTGATCACTTCAACACTCCCTTCCACCCCGCCAAGGACATACAAGTCCTGGGCCTTCTCCACTGCCAAATCTGAGCCACCCGACGACTGGAAGAACACCTCAACTTCCATCTTGTGAACTTCCAACCACATGGAATCAATGCCAATTTCACAACTTTCCTCCCCTCCCCCTACCCTGCCTTATCCCAGATCCAACCTCCAACTCAGTACCACCCTCTTGAACTGTCCTACCTGTCAATATTCCTTCCCACCTATCCACTCCACTCTCCTCTCTGACCTGTCACCATCATCCCCACCTTCATCCATCTATCGCATTCCTAGCTACCTTCCACCCAGCCTGACTCCCCCATCCCATTTATCACTCAGCCCCCACCCCTACTCCCCCCAGGGCCCACCACATTCCTGATGAAGAACTTATACTTGAATTGTAGATTCTCCTGTGCTTCAGATGCTGCCTCACTGGCTGTGCTTTTCCAGCACCACACTTTTTGACTGTAAAATAAGGTTCTGATCTTACTCACAGCAGTTACTGTAAATGTTTAAAATATAACAGTCTCTACAGGCAGCTTGGACATAAAATCCACCCCAGGACAGAGGCAGTATTGCTGGAAACACTACACTGCTGGCATTTCTCTCATTCAACAAGCCAAAGTCTTTAACTATGAACCAGGGGAGGAAAACCAAAACCAGCTAAGGTTCTTGGTTGATACTCAGTGGCTTATATCAGAAGTACATAGTTTTGGATGCCAGAACAATATTGGACTCAATTATGAATAGCTTGACAACATCCAAATTGGCTCAATACAATTGACTACTTTGGCAAAATACCAAATGGCACTGCAGACCTTAAAATTTAGGAAAAGCAGAGGTGAAACCAAGAGAAAGAAATTGCAAACTGTCATAACTGCAAAAATACTGTTGTGCTATTCTAACTCATGTTACATACCAAGGGAATGGTGGTATCGGAGAGAGAAGGTATGGGGCCAGTTTGCCAAGTATTCCTGGTACCAATCCAGTTACTTTATCTAGAGGCAAATTGACTGCAATATTGGGAACCATGCAGCAGGAAGACAATTATCGGGCATTTTCATCAGTTATTTCAATTACTCCAGGGGTGAATAAGCTAAAGGCAATCTGACCTTTACATGGAAGAGTGGTGAGACACAGAGCCTCTTGAGACACAGGCTTGCTGTTACGGTAGTCTCTCATGCTGTCCTGGAGAGTTTGGGTTAAAGACAAATCTTGCATACCATCAGCCTTCTCTCGCTTTCTTTGTGTTCCTTCCTCCTGTGTCCCAGGCTCTTTGACAGAACTCTCACTACTATCAGAGTGAAAGCTGCCAACCATCATCAAATCACAGGCACTGATTAGCCAGCCCAACTCTTTGGGCGGCTTTTTACTCAGAGAGCGCAAGGGTGTGGAATGCCCTACCTGCCAATGTAGTTAACTCAGCCACATTAGGGAAATTTAAACAACCCTTGGATAAGTACATGGATGATGATGGGATAGTGTAGGGGGATGAGCTGAGAATAGTTCACAGGTCGGCACAACAGTGAGGGTCGAAGGGCCTGTTCTATGCTGTATTGTTCTATGTTCTATGCTAAGTTTCTCATTGAACGGAAATCTTGGAACTGGGTTCTCTCCAGGATCCCAACCAAAGTCCCACTGCTACAGGGTTAGGACCCAAATACTATTCTGCCTTAGATTCTCACACCAGCATCACAGATGCATAATTACCACTCTTCCATGATGACCATGGTAGAATACCATGTCCAGCATCAATACAGAAACTACAGTGATTCAGGAAGACAACACATCTTACTTGCAGGCAAGCTATGGATGGTTAATAAATGGACCCAGGGCCGTATTATTCACAGCCCATAAAGAAATGCTTCAAATCTAATTAAGAAGAATCAACTTGTCTGTACACAATCCTGGTTTATTTCTACTATTCAATGTAACCTTACTCACAAGCACAAGGATGCTGAGCTGAATCATCCTAACTTCTACCCTCAACAAATTCTTAATTAAATACCCCTAGATGACTTCAAATCCACAGCAATCAATATATATTTGTAAGCGATGAATTTAGAGAGCTATGAAATTATGACCGAAGAGTGGGTCTAACTAGGTAGCTCTATCGGAAGCTGGTACAAACATGATGGGTTGAATTGCCTCCTTCTTGACTGTAAAATTCTACAATTCTACAAAACTTCCCTGATGCTGAGAAAATGACAGCAAGCTCTTGAAGAGTTTCTGCTTTCAATCCCAGGTTCAATCTATATCCAAAGGATCAATTTCACCAGAGTGCACAATCCCTTGGGGTATAGAGCTTTGTAAGGGTCTTGTTTCAGGCACACCCATCAGTGAAGAACACCCATTTCAAGAACTACAGAAATCTTAATGAATTCAGTCCCAAAATTGTCAAATAAAAAAAGAAGCTATACTAAAGACTGTGCCTTTTTGATTTTGTGCTTTTTAAAATTGTGGACAGTGAGAGAAACCTACTTTAAAACCAAGTTTAAAGGATTGCTGCATGCTTTGAAAAGCAACTTATGATAATCATTATGTAACCAGCTGTATGAACAAGCAGGAATTTAAATTTGGGTTGCAGATGAACTGGAACAAAGGGGTTGCAGCTGGGTGGCAACAAGAAGTCGATTGACCTGCTATCAATAACAAAAGCTTTTTGCCTGTCAACAACCATGTGGTTGGATGTCAGGTTCACAGTTTGGACAGGGAACAAGATAGAGAGGAGCGTCCTCCAGAACACGAGATGTCTCTCTGTTCTCTGCAGTTAAAATCCATTTTAAACCTGAAGAAAACCAGTTTGTCTTTCATTCAGCAATTTTGTTGTAATAGGGATGGCACGGTGGCTCAGTGGTTAGTATTGCTGCCTTACAGCACCAGAGTCCCAGGTTCGATTCCAGCCTTGGACGACTGTCTGTGTGGAGTTTGCACATTCTCCCCATGTCTGCGTGGGTTTCCTCTGGATGCTCTGGTTTCCTCCCACAGTCCAAAGATGTGCAGGTTAGGTGAATTGGCCATTCTAAATTGCCCATTGTGTTAGGTATATTAGTCAGAGGGGAATGGTTCTGGGTGGGTTACTCTTCAGGAGGTCGGTGTGGACTGGTTGGGCCAAAGGACTCGTTTCCACACTGTAGGGAATCTAATCATCTAATCTAATCGGTGACCTTTGATTGATAAGTCAGAGACCTTCTACAAGCAAGCATCTCGCTTGTCTCCTGTGAACCTTCTGGAAGCAGCTGGAGTAAGACGACCGAAAAGCAATATTCTAACCAGTACAAGGGTTATTGGAATCAGCTCAGCAACCCATGAATAGGAAACAGTGAACTGCCTTCCAACTTTCCTTCCATTTTTCCCTGTCTGCTTGTCTATCTGTGTTTATGCATGTAAGGGGAAATCTTATAAGGGGATTAGAGATTTCTAATTTGTAGTTTATATGCTGATGGTTAAGAACCGTTTACCTGTTCCTAGAGTTTACAGAACTTGCAATAAATAGTAACTCTTACTAAGTAGAGACACCTTGTCCTTGCTTTCTTTCAACGTGGGTCTGAAAATCAGGCAAATTGGGAAGCTTTGTGTCATCTTAAAATCTTTTCATTTCAGAACAAGCCCAGAAATAGTGCATTACCCCAGTGAATTGTGACACTATATTCGGTTACAACTTGAAGTTCCAATAAGTAAAAATGAAAGGAACAATTACAGACTTCTGCATTGTACACATCTGGTACAACATTTGAACCTTACGCTACCCGTGAGATACTGAAGAAATTAAGGGTGAGTCAGTGATCTCTTCCATATGGTAACTTGTTTTGACATCCCGAGAGATTGTTTCAATCACTGGGAACACTAAGGCGCTATTTTACACCAGGGATTCTAAATAAATGCAAGATGCTGTTGCTGCTCATAATAATCCATTAAATGTATTGGCAGATTTGCAGATTCCTTGATGCCTGCTCCCAAAATGCACATTTTGTAGACTCCCCCTTGTTGGCTACACTGATCCATTTAATGTGGACTTTCTAGATGTCCATAACTTTACCATATTATTCAATTAGATGGGACTGTTTTTAATGTCAAACCATGTTCCATGAAATGTTGTGTCCATTTCAACAGTACAATCAAAAATGCTGAGAACGAGGTAACCCTTAGCCAAAAAGAATTCACAAAACATCCGAGTATTTGGAAGTAATTAAAGTACAAAATTTCATGCACCTTTCATGTCTCCGATGGAACCCATAGTGCTTCACAGCTAGTTAATTATCTTTGGAAAGAGGCACATGGCCAATTTTCACACAATCAGATCCAATAAACTCGTTATGTGATCGATTGCTTTGCTCATATGATACTGGTTAAGGGAGGACACGCTGACCATGGCACTAAACCCCTTTCAAATAAATATAAAATCTGCTGGTGGCACGATAGCCCAGTGGTTAGCACTGCTGCTCACAGTGCAGGGGATCCAAGTTCGATTCTTCTCTCAGACCGCTATCCATGTGGAGTTTGCACGTTCTCCCTATGTACGTGTGGGTTTCTTCCAGTTTCCTCCCACAGTCCAAAGATGTGCACGTTATGTGAATTTGCCATGCTAAATTGACCACTGTGTCGAGGGATGTGTAGGCTATGTGGATTAGCCATGTTAAATGCAGGGTTACAGGTATAGGGTAGGGGGCTGGGTCTGGGTGGGATGCTCTTTGGAGGGTTGGTATGGACTCGATGGGCCAAAGGCCCTGTCTCCTCACCATAGGGATGCTGTGATTCTATAGCTTAAGGGTGTATATGTGCAGGTACATCAACACAGGGAAAAATGCAGCGTATGGTATTATAATGAGTACGATACTAATTGTTAACTTTAAATCTTTGATTGAAATCTGACCTGTGGTAAAACAGTGAGTTAAACTCTTCCAGCTTTATGCATAGGCAATGGAAACAGATTAGGTATGTCATCATCAGTTTGTAGAAGGTATGTTTCTGGCAATGGCTTTTTAGACTCTGTTAGTTATTTTGAAAAAAGACAAAGAAGCTGCAGATGCTGGAGCCTGAAGTAGACAAGCAGGAGCCTGGAAGAACACAGCAAGCCAGGCAACATCAGGAGGTGGAAAAGTCAATGTTTCGGGTACAACCCTTCTTCAGTTATTTTGAAAAAGTAACTACTGTCGTGACCTTGTGTCTGTTGTCCTGTGCTAATTAGGTGCTTTGGTATTGAGAAAATTAATGAGTTAGTCATAGATCTTCTATAACGTGATGGTTGCACTCTTGTGCAACCCTGCATAACAGAAAAATTGCACTTTGGAAAGATTGCTTAAAGTGTTGACAATGTAATTGTGTTACAGCCAACACACTCTTTAAAAGTCTGAGCTTTAGAAACAGTATCCCCAACTGGTCAATTGCATGACAACAAATTTGTGTTACCCCCTCAGCCTCCTGAATGATCCAGAGTTCGTCTATCTCCAGCTCCAGTGCTCTAACACAGTTTCCGAGGAGCTGGACTTGGGTGTGCTTCCTGCAGTTGAAGTCAGTCGGATCACTAGTGGTGACCCTTCCCTCTCACATTGTACAGGAGGAGCATTCAAATGCCCTACATCCAATCCCTCTGTCCTGAATGGATGGGAATGTAAGGCTTAAATTCAAGGAGCCAGAATGGAAGTTTAGAGTTAAACAAACAGAGTTGTTATTCTGGTTTGTTACCCGTGCAACTTGCTAGCGAGGTGGGGAATAGGGAGAGAGGGCAGTTGAACATTGACCACAGGGATGGTGCAGGAGGGAGGGATTCAGATACCTGGATAATTGGGGCTCATTCTCGGGTAGGTGGGACCTCTACAAACAGGATCATCTACACCTGAACCAGAGGAGCACCAATAAACTGGGGGGATATTTGCTAATGCTCTTCAGGAGGATTTAAACCAATTCAGCAGGGGGATGGGAACCTGCAGTTCCAGTGTCCAGGAGACTGAGAGTAGTGAGGTCATGAATATGGCTTCAAGATTGCAGGAGTGTACCAGCAGGCAGGAAGGTGGTTTGAAGTGTGCCAGGAGCATCCGGAATAAGTTGGGTGAACTTGCAGCACGAGTTGGTACCTGGGACTTCGATGCTGTGGCCATTTCGAAGACAGGGATAGAGCAGAGACAGGATTGGTTTTTGCAGATTCTGGGATTTAGATGTTTTGGTAAGATCAGGGAAGGTGGTAAGAGGGGGATGTGTGGCATTGTTAGTCAAGGACAGTATTACAGTGGCAGAAAAGACGTTTGATGAGGACTCGTCTACTGAGGTAGTATGGGCTGAGGTTAGAAACAGGTAAGGAGAGGCCACCCTCTTGGGAGTTTTCTATAGGCCTCTGAAAAGTTTCAGCTTTGTAGAGGTAAGGATTGCAAAAATGGTTCTGGATAAGAGCGAAAGTAACAGGGTAGTTGATATGGGAGACTTTAACTTTCCAAATATTGACTGGAAACACTACAGTTCATGTATTTTAGATTGGTCAATTTTTGTCCAATGTGTGCAGGAGGATTTCCTGACATAGTATGTAGATTGGCCAACAAGAGACGAAGACACATTGGATATGATACTTGGTAATGAAGCCAGCTAGGTGTTAGATTTGGAGGTAGGTGAGCACTTTGGTGATAGTGCCACACTTCAGTTATGTTTACTTTAGCAATGTAAAGGGATAGGTATATATAGAAAGGCAATAGCTGGGAAAAAGGCAATTATGAGGCGATTAGGCAAAATTTAGAATGCATAGGATAGGAAAGGAAACTGCAGGGGATGGGCACAAGTGAAATGTGGAGCTTATTCAAAGAATATCTACTGTGTGTCCTTGATAAGTATGTCAGGCAGGGAGGAAGTGGTTGAGCGAGGGAACCATGGTTTACTAATAATGTTGAATCGCTTATCAAGAGGAAGAACGAGGTTAATGTAAAGATGAGGTCTGAAGGCTTAGCTAGGGCTCTTGAGAGTTACAAGTTAGCCAGGAAGGACCTAAAGAGAGTGCTAAGAGCCAGGAGGGGATATGAGAAGTCTTTGGCAGGTAGGATCAAGGAAAATCCTAAAGCTTTCCATAGGTATGTCAGGAATAAAAGTATGACTAGAAAAAGATTAGGGCCAGTCAAGGACAGGAATGAGAAGTTGCGCATGGAGTCCAAAGAGATAGAAGAGGTGCTAAATGCATATTTTTCCATCAGTATTCACACAGGAAAAAGACAACATTGTTGAGGAGAATATTGAGATACAAGCTATTAGACTGGACAGGATTGAGGTTCATAAGGAGGTGGTGTTAGCAATTCTGAGAAAATGGATAAGTCCCCTGGGCCAGATGGGATTTATCCTAGCATTCTCTGGGAAGTCAGGAAGGAGATTGCAGAGCCTTTGGCTTTGATCTTTATGTCATCATTGTCTACAGGAATAGTGCCAGAAGACTGGAGGATAGCAAATGGACCCTTGTTCAAGATGAGGAGTAGAGACAACCCTTGTGATTATAGACTGGTGAGCCTTTCTTCAGCTATGGGTAAAGTGTTGGAAAGGATTGTAAGAGATAGGATTTAGAATCATCTAGAAAGGACTAATTTACTTAGGGATAGTCAACACGGTTTTGTGAAGGGTTGGTCGTGCCTCATAAACCTTATTGAGTTCATTGCGAAGGTGACCAAATAGGTGATTGAGGGTAAAGCAGTTGATGTGGCGTATATGGATTTCAGTAAGGCATTTGATAAGGTTCCCCATGGTAGACTATTGCAGAAAACACAGAGGCATGGGATTGAGGGTGATTTAGCGGTTTGGATCAGAAATTGGCTAGCTGAAAGAAGACAGATGGTGGTGATGGATGGGAAATGTTCATCCTGGAGTTCAGTGTACTGCAAGGATTTTTCTCGGGCCACTGCTGTTTGTCATTTTTATAAATGACCTTGATGAGGATGTAGAAGGATGGATTAGTAAATTTGCAGATGACACTAAAGTTGGTGGAGTTGTGGACAATGCCGAAGGATGTTACAGGTTACAGAGGGACATAGATAAGCTGCAGAGCTGGTCTGAGAGGTTGCAAATAGAGGTTAATGTGGAGAAGTGTGAGATGATTCACTTTGGAAGGGGCAACAGGAATACAGAGTACTGGGCTAATGGTAAGATTCTCGGTAGTGTGGATGAGCAGAGGGATCTCGGTATCAATGTACCAATCAATCTCTGAAAGTTGCCACCCAGGTTGATAGGGCTGTTAAGAAGGCGCATGGTGTGTTAGCTTTTATTGGTAGAGGGATTGAGTTTCGGAACCATTAGGCCATGCTGCAGCTGTACAAAACTCTGGTGCAGCTGCACTTGGAGTATTGCAGACAGTGCTGGTCGCCGTATTATAGGAAGGATGTGGAAGCTTTGGAAAGGGTGCAGAGGAGATTTATTAGGATGTTGCCTAGTATGCAGGGAAAGTCTTACGGGGAATGACTGAGGGACTTGAGGCTGTTTTCTTTAGAGAGAAGATGATTAAGAGGTGACTTAATAGAGACATACAAAATGATCAGAGGATTAGATAGGGTGTACAGTGAGAGCATTTTTCCTCGGATGGTGACGGCTAGCATGAGGGGACATATGTTTAAATTGAAGGCTGATAGATATAGGACAGATGTCAGAGGTAGGTTCTTTACTCAGAGAGTAGTAAAGGTGTGGAATGCCTTGCCTGGAACAGTAGTAGACTCACTAACTTTAATTCCTGATGAAGGGCTTATGCCCGAAACGTCGAATTTCCTATTCCTTGGATGCTGCCTGACCTGCTGTGCTTTAACCAGCAACACATTTTCAACTGTGGTCTCCAGCATCTGCAGACCTCATTTTTTACCCTCACTAACTTTAAGGGCATTTAAATGGTCATTGGATAAACATATGGATTAAAATCGAATAGTGTAGGTTAGATAGACTTCAAATTGGTTTCATAGGTCATTGCAACATTGAGGGCCGAAGGGCCTGTACTATCCTATAAAGTTAGGAGAAAGTGAGAAGCAGGAGATTTGATGTTTTGGGCATCAGGAATGTAACGTTCTATGTTCTAACGAAACATGCGTTATAGCAGAATGACCTGTACTTGTGTCTTATGGCTTTATGCTTACTGAAGGTTGATAATTCTTGAGGATATTAATCTTTTCTTCTATTCCAGTTTCTGTGTAAGGCACATACCATGTAACCAAACTGTATCACCTAATAAACGAGTTAGTGAGAATGCATAAGCACCCTGAAAAATAAAACAACCCTCAAAGATCAAATAATAGAAAATTTAAAGAGCCTCTTAAAAAGATATTACTTTGTACCCTGACTAGGAACTGGTTTAACTTCTTATCAAGGTTTGCAATTGCCTAGTTTCTGAAGGTGAAAAAAATGAAGGTCACTACACATCACCTTGTACAATCTATCATAGGTATTTCTCGAACATGTGCAGAGAGAAGCTAGTTACCACAGTTTTTTTTTCATAATAACCAATTTTGTTCTATTGAGCAGCTTGGGCATATACATAAAAAGAAAAATCATGTGTTCAATTCACAACACCAGTTTCCAACTCTGGCACTTTGCTTTTACTCCAAGATAAATTTTATGCTTATTTTCATAAACATTTCAACCAGGAAAAATCCATAAATAACTTTGTGGTTTATTGTGAAAGATTTGGAATTCAAACCTCAAAACATTTAATACACAAATTCAGTGTATAATTTTTACAAATAGAGAGATGGCAGGGTGCAACCATTAGCACCTAGCACAAACATTTCTATTCAGTTGAATAAATATAAGTGTACAAGAGCATAAAGAGAAAACAGAAACTGAGTGTGCTATCACATTTGTTGCCCATCCCTAACTGCCCTTTCAGGAGGCAGTAATGAGCCACATTGTTTCATCACAACTATCCAAATGTTAGCCTGTAGGCTCTTCTGTAGTGGCTTGGTATAACAGATTTACATTCCATATCAGAAGACAGCTAAGAATCAACCACATTGCTATGAGTCTGAAATCACATGCAGGCCAGATCAATTAAGGATTGTAGATTTCTTTCCCAAAACAAAACAGCTGGTTTTTATGTCAATCACTGAAAATTTTACTGAGTCCAGTTTTCAAATCCATATCAATTAATAACATACGCCAGTGGTATGGTGGAATTCAAATCAGTGTTCCAGGGACTGATAGACCACTGATGATCATTACACCTTTCCCATTATGCCTCACCCTGAATCCAATCCAGAAAGTCAAATGCGAATCAAAAAAAATGTGTCCAGTTGAAGATAAGGGTCCAAAGCAGGAGATTTGACAATATGGCACTAAAAAGGTAATTTCACTCAGAAGCCAGAATGATGTATTGTCAAACTGTGAATATCAATACAGTACCAGATGTTTTCCTGAGGCTAAGGAAAAGAAACGCTCATGGACAGAATAGAAAGAGCTCAAATCTGCTTGTGAAATGTTATTTTGGTTCCAAGAACTGACATCCGATGTTAACAGTCCTAATATCCCTCAATGAAGCAAATAACATAATATATGAAAGCCACTGCACTATTCAACAACCACATGCACTTAAAAAAACTATATTTTTAAAGTAGATGTTCCAGTGTGCTTCAGGAGAGAGCTAGTAAACAAAATTTGACACTGGCCCATTCATGTAAGGAAATATTAGTGCAGAATATCAAAGGAATAGGTTTTAAGGAGCAGGTTAAAGGAGGAAAGAAAAGCAGAAAGGTGGAAGGAAAACAGAAATTGCCAGAGAAACTCAGCACCTCTGGCAGCATCTGTGGGAAGAAAGCAAAGCGAACATTTCTTTATCTGAATTCAGGTGTTCTGTCAAGTGAAACAATCAAGGTTGCAAACAGTCTGGTTCAGCCTCAGAAAGGTACTCGGCAGAGGGATGGAGTTGGCATATAGGAAATGGAATTTGTGGTAGTGATTGAAGCCAATAGCGTGAAAAAGAGAGCAATTGCCTTTCAAGGATTGAGTTTATATTGCATATTAATGCTAGAGAAACATCTGCTTTGTTTTGACAGTTCAAGGTAAAAAGAAAATGATACAATTACAATGAGTGTACAGTTTGTACTCAATGCTGCTTACTTAATGGCTCAATGATAAGCAAATATGCTTTTTGGTTTAGACTTCCATAGAATGTATATACATCGGTGTTCTGAAATTGGAGATAGAGCATGGGATGCAGTGGTGTAGGCGGTGGAGTCACTGAACACTGGGCTAAATTCTGGGAACAGAGGCTCAAATCCCACCATGACAGGTGACAAAATCTGAATTCACCAATATCCTTTAGGGAAGAAAATTTGCCATCCTACATGTGACTCCAGACCCACCATAATGCACTTAACTGTTAGCTGCATCTGGCTAGTGATGCCCAATAATAAAAGAAAAACATACAGAGACAAGAATTCACTCACCTTCGTGTTTCAATACATTTACGTAACTGCTGAACAGATAAGGATTTACTATGGGTCATGAGACATATGAGTTGTGTATGCTTACTGCTCAAATGATCAATGACAGTAACTCCACAGAACAGTTAGGGGAAAACCTCCCAAAATATAGAAGCATTTTTAGCCATCTCCAAATCTTACATTTTTCTAAATTAGACGTACCCGCCAGTGCTGTGTCGCTGATTGTGTTTGGACATTTTGTATGGCAGTGTTCGTTCTCCCAAACTCTCCAGGTTCCTCACCACAGCTCCATGCTCCAGTAATGCCTCCACTGTACGACGTATGGCAGAAGCTGTCTCAGTCTGTTAAAGAAATAATGGGATGGAGGTGTGGCCATAGGGGAGGGGTGCAGGATACATGGATAGAGGGGAAGACAAGAAAAGGTTACAGCAAAAAGATGAAAATGATTTTTGAGTTCAACAGTTGCACTACCTAAAACACCACTTCATATTTCAAAACCCCAGACATTTCTCACTCAGTAATTGGTTTTTGCAAGAGTCAAGAACACCCATAAAAGGAAGGATTTTGTATTTGGAAGAAAATTCAAAAAACTATGAACCTAGACTCAGAACCTATGAAGTTATTTGACCATTTTTATGTCCATTTACAATATGGAAAAAAAAAATCATCTGCTGGTTACCTCTAGATAAATGATTTACCTCCTGTAAGTTGAAGGAAAAGTTATCCCTCATGATATCACTGGAGAATTTAACTGCTTTAAAGGCACTGCAAAGATTATTTCAGTACACGTGTTCTCACAACAAACCAAACTCTATACCAAGAAATGCTCCTTGCTCATTTTTATTGTGTTAAAAAAAAAATCACACAACACCAGATTATAGTCCAACAGGTTTATTTGGAAATACAAGCTTTTGGAGCACTGCTCCTTTGTCAGGTAGCCAGTGGGGCAGGAAACTAAGGACACAGAACTTATAGTAAAAGATCAAATTGTCATACAACTCATGTGATGCATTGAAAAAACTTAGATTGCTGTTAAGTCTTTAATCACTTAGAATGTGAATGCAGGTTTTTCTTGATTAATATGTAAATCCCAAAACTTCTTTCAAGTCACAGTCCCAACATAAGTTAAGCTTTTATAAAAACAAGTGACATCTCAGCTCAACAATGCATTAGAGGTGTGAGGCTAGAGTCTGCCTCACACTTGAGGCTATTTCTATTTCCAAAGAAAGAATTTATAAAATGTCACACGGACTGACTGTCTACTTCGTGCTCCTTGGATGCTGCCTGACTGGCTGTGCTTTTCCAGCATCACTCTAATGTAGACTCTGATTTCCAGCATCTGCAGTCCTTACTTTTGCCCTGTCTACAGATCGTGCGCTTTTGATGCATGGCAGGAGAGATCAAAGCATTGGTATACTCTTTCTGGAAGCCAGGAACATTTCCAGGACATGCATGTGTGCAGGAAGTGTCTCCAGCTGTAGCTCAAAGGACAGTGCATTTGGAGATGGAGTAGCAACTGTGGAGCATCTGTGAGATTGAGAGTGCTGTGAATGGTGCATACAGAGAAATGGTCACACCACGGGCTCAAACTCCAGAGGCAAGAAGGGAATGGGTAACCAGCAGGCACAGCAAGAGAATTAAGCAAGCAGAGCAGGAACACCCTGTGGATTCCCCTGCAAAAGATATACTGTTTTTTGATACTGTTGAGAGGAGGGCGGCACGGTGGCACAGTGGTTAGCACTGCTGCCTCACAGCACTTGAGACCCGGGTTCAATTCCCGACTCAGGTGACAGACTGTGTGGAGTTTGCACGTTCTCCCCGTGTCTGCGTGGGTTTCCTCCGGGTGCTCCGGTTTCCTCCCACAATCCAAAGATATGCAGGTCAGGTGAATTGGCCATGCTAAATTGCCCGTAGTGTTAGGTAAGGGGTAAATGTAGGGGTATGGGTGGGTTGCGCTTCGGCAGGTCGGTGTGGACTTGTTGGGCCGAAGGGCCTGTTTCCACACTGTAAGTAATCTAATCTTTAAAAAAAAGGTCTCTCAGCGGAAAATAGCAACAGCCAGATTTGCTGCACCACAGTTGGCTATGCTGCACAGGAGAAGAGTAATGCAGTCACAGAGATTCGATTGTAAGGAAAACAGACAGGAGTTTCTGTTCCTGCAGACTAGATGCTGGGATGGTTTGTTGCATCAGAGCAGTTACAGGACATTCTGGAGGGGAGCATGAACATCCAGTGGTTATGATACATATTGATATATAGGCGAATTGCAACAATTGTTCATTCCTGCAAAAGTAAAACAAGTCAAACCATGGCTTACAAATGAAATTAAAGACAGAGTATATTCAAGAAGAGACATACAAACTGGTCAAAACAAAACAACAAATCTGAGGAATGTGTGGAGTTTAGAATTCAGAAAAGGACAAACAGATTGATTTAAAAAAAAAGGAAAATAGAGTACAAGAGTAAGCTTGCAGGGAACATAAAAACTGGCAGGAAATGTGAAGGCATGTGAAGAGAAAAGGATTGGTGAAGGCAAATCTAGGTCCCTTACTGTGAGAAACAGGGGAGAGTATAATGGGGAGCAAAGAAATAGCTGACCAACTATATACATACTTTGTGTCTGTGTTCACAAAGGAAGATACAAATAATCTACCAGATACATTGGAGAACACAGGGCTGATAGAGAAGAAGGAACCGAAGGAAATTAATATTAGTAGGGAAATGGTGTTGAGAGAATGGAAGGGATTGAAGGCCAAAAAGTCCCCAGGGCCCAATAATCTATATTGTAGAGTGTTTAAGGAAGTGACTCTAGAACCAGAGGGTGGTAGGCACTTGGAACGTGTTGCCAGCTGAGGTAGTAGAGGCAGGCACAGTAGATTCATTTAAGATGCTTCTGCCCAGATGCATAAGTGGGTGGGGAGCAGAGGGATACAGATGCTTAGGAAGTGGGCAACAGGTTTAGACAGTAGATTTGGATCGACTCAGGTTTGGAGGGCTGAAGGATCTGTTCCTGGGCTGTAAATTTTCTTTGTTCTTGTTCTTTTAGAAATAGCAGATGCAATGGTGGTCATTTTCAAAGATTCTACGGACTCTGGAACTCTAGCTCCTACAGATTGGAGGGTAGCTAATGTGACCCCTCTATAAAAGGAGGGAGGCAGAAAGAAAACTAGAAATTATAGCCCAGTCAGTCTGATGTCAATAATGGGGAAAATGTTAGAGTACATTATAAAATAATTAATAGCTGAGCATTTAGAAAGTGACAGGATTGGACACAGGCTGAATGGATTGAGAAAAAGGGAACTTTTTCTCAAAGCCATCTGTAAGTCCAAGCAAACCATATCTGCTGGCTCCCCTGATCAACTCTGAGTTACAAACTTGAAGAATTCCAGTGAATTTGGCAAGCACAAAATCCCAAATAAGAAATTAGTGTGTAAAATTAAAATGCATAGGGTTAGGGGACTGCATTGAGATGGTTACCAGACAGGAAACTAAGAGATAGGAGGACTGTGAATGGGTTTTTTTCTGAATGGCAAGCAGTGACTACTGGGGTGCCACACAGGTCTGTACTCAGACCTCAGCTATTCACAATATATTACTGATTTAGATGGCAGAACGAAATGTGATATCTCCAAATCTGCAAACAACACAAAGTTGGTTGAAGTACAAGCAGTGAGGAGGATGCAGAGATGTTGCAGTGTGATTTGGACAAATTGAGTGAGTGGGAAAATCCATGACAAATGAAGTATAATGCGGATAGATATAAAATAACCACTTTGGTACCAAAAATGGGAAGGCAGATTGTCTGAATGGCTATAAATGTGAGAGTGGAATGTACAATGAAACCTGGGTGTCCTCGAACACAAGTCACTGAAGGTAAGCATGCTGGTAAAGAAGGTAAATGGTATGTTGACCTTCATAGCAAGGGGATTCAAATACAGGAGCAGGGATGTCTTGCTGCAATTATAGAAGACCTTAGTAGGACCATGCACTAAAGTGTCAGTGATTAGTGCTTTAAATCCTGTTGTTCCTAATTCATGTATTCTTAATAGCGCCTGTGCACAAATTAATTCTGTGCTTGCTTTGAAACAGGTATTGAAGAAATAATTAGGAAGCTAGCGAAGGATTTTAATGAGTTATGCAAGTGGAAAATTAATGCAATTTAACATTGACAATTGGCCAACGTTCTCAACTCAAGCTAAACTTCTCAATGGCTTTGACTGGTGTAAAGGAAACTCTGAGCTACAATATGTACCAGCCAGTTTTCTCTGGATTCACCTTTTCGGAAATTGGATGAGGGGAGTTGAGACGTCATGTTTCCGCTGTACAGGATAGTGGTGAGGCCACTTTTAGAATACTGTGTACAATTCTGGTCCCCCTGCTCTAAGAAAGGTGCTGTGAAACTTGAAAGGGTTCAGAAAAAATTTACAAGAACGTTGCCAGAACTGGAGGGGGAAGAGGCTGAACAGACTGAGGCTTTTTTCCTTGGAGTATCAGAGGCTGAGAGATAACTTTACAGAGGTTTACCAAACCATGGGGGTCACGGATAGGGTAACTAGACAAGGTCTTTTTCCCAGGATAGGGAAGTCCAGAATTAGGGGGCAAGGTTTAAGATGAGAGTGGAAAAATATAAGAGGGACCGGAGGGGCAGCTTTTTCACATAGAAAGTGGTGCATATATGGAATGAGCTGCCAGAAGAAGTGGACGAGGCGGGTACAATTACAACATTTAAAAAGCACCTGGATGGGTACATGAGTAAGAAGGGCTTAGAGGCAAATAGGCCAAGTGCTGGCAAATGGGGCTATGTCAGTTTAGGATATCTGGTTGGATGAGTTGGATCAAAGGGTCTGATTCCATGCTGTACATCTTTGGGACTCTATGACTACGAAAGCCATCAAACAATTCATATTAATTCCCAAATAAAGCTACTCTTACCAATCAACAAGGTTCCTAGCAACTACATAATCAGTAACATAGAGCACTCGCTTGAGGGACAATCTTTAGAACTGGCAGAAAAAGCAACTGTGCTCTATAGCATATTATCAACATGATTGGCCTACTCTCAACAGTTAAATTACTAGGCTTGGCCTCCACTCCTTCTTCCTTTCATTCCACATCCAGGATTGCTCTAGAAATAGCATTTACAGCATCTGAACTATGCTAAACCAGTTACAGAAGATAAACAAAGCACCAACATCTCCCTGTCCTAAAACTGTCTTGATATTAAACATTATAATTCCACTTTTTTATATGTGTTAGGTTAGGGTGGAGAGATTAGCATGCTGCAAGATTTTTGTTAATTCCATAACAGGAATTATGCAAGCAGGGCATCTGCATCAAAATATATTCTATCCAACCTTTGCAAGAACAGAACAACCACCTCTATTTTGAGGCCAAAATGAAATTAAACACAGTAAATGTTGCCAATTGCCTGAGGCATAGCCAGACTGTTGTACAATGTGCAGTTATAACTGATAGAGACGTGAATGTGACTACCTGAACGTGCCATCACAAAGACTGACTGTTTTTTCCTCCCTAACATGCCCAACTTTGTCCTACTTCAGTTCATCTGCTTCTGAAACCTTCATCCATGTGTTTACTATCTTTAGTGATTCGACTTTTCCAGCACAACACAGGACATCTTTCCACTTCGTATCAGACCACCCAAAACTTTGCTGCTGTGTTCTATTTTGTAACAATCAAGTTTACCCTCTTCTGCCTAGCGATCTAGCCTGTCAAGCAATGCCTCAACTTTAAAATTCTCACCCTTTCTGGCTTTGTCCCCTCCCTGTCTCTGCAACCTCAACCAGTCCCAAAACTCTTCACAGTACCTGTGCTTCTGCAACTCTGGGGTCTTCAGTACCCTAATGTTTCGTAAGCCGCCAATGGCAACCTAACTTTCAGCAACAAACTTCTGGAATTCCCTCCCTAAACCTCACCATCCTTTTATCTTTCTTTCCACCTTTCTAACCAATTTAAATTTTGGTCAGCTGCCAAAACTCCTTAACATGTGTCTCAGTGTCATGTGTTTGAGAGTGCTCTTGGATGTTTTATTAAAAAGGTACTCAATAATCTTTTTGCAATAATTTGGAAATGGCGTCAGAGCTTCTTAGTGATTAACTAAAACTTTGCAAACTAAAATATCAGAAACTGCTTGGCACCTGTAAAGAAGATATTATGACCCTTTTTTTATATAGACATCTGAGATCTCGTAATATCCCTGCATCTCAATTTCCCGCTGACAACTGGGAGGTCTATAATACAATCCCAACAAGGTGATCATCCCTTTCTTACTTCCCAGATCCACCCATTTAACTTCACCAGACAATTTTCGAGGAATGCTCTCCCCAAGTACAGCTGTAATGTCATCCCTAACCAAAAACGCCACCCACCTCCTCTCTTGCCTCCCTTTCTGTCCTTCCTATAGCATCTATAATCCGGAACATTAAGCTAACAGTCCTGCCTGTCCTTGAACCACGTTTCTTTAGCAGCTGTGATACCCCAATCCCATATTTATAACCATGCCTTACCTGTCAGACCTTTTGCATTGCAGTAAATGCAGTTTAATTTATCAGTCTTATCTCATTCTCTGCCTTGACTATCTGGCTTGCTTTGTTTATCTACCATCCTCAGTCTTTTATCACTATCGCTTTGATTCCGCCCTCCCCCGCCACCACCACAACCCCACTATATGGGCAGCACAGTGGCACAGTGGTTAGCACTGCTGCCTCACAGCGCCAGAGACCCGGGTTCAATTCCCGCTCAGGCGACTGACTGTGTGGAGTTTGCACATTCTCCCCGTGCCTGCGTGGGTTTCCTCCGGGTGCTCCAGTTTCCTCCCACAGTCCAAAAATGTGCAGGTCAGGTGAATTGGCCATGCTAAATTACCTGTAGTGTTAGGTGAAGGGGTAAATGTAGGGGAATGGGTCTGGGTGGGTTGCGCTTCGGCGGGTCGGTGTGGACTTGTTGGGACGAAGGGCCTGTTTCCACACTGTAAGTAATCTAATCTAAAAAAAAATTAAAGCCTGAGTAGCACTAGTAAATCTCCCTGCAAGAATATTGGTCCCTTGATTGCTAACAAAGTCAAAACTGAAAAATTTGATGTAATTTAAACTGATGTGTTTGATGATTTGAATAATGCATGTATTGGCTTGTTTAAAAACTAAAATTTGTTGTGCATAAAATCAGTCAAAAGCCATTGATAATTTAACTCAAACACAATTGTCACATGAGTGAAACAAATAGGAAGTTTTTGGGTTGGCCATTCATAACCAGTAGTGTATTACAAGGATCAGTGCTTGGGCCTCAGCTCTTTACTGTAGAGATCAATGATTTAGTGAGAGTGCAAGTACCTAATTTTGACAAATCATGCCAGTTGGATGGGTATAGCAGCTGTTAAGAAGATGTAAAGAAGCTGTAAAAGGATTTAAATAGTTGAGTGGGAAAGAAGATAGCAGATGAAATATATGTGAAAAACGTGGATTTGTCTACTTCAATAACAAAACATTTTCTAAATGGAGAGAGACTGCAAAATGTTTGCATTCACAAGGATCTGGTTGTTCTTGCATTGCATATGAATCACAAAGTTCACACACTGGCATAGCGAACAATTAGCAAATAGAGTTCAATAAAGACTAAAATCCTACTACAATTATAATGCAATTCTGTCACACCATACCCAGATTATAATGTACCACATTATATATCATACCTTAGAAAAGATATTATTGCCTTAGGAGGAGTGCAATGTTCAACGGACTAATTCCTGGGATGAGAAATCAAGTTGATTAGGTTTATATTCCCTCAGGTTCAGAAGACTCCAAGCTGATTCAATTGTAATGAAGAAAAAGGATTTTTGAAGTGTTGTTAATGGGAAGATAATTCGCCTGGCTGGCAAGTCTAAAACTAGGTAACTCAGAAAAGGGCTCACTCATTTAGGACTGACAGCAGGAGAAATTACTTCCGCCCGAGAATGGTGAACACTTTAGAATGCTCTATCCCGGATTGCTGCGGATGTCTGTCGTCAAGCATATCTTAGTCAGGGAACAATTGGATTTTGGGTACTAAGGAGGCTTGAGGAAAGCAAATGGTCCACTTGAGTTCCAGTTTCCTCTGCTTTTCATATGCTTTAATCCGAATATGATGTGGTTGCACTAACATTCCAGCTTATCAAATATTCAGGAACAATGGAAAAGCAACAAAAAAGAGGCATGCCAGCTTTTAAGTCACTTGTAATAATTTTAAATAGAAGTGAAATAGTAGATAGCTCTCGGACTAAAGTTATTTAGCCCTAGGTAAAAAACGATAGCCAGTTTTTATAAAGTTGTGAGCTCTAAACAGTGGATAAGATAAATCAGCAAGTTTGTCAGCAAATTGCAAAGACAGCTAAAAAGAGTAGTCACAGAGCAGGAGACTTTAACTATCCTAATATAATAAAGATGGTGGTAATAGAAAATTAGTGAAGTGGATCAGATGAAAGAGCAATGCAACAGAATATTGCAAGAGTGTCAAAAATTATCAAGTGAAGTGGTAAAATAAATAAACAACAAATAAATTTCAAACATGCAGTTTGATGCAACAGAACCAAGGATTCTCATGTCTGACATGAAAATTATCTCCATTGCTTCAGTTGAAACTCAGTTCTGGATTGAGGGATTAATTCCCACTTCAAAGGTTGAGCACAAAAATCAAAGCTGACACTTCCATGCAGCACTGAGAGAGTGCTGTACAGTCAGAGGATACAACTGAAACAAAAGCCTCATCTGCCTGCTCAGGTGGATGTAAACGATCCAATGGCACCATTTTAAGACATATGTCAATGTATGTTCTTAGACAGCAAGGCAGACAGAGAAAATTGTTAAAAAGATATATGGGATCTTGGGTTTTATAAATCAAAGGACAAGGGATAATATGCTCTGGAGTGCAGAGATAATGCAGCTACCTCTAGATCAGGAGGCTTGGATTCAAGTCTCATCTGCTTCACCGATGTTTAATAAGATCCTGATCAACTTGATTAGAAAACACCCACAAAAGGAAGAGAGTTATTTTGCACCTTTATTAACAAGTTTGGCCTCAATTACATTCAATTCTTGGCGCCACACTTTTGGAAAGGCTTTTGAGAAGTTATAATTTTTTAAATTACAAGAATAGTTTCAGGTATAAGAGACTTCAGTTACATGCAAAGACAGGAGCACCAACCCAACTTCACTAAAAGACAAGTTCTAGAGGTTTGATTGAGGCACGCAAAACCATGAAATCTTGACAATAGATGAGAATTAGCAGAAGCGTTAAGAACCAGAGGACACCGATTTAAGGCAATTCTTAAATAAACAAACAAAAAGATCAGGAATTTTACTTTTTAAATGTAGTGAATGGTTAGAGGATGGGAGAGTGGGACAAGCCCTGATTTGCCCTTCCTGGGAGCCTGCACAGGCACAATGGGCCAAATGGCCTCCATCTGTTCTGAAACCTCTTGATCATTGCAGTGCCTTAATAGTTTTCATGGGATTGATGGACATTTTACAACTTTTAAAATTCCATATACTGCTTTCAAAATTCAAATAAGCATTTATTCTAACTGTTTGCTTCAAATACGGTGGCCCAGATTTCCCAGCGAACTGATCTGCCTTTCATTCTGAATTGTCGTATTTAGCATAAAGCACACTTTGTCTGATTTGAGTGGCACAATATTAAACATTGGTTTTGGTGTTACGATTTTTTATGGCACTGCATTTCTCAAATAGAAGTATGCAGGAACAAAAACACTCAAAAGCCCCCACAGTAACTACAGTTAAAAATAAACTAATGAGTCATGAGTGTTGTATGATTACGCTCCCTACACTAAACAAAAAAGATTATGAAGGTCATAAAATATGTCCTCCTACAGTGCAGAACAGAACATTTTTGAAATTCTATAAGCAGCATTGCATTGCTAGCCACACATTCAGAAGTTTGATAAGCCTGTCCCTCATTAACTGAAGAATAAGTTTTAAAAGTAAAACTATGTAATAATAACGTCAAAGATCAATTCTTCAGAAACATGTTTGGATTTCTTACAAACTGCTTACAGCTGGAGTATTTATTGGTGGATGTATTTGGAGACCACTGCTGGCAGTGGTATCTTGTGTACAGTACATTAACTACAATACTGATAAACAATTCTTGACTTGGCAAGTAGTGCAGCATTAACTATGTTATTATTGACTCCACAATTTCTTCAAATGCTCTGGCTCAATTTCAAGTGTCTGGTCAGTTTCAGAATAGAATGTTTTTGTTTTTCCCTTGTGTTCACATCTGCATATCAGACCATTTTTGTCACAAATCGTAAAAACTGGTATACAAGTTGCATACAAGCATCTGTCAGTATATTTTGTTACACCAATGAGCATTCCTCTCCCTGTAAACCAGGATAACATCTTTATAAATTGCACACCAAGCTACAATATTCTAAAGCAGATATGAGATTTAGTGACTGGCTAAAGGGCACGTCTGCTCAATGGTAGATTTTGCAGGATATTGCTCCTTTTGTCTTGTAATTATCAATCTATTCAGACTTTATTACTCCTACACTGGATTGAGTAATCCAAAGACTTGAATAATCAAGCTGAGGCTACTGGTGATTTCACATCTTGGCTCAATGAGATCAGGTGATCCCTCCAGCCACCTTGAATCAATTCTTCTCCCTTTGTTTTTAGAAAAGGGAAGCATGCCAGCCCATGAAAGGTTCATGATATTTAAATTAGATGATGGAAGCTGAAAATTGAGAGAACATGAGAACCAGGAGCAGGATAGGCCATCTGGCCCTTCGAGCCTGCTCTGCCATTCAATAAGATTATGGCTGATCGTTTAGTGGACTCAGCTCTGCTTACCTGTCCTCTCACCGTATCCCTTAATTGCTTTATTGTTCAAAAAAAATCTTAGCTTTAAAAACATTTGTTGAAGTAGCATCAACTACTTCACTGGGCAAGGAATACCATAGATTTACAACCCTCTGAGCGAAGAAGTTCCTCCTTAATTCAGTCCTAAATCTGCTCCCTCTAATCTTGAGGCTATGCTCTCTTGTCCTAGTCTGGTGTAAAGAGAGCCCACTTTCATTACTATCATAATGAAACCATTTTCAGTTTTTAGAAAGGACAGACAGAAAGTAAAAGGTGGTGGTGGTTAAAAAGGAAATTAATAGGAAAGATATTAATGAAGTTCTGAGGAAGGATCGCTGAACCTGAAACATTAACTCTGGTTTCTCTTCGTAGATATTGCCAGATCTGCTGAGCTTTTCTAGCAGTCTCTATTTTTGTTTAGGAAAGATATTAGCTCGAGTGAAGTGGAATCTGTATGAGTAAAGTCTGGAAACACCTAATGTGGGAACTAAAAAGGGAAGATACTGTTTTAAAACAAGGAGACTGTGTAAAGAGATGGCTACAGTTTTCAAAACCATGTTTACTGAATTGCATCGAGAATCTCATACAAGTGTCTTTTTCTAGAGCAGTAATAGCAAAATCAGATAGACCTGTTGGGTCTGAATAGTGCACAACTGTTTGACAACAACATTTTTTTAGGCTCCTGAGTGGGCCCACTGCAACAAAAAAAATCTACAATGTGAAAAGGAACAGTTAAAAAAAACTTTTGCTCTGTCCTGTGTGGTGATGGACCAGAAAGTCTCCAGTAACCACTAGTTGGCTTATCACTTTCTGAAATCTGCTCTCTCTGCAAATTCCCTACTAATGGATGAATAAAATACCTTTAAAAAAACTAAAATGGAAAAATTCAAAGCCACTGAATAAAAAAAACTGAACATCACTGTGCAACAACCTTGTATCATCAAAGAATTGAAAGGGAAACAACTCATTGAATGTGTGCTGGATTGGTGTTATAGAAGCGTTGTTCCCAGATTTCCTTGCCTTTTTCTTGTTCTTAACTTCAATGCTTTGTGTGCGTTATGTGCTTGAATATGAAGGAGGAAATCTGAGGAGGATTGGACGTTAGCAATTTATATTTCATTTTTGTCATTGGTTACAAACAATTTGCTCACAAGAAACAGTTATTTTCATGTTCCGTACAGTAACCTAATGAGTGTGTTCTTTTAACCTGAATTAGACAGGCTAAGTTGGACAATTCAGTGGTTTAATCAAATGTTCATATCTGTAATGACTCCCAAGAATAGTGGAGTTTGAATTCCTAAACAATCATGAGAATTACCCTTTCTTCACATCATTCAACCAGGGTTCAAATGTTTTAGTAGGATCAGACATGGGGATAAAAAAGGGGGAGGCGTGGCATTACTTGTCAAAGACAGTATCACAGCAGTGGAATGGACGATGGAAGAGGACTTGCCATCTGAGGTAGTTTGGGCTGAGGTTAGAAATAGGAAAGGTGAGGTCACCCTGTTAGGTGTTTTCTACAGGCCTCCTAATAGTCCTAGAGAAGTAGAGGATAATATTGCGAGGATGATTCAGGAAAAGAGTGAAGGTAGCAGGGTGGTTGTTATGGGGGACTTTAACTTCCCAGATATTGACTGGGAGAGCTATAGCTCGAGTTCATTAGGTGGGTCGGTGTTTGTACAATGTGTGCAGGAGGGTTTCCTGACACAATATGTCGACAGGCCAACAAGAGGGGAGGCTATATTGGATTTGGTTCTAGGTAATGAACCAGGCCAGGTGTTAGACTTGGAGGTAGGTGAGCACTTCGGGGACAGTGACCACAACTCGGTGACTTTTACTCTAGTGATGGAGAGGGATAATCGTGCGCCGCAGGGCAAGAGCTATAGCTGGGGGCAGGGAAATTATGATGCAGTGAGGCATGACTTAGGTTGTGTGGATTGGAAAAACAGGCTTCAAGAGAAGAACACTAATGAGATGTGGGGATTGTTCAAGGAGCAGCTACTGCGTGTCCTCGATAGGTATGTACCAGTCAGGCATGGTGTAAAGGGCCTTGTGAGGCAGCCGTGGTTTAGTAAGGAATTGGAGTCCCTTGTGAAAGGGAAGAAGGCGGCATATGTAAAGATGAGGCGTGAAGGTTCAGTAGGGGCGATTGAGAGTTATAAGGTAGCCAGGAAGGAGCTAAAGAGGGAGCTAAGAAAAGCGAGAAGGGGACATGAAAAGTCTTTAGCTGGTAGGATTAGGGAAAACCCAAAGGCTTTCTATAGGTATGTCAAGAATAAAAGGATGACTAGGGTAGGTATCGGTCCAGTCAAGGATAGTAGTGGGAAGTTGTGTGTGGAGGCGGAGGAGATTGGAGAGACATTAAATCAGTACTTTTCATCAGTATTCACTCAGGAACAGGACACTGTTGCTGATGTGAATATGGAATCACAAATAATTAGAATGGATGCCCTGGAAATATGCAGGGAAGAGGTTTTGGGAATATTGGAAAGGATGAATATAGATAAGTCTCCTGGGCCTGATGGCATTTACCCCAGGATCCTATGGGAAGCTAGGGAGGAGATAGCAGAGCCATTGGCCTGGATTTTTATGTCGTCATTGTCAACGGGAATAGTACCAGAGGACTGGAGGATAGCGAATGTGGTCCCATTGTTCAAGAAAGGGAGTAGGGATAGCCCTAGTAACTATAGGCCAGTGAGTCTGACTTCAGTGGTGGGCAAAGTCTTAGAGAGAATGGTAAGGGATAAGATTTATGAACATCTGGGTAGGAATAACGTGATCAGGGATAGCCAGCATGGTTTTGTGAAGGGCAGGTCGTGCCTCACAAACCTTATTGAGTTCTTTGAGAAGGTGACTATGGAAGTGCATGAGGGTAAAGCAGTAGATGTTGTGTATATGGATTTTAGTAAGGCGTTCGATAAGGTTCCCCATGGTAGGCTAATGCTAAAACTTCGGAGGTATGGCATTGAGGATACATTAGAGGTTTGGATTAGGAATTGGCTGGCTGGAAGGAGACAGAGGGTAGTAGTTGATGGATTATGTTCATCTTGGAGCGCAGTTACTAGCGGTGTACCACAAGGATCTGTTTTGGGACCATTGCTTTTTGTTATCTTTATAAATGATCTAGAGGAAGGACTTGAAAGCTGGGTAAGCAAGTTTGCGGATGACACGAAAGTCAGTGGAGTTGTGGATAGTGAGGAAGGAAGTGGTAGGTTACAGCGGGATATAGATAAGTTGCAGAGCTGGGCGGAAATGTGGCAAATGGAATTCAATGTAGCTAAGTGCGAAGTCGTTCACTTTGGTAGGAATAACAAGATGATGGATTACTGGGCTAATGGTAGGCTACTTGGTAGTGTGGATGAGCAGAGGGATCTTGGTGTCTATGTACACAGATCTCTGAAAGTTGCCACCCAGGTAAATAGTGCTGTGAGGAAGGCATATGGTGTACTGGGCTTTATTGGCAGAGGAATTGAGTTCCGGAGTCCTGAGGTCATGTTGCAGTTGTATAAGACTCTGGTGAGGCCTCATCTGGAGTATTGTGTGCAGTTTTGGTCGCCATACTATAGGAAGGATGTGGAAGCTTTAGAACGAGTGCAGAGGAGGTTTACCAGGATGTTGCCTGGAATGGTAGGAAAATCTTATGAGGAAAGGCTGAGGCACTTGGGGCTGTTCTCATTGGAGAAGAGAAGGTTTAGGGGAGATCTGATAGAAGTGTATAAGATGATTAGGGGTTTAGATAGGGTAGATACTAAGAACCTTTTACCGCTAATGGAGTCAGGTGTTACTAGGGGACATAGCTTTAAATTAAGGGGTGGTAGGTATAGGACAGATGTTAGGGGTAGATTCTTCACACAGCGGGTTGTGAGTTCATGGAATGGCCTGCCCGTATCAGTGGTGAACTCTCCTTCTTTATGTTCATTTAAGCGGGCATTGGATAGGCATTTGGAAGTTATTGGGCTAGTATAGGTTAGGTAGGACTCGGTCGGCGCAACATCGAGGGCCGAAGGGCCTGTACTGCGCTGTATCCTTCTATGTTCTATGTTCTATGTAATTGTGATCCAACCTGCCACATTCCTTACCCTATGGGTTTTTAACCATTACAATGACTCTGCCAGTTGGAACTTTACGAAATCCCTTATTAGAAGTCAGAAGACAATATCCACTGCACTACCTTCATCAATCCTCCTTGTTACTCCATCAAAAATGTCAATTATGTTCATAATACATGTTCCTTCTTTAATAAACCATAGGGGCCATCGATCATAAATCTGTGTCTTTCTAAATGGCAGTTTATCTTGTCTGTCAGAATGCATTCTAATAATTCCCCACCATCAAAATCAGATGGACCAGCGAACAATTATTTGGTCTGTCCCTTGTTCCTTTGTAAACAAAGGACTCACAGACCCCCAGTCCTCCAGTATCTCACTTGTATCTAGTAAGGATAGGAGAAAGACCTGTCATACCCTGTTTGGATTCCTTTAACAGCCTTCGATATACTGTAATTAATCTGGCCATGGTGATTTATCCATCTTCAACTATGTCGATCCCTCCAATAGTTTGCTTCACATTATGTTTATTGTATCTACTAATGCATACTTATCCTCATGAATCTGAAGGCCTTATCATCCTTTTCCTTTGAGGAGGAAAACAAAGTACTCATTAAGAACCCTACCAACATTTTCTGTGTCTACACACCTTGTGAACCTTGAATAAGTCTGATCCCCTTGCCTTTGTTTTCTTCTTATTATTAATGTGCTGATAAAATACTTTTGGGACCTCCTAATATTTTCTAGGAATACCAGGGAGCTCTAGATTTGACAGTGCCAGCTTTTTTTCTTTGACAGAACATAGAAAAATTCTGATGAAAAGTTACTGAACCTGAAACGATACTTTGTTTGTCTCTCCACATATTTTACTTTCATAATTGGAAAAAAGGCTAGTTTTCTGCTGAGATTATAAATCTATTGTCTTTGGTTCAAACACAAATTTCTTCTCTTCTTTTGCAAAGATTTATGTCAGAGAAGCATTCTTCTCTTGCCCCAAGTGAGGTTAGTGGTTGATTGTTGGCAGTCCTCATTCCGAGCTAATATTAAAAGCTTATATCTTATGATTTCCTGTGGTAAATGTTAACATGTGCTTTTAGTTGGCTACAAAAGAACCATAATGCTGGAAGTGATATATTTTTGAAAAATCTGGAGTGTCAAAGTCAATTTTAACATGAATGAGGTGGTCTATTTGGTGAAAACAGCTTCACAAGTGGTCACCTGATAAACAGAGACTGGAAAGCCAAGTATTTCAACACCCAAGTGGTTCTCTGCTTTTAACATAAATATTCTGAACTTGCAGTTCTGTCAGCATTGCCTAATGTTAAACAGAACTAAGGTACATCCCATGGTTTCCTCATTTTAGGTCAAACGCACAGCTATCACTGAACGTATTCATTTAAAGTGGCCATCAAGGACCAGCAACATTATCAATTGTCAAGAGTGAAGCACTTAAAAATCAGAAGCCATATTTTTACATGACATTTGTTGCAAAGTATCAGATTGCTTTTAAAGCATGACAAAGTTTAATGGAAATGGAAAGCAGGTAGATTCTAGGAAGCAAGGGCAAACTTCTCTGTTACATTACCATTCATGCAATGAAAGCTAAATGCCAGCTGCACATTGATTGGCGCTGGTGGCTGCACTGTCCCCAGCCCTAACAACTCCCGCCCTTTCCCCCACCCCACCCCCCACTCACTACATTCTCAGGCTCGCCACAATCGTGAGAAGTCCTTTGGGCCCAAGCTGTGATTTTGACATCACATTCAATCCATCACAAAGGCCACCTTTCTTTCTTCCTCAATATTACATGTCTCCTTTTCTACTTTCAGCTCATTTCTGCTGAAATGTTCATCCATCTCTTCATCGTGTTCAGTTTCAGTTGTCCTCATATTCTTCTGGCCAGCCTGCCATATTCCACTATCTGTAAACTTTACCCCATCTAAAACTCTGCTGTCTCCATCTCATTACTCATGTATCAACCATCCTTGCAGCCTTGCAACTAGTAAAACTCCAATCTAAAATTCTAAAAACCAATCTAAAAATCATGGCCATACCACTACCTAATTCTAACTATCATCTAACGTTACAACTGCCCCAACCAACTTATGTCTTTCATGTATCCCCATCAACCCCTTCCCTACCTTAATAGGGCATATTAACGATAGGTAGGATATATGCCTTTAGTCACCCAGACACACACTATCTAAGTTCTAGCTAATATCTAAGCCTCTATCTATCCCATCTAAGCCTCTGCATCATTCCACCTCCTCTCTTTTGACTATCCTTAAAAACCAATTGAGACACTAAACTTCTGACCATCCCATCTTGCCATGACATACATTGTCCAGGCCAATCTCCATCAGATTGCCACTCCACTCCTACATTTTTGCATTAGTACAGAACTTTGCACTTCTTATCAGCAATTTCAATCCTTCAGAATGCGGAGTGTGTCTGAAATCCAACAGTCCCCTCTTAATGTAGGATATTTTGAGATGTCACAACATGCCCCTTTTGCCCACAGCAGCAGCTGCCACATTCTGTGAAGTTGAAGTGTCCCAAGTCTGTGTGCATGTCTGTTCATTAGCCCAGTGTTGCCATTTCTTTGTTCCATGACATCATCCACTTCACCCCCCCCCCACAACACCCTGACAATGACCATCTGATCATCCCCCCTCCCTCAAACCACCTTTGTGGAGTCACCACCTTTTTCACACTTCAACAAAGATCACCCCTCCCTTACCTCAGTGTTCGCTGCCACTAATGCCACAAAATGCTTAACATTCCACACCAATATACATTGCTGCTCCTGCTTCAATGGTAATATTTCAAACACCATTGAACAAGAGATGGAGATTTAATTATTCAAGTTAGAAAGGTGGGTGTGGAACTGATGTAACCAGTTAGTGAGAGAAGGTCGAGGTCGTGGTTGGGGCTGTCAGCTCTGGTATGGCATGCTGGTGGTGGCGGAGGGGTGGGATTTAGCTATGTGAATGGCTGGAAATATTGGGTCCATGGCAGAGGGGCATAGTTGGTGTTTGGCAGTGTTGGGTCAGGGAGAAGGGAAAGGATTGTTCTGTGTGATAATTATCTGGGAGTTAGATCAGATTTTTATTCCTGCATACTCATTAGCTTAAGTAAGACAGAACCCTCTGACTTTCATGGACTCGGAGGTTCCAGAAACTGGGGAACTGCACATCAGAAAATTGGATTTCCTGGGCATTTCCCATGGAATCTTCTGCATCGGGGTTTTCCCATAGGCCCAACGCACAACTTCAGTTTATGTTGGACAATATTCTCTAGCTATCAGATCATCCAGGCCATTATCTCTCAGCACATCTGAGAAAGTCCTGCAAACATTGTCTTAAAGATACTAGAGCAAGGCAACTTCCTGTTGATGAAATGCCAGCAAGAGATTAAATAAAATTAGAATTACTAGAAGCATGAAAATTCAGCAGATATTTTTCTGCAGAAAGGTTATTAAAATATGGAGAGTTACCACATGTGGCTCTTGCGCATATCTCTGTCAGAACATGGAATATATACTCAAAGAAAAATATTGAAAGGGTACAGGAAGGAATGAAAGTGGACAGTTGGAGTAATAGAGGCACAATACAAAATAGATTTCATCTGTTCTTGTTTTTAAATTATTATCGTCTCCCGAATAAATTCTTCAATATCCTACAGTATAGTTTTGTGGCTTCACAAAAATAACAGCTTCCCATTTCAATTATTTACATTATGAGGAACTCTCCCTCTTGCCTACCACAGAGGTTTGGTCGTGTTTCCTAAAGCAGTTAGTGCTGTAAAGGTAAGTGAGATTTTATCCCACATTTTGTCTCTGGGTATGACATCTGGACAGATGATCATTTATAATGGCTTCGGTATTTCAAATTGTCTAATAGTTTCATGTTACAACATCAAAACACATCCAAATACAGCAAGACTGGAACAACATCACCGCTTGGGCTGATAAGTGGCAAGTAACATTCAAATCAAACAAATGTCAAGCAACAGCCATCTTCAAAAAGAGAGAACCTAGTTTTTACTCTTTGACATTCAATGGCATTACCATAACAATCTGCTTTCTGGAAGTTACCATTGACCAGAGATTGAACTGAACCGGGCAGATAAAATATCGTGGCTACAAGAGCAGGTCAGAGGCTGGGAATCCTGCAGCAAACAACTTACCACCTGACTCCACAAAGTCTGTCCACAAACTACAACCCACAAGTTTGGGTGGAATACTTTCCCCTTGAATGTTCGTGTCCGGGCAAGAAGCTCAGCATCAAAGACAAAGCATCTTACTTATTTGACATTCTATCTATTATCTTCAATCACCATCTCCTTACCACCGACACTTAGTAGCCGCGATGTGTACCATCCACTATCTGCAATAACTAACCAAGGCTTCTTTGAGAGCACCTTCCAAACCTGCAACCTCCACCGCCTACAAGGAGAACGATAGCTGGTGAGGTTTGTGCAAGTGTTTCCCAAGCTACACATTATTATAACTTGAATTTATATCACCACCAGTGAGTGTTGAACACCCTATTCTTCTCCTAGTTCATGCTATGTGAATTCATTGTTACAAGTTGAAAATCCTGGAATTCATTCCTTAACAGCACTTTGGGTACATCTACACTAGGTGGACTGCAGCAGTGGTTCACTATCACTTTCTTAAGGACTATTAGGAATGGACAATAAATGCTGGATACAAGACATACATGTGAAGATGGTAAAAAGAACACTTAGGATCTGTAAGAATCGATTTTCTCAAAAGAAGCTGAAGCATCAATATAAAAAAAGTCCCAAATCTAAATTGATCAAAATGATCTCTCAAGGATGAGTCACAGAGTCATACAGCACAGAAGCAGACCCTTTGATCTAACTCATCTGCACCGACCAGATGTCCCAATCTGACCTAGACCCATTTGCCAGCATTTGGCCTATATCCCTCTAAACTCTCCTTATTCATGTATCAATCCAGAAGCCTTTTAAATGTTGTAATTGTACCAACCTCCACCACCTCATCTGGCAGCTCATATGAATCAATAGCTCTTTATTCCAAAAAAGACCTAAATCAGAGTCCCCATCAATGAGAATAAAACCATGGTCCTTCCTTTTTAATTCATTCATTGGATATGGGCATCACTGAGGGTGCCAGCATTTATTGTCTATCTCTATTGCCCTTAAGAAGGTGATGATGAGCTGCAGACTAAGTGGTGCAGGTAGAGCCATAATACTATTACGGAGGCATTTTGACACCACTTGACCTTCTCAGCAAATCTTACAGCCTAGGTTATCCAGTAACATTTATAAATTGTTTAAAACCAGGCTTCAGAACAGATCTCTGGAGAGTATCATATCCCTTTATCTTCTAGCTTCAGCTGCCAAGCCAAGCTCAAGTCCAGAGATAGGCAATTCAGAATACACAGATTAGCTTTTGAACAGATTTGTCAAACAGTTGAATATCCAAGCAAATTAACAAATGAGAATATGGTAAATATCTCATTGTAGAATTCCAGTGGATTGGTAAGGCATCGATTGTTGTTGTGGCCGTATTAATTGCCTTTGTGATGTTCAATTAGAAATTAACTTGCCATAAAACATTCAAATATTCTCCTCACTACCACATTTTTAAAAATCTGGATTTTTTTCATTCATATTTGAAGGATTTCAAAATGATGTTAGCTGAAATGATTCAACCAGCAATGAGAATCTATCCTTATTCCAAGCACCTAGAAATAATAGTTTTACTTCAGAAAAAAAATTCTCTCCTTTAAGATTGCAAAATTCCAGGCCAGCTGTCCTGCAGATACATTTTAGGATTCTTCATAATAAGGAATAAACTTACCTCCACATGTTATAAATTTCCAAAACAATGTGACTGGCTGTGGAACTTGGCCACAATCTTAACTGGACGAGAATTTAACATCTGCAATTTTTAAATTCTCTTTATTCCCATCCAGATCTCCGTGGAACTCTACAATGTTGACCTTGGAGAGCATCATATTAATTTATCATTTTCTAGCTTGCATACTGAACCAATGTACAGCCTTTAACAATACTATACTCAGCAATTTATCTTCTATACACAGCGTCAAGATCAATTTGACTCTTCTGGCAGGGACCAATAACCTGCCTTTTAAATCCCAGTTACTTTTTCTTGTACACATATCATTGAATATACTACAATGACTTCAACAGTTAACAAAAGTATCACTGTCAGGCTCAAAATTAAACCCATTAAGACATCTCAATTTGCTTTAAACAGACAACAAGCACATGCTTGTTTTTCAGTGTAAGAAGAGGCCATTTCACCCATCAAGCTCATGCCTTCTACAAGGAATATAGGAAAAGAAGTCAGACATTCAGTGCATCAAAATGGCTCTGCCTTTCAATTTGGTCATAGTTAATTTTCAATGTCACTTCCTCATGTTACCTCCATATTTGTTTATGTTGTTAGTCTCCAGGCATAACCTACTATTCAGTGCATTGAGGGAGAAGATTCATCTACCTAAAAATCAAAAATATTCATCTTGAAAATCCAGCAGATTATTGCACTTGATGTTACAACTGTAGGTGATCAGCTGCCCCACAAAGAATTTCATCAGGATATTATCCAGCATCCCCCATCAACTCCAGATAGTTACAATGCTGGAAAACAGCAGCCCAGAATTCTCAATTCGAGAAGATTTTAGCAGATTTAAATGCACTAAAACAGATGAATGAGGAGCAGGTTTTGGCAGGTTTTACCCTTGCTTCACCACTGAAGATCAAGGCTGATCTGAATACTCTACATTTCTGCCTCCCGATGACAATTAACCCTTTATCAACTGTACACAGGGACATGAGAAGGCCATTTTGCCCCTCAAGCCTGTTTCACCATTCAACGAGATCATGCCTGATTTACAGCCCAACTCCATATACCTGGCTATGGCCCGTATCTCTTAACAACTTAAACTGTACAAGGGAGGGATAGCCCTGAATGGTTTACCTACTCGAGATCACAGGAAGTTTTATTTACTTTCAGGCTGTAACTCATTTTTGTCTTAACATTACTTCCCACTTCTCACTCGGAGACCATCATGCTCAAAGAACTGTTTGAATATTTGTGTTGTTCCTTTATGAACAATTAGTATCGACAGCATGGTGGCACAGTGGTTAGCACTGCTGCCTCACAGCGCCAGAGACCCAGGTTCATTTCCCAACTCAGGCGACTGACTGTGTGGAGTTTGCACATTCTCCCCGTGTCTGCGTGGGTTTCCTCTGGG
Source organism: Hemiscyllium ocellatum (assembly GCF_020745735.1). Taxonomy (NCBI): domain Eukaryota; kingdom Metazoa; phylum Chordata; class Chondrichthyes; order Orectolobiformes; family Hemiscylliidae; genus Hemiscyllium; species Hemiscyllium ocellatum. Next base: position 79,888,126 of record NC_083412.1, read on the forward strand.
TGCTCCAGTTTCCTCCCACAGTCCAAAGATGTGCGGGTCAGGTGAATTGGCCATGCTAAATTGCCCGTAGTGTTAGGTAAGGGGGTAAATGTAGGGGAATGGGTGGGTTGCGGGTTGGGGTGGACTTGTTGGGCAGAAGAGCCTGTTTTGACACTGTAAGTAATCTAATATCAATTTTTGTATGCTATATTTTATGATAAGGAAATAATATTTGCGTGAAGTAAAGTTTTTCAAGGAAATAAACAAGTAACACAGATAGAAAGGAACCTGTGGATGTGGGCCACACAGATTTCCAAAAGGTATCTGACAAGAGTCCACAAGGGCTACAATGCAAAATAAGAGGTCATGGTGTAAAAAGGCAACATATTGTAATTGATTGATTAATTAAGAAGCAGCAAACAGTAGGGATAATGAGTCACTTTCAGGTGAAAAAGCAAAAGCTAATGGGGCAGCACAGGGATCAGTGGTTGGGCCTCAGTTATTTATCTAAATAAAGGATAAAGGGTTCAAATATCTGGTTATTACATATGTAGATGACAAATAAAAGGTAAGAAAATAAAGTAAAAGGACACAAAGAATTTACAAAATAGAGTTCAATTGGTTAAGTGAGTATCAAAAAAAATTGGAGGATGGATTGTGATGGGAGGCCTGGTGGCTCAGTGGTTAGCACTGCTGCCTCACAGCACCAGGGTCCCAAATTCGGGCGACGATCTGTATGGAGTTTGCACATTCTCCCTGTGTCTGCGTGGGTTTCCTCTGGGTCCTCTGATTTCCTCCCACAGTGCCCCCATAGTGCTATGTGCATTAGTTAGAGGGAAGTGGGTCTGGATGGGTTAGTCTTTAGAGGGTCAGTGTGGATTGGTTGGGCTAAAGGGCCTGTTTCCACACTGTAGGGAATCTGATCTGATCTGATCTGATGTGGGATAAATGTGAACTCATCCATTTTAGCAGGAAGAACAGAAAAACAGCAGGTTATTTAAATAGAGAAAGGTTGTAAATCCTGGAGGCAGAGGGGAGTATGGATGCCATGGGACACGAATTACAAAACATTAGAACAGAGATGATTTGGAATGTTGATGTATATTCCATCCTCCTACAAAAAACAAGTAAGCAAGTTTTGCCACAGTTGTACAGCACATTGGTGAGACCATATATGGAATATTGAATGCAGTGCTGGTCTCCTTTGTTGAGAGAAAGGATAACATTTTGGAAAAGTCTCACTCAGCTTATTCCTAGGATCGGGAATTATCACATAAGGATAGGCTTAACTGTTTCAGGTTGTATCCATTTGGTTTTAGAAGAATGAGAGATGATTTTACTTAAATGTATAAGATCCAGAGAGGATTTAACAGGTTGAATGCTGATTTTCCTTCATGGGACAGATAGGAACTATGGAATATGATTTTTAAAAAGGGTTGCCTATTAAAGGGGAGATAAGTAGATTTATTTTTTTTCTGAGAATTGGGAGCCTGTGGAAGGGTCTTCCCCAGAGAGTATGAGGTCAGGCTGACTGAACATTTTCATGGCTGATTTAGATGGACTCTTGACTGACAACAGAAAGTAGACAGGCTTGTTAAAATGAAGAAAAACTGGCATGAGGGTCCAAACAGTCAATTTCTGCCCTAATTTATATAGCAAAAGTTTCCATAAATATATAAAGCAAAAAAGAGTGGTTAAAGTAACTTTAGAGGATGAGAAGGGGCATTCAGTTGTGGGATATGATGAAATGGCCAAGGCATTGAACAGGTATTTTGTATCGATCTTCACACTGGAGGACACTAATAACATGCCAGTGATTGACAAAGAGACGAAGGTAGGTGAGGGCCTGGAAACAATCATTATTACAGAAGAGTTAGTGTTGAGCAAGCTAATGGAGTTAAGGATTGATAAGTCTCCTGGCCTTGATGGAATGCATCCCAGGGTACTAGTGGGAGAAATAGCAGGCGCACTGGCGGTAATTTTCCAAACTTCGCTGGACTCTGGGGCAGTCCCAGCTGATTGGAAAACAGCAAATGTGGCGCCACTATTTAAAAAGGGAGGTAGACAAAAGATAAGGAATTATAGACCGATTAACTTAACCTCCGTAGTGGGGAAGATACTTGAGTCTATTATCAAGGAAGAAATAGCAAGTTATCTTAAAAGAAATTGTCCCGTTGGGCAGATGCAGCATGGGTTCATGAAAGGCAGGTCATGCTTGACAAATCTTCGTAAATTCTATGAAGACATTACAAGCCAAAGTGGACAATGGGGATCCACTGGATGTAGTGTACCTAGAATTCCAAAAGGCCTTTGACAAAGTACCGCATAAGAGGCCAATGCATAAGATAAGGATATATAGTGTTAGGGGTAAAGTATTAGCATAGGTAGAGGATTGGTTATCTAAAAGGAAACAAAGAGTAGGGATAAATGAGTGCTATTCTGGCTGGCAATCAGTGACTAGTGGTGTCTCAGGGATCGGTGTTGGGACCACAATTATTTACAATTTATATAGATGATTTGTGTTGGGGACAATGTGAAGTGTGTCAAAGTTTGCAGATGACACTAAGATTAGTGGCAGAACAAAGTGTGCAGAGAACTGTGAAATTTGCAGAGGAACATAGATACATTGAGTGAGTGAGTGAGTGAGCAAAGGTGTGGCAGATGGAATACAATGAAATAAATGTTAAGTCATACATTTTTGTAGAATTAATAGTAAAAAGGATTATTTTTTGAATGGTAAAAAGGTGCGGCATGCTCCTGTGCAGAGGGACCTGGGTGTCCTTGTGCATGAATCACAGAGGGTTGGTCTCCAGGTAGAACAAGTAATTAGGAAGGTAAATGGAATTTTGTCCTTCACTGTTAAAGGGATTGAGTTTAAAAGTAGAGAGGTTATGTTGGAGGTGAGGCCACAACCGGAGCACTGTTTGCAGTTTTGGTCTCTTTATTTGAGAAAGGGTGCACTGGCACTAGAGGAGGTGCAGAGGTGGTTCACTAGGTTGATTCCAGAGTTGAGGGGGTTAGCTTATAAGGAGAGACTGAGTAGACTGGGATTATAATCATTGGAATTCAGAACAATGAGGGGGGAATCTTATAGAAATGGATAAAATTATGAAGGGACTGGATGCAGGTTTGCTCACTGAGCTGGAAGGTTCGTTTTTAGACATTTTGGCATCATACTAGGTAACGTTATCAGTGAGCCTCTGGATCAAGGACTGCTGGTATGGCCTGCTTCCTATTTATGTGTTTAGGTTTCCTTCTTCTCAAATTTTCCATCAAATCTTCTCAAAACTCATGAATTATGGAAGGAATAGATAAGACAGAAGCAGAGAGGATGTTTCCACTGGCAGGTGAAGCTAGAACAAGAGGGCCTCAAGATTAGAAGGAGCAGATTTAGGACTGAATTGAGAAGGAACCTCTTCACCCAGAGGGCTGTTAATCCTTGCCCAGTGAAGTAGTTGACGCTACTTCAGTTAGCATTTATAAAGCTAAGGAAGATTTTGTTTTGAACCATAAAGAAATTAAGGAATATGGTGAGAGCACGGGTAAGTGACTTTGAGTCTGAAAAAAATTAACCATGATCTTATTGAATGGCAGAGCCGGCTTGAAGGGCCTTACGGCCTATTCCTGCTCCTAGTTCTTATGTTCTTATATTCTACATGCTTGCATTACTCACCAATAACTAACAAATGTTTCAGTTTTAAGTTGACATCCTGATATCAGGAATAGAGCAGTAAGTTAAAGTCACCTGAAATTACTGAATTAACTATCACTTATTTTTTTCCTGCATCATTAAATGAATTTTCTTCTGTTAATCATGTTTGTTGCTCCATATTCTAATAAGTATGATATTTACCTATATTAAAGTTTATCTCCCTTTCCTTATCACATTATCTATGTTGGTTCAGGTTTTACTAAATGCTGAGTATTCAATGGCTTCATAATTTACCCATGTTAATAAACAGTGAAAATACTTTGAATCATTTATGAATGGTATGAACAAGAGGGACATAGATTAAAATCCTGTAAAGAGCCAATAGCAAATGCCTTCAGCCAATACTTTTCTTATGATATTTCCTAATTCCCATTGCCAAGTGAACACTGAACCTGCAAAGTTAATTGTTCATTAGTTCCACAAACCTTGACCCTTTTAAAAAGTGAAACCTTATAAAAATGCCGAATAGCTCTTCATTCACTATTTGTTACCTCCTCAAAGAATTCTTGCAGATTAATGATGCCTGGCCCATGACTTAAAATCTGATTGAATTGTTTATAGCCAATGGGCTGTTAGATGAGAAATGATAGTACCCTATATAGCATTTTCCTACTGCATATTTCAGATTAACTGATGCATACCTTCCCACGTTGTATTTCATTTATCTGAATATTGGGGTAATATTTCCTATATATTTTCAGGGGAGGTGAATACTGTTGACAAGCCAGCATTTATATCCCATTACCAAATGTCCCTGAGAAGGTGCAGGTGAGCTAAATATTGATCCACTACAGTTAAAACCAGGGATCCATTAGGGAGGAAGTTCCAGGTATTGAACTCATTACAATGTGGATATAGTTTCAAATCAAGATTTTAATGGAATACTCCCCACTTGTCTATAAACATGTGCAGCTGTACTCAACAAGCTGAACACAGGACAACAACCCACTTGATCAGCACCCCATCCAATACCATAAACAAACATTCACTCCTTCTGTCATGGAAGCACAGTGCCAGAAATGTGTACCACAACCGACCTACAAAGATGCACTGCAATAATTCATCAAGGTTCATTTAATAGCACTTTCCAAACCACCAACCTCTATTACTTGGAAGAAGGGCAGCTGGTACACGGGAGCCCAAACAACTGCAAGTTGCCTGTAAGCCACAAACGATTCTGATTTGGAAATGTATCAGTGTTCTTTCACTATCCCCAAATTAAAATCATGAAACTTTGTAATAGCATTGTGGGTGTACTTACTCTTCCAAGGTTGCATCAGCTCAGAAAGGCAGCTCACTATGACCATTACAACAGTAATTCGGGATGCAATGAATGCTGGTCTCCCCAGAGATACTATACCTTGAAATTAATACATTGAAAAGAACAAGGAAAATTTACAGCCCAGGAACAGGCCCTTTAGCCCTTCAAGCCTAAGCCGATCCAAATCTACTGTCTAAACCTATCGCTCAATTCCTAAGCTTCTGTATTCCTCTGCTCCCCACCTATTCATGCATCTGTCCAGACGCACCTTAAATGAATCTACTGTGCCTGCCTCTACCACCTCCGGTGGCAACATGTTCCAGGCGCTTACCATCCTTTCGTTATTGACTCCCTCGCCCTGGGGAAAAGCTTATCTCTCTCTACCCTGTCTATACTCTTCAAAAGAACCATAATAATGTAGAATACAAATTAATGAATTATACTGTGTGATTTGATATCCAGGACTTTTAACAGATTGAAACAACTTTAAAGTACCCAAAGTACCCAAAACACTGACTTAAAAATGGCCACAGCACAGGTTTGCTAGGTTCCATGAAACTAACTTGGAATAAACAAAAGTCAGTCTGAACTGAATTGTTCCCAATAGCAAATCACTAAGTCACATAAAATGACCTTAAGGTTAAAACACAGCAACAGAAGAATCAGTGGGTGTGACAGAAATGAGAGAGAAAAGATAGACAGCTGCCATCAAAACATGTTACTGTTTCACGAAGACATCAACAAACATAGTGTACAGAACAGTGACACCATGGTTGCCACAGACACACCTATCAAAAAAAAGTCTCTTGGAAAATAACAACAGCAATATATCAAAGGAGGCTTGGCGAGCTTCCAGAGTGTAGGGGAAGAATTGAAGCTTTTCCTTAAAGAGTCTGGTCAACTGCCTGCAGAAACAGGAGAAGCAGCATGGAGCTCAAGAGCTTTAAAGAAAATGCAATCTTCACCACTGTATAAATGTTGCAGTTCAAAGACAAAAAACTCTATCCTTCTTCATATTGAACAAATATTGCCTTTTGACTCTGTATGTGTGCATGTCGCCCAAGTGACTGCATTCACAAAGGATGCAAGTTTGATGTTGCAGCTATCATTTTCCAGGGTTAGCAGGGTATAAAATTACTTTCTCTTCTTCTGAAGTAAACCTTGCAATTGGCTATTCACTGATAAAAATTGTTAAGTGTAAAAATTAGACAGGCGGATCCTTTGTTGCGGTCTTCTGGGCAGGTCAAAAAAAAGAGCGGCCAATTCAACCTTCGTCACCTGATTGTAATCTGAAAATTGGAGGGGGAATCTTGCAAGCAACAGGGTTCCTACGTACCTACAAGATCTTGTCCTTCAGATGATTAGAGGTCACAAATTATGAAGGTGCTATTGGAGGAGGTTTGGCAAGTTACCGCATGCATCTTGTAAATAGTACACACTGCAAACATTCCAACAAGTTGCTTTATCCTTGTTGGTAGTGAGTTTGAGGTTTGCTGGAACTGCACCTTTCCAAGCAAGTAGAAAGCATTCTGTCTCAGTCCTGACCTCTACTTTGAAAGAGCGTACAGAAATTGAGAAGAAAGGAGGTGAACTATTTGCCACAGATATATTAGCCTTTGACCTGCCCTCGCAACCATTCAACTAAGATTCTGGTCAACAATATCAAATAAGATATTGACGAAGAAGGATGCAATAGTAATGCCTTTGAGCGTGACTGGGAAATGGTTAGATTCTCTCTTGTTGGAGATGGCACTGCCTGCACTTGTACAATGCAAACATCACTCATCACTAATTAGCCCAACTCTACATGTTATCCAGATCTTGCTGCAAGTTAGAAAGCTTCTCCGTATCTGAGGAGTTGTGAATGGTGTTGAACATTGTGTAATTGTCAGCAGACATCCCCTTTTCTGTCCTCAAGATGGAGGGTGGGGGTAATTGTTAAAGTAGCTGAAGATAGTTAGAATTAGAAACTAATCTGAGGAAATCCTGGAGCTAAGATGACTGCCCTCCAATGACTACAATCAACTCCAACCCTTTGTGAGATTTTCCAAATTTTCATCAACTTCAACTTTGTTAAGGCTCCTAAAAGCCACACGGAGTTGTAATTTGCCTTGATGTTTAGAGTAGTCACTCCCACCTCAGGTCTGGAATTCAGCTCTTTTGCTAACATTTGGGCCAGTGCTGTGCTAAGGTTTGGAAACAAGTGTCCCTGGTGGAACTCAAACCGAATATCAGTCAACAGATCCTGGTGAGCATGGTTTGGTTTTTAATACAGGTATGTGGTTGAAAGTAGACTAACGGCTTTGTAATTTTGTCATTTGGGTTTATCCTGCTCGGATGCTAGCTTCTGGGGATCTCACAAGATGGCCTAAATGGATCATCTACTCTATACTCTTGGCTAAAGATAGTGGCAAATGCTTCAGCCTTGACTTTTACACTGATGTATCGGCTCATTATAGAGGTTGACATGTTTGTGAACCACTGAGGCCAGACAAGAAAGAAATAGTCAAGCCCCTTCTCTGAAGTGCATTATCAAGGCTCTTACGATAAAATGGTATCTTTCAGGGCCGTTTATTTTATAATAGCACCATCTCACAAATTACCAGATTTATTGAATTCAATTTCACAATTTACTACGATTACTAGGCTGTTACTCAAGCTCAGTAACAACTGTATTTTACAATTCCAGTGGCTGTAATGCATGATAAGTATAAAGAACATAGTGCCTTACTCACACCTTCCATCATTTGTAGAACATTTATACTTAGTTAGCTTGCAGAGATTGGAGTTGCAAAATGATGTGTAATATTAGTAGCAAATGCAGAAAAGTCCAAATGTAAAATTCCACTATTTTAACTAAGTTACTTTATATTTTGTAGGAAAATGGATGTAGGTTTGCTCGCTGAACTGGGAGGTTCATTTCCAGATGTTTCATCACCATACTAGATATCATCTTCCAGTGGGCCTCAGGCAAAGCAGTATACAAGATTCCTTCTTTCTATTTATATGTTTGTGTTTCTTTGGTTTGGTGATGTCATTTCCTGTTCTTTTTCTCAGGGGGTGGTAGATTGGGTCTAACTTTATACGTTTGTTGATAGAGTTCCAGTTGGAATGCTAAGCTTTTAGAAATTCTCTGGCTTGTCCTAAGACGGATGTGTTGTCCCAGCCGAAGTGGTGTCCTTCCTTATCTGTATGTAAGGATCAGCCATGATCATATTGAATGGTCGTGCAGGCTCGAAGGGCAGAATGGCCTACTCCTGCACCTATTGTCTATTGTAAGGATACTAGTGAGAGAGGGTCATGTCGTTTTGTGGCTGGTTGATGTTCAGGCATCCTGGTGGCTAGTTTTCTGCCTGTTTGTCCAATTTAGTATTTGTTACAGTCCTTGCACGGTATTTGATAAATGACATTATTTTTGCTTGTTGTCTGTATAGGGTCTTTCAAGTTCATTAACTGTTGTTTTAGTGTGTTGGTGGGTTTGTGGGTTTGACCCCATGATGCCGAGGGGTCTGAGTAGTCTGGCAGTCATTTCCAATTTGATGTAGGGGAGAGTGACTGGGGTTTCTGGACGTGTTTTGTCTGCTTGTTTGGGTTGTGCTGAGAATTCGGCGTCCTGTGTTCCTTGGGTTCCCAATCTTTTTCAATACACGATATAGGTGATCTTCCACTGCTCTGCATACTTCCTCTGTGCTGCAGTGTGTGCTGGATCATTGAAATAATGTCCTGATGCAGCTTCATTTGTGGATGTTGGGATGATTGCTTCTGTAGTTCATTATTTGTCCGTATGTGTTGTTTTCCTGTAGACTCTGGTTTAAAGTTGCCGATTGGCTGTTCACTCCACTGTGACATCTAGGAATGGCAGTTTGTTGTTGTTTTCCTATTCTTTAATGAATTTTATGCCAGTAAGGGTATTATTGATGGTCTTGAAGGTTTCCTCTAATTTATTTCGTTTAGTGATGACAAAGGTGTCATCCACGTAGTGGACTCAAAGGTTGGGTTGGATGGTTGGCAGAGCTGTTTGCTCGATGCCCCCTTCCAACCCCCCACATTCCTGATGAAGGGGTTTTACCCGAAATGTCGACTCTCCTACTCCTCAGATGCTGCCTGACCTGCAATGCTTTTCTAACACCACACGTTTTGACTCTGATCCCCAGCATCTGCCATCCTCACTTTCTCATAGCTTTAACAATTCATGCAGCATCAATTGCACTGAGGAAGAAAAGCTCCAAAACTTACCACCCTGTGTATATAGGTGTTTCTTAAGTTCATTTAGGAATGGTCCAGTTACTTTTTAGACCAAGCCAGAGTCATTAATTTTACAACCAATGATGATTTTACTCTAATCTGTTCACCTTCTCTTAAACTTTCGTCCAATCTCATTCACTGTTAAAATTTCAAGGGATGCATTCCTAATTTGAGAAATTTCTCATTACTTATTCTTTAGATTCCAAGTGTCATTCTAGTATATTAATGCTACAGTCCCAACATATTTTAAGGTTGGATGTGGACATTGCCGACAAGGCCAGCATTTGATTCACAAGTCCAAACACCCTTGAGAAGGTGGTAGTGAATGATCTTGAATGGCTGTAGCCCATAAGGTATACAGAGATGCAACAGTGCTATTTCTAGGATTTTGACCGACCAACAATGAAGGAATAATGATTTAGCTCCAAGTCAGGATGATGATAGCTTTGAGGGGAACTTGCACATAATGTTGCTCGAATATGCCTGCTGTTCTCAGTTTTGAATGGGAATCACAGTTTGAAAAATGGCTTTCAACTGAGCCTTTGCAAATTGCTGCAGTACATCACGTGTATGGTACACACTACAATCACTGTGTGCTAGTGAGTGAATATTTAGGATGGTGGATAGGATGCAAATCCAGCAGGCCACTTTATCTGCTGTGATCATTGCTGGAGCTGGACTCAGCTAAGCAAGTGGGGAGGACTCTACCACATACTTGACTAGTGAAAATGGTGGGTAGCTTTTGTGGTCAGGTAGCAAGATACTTCCAGCAGAATTCCCAACCTCTGCCTTGCTCTTGTGGTATTTAGGTGGCTAACCCACTTAAGTTTCTGGTCAATGTTAGCATCAAACCTGTTGATGTTTGAAAGTTTAATGGTGTTAACACCAATTAACAATCAGGGAGATGGTTAAATTGTCTCCATTTGGAGCTGGTTACTACATTCCTAGCTGCACATAATTTGCTGCCAGAGATGCACATAACTGTAGTATAACTACTTATTTTTCTTACATTCTATTAGCCTTTTCAATTAACATGAGAAAATGACGTGTTCCTTATATCCCAAATCTTATTAAACCTCCACTGTTTCTAGATCCTCACTTGGAAAATATCATGTTCTACCCCTTTAGGTAGGAGAGTGTACATTCTCACATTGGCCAACTTTGAAATCCAGTTGCTACGTTCACATAAATCTTCATTAGGTTTCCAGTTACACTGCTCACGATGCTGTCAATGTATAATCATAAAATTTGAATCTGAAGCCTTCAAACCAATTCCAGTCCCCCAAGTCTTCTATAAGTACAGTGAGTAACCAAGCACACATGCTTGGAGGCTATATCACATTGTCATTTAGACTACTGGTCATTACCTCTATTCAGTCTCCCAATACTCAGTAAACTTCCCATTCATGTCTACCCAATTATTTCCCATGAGTAATGTACTCTGAGCAAAAGAAGTCTAGTAGTAACAAATGAAAATGAAATCACCCAAGAAATTAAGCAAAGTGAAAAACACAGAGAAACTTGAATGATTAAAGTGTGATATGTTTTATTTACATCTAGTGTTCCATCCAAATTTAAGACCAACTAAAATGTGAGAGATAGGATAAGAACTCATTAACCTAAATTTCATCTGTATTGTTACAATACTAAACAATTTACACATTGAATATATAACTGCATCTGAGAAATGCAAAACTAAATGCTATGATAATGCAATGTGGACCTCATTAAATAGACAGCAAATTTAAACAAGTTATGAAAAACGTAAGTTACCAGAAGACTTAACTTATACATTAGAGATTATTCACTCAGAGTCAGAGATGTACAGCATGGAAACAGATCCTTCGGTCCAACATGTCCATGCCGACCAGATATCCCAACCCAATCTAGTCCCACCTGCCAGCACTTGGCCCATATCCCTCCAAACCCTTCCTATTCAGATTCACATCCAGATACCTTTTAAATGTTGCAATTGTACTAGCCTCCACCACTTCCTTTAGCAGCTCATTCCATATACATGCCACCCCTCTGCCCTTAGATCCCTTTTATATCTTTCCCCTCTCCCATTGAACCTTTGCTCTCTATTTCTGGACATGCCCCACTCCAGGGAAAAAACCTTGTCTATTTATCTTAAACAATGCTGTCATGATTTTATAAATGTCTATAAGCCTCCAATGCTCCAGGGACACAGCCTCAACCTATTCAACCTCTCCACATAGCTCAAACTCTCCAACCCAGGCAACATCCCTGTAAATCTTTTCTGAACCCTTTCAAGTTTCACAACATCTTTCCAATAGGAAGGAGACCACAACTGCACACAATATTCCTAACGTGGCCTAACCAATGTCCTGTCATTCACAACATGACCTCCCAACCCCTGTACTGAATACTCTGACCAATAAAGGAAAACATACCAAATGCCTTCTTCACTACCCTATCTTCCTGCAAGTCTACTTTCAAGGAGCTATGAACCTGTATTCCAACATTTGTTCAGCAACATTCCCTCGGACCTTACCATTACGTGTATAAGTCCTGCTAAGATTTGCTTTCCCAAAATGCAGCACCTCGCATTTATCTGAATTAAATTCCATCTGCCATTTCTCAGCCCATTGGCCCATCTGATTAAGAACCCATTTAATCAGAGGTAACCTTCTTCGCTGTTTACTACACGTCCAATTTTGGTGTCAACTGCAAACTTACTAAATATCCTCTACCATAACCACCCTATTATTCTTACAAATAATTGAGATCTCCTTATAAATTTGTTTCTCAATTTCCCACTGGCTATTAGGGGGCCTTTAATACAATCTCAATAAGGTGGTTATCCCTTTCTTATTTCTCAGTTTCACCCAAATAACCTCCCTGGATGTATTTCAGGGAATATCCTCCATTCAGTATAGCTGCAATGCTATCATTTATCAAAAACGCCACTCTCCCTCCTCTCTTGCCTCCCTTTCTGTCCTTCCTGTAGCATTTGTATCCTGGAACATTAAGCTGCCAGTCCAGTCCACCCCTGAGCCACATTTTTGTAATTGCTATGATAGCCCAGTCCCATGTTCATAAACATGTTTTGAGTTCATCTGCCTCCCCTTTTAGGCCTCTTGCATTGAAATAATTGCAATTTCTCAGTCCTACCTTGCTCCCTGCTTTGTCCCTGCCTGCCCTGGATTGTTTGACTCACCTATTATCTCAACTGTACCAGTCTCACCCATTTGGAGCACTGCTCCTTCATCAGCAGTGCTCCAAAAGCTAGTGCTTCCAAATAAACCTGTTGGGAGTATAAACTGGTGTGTGATTTTTAACTAAAATATTCAATTCCAATTGTGAAACGAATACCATCGCAGAATTGTACTTTGCTATAAGTTTTTTCCCCACTTATGTCTCTTCTCATCCCACTCCAACTCAAACAAAATAAAAATAAAAGTCAGCTCTTACAAGCTATTACCAAAAATAAAAATTTAAGGCACAATTATACAACTGATATTCAAAGAACAGAAATTCTGTTAGTAATGAAAGGACTGCTCTTTCTTCACAGACACTGCCTGACTTGTTGCTTTTTCTCCCCCATTCTTTTGCTTGTGTTTCAGATAGTCAGTAGCATTTTGCTTTTGGAACAAAAACAATGCTGGCCCAAGATCATTAGAATGCAAAAGATCTGGTGAACAACTAAAAGCCAAGAAGACAATCCAAACTCATTGAAAGGAATGGGGTCACCATTAAATTGTTATTTCACAATTCCTTTTGCCAGTAAATACAATGCTTACACAGGAAAATTCAAAAATGGTATGCACATTTTCTGCACTCACAAAGCATTAAAAGCTAAGCTATTCCATTGTTCAAAGGCAAAATAGAACAAGCCTTTGGCTTATTGACATCTTTGCCAACCGAGCCAGAAGGTTGTAGGATTCAAATCCCACTCCCACATAGTTCCATCAAGTGACAACAGGAGAATCGATGTTGAATTCACAGCACAGAAGAGGCCATTCAGCCCATTGAGTTGGTATCACCAAAACTACGCTAAATCTACACTAATTCCAGTTTCCATAATTAAGCATAATGCCTTGATTGTTTAGACACAAGTGATAATCCAAGTACTTTTTAAAAGGTTGTGAGATTACCCAACTCAACTACCCTCCCAGGCAGCATATTCCAGATCCCACCATCCTCTGGGTGAAAGAAGTTTTCCTCTAATCAAATCCTCACTGCAGGACCTCTACTAATTACATCTACTGCATCCGTTGCACCCGGTGTGGTCTCCTGTATATCGGGGAGACGGGACATCTTCTTGCAGATTGTTTCAGAGAACATTTCTGAGACAGCCGCACCACCAACCCCATCGCCCTGTGGCTGAACACTTCAACTCCCCCTCTCACTCTGTCAAGGATATGCAGGTCCTGGGTCTCTTCCACCCCAAACTGTTACCACCTGACGCCTGGAGGAATGTCTCATATTCTGCCTTGGCCTAGGGGTGGAAGAGATAAATGTGGATTTCAACTGCTTCCTCATTCCCCTCCCCCCACATTATCCCAGTCTCAAGCCTCCAATTCTGCACCACCCTCCTGACCTGTCCATCACTTCCCCCCACCCCCGAACTATCACCTTCTCCCTCACCTTCATCCACTTATGACTTTGAGCTACATTTCCCCAAACCCAACCCCCTCCCAATTATCTCTCAGCCCCAACCCACAAGTCTCATTCCTGATGAAGGGCTTATGCCCAAAACATCAATTCTCCTGCTCCTTGAATGCTTCCTGACCTGCTCTGCTTTTGCAGCTCCACACTCTCAACTCTTACTGGACCATAGGGTTACTCTCTTATGGAGTTTGTTCCGAAGAATCGGGGACATCTGTTCTTAGTGTCAATGTTTCGGTGTAAATAAGGTGATAACATTTGTTCACTTGTGGAATGTGTGGCAGTACTTCCTTCTCACACTGGAGGCGCACATATTTCACAGTGGAATGTCAGATAACTAAATTGCTGTTCTAAAAGACTTGTAATTTAGTAAGATGACTGGAGTATGCAGTTAATACATAATCCTGATTCATTTTCACATATACCAGATTGAGCAGATTTGAATTTAGGAAGCTCAGCTGCCGCATCTTAACTGTTCCGGGAAGTAAACGTGTCATTACCCTTGCAGACTAGGAAAACACAGAGGTTAAAAGTTGGAAGATGCTCGCGTGAGTGAGAGTGCAAAAATATTCTTCCGTAAATTACATTCACTGACTGAAAGCACAGAATGTGTGTGACAGAGAGAGCGAGAGTGAGAGAGAGAGCGCAGAAGCTGGCAGAACGAGTAACTCTTTCTGGGAATGTTATGAATTTAAAATGCATTTTGGGAATCTACCATTTTGTAGGAAAATGATACTGGACATGTTAGCTGAGTGAGGTGACCCCATGACCTTTTTCACATAGTTTAGACTAGTCTCTCATTATGATGTACTAGCCAAAATAATTGACCATTTGGCCTGGCTGGATTAAGGTTTCTCATGTCGATGTACATGTAGCTTAATTAGCAAAGTGTGTGCAGATCTGTCAATAAGTTTCTTTTCCTCTTAAGTTTTGCCATTTTATTGCTGCTTATCTGATTAAGGATGTGTGGCGCTTTTATAATTTTAAAATAAAATTCTATATAACGACTGCTTGTTTGTAGAAATAAGGGGCGTAGCCGGAGAGAGCTTTGAGGGGTAAGAACTGGCGTTGCTACTCTGCGAAAGGTTTCAGAACCTTAACTCAAGCATGGCTTCTAGGTATCTATGTTATAGTCTGACATTGACACAATTGGTAAATAAAGATAATAATTTAAACTAAACTGTCGGCAAGACTTTTATATTCCCAGATGACCAGAGTACGATCTCTGGGACAAATCGAGAGAGGGTACAGGTAGAGTCCATCAGGGATTTCCTCAGCAGTCTCAGATACTTTAGCACCACTCTTTCCTCCCTCCCTCCACAGCCCCATTTGTTTATATCCTTCCAAGTAGCTCTAGCAGATCTCTCCACCAATATATTAGCTCCCCTCCAATTCAGGTCCTAGCCATCCTCCTCACACAGGTTATTTCTACTCCAGCAGAGATTCTAATGATCCAAAATGGGAACCCTTCTGCCCTGCACCAGCTCCTCAGCCACACATTCGTCTGCTCGATCCTTCTATTCCCATACTCACTAACGTATGGCACTGGGAGTAATCCAGATATTGCTACCTTCAAGGAGTTCCTTTTCAAATTCCTGCCTGACTTCCTATATTAACTCCTCAGAATCTCAGCTTTTTTCCTCTTCCTATGTCTTTAGTTGCAATGTGTACAATGATTTCCTGCTGGTCCCTCTCCCCTTTGAGAATATTTGCACTCTCACCAAGATATTCTTGACCCTAGCACCAGGGAGACAACACACTATTCTGATGTCTTGTTGTTGGTCACAGAAACATCTGTGCCTCTGACTAGAGAGTCCCCTATCATAACTAACTGCTTGGAATCTGGTGTACCCCTCATTACATTTGAGCAAGTCTCAGTACCAGAAACCTGGCTATCAGTGCTACATTCCCCTGAGAGTCCATCACTCCTACATTTTCCAAAACTGCATTATTGTTTGAGATAGGGATAGCCACAGGAGACTCCTGCACTACCTTCCCCCCTCTCCTGGAGGTAACCCATCTATCTGACTATCTGTGATTTTTCTCCCTTCCTGCAACTGCCATCCAGCACACCTCCTAGCTCCTGTAAATTCTTCATTGCCTCCAAATGCCGTTCCAAAAGGATTTGCAACCAAGCACACTTCCTGCAGACATAATCATCGGTAACATGGAAACTCTTAATTTCTTACATCTGACAGAAAGAATGCATCACTCCATGAAAGGCCACTTTTTTATTTTCTGGGTCTGTAGATTAAAGTGCAGTCTTCTGCTCTAAAAACACTTCTCCAAGTTAACTTAGTACCTACTTTTTTTATTTTTAAAGTTTGATCAAGAGATACATCTCAAAATGAATATCAAAAAGAACCCACTCTAATTTTTTTTTGTAAATCTATCTACTTAGATGCTTCCCTGCTGTGATCTCCACACACAGGTTTCTCCAGCTGCAAATTTCACTGTTTAGTCGATACAAACAACTGGTGGCGATTTAACCTGAAAACCACCACAATCAAGTGAGGGAAGAAATTGAGAGGAGAGTCCGATATAACAACCTCAATTGGTGTGGGGTTTGAACCCACACTGTTGACATCTCACTTATTTGCAAACCATTCAACGAACTGAACAGAACACACACCCCCCCCTTCAAATCAACTACTCTTGCAGCTTTCTCTCCTTGAAAGTAACCTCAAGCTTATCCAGCCTTTCTTCATAGCTAAGCAATCCATCCCAAGCAACACCTAGTAAATTCCCCTCAGCACCCTCCCTCCAATGCAACATCAGCCTTCCTATAGTGTAGTGTGTGCAGTTCTGGTCACCACATGAACAATGGCCTAATCAAAATTCTGCACAACTCCAACATAACCTCCCTACTTTAAAATCTACTCAACTGATAAGGTGGCATACAGGACATTTATTTAATTATCCTGCCACCTTCAGGGATTTGGGGACAAGCACTCAAAGATCTCAGTTTCTCCAAGCTTCCTAGTGTATCATTCACTGAGTACTCCCTTGTCGTTACTTCTTCCAAAATATATCACCTCCCGCAGGATTAAATTTCATCTGCCACATATACACCAATTGGGGTATATATCCTTCTATAACCCAAGATCTTCTTCCTCACTGTTAGCCTCCCAACCAATTTCCATGCCATCTGCAACTAGATTGATATTGAGTGAAATACCTGCATCTGGCTAGTGTAAGTGATCACCCCGATGCATGGGCTATGGTAGTAAACAAGGCCCGTTCCATTGGGTCTTACTAGATTTTCAACTGGCATAAAATATAGTTTATGGTCATGAAAGGAGTTTTCAATGTGGTGACCTGCCAAAGCCTGATCAGTCTGAGAACTCCTTTACCACTGTGCAGTGAGAAGATTTAGAAAAGAAAGACAATAGGACAGATTTAGTGTGCACTTGCACTTCTATCCTGACACTAATAAAATCATTGTTCTGTTTTACTGTCAAATGAAAAACAAAAGCAAGCACTGCACACAAACTATTTTATACTACAACTGTTGTTAATAGGATGAAATATTATCCAACATAAAATTAGCATGTTTTTTCCCCCATTTTAGACTTTCTTTTGAAAACCTAGTTAATTGGACACTATTTCTGGCTTATTTTTTAAACTAGGCAGCATTTGGACAAAATGCTGCAACTTTCAATTTCAACAGTAATTTTTCCATAGGTCCTTCAGCAGTATTTGTGTTCCTTGTTTGTCTTTTAGTTCTGAAAAGGGATCACTGCACCCAATGGGTTTTAACTCTTTCTTTCCAATGGTGAAACCAGTCCTAAGTTTTCTTCAGCAATTTCTGTTTTTGTTTGATGTCCCAGCATCTGCAGTTCGTTTTTTTTTAATATCTTTGCCCCCAATTAAATAATTATTTGAACATACCTTCTGCATTCTAAGTCATGCAGTTTATACTTCCCTCCTTAAATTACTGCCGCTCCATTTCCCGCTCATCCTTTTAAGCCTCAGCTTTTTTGATTAAAAATTGTTCAATGTTCTTAATTATGCACTTATCACCACAACTTTGTTCAACTTCTAGCTGCTGAGTGCCTTGCTGTGGTACATATTTGCGTTATAAATTGAATATTTGTGTGCTAAATGTGATTAGTTAGAATGCTTTATGCATCTCAATTTGCCATTATTTTGCATACATTCCTTTATTGATTGCTTCGTTTTGTTTCAATCTCGGTGAAGTCTAGTCTATGATTTACCTCCATTATGGGCCTATTAGTACTGTTGAAATTGGTATACCAAGGACAACTGCAATACAAGACAACTCAATCATGAGACTAAAGAAGCAGAGTTAGCTCTGTAATGCTCAAGAATGAAAGCAGATAGGAGGAATTGTTGTCGTCAAATTGCTCAGCGTCTGCTCAGCCATTCAATTAGATCACAAATGACCATTTAACCTCAAAGTCTATTCCCTGCACTACCCCTATTTCTAGACATTAATGACACTGAGGGAAATCTATTAATTTCTGTCTTCAGCAGGCTAAAGCATTAAAAACTGACAGCGCTGGAGTAGAGACTTCAAAAGTTACACCACCTTCCAAGTTAACAAACTCCTCACCTCAGTCTTAAATGGTCTAACAGACCCGAAAAGCCAAATAGCCTACTCCTGCCCCTATTTTCTACTACTTATTCTGAGTAATCCACTGGCTCTCAAGACTTATCAACCAAGGGAAACATCCCATCTGCATCCAACCAGCTACATCCTAAAAACTTAAGCTTCAGTTTTTAGATCACTTCTTGCTCTTCAAAACTGTAGAAAATATAGGCCCAGTTTCCTCAATCTCTCTTCAGGAATCAAAATTTATTCAAAAACTGAAATCAGGACCAGGTTGCAAGAATGCAAAGAAGCGATGGTATTGAACAGGCTGGGCCATTGAAACTAATGGCAAATTGAGATGCATAAACCATTGCAATTAATGTCTAAAATGCAAATATTCAATTCAAAATTTAAGGTAATAATACAGCAAGATTTTTAACAGCTGTCAGAAGTCAAGCAAAAATGAATGAGGCAACAAAGATATTAGGAGCATCAACCAAATGTTTTGTCAAAAGAAAGTAGATCTTAAAAAAGGTAAATGAAAAGCAGTAATTTAAAAAGTAATTTAAACGGGGTGGATGTAGAATACAGGACTTCAATTGTAGAAGGTATGTTCAAACAGTGACTAAATTACCACAAGAGGTACCACAAGAGGATGAGAGTTGAATAGAGTGTTTCAACTAGATTGCAGGACCAGAAAAATGGAGGGAGGAATCTAAACATAAAGAGGATTAGAACTTTACAGTGGACGCATTAGGGAAAGGTACTTTGGTCAGCAGGAGAGACTGGTGCGGGGTTTCAATAAGTGTAAGTTCAGGAAAAATGGAAGATCCACCGGGAGAACATGCAAGTTTTTTTTACTTGAGCAGAGTAGGAAGGAGGCAGTGTGTAGTTTTTTTATGATGAATGAATGCAGAGTTGAATTCAGTTAAAGATGAAATAGGACCTCCCCACCACAATCTAATGTTTAATCACGGGAATTTTTAGCTGACTCAAGTTTAGATATTAGGCAGACACTAACAAGTGGCTGTAGTTTTAAAAGTAGAGCTAAAGTAAAACTGGTTGATGCTGCTATACACTGGTACCTGATCCATGACAATGGATAATATAATCATGGGCAGAATATAATGAGGAAGATAACAGAACATCAATCATTGGTGAACAAGCCAACATTATTGAAAATTCTCTGTCTAAAGTTAGGAGAAATTAAAATAAGTCAGAGTAATCCAGCTGAAATGGAGAACAGGAGGAAGCAGGCAGCCCTGTCAAATGGTGAACAACAAGGTTGATCAAATTCAAGAGACAACAGAATGCCATTTTAACTTTTGTTAAAATGATTTTAATAAATGACAGGGACAGAAATGGGGCAAAATTTTTTTAGCAAGAATCTGTACAAACATTAGAGGCAATAAGACATTCAAGAACTTCAGAAAAAGAGAAACTAAAAAAGGACTAAAGTAGATAAATGATAAACACACTTGTGCAATTTATATTTGGTTTTTAAAAAGCCTGGCATTTTCAAAACTGCCAATACAAAATTAACAAATGAAGTCCTTGCAGATCCATTGCTGAGAAGGAAATTGCCAGAGCAGTCATGACAGCAGAAAAACCATGCAACTAAGGAGAAAATATGCTTCAACAAATCAGAAATTAAATTATTCAAGATACTGGCAAGTTCTAATCTGACTTTTATTTTCTGTTTAAGCAATCCTACAGTGGAACTAAGGTTTTAAATGTTTTATAACCTAAATTTAGTATATTTGCTGCATACCTCAATTTTATATAAAATAATCCAAACATGTTGTGGAAAGAACTTGTTTGAGCAACAAGCATTGTTACTCTTGAAAATGTCATTTCCAATGTTGCATTAAATTTGTATATTAAACATCCTAGTTGTTCAATTGATGGTCAATAACAACATTGATGGTGCCAAATCCCCAAATGGGACCAACCATCACTCACTGCTTTTTAAAAACAAATATTCTTGGTTTACCCTGCACGCATTGTTTCCATGATCATATGACCACATGATTTAAATAGTGTAGAAACTAAAAATCATAATTGTACTTCCAAAATTCATCTGTTATTAACAGAACTGCTGACTAGCCTTTGCAATCTAATTTTCTACTGCATCTGAAGATTTCATTTATTATCCCATGTACCAATATTGAAAAGTATTGTTTTGCTTGCTCTCCAGACAAATCAAACCTTAAGTACATCAGGGTAATAACAGAATGCAGAATATTACAACTACAGATCTGAAAGTGTGTTGCTGGAAAAGCGCAGCAGGTCAGGCAGCATCCAAGGAACAGGGGATTCGACGTTTCGGGCATAAGCACTTCTTCAGGAATTCCTGAACGTCGAATCTCCTGTTCCTTGGATGCTGCCTGACCTGCTGTGCTTTTCCAGCAACACATTTTCAGCTCTGATCTCCAGCATCTGCAAACCTCACTTTCTCCTATTACAACTACAGAGAAGGCATAGAGAAAGCTTAGTCCTTATGAGGTCCATTCATAAGGATGACAACAGCAGGAAGACATTATTCTTGAATTGGTGTTTTCAAACTTTTGTACCTTCTTCCCAAAGGCAGAGAGAGGGTGGAGAGTATAACCTGAGTGGGAGGGATCTTTGATTGTGTTGGCTGCTTTCTCGAGGCATCGGGAAGACTTTATGAAATCAATGGAACTTTGCATGAAGTAGTCTTTAAAATTACACCTCTTTGATAAAGAGTGGATACAATGACAATGCTTTCTCTCGTGGAGAAGGGCATAACTAGTAGCAAATAATAGGAAAAAAAATGTTTTCTACACAAGAGAGTTGTAAGAATATTGAACCGGCTAACAGAGGAGATGCCAGACACATATTTGTGTAAATGGCAAATAAATGCTCAAAGCAACGCAAGACAAACATTTCAGGAAAATGAATAGATCACTTTTGCCCAAATTCTGGGTCAGAAACCCAAATGGAGTTGAAGAAACTACAAAATCAGAGGTCAAACTTCAATTTTTTTCTTAACCCAAGACCGTTCCCTGCACTAGTACGAAGACCTAAACACTGACACAGGCAGCATCTAGTTTTCTTTTTCCCCTACTTTGTTTACTCTATTACTACTGGATCATGGGCTCCTGTACATAGTCACAAGAATATTATGCACTGCAACACATGCTGAGCTCGGTTAAAATGTTGCATGTTTAGTTCATGCCATGAATTAATACAAAAGCAAACTTGTTCAGAACAGTACTGTTTCACTCAAAGCCCAGCCCAACCATAAATCCAGCAGTGATGCATCTGCTGAACTGTGGTGTGAGTTAAACTATATCTCCCTGGTGCTGCAGAATGACTTTGGATCCAGCAACAACCAGCTCAAGAACTTCTCTGTACTTCTGTGGCACCTGGTCAAAGTCCATGAGTGGTTCAAATAAAGAATTGGACATGTGAGAAAAAAAATGTATTGTTTTCACAAGGTATTTAAAAGTTTTAAACTTCAAATGTAAAGTAATATAATACATTAACTTTAAAGATTATATACAAAAAAAAATACTACACTGCTTTTCAGTTCTGTTTTTGTAGATATTTAGAGTCATTACACATTATACTGAAATTTAATGGAAAGTAGTAGCTTTGTTTCTGCTGGAAAACATTACCACCTCAGTAAATTTAGACAAGGAACAGTTGGAGGGATTGTGTGGAGCAAAACCTGACACGGATGATTAAGCCAAATTTACGGCATGCAATCCAACGAAGAATGAACAGTATCACTAGACAAGCAAAATATTCCTTTTATAACTTTTATTAGTTATTTGTTAAGTACATAAAATACTTTTAAAAAGTACAAGTTACACAATCACAGGTAAAAACAATATTTTTCTTGGTTAAGGCTAATTGACTTATATAGTTTGTGAATTACATAATCATAGGCTTCTTACAGGTGGACAAAAAAAATCTAAAACCAAATTGAATTCCTTTCTAATTATCCTACAAGAATAAAACTGCATTTCATCTAACTTGGTGTTTTAAACTTCTTCACTGTTCACATGACTCCCTTATTATAAAACAAACCACCACTTCCTAATGACATAACAAACCCTGCATTACTGTTTCTACACAAAATGCATAAAACTTCAACAAATAAATCTGGATGAACTTGACAAGGAAGACTGTATTCCCTGCAAGACTTTTCAATTACAACGTTTAACCCTGCTGGAGCTGTAGATTGGTTGGGTTAACAAACATTTTAAAACAACCTTGCCCCAGCTGCTTCACCCACCATTCTGGAATCACGTGATGTTGGAGGCTGAATGAATAGTTTCAAAATAAAAATCTCTATTTGGTACATCCTGTCAGACAGCGTCAACTTTAAAAATCCATCTAAGTTAGAGATGAATTGAGCAATAATCTAGACTCTAACATTAACTATCATTGTCAAATATTCTCATTTGTATACATTTGACTGAATGTTGAATGTTAAATGTTTCTGAATCAAAGACATACATCTTAATTTCCAAATCAAAGCACTTAAAACCCCCCACTTAAATGTTTTATAGCAATTTGCAAGATTAAACTAAACAAAGTTTTGAATTTTCAAATCATTGTGATACAAATTAACATTGAACGGTCCTGGTCTATAACCTTTAAATTCATTTCACTGTGAAGAACAAATTTTGAACGAGAATTCCCTACCTTATATTTCCTATACAGGTATTAATGGCCAAACAGGTGACAGCAAAATATAGTTTCAAAGCATAGCTAGCAACAACTGTCAAAAAAAAAGTCTGAAGAATTCACTTGGTATTTTCAATAGGAATCAGGAGAATGTTCTAGAGTTGATAAAATGTGTAGCTGAAAAGGCACAGCAGGTCCGACAGCATCAGAGGAGCAGGAAAATCGACATTTTAAGTCAGGACTCTTCATCAGAACATCAATGCTCTAGAGTTGCCTGAAATACTTACTGGTCATCTGCGCCAGGATAAATTTTTACAAATCCAGTATGTGAAGAATAATTAATACAGAAATTCCTATTACACCTTCAACATGCAAGTTTTCAACTTTCTATTGCAATTTTCAAATGTAATGGAGCAGACCTGGTAAGGTTTACAATATTAATGATGTTATGTCAGTTTTTAATTGCATAATTTCTGATAAGAAGTCATGTCACTTGTGTAACAGGTGGTTTGTTTTCTTGTCACTCTTAAAAAATGGGTGGTTTTGTTTAGAAAGATGTAAAAAGATGGAGTGCCTACAATTGGAATTATTTCTCTAATTGCAGTTTATATTTGGTAAGCCAAAATTGACAGAGGCGACATGGGTACGGGTAGCTGGGAAACAATCCACTATCACTACAAGCTTGAGCCATGTATCCAACATCTTTTGAAAGTCTTGCTTTATGGTTCTATCATGGCAGTACTGCCAATTAGGATAGCTTCAAGCTATCACACACTTTACAATTTGCGAACTATCCAAACTGATTACTGAAGATTAATCAGCTTGGATAGATCACAACTAAACAAGATTATCCAAATTTTAAATTAGCTTTGGTAATCTGTTAAAGCAAAATTGAAATCGTGGATAAAAATTAATTATCTCTACTCAACTACACAAGTGCAACATAGAATATTAAAATCTGAGTCACTATACCTTTCAATCACCTGAAATAACAGACACCACAAATGATTAGGAATGAAACAGGATCTATTTAAAGCTGATTCACTCATTCCAAACATAAGTTGGGCACTGCATCCTTTCAGCACTCACGAATAAGCAATTCAAATCTGCATTTTTATAAACTCTTTCCCAAAAATATCTTATTGTCCCTGATTTACAGCCTTCTTTTGTTTTAAAGTTTTATTCTATTTATACAATTGAATTATAAATTTAAAATGCTAATTTTTCAATACCCCATTTTCTGCATTCCCTCTAACAAAAGCATACATGTTCTCAGGTAAACGCTGCGTTGCGCCAGGATCAATGACCATAAAAAATACCAAAAAAAGTTTTAGCACAATACTTCAACATTAAACTTCTCACACAAAGCAGCACAATTAAGTAGCTGAACCAAGAGATTCAAAAATTGACAGATTTCAAATGATCTATTCATTACTGAAAACAATAATTTGCAACTTTGTCCAGTCCCAGCATTTCAACTGACCACTTTATTATGCTACATTTTCTAATCTCCTTTACAATTTGAATTCTGAAAAAGTAGTCCTGTTTTTTTTCTGAGAACCGTTTGTTGGAACAACTCCTTGCCCCTTGCTTTCCTTTGGATATTTCTCAATATTATTATTATAAATGCCATTCTTTCAATAGGACAGCAACTTCAAATTTATTAAGTGAGGACATGTATATAGCTTTTCTGACATCAGGATAATTTGCTTCAAGAAAACTTACACAGTAATTCCTTTCACAATG
Source organism: Hemiscyllium ocellatum (assembly GCF_020745735.1). Lineage (NCBI taxonomy): Eukaryota > Metazoa > Chordata > Chondrichthyes > Orectolobiformes > Hemiscylliidae > Hemiscyllium > Hemiscyllium ocellatum. Next base: position 79,912,918 of record NC_083412.1, read on the forward strand.
CCTCAGAGATCATCAACTTAAATTTGTTTGTAAAAACCTGTAGCAGAATTTCACCTGAAACCTTTGACTACAAACATATCAAATTCAATACCTCCAATTCACTGGCTAAAGCCATTTCAGAATTACTTTCCAGCCAATAAATACTTCAAGTACTGGTCCTTATTCAATAAAACGGAAAGCTAACTTATGAAAAGAACACTGCAGGTTTGTCTAAAATTTAGACAAGAATGTAAGGATACACAAATGGGAAAAACAGAAAGGAAAATAAGCAATAAATAGATTTCATCTTGTATTTATCCATTCTAATTAGATCCATACTATGAATTATGACGCGGAATACAAACTCAGTACTGTTTGATAAATGTTACACGGTACAAAATTTATAAGCTTGCAAATTGCAGTCAGTAACGAAAAAAAAGAGACAGCTGGAAACTGGGAAGCCTTCAGAAATAAGATAACTAGAGTTCAGAGACAGTACATTCCAGTTATAGTGAAAGGAAAGGCTGGTAGGTGTAGGGAATGCTGGATGACTAGAGAATTGAGGGTTTGGTTAAGAAAAAGGAAACATATCAGGTATAGACAGGATAGGTCGAATAAATCGTTAGCTGTGTATAAATGCAGTAGGAGTATACTTAAGAGGAAGATCAGGAGGGCAAAAAGGGGACATGAGATAGCTTTGGCAAATAGGGTTAAGAAGAATCCATAGGTTTTAAGGCAGCCTTTGTGTGGAGGTGCAGTAAGTGGGGGGAGATACTAAATGAGTACTTTGCATCAGTATTTACTGTGGAAAAGGACATGGAAGATATAGAATGTAGGGAAATAGATGGTGACATCTTGAAAAATATCCATATTACAGAGGAGGAAGTGTCGAGAACTGTGGAGGAAGCTAGGGAAGGGATTGCTGGGCCCCTTGCTGAGATATTTGTATCATTGACTGTCACAGGTGAGGTGCCGGAAGACCGGAGGTTGGCTAATGTGGTGTCACTATTTAAGAAAGATGTTAAGGACAAGCCCAGGGAGCCTGATGTCAGTGGTGGACAAGTTGTTGGAGGGAATCCTTAAACAGGAGTACATGTATTTGGAAAGCCAAGGACTGATTAGGGGTAGTCAGCATGGCTTTGTGCATGGGAAATCATGTCTCATTCCTGAAGAAGGGCTTATGCCCGAAACATCAATTCTCCTGCTCCTCAGATGCTGCCTGGCCTGCTGCGCTTTTCCAGCACCACACTTTGACTTCAGTAAGGTGCTCGACAAGGTTCCCCATGGGGGATTGGTTAGTAAAGTTAGATCCCAGGCAATACAGGGAGAACTAGCCATTTGGATACAGAACTGGCTCGAAAGTAGAAGACAGAGGGTAGTGGTGGAGGGTTGTTTTTCAGATTGGAGGCCTGTGACCAGTGGAGTGCCACAAGGATGGGTGCTGGGTCCACTACTTTTCCTCATTTATATAAATGATTTGGATATGAACATCGGAGCTATAGTTAGTAAGTTTGCAGATGACACCAAAATTGGAGGTGTAGTGAACAGTGAAGAAGGTTACCTCAGATTACAATGGGATCTCGATCAGATGGGCCAATGGGCTGAGGAGCGGCAGATGGAGTTTAATTTAGATAAATGCGAGGTGCTGCATTTTGGGAAAGCAAATCTTAGCAGGACTTGTACACTGAATGGTAAGGTCCTGGGAGTGTTGCTGAACAAAGACCTTGGAGTGCAGGTTCATAGCTCCTTGAACGTACAGTCAACAGGTAGATAGGATAGCGAAGGCGGCATTTGGTACATTTTCCTTTATTGGTCAGAGTATGGAGTACAGGACATTGGTTAGGCCACTTTTGGAATATTGCGCACAATTAGGGTCTCCTTCCTTTTGGAAGAATGTGGTAAAACTTGAAAGGATACAGAGAACATTTACAAGGATGTTGTCAGGGTAGGAGAGTTTGAGCTATAGGGTGTGGTGGAATAGGCGGAGGCCGTTTTCCCTGGAACATCGGAGGCTGAGGGGTGACTTTGTAGAGGTTTATAAAATCATGAGGGGCTTGGATAGGGTAAATAGACAAGGGTGAGGGAGTCAGAACTAGAGGGCATAGGTTTAGGGTAAGAGGGGAAAGATATTTTTTTTAAAAAAAAAGAGACCGAAGGGACAACTTTTTCATGCGGAGGGTGGTGCGTGTGTGGAATGGGCTGCCAGAGGTGGTGGTGGAGGCTGATACAATTCCAACATGTAAAAGACATCTGGATGGGGTATATGAATAGAAAGGGTTTGAAGGGATATGAGCCAGATGCTGGCAGGTGGGACTAGATTGGGGTGGGATATCTGGTTGGCATGGACGAATTGGACTGAAGGGTCTGTTTCAGTGCTCTATAAAAGTGTATCAACTAATGCAATATCCATTCTACTAAACAGACAGTGAAAAGCGTGACTTGTTTAAATAAACTGATTTTTCACTTTGAAAATGTAGTATTACAGGTACAGTAAAAATGTACAAGACGTTCATGTGTCACAAAATCACATCAGGCTCTATACACAAGTTCCAGAGCTGTGCATTCCTCTCCTAAAAATTACATAGGCCACATAAAAAAAAACAATTTACATACAAAGCTCAAGGAAAAATACTTCATTTGTAGAATTTGTCTCTGCATTTATTAAGCATTTCCCAAGTTAAAATTTGGAATTAAGAGCATCTGTCTTGAAATATTAAACCATTCTGCATCTGAGTTAAAAGTTAGTTCTTGGGCGAGCACTTTTTATATGTTTAAACTTTTGCAATTGGTCAACAGCACGTAAAGAAAAGCGAAGTAGATCAAGATGATCACTTGCAGTGGGTTCCTTTCCCAATTGAAAGTGTTGGTAGTTTGAATTTGAATATGTAATTAGGAAACTAGACACTAACTCACATCAATGGAGGAATGTCATGCTACATGAGAGAGAGCTTGGCACAATTTTTTTTCATACAGACATAAAATCAATTTGTCTACATACAAATTATTGTTCACTCTTCATGACTGTTTTATTTAAAGAATTTCTTACAATAACCTGCACTTGTGTTTTGATGCAATATAAACAGCTCATTCAAAAGAATATAAAAATCAAACTTTAGAATAAAATTGTAATTTTAAAAGCAAAATGACTGAGGAGAAAATAAGCACACAAAAACATAGGAAACCAAAAAGTGTGGTGGGAGAAAAACAGTTCTACAAGGATATTAGAATGATAAAGAAGCAGCTAACATTTTTCAAAAAAAAATGTAGGCCTCTTATTAGTTCAGGTTAGTACAGAGAATACTGACACCTAAAATTAACTTGGGAACATGTATGTGTCTGATTCCCCTCCATCCAATCATTATGCTTTACAAATTTTAAAAATTTCATGAGTACAAATATAGAATGGGGCTGGGGGAGGGGTTAAGAGCCAATTATGTTAACATAACAGTTTAATTATCACACCTACCCTACTTGCTCCACATAAGCTAAAAGAATTTAATTGCCACAACGCATATAGTTATCACTGAATACAACCAAAAGTAGACACTTACTTAATAAAGAAACAATACTTCTTATTTGATTTAGGCCAAAACAGGACTAACTTTATGAGGGTTAACAGGCTGATCATAACTATTACACATTAGCAAAACTTTTCATAAATTAAAATGTTAAGACTATGATCCTTGTGTTGGCCTACATGCTCAATGATATCTCAATGAATTTCTCGGAGTGCAGAAATTATAACAAATTGATTTAACATATACAAACATGTACAGCACAATTATATACTGGAAAAACAGGTATCCATCCACTAAATACAAAGTAATTGGCTCAACCTCCCTGCCCATTCCAGTAAATTCCTGATCCTATTATGCAAGATGATGTTCAACACAACTCAACTCCCACAGGGTGGATTAGAGATGTGAAGAAAAAAAACCTATTCCAAGACCACTGCTGCACACCTTTTCCCAGCTAACTCTGTGGAAGAGATCTGGAAGGAGGTCACCATCAACCAAAAACTACTGGGCAGCAAGTGTGGGAACAGGTGAATTGAGGATGGCGATAATTATGAGGGAAAAATAGTTAGGAGTGCAAAATTGAAGTGCTCTTACTTCTTATAAAATATTAAGTGTAGTAATTAATTCAGTCCATTCAACTACTTTTGGGACAAAAATATTTAAGTGCTCAGACATTTATAAGCATTTTATGATCAACAGATTAAAATTTCCCTTCTCCCATTTACACATTTGGTGATGTATTTGGGCAGAAAAATAACTTTAAAATAAATATTTCATAGATTTTTTTTTAATAAAATCAGTTGTAGCTTATCGTTCACAGAATAATTGCCAGAAAAGAAACAAAGTCATCTACTACATAAAAAATATTTAGTGACAAATTGTAAACCCCAAAATTAAGTTGGCCACAGACTTAATTCCAAAGGTTACAATATTTATTTTTCAGCCACGGATTCACACACTTAGCATAGTTTACTGGTCATGAGACACACTCTGATAACCCATAAGAGACCAGTGAGCCTCAATTGTGGACAGAGGTATATTGAACCATATAGTGACTTCATAAGTGAATTTAATCTTGGTCCTCTTCAGAAACTAACATGCACATTCCCAACAGCAGCTGCTAAACACCAGAGGCAGAACTACAATGTAGTTTGCCCCACCTTAATATAAGGCACTTTGGTTAATTTTACCATATATGTTCTGCATCACAAGATCAGACTGGCAGAGTGAAATGGACTTTTAGTTAACCTCCCTCCCTCACCAACTCTTTTTACCATAACTTCTTTATAAAGTTATCTACCTGTGCCAAAAAAAGGAAATTTAAAAGAAAATACTTCAAAAACAAAAAAAAATTACTTAAATTTTCAGGCTGATTTTACAAAGAGAAATAAAGGTACATGGATATGCCACAAGATAATACAAATAGAAGTCCAGTATTTAACAATACTTTAATCTTCCGACTTTCTTGTAGCATTTGTATGCAAATCATTTCATCTTCTACAGAAACTCTTGCTACTGGATTCTTCACATCATAATTTTTTAGTCCACAAAGGCAGTCAAAAAATTTCCACCATTTGTTTCTTTCCAGTTCTGGTTCCTCTTTGGTTTCTGGGTCCACAACAACTGTTTGTCCATTTGTGTAATGATCATTCACTGTTTGTCCCTCTGAGATGACTGGCGAATTCAAAGATTTGGAATCATCGCTTTCAGGTGTTAAAAGAACTAATTCGATTCCATCGGTGTCCTTTTTATGAGCACTTGTGGTATGGCCATTGCATTCAGCTATAGTTTGATCTGTTAATTTATCACATTCTTCTTTTTGAGAGCTTTTTATAGTGTCCAAGTCTTTTAATGCCCAGAACATGGTACTAGAAGTAAATGTCCTGGGAAGAGCAGGGGTCAGCAGACTTACTACAATGGCCGTAATGACAGTGGTCCAAAACAGAAAAGTTGACACGTACATATAGTGAATATTTCTGATAAAACTTGGTCTGGTATCAACTTGGTCACAGTCTGGTGCTTGATAAATAAAAGCAAGAATCAAGCGTATAATTCCCAAAATGGATCCAACCAATCCTCCATAGAAAGCACCCTTCTCATTGCAGCGCTTCCAGAAAATACCAAGGAGGAAGAGGGCTGCTACTGGTGGAGTGAGATAATTTGCAACCTCTTGAATGTAAAGATACATTTGGCCTCCCTGCATCTCTACAATTACAGGAACCCAGGCAATGCTTACAGCTACCATGAAGACAACAAACAGACGACCTACTATCATCAGTTCACGAGAGCTGGCAGCCTTTCGAAGATGTTTGTAAATATCCAGGGTAAATATGGTGCTGGCACTATTGAATATAGAATCCAAATCACTCATTAATGCTGCTATCATGACTGACATCATTAAGCCACGAAGGCCTGCGGGCAAGATTCCCAATACAAGTCGTGGATAGGCAATGTTTGAGCAACCTGCTCTGCTACCACATACTTGCATACAATGCTCCGGATTAATGCAAATAACCTCATCAGTAAAGAGAACTCTGGAAATCATACCAGGTACGACTATGATAAACATGGGCAAGAGTTTCAGAAAACCAGCCATTAGGGTAGCTCCTTTGGCATGAGCAATGTTCTTTGCTGCCAAGACACGCTGTACAATGACTTGATCAGCACACCAATACCAAGCTGAGACTGGCGTTTGACCAAACAGGAAGCCAGGCCAAGGAATATCCTCATCAGACGGCTCACGTAACATCTTGAGAGCATCATCTTTTGGGTGAATGCGGCAAGTGTTTGTAGAACTTAGGTTGAAGGAGGCTAGAACTGTTGTAACATTTGGTGAGGCCAACATGTATCTCTGTTTCAACTCCTCAAAACCTCCCACCTTGACCATTCCAACAACCATCAATGTTAAAGCTCCACCAATCATAAGAATTGCTTGTAGGGCATCTGTGTAGATGACAGCCACAAGTCCGCCTGTAACAGTTAACACTGCAGTCAACCCAATTAAGATGATGATAGAGAGATATAGGTCCCAGCCGAGTGAGGCCCGGATAAACAATGCACCAGCGTACAGGTCAACAGAAAGCTTTGTGAAAACATACAATGTCAAAAACAATAAAGCAAAATAGACTTTTATTCTGTTACCACCGTAACGTTTTGAAAGGTATTGTGGCATGGTGAACACACCAGACCTGATGTAGACAGGGATGAAAACCCAACCTAGTAACTGTAAAAGCAACACTGCATTGAACTCCCAAGCTCCTACTGCAAATCCACTGGCAGCTCCAGATCCTGCTAACCCAATAAAGTGTTCACTGCCAATATTGCTCACAAACAATGAAGCACCTATTGCTATCCAGGTCATGGTGCGTCCTGCAAGAAAGTATCCACTCACAGTACTTCTGTTGGACTTCCACATTGCAAAAAAACCAATGCACATTACAAGGACAAAATAAAGTGCTACAACAGCTAGATCAGCTGGTTCCATAAAGCCAAACATTTTTATAAAATGTTTGCGATTCAATTAACAGAGTAAGATATCCAATGACCAGGCACGTTAAGATTGCTAATGAAGTAGGGAAAAAAAAACTGTATGGAGTGATAAATATTTGTCCTTTGGTTTGCTGCCTTGGTTGAAACTGTAGGATTCCAGTTGTCAGGTACTGGGATGCCAAATACTATTTATCTTGTTTACTTCACTTCTGACTATTTCTCATGCTCTTTTTAGTAGCATTCCTCAAGACTGTCACAGCTTAATTTGTTGGTGTTGAATTTCTTAGCTGTTGCTGACAGGTCTAGTAAGGCCTAGAGTTACACTCCTGCAAGACAGCAAAGACAAAAGACAAAAGAGGATATTAGAATTGCACTTTTTAAATCAACTTCAATTCTGAAAAAAAAACATGGTGCAAATTTTCTCAATGGCTAAAAATTAATATATGCAAGTGAGCATGTCAAAAGATCAGATTTCTATTATAATAAGAAAAAGGCAGAAGAGGTGACTGCAGGCTTGTGATCAATATTACTGATCACTAACTCCATCAACTCCATAAGCCAACCTTGCACATGAATCAGGGGGTGTGAGGGCAAGCATTCTCAAGTGGCATAATTAAAGTGAGATCAGATAGAAAAATCAAAAGAAATGGAAGTACATAGATGGTAATTTGAAGGTATATTATTTTTATACAAAACAAACTAAGTGGTACCAATCCCATACTCAAGTACCACAAACCTGGGCTATGAAAGCTCCAATAAATTAGTTTGTTTTGGGAAAACGTTAAAGGCATTTTCAGCAAACCATTGGCTCCTGAAGCATGCTCTTTAAATGCAACAAATTTGATCCATACAATTCCTCAACACCAAATTCAGGTGAACTTACCAGTGTGGATTTAGTGGAAAGTTGTAGAGATTGACATGCATGGAGCATGCATGTGAAGCAGTCCATAATCAATGCATAGGAAAAAAAAGTCAAAACATTCAAAAAGGTAGTTTGATGCCAGATGTTTGAAAACTAACAAGATAAGTTAGAAAGTGTAACATTTAAAAAACATCCTTCTTTATAATAAAAAAAGAAAGTTTCATTGGTGGCACGTAAATGCATACCACTAAAATTTTAAAAGATCTTATGAACACATTAATTGCTGAAACTGCTCAAACAGAAAGAAAAATATATGGTACTGGACAAATATATTTGGGGGAAATTAAGTAATTAATCTGTTTTGCCTCTCTAAAATACCATGGATTTTCAGTCCATAATAATTCTGGAGCATTTCAGGAAGTAAAGATTTTTTAAAAAACACACAAAAAGTAAGCAGCTTATATTTAGCATTGTAAGGCCTTTCGCAAGCATTAAACTGTTAAATACTCAGTATCTTGATAAAAAATAATTGAATGCCATGTACAGCTGACATCTGTGACACCAGAAAATACTTAAATTTAGGCTGACTCTGCAAAACAAAGTTTAACACACAAGTCAAAAATATGGTAAGTGGCTGTATCTTAAAACTGAAAACATGGTTACAAATAAAAGAGTCAAGTAGAAATCTGAAGAAAAAAAGTGGGAAAAGATGTCACCCTGATCAATGCATTTATAACACGGTAGTAGAGAGGCAAAAAAAAAGGAAGCTCATTGATTGCAAACAGGGAAATGGAATGGAAATTTGTACAGTGATGCAACAGTCAACATTTAATCCCCGAGCTGCAATAAATTAGCTAAGATAATAAATTATCCAACAGTTTGGGTACTACAGTTAACCTCAATGTCCTTGACCTTTGGTAGGGTGCAGAAGAAAAACAATGAACCAAAATTCCAATTCCTGATAATCATTATCTAATGATCCCATGTTAAAAAAAATGTGAAAGTTCAATCGGAGGCAAGATGAGGTCAGCAATTGATTCAGTAGAGATGACACCCTAGATAGCAATCAGAAAACAGTTGGTCTGCCTCCCTGTCCCCACCTTGACAACATGGAGGCCAACTGTAGTGCATCACCCTCACCCGAAATAAAAGGAGCTGACTCAGACCAACGATCTGGGAACTTGCAAGCTGTACAGTTCAGAACATCTTGAATTCACCAAGTCAAGAATCAACTCTATAATCTTAATATGATGTAGCCAATTACAAATAGGATGATTATATGAATTAAGGTTGCTTCAAAATATTTTAAAGAGGTAATAAAAAAATGCTGTGGTAATTATATAGTAGATACTTAGATGTAAAAACCTCAACATTTCAAAGTGCATTTGTAATAAAAGTTTACTATAACTGAATGTACTAGTAAATGGTTAGAAGATATATCTACTCACGTATGCAGAAAGGAGAAACCACGGGTTTTCCAAAAGATTTGCACTTGAGGTTCACGTGAAGCACATGAATGGTGCAGGTATCCTAAGCTTACAGCTGCACTGTAAGTACCATTGACAGCAATGCACCTTTAACAGAAGTGCTGGAGTAATTGCATTCAAAAGGCTAAATGATCCAATACTACCATCAAATCTAGCGAACGTATCATATCTCTATTTTATAGTTTTCTACATAGTTATAGTCACACCCTTATAGTTAAAGGACAGAACCATGCATTAAATTGTAACTTACACACCAAATTTCAGAATTTCTCCCTAATCACTATTTACATTTGTATCCTTAAAATATATTGCTATCAGTACTTTGGAATGTTAGTTCAAAATTTTCAAACTGTAGCCAATCTCGGCTCTGAGAACATCGCCGTATAAGATTATTTCTTTTTTCAAAATGGCTATATAGTTGGCGATAAATCAATCCCCTACCATACATCTCCAGTTCATAGTTATGGAGTGTATACAAACTTCATGACATTCTGCTATTGCACTGTATATTTTATTGCACGTTTCCAGCAATTTATATTGCTAATTCTTTAATACAAGACACATGAATAATAATTGTGCATTAAATTCCAATAGTACATCAACAACATGCTGCACAAAACTGGCAAAATTTTAAAACATTCAGATTTGATACTGGAAAGTTTGTTTCATCCTCCACTGTTTATCAAACTTTTTAGGGTCCTTTGCACATTCCTCAACACCAAAAAAAATGCTGTCTATATTTTGCAATTCGAATAATAGTGAGGCTTAGCACTCACCAGTATAAAAAGGAGTAAAACAGACAGCCACTTCCAATATCTACATGTGCAAGTTGCTTAATAACAACGTAGGTAACTGGGCTATCTTTTTTCTAGACTGTTCCTGGCTTTTCTACAATGATACAACGGTATCTGGCCAAGGGATTCATCATTCAAAAAGTTGTGGTACTTACCCAGTATACATAACATTTCCGTTCATGTGCAATTGTTTTTAAAAGAAGATGTGGAGTCTCATTCCGTGAGATTTTCTTAAAAACTCCAAAATTAGGTAAAAGTTTGTTTTCACTTTTTCTTTCTGTCCAGTCACCTCTTTTTCAATTTCATCTTTCTTTTTAAGAAAGTTTACTGGAGTGCTGAAATCAATTTTGGGCACCACTTTAGGAAGAGCACAAGAACTTTGAAGAGTGTGAAGAGATTTGCTGGAATGGCACCCAAGATACGGAAATTCAATTACGTAGAGAAACAGGGATTATTGTCCTTAGAGAACAGACAGATAAACAGACTTGAACGGGTCTTCAAAATTAAAATAATTATTTGGGGAGAAAAGATTGCCACTGGTAAAAGGGTCAGTTACCAGAAGAAACAGACTTATAAAAAGTGAGAAAAGAATCAGAAAGTCAAAGAACTATTATGAAAATTAAGATTAGAGTACACATTGAGGAAGGATGGTAGAAGCAGCAATATGCAAAAGGAAATTGGATCAGCATTCGAATAAAAATAAAGATCGTATGATCATAAAGAGCCATGAAATGAGACAAACAAAGTAATTCTTTCATGGACAAAATAAGCTGAATGACAACCTTCTCTTGTACAGGTACTTCGGTATGTCTGAGGTAGCTGGATTGAACCCAGACCTTTTGACCAAGATGTCAGGGCACTAACACTGTACCACAAAAGTTACCCACCCACCCCCATTCCTGATGCAATATTATAATCTCAGACAGGGTGCACAACTGCTCAAAAATAACTTAAATTTCTTCCATCTATTTCAATGAGACAGTAGAGTCTTTTCTCAGTCCTTCAAAAGTGCTTTCTTAGAATTATTTTCAATAGCTTGCTTTTACTTCATTAGTTGGCTTCTCCATCGTTACCAAACTAAAACAGAAGATTTAATATAATCCAAAAAGTCATCCTAAGAACTATGGTGCCCATATTAAACATCTCACTTTTCCCATAAATCAAAATTTGTTGAAAGACTCAAATACCTTGGTCAGAAAAGGAAATTCTTGCACATGCTCGGGCAGCCTATGAGAAAAAAGCTCATTATCAGATAGGTGCTAATTTCTTAACTTAATATTTCTAGTTGGTCAATGGATGGTGATTTATCATTTTAAATGATTACTTAAAAATTCCAAATATATAATTTTAAATATTCTAATTTGTCTCTACATTCTTCTTAAATTTAAACCAAAGGCCCCTTTATCAGTTCCAAAGGCTTCCAAATCTATTAGATACTTTACAACTTCTTCCCATCACTACAACTTTTATCCACCCAATTCCACCCTTTTTACAGTCATCTCACCTATAAAATCTGTTTTCTTTAAATAACTATGGAATTTGATTGACCGGTTTCCTACTTTGACCATATCACACAATATCGGCTTTGTTCCTGAGTATTAGTTTCTCAATTTAAAAAAGCTGACTGCCAAATAATTAAAAAACTAAAAATTTTTAGAAAACTTGAGAACTATTTTCCCAGCTTGAAATCCCCACTGTCTGGAAATGTTATACTTTAACAATTATATTCTATCACATATACCATCTAGGAAATGCAGTTAAACTGCACACAGTTGCAGTGTGCCAAGCTCACCTACCTGCAGTACTGCAGCAGATATTGCAGACAGAATGTCAACACTTATGCAATAAAGCAAGAGCCAAGTTAAAAGTTCCATAAGTATTTTGTCCTCTCATAAATAGTCCCTTGCCAGGCAGGTCTTCCTGATAACTCAAAATTGATTAGTAAGCATTCCTTGCCCATTCAAACTATGACAACACTTCAGCAATAACTGTCTATATCTTTCATCGTTACCAGAACCCACTGCTCTACTGACGTGGAAGTCAGTAAAACACTAATACAACTAGGAAGCAACCAAGAATGAATGACGAATCAGTACCGTAGTAGAAGTTTAAAAAAATCATCTCATGTACGCCATGAAATATTTAGTTAATCTTTAATAAATGTTCCTAAGCTAATAGGGATTTTGCAAAAAAATACATATACAGTCTCAATGGATTTATTTCTATGCTCTAGATGATGTTACTCATGCTAGTGAAGATAGATAATAAAGAAAGCCACAAGAAATACTGTTGGAGAACATTGAATATTTTGCTTGTTATCATCTTCTATGACAGTACCTTATAGTTAACCATAACATAACTTTATACTACAAATGTAGCATAGAGTTCATCCTACATACTACAAAAGCCTTTACATTTATTAGGTTCTACAAAATGCTCTCCAGTTCTATAAAACCTAAACCAACAGAAATACAGTCACTAGAGAACATAGAATTATAATTTAAATTGAAATTATGTGCCATTTTTAATTATGACCAGGTTGTGTTCTTCCAGATTCTCATTTCTTGTGAAAACAAATAGCATTATTGTTCTATTCAGATTAGAAATAAGTTTATGTTTGTTATGAGAAGTTAATGAAAGCAGCAATTTATTAATTAAGTGAATGTTTTAATTGAACTATTGCTTTTAGTAATTCCCAAGTTTCAATGCAGTTTTTAAGCCTTGGAAATTAAAAGAAATAGGTTCTCAACTTATTGGATCGCTCTTTGAACTCCTTACAAGATTACATTATAAAATTGGGGGCTTGTCACCATATTCAGCAAGATGGAATGCATAGGCTGGACAGGTATCCAGAGAATTATTCATATCAAATTCTCATGCATTGTGAAAGACAAACCCGTAAACACACCTCCCATCCCATTCCAAGGATTCTAATTTTGACTCCAAGCCAGCTCTCAACTTTATTGTGCACTGGAATTTTCAGCACTTGTTAACAGTCTTACTAAAAAAAACTTACTGATATCAAATCTAATTTCCTATACTCAAAAGGAGGGATCACAGTTGGAAGCAAGAGTACAAAAACAAAAGCGAGAATATATCTTAAAATGGTGTGAATCAAGGAACTGTAGGTGGCCAGAGTTTTAGGAGTCCAAGGGCTACAAAAAAGCCAGTACATGTATAGGAAAAGTAAAAGGGAGCTTGCCTGGACCTCATGGGGATTAGAGGACAGTGGTAAAGAAGTTATTATTAAGCTTTATAGTGCTTTCAGGAGTATACAGGAGCATAGTTGGTTAAAAAAAAGAGCAGGTTGCATTAACTTGGTATATATTCACTTGTATTGAAGACTGAGGGTCAAACAACTCATTTTAAAATATGTTAAAAGGATTTAATAGAGGATTATGTTTCTCCATATACATCCAAACAGAGGGAGAATAGCATGAAAATGATCTTTAAATTGAGTTGGGTGTTCAAGAACAAAAAAGGAGAAAAAAAAGGTAGTAGAAATCTACTACCACCTTGGGACAAACACCGTTTTAAGATTGGCAGACAGATTTTTTTGTTAGATGAAATATTGTGAAAAGATGGTTAAATGGAACTGAAGCACAGATCAGCCCAAGAGCAATATTTTTGCTTAGTTTTCAGATTAATTTCTGAAGCTCAATTAATCAGGAATAATACATATTTACTGTGCAGGAGACTTGGATGAGTGGAAAACAGATGCACCAAAAATGTTCTCTCGTGAATGTGGTAGTTATTTTCTAAAAAAACTGTAATCCCTCCAGTCCAGAAATGTACTGCTCAGAAACCAGTTATGTTCAGCATCCACATCATTTTAGTACACTACTGAAATAACAGAACATTGAAGATTTAACATCTATATAGAAAATATTTTTATAATTACTTTATACTGTTTCAGGTAGTTATATCTAGTGTTTGCTGATTCACACATGATTAACTTCGTTCAGCAACCATGTCAACCATTTTGTAGTGTAAATTTCTGTATTTGTTTGAAATTTGATAATCTTTCATACGCCCCGATGATAGCAAGACAAAAAGCTTCATCCACATGGCTTCTTTTCAGTGATATTCTATAATCCAGAAAATTCCAAAATCTAGAACTAAACTGGTCCCAAGCATTCTGAACTGGGGAGGTCACTGTACATTAAAATGCAAACAGTGAACCTTGAGATAACAGATTTACTTATTTCCTATTCAAATATGTTAACATAAAAGGAATATAATATTAAGTAGCTTTCTTTTCCAACTAGATTTAATGCAACAATAATAACTTACAACCCACGTTAAAGATCAGAGTAAATGTTTTAAAAACTTGCCAACTAATGCAGCACTCACCTGTTCAAAGATTTCAAGTAAAGGAGAGTAGATTCCTACTCAAAGGATTGATTCTAGTACTGTCAAAATATCATTTTTTGAAATCATCACCTCATAAAGTTAGAACCCCAAAAGGCTTTTTTGGCAGGTGTACCAACGCATGACAGCATGGGGGAACCAAGTTTTATAGTGAAAAGTCAGATTGACTTACCATGCGATTAATACAAAACAATTAGAGTAAAAATAGGCTTTTGGGGACATGTATGCAGTCAACTCTCCAAAATTAAAGTCAGCAACTCTTGTAACAAAGTGACAAATTTACCTTCATAATTACTATATACCGCAGATTAGAAGTTTGTTTCGCAGATCTATTTTGGAAAGTGTCCAACATCATAACTTTCCAAATAATTTAGCAGTTTTAGTCACTAGCTGCAAAATGCAATTCATAACATGGACTGTAGACTTTACTGATTAAAATTGGACGCTAAAATTCTTCAAATCAATGTCAAGTTGGTTTTAAAACTGTAAATGAATGTGAAACACGTTCTTTGGTTTTTAAATCCCACTGATACTCAACTGGTTCATGATTTATAGACATTGGATGGATTGTGCCAAGATGAAAAAGATCAAGGTTCCACCATAGGTAATCACTAATTAACCTACCTTCTGCACAGCAACAAGATAAAAGCTCAACTGTAAACCAAAAGTTTATCACAACAGGGAAAACTAGAACTGTGGAAGCAAGATTGCGTAGTTGACCCAACACATTATTCCAAATAGTTTTAAACACCTTTATTTAATTACTAAATATTTCTTACACTACATAATTGCACAACTAAATTAACTGTTGGCATTAGTTAAACTAAGAAAAGTATCATTATCCCGTTGATTTTGCCCTCTTCATTGTTAATATGATTTGATTGTAAATTTGTAAGATATAACAAGATAACGCGAACAAATTAACTCAATGTCTAACATTACTGAATAACTATAGTCAACTTAAAGTCAGTATTTCACGCGTTTAAATGCATTGCAGAAAGATACCCATCATTTTATCCCGTTAACCAAAGAACTGTTAAGTATAGAGCAGTCCTAAACTTCTGTTCGGGGGTGGGGGCAGTGTCTCATCCAAGCGTCTCCAAAACCCTAACAACCAGACTTGGCCAGGTAGGGGGCACTGATTTGAAAGAGGTGCGGTGGTCAGCTTTAGTTTTCATTCTCCAAACAGCCGAAGCCCACTCGGCTTCTTCAACTAACGTTTCTCTCGCTCTCAGCGACTCTCTCCAGAAAAAAAAATCAGCAAACCCGCAGCACCAGTCAGGCCTCAAAAAAAACCAATCGACTCTTTGGTTAGAAAAGAGAACAAAATGCACTATCCTGATACCACGTGAATAAAAACATTTTTTTGTTGTTTTTTAAAGAGAATAGGTAATGTAGAGGAGGAAATCACTGTCGTTTCCCGCCAGCCTGTTTAACGAGGATTTCCACCTCGCCGCTGGTTTGCCCATGAAGCGGGAAGATGGCGACTGTTTTATTTTTCACTCGTTCTTTCTTTTCGTTTTTGTTTTGGTCAACACTCACCCGCTGCATAGCCTTCAGAATCAATGCAAGCTCATATCTGGGCATGTTGTTATGATCCTGCGGTGATTATTCTCCCGCGTGTTCGTTTATATGTAGATTTGGCCTCCCGTATCCCCGCCTCTAAAGCAGTTTCTTCCAGTCCCTGCCCCCTCCTGCTGAGCACCATGGGGCCCACTGCCTTTTAAAGGCGCACGCACCCGCACAATCTTAAAGGTGCAGGCGCCATTCTTTGCAGATCTTTTCCCCGCTTTGAAAATTGATTTTTGGCGAACATTATTTGTGCAAACACAGGCAAGCTCAAGTAACCCAATTAAATGGCAATTCTTCTAAAGGAAAGGAAGACTTACATTTATGTAGCACATTTTACCAACAACCCAGCTTCTCAAAGACCTTAAATTTACAGCTAATGAACTATTATTGATGTGTAGTCACTGCGCTATTGTAATGACAGAACGGTTATGTACAGAAATCTTCCACAAACATCAAAATGACCACATAATCGGCCTTTGTGATGTTACAGAATCATGCACTGTTACAACATAGGAGGTTCTGCAGTTGTCCCGTCTGTGCTAGTTCTCTGCACACCCAACTCATCTTGTCCCATTTTCCTGTTTTCCCCAGCCTTGCAAATGCCTCTTCACCTAATAATTCAAATCTCCTTTTGAAGCCACATGTGAATCTTCTCGTGCCACTCTCACAATCTGTATAGTGCATTCTAGATCCTATACCCTCAGTGAGTTTTGAAAAAGCCTTTCCTCATGCCCATTGCTTCTTACGCTGATCTCTTTCCTTTGTTTCTTAATCCCTGCATTAATAGGAAGTTTCTTATAATCTACTCTGTCCAGGTTCCTTAAGATTTTTAATAGTTCTATCAAATCTCCTCTCAGCCTTGTTTTTTCTAAAGAGCACATTCTCCAATCTATCCATGTAACCCAAGTTCCTCATCCCTGAAACTGCTGCCTTTTCTAAGTCTTCTCTAATTAGCATCACTCTTAATGCGTGGTGCCTAGTACTGGACACAATACTCCAGTTGTGATTAAATAAATCTAAACAGATTTATCATAATTTCCTTGCTTTTGTACGCTATGTCCCTATTTTAAATTGACTCCATTGATTGCTCTCTCAACTTGCCCTACGACTTTAATGACACACCTTTGCTCCTGGCTAACTTTGACAATCATACCCTTGATTTTCTAATGTTTTTCCTAATCCTTGCTAATAAAATGAATCAAATGTTCACTGAGGAATAAATATTTGTAAGGTGCTGAAGAAAGTTCCCTGGCTCTTCTTTGAAACAGTGCTATGGGATCTTTTTAATCCCTCCGAGAGACCTCAACTTATTTTAACATCTCACTGGAAGACTGCATTTCCAGTATGCATTTTCCTTTCAAAGGAGGTTGCACCAAAGACCATCCCTGACGCTAGTTTAAAAGGATATTATTCACAATACTTAGCTTTTATTCTTGATAACTGCAAAAGATGCTTTGCAACAAAATATCAGTTTGACATTTTCTCTCTTGAACAGCAAACGTATCAAAGTTGCCCTTGAGATGTGGTACTGCACCTTATTTATTGTAGATATTAGGAAGGGAGTTTAAGGATTTTGACTCCGTGACACGGAATTAAATTGCTGTTCATTCAATGGTAAGGTGAAAATAGCTTGGGATAGAACTTGCAGATGGTGGGTCGAAGGCTGTCTAAGCATCTTTAGTGAATTTCTGCGGTGCATCTTGTACATGGTACGCACATTGCTACTTTGGGGCATCGGTAGTGGAAGGACTAGATGTTTGTGGATATGAGAGCAATTAAGCAGGCTGCTTTGGCTTGTCTGGTTCTATTGCTGAATCTGCATCATCCAGGCAAGTGAGAAGTATTTTATCACACCTGTTCCCAAGATGTTGAACAAGCTTTCAGGAATTAGCAGGTGACTTGCTGGCTGCAGGATTCCTAGCCTCTGACCTACAGTACTTATACTGCTAGTTCAGTAGTAATTCCAAAGGTGTTGATAGTAGGGGAATTCAGTAATGGCTAGAATGAAATGGGATGATGATTGGATTCCCTCTTGTTGGAGATGGTCATTCACACCACACAAGTGCCAGGTAATGTTACTTGAAACCTGTCTGTTCAAGCTTAGCCAGTTATTGCTGCATTTGGGCATGACTGCTTCAGTATCTGAGAAGTTTTAAATGATATTGACCATTATCCAACATCTTGACTTCTGATTTTATGATGAAGGGAAGGTCAGTAATGAAGCAGAGAAGTTGGGACAACACCCCAAGAACTAGAGATTACTTTGTCAGGGTATATGGTTGGCCATTTAGGACTGAAATGTAAGAATCTTCTTTACCCATAACCCGAGGACAGTCAATACTCAGACATTGAATATGTTTGAGGCTGTAATCAATAGATTTTTTGAACTCTGAGGGAATCAAGGGGGATTGAGGTTGGGCAGAAATCTGGAATTGAAGTTGACAATCAACCATGGTCTTCATGAACTAAGGATCAGGTTCAAAGTACTGTGTAGTTTCCTTTGCTCTTATCACCCTCATATTATTTGTGCAAAGATGTAACAGTGTGAAACATGTGCTTTGCTGCTGGCGTGTATCATCATTGTTCTTAAATCTACTCATTTTTGGTGTAAGAATGGCACTACATCAGCTTCAACTGGATAAACAAGTACAGTCTATGAATGCAATAATTGTGCTTGTTTTAGATACATTTATTAAAATGTAGAAAACTCACAATAATGAAATTTTGTGAAATACCAATATTTGGCTTTATGAGTGATATTAGTTAACTTCTAGAAATCCTTCGTTGCCAAAACAAATGAGATTTTGGAGGTAGTTAACACGTCATATGGTGGAAATTTTCCAGTTTCTGATATCTTATATACACCAATACCAGAGCAGCTATAGACCAAAACAAAAACTTACGGAGACCAGTTTCCGACAGATTTGTGCTCTTGTTGTGCATTGTTAAAAATCACACAACACCAGGTTATAGTCCAACAGGTTTAATTAGAAGCACTAGCTTTCGGAACACCGCTCCTTCATCAGGTGGTTATGGAGTATTTCATTGTAAGTCCAGGGCAATAACATAATGACATATTTAGATAGCTCCTATTAATTTAAAAAAGATCTCAAGAAGCTCCATACAACTTTAATCTGGCAAAAAGATAAAGTATCTAAAGGCATAACCAAAAGTTGGTCAAAGAAGCTCTTAAGCGAAGAGACACAGATTGACGGATAAAGGTGTGAGCCCAAAAGGCTAAGATTGTTTAATAAGTAAGACTGGAACCAAGCAAGTGCAGTTGTACCAAGGTAGAAAATCAATGAGCACTTTTATGAAAAATAGCTGGGCTGAGTGCTGTAAACAGGTCAAGGAAGATATAGGAAAGTAGTTACATTCATGGAATATGTCATTTATGACATATTTCATCCATTTTAACCTGATTGAACAGCTTTTAGTAAAAATAAATCATATTACCATTGAAACAAATGATAATGCAAACACATTTAATAATAATTACTCCTATTTCATATGGATAAAGATTTTGTAAATGTATCTTTCATAATCATAAATATTTATGGTTCAGAAAGAGGCTATTCTATCCATTGTATTTACACTAGGCAATATATCTATTTAAAAATAATTATCAATCCACCTCTTGCTTTATAGTTTTATAAAATACAGCACTTCCAGTGCATATTCAAGTAGTTATTAAACATGATGGTTTCTGCCCCTTTCATACAGCGAGTTCCAGACCTTCCCATGTGATGGGTGAAAATAGTTCTCAAGTCCCTTGTAATTTTAGTTACTTTAAATTTAAGCTCCTTCATCACTGGCAGCTGCATGAAAGGAAATAGTTTCTTTCTACATATTCTGTCCAAGTTAATCATAATTTTATACATCACAATCAAATCATCTCTAACCTCCTCTGCTCCAGAGGATACACCATTTCTGAAATCTCCTCATGGCTAAAATTATCCTTACTTAGCATCAATTAATCTCCTTCTTACAGACTCTTTTTTATACATCTTATATGTAATGCATTGACTAATTAGATCAGGCCTAACGAGTATTTAAAATGTTCACGGATAACTCCCTGTCATAATATTCTGCACCTCAGCTAATAAAGGAGAATGTTCTCTTACAGCTTCTTATTTACCTTGTCTATTTGTCCTGCATACTCAAGGGATCTGCAGGTCTGCAATCCAAGGCATTTTTGTTCCTCTATACCTTACAATATCTTACAACTTACTAAGTATTCTCTTGTTTGTTGGTCCTTCCCAAATACATTATATCTCATTTCACCAGAATAAATTCATTTTCTGCCCACTTGACCAATCCATTGATTTTGTTTTTGCAATTTGCAGACTTCACCCTAACTGTTGATGATATGACAATTTTTTGGACCATCTGCAAACTTCTCTATCATGCTCTCTATGCCTGATATTTAGAGATTTTCTAATCAACCTGTTCAGTTGAACCCATACTTCCTGGCCCAGAGGTAGAGAGTAGTCATTGCTTAACTTGTACATAATTCCTTTCAAATATCTTAAATCTGTTATAAATAGGCCACCTTAAAACATCTCTGTTGCACAAGTACATATTCGTGAGTTAAACATCAACGATGAAAGCTAATTGTATTCATGTCTACATTACTCCATCAGTAGGTGGTTTTTTTATATGGATAATTAACAAACTGCCATCTTCTTAACAGAGTGATTCTTATCTTGTCAAAGGTTCAATATCACCAAGTGGACATGTACTATACTTTTACAATGAGTAGAACATTAGTCAAGCTGCAGCAAAGATAATTTTCAACACACACTAAAATAGGCAATTGGATACATCATCTAGTATTTCTGTCAATGTAAGATAGTTTCTAACCAAACTGAAACTTGATTCACTGATCCTTTCCTTTGTGTATATCTAGTGCATGTATATCTTTAAAACCAGCAATTCAGTTTCAATTTTTTTGTCTCTTACTTTCACTGCACATGATATAATATATAGATATCTCTATGAATACTATCAAAACAACTTTTTAAATTAGCTTCATAGAAGCTGCACTTGCATAGTGTCAAATAACTTTCCCTCGGTTCAAACAAATTTCATATATTCTCATACCTATTCTGTCCATACCAAACACTAATCTCAAAAGACCCAGATCAGATTTGCTACACAGTTGAAAATGCAATACTTGGGATAGCCAATGGTATAAAACATAATACCTATCAAACTACCAATATATTCAGACCAAACCCAGTTGATTAATAGATGGAAAATAGGTCTCATCAATCAACATCAGCAATAACTTATATTGATATTGTGCCTTAAAGAATTTCAAAATATTTCAAGGTGCTTTATAACAGCATTATAAACCAAAATTTGATAACAAAAACATCAGGAGGTTTTGCAACATAAAGGTTTGAAACAAAAGCTAAGAATTTTAGTTATTGCACTTTGTGCAAATATTTTGTTTCCTGTGATAGGAAAACACAACAGTAAGCAGATTTCCAATATATTTTTATTCATAATTTTCACAAGACGTTTAAAGGCCGGTTCTACCTTCTTTCAAACTTATCAATTTCTATTTAAAGACAAACAGCAATGCATTTTCATACATGATGATACTTCCCCCTGGTGGTTAAGGATGTGAACATGAATGTGAGTTGCACTTAAAGCAAACATTTTGCCTTTAATGAAATTATAGAATAGTTATTGAGGTAAACCCTCAGGATTGAGGATGACTTGTTTCAGCATTTCTGGGATTGATTGGTTCTGAGATGGTTGTTGAGTCTGATGCATGATCTGCCACTCTGTAAATGGGGCTGGTGGTACTGTCAGACAGGTGACTTGTTTGAGACCTGTGCACTCTCTCCAAAGCCCTAAATTCGTCTCTATGTATTCCTGATCTGGGAAATGCCTTCTCCATTTCATTCTGTTGCAAGCTAAGGATCACATCAGTTGTCAGGGAGTTTCATCTTTGAGATACCTTTTGAAGTGATGTTTTGAGAACATCCCTGAGGTTTTCCCACTATCCCTCTGTGAGTGTCCTGCCAAGACCTGGCTCTAGGTAGAACAATTGCTGCAGGAGTCTGGGGTCAAGCATACAAATTACATTTCCCAACAGTAAACATATAAACAAGAGTAGGTCATTCCAACCTGCTCAACCATTCAATAAGATCATGGTTTATCTGATTTTAATCTCAACTCTACATTCCTACATATTTCTAATAATCTTTCATCCCTTTGGTAATCAAGAATTTATCTCTGAAGTTGTTGGTCAGTTCACCGAGCCAGTTGATTTTCCTGCAAACATTTTATTGCCCAACTGGGTGACATCTTCAATGCTGTCTTGCCGCAGGATGAGGCACTGTTGTTAACTTTCCAGAATTTATATGGTTCTGTCTGTCAAAGTGGGTGGTTCTATTTCTGGTTTTAATGTTGTAGTGGTCTGTAGATGGGGTCTATTTCAACAAGTTTGTTTATGGAATCAGTGGATGAATACCAGACCTCAGGAATTCCTGAGTTTGTCTTTGTTTTGCATGTCCCAGTATTATAACATTTGTCCCAGTTGAATTGGTGCCCTTCATTGTCAGCCACACTTTGCCAGCTGCTACCAAGACAGAATACCCCATACCCACAACACGCAGAACAAAAGTGATATACAAAATGTAGCAACTGCGAGAAACATCACATTGGATAAATGAACTCACCACTAGAATACATGAACATCACTTGCAACAAAACGACACGACCAGTTCTCCCTCATATCAATCCATATTGACAATGAAGGATTCCAATTAAACTGGAACAATGTTGTGATACTGGGACATGCAAAACAAAGACAAACTCAGGAATTTCTGGGGGCCTGGTATTCATCCACTGGTTCCATAAACAAACATGTTGAAAAAGACCCCATTTACAGACCACTAAAGCACAAAACCAAAAATAGAACTATCCACCTTGACAGACAGAACCATATAAATTCTGGGCAGATAACAACAGCAGCACTTTACCTGGAGTCTACACAGCACTGAAGATGTCGCCCAGTCGGGAGATGAAATGTTTGCAGAAAAATCAACCACAGTTCAGCGAACCAATCAACAACCTCAACCACAACCCAAGCTACAGATCTTCACAGAAACCTTATCTATCTAAGCCTTAGCAATATTAAAGATTCTACATCCACTGACTTTTGAGGAAGGGAATTCACAACCTCCTCCCACTGAAAGTTTCCTCACTGCTGTTTTACTTGTGCAGCCCTTTAGTTTTAAACTGTAAGCCATTGTTCTAAAATTTACCGTGGAGCTAACATTCTTTCAACATTCACCCACGCAAGTCCCCTCAAGATCTTGCATGTTTCAAATAAGTGACCTGTACTCCTTCAAAATTCTGGAGGATGTAGGATTAGCCTATATAGCCTTTCCTCATAAGTCAAACCAAACCTTCCCTGAACTGTTTTCAATGCATTAAAATTCTTTCCTAAGTAGAGTGTCTTGTACTGTATACAATACTCCAGATGCATTTCACTAGTGATCTGAAGCATTACTCCCTCCTATTGCATTCAATTACCCTTGAAATAAAATATAATATTCTATTAGCTTTCCTGATCACATGTTGTATATGCACACTGACAATGTGATTCATGTATTATAACATCCAGATCTCTTCAGATATCGCACCTTTTATTCTTACTGTAAAAATGAACAATTTCACGCGTTACCACATCGTATACCATTTGCCAATATTTGCCCATTCACTTATCCATATCACTTTTTAGGTTCTTTATATCCTCTTGACAACTCGTGTTATCAGTAACTTTAGCTATCATATCTTTGATCCCTTCATACAAATCATTTATATAAAATTGTAAAAAATTCAGGCCCTGTCACTAACCCCTGTGGCATGCCACTTGTGACTACCTACCAGCCTGAAAAAGATCTATTCATACCTAGTCTCTGCTTCCTTTAGCCAACCATTTGATGCCAATGTTATCCCACATCTCAAGCTCGCTTTTGGTAATAACCTTGGATGCGGGCAGCACCTTGTCAAATGCCTGCAGGAAATCCATACGCAATAAATTCACTGGTTTTCCTTTGTCTACAACACAAGTTACTTGTTCAAAGAACTCCAACGAATTAGTCAAATTTGATTTCCTTTTGACAAAACATTGTTTGCTCTGCCTGTTTAACTTGAAATTAACTATTATAACATGTTTAATAACATCTAACATTTTGACTGTGACAGATACTAAGCTAACTAGGCTTTAATTTCCTTCTTTCTGCCTCCCTTTCTTTAATAAAAGGAGCTACATTAGCTATCTTCCAATCTAGAGGCACGTTCCCTGAATCTAACGAGTTTTGGGAAGTTAAAACTAATGCATCAACTATCTCACTAGCTACTTATTTTCAGACTCTACAATCAAATCCATGAGGATCTTGGGCCTTGACAACTTGCAGTCCTAACAATTTACTCAGTACTACATCCCTAGTGATTATAATTTTCTTGAGATCCTCCCTTTCAACTCCTGATTTGCAGCTATTTCTGGATTATTACTTTAATTTTCTCTAGTGAAGACTAATGACAAACATCGATTCAATTTATCTGTCATCACTTTATCCTCCATTACTAATTCCCAAGACTCATTTTCTATTGGGCAAACACTCACTTTGTTAAGTCTTCTTTCTTAAATATCTGAAGAGATGCTTCCTACTCTTTTTAGGTTTTTGGAGAACTTTGTCATTCTCTAACCTTTCCTACCTTATTAACCTTTTACTAAATTTGTTGATTTTTAAAAAATATTTTGGCCTATCTTCGCACAAATATATATCTTTTCTTTGTGTTTAAGATCATCTTTGACGTGTTTAGTTAACCATGGAAATGTGGTTTTATCGCTTAGATTAGATTACTTACAGTGTGGAAACAGGCCCTTCGGCCCAACAAGTCCACACCGACCCGCTGAAGCGCAACCCACCCAGACCCCTACATTTACCCCTTACCTAACACTACGGGCAATTTAGCATGGCCAATTCACCTGACCCGCACATCTTTGGACTGTGGGAGGAAACCGGAGCACCCGGAGGAAACCCACGCAGACACGGGGAGAACGTGCAAACTCCACACAGTCAGTCGCCTGAGTCAGGAATTGAACCCGGGTCTCAGGCGCTGTGAGGCAGCAGTGCTAACCACTGTGCCACCGTGCCACTTAAAATTTTTCTTTATTTTCTATCCTGCACTTTCTGGACGATCACCTTAAATGTTTTTCACTGCAACTCTATTGTCCTATCCTTTTACCAAAATTGCCAATTCAATGGTTAGGTTTGCTTCATGCTCTCATAACTGCGCTTGTTTAAATTCAAAGTCTTAGACCCACACGTCTTTCTCTTAACTATACGTAAAATTCAGTCATGTTATAGTCACTGCTCCCAGGGATGCCTTCACTATGAGTCAGGAATTAACCCTATCTAGTGGGTCAAAATCAGGTCTATTATAACATGTTGTTCTAAGAAACTGTCCTGAAAACAGTCAATGAATTCCTCATCTTAAATTACTTTTCCCCATCTGATTTTTCCACTCTACATGTAAATTAATCGTTCATGATAATTGCTGTACCCTTCAGACAAGCTCCTATTATTTCTTCTTTGATATGCTGACCGACATGTGCTTACTGTTATGGGACCTGAACGAGTGACCTGTTGTCTTTAACATTCCTCATCTCTATCCAAACTGATTTTATAACCTGGTTTCCTGAATTTAGGTCATCTCTCTCTAATGTGCTCATCTCTCTTTAATAACACAGCAATTCTTCCATCCCAGAATGGCTTCCAACTCTTCCTAAATGTGGCACACTTGTGATTGGAATGACATCAATCTGGTGGATCTCAGTGAATAGGAGTTCCCTTACTGGGGCTGTTGATGAACTGGCATTGGGGATGTGTTCAAAGTGAGGCAACAAGTAGCTGATCGGTCTGTAGAATGGCAACAGAATAAGAGGTCTTTTGCCTGCCAACAACAATACGACTGGCTCCCAGATAGTTGAACAGCTTGTGAGAGTGAAACACATGGCCAGCAGCCTTTGCACCTCTGAAAGGAGTGATGTTGTCTCTCTCTCTCTCTCTCGCTCTCTCTCAGAAGTGAAAACTATTGGATAACGAGAATCCAGAGAAAGTATATTCCTGATAGGGTGAAAAGAAAGGCTGGTAGGAATAGGAAATGCTGGATGACTAAAGAAATTGAGGGTTTGATGAAGAAAAAGAAGAAAGCTTATGTCAAGTATAGACAGGATAGATAGAGTGAATCCTCAGAAAAGTATAAAGGAAGTAGGAGTATATTTAAGAGGAAATCAGGAGGGCAAAAAGGGGACATGAGATAGCTTTGGCAAATAGAATTAAGGAGAATCCAAAGGGTCTTTACAAATACATTAAGGACAAAATGGTAACGAGGAAGAGAATAGGGCCCCTCAAAGATCAGCAAGGTGGCCTTTGTGTGGAGCCGCAGAAAATGGGGGAGATACTAAACGAGTATTTTGGATCAGTATTTACTGTGGAAAAGGATATGGAAGATCCAAACTGTAGGGAAATAGGTGGTGACACCTTGCAAAATGTCCATATTACAGAGGAGGAAGTGCTGGATGTCTTGAAACGCATAAAGGTGGATAAATCCCCAGGACCTGATCAGGTGTTCCCTAGAACTCTGTGGGAAGCTAGAGAAGTGATTGCTGGATCTCTTGCTGAGATATTTGTACCATTGATAGTCACAGCTGAGGTGCCGAAAGACTGGAGGTTGGCTAACGTGGTGCCACTGTTTAAGAGGGTGGTAAGGACAAGCCAGAGAACTATCGACCAGTGAGCCTGATGTCGGTGGTGGGCAAGTTGTTAGGGGAATCCTGAGAGACAGGATGTACATATATTTGGAAAGGCAAAGACTGATTAGGGGTAGTCAGCATGTCTCACAAACTTGAATGAGTTTTTTGAACAAGTAATAAAGAGGATTGATGAGGGCAGAGAGGTAGATTGATCTTTATGGACTTCAGTAAGGCGTTCAACAAAGTTCCCCATGGGCAACCGATTAGCAAGGTTAGATCTCACGGAATACAGGGAGGACTAGCCACTTGGATACAGAACTGGCTCAAAGATAGAAGACAGGGGTTGGTAGTGGAGGGTTGTTATTCAGACCGGAGGCCTGTAACCAGTGGAGTGCCACAAGGATTGGTGCTGAGTCCTCTTTTTGTCATTACATAAATGATTTGGATGTGAGCATAAGAGGTACAGTTAGATGACACCAAAATTGGAGGTATAGTGGACAGTGAAGAGGGTTATCTCAGATTACAACAGGATCTTGACCAGATTGTCCAATGGGCTGAGAAGTAGCAGATGGAGTTTAATTCAGATAAATGCGAGGTGCTGCATTTTGGAAAAGCAAACCTTGGCAGGTCTTATACACTGAATGGTAAGGTCCTAGAGAGTGTTGCTGAACAAAGAGACCTTGGAGTGCAGGTAGATATGATAGTGAAGAAGGGGTTTAGTATACTTTTCTTTAGTGGTCAGAGTATTGAGTACAGGAGTTGTGAGGTCATGTTGCGGTTGTACAGGACATTGGTTAGGCCACTATTGGAATATTGAATGCAATTCTGGTCTCCTTCCTATCGGAAAGATGTTGTGAAACTTGAAAGGGTTCAGAAAAGATTTACAAGGATATTGCCAGGGTTGGAGGATTTGAGCTAAAGGAAGAGGTTGAACAGGCTGGGGCTGTTTTCCTTGGAGTGTTGGAGGCTGAGGGGTGACCTTATAGAGGTTTACAAAATTATAAGGGGCATGGAAAGGGCAAATAAATAAAGTGTTTTCCCTGAGGTCGGGGAGACCAGAACTAGAGGGCATAGGTTTAGGGTGAGAGGGGAAAGAGACTTAAGGGACAACCTTTTCACACAGAGGGTGGTACGAGTATGAAATGAGCTGTCAGAGGAAATGGTGGAGGCTGATACAATTGCAACATTTAAGAGGCATTTGGATAGATATATGAATAGGAAGGGTTTGGAGGGATATCGACAGGGTGCTGGCAGGTGAGACTAGATTAGGTTGGGATATCTGGCTCGGCATGGACGGGTTGGGCCAAAAGGTCTGTTTCCATGCTGTATATTTTTTTATGACTCTACTTAAAGCCTAAAGAAAGACTTTTTATTTTCCTACAGTTGCTATAAGCTGTGACTTTTAAGCAGCGACAAAGAGATTTTGCAATTTGTAAATCAGTTGCTCAGTGTCTCCTGCAAGAACCTGGAAAATAGAGGTCGACAAATAGTAAAACCTGACTCTCAGTGAACCCTGTGTACAGTGCCTTATTGAACTGCTTTGCCGGTTTTTCCTTCTACCTATAATACCACTTTTTTTTCCTGTGTGTGTGTGTGTGTGTCCCTGAGTGTAATTTTATAACAGGGTTAGGGTTTTAACTCAGTTATATGCGAACAGGTCATAGATTCTAGCCACAGCTAAGCAAATATTTATTTGCAATAATAGTAATTCTTTTTAAGGAGAGAAACCTGGTGTTAATCTGGGTCTAAAAACAAGAATTTTGCAAACTTTAATAAAACGTTAAACTTCATGACAACTCCAGGAATGATGGGGCTTTATTTCCAGCATGGTACTCCAATGAGGCAATAGAGTGAAAGTTGACTCAGTCATAGAGATTATGACTTACATGAAGCTCATTGAAAGGTTTGCTGAAGGAGAAACATGTTTGACAGAGGAGTTCAGAGGAACTGCATAAGCAGGTTGTAGGCTTTGCTTTCAGGAACTTGCTATTCCATGTTAGAACCCCTGTAATTTCTTTGAGATAGATCTTGGGCTCCACCTAAATTTAAAAATGATTTTGAGCTTAAAAACGTTGGAGACCAAAGCTTTACATGAACAGGGGTGACTGACATGATGGAAACTATTGCCAAGAATCATAGGAAAAATATTTGCTCATGTTGCCCTCGTCAGATTGCAGTTCTTGGCTGAATATGTCAATACAAATTGCAGATTAGTTTCAAATTTATATGATCTTCTCATCTAGCAATTGCAAGAGAAATGCTGTGAATAAAGGACAACATTATCATCTATCTTGTTAAGGCATTTGATCACGCAAACACAGGAAGTCTACTTAAGCTACTGAATAAAACTGAAGCTGCTCAATGTGGTCATTTCTTTCCATGACAACATGATTGGTAAGACCAGTTGTAACAGGACAAAATTCGAATCCTTTGAGGTCCACAGTGGGGTCAAACAGGTTTGTGTTCGAGCATCAAAATGTTTTGGCATATTTTTCTCTTTGCTGACATGATATGCCTTCAGGTCTTTGAAAGACAGTCTGTATTTATATGACAGAACTGGTGGAAAGCTGCTCAGCCTTGGCATAAGAGATCCAAGACAAAAGTGCATTGAGACCTCATCTGAGATTTGCTTTATGTTGGAAATGCTGTACTAAGACTTAGTATAGAGCAACATTTGCAGGAGAAAATGAAAAGACTCTTTCAGGCCTGTAAAGAGTTTTGTTTGATTGTTAACATTGGGATGGCAAATTTCTTGGTCCAGGATATTACCAGACCACTATCCATCAGCATTGACAATTTAACGCTGGAAGGTGTTGACAGTTTCACACACTGAGACTCCACAATGAACAGCAATATCATTTGATGCTGAAATGAACACAGGCACCACAAAACCTACAGGTGTTGTGTTCAAACTGAATAAATATGTGTAGAACAGGAGCAGACAAACTGCAAACTTACCAAGCCTACGTTCTCAGCACACTGTGGACCTGGACAACATATGCTAGGCAAGAGAAAAGGATGATCATTTCCTCCAGGAAACTCTAGTCCATTCCACAACCACCAACACCACCACCCCTCTCCATGCCACCTTCCTGTGTAACTGCAGAAGATGCAATCCCTGCCCCTTCACCTCTACCCTGCTCACCAAGGCTGGAACAGTCTTTTCAGGTGAAGCAAAATTTCACCTGCAGCTCCTCCAATCTTGCATATTGTATTCACTGCCCCCAATGTGGCCTACTCTACACTAGAGAAACCAAACCCAGACTGAGTGACAGCTTTGCGGAAGACCTCCAAGCTGTGCAGAAGCAGGATGCTGACCTTCCTTTAGCCGGTCATTTTAATACATTGTCCTGCTCACATCCTCACGTCTGTCCTCGGCATGCTGCAATGTTCCAGTGAAACAAAGCACAAACTGGAGGAACACCATCTCATCTTTAGCCAAGGCACTTTACAGCCTTCTCAGCTTAAAAAATATTGAGTTCAACACCTCTAAATTATGAACCATTTCTTTCTTTTAGCTTGTTATCATGTATGGTCCTCCCCTTCCCCCTTCCCACTTACTGTCCTTTCAAGTTTGGCAGGTGACACATCATTGTTATGCCGTATCCATATTTAGGTCACTTAATGTAAACTACTAACATCTTTTCTCTATCACCAATCCCACTTCAGCTCTGATGAAGAGTTATCTATACTCAAAAAATTAGCTTGCTCTCTCTCCATGGATGCTGCCTGACTTGCTCTGGTCTCCAGCACTTATTAGTTTCTGTACAGATTCCAGCATATACGGTAATTTTGTTTCTACTGTTTCCACCTTTGCTGTCTCAGATATCTTTGGAACCTCTTGGCTAGTCAAGGTCACCAATGCTAAACTTTATTTAGCAATTGATAGCTGTGTTGCCTTAGTCACATTCATCAGACATATGACAGTTGTATACTAAAAGCGTTCCAGAATGAATTATTCACTGCGTTGCAACTCCTCAGCATCCAGACACCCACAAGCAAGAGAAATGTGAAAATGAAGCAAACATTGACACTGAGAACTGTGAAATAGTCTTTGATAGCCATGACCTCTAAAGCTTATTGATTGGAAGGGCATTGGAAGAAGCAAGGTGAAACTTAAAGCTCAGCAGGCCACAATGACAGTCCAGACAAAGGAAGGTCAGCATATTGTGTAGATTCTCAGCCCATTGTCTTCTTCGTAGTAAATGCAGAAGGGACTCCCAGGCCATAGTGGAGCTCCTGGGTCACGCTAAGTGATGCTTAAAGTGTTGACCACCACTGAGGAAACCAGTGTCTTTGACACAGATGGATGCCATCAGAGATGGGAGCATTAGCTTGGGAGAGGAACCTAAGATTGGAGTGACTTTTGTGCCACTGGATTTGGAGGATCTCGAATATGCACTGCTTCTGGTACAGCCATTGTGTTTTGTGGTGTCTGCTATCGATCGGCAATGGCCTAGTGATATTATCGCTAAAATATTAATTCAGAAACTCAACAAATGTTCTGGGAGCCCAGGTTCAAATCTTGCCATGGCAGATGGGGAAAACTGAACTAAATTTAAAAATCTGTACATAAAAATCTACTGATGACTATGACACCCTCCAAGACCAACCATACTGGTACTGAGGAATGGAAATGAGGACATTCAATTTGAACACAAAGTCTCAAGTGAAAAGTTCTTCAAAATATTCTCTCCAGCATGCACCGGCTACTTCCCTATTCTTTATGAGCTCCCATTCATGTTTGGATTTCAACAGGGTAGGTCTTTGACAGTTTGGGGCATTAGTGGTCTTGAGAACATTGAAGAAACCACAATCCTAGGACAAACCAAACAAAGACACGCACAAGAATTCATAGAAGCATGGCATCCCAACCGGAACTCTATCAACAAACTCTATCGAGTTAGAACCCATCTTCCACCCCCGGAGGAAAAGAACAGGAAGTGACTTCACCACAGGAAATGACATCACCAACCAAAGAAACCCAAGCATATAAATAGAAAGCAGGACTCATCAGCAGTGCTTTGCCTGAGGCCCTTTGAAGATGTTACCTAGTAGGGTGCCAAAATGTCTGGAAGTGAACCTTCCAGCTCAGCGAGCAAACATACATCCAGAACCTCAACCCGAGTTACACATTTTCTCAAAACTCGCTAAAACCACATCTTTGGTGTCTGCAGTTTTTTGGATTTCCTGTGTTCTGCCATTCATTTTTTTTTAAAAATTATGCCATGGGTTTTAAGCTCTAATACTACCTTAAGCAATTGAAGGACTGTTGATTTCATTTAGTCCATTTGGTCCATGCTGGTTATTCAAACTTGCAGTTTACGTAGTCCAACTCTTCCAGTCTTTCTTTCACCAGATGTTTATCAAAACAATCATTGAATTTGTCAGAATCAAAAACTTAAATGCAGTGAATATCCCTTTGTTCTTTCATATTGCTTGATAAATATCCTTACCTAAGAAAAATCTATTGACCTCAATTATACAAAATATGTTTTGTTTGGAAAATGTTTAGTTTCCATATTGTACTTTTTAAGTTTAACCATGACTTTCTGCAACATCCTTCAGTATTATATCTCCTTCTGCATACTCTTGATCATTGAACTTCAACGACTGCAGCTTCCTGTGCTCTTTCATATATACAGTTTTATGCAGTCTCTTACCTTTTCAGTTGTCCTTCACTGTCTTTTTTCAGAAAGTACTTATTGTCCCCTAGGTCTCTAAACTGGTTCTGTGTTGCAATATATTGTTTTTGACCACTTCCTGTTAATCAGCTGTCATTTTACCCATAACATTTGTCCAGTTTACTGTGGACAGACTGTCCTATCGGTTTGAAGTCAGACTTACTTATATCCAGAATCTTAGTACATTTTGTGTTTCACCCTTTTAAAAGTTAAGTTGAATTCAAATATATTGGAATGCTATTAAATAAATGTTCAGTAATCTGGTTCCTTAGTTAATGCAAAACTGAACGAAGCAAATCGTGGATGAAGGTAAAGTGGTTGATGTGGTGTATATTTAGTAAAGCATGTGATAAGGTTCCACACAGTGAGCTATTGCACAAAATACAGAGTTTCGGGATTGACGGTTATTTAGCAGTTTGGATCAGAAATTAGCTAGCTGAAAGAAGACAGAGGGTGGTGGTTGATGGAAAATATTCATCCTGGAGCTCAATTACCAGTGGTGTGTCACAAAGATCTGTTTTGAGGCCACTGCTGTTTATCATTTTTATAAATAATCTGGACGTGAGCGTAGAAGGATGAGTTAATTAATTTTTGGATGACACTAAGACAGGCAGTGTTGTGGTTAATGCCAAAGGATGTTGTGGGTTATCGAGGGACATGGATAAGATGCAGAATTGGCAAATGGAGTTTAATGCAGAAATGTGAGAGGTAGTTCACTTTGGAAGAAGTAACAGGAATGCAGAGTACTGGGCTAATGATAAAATTGTTATGATTTGGACTGGGGTGGACAAAGTTAAAAATCTCACAACACCAGGTTATAGTCCAACAGGTTTAATTGGAAGCATGCTAGCTTTTGGAGCGACTGTCCTTCATCAGGTGATAGTGGAGGACTTGATGGTAACACAGAATTTATAGCAAAAATTTGCAGTGTGATGTAACTGAAATTATACATTGAAAAATTGATTGTTAAGAAGAAAGGGTTCACAGATTTCCTAGGATGTTGACTGGTATGGAAGGAAGGTCATATGAGGAAAGACTGAGGGAACTGAGGCTGTTTCATTGGAGAGATGATTGAGAGGTGACTTAATCAAGATGTATAAGATAATCAGGGGGTTAGATAGGATGGACAGCGAGAGCCTTTTTCCTCAGATGCTGAAGGCTAACACGACGGGACATAGCTTTAAATTAAAGGGTGATAGATTTAGGACAGAGATCAGGGATAGTTTCTTCACTCAGAGGAGTAGGAGCTAAGAACGGCCTGCCTGCAACAGTAGTAGACTCACCGACATTAAGGACATTTAAATTGGCATTGAACATACATATGGATAATAATGGAAGGGTGTAGGTTAGATTGGCATCAGATTAATTTCACAGGTCGGCGTAACATCAAGGGCTGAAGGGCCTGTACTGCGCTGTAACATTGTATGTTCTCTAAGAAACTGCTGCAGAAATCTAACAAGAAATATACTACATACTATGAGATATTGTATATGATGTCACAAGCACTTTACACTTACTCATTCATAACTCCTTTACTAACCCACGCACAAGCAAATACCACATCCCTGTTTCTTTCATTCATTCATAACTCCCTACTATAACATGGTTTCATTCATTTGTTCATAAAACTGCAGTTTTGTTACACATTTTATTATTGCAAGATAGACTAAAATTAAAACATTACTTCCAAACCCAAGACTGCTTCTTCCCACCTTTGACCCTTATCAGACATATTTCGACATCAAAATGACAGTCTGAATAGGTGTCAGTATTATAAACAATATCATCCCCATCAAGTCTCCACAAAACCTTAATACTAATCAGTACTTACCAACCATCTCTCAGACCTGAAAAGATTACACAACATCAAACAGTTTCTTCAATTAGTTTGCAGCTTTTAACTGGGCACCAATTCCTTTAAGAAACTGTCAAAAGCAGTCCTTATGTGAAATTGCATGAATGAATCAAACTCACAACAACAAGTATTAATCAAATCTCACAATCCAGCTGCAGCAATCAGTTTAATATCCTTTATTCTTTTATTAAGTACAGATATAACTTCTAACTTATTTAGAGTAGATAGGCCTAGTATTTTTACTAACATTTACTAACTTAAAAGGCAAAAGGACTGACACTTTTTAAATTATGCACGCAAACCAGACGCTCGCAATTCCATCAGAAGTAACAGCCTCCATTTAACACATATTTAACTCATCTCCTATCTCAAAGCTTTGTGTACTTTAGATTAAACAATGTAATACCATCGTGATGGAACTTTAATGTATGTAAGAATTGGGGTGGGGTAAGTCCAGAATTGGGATGCATAGATTTAGGGTGAGAGGGAAAACTTTTAGAAGGGACCTAAGGGGCAACTGTTTCATGCAAAGATTGGTACATGAATGAAATGAGCTGCTGGAGGCAGATACAAATACAACATTTAAAAAGCATCTGGATGAGTATGTGAATAGGAAAGGTTTAGAGGAATACGGGCCAAGTGCTGGCAAATGAGACTATATCAATTAATTCGGCATGGATGAGTTGGACCAAAGGCTCTGTTTCCATGCTATACATCTCTATGACTCTAATTATGTATAAAGGGACTAATATAAGAACTGTATTTCGGGAATCTATTGCCTCCTCAAATTTGTGCAATTGTAGTTGCTGAAGAGGCTATTTTTGCCACTCACCAATTTCGGTCATTATTTGAACATGTTTCACCAATACCCTAGCCAACGTAACCTAATATATATAAAAGTTAAAATACAGCATTAAAAATACTAATTGTACTTTCTATCTTTGTACTTATGCAACTTACCTCACCACAACAGCTCACAGACTCAGTTGAGAGTAATCTTGGCTCAAAGGCAGTGTATGTGTGTTTAACTCTGTTCCAGGCTTGAGAATCAAATTTAGGAAGCTAGATTGCACTTCCCTGTAATACTACAAAGTGTTGCACTGATATTTCATTGTTAGTTGTGAAATTTTGTGTAAATATGTTACCATATTATCTTATTTCTGATAAGCAACTTCATTGGCTATGGAGTGTTGTTTGTGAAAGGTTCTATATAAAAGCAAGTTTTAAGTTTGCGGTTGTCAACGTTTTGAAATGCAGTAAGAGGTGTTGCAAAGTGTGATGGTGAGATCATACTTCCAAGTATTAGATATGATGGAAGATAATATTGAAAAGATGGATGATTTAGATTAGCTTCCCTACAGTGTGGAAACAGGCCCTTTGACCCAACAAGTCCACACTGACCCTCTGAAGAGTAACCCACCAGACCCATTTCCCTCTGACATGCACCTAACACGATGGACAATTTATCATAGCCAATCCACCTAATCTGCACATCTTTGAACTGAGAGGGGAAACCAGAGCACCTGGAGGAAACCCACGCAGACACGGGAGAATGTGCTAACTCCAAGCAGACAGTCGGCAGAGGCTGGAATTGAATCCGGGTCCCTAGCGCTGCGAGGCAGCAGTGCTAACTACTGAGCCACCCTAGGGAATCCCAACCCCTTCCACATGAATTACTGATTACTGTGGACTTGATTCGAACTAGTCTACTGTATTCACTGCTCACAATGTTATGACCTGTACGCCAGAGACCAAACACACAATTAATGGTCACTTTGCAAAACAGCTGCATTGAGTCTGCAACCATGACTGTGACCTCAGTCATTTGTCACTTTTGTAAATCATCTTCCTCTCATGCTTGCGTTTATCTGTAGCCTGTTGCAGTGTCACGCTGAAGCCCAACAGAAGCTAGAAGATTAGCATCACATTTTCTCCTTAGGTACTACTCAACCCTCTAGACTTGGCATTGGGTGCAACAAGTTCAATGAACTCTATACTCCATTTTATTTCTCCAACTCCCTCGTCAGGTTTTCTTGTTTTGTTTTCAGCGGAACTAACTTGTGTTCTGCTGTGAGGTCTAGAACAGGTGTTACCTCCCTTTCCTACTGCCATTACCACGCTCTTTCCCTTTTTTTGCAACGTGTAATCTCTAATCTAGCTCAACCTTTCCGTGAATTTGCTGTTTTTCTCTTCTCTACCAAAATTGTTTTTTCGTTTGTATTTTAGCGGGAGTTTTTGCGGGCGGGGGAGAATGAGAAAGAGGAAATAAGAGCTGAAGTACAGGAAATTGTTCAGATTCAGTCGAGGGGCCTTACTAACGTTGAGGGGAAACTTCGGTTTGAAGAATTACACGATGGGGAAAAAGCATAAGTCAGATATTTCTATAAATGCAAATCACATTTTACCAGAAACCATTAACTTCCACATGAAATTTTTCTTAACTATAATTACCGACCATTTTCAAAAAAATTACACGTCCTCCCTTTAATGCTGATTACAAAACCTGTGTTCTAGAAAATTCTCCTTCCAAACTATCGACTTCCTCCCAGATATGAAATCCGTTTCTATGGAAATGAGGAAGGACCAGGTTGTTCCTCGCGAGAGTCGTTCGCCACCTTAGCCTGCAGTGGACGCCGGGAGTTGCAGTCCTCACCCCACTGAGCTCGGCCCTCCACGCGCATGTTCCCTGCAATCGCCTACATATCCCTAGATGCAACAGCCACGCATGTGCAGAGAGCCTTCCTTTGGTGGCGACAAGGTCTTGGGTTGACCTACGTTTGGAGAAAGAAGATGGCGGTGGCGACACAGTTCGGACTGAAGGTGATGGAGAGAGAACTTAGTTCAGTTCATTGGCACAAATTGTTAAATGTTCTGTTGCTTCTAATGTTTTATTTTAGTCTCCCTAGATTTAATTTAGTAAACCTACTTGCTAGATGCTGGTAATCAATTTAAACGTTCGTAATTGACAGGATCATTCATGGTTTCGATTTTTATAACGTTAAGATTTTTCTGCTTCGCATTAAATGTAGAGGACTTTACACACCATTTTTAACTCCAAATTTAAACGTGACCCTTAAAATTCAGAATTCATTCAGTTGGGTATTTATTTGGTAACTATGTTTTAGAGAAGCAGAAATAAATTTTAATAAGCTTTAGGTAAACAAATTTAATGTTTGCATTGTATGGAAATTGATGTACCAGCGTGCTAATAGAAAACAATTAAGAACAAATCTATAAAATTTGATTGGTTGTCAGCCACATCTGTTTCCAGGATGACCAGTTCCACCTCAGAAAGTCCCAGGTGGCCTCCTTCTTCCATGATCACGACTTCCCTTCCCAGGTAGTTGATGATGCCCTCCAGCACATCTCTTTCACTTCATGCACCTCTGCCACCTCCAAAGATATATTTCCAGTTCTACCCCTATCAACATTCCAGAGAGACCATTTCCTCGTCGGATCTACACCCACTATCAGCCCACACCCCCCTCCTGGCACCTTTCCCTACCACCACAGGAAGTGCAAAACCTGCACCCACACTACTCCTCTCACCTTTGTCCAAGGCCCCAAGGGATCTTTCCACATCCTTCAGAAATTTACCTGTATCTTTACCAATGTCATCTACTATATCTGTTGCACCTGGTGTGGTCTCCTCTACATCGGGGAAACCGGACGCCTTTTTTTTTTGCGGATCATTTTGGAGAGCGTCTTGGACATGCACACCCACAATCCCATTACCCCGTGGCTGAACACTTCAACTCGTTCTCCCTCTCCGTCAAGGACATGCAGGTCCTGGGCTGCCGCCACCACTGCCAAACTGTGTTACCATGCCTGGAGGAAGAAGGTCTCATATTCTGCCTTTGAACCTTGCAACCACATGGGATAAATGTAGATCTCAACAACTTCCTCATTTCTCCTCCCCCCACGTTATCCCAGCCCCAAGCCTCCAAATCAGCACTGCCCTCCAGACCTCCTGCCCTTCCCCATTTATCTCTCAGCCCCGGCCCATAAGCCTCATTCCTGATGAATGGCTTATGCCCAAAACATCAATTCTCGTGCTCCTTGAATGCTGCCTGACCTGCTGTGCTTTCCCAGCAACACGCTCCCAACTTTGTCAGCTTCAACAGAATGGATGATTCAGAATCTTTCAATCTGTGGCTTATCCCATCCATTATTCCACTAAATCAGAAGACTGGTTTGAGTTCACTGCATATTTGAAACCAAACTGACAGAACAGCACAAGATCTACATTGGAACTGGGTCGTGTACCAAACTGAAGTGCACATTTGCTTGCATGGAGATACTAAAAGTAACAAGTTATGAACACAACCAGGTAAAACTACCTGATGAAGGGCTATTGCCAAAACATCAATCTTCCTGCTCCTCTGATGCTGCCTGACCTGATGCGGTTTTCCAGCACCACTCTAATCTCCAGCATTTGCATTACCCATTTCGCGCAGATAAAACTACAGCCTATTGATTTTTAAAAAAACTGACCCTACTGCATCAAGTCAAGAAAAGTGCTGGAGCAGCCAGCTATCTACTAAATGGTATCATTAAAATGCCCATCTTCCATCATGGAAATTGCAAGAGACTGATAAATGCAATGAGGAGGTAATCCCTCACAAGGCTCCCCTTCATCAGAGATGCAAGTACTCATCCAAATCTGTTCACTCCATGTAACATTATGCAGCTGAGTTTACTTGGCATAATGGGGAAAAAAAGGCTCAAAGAACGTGCTGTCCATACATCAAGATACCTTTGTACACCGGGTCTCCTCCCACAGCCCAAAGACATGCTGGTTAGGTGGATTGGCTATGCTAAATTGTTGATTGTGTCCAGGGATGTGCAGGCTTAAGAGGACTAGCTGTGGGAAATACATGGTTATTTTGGGGAGGATCTGGGTTGGATATCCAGAAGGTTGGTGTGGACCTAGAGGGCCAAATGGCCTGCTTCCACCCTATAGGGACTCTCCGATTTTAGAATCGGATGCTACGCAAAACGGTTGTTCCAGCTGAGCTCTAACACAATCATGTACCTCCAGATTATAAAATCTAATGTTATTCTATGCAATGATCATCTATCAGCTTCCTGTGGTGATGATGCCACCAAGTTATTTGCTGGTAAACTATCAATATTGATTGGGCTCCATCAGAACAAGGTTTCTCTGATTTAATCCACATTCTGATCTGTATGTGGATAGAAGAGTGGAATAACTGATGTTCTGATTACTGATGATAGTCAAAGCCCTCAATGTTTAACATTGTTGATCTATATGGACTTCAGTAAGGCATTCGAAGCAGATTGTAGCAATCAAAGCTACTATATCCTGAATAAGAAACTGAAAGAACTGTGGATGCTGAAAATCAGAAACAAAAATAGAAAATGCTTGAAAAACTCAGCAGATCTGACAGCATCTGAAGAGTTAATATTTCAGGTCAAGTGACATTCTTCAGAATAACTGTATCCTGATTGTTTTCCTTTTCGTTTTTCCTTTTCTAATTTGTCTAGTTCAACAAAACTAATACAAATTATCATGGTTATATCCTGACTACAGTTGACTGACTCAGTGAAGAGACAGATTTTTTTTTTTGGCTTGCACAATTTTAGGTAGGGTAAGATATTTTTATCTCTATGAATTACACAGTACTATAACACTCCTTATTCTCCTGACCTACAAAGTCTCAAGTCTCAGTCTCAACACGACACTTCATCCACTAGCACTTTTCCAAAGGGTGCCTGAAAAGCACCAAAAGCCTTCAAATAAAGGACTCCATACAATTCAGGAATTGTGCCTTTTAGATTGAAAAGCATGATACAAGGAAAATATCTTCAAAGAGTCTTATAGTATGGAAACAAATCCTTTAGCCTAACTTGGCCATGATGACTGTCCTGGACCTTCCACTTAGATGAGATGGTCAAGAAGGCACAACAAGGTCTCCTCTTCCTCAGGGGACTTAGGAAATTAGGCATGTCCATAAGGACCTTCACCAACTTTTACAGATGAATCATAGAAAGCATTCTGTCTGTCTGCTTTTAATGGTGCGTGTTCTTTCCTGTACTGTAAGGAACTACAAAACCTTATGTACACAGCACAGAC
This sequence comes from Hemiscyllium ocellatum, assembly GCF_020745735.1. NCBI lineage: Eukaryota > Metazoa > Chordata > Chondrichthyes > Orectolobiformes > Hemiscylliidae > Hemiscyllium > Hemiscyllium ocellatum. Next base: position 79,953,412 of record NC_083412.1, read on the forward strand.
CATCACAACAGCCAACCTCCCATCCTTGGACTCCATCTAAACTTCTCATGCCACAGAAAGGTTTCCAGCAATATCAAACACCTCTCCCATACCAGTAAAACACTCTTCCAACCTCTTCTGTCAAGGCAGAAGATACAGAAGCTTAAATCCATGCATCAGCAGGTTCAAGAACAACTTCCATGCTGTTATTAGATCGCTGAATGGACCTCTCTAATTTCAAATGTTGATCTTGTTTTTGTGTATTTCCTGTTCAGTCGTAACATTGTATGCCTTGCTCTGTTTAAATGCTGTATGTTATGATCTGCCTGTACTTACAAAAACATTTCACTGTACTTTGGTACAATAAATCAAACCAAAAAAGGTTTGATTATTGTACCAAATTTCTGATGAAATTTCTGATGAAAAGCTTATGCCCGAAACTTTGATTCTCCTGCTCCTTAGATGCTGCCTGATCTGCTGTGCTTTTCCATACCACACTTTTTGACTCTGATCTCCAGCATCTACAGTCCTCACCTTCTCCTAGTCAGGGCAACCTTTTCACACATATGGTGGTGCATATATGGAATGAGCTGCCAAAATATGTGGTAGAAGCAGGTATAATCCTCATCAATTGTGGAAACATTACTGAACCTACTGTCAGATACAGTAACTGAGCATTCGGACAAGTGTAGCTGATTGGACTTTTCTTTTGTGTAGTCATACTTTAATTGATTTATTTTAAGATGGTGTACTGGGGAGTGTGTGTAATGTTTGTTTGGATTTCCAGTGGGCATTAATAAGATTTTGCACAAAACATTATTGATAAACATGAGAGCTTACAGAATTATGGGTGACCTTGTGCCATGTCAGTAATTGGTTGATTGAGATGTTGGAGACCTATAGAAAATCTTTTTTCCTAGTCAGTTATTAATAAGCCAAGTGATATTCCCCAGGGATCTGTAAGTGAGCCTCAGATCTTTGCACTATCTGTGTGTCCTTGCTGCAAGTAAGCATGTAAATATAGGATGCCATGAGGAAGGCAAATGGTGTGTTAGTCTTCATAGTGAGAAGATTCAAGTATAAGAGCAGGGATGTCTTGCTGAAAGTATATAGGGCCTTGCTGAGACCGTACCAGGAGTTTTGTGTGAATTTTTGATTGCTTAGAACAAGAGGTCTTGGTTTTAGAATAAAGGAACAGATTTTAAATGCAGATGAGGAGAAATTAACCCTTCCCTCAAAGGGGAGAAAGTGAGGTCTGCAGATGCTAGAGATCAGAGCTGAAAATGTGTTGCTGGAAAAGCGCAGCAGGTCAGGCAGCATCCAAGGAACAGGAGATTCGACGTTTCGGGCATAAGCCTTCCTGAAGAAGGGTTTATGCCCGAAACGTCGAATCTCCTGTACCTTGGATACTGCCTGACCTGCTGCGCTTTTCCAGCAACACATTTTCAGCCCTTCCCTCAAAGGGTCATGAATCTGTGGAATTCACTCCCCCTAAGTGCTCTGGATGCTGGCATATTGATTAAATTTAAGAAAGAGATAAATAGATTTTAATTAGAAATTGGTAGAAGGGTTATGGGGATCAGGCAGGAAAGTGGCATTGAGGCCAAAATGAGATTAGCCATGATCATATCAAATGGTGGAGCAGGCTCAAAGCGATGAATTGCCTACACTTGCTTGTTCTCTTTATCTGAGGAAAAAAATGTTTTGGCTATGCAGAGAGTGCATTGAAGGTTAGCCAGTCTGATTCCTGGGTTGCCATGACTGATGTATGAAGGGAGATTGAATTGGTTTGGAGTATATTCAATGGAGTTTAGAAGGGTCTCATAGAAACCTACAAAATTCTAACAAGATTAGAGGGAATTACATAACCCGGGGGGGGGGGGGGGGGGTGGTCACAGTTTAAGAGTATAGGATAGGCTATTTAGGACTGATATGAAGAGAGATTTAGATTAGACTTACAGTGTGGAAACAGGCCCTCCGGCCCAACAAGTCCACACCGACCCGCCGAAGCGCAACCCACCCATACCCCTACATTTACCCCTTACCTAACACTGCGGGCAATTTAGCATGGCCAATTCACCTGAGCCGCACATCTTTGGACTGTGGGAGGAAACCGGAGCACCCGGAGGAAACCCACGCAGACACGGGGAGAACGTGCAAACTCCACACAGTCAGTCGCCTGAGTCGGGAATTGAACCCGGGTCTACAGGCGCTGTGAGGCAGCAGTGCTAACCACTGTGCCACCGTGCCGCCCGCAAAGCTTCATGCAAAGCTTGGTGAACCTGTGAAATGCTCTGCTACAGAAAGCGGTTGAAGCTGAAACATTGTATGTTTTCAAAAAAGGAGTTAGACATAGTTCTTAGGACTGATGGGATCAGGATACTGAGTTGGATGATCAGCCATGACCATATTGAATGGTGAAACCGGCCCAAAGAGCCAAACACACCACTCTAACTCCTACTTTTTATGTAAGTAAAATGGAGGACAGATATCATGCTGCCCGATTCTCAAGATGCAGAATTCAGTCTTGAGTCCTAGATGTATAAAGAGATGTACTGCATGGAAACAGACCCTTCAATCCAATTCATCCATGCTGACCAGATATCCTAACCTAATCTAGTCCCACTTGGCCCATATCCCTCTAAACCCTTTCTATTTATATACCCATCCAGATGCCTTTTAAATGTTGTAATTATACCAGCCTCCACCACTTCTTCTGGCTGCACGTTCCATACACTCACCACCCTCTGCAAGAAAAAGTTGCCTTTTAGGTCCCTTTTAAATGTTTCCCCTCTTGCCCTAAACCTGTGCCCTTAGTTCTGGACTCCCTCACCCCAGGGAAAAAGACCTTAACTATTTATCCTATCCACGCCCCTAATGATTTTATAAACCTCTATTAGGTCACTTCTCAGCCTCCGATGCTCCAGGGATAACATACATAGCCTATTCAGCCTCTTCCTGTAGCTCCAACCCTGGCAACATCCATGTAAATCTCTCTGAATCCTTTCAAGTTTCACAACATGCTTCTGATATGATTCTTAGAAAGTGAGCAGGGTGGAGGTGAAAGGGCAAGCATTACAACTTCTGGAAGGTGCCATGGGGGCATGAAGAAGTGTAAGGAGTGATAGAGGAGTGAACCAGGGTGTCAACAAAGGCAATGGTCTCTGCAGAATGTTGACAGTGGAAGGGAGGAAAAGGTGTATTTTGTGGTGGCACCTTGTGGTTGCAGAAATGGTGGAGGATGATCCTTTGAATGTGAAGACTAGTCTGTTGTAAAATCGTATTATCCTGGGAAGGAGGGAGAAGATGGTGAATGCAGAGATGCAGGAGTTGGATTGGACATGTCTGAGGCACCCCAGTGCAGGTTGGCATAATCAGAACAGATGTGACAGAGCTGGAGAAAATTAATGGAATGGAATTCTTGCAGGAATGTGTGGGGTTACTGAGGTTACTGTAGTCAAGGTTACTGAGGGAGTCTGTGGTTTGTAATGATATTGGAGGGCAAGCTATCCTCATAGTGCACTGGTTGAAGGTGAGAGAAGGATGGAAAACATGAATTTTTCCAATTAAGAACAGGAAACAGCACAGAAGACATTATCAATGTTTTTGCGAAAATGTTGCTAGGGACCCAAGCAGAATTGGAAGAAAGAAGGTTCCACATTCCTCTCGAAGAGACAGGTGTTGCTGGGATCCATCAGGTACCCATGGTGATAGTTTTGATTTGTTTCAGTCCTACATGAGCCCCCACCAACAGATCTTTTTTCCAATATGTTGATGTCTTCCTGCTTTTGTCAGGAATTAGACAAATGTATCAATTTTGCTTCCAATTTCTAATCTTTCAATTTCATCTGATCATTATTTGATTGTTCTCTTCCCTTTGATTTCACTCATTCCAGTTGTGAGGTCAGACTGTACACCTCAAACTATCACAAATCCACCACCTCCCACAGTTACTGTAACTACACTTGCAAAAGATTAGTATACAGGTATAGCACGTTAGTAGGAAAACTAATATCATTTATCTGTTATCAGTTACCACAAGGAGAATTGAATAGAAAAGTAGCAAGGTTAAGGTTCAGTTATACAGGGCACTAGTCAGACCACATCTGGAATGCTGGAATACTGTGCACAGTATTGGTCACCCTATTTAAGGAAGGATATAAGTGCTTTGAAGGCAGTTCAGAGTAGGTCTACTCAATTAAAACTTGGAATGAGTGGGTTGTCTTATGAGGAAAGATTGAACAAACTAGGCTTCTATCTGTTGGAGCTTAGAAAAGTAATTGAAACATATCTAACCTGCCAAGGCCCCCCAGGATTTTATGTGAAGAGAATGAGGGAATTTAGATTTTGGAGTCACTGTTTAAAAACCAGAAATCATCTATTTAAAACAGAGATCAGGCAAGAAAGATTTGAGGCCTGAGAGTCTTTGGAACTCTCATGCTGAAAATATAGTGGAAACAGGGTTCTTAAATACTTTTCAGGCAGAGGTAGGTAGATCCTAGTTAAGTTAGGGGTGAATGGTTATCGGGGGTTAGCGGAAATGCAGACTTGAGGTTAAAATCTGTTGAGCTATGATATCGTTAAGGCCTGGGGCAGGTTCAAGGGGATTAATGATTTACTACTCCCTATCCTGATTTTTGAGTTCTCATTGAATTTTGCCACCTGGAACTATTGCGTTGGCTTTGAAAGCGACTGACTCATCTGTATTGGTAAAATATTTTGTTATTTCTGCGAGACTGAATGTAGAACATATTTTATATATTAAGTATTCCTGTTGTCTCCACCCCCTCCCCAAAAGAACTTGTGCCGAGTGATTTATCCAAATCATCTCCTTCAATGGCTTGCATTGTTTTCTAACCTTTGATCTATGTCTCTTAATGTGAATTAACACTGATATATTTCCTTGGCAACTTTAGGTCCGTTACTTCAGCACGACAGTGGTCAAGCCAGTGAGCAAACTAGTCATGGTATGTAATTAGCTTCATTTTAAAGTTTTATAATTTATCTTTTAACTTTGATAATACCAGTTGCAAATGTGTTTTTATGGGATAATTTTATTGACTTCTTAATCAAAGACTTTCTCATAATACAGTAATAATATTAAAAATGCTGGAAACATTCAGCTGAATTAGTAGCATTTCTGAATAGGTATAGTTTTAATGTTTGAACCCTTTTGTTATTTAATCAATCCTGCTTTCAACTCCATTATAGTCTTTCCCTTTTGTTCTTTTTTGCATATTACACCCTGTCCCAATTCCATTGTTGGCAATACGGTGGCACAGTGGTAAGCATTGCTGTCTCACTGTTCTGGGGATCCGGATTAGATTCCACCTTCAGCTGACTGTGTGTGGAGTTTGCACGTTCTCCCTGTGTCTGCATAGGTTTCTGCCAGATGGTTTGGTTTCCTCCCATGGTTTAAAGATGTGTAGGTTAGGTTCTTTGGCCTTTGGAAATGCAGGGATAGGGTAAGGGATGGGTCTGCGTAGGATGCCTTTCGAATGGTCGGTGTGGATTTATTGGACCGAATGGCCTGTTTCCACGCTGTAGAAATCCTAAGTCAAAATTCTAAATTCTAAGTCACTTAACACCTATTACATGTCCCAGTTTTGATGAAAGATCATTGACCTGAAATATTAACTGTTTGTGCACAAATACTGTCAAATTTGATGGATATTTCTCGAGATAAATTTCTTTGTTTATGTACCCAAATGACAGATGTATAGTAATTTATAGACCAATTTGAAACATTTGGTCTTTCTGTTGGTGTGAATATAGAAAGCATTGTTTCTTTTTTTGAAGACTCAAAGTTACTGGTCCTCCTTTGGTTGAATGTTTTTATTTATCAATACCTCCATACCCAAGTTTAACCCAATGAAACTTCTTTGGACTGCCTCCAATTCCAACGTACATTTCCTTAAATAAGGCAATCAAAACTGTTCACAGGTAGGGTCAGTCTACCTCGTGTCTTGTATAGTTTCAGCAAGATCTCCTTATTTTTCCACTCAGAATATTGGCCTTAATTTCAAAGGAAACTATTTGCTTTCTCTATAACCTGTAGGACCTTTTATAATAGCTTTTAGTGATTTGTGCATACAGACCCCCCGAATCCAGCTTTCTGCAGTTGTTTTCCATTTAAGTAATATTTTGCTCTTCTTTTCCTGCTAAAGTGTATAGCCTCACTTACTCCATCTGTCAAATTTGTGCATACACACATATTAACTTGTCTACATCCCTCTGCAGACTCTGCATTATCCTCAGCACTTGCCTTTGCACCTATTTCATCTGCATTCAGTTCCCACTATCCAAGTCAAGATGTGCGTTGGAATCCCATTTAAGTCCTGATGCACTGATGTCTGTGGGAATTGTCCGGGAAATTTGAGATTTCAATTGGCAATTCTCCTTACTAGGGCTGAGAGTTTACTTAACTGGATAATTAGGAGAAAGTGAGGACTGCAGATGCTGGATATCAGAGTTGAAGAGTGTGGTGCTGGAAAAGCACAGCCGGTCTGGCAGCATCCCAGGAACAGGAGAGTCGACATCTCGAGCATAATTCCTGATGAAGAGCTTATGCTCAAAACGCAACTCTCCTGCTTTTCAGACGCTGCCTGACTAGTTGTGATTATTCAGCATCACACTCTTCTTACCTGGATAATTACCCTACAAATGTAATATAGAAACATTCTACCCCTGAATAACTACTCAGCTGACCCACCCATCACTCACACTGACCTATCCATCACCCTACCATTCTATCCATTCACCAATAGTCACACTAGAAATTTAAATTTGCCTACTGCCAGCTGCTGCTGTAAAAAGCATCATGACTCGTGTTTGTCTGCTACAGCAATTTGATTGCATTATTGGATGGGTGCTGCTTTCCACATTTTTGAACATTCCAAGCTTGAGCAACCTGGCCAAAAACATGGAGCAGCCATGAGACAGGCAGAAAGGTAGGCAAGAGCGGCAATTCAGTGATTGCCACTCTACGCAAGATCCAGATGATGAATTACAACTGTTACCTGGGACAGTTTGTACCGGATCAAATTTTTTAGCATGAATTAAGTTACTACAGCGTACAGATTCTATAACAAAAGTCTTACTAGACAAGTTCACTGTATATTGTGTATATTTAATTTTCATACATTATTTGCTGCACTAAGACATGGTGTGTATTTACTCCTAGCCGCCCATTCAAGTTTATGGAGTCGAAGGAAGATATGCCACAGCTTTGTACTCTGCTGCCAGCAAGCAGAAGAAACTGGACCAAGTGGAACAGGAACTAAACAAGATTGTTGTGAGTGAGCAATTCTTTATCCCCCTTATATAAATGAAAAAAATAAACATTTAAAATTGTAGAGCTTCCCACATTAGGTTTAGAGTTTTAATAGTAACTATAAAGTAAAATAAAATAGTCATAGAGTGATAAGAATTCATGATCTCTGGTGCTTGAGAAGGTAGCAACATTGAGAAGAAGTAGCACGTTTTTCCATGATAAAGAAAATTCACATTAATAAATCGCCTCAGGTGCCTCCATCAAGTAACACCTGCCTGAAAGGGCATTGACAAAAGCCTTGGGCTAGACACTTTTTTTCTAAGCATTTGGCTGATAATGCTGCTTAAAGATATAAAGCAAAGGAGCAATAAAATATCTTGGAAGATTGGCCTTTTTTCAAATGATTCAGTAATGCAAGTTGAAAACTCTGATTTTAAAAGCAATGCCAAACTTTTTTTTAAGCTTACTTTGAGACTGGTGAATAGTGTGGCAAAAGAGTAGGACAGGTGATGTAATTCAGTGTAGCAAAGTAAGACGGTGCAGGCCAAATCATATTACTTTAAAAGGGATACAAGAACAGACACCTGTGGTTTTGTGCATAATTCTTTGAAAATGAGGGGGCAAGTTAACAAAACAAATAAAATGACATGGATGTTATTACAAATCTATAAATATTAGTACATCCCCAGCTTGAGTGTCCAAATTCTAAGGAAAACACTAGGAAAAACATTCTCCCCATGTCTGCGTGGTGCTCTGGTTTTCTCCCACAGTCCAAAGATGTGCAGGTTATGTGAATTGGCGATGCTAAATTGCCCATAGCGTTCAGGGATGTGTAGGCTAAGTGCTTTAGGAGTAAATATAGAGTAATAGGGTATCAGTTTGGGTGGAATACTCTTCGGAGAGTCAGTGTGGACTTGTTGGGCCAAACGGCCTGTTTCCACACTGAAGGGATTCTGTGATTCTATGATTCGGATTTAGAATGCAGAGCTAGCTTGGGTAGTATAACTTCAGTAGTATTCTTCGAAGGGAATTAAATAATTTCTTGAAGGTGTAATGGCGTCATTGAATACAAGGAAAGTGGGACAAATTGGATTGTTGATCTAACAACCTCCCAAATGGTGTCCTTTGTTTTACTATTTAATAATTCCATTCATATGTATCTTGAAGCCACAAGAAGTGAAACAACTGACAGAAGTTACTTGCTTTCTGGAAACCGTTTCTGTTAAAACCGAAATCCATTATTTCTAGAGTGAGTGCAATGACACCTGAAGTTCTTTAAAATCATCAATATTTGTGATATATAAAACATGTATCAGAAAGGGAGTCAAAGCTTGAAAAGCATTTTGAGAGAGAGCTCCATTCCACAGCCTTTCTTGATGTTATTCCTCTCCGTAAAAACAGGCAGGTTTGTAATCACAGCTTTTCACAAAGAGGACTTTTGTTCAAGGGACAGCTGATTATTGACACATAGTGGGGACAGTCTAGATTAACAAAGATTTTCGAGTCAAAGGTATCAAGATACTTCTTGAGCACCCTTTTGTATTTAGGAATTGGTAAGTTTGCTTTGTCTCTAACCATTGTTGCAGCATAAACGTTGCTTACTGTCCTTGGTTTTTTTCCCCTAAATAGTCCAACCATATTGGCAAAAGTGAAATTCTTCAAGGGGGCTGCCTAGACATATCCATTGTAAATTCAGTCAGATGTTTTTCGAAATGAAGTGTCTAGGATTGATGCAAATATGATACTGTGATCCATCTGCTATGCGCACCTGCACTCATAAAGTCAAACCACTCCCATTTTTTTTCCAGTGTAAGCCTTTTAACTCATCAATTTCATTTCAGTGAGAAGCAAAGGTAAACAGTCTGTCTATGCTTTATCTGCCAGAAGCAGAGGTAACTCCATAATCTATTCACAAATAATCAATACCATGATTAGGGTTCCCTGCTTTTCTTTATCTTGCTTTTTACAGCTTTATAACAGAGGTTAGGGATCTCAGTTCTGCCTCTGCAACAATGTTTTACACCATTATCTACACTGAAACCATTGCAGGGAACTTCAACAAAGGTGTAATCGAAAATAATTGAATGTTGAACCAAAGAAGGAGCTATTATGCATTTATGTGATATTGGCTTGATCTAGAAGTGGTGTTCGCCATAAGTGAGCCACTTGAGAAACTTATACATTTTTGTAGGTCAAGTGACTCCTGCAAACCTTTTAAAATAGTTGTTTCCTTCAAATGAAAGTCCCAGACATTGGATCAGTTGACAAAATTAAAGATTAACTTGGTGACATAGCAAACATATTTGTGTGTAGAATGTCCACTCTTTTTTTTTAAAAAAGTATAATATTCAGAAATTAGAGCAGTTGCTAATTTGAAAGCCATAGTAGGAGTTTCCTTTTGTTGTGCTGGTCCATTTGTGAAGGTGCTTTTATTTCCTTGTACATATTTCTTCACCCAGAGAGCTAAAGTGTGAGGGACCTGGCCCTTAGATTGACTGTGTACCATGTCTCCAAATGGCTTGTCTCTAATTGTTATTATGGATGCCAAATATTTCATTTAATACAGTCAGATTATCTATAATGCGATGGTTGCATTCTTGTGCAACACCGTAATAGAAAAATCATGCTTTAAAAATAGTGCTTAGTGTTGGCAATGTAATTATATTATAGCCAACACGTTTTAAAACTTTGCACTGTAGAAACACCATCCCCAATTCGTCAATAGTGTTAACGAAATGCATGCTATAATAGAACGACCTGTTTAAATATGCCTGACTTAAGAGTGGCTTTGCTATAATGTACATTGTTTTTACCTACTGTTTCCTTGTCATCGTTTAACATAAGCACCCTGTATTTTGAATATTTGCCAGTAGTTGGATTTATTCAAGTGTTTGCAGATATTTCCTCTTTTAACCCAAATCTACCTAAAACCTTAGTGCTGCCATATCAAGAACTTCAGTTTCTTTAAAACTTGATGTAGTAATATCGTATATTGCAACTAAAGAGACATAAGTTTTCAAAGATTAACCTCTTATGCTGCTATGATTTAACTTGTTAACAGTTCCATATCCTCTGTGTATGTTCCAGTCATTAATGAAAGATCCCAAGTTTTATGGAGTGGTCACCAATCCTCACATTAAGCGCAATATCAAGCAAAAAACTGTGAATGATGTCCTGTCGAAACAGAAAGTGTCCCCAACCATGCTCAACTTTATCAGTAAGTGATTGTGTTACCTTCATGCTAATTTTGCACTTGACAGTATTTTCACTAATCATACATTGCAAAACCGAATATTTAAATAAACTATACAACTTTAGTAATCCGATCAAATTTTCAGGAATTTTAATGTCAAACAATTTACAACATCATGTCTATCCAAAATGAATACTGTTACTTCATAAAGACAAAAATATTTAGTCGGCAAATACCCTATAGGCAAAAAATGGACACTTGCTTCTGGTTACTCTAGTTACATGTAAAGTGAAGACATTTACTCCATCTCAACACCTACAATATCAGTTGCTACTAAAGGTACAAACTGAAAACAATAAAGTCCAAGTAGAATATTATCAATTCTTGGCTAGTATATGCAAAGAAAATGCATAACAAATCCTGATACCTCATTTGTCTTTTGGCTAAAAAGTACTTTTTATTTTAGCGAGAAAGGAGGCTGTTGTATTCAGGGTCTAAAAATTAATTGCATTGTCATGTCACCTTCCTATATCTAACATCATCCTCTGCTTCAAATAGTTATCCAATTTTCTCTTGGAAAATACAATACTCCTCATGGGTTTTCTTTGAATGATAAATCATATAGTACAGAAGAGGCCAGTCAAGTCTCAACTGCCAAAAAGTGTACTACCATCTACAGTGGTCTCTCTTTTCCACGCTAGGTGCATAACCTTAAATGTTATGACACTTCAAGTGTTTGTCCAAGAACTTTTAGACTGTTGTAAATTTACTCACTTCAACTACACTGCCTGGTAGTGCATTCCAGATTCGGAATGAAAACATTCTTCAAATCCACTCAATGCCTTTTAGTTTTAAAAACGTATGCTCTTCAACTAAGTGAACAGCTGCTTTCTATCCACCTTGTCCGTGCTCCTCATAACCTGATACACCTCAAGCCTGGTCCCCCATAACCGTCTCTGTTCCAAAGAAAGTAACTCATGCCTATCTTCGTAGCTGAAATGTTCCATCCCAGGCAACATTCTGGGAGTTTCCTCTGAGTATTGCAAAAAAGATGTTAATTGTCATAGCATATGAGATTGAAATCCTCTTTCAGCCAGTGAGCTTGGAACCAAGTTCCAATGAGTTACTACCTCTAGACTAGACTGAAAAGCATATCTTTCTTTTATCCTTGTTCATTTTAGTTAAAAAGTAGTAATACCTGGAATGCAGACTAAGCATTAAGTAATGATAATATAAATTTGTTTTTCAGATCTGTTAGCTGAGAATGGACGGCTGCGCCAGACTCCTGATGTTGCTTCTGCTTTTAGCAAGATCATGAGCGCACATCGTGGGGAGGTACTCTGCTCAGTGACTACTGCTCAGGTGAAATTAGTTATTTTGTGTAAAATTGTAATGTGCTATAAATGGTGTGTTATAATTGCAAGTGTCGACACCAGGTGAACTGCAATGGTTCAAGAAGGCAGCTCACTGCCAACCTTTTGATTCTAATTTTGAATGAGCAGCAAAAGACATTCACAATTCATGAAGAAATTTTTAAAAATCTTTCATATTCACTGAGCAGTTTTTCTCATCTATATTGACCACTATGGAGGGACAAATTGTAAAATAAATGTTTTCTTGAAGAAACTAAAGGGGGAGGTGAAGCCAGTTGAAAGTCAGGAATTTATGATTAGAAATTACACAGCTTTGAGAAAGCTTCAGCCTATGCAAGAATAAAATACTGTAAGATGAAAATATTTAGAATGGAAAGAAAAGTTGAAGGTGAAAGAGAGATCACCAAATGGTGATACTTTCTGTTATATCTTAACATTATAAGATCAGTGTTTTTCAAAGACTTAATAGCCTTAAACAAGAGAAGGACCAAGGAAGTGCTTCAAAGATCCCTGAAGTATTGCCTCAAAAAATGCAACACACCTCAACATCTGGAAGACCTTTGCTCAGAAGAAACTGACTTCAGGAACTTCTTGGATAAAGGGACACAATTCTTCAAGAATATCAGTCAGCAAGGGAGGTACAGAAAAGAGAGCCTGAGAAAGGAATGTCAGCAGTCTCAAGATCAAGGACCAATTTCACCTGCCAAAGGTCTGGTTGATGGTGCAGTTCAAAGAACTGGCTCATCAGCCACACAAGAACCCTCAGAACCTTTGACCAGTAACACAAAATTTCATAGTTGGCAATTATACTAATTAGTGAGTGAGTGCCAATGATGAAGATTTAATAGTTGAAGGGGAAACACATTATTCAGCATGAAGAATAAAAACTTAACACTTGGAACTGACTTTAGCAATAGAGAAAAATTTTAAGATTAAATATGATAGAGGCCAGACGTCTTGAAAAGAGGAAGGAGAATTGAGAATAATGACATGAAAACTTAGTGCTGCTGGTTAATGACTACATTTTGTTCTTTACACCTTCAGCTATAATGAACCAATGAATTGTTTGTAGTCAGGAGTGCTTGAGCAAAAAAAAGAATTTACAAAAATAAATGCACTTTTTGCAACTAGTTCAATGAGCAGAGGAGGTAATTGATGTAGAGAACAAGAGGAAATTAATTGTTAACAGGAAATGGCTGAGTTTTGACACAGGTAGAGCAACTTGAGAGGGGAAAAAAGCAAATTTACTAGAGTGCTGTATGGATCAGCAAGATCTAGAGTAGCAGTTTTCAATCCAGCTCTGTGAGCACACTGAAAATTAAATGAGGGGAGAAACAGTCACTGATCCCAACATTAGTAATAGATTTGCAGGAAATGAAACACACTCTTGGGACCTACAGATATGCCCAACCACTTGCTATGTTGAAAGCAGAAAGATTACTGAACTTAATAGTGAAGTGAGTTGAACTATGTAAAGAACGGAAGCATTTAAGGAATTGCAAGCCTAATAAGTGAATGTTTAAAACTCTGAAAGTCTGCATTTATAGCCAAAGCCGCTGTAGTGATACTTTTAAATCCCATCCAGCAGGTGTTTTGAATATTGATAACACCAAAAGTACTGAACCAATTGACACCATTCTGTGTCAAAGTGGAAATAGTAATCACAATGATGTTAATTCAATAGATAAAGTGATAGCTATTACACTGTTTCTTTTGCTGAACAGTTGAGTCATTGAAAATTCCAGAAATCTGATTGAAGTTGCTAATGCAGTTACCTTTTGGGACTTTTCAGCTGTAATTCAGGATCTGTGATTCAGTGCACCATTACAACCCAAGTTCTAACAAGAGTCAACTCTTGTCCAGACAGAAAGGTGTAGAAGAGATGGTAAACCCATTGGGTGCAATTGGGCATGGGCAGATGGATCACTGAATGCATTTAACGGCAGTCCCTATCTCCTGCATTAGGCACATGATTTGAATTTAAATTGATATTTTTATTTTCTTCTTTTGGCAGCCCCTGGATGAAACAAATCTTTCAGAGCTAAAATCTGCTCTCAGTGGTTTTCTGAAAAAAAGTGAAACTCTGAAATTGGAGACAAAGGTAAGTTGAAGTGCAAACAATTGGCTAGAATTAGCTGTGTTTCGTTTTAATAATAAGGAGAAAGCCAAGGGGTGACCTGATAGACAGCGTTGAGATTATGAAGTGTTTGGAATCCTAAGTGATATGATAGCATTAATAAATTCATTAGGAAGTTCAGGGTAAACATCTTTCTTCAGAAATTGGTAAAGAGAATAGTATATAAACATTTTAAAGGAAATCTAAGTAAGCAACTTGGATTTCAAGAAGGAATTGGATGTAAAACTTGGGGTTAAAGGGATCAAAGGGTATGGGAGAAAAGTGGGAATAGACTATTCAATTGGATGACCAGCCATGATCATAATAGGAGGCAATGGTTCAGTGGTATTATTGCTAGACTATTGATCTAGAAACTCAGCAAACATTTTGGAGACCTGGGTTAGAATCCCACCATAGCAGTTGGTGAAATTTGAATCCAATATAAATTAAATTTGGAACGAAGAATCTACTGATGTCTATGAAACCATTGCTGGAAGAATCCATCTGGTTCACTATAGTGAAGGAAAGGAAATCTGCCGTCCTCACCCTGGTTTGGCCTCCATGTGACTCCAGAGCCACACCAGCTGATGTCTCAACTGCCGTCTGAAATAGCTTAGTAAGCCACTCAGTTGTATTCATTACTATGAAGGCACCTCAATGAAATGAAACCAGATGGTCCACCTCGCATTGACCCGGCAAAATTCTCCTTACTAATATTTGAGGGGTAGTGCCAAAATTGGGAGAACTGTCTCACACTCTAGTCAAACAGCAGTGTAACATAGTCAAACTTTCAGAAGCATACCTTACTATGTCCAAGACCGCAATACCACCATCCTTGGATACTTCCTGTCCTACTAGCTAAGTGTTATATAATCAGGAGGATTTTGTCTTTGGAGTCCTTAACCTTGACTGTGGACTTCATGAAGTCTCATTATATTAGGTTAAACATGGGCAAGGGAACCTCCTGCTGATTACTACATACAGTCTTCCCTCAGTTATTGAATCAGTACTCCTTCATATTGAACAAATGAAGTACTAAGGATGACAAAGGGGAAATGTGCTCTGGGTGGGGGACTTTAACATCCACCACTAAAAGTGGTATGGCAGCAATACTACTGATGAAGCTGGTCAGGTCCTAAAGGACATAACTGCTAGACTGTCTCAGCAGCAAGTGGAGAGAAAACAAGCAAAAGTTGACCCTGTCCTTTCAAATCTGTCAACTGCTGGTGTAACTCTCCATGACAATATCAGTAAAAATGACAAATGCATAGTCCTTGCAGAGATGAAGTCCCATCTTTCACATAGTGCCACACAACATGGAAGGTGTCACAATCACTGTGCTAAATGGGACAGACTTTGAACAGATCTAGCAACTCGACTGTGCATCCATAAGGTGCTGTGGGCCGTCAACAGCAACAGAATCGTACTCCAATACGATTTCTAGTCTCATGGCCTGGCACATTCCCCACTCAACCATTACCATCAAGCCAGGGGATCAGTGCTGATTCAATGATGAGTGCAGAAATAGCACCGGGTATACCCACAATACATGTCAACCTGGTGAATCTACCAAACAAAACTGCTTGTGTGCTAAAGAGCATAAGCAGCAAGTGACAGAGAGATCTAAGCTCTGCAATCCTGCTCTATTCAGTTGTGACGGTGATGGGCAATCAAACAACTGACTGGAGAAGGATGCTGCACAACTATCCCCATCCTTAATGATTGAAGAGCCCAGCACATCAGTGCAAACGATGAGGCTGAAGCATTTGAGGCAATCTTCAGCTAGAAGTGCCAAGTGGATGATCTGGCTTGATCTCCTCCAATGGTCCCCAGCATGACAGCTATCAATCTTCAGCCATTCGATTCATTCTGCATGATATCAGGAAATGGTTGGAGGCTTTGGATGCTGCAAAGGCTACAGGCCCTGACATCGTTCTGGCAATGGTACTGTAGACTTGTGCTCGAGAGCTTGCTGCTCCCCTAGTCGAGCTCTTCCAGTACTGCAACAACATTGGCATCTACCCGACAATGTGGAAAATTGGCCAGGTATGTCCTGTATACACAAAGCAAGGACAAATCTGACTTTGGCAAATTACCAACCCATCAGTCTACATTGGTCGTCAGTGAAGTGATGTGATGGAAAATCTCATCAACAGCGCTAGCAAGCAGCACTCTGCTCACTGACACTTGTATCTAAAAAAGATTGATTACTTAAAAGAAAAAAAGTTTATTAGATATCTTGTGGCAGTAAAACATTAATGCCATATTGGCATTATTATTGGAAAGAGTAATTACAACGTGAAAGGTTTTCCCGAGTAAGTTCTATTACAAATATGAGCACAAATGTTTAATGAGAAGACTTGACACAGTGTAGTGAATGGGCATGCATATAAACTTAAAATTTATGTTCTAAAAGTACTAACATAGATATCATTTATTATTCCATTTGGGGTAAAAGCTCATTTTGATTGGATCCCAGTATCTTCTGGTTACTTTGCCCTTCATCCTCTACTATCATATCGTTCATGCCAATTCAGATATTTTTCACCATTGAATATTTTTATTTACATGTTAGGTGCATTTTCAAAAGCACATGTGCTTTAATGTGCATGAGAAGTGCACTGTTTGCATATGGTGTCACCGGTAGATTTTGTGTGATGTAGTGTCTGGAATTGTGCATTTCTGGATAAGCAAATCACAGCAAACACTGCTTTATTTTTCAGTCTTTCTCTTAAACCCAGATGTGATAGTTTAATAAACTTCTTTCCTCTCAGAAGAGGTACGAGAAAAAGTAGCACAATAAAATTGAAAAATCAAAAGGGAGCAATTCTAGAAAGATGAAATGGTCAACAGCATTTGTATTTTTTTTCTTCTTTGGCCATTTTTACCTTGCCCTTCCTGAGGGTTGATCTGCTGCTAAGGTACATTTCCATCTATAGTGGTTGTGGGAAGCTAATGGTAATGTTAGCCTGATTCAAACTTCAACTTATTGGATGAATAAATCAAAATTGATTTTGTTACTAGGATTATTGGTGATTCTGCTTACTGCTTCATGAGAATCACAAGTACTGGCTGGGGGCATCACAAGCTGTTCAACCATAAGAACAGCCACTTCTGTCATTTATGTGCCTGCTGCTTGTTTGCTGTTCAGATGAGTATGCCTCCAGTAGAAATTACCAGACAGCAATCAGAAGCTCTGATGACTTCCAAATTTACATCAATCTGCTCCCCCCCCTCCCCCGCCATCCTTCCTCACCTCCATATTAAACAAATAGAATGCCAGTTTGCTTGCCCAGATGCAATCAACAAACTTGGCAGAGACTTGAAATCTTTCTCATTTGTATGGCTTGCTGTTTAATGAGGTGAGTTATCAATAGAACCAAGTTATATACTTGCATTTTATATTATCTATGATCATGCAATGTGACTTTGAAACTACAGGATTGCATGCTTATTTCTTCTTCTTAAGAAAATCACTTTCTTTTAATTCTAGACTGATCCTTCAGTCCTGGGTGGAATGATCGTCAGCATTGGTGATAAGTATGTTGATATGTCCACAAAAAGTAAGATTCAGAAGCTCAGCAGACTAATAAATGAAGCTATATAACAGCATCATCCAAACCTATGTAACTTCCTTTGGATTTTACTGTAAATCTGTTCAACCAAATGTACAGTGATCACTGTCCTTGAGATTTACGTTCATTAGTGTATAGAAGATTTAATAAAATAATCTTCCATTTCAATGCTTGTTATAGCTGTTTAATATACATAGTAGAGAACTTTTATTTTACAGTAAGTAATGACATTTATTTGATTCTGTGATCTGAGTGTAATGGCACAAAAAATATGAGCATGATGTATATCACAGGCACTTTGTGTTTTTTTAACCTTGTCCTTCAGGTCACATGTAAACACTATAAAGTACTGGAAATCAAATTAATAATGACACAATGTTGCCACTTAGGATTTCAAGACCATTAGGGGAAAGTTAGGTCAAGTAACAATTACACTTAAGAATGCAAGAAGAAACAGTCAATGACAGAAGGAGATGGCTTGAATTAGAGAAATAAGGAGGGGAAAAAAATTGGAATAAAAGTGAAAATGTTTCCGGAGGAGTGTTTTCTTTCCTTTTTGACAATGTGCTTTGTGTACAAGTTAGTACTCTGATGTTTCATTTACTTCATTTCTGCTTCTTCAAGGTTGAGGTTAACATCAGGCCCATAAATCATGTCATGAAAGGGTTTTTGAATTAGCTTGAAATATCCACACTAATATCTGTGACTAATTTAATTCAAATATGCAGTTCAAATCTAGCAGTTTCTTGAAGCTCTTGTGAGTCACCAGCCACAATGTCTTCTGCTATTTTATAGTCTCATCACATTCATTGACAAGGCCAGGAATAACAACCAAAGTAATGAATGAGAAGGCAGCCATCAAGTCCAGAACTAAATGATAATAAGAATCAACATTGAAGAAGAGGGAATTGAAAAAGAAAAGCGCATTATTTTCATGATTTGGAGGTGCTGATGTTTGACTGGGGTGTATAAAGTTAAAAATCACACAACACCAGGTTATAGTCCAACAGGTTTAATCGGAAGCACTAGCTTTCGGGGTGCTGCTTCTTCGTATTATTTTTCTTTTTCAATCCAACTGCCTCCTATCTGAAGAGTTTGAAGTTAAAGGTTCAAGTGGGAAATTAGAAATTGCTTTTTCTATACGTCACTAAGATTATAACAGAAGGCCATTGGCTAAATGGCTGATTTGTAATGCAGAGTGATGCCAACAGTGTGGGTGTTATGACACTGGGTAAACCCTCTGCTAATTTAAACCAGATACATGTAGAATCCTCGTGCCGTAATCTGTTAAATTTCGAGAGGCAAACAACTATCCCAAATTTTACTATTTTAAAAATTAAGAATTCTTTAAGTCCAACAGAGAATACTAAAACAACAACTATTTACAACTCTGTTCTTTTAACTCTGTCTTTTAGCTCCCACTCTACAATACTGGTCCAATTTTTTTTAAAAAACTGATTTAAGATTTACAAAAAAAATCACGTTTCAAAACCAGTCAGTTTTGTCGATTCTCCTTTGTAGAATTTCCTCTCTCTTTTTCTGGGTCATCTCTTCTTCGGTCTTCTGCCACACAAGCTTCCTTATACACAGGTACCTTTCAGAGAGCTATTCGGGTAGCAGTCTGTACTTTCTGGTGCCCTTTGCTGATCTCCCCCAGCTGTTCAAAATATCAAATTTTATGCCTAAAAACATCGGATCATTTTATTGGTTTGATGTAATTCAAAACAATAAAATTAAAATTCGATTGGATTTTGGTATCTGGGGCATAATTTAAACGGGCTGAATTTGAATTTGTTCTTGTTCCATGGCAAAGTAACTCCAGGTATTTGTTTCAACCAAATGTTACATTTTTAAATTGTTCAGCACGCTCTGCCTTCAGTCAGTCCTTGCTGGATTCCTCTCTCTCTTAAAGATACAGTACACATCTACCCCTTCACAACAATGGGTTCAATGCTCATGCCAGCTAAGATTATCATGAAGGCCCTAGCTTTCCCATCCTCACCTTAGTTGTGGCAATCCTCACATTAAACTTAACCTCTCTTTAATCAGAGAGCAGCCCTAGAAGTCCTCTGGGACCTTGAGTACTTTACCTTTACCTAGCATAACAGGAACTTGTTTCACTTGATCATGATCCATTGCGGCAAGGGTTTTCCATATGTGTAATATGCTTGCAATTCTCCTAATCACCTAAGCAGATCTCGTGTTCATTGTGGTTGACAACTAAACAATTGTGAAATGATATTTGGAATGTCAGATGATTTCTACACATTCCCTCAACACCGTCATTCAGCACAGAAACCGACCCTTTGGTCCAAATCGTCCTCACTGACCAGAATTCATAAACTGAATCTGTCCTCAAAGTTTGTGCGAAGATTTGTAGCTCGGGTGCTTGTTGTAGTGGTTCTGTTCGCCGAGCTGGAAGTTTTTGTTGCAAACGTTTCGTCCCCTGGCTAGGAGACATCATCAGTGCTGTGGAGCCTCCTGCGAAGCGCTTCTTTGATGTTTCTTCCGGCATTTATTGTGATCTGTCCATGCCGCTTCCGGGTGTCAGTTTCAGCTGTCCGCTGTAGTGGTTGGTATATTGGGTCCAGGTCGATGTGTCTGTTGATGGAGTTTGTGGATGAATGCCATGCATCTAGGAATTCCCTGGCTGTTCTCTGTCTGGCTTGCCCTATGATAATTTTTTCCCAGTCGAATTCATGTTGCTTGTTGTCTGAGTGTATGGCTACTAGGGATAGCTGGTCGTGTCGTTTCGTGGCTAGTTGGTGTTCATGGATGCGGATTGTTAGCTGTCTTCCTGTTTGTCCTATATAGTGTTTTGTGCAGTCCTTGCATGGTATTTTATAAACTACATTAGTTTTGCTCATGTTGGGTATTGGCTCCTTTGTTCTAGTAAGTTGTTGTCTGAGCGTGGCTGTTGGTTTGTGTGCCGCTATGAGTCCTAGGGGTCGCAGTAGTCTGGCTGTCAGTTCTGAAACGCTCCTGATGTATGGTAGTGTGGCTAGTCCTTTTGGTTGTGGCATGTCCTCGTTCCGTGGTCTATCTCTTAGGCATCTGTTGATAAAGTTGCGCGGATATCCGTTTTTGGCGAATACCGAATGGAGAATTCACCACAAGGGTACACAGGAAAACAACACACACAGACCAAGTCCTAAACTATGAAAGTAACCACCCCAACACACACAAACGAAGCTGCATCAGGACACTATTCAAAAGAGCTACAACACACTGCAGTACACCAGAACTGCGAAAAGAGGAAGAGGAACACCTATACAAGGTATTCGCCAAAAATGGATACCCGCGCAACTTTATCAACAGATGCCTAAGAGATAGACCACGGAACGAGGACATGCCACAACCAAAAGGACTAGCCACACTACCATACATGAGGAGCGTTTCAGAACTGACAGCCAGACTACTGCGACCCCTAGGACTCATAACGGCACATAAACCAACAGCCACGCTCAGACAACAACTTACTAGAACAAAGGAGCTAATACCCAACATGAACAAAACTAATGTAGTTTATAAAATACCATGCAAGGACTGCACAAAACACTATATAGGACAAACAGGAAGACAGCTAACAATCCGCATACATGAACACCAACTAGCCACGAAACGACATGACCAGCTATCCCTAGTAGCCACACACTCAGACAACAAGCAACATGAATTCGACTGGGAAAACACTACTATCATAGGGCAAGCCAGACAGAGAACAGCCAGGGAATTCCTAGAAGCATGGCATTCATCCACAACAGACACATCGACCTGGACCCAATATACCAATCACTACAGCGGACAGCTGAAACTGACACCCGGAAGCGGCATGGACAGACCACAATAAATGCCGGAAGAAACATCAAAGAAGCGCTTCGCAGGAGGCTCCACAGCACTGATGATGTCTCCTAGCCAGGGGACGAAACGTTTGCAACAAAAACTTCCAGCTCGGCGAACAGAACCACTGAATCTGTCCTATTTGCCTGAATTAGGCCCATATCCCTATAAACCTTTCTTATCCATGTATCTATCCAAATATGTCTTAAATGTTGGAATTGTATTCACTTCTACCATTTCCTCTAGCAGTTTGTTCCATATAAGCACCACTCTGTACAAAAAGTTGCCTCTAAGGTCCCTTTTAAATCTTTTCACTCTCACTTTAAACCAATGCCCTCTAATTTTGGTCTCCCTTACCTCAGGAAAAGACACTGGCCATTCACCTTACCCATGCCTCTCACTGACCTCAATAAAGTCACCCCTCCGCCTCCTATGCTAAGGAGAGAAAAGTCCCAGCCTATCCAGTCCGTCCTTATCACACAAACCCTCCAGTCACTGTAACACCCTTATAAATTGTTTTGCGCCCTTACCAGCTTAATAACATTCTTCCTACAGCAGGATGACCAGAATTGTGCACAGTACTCCAAATGTGACCAATTTCTTTTATAGCTTATAACATGACATCCCAAGTTCTGCTCTGCCCAAAGACAAGCATGCCAAATGCCACCTTCACCACTGTCTCTACCTGTGACACCACTTTAAAGGACCCATATATCTGCATCCCTGGATCTCTCTATTCAACATAGTTAATAGAAGGACTATGTAAGTCCTATCCTAGTTTGTCTTACCAAAATGCAACATCTTGCATTTTTTTGAAATTATACTCCAACTATCATTCTTTGGTCCACTGGCCCAGTTGATCAACATCATGTCGTACTCTTAGATAACCTTCTTCACTATCCACTATAACCACCAATTTTAGTGTAATCTGCAAATTTACTAACCATGCCTCCTACATTCTCATCCAAATTGTTCATATAAATGACGAATAACAATGGACACAGCACCAATTCTTGCAGTCCCAAGCCTCCAGTCTGAACAATAACTTTCCATCACCACACTGTCTCTTACGGTCAGGCCAATTTAGTATCCAATTGGCTAACTCTACCTGGATCCCACATGATCTGACCTTACTAACCAGTCTACCAGATGGAGCCTTGTCAAAAGCCTTGTTAAAGTCCATGTAGATAACATCATTCAATGGTTCCCTACCCCTGCCGGCCTTCCCCTTAAGACTAACAGGAGTGAGCTGTCCCTGAACCCTCATCATCTCATTCTTGAAAGTCTCCCACTTGCCAGACATCCCTTTATCTCCAAATAGTCTCCCCCATTCAACCTTCAAAAGTTCCTGTCTAATATCATCAAAATTGACTAGCACTCATTCAGAACTTTAACTGTGGACCAGGCCTATTGTTTTCCATAACCATTTTCAAACTGATAGAATTATGGTCACTGGTCCCAAACTGCTCCCCACTAACAATTCAATCACTTGTCCTGCCTTATTCCCCAAGAGGATGTTGTGTTTCTTCTCTAGTAGGGCACTCTACACATTGAGAAAGTTTTCTTGAACACACTTAACAAATTCATCCCCATCCAAGCACTTAACACTATGGCAGTCCTGGTCTATGTTTGGAAAATTAAAAACCCTTACTGTTACAAACCTATTATTCTTATCTACAATGTCCATATATGCCTGCTCTTCAATTTCCTACTAGTTGTTGGGTGGTGTCTATTGTACGATCCCATCGAAATGATCACTCCTTCTTTCTGGGTTCCACCCATATAGCTTCACTGGACAATTCCCAAGAAATATCCTAAGTACTAATGTAATGTTTTTCCTAATCAGAAACACCACCACTTCTCCTCTCTTGTCTCCCCTTCTATTCTTCTTATGGCATCTATACCCCAACCATTGAGCTTCCAGTCCTGTCCCCCTCTCAGCCATGTTTCAGTAATAGCTATGATATCCCAATCCCACATTCCTATCCATGCCTGAGTTCACCATCCTTTCTTGGGTCTCTTGCATTGAAATAAATGTATTTTAATTCATCAGTTTTCCCTCATCTGAACTGCTCTTGCCTGCCTTGTCTACTTGGTCTCTTCTTAACCATCTCTCTTTCCTCACTACTGTTTAGGTTCCCACCCCCCTGCCAGACGAGTTTAAACCCTCCCAAGCAGCTCTAGAAAAATCTCCCATCAGGATCTTGGTCCCCCTCCAGTTCAGGTGCAACCCATCCCTCTTATACAGGTCACTCCTGCATCAGAAGAGATCCTAATGATCCAAAAATCTGAATCCCTGTACCAACCCTGCAGCCACACATTCATATGTCCTATCCTATTATTTTATTCCCACTAGAGTGTGGCATCAGGAGTAATCCAGTATTCCTGCTTTTTAGCCTCCTGCCTAACTCGCTATATTCACCCTCTAGAACCTCATCCCTTTTTCTATCTTATGTCATTGATACCAATGTGTACAACAATTTCCGGCTACTCATGCTCTCCTTTGATAATTTGCTGCAACTGCTGTGAGACGTCCTTGACCTTGGCACCAGGGAGGCAACATGCCATCCTGAAGTCTCTCTCTTGTGGCCACAGAAACATCTGTCTGTGCCCCTGACTAGAGAGTTTTCTCACAATCACTCGCTTAAACTTTGCCATATCTGCTTTACAGCTGGGCCAGCCATGGTGTCAAAGGCCTAACTACTGCTGCTATTTTCCCATGAGAGGTTATTCCTACCTCCCGCAACTGCATCCAAAATACCTTTTTGAGAGTGGGATAGCCAGAGGAGATTCCTGTACTGTCTAACTACCTCTCCTGTCAATCATCCATCTACCTGACTGCACCTGCTGTGTGACCACTATATATTAATATGAGTCATTTGATTGGCTGAAAGTTGGTGGCCTTGAACTAGTCTCTAGTGATTACCAACTATAATCAAATTTGTTCTCTGGACAAAAGGAATTAAAAAACATGTGGCTCTTAACTACAGGTAGACGTTCAGACATTTCTGCTATTCACTATTGTGTTATCCCTTACAAATACACCTGCTAAACACAATGTGAAAAAGTTAGTAATTAAGTGATTTCTTTCTGAAAAACCCATGCAGGAAATTTATACTTGCTCAATGACTATGAGGAATGCCGCTGGACAAAATGACCCTCATGGGCCTGCATAGAAGAGGCAATATTGTAGTAAAGTAATTTTTGATCCACAGGAACAATCTTCACATGAATGAACATTTATACTCTCTCTCATTGACATTAATATCTCACAGTAACTGACTTTCATTTGCTAGCTGTAATCTGGAGAAGGATACCAATTAAATAAATTATAGCAGATAAAAATGTTTTTTTGCCAAAGATGCTTCAGTATTATTGTGGAAAGGGAAATCGTTCTCATTAAATGCAGAGGAAAAACATAAACATTGAAATTGCCAAATAATTTCAGTGCTGATGAAAATTCTGATATATCTTAAGCTGATTGGTTATATTTACTAATTTGCCATAGTCTATACAGGTGTAAGAAAGGTAACATTCGGGATTTTCTTTGAACTGGAAGTAAAAAGCTGTGTAATTTCAGTTCAAGGCGTTCACAAGTCATTTGAAACTGTGAACCAGTGGTACTATTTACAAGGAAGCAAGTGCCTCAAGGCTCACCCAACATGTGAATTGATGAAATGCTTGTGAAGTTGAATTTCTGTGACATAGAGAAAATCGACAAGAGGCCACTGGTTTTCAGTTCCGTTCAGTCTACTTTTCAGGGCCGTTTGTCAAGTCTCTAAGCTGTAGAAGTTGTCAGAATTGAATAGAGTTTCTGGTCATCAGAATTACAAAAAAGACAAGAGGCTTTTGAAACCAAAAAAGTGGGGGGGGGGGTGTCAATTCAGTACAGAATTAGAGTTAAGAGTGACACTTCACTGATATTATGTGTTTATAAAAGGTATTGCTGGAAAGCAAGTTAAATGTCAGATGAAGTGACAGCTTTTGTTCTTTTGTGTAAAACAAACATGTTAAATGTACAGCACAAAAAAACAGACCCTTCAGTCCAACTCATCCATGCCAATCAGATATCCTAAGCTAATCTAATTTACCTCATTCACACCCCTGGTGATTTTATAAACCTCTATAAGGTCACCCCTCAGCCTCTGACCCTCCAGGGAAAATAGCCCCAACCTATACACCCTCCCCCTATAGCTCATACCCTCCAACCCTGGCAACATCCTTGTAAATCTTTTCTGAACCCTTTCAAGTTTTATTTTGTTGAAGAAATTGGTAGCGTAGTGTCACTATGTTTGGTTAAAAATCACACAAAAATCATCAGGTAGTTGATGAAGGAGCAGTGCTCCAAAAGTTAATACTTCCAAATAGACCTGTTGGACTATAAACTTGTGTTGTGAGATTTTTGTCCACATCAGTCCAACACCAGCACCTCCACAGCATGACATTGTTTAGTAACTGAAAATGTGTTGCCGAAAAAGCGCAGCAGGTCAGGCAGCATTCCAGGGAACAGAAGATTCGACGTTTCGGGCATAAGTAACATTTTCAGCTCTGATCTCCAGCATCTGCAGACCTCACTTTCTCCATTGTTTAGTAACTAACCACCAGAATAACCTAGGTTAGAAATTAACCTAATGATTTACCAAGCTAAATTTTACTGTAGGATACATCTTGACCAGTATCGACTGGAATCATAACACAAGATTTAAAGCAGCAAGTACCAATGGAACAACCAAATGCATGTGACTGTATGTGTCCCTAGAGGAACTGCAATTAACATAATGATTTTGTAGTGATTGTAACGAGGTCGGACAGGTGGACTTGACAGAATGAGTTCCCCGATTGGGGCTGTTAACTTTCCCAATCGGGGAGCCCAAGCTAACAAATAACAGGAGTGTCAGAGGTTTTGTTCACTCTGAGAGCTGGCCCTGAGGAAGCTGCGCCAGTGTAAATACAAGGTGACTTGGTTTTGGGATACCGGCTTTTGTGGAGTTATTTCAGGTTTCAATTTATCTGATTTGTAAATACTTAAGCAAATAGAACACAGAACAATACAGTTGTACAAATAGATAGTTAAGTTAGTGGGAGATCGCAATGTTTGTATTATTGGGCTATATCATAAGATGTAGCAATCAACCATTCAGTCTACTGAGTCTACTCTGCCATTCAATGAGATCACAGCTGATCTGCTAATTCTTAACTCCATGTTTCTGCCTTTTTCCCCGATTCCCTTGTTGATTAAAAATCTTGTGAATCTCAGCCATGAAAATACTTAACAGCACGTCTTCTGCAACTCTCTGTGGTGAAGAATTCCACAGATTTACTATATTCAGAGATGAAATTCCTCTATGTCTTCTTTCTTAAAGGGGCAGTCCTTATTCTAAGATTGTGCCCTCTGGCCCTGGACTCTCCCATAAGGTGAAATAATCTCTCAGCATCTACCCTATCAAATTCCATAAGAAAATCTGTTGTCTCCACAGAAGCTGCCAGTCATGCTTTGTTCATGCCCCTAAGAATATTAAATGTTTTGTAAGATAGCCTCTCATTCTTCTAAATTGCAATAAGTTCTAAACAAATTTACTCAATTGTACATAAGAAAATTCCTTCATACTTGGATTCAATGTAGTCAGCTTTATGTGGACTGCTACCAATACCATATCTTCCCTTTGATGATTGAAATTGTTTACAGTATCCTTTGGAAGGACCTTTGTGTACTTTTAGGAAGAGTTCCCTATTTTTCAACTCCTATTTCCTTTGAATTCAAGGCCAAAAGTTTTACTTACATTCCCCATAACCTTCTAAACCTGCTAGTTTTTGGTGATGTATGCACAAGGACCCTCAAATCCCTCTGTGCGACAGTGTTTCACTATGTAAATATTTTATCTGCCAAAGCACATAACCTCATATTCCCATATCATAATCAAGCTGCCAAGGTTTTGCCCATTCACCTAACCTGTCTATATTCCTCTGTATCATCTTCACAGCTTGGCTTTCCACTATTTTTCTATAATCTGAAAGTTCTCTCATTCAGTGAATGTGGCCCCAGCACTAATCCTTGTGACATTTCCGATTGCCTTCCTGAAAATGCTCATTTATCTCAACTCTGGCTTCTATTAGTTTGCTAATCCCCTATCAATGCTAACATACTACCCCAATACAATGGGTTCTTATTAAGTAGCACATTATGTACAGTACTTTGTATACTGCTCTGATCACACTACCAGAAGGATATGGATGCTTTGGAGAGGGTAAGAAAAGATTTACCAGGATGTTGTCTGGTGTGGGAGATTTTAACTGTGAAGAAAGGTTGGATAGACGGGGTTTGTTTTCATTGGAATGCTGGAAGTTAAGGGGCAACCTAATAGCATGGATAGAGTGGAAAGTAATAGGCTTTTTCCTGATGGCGGAGGGGCAGTGGGGGAAGTAGAATCAATTATTGGGAACACAGGTTCAAGGTGCAGGAGGGGGAGATTTAAAAAAGATGTGTAAAGCAAGTTTTTCATACAAAAGGTGGTGAGTATCTGGAATGTGCTGCCAGAGGAGGTGTTGGAAGCAGACAGAGTAGCAGGATTTAAGAAATACCTGGGACAAATGCATGAATAGGAAAGAAATAGAGGGATACTGATCCTGGAAGTAAAGACCGTTTTAGTATGCAAGGGCAAAATGTCTCAGCACAGGCTTGGAGGGCTGAAGGGGCATGTTCCTTTCCTGGATTGTTTTTTGTTCTTTACCTTTGGAATTCGATATATATTTACTGGTCCCCCTCTATCTGGCCTGATTGTTACTTCAACATTTATAATAAACTCGTTGGGCATGATTTGCCCTTCACGAAGCCATGCTAACTCTGCTTGAATGTATACTTCTAATTGCTATACTAAACCAAGATCGCTGTTGCTTTAGATTTTCTGAATCATGTTCATGATAATCATTTTATTTTCTTGAGTTTCTGTTGGTATTCCTTCCATGATTTCTCATTAATGCTTACTCAAGGTATCTGGATCAGTGGTGCTGGAAGAGCATAGCAGTTCAGGCAGCATCCAAAGTGCAGCGAAATTGACGTTTCGGACAAAAGCCCTTCATCAGGAATAAAGGCAGTGAGCCTGAAGAGTGGAGAGATAAGCTAGAGGACGGTGGGGGTGGGGAGAAAGTAGCATAGAATTCAATGGGTGAGTGGGGGAGGGGATGAAGGTGATTGTTCAGGGAGGAGAGGGTGGAGTGGATAGGTGGAAAAGGAGCTAGACAGGTAGGACAAGTCCAGACAAGTCATGGGGACAGTGCTGAGCTGGAAGTTTGGAACTAGGGTGAGGAGGGGAAAGAGGAAATGAGGAAACTGTTGAAATCCATATTGATGCCCTGGGGTTGAAGTGTTCTGAGGCGGAAGATGAGGCGTTCTTCCTCCAAATGTCTGGTGGTGAGGGAGCGGCGGTGAAGGAGGCCCAGGACCTCCGTGTCCTCAGCAGAGTGGGAGGGGGAGTTGAAATGTTGGGCCATGGGGCGGTGTGGTTGATTGGTGCGGGTGTCTCGGAGATGTTCCCTAAAGCGCTCTGCTATGTCAATATCATGCGGCTACCTATCTTTCAAGGGAGATCACAATTGAAATAAATATATTTTTGACGATAAAGTTTTCACTTTGAAATTAAATTTTAAAATACAAATTGACAGTTACATATTCAAAGCTAAGAAGTTCCCTATTGAAGTGTAAAAAGAATTAATATGAAGCTTTGTTTATATTTTTACTTGTAATTTGGTCCCATGGGTACTTGCCAGTCATTTCTTTCAATCTTTAGAATCTTGATGAACAGTGGAAAATTCAACAAAATATTTTACTTCCTGGTTTACTCTTGAATAATCTTCAGTGTGTTCGGCTATTTATTCTCTTTGATAGCGTCACTGTTGCTTGGATGACCCCCTTTACTTGACAATGGATTCAGACTCATATTGGGAATGGGGAAATCCCATCATGACTGAGACTGGGAATAATTACGAAGTCAAAGCCGATAATAATCCTGATCACTTCAAAGTACAAGGCAAAGCGTTGATTTTTTTTGATAGAGTCACTATATTCTGATTCATGACTGACAAATAAATTTGCTCAAAACATTTCTTAAGCAATTGTAAACCTAATAATTTTACTGAAATCTATGATGATGACTCCATAAGCGCTTTATGAATTTTGTTTCTTTTTTCATAAAAAAGCATGTGAATGTTTTTAATGTTACAATCAGAAAATAAAGCACTTGATACATAGTTACTTTGATTAGCATGGAAAAAAGTAACATTATCTCATGAGGATTCAAGCTTTTCTGTTTCCAAGGTTGAGTTGAACTTTTCTTCCTTTGTGCTTGTTCACATAGCACTTCAAAATACAAGTAAATAAATTCATTTTTTAAGAACCAGCAACATTCTCTTAAAATCTGTTGGTGTTCTTGCATATAAAAGTTCTTGTGACCTTGCTATGAGAATCAAACAGTTATGGTTTCTGTTCATGAATGCAAAAGCAAATGAGAATTAGTTCTGTGAATTGTTGCACCTTGGGCACCAATTCCACTTTTGCTCAGGCTAGATTTAAACTGACTGTTAAATCTCTGCCTATCCATTATATTTCTCAAAGAATTCAAATTTTGAAGACATATCCTCTCCATAACAAGGACTCCAACTGTAATTTCCTTAAAGGCAACCAGCAGCTTCCTTGCCTCAGCCCATGAGGTGCCAAAGTTTTTCATCCATCCTTTACTTACATCCAGGTGATTCTGTTTCCTTGCTGGCAATTGTGGGCTTGGAACATTCATTGGCCCCAATGTTGGAGTCTTGCAAAGTCTGCAATCAAATTTAACCCTCATATTACTCACCTATCTCTGTGCTCACTCACCCATTTTGCTCCCACGTTGCATTCCTCTGATTTTGACCTCCACATCATCTCTCCACTTTTCCTTCTCCTTTAAAGATCTTTTGTTTTGACCCTACCTAAAGGTTGCAAGATTATTACGTCTGATGCATCAAGTGATCAAGTATTTGTGATAGGAAAGAGACTTGACCTGTGTTTTGCTGTTGCGGGAACAAATATTACATTTGGAAGATGATTTAGTAAACATTTTAACATATTTTAATGAGAGGATGCCCTCTGCACATTGGGGGTGCCCCTCCATCAGAAACAAAATATCCTCCCCTTGCTGATACCTTGCCTGGCCTCCAAAACTCGTTCTTCTGCACTGCCTCCTCCATCAGGCTCCATTATCCCACCTTGTCCAAGTCTCCAGGATCCAGATGACAAGGCGATCTTCTTGCAGGTACCTATTTGCAAATCTAACAGCACCCAATACTCACTCCTGGTACTGCTGGGAATGTTAAGTCTGTCAACCAATAAAGTTGTGAGAAAAGGTGGTGAGTATTGTGATAAGAGTCATAGAGATGTCCAGCATGGAAACAAACCCTTTAGCCCAACTCATCCAGGTCAACCAGATAGCCTAAATTAATCTAGTCCTATCTGCTAGCATTTAGCCCACATGCCACTAAACCTTTTCTATCTATGGACCCATCCAGATGTCTTTTAAATATTGTAATTGCATCAGCCTCCACCACCTCCTCTGGCAGCTTATTCCATACATACACCATTATCTGCAAGAAAAAATTGCCCCTTAGGACCCTTTTAAATCTTTCCTATCTCACCTAAAACGTGCCCTTTAGTTTTGGATTCCCCTACCCTGGAGAAAAGACTCTGGCTATTCACCCTCTGCATGATTTTACAAACCTCTAATAAGGTCACCCTCAGCTTCGGAAGCTCAGGGAAAATAGCCCCAGCCTATTCGGTCTCCCTATAACTCAAACCCTCCAATCCCGGCAACATTCTTGTAAATTCTTTCTGAACTCTCACAAGTTTCACAACATCTTCCCGAGAGTAGGGAGACCAGAATTGAACGCAGTATTCCAAAACATGTAACACATAGCAATTAGATTCTTGAGGCACTGGGACAAATTCTGGAGAAGATATGACCTGTACCAGGATCAATATTCTTGCAGGGGCATTCACTAGTATATGGAGGAGAGTTAAATTAGAGTGACAAGGGAACGGGAACTTGAAGAGGAAGAAGTTGATACTAATTTATATACAGAGTGCAGAAACCACACTTCCAATCATACTAGGTGGATGAATTCCTGGAATCTGTACAAGATTTTAATTTTTAGACCAGTATGCTGAGGAACAAATTCAGGGACAAGTTATCTGAGATTTTGCTTTTTGTAATGAGAACATGTCAATCTCCAATCTTGTTGTGAGAGGTTCTTTGGGAAAATGTGACCACAACATGATCGAATTCTTCATTGGGATAGAAAGTGAAGCAGTCTAACTTAAGACTGCAGTCCTAAATCCTAATAAAGAAAACTACAAAATATGAACGGTAAGTTGGTTGTGATAGACCGGACAACTTTATTAAAAGGCATGACAGTGGATAGGCAATAGTTGATGTTTAAGGAATAAATGCATTTACTGTAGCAGTTAACATTCCATTTGGCTGAAAGAGCACAACAGGAAAAGTCGGCCTAAAATAATAAATTTAAAAATAATATTAGATCCAAAATAGAGTTCATAGAAAGTTGCCAGCCTGTGGACTACAAGCAGAATAGAATTCAGCTAAGGAGGACAAAAGGAGGGCTGATTAAGAGGAGGAAAATTGAGTCAGAGAGTAAATCTGCAAGGAACGTAAAAGCAGAGTCTAAGAACTTCTATAAATATGTTTAATTTTAAAAAATAGTAAAGGCAAATGTAGGTCCCTGACAGTCTAAAATAGGAAAATTAATAATGGAGAACATGGAAATGGCACAACCATTAAAGAATTATTTTTGTTCTACTTATCACAGAAGAAAACACAAAAACCATTCCAAAAGTGCTAAGGAAACAAAGATCTTTTGGGAAGGAGAAATTAAAGTAAATTTGTTAGTACAAAAAATAGTGCTGGAAAATTAATGTGACTGAAAGCTAATAAATCTTTAGGCCTGATAATCTATATGCCAGGGGACTAAAGGAGATGGTCTTCAAGATAGTGGATGGTCGTCATTTTCCAAAGTTCTATAGATTCTAGAAAGTTCTAGCAGATTAAAGAGTGGCAAATAGAATCCCTGCAGTATGGAAAAAGGCCATTTGACCCATTGAGTCCACACCGACCTTCCAAAGAACATTCCACCCAGACCCTTACCCTATCCCCATAACCCTTCATTTACCATAACTAACCTAGAGGCAATTTAGCATGGCCAATCCACCTAACCTGCACATCCTTGGACTGTGGAAGGAAACCCAAGCACCGGGAGGAAACTCACGCAGACACAAGGAGAATATGCAAGCTCCACACACTGTCACCCAAGGCTGGAGTTAAAGCCAGGTTCTTGGCTCTATAAGTCTGCAGTGCTAACCACTATGCCACTGTGCCACCCAATTGTAATATAATCCCACTGATTAGAAAAGGAGGTTGAGAGAAAACTGGGAATTAAAGCCCAGTTAGCCTAATATCATTAGTTGGGAAATTGCTCGAGGCTGTTACTGAAAGCTGATATATCCCAGGATCTGATAATGTACATCCCAGAATACTTAAGGAAGTGGCCTTAGGTATCGTGGATTCATTACCGGTCATCTTCCAAGATTCTTTAGATTCTAGAACAGTTCTACAGATTGGAGGGTAGCTAATGTAACATGACTATTTAAAAAGGGAGATCAGGAGAAAACAGGGAATTATAGACCAGCAAGTCTGATGTTGGTCAAAGGGAAGATGCTTGAGTCCATTATTCAGAGTTTTGTAGCAGAGCACTTCAAAAACAATGGCAGAATCAGACACAATGGGTTTACAAAAGGGATATCATGCTTGACAATTTCATTCGATTTCTTCAAACATATAACTCATAGAATTGAGCAAGGGATTCAGGGTGTGCTTATTTGGACTTTCAGAAGGCTTTTGATAATGTACCACATAAGTGATATTTGTGTAAAACTAAAATACATGGTATTGAGGGCCGTGTATTAAGATGGATAGAAAATTGGTCAGCAGGCAGGAAACATACAGTAGGAATAAATCGGTCTTTTCAAAATGGCAGGCCTTGATTAGTGGGATACTACAGGGATCATTACTAGCACCACAGCTATTCACAATGTATGTTAATGATTCAGATAAGGGAACTAAATGTAATATCTACAAATTTGCAGACGACACAAAGCTGGGTAACAGGATGAGCTGTGAGGAGGATGCCGAGATGTTGCAGTTGATTTAGACAGGCAGAGTAAGTGGGCAAATGCAGATGCAGTATTATCCAGAATGGTGAGGTTATCCAACAAGTTTATTTGGAGGCACTAAGTACTGGAGCGCTGCTCCTTCATCAGGTGGTTATCACAACCAAATGTTACAAGTATTGTTGCAAGTATTTGGAACAGCATCATTAAGTTGGTATAATATGTTGAGTTTTTGGATAGGTTAAGTTATTCTGTATTCTGTTCTCTTTTGTTTGTTTCATTCGGTAATCTTGTAAATAAACTGTTTTATTTAAAACAAAGTTGTTTGACCAACTGCAGCCCTCCTGGAATATCCATGTTATACCTGCTTAAAACAGCTAGCCAAGTTAGGGTCTAGGCTACTTTCCTGAAATGTTTTGAGGGGTCTGGCCTGGTTCATAACGTATGTTCCACCTCTTCCTTTACAAACATAAATTTATAATAATAATGGATCACAAACCCCTGCTAGGACAGGGCAATATGGGCGGCATGGTAGCTCAGTGGTTAGCACTGCTGCCTCACAGCGCCAGGGACCTGGGTTCAATTCCCGCCTCAGGCGACTGACTGTGTGGAGTTTGCACGTTCTCCCTGTGTCTGCGTGGGTTTCCTCCGGATGCTCCGGTTTCCTCCCACAGTCCAAAGATGTGCGGGTCAGGTGAATTGGCCAAGCTAAATTGCCCGTAGTGTTAGGTAAGGGGTATATGTAGGGATATGGGTGGGTTGCGCTTCAGCGGGACGGTGTGGACTTGTTAGGCCGAAGGGCCTGTTTCCACACTGTAAGTAATCTAATCTAATACTGCCCATAGCTTCAGAGTGAATTCAGCGGTGGCCTCTAATTTTAACTGCATATAATTACAAATTGGAACATTGTTGAGAAAGCCAAGCCCCTCCCCCTGGCAGATATACTACTAGTGGTACTATCACCAGAAGAGTCCATTATTGTTTAAAATTTTCTGGACACACTTCCAGTCACAGCTGACAATATCAGACTTTGGATGCAGAAAGACTTAGTCCTGACAAAACTGAAACAGCTGGTGGTGATGGGGGTGACGAAAGAGCCGTCATAACCAGAATTGAAACCTTTTTAGACCCAGAGAGACCAGATCACAGTAGAAGATGGCACATTATGGAGCACAAGAGTGATTGTCCAGAGCAAAAATCACTGTCACATACTGGCTGAGTTTCACCACGGTCATCCAGGGTTTCCAAAATGAAGATCTTGGTGAGAAGTTATGTCTGCCAGCCAAGCTTGGATGCAGACATCATAGCCTTGGTGTGGTAGTGTCCCAAGTGCCAACAAGGACAGAAATTACCGCCAGCAGCTCTCCTACATTGGTGGGAATGATTGGGCAAACCCTAGACTTGGTTACACGTTGACTATGATGGCCCTTCCATGAGCTAAACATCCTTAGTCATTGTGGACACACAATCAAAGTATTGAACATGCATAGAGTTCATTCGCCAAAGACAGCGATGATGATAGAAAAGTTGCAAATATTGTTTGCAATACATGGGCTCCTGGAAGTGTTGGTCATAGATGATAGGCCATCGTTTACCATATGGAGTATTTCCTAAAGTTGAATAAACAGCCTACAGCTTCACTCGATACCAAACTTTCCTGGTTCCTATTTGATGATAGAACACCCCTCATGCAACTACAAGGGTAGCTCCAGCAGAGTTACTGATGGGGAGAAGGCTCTGCACCAGGTTAAATCTGATCCACCTGAACCTGAGGGGAGATGATGACGTGGCATCAGAAACCCCATTACCGAACACAAGACTCAGCTAAGCGAGAGAGACAGGGGATGAAGTTCTGTGTAGGAACTATGGGAATGGTCTTGCATGGATAAGAGGCACGGTCGACCCAAGGTCAGGTCGAGTAATGTACAAAATTTGGGTAGGTGCGACAGTTCTGAACAAGCGCATGGATCAAAGCTGCCAACTCACAAATGGTGCAGGAACTGTGCCGGCTCGTGAAAGCCTATCCCACTGTTCCAGAACCCATGGGTTGTCCCGCTCTATCAAGCATTGAACAGGTCTCTGATTCTGAGATGGATATGGTGGATTTTGTCACCGCAATGCCTTTGCCAACAGAAGAAGAGAATGAATTTCTCTCAAGATGTTCTAGGTACAAGAGGCGAGCTCCTGTGCATTATATGGCATCCATATCCAACACAGAGTTGGAGGAAACTGACCCAATGCAAAAACACCCCAGGAGGCCCTACAAGAAATAGGACCTGCCTATGTCCTCAGATTCAGAGGGGGAGGAATGTAGTGATTGTAATGAAGTCACTAAGGTGGACCTCATAGAATATGAGTTTCCCTGATTAGAGCTGTTAATCAGGTTAATCGGGGAACCCTGGCTCACAGTTAAGAACAGGAGTGTCGGACATTTATTCATTCTAAGAGCTGGCTCTGAGGGAACTGAATCAGTGTCAAGGACTCAAAGGGAGACTTGGTGACAGGATACCAGCCTCTGAAGACTTATTTCACCTCTGTCCTCATTCTCTACCCAGCATCCAAATATCATAAGCTGCCATTTTTGCCACTTCCAGCGGGATGTCATGACTGACATATATTTCTCTCTGCTTCCATAGGACTGTTCCTGCAGGAACGCCTTGGTCCACTCCTCGTCTACTCACACTACACGGATTGCTTTCATCACAGTCAAGCCATTTTCACCACTAATGGTTTCCACTAGCAGCTTTTCTTTCTTTGCAGTTAGCCATTATCCATTCCTTTGTGTGCCCTACTGCTGCTTCCTCTCACTAGGCTCTGTCTCCACCTATCACTTACTCCTTCCCCTCACTGCTGCTGCAAATTCCCTGTCTTCAGCATACGTATCATTTTTTTCTGGCTAAAATCAGTTCTGAAGAAGGGTCAGTTGATCTGAACCATTGACTGCTTTCTCCACAGATGTTGCCTGACCTGCTGAGGTTCTCTATCAGGTTCTCTGTTTTTTTGAGAGATTGAGAAGGTTGGACCTTTATTCAATGGAGCTTACAAGAATGAGAGGCAAATGTATTGAAACATATAAGATCTTTGGGGGAATTGACAGGGTAATTGCAATTGAGTGTTTGTAATCAGACAACATAATGTCAGAGTAAGGGGTTGCCCTTTCGTGATGGATGAAGTGGAATTCTTCCCTCAGAGGTAGCAAATCTGTGGAATTTATTACGTCAGAGAGTTATAGAGGTTGGATCATTCAAGATTGAGATGAATAGATTTTTAATCAGTAATGGAATCAAGGGTTGGGGGAATAGGCAGAAAAAGTGCAGTTGAGGATTATCAGATCAGGCATGATCTCATTGAATAGCATAGCAGGCTAAATGGGCCAAACGGACTACTTCTGCTCTGATATCTTATGGAATATGATTATCTGGGTGTTTGACAACCTAGAAGGAAAAGCAGTAATCCTGCAAATGACACATTCTAATTGTACTAGTTTAGTATACTTCAAAATGGATCTCTAGTATGCTCTGTATGTTCCTGTATAACTGATCCATTTTTTACGAGGGGTCTGAGCAGGTCCATATTTTCCCAGGTAAAGCAATCTATAGCCAGGAAGTGTCAGAACGATTGAGCAAACATTTAAGATCGTGATTATGAGAAGTGTTTTTACTCACGGTACGAATCTTTGAAATTCTCCATTCCATGGGATCATGGAAGTTCAGTCATTAAGTAAATTCAAAATCAAGAGGAACAAGCTGATTTGTTTTTGCATCAAACTGGCATGGGCTTGCTAAGCTGAATGCCTTCCTCTGTGTTGTAACTATTTCTATGATCTTAGAACTCTGAGGGAATCATGGGCGTCAGAGGCTCAAGGATGATGTCATAGAGGTTTATAAAATCACGAGGGGCATGAGTAGGGTTAATAGGCAAGGTATTTTTCCTGGGGTGGGGGAGTCCAAAACTAGAGGGCATAGGTTTATGGTGAGAGGGGAAATATACAAAAGGGACCTTAGGGGCATCTTTTTCACGCAGAAGGTGCTTCATGTATGAAATGAGCTGCCAGAGAAAGTGCTGGAGGCTGATAGAATTACAACATTTAAAAAGCATCTGGATGGATAGAAAGGGCTTAGAGGGAAATGGGCCAAATGCTGGCAAATGGGATGAGATTAATTTAGGACAACTGCTTGGCAAGGATGAGTCGGAATAAAGGGTCTATTTCCATGCGGTACAATCCTATGACTCTATGAACACATTGTACATCAAAGCGAGCTCAAAGAACAAAAAAACAAAAGGAACAAAGAAACTTACAGCACAGGAATAGGCCTTTTAGCCCTCCAAGCCCGTGCTGATCCAGATCCTCCAATAAAACC
The DNA here is from genome assembly GCF_020745735.1 of Hemiscyllium ocellatum. Taxonomy (NCBI): domain Eukaryota; kingdom Metazoa; phylum Chordata; class Chondrichthyes; order Orectolobiformes; family Hemiscylliidae; genus Hemiscyllium; species Hemiscyllium ocellatum. The sequence goes on from NC_083412.1 coordinate 79,991,330, forward strand.
TCTTTTTTAAGGATCTGTATCCCTCTGCTCCCTGCCCATTCATGTATCTGTCTAGATACATCTTAAACGACACAATCGTGCCTGCCACTACCACCTCTGCTGACAACGTGTTCCAGTCACCCACCACCCTCTGCGTAAAGAACTTTCCATGCATATCTCCCTTAAACTTTTTCCCTCTCACCTTGAACTCGTGACCCCTACTAATTGAATCCCCCACTCTGAGAAAAAACTTCTTGCTATCCACCCTGTCTATATCTCTCATGATTTTGTAGACCTCAATCAGGCTCCACCACCCCCACCCCCACCTCCATCTTTCTAATGAAAATAATCCTAATCTACTCAACCTCTCTTCATAGCTAGCCAGGCAACATCCTGGTGAACTCCTCTGCATCCTCTCCAAAGCATCCACATCCTTTTGGTAATGTGGTAACCAGAACTGTATGCAGTATTCCAAATGTAGCTGAACCAAAGTCCTATACAATTGTAACGTGACGTGCCACTCTTGTACTCAATACCCCGTCCGATGAAGGAAAGCATGCTGTATGCCTTTTTAACCACTCTATCAACTATGCCACCTTCACATTATATTGGACTTGAACACACAGATCTCTCTGTACATTAATTTTCCCCAGGGCTTTTCCATTTACTGTATAGTTCGCTTTTGATTTGGATCTTCAAAAATGAATCACATTGCATTTGCTTGGATTGAACTACATCTGCCATTTCTCCACCCAACTCTCCAATCTATCTATATTCTGCTGCATTCTCTGACAGTCCCCTTCACTATCTGCTATTCCACCAATCTTAGTGTCACCTGCAAACTTGCTTATCAGACCACCTATACCTTCCTCCAGATCATTTATGTATATCACAAACAACAGTGGTCCTAGCATGGATCCCTGTGGAACACCATTGGTCACAGTTCTCCATTTGAGAAACTCCATTCCATTACTACTATCTGTCTCTTGTTGCCCAGTCAATGCTTCATCCATCTAGTTAGTATACCCTGGACCCCATGCGATTTCACCTTCTCCATCAGCCTACCATGGGGAACCTTATCAAATGCCTTACTGAAGTCCTTTTCCTCATCAATCAATGTTGTCACTTCCTCAAAGAATTCTATTAAGTTGGTAAGACATGACCTTCCCCGCACCAAACCATGTTGCCTATTACTGATAAGCATATTTTCTTCCAAATGGGAATAGATCAGTATCTCTGCAGCAGCTCCCCTACCATTGACATCAGGCTCACTGGTCCTTAATTATCTGGATTATCCCTGCTACCCTTCTTAAAACGGGAGACAACATTATCAATTCTTCAGTGCTCCAGGACCTCACCCATGTTCAAGGATGCTACAAAAATATCTGTTAAGGCCCCTGCTATTTCCTCTCACTTCCCTCAGTAACCTGGAATAGATCCCATCCAGACCTAGGGACTTGTCACCTTAATGCCTTTTAGAATACCCAACACTTCCTCTCTCCTTATGTCAACTTGACTTCGAGTAATTAAAGATTTATCCCTAAATTTAACAAACATCATGTCGCTCTTTTTGGTGAATATTGATGCAAAGTACTCATTAAGAATCTCACCCATTTTCTCTGACTCCACGCAACACTTTCCTCCTTTGTCCTTGAGTAACCCTTTCTTGAGTTACCTCTTGTTCCTTATACAGAGGAACCTTGATCATCCGAAAATCAATTATTCGAATTTCAGATTATCGAAAAAGATCTCAAGGTCCCGATAGAAACATTACATCAAAGATATGTTACCAACACTGATTGCGTCTTTTGTTTACAATGATTAAAAGTGAAGTTCGCTAACTGAAATGCTGCCGAGAACAGTCCTGGACATGGATGGGAGCCCAGGCACCGTCTCCAAATGACTGACCTCCCGCCCTCTCTCTCACCCCCCCACATTTTCCCTGGAGTTCTACACAGGGGTGCACCCTAAACCCCCTTCCCCAGATAATCTCTCCAACATTGTCCTGTACAGGACAGAGTGGGAACTTGACAAACAGTTGTGTGTGTGTGGCTGCTTGCATGTCTGTGCTATTTTGAGACTCACCCCGCCGAAATGCAGCAGCAGTCTTGCTGTTGGTGTCCCGTCCAGCTGCTGTCTCCATTGCGGAGGCGGGGGCTGGGGTGAGCGGGGGCACATGATGGGGTATGATGGGGGCAGGGTGTGGGAAGTGATGGTGTTGCGCTGTATTTTGCTGCCTAGTCTCCTGAACGGGGAGCAGACATAGCAAGTGCTGACTCTGTCAATCCTATTGAAGTGAAGCAGCGGTGCGAAGAGGCTTCAGCAATGCTGCAGGTCCATTACACACAAGTGTGTGTGCTCTCATAAACAAACCCTGAGGCGGAGAGAGGGAGCAAGGAAAAGGGAAACCAGTAAACTTGGAGTCCCGGAGGAGAGGCATTGAATCAGTTATCCAAATAATCAATTATCCAAACGAAAGACTGCTCACCCATCAAGTTCAGAGGTTCCTCTGTAAATGACTAGAAGGCTTTGAGATTTTCCCTAACCCTGTTTGCTAAAGATATTTGATGACTCCTTTTAGTCCTCTTAATTCCTCATTTCAGATTGGTCCTACATTCCTGATATTCTTCCAAAGCTTCGTCTGGTTTCAATCACTTAGACCTTAATATATGCTTCCTTTTTCCTCTTAGCTAGTCTCACGATTTCACATATCATCCATGGTTCCATAATCTTGCCATTTCTATCCCTCATTTTCACAGGGACATGTCTATCCTGCATTCTAATCAACCTCTCTTTAAAAGTCTCCCACATATCGGATTTACCATTAAACAGCTGCTCCCAATCTGCATTCCCCAGCTCCTGCCAAATTTTAGTATAGTTGGCCTTCCCCCAATTTAGCACTCTTCCTTTAGGACCACTCTCGCCTTTGTCCATGAGTATTCTAAAACTTATGGAACTGTGATCATTATTCCCAAAGTAATCCCTTACTGAAACTTCAACCACATGGCCAGGTTCATTCCCCAACACTTGGTCCAGTATGGTCCCTTCCCAAGTCAAACTATTTACATACTGCTCGAGAAAACCCTCCTGGATGTTCTTTACAAATTCTGCTCCATCAAGACCTCTAACACGAAGTGGATCCCAGTCAATGTTAAGTTAAAATTAAAATCTCCTATCACCACCACTCTATGGTTCTCTCATCTTCCATAATCTGTTTACATATCTGTACCTCTATCTCACGCTTGCTGTTGGAAGGCCTGTAGTACAGCTCCAACATTGTTACCGCACCCTTCCTATTTCTGAGCTCTGCCCATCATGCCTCAATGCTTGAGTCCCCCATAGTGCCATCCTTCAGCACAGCTGTGATATCTTCTCTGACCAGTAATGCAACTCCTCCATCCCTTTTACCTCCCTCTCTATCCTGTCTGAAGCATTGATATCCTGGGATATTTAGTTGCCAATCATACTGTTTCCTCAGCCAAGTCTCAGTAATAGCAATAACAACATACTCCCAAGTACTAATCCAACCCCTAAGTTCATCTACCTTACCTGCTACAAAGTTAAAAATCACACAACACCAGGTTATATTCCAACAGGTTTATTTGGAAATGCTAACTTTCAGAGCACTGCTCCTTTTTCAGGTGATTGTGAAATAGGACCATAAAACACAGAATTTATAGCAAGAGATCACAGTGTCATACAAGTAGAGTCACAGAATCATAGAGATGTACAGCACAAAAACAGACCATTCAGTCCAACCCGTCCATGCCGACCAGATATCTCAACCCAATCTAGTCCCACCTGCCAGCACCCAGCCCATATCCCTCCAAACCCTTCCTATTCATATACCCATCCAGATGCCTTTTAAATGTTGCAATTGTACTAGTCTCCACCACTTCCTCTGGCAGCTCATTCCATACATGTACAACCCTCTGCATGAAAAGGTTGTCCCTTAGGTCTCTCTTTTATATGGAGTCATAGTCATAGAGATGTACAGCATGGAAACAGACCATTCGGTCCAACCCATCCACGCCGACCAGATATCCCAACCCAATCTAGTCCCACCTGCCAGCACCCGGCACATATCCTTCCAAACCGTGATCTATATGGACTTCAGTAAGGCGTTCGACAAGGTCACCCATGGGAGACTGATTAGCAAGGTTAGATCTCATGGAATACAAGGAGAACTAACATACGAGGAACGGCTGAGGATCCTGAGATTGTATTCATTGGAGTTTAGAAGATTAAGGGGAGATTTAATAGAAACTTACAAGGTAATACGTGGCTTGGAAAGGGTGGACGCTAGCAAATTGTTTCCGATGGGGGGGGAGACAAGGACCCGTGGACACAGCCTTAGAAATAGAGGGGGTCAATTCAGAACAGAAATGCGGAGACATTTCTTCAGCCAGAGAGTGGTGGGCCTGTGGAATTCATTGCCGCAGAGTGCAGTGGAGGCCGGGATGCTAAATGTCACAAGGAATTAAGGGCTACGTGGAGAATGCAGGTAAGTGGATAAATTCTTGATGTCACAAGAAATTAAGGGCTATGTGGAGAATGCTGGTAAGTGGAGTTGAAATGCCCATCAGCCATGATTGAATGACGGAGTGGACTCGATGGGCCGAATGGCCTTACTTCCACTCCTATGTCTTGTGGTCTTGTGGTTAAACCCTTTCTGTTCATATACCAATCCAAATGCATTTTGAATGTTGCAACTGTACCAGCCTCCACCACTTCCTCTGGCAGCTCATTCCATTCATATCCTACTCTCTGTATGAAAATGTTTCCTTTTAGGTCTCCTTTATAGCTTTTCCCTCTCACCTAAACCTATGCGCTCTAGTTTTGACTCCCCCACCCCAGGAAAAAGACCTGTCTATTTATCCTATCTATGCTCCTCATAAGGTCAACCCTCAGCCTCTGACGCTCCAAGGAAAATAGCCCCAGCCTGTTCAGCCTCTCCCCATAGTTCAAATCCTCCAACCCTGGCAACATCCCTGTAAATCTTTTCTGAACCCTTTCAAGTTTCACAACATCTTTCTGATAGGAAGGAGAGCAGAACTGCATGCAATATTCCAACAGTGGCCTAACCAATGTCCTGTACAGCTGCAACATGACCTCCGAACCCCAGTACTCGATACTCTGACCAAAAAAAGAAAGCATACCAAACGCCTTCTTCACTATTCTATCTACCTGTGACTCCACTTTCAAGGAGCTATGAACCTGCACTCCAAGGTCTCTTTATTCAGCCACACTCCCGAGGACCTTACCATTAAGTGTATAAGTCCTGCTAAGATTTGCTTTCCCAAAATGCAGCACTTCGCATTTATCTGAATTAAACTCCATCAGGCACTTCTCAGCCCATTGGCACATCTGGTCAAGATCCTGATGAGGTAACATTCTTCGCTGTCTACTACACCTCCAATTTTGGTGTCATCTGCAAACTTACTGACTGTACCATTTATGCTCGCATCCAAATAATTGATGTAAATGACAAAAAGTAGAGGGCCCAGCACCGATCCTTGTGGCACTCCACTGGTCACAGGCCTCCATGCTGAAAAACAACCGTCACCACCACCCTCTGTCTTCTACCTTTGAGCCAGTTCTGTATCCAAATGGCTACTTCTCCCTGTATTCCGTGAGATCTCACCTTGCTAACCAGTCACCCATTGGGAACCTTGTTGAACGCTTTACTGAAGTCTATATAGATCACATCTACCGCTCTGCCCTCATTAACCCTCTTTGTTACCTCTTAAAAAAACTCAATCAAGTTTATTAGACATGATTTTCCACGTACAAAGCCATGTTGACTATCCCTAAGTCTTTGCCTTTCCAAATACATGTACATCCTGTCCTTCAGGATTCCCTCCAACAACTTGACCACCACTGATGTCAGGCTCACTGGTCTATAGTTGCCTGGCTTGTCCTTACCACCCTTCTTAAACAGTAGCACCATGTTTGCCAACCTCCAGTCTTCCGGCACCTCACCTGTGACTATTGATGATACAAATATCTCCACAAGAGGCCCAGCAATCACTTCTCTAGCTTTCCACAGAGTTCTAGGATACACCGAATTAGGTCCTGGGGATATACCCACCTTTATGTGTTTCAAGACATCCAGCACTTCCTCCTCTGTAATTTGGACATGATGCAATGTGTCACCATCTATTTCCCTGCAGAATATATCTTCATGTCCTTTTCCACAGTAAATACTGATGCAAAATACTTGTTTAGTATCTCCCCCATTTTCTGTGGCTCCACACAAAGGCCGCCTTGCTGATCTTTGAGGGGCCCTATTCTCTCCCTAGTTACCCTTTTGTCCTTCATGTAATTGTAAAAACCCTTTGGATTCTCCTTAATTCTATTTGCCAAAGCTATCTCATGTCCCCTTTTTGCCCTCCTGATTTCCCTCTTAAGTACAATCCTACTGCCTTTATATTCTTCTCAGGATTCACTCGATCTATCTGTCTATACCTTACATATGCTTCCTTCTTTTTCTTAACCAAACCCTCAATTTCTTTAGTCATCCAGCATTCCCTATACCTACCAGCCTTTCCTTTCATCCTAACAGGAATATACTTTCTCTGAATTCTCGTTATCTCATTTCTAAAGGCTTCCCATTTTCCAGCCGTCACTTTACCTGCAAACATCTGCCCCCCAATCAGCTTTTGAAAGTTCTTGCCTAATACCGTCAAAATTGGCCTTTCTCCAATTTAGAACTTTAACTTTTAGATCTGGTCTATCCTTTTCCATCACTATTTTAAATCTAATTGAATTATGGTCGCTGGCCCCAAAGTGCTCCCCCACTGACACCTCAGTCACCTGACCTGCCTTATTTCCTAAGTGTAGGTCAAGTTTTGCACCTTCTCTAGTAGGTAAATCCATATACTGAATCAGAAATTTTTCTTGTACACACTTATCAAATTCCGCTCCATCTAAATCCTTAACACTATGGCAGTCCCAGTCTATGTTTGGAAAGTTAAAATCCCCTACCATAACCACCCTATTATTCTTACAGATTGCTGAGATCTCCTTACAAGTTTGTTTCTAGGGAGATCCAAGATGACGGCGACTCAGCAAGTCTGAGTCTATAGTGTTCCTCCCAAGACCTAGGGAAAGTGGGCCACCCTCCCCCATCACACTCACCAAATCAACTAAAGATAGTTTTTATTTCATGTAATTAGTAGTTTAGTACTAAATTTATACAGTTCAATCTTCTGTAAAAATGACTAGGGGGAAAGGAGCCCGCAGTTCTCAGCAGGCAGGAGCCCCTCCCCCACCTTCCCCAGCTGCAGCAGAGGCGTCCGCAGTCGTCCCGGGGGACTTACCTACTGTGGTGAGCCTTGTGGAAATAATCTCCAAACTCGACGAGAAGATCAATGCTTTCATTGAAGAGTCCCAAAGTCAGTGGAATTCACTCTGGGCCATGCTACAAAAGCACGGTTGAGACATTGAAGAAATTGAATGCCGAGTCAGAGGGGTGGAGTTAAAGGCTGCGACCTCTGAGACTGTTGCAGATTTGGCCGTGGATCGGCTCCGGGCTCTCGAGCAGCAAGTCCAGACCTTAGGGAACCACATTGATGACCTCGAGAATTGAGGTCATCGAAAAAATATTTGTTTGCTGGGCCTTCCCGAATGGGAAGAAGAAGGCCAGCTTACAAGGTTCCTTGAACAGTGGCTTCCGCAGTTATTGAAGGTGGAGGCTGGATCAGGCCAGGTAAGGGTCGCAATACAAGGGCCTGGCTTGAACCAGCACCCCCGCCTTGGCCTGTTCCGGCTGCAGAGCTATAAGGTGAGGCAGATGCTCTTGGAAGCCTCCAGAAATCTTGGGAAAGATCCACAAGCCATGACTCATAAATGATCCAAGATTATGTTATTTCAGGACTTTTCCCCAGCTTTGGTTCAAAAGAGGAAGGCGTTTGATGAAGCAAAAAGGTGTTTAAGGGATTTAAACATTCAATACTCCTTGCATTACCCAGCTACACTACGCTTCAGCCATGAAGATCTGTGTTTAACTTTGGATCACCGGAGAAGGCCAAGGAACTTTTGGACTCTCTTAGACAAATTATAAGAGTTAATTGATGTTATTTTGCCCTACCCCCACCCCGGTTTACCCCCCCTTTTTTTTTCCTTTCATTATCTTACTGTTTAATATTATCTCCGGGGGATGGGAAGAAGGGCTTATTTATTCGTCCTTTACTTAGCAATTTCCTTTCTCCATTAACATTACCAAATATATCCAGGTGTTGGTGTGGATTGACGGGGGGGATAAGGTATTCACTGTTAGTTATAGTTCAGTAGTATACTTGAATTTTCTTTATCCTATCGTGGGGTGCCTGGTCAAGGGTGGAGCACTGGTTGGGAGAGGTTATGATGGTTTTTTTGGAAAGGAAGTGATGCCCCCTGGGAATAAGGGGGGAAGATCTCGATTTAAATACGTTTTATACTTTTTTTTACTATTTAGAAATAGTTTTTTAATTGTATTGATCTGAATGTACTAAAGAGCTTTTATTTTTGTGAATTTTATATGCTCTATGCTCGGGATGTTTTGGATAAATACGGGTTTTGTTGTGATCTGATGTTAACACATTCCGAGCATGTATATCACTACTCAATTTAAGTGTAATCCATTGGATTTTTTTTTCTCTCTTGAATTAATGTAAGAATTTTAATGATACACTCTAGTTAGTTGTAAGTTAGATGAGTAGTTAGTTGAGTTTTGTCTTTGTTTCACTTGGTATTTCTGTTTTCTTGTTTGATAGATTTTGGTTATCATTTATTTAAGATTTAACTGTATATCAATGTTTATACTTGGGTCTTTTTTTTAGTTTTCTTTTGTAAACATGTGAATCTATAATACAATTCCAATAAGGTGGTCATCCCTTTCTTATTTCTCAGTTCCATCCAAATAACTTCTCTGGATGTATTTCCAGGAATATCCTCCCTCAGCACAGCTGTAATGCTATCCCTTATCCACTTCTCCTCCTCTCTTGCCTCCTTTTCTATCATTCCTTCAGCATTTGTATCCTGGAACATTAAGCTGCCAGTCCTGCCCATCCCTGAGCCATGTTTCTGTAATTGTTATGTTATCTCAGTCCCATTTCCTAACCATGCCCTGAGTTCATCTGCCATCCCTGTTAGGCCCCTTGCATTGAAATAAATGCAGTTTAATTTATCAGTCCTATCTTGTCCCTGACTGTTTGACTCACTTCTATTCTCAACTGTATTAGTCTCAGATTGATCTCTTTCCTCACTGTCTCCCTGGTCCCACGCCCCCACCTTACTAGTTTAAATCCTCCTGAGCAGTTCTAGCAAATCTCCCTGCCAGTATATTAGTGCCCTTCCAATTTAGGTGCAATCTGTCCTTCTTGTACAGGTCACTTGTGCCCCAAAAGAGATTCCAATGATCTAAAAATGTGAATCCTTCTCCCACACACCAGCTCCTCCGCCATGCATTTATCTGCTCTATCCTTCTATTCCTGCCCTCACTAGCTCTAGCATTGGGAGTAATCCAGTTATTACTACTCTCGAGGACCTCCTTTTTAAATTCCTGCCTAACTTTTTGTAATCTCCCTTCAGAATCTCAACCTTTTCCCTTCCTATGTCATTGGTTCCAATGTGTACAATGACCTCCTGCTGGCCCCTCTCCCCCTTGAGAACATTCTGCACCCTCTCTGAGACATCCTTGATCCTGGCACCAAGGAAGCAACACATCATTCTGTTTTTTCACTGCTGGCCACAGAAACATCTGTCTGTACCTCAGACTAGAGAATCCCCTAACACAATTGATCTCTTAGAACCTACGTATCCTTCGTTGCGTTATAGCCGGTCTCAATACCAGAAACTCGGCTGTTCATGTTACATTTCCCTGAGAATCCATCACCCACTACATTTTCCAAATCAGCATACTTGTTTGAAATGGGTATAGCCACAGAAGACTCGTGCACAAGCTGCCTACCTCACTTACCTTTCCTGGAGTTAACACATCTATGTGACTGTATCTGAGATTTCCCCCCTTCCTATAACTGCCATCTATCACATACTGTTGGTCTTATAAATTCCTCATTGCTTCTAACTGCCTCTCCAACCAATCCATTCGATCTGATAAGTTTCGCAACGAACAGCATTTATTGCAGATATAATCCACAGTAACCCTTAATCTCTCTTTAAATACTCACACCTGACAAGAAGCACATATCACTCTACTAAAGGCCATTTTTGCTCCTTCACAATCTACTGACCCAGAAAATAACACCATCTAATTCCTCTACAAAACGCTGCCCCAGGTTAAATTAATAGTTACGGCTTATATTTTAAGTTCAATCAAGAAACATATCTCAAAAAACATATAATCAAGAAAGGACCCACTCTACTCACTGCTGCAGATTTTCTGTAGGCCACACTTAAAACAATACACTTATCTGATTCTGTGCTGTGAACTTCACCCAAACTGTTCCTCCATATGCACATACTCTCTCTCTCTCTGCCCCCCCCTCTCCTGCACACAGACACACACATACACACAAACACACACACACATATAAGTCTATGTGGTGAATTTGTATTTGCAGAATTATATTTGCAGATACATTCTATTTTGCTCAAACAATGCACAACCTGTAGACAGTCAATGCAGGCAATGAATCCACCTAATATTTTGTAAATTCCATTTCAAAAATAGAGCCAGTATGACTCAAGATTGGACAGACAGACAGACTCTGACCTCACGCCTTTAATGCATTGTCTGAGCTGAGATGTCAATTTTTTTTTATAAAACCTTAAGTTATCTTGAGAACATGACTTAAAAGAAGTTCTGGGATTTACGTATTAATGAACCGAAACCTGTAACCCATTCTTAAAGATGAAAGACTTAACAATCTAGGTTAATTAAATATACCATTTTACTTGCATGACAGCATAATCTTTTCCTATAAATTCTGTGTCTTATGGTGCTGCCTCACAAACACCTGGTGAAGGAGCAGCACTCCAAAAGCTAGTGCTTCCAACTACTGTGTTTGAACTGTAACTTGGTGTTGTGCAATTTTTAACTTTGTTCACCCAGTCTGACACTGACACCTCCACATCATGGTACTACACTTCTGGCATTACAACAAATGCACCTCAGACTATGAGTTCCTTTGCAATCAATATCTGTTTCCTAGCTATTCTTCTCCTCAATCACACTGAGTTCATGATCTAGTTCCTTACATGCTTTAGTTCCTGTCTAATAACCTCCTCATTTTGTTCCCATGCCCCTCCACATTAGTTTAAACCCTGCTCAAAAGCACCCCTAAGAACATTGGTTCCAGTCCGGCACAACTGTAGACCATCCAATTTGTAATAGTCCCACCTCCCCCAAAAATGGTCCCCATGTCCCAAAAATCTGAACCCCTTCCTCCTGCACCATCTCTCAAGCCATGCATTCAGCTTGCCTAATCTTTCATTTCTATTCTGACTAGCATGTGACACTTGCAGCAATCCTGAAGTTACTACCTCTGATGTCCTACTTTTTAACTTGGCTCCTAACTCCCTAAATTCTTGTATATCATATATCATAAGGGGCTATATGAAAGACCCTGGTCCTATTTCTCCCATTTGTACTTGTAATTATGTCACTCTTCTAATGTAGTGAGATGTTACAAGGCACTTAACACCAATGTAGTCATTTCAGTCAAACATGAAAATTTTCTCTCCACAACCACAGCCTTTTAAAATTTATATTAAAACACTGGCTGATCACAGACGAAAGGAACCTCCTCTCCTTCCTGTAATCATTCTTCTACACACCTCTCCTGTTGACCACCATCTCCTTTTGTGCAATTCCACTTTCCAAAAGTGTGTCTCTTTCTGTCTTGTCCTTTTGTGTGGTTCACATGCGTTTTGTATCATAAATATTGGCAACATGGTGGCTCAGTGGTTAGCACTGCTGCCTCACAGTGCCAGAGACCTGGGTTTGATTCCTGCCTTGGGCAAGTGTCTGTGTGGAGTTTGCATGTTCTCCCCATGTATGCGTGGGTTTCCTCTGGGTGCTCCCATTTCCTCCCACAATCCAAAGATGTGCTGGCCATGCTAAATTGCCCACAGTGTTAGGTGCATTGGTCAGGGGTAAATACAGGGTAGGGGAATGGGTCTGGATGGGTTCATCTTCGGAGGATCACTGTGGATTTGTTTCCACACTGTGGGGAATGTAATCTAACAACCAATTCTGTTTTCAAATCTTCCTCTTTCCATCTTCTACCTACTTATTGGAACCACTGCAAATGGTATGCGCAAATGTGTAATTTTCTAGATATTTATTATGTTACAAATGTTATTTTTTTTGAGAAAACATAGTGGAAGGTAAAGGTCCATCACTGGAGTTGTACTTAGAAGTCTTCTTTAGCTACAATGTGGCTAGGCTATGAGCAGTCAGCATACAGCCAATTGGAAGACACAAACTGCTCTTTTGTTTCTGGCTTGATTCAATTTAACATAGGAGAAAGTGTGGAGCGGGAGAGTGTGCCATGCAGACTAAGATAAAAGGTAGGGAGGAGGGACTTGGAGGAGGGGTGTTGGAAATGCGATAGGTGGAAGGAGGTTAAGGTGAGGGTGATAGGCCGGAGTGGGGGTGGGGCGCGGAGAGGTCAGGAAGAAGATTGCAGGTTAGGAAGGTGGTGCTGAGTTCGAGGGTTGGGACTGAGACAAGGTGGGGGGAGGGGAAATGAGGAAACTGGGGAAATCTGAGTTCATCCCTTGTGATTGGAGGGTTCCTAGGCAGAAGATGAGGCACTCTTCCTCCAGCCGTCGTGTTGCTATGGTCTGGTGACGGAGGAGTCCAAGGACCTGCATTTCCTTGGTGGAATGGGAGGGGGAGTCGAAGTATTGAGCCACGGGGTGGTTGGGTTGGTTGGTCCGGGTGTCCCAGAGGTGTTCTCTGAAATGTTCCCCAAGTAGGCGGCCTGTCTCTCCAATATAGAGGAGGCCACATCGGGCGCAGCGGATGCAGTAAATGATGTGTGTGGAGGTGCAGGTGAATTTGTGGCGGATATGTAAGGATCCCTTGGGGCCTTGGAGGGAAGTAAGGGGGGAGGTGTGGGCACAAGTTTTGCATTTCTTACGGTTACAGGGGAAGGTGCCGGGAGTGGATGTTGGGTTGGTGGGGGTGTGGACCTGACAAGGGCGTCACAGAGGGAGTGATCTTTTTGGAATGCTGATAGGGGAGGGGAGGGAAATATATCCCTGGTGGTGGGGTCCGTTTGGAGGTGGCGGAAATGACGACCTGCTGTGCTTTTCCAGCAACGCATTTTCAACTCTCAATTTAATATAGTTCCTGTCTTTAAAGAACTGAATCTGAATCTTCTTTCTGTTGCTGACTGAGTAGTTTCCAGAAAATTATTTATTGAAATAACACAATAATCACTGTTAATATAATTTTCTGGTACAGTGAAGCCAATACTTGCGTGACTATGTTCACTGGCTTCTAAAGGCGCAGACATGCAGAAATATCAAAGAAAGGAATGCAAGTTGTGTGTGAAAAGAAGGTGGAGCTGATAAATTGAAAAAATAGTATCAATTGGAATTTATTTCAGAAAACATTAAAGCAAATATTTTGTCCTTATGATAAATGTCTGGTACATTCCGTGCTGTTTGGTGATAATGTGCAGCTGAATGGGATCGCTGCTTTTAATGTGTGGTACAAGTGGAGAAGTGAAGCATATTGAAAATTACAATATGATTTGCAAAAGGCAAAATCTATCGAAAAATGACACTGCCTAATTGATGACAGTAGACAAATGACCCTGAACGTATGCAAACTAATTAGGTTGTAAACTTGGAAACGGAAAGGATTAAGTATTAAAGATAAAGTGCAACATAATAGTGTTGATATGCTTGATGTTTATGAATATTAGAGATAACAACTGCTAAACAATTTATTACTCAAATAAATGCAAAATACTGCGGATACAGAAAATCTAAAATAAAAACAGAAAATACTGGAGAAACTCAGCAGATCTGGCAGCATCTGTAGAGGGATAAGCAGAGTTAACTAAATGAATAATTTATATTTAATTTATGAAGCACTATGTGGATATGTAGGATAACAGACTGTATGAAATTTTACATAGAAATGACAACTGAAAATACTTTAGGTCAGTATTGAGTGTAACACTATCACTGGTACGATCTTTCAGATGAAACCTTGAATCAAGTCTTATCTGCCCTCTCATATAAGATTTCATGGAACTATTTTGAAGAGATAATGGCAATCTGGAAGCATCCAACCAGGAAGAAAAAGGACCCAATCTTTCTTATACGTTTTATTCACAAACCCAAAACAGCATCTGTTCAGATGACATTTCCTTTCTGCAGGCCAGACTCTCCTAATTGCAAACTAGCTCTTATTTTATGTGCTAATTTTCCCCATATTAGTATTAGCTATTCTCAATCACAACTAAAGCACATGTACATATAGACTCTTGTTGTAGTGTCCTTACGTCTAGGCTAGGAGGCCCAGATTCAAGTCCCACCTGCTCCAAAGGGTGTTATAATGGTTGATTAGAAAAATAAATCACATGTACATACTCAATTGACACAGCATTTTCAACATTAGCATTTTCTCCCAGTGCTCTGGTCAGTATTTATCCCCCAACCAATGTCACTATAACAGATTTCCTGGTCATTATTACCTTTATGTATGAGATCTTGCTAGGTTAAATTGGCTGCTTTTAATTTACTTAATTGGCACAGTAGATAAATGTAAGTCCTTTCCATTTAATAGACAATCAGGTAGATCATTGTAATTTTAGCTAGTCAGGTTACAACAGACCCTTTTGTCTGCATGACCCTCTCAAAAATCAACATCATTTGCATGACCTGCTGTCCTCTGACAAAGTGTTGCATATTCAGAAAGTTACTGGGTCCTGATCTCATCTGGAGTATTCTGGAATTGCAATTTGTCAATTGTTAATTCAATGTTTTTAATCACCATGGTTAACTTGCTGTTTTTGCAAGGTTTGTAGTCAGGTTGAGGTTTAGGGTGTAGGTTTGCTCACTGAGCTGTAGGTTTGATATCCAGACGTTTCATTACCTGGCTAGGTAACATCATCAGTGGCGACTTCCAAGTGAAGCGAAGCTGTTGTCTCCTGCTTTCTATTTATATGTTTGTCCTGGATGGGGTTCCTGGGGTTTGTGGTGATGTCATTTCCTATTCGTTTTCTGAGGGGTTGATAGATGTTATCTAGATCTATGTGTTTGTTTAACTTGCTGTCTGGTGCTAAGAACAAGATAAAAAACATGGCTTCCTGGCTGCAGAACAAACACACTGAAGCAGAATAATCACAACAGTAGGAGCATTATATTTTCTGAGAATCTTTAAATATTATTTTAAAATCATAACACACTCCCCAAAGAGATGACTAATAGATACAAATGACAACAAATAGCTACTTTCATCTGGTTAAGTACATACCGCCATAAGCAAAGGTTGAGGAAGCTCTGGATGTGCTGTATTCTACCACTCACACCCTGGAGACGGAAAACCCAAGGCCCTGTTTATTATGACTGGCGATTTCAATCAAGCCGATCTAAAAAAGATGTTGCCCAAGTACCACCAGAACATTACTTGCCCCACCAGGGGCCCAAACATTTTAGACCACTGCTACACCACTGTGAAGAATGCCTAACGCTCCATCCCCTGACATCATTTCGGGAACTCTGACCACAATGCCATGTTCCTTCTCCCGGCTTACAAGCAAAAACTCAAGCAGGAGACCCCATTGTAGATACAGGTAGAGTGCTGGTTGGAGGAAGCAGAGGATCATCTCCGGTGCAGTCTGGAATCAGCTGATTGGGCCATGTTCAAATGGTCCATAGGGACCTTGGACGAGTATGCCACCACCGTCACAGACTTTACCAGCAAGTGTATGGAGGACTGCATACCAAGGAAGTCAATCCAGGTGTTCCCCAACAGGAAACCCTGGATGAATCAGGACATACAGAATCTGCTAAAAACCAGATATGTGGCCTTCAGATCAGGAGACCTACTCAAATACATGGACTCCAAGTTTGACCTTTGCAGAGCCACTTATGCCCGAAACGTCGATTCTCCTGCTCCTCGGATGCTGTCTGACCTGCTGCGCTTTTCCACCAACACATTTTCAGCTCTGATCTCCAGCATCTGCAGATCTCACTTTCTCCTCGAAGAGCCAATAAGACAGCCAAGGACAAATGCCGATCCAAACTAGAGACCCAGACAGGCACCCGGTGACTATGGCAAGGACTGAATGACATCACAGGTCCTAAAAAGAAATAGTGTACGATAGGAGACAATAACATATCCTTCCCAGATCATCTCAACGCCTTCTGTGCTCGCTTTAAGCAGAAGTTTGGCGGGGGGTAACACCTATTCCGACAAGTCCTGATGAACCTATCCCAACAGTCACTGCATCAAAGGCTAGATCAGTTTTCCTTCATGTGAATCCAAGGAAAGCGATGGGACCAGATGGAATATCAGGCCATGTACTCAGAGCATGAGCAGATCAACTGGCAGTCTTCTCAAACATCTTCAACCTCTCCCTGCAGCACGCCACTGTCCCTGCCTGTTTCAAGAGGGCCAGCATCATCCCTGTGCCTAAGAAGGCTCATGCAGCATGTTTCAATGTCTACCGCCCAGAGGCCCTAACTTCAGTGGTCATGAAGTGCTTTGAAAGGCTGGTCATGGCATTAATCAACTCCAGCCTCCCCACAACTCCTGACCAACTCCAATTTGCCTATTAGGCCAACAAGTCCATGTGAAATGCCATATCACTTGCCCTTCACTCCTCCCAAGAATATCTTGACACCAAGAGCAACTACATAAGGATCCTACTCATTGACTACAGTTCAGCCTTCAACACTATTATCCCCTCGAGACTGATTACTAAGCTCAGTGATCTTGGACTTAGCCCCATTCTCTACAACTGGCTCCTCAGTTTCCTGACCCACAGGCCACAATCAGTTAAGATTGGGGACAATATGTCACCATCACTAACACTCAACACCGGAGCCCCCAGAGATGCGTACTCAGCCCCCAATTGCATACCAAATTCCATTTTCAAGTTTGCTGATGACACCACCATAGTCGGTCAAACCTTAGACGGCGATAAAACAGACTACGGATGGGAGGTGGAAGATCTGGAAAAATAATGCACTGAGAACAACCTAGCTCTCAATGGCAGCAAAACCAAAGACTCATTACTGACTTTCGGCGGGATGTTAGTCATGCCCCCCTACACATTTACAGCACAGAGATGGAACAAGTGGAGAGTGTCAATCTCCTGGGAGTGGTCATCCACAACAATCTTTCTTAGGCTCTTCGTGTGGACGCACTGGTTACAAAGGCCCAACGTCTCTTCTTGCTCAGGCAGCTGAGGAAATTTGACATGATGGTGAATACCCTTGCCAACTTCTGTAGGTGTACAATGGAGAGCATTCTGTCTGGATATATCACTACCTGGTATGGCAACTGTACCATTCAAGATCGGAGATGGTTACAGAGAGTGGTGAACTTGGCCCGGACAATCACAAAGGCCAACTCCCATCCATAGAATCCATCTATCAGGACACTGTCAAGGAAAGGCCGACAGCATTCTCAAAGATCCATCCCATTCTGGCAATGCTTTTCTACAATCTCTGCCATTCGGGGAGAAGGTACAGAATCCTGAACACGCGCACCAGCTCATTTTGAAACAGTTTCTACTCTACTGTTGTTAGAATATTGAATGGACTCACAAACTCTTAACATTCGCCTGTACCTGTGTTTTTATTTTTGTTTACCTATTATTTACTATCTATGCTACTTAATTCTGTGATCTGCCTGTATTGCTCGCAAGACAAAGCTTTTCACTATGCCTCCATATACGGGACAATAAATTCAATTCAATTCAAATCAAGTAGCTGTATTATAGAACAGTCACCACAAGGAGTTATTGAGGCAAATTGCATCAATGCAATAATGGGACACCAGTGAAGTGCATGAGTCCGAAAGGAACAAAAGAATACACTGTTGAGGCGAGATGAAGTACAGTGAGAGGGAGGAAGCTTGTCTGCAGCATAAACTTCAACAGGGGCCACTTAGATCAATTAACCTGTTGCTTTTTAAAAATCCTATGTCGAATCTGGCCAATAATGTTCATCTGACCACTGGTTCCAAAGCATAAACTATAGCAATTGCCAACCAAAGATCAATATAAAGGCAGCCAAAAAGATAGAAATAAACTTGGAAAAGAGTACTTACTGTTCCTTGTAAGGGAGAACTATGTTCAAGGTTACTTTATTATCTATGTAGAGTCTATTTCTAACAGGTCAGCATGAATCTGTAAATGTATTTCATTTAAATATTTTTTTCTGAACAACAAAATTCAAATACAAGACAAAACTAAGTTAGTTTGGGGTATTCAAGAATGTCCACATTGATGAAAAACAAAGCACATGATTTGGATACAGAAAGGACATATTATTGCCATTTTTAAAAAGCCATCAAAAATACATATTTTGGTTTATTTTCTCATCTGGCATGTTTGCTAGCCAGGGGTGTGCTTTCAAGTTCCACTTTCAGAACTCTGCAAGTATGACTGTAACAAATTCCAGAAGAAAGTGAGGATTGCAGATACTGGAGCTCAGAGTCAAGAGTGTAGTGCTGGAAAAGCACAGCAGGTCAGGCAGCATCCGTGGAGCAGGTGAATCGACCTTTCGTGAATAAGCCCTTCGTCAGGAATCTGCAACAAATTCTGTACAATAGCTGAGCCAAAGCAATCTAGGCATACTCAGATGTATACCACTACCACCCCCTCTAACATGGGACCACATAAGTCTATACTCAGTATTTTCCCATGCAATTTCTTTTTATTCATTTGTGGGATGTGAGAATTGTTAGTTGGCCAATATCCAGGATTTTGACCCAGCGACAGTGAAGGAATGGTGATCCCATGTATCAGCTGCCTTTATCTTTCCAGATGGAAGTAATTGTGAACTTGGAAGGTGCTGTGTGAGCATATTTAGTGAATTTCTACAGTGCATTTTGCAGAAAGTACACACTGCTGCTACTGTGCATTGGTGGTGGAGGGAGTGGATATTTGTGGATGTGGTGCCAATCAAGCAACTGCTTTGCCTGGATGGTGTCAAGCTTTTTGAGTATTGTTGGAACTGCACCCATCCAGACAAGTAGGGAGTATTCCATCATACTCCTGACTTGTGCCTTGTAGATGATGACTTTGAGGAGTCAGGAGATGAGTTACTCGCCACAGTGTACCTTGTCTCTGACCTGGTTTTATAGCCACTGTACTTATGTAGCAGGTCCAGTTGAGTTTTGGGTCAAAGATAACCCCAAGAATGTTGATAGTGGGGGATTCAGTGATGGTAACACCATTGATTATGAAGGGTATTGGTTAAATTGTTTCTTATTGTTGATGGACATAGACTTGCATTTGTGTGGCACAAATGTTGTTTGCCACTTATCAGCCCAAGCCTGGATTCTATTCAGATCTTGCTGCATTTAAAAATGGACTGTTTCACTATACGAGGTGCTGAGCATTGTGCAATTGTCAGTAAATAAGCTTAGTAGATAAGACAAATTGCCAGAGTCTTTTTCCCAGGATAGGGGAGTCCAAAACCTGAGGGCTTTGGTGAGAAGAGAAAGATTTAAAAGGGACCTGAGTGGCAACATTTTCACTCAGAGGATAGTGCATATCTGGAATGAGCTGCCAGAGGAAGTGGTAGAAGCGAACACAATTACAACATTCAAAAGGTACATGGATAAGAAAGGTACAGAAGGATATGGGCTAAATAAAGGCAAATGGAACTAATTCAGTCTAGGAAACCTGGTTGGCATGGACAAATCGTGCCAAAGGGCCTGTTTCCAATCTGCATAACTGACTATATGTCTCTGACCTTATGTTGGAGAGAAGGTCATTAGTAAGCAGCTGAAAATGGTTGGCTTGAGGACACTACCCTCAGTAACTCTTGCAGAGGTCCCCTGGAGTTGAGATGACTGACCTCCAACCATGACTTTAAATTGATGCTGAACTAGGAAACACTCATCAGATTAAAAATCTAATAGAAATTTGTACTGAATCTTTTTGGAACAGCACTTTGTTAGGCTGTCAAATCCCAAAGTAATTTGTACTCTAAATCTGAGTTTTTAAATTAAATAGCTTGTGGAAGAAAGTAAATGATCGTAGTGAGAAATAAAGATGACTGAATTTTAAACATATGTGCAATCCATGAACTGTTGAAGAGCCATAAAAGACCATTTTACTGCATGGTCTACTCTTCTTAATCAAAGTTGCTTAATTTAAAAGATCTCATCATTTGTTTTAAACAATAAGTTCCCACTTAGGTGTGTTATTAACGTTGATTGATTCAAATTATTCATTTCCTGAAAAGTTTCAGCATTAAAACAAAAAGAGCATGTAGCACAATATGATACAGAATGCTACAGATTATAATTAACACTTGAAGCAGTACGGTGGCTCAGTGGTTAGCACTACTGCCTCACAGCATCAGGCACCCAGGTTCAATTCCTGCCTTGGGTAACTGTCTGTGTGGAATTTACACATTCTCCCCGTGTCTGTGTGCTTTTCCTCCAGGTGCTCCAGTTTCCTCCCACAATTCAAAGATGTGCAGGTCAAGTGAACTGGCCATGCTAAATTGCCCATACTGTTAGGTGTATTAAAATCTTAGGGCTTATGCTCGAAACGTCGAATTCTCTATTCCTGAGATGCTGCCTAACCTGCTGTGCTTTGACCAGCAACACATTTGCAGCTGTTAGGTGTATTAGTCAGGGATAAATATAGGATAGGGAAATAGGTCCGGATGGGTTATTCTTTGGAGGGTTGGTGTTGACTTGTTGGGTCAAAGAGCCTGTTTCCATGCTGTAGGGAATCTAATCTAAAACACGACCCATTCATTATTTTAATCAGTTTAATTAGGCATTTAGAAAAAATAGGGTGAATGATATTTGTTAAATGCCTACAAGAATTAACAGTGTACAATTATGGCCACATTATATGCAGTTGGTGAGTCTGTAGGAGTGCAGTATAATTTTTCTTTTTGTAAATCTTGCTATTAGATGGTTCCTAAATCCAAACAATCATGGCAACATTCCTCCTATAAACAAGAGTAAGTTGAACACTCTTCTTCTACCTCAATCCACACAATTAAGGCTTTTCAGAGAGAATATCCTTCACTGCATCACTTTAAATGACTGATACTAAACACTTGTCTTTTTAGAATCAGACTTTTTGGGTGGCTGCTGGTGCCTCCTCAACATCAGCTCTGATCACTAGCTTGTTCCTGAACCTATTCCCTCTGTGCCCTCTCACGTATTCACAATTTCTGTTGTCTCACCAGTGAGCCCTCCCTTCTGATTACAACAACTTCATCCTCCGTTGTCTTGTTTAGTATCTGGACTACTATACTGCTTTTAAGTATTTTGCAGTCGTTTTATGAATGGTATATACATTTATGTAATTGATGATCAGAACTTATTATACATAAAATATAGACATCCACCACTATCCAATTGTTATATTTCCCTTCCAATTATTGTCCTTACACTAAGATGATATTTCTACAAACATATCAGCAATCCCAGAGCTACTATTGGTAGTTATGTTCCTGATTCATCTCATAGAATCAAAAGTTTTTGCAATATCGAAACAAGTTATCAAACTCATCAAATCTATGTCACCCATCAAATTAGTGTGAGAGTCCGCATGAGGCATATAATTTAAATACACTCGAATACGAATTGCTTTCTTCAAATGATTACTTTCTATCATTTATCTATGAATCTAGTTCTGATCTTCAAGACAAAAAGGTGGATGTATCCTTTCTAAGTCTAGCCTATCAAAGTCTTTAACAATCTTAGACATCACTTTCTCTGTATTCCTTTCTAGATAGAAGTGTGCCAGCTTTTTCAGTTTTTCTAAAAGGTATAATCTCTCGCTTCTGGTTTAATCCTAGTTAATTTAATTTGCACTTTATCCACTTCACAATATTGAGATTATATTTGTCAAAGTTAATCCAATGTGAGCTAATCAAGACTCTGTGCAAACCTCTCTGCCTTTTGAAGGAGAGTAACCACAGTTTTATTTTTGCTTTTATAATAGTTTCATTAACCTGTTTGGATCTTGTTTATTTCTTTAAATTTTAAACTGAACTTTGTTGCAGCCACAGCCAGTCACATGATAAAAGATGACCACAATTTCTGGAAGGGTCCAATCAGCAGTGCCAGATTAGCTCACACAATACTTCTGGAATCTCACATCTCCCACTGTGTGTCCATTGCAGTCAAAAGGCACACAAAGGAACAGTGGCTCTTGTGTCTCCAGATCAAGTTCTGGACAAAGGTGGAAGATTATTGAAGCTCATTATGCCTCAACTGGCACTAACAGCACCATTTACCTCATACCAATGAAGAATAAGCAGGCCAGAAGTACAGAAACTACCTTGTTGCTTTTAAACTTTTAGTTGCATTTCAGCCTCATGCTCCTGATTTATACTTGCACTGTTTGGACAGGGCAAGCAGGCTACAAGACCTTCACGAGGTCCATGTCTGGCTAGAATAACCATTAATAGGTCCAGATAGTGGAATATGGAGAAGGTTCTTATGTCGAACTGTTTGCCCCTCATTATGGTTATGATATTCCTGGGTATCCATGGAGGGAACAATGCGGAGTCAAGTGGCATCGCACAGGCCTTTCATATCTGGTGGGCTTTGCAGAGGTTAGGTACATAATTGAGGGTGTGGTGCTGGAAAAGCACAGCACATCAGGCAGCATCCAAGGAGCAGGAGAATTAATGTTTTGGACATAAGCCCTTCATCTGGATGAGCTTACATCCAAGATGTTGATTCTCCTGCTCCTCGGTTGCTGCCTGCCCTCTTGTGTTTTACCAGCACCACACTCTCAACTCTGATTTCCAGCATCTGTAGTCTTCACTTTCTCCTCCTTGGGGTACATAATCACCTGTGAAAATTACATTTTAAGTTTGACAAGTTTATTTTGCCTATTATGAAGTTTCTGTTAACATTTTTATCTATTTATGTTATACTGCCCTAAAAAGGGGCTGTCTAAGCCGTTATTAGTTACTTCTAAATTCAGGTACCCTGTCACATGACAAAAACTCCTGGTCTCTGTAAAAAGTTTAATTGTACGTTCTGATTTGACTTACTTCAGTCTGGAGAGAGTTAGTCTGCTGTTATCATCGCTGCTTGCAAAAATCTCTAACAGAAGACCACACTCTAGGTTCAACAAAACCTGCTTTTAGTCTCAATATCTCCAAAACCTGATTTCTATAAGAAATCGTACCTTCACCTGAAATGTGGACCAATCACACTTCCATGCCTCCAACCATATGAAACAGGATTCTGCAAGGTAGACCTAAGGAACAGACCATTCACTGATTACAGACATTCTGGACTTGACATAAATCAAATGAATTAATATTCATAACTTTTAATTTTAAATTATTCCCAATCGTAACATGTTTCGTTCCTTCTTTTCTCTTTATTCATCTTTGTATGTTTGTGTATGTTTGTGACAATCATCCCTAGTGAAGGAGTGATGAAACATTTCTGAGACAGGTTAGTGAGTGGCTTGGAGGGTAACTTGCGTGTGATGGTATTTCCATGTAACTGCTGCCCTTGTCCATCCAGGTGAAAGTGATTTTGGTTTGGAAGGTGCTGTCTAAGGATCCTTGGTGAATTTTTGCAGTATATCCTTAGATGATATGCACCACAACTACTGGGCATCGGTGGTGGCAGGAATGTGTGTTTATGAATGTGGTGCCAAACAAGTGGGCTGAGGTTGAGAGATTACAGTTATGATGAGAAACTTAAGAATTTAATGCCCTACAGTAGACCTGAGACCACAAGGTTGATGTGGTCAAAGTTTCCAAGTATAAAAGTAAACAAATTTAACATTGTTCAAAATAGTTCATGAAATTATGATGTATTTAGATGAGCATCAATCATTGTATCATACAGTATAGAAGAGACTCTTTGGCCCATTAAGTCTGTACTGCCCAAAATATACTACTGCCTACACTAGTCCCATTTTCCTCCTATAGGCCCATAGACTTGAATGTTATGACAATTCAAGTACATATTCAAGTTTTTTTTTAAAGGTTCTGAAGTTTCCCAGTACAATTAACCTCCAAGGCAGTGCATTCCAGAACCACAGCAAGGACAGAGGCTTGGAATCCTCCAACAAGTAAGTCATCTTCTGACTCTCCAAAGCCTGTCTACCAACTACAAGTTAGGAATGTGATGGAATACTCCAGCCTGGATGGGTGCACCAACATCATGACAAATGTGTACTGCACGTTTCTCATTACTTCTAGAATTTCCCCTATGATGGGATATGCTCAGATTATAATTGCAGCCTAACTAAGGTCATGTACAACTTTACTCCTTTATTACATACTTTGAAACAAAAAATGCAGACTTAGGCTCTCTGTAGCAGCAATTGGAAGCATAGACCACCACCAATTCCAAAAAGGAACATGACTGGCACTTAAAAAAATAAACTTTCAAGGTGTACAGGAATAGATTAGGGGAATGGGACTGATTGGATTGTTCCATCGGGAGATAGGCAATCAAAAGGCACAAATGCAGATACATGGGAATGGTCTGACTGCCATTACAGAATTTGGTTGCATGGAGACCAGATCTGAAAACTGAATATTCAAGGATAAACAACTGTTTAGGAAGGATAGACAAGAAGGAAAAGGAAGAGGAGTTCTAGTGATTAAAAGGGATGATCATTAGAAAGGGAGGAATTTGATTGGGTAGAAATGAGAAACAGCAAGTGGCAGCAGTTATTGATTGGAAATATTTGTAGGCCACCAAATTTTGGGACATGAAATACACATGTAGCATGAAAACACTGCTATCATGGGTAATTTCAACCTGCATGCAGACTGGGTACACCAGTTGAGCACTAAAGCTGTAGAGGACAAGTTTCTGCGTGTGTTCAGAATGGTTGTCTAGAGGAGTATGTTGAGGATCTTCTGTTTTAGATGTGGTATTATTTACTGATAAGGGAATAATTAACAAACTTGTAAAATAATCTTTAGTGACGAGTGACCACAATCTGATTGAATTTCACATTATGTTTGAATGTGAGGTAGTTCATTCTGAAGCAAGGGTGTTAAATTTGTATAAAGATAATTATGAAGGTGCAAGTCACAAATTGGTTGACCTGTGGATTGGCAAAATACATTAAAAGGTATAACTGTATATAGACAATGGATATTCTTTAAATAACTACTAAATGACCTTCAAAGTGCAAAACCTCTAAAAAAAAGTCAGTCAACTGTGGCTAACCAAGGAAATTCATGATTGCATAACATTATAAGAAAAGGACTATAATGTTGCCAGAAATTGAAGTAATTCTGAGGATTTGGAGGTTTATAGAAGCAACAAAGCAGACCAATAAACTGGTAAGGAAAGGGAAATTAGTGTATGAATGTAATCTGGCCAATATGATAAAGAGACCTGTAAAATCTTCTATAAGTGCATAATTAGGAAATGTTGGGCTAAAGCAAATGTGGGACAATTGAAGGCACAGTCAAAAGAATTCAGAATGGGAAATAGAGAACTAAAGAGAAGTTAAATGATAATTTTTAAATCTGTTTTCACTGAGGAAGATCCAAGTGGCCAGGAAGAATGAAGATTTGAAGAAAATTAGTATTAGCAATAAGATTGCACGAGAGAAATTAATGAGCTGAAAGCTGGATCCTCAAGTTCTGGTGGTCTTTAGAGTCTGAATGAATGGATGTCTTGGTATTTGATGCATTGTGATTATTTTCTAAAATTCTATTGATTCTGGAATGGTTCCTATGGAAAGTGGAAAATGCCATCCCACTATTTAAGAAAGAAGTGAGGGAGGCCTGTCAGCCTGACATCAAAACCTTGGCATTTAATATAAAGACTGTAAGATGCAGGCATAGATGGAGGCTATTCAGCCCAACAAATCTGCTCTGCCATTCACTGAAATCATGCCTGATCTGATAATCCTCATCTCCACTTTCCTGCCTTTTTCCTATAATCCTTGATTCCCTTATTCTTTAAAAATCTATCTATCTCAGCCTTGACACCCCTCTGCAGTAAAGAATTCCCCAGATTCATTCTGATCTTAGAGAAGAAATTCCTCTTTGTCTCTATTTTAAATGTGGGATCTCTTATTGAATCAAATGATTCATTGTCACTTGAATTTTAGTGATTAATACAGGAAAATAGTGAAAAGCTTCAAATGTTGCCATAATCTGGTGCCATTTTGAATAATTTAAGAATACAAAAAACTGAAAGAGATCTATCTTTGTTCTGCCATGAGTCCTGAGCCAACTCATCAATGACACCTGCGCCACTACTCCACCTCTACCGCCTTGTCAGCAACTGTGCTAGACCTGTCATTGTAGGAGTCTCCACTCTTTAGATGCCATCTCTTCACCACTGGGCCCACCTCACTAACACCACTGCCAATGCCAGGTTCTGTGCTGAACCCACATTTGCCCCACAACCAGGAGTCCCCAGCTCTACTACTGCTGCTGCCTCATGAATAACCAGGAATCTTTGTTGATGATGCCAGGATTCCCTACTATGGGCATACTATGCTGCCTACGCTGTCTTGCCCGCTGTAGGACTACTGCAACCAAGAGTCCCTGGCTTGGCTGCCAGGCCCACTGCCACTGCCTCGCCAAGAGTCCCACTCCGGCCACGTGCCTCCAAGATGTCACCTTGTTGGCACCACCATCTCCCACAAATGAGAAGATTGGAATAAATAGATATCCTGGCTGTAATGATTTGATTGGTGGTAGTGTAGATTTGGAAATGGGAAATGATGTTTGATGATTTTGTTGGGAGTCTTTTTGAAAATTTTACTAATGCAGTTGATGAAGCAAAACTGATAGATGTAGTTTATTTAGATTTTCAAGTGTTTTGATAAAGTTCTGCACAGAAGGCTAGTTAGAAAGATTAAAACATACAGGATTGGATGTACTGCATGGATTCATGATTGGTTAACAGACAAAAAACACAAATAGTAAGAATAAATGGGTCATTCTCACGTTGGTAATCTGTGTCTCATAGGGTACACAAAGATTAGAATTTGGCCCCAGCTGTTCACAATGTATGTCAATAATTTGGAAATGGGGACCAAATGCAATATTTCCAAATACATGGATGATGTGAAACTGAGTGGGAATGTGTGTTGTAAGGAAGAGATAAAGCAGCTTCAGGAGAGGTTTACTGAATGGGTAACAATAGGCAGATGCAATATATGTCAAAAATGTGAGGTAGGAGAAACAGATGTACACAGTATTTGTTAAATGGTAAGAGGTTGGAAAGATGTAGAAAGGGACTGGGGTGTCCTTGTTGATAAATCACCGAAGGTTAATATGTAGGTGCAGAAAACCATTATAAAGGCTAATGGAATGTAGCCTTTATTGCAGGTGTATTCAAGTACAGTAGCTTCAATTTTGTATAAGGTTGGTTAGATCACACTAGAGTTATGTGTGTAATTTTGGTCTTATGCAACAAAAGTTTGCCAGATTTGTTTTTGATAAGCACAAATTATTCTATGAAGACAGAATGGGCAAAGTCAGCCTATATTCATTAGAGTTTTGAAGTAGAGGTGATCTCATTCAAATCTACAAAATACTTAAAGGGATAGGTATGGTAGATGAAGGAAAATGTTTCCTCCATTTTGGAGAGTCTAATGCTTGAGGGTATGTTTTAAAAAATAGTGGGATGCCCCTTAGGTCTGAAATGAAGAGAAATTATTTTATTCAGATGGGTTGTGAACCTTCAGAATTCTAAGGGCTACAAAATAGGAATAAATGGGTCATACTTTGATTAGTCTAGCGGTTGATAGATTTCTGATCATCACTGGTGAACAGGTTTGTGGGGCTTGAATGAATGGAAGGAACCGAAGTGTTCTATGAGCTATGGCTGTATTTAGCAGTGGCGCAAGTTCGGTGGGCTGAATGGCCTACTCCTATTCCAACATTCGCGGAGCTGGTACAGACTCAAAGGGCAGAATGAACCTTCTTTGTCGTAAATGGCCCCTATTTGAAACCTAGCCATTGAAGGCGGTCTCGGTTTCCCTCTGCTCACCATCAAAACGTACGAGGCCGCGTGTACGAAATGCGCCGAATGATGAGATGAACAGCCCTTCCGACCAAGAAAATACTGTCAGCAGGAACCTACCAAGTTGGTCCAGATACCGGAGGATGTGGTGATTGACAGCTACTTGACGAATAGTAAATAGAACTCGCTGAGTGGCGAGATATTGGCTGGGCGACTGACCAATGGATGTGGAGGGACCCGCCCACCGTGTCCGCTGATTGGCGTATGGCCTAACACCGTTTGTTTTTACCTCTTTCGTCTGTCGGGCAGCTCGTTTAGTTTGTTTATTTAAATCTAACGGTTGGAGCTGCACGTGCGGTAGCGGAGTGCGACAGGTTTCTGTATTCACCGGGTGAGTAACCCAACTCGAGCTGGGGGTTCTAGTGCTGCACTCTTTATTTCAAAAGAAACGCAACGAAGCGATTTTTAACACAAAAAAAAAATCACCATGGGCGAGAAACGTAGAGCGTCTAGCACCAGTCTGGACCGAGGGGGGAAGGCAGATGGAGAGATGTTTTTTTTGCTGGAGGTAGACTGGAAAAAGTTGGAGGGGAGGGAATTTTTCGAGGATGCTGGGGAGGGAAATTCGAGAAGGATGGATGGATGGAAAGCTTGCGCGAGAAAGCATCAAGGAAGAATCGAGAAGGCGGAGGGGAAGGCTACGAAGAAGAAGAATCGAGAACAACGGAGGAAACATCGAGAAGGGCGGAGGAACAGTCGAGAAGGATGGGGTGGGAACTGGGAGGAAGAATCGAGAAGGACACTGGAGCAATCGACAAGGATGCGGGGGGTGGAATTTTAAAATGGATCGGGAGGGGGGGGGGGGGGGGGAGAGGAAATTCGATCAGAAATGTTCCGCCTGGTGGGATGGAGGTACTGGGCTGGAGGGGAAGAAGCTTCGAGAAACGGCTGAGGTAAGGCGGAGTGTGCTTTGATTAGGAAGGGCGGAGCGGCGCTCGGCAATCAGGGGATGGGCGGTAAGAAAACAAACACCGGGAGGCTGGGGGGAGAGAAATCGGTAAAGAGGTAAATTTTAAAGTGCGCGTCGAAACCGCCTTCCCAACCGGGTTCTTCGTGAACTCCATCTCGGGAGTCACAGCTGCTCACAAGGATCGCGTTTTAATTTGATTAATACTCGATGGTAAACATAACACGCAACGACATCACTGTCCCTTCTATCTGCTCATTCTCTGAAAGCTATTAAAGAAAGTAGACCTTGGAGGATCCAGATGTCTGGTTCACCTTGCTGTAAAACCGAGGTCTTTCCGACCTCCATTTTATAGAAATTAGCAGCCTGAAATTTAGGGCATACTTGAGTTTTGAGGCTGTGTTATTTCTTTGATTTACCACCTCCCCAAAAATTGTGGTGATGTTTCTGGGGAGGAATTTGGGGGTGTCTCAGCTTTTCAAAAACTGCTCGAAAGAAATACGCATTTATTGGCTGGAAAATCGTATTTCCATTTGTGGAATTGTTTCCCAATATTTTCTTTTACATCTGCAGCAGACACAAAGTCCCTGTGTCATTGCTCCACATTGCAAGAATCATTTAGTAATGACATAATTTGTAAGAAATCTAATACATCTTTCACATTTTCTTTTTTTTAAAAAACTTGTGAAGGAGTATAAAAAGCTTTTGAGCCCCCTGCTGTTAAAGCGATTTCATTTAACCCGCGTTTTTTTTTCATATGCATTACCCTATTTTAATTGTCCATCAACCTTCTCTTGGACATTTCAATTAACAGCAACTCCAGTTGTCTTTTGACTCACTAATTGTGTGGATTTCCATTCCCAGCCCCAAAAGTTTGTCTTCCTGTACTCCTCCTTTCTGGAAGGATGTAGTTTGCTCTCTAATTTAAGGTACAGGCCATTCTGCATCTCAGTATCTATTCTACTGGGAATCAAAACTGTCCATTCTGTACGATTCTTTCAACAGTGTAGCAACAAATCCTATTCATTCTTGCCTGGTCCAGTCTGTAGCACTAAGAGTTGAATTGTAGATTATTACCCTTGGTTCTGTTTCTTAATTTGGAATTTAACTTTTTGAAATTCCTTGGTAGAATCTTAGGCCTACTGTTATCTATCTTGTTGATCCTTGTGTGAAACAGGATGCTGGCTGCTCATACTGCTATTCTAGAATTATTTGATCCCTCTCCATAAGCTTGTCTGAGGAGTAGCATACAGCTCTAGATCATGATCACAAAACGATTTTATCTTAAACCTCTGACTGTACGTTCCAATCTTCAACCCCCTTGCAACCCTCAAACCACTGTTTGCTTGTTCTTTGTCTGCACTGTTTTCTCCCATGGGTAACCGCTTGTTGCTCGCTGTGGTGAAACTGTTCAGTGGTTAGCAGCCTCTTTAGAAACATAGGAAATGTTAAATGAAAGAGCATGGCGCATCTAATACATGCTAAGAAATCCTAGCAGTTGCATAATTCAAAGGATAAATTAATTTTGTAACCTCTATATCCACATTGCTGGTATCTAAACACCAATTGCCTCAATTTCAGCTCAACAGATGGTCCCCTTTCTGCCCTCACCTGTGGTTTCCTACCCTAACTGCTGATGGTCACCCAGTCTCCTGTGAATATTTTACTACTAGCAACCTGTGAGGTGACAACCTTCTGGAATGCCTGCTCCAGAAAACTTCCTCCCTGTCAAATGTTGCTGTGTGCCCAGTTTCCCCTCAAGGTCTGGATTGTGGTTAGCCACCTTGGACTTGTGCTATTTTCTATTGCAAGATAAAACATTACTTTATTTTTGATGAAAAACAGACTAGAAAAATAAACAATGTTTATTCAAAAACCAGCCAATTGCAATTTTCTTTACATATAATCTCATGGTTAAAGCAAATATTGGGTGCTCCAGCCAATTAAGATGGTATGTGAGCTGTATCCTCCTGTTGTATCTTCCGGATTTCTGTTACCAGGAGCAGTTCGAACTTGGAATAAGTGAGACGAATGCTTCATTTCACATGGGAGACGGCAGGTCCAAGTCACGGTATGAAGAAAGGACCCTGTGGGATTAATTTTTCACATTTCTCATTTTGGATGTATGGTCCAAACAGTGAAAGATGACTTAAGATTTTGGAGCTTTTAATTTAAGTGTGGCGGGATGCTAATTGAAGCACGGTAATTGACTTGATTTTTGTGTTTGATCTTAAATGAAAATTTATAGCTCTAGTTTCAACAGTCTGTGTGAGAGCTTCTGCAGGCCAGTTAAAGATGTGATCATGTATCACTCCAGTGCATAAATGAACTGTTAAAGGGTTCTTCATATGCCAGCAGGTGATCTTGTATATTTTGTTCCTAAGATTCAAGTTTTGAAATATACAGTGAAAAGTTTTGTTTTGAGCATGATTAAAAATTATTGGGACAAAGTCCAAATCAAAAATTATGGCCTGTCCTATTTCTGAAACACCGATATCAACTAGAACCTCTCAATGTAGCAGGCAAAACACCAATCTTTAACTGTTTGTTTGTGTTTACTAGAAGCGGATGATATCCTAACCAATATTCTTCCCTCAACTAGCTTAGTAAAAATAGATAACATCTTAATATTTTAATGTTAGTGCTTTGTAAATTGACTGACTGTCATGCTTTCTATATTACACAACCATTTGAAAACAAAGTGCTTTGGGGACATCCTGAAATGGTGAAAGATGTAATGTAAAGTAGCTTTGCTCCACTTGTGCTTTGGTTTGACCAGATGGACCAGCACGTCATTTTTTCCCAGTACATAAGTTAAACACTTAGAAATACTAGTTTAAAAAACACAATAAACTGTCTGTTTATCCAGTTGTGTAATAGAGTTTGAACAAGAAGCTTATTCACTGCAAATTGAAATATTGACTTTTGTTAGAATATTGACTTTTGTTAGTTTTTGAATCTGGCCAATTATTATTTGGCCTTTTGTTTCTCAGCTTTCTCACCTGTTTATTTTCTTGGCACTGAATCTTCATCACTCTGCGCCAACTCTCTCTCAGCTGCTGTACTATTTTTTCCTCTAAAGATATTACTTATCTCCAGATGTCCATTTATTTAGTGACTTGAGCCAGTTGTTTCCTCATGGTCCAATGCATGTGCTTCCATCAAACTTAAGGTGATGGGTTTATGGCTGACAGCAAACCAAGTGGTTGTTTGATGAACCTGTACAAAGTCCTGATTGCAAATAGTAGGTGGGAAGACCTTGCCTCTTAAAGCTCTATCCCTTACCTCAAATTGATGCTCTCTAGGCTAATGCATGAGTTCCTACTATGCTGTTTTTGTTTTAGGTGTGCCTTGCAATCAGTCTGCAAGTTTCATTAGCTTCAAATGCTCTGAATAAGTGTGTGAAGGCAAGGCAACATACTATATTATGTTTGAAAGTAATACTTTTGCACATGGAAGGGTAAAGTGCAAACTGTGGTCAGTTCCTTTTTGTTGGTAAAATGAAAATATTTGACAGATTATTGCAAAGTCAAATTTTAAATTGTAATATGTGATACATGAACTACATTTTGACATCAATTTCAAGGTCTTACAGAGCAAATGCTGTGTTCTTAAAGTCCAGTTACTTTTAGTTTACAATAGTTTAGTTTAAGTTAATTGTATAACTAAAAAGAAGGTAAGTTATATTCCCTGATAAACTGTTATAATAAAAACCTTTTGGGGAAATTGTTCGTTACACTCATGCAACAATTTCAGAACTGTTTGGTGCATTTTAAATTCAAATAAATCAATGTTCAAAGTTCAGTTACAGTAAACAGTCAGCTCATCTTCAAATTGCTACACTGTCGACATTGATTCAAAGAGTGATTAATTAAAACTCTCTAATCAAAAGTATGTGCTACATGCTGTACTTTAGGTTGTGTGCCTGACTGAATGAAACTGACTGCATTCTTTGCAAAAAAAAGTTGTGATCCTGAGATTGACCCATTTTCCGTAGCTGAACTGCAGTGCTCACTTTTCAAAACTGCTGGTAACTAAGATGGTGAGTGTTTTTTAACAGAGGTACCGATTTTTAATTGATCTGTAAAATGTATACTACAGAAATTTATAGGTTAAACAAAGGGAGGTTATTACTTTGATTCTCTAGAAGCAAATGATATAATTTTCATGGTAATTGCAGTTCTATTGGTAAGTGAATTATGAACTTTCGCTAGCAACTGAATTTGCTTCAACAAGCTTCTTTGATGTTTATAATTACTGTATTTTCAAATGGTGTTGTCTTTCAAAATATTTAAGTATTAATTGTTCTTAATTTAACTACTATGTTCATATATATTTGTATAAAGTAAGGTAGTAATTTTAGAAGTTGTGATTCTTGACAATGCTAGAATCTGTCCTTTTAGTAGGAAACAGATTTGGCCTGTGCTTTGCTGAGCTATTTGAGATTGGTAAGTAACACCCACGTTGCCTCTAGTAATCTTTTGAAATGTTGATCTATGGAAGCACAAAATCATGTACAACAGAGCCCAAAACACCATTGCTTCTGCTTGCAAGTATACTTACTGTTTGCATACTTGGAGATGAATGTTACATTTTCTCAAAGCCAATGGAATACAAGTACTTGCAGAGATGGCATCTAATATTTTCAGTTATGGATTACACTGTGAGGTCTTGGGAATTTTGCATAATTTTTTTGGAAATGTTGACAAGCATTTACAATCTGATTTTTGTGGCAAATGTTCTTATACTAACAAAACCTTGGATGTTACAAGCTGCATAAAGTTTGGTCAGCTTGCAAACCAAGGCTGAGTCCTATGGAAGAACCAGACTGGTTATAATGTTGCAGTGTAAAATGAAGAACCATCAGGTTAAAGTAAATAGAGCTAAAAATCCTTGAGAATTTAGCCTTCAATTCAAATTTGTGGAACTTTTGGTACATGGTCTTAGGATTTGTAGAGTAAATTGGTATAGATTCAGTTAACGTATAAATTGATTGTGGTTTAACTGGCTTATTCTTGTCACCATGCTATATTTTATTTTGTTGTTTATAATCTGTGTAAATACTTTTAAATGCAAAGATGGTATTTCACAGAAGAAAACAAACTTATCCAATCCAGTCAACTCTGATGTTTTTAAAAAAAATTTGTATGAATGTGTAAGTTTTCAAAGTAAGTTTTTTTTTAGTTTGAGTTGAAATATGGAATGTCATTGACATGCTATCTAACATTTTAACACTATGTAGATTGTAACCCTATTATGACATCAAAATTAGTTTAGAGATTTGGGTGGATTTAATTCATTCTACGTTCTTATATGGTTCAATCAGGAGGGGGGTAAATAGTCAGGTCTGGTAACTTTTTAAAAAATTTATCTGTTTCTCTAATCATATTATTACATACCTCTGGAGCAGGTGGGACCTCAACCTGGGCTTCCTGATTCAGGGATGCTACCATTGCAACATAAGAGTCCCCTTCAGGTGGGACTTGAACTCTTCTCTTTTGGCTCTGAGGTAGGGCACTGCCACAAGAACGTCAAGTCTGTTGATGCTAACCCTATCAATTAAATCCACCTGATACTAATGCTAACTTTGAGGCAAAAATAAAGGCTACTTGGGAGAAGTCCTAATACTATTCCCTGATGTACACAAGTAATCAAGCAGAAGATGGTATTATGCATGGTACGTTATATTAAGCATATTTGTGCCATGTATCATTTTTGCTCAATTCGAACCTCTGGCTATCTCTTCTCAAATGTTTTTCATAATTTTGCTTTCTCTTCTCCCTAATATATGCTTGCTTAACTTCCCTTTTAAATGCATCTATAGTATTTGATTCAACCACTAATTATAGTACTTAGTTCCATCTCAAATCTTGGGTAGTTTTAAAGAAATTTCTCATGAAATCCCTATATATTGTTCCCCTCAAATGGAAAGATTCTTGTTTGCTGTCTTGCTCCTCTCCTCTGTCTTCCCCCCCCCCCCCCCCACCCCATTCTGTAGAAGACTTTTGTAATTATCAAGGCTTCTTCTGTTAAGACAACTTGTGCCTTTGTTTTGAAGAGAAAGGTGTCTAACTCTCTGCATCCCATTCCATTTATTAAAATGTCTATAGATTGCCTTCTCTGCACTCTCCCAATACCTCTATGCCCTTTTTCTTCTTTTACAATATGATTGCTCAGTTCTGTTGCTCTAGACGTTAAGCTTAGAGCTTAGTTTTTTTTAAAAAATGGGCTTGTTAATGTGGTTTAGTGCTGAGATATGAAGTATTACAACAAGAGGGTAAACCCCTCTGCTAATTTAAACCTGACACAGAAGCTAACCTCGTACCATAATCTGTTGAATTTCGAGAGGCAATTAATTATCCCAGAGGTCACTATTTAAAGTAAAGATTAATAATTATATTCTTTAAGTCCAACAGAGAATATTAAAACCAACAACAATTTACAACTCCTTTCTCTTAAATCTATCTTTTACCTCCCCACTCTACAATACTGGTCCAATTTAAAAACCCTGATTAACATTTGCAAAAAAATTGAATTTCAAAACCAGCCAGTTGTGGAATCTTCTTTGTATTTTCCTCAGTCGTCTTTTCTTCAGTATTCTGCTTCATAGGCCTTTCATATGGACAGGTCTTTCCGAGAACTATTTGGCTAGCAGACTATACTTGGCAGTTCTTCCCCAACTGTTCAAAATGACCAGTTTTATACCCCAGAACATCGGATCATTTCATTGGTTTGATGTTGTCAAAATACTAAATTCAAATTTTATTGGATTTTTGTATCTGGGGCATAATTTAAACTGGCCAAATTTGAATTTGTTTTTATATCATGGCAACTCAACTGCATTATTGGTTTCACAGAACTTAAAATGTAACATTTGATTTTCAGAGCACTTTGTGCCAGCCAGAAATTTCCACTCCCTTGAAGGTACAGTACACAGTGATACCTTCATTACAGAAGGTCGAGTGGTATTGTCAGTTGGCTCATGATTCGGCAATCCAGGCTGATGCTCTGGGGTTTTGAGCTCCGATCCCACATTAATAGATCTGGATTAATGATGCATAATTATATCTTCCTTCACAGGAGGAAGTCTTGTCCTTGCTGACACAAGACTCTACATCTTCAATGTAAGTGGTTGACTTGCCCAAAAGTAAATCTAGCCATCTCCCTTTGACATCAGTGGGATTACCAGTACTGAATCCCCATTCAACATCCTGGGGGTTATTGTGGACCAGAAATTAACTGGACCAGCCATATAACTACTGTTGTTACTAGAGTATATCAGAGGTTGGGAATTCTACATTCGGTAACCCATCTCCTGAGTTAACAAAATCTGCCCACCTTGTGTATATGGCACAAATCAGGAATGTGTTGGCATACTGTCAATTGGGGACATGCAATAACTCCTTTTTAAAAAAAAAAGCCTAATACCAGCCTGCTTGATTGCCTACATATGACCTGCCAGATCATATCGTGTAGCCTGATGTCTGCTTTACTAGTAGACAAATTTGCACCTCGCTCGCAGGGTTCTAATAATTAATGGTTATGTAATGTTACACAAAAGGATGGTTAGGCCAGGAGAAAAATGAATGGTGATTGCTTTGCCTTTTTCATGTTATTTTAATTTAGTGTTTCAAAGAGCTTAAGATAAAGGAACAGAAATAGTCCATTTGACTCATGTCGTTGCCACTGTTCAATGAGGTCATGAGATAATCTTCAGCTTCACTTGCCTGCATGGAGTCCTTGATTCCCTTATTGTTAGAAATGTTTTATTTTCTGTCTTGAATATAGTTAATAATCCAGTCTCTAGAGCCCACTGAATACTCTGAGGGAAAAACAATCCTCCGTTTTAAATAGACATTCCCTTACTCTGAGCTTATACACAAAAATTATGGTTTGCTTCAATCAGGTCTCCTTTCCATCTAAACTGAGTTCAAGCCTAAGTTATTCAATATATCCAAACCATACTAAAGTATATCTCCTCTTTTAAATAAGGGGGATCGAAACTATTCACCGTTCAGGTGTGGTGTGACAACTGCCTCATAGTTTTAACAAGACCTTCATACTTGATTTCCTTCTGAATAAAGACCAACAGTCCATTTGCCTTTCCCATGACCTGCTAAATTTTGATGCTTTTTTTTTCTTTTGTGATTAGTGGGTAATGACCCTAAATTTCCTTTTTCTGCAGTCTTTCCCCATTTCTAATGTTTAGCTGTTCTCTTTTTAAGTTCTGCCTCATTTTCCCACATTATTTTATGTGTGCCAAGTTTTTTGCTCGCTCATTTAACTTGTCTGCGTCCCTCTGCAGACTTTTTGTGCCATTGTCATTATTTGCCTTCACACCTATATTTATTTCATCCACAAACTTGGCGATAGTACGTTCACTTCTGTCATCCAAATCATTAATGTATAGTAAATCATAGTGGTCCAGCATAGCTACCAGTTACACTGCCCTAATTTTAGACTGCATCCTGAAAATGACCCCTTACCCTAATTCTGCCTTCCATTATCCCATCCTGTATGAATGCTAATATCTTACCTCTAACATACATTGAACATAGAATATTACAGTGCAGTACAGGCTCTTTGGCCCTCGATGTTATGACAGATCGGCGCAACAATCTGAAGCCCATCTAACTTGCACTATTCCATGTACGTTCATAACACCTTATTGTCTGTAAGCCTATCTGGCATTTTATTAGGTTAGATTACTTAGTGTGGAAACATTATCAAACACATTATGGAAATTCAAATATATTACATCCACTGGTTCCCATTTATCCAATTTGTTACCTCAAAGAACTGTAATAGATTTCTCAGGCTTGATTTCCTTTCATGAAGCCATGCTGAATCTGCTTGATTGTGATATTTAGTTCTGAATGCTCTGCTATTACATTCTTAATAATAGGCTTATTATTTTCCTAATGATAAACGATAAGCTAACTGACCCAAAAATTTCTTTATTTTGTCTTCATTTTTGAATAAAGGAATAACAGTCTTTTAATCCTATAGGAATTTTCCCAAATTAAGAGGTCTTGGATACATTGTCTTATATTACAATTTACAATTTTAGAATGCAAGCTGTCAGGATCAAGGCTCTTACCAGATTTTAACCCCATTATTTTCCCTTTTACTTTTGTGGTTGTTTGTTCTTCCCCACCCGCCCTTAATTATTTAGTATTTTTGGAATGCTGTTATTGTCTTGCACTGTGAAAATTGCAAAGCATCTATCAAATTTTCTTCATGTCCTTGTTCCTTTAGTATTAGTTCCCAGCCTCATACTCTTTAGAGTATATGTTCATTTTGTCCATTCCCATTTCATATATTTAAATAGGATCTACTATCTGCTTTTCTTTGCCTGTTAGTCAGGCTGCTGAATTGCTCTTGCTAACTTTTTTTGATTTTTTTTTCATTAACAAAGTCACTTTCTCCCAAATTACCTGTAAGTCTCTCCAAACACAATTTGCTCATTTTTTTTTTGTTTCAGTGTGAAATGTGTCCTTGTGGAAATTTTGAGTATAAAGCCCCTTAGTTCATTTTCATGAAGTTCAAGGGGGAGAAAGAGAGTGAAAAAGAGATGGGTAAGAAAGAGGGAAATATTTAAGACTGGGAGAGGAGGAAAACTTAGACTGCAAGTCAACTCCTTTCTGATTTCTACTTGTAAATTGTCAAAGTCACCTTGGGTGTACCCCACCAGAGGTGACATAAGGTCCGCTTTAATTAAACTTTGCTCCAGTTGACGTTCCTTTCCCAAGTGATGAATGGTGCTAATTCTCTGTACTTCTTGATCAAAAGGTCTCACTTAAGCTTGACACTCAATGTTTAACAGTAATTTCAGTCAATTGTTCATTTAAGTTATCAATTGACTGCTTGGTTTTTTGTTGAAGATCATTTCCAGTTGCAACTATATTCTTCATGAAACTTGCTCACTGTTGTAATGAGGAAGAAGAAAAATTTAAATGTGTCCCCACATAAAAGGTTGGCCAACTTTTTTCTTGGAAAGATGAAGTTAGGCAGAGATGGTTGCGAACTCCACTGCCTGCAAGTGTACCCCCTTCCCCCAGCTCTCTCAGCCATTGACTATTTGATCTGTAACTATATTGTTATTCCTTCGCTATCGCTGGTTCTACATACTGGAAATCTCTCTAACAGACTTTTAGGTATGTCTGTGCTACGTGACT
This sequence comes from Hemiscyllium ocellatum, assembly GCF_020745735.1. NCBI lineage: Eukaryota > Metazoa > Chordata > Chondrichthyes > Orectolobiformes > Hemiscylliidae > Hemiscyllium > Hemiscyllium ocellatum. The sequence goes on from NC_083412.1 coordinate 80,030,556, forward strand.
GCAGAAACCCAAAGCTAATTCACCACTGCTTGAAGACTATTCAAAGTGGACAATAAATGCTAGTCTTGACAACAATAGGCAGATCTTGAGTGAATGAATAAATAAAAACTGCGATCCATTTGTCTGCTGAGATACTCTAATTAATGACCAACCTCTGCTATTGCTGCACATATTCCTAGTGTTTAGTTTCTTATAGTGGAATATATTCTTATACTGTGAACTCCATTTTAAGTGTTTACCATTGTTCTACATTTTTGTTAGCCAAAATTATTGCCATTTTATATTTGCAAGTTCTATTTTCAACTGCATTTCTTCAAACTATTAACCTGGATTTTAGTATACTTTTTTTTCCCTATTATTATCTTATTATCACTGTTAATGAGAGATTCCCTTGTTTTTAACTTTGCTTATCAGCTCTAATACATTGCCCATTACTAGATCCAATTGCAAATCTTGCCTTGGACTTTCCACATATCAGATAGAAAAGTTTCCACTCCACATTATAGGAACTTTTAATTGTCTTATTCTCCCTATCTATTACTTCTGTCCATTTAATAGGAACGTGTGAATTTTTGTGTATTCACTCCCGGAATGTGTGGGTGTCTCTGGTTAGAACAACATTTATTGCTGATCAAATCTGTCATTTTTAAAAAAAAAGTCAGGTCTCTAATTTGCTTAAATGTTTCTATCTCAACTTTGTTTCTCCATTGTTGGGTGATCTGTAGGAGAGACTTATTACTGTGATTGATCCTTGATCTTTCATCTTTACTTCCTAGTCATCGATATAGGTTGTGTCTTTATCTTGCTGATAGCTTTGCTTCTTCTTTCTAGTTCGATTGTTAGTCCTAGTGTATATCACCTCTCTACCTTTTTTTTTCCCTTTCATTTTAATAAACTCTACAGTGTTTGACTCCTAATTTCTATTTTTGTCCCATAGTCAGTCAGTCAAGGTTTTGCTCTTGTTCTCAATTCCTTCGGAAGATTGGAGAATACAGAACTGGGAATTAGCATTTGTGATTTGATAGTTTCATCGCAAAGTTTAAATTCTTTATACTTTCAAGTAGCCTTGTCTGCCAAAACAGCATCTTCAACCCATAATTCTGCTGCCTGTCAGAATAGGCTACTTGATAATACAGTTTCTTTTAGAGTAGGAAACTTTTTTGTTATCAACTTCAAATTGATGTACCTGCATCTTAGACTCTGTAAAAATTTTGATGTATTTCTGAAAATATTAAATTTCTGGAATTTCAATTCCAATGTACTAAAGATGGTGAGGGTTCAAAACAAGTTCAGCTGCTAAGAGCAGAAGAGAAATTTTGAATTAATGAAAACTAATTTCAAAATTATGCTGTGTGTGTGTGTGTGCATAATGACTGGGGAGAAGAAATCTTCCATTGTGGATGACAAACCCTGGGGAAAATGTAACTGAAAAGGTAATTGAGTTCTACATCAGGAAGGTTTGTAAAGGTAATTAGATGAGTGCCAAGTAAACACTAGGGGGATTAATTTAGGACCAATTCATGCTATTTTGTAACTTTTCCTTTTTAGATAATTGCAGGAAATAATTGATCTTGAGTGCCTTTATATAGTCCACTGTTTGGATAAATGACTGTTGATATTACAATTTAAATTCATTTTTACTACTTGTGCTGTTGGAAGTATGGACTCTTATTTTCTTATTTCTCAGATTTATTAATGTTTGTTTTTGACCTGTCCCTATATCCTGTTTCAGTTCTGTTTTGAATAATGGTCATCTCAACTGCTCTTTTTTTTTGTTTGTACTCTAAAGGTTTTCAGTAAAATGCTCTGAAGTGTGAATCTCTAAGCTCTTCATCAAATTTAATGTACAGTAATTGTTTTTAATAATAAATTTGTGACTTCAGTTTGCATTGACTTAATGCCATATTTCTGATGTTTCATATTCTCTAAACTTGTGATTTGTTTTCTTACAGTGAAATGTTGTGGAGCTCTGCTGTAGAGCTATTATGGCTATAAATCCATGAGTTTGAGTGAGGCAAATTAACACTCTAATTCTATACCTGCTCAATCAACAGTTTTTGTTCTGTGCTATCATAAAGTCCACCTGTATATCTATGACATTTTTTTGTGCAAGTATATCTATAGATATGATTTGGTTTTATGCCCGTGGTTTATGATTTCACAAGCCACAACAGAATAAAACTGAATTATATCTCTTCAAAATATTTCTCTAATTGTGTTTTACATGAACCTGGTTTAGGCCTACTGCAAATGATGTGCATTTTATGGCAGAATTGTTCATTAAATCTGACTTGCATTTGGCATTTTAAGTAGAATTATGAGAAATTGTGAATAAAATGTTAGATATCTGGTACTTAAAGTAGATAATTTGTAACATGAGTGGATAACTGAGTTTGCAGTTGCTTTGCTTGGTTTCTATTTTTTTTCAAGAAGTAAATATATCTTTAGTTTTTCTTTCTGTGCCCTGGCCATTTTTAATTTATGCCATAAAGTGTGTATTTAACATGCACCTTCAGTTGTGGTGGTTATGAAAGAAAGCCAGGTGATTTTTAAAAAAAAACAAAATGATTACTCTTAACATTTCAGTTTTTTCAGTAGACGTTTTTGGTATATCATTGTGTACTAAGATGTTTTAATAGTGGTTATGTTTCTATTTGCCAGATGTTTGGTTTTTCTTTGTGTTTAAATCTAATAAGTAAAATTCTAATGCCCTCTTTGTCTTTGCTGTCTTACAGGAGTGTAACTCTATTCCTCACTAGACCTGTCAGCAACAGCTAAGAAATTCAACACCAACAAATTAAGCACTGGCAGTCTTGTGGAGTGCTGCTAAAAGAGCATGAGAAATAGTCAGAAGTGAAGTTAACAAGATAAATAGTAGTTGACATCCCAGTACCTGTACGACTGGAATCCCATAATTTCGATCAGGGCAGCAAACTAAAGGACAAAGTATTACCATTTTGTATTGTATGTTCTTTTTCTCCCCCTCTTTTGCTTTACTGCTGTCAAGTAACAGGGTTGGCCTTTGCCTGAAAATTCTTCTGTAAATTGAATTAAACCTGTACTGTAATAAAATGTTTGGGTTAATGGAAACAGCTGACTTGGCTGTTGTAGGATTTTATTTTGTTCTTGTATTGTGCATTGGCTTTTTTGTGATGTGGAAGACCAACAGAAGTACTGTGAGTGGGTACTTTCTTGCAGGACGCTCCATGACCTGGATAGCAATAGGTGCTTCATTGTTTGTAAGCAATATTGGCAGTGAGCATTTTATTGGGTTAGCAGGATCCGGGGCAGCCAGTGGGTTTGCAGTGGGAGCTTGGGAGTTGAATGCAATGTTGATTTTACAAGTATTAGGTTGGATTTTCATTCCTGTCTATATCAGGTCTGGTGTATATACCATGCCAGAATACCTTTCAAAACGTTATGGTGGTAACAGAATAAAAATCTATTTTGCATTGTTGTCCTTGCTGTTATACGTTTTCACAAAACTTTCCATCGATCTGTATGCCGGCGCACTGTTTATCCGGGCGTCACTTGGCTGGGACCTGTATCTTTCTATCGTCGTTCTGATTGCATTGACTGCAGTGTTAACTGTTACAGGAGGACTTGTGGCTGTCATCTACACAGATGTCCTGCAGGCCATTCTTATGATTGGTGGAGCTTTAACACTGATGATCGTAGGAATGGTTAAGGTGGGAGGTTTTGAGGAACTCAAACGGCGATATATGTTGGCCTCACCAAATGTTACAGCAGTCATTGCTACTTTCAATCTAACCTCTGTCAATGCTTGCCGCATTCACCCTAAAGAAGATTCTTTAAAGATATTACGTGAACCAACTGATGAAGATATTCCTTGGCCTGGTTTCCTGTTGGGTCAAACACCAGCTTCTGTTTGGTATTGGTGTGCTGATCAAGTCATTGTGCAGCGTGTCTTGGCAGCAAAGAACATTGCTCATGCCAAAGGAGCTACCTTAATGGCTGGTTTTTTGAAACTCTTGCCCATGTTTATCATAGTCGTACCTGGCATGATTTCCAGAGTTCTCTTTACTGATGAGATTGCTTGCATTAATCCGGAGCATTGTATGCAAGTATGTGGCAGCAGAGCAGGTTGCTCAAACATTGCCTATCCACGACTAGCGTTGGGAATCTTGCCAGTAGGTCTTCGTGGCCTAATGATGGCAGTCATGATAGCAGCATTAATGAGTGATTTGGATTCTATATTCAATAGTGCCAGCACCATATTTACTCTTGATGTTTACAAACATCTTCGAAAGGCTGCCAGTTCTCGTGAACTGATGGTAGTAGGTCGTCTGTTTGTTGTCTTCATGGTAGCTGTAAGCATTGCCTGGGTTCCTATAATTGTAGAGATGCAGGGAGGACAAATGTACCTCTATATTCAAGAGGTAGCAGATTATCTCACCCCACCAGTGGCAGCCCTGTTTCTTCTTGGTATTTTCTGGAAGCGCTGCAATGAGCAAGGGGCTTTTTGTGGAGGATTGGTTGGATCTGTTTTGGGAATTACACGCTTGATTTTGGCATTCATATATCATATGCCAGAATGTGATCAGTTTGACACCAGACCAAATTTTATCAGAAACATTCACTACATGTATGTAGCAGCAGTTTTATTTTGGGCCACTATTATTACAGCTGTAATAGTGAGTCTGCTGACCCCTCCTCCTTCCAAAGACCTGATTTGCAGCACCACATTCTGGGCATTAAAAGACACAGAAATCATTGAAAGTGGTCAGAAAGAAGAATCTGATAAATTAACAGAAAGAAGTCTGGCAAAATGTAGTGACAGTGTTAGATGTGCAGACAGTTCTGATTGTAAGCAGAAAGATGATGATTCGTCTCCACTGACTGCTCAAATAGAATTAGTTCTATTGATGCCTGGAAGTGGTGAGTCCAAATCTATGAGCCCTTCGTGTGTTGCTGAAGATCAGATGCAAAATGACTGCTATGTAAATGGCCAAACAACTACTGAGGACCAAATGAACAAAGAGGAACATGACTTGCAAAGGAAAAACATTTGGTGGAGATATTTTGATAAATGTTGTGGAATCAAAAGTTACAGTGTGAAAAAATCAGCAAAAGATCCTGTAGAAAATGAAGCTATTTGCTTACAAATGTTGCAGGAGAGCCCAAAAATTAAATTTATACTGAATTTTGGACTTCTTGTTGTATGGTCTGTTGGCATATTCATGTTTATCTATTTTTCTCTGTAAAATAAATAGTCAATGTGATATTGTTCCCTTTTTCCCTTGTCCTTTGGTAGCAATCCTTTTTTTTTGGTCAAGTTTGAGAAAGTTAAAATAGTCTAAAGGTCAGGTTTTAGAGTCAGTCACTGGTTAATGAGTTTTTACATTTTTTGTTTTAAATTAATCTTTCAGCTTTAAATGATTTTAGGTAGTGTGAGACAAGTATTTGGAATCCCCTGTTTGGCAAGGGATCTTCTCATTTTCTGAATGATGGCATATGCAGCTTAACCTGATTAGCTGGATGAAGTCAGAAGTGTATGGATCTGAATTAGTTTCAGATGTGGCTGTTGCAACATTAATTCCCAAAATCAGTATGTGATCCCACATATCTTGTAAATTAATTCTTGCTAATTAAAGTCAGCCATTTACTTCATAACTTAGAAGTTATTGTCTTGTATATAATTTAACAGCTATTGCTGCAGTTGGACTGAAGATGCAACCAACTCATGGCTGTAAGAGAATAATGTGTGTAACTTGCTGTATCAATCTCAGATGCTTGTTTCTTTGGGAGGATGATAGCAGTACAGGATAAGGATCATTAACTAGTTGCTCTGTAACTTGTATTTTTGATTTAATGTTATTGCATAGCAAAAGAAATTCCAGAGCTTCACACAATTGGATTTGTAAAGCACATGTGTATTCCATCACCAGCATTTGGCACACACTTCCTGAAAAAAGTTGTGTGCAGTTATAAATGAAAATTGAACTGTGAAAATCTAGCCATCTAATTATGTGGCAGACAAAAGGTTGTCCTGCTGATTCTCAAATCTCCTGTCTTATTATGGCCCTGTCTAACCTTCTTTCTTTCTTCACACATGACTTTTCAGCTATGTACACTGCTTGTAATGCACCCTGCTTCAGTCTTGTTACTGCTGCCTCTAGCACTTGGTAAGATCTTGGATAATGTTTTCTGTGACTTCAATCATGGTGTTTTATTCTTTGTCATCTCGAAGCAATCTCTACAATTGCACCTGGTTGGTAGCTCCATCTTCCAGTGCTGCCTTTGTTTCCATTTAAGCCCATCTATGCACCAAGTGCATCTTCAAAGTGACTTGTCATGCATTTCAAAATTCTTAATCATGGACGATCCCACCCCAAGGATGACTATTCTCCTCTCCTGGTTGAATGCACAGTTTTGTCACCCCATCAGCTACAAGGACAGACTTCCTTTCTTCTGTTTAATGATAACTGTCAACTTCCCCATTATCAATTCTGTTGATCCCCTGAATGCTGTCAAATTGTTTTCATAAACCCTGTAAGCACCATAGCTTTACCTCAAAGTTGGGGCAAGTGTTGAAGGTCAGTGTCTTGGATATATACCCAAAACCTTTGTTCCCTTGCTACTGATTCCATGTATCTTGTGGACATTTGTAACCTTGGGGTAATGTTTAATCCTGTGTAGAGCTTTAAACTCCCCATCCTGTACACTTATTGATGACACTTACTTCCTTGTATATAACATTCCACATCTTTGACTCCTATGGTTGGTAAAACCTTTACAGTAGACTTTAATTTTTAACTACTCCAATGTCCTTTAGTCTGCTGTGCTTCATTTATAACTAAGTTACTTTAAAACCTGGCAATTCATGTCTGTTCTGTGCTAAATCTCAATTATTCCACTCTCCCAACACCCACCCACACAGTCCCTGCCACCTCCCACTGAATCCAATAGCCATTGTAGGTTCTTGGCCCACCTTGCAATTTCTTGGAACTTTGTAACTCCTGCTAAAAATTCTAAGCTCCCTTATATTAAAAGGCAAACTAAGTACAGCCCATTTTCTGCATTTGTAGTTGATTTCAACATGAACCACACAATTCAAACAAACTGATCTCTTTGTGTTGAAGGACTCTTATTTCTTATTGCTTTCTTTAAATTTTGCTGTTCATGCTACAAGTTTCAGATTTTATAGTTTAAACAGACTTAAACTTTAGTTTAATTGCCAGGGTATATGCCACTTAAAGAAACTATTTTGTTTTGAATTATTTAGCATCATGACTTTTTTTGCCAACTCAATTTATCTGCTGTAAATTCCTACTCACTTCTACAGCTGGAAAAACAATACTGTTCAGACACCAGTTAAGGCTAAGCCCAATAGACTATATTTGCACAACCGTAGTTTATGGAAGCAAACCCATTTATTAGAAGAAACAGCAGCTTTGTAAAACTGTCCTGAATGTGGCTAAATATCCAATCTTGTAGGTTTTGGCAGTTGTGCTGTGGATGTTCTGTTTTTCATATACGGAGTCTCGTTTGACCACAATGTGAAATCAAATGTAATTCTAACCTTAATGATTAGTACATGCTCAGTAGTTCTGCAGTTTGAATTGCTGTTGATTTTAATGGGACCGTTTTTCCTTCTCTAACTAGAATTTGTTTTCTGGGAACAGAAATGTTAATTGAATGAACCCTTTGTTGTAATTTCTATGATGCAAATAGTCACTAAGTTAATCTCTTTTGTGATTTAGTTGTAGTCTAACTGTTATGACTCAATTTGGCAAATATCCAATACTATGACACTTTGTGCTAAAGAGTTGGGAAAAAATGATTTGAAATGTATTTCTTGTATTTGGAGGAGGGAGAATTTAAAAAAAAAACCTAGGTTAAACGAAAGCTTGGAACCAGCAAATATATTAGAACCATTCTTTGAAATTACTGTTCAGACTTAGGGTGTCTGGGAACTCAATGCCAATTGAGCATGGTACGATCAAGATGGGTATATGAATGGAACTGCTGTGAAATAGTTGAATTTGGTATATATGAAGTGCAAGATGAAGAGGAGTCAGAACTTGATATGGACGGGATATTTTTAGGCACCAAATATTATTTAGTTTCATAACTATGGAGCAGGAACCTACAACATTCCATTTCTTTTTGCATTTTGAAGACTTAGTATTTCTCCTAAAACCAAACAGGTATGGTCTTGAAGCTGTCAGTACTGTTGTGGTTGAGTTGAATGTATGCTTTTTCATTTAAAAAATGAGTTTTTTGGAAGAAAACAACTGTTTGGAACAACTCTGGTTTACGTAGAGAGTGGGATTAGAGTTAATTCTATGCAGATTGTATATTCAGTGTCTAATGTAAATGCCAGTGCTAGACCATTAGACTCTAAACCTTGGCAGTTTGAAGAATCAAGTACATTGTCTGTGTGGGTCACTGTGAGTGAATTGTATTGAGTGCTGAAAATGGTGCAAAGGAGAAACCAGGGTCTGTGCTTTGTTTTGAGTTTTTGATTTTGTATTTTGTGGGGTCGTCATTTCAACTTGGGAGCCTTAAAGAATTTGAGGCTTGAATGCTAATATAACTTGTAAGAAATGCAACAATGGGAATGAGCTTTGACTTCTGAGGAAATGACCAGTAACACATTAGGGCAGTCGGTTGGGCCTGTATGAACTTCGGAGTAGAGAGATTGAAGCTGAGAGTGAGAGGATTAAAGATTTGACCGTTCTTTCTCCTGGATGATTTCTTAATTAACTCTTCTCTCCCCCCCCACCCCCCCCCCAAAAAGTTCCAACTGAAGGAACATCGATAGCCGGGATCCTCTTGTGTTTACCTCCACCTTATAACTGGATTCTATGGTTGCATTCAACCGAGGAGGAAGGTGATGTCTAATAATCCAAAATTATTGCCATAACTGTATCTAATCAAGGTAGCAAAGGAATCTAATATGTCAAGTTTTGCTAAAGTCTATTTTAACTACTGCTAACTGGCACTACTTGCCCTCCTTTTTATTGAGGGTGTACAGAACACTCATTAATAACAGTTGTGTGTGTTTTCTTGGCAGAAGAGGGACACTGCAGATTGGCCAGTACCATAATATATCCCTTCATAACTCAATACTGTTAATTTATTAAAATGTAAATAGATGAAAATGCTTCATCACAAATATTTTTTCTGGCTGCAATCCATGTGGGAACCTGTTAGTGAGTTATTCTAAATATCACGAGTTGCATCACAAATGCATGCTTTACTTCCCATCCTGGTTTTTTCCAAGTCTTCAAAAAGAGAAGAGATTTAACTAACTTTTGTAACCGAGATGCAAAGTCCAAGTTTTTGTATACTGCTGGTTTGTGGTTTTGCTGAAAGATAACTATAGCAAACATTTCCATTCCATGAGAGGGTAATAGTGTGGTGATTGTATGTAATGAATAAAAGAGAAAGTTGTTTATACAACCTAGGCATAAATAATGAAGACCGTACACTGCAGGGTATGTTATTTCAAGTGATAAGTATTTGCTTTAATATACTGACTTTTTGGTGTGGTTAATCTTGCTGATCTGTTAAAGGTAATCTTCCTGCACTTGTAGAGGATTGTAACTTACTTGGATTCTTCCCTGTCTCTCCATAGAATTCTGTCTCTCAAACAATGTCTATTCTTTGTCTAACCTCAACTGCCCTTCCAATTCCGAGTCTACGCCATTTATACTCTTATTTATTCAGTTCATCGTTACTTTCAAAAAAATTCTGTATTGCATTCAAAACTGACTTTTGTTCTGTGTGCCCCTTTAAGCTGCTGCACATCTTTTGAGGACCCCCATGCAAGCAGCCCCTCTGTTAAAGGCCAACCAACAACTCGAACTCTGCTAACTTATGCGAGGAACTATAGTGAGGTAAAGGTTTGAATGGCAGTCTACTGTGCCATACATGAGTCATGATCACTATCCCAAATAAAGCCTGACAGTGGCCTCACCACTAAAATCAAATAACTGAATAGAAATTGGTGATTGTAACCTGGACCCTGTTGTTGTTACTGTGCTACTCTCAGTCTATTTTGTCCAAGAAATCTATCTGGATGTTTTTTAAAAAAAAATCCTGTGTTCACATGGGTGAATTCAATTATATTATTCTCAAATCATAAGTTCAGATTGAAAGACACTGTCCCATAGATCATGGCACCCAGTTTGGTAGTAAAGACTTGCACAGTATTCTTTTGCAGAGTCTGCATATCAGTGATAGTGTACTATTTTTTCCATCCAATGCAGGTTCACTTTACATATTGGCATGGTCCAGGTGTGTAATTTGCATGCAAATTGTTCATTGCTACATTGATAATGTTGACTGTGTTTAATTGCTTCAGTCATCTTGTCCCTAAACTCCTTATTGGGTAAATCTGACTCAATAGCTTGAGGAAACATGGAACATTTATTTTTAGTCAAATTTTCAGAACCCTATTGTGGTGAGTCCAGTTAAGGATCCAATAAGATGTTTTGCGTGAGCATTTCATAGCCCTGTTTGGCTTTGCTTGCTGAATGCACTTCAACCTGAAGCATGAATGGAGCCATGGTAATATACAGTTTTTTTTAAACCAGGAGGAGATTGAACACATTGGTCTCAGGTAAGGTAGGGCATCTCTATTTTTATGAAACAGAACCTTTGAGCCTGGGGACAAGTTTTCCCATAAATTTTGGCTTTTTCTTAACAACAAAATATGATTTAGGAAATGAAAATGACTTCTAAATGTACCTGCACCAATGGCCTCCTCCTGTCAGCAGCTGCATGCTGCCAGCTCAAGATTATGTTGGAACATCTGTGTTGAGATGTGGGTTGGGAGAGAAAATAAATAAATATAAGTTGTTTATCACATGAATTAGTGATCCATCTGGATCCAAATGGAAGTGACTTGTAGCTGAGTAGTTATGAATGTAGTTTGAATCTGAATTGACTAAATACCTTGGATACAATTGTTCCTGTGTTCAGAGATACTTGTTTTGGGGTTGGGAGAGGGGAGATATTTTATGTTGCCCCAATATTGCTGGTCGAACTTAGGCAACCAGATCTTTCAAGTGAAAATTTGGATTGTGCAGGATGGGATGTTGGAGGTTTTTCTCTAAATTGGGGGGCTGTTTAGATTTAAACTGCTTTTTTGTTTTTTGTCAAACTCTTCATTGATTCTATTTGAATTTATAATCTTTATAAGCTTGCTTTAAAATATTTTGAAAGTGCATCAAAGTAAAAACGTGTTTAGTAATTTACATCCTGTTTGGATGTATATGAGTGGTAGCTTGTGGAAGATGCCAGGCCAGAAAGAAAATGGGGTACTTCATACTTTCAGTATATTCTTTGCATTATTAAATTTTATTGTTCAGCCTTCATTGTCTCCTGTTGACAAATGAGTAAACTCCGTTAGACTGTCATTCTTAGTATCGCTGCCAGATAATACTGAAAATTCAGCTGGTTCCACAGGGGTTGATCTTGTAACTAATTTCATCACTCACTACTTCATAAAATCTTTGGAAGCAACAAGAATGACATGCTTTTAATTATATTAATATTTTAATTGTTGCATTACTCATTAATGACATCAAAACTTTTATGGAGTGATCTAACAATAAATGAGGGGTGAATTTTATCCACTTTTGCCTGTTATGTAGTCTTGACAGGAATTGGATATTTAAGTTTTTTTTTGTTTGCATAAATTGATCTGGCACATAAATTCAGATCTTCAAGAATTTATGTGGGTTATGCAAAGGACTTAGTTTAGGGGGACTTGCAATTACAACATCCAATTATATGGTAAAAAAATTCATTCAGTGAGTCCTAGAAGATAAAAGGAAAATAAGTAATCAGAGGTCTTTGTCAGTCTAACTATACAGAAATGTGTTTTGAAAGGCAGTGCACATCAGCCCACCCTTCCATCAGCCTTAATTTTGAGTTATTTAATGTTTTAAAACCTCTTTTTTAATTTTACTCCAGTCAATAGCTAATAACAAATTTAGTGTTACCATTAAGGTTATAAGGATTTTTAAAAAAATAAAACTATACTTTGAAGATGTGTACATTTTGGGGCTTATAATTAACTTACAGGTGTCTTGTAGAAAACCAACTTTGTTCAAGCATAATTTTTATATATACAGTGTATATGTAAACATCTAAATTGTATAATTATAGTGGATTGCAATTCTTAAGTTGGTTTGATAAGGCTCTAGATATTCACGTCCTGGTTTCATGTTACTTAATTATGTAATATCTGCATAAATAGTGAGTTCTTTATACTGTCGTCTGCATAAAATTACAGATACAATTTTATTGTGGATGCAACTGAAGAACTTGAATTGTGAGGGGAAAATGCATGAGACCATATTTGTCAAAACTGCCGCCTTTGGTATTCCATAACCAATTAAACCTTCCTCTAAGCGGAAAGGTTCTTTGCACGTGAAACACTGCATGTTTAAGTTGCAGATAAATTTTTGAATCTCTTGTGAAACATTTAACTGGCCCAATAGAGAAGCATCGAAAATAAAGAAATACGTATTCTGTCTTGGTATAGAATCTATTTGCATATAATGTTGATTTAAAATGTACAATTTTAGGAGCGGAGAGAAAACCCTGTATTGTGTTTTTAAATTTTAAACTGCGTGCAGTCCAGAGGGTTTGATATTCCTTCTATTTCTAGATTGATTGACATACAGATGAAAGTCAAGCTGCCAAGAAGTTTATGATTAAATGCAGTGTTTAGCTGATAGAAATCTTCCTTTTGTGAAGAAGAAACCATAGTTTATCCACTTCATTATAATTTTGAGCTATGCCTCAAGTTAGCAATTTGGCCATGTATTTGACCAGTGAATCAGGTGTGCAGGTGGAGCCTGTTTAATCATCTGGTTTTAACTGGTTTGGAGTGTCTTTGGCAGTCAGAAGTAAATAGATCAGAGTGATACTGATTGGTTGAGCATTTTTATTATTCCCTGCGAGATTGTTTTAACAATTGTTCATAGTACAACGGTATCTCTTTTACTTTCAGGGGAAATATTTGTGGAGACTCTGAAGCCATACCAGGAAGCGCTTTGACGCCACGCTACTCATTAACATTTTAAAACCAAAAAATACAAACCAATCACAAACTTCTGAAGCAAATCAACTAAACAGAATTTCCATTATGGAAATTAATTCTTGCAAGAAGAATTAACATGGAACTCTGAGTTCCAGGGAGGGAGGGGAGTACTGTGCACCTTTTGTTCTGAACTGAAATGCTGCATCATGCCCAAAATTTTGATATTTTTAAAATTTTAATTGAGTTTTAAAGCCAACTTACAGCCCCTATCCATTGTCATGACTGCTATAATGACCATTCACTTACAATTCGATATCCCTAAGCTCTGTTATTTTATATCCTTATCAGTTGTTTTTCCAACTACAATTCACTATTTCGCAAATCTTATAATTGATTTGCTTTAAGTTGGTAATTCACAGGATTGGTAAATTGGTATTCAGTTACTGAATGAACCACTATATGTAGTTGTTTAGCTGATACTACTCCATAATTTGCTGATTCTGATCTCTGATTAATGAACTGCAGTACATTGGACCATATGTCTATGGCTACCCTTTCCTGTGAAAAATTGCTGCTTTCGTTTTGCGCTGCCTCTGTGGAGGTAGGTAATGTAGTTTATTTAATATAGAGGTTGCATTCACTATAATCATAAAACAAAGTTTAATGCATTTGAGTCTTTGTGTGTGTATATATAAAAATATAAATTTCAGATCTGGACTTTGATTTTTAAGATAATTAAGTTTTAATATACTTTGATACTATTAGATCCTATTAAATACTTGCATGTGGAAGATACAGAATGAGGTAAAGGTACCAAATCAGTTACTGGAATTACATTTTATGGATTTTATTTTTTGAATTATGCTTTTAAATTAGACAGTTAAATGACATGTTACTGTGCAACAAATATTGAGAATAGTAATAAAACAAGTTAGTCAGTTGAAAGAAATGCTGGTTGGTCACTTAGTGGCAATTACAGGTACTTACTATAGAAATTGAGCTGGTTTGATTTATCAATTGGTCACAATGTTAACAGATTTGCTTCAGTTTACAGTATGTGGGGATCAGTTCTTGCGTATATTCTACAGGTTTACATTATCCAGAGCTGATTTAGAAGCAGACTAAATATGGTGCGTTGATGCACAAAAGGAACAACACTAACACAAAGGTCAGACATTCTCCACTTTCTTTGGCAGATCCTGTCAAACATGACTTGCAGCCTGTCTGGTTGGGGTGGGTGGATGCATGTGTAATTGTTGGATTTCTTTGGATGGGAGTGGTGGGGAATATGGTCAGCGGGAGGGTGAGGTGGTCTATTACTTAATTTCTGTGGTAGCTGAGGGAGTTTAAACCTAGAATTTAATCTTTGGTCTGCTCACTTTCTTAATCTTGGAGCAGTAGCAGGTACTAAAGTTGCCCTCTGAATGGCCTAGGTTAAGTGTTCCTTATTCTGATGCTGTCTGGTAAATCTGGTAGTGCAAAAATGGATTTTGCATGAGGATATGGTCAGAAATTGGCTGTGACCTTTATCATTTGAAGTAGCCTGCATTTAAATCAAAGCATGAATAATGACCACTTGAATGAGGTACAAGAGGGTGCTTGTTTCAGTAGACTGTACCTCTGCAAGCAATTAACCTGTTTAGAAAATGAGGAAAGATTTGGCAGCATGTTGAAAATGTACAATATTTTATGTGGGCTCTTTATTGCTTTGAAGCCAGTACAAGAAAAATATTTCTAAGGAACTTCCAATTGATTGTCTTTCATCAGGACAGAAAGGCAACCAACCAAAGTCATTGAACTATCCTTTTAAAATTGACAGAATGCTTGCAGAATACAGCAGGTGACTTCTACTTATAAAAGAGCTATGTCAATAAATCTGAAGAGGAGGTAAACATGTTTAAAAAGGAATATAATGATTATGAAAAAGTTGATTTATTGGCAGCAGTTTTTTATTAAGACTTGTTAAACATCAAATGAATATTTTAACGGACAAAGTTGAATACAAATATGGGAATCAAGAAATGGGATGTGGTATCTATCTTAAATCGGATTGTCTCTACAATTAATTCACAATTAAAGTGGGATGAAATCAGTAAAGCATTAAATGGTAATGGTGCACCATGAAGGAAAAAAATTAAGGCACTGGATACATCATTATATAAATAATGGAGAAATGCTTCAGAACCAATGTCTGCTCTTTAAGACAGCACAAAGTGGGATAAGACAGCTAATGGTGCTTGGATGAGATTTGCTTGTATTTCAGAAAATGCTTGGTAAATTCTAATTTTGAAAGTTAATAAATGTTGTACTTTCAAAAGCAAAACACTACAGATGCTGGAAATTGCAATAAAACCAGCAGATGTCAGAATTGCTCAATAATTTGGGCAGCATCTATGAAGAGAAACATGTAATGTTTCAGGTAATGTGAGCTGTTTCTTTTTCCACAGTAGCTCCTTGGCCTGCTGAATGTTTCCAACAATTTCTGAGTTTATTTATACCTATTTGGATTGAGGTTGTGGTGACAAATGAATATAGCTCTACTGAGACAATTTTTAGTTTTGGAATTCTTCAGGAAATTGTTCGGTGTTTCCTGTTATTTACACTATTCCAAAACAACATGGAGGAGGGTACTATAAGTAATGGGGTACAAAATTTGGAAGTGTTGAATGACTGTTCATTAAAACTTTACAGTGAAAATGAAGCTGTTAACTGTTCAGTTATAGAAATACCATTAAGATCTGTCTATAAGACAGATCTTATTGATAAGATACATATTATGCAGGCATTTAGGGGAGGTGACAGCCTAGTGGTTTTATCACTGGACTGTTAATCCAGAAGCCAAGGAAATATACTGGCATCTGGATTTGAATCCTACCATAGCAAATGGTAAAACTTGAATTCAATAGAATAAAATCTAGAATTGAAAGTTTAATAATAATGACTGTGAATTGATTGTCCGAAAAAAGCATCCAGTTCATTTAAGGTCTTTTAGGGAAGGAAACTCCCATCCTTACCCGGTTTTGCCAACAGGATTTCAGACTCTTGGCAACGTGATTGAATATTAACTGCCCTTTGGGCAATTAGGGATGGGAAATAAATGCTGGCATAGCCAGCAACAGCCTCATGCCATGAATGAATTTGCAAAAAATGCAATATTGTGTACAGTTTTGGACACTTCCAGAGGATATTGATTTGGAAAGATATAGCCAGTAGGATGCCTGTAGTACATTTGTGTAATTGAGACTCACCGAATTAAATTAGAGAAGTGTTAGAGGAAAGATTTGAGGGGCAAAAGGTTCAAGTCTGTTTCAAAACCCTGAAAGATATGGACAAGTAAGGATTGAATATTTGTGGGAATGCTTTATCACTTCCTGTTTTAATGACTTTTCCTTCATTTGCTTGCCTGACCTGACTCCTCTGTACATGAGGTGGGTGCAAGGCTTGTTGACTGGGCATCATCAGTTTCCCTTGTTACTGACTGCAAGGTGGTACTTGGGACCATTCAGGTATGATTGACCTAATTTTCACTCCTGTTTCTGGGAAGAAACTTAGCTTAAAGTCCCACTAAGTTTGAGGTTCTGATTCAATTCTATTCCTGTTGCGTGGCAAATAATTATTTTGATTTATAGATAGCAAAGCTTTAGCCAAGATGGTATGGGCTTAGTAAATCAACTGAACAGTCTTTTTAAAAATGGACATCTGTTGAATATTTGATCTAGTAATCTGAAATTAAACTAGAAAGAGATAAAAATATAAATTAAATATTCCACTAAATTACAGTTTCAGCCTTGTTAGGGCTGTGGAACTGTGCTAACTTGAACAAATTGAGGTTCATTTTCTAGTTTTTGATATGCTGGGGTCACTGCTGAAATTTTGTTAATTTAAAAACTGTTTGCTACAGGAAACTAAATGTAGTGATTCAATAATTGAAACTTAGTTAACTGACATTGGGAGTTTGGATTGATTTGCTTTTTTTAATTCCATGCTTTTATGATGTTGTATTTGCTTCAATTTATGACATTAAGGGCCCAGGTTTTCCAGTTGTGCTCAGAAACATTAGAGAACATCTTAGATCAAACTTGGAGATTTTTTTTAATGGAAGCACAAGGACCTTGAGCATCACTGTGGTGAGAATCCATATCAGTTTGAGTATTAATGTTTGTATATATAGAGATCCTTGTTATATCAATGACAGATCTGCTTTAAAGCAGTCCTGGTTGGTATCTCAGCACAGTGGTAGAATTTGTGCCTTTTTAAATCAAAAGAATTCAATCCCTACTCTGGGACATGAGCACGTAACTGCATTGTCTTTAAATTGACAGATTAACAGCTGCTTCTCTTACGTTTCCTCCACCAAAAAAGTATGCATCTGACTATTGAGAAATTAAGCCTGTTTGATTATATTCTCCTTTTTTTGCTAATGCAGTAGTCATTTATGCCAACTTTCTTGGCATAATATTCTGGACACCAAAGGGAAATTAATTTTTGTGTACACTTGTCAGTACAAGAGGAAATGTTGGGCCCTTAAAGTTGAGTCTAGTTACTGTAATACTTGAAATTGGTATGTTAATTCAAATTGCTGTAAAATTATTTTCATAAGAAATGTTATTTCTGGTAATGGATTGTTTTATAAAGTGTCTTTTAGGAAAATAGTATGTTTTAAGCTCAATTTTGTGAACTGTAGACTCAAAGATGTTTGTCAAGTTTATCATGTATACATGTTATGTTATTATATTTTCTGTACCCTATTTTTTTGTGAAGGTGTTCTGTATTTTTTTGTTTGTGCTATTGAGAGGCTGTACAGTTGAACCAAGATGTTCTCTCAGTTGTGTTCACATTGATTCTTGATTTTAAAAATGTTTGTTGCTTGATTCAAATGTGAAGTGTTATTGTTTCTGGTATGTGTTATGTACTACTGTTAAACCCACTTAGTTTGATAAAACATAATCAGAAAAATGTACGACGTGTTGAGGTTTTCATTCTGTTGACCTTCTGTGTCTTTTAAATTTCAGAATCTTTTGTCAAGATCCATCTTTTAAAAAGAGGATGTGTACACAGTCTGAAGGTTCCCATTTGAAGCAACTGGCATCCAGGAAATGAATGGAATAAAGTGAATATATTTTTAAATACAATTTGAAAAGCCCATCAAAAGTAGCTTACCCCCCCTTGCCCTGACCCAATGAAATTCTTGATAGCTGATTAAAGCAATGTCTAAATACATAAACTTAGTGTTTCATAGGTATCTTGATTATTCTGCCTCTATAGAAACAAAAATTAGAATTCTTGTATAGGACAGCTGATTGTCCCATGTTCTCAAATACCAAATTAAACATTTTGTCCACAGCCTAGTGAACTCCATTTAAAGACTCCTTTCACTTAGCCATTCTACATGAACTCTTAGCTCTCTTTGTCTATGACAAAAGTATGCTTTGTGGAGCTTGAATGTTGGAGTGCCTGCTGCTAGAAAAGAAACTCTGTTGTATTTGGAAATAATTTTGAACATGCTAAATAGTTTTGTAACAGCAGAAATACTTAATTGATCTGCCTTGTACATCTAAGTTTAGGAATAACAGCTCGAAGCACAGCATTTAAACATAAACAGAATCAATTCATACTGTTATGTGACTTTTTGCTTTTGAGATGATTGATAAGGAAGATTTAATTTTTAAAGCATTACAAGTATTTCTACTCTTATAAAACTATCTAGTCTTCAAAATTATAGCCACACATCAAGGTAGTGGCTGAAAGCATAAATTTCATGTTTTGCTCTGCTAGATATTTTTACTTTCACACTAAGGGTTACTTGCCCATATTACCACAATATGACCACTTGATTGCAATGCAATACATTCTAATGTGCAGCTGTCAAACTGTATGCTGTAAGCTCAAAGACACATTCTTTCAAAATATGCCATAGAGGTGTATTAATAGTTTGAAACTTTGGCCAATTAGTTTGCCTATAAAGTCCACTCAGTTTATCAACCAAGGTGTCAAAACACAACTGACTTTGGGAAGTAGATCTTTACACTCTGCAGTTTAAACTTGAGGAATTCCTGAATGAAATTAGATTTTTCTCTGCAGTGGGGAAAATTTTACCAAACAGATTTTCTAATTTCTTAGCTGGTTAATTCAAGATTTGGCTGAATAGGGAAATCGGGGTTGAAGAGCAAGAAATACTGGCTGTGATAAGAGTTGTAGCCGCTGTCATGAGGTTGTGGGCTGCAACATTAAACTCCAACGATTTGAAGTAAATAATCTTTTGACTTCATTTGTATCTTGTGTATATGTAAAATTTTCCTGAGTAATTGCTTCACACATGACTAAGAATGGGAGCCTCCAGAGAAAGTACATCTAGTCCTTACTTTTAGTAAAGGTATGATTCATGAAATTGTACATGCAACATGTGGATGGAACACCATTCAGGAAAAGTTTTCATACTTGTGCTGTTAACATAAATGCAGAAATGTAAACTTGAAGCATATTAACATTTACAAAATGCTGATACTTTACCCTGTTTTGTTGGTATGTGTTTTTGCTGAACTGAAAATTAAAAAAAATTAAAACATTTTTGTCGTCATTTCATTAGTTTAGAAACTGAAGTGTGAGATAGTTAGCATAGTTCCAAATGTCTTCTATATGAAGATGCTATAATGCTAAAAATAGTGCTGTGGAAATTACACTGGAGAAGTTGAAGTTTCTCCTTCAGATAAACGCATGAAATTTGTTGCTGGAGTGGTTAGGATTTGAGATGTGACAACTGTTCATTGGATGAGTTCTTCAGGCAATGCTTTCAGTCGACCGTTCTCGTTTAAATTTCTAAACTATGCTTCTCATATACCTGTGCTAATTAATCTATATTTTTTTCAATGATGGGGAAAGTCATTTTCACAACTGTTTGTGTTGCCCTGAGTGCAGAGAATAATTTACATTTAATTCTTCAGATAGATTGACATCTATTATTAACAAAAATAAGTTCAGACTTGCATCTTTCATGAAGTGTTACAGTAAACAAATTTGCTCAGAACAAGATAACACCATTTTTTAAATTAATTCACGTGATGCAGGCATCACTGGCTGGCCAATATTTATTGCCCATCCTAATCTCTAAGAAGGTAGTTAAGAGTCAACCACATTGCTGTGGGTCTGGAGTCACATTTTGTCTAGACCAGGTAAGGTTGACAGCTTCCTTCCCTAAATAACGACCCAGATGATTTTTTCCAACAATGATTTCATAGTCAACAATAGACTAATAGTGATAATCCTACTAGGCCATTCCCTCACCTAAAATAAATTAACACCAAGGATAGAGCAAGAATTTTTATTTTGTCTTTTGAGCATGGGATTTATGCTCACCTGAAGAGGCTGTCTAGACTTTGGTTTTACATCTCAGCCAAGGTGCCTTCAAGTAATGTAGGATACTAAGGAATACACATGTTATATACAACTAAATCAAAACAGTTTAGAATAATCAGTAATTATTCTTTCCTATTGAAATAGTGCTCATCACAACCCAAATTTGATTACTTTATCAGCTAATTAACAATGTAAATAATTTAAACACGGCAAGATTAGGAAAGTAATAACTCTATGGTGGACTGTGGATTGGAACATCTTGCAGTTGCTATTTTGGCCAGTACCTGCTTGCTTACGGTAGTCAATCTAAATGTCCTGTTGCAGGAATTTAGAAATTGCCTTCCATTTTTTTTATAATTCATACCTTGTCCTTCCCATAAAGCATTTTATTTGATGGAAAAGGACATTTTGGGAATGCAAATCTTAGCAGAACTTATACACTTAATGGTAAGGGCTGAGGGAGTGTTGCTGAACAAAGAGACCTTGGAGTGCTGGTTCATAGCTCCTTGAAAGTAGAGTCGCAGGTCGGTAGGATAGTGAAAGTGGCATTTGGTATGCTTTCCTTTATTGGTCAGAGTATTGAGTACAGGAGTTGTGAGGTCACGTTGCAGCTGTACAGGACATTGGTTAGGCTAATGTTGCATGCAGTTCTGGTCTCCTTTCTATTGGAATGATGTTGTGAAACTTGAAAGGGTTCAGAAAAGATTTACAAGGATGTTGCCGGGATTGGAGAATTTGAACTACATGGAGAGGCTGAACAGGCTGGGGCTGTTTTCCCTGGAGTGTCAGAGGCTCAGGGGTGACCTTTTATAGAGGTTTACAAAATTATGAGGGACATGGATAGGATAAATAGACAAAGTCTTTTCCCTGGGGTCAGAGAGTCCAGAAATAGAGGGTATAGGTTTAGGGTGAGAGGGGAAAGATATAATAGATCTAAGGATCAATGTTTTCACGCAGGTGGTGGTACATGTATGAAATGAGCTGCCAGAGAATGTGGTGGAGGCTGGTACAATTGCAACATTTAGATGGGTATATGATTAAGAAGGGTTTGGAGGGATATGGCCAGGTGCTGGCAGGTAGGGACTAGATTGGGTTGGGATAGCTGGTCGGCATGGACAGGTTGGACCGAAGATCTGTTTCCATGCTGTACGTTGCTATGACTAATAAAGTTGTTTATATATTTTTGCTTCATGACAGTCAAAGTGTAGAGCTGGAAAAAGCACCACAGGTCAAGCAGCAGAGGAGCAGGGAAATCAACATTTCAGATCAAAAGCTGCTGTGCTTTTTCTAGTTCTGCATTTTATCAAGTCTGATTTTGCAGCATCTGCAGTCCTCACCATCTCCAAGATACTTCACTATAGCCCCAAAGAAAGATTGAATTATCCTTTTCATTAAATGAAGCTCAGTATTAACTTGTAGATGTTTATTTTACTTTTTGAAAATACACTTAAATACTTAAGCTAAGAGAAATATAACCCGTCAGAGAGAAATTGCTGATATGTAAACAGTGACAAGGAGAACAATGAACACATATGATAGCTGTGCACTCTGACAGTGATTTACAATTCAGTAAACATGTAACATTTGGCTATATAGTGTCTGGTTTGGCTTAGGAGATTCATACTTCTCAAACACAAGTCTATCAAGACTCTACAGTTAAACAATGTTCCTATCCCACATATATAGTAGAGCAAGCAGTTTAGCTCAACCTCTGTGGTTGCAGTATTCATCGTTAATTCATTGTTCTAATTTACATTTTAACAGTTCACAGCAGCAAAAGTTTAGTAAGACAATCCTTCCCCAAGGCAAAATTAGATTTTTATATTCAGAGTAATCACTACAAAACCTAATTGGAGTAGCATTGCTCTAGGGTGAAAAAGTTTGGTTATATTTTCTTGCTTCTCAGCACTGACTTAATATTTTACAGTCTACTGTAAACGAAGGCTCCAAACTAATGAAGTGCTTTTCTCCCATCATCCTCAAAATTAGAAAACATTCAGCATGCTTCCAGGACACTAACCAAAAAACATATAATGGCCTGGTACACTAAGGAAGATAGAGAATAGACAGACTTTTGGCCTCAACTGTTCATTATTAAAAAATGCCCACTGCAGATCATCATCAAATGTTTATTGTAAATTATTAAATAGTGGTTGCATCCCTTCAATCAAATTACTGTGGTAATTCTGCATGACATATGGGATTGCATGTTTTACTCCATCTTTTAATAACTTCAGAAAATTTGTAAGGTTCAAATAGGCAGAAATTCTTGCACATGCAGAATTGTTAGTTTCTGACTTGAGTATTCAGCTTTGATTCTTAATGATTGAGACAATAGTTAGAATATGCACCTGCCCATTAAAGTGTGGCATAACATTTGTTAGTACAAAAAGAAAAAATTTTTAAAACTTAGACATGTTACGAACAATTCTCATACAAATAATAATAGAATATGTTTGGGTTTGAAAGTTTTGAATTGCATTCTAAAAGTGCAGCTTCCAGTTCAAAAACTCCCAGAGTTCTTTTATGCTCACAATGTGTTCCTCCGTTAGATAGGAAAATTTTTAGCTTATGTAAGTTATACTAGTTACATCACAATTAATGTATTTTACAGACAATATTATGCAAAACAAACTATAACAATACCATTATTTTGACAACAAAGTGCAAAAGCTGAACAACACAATCAGCAATGGAGTGTTCACATTCTAAGTAGTAACACTGTTAGTTCAAAATGATTAACAACTGTTGAAATAAAGTAGGGCAGCATTGAATAGCCATAACAACTGAATTAAGCCACATTGCCAAAGCTCCAACTCATAAGGCTTAGAATTGTTTAACCAGCACAGGGGTATCACTGATTTGCCATTAACTTTGAAAAATTAAATTTTAAGAACATGTTTCAGGGTCCCCATAAAAGTCTTTGAGAGGCTAAGACTAATTTCCAAACAAGGGTGAGCATGTAAACACTACACCAATGTTTTGATTTCAAAACTTGTGCAACTAATAATTCCATAAATTATGTCCCGTAAGCATTCACTGAGGTACAGAAAAATATACAGTTCTTCTATAACGTGGCAGTTGCATTTTTGTACAATATTATAGAACAATCACACTTAAAGTGTTGGCGATGTAATTGCTTAACAGCCAACACGTTTTAAAAGTTTGCGCTTTAGAAACTGTGTCCCCAATTTGTCAACTGCATTACAGCAAATTTGTTAACGAAACATGCATTATAGCAGAACGACCTGTATGAATAAACAAGCAAATATTTTACTGAGAACTCTGCATATACATATGATCCCCTTATGTGCTTGTTAAAAATATGAAAAACCTGTATAGACCCATCGTCAAAGCCTTTAACTTAAGGAAAATGACCAGAAAAACCTTTGTTCCCAAATAACAGTTGACTAGACAAAATCCACTATGAATCTGAATAGAAGGAATTCAACAAACGGATCTTGTCAGGTAGGACTTTGAACAACATATTTCAAAAAGTGGTTCAAAAATTACTCAGGAAATGACCACAAAAATGAAATGTAAGCAGTATATAGCTTATATTTATGACAATATTTGACCATTTAAACAAATGATTTGCACAACGTGAAAAATATTGTTTAGATATTAGATTTGCTTAGAGTTCTTATTTGACAATTGGAGATTAAGTTTTCGCACAATTCTGAAATGTCTTTACAATACACACATTCTTTAAATAACTATCCTTTGTGAAAAATGTACCTACACACAAAAAACTACAGCTATCTCATTCAAAACTGCATCAAGGTCCAACATGAAATGAATGCAAAATAATAGTTTGCTACAGTGGACATAAAATATTTCTGGAGCATAAGTGACTTTAATTCCACCTACAGTCATAAATTACTACCCTTTAATGCTTATATAGTGCTTTTATAGATAAATTAGCAAAACAAATTTAGCTTATTAGTTATTTACTGGAATAATAATTTAATAACAGTGATAATTTAGGTGTTTTGTTTTAATTCAAAGTGCTGAGTGTTTATCATTATTTTATTCTGCCAATCATAGTCATATTTGTATTTTAACAGAAATAGTAATATCAATCCAGTGCTGAAACAAGGAAAAATTAAGCTAGTTAAGATTTTTAAAAAAGGATCTTTAAGTAATAACTGAAAATAATCTATGAACAAATTTACAGTTCCTCAACAGTTTACCTTTGCAAGTGACCATTGTGCTGGTAAACAATTGGCACATATTGTAGCCTTTGAAGTTTTATTAATTTAAAAATATAGTACAGCTTGAATAAAAATGGTATGGTCCATCTACCCATAAGTGGAATTACCTTCTTAAAAATACAGCAGGAATTAAATTAATGTTTTCAAATTTTGAAAATTCTTTTAAAGGGGAAGAGTAGTCATTAGTATTAAGTAATGTGCTTCATATATTAAACAATTGAAGGTGCAAAAAGAGACAGACTAGAATAAAAACTGAAGTCCTTTCATATGTCATGAATAAGATTGGCTTTTTCACTTTTCTTGAATGTGATAGCTAATTATCTTAATCTCTTATTTTTATTTTTCCAGTCTACACTTATTCAATCTGAGATATTGAAATCTAATTTTGCTGATGTTTACCACCTTTAACTAAGAATCAGTGCAGTTACATTTTCTCAATAGGACAAAAGCTGAAAATTATTTAGCTTTTCAGGTGATTTTAATTTTTTGGAGGGGATGTAATTTATATTATTGGTCTTGTGTCTTGAATCTTTATTCTCAAGACAAACTAAAAATAATTAAAGATATTTGATAAGTCAGCAAAGAATTTCTATGTGATTTTCAAACAAAAAAACAGTGACAACTACTTGAACTGATTTTTTAAACCAAATACTACAAATCATTGGAACTTTGATCCCTCACATACTGCAGAAACATTTTTATCACCAAACTAAAACTAATAGTGCTCATTAATGAAAAGTATTTATGGGATATAATGGGACTATGCATAAAATCTGTTTATTTAAGTTTGTTCAAAATCTAAAAGTGCAATAAAGATTCCAAGATGTTAAGTCAGCAACACACGTAGACATCATTTTTTATTCTTCAAATTAATTATAGGTTTTCCCTCTTCCTCTTTCCATGAATATAAGTATTACTTTAGGGTGGATGAAACAAGTTGCCATGACGCTCCTTGTTAAGCTTCTTAGAACTGTTGTAATGTTATAGGTAAATTGAGTTTCTTTAGTCCAGTACCTCACCTAGTTTGTTGGTTCATCTGGTGAACTGACTGAGAAATCTGTTCTCTTCGGAGAGCCTAGTTAGGTAAGTAAGAAGTTGAACTTCAAACAAAGTCTACGAAGGAGAAGGGACTAAAAGGTTATGCTGATAGATTTAGATTAAGAAAGATAGGAAGAGGTTCACGTGGAGCATACACATCAGCATGAACCAGTTAGGCTGAATAGCTAGTTTCTCAGCCATATATCCTTACCTGCAAATGTAATCCTATGTTAGGACACAGTCAAAGATGTATGTTTCTCACCCCAACCTGAAGATTACCAAAAATACAGTTTGACTTCTATAATTTCTCCTATAAAAACTTGTGCAAGTCACTAAACTTCCACCTCAGAACCAAATCAGTTCAGTTCAGAACCACAGGCCAAGGTTTGGTCAAACCAGTTCAAGACCTGCCTTGCTATTATGTTTATCATCACATAATCTGAAAATTTGAAATTGGAATGTGGAGACGATAAAGCAATGCATTAACAAATGGAAGAGACATCTACAAACTGTAATTCCATGTTTTTAAGTGTTACGTATAAAACAGTACACAAAATATGTTCCATGGACACTGCAGTATTGAATGTTGCAGCATTCCTAGACAGCTTTTGCACATACTTGATAAAGTTGCCATATATGGCTTTTCAAAGTACAGAAATACACATATACAGTATATCACTTTTATGCTTCATCAAAAAGTTGAAGATCCAGACGAACAATTATCTCGCCAGTAGGGACTTCATGCAGCAGAAGTCGCTTTGTAACAGGTCCTTTAGAGCCTTGGTCTTTTTTGATATCAGCAACACGAATTTCAGTACGCCCCAAAAAATCTGAGGTACAGGAACATAGAGAGAGTTTATAATAAAATCTTACTTTAACCCAAAAATTAAAGAACAAAGGTGTCTATATTACTGGCAATATATTTTTGAAGTCACACAAATGCATAGCACAGAAAAAAGAACTTCGATCCGTTAAGTCCGCACCAGTCAAAAGTGAGTACCTATTCTAATCCCAGTGTCCAGCACTTTTGGCACATAACCTTAGCATTGCAAGTATACATTTAAATACTTCTTAAATGTTATGAGGGTTTCCATTTCTACCATTCTTCTAAGGAGCGAGGTCCAGATTTTCATCACTTTCTGGGTCAAACAGGTTTACTTCACATTCCTCTAAACATCCTGTCCCTTATGTTAAATCTCTGGCCCCTCATCATTGATCCCTTCATCACAGGAAAATGCTATGCCCCTCAATTTCATATATTTCAATCATGTCCCCCATCTCAGTCATCTCTCCTCCAAATAAAACCATCTCAGTGTGTCTGTTGATGACTAAAACTCTCTAGACCAGCCAACATCCTGATAGGTCTCCACTGCCACCTCTCCACTGCAATTGTATCCCTCCTATAATTTGGATTAAAGGATTGCACACAATACTCTAGCAGGCAGTGCTGATGTTTTATCTGGTTCCAGCATAAACTCCCTGCTCTTAGTTATGATCTTTGCCTTGGTTAATAAAGGCAAATATCCTATTTTATGTGCCCAACCTGCTACCTTAAGGTTCTGGTGGATGTGCACACCAAGGTCCCTCTAACCTTCAGTCCTCTCCAAGGTCCTACCATTCATCATGTATCTCCTTGCTTTGTCTGTCCTGCTTTATACCCGAAACTTATCTGGATTGACTTTCAATAGCCACTGATCAGCCCCTCTATTCTCTTGTATTCTAAGACTACCATCCTCATTATTTACTATCCCACCAATTTTCACATTACCCACAATCCTCTTATGTTCAATTCTAAATCGCTTATATATACCACTAACAGCAAGAGCCCTGACACTAATCCTCAAGGATCCTACTGGGGCACAGGCTTCCAGACAAAGACACCTTTCAACCATCATCCTCTGCTTCATGCCACTGAGTACATTTGGTTGGAAACCATGGGCTCTTACCTTCACTGTCAGTCTCCAATAAGGCAGCTTATCAAAAGCCTGTTGAAGTCCAAGTAGACAACATGAAATGTATTGCCTGCATCTACACATCCAGTCACGTCTTCAAATAATTCAATCAAGGTGATCAGAGATGACCACCCCTGAACATAACCAAAGAGTCATAGAGATGTACAGCATAGAAACAGATCCTTCAGTCCAATCTGTCCATGCTGACCAGATATCCCAACCTAATCTAGTCCCACCTGCCAGCACCTGGCCCACGTCCCTCCAAATCCTTCCTATTCATATACCCATCCAGATATACACAATGTTGCAATTATACTGGCCTCCACCACTTCCCCTGCAGCCCATTCCACTCACGTACCACCCTCTGTGTGAAAAGGTTGTCCCTTAGGTCCATTTTATATCTTTCCCCTCTCATCCTAAACCTGTGCCCTCTAGTTCTGGACTCCCTCAGCCCAGGGAAAAGACTTTGTCAATCTATCCTATCCATGACCCTCATGATTTTATAACCTCTATAAAAGGTCACCTCTCAGTCTCTGATGCTCCAAAGAAAACTGAAACCCTCCAACTCTGGCAACATCCTTGTAAATCTTTTCTGAATGCTTTCAAGTTTCACAACATCCTATAGCAGGGAGATCAGAATTGCACACAGTACTCCAAAAGTGGCCTAACCAATGTCTGGTGTAGCTGTTACGTGGGTCTGCTACATTGACGACACCTTTGTCATCACTAAACGAAACAAATTAGAGGAAATCTTCAAGATCATCAATAATACCCTTACTGGCATAAAATTCACAAAAGAAGAGGAAAACAACAACAAACTGCCATTTCTAGATGTCACAGTAGAGCAAACAGCTAATGGGGAACTTTAAACCATCATCTACAGGAAAACAACACATACAGATCAAATATTGAATTACAGAAGCAATTATCCCAACATCCACAAATAAAGCTGCATCAGAACATTATTTCAATGAACCAACATACACTACAGCACAGAGGAACTACGCAGAGTAGAGATAAATCACCTATACAGTGTATTCCAAAAGAATGAGAACTCAATAAACACAGGCCGTCGATTTCTCAGCAACAAACCCAAACAAGCAGACAAAACACATCCAGAAATCCGAGATGCTCGCCCCTACATCAAAGACATCTCGGAAATGACTGTCAGACTACTCCAACCCCTTGGCATCATGGTAGTCCACAAACCCACCAACACATTAAAATAGCAACTAATGAACTTGAAAGACCCTATATAGACAACAAGCAAAACCAATGTCATTTAAGAAATAACATGCAAGAACTGCAACAAATACTACATTGGACAAACAGGCAGAAAACTAGCTAGCAGGATACATGAACATCAACTAGTCACAAAACGACATGACCCTCCTCACAAGTATCCTTGCATAAAGATAAAGAAGGACATCACTTCAACTGGGACAATACATCCAACCTAGGACAAACCAAACAGAGACATGCATGAGAATTCCTAGAAGCATGGCATTCCAACTGGAACTCTTTCAACAAACACATTGACTTGGACCCCATTTATCACCTTCTGAGAAAAAGAACAGGAAATGACAATACCATTGGAAATGACATCACCAACCCAAATATATAAATAGAAAGCAGGAATCATCAGTAACGCTTTGGCCGGAGGCTCACTGAAGATGTTGCCTAGTATGGTGGCGAAACATCTGAAAATGAACCTTCCAGCTCAGTGAGCAAACCTACATCCAGACTCTGACAATAAAGAAAAGCATATCAAATGCCTTCTTCACTATCTACCTATGACTCTACTTTCAAGGAGCTATGAACCTGCACTCCAAGGTCTCTTTGTTCAATAACACGCTGTAGGACCTGACCATTAATTATGTAAGTCCTGCTAAGATTTACTTTCCCAAAATGCACCATCTCACATTTATCTAAATTAAACTCCAACTGTCACTCCTCAGCCCATTGGCCCATCTGATCAAGATCCCATTGAAACCTGAGGTAATGTTCTTCGCTGTCCACTACACCTCCAATTTTGGTGTCATCTGCAAACTGACTAATTATACCTCTAAGGCTCACATTCAAATCATTTCTATAAATGATGAAAAGTAGAGGACCCAGCACTGATCCTAGTGGCACTCCACTGATCACAGGCCTCCAGTCTGAAAAACAACCCTCCACAACCACCTCTGTCTTCTACCTTTGAGCCAGTTCTGTATCCAAATGGTTAGTTCTCCCTGTATTCCATGAGATCAAACCTTGCTAATTAGTCTCTCATGGGGAACCTTGTCAAACACCTTACTGAAGTCCCTAAAGATGACATCAACTGCTTCTGCCCTCATCAATCCTCTGTTACTTCTTAAAAAAAAATCATGTTGACTGTCCTTGGTTATTCTCTGCCTCTTCCAATGCAGATTAATTCTGTCCCTCAGAATTGCTTCCAATAGTTTTCTCACAACTGACTGATGGGCCTATAATTTCCTGCTGATCCTTTCCCCACTTCTTGAATCATTATACCACATTGGCTGTCTTCTAATCCTCCAGTCTCTTTCCTGTGGCCAGACAGGAATTGAAAACTTTTGCCAGCACCCCTACTATTTCCTCCCTTGTCTCACATTTCCTCCCTGCCATTTTATATGGGCCTGTTGATTTATTTACTTTAAATCGGACAGATCAGAGTGTCCTCTTTATCAAGGTTAATTTCTTGAATTATATCATGATCCTTCCCCCGGATTTCTAGGAAGATATTCTAAGGCAGGTACCTTCGCCAAAGCACTTGGCAATGGCAATAACATCCATCCATCTTTGTAAAATATCATAAGTTGATATTGTGAAGTAATGTGAGTTATTTGTCGATATAAGTATCATTTTGAGTGTTTAGATTTCAAAACAGCCGTATACGGGTGCTGGTTACTTTTGTGAATTTATTTAGAACAAGTTAGTGAGCCCATCTATCTCACTCTCAGCTACTGTGTCTCCCCCCCTTCCCCCCCAAGCCCCTGCCCCAGCCCCACCCCCACCCGCTCACTCACAGCCTGATGGTTTGAAAATAGCATTACTTGGGATCATGGAGAGTGAGCTGACTGGGTCATGCTGACGCACAGCATTGCATCTTCTTTCTCAGGGGGTTTAGGAAATTTGGCATTTCCACAAGATCTCTTACCAACTTTTACAAATGCACCATAGGAATCATCCTAGCTGGATGCATAACTTGTACGGCAATTGCTGTGTCCAGACGATAAGAAACTACAGAAAGTTATGTACACAACCCAGACTATGGTGAGAGCCAAACTTCCATTCTTGGACTCCATCTACACCTCATTTCCACAGAAAGGTTGCCAACATCAAAGACCCCTCCTATCCCAGTTATACTTTCTTTCAACCTCTTCCATCAGGCAGAAGGTACATAAGCATAAACACGTGCACCAACAGGTTCAAGAATAGCCTCTTCCATTCTGATGAATGGACTTCTCTACTTTCAATGTTGATCTTGCACTTCCTGTGCAGCCGTAACTTTGTGTGCCTCACTCTGTCGAAACACCATATGATCTTATATGTCCTTGTATGTTATGATCTGCTTTTACTACTCAAAACAACACCTTTCACTGTACTTAGGTACATGTGACAATAATAAATAAAATCAAATTAAATCAAATCAGTAGCAATATTAACCAAGGGGAACAACCCCCGATATTTGTAAATTGTGCTCAGGTTAATGAACAAAAAGAATCCACATAGAAAATCCAATCTTTACTGGAGAAATGTATCTATATCCAAATTTTCATCTTGATATAAAACCCTTACCATCTGGTGAGAACTGGTCACGCTCAAATACAGTAATACACAGTACATCCTGTTCCAGATCTTTAATGAAGAACTGACAGTTTGAGTTCCATTTGGGGTTCAGAGTATCTTGAATGGTTTTTGTGATGTGACACTGAGAGCCCATAGTCACTTCACAGTAAGGATTACTCTTACCTACAAGAGAGATAGGAAAATAAACTGATGAAAATCCAAGAAACGGTCTAATGGAACACAAGTGCAGTTAGCAATTTATTAACTCGTTATTTATAGCAATTCAAACAAAGAGATACCTTCCACTTTGTTCTTGTTCCTCCTCTTCCATTTATTACTTTTCTACTTTTTATCAAAGTCATTTCATCTCAGCTACCAGTTGTAGTGAATCTTGTTTGAACTCCCACAAGGGAGGAATATAATCCCGAGGATGATGTCAAAAACATCACACAATGGGCCAACTACTCAAGGAGAAACTATACCACACAGAGTGCCACTCTGCCCCATTTTTTAAAAAATGAGAGACGGGAGCTCTGCATTTGCAAGAGCAGATTCTGCTCAGGGCTTTCTCAGAAATGCAGATCCACTGGTTCATTCTTTTGTAGTATACAGTTGTCACAGGAAGACAAACCAAGCCCTCTTTTCACAGTCATCAGCTGTGGTATTCTGACATTTTAAAATCCAGATAGCCTCTTTGACAGCTGCTGTCAATAAAGGGCAAGTATATGTATGTAATGTTAGTGTATTGGCAGGATAGGGTGCCAGTTAAGTAGGTTGGCAGGTGGGTAGATACCTGACATCCTTCCTCATTGGTAAGTAGTGCGCCAACTAGGTAGACTGCCAGGCAAGTGATGCAGTATTTCAGGGAGGTGATGCTGGTTGGGAGAAACAGGACTGGCAGGGGGCAGAGAGGATAGAGGTCAGGTCCAGGATGAGTTTTGGTTGCAGGGAGTGGAAAGGTGTTGAGATCCTGAGGTCAGGTGGTGGTGGAGGTTGAGTGGTTCAGGATAGTGGCAGGGGCTGGCTGTAAGGTAAATGTGGGGTCTGTCAAACAATTCATCAGAAGTTAGGATATGTACTTAATAGGCTAACCTTTCCTGAGTAGCTGGTTTGTTTATTCTTGTCGAAACCTTCCAAATTTGAGAGAGATTTTTGGATGGTTCCAGGAAAAAGAGAATTGCCCAGTGGAATCTTCCATTTCCTGGACAATTCCCTCAGAGTTTGACCTTCTGCAGGGTCCTTATGCACACCTCCAATCTTGACTGGAAAGACAGCTGACAGGCCAGCAAGAATTTGGGCACTTTTTGAAAGTTTTCCTTAAATTTGTAGATGTGGGCTTACAATCCTGATTTATCCTGACATCACCAGATATTCACCAGTGGGAATTACTTCCTTTCCTGTGCCAGAGTCACAAACTATATGCCCTGATGCCATCTATCACCTCATATTTCTCAACTGAAAACTCTAAGTTTTGATGGGCATGTTGACATGCAAGATTTTATCCAAGATTAAAGCAATGTGAATTGGTTCTCTGGCTCATGATGGCTCTTTTACTGAAGTTACTCCAATAAACTGAACAACCTTCATGGACAGTCATCATTATTGTCACAAAGATCATTAAACTTTCTAACTGGCTCAGAAAGTTTTAAGATTTTCTTTTGATAAGGAAAAAAGTACACGGCTTATTATTTAATAATTCAGCAAACCTCAGAATATGCAAACTTCTTCATCCAGTTAAAGAGAAAATACTTTACTCCTGCAAGGCTGTTTACTGAGCTATGATGCTATGATTAAGTTACCCCAGTAAATGTATAAAACGTAAGTGTTAGCATGCTGTTCTTTCTACAGAAACAATGTGGATTGATAAGGACAGAGCAGTGGACGTGATTTATATGGACTACAGGAAGGCATTTGACAAGATTTCTCATGGTAGACGAGTTACCAAGGTTAGATCACATGGAATACAGGAAGAACTAGCCATTTAGATACAGAATTGGCCTGAAGGTAGAAAACAGAGGGTGGTGGTGGTGGTGTTTTTCAGACTGGAGGTGTGTGACCAGTGGTGTGCCACAAGGATCGGTGCTGGATCCACTGATTTTCGTCATTTGAATAAATGATTTGGATGTAAACATAGGAAGTATAGCTGGTCAGTTTGCAGATGACACCAAAATTGGAGACATTGTGGACAGCATAGAAAGTTACCTCGGAGTACAACAGGATCTTGATCAGATAGGTCAATGGGTCAAGAAGTGGCAGATGTATTTTAATTTAGATAAATGTGAGGTGCTGGTATTTTGGAAAGGCAAATCAGGGCAGGAATTATGCACTTAATGGTAAGATGCTGGGGAACATTGCTGAACAAACAGATCTTGGAGTGCAGGTTCACAGTTCCTTGAAAGTGGAGTCCCAGGTGGACAGGATAATGAAGAAGGCGTTTGGTATGTTTTCCTTTATTGGTCAGAGCATTGAATATAGGAGTTGGGAGGTCATGCTGCAGTTGTACAAGACATTGGTTAGGCCACTTTTGGAGTATTGTATGCAATTCTGATCTCCTTCCTATCAGAAAGATGTGGTAAAATTTGAAAGGGTTCAGAAAAGATTTACAAGGATGTTGCCAGAGTTGGAGGGTTTGTTTTCCCTGGAGCATCAGAGGCTGAGGGGTGACCTTATAGAGAGGCATGGATAGAGTAAGTAGACAAGGACTTTCCCCAGGGTTGGGGAGTCCAAACCTATAGGGCATAGATTTAAATGTGAAAGGAGAAAGATATAAAAGGGACCTAAGGGGCAACTCTTTCACACAGAGGGTGGTGCATCTATGGAATGAGCTGCCAGAGGAAGTGATAGAGGCTGGTACAATCACCACTTTTAAAAAGCATCTGGATGGGAAAATGAATAGGAAAGATTTAGAGGGATATGGGCCAAATGATGGCAAATGGGACAAGATAAATTTAGGACATCTGGTTAGCATGGATAAGTTGGACCAAAAGGTCTGTTTCCATGCTATACATCTCCATGAGTCCATGACTCCACAGAATACAACATAGCTAGTCCAGACTTCACCTGAACATGCAGCTAGAGTCACGGCATTGTCATCAGTAATAGAAGTTTGAAACAGTGTTTGGTCTCTAAGAGAGGGGTGCTGAAGCCAATTATCATGTGCTTACCATTAGTCTAGCTGAGATTAACCAACTAAGTACAGTAGTTCAGATTCTGAATCTTGAGTCTTCCTGGTCTGTACTCAGTGGTCACTCTCACTGAGAATGAGATATTCTCTGAATACAACACATTAAAGCATAGTAGACAAATTTGAATTTAAACTCCCAAAATGACTCAAGTACTTGACTCTCAGGAAGCTGTGAACACTTAAATAAACCTTGCCAGTTCATGTTTGTTAAATGTGCATACAAATAGAGCAATAGTAAGACTTCCCAGTTTGAGAATACAAATTATTACCCCAAAAGCTGATATTATCTCTGGGGTTTGATGTTGAATATGAAATACACAGGAGACTGAGAAAATTCTCACCATTGGATCTGCATGCTTTCAGCTCTATGCCCTCGACTATATTCACCATTAGCCTTCCGATGCCTGTAGCCCTTTGAGAACGAACTGAACGAGAAAGCAAAAAAATGAGCACATATTTGAAGATGGACTACATCATCAGATTTGGAGGTGCCAGTGTTGGTTTCAGAAACCAACATGGTCATTCTAAAAGATGAGACACTTAACAAACAATCCAGGTCTTTTTCAATGTATAATTTCAATTGCATTACACTGTAAACTTTTGCTATAAACTCTGTATATTACAATCTTATTCTCTATGATCACCTGATGAAGTAGCAGCGCTGCAAAAGCTAGTGCTTCCAAATAAACCTGTTGGACTATAACCTGGTGTTGTGTGATTTTCAACTTGGTACATCTGAAAAAACTTTTTCAATACAAGTACTAACAGCATTACTTACCCAAATAGGCCTTCTCGCGCTTCTTTTTTTCTGTTTCAATGTAGAGTTCTGAAGCAGCTTTAATCTTTTGCACCCAAGCTGTTCTGTGGAATGAAAAAGCAATGAGTAGTATGGAATAAACACAATGGGGGTTGGGGGTTGGTAGGGGTTCTTCCATTTCTGTGACATTCAATTCTAGCCCAGAGGTGATGGATGAAGATCTTGTCGGTTTGCTCACTGGAGTGACCTTTGGGTGCAGACAGCCTGAATTTAATTCCTATCGACAACGGACTTGAGAGCACAAAGTTGCCCTTAGTTTGGCAACAACACATAGCATCACTCTGGAAGGCCACACATAAACTGGTGAGGTACAGTCAATGTTCACATTTGAGGTTGAGGCTGAAATGTATTCTTGGGTCGGAATAGGGAAGGATTTAAATTAAAATTATGTTCTGGGAGGGCTTTGTCATGCCAATCAGTATCTGAAAGCTTTGTTTCCACAAGAAATAATTTGAACACTTAATAGTCTAACTTCTCCTGCCTAACTATTTTACTTAGTCTTGTCAGCACCACCCAGAATCTCAGGAATTACAAACCATTCTCCAACTACCTCGTTCAATGAATTCCTGTAATATTGAATGTTTTGTTAAAACCATGAATTAATCTGCAATATTTTCCAGGTTTGTATCCCAGAGGAATTCCAGCAGCACTGTAATTAATACATCAATTTTTGAGTCACAGATACTTATACCAACACAACATCAAAAGTCTCTTAGTTAGTAGAAAACACACTTTGCTTACCACAGACTAATTCTATAAAAGGATCTCCAGCAAATGTGGCTGCAGTGCATTTCAACATGATCATAAATCACTCCTTAGCAAAAATAAATATTTAACTTAGTGGAATATTATCCTTGAATAAAACCAGGTTAGAAAAAAATCGCTTAAAATAAGTGTGATTATAGTTCAGTAAACTCCATAACCTCGGATGCTGAAGCTGCTTTTATAATACGTGAGGTGAGAATGCAGGGATTTAGTCACATCATCATCACCTAGCATTTGTACATCAATGAACCTTCCTTAATGACGTAGCACATCATTCATTGTTCTGTTGTACACACTCAGTTTGGTTACAACATTATCTGGGTCCCATACAATTCACAAATTAGAAGTACTCCTTACTAAGCACTCAATTGTAAAATACAAGTTCAAGAGTTCCCTTTTGACAGACATCAAAGAAAATTAAGTATCTTGGGAATTTAGTTGTGTGGGAAAAATCATGGTTAATAATTAGCTTGTGGTCAATGTCTGTAAGCAAGCAAAGTCGATTAAAAAACAAAGAACGCAGATTTCACATCTGTTGTTGGGAAAGTGTTAGAATCAATCATCAAGGAAGCACTATCAGGACATTTGGAAAGTCAAAGCACTATCCATCAGAGTCAGCATGGTTTTATGAAGGGCAAGTCATGTTTGACTAATTTGCTATGATCAGCCATGATCATAATGAATAGTGGTGCTGGGTCAAAGGGCCAAACGGCCTACTCCTGCACCTCTTATCTATTGTCTTCAAAGGTGTAACCACAGCAAGGTGGATGTAATTTATCTGGCGTTTGATAAGGTGCACACACAAAAGGTTAATTCACAAGGTTGGATCATATAGGATTGGGGGTAAATTATAAGCCTGGATAGATGACAGAGTCGGGATCACTTTTTTTTTCTGAATGGCAGATATAACTAATGGGGTGCCACAGGTTTTGGTCCTTGGATCCCCAGCTATTTACAACCTACATTAACGACTTGGATTCAGAGATAGAAGGCTCTACTGCCAAATTTGTGGATGACACAAAAATAGGTGGGATAGTAAATTGCAATAAGGAAATAAGAACCTTACAAATGAATGCACATAGGTTAGGAGAATGGGCCAAAATGCGGCAGATGGAGTTTAAGTTGGCTTAGTGCGAGGTCACACATTTGGGTTGGAAAAATGGGAAGACTTAATGGGGAGAGACACTGGGGTGCGCCGGTGCAGAGGCATCTAGGCATACTTGTCATGAGTCACAGAAAACTAGCAAGCAGGTACAGCAGATAGGAAAAAGGGAGGACTGCAGATGCTGGAGATCAGAGCTGAAAACGTGTTGCTGGAAAAGCACAGCAGGTCAGGCAGCATCCAAGGAGCAGGAGAATCGACATTTCGGGCATGAGCCCTTCTTCAGGAATGAGGCAAGTGTGCCAAGTAGGCTAAGATAAAAGGTAAGGAGGAGGAACTTGGGGGAGGGGCATTGGAAATGCGATAGATGGAAGGAGGTCAAGGTGAGGGTGATAGGCCAGAGTGGGGGTGGGGACGGAGAGGTCAGGAAGAAGATTGCAGGTTAGGAAGGTGGTGCTGAGTTCGAGGGTTGGGACCGCCTAGGAACCCTCCAATCACAAGGGATGAACTCAGATTTCTCCAGTTTCCTCATTTCCCCTCCCCCCGCCTTGTCTCAGTCAAGTTTAGGATATCTGGTCAGCATGGACAAGTTGGACCAAATGGTTCATTTTCCTGTTGTACATCTTTGTGGCTCTATGACTCTCTCTTTGGGCTCTATCTTCATCTATTGTTTACTCCTTACCCACTCCCTCCACCCTATCTACTCCATATAAACTGCCATTTTTTTAGCTATCATCATTTCTGACCAAAACATTAACTCTGATTTCTCTCCACAAATGCTGCCAGACCTGCTGAGTTTTTCCAGCAATTTCATCAGCAGTCCTTTTGGTTTTGAAAGATTGCAGATGCTGGAAATCAGAAACAAATGCAGAAATTGCTGGCTAAACTCAGGTCTGGCAACATCTGTGGAGAGAAAGCTTAATCAATTAACCTAATATTATAGGATACATAATTGCAATCAATGCTGGTAACAGCATCAAATTAGAAAAGTCATGGATAGAATCCACTTTTGGCTGCTTACAACAATACTAAGTGCCTTTTATGTACTGTACATGTTTATAATTTTGTAATCTTTTAGCAATCTTGCCTCCATAAGCATTAGAAATGAACAAGACTAGGGTCTGTTCTCTTTACCTTTCATTGATGCTCTCAGCACGAAGTGTGTACACCCTGTCGATATGGGAGATGTGGAAAATAGGCTCATCACCAGATGGGTCTGTAGGCAACTTCACCAATACCTCATTCAGAAAAATAGGCTGAAAACATTACAGAAACAGAAAGGTAAATAACCATAGAAAAACTCCTATTTGTGGCAGTCCTGTTCTTACATGGGTTAAATAATGTGTAATAAAATATTATCGCATCACCTGACTCACTGGAACCTTCTAAATAGCAACATCTACAGTTTTAAGATATTATATACCTGGAAGCCTTTTCACACAAAGTCCCACACGACAGTTAAGAAAAATTGAAATCCATCATACACGCAGGGAATGTGGTAAACTGGATCCAAAATTGGCTCAGTGACAGGAAACTAAAGGTAATGGTCAATGGATGTTTTTGTGAATGGAAACTGGTGTCATCTCCCATTCTACAGAGTTCAGTTTTGACATTCCTACTTGTGTGTGATATTTGTAAATGATTCCATTTAAATGTGGGAAGCATGAGGGAATTCGTAATGACACACAAGTTGGAGAAGGTGAGGACTGCAGATGCTGGAGGTCAGAGTTGAGAGTGTGGTGCTGGAAAAGCACAGCCAGACAGGCAGCAACAGGAATTCCTGATGAAGGGCCTATGCCTGAAATGTTGATTCTCCTGCTCCTCCAATGCTGCCTGACCTGCTGTGTTTTTCCAGCACTACACTTATGACACAAAAGTTGCCGAGGTTTGATAGTGAAAAGGATGACTATCATTTAGAAATATGGCAAATGGAATTCAACCCAGTTTTGAAGGACAATCAAAGCAAGGGAATACCCAATAAACAGAAGAGTAATGAGAGGGGCAGAGAAGATGAGAGACTTTGGAATGCACATCGACAGATCCAGGAGGGTGGCAGGATAGGTAGAGCTGAAAAATGTGTTGCTGGACAAGCGCAGCAGGTCAGGCAGCATCCAAGGAGCAGGAGAATCAACGTTTCGGGCATTGGTAGGTAAGAATGCAGATAAGGTAAACAGGATGTTCCTTTATAGATTTAGGTATTGAACAGAAGGGTTCAAGGGGACGTGAGGAAAAGCTTTTCACCCAGAGGGTGGTGAGCATCTGAATTTGTGTTGCACATAGAAACCCTCAGCTCATTTAAAAGCAGCCTGGATCTACACCTGAAGCACTGTAAACTGCAAAGACTGAAGGACCAAGTACTGGAAAGTGGGACCAGAATGGGTAGATGAGCAGGACAGTGGAAGAACTCAGCAAGTCAGGGGGTGGAGATGTAGGTGTTTCGGATGTAACCCTTCTTCAGGACTGTAAGGGGAGCTGCAGATGTTGGGAGATGCGGAGCAGGGTGGTGAGGCAGGGGTAGGTGCACACATGTATTGGGTATGATCTGGTTGGTCAATGGGAGGAATTATCTGGTTGGTAGCTGGAAGGGAGGGTCAATCAGAGGAATGGAAGGGAGGGGCTGGGAAGGGAAGTTATTTGAAATTGGAGAATTCAACGTTGAGTCCTCCAGGCTGTCGGCTGCCCAGGCAGAGGATGAGGTGTTGTTCCTCCAATTTGTAGTCTGATTCGCTGTGGCAATGAAGGAGTCCAAGGTGCCACTATTTTATTAAGCAAGTGCATAAATGATGGGCTGAATGGCCTCTTTCTGTGCTGTAACTTCTCTATGGCGATATGGAAGTGTAGGGATTGGCCACAGTTGCAAGAAACACCCAAAATGGACATGAAGCCAATAAAGTGGCTGCCATGTCCATCTATCTGTGGTATTTGGATTATATTTGGACTTCCAGACCTCATTAATATGCCACTGGTGGTTTTTGTGCTCAGCAGGTCTCCTGTTACCACCATGAGCTAGTGTCAGACTGAGCCATTTGGGTGGTGGTGGTTGAGAAGGGGAGAGGAGGAGCAGAGGTGGAAGTTCAAGTGTTGCTCTTTCCTTTTGGTGATCCTGCTCAGGTGAGAAGCTTCAGCTTTGTCAGTAACTTCCATTTTAACGGTCTCTTGCTTGGCTGCTCAACACCTGGCACACAAGGATTCGGATATTGAAAGAGTTTGTGAGACAGCTGAGGTAGGTCATCACAATGTTCAATTATTGCCTACATGATTATCAAGTTGAGAAATCAATAGCTGGCAATTCAAAATTACCAATGAATTGTATCATTTGTTTGAGCAAATTACTCAAGGTGTTTCTACTCTCCTTTCCATTCTCCAAGGACTTGAGCTAAATTTGCATCCCAAACTGTTGCTAAATCAGAAATTTGCTGGTTTCTTATCTAATTTCTGCAACTAGTTCCCTGTTTACTGGAGCTCTTGAACCTTAAACTGTACATTCTTATGTCACATCCAGTGGTAGTTTTTGCAGCACATTCTGTATTTAGGTTAGAGGACACTCATTCTCCCAACGTGAAGTGTTCTCTACCCTAGTGTTAGTACAGTTTTTTTGTCAAGAGCTGGAAACCTAAAAGATTTGAAAGACAATCTCTGTAACATCTTTAACATCCACACACACTTTATATCAGAGCCTGCAGGTAAACAGAACCTTAATAATGTTCCTCTCATTAGTCACTGATGTTGAGAGCAACAAATATCTGTCACGGCCAAAGCTGAGATTAGATGACTCAGCGCAAAGTAGGAATCAAATCTTGGGTCTTACTGGTTTTGTGTCACTCAGCACAGCACTTCAGGGTGCTCTAATCTGGTATATCAACATTGCAGTTTTCACTTCATTTTGTTTGCATGAAACGGGACAACTCCAATGAATTGTTAAACTTTACTCACAGTTTTGTACATTTTATACTGTAGATTCGACTTGGGGCTGAAGACCTTGTCGGTTCCTGAGGAACCTAGTGGTTTGATGATCTGCGTCAGTAGCAGGAAATCATTGAAGAGAAAGCCATAAAGCTCCTTGTTACTTTTGGCTTTATAAAGTTTACCACTGTGTAGGAATTTCCGAGGACCCAAGCAATTTGTGACGGAGTTAAAAACAAGTTGCTGAAGTGGAAGAAAAGGAAATAGCAGTAATTATCTTTAAAAGAAAAGGATGTAACTGCAGTGGGGGACATTGAACACTCAAACTCAAAAACAAGAGTCTATTTGTTGAAACCTTCCATCCCTTTCAGACCCTGATGAGTCATGTGCAATAAGATGGGACAGATCTGGAAATTCATTACACGTCATTGTTCTTTTCTTTAGGAACAGAGAACATTTAGCTCCTTCAGACTGAACTACTCAGTGAGATGATGGCTGGTCTGTGATCTATCTCCACACCCCTAATATGAGCAAGGAGTGGGCAAGATGAGCACCCAGTGAGAGTTGTTGGCTGCACTGAGCAGAGCAGGCAAGATGAGGACTCTCAGAGAAGCAGACAGACTGATGGTGGAGACTTTCCCATGTAACCGCAGAAAGTTCAACACGTGTCCTTTCACCCCCTCCCTGCTCACCGTCCAAGGGCCAGAACAGTCTTTTCAGGTG
The DNA here is from genome assembly GCF_020745735.1 of Hemiscyllium ocellatum. Classification (NCBI taxonomy): domain Eukaryota; kingdom Metazoa; phylum Chordata; class Chondrichthyes; order Orectolobiformes; family Hemiscylliidae; genus Hemiscyllium; species Hemiscyllium ocellatum. Next base: position 80,072,423 of record NC_083412.1, read on the forward strand.
AAGCAGCATTTCACCTGTAGCTCCTCGAATTTTGTGTACTGTACTCGCTGCATCCAATGTGGCCTACTCTACCCTGGAGAAACTAAACACAGACTGGGTGGCCACTTTGCAGAATACCTCCGCTCACGTAGCTGGTCATTTCAACACAGCATCCTGTTCGGATGCCCATGTCTGTCCTCGGCATGCTGCAGTGTTCCAGTGAAATACAGCACAAACTGGAGGCCCAATATCTCATCCTCAGACTAGACACTTTACAGCCTTCTGGAATTAATACTGAGTTCAACAGCTTTAAATAGTTTCTTCCCTTTCTTTTAGCTTGTTATCATGACTTCCCTCTCACCATCCCACTTATTATACTTTCAAGTCTGGCAGGAGACACATCATTGTTCTGCCATTCTCACATTCTGATCACTTAAGATGAACCAGCGACATCTTTTCTTCACCGGCACCCCACATCCACTATCACCTCCCCCCCCCCCCCCCCCCCGCCACCACACAAAGTATAGCATAAATGCTGCCCCGACCACACTTCACTCTGATGAAGAGTCATCTAGATTATATTTGAAACATTAGCTTGCTCTCTCTGCACGGATGCTGTCTGACTTTAGCTGATCTTTAGCATTTGCTGTCTTCAGCACAGATTCCAGCATCCGTAATAATTTGTTCCCACAGCTCTCATTATTCCTACCTTTCATCATCCGCTGCTCAATTTATAACTAACGAACTGTCTTCAATTCTAACTGGTTCAACTTTTGCTACCAGACTTTTGTGAGGGACCTTATTATCAAATACCTTCAAAACATCCACAAAATTAACACTCGTCAACATTTGCCTGTCCAATACTTCAGTTACTTTTTCAAAAATGTATTGTCATGTTGGTCAGGCATAATCTACCATTTACAGCTTCAATTCATGAATAATTGACCTTGGCTTTTGATCATAAGATGTGAACATTACATTTACTATTGCTATGATTATAGGATCACAAAGATCCATTCATTCAGTGAAATGACACACTGTGGCTGCTTTCAGTACTCACCTCAGACAAACCTTCACATTGTACATGTGTCTGGATCCACTCCAGCCTGTCAGAATTTTCTTTCTCTCGCACACCTTCGTTCACCTGAGAACACAGCTCCTCAGCCTTTTCAAGAGCCTGTTTCAGGTGGCTAAAATCAGGATGATTTTCTGGGGTGTTTTCCAGAATCTAGGATATGTATTTGAAAAAAAATAAAACCAAGTGAGTTAAGGGCTTTCAAAATCCCATTTCAGAAAATCTAGTTTATTATTTTTGAAGAGATTACAGAATGTTAATATTTAAACACTAACTGATGTGAGAGTTTCTGAACCAGAGTTACTAATAGCACTGTTTTTTTATACAAACAGTCTTTCTGGCAGAAGGCAGAAAGCCTGAAGAACATTGCTTTAGAATACTGAAGAAGCTGGGCCAAGGGAACTAAAGTGAGCAGAAAAATTCACTGAGGGCTGGGGAAGACAAGGAACGTGACACAAAAATATTTAGGTTGACCTGTCCTTGAATTTTTACATTATTGTCAGAAACATTTATGGGCAGGCAATCCCACCCTTCCCTCAGCAGCAATTTAAAGAAATGGCATTATGTTTTAGTTTATTGTAAAGACAGTAGTCAGTAACAAAAGTACGTGTGCGTGCTTGTGCACACGTGCATGTTTTATTTGACAAGTAATACTTAAAAGACTGTACGGGGAGCATGTCCATGACACACTAAGCTGTGTTATAATTTTAATTGGACAACATACACAAAACATAGACTTACATTTTTTATTATTAATGGGTAGCGTGTTACTCTTTGCATCGGCTTCAGTAGGAAACTTGACAGTGGCATTCCTTTACATTGTGGGTCCATTGCTAGTCTCTGTCATAATATAAATAAATCGAGTATCAATAATAACACCAGTGTTGAGAAACCACAATGTACATTGTACAGCATCTCATCATATTCTTCGGACATCCTAAATTGATTTACGATTATCAAAATAAAACATTCCTCCATTATAACAGTCACTATATTTCAGTGACTCTAATATACTCTGGGATACCCTGAGGTTATAGAGCCAGAGAGATGTAACAGCACGGAAACAGAACCTTCAGTCCGACTCGTCCACGCCAACCAGATATCCTAACCAGATCTACTCCCATTTGCCAGCACTTGGCCCATATGCCTCCAAATCTTTTCTATTCATATATCCATTCAGATGCCGTTTAAATGTTGTAATTGTACCAGCCTCCACCACTTCCTTTGGCAGCTCATTCCATACACGTACCACCCTCTGTGTGAAAAAGTTGTCCCTTAGGTCCCTTTTATTTCTTTCCCCTCACCTTAAACGTATGCCCTCTAATTCTGGATTCTCCCAACCTGGGGAAAAGACTTTGTCTATTTATCCTACCCATGCCCCTCATGGTTTTATAAACCTCTATAAGGTCACCCCTGAGCCTCCAGGGAAAACAGCCCCAGCCTGTAAAGCATCTTCCTATAGCTCAAATCCTCCAACCCTGGCAACATCCTTGTAAATCTTTTCTGCACCCTTTCAAATTTCACAACATCCTTCTGATAGGAGGGAGACCAGAATTGCACGCAATATTCCAACAGTGGCCTAACCAATGTCTTGTACAGCCGCAACATGACCTCCTAACTCCTGTACTCAATACTCTGACCAATAAAGGAAAGCATTCCAAACACTACCTTCACTATCCTATCCATCTGTGACTCCACTTTCAAGAAATCATGAACCTGTAGTCAAAGGTCTTTCTGTTCAGCAACACTCCCCAGGACCTTACCATTCAGTGTATAAGTTGAAAGGTGGAATAGAACTGGAATCTTTTCTACATTATGGTCAGTGCTATGTAGGTAAGCATGGCAGAAATTGCATATATCATAAAAAACAAATTAATCAATAACTAGATAATCTTTTTTGACAGAAAGGGAGGAAATTTAGTCAGAATAACAGGAGCTAAGCTTCCAAGTCCATGGTAAAAATGTTCTCAGAGATATGGGTGCTACCTAGTTTAAAAAGCTTTGCTGAATTATTTTCTGAACAAAATCACAGGTTCACATAAAAGCTAACTTGTAGATCATTTTTGCTGTGCAATGGTAATACAATGAACTCTTACTTTAACAAATTCCTTGAATTCTGAAACTTCATCTGTTTTTTGTTGAATCAGTGCTGCTCCATTAAGCTGACAGCTGCAGAATCGGATATATGGCTGCATGTGAGGCAATTGCGCTGTTAATATGTCACCAATCATTTTCACAGGCATCCTCTCCCCTGACATCTTCTTTCTCACCCGTAATGCCCTGCAGCAAATAAATAAACTAAAATTGTATTTTAACTGTTATTGTTTACTGGATAAAATATCAGCTGAGAGAGAATCTATTTTTATCATATCCATAATATTTATGAGTGCGTTGATACTCATTCGCATCAATGAAATGTTATTAAACTTTAAAAACTGTCTACTTAACCTGACTCAACACGATCAGTGAATTCAACATGAAACTTTTCAATTTCAAGGTCCAACCATTTGAATTAAATACAAATAAAGTCATAGGGACGTACAGCACGGAAACAGACCCTTCCGTCCAACTTGTCCATGCCGATCAAATATCCCAACCTAACCTAGTTCCATTTGCCAGCACTTGGCCCATATCCTTCTAAACGTTTCCTATTCACATACCCATCCAGATGACTTTTAAATGTTGCAATTGTACCAGCCTCCATCACTTCCTCTGGCAGCTCATTCCATACACGCACCACCCTCTGCATGAAAATATTGCCCCTTAGGTCCCTTTTAAACTTTTCCCCTCTCACCCTAAACCGATGCCCTCCAGTTCTGGACTCCCCCACCCCAGGGAAAAGACCTTGTCTATTTACCCTATCCATGCCCCTCGTGATTTTAAAAACCTCTATAAAGGTCACCCCCTCAGCCTCCAGCGCTCCAGAAAAACAGCCCCAGCCTATTTAGCCTCTCCCTATAGCTTAAATCCTCCAACCCTGACAATATCCTTACAAATCTTTTCTGAACCTTTTCAAGTTTCACAACATCCTTCCGATAGGAGGAAGACCAGAAATGCATACAATATCCCACAACCAATGTCCTGTACAGCCACAATATGACCTCCCAACTCCTGTACTCAATGCTCTGACCAATTTCCCCACAACTGTCATTTTCATTGGTGTCATCAGCAAACTTGAACAAATTAAATTTGCTTCCCATATTGAAGATCATTGGTGTAGATTATGAGCAACTACAGCCCAGACACCGTGTAGAATGGAGTCATTTTTCACTAAGTATTAGACCCACAGCAATTAAGCAAGTATGGAAATACGTTGTTAAATTGTGATCAGTTGCAAAACATCTTTTTGTAAGGAAGTAAAAGTGATATCTGTAAGACAATTACTACTTTTAAAGAGACTAATCAGGAATTGGGCATGCACTACCTAGCAATTCTGAGATTGATTACATGCTCCTCCTATGTGGACAACCATTAGGGTTCATGATGCCTCTGATCATACATAGAGGATAGTGGCGAGCAAAGGTTAATAAACAATGACTCTTGGTAGCTCATTGTGCAGTATGAAGACCAAAATCAGAAGAATAATTTCAGTGAACAGAACAAAACAAGAGATATGCATTATCAGCCAGAAATAAGCCAGTATTCTGTTGTAAACCAACTCAATCCATTGCATTATTGTGATAAACTCAATTAACTTTATGAAACTTATGAAATCGCACAATTACACATTGATCTGAGGCATAAGTAAGTGATTTAAGTGGGAGAGGCAAGTGCACAGTGGTATTGTCACTGGACTTGCAATTGAGATCCAGCTAAAAAGAGTGTAATGATTGGCTTAGGGGACTCTTCTGTGCTAGATGACCTTAAAACCACATCAATGGCTGTAAAAATCTGGCCTTACCTGCTCTGGCCTACACGCAACTCCAGACACACGACAAGGTGGTTGATTTTTAACTACTCTCTTAAATGTCTGAGCAAACTGCTCAGTTGTTTCCACCTCTTAAAAAATCTCAATAAAAAAAAGGAATAAAGTCAGTTGATGCCAGGAAGCCCTCTAAGGCACTGGAAACTCAGCCCTGTCCACCCCGCAATGTCCTCTAACCCTGGGCATGTTGATAAAATTAATGCTTGGAGTCTGATACTGAACTCACACATTACTTGGTTTCTGTCTGTATGGATGCTTCCAGACCTGCTGAGTTCCTCCTGCAATTTCTTTTCTCATTTTTTAAATTCATCTTGATAGTTACTATTAGACAACGTTGCCTGCTGGGTTTTTGCACCTCAACATAATGTATATTTAGAGTTATAGACATGTACAGGACGGAAACAGACCCTTCGGTCCAACTCGTCTATGCTCACCAGATATCTTAACCTAATCCAGTCCCATTTGACAGCACTTGGCCCATATCCCTCTAAATTCTTCCTATTCATATCCCCATTCAGATGCCTTTTAAATGTTGTAATTGTATCAGCCTCCACCACTTCCTCTGGCAGCTCACTCCATGCACATACCAGCCTCTGAAAAAGTTGCCCCTTTGGTCCCTTTTAAATTTTTCCTCCCTCACCCTAAACCCATGCTCTTTAGTTCCAAACTTCACCATCCCAGGGAAAAGACCTTTTCTATTTACCCTACCCATGCCCCTCATGATTTTAAAAACATTTAGAAGATCACCCCTCAGCTTCCAACGCTCCAGGGAAAATAGCCCCAGCCTATTTAGCCTCTCCCTGTCACTCAAATCCTCCAAACCTGGCAACATCCTTGTAAACCTTTTCTGTACCCATTCAGGTTTCACAACATCCTTCCAATAGGAAGGAGATCAGAATTGCACATTGCATTCCAAAGGTGGCCTCACCAATGTGCTGTACAGCTGAAACATGACCTCCCAACTCCTATACTCAATACTCTGACCAATAAAGGAAAGCATTCCAAACATCATCTTCACTATCCTATCTACCTGTAACTCTACTTTCAAGAAAGTATGATGCTGCACTCCAAGGTCACTTTGTTCAGCAACACTGCCCAGGACATCATCATTAAGTCCTGCTCTGATTTACTCTTCTAAAAAGCAGCACCTCACATCTGTCTAAATTAAACTCCTCCTGCCACTCCTCAGCCCATTGGCCCATCTGATCAAGATCCCATTGTACTCTGAGGTGACCTTCTTGTTGCGAACCACAATTAATTTGTTCAAAGCTAGCCATTACCCACCTACACTCATACATTTTAATATAGTTTCCCAATTAACTACAGCCAACTTGCTTCACAGCTTCATTTGTTTATATTTAAGATGCCAGTTTCAGACAGAAATACACCGCTTTCAAACCTAATTTAAAAATGGTATCATATTATGATATTTATCCCTAATAGCTCATTTGCAACATAATTATTCATCAAAACCAGGTTGAATTAATTCTCATCGTGTTCACCAATATCAAGGGGACTGTAAAGATGGCAGTGAAGGAACTAGACACAGGAATTATCAACTGTCAGTATATGTACCTACTTCAACAATTTAATATTACACATGATGAGCTCTTTCCAGTTCACAAAAATCATGGCCACTTCCTTCTCTGTCAGCAAATCAGACTCTAGCAAAGGTTTCTGAAAGACCTAATGAAACAAGGTAGATTATTAACAACAACAAAAAAATGTATGAGAAAATGAAACTTTCATGATAAGTAAAGCAAGATAACAAAATCATTCAAAAGGCTGTAAGTAGAAGTTCACCCTATGGGTAGAACAGATTAAAGTAATGATTTTGCTTGTTGGTTGCAGATTGTAAAATTTTCCCAACGATTATTATTCACTTAGGAACGTGAGGTTCTGCAAATATCGGTGCATTTTTCTTTAAATTGAATTTACATGTGAATAATTTCAACAGGTAACACAATATCAAAACTTGCCAATGATATTAAACTTGGCTTTATAGGCCACAGAGGAATAATGTAACATATTACAAGTTGACACTGTAAAAATTACAATCAAAACAGTTAAACTGTGATGAGCATGAACATTGGTAATTGTGAGGTGATGCACTTTGGTACAAACAAAAACATCAGCTAACCTCAGAAAATTAAAAAAAAATCTCTTGGGACATAGGAAAACAAATTATTAAAAGCAGCACTGTTGAATAGTAAGGTAATTAACATTGCTCAAGAAGCACCACAATTCCTGGCATATGGATTTCAAATGTAGAGAAACTGACATAAGTATAGAACATTCGGTTTTTACAGGACCTTGGTCACGTCTCAGTTTTATAGTACTGTGCATAGTTCTGCTTTCCAAACTTCAAAAAGAACGTAAACCGCCAAAGATATTGTAACAGCTTCAACACTGAAGCAGTAATCTTGAGATCTCAAATGTGATTTTTGCCAAAAAATTCAATAAATATAGTAATTTAAGAGGTAATTCCAAAAATAGTTGCTGGATTATCTTAGACTCAACACTTTCTCTAGCACAGACAGGGAAAAAAAGCTGGTCCTCCAACTTGGTCTGGCCAATACGTAATTGTGGTAGTCCTACAAAAAAGGCAACTCACAATGTCTCATATTCCCAAGCTAGCTAATTATTACAATTAATTGTTATTTTCTAGGACGACCACCACCATCTTCTGAGCATTAATTAGGCTGGGAAATAATTGCAACCTTGGCAACCCAAGAATTTTCTTTTTAAATCCCAGTCCTCAGCAGGTATTCAAACCAATATCTTTTTAATAACTTTATTGTATTTTGGATGTCAGAAGTCAGAAATAAAAACAAAGTACTGGACAAAGGTCTGGCAGCATCTGTGGAGAGAGAAGCGGACTAAGTTGGAGACATCACCAGGGAATTGAGAAGAGCAGGAAATCTGGCTAACCTTTTGCCCATTCAAGGGGCAGTAAAAAAAAACCTGCTACCCCAGGTAATTCCAGCAAACATAGCAGACAGTGGATGATTGAATTTAGGATTGGCTGAGCCATTAGCGCAGCCTGAAAATGAAGAGATCCATCATGCTCACAAGACAACTTCATCTTACCTCAGTGACTAGCTGCAGGTCACTCACATAGTTTTCTTCTGTGACAATCAGCTCATGGATATAGCCCTGTCGCTTCCGCTCTGAAGGAGTTAGCATGTCCAATAAATGTAAGTCAGCACACCCTACACAGAAAAAAGGAAAATTAAATAGTTTCCATCATACAAAATTCTAACACACTGTTTGACAGAGAGCTGTGCCATGGAATAACGATGGTTGAGAAGAATACATAGTTCAATTTGATTTACATTCAAGAGTAAATTTTCAAAATTCTACATTTTCAACATTGCAATGTTTGTATTGAGAGTTGATAGGAAATATCAGTGCACAAAGATCAAGTTCAAAAAGAAATTGTCATTGGTTTCACTATCATTTATATTGCATATCATAGAGTCATAGATGTACATCATAGAGATGTACAGCATGAAAACAGACCCTTCCATGCCATCCAAATATCCAAACCAATCTAGTCCCACCTGCCAGCACCTGCCCATGTCCCTCCAAGCCCTATTCATATACCCATCCAAATGCCTTTTAAATGTTGCACTTGCACCAAACTCCACCACTTCCTCTGGTAGCCCATTCCATACACGTGCCACCCCCTGTGTGAAAACGCTGTCCCTAAGGTCTCTTTGATATCTTTCCCCTCTCACCCTAAACCTATGCCCTCTAGTTCTGGACCCCCTGAACCCAGGGAAAAGACCTTTTCTATTTATCATATCCAGACCCCTCATAATTTTGGAAACCTCTATAAGGTCACCCCTCAGCTTCCAACACTCCAGGGAAAACAGCCCCAGTCTGTTCAGCCTCTCCCTACAGCTCAAATCCTCCAACCCTGGCAACATCCTTGTAAATCTTATCTGAACCCTTTCAATTTCACAACATCTTTCCGATAGGAAGGAGACCAGAATTGCACGCAATATTCCAGAAGTGGCCTAACCAATGTCCTGTACAGCCGTAACATGACCTCCCAACTTCTGCACTCAGTACTCTGACCGATAAAAGAAAGCATACCAAACGCCTTCTTCACTATCCTATCTACCTGCGGCTCTACTTTCAAGGAGCTATGAACCTGCACTCCAAGGTCTCTGTTCAGCAACACTTCCTCGGACCTTACCATTAAATGTATAAATTCTCCAAGATTTGCTTTCCCAAAATGCAGCATCTCACATTTATCGGAATTAAACTCCATCTGCCACTTCTCAGCCCATTAGCCCATCTGATCAAGATCCTGTTGTAATCTGAGGTAACCTTCTTCGCTGTCCACTACACCTCCAATTTTGGTGTCATCTGCAAACTTACTAACTGTACCTCTTATGCTTGCATCCAAATCATTTATGTAAATGACAAAAAGTCAAAAAGACCCAGCACTGACCCTTGTGGCACTCCACTGGTCACAGGCCTCCAGTCTGACAAACAACCCTCCAACACCACTTTCTCTTTTACCTTTGAGCGAGTTCTATATTCAAATGGCTAATTCTCCCTGTATTCCGTGAGATCTAACCTTGCTAATCAATCAATCTGTCTCCCATGGGGAACCTTGTCGAACGCCTTACTGAAGTCCATATAGATCACATCTACTGCTCTGCCCTCATCAATCCTCTTTGTTACTTCTTCAAAAATTAAATCAAGTTTGTGAGACATGATTTCCCACGCATAAAGCCATGTTGACTATCACTAATCAGTCCTTGCCTTTCCAAATACATGTACGTTCTGTCCCTCAGGACTCCCTCCAACAACTTGCCCACCACCGACGTCAGGCTCACTGGTCTAGATTGAGAAAATGCGTCTCACACCAAATACCTGGAAACTGATTTCCAAACAGCTCCCACAGCACAGCAGCGTGATTAAATCAACACAAGATTGAGAAAAATATGAGTAGAGCATGGAAAAGCATTACAGATCAGGCAGCATCTGAGGAGCAGGAGAATAGACATTTCAGGCAAATGCCCTCCATCAGGGATGAGACATTTTGGCCAAAGGGGTGGAGAGATAAATGGGAGAGGTGTGGGGCTGGGGAGTAGTTGAGAGTGGTTTAGGTAGATGAAGGTGAGGGTAATGGTGATAGGTTGGAGAGGAGGGTGAAGCGGATGGGTGGGAAAAATGATGGACAGGTTTGAAGGCGGTGCCGACTTGGAATGTTGGATCTGAGATAAGGCGGTGGTGGTGGGGGTGGGGGGGGAATAAGGAAACTGGTGAAATCCACATTGATCCCATGCAGTTGGAGGGTCCCAAAGCAGAAGGTGAGGTGTTCTTCCTCTAAGCATCTGGCAATGCAGGTGGGCCAGGACCTGCATGTCCTTGGCATAGTGGAAGGGGGAGTTGAAGTGTTCGGCCACGGGGCAGATGTCACTCGTATCAACCAACACCCCAATGACTGAGCACGTTAACTTCCCCAAGGACATGCAGGTCCTGGGCCGCCTCCATCGCCAAACCGTTACTAAGTGCCGCCTAGAGAAACAATGTCTCATTTTCTGCGTTGGGACCCAAAGACATGGGATCAATGTGGATTTCACCAGTTTCCTCACTTCCCCTCCACCTTTTCCCAGATCCAACCTTTCAACTCAGCACTGCCCTTAACCTGTCCATCTTCCTACCCACCTATCCACCCCACCCTCCTCTCCAACCTATGAGCTTCACCCCACCTTCATCTGCATATCCCACTCTCAGCCCCTTCCCCCCCCAGCACCATCCCCTCCCATTTATCTCCCCACCCCCTTGGCTCACAAACCTCATTGAAACATCAATTTTCCTGCTCCTCGGATGCTGCCTGACTGGCTGTGCTTTTCCAGCACCACAATCGCAGTTCTGATCTCCAGCATCTGCCATCCTCACTTTTACCTGAGAAAAATATGAGCCAACTTCCATACATTGAGGGCCTCCTCTTGGTGAAGACAGACATTGCTAACAAAGTTCAGCTCAGCCTCTACTGTGACACCTCAGCCTTCAGCTAACTGTGGATAAAGAGTATTTGAGAACCATGTTTCAAAACCATGATTAAAACATGGTTTACCAAGCAGCAGTGATCCCATGCTTGTTCACACTTCGAAGACTTGAACAACTTAAAGCAGACACCTCAAAGTCCTAGAGATGTACCACCGGTGGTGCAGGATGAAGTCAAGTAGAAAGAATCATGGTTCACTAGTAGTCTCCTCTCCCAGGCCAACTCGAGCAGCAAAGCACAAGTCACTTAAAGCCAGCACCTCTCAGTAGGGCTGGTAACTCATATGCCTGATACCAGAAACGTCACACTGTTTGGAATTTGGTCAAGATAGGATCTCCTAAAATAACAGTGGAAACAATTTGGGAATATTTGTAAAGCATCCCTGTAAAGATCCAACATCCCGGTTGACTACAGGAGACTTTAGATTAGATTAGATTAGATTACTTACAGTGTGGAAACAGGCCCTTCGGCCCAACAAGTCCACACCGACCCGCCGAAGCGCAACCCACCCATACCCCTACATTTACCCCTTACCTAACACTACGGGCAGTTTAGCATGGCCAATTCACCTGCTTATGACTGATCAAAACAGGGGAACTAAACATCGGATGTGGCTTCATCGGATTACTGCAGAGGTGAAGAGTTGGAGAAAGTGCACAAATTATTCTTTATCCTGGCCCTTTACACAGCACCTGTTTCCTATGTGTCAGAGTCTGCAGCTCATACATCAAGGTTATCAACTCGCTCAGAGCACAACGAACTGGAGTGGAACCAAGTCAGCTTTGGAAAGAAAAGGACTGTTAAGCAGTAGCAAAGGTCACAACCCTTTCATTCTGATGGTCAGAATTTTAATCATTCCTTAAAGCAGATGCTTTTTAAATGTGATAATTGTACCAGCCTCACCACTTCCTCTGGTAACTCATTCCATACATGCACCACCCTCTATTTGGAAAAAGTTCCCCCTTTGATCCCTTTTAAATCTTTCCCCTCTTTAAAGTTAATACAATTAAAACATTTAAAAAAAAATCCTGAAGGGTTTAGAGGGAAATAGGCCAAGTGCTGGCAAGTGGGACTAGGTTAATCTAGGATGATCTGGTCAGCATGGATGAGTTGGACCAAAGGGTCTGTTTCCATGATGTACATCCCTGACTGCAAGAACTCCAATTATGCTGTTTGAGAGCAACAAAGTGAGACATTGCTAGGTGTTGTCTGCATTTCTACAAAGGCAAACTGCATGCTTATGGAGATTATTGCCCAGGAGCAGTATGGGGACGAGGAACACAAGTGTTCTGGCCGGAAAGAAAAGGTTTTGCTGGATTGCTGAGCACAAGTCTCCTGTCTTGACGTTTGCAGTTCTGTTAAAAAGGCTGGCATCTTAAACCTGCAACGTTTCTGCTTAAAATATACGTTAAGGAACATGAGTAAAAGTCTGACCATTAGAATGAAAGGGTTGTGACCTTTGCTACTTCTTTACAATCCTTTTCTCCTTGGGTAATCCCCAAAGCTGACATGGCTCCATTCCACTTCATTGTGCTCCGAGCGAGCTGATAAACTTGATACATGAGCTGCAGACTCTGACACATAGGAAACAGATGATGCGTAAAAGGGCCAGGATAAAGAATAGATTGTGCACTTTCTCTAATACTTCACCTCTGCAGTAAGCTGATAAAGCCTCAATGTGTTCAGTTTCCTCTTTTTGATCAGTCACATGCTCACGATCTCATAAACCTCTACAAGGTCACCTCTCAGCCTCTGACGTTCATTGGAAAAAAAGCGCGAACCTATTCAGCCTCTCCCTATAGCTCAAACCCTCCGACCCCAGCAACATTCTTGTAAATCTGTTTTGAACCCTTTCAAGTTTCACAACATCTTTGCCCTGTTGTAATCTGAGAATCTTCTTCATTGTCCACTGCACCACCAAGTTTGGTGTCATCTGCAATCTTACTAACCATAACTCCTATATTCACATTCAAATCATTTATATAAATAACAAAATGCAGTGGACCCGGCCCCAATCCTTGTAGCATACTGCTGGTAACAGGTCTCCAGTTCAAAAAAAAACTCTCCATCACCACATGGTGCTGATGTCTTGAAAATCTTTAAGGTAGCGAAGTCCCCAGAAAATTGAAAATTGGAGGAGTTGTGGATAGTGACGAAGGATATCGATCAGTTGGAAAGTGAGGTGGTAGTTGGGGGGGAAATGGCAGACGGACTTTAATCCAGACAAGTGAGATGATGCATTTTGGGAGATCAAATGCAAAACTACAGCACACTGAAAATGGCAGGGTCCATTTTAGGGTCATGGATATACAGAGGGATCTTGGGGTCCAAGTCCATAGTTCCCTGAAAATTGTAAAACCGGTGGATAGTGGTAATGAAGGCATACAACATGCTTGCCTTCATTGGTCAGGGCACGGAGTCTAGAAATTAGCAAGTCATGCTGCAGCTGCAGAAGACTTTAGTCAGGCCACATTTGGAGTACTGTGCACAGTTCTAGTCACCGCACTATAGGAACAATGTGGAGGCTTGAGACAGTGCTCAAGAAGTTCACCTGAATGTTGCCTTAGATTGGAGTGCATTCATTACAAGAGGACAGCCAAACTTGGATTGTTTTCGGTAGAGCATCAGTGGCTGAGTGGGATCTTGGCATAAGAATACAAAACTATGAGGGGTGTGGATAGTTGGAGATTCTTTCCCAGGCCAGAAAAGTCAAACCCTGGAGGGCATGATACCAAGAACACTCTGCCAGGGGAGAAGGCAGAAGCAGATATGATAGCAACGTTTGAGGGGCATTGAGGCAGACACATGAACAGGCAGGAAATGGAGGGGTATGGACCACATGCAGACAGATAGGATTAGTTTAGAACAACAATATCACGGCACAGACATGGTGGACCAAAAGACCTGTTCCTGTACTGTACTGTTTTATGTCTTCAGGCTATCAGAACTGAAAAGAAGCTTTACGTCGCTTCAGCAGTCCAAGGGTTAGAAAGGATTATTTCATAGAATAGAGTAATATTAATCCCAGTGAAGTACTGTCAAATTATTTTATTCACTCTCATGCAATAGATGTCTGTTCTTCTATTAAAAGATCGATAGCTTGTTGTGAATATGTTCAGCAAATATGTAAGAAAATTGCAAAACTAATACAGCACGCCTGGTTTCACTCTGGAATCTGACTTGACCAGAATTGCCATCAACTGGGATTATAAAGTGAGGAGTCTGGTGGATCTAAAACAACATTGCATTTAAGAGAGATCTGAGAACCTTTGAGGGTGAGACCTTGTAAATATTGGTCATAAAACTGGGGTTATACAGTTTATTGTATGGATTCAGAATTTCAAAATGGCTTTGTCCATTGCTAAGACTTTTCTAAGACTACAAAACGCAACATTGGATTATTTCAAATCTTTGACTAAGGTGACGCAGAATCAACAGATAAACTGGAAGAGAATCAAAAGCAAGATTCTGAAAAGATGAGATGCTTAGTGATCACTCAGCGTATAGAATTGCAAGGACGAATATCTGAAAACGAATGGATGTTGAAGATCTGAAACAAAAACTAAAATTGCTACAGAAAGCCAGCAGGTCTGGCAGCATCACTAGGTAGAAAGCAGTTAAATATTTTGAGTCCAGTGACACTTCGTCAGAACCTGAAAGTGATAGCAACCAAGATTCAATTAAATACAAGAAACTTCTGAGAGTGAAAAATAAGAAATGAGAAAATTTAATTTAGAGGAAAAAAGAAAGTAAGAGGAATTAATTGGAGGAAAATGAAAAGCAGAATGTAAAGGAAGGAAAAAGAATTGAAAGAGAAACGTAATTTTAAAAGCTTGACCACCAAAAAAAATGTAATCAGATGTTACTTGGCGAGAGAAAAGCTCAGATTACAAGAAGAAACAAGTTGTGTCTCTGAATATGGTTTCTGAATCCAATGAGGGATTTAACTAGAAATCTGCAGGCAAGTCCCCAAATTTACAGGAGGATGGAATCAAAAGACATTTCACTTAATTTGTAAAGACGGCTAAGAAAATGAAATGGCCAAACAATGATTGGATTTGAATGTTAGTATTTTGACAGGTACAGGTAAGAATGTGTAGACCTGCTTATCAGAAGGGGAATCTGCAGAGCTTGCTAACAGAGCAGTAATCTTAGGTTTCAGGAGCAAGCTGCGAAGCAATCAATAAAAATGTTGCACTACAAGAAAAAAAATCACATGACTACAGCAGACAGGGGGAAAATGGATGCAGTTAGTGAAAAAGTTTGAGAATGAGAGAAATTGTAAGTATTCATAAGTAGTATACTGAAAACCCGGAGATTTGGATGAATAGCAAAAATCAAAAGCAGCGGTCCTACCAGCTATCCATGATACGTCACACACACATTCAGAAATCTGGGGTAGCAAAGATCTGAGTTTTTGGGGAGCAAACAGAAGGATATCACAATATTAAAGGCTAGAACCTAAAAGTGACATAAACAAAATAATTTGTTTCTTTTGCAGTAAGTCTGAATGCATTAAAACCAATTGCTCCAAGTTAAATGGGAGATCAGTTGTAGAAGTTGAAAAGCCAAATGGGTCCTCAGAAAAGAGTGCACCAGTTAAAGAAAATGTGTTAAAGTCTAGCAGTAGGAGGAGGTAGAGAAGGCGCCTTTATTACGCAGTAGGGAGAAGTGACTCAGGGAAAAAAAATTTTCATCAATGATTGATAAAGTGAATCAGACCAGCGGAAACTTTATTTCAGGATGAGAGATGTTCCCCAAATCTTCTCAAGGAGACAAACCAATGAAGATATTGAGATACACTGGAACAGATCAGTCACTGATGCTAGCTGATGAACAATGTTTTCCAGCGAGGTTAATGATGATGTTAATTGGAGGTTACAAAACCCTCCCAATACATGGCATTGGATTAAAGAATGACACAGTACAGGAGAGGTTATGGCAAGAGTTATACAACAAATCCCTACAGGTGGAATTGATTTTTTTTTCTTGAGGAATGGACCTTGAGGTTCAAAAATAAATTTAGGCCGATGGAGCTATCAATATAAGTAAAAGAAACTGACATGTTACAGGAAGATCATCCAGGATTGTTTCCTGACTGTCTTGTGAGTAGTTCTCAAGTTCATTGAATTAGACAGGAAAAGGAGTCATCTACAGAAAGAGAGAGGACTTGAAGATTTGGTTATTGGACACAATTTCAGAAACTTAAAGAGAAAGAGTATGAGGATGGCATGCTTAGTTTATTTTCTTCAGCAAAAATACATCAAACAGATGCAAAATTGAGCTATAATCAAACTCAAACTAAATCAGAACAAATATTGGAGTAATATTATTGGTCAGCATTATATAAAAATGTGGGGACATTTAGTGGACATGTGTCAAGTAATGAGAAACTCAATCAGCACCTTTAATTCTAACACTGACTTATCAAAAGCCATTTAATAGAATCATAAGGGATTGTGTGATTATCCTGCCTAAAACCAAGATTAGGAATTAGTATCCTTTGAGAATTAGGAGATGCTTCAATAAGATTTCCACATGCAATGCCATTCAGTGACATTGCTGCAAAAATGGTGGTGGGAAAATTAGCACTTTTTCCTCAAGATATAGATTATTTGAAAAAAAAAATCAATATTATATGTCACAATTTTTCGAAGAAGCAAATATTCTTTGAATAAAACAAATTGTGTCTTGGGTGATAAGCTACCATCTCAAGGAGCATAAGATGGAAACTTTAAAGAAAGTGGTAGAAGAGGTGACCTTATAGAGGTTTATGAAATCAGGAGGAGTATAAATAAGGTGAATGGCAGGGATCTTTTTTCTAAGGAGAGGGATTTCACGATTAGGGGGCATACTTTTAAAGTGAGAGGAGAAATATAGGAAAAAAATAACATTGAGTTAGACAAAAAAAAATGCCCCAAAGTGATTCGTGTGTGGAATGAACTTCCAGAGGAAGTGATAGATGCAGGTTTGGTTATAAAGTTTAAAAGACATTTGGAAGACTTGGAGGGATATAGGTCAAGTGTAGGCAGGTGGGACAAGTTTAGTTTGGGATTATGGTCGGCATTGACAGGTTGGACTGAAGGGTCCATACGACTCTATGACTATGACTTTATGATTAGAGTTCATTGTCACAAACATCCTGATGAATTGGATAAAGAATTCCTTTGTTCCTGTTTGCCTCTTGGTATGCTCCTAATGAGCCCACATGATTCAGTCCTTTTGACCTAATGTGGACAGGAAGTGAGAGCACCCCTGAATTTAATAGAACAAACAAATTATAAAGTAAAGTTCACAGATGACACTTTTGGCCTCTGTTTCAGAATGATACCAACCCAAGCAAAAAAAACCCCACAGCAGTCAAGAGCTAAAAATGAGAAAAGTAAACTTGCAAATAAAAACATTTCTATAGAATAAGTATTCTGAAAATAATTGTACTCAAACTAAATATCATTAGTACCAAAAACAACAACAAAGCTGGATAGAAAATGTAAAATGTTTTAAATTTACATGTATTGGTGGTGGTGGTGTGGGGGGGTGGTGGTGTGGAGGGGGGGGGGGGGGGGAGGGGGAGAGAAGAGATGGTGGAAAGAGGAGATGACATGATTTGTATTTATCATAAATTGTTATTATTTCGAAGCTTGGATTTGAAAGTGACAGTAAAATAAAAATGTAAGTTCAATTCTTGAAGCTGACTGCTTGATTTAACAGAGGTCAAAAAACTATTTTGGAAAGTGCACTCAGACAACCTTTATATGCTTGCTTAGAACTTAAGTCAAATAACTTAATCAGCTATCTGGCAAGTTACTTGCTGAATGTTCACAAAACTGCATTTTACGATACAGAAACCGATTGTCAGGGGCCACCAACAGGTTGAGCTCTGAAGAAAAGTCATCCTGGTGGGGTAACAGTAATCAGAAATCTCCACAGTGAGGGGGTTGACTTTATAGCAATCTCCAGGCAGAGAGAACTTATAGAAATCTACCAAACAGCAGAAATAAAAATTCTGATCTATCAAACCACATGCCACACAGAGATCTGATTTATCTTGGATGACCATACACTGACCATTTTGCCATCTTCCAAATCATCCCTCTTCATAATATTTAAAGAAAATTCAGGTGCTCATGGCATGATGTTGTCTTGTTTGTCCATTACAACCATCATTTCCTGGTTCCTGAAATATCTTTTTTTTGGCTTGATCCTTAAATTGCTTCATTGCATTGACTCATTTGGCTTCTGCGTACTTCAGCTTTGCATCATTTTCCAAAATTACTGATCCTCTGATGCTTAAACCTGTTCTGCCTTTGCCTCAAAATATCTGTAGCACCTTCTGGTGGGTCAGGCCTTCTCTCCATGAAGAACCACTTTCATGAACTGATTTACCTTTTCAATCCACTCACTTTTCTTTCATTGTAGAAGCAACAATCTCTGTTTATATGTTTGATTGTTCGATGATCTCCAACAGCTTCTATTCAACAACAATAACTTGTATTTAAGGCCCAGAGGACTGCTCTGGGCCACGAGAGGAAACATGCTAAATGAAAGACTGAGAAGTTTTGGGTGGGAATTCCAGAGTTAATGCTTCACATAGCTGCCAACTGCACAGTGAAGAAAATTGGGAGTGTACAAGAGGCCAGAATTGGAGGAGTGTAGAGATCAGAGGAGTGTAGGGGATTACAAAGATAGAGAGGGTTGGAGTCCATGAGGGATTTGAGAAACAGTGATTTTTGAAATCAAGTTCGATGTGCCTTCACAAGTACACAAGACAAGAATAAACTGCTAGGTAGTCCAGGCTGTCTGGCCAATTGTAAAGACAATGTCTAAACTTAAGTGCTCAAAGCTAAAGAGAACAAAAAGCAAAGGCAAGTCATGGTTTGATGAAAGCTCATTGGAAAGAACGTTCCAAGTAGACTGAATAATCTCACTGTTGAAAGGTTGTTTTATCACTCCAGAATTTAAGAAGAGCATCTTCAGAAATGAAGGCAGGCTGCTTAGTGTACACAAACTGCATTGACAAGCATTTTTAAAATTATACATAGATCTGAATGATACACTGATTGTTCAATGCTGTAAGTTGATTGGCTTTCTCTGGAATTATGACTCCAAAGCTACCAATTTAATGACAGCAAACACCAAAGTCTGAGGCTTCAATGTTAAGCATTTGTACATGCAAATTTAGTGATGCACTGAATTGCTTCTGCAACTGTTGGTGACGACCCATGCACTGGGAAAAGACTTTTTCTTTTGTTCACAGAGCCTTGAAGAACAAAGTTGGCTGATGAGGATTTTTAAAGTCTGTTCATGGTTTCTGACTTGTGACATGATTAGGCTCCAAGAAATGCACATTTGACCTGGGGGCGAACAGTTAAGAAGCATAAATAGAAAGATAATTGAAGTGGGGTTGAAGCAGTATATGCTTTTTCTTAGGAGAAAGTGAGGACTGCAGATGCTGGAGATCAGAGCTGAAAATGTGTTGCTGGAAAAGCACAGCAGGTCAGGCAGCATCCTGAAGAAGGGCTCATGCCCGAACGTCGGTTCTCCTGCTCCTTGGATGCTGCCTGACCTGCTGCGCTTTTCCAGCAACACATTTTCAGTGTGCTTTTTCTTAGACAGTTCACAACATTTAGAATTCATTCAAGGAGAACACAAGCATAACTCTCACCCAATGGAACAGCACTGTGGTGCCAGTGCCCATCAAACTATCTGAAGGAGTCAGTAAAGGAGACCTCTGGGGATTCTGACAGCTTATTGTCATAACAGATATAGAAGGCATTATAAAGATGTGCATTGTGAATGATAAACATACTCAAGAACTTGAGATGGAATGTAGCTGTTGGTTGATGCAAATGTTGAGCCTAAATAATTGGATGGTCAGTGAAAGGTCCTGCAAAAGAAACATGAGGTAGACAGACTTCACTCACACTTGGCCTACATTATAGCAGGAAGTAGTGAGAATGCTTATACCTGCAAGGCACATCTTTGTCTTGACTTATTTACCTTATTTAAAATGCCTTTTATCTATTAACTAAAGTTTGAACTATGCTGATTTTAGTGGGCTTGTTACATTAAACGTTTTAAATATCTCCAAATATTTAAAGATGAATCTCCAATGAATTATAACACTTACTATTCATTTTAAGTAACTCTGGCGATTTAAAAAATAGCTCAGTTATCTGTATTCAATAATTATTGTTGCTAGATCGGTGGTCTAGCTTTTTGATTAGTTTAATTTACTCAGTTCCACTAAATAGGAAGGTCAGCAACTAGTATTCAGACAGACTACATGCCTCCTGTGCTGCAAGCTTTTAGCACTAGAAAGTGATCAAATGGTACAGGCGTGGAGTTTAGCTTATAGTTACTTGGCAGATAGTTAGAACTAGATTTCAAACAAGATGTAAAATTTTAGTCACGAACATTCACAAACCATTTGCTAACTATACTGATATCAGGTATAAATATCCCATCAGAAGAGAGGAAAGCTCGCAACTCTTATAGAACTGGTAAGCAACACCTTGATGCAATCTACACCAAACTTACATCATGCAGTCATTGCATGTCTTTAATGTTAAGTAATATATATATATATATATATATATACTGAGGGAAATTAATTTTAAATTAGTATCAAGTATTTCACAGAAACATTACTACAATTGTTTGGTCTTTGGGTTTAAATCCATCCATGTTGAGGTTTGGTCATTTTAAATAATCAACTGTGATTTAAAACTCAAAAGAAAAATGAACCAGATTCTGATGACAGAAAGCAATATGTTGCTCCATTGCCAGCTCTGATAAAATGTTCAGATACAACGTTAATGGACAGCATCCATTTAAATGATGTCAGACTGCAGGAACTAAAAGGACTTTTTGAAATTAGGCATGAAGTTCTTGAAGTTTAAGCTTTGATACACTAAATCTTTGATACATTGAAACGCTGAAAACATGCCCACTCTTCTTTCCTGTAGTAAGATATAGTGTTGGGTGCTGGTCAGAAGAGGGATCAAGACCATCCCAAGCCACTGACTGGTAAGAGGATCCCACCATCATAAGCAATTTGCACTCCATTAAAAATCATAATATGTGAATTCAAGGTGTATTTAAGCCACATTCTTCAGGTGGGAAATTCCTAAATTCAACCAGCACACCAAGAAAAAATTAGATAGTTTACATTGATGACAGTTTCCTGGCAAGGCACAATGTCTCAACTGCAATGGTTTATAGATAATTACAGAACAGTATTGACAGTTGCATGGTCAAGTCTCTTGCAAACTAACTCAACATGATTGGTTCAATTTTTACTGAAAGATATATAGTACAATTTTCAAAACACATTAAAAAGATCTTATTATACTTCAAAATGCTTGAGAGGAGCAATTGCTCCACCTGACATATGGCAGTTATTTTGGCAGTTATCAAAAGATGATTCAAATAATTACAAGATATTATACTGGCATTCTTTTTTCAATTCAAAATCAACCCAAATTTCAGCCCAGAAAAAAGTAAATTAAAACAAATTGCCTCTCTGAAGATTTAAATGATTTAAAAATTAAAAGACAAAAAATATTCCAGTTTAGATGGAAATTTAAAGTGCATAGATTTTCCAAGTACTAAAAGGATTAGAACAAATAGTCATTAACACAATTTTGATGTCTCTGGAACAATGCAGTACTGGTTTTAGTTAAACATGATAAAGAAACAGACACATTAGTCAATTTCAAAATGGAGCTTTTAATTTTTTTACCTGTACATGTAGTTCAAGAATGCATGTGATAACCAGTTCTTAACACCGGTCATTCCATATATATTTATATATACTTTATATTTATAACAATGAAATACTTCCACAAACAAATGAAACCAAATTTGAGCCTCAGTTGTTTTGTGCACTACCCAAAAGCCTCATGAGAA
Organism: Hemiscyllium ocellatum; assembly: GCF_020745735.1. Taxonomy (NCBI): domain Eukaryota; kingdom Metazoa; phylum Chordata; class Chondrichthyes; order Orectolobiformes; family Hemiscylliidae; genus Hemiscyllium; species Hemiscyllium ocellatum. The sequence continues at coordinate 80,094,344 of NC_083412.1, forward strand.
ACAAACACTACTTAGACTGCTTGTTTTAGGAAACAATGATGTTGCAGAGAATTAAAAAATCCTGAAACAATTGCTAATTTTAAAGGGAACATAAGCTTTCAGCATGTATTTAACCTCATACTTACAGCACCTGATGGTGACATAAACTGAGCCACAGAACGTAATCGAATTTTATGTCTCATTTCTAAGTAAAAGCTCCATTGTTTGTTAATTTGTATAAATACAATGCACTAAAAGATTACAATTTGTAAACACTGTAGTTAATTGGATAGTATTTCTATACATTCTTTCTTGTCAAGAATTGTTTGTTCAAATGACCATTTTACCATGTTGAAAAGCAGAAGCAAACTTAAATGAAGGGACTCCAACACAGAATACATTTGTTTTGCACTTGATGTTACGTCATTTTTAAGACATCATAGTTGTTATCTTGACATTTTATTTGAAATTGGCCGATGAAAGCTTAATATACTGAGGAAGATTAATTGAGGATTATCACAACAACACTTGGATGGAACTGTATCAATAACCCCTTCAAGAAACACTTCGCCTTTCACACAATGGCTATGACTTGCATCATTTTTAATACTGGACACAGTGACATATTTATTAAATATAAACGGCTGCTGAATTAAAAAATGTTTTTGAAGGAGGACATACTGAAGAGTTAATACCACATGCAGCATTCCTTGATAGTGGGTCATTTTGCAAGACAAAAGCATGCAGGCATTTAAAATTAATTTTTTAAAATGAAAAAAATTGGTTTGTCCTAATTTTAAAGGGTTGATTTTCAAAAAAAACTAGTGTTTTCCACAGGTGCAGAAATAAATTGGGGGCAGCAAAAGCCACAAAAGGACCCACTATCCTTTTAAAAATTTTTAATAAACTTAAACTAAAATTATCTAGGACTATACGCAACTAAAGTAAAATGAGGTAAAACTGCTCTGCAGTGTTCTTCTAGTCAGTAGCCAGTTGATGATCATGCAGAAGTCACATGATCAAGGCTGCATCTCCCATCATCCCTCTGGCAGTGATATGGGATAGTGGGTCTCTTTGAGGACTTTCAAGCCTGAGTGGGGGATGGGCAACATATGATCCTAGAAAAAGGAGGAAAACACAACACATAAGCAAACAAAACATGTGCAAATTCAAGCTAGGAAATGAGTCGGGCATGTACAGCATGAGGCAAATGATAAAAATGTGCATGCTATAAAAAAGGATGGGAATGGAAAAAAAAACTGCTTTACAGAAGGTCTTCAAAGAGACTATTAAATGCAGCAGCACAGCAGAATCACAGCAATGCTGCATGTTCCTTACTGACTAGATAATAAACTTTTATCAGCTACTTACATTGCTGGCTTGGGTCCATATCAGTTGTTAGCTTCACGTAGTTAGATGGGAAGAGACCAGTGACCCCATTGAGCTCCCCTTTCCACCAATCTGGATCGTCCTTATTGAGAACACCGATGATCTGTCCTTTGGCAAATGCAAGTTCATCATCATTCTGTGCAATGTAGTCATACATACCAATTACCTGGAACACTTAAAACAGAAACAGAAATTGGTACACTCAGAATTTTTGAAATTCCAACATTAAGTCTTTGAAAATTGGGACCTAGCACCCAGAAAATGAAATTTATTCTCAAGATTGGCAGCAAAGCAAACTTGGTGAAGCAGACAATTAAGATTTTTGAGAGTGACTACACAGGACAGTTGTGCTTTCTGGTCTTGCATTTTGCCATGTTTCCAGGCAATGAACTGAAATACAAGTTGTGAAACGATCCTGCTTTTGACCTCAAATGATAAATAAACATGTTTTGGTTTGACCAAACCGGCCTGAGTACAAGATGCAATTCAAATTAAACATCACTGAGATGCAACAGAGGTCAACAATAGTCCAGAAAATCATGTCACTTATTGCTTTATTAAATTTACATGATACATGGTACCTTTTTTAACTAGGCAACTGAGCAAAACCATATAATAACAGTATGGGCATTGATACAGATCACAGAATACCAAATGAATATAAAAAGTGACAGTTTTGGAAAAACATTTTATATTAAATGAATAAATCCAAAATGTTTCACTTCTGTTGAAATTTCAGCTACAAATACAAGATGGTTGAACATCCATCGTTGATGTTCATTGAACATCCTACATTGTTTGAAGGTAATTATCTGACCTCCCAGAATGTCCATCTTAGTAATGACAAAATTATTTGTACTGTGGAGTTTGCAGACTTTTTTTTGGGGGGGGGGGGCGCGCTTGGAAAGGGAAAACAAGGTATAATTTAGTCGATACTACCACTTTTTAAACATTTCCCCAATATTCGTGCTCTGCCACATGTGTGTGCGATCTGAACAGGCAAATCTGTTTTGGTGTCCTTACAGCCTATTGATATCTCAGCACAGCATGTGGCTCACTAACAGATCTAACAGGTTACCCAACAATGGAGTCAATAATAATAGCCACATTTTTAAGTGCATTTTGTCCTCAGCTATCCCATTTGTACCTGCAGTTTTTCCTTATATTAGGTAGACCTTAAAAATGGACTAAATGCTGCCAACTAACATCTCAGGCACAGCTTCCCAAACTGTTTGACATGATCCCCAAATGGCTGTTGTGGAACTCAGACTGATTGTTGATGGTTGCACAGTCCTTTTTAAGCCTCAGTTTTGACATTGCTAGGTGACCTGAACACTACTGAACAAAAACACCTCTGTGTAAATAGTTTTATTTTGGGAGAAACTTTGCATCATCAGTTGCCTCACAGGGAGAAAGTAAGTACTGCAGCTGCTGGAGATCAGAGTCAGCCCTCCATTCCCTTTGCTCCAAACCCAACCTCACCATCAAACCAGTGGACAAGCAGAGTGCAGTGGTAGTTTGGTGCACTGATCTCTACACTGCCGAAGCCAGGCACCAATTCGAAGTCACCTCCTACCACACCCTTGACCATGACCTCACCACCCCATCACCAAACCATCATCTCCCAGACCATACATAACCTCATTACCTCAGGAGATCTCCCACCTACAGCTTCCAAGCTCATAGTTCAGGAACCCCGCATCGCCCAATTCTACCTCCTACCCAAGACCCATAAGCCTGACTACCTTGGCCGAACCCATCGTCTCAGCCTGCTCCTGCCCCATCGAATTCATCTCCACGTACCTCAATACTATCCTATTCCCCCGGTCCAGGAACTCCCACATATGTTTGGGACACCACACACGACCTCCACCTCTTCCAAGACTTCCATTTCCCTGATCCCCAACGCTTCATCTTCACCATGGACATCCAGTCCCTGTACACCTCCATCCGCCATGACCAGGGCCTCCAATTCTTCCTCTCCCGACGTCGCCACCAGTATCCTTCCACTGACACACTCATTCGTTTGGCTGAACTGGTCCTCACCCTCAACCTTTTTTCCTTTGAATCCTCCCACTTCCTCCAAACAAAAGGGTAGCCCTGGACACCTGCACGGGCCCGAGCTATGCCTATCGCTTTGTTGGCTACGTAGAACAGTCATCTTCCAGAGTTACATCAGCACCACTCCCCACCTTTTCCTCTGCTACATTGATGACTATCGGCACCAACTTGTGCTCCCACGAGGAGAGTGAACAGTTCTTCAACTTCACCAACACATTCCACCCTGACCTTAAATTCACCTGGACCATCTCTGACACCTCTCTTCCCTTCCTGGAGGCAGCACGGTGACTCAGTGGTTAGCACTGCTGCCTCACAGCGCCAGGGTCCCAGGTTCGATTCCAGCCTTGGACGACTGTCAATGTAGAGTTTGCACATTGCGCGTGGGTTTCCTCCAGGTACTCCGGTTTCCTCCCACATTCCAAAGATGAGCAGGTCAGGTGAATTGGCCATGCTAAATTGTCCATAGTTGTTAGGTGCATTATTCAGAGATGGGTGGGTTACTCTTCGGAGGGTCGGTGTGGACTTGTTGGGCCGAAGAGCCTGTTTCCACACTGTAGGGAATCTAATCTAATTTCTCCATCAACAACGACTGACTCAACATTGACATTTTCTACAAACCCAACAACACCCACAGCTACCCGGATTTCATCACCTCTCGCCCTGCCTCCTGCAAAAATGCTATCCCCTATTCACAATTCCTCCATCTCTGCTGCATCTGCTCCCAGGAGGACCAGTTCCACCACAGAACACACCAGATGGCCTCCTTCTTTAAAAACAGCACTTTCCTCTCCTGTGTGGTTGAAGATACCCTCCAACACATCTCATCCAGGATCCACACCTCTGCCCTTGAAGCCCATCCCTCCAATCGCAAGAAGGACAGAACCCCCGTTGGGTCCTCACCTTCCACTCCACCAACCTCCGTATAGATCGCATCATCCACCGACATTTCTGCCACTTACAAACAGACCCCATCACCAGAGATATATTTCAATCCCCACCCCTATCCGCTTTCTGTTAAGACCGTTCCCTCCAGTAACTACCTGGTGTGATCCATGCCCCCTAATAGTCTACCCTCCCCTCCTAGCACCTTCTGCTGCCACCACAGAAATTGCAAAACCTGCACCTACACCTCCCCCCTCACCTCTGTCCAAGGCCACAAAGGAGCCTTCCATATCCAAAGTTTCACCTGCACATCCACCATTGTCACTTATTGTATCCATTGTTCCTGACGAGGTCTTCTCTTCATTGGGGAGACAGCACACCTACTTGTAAAGCGTCTCAGAGAACATCTCTGGGACACGCACAACAATCAACCCCACTGCCCCATGGCTGAACATTTCAATTCCCCCTCCCACTCTGCTAAGGACATGCACGTCCTGGGTCTCCTCCATCGCTACTCCCTTACCACCCAATGCCTCATCTTCCGCCTCGGGACCCTCTAACTCCAGGGCATCAATGTGGACTTCATCAGTTTCCTCATTTCTCTTCCCCCACCTTACCCCAGTTCCAACCTTCCAGCTCAGCACCACCCTCATGACCTGTCCCAACTGTCCATCTTCCTTCCCCACCTATCCACTCACCCTCCCCTCTGAGCTATCACCTTTAGCCCCACATATCACACAATCAACTACCTTCTCCCCAGCTCCATTCCCTCCCATTTATCTCTCCACTCAGAGGCTCCCAGCCTCATTCCTGATGAAGGGTTTTGGCCCAAAACGTCAATTTTTCTGCTCCTCGGATCCTGCCTGACCTACTGTGCTTTGCTAGCACCACTCTAATCTTGACTCTAACCAATAACCTCACAGTCAACTCCTGTTCCCCACCACTCTGATCAAGAGGTGACAGAGAATGAGGAAAGAAAACTGCGAAAAGCTAGTTCTACAGATTCTACAAAGTTGGGTAATGTGAAAACTGGAAGCCAGCACTTCTTCAGAAAGGAACCTAAATCTGTGACATCATGCAACAAATGCATCATTTAAAACCCATTAATAACATTGGATACTGGGGGACCCTTGGAGGGCAATGATGCCTTCCCATGAGGAAATAACAAAAGTCTTGAATATAATGAGAATTAAACAGCTTGCAATGTTACTATATTATTATTAACTTTATTCTATGATCACACTGATAAAGCAAGATGTTTGTATAATGCTAAGACAAACTTACAAACATTTGTTGTTGTGGGTGGTCTTGCAGCATCAGTTGGAGTACTTTTATTTGTTCCAGGGCTGAGAAGCTTCACATAATTGGCAGGAAACCATCCTATTTGTCGCTTCTTTCCTCGAGCCTATAATAAAAGCAAAGCCCCTAAATTCAATAGTACAAAAGACAATTCCAAACTACACACTGTTGGATAATTAGAAGTGCAGTCATAAATCAAACTGAAGAATAAACAGCAGACCAATCACTAGGTTATAAATTTGAGCTAAACTTGGAACCCAGAGTGAAAGAGTAAATGCCCCAATACCAGAGGACCTTCCAAGGTTATATTTTTAAACTGTAATACTGACATTGCCTACTTTTGATGGCACCAATGCACTACATTGCTAGTGTGGACAGGATAGCCCATGCTACTGCTCTTGGTTGGAGCTTCAGCAGTGCACAACATTCAGAGAAGAGAGTCAAAATGGAACTTTAACACTGGTAATTTTGTAGAGAGGTTAACTGAGTTGACAACCTGCAATTGTAATAAACTACCCAAATAATGAACATATTAACAAGCAAACAAAACAAACAAGATGTTCAAACGACACTTGATTCATGCTTAGCAACATTTGTTTGCTCTAGACAAATTAAATCACTGAAGGAAAAATTACAGCAAAATAAATGGACAACCTACCTGAAGCTCCCCTTCCCACCATCCACCAGCATTTCTCTTGCGAATGAGAATGAGCTGACCAGGTGCCAGGGTAAGTTGCTCAGCACCAGTTGCTGTATAAGGAGCTATCACTTGAGCAATTTCTGTAAAAAAAAGATGACATTGGAATATGAATTAAACAGAAAGAATCAAAACAATCGGGGGTTTGGGGGTCTTTCCAGAATGACCTTATAACGGGAAGAAAGTCTTTTCAAGGAGGATCATTCATCTTTTCTGCCAGTCAATGATATTTTTGTCACAAAATTTTATGCAACACAGAAGTCATACCTCCATAGTTGAGGATCTCAGCCAGAGTCTTTGAAGAAACTTTAATTCATACTGCTTTTATACATCATTACCTACACATTAGTGGTGTTTATCACCAATTCAGAGAAGCCTCCATTATCCGAATATTGGATTATCTGTTAAGGTCACAAGGACCCGGTGCCTGGTTAAGCTAGCTTATCTGGCATTCGATTCACCAAACATTGAGGTTCCTCTGGATATAGGTCTCATGTAACCAGCAAAGTTTGCCAAATTCACAGGGGTCTGCTGCCAGGAAGATTCCCAGTAAAAAGAACCTTTCCAAAACTTGGTCTTGTATAGCCAACGTTCTCGAGTATTGCCACCAGCTGCTTGAGGTCAACTCATTGAAAACTACCAGCACTCAACACGAAAGCAGTTCAAGTTAATGTATTAAAATAAAACAAAGGACTGCTGATGCTGGAGTTCTGAAACAAATGTAGAAATTGCTGGTGAAACTCGGCAGATATGGCAGCATCCATAGAAAGAAAGCAGAGTTAACACTTTGAGTTCAGTGACTCTTCATCAGAACTGATGAACAGATAATCTCAGTGGATTTAGAATCAAATCCATGAGAAAGGATGGGCATCAATACAGGTGGGCACAGCAACAGCAAACTCTTCAGGTATTTTGCTCTCCCACTATCTGCTCCAAAACAAAAAGCAAAAAAAAATCTACTTTGCCTTTGACCACCCAAAGTCCTATTAGCAGAACAATGAAGTTATTGACAAACCACTGGCCAACTTCTTTGAGGAGCAAGAATGTTTTCTTGACTCCTACCTTTTTTGAGCAGAGAGCTTTGTACTACTATTTCAGACTTCTCATACCAATCTCTTCAGAAAGGTTCAGGGGCCCTTCAGGCTGAATTTTTCAGAGGAAGTCTGGGGGGCGAGGAGACTGACTGGTGGTGGTGGTGGTGGTGGTGATGAGGGGAGAATCGGCCAAGCCACGCCCCTTTTTTAGGGCATGGGCTAAACACCCTTTCAGTATGGTGGTGTATGAGTGAATGCGCAGATGTAAAAGGAGAGGTAGGCAACAGGGTAAAGGGTTCAGTCAGCTCAGGGTATAGTTCAGATGCACAAGTTGCCAAGGAGTTAGACCAAGCTTTTTCTATTTCAGAACCAAAGATTTTCTCAGAAGGTCCAGGGAGCAAATGAATTGACTAACGAAGTTACCTGGCTAATTCCATGGAGTCAGTGCATCAGGATTTCTTAAAGATGCTGACACCGGTCTAAGTGATATGTCCAACGGTTGACGATATAAAGAACAGGGCTGTGATAATTTACTCAAAAGATGCAGGCATTAGGCGAAGAACCAATCTTTGGTGGAAAACTGCAGGAAGTCATAGGTGTAAAGTCACTTGCACCTCCAAAGCACTCTACACTTACTAAGTCTCATTTACTAATCCCAAAATATTTTGGCAAGGAAAGCCATCTAATTTGCTTTGGAACAAATCAAGATCGTTGAATTCACTTTTGTTCTTGGTGGTATTTTCATAGTTACACAGCTACATTCACACACAATGTTACACAGATTAGTTTTTCATTTCTTAGCATCCATCTTGTCAAGTCCAAGATGAGTCATTTGTTATAAAGTGAAACAGCTAGGTAAAGCTTCCCATTAACTAGTCTCTGCAAAATTACTCGTATAATAATTTATTTTCTGCAAAATTCCATGGATGTCTAGCAGCCATGCAGGTAGGAAGGTGAGAACAGTTACAAATGACTTCTTCAGAATGCTCTAGTTCCCTTTCCAGCTTAAATATCTAACTGTCTCCTCCTTAGCAGCATGCACTAATCTAATCCCATTGTCTTCCTTGTTCTCAACTTACCATCATATTCAAATCACATTTTTAACTTTTTGAAACTGAAATGGAAATTTCTGATAAGGCATGAAGATGGATCTGTCTATTCAAGAGACAAAAATTCCCACTGGACTATTTAAAGGACAAATGAGATCTCCCAGTATCCTGACACTTTAATTCCTCTGCACAACTGGAAAAAGACTCTATAGACATCTGTCTCATTACTACTGGAGAAGCCTTGTTGAATGCAGATTGACTGACATTCATCTACTTCAATTGGTGACATTCCCACCTCAATGGAACCTAACTTAGTGTGGTCCTGACAACTGGTTGCATTATCAGAGGCACTCATCTCAGACAAGTTGTCAAGGCCCTGCCTGCATGTTCATACAACATACATGCTCATTCCAGTAGGGCGTATAGTATTGTCACTAAAGTAACAATCCAGAGGCCCAGGCTAATGCTGAGGTCACGGGTTCAAATCTCAATGGTAGCTGGCGGAATTCAAATTCAACTAGTAAGCCTGGAAATGCTACACAGTCTCAGCAATATTATGTTCATGGACTGTCATAAAAATCCATCTTGCTCACTAAGACCTTTAGGGATATGGGACTAACACCGTTAGCATGCTGAAATGGCCTCCATGTGATTCCAGATCCACAACAATGTGACTGAGCCCTAAAATATCCTAGCAAACCATTAGCTCTTCTGAAGAAGGACCCAAAATGATAGTTCTGCTTTCTCAATACAGATGCTGTTAGAGCCCCTAAGTTCTTCCAGCAATTCCTTTTCGTGTTTCTGATTATAAACCTTCTGGTCATTGGCAGTGCCAAATTAGAGAGATTTTCTTTTGAAAAAATTCCTGAAAAGCTTAAAAACTGGATTTGTACACAGGAGGTATATCAAAGACATACCAGGCTTTCTTCCTAGGCTTCCACTCTTCCCAGTTTGCCCAGGTCCCTGCAATGAAGACAGTTTTTATGTGATCACAAGTTGTAGTTAAAAAAAATACATAAAACCACCAAATCATTAGCACTTATCCATGTCATTCCATTTGCAAAGAACACAGCACAATTCAATAATTTAGTGCAACGTAATTTTGTTCCATTCATGAAACAAACTGGTATTACTCAATGGGGCACAATCTAAAAATACATAAAATGCGTACAATTTTAGAATTTGACTGTAACTACTAATGCTGAAAATGTTTGCTGGAAAAGCGCAGCAGGTCAGGCAGCATCCAAGGAGCAGGAGAATTGACCTTTCGGGCATGAGCCTTTCTTCAGGAATGAGGAGAGTGTGCCAAACAGGCAAAGATAAAAGGCAGGGAGGAGGGACTTGGGGGAGGGGCGTTGGAAGTGCGATAGGTGGAAGGAGGTTAAGGTGAGGGTGATAGGCTGGAGTGGGGGTGGGGGCGGAGAGGTCAGGAAGAAGATTGCAGGTTAGGAAGGTGGTGCTGAGTTCGAGGGTTGGGACTGAGACAAGGTGGGGGGAGGGGAAAGGAGGAAACTGGAGAAATCTGAGTTTATCCCTTGTGGTTGGAGGGTTCCTAGGCGGAAGATGAGGTGATATTCCTCCAGCCGTCGCGTTGCTATGGTCTGGTGATGGAGGAGTCCAAGGACCTGCATGTCCCTGGTGGATTGGGAGGGGGAGTTGATGTGTTGAGCCACGGGGTGGTTGGGTTGGTTGGTTGGTCCGGGTGTCCCAGAGGTGTTCTCTGAAACGTTCCCCAAGCAGCCGGCCTGTCTCCCCAATATAGAGGAGGCCACATCAGGTGCAGTAAATGATGTGTGTGGAGGTGCAGGTGAATTTGTGGTGGATATGGAAGGATCCCTTGTAACAACTAATAACTGAGTAAATAACCTTGTTGAAATAGAACATCAGTAGTCAGGAATGAAAACAGGGATGGAAACAAAAATAAATCTCCCACTCAGTTTGCTATGGGTTAGAATACATTTCAAGATGCCAACAGACAGAAAAGTTCAAATTTCAAAACCTTGGCAAATAATTCACTTTTAAAATTGTCCAGATTCTACTACAAGAAAGCTGAGTGTAAAATTCACCCAATTAAATTCAGAAAGTAAAGTTATCATTTTCAGTTTCCAGAAGCTTCCATGAGACATGTGAGCAGACATGGGGCTTGACTGCATGCCCTGCAACATGGCACAAGCGTCAGAGGTGAGCCCACTTCTATTTAACATCTTAACTGGTTTAATTTTAAGGCAATGCCCTTTGAGTTGCAAGAGGCAAGACTTCCATTCACCTCCAGGAGAAAACACCATCTCACAGGGTCCAGGCACTTGCAGCAACAAGCAGGAGGGGGGGCTAAAGTTGTTTCTAAGGATAAGCCAAGGAGGTGGTATTTAGCAACATGGGCAATCAGCCACATTTATGAACTTCACTGGAGCCATACTGAAAAGTCTGGCTGAATGGGCCTTTTGTTTTGATTGGAGGGATGTGGGTTATCCAAGTGGAACCAACAACTGGACAAAAAGAATCCCCTCCACTTTAAGTGCCCAGCGTTCCAAAGAATTAAACAGGTCATAGAGTCATAGAGATGTACATCACAGAAACAGACCCTTCGGTCCAACTCGTCCATACCAACCAAATATTCCAACCCATTCTAGTCCCACCTGCCAGCACCCGGCCCATATCCCTCCAAACTCTTCCTATTGACACACCCATCCAAATGCCTTTTAAATGTTGCAACTGTACTAGTCTCCACCACTTCTTCTGACAGCTCACTCCATACACGTACCACCCACTGCATGAAAAGTTGCCCCTCAGGTCTTTATATTTCCCCTCTCACACTAAACCTATGGCCTCTAGTTCTCCCCCACCCCAGGGAAGAGACTTGGTCTATTTATCCCATCCATGTCCCTCATGATTTTGTAAACCTCTGATGTTCCAGCCTATTCAACCTCTCCCTATCGCTCAAATTCTCCAACTCTGGCAACATCCTTGTAAATCTTTTCTGAACCCTTTCAAGTTTCACAAAATCCTTCTGACAGAAAGGAGAACAGAATTGCCTACAATATTCCAAACATAGTCTAACCAATGTCTTGTACAGCTGAAGCATGACCTCCTAACTCCTGTACTCAATACTCTGACCAAGGTCAGCTTGGATGTTAAACACCAGCCTCTCTCACCATTCACTAAATGATTACCATGATTGTCGAGATCCTTAATTAGGCATTAGTTACCACTAAGGGCCCCAGCTACATTACAGGTAGGCTACCTGCTTTCAAGCTGATGGTTGGTCCATAAAATGAAAAATGGGTTCATGTACCATGTGATTTGACAAACAATGATACTGCACCACATGATTTAAGTACAAACATCAGAATTGAACTTAAATGATACAAATAAGTACAATAGCTGCCACAACAATTTTTTTGGCACTTTACTCAGAGGGCAAACACTTTACCTTGCAGACGATAACTAATAAGAGCTGCTTTCTGGGCTGAAAGGAACAGAAGAGAAAATTACCTCAGAGTCTTTTGGTCTGACGTAGTTGGATGGGAAGACTCCCACTTTTTCTCCTACAACTCCTGTCCACCAATCACCATCTTTCTTTGTCACAAGAATCACATCACCTTGCTGGTAAGTTAAATCCCCAGGTTCATTGCTTTCATACGTGTACATAGCAACAAACTCTATGAAATGGAGAGGAGAAAGCAGTTTGAACAATTGCAGAAAATATGAACACAGAACTTTGGAAATAAAAACAGTGTTGGAAGATCTCTGCAGGTCTGGCATGACTTCTTCAGAACTGCCTGACTTGTTCAGTTTCTTGAAGACTTCAGTTTGTATTTGTAAGGGTCAGAATGCTTGTGGGAAGGCAAAAGTAAAGATGTTCAAAATGCACTTTGTGCTACCACTGGAGACCGAAAGAAACTATGACCTCAATACCTTTTTTGATTATGTGTAGAAATGGCTACCCAATTAATGGCAATTCATTCTAATGGGTATGAAATTTTGAGAACAGTTACCTTGTAAAAGAAATGTGCAATTTGCTACAATGTTAATCTTTCCAGAAGTCAAGCACATTAAGCAGAATCCAACATGTGCCTTTTTGCAGTAACTGAGAAATAGTAAATCCATGACACCAAACTTGTTTTAACTCTTATAATAGATTCATGACTAACAAAACTGAATTTATAATTCGAAGTTTCAAATTATATTTAATTCATTTTTGGATAATTCTAACTTACTACAAAGCTATGTAATTTAAATATAATGACTAGTGTACAGTTTAGATCAGATTAAACCCCATTTTGATGCCATGTGCACCAACTACCTAACATATTTAGAGATTCCCTGACATTACAGCTCGATGTCATGATAATATTACTCGCAGAAACAAAGGCAATTTTTCCTATTTAAGGATTTTCATACATTAAGAAAATAAGCACTTTTATTGTCACCTAGTTTAATTTCAGCATTCTCAGGCAAGGACACCAATGCAATTTCATCCAAATAAAAAAAAGGGAAGAAAGAGGTTCTGCACTAGACTGGAATAATTTGGAACTAGCATTTAGCAAATTCATATTGTACCAACGTCCACCAGAAAGAGTACAATCTATCAAGCCTAACCTTAGTCAGCCAGTGGTACAATGACTTGATCTCAGTAAGTCAGGGCACAAAGATGAAAGTAAAGTAATTATCCCTCTGCTTCAAATTTTTCAGTAACCTTCCCTTAATTCATCTACACTTCCACCAAAACAGAGCAATTTGATATTTTCAACTAACTGGTTTCCACTTTTCAATCTTGGAATCAGTCTCAGGTTTGGTCCTGACTTTGAGATAAAGGCCAAAATAGATATTTATTGCCTACAAACATTTGTAGTCAATCATTTAGGGCACATTACAGCTTTGTGCCTCACTAGAAATTAAATATGACTGCACACTTCAGTGCAAGTGTAATGCTACTAAAACAAGAATGATCACACATTAGTTCATTAAACTACACACTATTTCAGTTTACTTTCACTTCAAATATGGCACCAAAAATAGATTACTTCAAATTTACATCGAAGAGGACCACTAATACATGCCCTTCAAGTAGATAATTATCAATACAATGCAGAGAAACTTTAAAAAAAAATGCTGGATTAAGATTGTTGTTGAGCCAAACTGTTGTATGCATTCCAAACAAAATTAGACCATTCTCCCTGATATTGCAAAATGTAAATGAGACAAAAATTTCCTAATCAGTGCCAGAGAGTGTTCTGCTACTTGCCAGCACTTAATGGTTCTAGCTTATTGCTTTCAGATGCTTTCATCACTGCTGTACTTGAAGGGAAGAAAGGCTATTTCAATTCAGACAGAATTCTGCAGTTCAATGATTTAGTGATTCTTGTCAAGCTTTATTCAGTGAAGTTCTTTGCCCAGTTTTCAAAGAAGCTGAAGAAAACAGCTCATCTTCCCAAATGCCTTTTGAAAAATTAAACTCAAATTTCTACAAATTCTACCATGATCATCTCAAAAGCCAAAATCAACAGCACCAAACTTTATCACAGACTTGAAACTCAATGTATGACAAAGTCCTCAGATCAGTGAAAAGGTGCACTCGCTGAAAGACATCAGATAGAAGCACAGAAAACCATTTTGACAAATGTTTTCAAAACATGAACGATATCTGGATTTCTACATGCAACCATTTTGTACTACTTAGCTTCAAAGTTCAGACAGCAGCTTAAAAACCCAATGTCCCAACAGGATATTCCTATGAACTTCATTTATTAAAATCAATGTTTTAAATTTGCATGTAATTGAGATTTAAAATTGACAATCCTGAAAATACAATGTAAGCTCTGAAACGGTGGTTATTAAAGTAGTAGTAAAGTCATCATAGTCCTCCTGGACCATAGGACTGTGCTCTCATTACACAAAACAAAACTAGCATTGTTTTAATTGGAGGGTGACCATACCTTGGAGGAGCAAAGGATAGTCCTTCATGGTAACCTCAGCCACAAAGTGAACTCACGCAACTTGCGCTGCTCTGCATTGCTGGCCATCCAGCCAACTGAACTAACTGACACCCTTTAAAGTAGCATTCTTTTGAACTAAGGAAAACAAATTGGCAATTTGGGATCAGCAGAAAGTTTCCTCCATCTCAAAAGGAGACAAACTCTGGGGAGTTCACTGTCTAAAATAAAGTTGCATCCTGTATTTCAAGACTTTTTCTTTGGGGATGTTGGGCAACTTGTGAATGAAATGTTAACTCTAAATGCAGAAGGGCACAAGTTTTCTGAATTTTAGTCACAAAAAAAATCATTCCTGTTTCTGTGGTATTCTCCTTGAAAGGAACAGCAAAGCACACCTGTCTACACCTAGTATAGTTTCAAAATTGCTGTCTTCCATCATAGCACCTCAATCTAAGAGGTTCTCAGTTCTTATGCTCTTCTTCCTTTGTTATACAAAATACTCATTGGAAAGGCTTACTTCTGATGAACATGTGGTGGGGGACCTGAAAAGTCTAGAGGATTTAGGCTAACAATGATGAGCGTGGTTGTCTGGACACAGTAAAATGTGAAGAAACCAAAAACAAAAGTCAAAGCCAGAGAGATGTACAGCACAGAAACAGACCCTTTGGTCCAACTTGTCCATGCTGACCAGATATCCCAACACAATCTAGTCCCGCCTGCCACCACCTGGCCCATATCCCTCCAATTCCTTCAGATTCATATATCCATCCAGATGCCTTAAAATGTTGCAATTGTACCAGCCTCTACCACCTCCTGTGGCAGCCCATTCCACACACTCACCACAGTCTACATGAAAAAATTACCCCTTAGGTCCCTTGTATATCTTTCCCTTCTCACCCTAAACCTATGCTCCCTAGTTCTCGACTCCCCTTCCCAGAAAAGAGACCTTGTCTGTTTACTCTTTCCATGCCTCTTGATTTTATAAACCTCTATAAGGTCACCACTCAGCCTCCGACGCTCCAGGAAAAACAACCCCAGCCTATTCAACCTTCCCCAATAGCTCAAATCCTCCAACCCTGGCAATATCCTTGTAAATCCTTTTTGAACTCTTTCAAGTTTCACAACATCCTTCGGATAGGAAGGAGACCAGAACTGCACACAATATTCCAAAAGTGGCCTAAACAATGTCCTGTACAGCTGCAACATGACCTCCCCTTCAGTATCCTATCTACCTACGACTCTACTTTCAAGGAGCTATAAATCTGTACTCCAAGATCTCTTTCTTCAGAAACACTCCCTAGGACCTTAGCATTAAGTGTTTAAGTCCTGCTAAGATTTGCTTTCCCAAAATGCAGCACCTCACAATTATCTGAATCAAACTGCATCTGCCACTTCTCAGCCCATTGGCCCATCTGGCCAAGATCCTGTTGTAATGTGAGGTAACCCTCTTTGCTGTTCACTACATCTCAATTTTGGTGTCATCTGCAAATTTACTAACCATACCTCCTATGCTCACAGCCAAATCATTTATATAAATAACGAAAAGTAGGGGATCCAGCACTGATCCTTGTGGCACTCCACTGGTCACAGGCCTCCAGTCTGAAAAACAACCCTCCACCACCACCTTCTGTCTTCTACCTTTGAGCCAGTTCTGTATCCACATGGCTAATTCTCCCTGTATTCCATGAGATCTAATCTTGCTAACCAGCCTCCCATGAGGAATCTTGTCAAACGCCTTACTGAAGTCCATATAAATCACATCTAACGCTCTGCCCTCATCAATCTTCTTTGTTAATTCCACAAAAAACTCAATCAATTTTTGTGAGACATGATTTCCCACGCTCAAAGCCATGTTGACTATCCCGAACCAGTCCTTGCCTTTCCAAATACACGTACATCCTGTCCCTCAGGATTCCCTCCAACAACTTGCCCACCACCGATGTCAGGCTCAGCAGTCTATAGTTCCCTGGCTTGTCCTTATCCTTCTTAAACAGTGGCATCACATTAGCCAAACTCTGGCACCTCACCTGTGACTATCGATGATACAAATATCTCAGCAAGAGGCCCAGCAATCACTTCTCCAGCTTCGCACAGACTTCTAGGGTACACCTGATCAGGACCTGAGGATTTATCCACTTTTGTGTTTCAAGACATCCACCACTTCCTCCTCTGTAATATGGATATTTTTCAAGATGTCACCATCTGTTTCCCATCTTCCATGTCCTTCTCCAAAGTAAATATTGATGCAAAATACTCATTCAGTATCTTTCCCATCTCCTGTGGCTCCACATAAAGGCCGCCTTGCTGATCTTTGAGGGGCCCTAATCTCTCCCTAGTACTCTTTTGGCCTTTAATGTATTTGTAAAAACCCTTTGGATTCTCCTCAATTCTATTTGCCAAAGCTATCTCATGTCCCCTTTTTGCCCTGCTGATTTCCCTCTGAAGTATACTCCTACTGCCTTTATACTCTTCGAAAGATTCACTCGGTCTGTCCTGTCTATACCTGACATAGGTTTCCTTCTTTCTCTTCACCAAACCCTCAATTCCTTTAGTCATCCAGCATTCCCTACATCTACCAGCATTTCCTTTCACCCTAACAGGAACAACTTTCTCTGGACTCTCGATACCTCATTTCTAAAGGCTTCCCACTTTCAAAAGCTGATTGGGGGGGGCAGATGTTCGTAGGTAAAGGGACAGCTGGAAAGTTCTTGCCTAATACTGTCACAATTGGCCTTTCTCCAATTTAGAACTTCAACTTCTAGATCTGGTCTATTCTTTTCCATCACTATTTTAAAACAAATAGAATTATGGTCGCTGGCCCCAAAGTGCTCCCCTAACCGAACACCTCAGTCACCTGACCTGCCTTATTTCCAAGAGCAGGTCAAGTTTTGCACCTTCTCTAGTAGGTTCATCCACATACTGAATCAAAAAATTGTCTTGTACATGCTACACAAAATTCCTCTCCATCTGAACCCTTAACACTCTGGCAGTCCCAGCCTATGTTTAGAAAGTTAAAATCCCCGACCATAACCACCCGATTATTCTTACAGATAGCGGAGATCTCCTTACGAGTTTGTTTCTCAATTTCCCTCTGACTATTGGGGGGTCTATAATACAATCCCAATAAGGTGATTATCCCTTTCTTATTTCTCAGTTCCACCCAAATAACATTCCTGGATTTATTTGCAGAAATATCCTCCCTCAGTAGAGCTGTAATGCTATCCCTGATCAAAAACACCACTCCCCCTCCTCTCTTGCCTCCCTTTCGATGGCATTTATATCCTGGAACATTAAGCTGCCAGTCCTGTCTATCCCTGAGCCATGTTTCTGGAATTGCTATGATATTCCAGCCCCATGTTCCTAACCATGCCCCGAGTTCATCTGCCTTCCCTGTTAGCCCTCTTGCATTGAAATGAACGCAGTTTCATTTATTCATCCTACTTTGTCCCTGCCTGCCCTGGTTTCTCTTCTCAACTGTACCAGTCTCAGATTGATCTCTGTTTACTATCTCCCTGGGTCCAACCCCACCTTACTAGTTGAAATCCTCCCAAACAGCACTAGCAAATCTCCCTACCAGTATATAAGCCCCTTCCAATTCAGGTGCTATCTGTCCTTCTTGTACAGGTCACTTCTATCTCAGAAGAGATTCCCATGATCCAAAAATGTGAATACTTCTCCCATACACCAGCTCTCAGCCATGCATTCATCTGCTCTATCTTCCTATTCCTACCCTCACTAACTCATATCACCGGGAATAATCCAGATATTACTACTCCCGAGCACCTCCTTTTAAAATTCCTGCCTAACTTTCTATATTCTCCCTTCAGAATCTCAACCTTTTCCCTTCCTCTGTGCACAAAGACCTCCTGCTGGGCCCTCTCCCCAGTAAGAATATTCTACACTCTCTCTGAGATATCCTTGATCTTGGCACCAGGGAGGCAACACACCATTCTGATTTTTCGCTGCTGGCCACAGAAACACCTCTCTGTGCCTTGAGCAGAGTGTCCCCTAACACAAATCAATCTATCTCTTGGAACCCGAAGTACCCCTCATTGCATTACAGCCAGTCTCCATACCAGAAATCCGGTTATTCATGTTACATTCCCCTGAGAATCCATTGCCCCCTGCATTTTCCAAAACAGCATACTTATTTGAAATGAGGATAACCACAGAAGACTCCTGCATTACCTGCCTATCTCTCTTACCTTTCCTGGAGTTAATCCACTGACGTGACTGTAACAGACATTTCTCCCTTCCTACAACTACCATCCATCACACCCCTTTGTTCTTGTAAATTCCTCATGTAATGTAAATTTACATTTGCAAAGTTAGAACTACATGAATTAGCAAGCATGGATGGGAAACAGCACCAAAATTGAGGAAACCTCAGTTTAAACCTGGTATAAATCAATAATGTACAAAGTTCCTTGGGTGTAAAAGCTGCTCATTTCCACTCTACTCAGGAGGCAGGAAATTCCAGGAGCTTGTGCGGAAATAACAGTGCTTCCACGATTATGTTTTTCAATGTTACTATGTCTTATAGACGAGAGAACAAATATATTTGTGAAATTCAAAAATCAATGTGTGCAATGTCAAGAGTCATGAAGGGCCAAAACTAAGCAAGGCAAATAAGGGCAGATTCTGAAGACCTTTACAAAATTCTGTAAACTAGCAGTTTTGTCTTCATACACGAGATCAGTTTGTTATACATGGTCATTCTCAATCTGTATTTATCAAGTTAATTGTTTTCCTTTTATCCATTTCATCAAGTGCATAAAGCAACCTGCCCAGTTAAACAAAACACAATGGAACCAAAGTAGTTCCATAACATTCAAAAGAAACTTGCACTGTGGTAATATTGTTCACAAATGCAGACTTCATCATCTATGTTTAAGCAGAAAATTATAGTCACCTTCTCCACCAGAAGCAGCAAAGAGCATCTCTGAAGGGCAAGGAACCCTCAAGTTGGAATCTAGATGAACGAGGATCATTCTGGTTTGATTATGTTAAATGATGTACATCAAATACATAATGCAATATAATTTTCCTAATTATTATATATGTACAATGCTATTGGCCACATCAAATTTTTATCTTTAAACTTTGCCTGTTGCCGGCAATCAGCACTTTGGGTTCTGATTTCCTTTCAGTGCTTAATGGGTATTCAAAGGCACTACATTGTTCTGTTTGGAAGTGGGGTAATTAAAAACAAAAACACTTGAAACAAGACCTGATCTCATTTCATAAAAACACATGCAAACATCTTCCAGAGCAAGACAGTGGGTCTACAGATACATGTGCAGGCTAACAAAGTAGAATGATCAATTCTTGGGCTGGGGCATGCTATAATTAATTTCAGCACTGCAAGCTGAAGGAGTAGAAAAACAGTCAATGGTTTACATTTCTGATCACTATATGCAGCATTCTCTGATCAGAGAAAAAAGAATCAAGGAGCGGATTGGCTTGAGTGTAATTCATTGCTTTGCCAACACTCACTTCCTAAGTTCCTAATTCAACCCTGATGTAACAAAGCTACTCTGGTGAAACTGGAACCCAGCAAGGAGATATGATCAGGAAAGGAGGAATGAAATTGAACAAAATGAAAAAAAAACTACACATGCACTGTGTGATAAAAATGTAGAAACAATTTGACAGTTTTCTTTACACTTAAATTAACAATCTTAGGAACCTTCAGGGTTTTGTGTTTCCATGTAAAACATGAGCTGCAGAACCAGCTACAGAGGAACCTCAATTATCTGAATATCAGATTATCCAAAGGAGGTCTCGAGGTCCTGATAGAAACATTATATCGAAGAGCTTCTAACACTGATTGTGCCTTTTGTTTACAATGATTAAAAATGAACTTGGCTTACTGAAATGCTGCCGAGAACAGTCCTGGACATCAATGGGAGCCCAGGGACCATCTCGAAATAACTGACTGCCCGCCCGCCCGCCCTCTCTCTCTCCCCATACTTTCCCTAGAGTTCTGCACAGGTGTGTACCCTGAACCCACCGTTCCTATATAATTTTTCCAACATTGTCCTGTAGAAGACAAAGGTGGGACTTGACAAAAGTTTGTAGTAAAAAGTGGTGTGTGGGGCTGCGTGTGTGTGTGCATGGCTGCGCATGCTATTTGGAGTGGCTTATACTGCTTTGTCTTTTAATGCAAAACTTTGAGTTCAAACTGAAGCCCATTTCTCTGATCAGTCCAGCAACATACCCAGAGGTATTTACCATCTGTAATTTGTTGACAGTGCTTAAGCATTTCAAATGAGTTAAGCATGCGGTTCCCCATCACATTCCCCATGTCCAAGGAGAAATTTTATTATTAACTTTATTTCAGTGCAAGTTTCAATCATTTTTGAAGAATTTTATCAACTAAAAAGAACAAAAGCATGATTGTCTCACCTGTCAGAGATGAATTTAAGTGTAGTCCTGATGATGCGATTACCTTTTTAAACAAATACTACCACTGCATTTTGGCATATTTCTAACATTCATATTTAAAATATACAAAGTTATAAATATATTTACAATACATTTATCTTAAAAAGACAGTCCGTGCATTTCATCTTTCATGCAAAACACCACTGATCAATAAAATGTCCTTGACTTAGATGAGTTTATCAGAAAAAGATTCCAAGTGGGCTACAAAATTACAACTGATTCATTAGAAGTGTCAGTGAGATAGTTACTGTACCTTTCCTTGGGAGAAAGGGAGGTCGAGGCGGAGCAGCCTCCTCCCTGCAAGGTTCTATAGCAGACATCAGAAAACAAAGAACAGTACAGCATGATAAAGCAAAGTGACAACAAGAGTCAAAGTGATGCACAGAAATGAGCAAAAATAGCAATGACAATGTAGTGACAGTGATACAATGTTATAAGCTAACAATACACAGGGAAAAAAACAAGACCAACAATGCAGTAACCTGACTTGGGGAAAAAGAGAAAATAATCACTGTATAATATCTTGTGGGTGAATACGTGGGACTTTTGCAGAATAGAGATCAAGAAAGACACTCTGACTACATGGGGCTCCACAAGATATATTTTATTCAAAATCAGTTTTGGGATCACATTTCATGATGCTATTATTTACAACTCAGGATAAGATATTTTAAATTCAAACCAACATGCTCATTTTTAGCCAGGACAGACTCAATGGACTGTTTCTAATTTCATAGTAGATCAAATTCCAGAATTTGAGGTTAGCGCTTCACCATTTTTTTTTCACTTTGAAGTTGAAAAACAGCTTTTAATATTATGGTCTTGAATTAATTTCTTTTGAGATTTCCAAAACAATGGATCATGATTCAGAGTGCAAAAAATGCATTGTTATTGCATGGATCTTGATAGAGAACTGGCTGGCATAAATGAAAGTCGATAAAAGCAGGCACTTCTTTTTACTTTCAGCAGTTTCACATTTTTAAACCCAGTTTCAAGAGTATAAAATCTACATGGCTGAGCAACTCACATGAGGTTGTTGTTTACCCTACATTTTTTTTTATTCACAGAATGAGGGAATCAGAGATATACACACGGAAACAGACGCTTCAGTCCAAATTCTCCGTGCTAAGCAGATATCCTAAATTAATCAAATCGCATTTGCCAGCATTTGGCCCATATCCATCTGAATCCTTCCTATCGATACACCCATCCAGATGCCCTTATTATACCAGCCTCCACTACTTCCTCTGGCAACTCATTCTGTACATGCACCACCCTCCATGTGAAGAAGTTGCCCCTTTGCTCTCTTTAAATTTTTTTTCTCCTCTCACCCTAAAATTCCTTGCCTATTTACCCTATCCATGCCCCTCATGATTTTGCAAACATCTGTAAGGTCAACTCGCAGCTTCCCATGCTCCAGGAAAAATAGCCCCAGGCTATTCAGCCTCTTCCCACTGTAACTCAAACATCCAAGCCTGGCAACATCCTTATAAATCTCTTCCAAACCCTTTCTAGTTTGATAACATCCTTCCCATAGCAAAGAGACCAGGATTGCATGCAATATTTCAAAAGTGGCCGAACCAATGTTCTGTACAGCCTCAATAAGACCTCCCAACCCCTGTACTCAATGCATGGACCAATCCATCCATAATTGCACAGACAGCAGTTAAGAATCAACCATACTGCTGTGGGTCTGGAGTTACATGTAGGCCCGACCATGTTGGGGTGGGGGTGTGTGTGTGTGGTTGGGGGGGTGGTGTTTAGACGATTAAATTCCAGATTTTTACTGAAAAGTAGGCACAGGCTCCAAAACCTCAACTTGGACAGTGGCTTAGGAGGATTATTTACAGCCAGATTACAAAAAGTATTGAAATTATCCAAAAGCAAATCTATACTTTAAGTCCTATTAATGTTGGCTTGGATATTGTCAACAGTTGCATGCAATATGATTCAACTCTCTTGTTCTTTTGAATGTGGGGTAGGGAAACACAGCTGCTAAATGGTGAAGCTCCACAGGTAACTTTTTAAAAACAGGACAGGGGAATGCAAGCTGTGACAGACTAGTGCATACTGAGAAAAATCAACAAAATAATTTTAAGTAGCACTACAAAATCTGAATAGTAACTGGACTAGGACTATTGGACAGAGGAAAGTAAACAATGTGATACTGTAACTCTTGTTGAAGCATGAGCGGCAGACCGAAGGGATAGAAGCTAAATGCTTGAATTATGCACGAGGCTTTAAACATGCAGTCATAAATTGATTAAAGGGCTTCTAAAATTAAGAATCTATACATTTTGTGACCCAACTCCTTTCTCAGCATCAAGTATATAGACTCATCTAGTTAAATGCATGATGAATAGAAGGACAAATAAATTAGACTTATTCCATCTGAGGATCATCTAGTATCACAGCTGATGGAAGTTTAAAAGAATTATTCATGTACAATTAATAACTGTAGAAAATGTTTAACTTGGTTCTAATTAAAAGCCAATTCAAAATTCCTTAAGGTACTCCTGCAAACTATTTTTATTTTGCTTAATATGATCTATTCAGTACAAAAAAAGTATTGCTAATTATAAGCAGAATAGCTTGCAATGGAGGCAGAAAGTAGGAAGGAAAATTGAGACAAATAAAAAGCAATGTCTTTTAAAGTAGGGTCTGCACGTTAAAATCTTTACCAAGCTGAACGATAAATATTTCTCGGATACAACCCATCAAAAGATGAAGGGTGATTTAAAAAAAAAATTATGAGTGCAAACTAACTTCCAAGTTGCATCCTTGATGCTAAAGTGGGTGGGATTTTCAAAAACAAAACACTGCCTTTGGCAAGATTTTAGGTGATTGGTGATGCCCAATGTTATTTTTAGACAGTCTTCGAGATTGAGGTGATTTTGTTTCCCCACTGGTTTCAGATGTTAACAAATGTATCGTTATGAACTACTAAAATTAATTTTCACATAAGCAACATTTCAGCCAAAGTTAAGTAAATGGTTTTTGGTACTCATTTCAATTGAGACAGATTTATTTTTAATTTTAATCAACTTGTTTGGGCATTTATGACACCTCCACAAGGTGGACTTTGCAACCAGACCTTCCGACTCAGAGATAGGGAAACCACTAGGAGCCACAAGTGTCTCTGGAATTGAATGTACACTGCTGATGATCAGTCTACATCTGCCAACTGAAACACATTGCTTGAGCTATCTTAATAATTTGTAATTCTTCAAACACCTCAAACAAACTCCTTTTTACAAAATATTCTGCACCGAATTAATTCTGGCTGGGGAATTAAACTGCCTGAACATATTTGCAAAGAGTACATTTTGTATTTTAAAGTCAGCACTTGTTTCACAAAGTTAGGGAAACTTTTTTTGTGCTTTTAACTGATGGGTCACTGCCAAAGTAAGGTTTCGCTCTTTTCAATCCTCCAAAGTAATTTTTTAAATCAATAGAATATTTTAATATTGGCTTATTAGTATTTAAATATACAGACAATCAATAAGTTATATATGCTTGTTTTTAGTAAAACCTTTCATCTTTGTGTTAAGAGAACTAAAACAACAAGCAAATTAAAACCTCTTATTTAATGTAAATACCTCAGACATTACAAGGAAATAAATTCACAAAAATACAAACTCATAAGAGCTAACTATTAGATTGCAATGCTACCAACTTCAGTTTTGTATATTAAATCTGTCACCACAGTGGGCTGAAGACTAAAGCTTAAGATGAGAATTAAGACTTCGCTTTTCTTGATGCAGCTAACTTCATCAGTTATGTACTTACCATCTCCATGTGCTGCAGATAGCTTTGAAGGTGGGGTGGTCATTCTCTTCAAGCTAGGAGGGCTTTCCGAAGAAGTAGAATCCACACTGTGTGAGAGAGGGGGGAGGGGGGAGTTGAGAGAAGAAAAAGGATAAATATATATGTTTTCACATCCTGAGTTATAATATTTCTTTTACAGGTGTTCCAAAGATGAAAATCCCCAACAACATTATTATAATTTGTTCAAAAACTATAACTTTAAACATTAAAAAAACCTTAATTGTAATCACCAGTAAATAGCTCATTCATCTTTCAATTTGCAACTTCAAGAACGGAGAGGAGGAGACTTGGATTGTCAACTCATTTTTGCTCTTCGGACCAGCAGAATTAAACTTTAATTTTGATGATATTTGCTAAGTTGTGGGTTAAAGCACAAGTTTTGAAAATAAGTGTCTCAAAAAGATTGCTTTGCTTAAAAATTCTTGCAACTCAAATTATGAAAATACATGTATCTAAAACATATTCATTAAGATGCAGCTCCAAGCCTTCGGCCTCACTCTCTCGGCGGAGCAGGTAACGGCTGTCTGGTGGTGTCTTTTTTAAAGTCGCGGTATAGTCCAGTTATTGTGTTTTTTAACGGCTAAAATTTAAAGTTTTTTTTAAGCGCCTAGCGGACCCGAAAGCTGGTGTTGTGCTGGCTTACCTGGGAAGGTTTTTTTTCTTATAAAAGCGTGTAGGCGAGGAACCCGAGGCACTACAGGGGTAGACCCTCCCACCCGCCCTCCTCCTCTAACCTAATAATAAGACCCGTTGTGGTAAGCAGCTAAGTGCTGCATTTTGCTTGTTTGTTTCTTTAGATCTAGTTTTTAAAGTTTACCTTTTAGAGGGATGGCAGCGAAGGCAGTGCAATGTTCCTCTTGCAACATGTATGAGGTGAGGGAAGCCATTAGCATCCCTGCTGATTACACTTGCAAGAAGTGCACCCATCCCCAGCTCCTCCAAGACCGTGTTCGGGAACTGGAGCTGGAGTTGGATGAACTGCGGATCATTCGGGAAGCAGAGGTGGTCATAGATCAGAGCTTTAGGGAAGTAGTTACTCCGAAGGTTACAGAGAAATGGGTGACAGTGAGAGGGAATGGGAGGAAGCAGCCAGTGCAGGGACCCCCTGTGATCATTCCCCTCAAGAACAAGTATACCATTTTGGATACTTGTGGGGGGGGGTGGGGGGGGGGGGGGGGGGGGTGACTTACCAGGGGTAAGCAACGAGGTTCAGGCCTCTGGCACGGAGCCTGTCCCCGTTGCTCAGAAGAGAAGGGTGGAGAAAGGTAGACCGATAGTTATTGGGGACTCAATAGTGAGGGGCACAGATAGGCGGTTTTGCGGGGGCGACAGAGACTCACGATTGGTATGTTGCCTCCCAGGTGCAAGGGTACGTGGTATCTCTGATCGTGTTTTCCGGGTCCTTAAGGGGGAGGGGGAGCAGCCCCAGATCGTGGTCCACGTTGGCACCAACGACATAGGTAGGAAGAGGGGTGAGGATGCTAGGCAGGTTTTCAGGGAGCGAGGTTGGAAAGTCAGAGCTAGAACGAACAGAGTTGTTCTCTCTGGTTTGTTACCCGTGCCACGTGATAGAGTGTCGAGGAATAGGGAGAGAGAACAGTTAAATGCGTGGCTACAGGGATGGTGCAGGAGGGAGGGATTCCGGTTTCTGGATAACTGGGGTTCTTTCTGGGGGCACCAGTATCCTGGGGGGGGGGGGGTGGGGGGGGGGGGGGGTGGGGGGGGGGGGGGGAGGTTTGCTAGTGCTCTTTGGTGGGGGGGGGGGGGGTTTAAACTAACTCTGCAGGGGCATGGGAACCTGGACTGTAGCTTTAGGGTACAGGACCTTGACTGTAGGGAGGTTAGGAACATGGCATCAATCTCGAAGGAGGGTGCCTGTAAACAGGAAGGTGGCTTGAAGTGTGTATACTTCAATGCCAGAAGTATAAGAAATAAGGTAGGTGAACTTGCAGTGTGGGGTTGGTACTTGGGACTCCGATACTGTGGCCATTACAGAGACGTGGGTAGAACAGGGACAGGATTGGCTGTTGCAGGTTCCAGGGTTTAAATGTTATAGCAGGGTCAGAGATGGGGGTGAAAGAGGGGGAGGTGTGGCATTGCTTGTCAAGGATAGTATTACAGCGATGGAAAGGACGATGGAGGAAGACTTGCCATCTGAGGTAGTTTGGGCTGAGGTTAGAAATAGGAAAGGTGAGGTCACCCTGTTAGGAGTTTTCTACAGGCCTCCTAATAGTCCGAGAGAAGTAGAGGAAAGTATTGCGAGGATAATTCAGGAGAAGAGTGAAAGTAGCAGGGTGGTTGTTATGGGGGACTTTAACTTCCCAGATATTGACTGGGAAAGCTATAGCTCGAGTTCGTTAGATGGATCGGTGTTTGTCCAATGTGTGCAGGAGGGTTTCCTGACACAATATGTAGACAGGCCAACAAGAGGTGAGGCTATACTGGATTTGGTTCTAGGTAATGAACCAGGCCAGGTATTAGACTTGGAGGTAGGTGAGCCCTTTGGGGACAGTGACCACAACTCGGTGACTTTTACTCTAGTGATGGAGAGGGATAAGTGTGCACTGCAGGGCAAGAGGTATAGCTGAGGGCAGGGAAATTATGATGCGGTGAGGCATGACTTAGGATGTGTGGATTGGAAAAATAGGCTTCAAGGGAAGAACACAAATGATATGTGGAGATTGTTCAAGGAACAGCTAATGGGTGTCCTTGATAAATATGTACCAGTCAGGCAGGGAGTAAAGGGTCTTGTGAGGGAGCCGTGGTTTAATAAGGAATTGGAATCCCTTGTGAAAGGGAAGAGGGCAGCCTATGTAAAGATGAGGCATGAAGGTTCAGTTGGGGTGATTGAGAGTTATAAGGTAGCCAGGAGGGATCTAAAGAGAGAGCTAAGAGCAGCGAGAAGGGGACATGAAAAGTCCTTGGTTGGTAGGATTAGGGAAAACCCAAAGGCTTTCTATAGGTATGTCAGGAATAAAAGGATGACTAGGGTAGGTTTCGGTCCAGTCAAGGATAGCAGTGGGAAGTTGTGCGTGGAGGTGGAGGAGATTGGAGAGACACTAAATCAATACTTTTCGTCAGTATTCACTCAGGAACAAGACACTGTTGCTGATGTGAATATTGAGTCACAAGTGATTAGAATGGATGGCCTTGAGGTATGTAGGGAAGAGGTCTGGGGAATACTGGAAAAGATGAAAATAGATAAGTCCCCTGTGCCTGATGGCATTTATCCTAGGATCCTATGGGAAGCTAGGGAGGAGATAGCGGAGCCATTGGCCTTGATTTTTATGTCGTCGTTGTCTACAGGAATAGTGCCAGAAGACTGGAGGATAGCGAATGTGGTCCCCTTGTTCAAGAAGGGGAGTAGGGATAGCCCTAGTAACTATAGGCCAGTGAGTTTCACTTCTGTTGTGGGCAAAGTCTTGGAGAGAATTGTAAGGGATAGGATTTATGAACATCTGGATAGGAATAATGTGATCAAGGATAGTCAGCATGGTTTTGTGAAGGGCAGGTCGTGCCTCACAAACCTTATTGAGTTCTTTGAGAAGGTGACCAAGGAAGTGGACGAGGGTAAAGCAGTAGATGTGGTGTATATGCATTTTAGCAAGGCGTTCGATAAGGTACCCCATGGCAGGCTAATGCAAAAACTACGGAGGTATGGCATTGAGGGTGCATTAGAGGTTTGGATTAGGAATTGGCTGGCTGGAAGGAGACAGAGGGTAGTAGTTGATGGTATAGGTTCATCTTGGAGTGCAGTTACTAGCGGTGTTCCACAAGGATCTGTTTTGGGACCATTGCTGTTTGTCATTTTTATAAATGACCTAGAGGAGGGGCTTGAAGGCTGGGTGAGCAAGTTTGCGGATGACACGAAAGTCGGTGGAGTTGTGGACAGCGAAGAAGGATGTGGCAGGTTATAGCGGGATAGAGATAAATTGCAGAGCTGGGCAGAAAGGTGGCAAATGGAGTTCAATGTAGCTAAGTGTGAAGTCATTCACTTTGGTAGGAGTAACAAGAAGATGGATTACTGGGCTAATGGTAGGCTACTTGGTAGTGTGGATGAGCAGAGGGATCTTGGTGTCCATGTACACAGATCTCTGAAAGTTGCCACCCAGGTAAATAGTGCTGTGAAGAAGGCATATGGTGTACTGGGCTTTATTGGTAGAGGAATTGAGTTCCGAAGTCCTGAGGTCATGTTGCAGTTGTATAAGACTCTGGTGCGGCCTCATCTGGAGTATTGTGTGCAGTTTTGGTTGCCATACTATAGGAAGGATGTGGAGGCATTGGAACGAGTGCAGAGGAGGTTTACCAGGATGTTGCCTGGCATGGTAGGAAGATCGTATGAGGAAACGCTGAGGCACTTGGGGCTGTTCTCATTGGAGAAAAGAAGGTTTAGGGGAGATTTGATAGAGGTGTACAAGATAGTTAGGGGTTTAGATAGGGTTGACAGTGAGAACCTTTTTTCGCTAATGGAGTCAGCCGTTACTAGGGGACACAGCTTTAAATTAAGGGGTGGTAGGTATAGGACAGATGTTAGGGGGGAGATTCTTTACTCAGCGGGTTGTGAGTTCATGGAATGCCCTGCCAGTAGCAGTGGTGGACTCTCCCTCTTTATGGTCATTTAAGTGGGCATTGGATAAGCATATGGAGGTTATTGGGCTAGTGTAGGTTAGGTAGGCTTCGGTCGGCGCAACATCGAGGGCCGAAGGGCCTGTACTGCGCTGTATTTTTCTATGTTCTATATTCTTCGAGTACAAGGCCTCCATTACTTTTATCTTGCCCTTTAATTTATGCATCACTACCACATACTGATCTTGTTAACAAGGAGGTTGATAATTTACTCCCAACCTTCTGCTCTCAGAGCCATCTGTGGTACTGAAATTTAGCTCAATGCAGAGAAGTGCCAAACATTCATTCAGCACCTGCTTCTGATTAAGGTCTGTTGACTGCTGTTTTCAAGAGATCAGAGATACAAACGCATATCATACCATGGCAACAGACCCCAAAGTTTCACAACAAATCAGCATCTATAATGTCCAATTTGTTCTGTGCTGCTTTAAGTGAGTTAATTATCCATGTACTCAACATAATGGAGAACTTTCAGTCTCAATCAAAAGCTTCATTTTCTTCCAAGTCCAGAAAAGACTTGAATTCTAAATCTTTACCTTGTGTTCTTCAGAATACATTCAAATAAACAAACATGTGAACACAACTGGACACTAACTGCAAAATAAGCTGCTTGAAAAATGTTTTCACAATTAGAAATTGTTTTGAAAATTGATATTGACTTTCAACTGTGCCAAATAGATCAATATGCTGTTTTCTCAGAAAGCCTAGCAATGCATTTTCTTTGGAAAGTACGGCCTATTTACTCACAAACCCGCATTCTGAAAAGCTTACCATCCTACAGTATTCTTTCTCCAAACTCTATCCAAGCATCCAAACTAATGATTTAAAAACATGTCAATGTTTTTTAATACAGTATTGAAAATGAAGTATTTGTTGTTAATTATGACTTATTCAAATACTCAATTCCTTCGTGAACAAACAAGTTGGGTGAGAGGGCAGAATGAAAATCTTAAACATATAGTTGATCTCCAGGATACAAATGCTACAGAAAGGATAGAAAGGGAGACGAGAGGAGGGGGAGTGGCATTTTTGATAAGGGATAGTATCACAGTTGTGCTGAGGGAGGATATTCCTGGAAATATATCCAGGGAAGTTATTTGGGTGGAACTGAGAAATAAGAAAGGGATGATCACCTTATTGGGAGTGTAGTATAGACCCACCCAATAGTCAGAGGGAAATTGAGAAACAAACTTGTAGGGAGATCTCAGCTATCTGTAAGAAAAATAGGGTAGTTATGGTAGGGGATTTTAACTTTCCAAACATCGACTGGGACTGCCATAGTGTTAAAGGTTTAGATGGAGAGGAATTTGTTAAGTGTGTACAAGAAAATTTTCTGATTCAGTATGTAGATGTACCTACTAGAAGGTGCAAAACTTGACCTACTCTTGGGAAATAAGGCAGGGCAGGTGACTGAGGTGTCAGTGGAGGAGCACTTTGGGGCCAGCGATCATAATTCTATTAGTTTCAAAATAGTGATGGAAAAGGATAGATCAGATCTAAAACTTGAAGTTCTAAATTTTGATGGTATTAGGCAAGAACTTTCAAATGCAGATTGGAGGCAGATGTTTGCAGGGAAAGGGATGGCTGGCAAATGGGAAGCCTTCAGAAATGAGATAACAAGAATCCAGGGAAAGTATATTCCTGTCAGGGTGAAAGGGAAGGCTTGTAGGTATAGGGAATGCTGGATGACTAAAGAAATTGAGGGTTTGGTTAAGAAAAAGAAGGAAGCATATGTCAGGTACAGACAGGATAGATCGAGTGAATCCTTAGAAGAGTATAAAGAAAGTAGGAGTATACTTAAGAGGGAAATCAGGAGGGCAAAACGGGTACATGAGATAGCTTTGGCAAATAGAATTAAGGAGAATCCAAAGGGTTTTTACAAATATATTAAGGACAAAAGGGTAACTAGGGAGAGAATAGGGCCCCTCAAAGATCAGCAAGGCGGCCTTTGTGTGGAGCCGCAGAAAATGGGGGAGATACTAAATGAATATTTTGCATCAGTATTTACTGTGAAAAAGGATATGGAAGATAGAGACTGTAGGGAAATAGATGGTGACATCTTGCAAAATGTCCAGATTACAGAGGAGGAAGTGCTGGATTGTCTTGAAACGTTTAAAATGGATAAATCCCCAGGACCTGATCAGGTGTACCGAGACCTCTGTGGGAAGCGAGAGAAGTGATTGCTGGGCCACTTGCTGAGATATTTGTATCATCGATAGTCACAGGTGAGGTGCCAGAAGGCTGGAGGTTGGCAAATGTGGTGCCACTGTTTAAGAAGGGCGGTAAAGACAAGCCAAGGAACTATTGACCGGTGAGAGCCTGACGTCGGTGGTGGGCAAGTTGTTGGAGGGAATCCTGAGGGACAGGATGTACATGTATTTGGAAAGCCAAGGACTGATTCAGGATAGTCAACATGGTTTTGTGCATGGGAAATCATGTCTCCAAACTTGATTGAGTTTTTTGAAGAAGTAACAAAGAAGATTGATGAGGGCAGAGCTGCAGAGGTGATCTATATGGACTTCAGTAAGGCATTCGACAAGGTTCCCCATGGGAGACTGATTAGCAAGGCTAGATCTCATGGAATACAAGGAGAACTAGCCATTTGGATACAGAATTGGCTCAAAGGTAGGAGACAGAGGGTGGTGGTGGAGGGTTGTTTTTCAGACTGGAGGCCTGTGACCAGTGGAGTGCCACAAGGATCGGTGCTGGGCCCTCTACTTTTTGTCATTTACATAAATGATTTGGATGTGAGCATAAGAGGTACAGTTAGTAAGTTTGCAGATGACGCCAAAATTGGAGGTGTAATGGACAGCGAAGAGGGTTACCTCAGATTACAACAGGATCTGGACCAGATGGGCCAATGGGCTGAGAAGTGGCAGATGGAGTTTAATTCAGATAAATGCGAGGTACTGCATTTTGGGAAAGCAAATTTTAGCAGGACCTATACACTTAATGGTAAGGTCCTAGGGAGTGTTGCTGAACACATAAACCTTGGAGTGCAGGTTCATAGCTCCTGGAAAGTGGAGTCGCAGGGTAGATAGGATAGTGAAGAAGGCATTTAGTATGCTTTTCTTTTTTGGTCAGAGTATTGAGTACAGTAGTTGGGAGGTCATGTTGCAACTGTACAGGACATTGGTTCGGCCACTGTTGGAATATTGCATGCAATTCTGGTCTCCTTCCTATTGGAAAGATGTTGTGAAACTTGAAAGAGTTCAGAAAGTATTTACAAGGATGTTTCCAGGATTGGAGGATCTGGGCTATAGGGAGAGGCTGAACAGGCTGGGGCAGTTTTCCCTGGAGCATCGAAGACTGAGGGGTGACCTTATAGAGGTTTACAAAATTATGAGGGGCATGGATAGGATAAATAGGCAAAGTCTTTTCCCTGGGGTCGGGGAGTCCAGAACTAGAGGGCATAGGTTTAGGGTGAGAGGGGAAAGATATAAAAGAGACCTAAGGGGCAACCTTTTCATGCAGAGGGTGGTACGTGTATGGAATGAGCTGCCAGAGGATGTGGAGGAGGCTGGTACAATTGTAACATTTAAGAGGCATTTGGATGGGTATATGAAAAGGAAGGGTTTGGAGGGATATGGGCCGGGTGCTGGCAGGTGGGACATGATTGGGTTGGGATATCTGGTCGGCATGGACGGGTTGGACCAAAGGGTCTGTTTCCATGCTGCACATCTCTATGACTCTGTGACTCAATGTGATACATTACATTACATTACATTCTTTGGGCTGTATTTTAGTTCATCAGCTTCCAGTTGCCCACCAATGCATTGCACTAAGTCATGATTCTTCTCATCAGCTTAGGAGGAGAGTGTTGTGAGGTTAACAAACAAAAACAGGACAAAGCAGAGACCTGTTGAACAACAAGTCACATTTTCTGCAGATAGTGTGTAACTGAACATTCTCAACATCTTGACCCTTTTAATTGATTTTTCAGACAGTTTTGAACTACTAGACTAAAATATTCAACCTCTGGTTTAAATGTGAAATACTGTGTATGGAACACAGAAGTAGGTCCTTCAGCTGTGCTACTCTAGATCATGACTGATCACCAACCTCAATGCCATTTCCCACATATTTATTGTGGTTCTTAATAAGTGAAAATCTATCAACAAATATCTTGATCTGAATCTTGAAGTTCCTTAATTATCTGGACGCACAGAATACCAAAGATTCACCAATCTCGGGAAAAAAACGTCCTTCTCATGTGCAACGTAGGCTGTACAATAAATGTTGGCGAGTCAGTGATGCCCACATCCCACAAGCAAATTTTTAAAAATATTGTGTTCATCCTCAATGCCTTTGATTCTGACATTGCCAATATTGGGATGGTGGATGTGTTCCTTTTAGTATCATTTATTTGTAATTTGGGATTTTTAAAAATTAATGACTCAAATTTCTTTTGGATGTTCAAAGAGATTGATGATTAACTTCTAAGGGGTTCTAAGCCATAACTTCTAAGCCATAGTAATTTCTTTTAAAACATATGAATGACAGCAAGTTTCAGGACGAATGGGCTTTTACTTCACAACCGAGCAAGGTAAACAATTATGCATTAAGATGTTAGTTAGAAACTTGTGCATGTTTTAAAGCTCAGAAGAAACGGCAATAGCTTATATAAATAAAATGTTTGTTTGGGGCAGTTTTGCATAAGTCTTGGTGCTGATGGGTGTGTAAAGCAGCACTCCTGGGAAAGGGAGAAGATGGAAAATAGACAGTATCTTGAACTCAAGTTTTTGGAAAAACTCTGATGAACTTATTAAAGTCAAGAACATTTAAACTCAGGTATATGAAAACTCCAGCTATAGGCTCAGATTTTCTAGACTGGAAGTAGAAGTTGCAGTTCAATTAAGCATACAGGAAATGTTAGAGGTAGTAAATTTTCATCACTGTGAAAGGGGTGCCTTTGGAATGCATGAAGAATAATTCTTGGGATGATTGGGATATGTTATGACATGTTTAAAAAAAAACTTTACATTCATATTATAGTAAACTGCCTGGTTTATTCTATTTTATCTTCATAGAATCTCTACAGAGAAAAGCCATTCAGCCCATCAATCCTGCATTGGCCCTCTGATGAGCAGACAGGACTGAGGAATTAAAAACATAACCAGATCAGCCCTGATCTTGTTGAACAACAGAATTATGCTTCAAGGGCCTAATGGCTTATTAATTAATCTACTCTGTCATTCCCAAGTTTGAAGTCTGTGTTGTTTGTCATAAATCTGGCTAAACTACTGAAAGACAGGCATGATCAAATGAAAGGCTATGGCTGTGGGCAATGATCACACATTCTTCAGTTCCAATAAAAGCTTCATTGGCAGTATGTTTGAAAAATATCCGCGCTTCAAAATTTTAAGCATGTTCCTATGTTGGAACTTGATGTTTCAGAGATGGGGTCTCGGTTCTGGAAATCCAAAATCTCGCCCTACCCCAGGCCGTGGATGGTCTGCATCTGCCAATTTATCTATCCTCTCAGAAAATTCTAAGAAACTAATGAGTGAAGACAGATTGCTTCCAAATGTATTGTAACTACCACATATGGAATCTGGGCTCTTAAATCATTCCTTGTGGAGCTCCTTGTGTAATGACTTCAAGCAAACTTATGCATGACATTTGTTTAACTCAAGTCGCCTGCATTTTACAGCTTCATGTTTCACTCAGTGTACTCTGATAGCACATATTATATTTCAGCTCTCTCGTACAGCTCCAGAAGTTAATGGCATAGAGCAATAAGCTACAAGTAATCCCAATCAGACGATTTAATATCGACTAGCACTTCACCCTGAAATCAAGTGCCCAGAATTTGATAGATACCTCAACATTTGTGATGCAGTGGTTGCGTTGCGAGCAGGAAGCACGGGTTCAAGTCTCACCTGCTCCAGAGGAGTATAACAACATCTTTGAATGGGTTGATTAGAAAATATTGAAAAAAGGTCTTAATTATAAAAGCATAATTAAATGTTAACAAGAGTAAATCAGTAAGCTATGAATCGGAAAATACAAGTTTATTACACATAGCAAAAAAAGTCCAGTGCACTGGGTAGCACGAAGGGAGATGAGACCACCTCGTTCCAAAATACTTAGAATGCATGGATCCCACTTCCAGCTTAATGAATCGCCAGATATATCAAAGTTCTAATGTGACAATCGCAGATTTTCACAATACAGATTAGTATGGCCATAATGTAACACATACATGTCACAGTTTCGAAGTCTCCAGAAAAAAAAATGTAGGGATCAATTAGGTGAAATCTTCAGCCATTGAGAC
Source organism: Hemiscyllium ocellatum (assembly GCF_020745735.1). Taxonomy (NCBI): domain Eukaryota; kingdom Metazoa; phylum Chordata; class Chondrichthyes; order Orectolobiformes; family Hemiscylliidae; genus Hemiscyllium; species Hemiscyllium ocellatum. Next base: position 80,129,845 of record NC_083412.1, read on the forward strand.
CTGGAGGTCGGCCTCATAAAATGGCATCTGACACAAATGGCAAAGGAAAACTACTTCCATTCTCACTCCTCCAAAGGAGGCCGTAAAATAACTAACACACTAAGCCATACAAGCTTCAGAATCTCAGAATATTACGCTTACCTAACAATTACAGTAGGTTTTCATGCACATTTATAAATGAACACTTTTTAATGGATGCAATGTGGGAAACAACAAACCAACATTCAAAAATAAAGTTAATCTGTAGTTTGTGGATCACTGGAGTTGATTCCAACATGTGGCACCAATCCAGCTAAGATATTAACCAAAAGCTTGGTCAAAGAGGTATATTTTAAGGATTGTTTTAAAGGAAGAAAGCAAGGTAGGAAAATGGGGATGTTTATGGGGTTATTGCAAAGCCTGGAGCCAAGGTAACCAAAGGTAGGCTACCAATGATAAAGCAATTAAAGTTAAGGACTAACTAAAGAACAGAATTAGAATGCAGAGACCTCAGAAGTGGAGACTGGGGGAGATAACAATAATAGGAGGAATTTGGAAGTTGAGAATCAAGTCTAAGCTTGATCAGGGGCTTGCTAAGGGTCGTATAACAGTACCTCATCAACCTGAAATCTATATCCCCCAGAAGGTCAAGGGTAGCATGAGAACACCAGGGCCTATAGGAATCCCTCAAAAGCTATATAACCATCTAGACTCAGAACCATCACTGTTCCTTTAGTGTCACTGGGTCGAAATCCTAGAATTTCTTAACAGTATTGTGGTAATCCCAAATTACAAATAAATGATACTAAAAGACTGCAGCAGTAATAGACAACAGCTCTACACCATACCAACTAATGATATTGCTTTCCCAGCAAAGAAGAAAAAAAAATGCATAGGGTAGAACGCGAGACAGAGTGCATTGAAATGGCTGAGTTTGAAGTTACAAATCACAGGAACAGTTTACTTGAGACAAAAGCAAAATCAAGGAATATTATGGAAGCAAGTGATGAAATGAATGAGGTGGAGGCTCATCTCCCTATCAAATATGGCACCACACTTGTAAACAAAGAGTTTTAACTTGATAATTCTGCCCAGGAGAGGGATGGAATTAATAGCTGTTACGGATTTTGGAAAGGGATTGAGAGTAATGACTTCAATCCTTGTAATATTTAAATAGAGGAAATTGTTGCTCATCCAGTCTCATATGTCATAAAAACTGCCTGATAATTTAGCATCACAAGGGTTGTAGTGAGGTAGATCGAGTATCAGAGTACATGAAAGCTATATCTAATTGGAAGGACTCAAACATTGAGCTCTCTGTACTTGGAATATTAAACAACCTTTCTCTTTGAAATGCTACTCATCTATTTTTGTCAGTTGCATTCAATGTGATTCCATCTTGCTTTGTTGGGTGTTAAACTATTATTCACTGTTTTGGTTCTGAATTCATTAAAACTCAAAGTCAATCACAAGTGACTAACTATATTTAGACAAAAGATTACAATTTGTAACCCAAACACATTGGGGATTTCTTCAAAAAAAAAGAAAGAGAGATAATCAAACAGCAAAAATTGCTACAGGTAAGTTCCAATTTTAAGAGATAATTTTCGGCTGATCTCTGTCATATTTATATGGCAAATCAGGCCAGCATCAAGGAAGAGGAAACAAAGAAGTACAGTTAATACAAAGGAATCCAAGCAAACATACCTGATGGATTTTCTTACAGGTCCTGAAATGAGTTTTACATAGGATTTGGGGAACCAGCCCTTCTGTCCATGAACCTCTCCAAACCACCACATATCCTGTTGTTCCAAAACTGTAATTATGTCATTTTTGTTGAAGTTGAGGTGATTATCCTTCTTTGCCCTCCAAGGATATAATGCTTGTGCTTGAAGTCCCTCAACCTTCTCTCCCTGGCAAATAATTTGACAAAGAAAGTCACATGCAGTATTCCAGTTCTGACTTTGTTTGAATATTTACTGATCACCACAAGAACCAACAGTCCAATACAAGTGAATGACATAAGCAAAAGCAATGTTTATTCAAGTACTTGAACACTTTTACATGATGGCTCAACAGACAATTTATGGAAATTTAAAAATAATTAATGAGTAGTCTTCCACTGACTAAGCAGAGCCCTTCCCAAACTTCGAGGGCCACACAAGCCACGGTTGACACCACCTGCTTTAAAAAAAGGGAATCTAATTAAGTAGTGAATCAAAACATGGATTTAATTTTATCGACTACTTTCGTCACAATCCCGTCTAGCCTGATGGGAAACACTTGAGTATTAATTTGGGTCACAAAACTCAAATCAGGTTTTATGAATGATTTTTTTGTCCATAATTCAAACTCTCAAAATTAACATGAAGTTGTACTTTAAGTAATTTTTGTTTTAAGTAATTCCATTAATTGTTAAATGTATACAATTCAATACAACACCATGATCAATGCAAAACATAACAGGGAAACATGACATGCTTATTGCAATGGAGGAGGAAAAGTAGTGTATTATTTTAAACTAGCCAAAGATAAAAATAACAGTTTGAAGTTCTTAAGCAGTTTTTAATTTTCTCCACATTTCTGTTTAGTCCCTTGAGGGATACAATTCAATGGTTACGTTTCCCTCCTTTGTCTTACTCAAACTTATACACTACTCTTGCAGTCGAGTTTGCATCACAAGCAAACAATCTTCTTTTCACCTGATATCTAAGACACACACCACTCAAAAGGGTTAGCAGTGGGAAACATAACTCATAGTAACCTTGGATTAAGCAGGGTGACAATCTTTGAAAGTTACACAAACCAGAGATGGGCTTAGGATTTTCCACATGACTCTTTCCAGGCTGCATATCTCTGACTCAAGCGATCACTAAATTCATATGGATAAACTGCCCAGTTTTCAGGGATCACCAAGATTGCACTGGCAGAATTCCATAGAATGTTACAACAAACATTTGGGTGAATGTTTATGCTTAGATTGTAACACAGGGCAACTTAAATGGTTAAGTGTTCCAACACCCAAGATCCAGCACCACCAACCAACCCGATAAGTTACAAATTGGATGGATAAAGAATAGTCGCTACCATGTTTACAATATTTAAAAATTTGCATTTGCATTAAATACAGCCAATCCTTTTCAGTCTCAGCAACAAATCCCATTTAGTATTCTTTCACTCTGAACCCATAATGCTAAGAGTTGGGCAGAGTGTCTAAAGGACCCTTCAGCCAATAAACAGACTTCCTTCTCATCCTTCGCTGAACTTGAGTTTGCAATACTGATGAACTTCAAGTGTGTTTGCACACTGTGATATTTTATCTGATCACTTTAACGTGTAACAATATTTCACACTCAAGATGAAGTGCCCTTTTGTATTCGCTACTTACCTGTCCTAATACAGGTGATGGAGATGATCCAGATACAGTGGCAGGGGTAAAAGCTGATCTCTGCCGAGGCTGCCCTGTGCTAGGAACAGTTAGTGATGGCTGTGTGGCCCAGGCATCCCAATTATCACTCTCTGGCTTCTCACTGCCTGTTGTGGGCCATCTAAGTGAAAAGAAAAGAACAAGAGTTGAAAAGCTGCTTTGCTATACAATCTTTTTTGAAAAATAAATCAAGGTCAAAACGGTCTTATTCCAACTTTGGTTTACGGGGAGGACATCAGAATCAAGAATAGAATGGTGCTGGAAAAGCACAGCAAGTCAGGCAGCATCCAAGGAGCAGAAAAATCAATGTTTCAAGCAAAAGCCCTTCATCAGGAATGAAAGGCTTTTGCCTGAAATGTCTCTTCTTCTGTTCCTCGGATGCTGCCTGACCTGCTGCGCTTTTCCAACAGCATACTCTCGATTCTAATCTCTAGCATCTGTAGTCCTCACTTTCTCCTTTTATTTCAGTGCTCAAACCAGTGACTTGGTAATACAGAAATGAAGAATTACTGATAAAAAATATGCTGCAGCATATAAAATATGGTACAGATGCAATACCACCAAATATCAAAAGGATCAAAAAACTTTCTGCGTGAGAAGTGAGGTGCTAATTGCTTGGTAAATCAACATTGTTTAGCAGTGGCTTTGCCATGGAAAAAATACATGAGCACCAAAGCTTCTGTTTAACTGATAAAGGTACAATGCCTAGATACATCTCCTTTTAACTCTCAGCCTTTGTGCAATATAAATTTTGTTCCTCTAGAAATTTGGTTTTCTTTTATTTGTCCTAATGACAGCAAAAGCTGTGACAGCATATTCAGCAATATTTCCTGGTTGGCATTTTGACAGTTCCGAATGCCCGAAGTATAGAAAAACAAAGAAAATTGACATTCATGACAATTTTATTTTAACACAGAGCCAAGGATTTCAAACTCTTACACAGGTAACATTCATAGAGTTGGTCAAGCTTTGGCTGTAATGCACCCATCACATGATTTATTTGCATTTAACTATTTTTTGCAATTAGGCTACTACTTGTTGTTTCAATTTTGAACTTCTATCATTGAACTGAAGGTAAAAGAGCTAAAGGGACTTTCTAAACTTGGTTGCTCTGAGAATGATGCAAGATTGACCTGGACAGCTTTAACTGCAGCATGAAACAATATTGCTATTTTAAATTTTAGCAAATGATTTAAAAGAAGTCATAATGAAAATCATTAATATTTCAGTTTAAAGTACAACTTTTTTCCTTGAAAAACATGCAGTTATGCATGTCAAAGTCTATGAATTTGTCACACCCTTAAAATCATAGAAATACATTATTTTTCCAAAATGACCTGGAGTTGGAAAAGAACCTGGAATCTAAAGACCACCCAAACTCAAAAATAATTAGATGATGCCAACTTAAGAATTACTTAGATCACTTCCCAAAAGAGTAACTGAGCAGGGACCATGCAGAAAAAGACCTGGTTTAAGTAGGAGCTCATTCTGGATCTTATGCGAATCATCGGTCACACAATAAGTCATCAACTACTCAAGTTAACAATGGGCTGTGTGTTACTCTTGAACCATATCCCAGCAAGACTTTAAAGGGGTGTTGAAAGGGATATCACAATTCCTGACAGTATAACAAAATAAATTGTAATGCGAGAAAATATTGTGCAAAGGCTGCAGTAATATTTTTAGCTTTTGTAAAGCTTACGTGCCAACGAAAGTACCTTTTGACGTCAAATGATTGCTTAATTTGCACTCAACCATCTGTGCACATTCATTCAAGGAAAAATATGCTTGTTATACACCAAGATATTGCAGCCTTAATTAAATAATAGCAGTTATATTTGAGAAAGCTGAAAACTACACACTTGTACCTACGTTGAGCTAAAATCTGCCCAATTGGAGGACATCGCAGGCTCTGTTGCTGGTTGCACAACACTTGCAGCCACTGTATGAGGCGCAATCTTTGCAGTCAGCTTTGCTCCCGACTGCAAATTCGGTGGCACTTCATTCTCTGGAATCTTCTCTGCATAGTTAGCAGGAAACCATCCAGTTTTCCCTTTGAGTTCACCTCCAAGCCATCCCGGTTCTCCAGTTTGACTTTCATCCACCTGTCAAAAACAATTTTGTACCATTGGCATGGGCCTATACCTCATGGGACATTATACCTCAAAACATGAAGTATGTCAAAATAAGCAGACTAGAGTTTGCCCTAAAATGACCTCATAGCTTTACCCAAGAATTTAGTCTACTGCAGCTAATTTGTAAAACAGTGTATGCTTTTGACTGGAAAGGAAGTGTTTTGATGTATCTAAGTCTGATGCTTGACAAATATGCAGAGATCATAAAAATAATTGATTGGAAAGCAAAAGCACTATTTTGTTCCTCAGGTACCAGAGTGACAGCATGTCTTAATTTGGTAAAAACATCCTATCTGGAACCCAATGCTAGTGAGGCATAGTGTGCAGCTGCCAGCTAAAGCTCAGCTATCATATTTGAATTACAATTTAACATTTCTGAAGTTTTTTTTAGAATCTTCATTTTCCTGTAATAAGTCTATTTTTATTTCCAAATAGGGTTAGTGCACAGGTGCGCAAAGAGTTGGTACCTTCATAACTGAGAAATCATGAAAATCTACATACTTCGATACTTAATACACATGGGTGCAAAATCAATAAAGGACGTGTGTGTACACACACGCTTGTGTAGGGAGAGGGGGAATTCTCAGACTTTGAGAAGTGCGAGCAGAGTAACAGATAGACATCATAGACATGCACCACTGAGCACATTAAAATGCATCATTCCCATCTCATCACCACCACATTTAGCTTTTTGAATATGATGAATATGCCTTAGTACCAGAGGTCAAATTTCCAGTTGTTAAAACACCCAAACACAAAATTAACTCTGAACAAATCACTTGTTTCCAATTATTAATTTACTGAATCTGACTAGAAGCATCTACTCATTGCTATCTGCATTTGCCCCCAATTGCCACATTGTTAGTTGTTGCATTTCTAAATGTGGTAAAAGGAATAAGAGATGGTAGCTCCATTCCCGATGAGAAAGTTAGCAGTTCACAATAATGGCATTCCCATTACAAGGGCAGTTGCCAAGCCTCTGAGAATTACCCTTCATGGTAAATGGATGGCAATTTTGTTGAAGATTCAACTGCTCAGAACTATAATCAAACTTCAAGACAATTAAACGGATGAAAACAAAATTTCACCCTTTGCCTCAAGGACACAAATAATGTGTAACTGTACAGCCATCACTGATTTCGAACCATTACAACTAATTTAGACAGAGTTACACTTCAAATTTGGATTTCAGATATGTGTCTCGTTTCCTCGTACAGAATTTGAATCCATGAGTGAACAAAGACATTTTGTTGAAGATTTTTATCTGTACTTATCAGGACATTTTACAAGAAACACCAAGGCAAATGGAAAATGCTTGAGACTATATGGGAAGACAGCACAGAATGGTTAGCACGTGTGCTGTCCTGGGTAGAAATATTGTCAAAGGAGGATACAGCAGTTCGATGACTAACAGCTAATTGCCAAGTTTTGCTTAAAATGTTAAACCAGTTAGATTGGTTTTGGATTAGTCAAAATCCTGAGAAATGAACTAGGAAATGGCTGTCACCTACTTTGCTAAATTGTAGAAGGAGCAATGTGTATACATGCTCTCTGTCTACAAAGGACAGGGACCTAAGTATCAAGATGCAGCTTCCATCTCGTGCAAGTGCACCATACTGTGAGCCAGCCAGACATCCTTAAAATAGTTGCCAGTGTAGCTCTTTGCACGCTCAGGATTATTTAGCAAATGCTGTCCAATTGCCCTGAGTATCAATGATTTGCTGCATCCCCTGTGCTCTTTCCAGTCACCATCTCTGCTTTAGATCACAAGCTTTCGGTTGGAAGTATTAACGTACAGGGCCCTGTCCTTTGTAGTAGGTAAAAACAAAGCACACTGTGATGTAGGTTTTTAGTATATTAACTCAACAAAATAAGTGGTAGATCACCATTCTCTGGTTAATTTCTCAGGGCAATTCATTGATGTAGAAGTAACATTACGTCTAGTTTAGAATTACAACACAGTTTGGCAGTCAACTGTGAATCATCACTTGCCTGGTCCATTGAAGGTCCCACCTTCTCAAACTCTCCCATCACTTTAGGTGCAGTGATCCTCAAATTAAACCACCAGAATCATCTCCCTCTAAAGAGTGTGTACAGCTGTATGGCCCTGTCAGACTATGGTAACTTGACCTTTAACTGGTAAGTTTCCAATGGCAACATATTCAATTAAGAATCCACTTGTTAAACAATCTCCTATCATAAGTACAAAATGTCATTTCTGCATTACATTGGCATTCCTTACAAATTGTCATGTTATGCACATTATGAAAAGCTTGAATAAAACCTCTTTTTCAAAAACATACACCTTTGAAACAATTCCCTTTATCTACCCAGATACAAATATTGATACACAATATTAGTATTCAGGTCAGTCTAAACATATCACTGTGCCAGTAATCAATAATTCACTTGAACATTAAGCACCAACAGCTGGCCATACTAAGTAGAATATTCATTGTACCCAACGACACACATTCCTAGTTTTACAGAAAAGAAAGTGTTTGGAATCTCAGAATGCAAACCCAATTGAAATAAAAATCCCAAACTTTAAAATATAATTTGATGTCGCCATGATAATCAGTGGCCTAGGACATAATTTCACAAGTCCGTTTAGTGCAAAGAAAACTATGCAAGGACACAAAAGAAATTAACCCCACTCCCCAATAATTCTGCAACTGACTTACCCATTCCCCTTTAACCTCCAACATGAAAGCAAATGATCAAAAAAGGGCAGTAAAACAAAAGTTACAAAATCTCATTAGCAATTCAAAGTAAAACACGATTTTAAAATGCTTTCTTAAACAGTTAGAACTGAGCATTGGGGAATGCCCAGACCCTCAGATCCATTACAGGACACGATTACTCTTAAAATCGGACCCATGTCATTGTTCTGCCACATGGTGCATGGAAGGAAATCAAAAACTACAACTCAGTGCAGATGGTACTATATCTGTATGGTTCTGGACGTAGGTTTGCTTGCTGAGCTGGAAGGTTCATTTCCAGACATTTCGTCACCCTATTAGGTAATATCTTCAGTGGGCCTCCAGGCGAAGCACTGTACATGATCCCTGCTTTCGATTTATATGTTTGCGTTTCTTTGGGTTGATGTCATTTCCTGTTCTTTTTCTCAGGGGGTGGTAAATGGGGTCTAACTCGATGTGGTTGTTGATCAAGTTCCGGTTGGAATGTCATGCTTCTAGGAATTCTCGTGCGTGTCTGTGTTTGGCTAGTCCTAAGATGGATGTGTTATCCCAGTCAAAGTGGTGTCCTTCCTTATCTGTAAGTAAGGATACTAGTGAGAGAGGGTCATGTAGTTTTGTGGCTAGTTGGTGTTCATGTATCCTGATGGCTAGTTTTCTGCCTGTTTGTCCAATGTAGTGTTTGTTACAGTCCTTGCACAGTATTTTGTAAGTGACATTAGTTTTGCTTGTTGTCTGTATCAGGTCATTCAAGTTCATTAGTTGCTGTTTTAGTGGGTTGGTGGGTTTGTGGCCTACCATGATGCCAAGGGGTCTGAGTAGTCTGGCAGTCATTTCCAAAATATCTTTGATGTGGGGGAGACTGGCTAGGCTTTCTGGACGCGTTTTGTCTTGCTTGTTTGGGGTTTGTTGCTGAGACATCAGTGGACTGTGTTTATTGGGTACCCACTCTTTTTGAATATATGGCCTAGGTGATTTTCCTCTGCTCCGCGTAGTTCCTTTGTGCTGCAGTTTGTGTTGGCTCATTGAAAGAATGTTCTGATGCAGCTTTGTTTGTGAATGTTGGGATGATTGCTTCCTAGATGTTACCTAGTAGGGTGACGAAACATCTGGAAATGAATCTTCCAGCTCAGCGGACAAACCTACATCCAGAATCTCAACTGGAGTTACAAATTTTCTCAAAGCTGTATGGTGTCACATAAAATTTGGAGGGTGGTGAACAGCACAGAAATAGTGATTACAAAAGATGATGTCAAGTGAAATTGATGATAAGGAAAGTTAAAATTAATGCGAAATTTAAAATCAAAGGAAGTTTTTCATGCAAAGAGTGCTCAACACATTCAGTACATATTTTAGGTAGCACAGTCCAGAAACAACCATTGGAACCATCTAGCAATGGATGCTACAATGGGATGAAGACAAATATAAAATCTGAAAAGACCCGAACTATTTTTTCTCATTTCCCTTTTGATCTTCTGAGTTGTTTAACTTGTATCTTAATGCAGAATTTTCCAGTGCAGTGGCAAACTTTAATTTCCAATCAGTTTCTGTGATACAAATTCATACTTTAAAAAACAATGAGGATTAACACTCTGGTACATTTATAGCTTGAGCTGCAAAGATTTACACAAATGAACAGCTCCAATTGCTATGAAATATATATTTTTTAAAAGTAATAATCAAGAAGATTGGTGTAAACCAGATGACCATATTCCAGCTCCAGCTGTGAGATGCGAGCAGCTAAAGTATTACATACTTCAGTATTCAAAGGTATCACTCTCAAAGTTCACCTTTTGTGCTGTAACTAATTCTAGACTAAGATTGTATAAATGCCTTACATCCAGCAGTGCCAAGAAATGTAGAGAGGAAAAGACGAGGTTTGGTGGTGAAGCTGGCAGGAATTTCAAAGAAGAAGAATTGAATCATGCAAGATGAAATTTTACTCAAAATCAGAAGGGCTTTTTGCCCCATCCTGTACATTATTTTAAGAATATAGTGAATAGGTAGAAAATTATTTGAAAAAAGGGCAAATTATATGCAGAAATTAACAGATGAAGAACCTTTCATTTTTTATCTGGTGACAGAAATTTTTCTTGCCTCAAGTAATGAGTCAAAATACATCTTCACATAACCAACTGCTGCAGGACTGAAACCATTTCAGTATTTACATAGGAAATGACTACAGCAATGTTACAAAAATCTTTCTAACTGCTCCTCAAACTAAAGACTTGCCATACTGCACGCAGTCACACAATGCACAAAATTGTAGCACACACTCTGAAATCATTGACAGAAAATTTTTAAACATAGTTACAAATACTTAAGTCTTCAACTCTGGATGGAAAAAATACACATTCAAGTTAAAAAAACATAGATTGTTTAGCTCAGTTTCCCCATCTTAAAACCATTACATATCACCAACTACAGAAAGTGCTACAGAAACTTCAGTAGGTCTGGCAGCATCTATGGAAAGAAACCAGATTAACACTGAGTCCAGTGACTCTTCTCCATTCCTGATTTTGAGGTTCTCCAGCACGTTCTGTCTTTGTGTTTCAGATTTACAGCTTCCACAGTTCTTTATTTATTATGTATTACAAACTGTTTCTCAAATAATAGGAAACCTTACCATTATAATATCTCCAGGATAAATAGTAACCTCATCATGGCTCCTAGCTTCAAATGGATACAATGCTCTATAATATACAACCTTAATACCATCTTGATCAGTATTTACAGGTGAAGGTTTTTCTATTGGAAGAGAAAAAGGGAATAATTAATTTTGCTATATCTTTTAAAATGTGATCTTCCTCCAAACTACAACTTCAAGCAAGATAGAATTGTTGTTACAGCATGCATACCTCAAAGATTCAAAATTTCATGTTACCTTCACTGTATGAACAATAACCACATCTGTAACACATTAGCCTAACCAATGCTGGAGTCCTACTGAAAGAATTCCAATTGTCAATAGGTTCTCTCAATTTGAGATGCGCACTTTTTCCTACTGTAATCCAATGCACTGCAAAATACCAAATCTGGAGTGTAAATTGATCCTACAGCAGAACCTAGCATGACAGTTCAAAAGAGAAAGCTGAAGGGTTTTCCAGCTTTTTTTAAAACTAAAAAATCCCTGGGGCAGCTCTAATTGTTTTATTCTGGAATTGCTCATCATGGCTGCCTACACCCAGGCAATTTAGTTTACTCATTGTGGAACAGCTGGATTCACTGGGTCAAATAGCATTCAGCTTGTAACCATAGGGGCATTGTGGTGCAGTGGTAGTGTTCCTACCTCTGAACCTGGAAATCTTGGTGCAAGTACCATCTGCTCCAGAGATGTACAATGTCAAGGCTGAAGAAATTGACTAAAAAAAAAATTATCTTCAGCTTGTACCCAGATGCCCCTCAAACTATACAACTACAGTGACAGCGTTAGCATGCCCCCAAATGTTGAAGATTACTCAGCTATGTTGTTCCTACTTAAAATAATAAATCCAATCTAGCTAGTTCTCTGATAGCATAACATGTTCTTAGCAAAGCTTGCTTGAAGCTTATTTGGTAATCTGGATTGATTACAGCAGAACTTGTCACAGGCTTAACCCACAAGAATCATGTATGAAAGTTATGACAATGTCCTAACTGGCTTTGGTGAGAAAACTTCAACATGTCAAGAAAATAAGAAACCCCACATTCAATTGGTAGTCTGCACAGACATAGCTGAAGTAGGATGGCAGCAAACATTATGACTGCTTTCCTAAACTTGCTGACGAGTTCATAGTTGCCATTTCCATCAGTGACCCTTGCTGGACAGTATCAAGGACAGCACTGGCTAGGTTTATTGCTCTTGCTGTGACTTGTAAGCACTCACTATTCAGGCTTACACAAAACAAAAATGGTATGGGCAAGCATAAAGAAAGGATAGATTTGGTGATTATGGAAAACACAGGTTGTTTACTATCTTATTTCTCCATCCATTTCTTATCTTTCATTCTATTCACTGATCACTAAATGTGAAGAGTATTAAATTTGTCTTCAGTTACTATTAATTTTTATGGCAAACTTAATTTAAAGCAATTTCCACAATTTCCATGTTCACCTGTTATGTTTTTCACTGTTGGGGGAGGGGGTGGGTTGGCTGGACAGCAATGCAGAGTGATGCCAACAGCATGGATTCAATTCCCATAACAATTAAGATTACCATGAAGGACTCATCTTAACCTCTGTCCTCAACCTGAGGAATGGTGACCCTCTGGTTAAATCACCAGAGAGAATCGCCAATGAGAATAAAGCGCTGTGGTTGAGTAGAACGCGATGATTTTACCTTCAAAGCTGATGGCTGACGTTTCTCCAGACTTTCCTTAATGACAGTACAATTAACATTGTAAGGAAGGAAGGAAGGAAACAAATTTGAGGTTACCTGGTGGTTGCCATCCACTCCGAGACTGGTCTTTCACTGGCTCCAGGTGCTGTTGAAACATTCTGCTCAATACTTCCTGCTTGCTTTTCTCCTTCTTTTGGGAGGTTTCTTCTGTTCTTCTACTTTGCTGTTCCTGGAGATTCTTTAGTCGTTCATCCTCATCCCTTTGTACTTGTTCCTGCCAAAGTTTATCACGTTCTTGGGCAGATCTAAAAATAAATGTTTAATTTCATTCCTCAGGATTTGGCAAGAAATATTTCATATAGAAATTGTAGGGGGATGGCTCTTACAGCACAAAGCAACAGTCAGAACCATGACTTGTACTAAAAAAAACTAACATCAAATATTATTCTGAAAAGAGCAAACTCATGCCAAAATTGGCCTCACTTCTGATTCTTTTGGTCATTTTTAATTTAGACATTGCTCCTTTTGAGACTTCTGAACAGGTCTGCACTGGTAACCTATGTTATTGACCAGGACAAAATTCCCCTGTTTTACTTGCATACAAATGTTCTTAACACCCGCCAACTAAAGACGACTTTCCGATTTCATTTTCTATATTGCACACTTAAGTCATTTCTTTCATGAAGTAAATGGTTGATTGTCCTATAAGGAGTTGAGTTTGCAGGACAAAATGAGCTCCCTGCCCCCACTTCAACATGAATTTTGTCAAGAGATAGTACGTCTCAACTGCTTTCACAAAACATGACGCAAACAAACAAGAAATAGTCATGAAATTCACATGTGCGGGGATCGTTTCCTTTGGCTGCCCAGGAATGACTATTTCTGTTAAGTTGCTCCAGAAAAATAAAATTACTGAAAAAGAACAAAAAGATGGATAACAGCCATCACAAAAAAAACACCATTACAAAACAACTCAGTATAAATACAGGAAGGCACAAACTTGAAAAATATTTTTAAGTTAATCTTTTGAAGCCATTTTAACTTGTAACAAAGAATGTGAACAATGTGAAGATGACGAGGCATTCGGCATCTCAATTTCTGCATAAGTAAAATCATTGCTTCAAGTTTATTCTGTATGGTGACCCTCTAATTCAAAATAACTTGTCAACTAAAATTAAAGACAATTCTAAAATTAAACACAATTAATGAAATTATGAAGCATTTTGATAAGGTCACAGTGTCAAACATTTTTCTGCTAGTTGGCTATTCAGCAGCAAGTATTATTTATTTAATTGGCCATAAGATAAAGAGAATAAATTTCTTGACAGAGCATGAATTATTAAGTGGATGCTTTACTGAGCGTTTGATTGCGATATAGACGACAGTCTTTCATTAAAAAAAGGAAAAGTGGATTAACATACGAAGCAGAGCAAAATGCAGGCCAATAAAATAGTGGTGAGTGGGATTTGTTTTGGATTATTCCAGGAAGCAATACCGGTTTTCACTTCATCATTTCTATTATTCTAGCATAGATTTCTCTGAACTTTAAAAACTATAATACTAGTCAACATCTTCTGAAGAAAGTGACAACATTCACTTAAAAGCAGACTTTACTATTATATAGATACCTAAACCATCTATTGAAGTGCAGTCTCTCTCGCAAGAGAGCTATGATGTTAACTCTCCTCTGCGTGTTCCTCCCTGACTGCAGATTCCCTTTCTCTGAGCTTTTAACATTGCTGTCTGTTCGTGGTTTGCTAAGTATGAAAAAGGAAACATTAAAATAGTAACTGTATATAAAACCATAGAAATCTCAAACAGTAGCCCAGTTAAAATCAATTCTAATGAAAATATTTGACTTCAACTTCCTTGAGGAAAAGTAAAGAGAGTCATCTAAACATCCTCAGATCACAACTTTGGTGCCTGGTTTGTGCAGAACTACCTGATCTCAGTTTGGGCAACAAATGGGCCATCAGATGGATTAAACAGTAATTGGGGTTTAAAAAAAAACTCAACCGCTCCTGGAAAATCTGCATGTACGGCATAAGGATGAGAGAAAACAAAACAATTAAATTTTACTGAGAGCAACTCAAATAAACTTGCTGAACTCCTGGTCCAGGCTGGGTCACCTTGGCAGGGAACTGGATGTCAAAGCAACTTTTCTATAATTAGTTCCAAGATGGAAAAAGCAGGATAATATTTAGAACACGATTGGGAGTAGACAGATCAACCCTGGAAGATACCTTTTAACAGATCTGATCTCAACCGCAACTCTTACTTTCCTGCCCATTCCCTAAAACCCTTTTACCTGTTTCTAGTTAACTATGTCTCTTTCTCCCTCACATTTATTCAGTGCCCCAGCATCCTCCATGCTCTGGGGTGCTGTAGTTTACAGATTTGTGCATCAATGAGGCAAATGGTTCCTCAACTATTTGTAATCTGTCACCCCTCAGCCAAAAACCTCTGTTGTAGATTTCCTCACAAGTGGAACCATATGCTCAATGTCTACTTTGTCAAACCCCTTCAGCATTTTGATCTGACCTTCAATTAGATCTCTCATTCTCCTCAATTCTATTAAGTGTAGGCCTAAAGTTCTCAATCTCTCTTCATAAGAAAAGTCGATCATCTCTGGAATTGGTATAGTGAACTTGTTCTGAACGGACTACAACGCAATTACAACATTCAATTAAAAGATGACCAAAACTGCATGCAGGACTCCAGATGTTGTTATACCAATGTTTTGTACAATTGCAGCAACAGTTCCCTATTGCCATACACTGTTCATTTGGCAACAAGTGCCCAAATTCCAATTGCACTCCGTATTACCTGCACAGTTGCTTGCTAACTTTGACTCATGAATGAGGACACCCAGATCTCTCTGCACCAAAGCATTTTGAAGTTCTGTCCATTTAAATAATGAATTGCCTCTTTATTCTTCCAACCAAAATGTATAACCTCTCACTTACTCATTAAACTGTCAAATTTTAATGCAGTCACCTAAACTGGCAAACCCATTTGTAAATTTCTTATGTTTTCATTACAACTTATCTTCCCAGGTATTTAGTGTCATCTGCAAACTTGGCTGTAGTACTTCCTGTCCCTCCACCAAAGTTATTATATAGATGCTACACAGTTTGGGGCCCTCAAGGCTGTATCCTGTGACACCACACTAGTTCCAGTTTGCCAACTAGAAAAGGATGCTAATAAATCCTTTAACATGGTTCTGCATGGTAGACTAATTTGGCCACTGGGCCAGGAAGTAGCAGATAGAGTTTAATTTGGATCAATGAGAGGTATTGCATTTGGGTCAAAACAAACAATGGAAGGACTTACGCAGTTAATAATAGGGCCTGGGTAGTGTTGCAGAACTGAGACACCCAGGGATTCAGGTACATAATTCTTTAAAATTTGCCTCACAGGTAGACAGGGCGCTTAAGACAGCATTTAGCACACTTGCCATCATGGCTCAGACCTTTGAGTATAGGAGTGGGATGTCATGTTGAGGTTGTACAGGACGTTGGTGAGGCCTCTTCTAAAATACTATGTGCAGTTCTGCTGCCCGGTTATCAGAAGGATATTATTAAACTGGACAGAGTTCAGAAAACATTTACCAGGATGTTGCTGGGAATGGAGAGTTTGGGTTTTGAGCAGTGGCTGGGACCTTTTCCACTGGAGTGTAGGTGGTTGAGGGTGACCTTATAGAAATTTATAAAGTCATGAGGGGCATACATATGGTGAATAGCAAGGGTCTAAAGGTGGGTGAGTTCAAAACTATGGACACATCTAAGCTGAGAGGAGAAAATTTTAAAAAGGACATAAGGGTTTTTTTTGACCAAAGTGATTTGGGTATGGAATAAACTGCTAAACCAAGTGTGGATGCAGATACAGTTACAACATTTAAAAGAAATTTGGATAAGTACATGAATAAGAAAGGTTTGAAGGGATATGGGCCATTCGCAGGCAAGTAGGACAAGATTAATTTGGGAACATGGCATGAACATGAATGATTAATGCGTGAACATGGTTGAACTAATGGGTCTGTTTCCACACTGTATGACTCTATGGTTCAATCAGTCCCAACTCTCTCTTCTGTTCTATTCATGGTGTTGTAAAACTTTCATAAACGACTGACATTTAAAACATGGGAAATAGGTTGCTAGGAAATCATGGATCATCAACTCAAGGTAATGCAATTGCTCTCCCAGATCAACCTTTTGATCCCTTGGATCAGCTTGGTGAACCTCCTCTATTGCTCTTCCAAGGACAATGTAGTGCCTCATCCAAATGTATACTGTTTCTAGGGAGTACACAATCACTATTTTATTTTCAGGCAGGGTGTGGGGAGGGGGAGGACAAATACTGTGAAGGAGAACTCAAGATCAAACCTGGAGCACCTGCTGTGGATTATTTTTTGAAATAAAGGACAATTACAGCAGCTGCAGTTCTATTATTCCAACTGACTGCTTAATTCCAAATAACCCATGATCATTTCTCTTATCTTTTCAAGAATGCACAACTTTTAGACATCTCCGAGACATGTGCAAATGCGTCATTACTTTAAGGGAGATGCAAGCCCCATGTTCTTCACTGCAGGAGTGGCTTATGGGGAGCAGCTAGAAAATCACAAGTAAACAAAGGTACAAACCCTTACCCTCACAACTGTAAATAAAAATGCATGAATAACCGGTGGCAAGAAAATTCAAGGACAGCAATGAATGAAGTAGCAGAGAAATCAGTTACTGATCTGGACATCAAGTATTCATTACTATGACCACAGAGAGGCAACATTTTTCAGCAGTTTCCAAACTGCATAAAGTGACTTAAAATTCAAATACCTCTGGGCAGCTTCTTTCTCATGTTGCCTTTCAAGTTCTGCTGTCCTCCGCTCTTGCTCCTTTTGTTTTTGCCTTTCAAGTTCAGCTTCCTTCTGTTTCTGCAGTTGCTGTCTGCTATGAATTTCCCTCAGTTCCTGTAAGTGAACAAAGATGTACAGTATAAAGATTACATTTTTAACAAGTAGAAACACTGCCAAACCTTGGGACATTCAGTTAGAAATATCAGAAACACCTGCCTAAAAAGAGCTAATGACTGACAAAATAAAATTAGGTCAAGACATCCTTTCTCAAACCTCTCACTTGCACTATTAAATTAACAGTCCACACATCAGATGGCATACACAGTACCACACCCGGTGGCACAAACAGAAACATTGCAAAAAAATAAAGTGTTAGTACAGCACACATGGACAAACTCCAAACTGTAAGAGAAAAACAATACTTGTAATTAGAAGTCAACCTTCTAAACTAATGAAGGCAAGATCACCTCCTAAAACTAAACTAACAGCAGATTACAAACACATCAACTTGCACAACACACAAAATATTATTAATTAGAAATGGAATATGCCCATGATACAGGCACAGTAGACCAAACTATTTGCAACTATACCACTATCAGCAAAAGGATTTGTTTCCAACAGCCAAACCTGAATGATACTAATTACTGTCACAGCTGTGTGAATCGCAATGGATTCACACCATTGTGAAAGGATTGAATCATGCAGTGGAAAATATGTTTTAAAAGCAGGCAAAAAGTGCCTTTTAAGGCTAATAAAGGATACGGGACTTATTCAAGTTGTCATTTAAGAATAATTCCATAAATAAAAGTGTACTAAATCCAGTGTTAAATGCATAAAAGCTATTTTTCTCAATGAAATACTGAATCCATGCAACAAGGATTGCAGATAGTGTAAAGCAAAGTGTCTGATTTTGAAACTGTGAAATATCATTCCAATCTTGGCCATAATCAAAAGATAGGCAAACAAGGTAGCTGATAAGTAGATCAAGTGCAGTAGTTACTGAGCAGTACCAATACAGCAGGAACTTCTTTCAAGTTTACAAAAACTGTCAGGGGCTGGGAAGAATGAAAGGAAGAAAATACCTAGTGAATAAAAAAAAGGAACAATAAAGGATAAACGATCTTCTCATCCAGACAGCCATTATTTCTAGATTGTTTTCTTTCCCCCCCATTTTCGACATGATCCCCAAAATTTATACAAAGTAAAATCCTTTTCCCCTCCTCCACAAAAATGGAAAATTTACAATTTCCAAGGACTCAAATCAACAGATTAAAGATGAACCCTGGTGAATGGCACCACAAACATCAATAAAAATAACTATCTCTTCTCTTCTAGACTGCTTCCTTAAAGTTAACTGGGCGGATCAACAGCATTTGTTGGCTCATGTAGATGTTTTTAAGCCAAACATCTATCAGTAGAAAAAATGTGAGCTTCAGGATATCTTGTGGAGACACTGGTACAGCTTTAAGGCCCATAAAAGGTGAGAAACCTTAAAAATAATATTTCTAAACAAAAAAAGAGGGGTAAAAGAGTCTATGAACCAAGCATGGACTCTCGATTCTTGCATAATGATGCAAGCTTTGAGAAATAAAACGATATTAGAATGTTAACTGGAACAAAAGAAAATATCTCTCTGAACTGATAGCAAAATATGGCAATTAAGCAGCACAGTAAGACAATAAATATATTCTGAAGAACTGAATCTTTTCTGCCCTGCAAAAGAAATGCCAGCTATGCTGGAAACACAAATAAATTTTAGCTCAACTTCCCAAAACCCCTCATGTGGCCTTTCAAGCTCACTCTCAAAATTAGATAACCGAATTAACCACTTCTGATGAACATGTGAAGAAGTTCCAAAATATCTGATAATAAAAAATATAAAATATATTTTTCTAATGTATAATTCTGCTATTTGCTTTTGAGTAGCGCATACTGTCCTTACTGAATTCACTGTCATGACTTGGAAAATGCTGTTGCATAAAAGCATGGAAAGCAGCAAGATCTAGCAAGTCCAGATTAAAATAGTGATATGAGAAGATTATCCAGCCAAGGTGTTAAAGATGTCAACAGTCTAACTCAAAGTAAAAGAAGCAAATGGCACGTGCAAAGGAACAGTGGAACCACCTGATCTGTTTCGCAGCTTAAAATGACTTCCACACCAACATCACTTAACCACATTTGATGTATGTAGTTAATATTTTATTTATTTGAAGTCCACGTCTAAACTATGAAATTAGATACATTGAAAAATTAGTTTAGAAAGTCATCAAATCCTGTACACAAATCAATTCTAAACATTTAAAACCAAACATGACTTGAATTGTGCATTTCTAAATAGAAGGTTCAGGCCAAAAATACAAACATATACAAACTGCTAAGAGTAAACTGATACATCAATAGTTCAAGAAATACTGAACAATCTGAAATTGTTGAAATACCAGTATTGGTCACTCACACTCTCAATTACTTAATTAAATAGGGTTTGCTAAATAAATTATGTGTCTCTAATTCATTATCCTCATCACCAGAAGCTATTGACTCATGCACAAGTCCAGACAGTAATCATTTATTCAGCAGGCTACAAAACCATTAGCAAAAGTTCAGGTCTTATCTACTCTGCACTCCGATATTAACTTCCAGCAGAGGTCGCTAGACAATAATCAAGAGCATACATCAGAGGTAATTACCATTCCATGAAGAACAATTTATTGTCCTAAAGTCAGATAACAGTGTTGTGACTACAAATTCAAGCAGGGTCCTTGGTACAGGAGTTGCCAGAAGTTCAAACTTACTAATAGGAAGCACACAAAGCACAACTGTGAAATCTCAAGAGCACGGGCGTTTTATATTTTGGCATTTACTGAAACAACTGTGAAATTTAGTAAATAGCAACAGTCACAATATAAGCAGCTTGCTCGGATTTGAACCTGGAGTGTTGAAAGTCAAAGTAAATATTCCAAGATAGGTAATCAAATACAGGACACTTCTTACTGGAAGCATACTCTTTCAAGTTTAATGCAAATCAGATAATGCTGGTGAACACTAAAAGCAGAACAGAGATTGTGTTAGTTGAAGCATTTTAAGCTCCATATCAACTTTATTCAAAACTAATTACAATACTTAAAATTTGTCAACTTACTTGTCCCTAAATTCAATTCCTATAAAATGATGGTCATTCTTCAAAACTACGTAAATTGAAGATAAAATCTCTATTGCATATTTTACATGGGAGACCTCCCTACCCTGTCCAGTTCACTTGGTCAACACAATTACACCATAATTATCAGCACATTCAAAGCTTGATCTCTAGTCTATTCTGCATTAGCTGATCACACAGGAGACTGTGATAAGTGCAATGCAATTTTCATTCAGGCCTTTAGATTAGCAAATCATTTTTGTACAGACATTTAACAACAATGGGGCAAACCTTTCATCAATGGCATGCACTTGGTTTTTGGCTGGGGATAAAATATAGCGTTCTAGTCTATGAATCTGAAAGTTGAAGCCCCACACCAAATATGTGAATATAAATTAAACTGACAAAAAGAGATCAGTGGATGCTGGAAAATCTCAGTAAGTCTGGTAGCATCTGTGGAGAGAAATCAGAGTGAATGTTTCAGGTTCAGGGACCCTTCTTCAGAATGCAAAATAAGAAAAAAAAAGCATCTGCATCTGAAACATTAACTCTGCTTTCTCTCCACAGATGCTGTCAGACCTACTGACTTTCTCCAGTAATTTCTGTTATTGCTGTTGAAGTACTACTGTGTTCATGTTGCTGCACTTTACTATATTACAATTGTAGCTATACTTCAAAAGAATTTAATTGGCTGGAAAACATTTGGAACGCTGTGGTCAGTAATACAAATGATGCGAGCTTGACCAACCAACCCTCCACTTTTGCCCAGCTACTGTTTGACTTACAAGTGAACAATTAACGACATGCAGCAAGAAACCAGACAGTGGCTGGTGCTTATGGAAATATGCCTCAGCATGATTCCACGAATTTAGGAATGGGGTGCCTAGATTAGTACCCAGGTGTAAAAATCATTGAATGAATTCAATGTCTAACTCATCTGTTCAAATTAAGTACTGTATTAAGTTACACCATTACAGTTAACAATGTTAACACTCTGAACTCCCAAATGGTTTCTGACACCTTGAATGGGGCTTTTCTGAATAACACGACTGAACCAAGTTTGGAAGACTATTTAGTCACAATTCTGAATGGGATATTTATAATATGTAAAGATCAGGTTAATAATTTGCATTTTAGCTGTTTGGAACATCTCTACTAGGTTCAATCCACATCAAAAATGAATGACAAGTTCTATCTTGGAACAATAGTTGTGCTATAAACAATTTAAACAGGAACTTTGCTACATAGTTATAGTATTTACAGTCACAGTTTCTTTAAGTGAAATCAACCTCAGACAAACATATCTTTGGCAGCATGTTTGTAATACCTGAATACAGTTTGGATGAAATTCTTACAAATTCTGATATTTGCTCAATGATTCTTACTCAAATTCCAAATTTTGGCATGACTTTAAGAGTGACATTTCTGGTAGGAAATTGCAGGCTTGTATGTACCAAGCAGATGACACATGGAAGCAATGTTTGCACTTCCATTTAGAAATGCATTTCAAAAGCTGTGCAGAAGCGCATGTAGGCAAAGAAACCTTTAAAAAGAAGTCTAAGTGGTTCACGCAGCACAGGAGGAAGCCCAGGCACTGCAGCAAAACATCGTCCACAGCCACAGACTGGAAGAAAGAAATGCTCAGATTTAACAAAGGAAAAGCATCTAAAGCAACTAAGACAGACTTTAACAAGAAAACATGAGAACTATACTGTTAGACATTTAATCGAAAGCAAATAGCACAATACAGCATTAAATCCTATATAAAAAGTATTCCAAAAGTGGCCTTTTCTCAAATTACATGTTTCTTAAAATGCTACTTAACACAAACATGCTTTACATTTTAAAATAGTTTGTTAAGTGTCAGTCTTGTTAGATATTGTTGGATAGAGACCATTTGGCAGTTATGAATATACTTGCAATTATAAACCATCCAAGCCTTTCACAAAAAATAGTGCCGAGATCTAATTTTAGAAAGCTAACCATAACAAGCAGGCTTTTCTCCATAGTCAAACGATTGGATAGTCTTACACATAACAAAAGTACAAGTTTAGGTCAGGAATATCATGACTTATTAAAGGAAGTCGCAATTCTCACCTGAAAAGCAACCCAGATGGTGATGTCTTGATACCTATTTTTAATTTTTAACAATAATACTATTGCACTGTTAATTCATGCCCTTCAGCCCAAGCAACTGTAAACTGATGGGTTGTGAGAGTATATGTATAAATTTTCCTTTTCCATAACTTTTCCCTTATCCAAATAATGGCAGGTTGACAATAAGTTCCAATCACTAGCATTCTACCTGCAGCCAAGTGATTGAAAAATCGTGGAGCTCTCAAATAGAGGTTCTGGAATATAGAAGGATACAAGTACTCATGAATCAATGATTGCTCCCAGTTCTCTTCACTGGTTAGTGAGTTTCCATGAGCAGTGAGTCAAACCAAACCAGATAGGGTCTTTCCCATAGGCTAAACCAGCAACAGAAATAAAAACAGCTTCAGTGCTACACCACTATTCTAGACCACATTGCACATATAAACAATGACGTTAGCATAAACTAATCTATGCCCTGTAACAGATAGAAAATCAAGTACACTTTTTGTGAATAATCACATCCATAGTAATTCACCAGATGGCAAAAGGGAGGCAATGATAACATTGTCTTTCCACAAAGTTAACACAATTCAATTGATGAACAAGTTATCTAATTTTAATTTGAATGCACTTCTCAGAATAAGCTAATTTAATTTATATTTATTACTTAAATAAATCTAAAAACAAATGTGCAGAGTCACAAAGAGAAGGCAGGGCAGGAGCACCAGGTGAATCTGTCCTTCAGAGAGCGCGCCCAGACAACGGATTGAATGGTCTCCTTCTGTGCTATAAATATTTACGATAGTAGTCTTCCATCTGAGTGACACATTTGAATGAATATGATTGAAACCAAGAAATACACAGCAAGAATGCTAGTTGCAGCAATCAAGGTGAACATGCTTAGAAGAAATTAAACTGCCAGAAACAAAGTAGAGAAGTGTGTAATTGGAAGACATTTGTTGAAAAATTATTCATTCATGCAAATTCAAACACTGAGGAGTCAACAGCTTGTATATTCTTGTCCCAGGCGCACTACCAATATAAATGTAATTTACCAATTACAGTTCCTGTGATGTATAAAAGATGATGACAATAAAGAAGTATTAGTCTTTGCACCCAACTTAATTCCAAACATGTATGCTGAAACCGACCTAAGTATGAAATCTGAGAACAGAGACTGGAATTTATGGAGGCTTCTGACACTGTGCCTGTTCAAATTTTAACATAGAACACAGCAAGAAGAATTAAATAAATGCTCAGCTTTACCTTTAACTGATTATTGAAGACATCTATCTCCTGGAGTTTTGCCCTTGTTTCTTTCTCAACTTCATCTAGTTGATCACGAAGATGTTGTCTAGTCAACTCTTTGTTTTCCAAAGACTTTTTAACAGTAAGAATAGTGTCCCCTATTAATGAAAAAAAAATACTGTTCTGCAAGTTGACAGTTTGGAAGAGGAAATGCTGCATTTAAAATACACTGAGTTGTTACTAATGTGCACTTAAATAATCTGTCACAACAGTCATAAGCATTCAAGAAACTTACATAATCACAACAAAACAGAAATTTAATGATAAAACTTGACAAACAGCAGAGTAAGATAAAAGTTCTTAGTTAAAAATCACACAACACCAGGTTATAGTCCAACAGGTTTAATTGGAAGCACACTAGCTTTCGGAGTGACGCTCCTTCATCAGGCATCTCCAAATCATAAAAGTTCTTAAGTTTTTTTGCATATTAACATATTGTTACTGCGATATTTCTTGGTTGCATTTTAGATTACAATTTCATAGTTTCTAGAGTTTAGCATCACCAGTTGACGATCACCTGCACCCAATCATTTATTGCATGCCTTCCTTCTCAATATCCAGGCAAAAACACAGGCATAGTAATTTCAAAATGAACTCTAAGAAAATACCATGCACTGCCTCTCTAATTAGTTTCTCTCTCCAAAATAATGAAATAGATCCTTTTACAAAATTAAGTCGGTGTTCGGAGCAAGCTTACTTTACGCAAGATAAATTTAACTGAAACATTCATTTTTTGCGAGTATACAAAGAGATAGTGCAAACTTCCTCTAATCCAAAAAAAAGTCACTGCACAGTGAATTCATTACATTCACGTTGGTTCTTTATAGAACTACTTCACCGAATTCCACTTCTCCAACCTCAACGCTATAGCCCTGTAATTTCTCTTGGCTCAGATAACTATTCAAGTCTATTTGAAGATTTTGATGGAATCTGCCTTCACTATACTCTCAGTCAGTGCCTTCCAGTTCCTTATCATTTGCAATGTAAGATTTGCCCTCATGTTGCCCTGGCTTCTTTTGGTGATCACTTAAAATTGATGTCCTCTGCTATTCAATCCTTTAACAGCACCAACCACTCGTCAATTTTGCGACGATTTGTAGCTCAGGTTGAGGTTCTGGATGTAAATTTGCTCACTGAGCTGGAAGGTTCGTTTTCAGATGTTTCATTACCATCCTAGGTATCATCATCAGTGAGCCTCCGGATGAAGCACTGGTGGTATGGCCTGCTTTCTATTTATGTGTTTAGGTTTCCTTGGGTTGGTGATGCCATTTCCTGTGGTGATGTTACCACTAGCCAAAAGAATAGCAGAGCAAAATGGCTGCAGAATGCTTAGAGAAATGATTAATGATGCCCACAACAGACTCCGTAAATCGAACCAGGAAATTTCGCATCAAGTAACTCTAATGGCTAATGCAACAGATCATGAATGGAAAGACACAGTACAACAAGCCATAGACATTAGACAGCAACAAACACAAAGTGTAAAAGCTAAACCTCTAGAAAAAAAAAGACAAACTTACAAAATAACAACACAAACAACACAGAAGCATGGATTTTAAAAAAACTTACCTGACCAACCCTCAACAGGCACTGAAAAAGCAGTCTTAGTAAGAGGATTAAATTACAACCCCAGGATGCGGAGAAGAAAGATTTCTTAGCAGCATTAGAAACAACACTGCAAATCAACAAACTCACAGAAAAAATCCAGCAAACCATTAGGCAGTCGCACCAACATTAAGCAGGAAAAAGGAAGGAAACACACAATACTCAAGAAAGGAAAGCACTAGAAGGACTAAAGAAAAATGTTGTTGTCCTACCCGCAGACAAAGGACACTTGACAGTCATTTTAAATCAAAGAGATTACATTGAGAAAGCGAATACACTGCTTCCAAATATTAACACTTACCAACCCCACAACCAAATCACAGCCCTACTCAAAAAACTTCAGAAATCTGGAGAAATAAATGAGACCAACTTCTAAAAAATGAAACCAGGTACACATCAGACATCCATTGATCATCCAAAATTCATAAACCAGGAGCCTCCTCTCAGACCCATAGTCTCGCTACCTGGAACACCAAGCTTAGATTAGCCAAATAGCTAGATTAAAACACTTAGAAGACTAACACCACTCCATCCACTCTACCCAAGAAGTCCTGAAGACACCAAGATAGAAGAGGATTAAACAATGGCCTCCTTTGATGTAACAGCCCTATTACATTCATCAGCATGGCCAAGGAAACACTGACTACACTAGAAGAACCAAAGACACTTACACCAAACACCAACTTCATCAGCAAGGACAGTATCATCAAGCTTGTGGACCTATGCATCACCACCCACTTCACCTTCAACAACAAAACCTACAGACAAACCAACAGAACACCCATGGGATCTCCGATATCAGAATTCTCAGCAGAGGCAGTAATGCAGACATTCGAACAAACAGCTCTGCCAACTATCCAACCCAAACTTTGATCCACTACATGGTTAACACCTTTGTCATCACTAAACAAAACAACTTAGAGGAAAATTTCAAGACCATGAATAATACCCTTATTGGCATAAAATTCACCAAAGCAGAGGAAAACAACAAATTACCAGTTCTAAATTACGCAGTAGAATGAACAGCCAATGGGGAATTTCAAATCAGTGTCTCCAGGAAAATAACACATATTGATCAAATATTGAACTACAGAAGCAATCATACCAACACCCACAAACGGAGCTGCATTAAAACATTATTTCAACGAGCCACCACACACTGCAGCACAGAGGAGCTACAAAGAGCGGAGGAAAATCACCTGTACAGTGTATCCAAAAAGAACGGATACCCAACAAATACAGTACTCCGATTTCTCAGCAACAAAACCAAACAAGCAGACAAAATGCATCCAGAAACCCCTGCCACTCTCCCCTACATCAAAGGCATCTCGGAAATTACTGCTAGACTACTCAGACCCCTTGGCATCATGGTAGCCCACAAACCCACCAACACACTAAAACAGCAGCTAATGAATTTGAAAGACTCGATACAAACAAGCAAAACTAATGTAATTTACAAAATACCTTGCAAGAACTGCAACAAACAAATTGGAACAAACAGGCAGAAAACTTAGCCACCAGGTTACACGAACATCAAACAGCCAAAATATGACATGACCCAGTATCACTAGTATCCTTACATACAGTTGGGAAAGGAACCACTTCGACTGGGACAACACACCCATCCTAAGACAAGCCAAACACACACACACAAGAATTCCAAGAAGGATGGTATTCCAACCAGAACTTTTAACAACAAACACAATGACTTGGATCCCATTTACTACTCCCTGAGAAAAACAGGAAATGACATCACCAATCCAAGGAAACCTAAACACAAATAGAAAATTGAGCATAATACCAACCCTTCATCAGAGACTCACTGACAATGTTACCTAGTATGGTGATGCAACATCTGAAAACGAACCTTCCAGTTTAGCGAGCAAACTTCCATCCAGCATGAACCATTTTATTCCCCTCTGCACATGGAATGTTGGGCTTTATAACCAGTTCCTCAACTTGCCCTGCTCACAGGATTTGCTCACATATGTATCCCCCTGTCTTGGTGTGCTACATTCCATCCCCTTCAGATATGAACCCTTAATCTTATATTGCTTCTCTTATTCTTCCTACCAAAAAGTGAATCACTTCAAATTCTCTGCACTACATGTTGCATCCTTTTTCCCATCCATCTACATTCCTCATTATGCTGAATATGCTCATATTGTGTGCTATTCACAAGCATGCAAAGAATCAGAACTGCATTTATCTCAGCTATTCCCTGCTTTTACTCTTTTGGCTTTCTGGTACTTTGTGACAATTAATTAAGAAATACATTAGTGGCTTCACAAAGGTAGATGAGGAAATCCAAAATCAAGTGTCAGGAAGGTCTTCTGTCATGCAATAGGTTCCAGTTTCTTTGTATTCAACAGAGCTTCTAAAAGTGAACCGGCTAATTGCTCGGAGAAAAAAAAAGGAGAGACAAGGGGGGGTTAAAGGCTAGATAGTAGAATTAACTGAATTCAATAGTGTGAATGGCTTCCTTCCGTGCAGTAACTGCAGCTATCAAATGTTTTAGAACAGATGGTAATTTATCAATAATGAATGAATCCAACTGTTGACAATGCACCAAAATGACAGTCACTGAACACAATCACCCAAGTCAACTGATACCTGACAGTTACTATTGTCCGGAGTCTTTTCATTTTATCATGAAGAATAATTCTGTGGTCATTTCATCTGGAACAAAATGTAATCATTTTCCTTCAAGAACTACTCACTTGATAATAATTAAACCCCTTTAATACAGAAGTTTTTGAATTGTCCTTGATACATGGAATAATGGAAAACAAGCATTTAGTACCCATTATTTATAAAGGATCAGCTATATTCTGTACTGAAGTGACTGGGTATGAGTACCAAGTTCTATAGGACTACTTGCATACCTAACAGTAAAAACAACATGCAATAGACAAGATTGCACAATCCCAATCAATTCATAGCCTTGCAGCCCTGCCACATCCAAACATGGATAGTGGTGCACAATTAAACAACTAACTGGAAGAGGAGGCTCTACATCTAACTCCATCTTCAATGATGTGGGGTCCCAGTGCATCAGGGCAAAACGCAAGGCCGAAACATTTGCAATCAGCTTCAGCCACAAGTGCCAAGTAGCTGATCCATCTCCAATGCCTCTGGATGTTGCAAGTGTCTCAAATTTTATTTGATTCATTCCTGTGATATCAATAAATTGCTGAAGGCAATGAATAATGCAGCAATCCTGACAACATCCAATTATGGTTACTACAGGCACAGAACTATTGTAAAGTTACAGCACATTAAGAGACTATCCAGGCCCTCATCTTCTAGATAAATAAACGAGTTGGTTACTCAAACCCCACTTTACAGCAACTGCTCTTTAGGCTTTGGAGGTTACAGTGCTTCAGTTGCAGATTCAGGTTCCATTCAAATGAGTTGAGGGTTTCCACCTCCACCAGCAAACTGGACAGAGAACTCCAGACACCACAAGTTTCTGCAAAAAGTTTGATTCTTGTCACTTCTAATCCTTTATTTTAACTCACTAGCCCCTGATAAAATTACCTCTCCTATAGGCAAAACAAGTTTCCCTGTCCACTCTATCCAAGCTTCTGATGATTTAATGATCTCAAGTTCCCAAAGCAAGTTCAAAGTCAACAAGGCACAAATCAGGAGTTTGATGGAATACTCACCACTTGCATGAGTGAATGAAACTGCAAGTACACTCAAGAAGCTTCAAACCATCCACGACAAAAAAGTCCATTCGACTAGCACCTTACTACCTTCAACCCTCCCGGACTTATCCACACTGGCAGTATGTAAGATCGACAAGCTGCACTGCAGAAACTCACCAAACCTCCTGCAAAAATACACCCCAAACCTGCAACACCTACCACCTAGAAGGCCAAGGGTCACAGATGCATGGGAGCATCACCATCGGAGAATTCACTTCCAAATCTCTTATCCCAACTTGGAACTATCCTTCACAGTAACTTGAATCCTGGAATACCATTCCTAACAGCACTGTGCACCAATACTACATGGACTGGAGTAGTGCAAACAGCAAGCTCAACAATATCTTCGAGGGCAATAATTCTGGCTCAGTCAGCAACATTTACATGCCATGAATCAAAATAAACACTAAAACAAATTAAGTAAATTGTGTATCATGAAAAACTGTGATAGTATCACAAGGCGTCAAACATTAACACCAAAGTGCTGAAAACACACACATTGTGCACCACTTCATTGAAAAATAAAATAGTGCAATTTTCACTTAGTTTGCACAGGTCAGACAGAATGTATGTTAGAATTAGAAAGCAAGTAAATTCAGTTGTCTACCAAAGTTTTAGGTAATCAAAGAAAAATCTATAGCTAGAATTTGGAAGAACAACAATGCTGAATTGTACTTTACTGGAAATGTTATTGATGGAGCTACTAAATATGTCACCCAGGTCCTTTGTTGCTAGGACCTAAAAAAATTGACATTTCATGGAATAATTGGCGTCAGTTGAGAAAGTGAGGACTGAAGATGTTGGAGAGTCAGAATCAAAAGGAGTGGCACTGGAAAAGCACAGATCAGGTAGCATCCAAGGAGCAGGAGACTCAATGTTTCGGGCATAAGCCCTTCATCAAGCAATAAGTTGCAGCACTGATGGAAACTCAGGGGCACAATTTAAGAAATAGCCTCCCCATTTAGGATGGAGAGGTGACAGGTTTTCTTCCTCTCTCCAAGGCCTCCAAATAATTTCCTCTCTTGGAAATTATTTCTCAGAGAAGAGTGGCAGCACAGACATTGAAAGTTTTGAATTCAAAAAGGTGGATAAGAGTTAACCAACAAGGCAGTCAAAATCATAAGGAGTAAGGGGCAAGTTTGAGGGCACAATTAGATCAGTTGCGATCCGAAACGTTAGACGAGGCCGAATACCTGACCCCTGCTTCCAATTCATATGTTCATGCCTCATTATTCATTGAGGAACTTGGTGGCCAATGAGCACAGCAATTGGTAAAATTTAAATTCAATTAGAATCTAAGCTCTCGATATGGTGACTATGGAACGGTTGAACTTCATCTAGTTAAATCACACCCTTTAGGGAAGAAAACCCGTCATTCTTACCTAGTTGGGCCTACAAGTGATGTGGAGGTGCTGGCGTTGGACTGGGGTTGACAAGCTCAGAAATCACGCAACACCATGTTATCGACCAAGAGGTTTATTTGAAATCATAGGCTTTAGGAGCGCTGTTCCTTTGGCAGGTGAAATGCTTTACCTGACAAAGGTGCAGCGCTCCAAAAGCTGTTGGACTATAATCTGGTGTCGTGTGGATTCTGACCTTGGCCTACAAATGACCAGGCAATGTGGCTAACTCGTAAGTGTCTTTTCAAAAGTTACTCAGCTCAAGAGCATTTGAAGATTGGCAGGCCAGCATTTGTCTGTGATACACGTACTCCATGAAAAAACGAAGGGAAAATATCAGATATTTTCACCGAATTGAGTATTCCCAGAATTTTCTTGTTTTATTATAGAGTTCAAGCATTCCACTTTGGGTTTTAGTTGATTGCTGGTTTCAGGCAAATTTGGTAATGACAAAAAAGCACTGATAGCAAGGACAACAACAAACAAATTCGCAGAATGACCAACCCAGCAGCCAAATAGTGAAATTTGTCTATTTCCGAGAAACAAAAAAAACGTGATAGCGAAACAGAGCAAGTCTGTTTTTCTCAACAGATGCTGTCAGACTTAACGTTATAAGTTCAATAACCTTTCGTCAGAGCTGAAAATACTTCTCTCAGCAAATGCTCTCAGATCTGCCATGTTTTTCTCACACTCTTTTTGTTTCAGATTTTCAGCAACTGCAGTTGTGTTTGTTTATTCTAATTCCAAGAAAGCCTAGTGTCCTAGCTGGAACAATATTGCAAAAACTTTAAGATTTTCCCTGTGCTGTCATACCTGGTTCAATTTCTGATGTGCTACTGATTAACACAATCCAAAACCATTCGGATGCATACACATACACTTTCAGAAAGCTCAAAATGATTCAGAAACAATCCTTACTATGTAGACTGTTCTGCTGGACCTGCTTCAGTTTATCATTGAGAGACTGCTTCTCAGGAATCAGTCGACTGAGCATCTGTTGAAATTCCTACAGGTCAGAAGAAAAGAAAAAACTTATCACATTCAAATGCACCACATTTTTGCAGTTTGGCATCAAGCAAATGCCCAGGTTTATGGAGGATCTTGTATTCCAAGAAATATATGTTGCTAACTCAAATTTTCACATCAGCTAAAAACTAACCTGCAACTGTTGCTGTAGATGTGTGATTTCTGAAATTCGTAACTCCCGTGTTTGATTTGTATGCTCAATCTCATGCCTTTGAGTGGAGAGACGAAATCGGATATCTTGAAGCTTGCCTTCCAACTGATTCTTTTTATCATTCTAACAGACAAAAACAAAGTCTGTCAAATCAATACAGCCTTACTCCAAAATAAATGTTGTGACAGCAAATCTATGAACTCACAAGGGCTTCAAGTTCAAACTCTAAAGTCTTTTTCCTTGCTTTCAAGGCTACAATATCTTCTTGTTCTTTGTTGCGTTGGTTCAAGAGTTCCTGCCGACGATTCCTCTCCCATTCAAGCTGGCGCTGCCTTTCAAGTTCACGTTTTGCAGCCTGTAATCAAACGAGAATATTGTAGGTTATATATAATGTGGCAAATATCATAGACCCCTGAACCTGCTCTCAAAGGTACAACGAGAGATGCAGAGATCACACACTTATCCTGTGATGTCAGGATATCTTCTAGTGCCATGAAAGTAACACATTATCATGGTTGATGAGTGAGTTTAGATTAATGGCGTTATGAAACACTTCCTGCTTGAATATACATATCCAAATGTAACCAGAACAGAAAGGACCCATTTATAAATCAGTCCTAAATGCCATTTTTCTTCTTAACTCAGCAGCAACTCATGCCCCAGGTTACAGAAGTTATTTTATTTTTATAAATTCACTTGTGGGACATGGCATCATTGGCTGGGTCACCATTTATTCCCTGTCCTAATACATCCAAAAACGAAGCTACATCAGAACTTTACTCCAGCGCGCCACCACACACTGCAGGACAGAGGAACTATGCACAGCAGATGAAAATCACCTATACAGAGTATTCAAAAAGAATGGGAACCCAATGAACACAGTCCGCAGAGTTCTCAGCAACAAACCCAAACAAGCAGACAAAACAAGTCCAGAAACTCTAGCCACTCTCCCCTACATCAAAGACATTTTGGAAATGACTGCCAGACGACTCAGACCCCTTGGCATCTTGGGAGCGCACAAACCTATCAACACACTGAAACAGCAGCTAACGACCTTGAAAGACCCTATACAGACAAGCACAACTAATGTCATTTACAAAATACCGTGCAAGGACTATAACAAACACTTCATTGGACAAACAGGCAGAAAACTAGCCACCAGGATACATGAACATCAACTAGCCACAAAAGGACATGACCCTCTTTCATTAGTATCCTCACATACAGATGAGGAAGGACACCACTTAAACTGGGACAACACATCCATCCTAGGACAAGCAAACAGAGACATGCACGAGAATTCCTAGAAGCATGGCATTCTAACTGGAACTCCATCAACATACACATCAAGTTAGACACCATCTACCAACCCCTGAGAAAAAGAACAGGAAATACCATCACCACAGGAAATGACATCACCTACCCAAATAAACCCAAACATATAAATAGAAAGCAGGAATCATCAGCAGTGCTTCTTCCAGAAGCTCACTGAACATGTTACCTAGTGTGGTGACGAAACATCTGAACATGAACCTTCAAGCTCAGCGAGCAAACCTATATCCAGAACTATGGTTTAACTTAAAATTTAACTTGTACAAACACAGCCTTCTGGCAACACTAACATATTTCTTCACAGTCATTATCTAATGCAGTCAAAATGTTGTACTGATTATCCCAGAGAGTTTAATAAATACAGTAATGAAATTACTGTTTTTATATGGTATTGCTTCAAGTACAGACTCATGAAATAAAAAAAATGTTTTCAACACTCAAACCCATATAAAACCACTGAATAAAACCAATATTTTATAACCTTGTTATCCTACAGAAAGTTAAGAATCACACATCACCAGCTTTCCGACAATCGCCTGATGAAGGAGCACAGCACCGAAAACTAGCGCTTCCAAATAAACCTGTTGGATTATAACCTGGTGTGTGAGATGTTTAACTTGGTCCACCCCAGTCCAACACCAGCATCTCCAAATCATCTGACTGAAAGTCCACTAAATAATTAATTCTTTTTCCAATACGGAGCATTTTTTCAGTTGACTGCTGAATATTAAATGAATCTCAGAGAAACTAAATGAACTTGCACAAACAATGTGATCTAACTCAAGTAAAAATCATAATGATATCATTAACAACAGAGGTTGCAGACATGGAGGATTTTCATCCACTTCTTCTTAACATCTCTAAAGGCCCAAGATCTTGAGCCATTCTTAAAACAAAGTAGAAAAGGGATTATAAAGGGATAACAAATTACATTTGATTTAAAGAAATCCTGCAAAAGCTACAAAATCACCTACAGTTAAGCCAAAATGCCCTGGTTCAAGTTTGTTTTAAGACAAGGCAGTTTTAAATAGAAACAATGACAGGACACATCTCATTCTTATAATTTAGTGATTCCTTTTCTCTTTATAATAATATTAGATTACCATAATCCACCAAATGCTCATTCAACTTGAGAACCAATAACCTAATTTGGACAGGAGGGGAAAACAAATGCAAATATTTATCTTTAAGCAATGTTTTTATTTAGGGTCAGGGATATTCCAAGATGACATAGTGGAGATCTAAAATGTGAACCATGTTTAACTTTGCAATCCTTTACCAAAGGCTGGTAAGGCCACACAACACTCCAGCTGGTCTGGCTTAATAAGCCAGATAGAATGATAAGTACAATAGTTGATATTCTGACACAAGACCACTGAGCTTTCTGTAATTGGATGTTGTCAGTTCATGATGTTTACTTTGAGAAAGTGAGGGTCATGATAGCCAAGCAAGAACATGGTCAATGCTCTATGCTGATGAGCTGTGGAGCTCTGGTGGTTAAGTACCAGCATTTTCTCAGAAAGATAGGAGAGTCAAAAACCTTGGCAGTTGCTTGCTTCAGCCCTCTTCACACGAGATGTTGGATAAAATTGGACGCACTGAATATTTAGCAGAGAAATTAACCTGGTATAACTTTTTCAAAAGCTTGATTTGGACAAAATGTTTCCTTTTAAAACTAAGTTTTATGTAAAATGACATTTCAAAACATAAAAAGTAGCATTTGCAAAGAATAAAGAGAAACAATTCTCCAGCATCAATAGTTAAAAATGATATGCAGTTGACACCTAAATAAGGTAAAGTAGACCTAAGTGCAAAAAGCAGCAAGGGCTTATGCCTGAAACTTCGATTTTCCTGCTCCTCAGATACTGCCTGACCTGCTGTGCTTTCCCAGCAACACACACAACTCTGATCTCCAGCATCTACAGACCTCACTATCTTCGAAGTGCAAAAAGCCATAATTATATATTTAGAGGCTGAATTGAGATCTATCTAGTTATATCCTTTTAGTTTATTTTCAGAAATCATTAATTATTATTCCAATTTTACCTCTCGCCTTTCTATTTCCTTTCTTCTCTCTTCCTCTCTCTGTCGTTCGAATTCTCGTTGTTTCTCCAGTTGCTTTTCGAGCTCCATCTGCCTTTTCCTTTCTTGTTCTTGCCGCTCTCGCTCTTTCCGTTCCTGCTCTGCACGTTCCAGTTGGGCAAGGCGCTCCTGCTCCTTTCGCTGTTGTTCCAGAAGAACTTGCCGTCGCTTTTCCAGTTCAAGATTCCCCCGTTCAAAATTCTCACGTTTCTTATCCTCAAATGTAACTGCAAACAGTTTGAGGGAAGGAAAAATTTAAGCAATCAAACAAAATCATGCCACTCCAGTTAAAATAGCATTAGAATCATGGAAGTCCTACAGTGCAGATAGAGGCCATTCAGCCCAACAAGTCTGCACCAACCCTCCAAATAGCATCCCTCTCAAACACACACCCCACCATTTCCACGTAACCCTTAAAACTAATTCCTAACCCGTATCAATCATGCCTAATCCTTCTACCCTGCACATCCCTCGACATTAAAGACAATTCAGAACTTAGAATCCCTACTGTATGGGTACAGGCCTTCAGTCCAACAAGTCCATACCGACCATCCAAAGAGTAACCCACCCAGACCCATTCCCCTATTATCCTATATTTACCCCTGACTAATGCACCTAACCTATACATCCCTGAACACTATGAACAATTTAGCTTGGCCAATTCACCTAACCTACACATCTTTGGATTGGAGGAAGAAACTGGAGCAGTTGGAGGAAACCCACGCGGACAACGTCCACGTTCCAAACAGGAGCCCGAGGTTGGAATCTAACCTGTGAAACAGCAGGGCTAACCACTGCACCACCATGCCACCCACCACCATTTAGTATGGCCAATCCCCCTAACCTCCACATCTTTGGATTGTGGGAGGAAACCGGAGTATCCAGAGGAAACCCACACAGGTAAACTTCAGTTCCTAACTGGAATTATACTAGCTAATAGCACCACAACTCAATAATGTCCCAGTTATCTTAATTGCCCCATAAATTTTCAATTCTCTTCCATTCCTTTAAATGGAAGCTATTCTGTTGTTGAAATAAGTTTTGAACAAATATTCACTTAATACTTTGACTGCTGCAATTCTTGGAAGTTATTGCTTTTCCCAGTTTAAAACAAAATCTTACACCATTCAAATCAACAGCATTGCTGCATGTTTGAGTGGAATAGATAGACAAAGATATTGTATTTGCATTTCCCCAGTCATGCGGCACTATTGTGAATCATTACATTCACAAAGGTTTAATATTCTTCTGACAATGAGAAGCCCAACAATACTCAGTTCTTCAAACCAAGGTGTTACTGAAATCTTAAGCTCAACATCTCCTAGCTTTTATATTTTATACAAGAAACCTGGATCCATTAGGTTTGGTTTATTCCACAACCAATCCTAATGAGCCCAAGGTCATGGCTTTTATGTCCTAGGAATCTGTACACGTCAAAATAAAAACAACCATCGCATATTAATGCTGATGTCTAATAACTTTATTTAATGCATTATTTTCGCTCATCAATGTCCCTCTGCAACTTCCTTTGAACGGAAGTGACTTGAGTCACGCAGTTGTCAACTTCCAAATCCGAAAAACAGCCCTTAATTCCTTCCTTTCATTTCCTCAGAGCAATTTAATATAGGTCCATTTCATTGAGTTCACCAATTGTGAGGACACGGCTCAGGATTATCCATGGAATAAAACAGACCTCCATTAATTTGCCATTGCAACACTCATCCACACCGCTTCCTTTCCCAGAAGCGAAGAATTTTCCAACTAACTTAGAGTAATAGAGATGTACAGCATGGAAATAGATCCTTTGGTCCAACCCGTCCATGCCGACCAGATATCCCAACCCAACCTAGCCCCAACTGCAAGCACCCGGCCACATCCCTCCAAGCCCTTCCTATTCATATACCCATCCAAAGCCTCTTAAACGTTGCAATTGTACTAGCCTCCACCACTTCCTCTGGCAGCTCATTCCTTACATGTACCACCCTCTGCGTGAAAAGGTTGGCTCTTAGGTCTCTTTCATATCTTTCCCCTCTCACCCTAAACCTATGCCCTCTAGTTCTGGACTCCCCCACACCAGGGAAGAGATTTTGCCTATTTATCCTATTCCTGCCCCTCAATTTTGTAAACCTCGATAAGGTCAACCCTCAGCCGCCGACGCTCCAGGGATAACAGCCCCAGCCTGTTCAGCCTCTCCCTATAGCTCAGATCCTCCAAACCTGGCAAAATCCTTGTAAATCTTTTCTGAACTCTTGTAGGTTTCACAACATCTTTCCAATAGGAAGGAGACCAGAATTGCACACAACATCTCAACAATGGCCTAACCAATGTCCTCTATAGCTGCAACATGACATCCCAACTCCTGTACTCAATACTCTGACCAATAAAGGAAAGCATACCCAAACGCTTTCTTCACTATCCTATCTACCATGCGACTCCACTTTCAAGGAGCAATGAACGTGCACTCTAAGGTCTCTTTGTTCAGCAACACTCCCTAGCACCTTACCATTAAATGTACAAGTCCTACTAAGATATGCTTTACCAAAATGCAGCACCTCGCATGTATCTGAATTAAACTTCATCTGCCACTTCTCAGCCCATTGGCCCATCTTGTCAAGATCCTGTTGTAATCTGAGGTAACCCTCTTTGCTGTCCACTACACCTCCAATTTTGTTGTCATCAGCAAACTTACTAACTGTACGTCTTATGCTCGCATCCAAATCATTTCTGTAAATGACAAAAAGTAGAGGGCCCAGCACCAATCCTTGTGGCACTCCACTGGTCACAGGCCTCCACCACCACCCTGTCTTCTACCTTTGAGTCAGTTCTGTATCCAAATGGCTAGTTCTCCCTGTATTCCGTGAGATCTAACCTTGCTAACCAGTCTCCCATGGGGAACCTTGTCGAACGCCTTATTGAAGTCCATATAAATCACATCTATTACTCTGCCCTCAATCCTCTTTGTTACTTCTTCAAAAAATTCAATCAAGTTTGTGAGACATGATTTCCCACACACAAAGCCATGTTGACTATCCCGAATCAGTCTGTGCCTTTCCAAATACACATACATCCTGCCCCTCAGGATTCCGTCTAACAACTTGCCCACCACCGACATCAGGCTCACCGGTCTATAGTTTCTGGCTTGTCCTTACTATCCTTCTTTAAGAGTGGCACCACGTTAGCCAACCTCCAGTATTCCAGTACCTCATCTGTGACTATCGATGATACAAATACCTCAGCAAGAGGCCCCAGCAATCACTTCTCTAGCTTCCCACAGGGTTCTAGGGTAGATTTGATTCGGTCCTGGAGATTTATCCACCTTTATGCATTTCAAGACATCCAGCACTTACTCCTCTGTAATATGGACATTTTGCAAGATGTCACCATCTACTTCCCTACAGTCTCTATCTTCCATATCCTTTTCCACAGTAAATACTGATGCAAAATATTAATTTAGTATCTCCCCCATTTTCTGTGGCTCCACACAAAGGCCGCCTTGCTGATCTTTGAGGGGCCCTATTCTCTCCCTCATTATCCTTTTGTCCTTAATGTATTTGTAAAAACCCTTTGGATTCTCCTTAATTCTATTTGCCAAAGCTATCGCATGTCCCCTTTTTGCCCTCCTGATTTCTCTCTTAAGTATAATCCTGCGCCTTTATACTCTCAGGATTCACTCGATCTGTCCTGACTATACCATATATATGCTTCTTTTTTTTTCTAAACCAAACCCTCAATTTCTTTAGTCATCCAGCATTCCCTATACCTACCAGTCTTTTCTTTCACCCTAACAGGAATATACTTATTCTGGATTCTTGTTGTTATCTCATTTCTGACGTCTTCCCATTTTCCAGCCATCCCATTGCCTACGAACATCTGCGTCCAATCACCTTTTGAAAGTTCTTGCCTAATACCATCAAAATTGGTCTTTCCCCAATTTAGATCTTCAACTTTTAGATCTGGTCTATTCTTTTCCATCACTATTTTAAAACGAATAGAATTATGGTCACTGGCCCCAAAGTGCTCCCCACTGACACCTCAGTCACCTGCCCTGCCTTATTTTCCAAGAGTAGGTCAAATTCTCCAACTTCTCTAGTAGGTACATCCATATACGGAATCAAAAAATTGTCTTGTCCACGCTTAAATTCCTCTCCATCTGAACCCTTAACACTATGGCAGTCCCAGTCTATGTCTGGAAAGTTAAAATCCCCTACCATAGCCACCCTATTATTCTTACAGATAGCTGAGATCTCCCTACAAGTTTGTTTCTCAATTTCCCTCTGACTATTGAGGGGTCTATAATACAATCCCAATAAGGTGGTCATCACTTTCTTATTTCTCAGTTCCACCCAAATAACTTCCCTGGATGTATTCCGGGAATATACTCCCTCAGTACAGCTGTAATACTATCCCTTATCAAAAATTACACTCCCCCTTCTCTCTTGCCTCCCTTTCTGTCCTTCCTGCAGCATTTGTATCCTGGAACATGAAGCTGCCAGTCCTGCCCATCCCGGAGCCATGTTTCCATAATTGCTATGATATCCCAGTCCAATGTTCCTAACCATGCCCTGAGTTCATCTGCCTTCCCTGTTAGACCCCTTGCATTGAAATAAATGCAGTTTAATTTATTAGTGCTACCTTGTCCCTGCCTGCCCTGACTGTTTGACTCCCTTCTGTTCTCAGCTGTACCCATTCCAGATCGATCTCTTTCCTCAATATCTCCCCAGGTACCACCCCCACCCCCACAATGTTCCCAGTTTAAATCCTCTAGAGCAGCTCTAGCAAATTTCCCTGCCAGTATATTAGTCCCCTTCCAATTTAGGTGCAGACCGTTGATATTTATGTATTTACTTATTTATATTCTGAAGACCAGTTTTTCCTTCCTTTCAATACAATACTGAAATCATTTGCTCCACCTAGTGCTTGGCAGAGCTCAATACAACTCGAGCACAAAAGATTTCAAACGAGGAAAACGAAGCTCCACTTCAAACAATCCAAATTGTAGAAACAAAATACCTCTCAACAGGTTCAAACAAAAAATCATGGGTGAACAGCTTTTACTGGAAATAGAGGCAAGGTTACTTCACACTGAAAATACTTCACCACTGGAACACAAATTTACCAGGCAATTTCTTTTCAGTTTCTTCGTCTTGTGGTTCTTCAGGTACCCGTTGATCAATACTCAATGAGCTTCCAGTAGACATTCCACTACCAGACCTGGCTCTTCTGCAATATTCAAATAGAACTGTTGGACTGTAACATCTAAGTGATTTCAAAGTAAGGAGTTAAAATGCAAATCATTGTACATTGTAATTACAAAAAAAGTACTCCACTTAAAAAATCTCACTAAGTTAATCACATTGATTTGGTCATTCAATTTTTCCTGAATGAAGCCAAACTGTTTTAGACAAACATTCTGTTGTCTACTCTACAGCAAAATGCAGTATTTTCAACATTATTCAGATATCAGATGTAGCCTGGCAATTCAATTAACTTTATCCTGTTTTCATTATGCTATGTGCAGCTGTGGCTCAGTTGGTAGCACTCTTGCCTTTCAATCAAAGCACTGGGTTCAAGTACTGACTCCACGGCCTTGGGAACAAGAAAAAGGCCATGCCTTATGGATGAATTGCCACAACGAAGAGGAACTGGCTTTTGGAAGGTCATTCAAACTCAAAACCCCGTTTTCTCCCCTAGATGAACGTGAGAGAAAAAAAAGGCACTATCCCAAATAGGAGTTATCCCTGGGCTCCGGCCAGCGTTTACCCTTCAAGCAACATAAAATCAAAATGCTGTTTGGTGGACCTTTGTGCATTCAAATCAACTGCCACATTTCCAAGACACAACAGTGTGTACTCTTCAAAAGTGGGACTTCGTCGGTTATAAAGTATTGAGATGTCAGGTGGTCATGTGAAGCATTACAATGTGATGCATTGTGGGCGGCACGGTGGCACAGTGGTTAGCACTGTTGCCTCACAGCGCCTGAGACCCGGGTTCAATTCCCGATTCAGGCGATTGACTGTGTGGAGTTTGCACGTTCTCCCCGTGTCAGCGTGGGTTTCCTCCGGGTGCTCCGGTTTCCTCCCACAGTCCAAAGATGTGCGGGTCAGGTGAATTGGCCATGCTAAATTGCCCATAGTGTTAGGTAAGGGGTAAATGTAGGGGTATGGGTGGGTTTCGCTTCGGCGGGTCGGTGTGGACTTGTTGGGCCGAAGGGCCTGTTTCCACACTGTAAATCTAATCTAATCTAATC
Source organism: Hemiscyllium ocellatum (assembly GCF_020745735.1). Lineage (NCBI taxonomy): Eukaryota > Metazoa > Chordata > Chondrichthyes > Orectolobiformes > Hemiscylliidae > Hemiscyllium > Hemiscyllium ocellatum. Next base: position 80,171,355 of record NC_083412.1, read on the forward strand.
TAAAAATGGAAGTCTTTCTTTCAAACTGATCCATCAACTCAAGGTCAGGCCTTCCTCATAGAGAACACCACTACAGTCAATTAACCTGTGCTCTCTTTCATGCCATCTATTGCTCAACATTCACTGGTATTAAGACCAGTGAAGTAGGTTTATTTTCCTACCTTGTAAATTGGATAAAGTCTTTTAAAGCTATATTCCATAACACTATTCAATTCATCATTTATGAGTGCCCCAACTACTTTGTATGAAATCTGAAAACTAACTGCAACATCCAAGTTCAGAAATACTTCTGCATTGCAGCCAGTAAAAGTTGATCATGTTTAGTTACTACAAATATCAATTTATATATGGCAAATTTCCTTTCAAAGTTAAATCTGAACCATAAACTTAGCATATGAATTAGTCTAGAACTGTTTTGTTGTTTATAGAAAGTAAGTCCTTTCATAAAAAAAACAACAGAATTTATCACATTACACACATTGTGGAATTTATCCAATCTACACCCTACTTACCTGAACGTTGGTGGAATCAGCTCTCGAGTCAGTACAGGAGGCAATGGCTGTCCTGACATCGCCATATCAATTAAGTGCATAGCCAGAATGAATTCCTCCGCTGTAAGCTTTCCATCTTGATCTATGTCAGAAAGATTCCTGTATAGATTTGAGAGATTGGTTCAAGGTTGTCTTAAAGAAATAAAAATATTGCTCAAACATATTAAGTATAACCGCAAACCTTTTTGTGACCTGATTTACATACTTCAATTGAACCATTTTCTGTAGTTTTTCCCAACCAACCCTTGATCTCCATACAATAACAATTATCCCAAAAGTTTTACCTCTCTCAAGCCAGGGTGATAATGGACATAAAACAGAGCCAGGAATTCTTTCATCAGGTTTTCTTCCTCATAGGAATACTGCTAAATACCGCCCACATTCCATAATGAGTAAACAAAATTCTGACTTTTGGTCAAACACATTCAAAGACATAATTCTGTCCACGCTGATGTCTCATTCTAGTTTACATGTTTCCATCTGTTCTCATCACATTATGCAGTGAACAGCGACCAAAAAAAAATGGCACCACAAATACAAACGCTGGTCATTATCTCGATGCAGCAAAAAGACACAGTACAATTCCCTCTCCTGTATCTCAACATGCTCTTCAACTCCAAATGTGCAATACTAAAAATAATATGTTCTTCGATTAAACCAATTTTTCCACAACAGGCTCATACAAAAAATTGAAACTACTCAAACAAATTTTACCTGTGACCATTACTCCCACAAAAAGAACATTTTTCCCATCATACTTGGCTAGATTTGAATGTAAGTCACAAAACTGATGATCAAGGCCTAACCCTCTGCACCACAGATGAATATTTGGTTTGAAGGAGAATAAAACATGCTAATTGTCTAAATGTTTGCCAGAGTGACAGACTGAAAATGTATTGCTGGAAAAGCGCAGCACGTCAGGCAGCATCCAAGGAACAGGAGATTCGATGTTTCGGGCATAAGCCCTTCTTCAGGAATGGTTCCTGAAGAAGGGCTTATGCCTGAAACGTCAAATCTCCTGTTCCTTGGATGCTGCCTGACCTGCTGCGCTTTTCCAGCAACACATTTTCAGCTCTGATCTCTAGCATCTGCAGTCCTCACTTTCTCCTCAGAGTGACAGACTACCTAAATTCGAGTTTTGTGAAGTATCCAAGACTAGTTCCAAATAGAAGCAAGCACTTGAAGGCTCGCTTATCTCATTCCTGAGATGAATGACTCCCTTCATGAAGAAAGTTTGAAAAGGTTCGACCCTAATGCATTGCAATTTAGAACAGCCAGGTGATTTTATTCAAAGACAAGATCCTGAGGGGACAAGAAAGGTGTGAATACGAAGAGGCTGTGTCCTTTTGTTGGGGAGACTAATGAGGAGATATGGACCAAAAAAAAGAGAAACTTCTTAAAAAGGTGAAGAAAAGGAGTTTTTGTTTCCTCTGAGGGTCATTAGAGTTGAAATTCTCTTCAACAGAACACAGGAATTTATTCACGACCAAATTAGATGAGATTTCAAAGGCAAGGGAGTCAAGGTTTACAGTGATTTAAGTGGAGTCCAAAACACAACTGGATCAGCCATCATTTTAATGAATAGAGTTGGAACACGTTCAAAAGGGCCAAGTGTCCTACTTGTGCTCTGTTCTACGGAAGGGAAGGAGTGGAAATTTATAGCATTATTCATCTTGCTACTACAAAAGTAAAACAAAAAACTGTACATATTTTACTGAGCAGTTATTGACAGGTAGTACACCTATAAAGCACTATGGTTGCGTTCTTGTATCGCCCCACATTGTGGAAAAATCGCTTTTGATAAACAGGGCTTCAAGTGTTGGCGATGTAATCACATTACAGCCAAGAGACATTTTAAAAAGTTCACACTTTAGAAACAGTGTTCCCAATTCAGCAATCATGTTAGAGGGAAATCATGTGAACTAAACGCACAATACAACAGAACGACCTGTAATGAGGATAAAACGAAGGGGAGAAAATGTGGTGAAAGGAGCAAAAGTGATCCTGCTGTTAAAATAATTTGTCCCATGTTTTGATCACAAACCCAAGAAGCTAAAACATCAATCATACCTTCGAAAAATAGATTGTTCAAACTTTTATGACAAATTTTAGGCAATGACTTGTTTGAAAGTGATTTGTTAGAAATATACTTACCATATAGATGCCAATTGAGCTTGTGGTAAACTGGATTGCATTAAGATGGTTCTTGCCTGTGGGCCTGTAAAATGAAAACTTCCCATTCAGTATTGTTCAATGTATTGCCAAATTTCTTTTGTATGTCTGCTCATTCCTGCAATTCCCGAGTTTTTGGACAGAAAAAGGGATAATTTCACAAAGGTCAGGATTTCCGCCTTCTCTGATAAAGTTAGGACTAACATTTCACAGAGTGAGAGAAAATAGGTAAATAGACAATACTCTCTCAAGAAAAAAAATCTTACACACTTAATGGTAAGGTCCTAGGGAGTGTTGCTGAAGAAAGGAGATCTTGGATTTCAGGTCCATAGTTCCTTGAAAGTGGAGTCACAGGTAGATAGGATAGTGAAGGCAGCGTTTGATATGCTTTCCTTCATTGGTCAGAGTATTGAGTACAGGAGTTGGGAGGTCATGTTGCACCTATACAGGACATTGGTTATGCCACTTTTGAAATGCTGCATGCAATTCTGGTCTCCTTCCTATAGGAAGAATGTTGTGAAACTTGAACGGGTTCAGAAAAGATTTACAAGGATGTTGCCATGGTTGGAAGATTTGAGCTATGGGGGGAGGCTGAATAGGCTCCCTGGACTGTTGAAGGCTGAGGGGTGACCTCGTAGATGTTTACAAAATCATGCAGGGCATGGATAGGATAAATGGAAATGGTTAAATAGTTCCCAGAAGAATATAGACAGGTTAAATGAGTGGACAAAACTTTCAGATAATATATGATGTGGGGAAACGCGAGGTTACACACTTTGGCAAGAGGAGGAGCTGAATATCATCTATTTAAAGGGAGCAAGTCTGCAGAAAGCTTCAGAACAGCAGGATTTGGGAGTCTTTGTCCATGAAACATAATGAGCTAGCATCCATGTTCAGTGGGTAATAGAGAAGACATATGGCGGCCTTTATTTCACTGGAATTTCAAAGGAAAAAAGGCAACTTTATTGAAACATATTAGCTTCTTCAGGGATCTAAGTGTGACAATGCCATCACTTTTAAAAGATTATTTCTCCCTGGGCTTTTTTTTAAAGGGAGGTTGTGGAGGCTACTGGAACCGACCCAAGACAATAAGTTAAAAGGCTATTAAATTTTTCTTTAAAACAAACAGATCGAACAACAGAAGGGGATTGACCAATTCTCCCAGATCAGGCTTTCTAGTTTTTTAATTTGCACATTTTCCCTGCGTCTGCGTGGGTTTCCTTTAGGTGCTCCGGTTTCATCCCACAGTCCAAAAGACATGCAGATTAGGTGAATTGGCTGTGCTGAATTGTCCATAGTATTCAGAGAAATGTAGGGTAGGCACATTAGTCAGGAGCAAATATCGGATCGGGGAAACAGTCACGGTTGGTGACTCTTCAGAGAGTCAGTGTGGACATTTTGGGCCAGAAGGGCCTGCTTCCATACTTTGGAGATCTACGATTGCATTAGAAGCTGTTTGGGTCCCTGAAGGGTTCTAAGTTTCAGTAAATTATGCCTAACTGACTTTCTCTGAAATCGTTCTCATGTGATTCCCTCCTGGATTGGGAAACTGCACATGCCTGAATTTGCCTCTTTGCCGGGGGGGGGGCGGGTTGGTTTTAACGCGATGTTACTACATTGGAACAATTAATTAGCAATAGGTACTGTAATAATTATTCAGTCAAATTTTCCAATTCTTAAGTTATTCTAACTCCTCTTTTTGTTTGTATTCTCACAAGTGTTTGAATAAATTGTGTTTTGCCGAACGTCGAGTGGTTTGACCAGTTGTGTCACACCTGGAACACCTATGCCACATCTATCTTTAAACTAAGAAAAAGCTAGGGTCTGCGCTACCTTCTTAAAACATTTGAGGGGGCCTGGTCTAGTCCATAACATCAGGTAAATGCGGAGAAGGTGTTTGCTTTTGTGGAGTGACTAGAACTGGGGGATAATTTCAGATTTAAGTTACAGATCAAGAAGAATTTCTTTTGAGCAAGATTTTGGAAATCTGAAGCACAAAGGGTCCGAGTTCAGGATTCTCTTCAAGTTAACTTGCAGGTTCAGTTGCAGTTGAGAAGGCAAATATAATGCTGGCATTAAATGTTGAGAGAGCCAGAATTCAAGACGGGAATGCACTGCACAGGCATGGGGGTGAGTGCACTGTATTATCCCAAAACCATCACCCCTGTTTACTTCTCAGTTCCAACCACATAGCTTCACTGGACAATCCCCCAGGATAATCCTCTAAGTACGGCCATTATGTTTTCCGTTTAATAAACAACACACCTCCTCTCTTTCATCCTTCCTTTCACATTTATAACCTGGAATATGAAGGTGCTAGTCCAATCGGTCCCTCAGCCAAGTTCCTGTAATAGCTACAATATCATAGTCTCGTGTTCCTAACCATGCTCCGACTTCATCAGCCTTACCTGGCAGGCCTCTAACATTGAAATAAATGCATTTTAATTCATTGGTCTATCCTTGTTCTCTGCTGTGCTCTTACCTGCCTTGTCTTTTTAAACTTGATTTTTAAAAATTCTGTATCAAACTTAACAACCTCTCTTGTCTCACTACTGTTTGGGGTCTCAGCTCCTTAACTATGCCTTCATCTGTCCTATCCTCCTATTCCTACTCTCACATGGCACCAGGAATAATCCAGACATTATTAGCCTTGAAATCCTGTTTTTTAGCCTCCTGCCTAACTCCCTATATTCACACTGCAGAACCTCATCCCTTTTTCGACCTTGGTCACTGGTGCTAATGTGTACAATGACCTCTAGCTGCTCATGCTCCCCTCTAAGAATTTGCTGCAACTGCTCGGAGACATCCTTCACCCTGGCACCAGGGTGGCAACACTCTATTCTGAAGTCTCGTTCGCAGCTGCAGAAACGTCTGTGCCTGACTAGAGGGTCTCCTATCACAATTGCTCATTTGGACTTTGCCATACTTCACAGCAGAGTAAAAAATGAGGTCTGCAGATGCTGGAGATCACAGCTGCAAATGTGTTGCTGGTCAAAGCACAGCAGGTTAGGCAGCATCTCAGGAATAGAGAATTCATGAAGGGCTTATGCTCGAAACGTCGAATTCTCTATTCCTGAGATGCTGCCTAACCTGCTGTGCTTTGACCAGCAACACATTTGCAGCATACTTCACAGCAGAGCCAACCATAGACTTGGCTGCTACTGTGTACCCCTGTGAGATGATTCCACCTTCTCCCAACCTCCAACTCCCCCGACAGAGAGTATAAAGTTGGGGGGGGGGGGTGGGGGTGGAAGAGAGGAGGAGGAGGAGACTGGACATCCAGAAAAAGACAACCTGGACCAGTAGTATGACCACCTCCGTGAAGTTACTCTCATATTCTCTGCCCCTCGAGGCTCCTTACTGCTTCCAACTGCCACTCCAACCAGTCGGAGTGTAGTTGCAGACAGAGAGATTTCCTGCAGACATAGTCGCCAGGAACACTCAACTGCTCCCTGATCACCCACATCTGACGGGAGGAGCATACCACACCAATGACTGCTCTCTCTGCTCCTTTAACAACTAGCAACCTTGCGGTTGGGGGAGGAGGGCAAAGGAGATAGGAGGGAGGATAGTCTTACCTTGCTGCTGCTCACCCTCAAAGCCTGGCATTCACGTAAAACTCAATTGGTCCATGTAATATTACCTCTTACCTGTTAAATGTCCACTCATTGTTTTATCATGACTGTTGAAAAGCTGCCTGTATTTCAACCTTGACGATTGTGGAACAGCCCATTCTACACCAGCAGCCAAAGGCGGCACACTAAAACATAGCAAATTAAGACAGGTCAAACAAACATTCATTCAAACAGATTAATTCAATACTCCTTAATTCAATACTCATTTCTCACAAACAATATACTTCAACCAAGCCACCCAAGAGCACAGATTCCATATACTTGACCTTTTGTGCAGAAAGTCTGACCAAATTTAATGCCGACTAAACAGTAATACAAACTTTGAAATGAAGACTTACGAGTCAAAATCCATTGCATTATAAATGCAATACTGTTTGCTCGATACTGCTCTCTTTCTGCAAGTGACCTTATGTCTGTTCTCTGGGCATTTCAAGTTATGCTATATCCTAAACTTTGTGTTGATCTAATCTTTACTACCAGACAGACGAAAACAATGCTCAACGGAAAAGCCAGAGAACACCACCATTTTTTTGGTATTGTAGGGAGAAAATGTTCTCGTTGAAAACAGAACAATAAATAAATATTCACGACTTCAATTGTGCCATCTCTGAAACACTAAAATAGAGATGAGGGGGTATTCTCTCCTAAAGTGGGGTGAAAGAAATAATGATCAAGAGCGTGTAACTCTGGTGGCTGGTTAGACAGGGTTCAAAACAGTTTATTTGCAGCAATAATAGAACAGCAGGTTTTTCTCTGCGCTTGCCAGTGGTAAGAGGCACTGAAATATTCAATACACTCTTTTGTGTTCATGTGAATTGAAGCCCAATTGCTTGAAAATAAATTCAATGCGGTACAACCAGACATTCAGCAACGAACAGTAATTTCCAACTCAAACTTACAAAAAAAATTTGTTGTAAGATCAACAGAGAAACACCAGGGGTAAATACAGTGGAATTGATCTGGATGGGATATACTTCGGAGGGTCGGTATGGTGTTGTTGGGCCAAAGGGCCTGTTTCCACACAGTAGGGGTTCTAATTCTCAAAGAAAATGCTCACGTGCCCAAGCCAGTCTCAGACAATCATCTCTCACAAATTTCCAGCAGGCAACTCTGGATTAGAGGCTTATTTGCTTTCTAACCCAGTCATGTCAAGTCAAGTTCAAGCACCCAGCACCAACAATGGTGGCTCGCCCAGATTATTTTTCTGTTCTTTCTTAGTGCAATGTCTCCATGGGCTATTTCCACTTACTCATCTGGCAAGGTGTCATGCAGCATAGAAACAGACCCTTCGGTCCAACTCATGCATGCTGCCCAAACATCCCAATCTGGCCTCGACTCATTTGCCCTGGTCTTTGTTGGGAGAGGATCTACGAGTGCAGGGATATCTTTCTGTAATTCTCCAGGGCCTTGGTGAGACCACAGCTGGAGTATTATGTCCAGTGTTACCTCCTTATTTAAAAACAGTTCTGTCAACGGAAGGAATGCAATAAAAGGGTTACCCAACAGAGCCCTGGGATGGCAGACGAACATATGAAGAGAAACTACATCAATTAGGACTTTATTCACTCAAGACTTTAGAAAAAATAGTGGGGGGATGGGGAAAATGGAGAGGCTATCTCACAGGAGCCTATTACATTCTAACAGGAGGAGACAAGGTAATTACAGGGAAGATGTTCTCTGTACCTGGACAATCCCAGACCAGGGATCACAGTCTAAGGCCAAGTGTAGGTCTTTTAGGACAGACCTGACAAATTTCTTCACCAGAGGGGTGAATGTGTGAAATTCTCTGCCACAGACAACAATTGAGACCAAAACATCGCATTTTTTCAAGAAAGAAATTGATGTATTTCTGAGGGCTAAAGGGATCAAAGAGTATGCAGACAAAGTGAGAACACAGTTCTGAGCTGGATGATTATCACGACCACATTCAAGGGTGACGCAGGCTTAAGCAGTCAAATGGTCTACCCCGCAGCTATTTTCTATGTTTCTGCAGTGCAGTATAATAAAATTTGCAGACAAGCTGTTGCACTTTCAAGAGGGGAAAAAAGAAACAATCAATTTATAGTCTCTCACTGCAACACCAAGCCTTGAAATAAGCAAACCATATCGACTGAATCCAACATTTTTCAGGTTGGATTACAAGTTGCACTCAGCTGCTCCCTTGTATCATGAATTTTGCTGCCACTAACACAGTGAAATCCTACCATTTATTTATTGTTGAATTCACCTGTCTCTGGTCTGTTTAAGTGTTAACAAAAGGACAAATGCATTCAATATGGAAGGTGCAGATAATCAACGTTTCAATTATTATCCCTCAGCAGAATGTGTTTCTCAAAAACAAAAACTTCAAGATAAAATTGCTTCTGCTCATGTTTTATTCAAAACATCATCCTGTCATGTAATCGTTCAGTCCTTGTCAGTGCAGTGCAGTGTCTCTGCACAAAGTAGGATCAGCATTCACTATGCCCTTATCAGAAGAAGCAATGAGCCATGCAATTGTGAACGTTGTTGACTGGATGCAAGATCAAAAAAGAAAATCCAAAACAAACTTCCACACACAGTACATCAGCAACCTATCTGGGCAAGTTACAGGAGTGACAATCACATCTCAAGATCAAATAAAATTCCTCTGGAACAGATGGGACTTAACGTGGATCTTCTGACACAAAGATACGTGTACGATCACGGCATCACAGGACACTAGTTGGCTCATTCTACACAATTAGATTATACATATAGCTAATCACAATCTCATTTTAATTGTTTCAAAATTGGCGAATTATGCCAGCAAAAGCAGTGAATTCAATTCCAATTTAAATCGATCAGCTAAACAATTTTAAAACAAGCCAAGCGGAGGGGCCAAAACAAAGTGTTTTGTTGACTTGTCCTTAAACTTGAGCTCCTTCTCACAGATGATATTATTTGAACTCCATGGCTTTGGTTTTTCTAACATATTAAACAATTTGTACAATTTCAATGATACCAAAACAAAATGGACATAAATGAAATTCAAGTCCAGGTGAAGAACTCACGTGACATTCCCTATGTCAAATGACTGTGCCTTTTGTAGTTTTGTTCCATTTGCTTGACTGACTGATGCAGAGCGACTGAATGAAGAACTCTTTGGCAATGTGGCTCCTATAAGATACAAAACAAACTTGCAACTTGTCAATCTTGTCTCCCCATCCCTCAGCATTATCTTCCAGTGTAACTTGACTATCTTTTCCCATCGTAGGACACTCATGTCATTGCTCCTTTGTACATCACTTCACCAATCCCTTCCTACTGTTGGTAGGTTAACATTCTGCTGTACTTTGTAGTCTTGAGAATTAATTCAAAGTGACATGTCACTAACAGTCTCCTAGTCAGCTTTGAGAAATCAGAGAGTGGCAGGGGAATGGAAGGGAAGTCACGCGAGTGGTGGGGGTGGGGGAAGGAAGGGAGGCGAGGGGCGGCAGTTGAAGGAAGCCAGGACAGAACGGTGTGAACAAAGGGGAGGGTGAGAGAGTGAGAGAGAGAGAAAAAAAAATGGGGAAAAAGAAGAAGCGAAAAGAACACAGTCAAATAAAAGGATTGCTGGTATGCCGAAAGAGAGAGTTGAATGCAGAGTACTATTGTCACAAGTGGGAATGGTTGAAAATGGTTTGGCAGTGCTGGGAGCAACTCATACAAAACAAGACCGAGGAATGTGAGGGTAATCATCAACATGGAGCAAGATGTTCATGTTCTGAAATTGTTAAATTCCATATTGAATCCTGAAGACTATAAAAACACCTAGGTGGAAGTTGGAGATATTGTTATTCCAGCTTGCATGGACCTTTGCTGGAGAACTGCAGAAGGCCTGAGTCAGAAGGTTGACATGGAAACAAGTTGGGTGAAGCGACAGTTAACTGGAAGCTTGGGTCATTCTTGCAGACCGAGTGGTCATCTCATCATTGTAGAGGAGACCACATTGTGAGCAACAAATACAGCAGACTAGACCGAATACAACGTGTAGGCAAATTATTGCCAATTGTCAGGTGTGCCTGAGGCTTCGGGTATTGAGAAATTAGGTGGTTAATAGTCAAGTGTCGGACCATCTGCAATTGCATGGGAAGGTACTGTGGAGCTGTGGGGAGTGATGAGAGTGCAAAGGTAGAAGAGTGGACCAGGAGACCCCAGAGGGAATGCTCCCTGTGGAATGCTAACTGAGGAGGTGAGGGCATCCTGCTGGAGGTGACAGAAATGACTCTTTCTGATCCTTTGGATATGGAGGCTGGTGAGATGGAAAGTGACGAGCAGCAAGATGCCATGGGAAGGAAAGGGGAGGCAGAAGCTTGAAAATATGATAGGACCCTCAGCCATGTCCAATCAACCACTGGAGCCTGAAGTACTTATTTGGGGGAGAAAGTTCAGAGGCCAAAGCAACATAAGCTGTCACTTCTGGCACCTCCAGCATGAAGTACTCTCAAGTATTTAAATATTGCTAAAATTAGTAATTTGTACTTAAAATGTATAGCTGTCAAGCAAGGGAAATCAGAATCATCTTATGTTCTGTTCATAGAAATGATTAACACAAAAGGACATGAAATTGATTTCCAACATACTCAGACATTTGTGTGAAAAGAAGGGATAAACTGTCCATCTGGAGGTACGTACAATAGCACAGAATATACAAGAAGTGGATCAGATGGGACTAGGTTAGGTTGAGATATCTGGTTGGCATGGACAGGTTGGACCGAAGGGTCTGTTTCCATTCTGTACATCTCTAGGACCTGACATGTGACACAAATAATGGGGCAAATGGCAAATCTATGACTGATGTCAGGAACGTGGTCATGGAAACCAGCGATCACAATATGGGGATCTTTTACTATCAGGCCATGAAGACAAAAACTTGAGAAAAAACAGTTAAATCTCATGATGCTAAGGAGAAAACATGAACTTTTTTTTTAAAATGTGGATTTGCTGAGATGACTGAATGACCACTTGATTTGAGATCCTGAAATAAACACTAGGATCAAGCTTTTATTACCAATCTGAACAAAACTTTAATATCATTAGTTCATAATTACTGGACAACTCATGGAAACAGAGAGATGACTCTTGTGCTTTCAGGCAATCATGTCCATGCAGTTTGAAACAGCTATCTACTTAATCTACTACTTTGTTCTTTCCCATACCCTTATAAATTTATTCTTTAAAGTTATACCTAATTACTTTCTAAAAGAAAAGTGAGTTTTGAGAAGATTTGTAGTTCAGGTTGAGGTTTAGGATATAAGTTTGCTCACAGAGCTGAAAGGTTAATTTCCAGACGTTTCGTTACCTTACTAGATAACTTCTTCAATGGACCTCATGCGAAGCAATGCTGAAAATTCCTGTTTTCTATTTATATATTTGGGTTGGTGATGTCATTTCCTGTGAAGTCACTTCCTGTTCCTTTTCTCAGGAGGTGGTAGATGGGGTCTAACTCGATGTGTTTGTTGATAGAGTTTCGGTTGGAATGCTATGCTTCTAGGAATTCTCATGTGTGTCTTCGTTTGACTTGGTTTTGACTGGGACAACACATCCATCCTAGGACAAGCCAACACAAAGACATGCACGAGAATTCCTAGAAGTATGGCATTCTAACCAGAACTCTATCAACAAACACATCGAGTTAGACCCTTTCTACAACCCTCCCCCCACCCCGAGAAAAAGAACAGGAAGTGACATCACCACAGAAAATGGCAGCACAAATGTGGGCAGCACGGTGGCACAGTGGCCAGAGACCCGGGTTCAATTCCCACCTCAGGCAACTGTCTGTGTAGAGTTTGTACATTCTGCGTGGGTTTCCTCCGGGTTCTCTGGTTTCCTCCCACAGTCCACAGATATGCAGGTTAGGTGAATTGGCCATACTAAATTGCCTGTAGTGTTAGGTGAAGGGGTAAATGTAGGGGAATGGGTCTGGGTGGGTTGCTCTTCAGACGGTCAGTGTGGACTTGTTGGGTCGAAGGGCCTGTTTCCACACTGGAAGTAATCTAATATAAAATGACATCACCACCCCAAAGAAACCCAAACATATAAATAGAAAGCAGGAATTTTCAGCATTGCTTTGCATGAGGTCCACTGAAGATGTTACCTAGTAAGGTAACGAAATGTCTGGAAATGAACCTTTCGGCTCAGCGAGCAAACCTACATCCAAAACCTTCTAAAAAAGTTACTACATTATCCAGTGCATTGCAGATCACAGTCTGCTGCATAAAAAATTCTGCCTTGAAGTTATTTGCCAATTAACTTGATTTGCATTCTCTGATTACAGACTTTTTTGTGAGAAGATTTTCCTACTATTTATCCTGCTGAAACAGAAATTGACATCTCTAAAAACATTTTCCACTCCAAACCAAACAAGCTGTGTTTATCTAGTCTTTCCCTCCAACAAAAGTCCCCCATCATGGTACTATTTTGGCAAATTCCCACTGGACCCTCCGAGACTACTGGACAATATTCCAGCTGAGGAATAACCATTGATTTACAAACATTAATATCAACTACGTCACTCCTGTACTGAGCCTCAAATTTATTCATGCTTTAAGAGAAACAGATTTAATAGCTTGTCATGCTACTTTAGAGATGTGCATCTATGGACCCACATAGTTACCAAAGGATGCCTACTGAAGTGGTCAAGTAAATGGGAAAATTTCTTGTATTTCTGGAGGGAAAAAGGATTGCGGGACAGATGAAGGTGGAATTTGGAGCTGATCTATCTAAGATGATCAGCCTATTTGCCCCAATTAATTTATTTCTGTGTTTTCAAAGTTCTTCTGGTTCAATGCACCAAGACAAAACAATAATCAGCTGCCTATAAAAATCTCTCACATGTGAGCCATCTGTACATAGTTTACAAAACTGAACTCACCCGTATGAGCAAAGGCAGGTAGAGGCTGTACCACAGAAGGTGCCCCATTGGCTAGTGCAGGAACTCCTGCCGTAGGAACAGAAGACACCAACGGTGGTGACATGCCCACCACTGGCATTGCTGCCATTGATAACGGCGCTACTGGTCCCATCGAGGGCATCGCTGAAACATTACCAATACCTTAATGGGGAGAATAAAAAAGACATTTTACAAGAGTAACAGTTTTCTAATGTTGCAATGATTGAAAGAAAATACAATATGACTTTTCAAAAAATGAAGGCAGACAACTGCAAAAAGTTGATAGCTAACACTGAAAGATCAAAATCAATGAAAACTGAGAAGTTATTTGTAAAACAATGACACTAACCAAATCCTGCTGTTGACATGGCTATTGGTATTTGTTTCATGATGGGAGGCAGTGTGGAGGGAAGCGGATGACCCTGCAGTTTTAGCTTAATCAGTTTCATGGCTATAGAAAACTCCAACTGATCCATCTTTCCATCATTATTCAAGTCAGCCAGAGCCCTTCAAAAAGAAATGCACAAGAAAAAGGCATTTTTATAGGTCAGTGCTGGCAATTCAAATGTTGGAAATACTCAGCAGTGTTAAATAAGTTAACCAAAGTTAACTGGTAGAAGAGAAAACATTTCAGGTCACTTTTCACAGATGTTGCGACCTGCTGAGTATTAGCAGCATTCTCCTTTAATTACCAATGTTCACAGCATTTTACTTTTGCACTGTCAACTTCCATAGTACACCAGTATTTGTCATTGTTCGATCACAATCAAAATTTCCATATAGTCTCCCTGGATGCAACTGTGCAGGTTTTTTTTAAAATGCAAAAGCTGGAAAAATGGACCCTGTACCTGAAATTACTCATCAACCAAAGTACAGAAAATAACAGAATTTCACGAAATATCCATGAACCACGATGTTTTCTCTTTGCAGTAGTGTGCTGGATTAATAAAAGATGAAGGGCACAAAAAGACAATGAGATCAGAACAAAACTAATCGTCAGAGCAAAATTATTCTAATTCCTGACAGCGATGACCTGGAGGTGATTTGGAAACAAGTGAAAAAAAAACACATTTCGTAGGCTTCCCACTTTAGTCTTTCAGTCTCCATCCACAAATATAATTCTGAGTCACATTCCTGAGGATTAACTACAGTGTGGAAGTCGGCCATTTGGTCCATCAAGACCACAGCGAGTCTCCACAGAACAGCCCACCCAGACTCTTCCCCCCCCGCAACCCTGTATTTCCCATGGCTATTCCACCAAGCCTGTACCTCCCTGGACACTGGGTAATTTAGCATGGCCAATTCACACAACAGGTGGAGGGAGAAACTGGAGTACGCAGAGAAACCCAAGCAAACATTGGAAGACAGTGGCCCGACGGTAGAATCAAAACCAGGTCTCTGGTGCTGAGAGGTGCTGCTAACCACTGAGCTACCATGCCGCCCCACTAAGTTGAACTTATGGTTGTGCTTCTCTCATGTCAGGTTTCAAGAAGCTTTAAACTACCTACATGTTCAGCAACTGACTACGTCCAGCAGCCTGATTAACGTAGCTAAGTGGTAAATTACAAACAATCCAAGACCAATAGGTAAAATGGTATAGGTACACATTAGATTGCAGAGTTATGTTTCCTTATGCACCCAGAGAAGGGAAAATTTAACACCTACTCAATACTGTATGTCATCTTAAATAAGCATGAGGTATGTGTGGTATTAACATCTAAGAACTGTATAATGGTAATTCTTCTTCCTAACTAAGTGCCAAATATAAAGTTGACAATATTTTAAAATATCACAATTTATCAGTATGATTGCTTGCTGGGAAGAACTGAATCAAAGTGCAAATGTACCATTCAAGAATAATACTCATTTTAAAATAGTCCTTTCTTCTCAATAAATTGTTCAACAATTAAAAAATATACTCAAATCACATATTTGGAACTTACCATATTTGTGCAAGTACAGGTGGAGGTAATCCAGACTGAAGGAAGAAGTTTCGGGCTTGATCACCTGAATTTGGAATAGAATAAAAACAGCCAATAATATATTTTACATACACAATGCAACGTAAAAATTAAACTAACAAACTAAATTAAAAACACATTCTCTGCAAGAGAGTTAGAATATGCATGATATGTACATTCTAAAGACCTTAACTGAGTACCACGCAACATTCTAAGTGACCAATATTCTTAGCACAATTTCTTAAGATATGTGAACTGAATTAAATAATGCTTTTATTTCAACATAAATGAGTTTAACTACTCAAACATTATCAAAAAAGAATTAGAGTCTGTGTTTCTGCTTACCTGCAGTAAAGTTCCTTAATTTTCCTCTATTTTATACTTGCTACTCTAATGCTACTCAAGAATATTCCAATGATACTTGATTTCCCCTCAATCTTTTTCCACTTCAATGCATGTCTTTAATTCCCTGTCACGTCAGGTGTGTGGCCCTCAATCAATTATCCAGTGTCTTCTGGCATTTTCTGCCCTTCTCTCTCACGCTGTTGTTAAATTGGAGACACTGATAAGGCTATGTCAATGACAGTGATACTGCATCTTTTCTGGGCACACGGGTACTCATGAAAATCATTAGAAAAACAATTCAAAAATTCCCTTTGAAATCCTTCTGATCACCATTGAGACACATATACCAAATTATAGTAAAAGGATAACTTTTCATCCCATCCTACAAAGCAATTCCCTATCCAACTCTTGTTTTTGCAATGTTGTAAAATAAATGCCAAAGAAATCTGAAAGACGGTGATTGTGACCTAATTTTAGTCTCAGTTATCAGGCCTCCTTTGCTCAAAAACTCCAAGCAGAAACACAACAAAATGTTTTAAACACAAACTACAGTTGGCTTCTCATACACAAACCAGAAAGCAAGTTAGGGTGTTGCTCAGACAGGGAGGTTGGCAGGAGAACATGGCTCTACCACTGATGAAGAGCAGTCAGGGCATGAGTTATTAGAACAGGACACTGAAAACTGGGTTTTCTTGCAGTGGGGAGGCCAATAGCTAGATTTATTCCTGCACTTAGTTGTTCAAAAATATTAATTGCCATAATATCACAATAAGATGTCGTAGAGTCATAGAGATGTACAGCATGGAAACAGACCCTTCCGTCCAACCCGTCCATGCCGACCAGGTTAGCTCAGATTTTCCTATTGAGGTTATAGCTGGCTTAATTAAGCTCAGTATAAATTGTTCAGTGACTTACAGCAAGGAAAAGTTACCCAATGAAGTCTAAGTTGCTGTTGGGGTTTGTATTGTTCTGTCAATAGCCTTGTATTAAAAACTCTTGTGCTCAATCGCTCCAAGCACTTCACAACATTGCTGACTTGTGATTAATTATTGTGACAGCAGGCAGACGGGGCTAGCATCCAATTGTTTAAGCCAACTTTTTAAAGGGCAAAATTCATGTCCTTGCCATTTAACCTCTCTGACCCAGAGACAGAACAGCCCTAATCTTTAGTGTCTTATTTTGGGATTTCTTATTTTACCATTTCTTTTATTTCGAACTCCAATCTTTCTGTTCTTTTTCTACATTTGATTTGACTCACCCCATTTCCAACTTGCGTCATTTTTCTATTTCAAAGTCATTAAATCTTATTAAGATGACCACGAGTCTGACCATTCCCTATGTCCCTGATGCTCTGTTGCCCTTGTTGTGCGGTTATTAACTGATTTCCAGTCATTGTTGGGGAGCGAGAGAAAAAAGCAAGCTAAAGGCCAAAGGTGGGCTAAGTTATAAAATGCCCTACTCTCGTAAGCTCTGAACCACCCATAAGAGATTGGATGATGGGTAATACAATAGCACAGCAAATGTCAACATGGTGTATTGCAGTAGTTCACAACACATTGTGCTTAATTGTTACTTTCAGCAGAGACACGCTAATCTTCTGAGCGAACAGAATCAAATCCCATTAAGGATGGTGGTGAAATTTTGAAAGCTAGTCTCAGTAATGGTGAACGTGAAATCACCATTCATCATAAAAACCCGGCTGGTTCGGAAATGTCCTTTTGGTCGGGAAATGCACCTTACCTTACTTGATCTGTCCTACATGTGGCCTCATACCCACAGCAATGTGATAAAATATTAAATTATCCTCTGAATAGCATAGCAAATCTCTCAGGTCAAGGGCAATTATGGCAACAAATACAAGCCTTACCAGTGATGCCCACATCATATGAAAGATGAAAAAAAAAGCCATAAACAAGTCCAAGAAACTGAAAAGAGAGGGGCAGAAAAACATTCAGCCCTTTAACCCTGCTCCTCCATTCAATACAACTCCACTTTCCTATCTGTTTCTAAAAAGAACCAATGAACAAAACTGAAATTTTCAAGCAGAGAAATTGAGTTTTGCAAAACCACAGCACAAGATGAACAATCCACTGCAGAGGTGATTATAAAAATAATGACATGGAACTAATATTAATAACAACAACAACAACAAATTTTTTAAAAATCTCATTTTCAAAGTTGTATACAGCATATTTCCTTGCCAACACTCAGAAAACATTACTGATGATCACAGAAACAAACTTTTGAACAGAAAAAAAAGGGACCACAGAATGTACTGGACAAAAATGTGGTCTGAGTGCTAATTTGTTTAAACCTTCACCGTGAGATGCATTACCATAACAAGAATGGAAAATTAAGCATGAAAATTAAACTAGGCAGGATGCTGTTTATAACTGGACATTGCAACTACAAAGAATTTCTCTGAAATAAGGTGAGAATACTTCTTTTTCTCTATTTCATCTAGGTATCAAAAGAAAGTTCAATAACCCAAAAGCACATGGCACTTACACATCGAAAAAAACTAATCCCCAGTTGTTCAGCAACCTTGCAACACTTCAGCTGAAAGTGCAGTGCTTATAACCTTGAGAGCTTGCTTTTATTTACCAAGGCTGCATCAACTCCCATGTGACATTTTCGTGGTCACCAACACAGGCAGAGTTTCAAATAAGCTGGAAAGTAAGCCAGAGTTTGATGAAAGGAAGCCATTGACAAACTTCTGAAAAATTACAATGGCTGTTATTTAAGTGCAAAGTCAGTCTTTGAGTTTGTTTTGCTAATTTTGAAAAGGTGCCAAAAATCTGGCGTGGGGAGGTAATGAATTAGAACAAAACCAAAATAATGTGGGTAGGGAAAACCTGAGTAGTAATTGGATTCAGTCTTGCACAAGTAAAAATTGCATGTTCTACTGGTGGATTTGAATGATGGCATGTGTGAAATGATTTTCCAACCAATCCAAAAACTGTTTCTTTAAGAAGCTTGGAGAAATCCATCCTTTACTGAAGTGGACAAAGATATGACTAATACTTTGGGCAATTGCCTCTCAACAAACGGAGGTATTCTTGTGATGAAATGAGCAAAAAGGGATACCATGGTAGCAATTATGTTCTTACAACTATCAGTTGATCCAATTACCAACATCCTTACAGGATATTAAAGATTTAACAAAAAACTGTCCGGAAGTTGAGTTAGCCTCCTCAACTGCTACTCGTCCTGCCTCACCCAACAGCAGCACTATTGGGTTCCTCTGAATTGCTTATTCTGTTCATGTTTTCATAACCTCTTTCATCTCTGGGCCTTATGAGTCACCTTAAATCGTTGCCAACGTCCACACTTTCCTTTTGCATTTGGTTAGAATTCCTTCAAGCTGATGTCTGACTTTTACACAGACTGTACCTTGGTCAATGTCACCTTCTTATTTATGCTGACCCTTGGTGACTCACCTAAAAAGCTCTCCCCCATCACGATTCTACTTCACCATTTTGGATTCTTGGTTCATCCGAAGATGAATTTCAGGATGCAATTGGTTTCCACATTTCAAAGCTTTCCGTTGCTCAGGTTTCTCAGCATGCATAAGCATTGAAGTCCAATTATGACATAACACACTTTTACCATTACTCTCTTGGAGGAATTTTCTGTTCCCGGAGAAAGTGAGCTTGGATATCGGAAGAACCCTAAATTAGGCAGAGTGATGATGTACCCAAATCTCCCACACCTTCCTAGCTCCACCAGAATTAGGTTAGGAAAGTCTGTGATCAACTGTCCCTACCACCACTGCTAACTGAGGTCCTTAAGTGGCCAACTGATGATGACAAGGACTTCTGCTTACCACCATTGACAGAAGTGTGATTCATCACATTATTATTTTTGTTTAATTTCCAATAGGCTCCTCAAAGCTCAAGCCTCAAGCATGTGCTTTCATCACTTTCCTAAACTCCTACCTTCTCATTCACAATAGGATACTTCCCTACATTAAAAGAAGAGGTTCAAATTTAAGTAGTGGTAATACAGCCTGCTTTTATGAGTACAAAATGATCAAAAGGAATAACATTTTCTGAAGAATTCAACAGACAGCACAAGAGCAAAAGTAGAGTTGTCTTGCTCTCACCGGTAATCAGTCCACCAACTGGTTTGATACTATGGAACTGCTGGTCATGCTTGGCTCTTTCTTCTGCAGTAATGGCACAGATATCCAGGCCCCCTGTTTAAAACAAAATAGTTAGTTCATCAATGGATAATTTTCCCCATGAGGTTCACCTAAAACAGATTTAAAATTCAAAGTAGATGGGAACCTGATGGGAAAAACAAAAACACTTTAAGAACTTTAGAAAAACACAACCAGATGGATGAAATCCAGCATTGCATTCTTGCAACGAGCAGCATGCCTTAAATCTTTCCTTAACGTTTGCTAGTAATTTTTGTAGATCAGCTTGATGAATATGGAGGTAAACCAAAAGAATTTTCTGTGAGGATTTGAATTCTTGTCAATTCATTACATGCAAATTATATGCCTAATTTTTTTTTAAGGTTGGAGGTTGCCTGGAAACACATTTCATTTGAGGATTTTGAATCATTGGCTTTGTAATGAAATTATGGAATTGGGACTCCACACCAAGATAATTTGACATCGCATTTTCCAAAAATAAAAGACCTGTGAGATATTGTTGCGGATATAATCCAGTGGTTACAAGATGTGCTGGGTATCGACAGATGCAAGCAAAAGAAACAATCAATCATATTTCAAATTTATACAAGGACCATGGAATTAATTAAATCTCTAGGATCTAGGCTCCAATCATGCAACAAGTTATCTTGACTTAGTACGCTGACTTCTGACCATTTAGCACAATTGGTATCATTAAGCATAGCCCGTACCATGCACTTAATACCCATTACCCCACCCCATGGTTGCTAATACTAAACAATATGCATTTATCCACTTGAGAATCCACTCTGAAGTAAGAAATTGTTGATTATCATTGATATGATTAATCTCTGAAAATGGAGACTTCAGGGGTTTTTTTGGTTTAAATAAAACTTCATTAATTTTCCAAACTGAGCTATTTTAGGGAGTAATACCCTGTACGCTCATACAAGACAGTACATAATTTGATATTTGCATTACTCTTCTGTTAATTACCCAGCACCTCGGTATCCAAACAAAACTCTGTACGTGGAGAAATTTTGTATGACTAGGAGTCAGTTTCTCAATTCCTCATCTTTGCTTTCAAATTTGTCTTATGTTTTGGCCCCTCTATGTCTCTGTAATCTCCTCGGGACCTGTAACCCACCAGGATACCCATGGTGATTGAATTCTGGCTTCAACATCATAGATTGAGTAACAGTGGCTTTCAGTGCTTTTAGGAACAGAAACAGTCAAATTAATACACAACTCAATGGACTGGTGCGGGAGAAATCGGTTATCGTCATGCAGTCATACAGCATGAAAACACAACCTTCAGTCCAACTCATCCATATTAACCAGGTTTCCCAAACCAATCCCATTTGCATGTGTTTTGCTCATATCACTCTCAACCTTTGCTATTCATCTGCCTGTCCACAGTCTTTAACTGTTGGAACTGTACCTGCATCTACCACTCCCTGTGGCAGTTCATTCCATATACAAACCACCTTGAGAAAAAACGTTAGCCTTTTTAAGCTTTCGTCTCCCTTGTAACTCAGACCCTCCATGCTGGCAACACCCTGGTAAATCTTCTCTGAATTTCTTCATCAACAATAAGGAGGCAGGGTGACTAGAACTGTACACAATACTCCAAAAGTGCACTCACTCAATATCCTGTATGATCTCAACATAACAGCCCAACTCCTATTCTCAACGGTCTGAGCAATGGAAGCAATTTTTTTTAAACACTTGAACCACCATCTACCTGTTACAGAACTTTCAAAGAACTATGTATCTGAATTCCCTTTCACGCAGCACTGCCATCAGTGCTGAGCAAAGTGGAGTTGTATCGTTAGGATGGTCTGCACTGTGCTTGGACAAGTATTCTAGCAACATGCAGTCTGCAAATCTACTATATGTACATCGAGCAAATCTAGTAATGGAAGGAATAGTGATGTTCTTTGAGATGGCTTTAAACTAAATGATAGGAGTGAAGAATCAAACTTGGGTATATGCAGCAAATCAAGGGACAGAGTCCAGACAGGAGTGCAAAATAGTCAAATGAAAAATTGGGATCAGAGTAGTAGGAAGGATCAGAGACTCTAAACATAAGAGTGGAACCACAGGCAAGGCACAGTACATTTTACATAGAGAATAAAAAGACAAAACTGAAGGCTCTATTGCCAAAAGCTTGGCGCACTCCTAACAAAGTGAGCAAACTGATGGAATTCATTAAAGCAAATCAGTATGATCTAGTAGCTATTACAGAACTATGGATACAGAACTGTAAGGATGGGTCCTGAATATGGAGGGCACCGATATTTTTGCTGGAAGGTTTGCTAGGGTTTAAAGTAATGTGGCAGGAGAGTGGGAAATGAAACAGTAGGTCAGCATATAGAGTGATTGAAGACAAGGTCAACGTTAAATCAAGTAAGTCAAATGGGAAGAACAGGCAGGGCCAAGTTAATAAACATAGCAAGACTTAGTCTGAAGTGTATTCCTTTAAATGCAACAATTATAATACTAAGGTAGAAGAGCTTGAGCTTGGGACTACGATATTGTAGCCATTGCAGAAACTTGATTGAGAGAAGGGCGGCACTGGCAAGGTTTACATGTTTCAGGCAGGATAGAGAGGGATGTAAAATAGGCGGGGGAGTTGCATTACTAATTAAGAAAAATGACACAGCTACATTGAGAGGACATCTTAGAGAGCTCATCCAGTGAGGCCATTGGGTAGAACTCACGAATACGAAAGGTGCAGTCACTGTGATGGGGTCATATCATATGACTCTCAATAGCCAGCAAGAAATAAAAGGAACAAGTATGTGGACAAATCATGGCAAGATTTAAAAATAACAGAATTGCTGTAGTTCAGTGATTTTAAATTCCCCACTATTTACTGGAACTTCCTGTACTGCCAGGGGCTGAGATGGGGCAGAATTTGTAAGGTGCATCCAGGTTTTGTTTCCATGCTGTATGAATCTATGACTCTATGTAAATAGCCCAACAAGTGGAGGGGCTGCACCAGATCTTGCACTGGGAAATGAGCATGCCCAGATAATCAAAGTTCCAGTGAGGTACCATTTTGAGAACAATTATCATAATTCTGAGTTTTAAGACAATTATAGTGAAGGCTAATTCTGGTCCTTGGTTTAAAGTGCTAAATTGGGGGAAGGCTAATTACAGAATAATTAGTCAGGAAGTGGAGAAATTGTATTGGAGCCAGATAAATCTACATCTGGCATATGGGATTCTTTTAAAAGACCAGTTAATCAGAGTTCTGGTCTGTGAGGATGAAAAACTAAGGATAGCACGATTCAGGAACCCTGGATAAGAGATATTGAACATTAGTCAAAAAGAAAAAAATGTCTATGCAAGATTGAGGAAACTGAAATCAGTTAAGGCCTTTGAGGAATAGAAAGGAAGTAGGAAGACTAAAAGGCCCGCGGAATGTCCTCAACTTATAGGATTAAGGAGAATTCCAAAGCATTTTACGAGCAAGATGGGCAGGTTAGGAAAGAGTAGATCCACTCAAGGACAATGGAGGGAATGTAGTGGAGCCAGAGGAAGTGGGTGAGGTCCTTAATAAGTACTTTACATTGGCATTCACAGAGTAGGACATGAATATTGGTAAGATTAGAGATGTAGAGCAATATTCTCGGGCATGTTAATATTGAGTATCTTGAAAACCATTACAGTAGTAAGGGCCCAATGGGATCCTTCCCAAAATACTGTAGGGGCCTTGTCAAAGATCCTTGTATCCTCCTTAAATCAGTCAGGTGCCAGAAGAACCAATGTTGTTCATTTGCTTGAGGAGCTCAACAGAAATAATCTAGGCAATTATAGGCCAATGAACCTTACATCAGTGGTAGGGAAATTATTGGATAAGATTTTTCGGGACAAGATTTACTTGCATTTGGAAAGAATAGACTTACTAGGGATAGTCAGCATGGCTTTATGGCAGAGAGGTGTTACCTCAGAAATTCGAGCGTTTTGAGGAAGTGACAAAGATAATCCAGGATGGTAGAGTAGTGGATGTTGTCAACATGGACATCACAAAAGTATTTGACAAAGTCCCTCATAGTAAGCTGTTCCAGGAGATTAAGTCGCATGGAATCCACAGTGAATTGCCAAGTTGGGTAGAAAATTGGCTTGATCAAAGAAGATATAGGGTAGTTTTGGAGGGGTGATTTTTCAGGCTGGAGGTTCCACAAAGATCAGTGCTAAGACCTCTGTCATTTCTATATATAAAAGATTATTTGGATGAAAGTGTAGATGGTCTCATTGATAAGCTTGTAGATGACACAGAGATTGGTGGAGTTACAGATAATGAGGAAAGTAGCCAAAGGATACAGCAGGATGTAGATCAGTTGGAAAGTTGGGCACAAAGATGGCAAGATGGCATTTTATCTGGATGAGTGAGAGATGACACGTGTTGGGAGGACAAACACAAAAGTGCACAGTAAATGGTAGGATCCTTATGAGCATCAACACACAACAGGATCTTGAGATTTAAGATCATAGTTCCCTGAAAGTGGCAACACACACAAGCTAAGGGATAAAAGTAGAGTACAGAATGCTTTCCTTTATTGGTCAAGGTGGTGAGTACAAAAGTTGGCAAATTATGTTACAGCTGTATAAGACTTTGGTTAGGCCACATTTGGAGTACAATATTTAGTTCTGGTTGTCACACTATAAAGAAAGATGTGTAAGGTTTGGAGAAGATGCTCAAGAGGCTTACCAGGATGGAATACAGCGTAATCGGTATAAGGAGAGGTTGGAGAAACTTGGATTGTTTTTGTGAAAGCGTCAGAGGCTTGGGATGACCTCACAAGTACATAAACTGGGCTGTACGGTATTAGAACTGGTCCTCCTGGGAGCAGATGCAGTGGAGACGAAGGAATTAGGAATATAGGATGGCGTTTTTACACGGGGCAGGGTGGGAGGAGGTGTAGTCTAGGTAGCTGTGGGAGTCAGTCGGTTTATAGTAAATGTCCGTGTTGATTCGGTCGCCCAGGTTAGAAATGGTAAGAACTAGGAAGGGGAGGGAGGAGTCTGAGATGGTCCAGGTGTACCAACCAGTACCCTTCCACTGACACCCTCCTTCGACTGACTGAACTGGTTCTCACCCTGAACAACTTCTCTTTCTAATCCTCCCAATTCCTCCAAACACCTGGACCGTCTCAGACTCCTCCCTCCTCTTCCTAGACCTTTCCATTTCTATCTTGGGCGACCGAATCAACACGGACATATACTCTCAACCGACTGACTCCCACAGCTACCTAGACTACACCTCCTCCCATCCTGCCCCATGTAAAAACGCCATCCCATATTCCTAATTCCTTCGTCTCCGCCGCATCTGCTCCCAGGAGGATCAGTTCCAATACCGTACAGCCCAGATGGCCTCCTTCTTCAAGGACCGCAGTTTCCCCTCAGACGTGATCGACGATGCCCTCCACCGCATCTCCTCCACTTCCCGCTCCTCCGCCCTTGAGCCCCGCCCCTCCAACCGCCACCAGGATAGAACCCCACTGGTTCTCACCTACCACCTCACCAACCCCCATATACAGCGTATCATCCGCCGTCATTTCCGCCACCTCCAAACGGACCCAGGGATATATTTCCCTCCCCTCCCCTATCAGCGTTCCGAAAAGACCACTCCCTCGTCAGTTCCACACCCCCCACCAACCCAACCTCCACTCCTGGCACCTTCCCCTGCAACCGCAAGAAATGCAAAACTTGCGCCCACACCTCCTCCCTGACTTCTCTCCAAGGCCCCAAAAGATCCTTCCATATCTGCCACAAATTCACCTGCATCTCCACACACATCATCTATTGCATCTGCTGCACCCGATGTGGCCTCCTCTATATTGGGGAGACAGGCCGCCTACTTGCAGAACGTTTCAGAGAATACCTCTGGGACGCCCGTTCCAACCAACCCAACTACCCCGTAGCTCAACACTTTAACTCTCCCTCCCACTCCACCGAAGACATGCAGGTCCTTGGACTCCTCCATCGCCAGACCATAACAACACGACGGTTGGAGGAAGAACGCCTCATCTTCTGCCTAGGAACCCTCCAACCACAAGGGATGAACTCAGATTTCTCCAGTTTCCTCATTTCCCCTCCACCCACCTTGTCTCAGTCGAATCCCTCGAATTCAGCACTGCCTTCCTAACCTGCAATCTTCTTCCTGACCTCTCCGCCCCCACCCCACTCCGGCCTATCACCCTCACCTTGACCTCCCTCCACCTATCGCATCTCCATCTCTCCTCCCCCAAGTCCCTCCTCCCTACCTTTTATCTTAGCCTGCTGGACACACTTTCCTCATTCCTGAAGAAGGGCTTATGCCCGAAACATCGAATCTCCTGTTCCTTGGATGCTGCCTGACCTGCTGCGCTTTTCCAGCAACACGTTTTCAACCCAGGATTAATTCAGGACCTTTGAGTAAAGCCACCACTAGATGGAGTGAATTAGGACGAACAAACCGCAGAGAGAGGCCGGCAACAGGCCTTCCTGACAGTTGAGTGCAACAAGGAATATCACAAACATTACTAAAACAAATCAGGAAATATTAACATTTAAAAACCCAGACTGACAATTAAAATGACATTTAATATTCTGCAAAGCACTCACCTCCAAAAGCTGTCGGAAACTGAGCCATGCTTCCTTCAATTTCAACTAGTCAGCACATGCCTGGAATAGATTAGGAATTATTAGCTGATTGATTAGATACAGTATGTTATACAAGAGATAATAAACTGCAATTCCACCTCACTGACAAAATCAGAGATACAAGGTTCTGCCATGACTCATGATTTGTGCACGATTGAGATTTCTGGAATGTACTGTAAACCCACAACTGAACCATATTTTAAAAAAAGCTTAAAAACAAAAATTTTAGAAATATTGAACAGAGTAGCACCCATGAAGACAGAATCAGTTAACATTTTAGATCAATGACTACAGCAAAGGTACCTCCAACACTCATATGCACATTGCCCTGTCCCTGACCTCTGACCAGTTTGAGATAGATAATACAAGGGTTGTGACTGTCTCCTGAAACACAGACCAGGTAATACTCTCTCTGATGTGTCACAGTCAACCTGTTTTTGGTAAAAAGGAACATTCAAGTCGACAGCACACTTGATTTTTAATAATACAAGGGAAGAAAGCATCAAACTAAAGAGCTTTGGAATAAAACACCACTAGGATATGGTGTAATGATTTCAACATCACCCTTTTATTTTGGAACAAGAATATTCTTCACGAGCACAGTAGAAAATGCATGAAGGGACATGTGTTGCTGGAGAGGATCCTAAATGTAGGATGCAACAAAAACAAATGCTAGGACAAAAATTTGAAGTTGCTTCACCTTTCGCACAGGAAGCCATTGAACACTTGACTGAGAATACACATCACAAATACACAAAACAGTGATGCAACTTACTTGGTGGTGATTATTTTCAATAAACCTGATTGGAAACATCATGAAATTGGTCAGGAGAGACTTCAGACTGGGAATCCTGGCTCAGGTGGAGGTATACTCCCATTGTGCCACAACAGTCCCAATAATTTATCAATGAGTGCATTCGCCTGTCATTAAAACATTTCACTACCTCGATGTCAGCTTAATTGAAATGCTGTTTTGAAGAAAGGCACTGTTGAGATTCAAAGTTAAAATTTCGTATGTATAATGCAGGTGGTTTAATACAGTAGACAACCGCAATTTCCCCCCAGACATGATCGACGATGCCCTCCACCGCATCTCCTCCACTTCCCGCTCCTCCGCCCTTGAGCCCCACCCCTCCAATCACCACCAGGGCAGAACCCCACTGGTCCTCACCTACCACCCAACTAACCTCCACATACATCGTATCATCCATCGTCATTTCCGCCACCTCCAAATGGACCCCACCACCAGAGGTATATTTCCCTCCCCTCCTCTATCAGCGTTCTGAAAAGACCACTCACTCCGTGACTCCCTCATCAGGTCCACACCCCCCCACCAACCCAACCTCCACTCCCGGCACCTTCCCCTGCAACCGCAAGAAATGCAAAACTTGCGCCAACACCTCCCCCCTTACTTCCCTCCAAGGCCCCCAAGGGATCCTTCCATATCCGCCACAAATTCACCTGCATCTCCACACACATCATTTATTGCATCCGCTGCACCCGATGTGGCCTCCTCTATATTGGGGAGACAGGCCGTCTACTTGCGGAACGTTTCAGGGAACACCTCTGGGACGCCCGGACCAACCAACCCAACCACCCCGTGGCTCAACACTTTCACTCCCCCTCCCACATCGCCAAGGACACGCAGGTCCTTGGACTCCTCCATCGCCAGACCATAGCAACACGACGGCTGGAGGAAGAGCGCCTAGGAACTCTCCAACCACAAGGGATGAACCTAGATTTCTCCAGTTTCCTCATTTCCCCTCCCCCCACCTTGTCTCAGTCAAATCCCTCAAACTCAGCACCACCTTCCTAACCTGCAAATCTTCTTCCTGACCTATTCGCCCCCACCCCCAGTCCGGCCTATCACCCTCACCTTGACCTTCTTCCACCTATCGCATTTCCAGTGCCCCTCCCCCAAGTCCCTCCTCCCTACCTTTTATCTTAGCCTGCTGGACACACTCTCCTCATTCCTGAAGGGCTCATGCCCGAAACGTCAATTCTCCTGCTCTTTGGATGCTGCCTGACCTGCTGCACTTTTCCAGCAACACGTTTTCAGACCACAGCACCACCCAGCTTAAGTTGGTTATAATTGATAGGAAGGCAGTACCATTCTTAGAATGAACACTGAGGCACACTAATTTTGTTTACATGATGTTTAGAGCCTTTGATTCATGGATCAAAGCATTCGCAGATTATGACATCATCTATGGACATACGTTATAAGTTTGAAATCTGGGCACTTGTTTATTGCCATCTGACCAACTTTATATCAAATATTTACAAAACAAGGTGGGAATTGGGGATGGCGTTGGGCATAAATTATCAAAAGCTAGCATACAAGTTCAGCAGGTAATAGGGAAGGTAAATGGGATTTTTCAAAAGGAAATCCAGCCTCCAAGAGGGAAGTCTTGGTCAAACTACACAAGGCAGTAGTCAGACCACTGCAGTATTACTGTGAATAGTTTTGGGCCTCTTACGTAAACTAAGGTAGACTGACATTGGTAGAAGTCCAGAGAAGGCTCACTCAGCTGATACCAGTTATGAAGGGACTGCCTGATGACAGGTGGTCGAGTTGGTTGGTCCTGTATTCACTCGCGTTTAGAATTAGGTGCAACCTTCTTGACACATATAAGATTCTTAGGGGACTTGACATGTTAGATGTGGAAAGGGGTTTCCCTTGTTGGAGACTCTGGAACCAGACACAGAATCTCCAAGTAAGGTACCGTGCTTTTAAGGAGAGCTGAGGAGGAATTCCACTTCCTTACTGCAGAGGGCTGTCAAGAAAGGTTAACTTAAGGTGTGGATAGATTTTTAACCCGTAAAGAAATCAAGGATTATGGGGAAAGACAAGAAAGTGGAGGAGTGGAGGATTATCAGATCAGCCATTGAATGTCAGAGCAGACTCAATGGGCTGAATGTCTTTCTTCTGCTCCTACGTAGTAGGCTCTTATGATACTCAAAGGAAGGTCTGATTCAAATATTATTTGTTTTGCCCACCAATCAATATAAACCAGGATGTGATAAAAGGCATGAGGATAATCTCTCTCAAGTGCTCTGAAAATTCAGAAACAAACTTATTTTAAACTTTTGCCTAAATAAATATTTATTTCTAAATATTATCCAAATGCCTGGGCTTGTCATTTATCTATTTTAAAATACTTTACAAGCTACTGAGCCCCTTATTAAAACAAATAATTCTTATAATCAAATAGTCAAAGTTATAGGGCGAAAGTACAAACCATAAGACCAGGAACAATTTTAAGATGGCAAGTTTTTTTTAAAAAAACAGCGAAGAATGGAAATATCATGGCTTGGAGATAAAGGGGCAAAAACACATCAAATAGTCAGGTGTTAAGCAAAGTCTTAACAGAAGACTGGAGAGTCAAAAGCCCAAACTTTGAGGAGCTAATCCAGCAGTCAGGGCCTAAACAAGCGGAGGTGCTGCCACTTCCAGGAAGCAAGCCTGGGGAAATATGGAAGAGATCAGCATGTCAGAAATGGAAAGTTTCAGGAAAGCTGTATAATGTTACAAATTGTGCAAAATCATGGAGGGATTTAAACACAACAACAGAAGGAAGTTTGAGCATTACGTAGAAAGGCAGACATGGAGATCATGATACTATAATCAAAATTGGCACAACACAATCTTTATGGATGAACCGGTGACGACAATCAGAACAGATTTATTGCAAACTGTCACAGTTATTACGTACCTACATGCTAATCACAAAGTGGAATGCTGATTCAACATAATCAAGAGACGGGCTTTACTAACATGACAAAAGCATTTTCTGACTTAACTACACCATTTGTTTCTGGAGAAGTTAGCAGTTATGAAATTGCAAAAAATACACAGGAAGTGTCAGCTCATATTTAGACTTGTTCTGCCATCAATTTTGCTGCATGGTCAATAAATAGCTTATGTCTGCTATCGGATGTGCTGCATGAGAAAGATTTTCCACAACTGAAGCAAAATGCTAAGAGTATATTCTGAAAGGAAGCTGTCCTCTCATGATATAGCTTTTGCTCAAATTTGGCCTCTTTCTGCATCCCAGTAACAAAGGAGCACTTTTCCTTCAGTCTGATTAAAAACAGTGCAGTAGCCAGTTCAAATTTTGGTTTGAAGTTCAGAGATGTGTTTTAAAAAAAAAACCGATTCTGTTAAAATCCAAGGTGTCCAAAAATCAAATAACACTCATGTCTTCTAACATCACATTCATCCACACAAACTTCTGCTTTTACAATACCACCTGAAAGAGTTGATGAAGTGGGATGCTGGAAAAAACACAGCAGGTCAGGCAGCATCTGAGGAACAAGAGAGTTGATGTTTCTGGCTTGACTCTTCATCAGGACTGGGGAGGGGGGGGGGGGGAAGGGGCTGAGAAATAAAAACAGAGGAGTGGAGAGAGGGGAAAGGCCCTGGAATACATGTATATTCTCATAATATTACCATCTATTTTCATATCCTGCTCAAGGTGAGACCATAAGACCATAAGACATAGGAGTGGAAGTAAGGTCATTCGGCCCATCGAGTCCACTCTGCCATTCAATCATGGCTGATGGGCATTTCAACTCCACTTACCCGCATTCTTCCTGTAGCCCTTAATTCCTCGAGACAACAAGAATCTATCAATCTCTGCCTTGAAGACATTTAGCGTCCCGGCCTCCACTGCACTCTGCGGCAATGAATTCCACAGGCCCGCCACTCTCTGGCTGAAGAAATGTCTCCGCATTTCTGTTCTGAATTGACCCCTCTAATTTTAAGACTGTTACCACGGGTCCTAGTCTCCTCACCTAACTGAAAAATTTCCTAGCGCCCACCCTTTCCAAGCCATGTATTATCTTGTACGTCTCTATCAAGTCTCCCCTTAGTCTTCTAAACTCTAATGAACACAATCCTAGAACCCTCAACCGTTCCTCATATATGTTAGACCTACCATTCCAGGGATCATCCATGTGAATCTCCACTGGACACGTTCCAGTGCCAGTATGTCCTTCCTGAGGTGTGGGGACCAAAACTGGACACAGTACTCCAAATGGGGCCTAACCAGAGCTTTATAAAGTCTCAGTAGCACATCACTGCTTTTATATTCCAACCCTCTCGAGATAAGTGACAACATTGCATTCGCTTTCTTAATCACGGACTCAACCTGCATGTTTACCTTTAGAGAATCCTCAACTAGCACTCCCAGATCCCTTTGTAATTTGGCTTTACAAATATTCTCACCATTTAGAAAGTAGTCTATGCTTTTATTCTTTTTGCCAAAGTGCAAGGACTCGCTTTTGCTCACGTTGAATTCCATCAGCCATTTCCTGGACCACTCTCCCAAACTGTATAGATCCTTCTGCAGCCTCCCACTTCCTCAGTACTACCTGCCTGTCCACCTAACTTCGTATCATCGGCAAACTTCGCTAGAATGTCCCCAGTCCCTTCATTCAGATCATTAATACATAACACGAACAGCTGTGGCCCCAACACTGAACCCTACGGGACACCGCTCGTCACTGGCTGCCATTCCAAAAAAGAACCTTTTATCTCAACTCTCTGCCTTCTGTCAGACAGCCAATCCTCAATCTATCCCAGTAGCTCACCTTAGCCGAGGAGGAAGACTATTCACTCACAAACATATATAACACCTCATTGTTCCTGACATGTTTCCGCCATTGTAAAGCAGGCCATTCAACTGACTTCTCAGCAAAAACCTCTCTCATTCCCAGTTTTACCTCAACTTCCTAATTGTAAAATTAGCTTTCAGTTCCAAAAGACAATATTTACATTGAACTTTATGACTACCTACTGTATTATTTCATGTCTGGAACATCAAAAATGACATTTAATTTTTTTTTTAAATGCTAAACTTGAATCCAAAAGAGTTGCAAAGAGTGCAGCAGCTCCACCCAAGTGGAGAAAACTGAAAAAGAAATTCAGAATCCTGCACTTCCAAACTGTATTTTAAAAAGGTTAACTCAGATAAACACGAGGTTGCTGGGATTTAAATTTGATTGTATCTATGACAATTGTTCATCTCAGATGTACTTCACGACATCAACAAATGATCTGAAATTAGGAAACAAAACTATAATACTCAACAGAGGCATATAATTAAACCAGCAAGATATTTATTCCTGCTGTCATCACGTTACACTCCTGCATGGCATGTACATACGGTAACTAATTCACACCCAAAACTGAATTAGTTAACACAAAAGGAAATAAATGCTCTCAATCATACTGAAATGGCAAGCATGGACAGGTTACAGCTATTAAGCCTGTAGAGAGAGAGAGAGAAAAAAGATTCAGCACAATAAGACATTAAGTTTGGACTTAATACATCAACTTTGAGCAAAACTGCATTAAGACAGGTGACAGACTTGAAAATCAAAATGGAGATGGTAGAGAGAAATATTGCTCAAGTGAATTACTATGGCTAAGTGGGTGGGTTGGAAAGGATTGAGGAAAGAGTTAATCAGGGAGAGGATTAATTTCCTTAAAATATCTAGTTGATCAATACATGAAGTAGCTAAAAAAATCCCAAAAATGTCTTGACACAAAGCCATAACACCTCACAAGACATCAGCATTATTGAATTCTCAGGCATATTTTCTAAGAAGTGATAATCCAATACAACCACATTTTGTAGGCTTCAAGGGAAGCAAAAAGCAAGGAGAATCAGCTTCCGTGAGTTGGAAAAGGAGAGAAAGGACAAAATTAAAGTCACCCCAAACATTCTGAAGAAAAGTAAAGAGATTTTAATCAATAAAATTTAAGGTAAATCGGGATATTGTGGCACCCAATATTGGCAAAAAAAGAGTCAGTGTATTCAATGTGTATAAGTTTTCAAAGAAAAAAAGGACATCTGGAGTCTGGACAGCATTTGTTATTCAATCACAAAAACATCATTACTTGCAAGTTAATCTGCTCACCTAAGTGCATTATAAGAAAATAAGAACGTAAGCACGAGGAGCAGGAGTAGACACTCCAGCCCTTCGAGCCTGCTCCACCACTCAATAAGATCATGGCTAATCTTTTCATGAACTAGGCTCCACTAACCAGCGTTTTTACCATATCCCTCAATTCCTTCATTCTTCAAAACCATATCTACCTTGGCTTTAAAAGCAATTACTGAAGCAGCATCAATTAATTCCTTGGGCAAGAAATTGCATCGATTAACAACCCTCTGGGTGAAGAAGTTCCTTCTCAGTTCAGTTCTAAACCTGCTTCCTTTAATCTAGAGGCCATGCCCTCTTGTCTTAGATTCACCTACTAGTGGAAACATCTTATTTCTATTTTATCAATTCCCTTCGTAAATTTACATGTTTCTGAACAATCCCCCTTCATTCTTCTGAATTCCAATGATTATAATCCCAATCTACTCAGTCTCTCCTCAAAGTCAACCCCCTCAACTCCAGAATTAACCTGGTGTACCTCTTTTTCAGCCCCTCCAGTGCCAGTATAGCCTTTCTTAAGTAAAGAAACCAAATCTGCACAAAGTACTCCAGGTGTGGCCTCACCACCACCACCCTGTACAGCTGTAACATTACCTCACTGCTAAAGGGGATGAGGTTAAAAGCAATGAAAGACAAAATTCCATTTGCCTTCCTAATTACTTCCTGGACCTGCAGACCAACCTTCTGTGATTCATGCACAAGGACACCCAGGTCCGCCTGCACAGCAGCATGCTGCAAATTTTTACCACTGAAGTAATAATCTATTTTGCTGTTACTCCTACCAAATGTATGACTTCACGCTGACTAACATTGTATTCCATCTGCGAGACCTTTGCCCACTCACTCAATGTATCTATGTTCCTCCGCAAAGTTTCACAGTCCTCTGCACACTTTGCTCTGCTACTCATCTTAGTGTCATCAGCATGGTTTGACACTGTACACGTGGACCACAACTCCAATCATCTATATAACTTGTAAATAATTGTGGTCCCAATACAGATCCGAGGGACACCACTAGTCACTGACTGCCAGCCAGAATAGTACTCATTTATCCCTACTTTTTGCTTCCTGTCAGTCCTCTATCTACACTAATACTCTACCGCTAACACCATGCATCTTTATCTTATGCAGCAGCCTCATACAGCACCTTGTCAAAGGCCTTTTGGAAATCTAGATACACAACATCCACTGGGGTCCCATGACTATCTTGCTCACAATGTCTTCATAGAATTCAAAAAGATTTGTGAAGCATGACCTGCACTTCATGAACTCGTGCTGCGTCTGTACTTTGGGATGATTTCTTTCAAGATGCCCTGCTATTTCTTCCTTGATAACAGACTCAAGCAGAATGCAAGTTGAACCTTTGGCAGGAAGATTTCTAGTCAAATATCAAGCACTTTGTTGGCTGAACTAATTCACACAAAGTAACTCAAACAAAGTACATTGAAGAAAACCCTCCTGAATGTTACAAGACAAATGGATAAACACAACAGAAATTGAAAATTCTGATTTGCTGAAGCAAAGTAAGAACTGACCAAAACTTCACATGATTGGAACTGTGCAGTTTGTTGCCAACAGAGGGAGCTCAATTTATATAATGTCGCTAACCACTCTAGTTGGCAAATGTTAACTAGCAGAGCAAATGATGCAGTGAGCTCTAAAATTCTCTAACTGTCAAATAGTTGACCAAGCTAGACCGAAAACGGAGTACACTACATCAGTAAGAAAATGAGTAAGAACTTCCACAACATAAACTTTATGTTGCCCACTCATCTCAAACCTCATGCATTTTACCTCAGTTACAAAAATATCTAAGTATCTGCAGCTGAAAACAAAATGCTGAAAATTACAGGAGGTTAGGCAGCATTCATGGCAAAAGAGCAAGCTAACATTGTGAGACTAGATGCCATATCATTACAGCTGATGTGTCATATGGAGGGGACACCATTAATATGATTGGAGGGATGGTAAGTGTGTCAGAGGAGAAAGATTACTGATAAGTGCAGATTAGGTCAATTGAAGCATCGGCAGTAATTTTCTCCTATAACAGTAAAGTGTCTGAAGGTGACTCAACGGAGCAATTCCAATAAAGTTTGACAGGCATATTAGAACATATTACAACAGGCAGGATACCTTTTGAACAACATGCTATGGGCCTTCATTAATACATTATCAAACAAAATAAATTATTAATTGCATAAAGAGGTATTAGGCATTTGCTTGAAGGCTTGGTTAAAATTCACAAATTCTGAGGAAACATGTTACAGAGGAAGAAACTGAGGTGCAAGATGTTTTGGGAGGAAATTCCAGAACAAATTGCAGGGGCCCAAGCAGCTGAAGGGGTAGTCACCAAGGGGAGAGCAATTTTAAAAAAAACTTTTGAGATTACATACAAGCCCATAATTGGAAAAACACATATGGGAAGGTTGGGAATTGGAATTGATTATAGACAGGGAGAGCCAAAAGAAAAGTAGAGATTTGAAAACCAGAAATAAACTTGGAAAATTGAGGTCTTGTTTAACCAGAGTCAAAGAGCATAGTGATGCTGACGAAGAAGTTTGAGAGAGTTCAGCAGCAGAGCGCTGTATTGCCTAATATCCAAAGTTGACATATGGTAGAATGGGGAGGCCAGCCAGGACTATATTAGACAAAATCAAGTCTGGAGGTAACAAAGGCATGGTCAACTATTTCAGCAGTTCAACCAAGACAGCTGTACAGTGGTGGTGCCAGAGGTACAGATAAGTAGTTTAACAATGTGTCATGGACCAGGCCAGACCCCCTGCAGACATTTCAAGAAAGAAGCCCAGATCCAAACTGAGTGAGCTGTTTCAAACAGATGCAAAGCGGATATTCCAGGAGTGACGCAGATGGCCTAACCACTTAGTTTTAAACAAAACAGAATTTATTTGCAAGATTGCTGAATGAAACACAAACAAGAGAAGAGAATAACTTAACTTATCCAATGACCCAGATCACCCAAACTTAATGCTGTGCCAAATACTTGCAATAATCCCCATAAAACCTCTTGGCAAAAAAGATAAAATCAAACACAGGGTCGTATAGGAGACATGTCAGACAGAGGGAAGATCAGCACTGACCTGCTTCTTTGGGCACAGCAGCTTCACAACTCTGCCTGCTAAAACCAAACCAATCCAGAGAGAAACTGAGCTGGGAGAACTGATCACTCCCCTTTCATTGTCCAAGTGTTTCTTTTCCAAACTTGAAGCCTTTTCCCCAAGGCGGTATATGTTAGCAATAAACAAATTGACCCTAAAACCCTTCAAACCTAGACTTTTCTGAATCGCTGCTTTTATGACCTCTCTAGAAAACAAAAAGCGAAGAATAGCATAACCTGGTTAAGGGAGAAGCATAGTCACAAATGACACAATCAGATATCAGCCTCCGATAACATAATGGTCACAGTCTGACTCAGCCTCAGTCCCCAGGGAGTGAGCAGGTGGTGAAGGAATGGAGTTTTTCACAGGGATCAAAGGCAATCTATTCAGAGTTAACACAGTTAAGGAGGTTGCTCAGTCAATTGGCTCTCTAAACAAATCCAGTTAGCTCTATTCACACAATCCTTTCAATTTTATACCATTCAAGTGCAGGTTATTTGGCATTTTTGATCATTTCCACATCCATCAGTTGTAGATCGAGTATTCCAGTGCATTAATACTCCAAGT
Organism: Hemiscyllium ocellatum; assembly: GCF_020745735.1. NCBI lineage: Eukaryota > Metazoa > Chordata > Chondrichthyes > Orectolobiformes > Hemiscylliidae > Hemiscyllium > Hemiscyllium ocellatum. Next base: position 80,208,343 of record NC_083412.1, read on the forward strand.
CTAAAGAAAAGGTCTCTCTCATATTTACTCTGAATCATTTCCTCAGCAGGTGACAGCAACAGCTTTCCCCTTTTCTTCAAACATCCACAAATGTGCATCATTTTAAGTTTGAAAGCTGGAAAAAACTGCAGATAAGACCATAACTCATAGGGGCCGCAATTAGGCCATTCAGCCTATAGAGTCTGCTGCACCGTTCAATCATGGGTGATAAGTTTCTCAAACCCATTCTTCCACGTTTTCCTGTAATCCTTGATCCCCTTGATAATCAAGAACCTATCTCAGTCTTAAATACACTCAATGACCTGGCCTTCTGTGGCAATGAATTCCATAGATTCACCACACACTGGCTGAAGACATTTCTCCTCATCTCCATTCTAAAAAGGGTGCCCCTTAACTCTAAGGCTGTGCCCTCGGGTCCTAGTCTGCCCTACCAATTGAAACATCTTCCTGACATTTACTGTCCAGGCTACGCAGAATTGTTTAAGCATCAAACAGATCCCTCTCATCCTTCTAAACTCAGAGTATAGATCTGGAGACCTCAAATATTCTTCACATGTTAAGCTTTTCATTTCTGGGACCATTCTCATGAACGTCCTCTGAATACGTTCCAGGGCTAATACATTGTAAGGTGTGGGGCCCAAACCTGCACATAATACTCCAAATGTGGTCTGACCAGAGCCTTATAGAGCCTCAGAAGTACATTCCTGCTTTTATATTCAAGTCCACAAATTGCATTTGCCTTCCTAACTACTGACTCAACCTGCAGGTTGACCTCGAGAGAATCCTGGACGAGAACTCCCAAGTCTCTCTGCACTTCAGACTTCTGAATTTTCTCTTAAATTTAGAAAATTGTACATGCCTCTAGTTACTAAGATGTGGGTGTACCTTTAAGAGAGTGAAGGACTTGGCAAGTACATGGAGTGCTGGAGAATTTACAAAGTAACATTTGATTCAGAATAGCAAAGTTGAGTTGCTATGACACAAAACTACAAAATCAAATTCGGCCCATCAGGTTAAATTATATCAAACTCCAATCCAATTCAAATTGAGTATATTGACAATCTTAAAAGCCAATGACACAATCCAATGCTTTGGGGGTATAAGACAAGGGGAAATTGAACACTTGAGAGGAGAACTGACAAGCCGAGCATGTAAACAGACTGCCTGAAAAATAGCTGTCTTCAAAGTACCTTTTCAAATCAGTAACCTGTGACACAAACTCCTAAGAAAAAGAAACAACGACACAGGAAGATCCGAATAGAAGAACAAAAGCTGCCTGGTTTTGAGATAAGAAGTGTGGTTTTGTAAATCTTGGTGGGGAGTTTTATCTGACTAGTATTATAGAAGGGAAGGTAACAGATAGGTTAGAGTAGGGAATGGTAAATAGTTGTTACTTCTGTTATACTTTAAGAAATAAAGTTGTTAAATTTTACTTTGATCAGTTCTTGGCCACTCAAATTTTTACAAGTTACTGCACTGGATAAATCACTGCTGTGTTGCTGGTTTTAAATTAAGCAGGAAGGTTCACCTCATTTCATAATCCTCTATTCTTCAGAATGACAAAGCATATAACGTATGAGCATGTAGGGAAAGAGTTAGGTTTTCGGTTGTGTGAGACAAAAGCTCAGCTAGCATAACTTGGATCAGGTAAGAATTTGCAGTACACAATGTGGTGCTGGAGGCAAGGGTAGTGGGTTGATGAGGTGAACAAACATTCCCTATGTAAAGTTGAAAAATGTGGTGCTGGAAAAACACAGCAGGCCAGGCAGCATCCGAGGAGCAGGAGAATCGACGTTTCGGGCATAAGCCCTTCTTCAGGAATCTATGTAAAGTCCCTATGTAATGTCAGTTAACAAGGTTAAGAACATACACAGTGTAGTGCCAGCTGGCTTAATGATTAGATTAGATTACTTACAGTGTGGAAGCAGGCCCTTCGGCCCAACATGTCCACACCAACCCTCCGAAGAGCAACCCACCCAGACCCATTTCCCTACATTTACCCCTTCACCTAACACTACGGGCAATTTAGCATGGCCAATTCACCTAACCTGCACATTTTTGGAGTGTGGGAGGAAGCCGGAGCACCCGGAGAAAACCCACGCAAATACGGGGAGAATGTGCAAACTCCACGCAGACAGTTGCCTGATGCGGGAATTGAACTTGGGTCTCTGGCACTAAGGCAGCAGTGCTAACCACTGTGCCACCGGGCCACCCATTCTTTCCTGTTTATGCTCGCTGATTCTAACGGTCACCCAATCAATATGGATGTTGCCTTATTTGGAAGCTGCTCCCTGTAAGTGGATTCTTAATTCCTTAAGAATCTGCTGTTCTGAGAAGACTGAAAACTCATGTCTGTGTACATAGGTGATCGTTCTCTCTCCCTCCGGAGCCCAGAATAAAGGTGAAGGCGGTAAAGCCATATTGTGTCTCGGTTTGCTTCAACTGATATGCGACAACACTACCAAAGTGCAGAACCTCATACTTTCCCACGTTGTACTCCATCTGCCAATTCTTTGCCCACTTGTCTAAATCCTTCTACAGCCTCCCCACCTCCTCAATGCTACCTGTCCCTCTACCTCTCTTGGTATCATCTGCAAGCTTAGCCAGAATGCCCTCAGTTCCTCTACCTGGATCATGAATGCTTTATGCAAAGTTGTGTCCCAACACCGAGCCTTGCAGAATACAGCCTTGCAGCTGTCATCCTGAGAAAGACTCTTTTATCCCCACACTCTGCTTTCTGCCAGACAGTCAGGCTTCTACCCATGCTAGCATCCTGTGTCTAGAATCATGGGCCCCATCTTACTCAGTACAGCACCTTGCCGAAGGCCTTCTTGAAGTCCAGGTAGATAATATTCATTGGCTCTCCTTGGTCTAACCTGCTCGTTATTTCCTAAAAAGAAATCTAGCAGATTTGTCAGGTATGACCAATCCTTGATAAAACCATGTTGACTTTGCCCTATTTTACCATACACTTCCAAGCATTCAGAGATCTCATTCATTTAAGGAGATCTCAGCTATCTGTAAGAATAATGGGGTGGTTATGGTAGGGGATTTTAACTTTCCAAACATCGACTGGGACTGCCATTGTGTTAAAGGTTTAGATGGAGAGGAACTTGTTAAGTGCGTACAAGACAATTTTCTGATTCAGTATGAGGATATACCCACAAGAGAAGGTGCAAAACTTGACCTACTCTTGGGAAATAAGGCAGGGCAGGTGGCTGAGGTGTCAGTGGAATAGCACTTAGGAGCCAGCAACCATAATTCTATTAGTTTTAACATAGTGATGGGAAAGGATAGACCAGATCCAAAAGTGGAAGTTCTAAATTGGAGAAAGGCCAATTTTGACGGTTTTAGGCAAGAACTGTCAAAAGCTGACTGAGGGCAGAGGTTCGCAGGTAAAGGGACGGCTGGAAAATGGGAAGCCTTCAGAAAAGAGATAACGAGAATCCAGAGAAAGTATATTCCTGTTAGGGTAAAAGGAAAGGCTGGTAGGTATAGGGAATGCAGGATGACTAAAGAAATTGAGGGTTTGGTTAAGAAAAAGGAAGCAAGCATATGTAAATTATAGACAGGATAGATCGAGTGAATCCTTAAAAGAGTATAAAGGAAGTAGGAGTATTCTTAAGAGGGAAATCAGGAGGGCAAAACGGGGTCATGAGATAGCTTTGGCAAATAGAGTTAAAGAGAATCCAAAAGGTTTTTACAAATACATCAAGGACAAAAGGGTAATTAGAGAGAGAGAGAGAGAGAGAGAGAGAGAGAGAGAGAGAGAGAGAGAGAGAGAGAGAGAGTAGGGCCCCTCAAAGATCAGCAAGGCGGACTTTGTGTGGAGCCGCAGAAAATGGGGGAGATTCTAAATGAGTATTTTGCATCATATTTACTGTGGAAAAGGATATGGAAGATAGAGACTGTAGGGAATTAGATGGTGACATCTTGCAAAATGTCCAGATTACAGAGGAGGAAGTGCTGGATGTCTTGCAACAGTTAAAGGTGGATAAATCCCCAAGACCTGATCAGGTGTACCGTAGAAGTCTGTGGGAAGCTAGATAAATGATTGCTGGACCTCTTGCTGAGATATTTGTATCATCGATAGTCACAGATGAGGTGCCGGAAGACTGGAGGTTGGCTAACATGGTGCCACTGTTTAAGAAGGGTGGTAAGGGCAAGCCAGGGAACTATAGACCGGTGAGCCTGACGTCAGTGGTGGGCAAGTTGTTGGAGGGAATCCTGAGGGACAGGACGTACATGTATTTGGAAAGGCAAGGACTGATTAGAGATAGTCAACATGGCTTTGTGTGTGGGAAATCACGTCTCACAAACTTGATTGAATTTTTTGAAGAAGTAACAAAGAGGATTGATGAGGGCAGAGCAGTAGACGTGATCTATGTGGACTTCAGTAAGGCGTTCAACAAGGTTCCCCATGGGAGACTGGTTAGCAAGGCTATATCTCATGGAATACAGGGAGAACTAGCCAATTAGATACAGAACTGGTTCAAAGGTAGATGACAGGGTGGTGGTGGAGGGTTGCTTTTCAGACTGGAGGCCTGTGACCAGTGGAGCGCCACAAGGATCGGTGCTGGGTCCTCTACTTTTTGTCATTTACATAAATGATCTGGATGCGAGCAGAAGAGGTACACAGTTAGTAAGTTTGCAGATTACACCAAAATATGAGGTGTAGTGAACAGAAGAGGTTACCTCAGATTACAACAAGATCTTGACTAGATGGGCCAATGGGCTGAGAAGTGGCAGATGGAGTTTAATTCAGATAAATGAGAGGTGCTGCATTTGGGAAAGCAAATCTTAGCAGGTCTTATACAACAGGACTTAGGGAGTGTTGCTGCACAAAGAGACCTTGGAGTGCAGGTTCATAGCTCCTTGAAAGTGGAGGGGAGTTGCAGGTAGATAGGATAGTGAAGAAGGCGTTTGGTATGCTTTCCTTTATTGGTCAGAGTATTGAGTACAGGAGTTGGGACTTCATGTTGCGGCTGTACAGGACATTGGTTAGACCACCGTTGGAATATTGCTTGCAATTCTGGTCTCCTTCCTATCGGAAAGATGTTGTGAAACTTGCAAGGGTTCAGAAAAGATTTACAAGGATGTTATCAGGGTTGGAGGATCTGAGCTATGGGGGAGGCTGAACAGGCTGGGGCTGTTTTCCCTGGAGAATCAGAGGCTGAGGGGTGACCTGATAGAGGTTTACAAAATCATGAGGGGCATAGATAGGATAAATAGGCAAAGTCTTTTCCCTGGGGTGGGGGAGTCCAGAACTAAAGGGCATAGGTTTAGGGTGAAAGGGGAAAGATAAAAAAAAAGACTTAAAGGGGCAACATTTTCACACAGAGGGTGGTACGTGTATGCAAACTGCAGAGTAAATTCAATCATATTATGACCAGTGCCTAAGGGTTCCTTCACCTCAAGCCTGTTGCCTGGCTCCACTACCAGCCACACCAAAAAGCCATTCCATAGACATTCCACAAATTCCTTTTCTTGCTATCCACTGCCAACCTGATTTTCCCAGCCCAACTGCATATTCAAATCCCCCATGATCACTGAAACTTGGCATTTCCGATACATCTTTTGTCTCGGTGTATCTTGCACCCCTGCTCCTGACTTGTTTGGAGGCCTGCACATAACTTTCAACTTTTTTTGACAAAAACTTTTGCAGTTTCTCAATTCTACCCACACAGATACTACACCATCTGCCCTTACTTCATTTATTATTGAGTTAATTTGCTGTAAATCAGAAACAAAAACAAAAATTGCTGGAAATGCTCAGCAGGTCTGGCCACATCCGTAGACAGAAATCACAGAATAAAAGTTTCGGGTCTAGTGACCAACCTCAGAAATTCCCCAGCTCACAAATCTACCTCAAATCCTTCCTGAGCCCAAGTCCATCAGACTCACCTCCAATTCCACCGATGTGTTTCCACTAACAATTACCCCTCACGTTAGCTGATATTAATGGATCTCCAAGGTGCTGTCACTCTCTTCCTTCAAATCTGCCATCACTCGTTTCCTCAAATAGAAACATTCCTCTACTTGCTTCAGTCTTCAGAACTACTGTCCCATTTTCAACACCCTTTCCTCTCCAAGGTCAGTTAACATGTCAAGACACCCTTAACAGCCCATCTTGCCCACTCCATGGTCAAATTCCTCAATTTTCAGTCAAAGAATAATGACATTTAAACGACTACCCTCCCTGGTTTGGGGACTCCATCATTTTATTAAGCTTGATGTCCTCTCCAGAATTGCCAAAAGTCAGGCCCGCAAGTTCACTGACAGCACCCAGCTTAAACTCACCACAACCTTTGCCACTGTCAAGTAGTCAAACATCCAAAGTTGAACAAACAGAAACTTGTTCCAATTGAACATAGAGGTTGCCAAAGCTAAAGCCTTCATTCCTTGTTTCATACTTAGCTCCCAAGCCACAAAACTATTCCCTTCTCTGACAAATAAACAAAATGGACCCAAAACATTCTCAAACTTGGTGTCAGTTTTATCCCAGAAATGAACTTTTAGTGACTTGTCCATCATCACCTCTACCGCCTACTTAAACCTCCAAACATTTATTGCCTGACAGCAGCATGTCTCAGTGCATCGATGCTGCAACTCCTGTCCATGCCTTTGTTACCACGAGACCTGCTTACCCAAGTCATAAACTAGCATTAGCGGAGTGTTGTCAGTGTACATGTGCAACTATTGCCAGACAATGTTGCACAAAGGGAGTATGCAATTGAGAAATGGAAGGGGATCAAGGTTAGATCCTTATCTGACGCCATTGAAAATAGTGCAGGAAGCGAAAGGAAGCTATTGAAGGTGATTTGTTGGATAATACTGGATGGTTAAGTGTTTTATCTGGAGATTACAGTTCCAAATGTAAAAGTGCAAAAGAAAGGGATGGCATGATAAACCATGTCAAAAGGACAAGGAGGAGTAATTTACCTTGGTCTCAATCATTCAGATCACCCAAAATTCTGCTGCACAAGTCCCACTCAATCACCCTCGTGCTTGCGAATCTCAACAGGACACAAGTCAAGCCACGTCTCAAATGTAAAATCCTCATCCTTATTTACACAACTCTCCATTTCTCCATATCTCCAATTTCTTTCAGCACCTGGTCCTGCATTGCAAATTTACCCTCATGAATATGCCCAATTTTAAATTGCTGCATTACTCATGACCATATCACAGCTGATTAAAATACAAGCTCTGTAACTTCTTCCCTAAACCTCTTAGCCCCGTGCGATATTCCCAAGTCTTACCTCTGTTACTAAGTTTGTGCTTGTCTGCACTGTACCTCCTCAAAGTGCATCCAATTGTGTCTGCAAAACTGTGGAGCACCTTTGGATACTGAACAATATTAAAAACGTGACATAACTACCGTTGAGATGCCAAATTGAATTTGCACTTAATTAATCGCAGACAGAGCTATGGAAAGTTACAAAGAGCTTCAATGCTCCAGGAAAGAGAAAGGGTGAGGAAGGAAACTTGCTCGAGTTCCGGTTTACAAGTGCCAATGAGATCCATTGGCAATATGCACACATGGACAGAATGGGGATTCAGTACTTAGTTAACAAGGCCAACAATACTGGCCTGTTAGGGCCATTTCAGTACAGAGCAGATTCCACAGCTCACAGAGTAAGAGGATGCAAACTGACAAAGGTTAGAAAAACATTCAGAAAAGGCGAGTGAATTCACAAGTCATGTTCCCTATCCCCTTCATCAGCCAACTAATTACAATGCAGTGTGAACTTAATTGTTTGGAAAGCAATATTTATGGTTCAGTAAAATATGCTGATAACCATTTGGTTATCAGATCAGATATTTCCTCAGGAGGCAGAGCTAACACAGAGCAAGCTAATTACGTATCTTGGTGAAATATACTGCTGTAGCCAAACTGCATTTGACATTTTTGATCAACAGTTTCTATTCTATGTTGCAAGCTGCACACAAATGAAGCACTTGACTCAGGTTGTACACAAAAACAAAATGAAATAGATGATGGAAATTGCTCAGTGCAAGTTTGCCTGTGATTGAAAGCATTTGCGATTCAGTTTGTGTCTGCAAAGTCAGTGTCCGCTGGCAAAAATGACTATCAAATTCAGCCATAATTGTAAAGCTGATCTCAGGAACCGAAGAGTGAACAAATGACAATAACTTCAGTCTGACTAGCATTTTGCAAAAAAGTCATGCTCAAAGGATTTCCACAACAGCTCAACATTTTTGTTTAAAGATTCCAAGCAAACAGCACAAGTGCGCCATGAATCTGAATTGTGAACACAAACTATCCCTCCGTGGCATAGTAACAATGTGGCAGTGAGATGGATTTGCGATTTTGCTGCATAATACTTGCTTAATACCAATGTAGAAAGGCACTGGATTGTCATCCAAGTTTGTAGGATTTTAATCACATCAACGTTTCTGAACCAACTGACTGGAGTGCAACTTGTTTACAAACTGTGCAAGCAACACTTACGAAACAGCCAAACATTGAAAGGGAGGAAATAAAAAAATTTCATTGATGCTCAAATATATGATTTGGAGATGCCCGTACTGGACTGGGGTGTACAAAGTTAAAAATCACGCAACACCAGGTTATAATCCAACAGGTTTAACTGGAAGCTCCAGGTTTTGTAATGCTGCTCCTTCATCAGGTGGTTGTTGACAACAACCACCTGATGAAGGAGCGTCGCTCCGAAAGCTAGAGCTTCCAATTAAACCTGTTGGACTATAACCTGGTGCTGTGTGATTTTTTTTAGCTCAAATACGTTTTGAGTGAGATCATAATTCAGACTTTGCTCTAATTGTTTTCATAAACTTGTCACTTAGAATATTTGGTTAACAGATCCTTTCCCTGACCACTCAAGCACACTTCCTGGTGATTTCACCAAAGACAAAAGCAGACATCTGTGACCATCTGTCTCCAGATGAATACTTCCAACATATTCATAGCAACATTGGATAGAAAACAAACTGCACAAGTTTCCTCCAAGATCTAAATATACCAAAGAGCGTGAAAAAAAATCATTTTTTTAAAAAATTATGACACGTGGGCAGCAAAGGCAAGGCCAATGAGGTCTTCTAATTGCCCTTAAAAGGTAGTCATGAGCAGTCTTCTTAAACTAACGTATCCCACAATGGCATATGAACACCTCGAACATGAAGTCAAGCATGGTCATTTGTTTTCGGGTCTGCGCTATCATCCCTTGGATGTTAGTGTCAGGATTTTTAGGCATATATAACCACAAAATACATACTTCAATGACTGTAGCCATCCTAACAGTCCTGAGTCTCAACCAACTCTTCAAAATTAGCATTACCTAGTGCCAATTTCCTACCTTTTTCCATACCCTTGCATATTATTTCTACCTAAATAACCATTCAACCGCCTCTTGAATGTCTCAGTTGCATCTGCATTCACTGCACTCCCATGGCAATCCCTAACTACACGCTGAGAGAAAAAAAATTCTCATTTTGCATTTATTGTTTTGCAAACCAATTTAAATCTATAAAATTTCCCTCCTCTTAAAACACTTTTGGTGTTGTCACCTCAACTCTGGGTTGCCATCACAGGAAGCAGGTCCAAACAGTAAAGCTCTCTCACCCCCCCATGTCCTGGTGCCAGTGCCCTTTGCACCAGAACCCATTTCTCACACACCAACCTTTGAACCACGTGTTTACCTCTCTAATTCTATCCCTGTGGCAATTTTCATGCTTCTCTGAGAGCAACCCTAAGATGACTAAATTATGGTTCTGCTTTCTAATTTAGCCCCAAATGCTCATAACCCCTCAGCACAACTTCTTTCCTTATCCTATCTTTGCTGTTGACACTTAATTGGATCCTTCCCACTCCAAGGACCCTATCAGCCTTGAATAGATGTCCTTAACCTTGGCACACAGTGTATAAAATACAGACTTCAGTCTTTCCACAAATAACAGTGTCCATTCCCCCATTACTACTGCATATCTCTTTTGATCCCCTCTCTTGAATGATACTCTGTGCAAGTGTACTTTGGTCAGTTCTCTCACCCTCCCTGCAGTCTGTGTTTGTCTGCACCTTGAGTAACAACCCCACACCTATGAGATAAAGCACAGGCTGAGGCTCCTCCAAAGCTTAATTCTGGATCCAGATACGTGCCTCACTCAGTGCCATAGCCTTCTATCTCCAACCATGCATCAAATTTGAATAATTATTGTTTGGGGTGCGTCTATCTCCTGAAACCCAGTGTCCAGGTAATTCTCCTTGTGTTTCAGTGTTGCTGATCATCAATCCCAAGGCAAATTTTCTTGAGCAGCCAAAACTTGCTAAAGATACGGTCACCAAAAATCACATGAGCATCCATCAGCTCCCACATACTCAGGGGTAGACAACAGTGGCATTAATCGCTGGACTATTAATCCAGAGAGTCTAAAATGCGGCTCTGGAAAAGCACAGCTGGTCAAACAGCATCCAGGGAGCAGGAGAGTCTGCATTTTGAGCATAAGTTTTTCATCAGGAATATGGAGGGGGCCCAAGAGATAACTTGGCAGAGGGAGCGATGGAGTGGATAGGTGGAAAGGTCGATGGACAGGTAGGACAGTTCAAAAGGAGGTGCCGAGTTGAAGGACCGGATCTGGGATAAGATTGGGTTTGGCGGGGGAGGGGGGGGGGGGGGGGGGGGGGGGGGGGGGGGGGGTGGAGAGGAGGAGGACTGCATATCAGGAAACTGCTGTTAAGGGCGTCACGGTAGCACAGTGGTTAGCAGTGCAGGGAGTGGGGGGTGGGTTGGTGGGGAATACGGACCTAACAAGGGAGAGACAGAGGGAATGGTCTCTGTTGAATGCTGAAAGGGGGAGGGAGGGAAATCTCTCTCTGGTGGTGGGGTCTGACTGTAGGTGGCAAAAATGGCAGAGGATGATGCATTCTATCCTAGTTGCTGTTGGAGGAGGATGAGGAGTGTTGGAGTGCATTGCTGACCACATGGGAAGGAAAATTGAAATCCTTGAAGTAGGAGGCCATCTGGGATGACCTGAAGTGGAACTGATCCTTCTTGGAGCAGATGCGGTGGAGGCAGAGGAATTGGGAGTAACGGTAGTGTTTTCACAGGAGGGGAGGCATGGGGAAGTGGGAGAAGATCTAGTCCAAGTAGCTGTTGGAGTCTGAGTTTGAAGTAGATGCCCATGTTGAGCTGGTCATCAGAAATTGAGATGGAGGGGTCCAGGAAGGGGAGGGAGGTGTCGGAGATGGCCCAGTTGAACTTGACGTCAGAGTGGAAAGTGTTCATGAAGTTGATGAACTGGGAGCATGAGGTTGCACACAGACGGACAGAGCGTCAATCATCGATGTAGCAGAGGAAAAGGTGGATAATGGTGCCAGCGTAACTGCAGAGGATTGGCTGTTTCACGTACCCGACGACAAGGCAGAAGTGCATGATTTGAATTCTGTCATGGCAGATAGTGAAATATGAATTCAATAAAAATCTGGAATTAAGAGACTAATGATCACCATGAATATATTGCCAATTATTGCCAAAACGCCCACCTTGTTCACTCATGTCTTTCAGGGAAAGAAAGTGCTGTCCTTAACTAGTCTGGCATATATGTGACTCCAGATCCATAGTATACAGGTTGATTCTTAACTGCCCTCGCCAGTACACCGTCATCCCATGAATCAAAAAGACAGGTGCAACACATTCTACAGTCTGGTCTGCTGTAATGTGGGAACTGCATTCTCATGCAACCAAGTGTTATACACAATAGAAATAATGGGGCTAATGGGGAAAAAAAAAAGAGTTGGGGCACACCACAAAACTAATCAATAAAAAAATCAAAACAATAATGGAAGTTACCCTAGCACAAAACAATAGAACATTCTAAGTAAATGTTACAATCATGTATTTTAATCAAATAAATTCAACACTTTAAAGGGGTTTCTGAGTTTGCTGAATTACAGTACTGTGTTAAGACAGGGGGTGAGGGTCATGATTAACATCATTACTGTCAATGCAGTGCTGGGTGCAGAGTTACAACAAAATAAAATATTTAGCCCAGAAGTGGCTGACTGGTTCATTGTCCTCAGACTGTTTGGGAGTTGGCTTAAAAAAGGCATCTAGTTTTTGCTGTCTTACCATCTTTCTTCTTTCATGAAGAAGCTGTTCATAGGCTGCCAGATAAGACTTTATGCAACAAACTGCTATCCTGCTGAATTCAACATTGTAGTCATTGTCTAAGAGCTGCAACAGCTGTTCAATTTCCCTCAGGGTAGAAGACAAAAAAAGAGAAGTGGAAAGTTCTTGTGGGTGCTGCATCCATGACTTCGTAGTCTTCACCTCGAGCTTCAATTTCCCCCGCAGCAACAAATTCTTCAAATCCAACATGCTTCGCAAGAGTGACACAATGTTCTTCGATCGCTAGAAGCTCCTCTGATGGTTCAGCGCTTTTAAAAATCATGAAAAAAATCTGGGAGAAGCTTCCGCCAAACTGCATGTAAGCAGTCCTTAATGACAGGAGAATGACCTGCATTCAATGAATTTAGATTTTAAATATTTTGTGAATTTTCTAACTGGACTTACCAACTCTAACCATATCTGCTGACTTAAACTACTTCTCATACAGCTGAGCAAATATCGAGTTCTTCCTCACTTAAATATTTCCCTTCTAGCCATCCCTGAGATCCCATTTGTCTGTGTTTGGACTCTCTTTTCCTCAACACCAATGTGATATAATTGCCAAATAATTTCCTTTCTTTCTTCCCTTACTTGTGCGTAGTGATCCTTCAACTTTAATGTTTTCGATCTATGCTTCAATTCTATTTGCTTCGACTCAGACTTCACTTCCTCCTCCTTTCTTTACGCTGAATTTTATATTTCGCACAAGCTTTTCCAACTCATATCCTCGGCAACCCTTCTGATCTGGTCCTTTCCCATGGCTTCCCTAAGGTTTTGAGCACCGATTACCTTATTACCTGCACACTTTACTCATCTTTGATGGAAATATTTTCCTCACTGATGCATAAAAAAGGGCCTCTCCAGTTCTCAGCAACATCCATGGACCTTCAATCCACCCATCACATTACTTCAGCCACAAATCAACACCCTTAGCTGATTCCCTTGTCTGATTCTGACCTGCTTCTTTCTCAGCAAAATCACTCACCACTTCCGAACCCTAATTATCCCATGTTAGAGCTTCCACGTTGCTCCTAATACATGACACTCATTTGTTCGTGATATAGCATCCTTATTTATTCCAAAGCAGATGGTGAACCAATCTCAAAAACAGCTGCAGCACAAGTAGCCTACCCACTCAGATGTGGTTTGACCATATGCAGCACCACTTAGGCTTCACTTTCAGTCACAATTTCCAGAACTATCTTTCAAAAGTAAGCATAAACCCAAAGATTTGTACATCACTTGCTTAAAACATTCAACCACACCCATAGGTCATCCAAAATCAAGTTCCTCGATTCCTCAGTGTCCAAAAATTGAAATCAGTTGATCAACTGTCTCCCTTATTCCTCCTACCCCAGCAAGCTGTCCTTTTTCGAGGGTTCTTCACATTTTTCTCTTGCAGTTCCCAAGTTCTCCAAATTTAAATTGCAAAATAAAAATTCTCTTCAACAGTTCGAAGCATACTGTTCAAAATCTCAAGTGAATGAACACACTCAGCAGGAACATTAGAACAGCCTACAGTTTGGTCCATGCAAAAACTTAAAAATTAATCACTACTCAAAACAGTTTAATAACTTCTGAAGCCAAAGCTTGGCTGCAGCAACATATTGTCGCCATGCTATGTCATGAATGCAGTATTATGGAGCTAAAGGGGAAGAGGAATGGAAACCTGTACTGGCAGCCTAGAGAGGGAAACATGGACAAAAACAAAAAACAGATTCGAAGAGACAAAAAGTGATAGAGAATTCAAGGGCAAGTATCAAGGCCACAGTGCAAAATAATGCAAACAGGACATACACTAAAAAGGCAAATATTAAGACCTTACATCCGAATGCATGAAGTATTCACAATAAAGTGGATGAATTAGTCATACAAATAGATATAAACAGGTATGATGCAATTGGGATGATGGAGTTGTGGCTGCAAGTGACCTGGGATGGGACTGTACATTGAATGGTATTAACATTTTTTAGGAAGGGCAGACAAATAGCAAAAGGTGGGGGTAGCATTGCCCATTTTAAAGAGGAAATTCACACAATATGGAGGAAGGATATTAGCTCTAATGAAATGCAATCTGGACAGGTAGAGCTCAGAAACACCAAAGGGCAGAAAACACTTGCATTTTTATCTCCAGGCTGTAGTGGTAATGTTGGAAAAGGCATTCAAAAGGGAATTAGAAATGTAGCCAATAAAGGTAGAGCTCTAATTAAAGGCAACTTTCGTCTATATATACATTGGGCTAATGAATTCAGTAACAATATCACAGAATAGGAATTCCTGGAGAGGTCACAGGATGATTTTCCACATCAACACATTCAGGAACAAATGAGAAAGAACAGGTCACTTTTGACTGGGTATGGTGTAATGAGAAGGGAATAATTAGCAATCTAGCAGCACAAGGGCCTTCAGAAGAATAATCACAAAATGATCAAATTCTTAAGATGGAGGGTTATGTTGATTCCAAGACGACGGTCCTAAATCAAAAATAAAGGAAATTTACCATGATGTGAGTTGGCTGTAATAAGTTGAGGAACATTACTTAAATGGATGATGGCAGTTCGGCAATGGCAAACATTTGAAGAGCACGTGATAAACCATGTCAATTGTTCACCGTTGTCCAGCATAAAGATCAAACAGGCTACAACTAACAAGGGAAATTACAGATAGTATTAGATCAAAGGAAGGACATACAAATTGGCCAGAAAGATAAATCAGACCCAAGCACTGTGACCAGTTTACAATTCAGCAAATGAGGTCAAAGGGACCCACAAAGAAAACAGGACAATAAGCAGCTTGTGGGAGAATATACAAACTAACAGCTTCTATAGATATGTGAAGATTAGTAAATCTAAATGTAGGTCGCTTATAGTCAGAAAAAGGTGAACTTATAAAGAGGAACAAAGATGGCAGACTGATTAACATAGGAGGACACAAATCACACCCCAAAAACATAAAGGAACACAAGATCAAGTGAGAGAGAGAAAGTGAAATAAAACAGTTTTTAGATTAGATTAGATTACATTACTTACAGTGTTGAAACAGGCTCTTTGGCCCAACAAGTCCACACCGATCCGCGGAAGTGCAACCCACCCAGACCCATTCCCCTACATTTACCCCTGCCCCTAACACTACGGGCAACTTAGCATGGTCAATCACCTAACCTGTACATTCTTGGACTGTGGGAGGAAACCAGAGCACCCGGAGGAAACCCACGGAGACACAGGGATAATGTGCAAACTACACACAGTCAGTCACCTGAGGCGGGAATTGAACTCGGATCTCTGGCACTGTGAGTCAGCAGTGCTAACCACTGTGCCACCATGCCGCCCAGTTTTGGGTGGGGAAATAGTGTGGGCAAAATTGACGGGATTTAAGACTGATAAATCAACAGGAGGCCCAAAGATCCACATCTCAGAGAACTTTAGGAAGTGGCATGGACAATCATCTTTCAAGAGTCTCTAGACTCTGGAACAGTTCCTCTAAATTGGAGAGTTGCTGATGTAATCCCACTATTTAAAACGGAGAAATGGAATTATAGGCAAGTTTACTGGGGGAAATGCTCAAGTCCATTGTACAATATTTAATAACCAAGCACTTGCAAAACAGTGGTAGGATTTATGAAAAATAAATCACACTTGACAAATCTACTGGAGTTTTTTGAGGATGCAATTAGTAGAATTTATAAAAGTGGATCTGGTGTAGTTGAGACTTTCAAAACATTTTCGGTGAGGTCCCAGTTCAGAGATCATCACGTAAAATTTAAGTGCATTGATGAGTACCTAACGTTTAGCAGCATTCATGACTCCTCAGGCTCAAATGCAGCAATACCTAGACAACATCCAGGCTTGGGCTGCAACAAAAATTTGAACACCAAGCAGATTTGATTACTGTTCCACCCTGAATGTATTACAATACAGATTACCTTAAATGTCCAAGCAGATTCCCACCTTCCCAAGATATTTTCACAACCATCCTCCTTAAACAACTCTCCTCCAACGCCACAATTACTGATCTAATCATTGGAACCCCAAACAGTGATTTATGCTGCTGCCCAAGCTTTACTGCAAGTCCAACAAGACCTATCCTTGCCCTCTCATTTCTCATGCTCATCAAGGTAGGCTTGCATACCTACAATGACAACACAATTCTACCTGTCCACACCTTCTCTGGACCAAAGTTTTGATTGCTTTTTGGGCCACTCCAGAATCCATCCCTGGATGAGCTGCAAATTTCCTCCAGTTGAACTATGGTTTTGGGCACCTGTCACAAACTCTTTTCCTGCAATTTTATCACTTTCTCCACATATCACCCCAAGTTAAATCAGTCAGTCAGTTTATGATTTCTGCTTTTGTTGTTCGGTTCCTTTCTTGAGATTCTTACATGCTTGACACAATTGCAATATGCCAACTTCTGTGAATGGTCGCAATGTATTTCAGCAAGCAGAAGCTTTTGGAGGATCACTTAACATTCTTCGCGATGCTTGGAGCGTATCAAGTGAAGCTCCCTGAACAAGGGAACCATCCTCCCTTTACATAGGGTTTTACATCACAGTCATGCATGCAAGACACGATCCCCTGTCACTCCCCCATATTCACGTCACCCAAACACACGGTGCGTGACTCGGCAATTCCTTAAAATGGTGTGTAACTCTTAATTCCTTAAACTACAGCATTTAGAGAGTATAATTAGATTGTCGCATCCTGCCTGCAAAACAGAAAATCACCCAGGTTCCACACAATCCAAATTCAACTTCTTGTCGCACCTATAGTAAAGGCAGAAATAAACTAAGAATCACCCAAATGATTGTGACTAGAGTTTAATTTGATATGACAATAAACTAATTGTTTTCAATTCAAAATGCAAATTTACCTCAACATACAAGTTAAACCATTTAAATCTACTGCGCATTACTGTAGTTGAGAAAGAGTAATACAAATGTTCATGCAGTCTAAGTATTACATAACATTTTCAGCATGCAGTACTGCAAAATGACAACTTCCCTGTAGGTTTTCAGCTTTAGGTTAATTATATTTTTAGATATTTTATTATGCTCTATTATGTAATTATTTCTCATTTACATGACCACATTCTCTGTCAAGGAGCAATACACACCAGCAGACAACCAGAGAAATAAACAATTAACTCCGTACTATTGGACTTCGCAATGCTCTGTTGCTCTGGCCCATTTGCCAACTGATTAATAACAGACTGCAGCCTGAGAACATCCTCCCCACTACCATCAACATCACCAATTTAATGTCAACTGCAAACATACGAATCATACCTTGGATATTTGCATCCAAGCCATTTACATACATATCAAACACCAAGGGTCACAGCACTGACCATTGTGATACAATGCTGGTCACAGGCTTCCAATGACAAAAACATCTCTCCATCATCACGCTTTGCTGATTTGTAAACCAATTCTGGATTCAGATTGCTAACTTGCCTTGGACCCCATGGACTCCTACCTCTGGACCACCCTCTGGGACTTTGTCAAAAGTCTTACCCAAATCCACATTAACCATATCAACTGCACCACCACTAACATATTTCATCACTTTTCACAAGGGTCAGTTACGTTAGATAGGATCTCCCTCCTAAAATCTGTGCTGACTATCCAGATTAATCCCTGCATGTCAAAGTATTGATTAATCCTGCCCCTCAGAACTGTTCCCAATAAAAATTCTACCAGTGAGCTCAGACTAACCTGCAATTATCTGGCCTATCCTTTCTCCTCTTCCTGAACAAAGGAACCGCGTTACCTATCCCCACATTATTTATCACTTTACCAATGGCCAGTGAAGTATTAAATAACTCCAAGAGAGGCCCAGCAATCTCCTCCCTTCCCATAGTAGAACGGGATACATCTCAGTTGGGTAGCACAATGGTTCAGTGGTTAGTATACAGCTGCCACACAGCACCAGGGACCTGGGTTCAAATCCACCATTGCCTGAATATCTGGGAAGTCTGCACATTCTCTCAGTGTCCGTGTGGATTTCCTCCAGGTCCTCTGGTTTCCTCCCAAATACGTGTAGGTTAGTGGACAAACCATGGAAAATGCAGGGTTACAGGGATAGAGTTGGGGGCTAGATCTGGGTGGGATGTTCTTCAGAGGCTTGGTGTGGGCTCAATGGGCCAAATAGCCTGCTTCCGCACGATAGGAATTTTATTATTCTATGATCTCATCAGGCCCTGACAATTTATACACGTTTGTGCCTGCCAAAACATCTAATACACCACCTTACTAATCTTAACATGTTCTTAACTTCTGCATTTGTCTTTCTACTGTGAATAAAGATTAGTATTTACTGGAGACCTCACCCATGTCCTCAGGCTCCACACAAAGATTGCCACTTTGGTCTCTAATTGGTCCCATTCCTACCCTGGTAATCCTCTTACGCTCAAGATATTTATAAAAAGCCTTGGGGTTTACCATGATCCTATGACCTTTCTTTGCCCTCAATTGTTTTCTTAAGCAACCCTTACACTTTGCACTTCTGAAGGGCCTCGCCTGTGCCTAGTAGATGTTTCCTTCTTTTCCTTCAAACACAATGTCCAGGGTTCCCTAGACCTGCTGCCTTTACCCTTCGCTCTTAGAGGAAATGTTGGCCCTGAATAGTCATTTTAGTACTCCAAAAATCTCCCACATTCCAAATGTAGACTTATCTGTAAGTAGCTGCTCCCAGTCTATGTTTGCCAGATTCTGTCCAATGGTATTCAAATTGGCCTTCCCCCAATTTAAACACTTGATTTCTGCACTATGCTTATCCCATAATGATTTTGAAACTTAGTATTCCCCAAAACACTTGCCCAACCTCATTCCCGAGGACTAGGTCTAGCATTATCCCTTCTCTCGCAGGGCTATCTATATACTGACATAAAAAGCTTTCCTGGATGCAGTCTAAAACTTTCAACTCCATCACACTAAGGTAATCTCAGTTAACAAAAGAGAAGTACAGCACAAGAACAGGCCCTTCAGCCCTCCAAGATTCTACTGATCATCACACCCTAACTAAAATCAAAAACTTTCTGCCCTTGTTCAGCTCGTATCCCTCTCTTCCCTCCTTATCATCCAGATGCCTCTTAAAAGTTGCCAATGTGCCTGCTTCCACCACACCACCTCTTCTGACAGTGCATTCCAGGCTGTTACCACTCTCCGCATGAAAAAATTACCTCACACATCTTCCTTAAAAACTTTGCCCCTCTTACCTTGAACCTGTGCCCTCCCTTGCCATTTGAAACTTCAACCCTGGGCAAAAGCCTCTGACTATCCACCCTATCTACGCCTCTCAATATGGTAGACCTCAGTCAGGTCTCCTCTCAGCTGCCATCTTTCCAGTGAAAACAATCCTAGCCTTTTTAACCTTTCCTAATAGCAATGCACTCAAGACCAGGCAACATCCTGGTGAACCTTCTCTGCACTCTCTCCAAAGACTACACTTCTTTCTGGGAATGTGGTATCCAAAATTGCACATAATACCTCAAAGACAGCCTAACAAGGGTTTTATGCAGCTACAACTGCAGTTTTTCACGTATGGTGCATTTAACCCATTTCAAAGAAATAGAAAAAGGAATGAGCAGGTCTTAGTGAGGACAAATTTTGAAAAACTTGAAAAAATTTGCAACAAATTAACTACAGCAGTTCAAGACAGCAACTCATCACCACCTTCTCAAGGATGGGCAATAAATGCTGGCCTAGCCAGCAACATATCTGTCACGTCAATGAATAAAATACAAAAGCAGATTTCAAATTTTGATGATTTGCTGCCAGAGCCTTTCATCTTATTCTCATTGACGAAACACCGATTGCCTGTTATTGTTGTCACAAGTGCTTACTGGATTTTCACATTTCTGCAAAAGCATCAACAATCCGGGAGGGCCCTCCTGTGATGTTGTGGTTGTGTCCCCACTCCTGAACCAAGAGACCTGGATTCAAGTCCCACCTACTCCACAGGTGTGTAATGACATCTAAAAAGGTTGACTACAAAACATCACATCAGGGTTTCTCAAAGAAATCGAGAATAAAAATTAAAATAATCTGCCTTTAACTGGTGTTGGTCAATTGATGAATGATAACAAAACAAGGAGAATTTGCATTATTGTTCAAATGACAAAGACATCTTTTATATTCATCTAATTAACATCTGACTGCAATGAATTGTCAGTTTGGATTATAATTTCAAATCTCTGGAATAAGGCTCAAATCAAAGCCTTGACTCAGCATAAACCAACACCTTGAAATATGGATTTCTGCCCATTATTCCCCTCATGCTGAATTCCCTGTTACACTCCCACTGCACAAAGCATCTCATTTTTGCTGGTTTTCTGATGTTATCAGAAGTAAATTTCCTGTTCTTACACAGGATTTGGAGATGCTAGTGTTGGGCTAGGGTGTACAAAGTTAAAAGTCAGACAACACCAGGTTATAGTCCAAAAGATTTAATTGGATAGGTGCTGGGTCCTCTACTTTTTGTAGTTTACATCAATGATTTGGATGCGAGCATAAGAGGTGCAGTTAGTAAGTTTGCAGATTACACCAAAATTGGAGGTGTACTGGACAGTGAAGAGGGTTACCTCAGATTACAACAAGATCTTGACCAGATGGGCCAATGGGCTGAGAAGTGGCAGATGGAGTTTAATTCAGATAAATGTGAGGTGCTGCATTTTGGGAAAGCAAATCCTAGCAGGACTTGTACACTTAATGGTAAGGTCCAAGGGAGTGTTGCTGAACAAAGAGGCCTTGGAGTGCAGATTCATAGCTCCTTGAAAGTGGAGTCACAGGTAGATAGGATAGTGAAGACGACATTTGGTATGCTTCCCTTTATTGGTCAGAGTATCGAGTACAGGAGTTGGGAGGTCATGTTGCGGCTGTACAGGACATTGGTTGGGCCACTGTTGGAATATTGTGTGCAATATTCCAACAGGTCTCCATCCTATCGGAAAGAAACTTGAAAGTGTTCAGAAAAGATTTACAAGGATGTTGCCAGGGTTGCAGGATCTGAGCTACAGGGAGAGGTTGAACAGGCTGGGGCTGTTTTCCCTGGAGCGTTGGAGGCGGAGGAGTGACCTTATAGGTGTTTACAAAATTATGAGGGGCATGGATTGGATAAATAGGCAAAGTCTTTTCCCTGGGGTCGGGGAGTCCTGAACTAGAGGGTATAGGTTTAGGGTGAGAGGGGAAAGATATAAAAGAGACCTAACGGGCAACTTTTTCACACAGAGGGTGGTACGTGTATGAAAGGAGCTGCCAGAGGATGTGGTGGAGCTGGTACAATTGTAACATTTAAAAAACATTTGGATGGGTACATGAATAGGAAGGGTTTGGAGGGATATGGGCCGGGTGCTGGCAAATGGGACTAGCTTGGGTTGGGATATCTGGTCAGCGTGGACGGGTTGGACCAAAGGGTCTGTTTCCATGCTGTACATCTCTATGACTCTATAGAAGTGCTAGCTTTCACAGTGCTGCTCCTTCATCAGGTGGTTGTGGAGAATAAGATTGTAAGACACAGAATTTATAGCAAAAGTTTACAGTGTGATGAAACTGAAATTCTATATTGAAAAATACCTGTAAAGTACTAAAAAGGTTTGGTACGCATGGGGATGGCCTCAACCAAGACCTTGGGTTCATGTCACACTACAGGTGACCCCACTGCACTACACACGCGCATGGACACACACCTACAGACCTTCTCATTCACAAGATCTCTCTCTCATATACTCTCACAGACACTCAATTGTGCACCCCCACCCCATATGTGTTTGTAGGGCGAATTTATACTTGAGGAATTACATTTTATTTTGCTCAAAAACTGCATGGATAGAAACAGTCTGAACACTGGGGCACAGACAGTCTCACACAGGGCATCTCACACCTTAAATGTGTGACCTGGGCCAACATGACACCAATTGTTAAAGTGCACTTGAGAATGTAACTTGAAAAAAAGTTTGTGATTTACATATGAAAGAACTATAACCAACATAGTTATTCTAAAAGATGTCACTAAAACAATCCAGGTCTTTTTAAATATATAATTTCAGTTACATCACACTGCAAACATTTGCGATAAATTCTGTGCCCTATGATTTTATACTCGACAACCACCTGAAGGAGCAGTGTTCAGAAAGCTAGTGCTTCCAAGTAAACCTGTTGGCCGATAACCTGGTGTTGTGCGATTGATGTTCTTAGATAGTGTGTGTGTGTGTGTGTGTGTGTGTGTGTGTGTGTGTGTGTGTGTGTATGTGTGTATATGTGTGTGTCTTTTTCTTGTTTTACCCAAACACGAAGCATAATGTATAAAAAGAATCAAGGCTGAAAACAAATCCACTCCTTTCATTATTCTCATTAATATTCCGAATTATACTTATTTTCTTCTGTAATATTTTAACTATAAGTATCAGGAAATTCCTAATCTCAACTTCCTTCCATTACCCTTTGCAACTAGTCACATGTTTAATTGTCACAATAGAGTTAGCTATTGAGCAATTGGCACTCACAGCTCTTCCCAAACTTAATCTTATTTGATGAAGAGCTGTCATTGCTAATTATGAGCAGAACATCTGGTGACTTTTCCATTTCCAATTCTAGGGCACCTATATTAATAGTCTACCTAAGATCACAATAACTGACTTAACCTCTGGCTTGACAAAGACACTCAGGATTCAAACATCTTAGTTATTTGCTAGACAAGTTTGCAACCACACTGGTAACCAAACCACATATTTCAACACTTAAGGCCACAGCAATAATTACTTTATTTAGTCACCAATGCTCCAAAGAAGGAACATTTGCTGTGACAAAATGTTAAGTAATTTCACACAAGCAATATATAACACAATCAAACAGTACTGTAGCAGTCAATTATTAAAACATAGTTTTAACCTCAGTACACAGTTTTAACTTCATGTCGCTGAAAGTGTCCTGCTAAACCCATTGGCATGGCAAGTGAGTATACTTGAAGTCAATATGGTACATTACAACAATTTTCAATAACATTGTTATGGATCAGACCAAAACGCCCCTCAGGATATTCAGAGGATAGTCCAGTTCTTAACTTTTACTTATTTTAGAAGTAATTAGAAGATGCATGCCAGATGCAATTCCTTTGGTCAAACTACAGGTGTACAATCCTTTATCTGTAATGCTCGAGACCAGCTGGTTTTTGGGATTCAGAGTTTTTTGAATTTCGGAATAAGTGGCAGTTTGATGGTGAGATTGTTAAAAATCTTACCAAACAGCAGACGCACTGTGAATAAAACAGGCCCTGAGACAGACTTAAGGCCTGCCAGTGCTGGGCCACACCCCCACAAGTCATATCTGAGTGACATGCATCGACTGGGTGTGACGTTGGGTTAACTGTTTGCAGGCCAAACAACCTTGTTCATGAGAAAAAAACTTCGAGAAAATCTTCGGATTTCGGAGCTTTCAAATTTCATATAAAGGGTTGTCTATGTGTACCAGATTTTCTTGGTTTGGGGGGGGGGGGGTGGGATTGAGATGTACAGCACAGAAACAGACACTTCCATCCAACCCATCCCACCTGCCAGCACCCAGCCCATATCCCTCCAAACCCTTCCTATTCATATACCCACCCAAATGCCTCTTAAATGTTGCAATTGTACTAGCCTCCACCACTTCCTCTGGTAGCTCATTCCATGCACGTATCACCCTCTGTGTGAAGAAGTTGCCTCTTACATCTCCTATCTTTACCCTCTCACCCTAAGCCTACGCCCTCTTGTTCTGGACTCTCCCATCTCGGGGAAAAGACTTTGTCTATTTACCTTATCCATGCCCCTCAATTTTGTAAACCTGTATCAGGTCACCACTCAGCCTCCCATGCTCCAGGGATAACAGCCCCAGCCTGTTCAGCCTCACCCTATAGCTCAAATCCTCCAACCCTGGCAACATCTTTGTAAATCTTTTCTGAACCCTTTCAAGTTTCACAACATCTTTCCAATAGGAAGGAGACCAGAATTGCACACAATATTCCAACAGTGGCCTAACCAATGTCCTGTACAGCCGCAAAATGACCTCCCAACTCCTGTACTCAGTACTCTGACCAATAAAGGAAAGCTTACCAAACGCATTTTTCAAAATTCTATCTACCTGCAACTCCACTTTCAAGGAGCTATGAACCTGCACTTCAAGGTGTCCTTTCAGCAACACTCCCTTGGACCTTACCATTAAGTGTATAAGTCCTGTAAAGATTTGTTTTCCCAAAATGCAGCACCCCTCATTTATCTGAGTTAAACTCCATCTGAGTTAAGCCCATTGGCCCATCTGGTCCAGATCCTGTTGTAATCTGTGGTAACCCTCTTCACTGTCCACTACACCTCCAATTTTGGTGTCATCTGCAAACTTACTAACTGTACCTCTTGTGCTCGCATCCAAATCATTTATGTAAATGACAAAAAGTTTAAGACCCAGCACCAATTCTTGTGGCACTCCATTGGTCACAGGCCTCCAGTCTGAAAAACAACCCTCCACCACCACCCTCTGTCTTCTACCTTTCAGCCAGTTCTGTATCCAAATGGCTAGTTCTCCCTTTATTCCATGAGACCTAACCTTGTTAACCAGAACCTTGATGAACGCCTTAGTGAAGTCCAAGATGGGTAATCCAAAATGGAGGACGGGAAAAATTTCTAGCTGTAACAGCTGCTCCTTTATAGAGGTATTGCGTCAAAGTGGACTTGTTGGGACAAAGGGTCTGCTTCCACACTGCAGGGATTCTATGGCGGGGGAAAAATATAACACCCACTTCTACAAGACCCCAAAGCAACAGCTGAATACCAGAAATGAAAAATCCTGGTTCTGAGAAAGTTTCACCACACCCATTCAGGCTGCTTGTATTGTTCCAACTTAAAATTTAAAGACCCCAAGGCCTCAAGCTGTTTACTCTAGTAGTTCTGGTAAACACGCCCCTTAAAGCCACAGAATCATCAGACATAAGAATCAAGTTAACTTGACTGAACTCGAAATTTTGTTTCTGAAATTCATCTCTTGCACTTGATGTGTGTATTACTGGGGCAAGAAACTGGATAGGTTATGCCAGGAAATAATAACTAGATGGTGTTCAATGTCAGCATGCTCACATTGTGACACAAAAGGGGCCATGATGCACTGAACCAAACTAACATGTTGGCAGAAAACAAGATTCTTGCAATGAAAATGTTGTCAATGTCACAGGATTCCCCCAAACCACTATAGCCTCACTGACTCGGCGAACTGGAGATCAGCAGTTTGCATTACCCACACAATCGAACCAAAATCGGCACTGCTGTTGTAGAGATCTGGAGGCATATACTGCATTCTAAATCTGGCCATAATTACTGTAGTGTAGCAGGAAATGTGTAGAACTTCAGTTTGTTCTCAGAACACCAGGTAGAGGCAATAATTACCCTAAACTTAGTTCAAGTAAACTAAGCAGGTTGGATAATCAAAAACAACCCTCATAGTACACAGAGAAATTCTATAATGATCATTCATCGTGCGCTAATACTTTTCACACATTCTTCAAGGCTCTTAAACAAAATCCAGTTCAGACCTTAAAAGTACTGAACTAATCCAAAGCCCTAAGCAGTCTCAGTATATTTCTTGACAAGACATCAGCACAAAACTACCCGTAATCTGGCAAAATTTGCACAGAAGCCCTATTCTGTTCTATTCTTTCCCAACCTTCAAAGATCATGCCTAGTGAGAGAAATCATAGGTCAGAGCTTCACAGGCAATTTTGACTTTTATTCCGTCCTGAAGTAGAAGGGGCGAAAAGAGAAGGTATATTTTAAACCAATTACATATTAAACAAACAATGTCGAATAAACAAAGTTTCCCTGACTGGAAAGTCTAGAACCAGGGATACAATTTACTAAGAAAAGAAAAGGACACTAGAGGTCTGAGATGAGATTTTTTTTAACCCAAAAAGGTTGCGAACCTTTGGAATTCTCAGAAGGCTATGGAGGCTCAAACAGAGAAACACTAAAGTCGAGATTGATACATTTCTTATTATCAGTAGCGCACAGGTTAGATGGGGTAAAAGGCATTAAAGTCCACCTTCAGTCATGTTCATTTGCAGTGGCAGGGCAGTTTCAACAATCTAAATGAAACTCCTGTTCCTAACCAAAAACTGATGTGTAAAGTTTAAACATAAAAGGGAGGAGGAAGATTTCTCAAAGACCTTAATTGCTGCTCATACAAGTTCAATTATTGAGAAAACCCAAGTTATAGTTCTGGTTATATGCATAGGCTTTATATGACTAACACGTGTCATGAATACAGGCCATAGCATGTCTGAAATTAAATTTAAAATATTGTACAACATTTCAAAAAATACACTTCTCCCCATCAAAAATGCAACTTGACTCAAATGCTTCCAAGAAATGTCCCTAAAGAACATGTGCTGACATTTGGGACAACATTTAGATGCTGATGGATTCCAATCAGGTGGTGGTCAACTGTCCAGGTTAAATCTCAGTTGCTCAAAGACCTCTCCAAAGATAGAGAGACTTAATACATATTTACAATGAACATATTTCTAAGTTTAAGCCAGAATGTCATTTTTACCTCTGTGTAAATAAGGATTTCAGTGCAGCTGTTCAGGTGCTTTTGTTTGAAACTCTCATTTTCAGATAGGCACATATCTAAGTGTGCTGTTCTATTTAGAAACTAGTCTGACAATCCTAAGTGTTCAGCACAACTTTCTACCATTATTTTGGGGAATTAAATTCAGTACTGATTAATATGTATAACCTCAACTACACTTTTAAAATCATCTTGGTCTCCCGTAACACACATTTCACAGTACAAGGGTTACATCAAATCTTTAATCTGTGTCCAATTAGCTGCACTCAGCTAGGGTCCAAAACTTAGCTAAACATCCCTGGGTCAAGAAAAGCTAACACAAACTATGTTTCTCTTTGCAACTGAGTAATCTCATCTGTATTTCTGCAACCCCCCCCCCCCCCCGCCAAAACCACCTCCCCTTTAGCCAACATAGAGATTCCAGAGCTCGGACTATTGATTCACGGACAACAAAAATTGCACTTGTAAAGTACTTTAAAAAATTATGTACATTAATTCAATCTGTTTCAGCTTTACACCAAAACAGATCAATCACAATATGTTTGTTCCAACTACCCATGTTACACTAATTTTTAAAAATTGATGGAACCCATTTTGCACACTTCATATTCCTGATCCACCAGTTTCTGATTGAAGGAAATGGACATTAAGTGGATATGAGGGGTTAAATGCCCTCCTCCCAAGTCATGCTTTCAGCAGAAGCACTGGTTGCTCTTTTATACCACAGTGGTCACATTCCTGTACAACCCTGCAGTATAGAAAAATCGCACTTTAGAAAGAGTGCTTAAAGTGTTGATGATGTAATTGTGTTATAGCCAACACACTTTAAAAGTTTGCGCTTTCGAAAAAGGCTCCCCAATTTATCAATTGTATTACAGTGAATGCGTTTGTTATAGCAGTATGAAGTGCATTTGAAAAGACAAAGGTATCTGTATCTAACAGGAAATCCATACCTTCAGCAGAAAGAATTTTCAGAAAATGGGTAGGGGGTTCAGAATGTGGAAGGATATATACTGTACTATGCACACATGGATAAGCTGCAAAAGCTGGGATTGCTCATACAATGCCTTCAGATAGCACAAAAAGAGGAAAAACACTTTTCAGTATCAAGTTGGCCTTTATTTCAAAGGAAATGGAGAATATAAATATGGAAGCCTTGTTAAAACTAAGCAAACAAGTTAGATCACACTCGAATACACCCTGCCCTTTTATCTAAGGAAACATACAGGCATTGGAGACAGGTCAGAGAAGGTTCTCTTGCTCGATTGTAGATATGGAGTAATTCTCGGATGGAGAGGTTCAGCAAGTTGGGCCGATACTTGTTGGAGCTTAGAAGGAGGAGAGATGGTCTTTTGAAAGATACAAGATTCTTAGGGGGACTTGATGGGTACCCCTGTAGAAAAGTTATTGCCCTTTGTGGGAGAATCTAGCACCAAAGGACATAAAATTTCAGAACAAAGGGTCACTAATTTAAGAGAGGTGAAGAAGGATTCATTCTCTCAGAGGGTAGAGAATCTATGGCACTCTACTGCGGAGGGCTGTTGTGGCAGAGTTACAAGATTATTCAAGATTGAGACAGGCAACTTTTTAAATCAGAGAGGGAATCAAAGGTATGGGGAGAAAAGGCAGAAACGTAGACTTAAAGATCATTGAACGGCATTGTAGAATCAATAGGCTGATTGGTCTACATTTGCTATCTCATCTCATGAAATGGTCAGTAAATATACAATGCAAATTTAAGGTGATGCCAAAAAACCTTTTATTAAAAAGTGATATAAACATCAAATTGACTTGTACACAATCTAGCACGTACCCATCCAGCACCAACACGCAAGTGTGTACAATATAAAGATGCATTGCAGCTAACGTTTCTTTGACAGCACTTAGCAAACCTGCAACATCATTCCTTTTTCACCACACTCTCCCAACAGCATAGTGCATACCTTCATCATATACAGTGCAACAGCTCAAGGGTAAATCAGGAAGCGGCAATACATCCCACAAATTATAAAAAGGTATTGTAATACACAGCAGGTCTGAAAAAGCTAATGGAAAGCAGATTTACAAAAGGAAAATCTTTAGAACTATGGCTAAAGAACAAGGCAGCAGGACAAATAGGATGAAGTTCAAAACAGCAGTCATGGGCTGTATCATTCGAAGAATTTGAAAGATGTAACTGAATGAATTCAGAGACTGACTAAGAACCCTGAAGAAATAACAGAATCATCAGCCCCACTGCTCAGGCAACAAAAAAAAAGTTTTTTTTTTAAATTGCATGTTTGAATAAGAATAGAATTCATAAGCTTGTACATAATCAAATTACAGTAGTTAGGATTATAATAAAGGTGGTCTTGCACTGAAAAACTGCACTTGTGTAGTACGGCAACACTATATCTAAGTGCAATAGAGATAAACTAAAGCCTGGGAATTCTGATCAGAATCAGAAACACTATTTCAAAGTCTAGTTAAATTAATAAAGACTTTTTTTTAATCAGTTCTGCCCTACAAATTTACTTTTTTGCAATGAGATAGAGAATAATCAAGGAAACAGCAAGGATCAAAGTGCAAACCACTCCACCTTTTAAACCAGCCTGTCACAATCTGTAAATTAATGCCCAGCAGCCACTTGGATGGATATTGTGCAAAGTTACGCGAGATAAGCATGAGGCAGTAAGCATGAGGGCAGTATGCCAGGTTGGTGAGGGGTGTGGTGTAGTGGCTAGGTGGATGAGTGCTTAGGATTGGTTGAGGATTGGACTGGATGGAGGCGAGTCAACAGGGGTTCAGTTTAATACCGACTCATGGGTTAGAGCACATTTTGAATTTTCAATTAAGCTTAGGTCAATCATAACCCTCTGAAATCTCTAACCCTGAAAGACCTTTCTGGGGGATTCCAGACCAAGATTAATACAAAAGAATTTAAATTTCCTGGGCAGTTCTCAAAGTTAGTTGAATTTAAATTTTTATATGATCCCAATTCTTAACTCCAATTTACCCTGCAGAAACTATCCAGCTATCAGAATGTCTGGGCAACACTCCCTACGTTATCTAACTGGTAACTGTTCATTAAGCCATGGCACCTTCTATCTTTTAGATCTTCAGCTAGCTATCTCTGCTTTAATTGCTGGCTTTAAAGGTTCTCCTAAAAACCACTGCCACAGTGGCCTTGTAACCCTCACGTTTTTTCCCTCACATCAGCACTAGACAGTTTCCATAATATTTCCCAATATTTCCACAGTTTCCCAACATATTGTGCTCAGAGACAATGAACGACAAATGAAAACACTAGAGAAATAAAAGTTATGTTAAAACATAGATATCATTATACTAGGGAATAGTCTTGAGATCGGGTTCAAGGCACAAAGTCAGAAAGCAGATCAGCTTTGCCCAGGTCAGGTGTAAGTGGGGGGAAAACATAAACTTACACTTCTTGATCACTAACATGATTCAAATTTTGTTTTATTATTTAACTGTTCTACCTTGAGAATCATTGCAAATTAGATTTTTTATTACTACAGAGATTTTAAGAAATGCAGGCAAAACTCAGTGAATTTCATGATGTTTGTGACAATGATTGTGTAAGTATTTCGAGCTTTAAGCAGTCAAGGACTGTCAGGAATCTTAGACTACACAGTGATAATATAAAACAAGATTACGATGAAGGACAAAATGCAAGAGGAAGACTAAAATAATAAATCGGAGAGAAAACTTAAGCGCAAGAGAACAAACAAGGAAATAGAACAACAATGTGAAACATTTAGCAGTAACCAATAAAATCCAGGACAAGAACTGACTGTCCTATCAAAGAGGAATAAAGTAGTCAGGGGAAAATTCTTTAAAAATTAATTAAAGAATGCCGAAAACATTGTATAAAAAAGTACTTTGTTTAAAAAAATTGAAAATCTTATCAGGAATTTGATTCTAAAATTTAACATTATCAATTAAAACAAAAGGGTGGGACTGGGTCACCAAGGGATGCACAGGTGAATCACTGCTTATGATAGAAATATTAAATTATTCTGTGTTAACGTACCAGAAAACTAACATGGTGGACTTAACATTAGAAGAGATTTAAATAAGTAAAAGGGGGTTGTAACTAAATCAAATTCAGCTAAGACACAATCTCTGATCCAGAACATTCTATGTGTAAAAAACTTTTAAAAAGTTATAGAAGAAAGAGAGTTCTTCTTACATCTGGGATTTATAGATATTTCCTATCCCTAAGTAAAGAACATGGAGCAGGGACAGGTAAGATAAAAACAGAAAATAGGAGCACAGGTAGACCATTCAGCCTTTCCTCAGGACCCATTTTAGGGTCAGGTGAATTGGCCATGCTAAATTGCCCGTAGTGTTAGGTAAGGGGTAAATGTAGGGGTATGGGTGGGTTGCGCTTCGGCGGGTCGGTGTGGACTTGTTGGGCCGAAGGGCCTGTTTCCACACTGTAAGTAATCTAATCTAATTCTATACTTCACACATGAACTTGGTTTTGTTAATCTTGCCTTCTGTTCTCATTTAATTATTAAAAATTTTCTCAAACCTGACTTTCCCCTTTCTGTTCTGAACTCTTGTCTCCTGAGCACATCTGACATCTTTGGGCATTACACTTCCCATGTGTTTAAATGTTGGTGATGTAGTTGTTTCAAATGTGTGAAATTGATCACTTATTCAAGCACATGGAGAAATCTTCACAACTTTGATCATGCCTCCATTCTGTATTTCCTTACAACACTGATGTATCAATGCTTTAGTCCCATTTAAAAGGTACTTACAAGAAGCAGTCAATGCATTTGACAGCTTTCACTGGCCGATCCCTAACTTTCACTCATTACTCTACTTGTTTACAAAGGTAAAATTCACACCACACCAGGTTGTGGTCCAACAGGTTTAATTGGAAGCACTAGCTTTTGGAGCGCTGCTCCTTCATCAAGTGGTTGTGGAGCACACAACTGTAAGACAGAATTTATAACAAAAGTTTACAGTGTGATGTAAGGGAAATTATAGATTGAAAAATACCTTGATTATTTTAAGTCTCATCTGTTAGAAGGACCAGGTTTGTTTCACTTCTTTCACATGTGAATCACAAAATTTTTTAAAACTTACTCTCAGGTTAGCTGGTGTCAGCCCAGATAATGTGTTGAAGGTATTCGTCCCCTGTGTGCTGCTGTCTGTGCCATAACATTTAGACTGATTCTAATCTAAAAGAGTTAACAGAATCTTACATGGATTCATGCAGTTTTTGAGCAAAGTACAACGTTACTCTGCAAGTACAATTTCATCTCACAAACGTACGTGTGTGCGTAGCGCAATGCTGGTCACCTGTAGTGTGACGTGGAGGCCCTCCCTGTCGGTACCAAACTACTTGCTTACACACTTCTTACTCTATTTCTGCATACACCGTGAACAACACTGGTAAATCAGCAGTATCCTCACTGTATTCCTTTTCAATCACATCCAGATCTAACCATCTCTAGTCCAACACCTGCAACTTTTTACATATACAAATTATCAATTCCAATTCAAATAATATTCTTTAACATCCTATTAGCATGATACAGTTCATTGTTCCTCAAATTTACGAAAGAAAATGCACGTTGTATCCTATACTTCTTTTGCACAGAGCTCTCATTTTAGTTCTTGCTCTCAATCCTCAAACACAAATGCATAATCTTTTCTAAGACATTGCCTCCATTTGCTTACCAAATAGGAATTCTGATTAGAATTTTTCAGGCATGAAACAAAGCTGTAAGCAATTTTTTTTAAAAACCAAGGATAAAATCATGACACCTGTAAAATATTGCAAATGTAAGCATTTTGTTGGATTATCTACTCTGCTGGGGAGGTGCAAATTGTTACTTAAATCATGGATGTCAGTTTAGAGCTGACATGACTTTTTTCAGTGCAAAACACATCATGAAGATAGTGATAGGCAGAAGAAAGGAGATATACCAGATCCAAAGGCAGAAATTGCAAAGGACTTCTTTTCCTGTTTTGCAAGGGGAATCCAGCACATTTCAATGGGATCCAGGCTGCGATGCCACTTTACAATCAGGGTTAGAGATTTAGACACTATTTCTGTCATACTAGTATCAAAGTCATTCAGAGCCAGATAGCATGTAGGGGTAGAGGTAAGCATAATTCTCCATGTCATCGTAAAGTTCCAGATCAAGATTGTGTAGAACTAAAACTACTTCACAAATTCAGAAATTTTCCAATATACACAATAGACATGGGAACAAAACCAATATTATTGAGCAAGAAAATTCAGAGTTTCATCCCAAGAGCAAAACAAACTGCACATTAAAAGGGTTGAAGACAATTCCAATAGCCACAGTCGTCATGAAAATCAGATTCTCAACTTAAGTGCTTCATTAACACAGCTGACAGTGTTTGTTGGCTTGGAAGATTACTCCAAGTAGTTGCAAGTCACAAACCCTCATGCAAAATTGACTAGTTGTTAACAAATAACAGTATTCCTTTGCTCAGTGAAGTTGGTCCTAGAACGGAATATAATGATGCATTCCATTACTTGGTCATAGTTGGAGAAAACAAAGACTCCCTGACATGAAGGTTTGGAGGTGCTGGTCTTGTACACCACAGTCCAAAGTTAAAAATCACACAACACTAGGTTATAGTCCAACAGGTTTATTTGGAAGCATTAGCTTTTGGAGTGCTGCTCCTTCATCAGCGCTGGAGGAGCAGCAGCGCTCTGAAAGCTAGTGCTTCCAAATAAACCTGTTGGACTATAACCTAGTGTTGTGTGATTTTTAACAGATGTGAAGGAATTGGCTTAAAAGCATACGGTTAGTCTGGGCAGAGTTACTTACAAAAAGCATCAGTAATAATGTGTCTGACATTGAGAAAGTGCTGAGAGCACAGACTGATCTTATGACAATAGGACCAAATGATAAAATTATCTTAACTTCAGCCTTGTGGTGTCTAAAGGACGATGTGCATGCAGCCGACATGGTTATGCAGCAGCAGGCCGGTGGACTGTTCAGTTAGAAAATATAAATAACGAGCTGAATAGATTAGAAAGTACAGGGCCAATTAAGGTGAAAGTTGTAAAGCATGTCTCAGAATTAGAAATCATCAACTAAGGTTACTTTCATTCCATAGTCAAGCTCATGGAAAGTAGAAATTAGCCTATGTTATTTCTTTTAAGCAGAAAGACAAGATTACAAACTGGATAAAACTCAAGTCCATGCCTAATACCACAAACATCAAGACATATGGTGCTACATAAGCACAGCAAGTTAGGCAGCATCCGAGCAGCAGGAGAGAGTTGATGTCTCGAGCATAAGTTCTTCATGAGGAACGTGATTGGTAGATGCCTTTTGGGGGGGGGGGGGGGGGGGGGGGGGGGGGGAGTGATTGTGATAGGTTGGAAGAAAGATGAAAACGTAGGACAGTTCAAGAGGTCAGTGCCAAGTTGGAGGGTTGAATCTGGGATGGGGGTGGAAAAAGAGGAGAGATGAGGAAACTGGTGAAGTCGATGTTGATGCTATGTAGCTGAAAGGTCCCAAGGAAGAAGATAAGGCGTTCCTCCTCCTGGGGTGGCTTGGATTTCGTGGAAGAGGAGCACAGACTTGCATGTTCTTGGCAGAGTGAGGGAGAGAGTTGAAGTGGTTGGTCACAGAGCAATGGGGTTGTTTGATGCACATTTCCCACAGATGTTCCCTGACATGTTCTGTGAGTTGGTGTTCTGTCTCCACAATGTAAAGGAGACCACACAGACAGCAACAGACACAGTAGATGGGCATGTTTAGATGAGTAGGAGAATCTCGGCCGGCTATGAGAAGATCCTTTGGGGCCTTGGACAGAGGTGAGGGTGAAGGTGTGCGCAGGTTTTACACCTGTTGCAGTGGCAAGGAGAGGTGCCAGGTGTGAAGGATGGGTGGGCTGGGGGAGGGGAAGAGGGGATCATATACCTAATGAGGGAGTCATGGAGAGCATGGTCTCTGCCAAATGCAGAAAAGGGGTGGAGAGGGAAATACAACTCTGGTGAAGGGGTCAGATTGTAGGTGGCAGAAATGGTGGAGAATAATGTTATATCTGGGTACTGGGGGGGCGGGGTGGAAGGTGAGGACTAGGGGGTGTTCTATGCTTGTTGTGGTGTTGGGCGCAAATGTGGTAACTGGAGGAAATGAGCTGGAGGGCATTGATGATCATGGGAGAAGGGAAATTGCAGTCCTTGAAATAGGAGGCCATCTGGGATTTCTTGGAATGGAATTGTTCCTCCGAGGGATTGAACAGTTCAATTTCACTACTACCTTCCACCCTAACCTCAAGTTCACCTGGACCATGTCGGACACCTCCCACCCATTCCTGAACCTCTCAGTTTCCATCTCCGGTGACGGACTAAACACAGACATCTATTTCAAACCTACAAACTCGCACAGCTACCAAGACTACACCTCCTCCCACACCCCCTCCTGTAAAAAACACAATCCCTTACTCCCAATTTCTCCAGCATTTTGCTCCCTAATAAATGCGCCATACTGTGTTTATCTTTTCAGCTTTCCAACATGTACATCCTTCTTTAGGAAGACAATAGTGTACAGCATAAATGCCCTACGTGTGTATCTAATTGCCCTCGATGATAACATTCTATTAATTTTCCTCATTATTTGCTGTACCTGCAACTTAACCTTTTTTCGATTCGTGCAAAAGGACAAAGAGATCCTTGTGCCTCTTGCAGCTCTGCATTCTCTTAGCTAAGCTGCTTTTTATATTAAAAAAACCTTCCTGCTAAAATGATCAATTGCACATTTTCCCCAGATTATGCCGTTTTCAAGTGTTTGCGAGAGAGAGCGAGCGAGAGAGAAAATCACCACAGCAAGTGTGGGGAGAAGTAACCTCAGCAGGTACAGGAACTTAATCCAAGCTGATAGTATTACTACACATCACAAACCAGCTGTCCAACCAATTAAGCCAAATGACCCCCTATCTTTGCATCAGAATTAGCAACCATACCTTCAGTACTTTCATTCAACTTTTTTCCAAAAAATTGTAAAAACAGTTGAAGCTCCAGCACTGACCCTTGTTAACACACTGCTTTCACATCATGCCAACCAGAATATGATCCTTTAATGCCTACTCAATTTGTTAACCAGTCAAAATTCAAACCATGCCAATACATTACCCCTTCAGTTTCTGCAATACTGACAAATGCCTTCTGCAACCTAAGCATATAATACTGGTTCACCTTTATCCACGGCAAACATGATTTCCCTTTCACAAAAACATGCTGAAACTCAATTATCTTTATTTTCATTAAGTGCCCTGCTATAACTTTAACAACAACTACTAACATTTTCACTATCACCCATATTAAGCTAACTAGTGTGTAGTTTTCTTCTATTTGATATTTTCCAACCTAATGAAACCTCACCCACATCTAGGGAGTTGTGGAAAATTAGAAGCAATACATTATCACAAATCACTTCTTTCAAGACCTAAAGGTGAAGTCTATCAGTACCCAAGACTTGTCAACCTGCAGCTCAAATTTGCTCAGTCCAACCTACCTCATGATTATGACTTTCTAGAGTTCCTCCCATTTCCCAATTTAGTTAATTCTGGGATTCTACTTGTCAATAGAAAGAAGCCAGATAAACTTATTTTATAAAAAAAAGTGTAAGAATGAAGTAGTAAGAAATCGTTTCATGACTTATTATTCCCCCATGGGACATGGGTGTCACTAGCTAAGCAATCATTTATTGCCCATCCTTTTTGTCCATAAGCAGATGGAGTAATGCTGTCTTTTTGAGCTACTGCACGATGTAGGCTTATAATGCCTACACTGAATGAATGGCTAGAAATCAGGCTGATGTGCACTTGGAGGGGAACAAAGTTCACAGTGCTGCCAAGCTTGGTAGTGGTCATGGGTTTGGTCAGATTTGCTGCAGTGCACTTTGTAGATGCTACACACTACTGCCTCTGTGCCACTTTTTGTCAAATGACATTTATGTCAGATACTCAATGATGTGAAGAAAAAACACTGAACATGTAAACTATTCTGGTGGCTTCATCCAACCTATTAAATTTTCAGGTATTCTTGACTGTTGCCATTTCTCCCACGAGTTCAATTAATTCTGCTGGAATCTATTCACGCGTGTGGCCTTTCCATTATTTATTACACCGGTTGTGATGACTCCAGGTCCAAAACAATCAACTTCTACATCATCTGGCTTCCTGATTCGCCTTCCTCACGTACATTTCTTCAACGCAGTCAATGAAAGGCTTGTCCTGTGCTGTAATGTCTGTCATTACTCCAAGCGGGTCATTCAATAGATATCCATCTCAATTTTGATTTAAGTCAGTTCATGTGTCTGTCTCTCACACAACGAGGAGTTCCACAATCCCATGTAGCTCCTCCAAAACACAATCTCCTGAGTTCTTTGCTCAATTTTCTACACATTTCCTTTATCCATTTCCTTGACTTTTCAAAAACATTATCAGCTTCGCTTTCTTTTTGCATCACCAGATTCAGACAGTGTTTCCTTCAGACACAATTATTCTCAATTACATAAAATTTTTGCCTTCATTTTGTAATCTCTTTTCTGAACCTCAACCGCTCCAAATTTTGCTTTTTACTGTAAGATACCATTCTTTACTCTAAGAAATTTGATCACATTGAAGGTGTTCTCTGAATCAGCATCAGCGAAGGATACTGGAGAATAATCTTTCACCTACTGTTTCATCAAAAGTACCCAGTGGATTGATGTGTATTAGCAAATTGGAAATTTCACACTTATACGGTAAGAATTCACTGTAGAGTTGTCTTCAAGCAGTTAATATTCACGTGCAATGTCGACAAATTCTGTCACCATTCCAACCTCCCACAGCTCATCATATAGGTCTACAAGACCACAAGCCAAATGTTGAAGTAAAGTATTCAAGTTTCAGCACCGACTCCCAGCGGAAATATAATAAAGTGATATGTCAACCTTAATATTAGAAATTAAGCAGTTAAACTTAGCCAATAAACAGTATATTAATATTGCACACAAATTCAATTGGACCAGAGCTATTTGCATGAATGATAACACATTTATTCAAATAAAATGAAACAAAAACAGAAGTTGCTGCAGAATCTACAGAGAGCAAACAGATTTAACATTTCAATTCCAGTGACCCTTCCTCAGAAACTAGACGGGATAGGTTAGGAAAAGTTGATATTTATGTTGATGGTGGAAGGTGGGGAAGGAGAGAGAAGACAGGTGGAGATACAGATCAGAGAGATTAAAAAGAGGTAGGGCATATATAAGGATTGTTGATGGTAAGCAAGGGAAGGACAGAAGCTGATTGGTGATAGTAATGGTATGAGTACTTGAAATGGGTTGGCTGTACTGAAAACTATTCCATGACACGACCTGGAATTGTGGGGGTTGGCGATAAACACAAAAAAGGTATGCATGCTCTAAATGTTTTGAACTCAATGTCAAGTCCTGAAAGCCTTCGTTTTGTTTCAAATCTCCAGCATTCACATTTCTGTTTCATTTCTTCAAATATGCAGGAACGCTGAAGACATACAGCTCATGCTCCACTCCAGCTTCTTGGTATTATTCCCCACCTAAATCTGCTATTGTAACCTTTATTTAATTAATTCATGCAATGTGAACTTCACAAACTGGGCCAGCATTTATTGCCCATCTCTAATTGCTCTAGGTCATGGTGAGCTGCCTTCTTGAACTTCAGTACATCTGGTGCACAGGGCTCTTAGGGAAGGAGGTTCAGGATTATGACCCAGCAACACCTCAAATGTCTTGCTAGCTTCCTCTTCAATTAATTGATACAATTTGCTTCAACCATTCACTGTGAGAGCTTATGTGAATGGCCTTGTTCTGCTCTTCTTCACAAGGGGAAGTATACTCTTGGCATCCCCACTTTGTGTTAAAATTTGTCGTAAAAATCTCTAGTTGGCCACCTCTCAAGCCTCCAGTGAAGAAAACGGGTCCTAGTCTGTCAATCCTTTCCTGTTAGCTACTCCCACATTCTTCTGATGTCATCCCTGTAAATCCTCTCTGCACCCTTTCCAGTGCCTCCATAACCAAATAATACTCATGTGGGGCTGATGGATATCACACAATAGAGTCATAGAGTCAAAGAGATGTACAGCATGGAAACAAAACCATCGGTCCAACCCGTCCATGCCGATCAGATATCCCAACCCAATCTAGTCCCACTTGCCATCACCCATCCCTTATCCCTCCAAACCCTTCCTATTCATATACCCATCCAAACACCAATTGCATCTCATTCGTTTGTGAACCACTTCCAATTGTAAGTGCACTCAACCTCTAACGTGAAGTTTGTGCATACCAAAAACAAACAAAAAAAAAATTGCTGGATAAACTCAGTGGATTTGGCAGCATCTGTGGAGAGAAAGCAACATTAATGTTTCGGGTCCAAAGACTCTACGCAGAGCATTCTGAAGGAGGGTCAAGGGACCAGAAATGTCAACTGTTCTCTCTGTCTCTCTTTCTTTTGACCCCTTCCCCCAACCCAACAAACTTGCTGAGGCTTTCCAGCTATTTCTATTTTTGTTTGATTGCCAGTATCTACAGTTCTTTGATTTTTAGTAATGACAATTAAATGGCTCCTACATTGCTACATATTATTTATTCCATTATAAGGAATACTAAAGTGTCTACAAAATAAAGCAATGAGTTACGGTCTCTTTACTCAGTACTTCTGTTCACAAATTTAACTGACATTTAGTTCTCACTTTAACTTCAATTGTCAGTATTGCAAAAATAATAAGCTTCAACTGTTGAAGAGTCAAGTGCAAACTTTTGGCAATTTGCTAAATTGATGAGCCATGTGAATTATGCAAAGAATATTGTACACACATTCTCAAATAATGAGTTTTTAAAATATACATTCCTGCTTGATAGCCCAATTTTAGTCCAATCCAGGCACTCCAAAGTCAGGAAAAGGTCTCGGATTGTGTGTTTTCTCAAGTCTCATCATTTACCTTTACACTAAAAGAAGTGTAAACTCCAATAAACCTTCATCTGGTATAATTAGATTACAAGAGGAAAGGTCAATAAATAAGTAAGGGTAAAATTTTAGCATTCTGCAGTTTATTACTATGCTGCTTCCAGTTGTGTTGCTGAAGGCTGCACATGGATGTGTGAAGTTGGGTTACTAAATTATGGTGATGCTTAAACATTTCAAAAAGAAGGATGAAACTTAGCAATTAACCACCTTGTTTTCAGGTGGCTTTTGGTATTACAATTTAAAATTACACTTAGTTCACACACAAATTTTTGGATTGAACCATATAATCCCTACAGTGTGGAAACAAACCTTTCAGCCCGACTCCACATCAACTCTGTGATGACAATCCCACCCCCTTACCCTATTTCTGTAACCCATTTCTCATGGCTAATTCAACTAGCCTGCATACCTCTGGACATTATGGGCAAATTAG
This sequence comes from Hemiscyllium ocellatum, assembly GCF_020745735.1. NCBI lineage: Eukaryota > Metazoa > Chordata > Chondrichthyes > Orectolobiformes > Hemiscylliidae > Hemiscyllium > Hemiscyllium ocellatum. The sequence continues at coordinate 80,248,505 of NC_083412.1, forward strand.
CATGGCCAATCCACCTAAATGTGACATCTGTGGTCTCTGGGAGGAAATCAGAACACCCAGAAGAATCCCACGCAGACAATGGAACATTGCAAACTTCATAAGGACAGTCACCTGAGGCTAGATTTGAAATCAGGTCCCTGGCTCTGAGAAACAGCAGTGCCAAGCCACTGTGCTGCCCTCAACTGACTTGACTGATTTTGTAAATATCAGGAATACAATATAGGAAAGTGCAAGAAAACGAATACAAGTGCATGGACTGGAATACAATGCAGGCCAGTGCAAGCTCTCACACACTTTGCGAGGAAGAATACAGGCATAGACTGGGAAAGGCTTCAGAAATCTGAAGCACAAAGGGACATGTTAGTCCTAGTTTAGGATTCTCAAAGTTAACATGCAGATTCACTTGGCAGTAAGGAAGGTAAACAGTGTTAATATTCATTTTAAGACGGCTAGAAAACTAGAGCAGAGGTGTACTACACAGACTACATATGGCTGTGGTCAAACCGCTTTTGGAATAGTGATCAGTTTTGGGTCCTGTTCCTAATGATAGATGTGTTGGCCTCGGAGGAAGTTCTGAAATGGCTTACAAGAATTATCCCATGGATGAAGGACTTACCAATATGAAAAGCAGTTGAGAACATTAAAGTTTACAAAGACGAGATGGGAATCTCACTGAAACCTAAAGAATATTGAGAAGCCTAGATATATTGGATGTTACTATTAGTAGGGGAGACTGGAGTCTGAGGACACAGCCACCTAATGAAAGGATCATCTTTTAGAACAGAGACAAGGGGGACATTATTCAACCAGAGAGTGGTGAATCTGTGGAAATCATTGCTGCAGAAGGCTGTGGAGGCCAATTCATTGAGTGTATTCAAGACAGAGATAGGTAGGGGATTAGAAAGGAGATCAACGGTTATGGGGAGAAAGCAAAGAATGGGGTTCAGAAAGATATTAGCTGCAAATGTGTTGCTGGTCAAAGCACAGCAGGCCAGGCAGCATCTCAGGAATAGAGAATTCGACGTTTCGAGCATAAGCCCTTCATCAGGAATGAGAGAGAGAGAGCCAAGCAGGCTAAGATAAAAGGTAGGGAGGAGGGACTAGGGGGAGGGGCGATGGAGGTGGGATAGGTGGAAGGAGGTCAAGGTGAGGGTGATAGGCCGGAGTGGGGTGGGGGCGGAGAGGTCAGGAAGAGGATTGCAGGTTAGGAGGGCGGTGCTGAGTTGAGGGAACCGACTGAGACAAGGTGGGGGGAGGGGAAATTAGGAAGCTGGAGAAATCTGAATTTATACCTTGTGGTTGGAGGGTTCCCAGGCGGAAGATGAGGCGCTCCTCCTCCAGCCGTCGTGTAGTTGTGTTCTGCCGGTGGAGGAGTCCAAGGACCTGCATGTCCTCGGTGGAGTGGGAGGGGGAGTTAAAGTGTTGAGCCACGGGGTGATTGGGTTGGTTGGTTCGGGCGGCCCAGAGGTGTTCTCTGAAGCGTTCCGCAAGTAAGCGGCCTGTCTCACCAATATAGAGGAGGCCACATCGGGTGCAGCGGATGCAATAGATGATGTGTGTGGAGGTACAGGTGAACTTGTGGCGGATATGGAAGGATCCCTTGGGGCCTCAGAAAGATATTAGCCATGATTAAACAGCAGAGCAGACTCAAGGGCCAAATGGCCTAATTCTGTTCCAATACCTTATGGTCTAATGGAATTTTGTGCTTAAAAAGACTGTTCATTTTCAGTATTATGATTTGTTTAAGTATTAAAATTCCTATGGAAACTTTACTTGGTTCACACAATACTTTAAAATCTCACTTACAACATGAATTTATAATTTTGTTTTGTGCACTCTATATAAATTTTATTTGAACCATTAGGGGAAAAAAAGCATGCGGCTTCATTGTTAAAAGTCAATCTGAACGCTGTCAAATTTAGATTTCATAAGTATGTTTTTTCCAACAGCTTTTCTTTTGCAATGTGACTACATGTAAATAAGCATGTAATGTTATCACATTGAAATAATCTGATCACAGATCTCTAATAAATCGTTGCCTCAATCAAAATCTTCCCAATGTCATTAGCGCTCAACCAATACATTACTATAGAATAAATCATACTATACAGTTGAATTTTGGCAAGACTTGCCAGGTTACACTGTCAGTTGCATCATCATGATTAATGACCATAATTCTACTCAAATCTCAAGGTGGTTGGCTATTTTGCTGAAAATTCATAATCTGTTCAATACAATATTGTATTTCAGATTCCACTGAATACAAATAATACATCCAAAATGACAATCACCACCAAATTTCAGTATTAAAAAAGGTAGGAGTTGCTAACGCAGATTGTATTGAATAAATAGCCAGGTTCAGACAGTTTTAGACTCGTCGAATGATTTTTTTTCTGAAGTATTAGAATGGGCGGCGAACCGATCGCGACTTTAGAAATAAAAATCGTTTCATTCGTTTACTCCCTCATCTTCAAACAGCATAATTCAAACAACAGGCTTGGATTTTTCATAGTTCGGATTTAAATGTTGCTCCATTACGCTTAATTGAAACGACAGAAATATATCTACCATACTTCGGGGTTTCATGCGCTACTCTTCGATTTCACAAATTAAACGTCCTGCAACAAATAATACTCCCGAAAATCAAAGATCGACAATGTGGAAAAAAAGCGAATACTACCCCCCTTTCATATAATGATTCAAAAACACTTGTATCAGATTACACTTATTATTATTCCCATCTCCATGCGACCAGTCCACCCTGCAACAGAGGAGCTGGAAAGGGGAAAGGGAGGTACAGGGTCTCAAATGATCTCCAACCCATTACTTTTGGTCGCTGCAAGCCTCTCATGGTCCCAAAACAAAATCGCCAGGCAATCAGGCACAAAAATAAATTCACCTCGATAATAAGATGCAGCAAATAACCTCATCAAAGTCTCCTCACCTCCCTCCACAGTAACTGACTTGCCTCTTACTTTTATAAAGGTCTGCCAGCAAAGCCTGCGTTTCAAAAGGCAGATTGCTGAAGGCGATGAGTTGCCACAGTGTGCATTAAAAAGGGAGACATGCCTGCAGCAAGCAGTGCCTGAAATAACAGGAGGCAGTAATCCCCTGGCTGTAGGGAGAGCCATTGCAGGGGCTGGGAGCCGAGCCACTTACCTCATCTCGGAGAGCGCCGGCGGAGGGTCGCTCCTCAGCGGCGGCTCCACGGCCTTCACCCCTCCCTCTCCTTTGGAGAAGAGATATTCTTTCGATCTGCCGGCTACTGGGTGTGGGTGAGACAAGGAGCCGCCTCTCTCTCGCTCTCTCCGCCTGTTCCTCCACCCGTTGCCTAGTATCTAAAGCTAACGCGCTCACTCTCTTTCTCGTTTCTCTGTCCCCGCCCCCTCTCTCCCCAGTACGTTACCCGACGCGCCCGTACAACCAAACGGAAACGACGCGCCGCTGCCTCGCTGACTGACAGTAGCGACGTCCTATCGGTGGACAGCTCGCCGCCCATCTCCGCGCAGAGGAGTCCAATCAACAGACGTCTGGACAAGCCAGCAAGTTTGGTTGACTCCGCTTTCCCCTCCCCACCACAGCTCGAAAATCCGCTTGTACGCAAAAAGGGTTACACCCGAAACGTCGACTTCTCCACCTCCTGATGCTGCCTGATTTTACATGTTCTTCCAGCCTTCTGCCTGTCGATTTTGCTCTCTATCTCTCCTCGACCTGACTCGTTGAGTTCCGCGGAGCGGATGCCTATTTGAGTGGCAGCTCATCTGACCATAGAGAGCGCGCGTTTACCCGTCGCACTGCCGGAATGAACGAATTGGGTGTGAGTCTGGGGGCGGTGCTTGCATTTGTGGGTGGTCAGGTTAGGTTGAAACAATGAAGTGACCATGACGACGCTGTGGGCTTGAGTTATAATTGAAGGGAGACAATTTAACTTCGCTTTATAACACCGCTCCTCTCTCGGTTTTAGGAAAGTTCACCACTCTGGCCATATCGGGGCAATTAATAATGCAATATTTATCAATATTTAAAGCATGTTATCTTACATAGAGTGAATGGAGCAAGGACGACTGTAGTAAGTATGTTATTTCCCTATCCTATTTCTTTATGTGGGCAAAGTGTTTTGGTCGTTTATTTGCTTCAAATTATCTATGCAAAGTATTGTATTCCAAGAGCATTTTTGTCAACTTACCACAGCAACATGAAGCAATAATTGATGTTCTCGTGCATTTCCTTTTTTTAAACTGGCCTTTAGTTTCAATAATACTGCTGCAGTACTACACCATATGAGACTTGTCAAATGAAAACCGAAAGAACTGTGGATGCTATAAATCAGAAACAAAACCAGAATTTGCTGGAAAACCAGAAATTTGCAACATTGGTCGACTAAGAAGGCAATTAACACACTTGCTTTCATTGCTCAGACCATTGACTATAGGAGTTGGGACATCATGTGGAGATTGTACAGCAGGTCTGGCAGCATTTCAGCAGAGAAATCGAAGTTAACGTTTCGGTGCCGGTGACCCTTCCTCAGAACTGATAAGATTTGTCACTCAGCCTGACAATCTAACCTGTAGATTGTTCTGCTTGTGTGGTGTACCCTTTCCTGCCTCTAAACTAATAAAGCTAAAAAAACAATCATTTTTATTTTTCAAACTGCTTGTTTCAGTTGTTCACTTTCTACAGATGGTGATGAAGGCACATAATTATTTGAAATTTGCATCATAGGTAGACAGGTAGATTAAAAAGGCAATTAACACACTTGCTTTCATTCCTCAGACCATTGACTATAGGAGTTGGGGCATCATGTGGAGGTTGTACAGGATGTCGGTGAGTCTAGATTTGAGTGGTGCTGGAAAAGGAGGCCTCCTTGGGAGTACTGTGTAAAGTTGTGGTCACCGAAGGATTTTATTAAATTGGAGAGCGTTCAGAAAAGATTTATCACAGTGTCACTGGGACTGGAGGGTTTGAGTTATAAAGAAAGGCTAGATAGTCTGGAGTGGAGGAGATTGAGGGGTAACCTTAGCAAGGTTTATAAAATCATGAGGGCATGGATAAAATGAGTTTTAAAAGTCTTTTCTCAAAATTAGGGGACTTATTTTTAAGGCAAGAGGAGAGACACTTAAAAGGGACTGAGGGGCAATGTTTTCACACAGCTGGTGGTTTGTATGTGGAATGAATTGTCTGAGGAATTGGTTGATGCAGGTACAGCTACAACAGTTAGAAGACACTTGGATAGGTCTGTGAATAGGAAAAGTTGAGCCAAATGCAGGCAAGTGAAATTGGTTTAGATTGGGAAACTTGGTCGCTCAGATGGGTTGGAACTATGGGTTTGTTTCCATGCTGTGTGACTGTAAATGTGGAAACAGAAACAATCAATGTTTTAAGTCTGATAAAACTCTTCAGAATGGGAGTGGACTTTGACATTGGTATTCAAGGCCTTCACAGTTACTGAGAACTTAGATCTGGGGAAATTTATTTGGTAGTTACAGGAATGAAGTAGCATGAGGTACAACAGGGTTTGAAAAGAAAATTTGAAATTTACTCAACTTTGTGCTGGATGGAACAGAATATTGGTGAAGTTAGCAAAATAGAAAGAAGAATTTGCATTCCTTCAGCAGTTTTAAATAGTTCTGAGAATCTCATAGTCAATCCAGTATCTCAGAAGTGCTTTCACTGATAAATATTTTTATTCAACTGTTCAGCCATGTTAGAACACATGTTTTGAGTTGATGGGATTTGAACCTGGACCTTCTGGTCCAGAGGTAGGGACACTATCATTGCAAGGAGAAAGTGAAGACTGTAGATTCTGGACATCAGAGTCAAAAAGGTGTGGTGCTGGAAAAGCAGAGCCAGTCAGGCAGCAGCCAAGGAACAGGAGAGTCAACATTTTGAGTATCAGCTCTTCAGCAGGAAGAAGAGCTTATGCTCGAAACATCAACCCTCATGCTCCTCTGCTGCCTGACCAGCAGTGTTTCTCCAGCACCATAATTTTTGATACTAACATTGTAACACAAGAGCCTTGAGCAGAACATGATTTCGATGAGCTACGGGCTCACCATGTTCAGAGTACGCCACTCTGCTATCTAAATGCTGTCTCTGATATTGTTAGAAAAAGTGGCAGCCAATTTGTGAATGTAAATACCCATAAGATGGGCAAGTTAGCTGAGATGGCTTGAAAATGGTGCAGAGGCACACCAACAATATGGATTTAATTATCCTACCAATTGAGTTCTCTCTTGGTGTCTGCTGCAAAACGAAATCAAAACATAACCAATATGAGCAACTCTGGCATTGAGTGAGTCACAAGGAGAAAGAGACCTGAAACAGAAATGAAATGATGAGCAGATGTTGGTTGAGTGTTAGATATTGGCCAGAACATAGGTGAAATCCAGCGGTTTATAGTCATAATTCTTTTTAAAATAGCCTAATTCTTTTAACAATCTCAGAACTATCAGCTGACGCTCACTCACAGTTTCCAAAGCTGAAATCAGTGGTTGGCCTTTTGGTAGAAATAAACTATATTCCATATCTCTTCACTTTACGTCAAAGGTTATGGGGGACAGGCAGGAAAGTGAATTTGAGGCCAGAATCAGATAAACCATCATTGAATGATGGAGCAGATTCAAAGCATCAACTGGTCCCCTCCTCCTGCTGTTACTTCATATGTTCATAAATGTATTTACGTATTCTTCCTTACTTGGTTTGCTGCTTTGCATCTGATGGTTCTATTTGTGATCTCAATGTCCTATTTGCCCTTTAAATTGCTGTTATGCACAATAAAAAGCAATACTTGTTGTCATTGTCAATGTACATTGACAAAGTGGTCTATAATTGAGATTAATCTGCTCAATCCTGTGAGTGGACTGTAAATATACTAGCTCTGTTCTTTATCTTGGCAGTTTCCCAGGAGAAGTAACATTGAACTAAAGGTATTAATATAACTTTGAATTAGGTGACAACCATTTTAAATATCATAGTCGCATAAAAACATATTATCAAGTTGAAAGAAAAGGCACATAATTCCATGAAGATTGGCAGATCAGCAAATTGGGCTGAATGTAGACATCAGCAAAAATTGACTCAAAAAATCTCAAGAGAGAAAGTGGAACACAAAAGAAAACTAATTCGAAATATTAAAACAAAGAAGCATTTATGTAAAAATTTAAACAAGAAATAATTGACGAAAGCTAAAATTTAGTTTCAATTCAGGATGGAGTTTGGCTTGTGGTGGGGACTTGCAGATGGTTATGTTCCCATGCACCTACTGTCCCTGTCTCCTGGGTGGTCAACATCACTGGTCCAAAAGTTACTGTTATTGTACACCATGCTGTCATTGTGTGTCAGTGGTGAAGGAAGTAACTTTGAAATTGGTGAATGTAACATAATTCAAGCAGATGCTTTGCCCTGATTGGTGATGAGCTTCTTTAGTGTTATTGGAACTACAACCATCCAGCCAAGTGGATCCATCATTGTCTTGACTTATGCCTTGTAGTTAGTGGAAAGACAATGAAAAGACAGGAGGTGAGCTTTTCACTGTAGAATTCCTGGCCCTGATATATTCCTGTCACCACAGTTTTTGTATGGCTAGTCAAGTTGAGTTTCTGGTCAGTGGTAATGCCCAGGACATTAATAGTTGGAGATTCAATGATGCTAATGTCCAGGGGCAATGGTGAGATGTTCTCTTGTTGGGGATGATTGCCTGGCACTTGTGGGGCATGAATGTTATTTGTCACTTATCAGATTTTGTTGCATTTGGATACGGACTTATATTCCTGCAAGTTTTGAATGATGCTAAATATTATGAAAACGCCAGCAAATATTCCCACTTCTGATTTTATAATGAAGGGAAGATAATTGATGAAGCAACTGAAGCTTGTTAGGCTTAGGACACTACCCTGAGCAATTCTTGAAGTCATTTCCAGGAACAGAGGTGATTGACCTCCAACAACTGCAACTGTCTTCCTTTCTGTTAGATGCCAATAAAGAGTTTTTGCTCTATTCCCATCTTTGAATCAAGGGTTATGGAGATAAGGCAGGGAGCGGATACTGATTAGGAATGATCAGCCATGATCATATTGAATGGCGGTACAGGCTCGAAGGGCTGAATGGCCTACTCCTGCACCTATTGTCTATTAATCATTGACTTGAAACGTTGACTCTGTTTCTCTACAAATGCTGCTTGAGCTGCTGAGAATTACCAGCACCTTTTTTGTCATTCATGATTTGCAGTATCAGCTGTATTTTGCTTGTCTGATGAATCATTTTACTTTCTGATTGCAAAATACCTATCTGTTGTTGTGCCATTAAACCAGGTTTCCATTCTGTACCATTACAACTTGCTCAAATGATAACTAGCGAAGTTACAATTCCTGTTGTGTTACCAGCAGTTTGTGCTTTCGGATTCATTCATAAACCGTGAAGTTGACACTGTCCCAATAAATTACAGCTGGACTACAAAGAACTGGAAACTGAAAGATAATAAAGCCCCTCGTGTTAAATAGAAATGACTTGATTTAACAGTTAGGTTTCTGTTCTGAGGAAGAGGTGAGCACCCTATGTTTTCTCTTTTCAGTGACTGGCTTGTTACATATTTCTCTTTTTGTTTCGTGTTTCAAGTTATGTTGCTTTCATTATTATTAATCATTGACATGAATTTGTTGATAGGCATTTCTTGCCTGTGCATGCTAGAATAACTGAATTCATTTACCCTGTATATGCTATTCTGTACAGGTAATTCAAAAGCTTGCAAAGTAGCAACATTGATTTTGAATCATAATAGACTCCAAAAGATTCAGCATCCAAATGTTATGGACTAATAAAACAAAACAGAAAGCACTCCTGGAGAATTCAAAGCCTCGTGAAAATTTAGTGTTTTCGGAAGTGATATTAAAAAATAAATAATTACAGTTTTAGATCAGATTCAGCTGTACTCCTAACATTGCTCCTGTAAAAAACTGAAATCACTGTTGCTACTGTGGTAAAAATCACCATGCATGTGGATGAGTTTGGACTCCTGGGACTATTTTTCATTCTCCAATGCTCTATTGTTTTTTGAGTTTGTCTAAAGCTGAACAAATATTTGTGTCTCTTCAAAAATTCTTCTATTCTTTTATGTCCTTTACCTGTAGAAAGGATTTCGAGATGCCGGTGTTGGACTGGGGTGTACAAAGTTTTAAAAAATCACACAACACCAGGTTATAGCCCAACAGGTTAATTGGAAGCACAAGCTTTCTGAGCACTGCTCCTCCTTCAGGTGGTTGTGGAGGACACAATTGTAAGACACAGAATTTATAACAAAAGTTTACAGTGTGACATAACTGAAATTATACATTGAAAAATACCTTGATTGTTTATGAAGTCACTCATCTGTTAGCATGACTATGTGAGTTTCACTTCTTTCAAATGTAAATCACAAAACTTTTTTAAAAGTTACATTCTCAGGTGAACTTTACCAATTGGTGTCAGCCCAGATAATGTATTGAAGGTGTTAGCCCCCTGTGTGCTGCTGTCTGTGCCATAGTGTTTAGATTGATTCTAATCTAAAACATGAATTGACAGAATCCTACATGGATTCATACAGTTTTTGAGCAAAGTACAATGCAACTCTGCAAGTGTAAATTCACCTCACAAATGGGTGTGTGTTGGGGGGGGTGTTGTGAGAGAGAGTATCTGTGTGCGTGAGTGTAAAGGGGTCTAAGTCTGTGTGAGGGTGCGTGTGGGAGTGTGTATCTCTGTCGGTGTGTGCGCATAGTGCAATGGTGGTCACCTGTAGCGTGACATGAACCCAAGGTCCCAGTTAAGGTCCTCCCTATGGGCACCGAACTTAGCTATCAGCCTCTGCTCGGCCACTTTTTGCTGCTACCTGTCCTGAAGTCCGCCTTGGAGGATGGTCACCTGAGGGTCCAAGGTCAAATGTCGTGTACCGCAGAAGTGTTCTCCTCCAACTGGGAGGGAACACACCTGTCTGTTGGTTGTTGTGAGGTGCCCATTCATCCGTTGCCATAGCCTCAGCTTGGGTTTCACCAATGTACCATGCCTCAGGGTACCCTGTTATGGTAGGCGCTGCAAGACGTGTCAGAGTGTGGACATGGATACCACCATTACGCTTGGGGACACCTCCCACCATGTACGTGGTAGGTACTCATGCGACACAGCCAGCATTGTCTATCTTATACATTGCAGGCAAGGATGTCCTGAGGCATGGTACATCGGGGAAACCGAACAAAGGCTATGGCAACGGATGAATGGGCTCCACACTACCATCAACGGATAGGAGTGTTCCTTCCCAGTTGGAGAACACTTCTGCGGTTCAGGACATTTGACCCGTGGACCTTCGGGTGACCATCCTCCAAGGCGGACTTTGGGACAGGCAGCAGCGAAAAGAGACCAAGCAGAGGCTGATAGCTAAGTTCTGTACCCTTAGGGAGGGCCTCAACCAGGACCTTGGGTTCATTGTCATACTGCAGGTGACCACCATTGCACTATACACGCACTCACAGACTTAGACCCTGTCGCTGTCGCTCTCGCGCTTGCTGCACCCAAGAATCACATTATACTTTTACTGTAAGGCTAGAAAGAAAAATTAGAGGGAACATCGGCCATACGTTAAAACTTCGGGGATATGAGATCTGAGGCTGCCATAGAATTTAAGCAAAATTACAACAGCTGTGCTTCCAGCCTCAAAGGCCCTTGCTCTGTTAGTTTTCAGTGAGCCATCAAACCTCAAAACAAGGTCACAGCTGGAAAAAGTTTGGGAATACTGCTTTGCCGATCTTGAATATTCTTGCCACCTTTTAGGACCAAACCAAGGTGTCACACATGTCCCAGGTATTCATTTTGATTCTCGTCAAGAGTTTTGATGTGCTCCAACGGGTGACATGTTTTTGGAATCCTTCCATTAACATTTGGGTAGGTGACTCTGTAACTATCCTTAAGTGCTTCTGATTGTGGATATCCCATCTCCAGGATAGTAATAACTCCCTCATGCTCTTTTGCTAAGTGGCTCCAAAATCCGATGACAATGTTTGATTTGGTCGCCTTTTGTTTCTAGACTGCAGTCAGAGTCTATTTTTTTCTATGTTTCTCAAATTTGCCTCAAAGCTCCAACTGAGAGTACCTGTTTCTGTGAAAAATCATACATGATTTTGATTTCACTGCAATTATTACCTATCCCTATTTACCCTTGAGAAGCTGGTTAACTGCCTTCTTGAATTGCTGCAATCCATTTGGGGTGGATAACCCCACAAAACCGATCAGCAGGGACTTCCAGGGTTTTGACCTAGTGACACTGAAATAACAATGATATGTTTTTTTGGTGGCTTGGAGGGGAATTTGTAGTTCTCAGTGTTCCCCGAAATCTGTTGACCTTGTCCTTCTAGATGGTATTTTACATGGGTTTGAAAGTTGATGTTGAAAGAGCTTTGGTAAATTGTAGATGATGCACACTTCTGTGACTGGGTATCATTCAAGGGAGTGAATGTTTGCATGTATAGTGCCCATCAAGCAAACTGCTTTGACCTGGATGGTGTAAAGCTTCTTGTGTAATGACAGAGCTGCACCTAAGTGGGGAGTTTTTGGTCACTGGTATTGACCAAGATGTTGTTAGTGAGGCATTCAGTGATGGTAGTGCATTGAATGTCATGGTTCACTGGTTCGAATCTTTCTTCTCGGAACCACATGAATAACTTAAACTCCTTCTGAAGACAACTTCTGTGTCTACTAAATAACTCAAAAAGGGCCTACTCTTTGTTTACTTCCAACTCTAACTTTGTTAAATAAACTGACAGCCTCTCTTCTGAAGGCTGGTAAACATACCTAATCTGGTGCTTCTGTTATCTTCCATTTAAAATGTCAATCTCTAACCTAAAAGTTTTATTTCTAAAACATATGTATCCATGAAATTAGACATTGTTGCAATTTTTTAATATTTGATTTTTTTTAAGCTCAAGATGAAGGGACTATATTGTCACTTGGCTGAATCGAATGAAGATGTAAAGTTTGTGTTTCAAGACAAGGTTGGTATCATAGTCTGAAACGAATATAAAAACTGCCTCACTAAGTAACAAACTGTTGTCCAAGTGTGATCACAAAGGAGCAGAAGTAAATCATTTAGCCCCATAAACCTGTTTCCCTATTCGATTAAATCAGGAACGTAATTGATTATAATGTCAGAAACACGAGGTCAAAGTCTGAGAGATTTCAAACTGTCACCCTCATACAATAGTTACATTTCTGTTCGTGATGACTCCATGACTCTAGGCATCAGAATAAACAGCAGCTGTCTTCATGCTCCATTTTAATGCTCAATTATACATGTAGGACAAAGATTGATATAATTGCTGTAAGTCTAATTAAAAAGTTTTAGTTCATTGTTGACATATAGTGATAAATGTCTAACTAAATGTTTTGCAACAAAATGTTTTGTTTGTGTTATCAGATATAAAGATTGTCAGATTTCAGGGTATTGTGCATACATCAGTCAACTGTATTATTTATAAAATCAGGACACATGATTCAAATCTAGACATAAGTTGCAGCTCACTTCCATTTAGCCAGTAACTACAAAGTGGGGCATCCAGACATTTCTGGTAAATGCCCTTAACAGACAAAAATTGACTTCAAATTGGGAATGAGTAACTGATACTTTGGTCAGAAACATGGAGATAAAAATGTTGAGGAGAATTTGAAAGCTTAAGGCATAGCTGCCGAGAGGCACTACTGACTTAGGCAGCTTTTTGACTGATGCACAAGAGGCCAGAGAAAAGAGAATATGGAGTTTTCATAAATTATAGAGTTTAAAATAAATTGTGTGCAGTAACTTCGATGTTGCTGTACTACAGAATATGATTAGCTACAACTGTGTTGATGACAAGAAGTTGAATGACACTGCCATGTTTTAATAAAATTTGCTTTAAATTAGGTTGGCACATGTGCAGTTGCAAGAACTTTTAGAATAAAATAGCAATTTATTGTCATGTATGTTTTTACAAAAAAAATGCAATGAAAAGTTTTCCAAGTCACCACACCACTGCACCTGTATTAATGACATAAGTCATAGCTAAGAAAAAAAAGTGACAGTTAAGCCTAAGTTCATCTCAAATCAATTTCAGTTCAAGGAAAGCCAATTTTAAAATGACAATTGCAGGAATACCTGGAAACTTCTGCCGAAGAAGACCTCCATGTTGATACGAGACCACTACACCAGGACGAGACTACAGAACTGAGACTGCTAATATGGGACAAGACGGCTGCTGCACCAAACCAAGATAACTACGCTGGTATGAGTATTCCCAGAACGAGACATCCCTGCCAAAGAAGACCTCTTCACAAGGTCAAATCCGCCACACCAGGCCACTGGAATGCCTGGAAACTAACAGCAAAGAAGACCTCCATATCGGACCAAGACCACCAAGCTGAGCTCACCCCTTTGGAACAAGGCTACCACGCCAGGTTGACATTGGGCCAAGGCATTAGAAGCCGCCTCCTTGTCCTAATAGCATTAGCTTGAATTAGAAATAAATTAGTTTATTGGAATATTTGACGGTTCAACTGGAAATCATGTTTTGTAATGATAAATGTGAGCCAAACATATTATGTAATTTAGTTTAGTTCTTGCTTGGTGAATTTGTGTGGGCGGCATGGTGGCACAGTGGTTAGCACTGCTGCCTCAGCGCCAGAGACCCGGGTTCAATTCCTGCCTCAGGCAACTGACTGTGTGTGGAGTTTGCACATTCTCCCCGTATCTGCGTGGGTTTCCTCCGGGTGCTCCGGTTTCCTTCCACAGTCCAAAAATGTGCAGGTTAGGTGAATTGGCCATACTAAATTGCCTGTAGTGTTAGGTGAAGGGGTAAATGTAGGGGAATGGGTCTGGATGGGTTGCGCTTCGGCGGGTCGGTGTGCACTTGTTAGGCCGAAGGACTTATTTCCACACTGTAAGTAATCTATTCTAATGCCTTATTCATGTGATTTGGTAAAGTTGGGCGTCCATTCTAAAAAGAAGGATTTTGTTTCCATGGGTTGTGACTGTTGTTGAGTAGACCAACATTTGGATGCACATCAAATTGTCCTTGGGCTGCTGCTGTCTTGAACCACTGTAATCATGTGGTGTAGATATGCTATTGAGAAAAGCAGTTTAGGATTTTGACCCAGTGGCAGTGAAGAGATGATAATATAGTTCCAAGTCAGGATGCTATATGGCAGTGTTTCCTAAACACTTTCTCATTGCAACCGCATTTGGAGGCTTGACAATTATGATGACGCCTCAATTGGAATGGGAGCATGTTAATGTTCCATGGCAGCTATTAATAGCTTTGATCTGGTGATTCCAATTGGGAAATAAAGCAAAAAAAATGTGAATTCTGGAGATCCGAAATAAAAACCAAGTCCTGGAGAAACTCCACAAATTTGGCAACATCTTTGGTGATACATGGAGAGCTAATGTTTCAACTCCAAAGACTCCTCTTCAGGACTCCACTTTGGAACCCACTCGGAAAAGCCCTGACATTTGGAAGGGTCACGTTCCCAAGTATCTGCTGCTACCTTTTCAGTGATAATAGTTTAGAAAGTGCTGTTGAACATCTGCATTGCAGTGGCTCATTAGTATTAACAAATCAATATGATTGTTTGACGATGTTCCCACTTGTCCTAGCTATGCTAGAGAACACTGTTAAGTTTGGCTTCTTTTCCTATAGTTGACACATATGCTCAAAGATAAAGGTCTGAGTATGCCAGTGCGCTGGTCAAGTTTATCCACTTTTATTATCTTTAAGCCCACTTATTCAATGCCATGCTTGAAGTAGTCATCCCAAGACAAATTCAATTACAAGAATTACAGACGAATAGGTAAAGTTAAATTCACTAGGCGAAAGTGAGGATTGCAGATGCTGGAGATCGGCGTCTAGATGAGATTGGTGCTGGAAAAACACAGCAGGTCAGGCAGCATCCAAGAAGCAGGAAAATCGATGTTTTGGGCAAAAGCCCTTCATCAGCTTTTCCAGCACCACTCTAATCTAGAAAATTAAATTCACAATAGAACTACTGTACCATTTAAGGCTGTTCTCTCATTAGAAAGGGAGAGAGAGAGAGAGAGATAACTGGTGGTGATTGAGGTTCAGACGAAGGGAGGGGAGGGAAAAGGAGATTCTAACTTCAGCCGGTGCAGGAATTGAACAGAGACTGGTTCTTCTGCATGGCCATCTAGCCAAATGAGTTAACTGACAACCAGAGCAGATGACTGCAGATCAGAATCTGAAATAAAGTCAGAAAGTGCTGGAAGCTTTTTAAAAAATCAAGTGGCATTTGTGAAGAGAAAGAAACCGATTTAAAAACTAAGAAAAATGTTTGCATGCTACCCAATTGCTGAGGTATTCTTCTGATCTTATTTTGTCATAAAGTAAACAACTTGTGGAGAGATTGACAAAAAGCTTGATCAAATAAATAAGTTTTGAAGTGTATCTTGAAGGAAGAATTGGTGGTTGGGAAGAGTGTTCCACAGCTTCACGCATTCACAACTGAGGAACAACATGCAGAGTATTGGAGCTTTCCTTTTTCTGACCACATGATGTTATTAGTAAAATAACCCTGCAGTATAAACTGAATGGTATCACCAAAAAGCACATCTGTGCAACTGTGAGGCACACACACGGTATTCAGGAAAGGTGAATCAATGTCAATGCCCTAGAAATAGGCACACAACTAACAGACATTTTTCTTTTTTGTAGGAATCTGTTCCGAGTGTATATGACCATTATGTCAAATTACAAGTTAAGGTTTGCGCTTTTAGTCCTTTGAATATGAAGGTAAATCCGCTTTAATGGTTCTATATATTTACAGTTGGGTACATAGTGTATACAGAAAACTAGAATATGTATTATTTCACTTAAAAATGGTTTTCAGTTGCATTTTAACATTTTGTCTTTTTATTTCTTTTACACTTTTTGGCTTTGTTTAGCATTTTTGTTTTACTTTTCGTTGTGAGTTTTGTTGAGTCCCCATTTAATATTTGAACTTGACTTACTGCTCTCATCAAAACAGTAGACTCAGAACCTCTAGTCACTCCAACATCTGTGACCACAGCCCTCAGAGATTATAGAACATAGAACATTACAGTGCAGTACAGGCCCTTCGGCCCTCAATGTTGCGCCAACCTGTCATACCAATCTGAAGCCCATCTAACCTACATTATTCCATGAACGTCCATATGCTTGTCCAATGACGACTTTAAGCACATTCAAGTTGACGAATCTGCTACCGTTGCAGGCAAAGCATTTCATACCCTTACTACTCTCTGAGTAAAGAAACTACCTCTGACATCTGTCCTTTATCTATCACCCCTCAATTTAAAGCTATGCCCCTTCTTGCTCGCTGTCACCATACTTGGAAAAGGCTCTCCCTGTCCACCCTATCTAATTAGATTTCCATTTTTTTCCCCTCCTTGCTTTGGGGAAACAATTAAGCATTGCTTTGCACCTTGACAGGACTTGTAACTCACCTGGAACGGCATTTTGAAATTTACTGCAAGATTGGAAGTCCTGTGCCCTCTAATCTTACATTATTTTCCATATTCTATGTCTGTCTTATTGCTGCTTCCTTTACATATTTTATCCTTTTGGTTCTGGAATGAAAAACAATTTAAAGGTTATCAGCAAAGTCATATGAAGTGAAATGCAACTATTGCCAGCATGGCAGCTTTTCTTTCCACAAATAATGCGATTTTGTGGAAGGAACTAATACCTACAGGATTCCCTCACAATTGTTTGAAGATTCTCTTTCCAACAGAAGTAGAATGAGACTTGCCCACGGCTAGGTGTTCGGCCAATGATCTAATAGAAGTATGGGCTTTGCTGAAGAGAGGAGGATGGGGGTGTACATAAGCTATTAGAAGAGTTATTTGAAAGATAATTAAATGTTTTCTTACTGTAATGAATTTTCACTGTATGGGCCTGTGCTCTGCTTTAACTGTGTTCTCACAAGACCTATTTTTGACAATATTTAAGTAATGAGTTAACTAGCAATACGTTTTAGTGTACAAGTGACTAGCTGGTAATAATCTTTTTGAAATTTATTTGCAATCACATTTAACTCTTTTCCTATATATGCAACAGAGTTTTAAAGTTAGTAATACTGTAATTGTAAATGAATAATTCTTCAGTAAGTGAACAAAGGTGCAAGTGGACCTTCTCCACAAAATCCAGGTGGTGAACATGGATCCCAGGTAACAAGGCAATTGGCACTTTGGTAGAAAATGTCATATTCCAATGAACCCTAGGGTCCAAGGAAAAGAAAACAACCCTTTGTAACACTTAAACTAGTATTGCACTCGGCATTTTAAAAAAAAATGAATTCAACGTGGATCTTCTAGCATGTATTATAATACTTGTATTTTAGAAAAGCATTGCAAGGGGCGGCTCGGTCGCTCAATGGTTAACGCTGCTGCCTCACAGCACCAGGGTCCCCAGTTCAATTCCAGCCTCGGGTGACTGTCTGTGAGGAGTTTGCACATTCTCCCTGTGTCTGCATGGGTTTTCTCCGGGTGCTCCAGTTTCCTCCTACAGTCCAAAGATGTGCAGGTCTGGTCAATTGGCCATGCTAAATCGTCCATCGTGTTAGGTGCATTAGTCAGAGGGAAATAGGTCTGGGTGGGTTACTCTTCGAAGGGTCAGTGTGGACTGGTTGGGCCAAAGGGCCTGTTTCCACTGTAGGGAATCTAATCTATTTAAAATTTTCAAAATGAGCCCACTTAATTGGTACCAAATCCCTAAAAAAGTTCATTTCTTCCGCCACCAAGGCTCCTTAGGAGCAGCATGACCCATGTACAAGACTCATTGCAGAAATTTAGCAAGGTTCCTGATACAGGACCTTCCAAATCCACAACCACTCTCCTGTAGAAGGACAAGGGCAGCAGGTGGGAACATCACCACTTGCAAATTCCTCTCCAAGTCGTTTGTTTTTCTAATTTGGAAATATATTGCTGTTCATTCAGAATGATTGGGACAAAATCCTGAAATTCCCTCCCTGAATGCATTGTGGGTCCATCTACAGTAAATGGACTGCAGTGGTTCAAAAAGGCAGTTTGCACCACCTATTCAAGGGCAGCAAGAGGCTGGGAGTAAACTTTTGATGTCAACTTTTTTAAAGTTGCAGTTCTAAAGAAATGTGTACATTTCTTTGTCATTAAAAAGAAAATCACTTTGTATTTAGCTGTTGATGGAACTAAAACTGCAGGAAGATTTCTTACCAATTGGAAGAGAAGTTGCTGGAGTGGTTCTTGAAGGTAAGCGATGATTTGATTAAGACATTTTATTCCTATTGTTTGGTCAAGGATTTATCCAGAAATGTTTTGCGCAGTTTATTTTGCAATTAAAAGGACTTCAACATGAAAAAAAAATTTGTTTTTGGTCAAGCACCTAATATTAATCTGGAGAAATGATGATAGGATTATAGTTAAGCTTAAAATTTTCCACAGACTATTTAGAAATGTTGTGTAGGGCTTAGAGATTAATCTTACAAACAAGTTTCTAGATCTATGTGGAACTAACTAATCTCAATTTGACAAGTTTTTTGCCCATGTAAATGTCTTCAACATCGCTGAACAAGGGAGAAAAAGATCACCAATGATTCCTGATTCTGCTGATTATCTAAATATAAAGTCTACAAACTATAAAGATCATATACGAATAACAACTGAGGTGTTGTGGTTCTGTTCGCCGAGCTGGAAGTTTTTGTTGCAAACGTTTCGTCCCCTGGCTAGGCGACATCATCAGTGCTCTGGAGCCTCCTGCGAAGCGCTTCTTTGATGTTTCTTCCGGTATTTATAGTGGTCTGTCCTTGCCGCTTCCGGGTGTCAGTTTCAGCTATCCGCTGTAGTGGTTGGTATATTGGGTCCAGGTCGATGTGTTTGTTGATGGAGTTTGTGGATGAATGCCATGCCTCTAGGAATTCCCTGGCTGTTCTCTGTCTGGCTTGCCCTATGATAGTAGTGTTTTCCCAGTCGAATTCATGTTGCTTGTTGTCTGAGTGTGTGGCTACTAGGGATAGCTGGTCGTGTCGTTTCGTGGCTAGTTGATGTTCACGTATGCGGATTGTTAGCTGTCTTCCTGTTTGTCCTATATAGTGTTTTGTGCGGTCCTTGCATGGTATTTTGTAAACTACATTAGTTTTGCTCATGTTGGGTATCGGCTCCTTTGTTCTAGTAAGTTGTTGTCTGAGCGTGGCTGTTGGTTTGTGTGCCGTTATGAGTCCTAAGGGTCGTAGTAGTCTGGCTGTCAGTTCTGAAACGCTCCTGATGTATGGTAGTGTGGCTAGTCCTTTTGGTTGTGGCATGTCGTCGTTCCGTGGTTTATCTCTTAGGCATCTGTTGATAAAGTGGGCAGCACGGTGGCACAGTGGTTAGCACTGCTGCCTCACAGCGCCTGAGACCCGGGTTCAATTCCCGACTCAGGCGACTGACTGCGTGGAGTTTGCACGTTCTCCCCGTGTCTGCATGGGTTTCCTCCGGGTGCTCCGGTTTCCTCCCACAGTCCAAAGATGTGCGGGTCAGGTGAATTGGCCATGCTAAATTGCCCATAGTGTTAGGTAAGGGGTAAATGTAGGGGTATGGGTGGGTTGCGCTTCGGCGGGTCAGTGTGGACTTGTTGGGCCGAAGGGCCTGTTTCCACACTGTAAGTAATCTTAAAAAAAAAAGTTGCGCGGGTATCCGTTTTTGGCGAATACCTTGTATAGGTGTTCCTCTTCCTCTTTTCGCAGTTCTGGTGTACTGCAGTGTGTTGTGGCTCTTTTGAATAGTGTCCTGATGCAGCTTCGTTTGTGTGTGTTGGGGTGGTTACTTTCATAGTTTAGGACTTGGTCCGTGTGTGTTGGTTTCCTGTGTACCCTTGTGGTGAATTCTCCGTTCGGTGTTCTCTGTACTATCACATCTAGGAATGGGAGTTGGCTATCCTTTTCTTCTCTCCTGAATCGGATTCCTGTGAGTGTGGCTTTGATGATCTGGTGTGTTTTTTCGTAGCCAATTAGCAAGGCAACTTCCTTTCTCTCAAAAATGTAGAATGTTCCTTTTGGATTTGATACTGGTGCCTCTCCCTTTTTCCACCTGCCTACATATAATGTTTTACACCAAGGGGAATTTTCCCCATGTACTTTTGACACATTTTGGTTCTCTGCTAGGCTGGAAAATTATGGAGAATGTGCTTGTAACGATTCCCCAAAGTGTTGCCGACCGCCTCTATTTTTTCTCCTGTTAGGACAACCCACTTGAAAGCAGTGAAATTAATCGAGGCTCCCCAGCTACAAATTATCAACATTTTCCAATGTACCACTGCCACTGTTTCTACAGCCTGATGGGTAATGGGAGATATGGGAACCCACAGCAAATGCCTGTGGCCCTAAGGTTCATATTGAAAAGTCTGAGGTCTTTTACAGCAGAGACTTGAATTTTTCACCCAATTTCCTGGACACTTGTTGTCTGAAGAATAGTATAGGTGTTGAATGAGAGGCGCCATTGCCTCCAATTGTTTCACTCCTCCATTTCACATTCCATGCAGACCAATAGCACTGTCACCACATACTTGATGAGACTGCCAGCTTGTCTCAGTCTCATGGACTGACTCTCTCTGTTCCTCCACAGCCAGCTGGAATTCCTTTAATTCAATGGCAGTCTCGGATGCATCAGCTTGTTATGCAACTTCTGTAAAATCAGTCCTGGAGGCGCTGCTTCTGTGAACAGGGTTGAGACCCTACAATGATCTTGATCACCAAAACTTTGAAATCTGAAAGATTCTGCCTGAAGAGTCATAACTGAGACAAACTATAGGAGGACAGTAGGCTTTCTTCTCAATGAACCTCTGGGGGTTTGATAATGCTCTGACTACTTAGCTTCATGGTGCATTTTATTGTTAATATTTGTATTTCCATCTACGGATAAATGGAATTCATAGTAAAATTGTCATAATTAATTTCAACTTGCATTCCCTGGATTATCAGTGCAACTGTTTGGATTATTAGTCCACCACTGTATACTACTACTGTGAATATGTTCAAAGGAGCAGAAAACTGGAAGCTTAGAGAGGTCAAATTTGCAACCGATCTAGGAATAAATGAGCGTAGTTCCAAAAGTTAAATGCATACCATTAATCACTAATTTCACATACACAATCTTTCCAGTCAATGTCAGCTCCAAATTTGTGACCTAATTTTGTATATGTATGTGTCCACTAATGTAAAGCTAAAATCAGTAATTGCTACATATTGTAGTTGGATAATTTAGATAGAAAACTGAATAATTTAACTGTTTAAAATCATAGACTTGCATTCAGAGGAACCATAAAAGCATTTAAAAACAGATGTTCAGATTAGAAAGGAAACAATCAAGCATCGCCCTGGAATTATGCCTTTCTACACTGTTTTCCAGATTTTGTCTTTGTCAGAAATGTTTATGCCTAGTTCTTTGAAGCTGAAAAACCACAGCCTTTATTGTTCAGCTCTGCTTTGGGAAGTTTTCTTTTAAAAGGAAAGCTCTCTTCCTGTCCTGGGCCAGTAATTGCAATTATTTCTTCCAAAATAAGCATAGCCTTTAAACGTTCAAGTTTAAAAAACATACCAGTGGGTTTGCTTATTCCAATTAGAAGGCAATTCCTAAATTTGACAGTGGATATCTGGTACAAATTACTTCAAGCGTGTTTTTGCAAGGTTTGTGAAGGTTTATAGCTCAGGTTGAGGTTTAGGGTCTAGGTTTACTCGCTGAGCTGTAGGTTTGATATCCAGACGTTTCATTACCTGGCTAGGTAACATCATCAGTGGCGACCTCCAAGAGAAGGGAAGCTGTTGCCTCCTGCTTTCTATTTATATCTTTCTCCTGGATGGGGTTCCTGGGTTTGTGGTGATGTCATTTCCTGTTCATTTTCTGAGGGGTTGATAGATGCCATCTAGATCTATGTGTTTGTTAATGGCGTTGTGATTGGAGTGCCAGGCCCCTCAGAATTCTCTGGCATGTCTTTGCTTAGCCTGTCCCAGGATAGATGTGTTGTCCCAGTCGAAATGGTGGTTTTTTTCATCCGTGTGTAGGGCTACGAAGCAGAGAGGTTCGTGTCTTTTTATGGCTAGCTGGTGTTCGTGTATCCTGGTGGCTAACTTTCTTCCTGTTTGTCCTTAGTAGTGTTTGTGGCAGTCCTTGCATGGAATTTTGTTGATGACGTTGGTTTTGTCCATGGGTCGTACTGGGACCCTCTCTCCTTCGTAGCCCTACACACGGATGAAAAAAACCACCATTTCGACTGAGACAACACATCTATCCTGGGACAGGCTAAGCAAAGACATGCCAGAGAATTCCTAGAGGCCTGGCATTCCAACCAAAACGCCATAAACAAACACACAGATCTAAATGCCATCTATCAACTCCTCAGAAAACGAACAGGAAATGACATCATCACAAACCCCAGGAACCCCCATCCTGGAGAAAGATATAAATAGAAAGCAGGAGACAACAGCTTCGCTTCACTTGGAGGTCACCACTGATGATGTTACCTAGCCAGGTAATGAATCGTCTGGATATCAAACCTACAGTTCAAGCATGTTTCCATGTTTATAAAAATTAAGTTGACAATAATACACTCATTTGTTTTGAAATATGATATTCTTTAAATGTACTTTTTCAGTTGGACCAAAAGTGAGCTTCTTTAAGCCAAATGATGCAGTAGTTGGTAAGCAAAATCAAAACATATTTGACATTTATGCCAAAGTTTTTTGAAATTCCAATGCTAATCTGGTCACTGCACTGTCCATCTCATAGGTATTCTACCTTTGGATTGTAAAGAATCTGGACTTTCCAATACTCTGCTGGTTCATGAACACAGTCTTGGTAGGTATAATACTGTAACATCAATACCTTTTTCTTTAAGATATATTTTGAGCGCTTGTGATTTTTTAAAAATATTTTTGTTATTCTGGATTTTGGAGAATTTTGATTTGGAGCTGGGAGCTGCAAGCTAAAAATTACTTTTGGGCTGAGGGTAATTGTTTGTATTAAAAGGTAAACAGAACAAACAAGCTTTTGTTTATTCATGAGGTCAAGCCTGGAAGTTAATTGCAGGTTGGTTCTTGACCAAAAGATTCTGCTGACGTTTCATGTTGTTTAAACGTGAGAGAGTGCAAAAAATGTTTACAAGGATATTGCTAGGACTGAAGGATTTGAGTAACAGGGAGAGACTGAATAGACTGGGGCGTTTTTCCCTTGACTGTCGGAGATAAAGCGGTGACCTTATAGAAGTTTATAAATATGAGAGGCATGGATACATTGAAAAATCAAGGTTTTTTTTCCTTGGGTGGGCAAGTCCAAAACTAGTGGCCATTGATTTAAGATGAGAGGGGAAAGATTTAGAAGGCATGTGAGGGGTACCTTTTTCATGCAGAGGGTGGTGCATATGTGGAACGAGCTGCCAAAGAAAGTGGTGGAAGTGGGTAAAGAAAGATTTTAGAGGGATATGGGCCAAATTCACGTGGCCTGGTCAGTGAAGACAAGTTGGACCGAAGGGTGTCTTTCCATGCTGTATTACTCTGTGACTCTATCTATACCGAAGGAACAATACATCGTAAAATAACTACAGGAGTCTGACTACTTCTGTTACTTCCTTATCTTTTGTTTGTTGGCCTGTCCTTTGTGTGAATGGAGCTGAAAACAATGATTGCTGAATTTCAAGTGTAATGGACCAGACCAGACCCCCTCAAAATATGTTAAAAAGTTGGCTCAGACCCAACCTCCTCTTATATTAAATGTAGATGTGAAGTATCTGTTCCAAGTGTGATGCGACTGTTCAAACTGACATTATGCAAAACAATTTATGTGAACATTATAGTTAAAATACAAGCAGAAGAAAAAGGAATTTAAAATAACTTAACTATTGGAAAGCTTAATCGAATAATAGATGCAGTGCCTATTACTAATGAACAGTTTCAATATAGTAATATTCCGTAAACACACCCCGTTAGCAAAAAGACAAATTCAGACAGAGTTTTACATGCAGTTCTCCAATTCAGGAGGAAACAACATCTGGAGAGATTTTAGAGAAAGTAGCAGCTTTGAATCATTTATTGAAGCTTCCAGCTCTTCTGAGACCCCAAACAGCCTCTAACTGCTACAGTTTAAAAGAAAAGCTAGAAAGTCTGGTCTGTGAGAACTGGTGACTCCCATTCAAACTGCTTCTGTTTTTAAAAACAACATAAAGCCCTCCTAAATTATTTACTTAAGCCTTTTTAGTAGTGAGTTTTTCACCTCTACCTTGCAACCTCTCTTTTTTTTTAAATAAAAGGACAAAAAATAACCTTTTAAAAGTGACAACATCATCACAAAAGCAAAGGCGAATTAAATTACTTTGTTATTTAATTTTTGCTGTGCTGAAGTACTGTTAATAATCTTAAACAAAAGACTTTAGCAATTTATAAAGTAATGTCTGTAGTTGATTATTCACAAAGTCTAGGATTGGCTGTTCAGAAAGCCCAAAATGACCTTTGAGGTCATTTCTAAGGGTTTTTTTAAGAGTGTAAATTTTTTAATTTAATTTTTTTTTCACAAAGATGTGCAGGTCAAGTGAATTGGCCATGCTAAATTGCCTGTAGTTTAGGTGCATTAGTCAGGGGTAAATGTAGGGGAATGTGTCGGGTGGGTTGCTCTTCAGAGGGTTGGTGTGGACTTGTTGAGCCGAAGGGCCTGTTTCCACACTGTAGGGAATCTAATCTAAAGAATCTAATCATTCTGGGACTACCATTTGATATGAAACTTAATTGGACTAGCCATGTGAATACTGTGGCTACAAGAGCAGATCACAGCAAATAACTAGCCTCCTGACATCCAGGGCATGTCCATCTACAAAGCACAGTCAGGAGTATCATGAAGCTGCCCACTTGCTTGGATGAATGCAGCTCCAACAACACTGATTCAATAAACTTAACATCCAGGACAAAGCAGCCAGCTTTACTGGCAATGGTTCCAGGCCATCCATTCACTCACTATCAACACTTAGTTGTTGTGTATGCCACTGCAAAAGGAGCTTCGCTTCTGTAAGCTTTGCATGGTTAGGAGGAAGAAATTACATCCAGAGTGAGACATAGCCTGAGTGAAGAGAGAGTGCAGACAAAATGGGAAATTGCCAAAAAAAACTCCGCAAGTCTGGCAGTATCTGTGGAGAGAAATCAAATTTCATGTTTCTTGAAAGGTTACATGACTGGAAATGTTAACTCTGATTTCTCACCTTGGGAAAGGGTCACTTCTGTTTCTAATTTCCAGCATCCACAGTTCTTTTGTTTTTTGTGTATAGTTTGGAGAATTTGGAGGCAGTGTAAGAATAGAATTATTAAATCGTTTGTCATTTTAAAAATTTTAAAATTCAGGAGCCGATTGAAAAGGTTAATAAGGTAGCTGAGAGAGGGACAGGTATTAGTCATCACCTGAAGTCTGAATGGGTGTTAATTACTATTGAAGTTTAACTAGTGTGAGTCATCTCAGCACGCTTCACCTCTATTTAAGAGGGCCTGTTGAAAGCAGACAATCTGAACGGAGAGATCACCTCCAAAGTAAGACACAGCCTGAGTGAGTACAGTATACACCTCAACAAGTTGGATGCAAGATGTAAGAAGTACTTTTTACTTGCTTTTTTTGTGGCTCATAGCTTTTAAGGTTTTTTTTGCACCAGGCTAAATTTAAGCCGAGGATGAGAGGGCCAGCACCAAAGAGTTACAGGACACACAAATGTAAATTAATTGGTTCATGATAGCTATTCATTTGACTGTATTATAGGTTACTTTCAGGTTGAAGGTAAATAGGGGAAATATTTACTTACTACAAACTAAAGAAAAGTCCACAATTTTTCAAAATCAAATTAAGAACAAACAACTGTGACAGCAATACTGAGCCAGGCAATATATTGTAACTGCATGATGTGGGAACTAATGGACCCCGTTTGTAGTTCATAGTGACCACATCGGTAGCAGGTGTTGGTTGCTTGAGGAACTCCAGCGCACTGTTGATGAGCTGAGTTTGGTTTTCAAACACTGAGACACAGGGAGGGGCAGAGTTACCTGGATGCTGTGTTTCAGGAGTGTTACGACACTGGGTAAACCCTCCTTCTAAATTTAAAAGCTGCAACATAGAAAAGATTTATCTCGTGCAGTAATCTGTAAAATTTCGAGTGGCCAAGAACTCTTCAAAGTAAAAATGAACAACTTTAAGTATGACAGAGAATAATTAACTAAGCACTATTTCCTCTAATCTATCTTTTACCTTGCCTTCTATAATACTAGTCCGATAAAACTCCCAGTTAAGATTTACAAAACCACACTTCTTATCTTTAAAACCAGGCAGCTTTCGTTCTTCTATTCGGATCTTCTTATGTCTTCTTCTTCTTAGAATTTCTGCGTCACAGATTACTGATTGACAAGGTATTTTTAAGAGAGCTATTTTCAGGCAATCTGTTTACATGCTGGGCATGTCAGTTCTCCTAACAACTGTTCACGTTACCCCAGTCTTATACCCCCAAAGCATCAGATTGGCTTTTAAGATTGTCAATATACTCAAATCAAACTGGATTGTAGTTTGATATATTTCAAGGTATAATTTAAACTGGCCAAATTCAAATTTATTTTTGTCTCGAGGCAACAAGCTAATCGAGTTGTTTGACCAAGTATAACATTGTTGCATTATTGAGAACACTTGGTGCTGTGTCCAGTAGTTCTGCTGCTTTTAACTCTCTTAAAGTACACCCACATCTTCATAAAAGGAGTGTGTGCAGATGAGTGAGGCTGTTAGAGGGATCCAAGAGGTTGTCCTGAAGGAGCTTCAGCTGTTGAACTTATCTAGCAGGTTTGAGATTCTTGCTCCCTCTTGGACGAGAGTGGGGGCTGGAACGAGGATTAGCCAACTGACTTTAGCATTGTGGTACAGGGAGCCATTTAAGATGGGGAGAATAAAGAAAAATGTAGATTTAATGGAACAATATAATCAGGGGAGTACACTCTGCTCTCTGCGGCCAGGGTTGAGAGTCTCAAAAGCTGTGTTGCCTGCTTGGTGCCCACACTCAGGATATCTCCTCTGGGCTGCAGAGGAACCTGGGTAGGAGGGGACGATCCAGTTGTCATGGTCCCTGTAGGTACCAATAATACATGTTGAAAGTGAAAAGAGGTCCTACTGAGGGAATGTGGGCAGCTCAGGGCTAAATTGAAAGGCAGACCCAGAATCTCTGTATTCCGAATGGAGTTACTAGCTAACTGACACGGTCAACAAAATTAAGGCAATAAATATGTGGCTTAAAGACTGATGTGACAAGAATGGAAAATTATGGAAGAAGTTAAAGTGAGAAGGGATTGGCAGAGATTATTAACATTTCCAGAACAGATAATAGGAC
The DNA here is from genome assembly GCF_020745735.1 of Hemiscyllium ocellatum. Taxonomy (NCBI): domain Eukaryota; kingdom Metazoa; phylum Chordata; class Chondrichthyes; order Orectolobiformes; family Hemiscylliidae; genus Hemiscyllium; species Hemiscyllium ocellatum. The sequence goes on from NC_083412.1 coordinate 80,275,885, forward strand.
AGAGAGTATAGAAAGAATCAGAAATCGAACTTCAGACACAGCAGATAAGGAGACAACTGAGAAGGGAGGCAGTCAATGGAGAAGTGAGGGTGTTGCATTTAAATGTTTATGGAACAAGGTAAATGAGCTTGTAGCACAGGTTGAAATTGGCAGATACGATATTATGGGGATTACAGAGATGTGGCTGTAAAGGGATCACAGCTAGGAATTAAATATCCAAGGATACACATTCTAACAAGAGCTCAGGCAAATAGGTGAGGAGCAGTTGCCTTGTTAGTAATCATTGAAATTTGGTCAACAACAAGAAGTGATATAAAGTGAGAAGGCATAGAATCTGTGTTGGAAGAACTGAGGAACCACAAAGGCAAAAGGACCGTGTGAGTTGCTCGGCCTCCTAGCAACAGTCAGGATGTGGGGCAGAAAATAATTTAGGAACCAGAAAAGCACTTTGCAGCATGGTTTGTATGGGAAGCTCATGTCTCACAAACTTGATTGGGTTTTTTAGTAAGTGCCAAGGCCTGTGATAAGGTTCCTCATGGCAGGCTGATTTTTTTTTCCCCAATGTGAAATCACATGTGATCCACAGTGAGCTGTAAGATGGATACAGAACTGGCTTGGTCATAGAAGATAGAAGTGGTGGAACAGTGTTTTTCTGACAGGAGATTTGTGAGCAGTGGTGTTCTGCTGGGATCAGGATAGGTATTCCTGTTGTTTGTAATATATATAAATGATTTGGAGATAATGTAGATGGTATGATTTGTAGCCTTATGGTGACATCAAAGGTTGAGGGAGCTGCAGAGAGTGAACACTTGGTTTGTTTTCACTTGAACGTCGAAGGATGAGGAGCAACCTGACAGAAGTTTACAAAGTCACAAGACCTGGGTAGTCTGAATCTTTTTTTTTCTCCCCAGGGTAGAACGGTCAATTACTCAGGGACATAGTTTGAAGACAGAAAGGGGGGTGGTGGGGGAGTAAGTTTAAAAGAGATGAGAGGTAGATTTTTGCACAAAGGATAAGCGTCTGGAATGCACTACCAGAGCAGGTGGTGGAGGTGGATACAGCAGCAATGTTTAAGAGGCGTCCTAACAAATACATGAATACAGGGAATAGAGGGACACGGACTGGGTATACGCAAAAGGTTTGGAAGGGCATTGTTTATTGGCCCAGCCTTGGTGGGTTGAAGGACCTATTCCTATGTTGTATTTTTTTTTGTTCTGTGTTCTTTGTTATTACAGTTATCTTGGAGGATTTCAATATGCAGGTGGACAGGGAAAATCAGATTGATATTGGATCTCAAGAGAAAAAATTCACAATATCTACAAGATGTCTTTTTTGGAAACATGCTATTCTGGATTTGTTGATGTGTCATGAGGCAGACTTGTGTTAGGGAGCTTAAGGTCAAGGAACTCCCAGGGGGCAGTGACTGTAATAAGATAGAATTCAGTTTGAAAGGGAGAAGCTGGAATCAGATGTAATGATGTCACAATTGAATAAAGGTAATTACAAAGACATGAGGGAGGAGCTGGCCAGAGTTAACTGGAAGGGGAACCTCGCAGGGCAGATAGTAGAGCAACTATGGCAGGAATTTGATGATCGTTCAGGCGGTACAGCAGAAATTCATCCCAAGGAAGAAGACATGTACAAACGAGGCAACCCTGGTCAGGGAAAGCATAAAAGCAAAAGAAAAAGCATACCATGTGCTAAAGATTAGTGCAAATACAGTGAATTGGGAAGCTTTTAACAACCAGCAGTATAACCAAAAAAGCAATAAGGGGGAGGAGATGAAATATGAGAGTAAGTTCTCTAATAATATTTTTTTAAATTGTAAGATTTATTTTAGATATAAAAGGTAACAGATAGGAAAGAGTGAACATAGGACCACTGGAAAACCAGGCTGGAAAAGTAGTAATGGCAGAGGACATGTAAAGATACATTACATCAGTCTTCACAGAGGAAAACACCAACAACATATCAGAACATCACCTCTGTTCAAAATGGAAGAGGGGCAGAAGACAGGAAACTGTAGACCGGTTAGCCTGACCTCGATCGTTGGTAAGCTTTTTAGAGTCCGTTATTAAGGATGAGATAGCGAGAACTTTGAAATACATGGGAAAATCGGACTGAGTCAGCACAGTTTCGTCAAGGGAAGGTCATGCCTGACAAGCCTGTAAGAAGTCTTTGAAAAGGTTACAAACAAATTAGACCAGGGGAGCCAGTGGACGTGATCTCTTTGCATTTCCAGATGGTCTTTGACAAGGTGCAATGTAGTATGATGCAAAATAAGTTGACAGCCCATGTTGTTTGGGGCAGGCTACTGGCATGGATAGAGGATTGACTGACTCGCAGAAGGCAAAGAATAGGGATGAAGGGGTTTTCTTCAGGATGGCAGCCAGTGACAAGAAGGGGTCCATGTTGGGACCACAACTATTCACATTTTACATTGTATGGGTGAAGGAACTGGCCACATTGTGTCACCTGCAAACTGAGCAACCAAGATAGATGGAGGGGCAGGTAGTGTTAACGAAGAGGCCAGGCTGCAGAAGGATTTGGCCAAACAAGGAGTGTGGGCAGAAAAGTGGCAGATGGAATATAGTGGGAAAGTGTAAGGTTATGCAGTGTGGTAAGAAAACTAGAGGCGTGGGGCAGCAGAGTGGTTCACATCATTGCCTCAGTAGCAGGGGCCTGGTTTCGATTTCAGCCTTGGGTGACTGTCAGTGGAGAATTAGCACATTTTTCCCTGTGTGTACATGCTTCCTGTGAGTGCTTGAATTTCTGCCACAGTCCGAAAATGTGCAGGTAAGTGACTTGGACATGCAAAAAAAACCTCGCTCTGTGGTGTCCAGGATGTGCAGGTTAGCTGAATTAGCTGTGGTAAAAAAATCCTTATTTGGGATTACAGGAATGGGGTGGGATTGTGGTGGTCATCGGAGGGTCGCTGCAGATATGATGGGCCGAATGGCCTCTTCCTGCACTGTAGGGATTCTGTGATTATTTTCTGAATGGGAAAGACTTCTAAACCTGAAGCATAAAATGTCTGAGGAGCACTAAATCAGAATCCCCTTTCGGTTAACGTACAGATCCAGTTGGCAGGTAAGAAAGGAAATGCAATGTTAGCATGCATTTTCAAGACAGCAAGAGTACAAGAGCAGAAATGGATGGTTGAGGCTGCATAAAGCTCTGGTCAGATTGTGTTTGCAATATTGTGAGAAGTTTTGGATCCCATAATCTAAGCAAGGATGTGCTAGTGCTGGAGGGGTTCCAGAGGAGATTTACAAGAATGTTCCTGTGGATGAAGGACCTGTCATTTGAGGAACAATTGAGGATTCTGAATCTGTGCTTGATGGAGTTTAGAAGGATGAGGGGGAATGTGATTGCAATTTACAGAATACTGGGGAGTCTGCGTATAATGGATGTAGAGAAGATATTTTCACTAGAAGAAGTGTCTAGGACATAAGGGCACAGCCTCCATGAAGGAGCTACTCTTTAGAACTGTGATAAGGAATTTCTTCATCCAGAGGATGGTCAATCTGTGGAAGTCATTGCAGCTGAGGGCTGTGGAGGCCAAGTTATTTGAGTGTATTTAAGTCAGAGATGCATAGGTTTTGGTCGTTAAGGGGATAAGGCAGAAGACTAGGGTTGAAAAACATATCAGCCATGATCGGATGGTGGAACAACCATCTTGGTCAGAAAGGCCTAATTTTGCTCCTCTGTCTTACGGTCAACTGATCTCAGGAGGGCATTTTGCCCAAGATACCTCCTCCAGCTAATGAAATGAGCTTCATTACGAGAGTCAATCTCCTGCTTTTTTCCTCGTAATCTTACACATTATTTTTATCCAACTAAGCACCCAATACCCACCGGAATGTCTTAATTGAACCTGCCTCTACCACTCTTCCAGGCAGTGAAGGGCAGTACCATCAACGAGAATCTTACTTTAGAGTCATACAGCATGGAAACAGGCTCTTTGATACAACTCGTCCGTGCTGACCAGGTTTCCTAAATTTCTTATACGAGTCATTTCAGAAATGTACTGAGCCTCCATCTTCAACCCATGACCACTATTATTTTGTACAAGAGCAGCAGGTACATGGGAACACCACCATCTGCAAGTTTCCCTCCAAATCATGCACCATACTGACTTGAAAATATATCACTGTTCCTTTATTGTTGCTGGTTCAAAATCCTGGAACTCTTCTGTACCTACACTAATTAGAGCACTTTTCAAAGGCATCTCACAAGGGCCAGTAAATGCTAACTGACTCAGTGACTTCCACATCCCATGAATGAATAGAAAGGAGTATGCTAAAATCTAAAACCCAATTTATTACATATGCTCTTTTTACTGTCCAAATATTAGATAAACAAATCTGTCCATAACTTTCACTTGAAGTGTCACTTTTGTACATTCTGATCAAAGATTTAATTGCATGCTATGAGTTCTGAATATACAGATACAGTAACAAGTACACCACATGGAAAATCCCATGATGTTTGAAGTTTGTACTGTATTCTAATCAATTTGGTTGAAATTGCATGGACCTGTTTCATGTGTGAATGATGATGGGAAGGCAATAACTCCTGGACATATACCAGGTCTTAAATTGGTACGCCCATTTGTTGCAGGGCTATTCTTCTCTGCAGTATTCAACATTGCAATGAAAGATGCATTTATAGAAAAAAATGAGGTAGTTGTGTAATGAGAAAATCTGAAAGGTATCATGGAGAGGATAATGGATAAATATACCAAGATTGCCACAAGTAATTATCTGGGACATTTAGAAAAGTTCAAGAAGAAGCCGCTCTGCTGACAAAAATATTTTAAAACAGGATGTGAACAATATAAAGTAAGATTCACTGGTTAGCACTGCTGCCTCACAGCACTACGTAACCAGGTTCAATTCCAGCCTTGGGTGACTGTCTGTGTGGAGTTTGCACATACTCCCTGTGTCTGCATGGGTTTCCTCCGGGTGGACTGGTTTCCTCCCTCAGTCCAAAGATGTGCAGGTTAGATGAATTGGTCATGCTAAATTGCCCATTGCATTAGGTGCATTAATCGAGGGAAATGAGTCTGGGTGGGTTACTCTTCGGAGGGTCGGTATGGACTTGTTGGGCTGAAAGGCCTGTTTCCACACTGTAAGGAATCTATTCTATTCTAATCTAATCAAACTTAAATTATGACAGTTTTTGAACTTGAGGGAATAAATATATAAAAATAATCTTGATTCTAATATTCTCTCAATGTAACAAGAGCCCAAACTTTTTTATTATATGTTCAGATTTATTTTGAAAATGAAAGCTCTGTCCGAATAAAGCTGGTCTGACTTTTTTTTAAACTGAGGATGAAAAAAGTGAACATTTTCATTCTTCCAGTTTCTGGGCGCCACCTCGCAGCTGTAATCCATCAGTACATCTATAGTGTTCCTAACTAAATTAAGGCCTTCACATATAGAGTTAATTGCATAGATTCTGTGTACTCAGTGCGTGTATATAAACACTATCAGCACATTTTCTGGTTGGATAGCCATGATTTCTATGACAATCACCAGAGGTCCTGCAGTAATTGGCTGTTGCTGTGGAAATTGTGAAAAGCTAAATAGGGCAAAAATGCACCAACACTCATACCCAAAATGCCATATGTGGGTGATCAGCATTGTAATAAATTGTTTCTTTTTTAATGCACCATTTGTAATTTTAACCCATGATGTGTCTTTTGAAGCCAAGAGTCTCTGTAGTTGTGGTTGAAACTCAAAACCATGTTTTCCTGTTTGATTTGTTAAAAACGTCTCAGAATGATCTCTCCATAAAACTTCAAGTACTATAGAACTATATTAATATTAGGCTATTGCAATCCTCTTTACATATACAGTGCGCACTCACGCACACACTCTCTCACACACACACACACTCTCTCTGTTTGTCTGTCTGTCTGTAATGAATGGCTTTTGTGACATCTCCACCTCCAGACATATTTCCACATTTACCTCATCATTACTTTAGTCCCTGCCTCTACACTTATGTGCCATAACATTTAAGGTTTAGGAGCATAAATGCACCATTTGGCCCATCAAGTCTGATCCGCATTCAGTTAGATCGTGTATGATTTCATAATCCTGAACTCTGTTTTCCTGCCTTGTTTCATATGGGGGTATCCCAATCTCATTGATTCCCTGACTGATCAAAAGTCTGTCTGTCTTAGTTTTGCATATACCAAATGACCCAGTCTCAACAGCCTCTGAATAATACAGTAAAGAATTGCACAGATTCACTACTCTTTGAAAGATGAAATTCTTCCTTCAATGTGTGACCCCTTATATTATTATGCCCTTTCTCCTTAAACTTTTCCACAAGAAGAAGTAACCTTTCTGTATCTACCCTGCTGAGGCCCCGGAGAAACTTGTGTGTTTCAAAAGACCTCCTCTCGTTATTTTCAACCCCAGTGAGTACAGGCCCAACCCACTCAACTTCACTTCATTCAAAAAGAAATCTCTCCAGGCTCAGGATAAACCTAGTGAACCTTTTCTAAGGTCTCCAATGCTAGTATATCATTCCTTAAATGATTTTTACTTTCTAAATCTGTGTCTGAAAAGAAAGTAGAACATGTCAAACAATGCAAAAAAGAGAATTATTTATATTGATTTGCATTTATCTGCTATTTTCTTCTAACGTATTGGTTTTCAAATGCAGTAAAGAAACCTGAAAACGTGAGCTGGGTGGATGCTGCAGGGACTATTTGTGATGGATTGCGTGCATATATGGCCCTGCACACACACACACATGTCAGTGCTGGGACAACTGTGTTAGTAATGGAAGGAGCAAATGTAAGTACTAATCAAACATCTGTTCAGTTAAGGTGCAAGATCTGGTGGCTTCGCAAGTTAATAAGATTTATTCTTCTGTCATTTGTTGGTGCAGCATACTTGGAGAATTAAGATAATCCTATTCTCTGATGCAATATGAAGGTCTCAACTGTATACTTTTTTTGTTCGTCAGCCTTTTTCTTGAGAACTCAGTTTGATCTTAGCATGAAATCTGCTGTCATTTGTGGATGTGGTCTGATACTTAAACACTTCAGATGGTCTACGATTGAACTTGCTGATCCAATTTACCTCAGTGTGTATCTGCTTTTGTCAATAGCCTCTTTGTCCCTTTACAGTGGTTTCTTTATTATGTATTTAGACTGTCCCTATTCTGGAACATGGAGCATTTTGTACTGTTATACTGTGAAATCAGCTTGCGAATATCTAAAACAATTTTTTTTCTGTTCACAATTCTTTGGTGTTTTTTAATCGCTTTTAACACTGAAATTCTCCCATTGATGTCTAATCCTGCCTGTAGTGATCAGGGATCTGTGATATACCCAATACTTGATTTGAAAAGGAATCTGTGTACTGGTTTCAATATTATAATATGTTTAATACAGAGTTTAGCTCCCAAGAAGCGAAAACCAGTCATAGTAGAAATAGACTAAGAGGGATTGATTGATAAAATAAGTGGCCTTTTAAAACCTTTATGGTATTTTCTTGTTTGGCAGAATTATTGTTAGTCTACAAATTGAGCAGTCTTAATATCTGATGGGACCATAGGATTGCTCTGTGGTTCGAGGAGGAGGGGGAGAGATGACTGATTGATTGATTTAATCTGAGAGTCAACATACCTCAGACAAGGGGAGAGGTGAGAAGAAGTGCCCTTCATTGTAACCTCAGCTGGTGCAGGAATTGAACACATTGTGTCTACTTCAAATAGTGCTTCAGTAAATAATCTGTTTACTACAACGTGTTATTGACTTACTAATATGTGCTTATAACTGTGGATCAGTTGGGGCAGTTAGCTCAGTTGACTGGATGGTTGACTTTTTTCAGAATGGCAGCCAGTGACGAGCGGTGTCCCACAGGGTTCAGTGCTGGGGCCACAGCTGTTCACATTATATATTAATTATCTGGATGAAGGGACTGAGGGCACTCTAACGATGTTTGCCGATGATACAAATTTAGGTGGACAGGCAGATAGTACTGAGGAAGTGGGGAGGCTGCAGAAGGATCTAGACAGTTTGGGAGAGTGGTTCAGGAAATGGCTGATGGAATTCAACGTGGGCAAATGCGAGCTCTTGCACTTTGGCAAAAAGAATAAAAGCATAGACTATTTTCTAAACAGTGAGAAAATTCGTAAAGTCAAAGTACAAAGGGATCTGGGAATGCTAGCCGAGGATTCTCTAAATGTAAACATGCAGGTTGAGTCCGTGATTAAGAAAGCGAATGCAATGTTGTCATTTATCTCAAGAGGGTTGGAATATAAAAGCAGTGATGTGCTACTGAGACTTTATAAAGCTCTGGTTAGGCCGCATTTGGAGTACTGTGTCCAGTTTTTGTCCCCACACCTCAGGAAGGACATACTGGCACTGGCACGTATCCAGCGGAGATTCACACGGATGATCCCTGGAATGGTTGGTCTAACATACGAGGAATGGCTGTGGATCCTGGAATTGTATTCATTGGAGTTTAGAAGATTAAGGGGAGACTTAATAGAAACTTACAAGATAATACATGGCTTGGAAAGGGTGGATGCTTGGAAATTTTTTCCGTTAGGCGAGGAGACTAGGACCCGTGGACACAGCCTTAAAATTAGAGGGGGTCAATTCAGAACAGAAATGCAGAGACATTTCTTCAGCCAGAGAGTGGTGGGCCTGTGGAATTCAGTGGAGGCCGGGCCGTTAAATGTCTTCAAGGCAGAGAGTGATAGATTCTTGTTGTCTCGAGGAATTAAGGGCTACGGGGAGAATGCGGGTAAGTGGAGTTGAAATGCCCATCAGCCATGATTGAATGGCAGAGTGGACTCGATGGGCTGAATGGCCTTACTTCCACTCCTATGTCATATGGTCTTATGGACTTGCAATGCAGAGTGACACCAATAGTATGGGTTCACTTCCCACAACAGCTGAGGTTAACTTGTGTCCTTCTCAAACTCTCTGCTCGCCTGAAGTTTGGTGACCTTCAGGATAAAGCATCAGTAGTCATCCCTGTCGATATGAGGGTGTAGCCTAGATTCCAGTAGTTGATTTTACCTTTATGCTTGCTGAACCCATTAACAAATTATACAACAAACTACACATGCAAATGTTCAGTTTTAGAAAGTGCTTCACAAGATTTAATTGCTAGGTATTCATAAGTAGTTGAAGGTAATTTTGAGGTTTTAGATCTGTTTTATGAAAAGCTTCCATGGTAAAAGAAATGAAATCCCTCCGTTCAATAATATTATAATATCTTGTTTATGCTGAAAACTGCACTGAATGCTCATGTCAAACAAAGTTTATTTTTCCCCTTTTGGGAACATTTACCTGATGAATCAATGCTGGTTTCACCATTTGCTTTATCTTTGCAGGGGAGAAAGGATTGAAGAAAGCAATTAAAATGAAACTAGAATACTGAGTTGAGTTTGAATAAACTTTGTGGATAGTACAGCCTGAAGCACAATTGATAGCTTTTGGTACAAAATATGCGATAGTTAATATTAAATTCATAGAATGACAAATGCAGAAGTGCCTCAAATAAAGACAACCTTGATACTTATCTCATCAGCATATTGATAAAGTTCTCAAGTAAGAGCTCTTGAAGTATATTGATCGAGTTTAAAGTTCAGATGAAGTTAACAACTGACAACTTTATAGTGAATTATAAATGCATTTATTACCAATCATGATATATTTAACAGAATCCCTGTGGCAAATCATCCCAAACCTTTGAGGGTTTTTCTTTTTGGCAACTATACTGGTTGATGTCCCATCTAATTTGAAAAAAAGCTCTGAAATTAACTTTTGATGTTGGTGATGATTCTTTTAACACTGAATTGTTTATAAGGTTTTCTTCCGTTGCTAATTAATATGTATATATGTATTCCTAATTGCCTTTGAACTGAGTGGCTCTCGAGGCTACCTTAGAAGACAGTTGAGAGATAACCACATTGGTGTGAATCTGGAGGCCAGAACAAGTAAGGGTGGCACAGTTTCTTCTCTAAATGACATCTATGAACCTCATGAGTTTTTACAACAATCGGTGACAGTTATCATGATCACAGCCACTGAAGCCTTTATATTGCAAATTGATTGCTTAAATTTAAATTCTACCAGTTACCTTGATGTGATTTGAATGGTTATTCCCTGAATATTAGCCTGGACCTCTGGATTACTAATCACATGACGCCGGAAAAAACCTACCAGGTCAGGCAAAATCTGAGGAACTGAAGAAAGGTTACGCTTAAAACGTCAACTCTCTTGTTCCTCCGTTGTTGTCCGACTTGCTGTGCTTTTTCCATCACCACGATTCACTAACTGACTCTTTGGCATCCGCAGTCCTCATTATCTCCTAGTCGAGAGACATCATTCTGCCAACGCCTACCCCAGTTCATGTACAAACCTGTTAAACTTTATGGAAGATCTTGGCTGCCTCCTCAGGGTTCGAAGTCGTATGTGATCTCAAAATTTGAAACTGTAATTTCATTTTGGTTAAAGTGCCAATAACCGGTGCATGAGGCCATACACTGGAATTTCTTGCCAAAGACCCACTGTGATCATAACCAAATAAGGAACACAGAGATAGATCGGAAATGGTTGACTGCCAAACAGTCTGAGAACCAGGCAGATGCTACAAGAATTCTGAGACAGTCCGACTCGCTAATTGGTCTTCTGTTTTGGAGATTGTTTAGGGTGATGCTTGCTCAGAGGACTGCAGTCATGGCCATGTCCATGGCACTATAGGTGAGCTGCTGAGGATGGGAGGAAGAGGAGTGTAAGACCAAAAGCAATATGGAATTAGTTCAGGGAAGAGACAAATAGTTTTGTGACCGTAGATGTGTCTTGAGGGGGTGGAATTTTCCCCACCATTGGGTGACATGAGCAGTGCTGAAAAAGTGGGCAAATGCAGACAAAATTAAAGAAAAGGTTTTGCAATTTTGCTCCCCTCAAGCTTTAATGGCAACTTCAGAATCTCACCAATGAGCAATGACAACCTAAGTTCATTACATATGCATCTCATTAAAACCCCAGTTCTCTTCCTTTGTACACCATTCATAATTCTCCTTTCCTTCAGTGGGAAACTAAATGATGCAAAGTTCTGACATGTAAATCATAGTGGGTACCTGCAAGCTGCAGCTTATTGAATGCCTGTCCTATTCATTGTGCATCATCTTTCCATGCTTCATAGCCACCATTGTCCTTGACATTCATGGGTGGGCATCACTATTGGCAAACAGCTAGCCTTGCCACATCATGATGCCTGCCCTCAGACCAATTCTCGCACCACTTCAGCCCTTCAATATTCTCCATTGGAGTTTGGGGACATTTACAACTTGGATGCTTTTGCAGTTCGCCTTGTACATAGGATGCGTGCATCTTATGTATCTATGTACTCATTTACGTGAAGGTCACCACCCTAGTCCATTTCACATTGCATTCTTAGAATACATTTACGAACTTGTGAACTACAGGCTGAATCACAGTACTTTGCAGCCAGTCAAGAAGTTCGACTTATTGCAGTCCAGAGAGATTCCATGATCTGCCAAGCAGTTGATAGTGTCAGGCAGCTGGAACCCATGTTTTTGCAGCAACAGTCAGTCCTGCAGGTCAAAGACGACTCGTTCATGAATTACACATAGATCAGTCAGTTTGCTGAGCAGATATCAGCCTGGGAAGTGTGCCATGGTCAGTCCTAGGGTTTTGCTTGGTAATGATCCTGCAGTATATCAGGGTGAAGTCCATGGAGTTCAGGATTGTAAGCAAATTAAATCCGGGATGGACATCATTGTTGGTTCATTGGGGGAATGCTTACATTTATTAAAGGCAATTGGGGGTAGATGGGACACTTCAAAGTGAAAAGGAGGGAGCACTGGAAGGGAAGGTTCATATAGGTCATCGTAATTTTAACCTCTACAAGGAGAGAGTGTAGGATCAGTAATAGGATGAGAATTTTCAGTAATGAGCTTTGGGGGTAAAGTGGGGACATATGTGGTTAAGTAAAGGGTCTCATTGGAAACAGGATGAGGCTGAAAGGTCATCGGTACTACCAATGACAGCAGCACAAAAGGGAAATGGTAAATGGAGAGAAATTCTTGCATCACAAGCAGAGCCTGCTATTCACTAACTTCAGAATCAGAACACCATTTGGGACAATTTATGACTTCTCCTCTTACACAAGATACAGTAAAAAAGTTCAAACTTAATGTTATACATTTTTTGATAACATGATGGATATTTGATGAAGATGGTGGTAAGTGATGGAGAAGACTTGAACTAGGAAGCTTAACTGAGAAAGCCAAAGTTCCAAACAGCCGACATTGTCTTGAGACAGTAGTTAAAGCATGTCAAGAAATTTCCAGCGTAATTACATAATACGTGGCAAGGATGAAGACAATGGGTAGTTCCCTTTTTAATCGACTTAGTTGGAGCATATTATGTTTCATTTTCAAAATCAAAGTCTTGAATACATGCATTGTATGTGTTGTGGGCTGCATTGAATTTCTTGTTATTAAAGTTCTTGATAAAACCATGCCAGGATTTAATCAGTTAGAATGTCAACTAATACCTGTCCATTCTTATGTTAAAATCTATTTGATTTCTTTGTGCTTATGTTTTCTCCTTAATTGTTTTTATGCTGTTCTTATTGAGCATCTCATGGTATTAGGTTTTGAGTTGAGCATGCATATATTCTCCGCTTCTCCCTAACCTGTTCATTCTAAATCTGCTTTCAAGAGGGAGTTTGGGCTGAATTGCTTCAATGGGCTGAATGACCACCTGTGATGTTATTTTTCTGTTGTTCTGTGGTTTTATTGGGTTTTAAACTAATTTCTTCTCAGCTGAATTGAATTTGACTTGTTTATATTGATATGCACCAACAAAAGTGCTGTGTTAGTTGAAGTGATCCCACTATAAGCAAAATAGTTCAGCACGCTGAATATTTGATTTGAGTATTACCTAATAACCTATCATTCTCTTTCCTTCTAGCCATTTGGTACTATTGTTATTCAGTTGGCTCACCATCGAGGAGCTAAAGTAATTTCAACTGCCAGCACTGTTGAGGACAAAATGTACTTGGAAGGATTGAGACCAACTGTTGGTATGTATTTGTGTGGCTTCCCTTGGTAAATAATTTTTCTTGTGCAAAGGTTAATCTTTATAGACAGTTTCCTTCATTAAAAGATTGTCTGTAATAACATTGTTTATGTCAAGTATCTTGAATGAAATAAGATAGTTAATATATCAGTTTATTTTTCCAATTTACTCGCTGATCATAAAAGCATTAATGTATCTTGATGCTTTGTTCATGAAGGGCTGCTATCTCACGCAAAATAGCCATTCTTCACCTGTGATGAATGTTGCCAAAACCTTAGCAGATCCAGTCCTGTCTTCTAACATAAAATAAGTTTTAATATGGGTCACTAGATAAAAGTTGTAAGTCAGGGACATAAGGGGAGGTGATGGCCTGGTGGTATTATTGTTAGACTATTAATCTCAAGACCCAAGTAACATTCTTGGGGCCTGCAATGGCAGATGGTGGAATTTGGAATTCAATTTAAAAAATGCCCTGAAAATAAGAATCTATTGATGACCATGAAGCTGTTGCTAATTGTTCACAAAACCCATCTGGCTCACTAATGCCCTTCAGGTTTATATTTTCAGCTTAATTCAGTTTAAACAGAATTTGGATATTCACTTGCATTGTGATACGCTCCAGGGCTATGGGCCAAGAGCTGGAAAATTGGAAGACTGTCGTGAGATCTTTGACTGGTGTGGACATAATGGGGTGATTTGGCTTACTTCTGCACTGTAAATGTCTGAGGAGATAACTTCTTTGGAGGTCACTATTAAATAGAATAACTTTTAAAAGTAACTTAGAGGTTACCTGAAACTTTGTTTTCTGTAAAAAGATGCATGTTATGCTCAAACATAAATATCCCAGCATTGTATGTGTGTAAGATGTTAAAAGCTTTTGTTCCTTACATTTATGATACTAGTGTAGTAAAGGATTGCTCAAATTGGCAACATCAATCATGTGTACAAGGAGTGATAATAATCTCTTGAGTATAATAGAATGTCAGTTTCAGATTGGAGGCAGCAAGTAAGGCCCACCAAGATCTCACATCCTGTTCCTATTTCTTCAAGCCTCCTATTTTGCACATTTCAGATTTTTAATTGCTGCAGTTTGTCATTTTGTTTTCATTTCCAGGTAAGAAAATAAATCATTTTGACAAGGTCAAGATAGCAATATATCTGCAAATTATTATTGTACAAAATAGTGAACGATTGTGTCGTACATTCATGTGATAATCCTTTGTCTATAATATTTTATAATTGGCATTAATTGTTTATTGACTGGATGAATATTTTTAAAAATTAAGTATTTTCCTGCTATCACTTATTTTAAATCAGAATATATTTGAAATAACATTTTGACCAACCTGAGTATTTTGTTCAGATAATCTAATGTTCAGAGGTGTGGTGATCTGCTTGTATTTTATTGACTGATATTGCCTCACTCTTCAGGGTCTCTGTTGAACCCTTGCTTTCCCTGACATGATCTGGATCTTAGTGTGCAAGGAAGAGTTTCAAAGTTTTCAGGTGACATGAAACTTAGAAGAATTGCAAATGGTGATGAGAATAGAGTGGAACTCCAAAAGAACAAGTTGGAAGAGTGGGCAGATAGGTGCCAGATGAGGTTCAATGCAAAGAAGTGTTAGGTCTTGTCCTTTGGTAGGTAGAATATTAAAAGATGACATAAAATAAGAGGAAGCTTAAAGAGCAGAGAACCAGGATGTTTATGTGCACAGGTCGTTGAAGGTGGCACAACAAATGAAGAGAGCAGTTAATAAAGCATGCAGTGTTCTTAGCTTTAATAATAATGACATAGAGTACAAAAGCAAGGAGGTGATGTTGAACTTGTATAGGGCCCTTCTTAGACCTCAGCCAGGGTAATATCAGCTGGAGATTTAATTGAGATTTGCGAAATCATGAGCAGGTTGGAGAGAGAAACTGTTACTGCTCATAAAAGTAACAGGAATAAAAGGGTATCGATTTAAAATGATATGCAAAAGAAGCTAGTGAAACAAAAAAGATGTCTTCACTCAGCGAGTGAGAGGAACCTCGATTATCTGAACGAGACATGGGGAGTACTTTGTTTGGATAATCGAATGCCGGATAACACAGTGCAGCAGTGGGAGCTGGGCAGAAGTGAGGTCGGAGCGCAGGGCTGGTTGGGAAGGTAAGTGATTGTTATTTGAGTGGAGAAGGAACCCAAGACACTACACGTGTAGTGTCTCCCACCCTCCCTCCTCCTCTAACCTAAAAAAAATGGACTGAGTCGGCTGAACAGTGTTCTTGTTTTGGAGAGTAAGTGTAGAGTTATGGCAGCGCTGACAGTGGAATGTTCCTCCTGCAGGATGTTTGAGGTAGGGGTGACCACCAATGCTCCTGCCGACTTCACCTGCAGGAAGTGCAGCCAGCTCCAGCTCCTCACAGACCGCGTTAGGGCACTGGAGCTGAAGTTGGATGAACTGAGGATTATTCGAGAGGCTGAGAGGGTGTTAGATGGAAGCTACAAGGACATGGCTACGCCAGAGAACAGAGGTAGCTGGGTAACAGTTAGAGGTGGGAAGGGGAGGAAGCAGGCAGTGCAGGGATCCCCTGTAGTCATTCCCCTCAACAATAAGTATACCGCTTTGGATACTGTTGGGAGGGACGGCCTAGCAGAAGTAAGCTGCAGTGACCGGGTCTCTGGTACGAGGTCCGGCTCTGAGGCTCAGAAGGGAAAGGGGGAGAGGAGGAGAGCACTAGTTATAGGAGACTCTATACAGGCGGTTCTGTGGACATGGACGAGACTCTCAGATGGTTTATTTCCTCCCGGGTCTCAGAGTGTGTCTTCAGAATCCTTAAGAGGAAGTGTGTGCTGCCAGAAGTCGTGGTGCACATTGGCACCAACGACAGGTAGGAAGAGGGGTGGGGAGGTCATTCAGGAGCTCAGGGAGTTAGGCTGGAAGCTAAAAGCTAGGACGGACAGAGTCATCATCTCTGGGTTTTTGCCAGTGCCATGTGACAGTGAGGCAAGGAATAGGGAGAGTGCAGTTGAACACGTGGCTGCAAGGATGGTGTAGGAGGGAGGGCTTCAGGTATTTGGACAATTGGACTGCATTCTGGGGAAGGTGGGTCCTGTACAAGCAGGAAGAGTTGCACCTGAACCAGAAGGGCACCAATATCCTGGGAGGTAGGTTTGTTAGCACTCTTTGGGAAGGTTTAAACTAATTTGGCAGGGGGATGGGATTCAGACTTGTAGTCCAGCAAGTAGGTTAGCTGTTTTTCAGGATGTCCAAGAATGTAGGGAGGCTGTCAAGAAGGTAGCACTGACAGGGAATACTTGCAGACACAGAGATGGGTTCAAGAGTGTATACTTCAACACAAGGAGTATCAGAAATAAGGTGGGTGAACTTAAGGCGTAGATCGGTACTTGGGACTACGATGTTGTGGCCATCACGGAAACACAAATAGAAGAGGGACAGGAATGGTTGTTGGAGGTTCCTGGTTACAGATGTTTCAGTAAGATTAGGGAGGGTGGTAAAAAAGGGGGGGTGTGGCGTTGCTAATTAGAAATGGTATAACGGCTGCAGAAAGGCATTTCGAGGGGGATCTGCCTTTGGAGGTAGTATGGGCTGAAGTCAGAAATAGGAAAGGAGCAGTCACCTTGTTGGGTGTTTACTACAGGTCCCCCAATAGCAGCAGAGATGTGGAGAAACAGATTGGGAAACAGGTTTTGGAAAGGTGCAGAAGCCACAGGGAGTAGTCATGGGCGATTTCAACTTCCCAAGCATTGATTGGAAGCTCTTTAGATCAAGCAGATTGGACAGGTGGTGTTTGTGCAGTGTGTCCAGGAAGCTTTTCTAACTCGTATGTAGATTGTCCGACCAGAGGGGAGGCCACATTGGACTTGGTACTTGGTAACAAACCGGGACAATTGATGGGCTTGTTAGTGGGTGAGCATTTTGGTGATGGTGACCACAATTCTGTGACTTTCACCTTGGTTATGGAGAGAGATAGGTGTGTGCAGCAGGGTAGGTTTTACAATTGGGGGAAGGGTAAATACGATGCTGCAAGACAAGATCTGAGGAGCATAAGTTGGGAGCATAGGCTGTCAGGGAAGGATGTCGTAGAAATGTGGAACTTTTTCAAGGAACAGATACAACGTGTCCTTGATATGTATGTACCTGTCAGGCAGGAAAGATGATCGTGTGAGGGAACCTTGGTTGACGAGGGAGGTTGAATGTCTCGTAAAGAGGAAGAAGGAGGCTTACATAAGGTTGAGGAAACAAGGTTCAGACAGAGCGTTAGAGGGATACAGGATAGCCAGGAGGGAGCCGAAGAAAGGGATTAGGAGAGCTAAAAGAGGGTGTGAAAAATCTTTGGCAGGTAGGATCAAGGATAACCCCAAAGCCTTTTATGCGTATGTGAGAAACATGAGAATGACGAGAACAAGGATAGGTCTGATCAAGGACAGTAGTGGGAGACTGTATTGAGTCGGAAGAGATAGGCGAGGTCTTGAATGAGTACTTTTCTTCAGTATTTACAAATGAGAGGGACCATATTGTTGAAGAGGAGAGTATGAAACAGACTGGTAAGGTAGAGGAGATACTTTTTTTTTAGAGATTAGATTAGATTTACAGTGTGGAAACAGGCCCTTCGGCCCAACAAGTCCACACCGACCCGCCGAAGCGCAACCCACCCATACCCCTACATTTACCCCTTACCTTACACTACAGGCAATTTAGCTTGGCCAATTCACCTGACACGCACATCTTTGTGACTGTGGGAGGAAACCGGAGCACCCGGAGGAAACCCATGCAGACACGGGGAGAACGTGCAAACTCCACACAGTCAGTCGCCTGAGTCAGGAATTGAACCCAGGTCTACAGGCGCTGTGAGGCAGCAGTGCTAACCACTGTGCCACCGTGCCGCCCGTTAGGAAGGAAGATGTGTTGGGCATTTTGAAAAACTTGAGGATAGACAAGTCCACCGGGCCTGACGGGATATATCCTAGGATTATGTGGGAAGCAAGAGAGGAAATTGCAGAGCCGTTGGCAATGACCTTTTCGTCTTCACTGTCAACTGGGGTGGTACCAGGGGACTGGAGAGTGGCGAATGTTGTGCCCCTGTTCAAAAAAGGGAATAGGGATGACCCCGGGAATTACAGGCCAGTTAGTCTTACTTTGGTGGTATGCAAAGTAATGGAAAGGGTACTGAGGGATAGGGTTTACAAGTATCTGAAAAGACACTGCTTGATTAGGGACAGCCAGCACGGATTTGTGAGGGGTAGGTCTTGCCTTAAGTCTTATTGAATTCTTTTGAGGAGGTGACCAAGCATGTGGATGAGGGTAGAGCAGTGGATGTAGTGTACATGGATTTTATTAAGGCATTTGATAAGGTTCCCCATGGTAGGCTTATGCGGAAAGTCAGGAGGCATGGGATAGTGGGAAATTTGGCCAGTTGGATAGAGAACTGGCTAACCGGTCGAAGTCAGAGAGTGGTGGTGGATGGTAAATATTCAGCCTGGAGCCCAGTTACAAGTGGAGTTCCGCAGGGATCAGTTCTGGGTCCTCTGCTGTTTGTAATTTTTATTAATGACTTGGATGAGGGAGTCGAAGGGTGGGTCAGTAAATTTGCAGACGATACGAAGATTGGTGGAGTTGTGGATAGTGAGGAGGACTGTTGTCGGCTGCAAAGGGACTTAGATATGATGTAGAACTGGGCTGAAGAGTGGCAGATGGAGTTCAACCCAGTCAAGTGTGAGGTTGTCCATTTTGGAAGGACAAATAAGAATGCGGAATACAGGGTTAACGGTAGGGTTCTTAGTCAGGTGGAGGAACAGAGGGATCTTGGGGTCTATGTTCATAGCTCTTTGAAAGTTGCCACTCAGGTGGATAGAGCTTGCAAGAAGGCCTGTGGTGAATTAGCGTTCATTAGCAAAGGGATTGAATTCAAGAGTCGTGAGGGGATGTTGCAGCTGTACAGGACCTTGGTAAGGCCACATTTGGAATACTGTGTGCAGTTCTGGTTGCCTCATTTTAGGAAAGATGTGGAGGCTTTGGAGAGGGTGCAGAGGAGATTTACCAGGATGTTGCCTGGAACGGAGAATAGGTCGTACGAGGATAGGTTGAGAGTGCTACGCCTTTTCTCATTGGAACGGCGAAGGATGAGGGGTGACTTGATCGAGGTTTATAAGATGATCAGGGGAATAGATAGAGTAGATGGTCAGAGACTTTTTCCCCGTGTACAAGAGTGTTACAAGGGGACATAAATTGAAGATGAAGGGTGGAAGGTACAGAGGGGATGTCAGGGGTAAGTTCTTTCCCCAGAGAGTATTGGGGGCATGGAATGCGCTGCCTGTGGGAGTGGCAGAGTCAGAATCATTGGTGACCTTTAAGCGGCAATTGGATAGGTACATGGATAGGTGCTTAAGCTAGGACAAATGTTTGGCACAACATCGTGGGCCGAAGGGCCCGTTCTGTGCTGTATTGTTTTATGTTGTATGTTCAATGGAACTGCGTGGACTTGTCTGGATAATCCAAAATTCGGATAACTGAATGCCAGATAATTGAAGTTCCTCTGTAATCTGGGTTTGTAATGCATTGCTAGAAAAGCAATGGACCTTTGTGGGCGGCACGGTGGCACAGTGGTTAGCACTGCTGCCTCACAGCGCCTGAGACCCGGGTTCAATTCCCGACTCAGGCGACAGACTGTGTGGAGTTTGCACGTTCTCCCCGTGTCTGCGTGGGTTTCCTCCGGGTGCTCCGGTTTCCTCCCACAGTCACAAAGATGTGCGGGTCAGGTGAATTGGCCATGCTAAATTGCCCGTAGTGTTAGGTAAGGGGTGAAATGTAGGGGTATGGGTGGGTTGCGCTTCGGCGGGTCGGTGTGGACTTGTTGGGCCGAAGGGCCTGTTTCCACACTGTAAGTAATCTAATCTAATCTTTCTTGATGACCGAAACATCGATTTTCCTGCTACTCGGATGCTGCCTGACCTGCTGTGCTTTTCCAGCACCATATTCTCAACTCTGATCTCTAGCATCTGCAGTCCTCACTTTCTCTTGTTTGGAATGCGTTGCCTGGAAGTGTGATGAATGCAGTTTCAGTTGAGGCATTTAACAGTGATATGGATTATTATTTGGATAGAAATAACATGAAGGGTATGGGGTAAAAACAGGAGATTGGCACGAGGTAATGATGCTCATTTGAAGAGTTGGTGCAGGCACAATGGCTCAATGGCCGCCTGCACAGTAATAATTCTGTGATGCTTAGGTCAGTACGCCTTCAACCTGGATGTGGAACAAACCAACAGGTCGTGAATCAGGTTTCTCTTGAGATTATTATGGTTGTTTACTATAAAAAGCTCCAGTGAATAGAGTCAAATAACGCATGAAAGTAAATCAATATCCCACATGGAAAATGCAATTTCTATAAAGGTTATGTATAGTATTACAGCTACGTTCATATTTATAGTTTTTAACTTGAAAGTTTGTAATAGGCCCCAATAAAAAGGCACAATTGTGAGAACAATCTGAATTGGTGTAGCTCCTTAACATTGCAAAATGTCCCAAGTTATTTAGAACCATTGAAAAGTTGCAACATAGGTAAGACACCAATCACCCCATTGTGGCTGCACTAGCTGCTAATTTTAATTTTAATTTCACTTTCCAGCACCTGGTGGTTTTAGTTTTGCAGGTTAAAATTTTTCAGGTGCCTTTTAAATGAGAAGAGAGTTTCCACCTCAAGCACCAAATTGGACATGAATTCCAGATTATTGGCAACCTCTGCTGAAAAGATTTTTCCTCGTGTCTCCTCTAATCCTTCTACCATTTGTTTTAAATCTGTTCTCCTGGTAATTGACCCGTCTGATTAGGGAACTGGGTCTTCCTGTCTCTGCTATCCAAATGCCTCATTATTTTATACACCTCAGTTCAGTCATATGGCCTTTCCTTTTATTTCTAAGGAAAACCTAGTCTGTCCAAACTATGCTTATAGCTACAATTTTCAAGCCCTTGCTAGGACTACAGGTTTGTACAGGATGGAAAAAAAAATTATGGGAAATGTCACCATGCTCCACTGCTGAAATCAGAGCAACACGTTCTGACCAGCTGTCCTAGAAACAAATTGCAACCACCGAAGTGACTTCTCTTACTTCCATATATGCAAGGAGCCAGCAATATTCTCGATATTCCTGAGGCACACATCCAGAGGCCTATGAAACAACTCCATAGGCAGCTATCCCATTGGGTTAATGGGTCACCAAGTTACCCATTATATACACTCAGAGAGTCATGGACCCAGCTCCTTCGGAACCAGCTGTCAGAGTGAACAGGATGTCTGACACTTCTAATCTTATCTATTTGCCAGGGCCCCCTGATTGAGCCAGATTAACAGCCCCAAACAGGGAACTCGTATTCTATGTGGTCCACCTGGCTGGCCTTGTTACAATCACTACAACCTACTCGCAGTCTCAGCAGTGGCAGAGTGACGTCACAAAGTGATCTGAGCCTAAAAAGATGAGACCACTGCTGTAGACTAATTATGCCTTTCTTATAACATGACCAGAAATGTCAACACAAGTACAATTGTGGCTTAACCATTATCTTGTATAATCCAAACATTACAATGCTGCTTTTATATTCAAAACCATGCCCAATGAAGGAAAGCATCTCATGTGTTTTCTTTATAACCTTATCTACTGTCTTACCTGTGGATATGCACTCCAATGACTCTTATTTTCCTCTACCCCTCTCATACCCTCCCATTTATTATGTTTATTTGTCCTCCCCAAATGCATAACCTTGACTTCTCCAGATTTAATTCTGGGTGGTACAGTGGCTCAGTGGTTAGCACTGCTGCCTCCCAGTACCAGGGTCCCCGGTTCGATTCCCACCTCAGGTGACTGGCTGTGTGGAGTTTTCCTATTCTCCCTGTGTCTGCGTGGGTTTCCTGCAGGTGCTCCAGTTTCCTCCCACACTCTAAAGGTGTGCAGGTTTGGCGAATTGGACATGCTAAATGGCCCATAGCATTCTGGGAAATGTAAGCAATAGGGCAGGGCAATAAGTCTGGGTGGGCTCCTGCTTGGAGGGTCAGTGTCGATGTGTTGGGCTAGATGACCTGTTTCCACAGTGTAGGAATTCTGTGATTTTATTCTGTGATCTATGACACTTTTCTACATACTCAACTAAACCATCGAAACCATCCTGCAGTTGACAGCCATCCTGTTGGCAATCTTTTGCTGTTACTTCATAACATGCCCAATATGTTGTCAAAAAATGTCCCCAAGCGTGCCTCCCACACTTAAGTCTAAATTATTAATATTTACCACTAATAGCAAGAGGTCTAACACTGAGCACTGTGGACCACTGGAAACCACTTCCACTCTCAAAAAACATTAATTGACCGCGATTTCCTGACACTGAGCCAAATTTTGATCAAACTCACCACATCGCCAAGCATTCCACGGGCTTTTACTTTTCTGACCAGTCTGCCAAGTGGGACTTGATCAACTGCCTTTCTGAAAACCAAACAGAAAATATCCACTGTTCAACATTCATTCAGCCTCCTTGTTGCTTCCTTGCAAAAACGATTAAATTTGTTACTTTCCCTTAACAATATTACTTTCCCTTAACAAACATTTGTTAACTCTCAAGTTATCCTGTCCCTTTCTAAGAACTTTATGGAAGTATCATCAAAGAAACTTTTGACTTCAAGTAATGTAATGAGACATTAGGGCAGGCGATGGTAGTTTTCAAAGGAGGAAAGAAAGGCAGAAATGTGTAGGGAGTGAATTCGAGTGTAGAACAATTGGCAGTCAAAGTCACGACTACCAATAATGGAGGGATGCAAATCAGAGATGAAGCGTCAGGATCGGAAGTGCGCAGACTTGTTGGACAATTATAACAAATTACAGAGATGGAAAGACGATGGAATGTTGGATAGAATTGCAGTGTTCTGCAAGTGAAAATAAGGTGGTGCTGGTGGTGCAGTTATGTGGTTGGATGCTCATGTGGTTGAAGTCAAATATGATGTAGTGAAAAGTCTGTTCAAGCCACATGCAGTTACCAAGGAGAAGTGTGAAGTAGATGGATGAATAAGAATTTATGACTGGTTCTGCAGGCAATCGCTTCAGAGTTATAACACTTATTCTGAGGAAGTATCCACCCTAGTAAGGGATATTGAACAAGCAGTATTGTAATTTATAAACAGTGGAAAGGTTGAAAGAACTTCTCCTCTGGGTTGACGGGATCACTCTGGCCCTGCAACCCATCTGGAGAATTAGTTTAATGCCTTTATTTCTCATTACTCTTCAGTGATTTCTTAGAAACTCCTGGAAACACTTATATTGTGTTCTTCATGTCATCCCATTCATCTTCATACATGAATCCTATTTCACACTGACAGAGGCACAATCACAGCCAATACCAATCCTAATGTGAATTGCGGCACCCACTCAAATGTACTTCCCAGCAAATGTTGGTGGATAATGATCAAGAGTAAGAATTATGTATGTTTTTTTCAATTTTAATTAAAAATGTCATCAATCTTCTACTCCATCTGGCCTTAGCCACTGGCTGAAGTTACCATGAAGGACTTTCTTTCTCCACCTTTCTTTTTAGGGAACATCATATCCTCGTGGTACTATCACTGGAGTTGTAACACCGAAATGGTTGGCTAATGCTCTGGGAGGGGCCTGGGTTCAAACCACACTATGGAACAGGTGGCATTGACCTCCTTGTAACGCAGTGGTCATGTCCCTATCCCTGGACTGTGAGGCCCAGGTTCAACTTCTACCTGCTACAAAGAGTGGCATTGCTAATCAGGGCTCGTATCACAGCTACAGAAAGGGAGGTTGCCAAGGAAGGTTTGTCTACTGAGTCAGTATGGATGGAAATCAGAAATAGGAAAGGAGCAGTCACTTTATTGGGAGTTTTCTAGTGACCCCCCAATAGCAATAGAGACCTGGAGGAGCAGATTGGGAGGCAGATTTTGGAATGGTGCAGAAGTAACAAGGTCATGTGTAACTTCAACTTCTCTAATATTGATTAGAACCTCCATAGTGCAAATAGTTTGGATGGAGCAGATTTTGTCAGGTGTGTCTAGGAAGGATTCCTGACTCAGTATGTAGATAGGCTGACTAGAGGGAAGGCCATACTTGGCAGCAAACCAGGTAAGGTTTCAGATCTCCCGCGGGAAAGCATTTCGGTGATAGTGATCACAACTCCCTGACCTTTACAATGGTCATGGAGAGGGATAGGAGCATACGGTATGGGAAAATATTTAATTGGCGGAGGGAGAATTACAATGCTATCAGACAGAACCTGGGGCACCCAAATTAGGACAGATATTCTCAGGGAAATATGTGTTGGAAATGTGGAGTTTGTTTAGGGAACGCTTGGTGCAAGTGCTAATAATAGGTTTGTCCCACAGAGGAAAAGAAAGGATGAAGTCGGGTGATCGCAAGAGATGTGGAAAATCTAGTCAAGAGAAAAAAGGAAGTTAGTTAGGATTGAGGAATCAAGGATCAGACAGGGCTTTAGAGGGTTTCAGAGTACGCAGGTAGGAACTGAAGAATGAACTTAGGAGAACTAGAAGGGAGCATAAAAAAGCCTTGGTGGATAGGTTTAAGGTAAACCCCAAGGCATTCTACACTTATGTGAGGAACAAGATGATGGCCAGAATAAGGGCAGGGCCAATCAGGGATACTGGAGGGAACTTGCGCCTGGAGTTGGACCAAGTAGGGGAGGAGCTCAATGAATACTTTGCTTCAGTATTCGCTAATGAGATGGACCTTGTTGTTTTCTAAGGACAGCATGAAATAGGCTGATGTGCTCGAACACGTTGATGTTAAGAAGGAGGATGTGTTGGAAATTCTGAAAAACATAAGTCCCCTAGGCCAGACGTGATATACCCAAGGTTATTACGGAAAGCGAAGTAACAAGTTGCTGCACCTTTGGCAGTAATCTTTGCATCCTCACTGTCCGCTGGAGTCGTACCAGATGATTGAAGGGTGGCAAAAGTTATTCTGTTGTTCAAAAAAGGGAATAGGGATAATCCTGGGAATGACAGACCAGTCAGTCTTAAAATCATTGGTAATAATATTGAACAGTAATGGTACTTTGAAAGACTAATCAATTTTTATATAACTTGTCAAAGTTGTTGGTCAGTTCACTGAGCTGGTTGATTTCCCTGCAAACATTTTTGTCTCCCTCCTGGGTGACATTGTCAGTGCTGTGTAGCCTCTAGATGAAGCGCTGTTGTTGTGACCTGCCCCAAATTTATACAGTTCTGGCTATGATGGCGGGTGGTTCTACTTCCAGTTTAGTGCTGTAGTGGTTTGTAACTGAGGTCTATTTCAAAACATTTGTTTATGGAACTAGTGGATGAATACCAGGCTCCCAGGAATTTCCAAGCTTATCTTTGTTTAGCCTGTCCCAGTATCATGGCGTTGACCCTCTTGAATTGGTGTCCTTCATTGTCAGTGTGTATTAATATGAGGGAGGACTGGTCGTGTTGTTTTGCTACAAGTTGATGCATGTGTATTCTGGGAGCACATTTCCTGCTGCCACCATGTGCTGCCCATGTGTCCTATGTAATTTTTCTTGCAATTGCTGCATGGTATTTTATATATCACACATGTCCTGCATGTTGTGGGTATGGGGTCTTTTGTCCTGGATAATAGCTGGCGAAGTATGCCTGTTGATTTGTGTGGTCTCATTATTCTGAGAGGATGTGGAAATTTCATTGTTAGTTCTGAGATGTTTCTAATGCAGGATATGATCGTCATTGTCTTCTGGGGCAGGGGTGGTGGTGGTGGGGAGACGCACAGTGACTTGGTTTGTTTGTATGCCAGGCAATGGTGAGAAACATTACATAGGACAAATGGGCAGGAAACTCACCACCTGAATAACAAGCATCAGCTTGCAATAAAACAATACGACCAATTCTCCCTTGTACCTGTACACACTGACAATGAAGGACACCAATTCAAGTGGGACAACGCCACGATACTGGGACAGGCTAAACAAAGATAAGCTTGGGAGTTCCTGGAGGCCTTGTGTTCATCCACCGTTTCCATAAACAAACATTTTGAAGTAAACCCCATCTACAGACCACTACAGCACAAAACCAGAAGAAGAACCGCCCGCCACAGCAGACAGAACCATATGAATTTGGGACAGATCACAATGACAGCACTTCATCCAGAGGCTGCACAACACTAAAGATGTCACCCAGGAGGGAGACAAAACGTTTGCAGGAAAATCAACCAGCTTGGCAAACCGACCAACAACTTCAATCACAACCTGAACTACAGATCTTCACTGAAAGCTTAAATGTAACTTGCTGTTGTACTGTGACTGTCCAGTAGTGTAAAATGGGAAGTAGGGAATCTGCCTATCATTTTTATCTTTTTTTAATCTAATAGAATTGAAAATTGAAAGGTGGCTGATTTTATTATCAGTTAAAGTAAATATGAACCCACTTGTTTTCATCTTATTGTTCTCCTCTATTTTGTTGGAGAGTTAGGTGATATCATTCACAATATCCTTTTTGATTCTGGGGCTTGAACCCTAATCCAGTCCATGGTCGGATGAGAGTAGTATTTCTCCTCCAGTTAAGTCCTAAGGTTCTTCGGGAGAAATGTAAGATTCTTACATGTAGAACTGTATTATTAATAATACATAGCAGTGGTATAATGGAATGGAAGAAGCTTGTTGAGTTGATACTACTAATTCTAATTTGCAAGTGCTTGATGCTGAAATTATGATCTAATCATAGAATAATGTTTAACTGTACGTTACAAACATGTTTCAACTTCATGGATACAAAAAGTTTGAAAAATTAGGGGAACGCTGACTAATGGTGAGGTAAGTTCTCAACACAGTTTGGAAGTTTGATGATGTTAATGCTGTTGAATATCAAAGGGAGATGGTTGTGTTTTTAATTGTTCAAATGGTCCTCGTACTTATGTGTTGAAAGTAATATGAGGCATGTAAGCTGGGGCTTGGTTCTGATTATGGCTCGTCTGAGTTGCTTCATTATCTAAGGAATTATGAACAAAACAGAATACTAAATGACAATTTGCAAAAAAAAACTTTTTTTTTGTCTCAGCTTTATGTCACAGTGAAGATCATTAATGCAGCTCTGAAGGCATTGATTGAATGAATATTCTCTTTTTGGTGACTGGCCCATGACAACTACAGCATGAGAGCTGCAGAAGAATTTTGATCATAACCATTGTCTTCAGTTTTGTTTGTGTTCCATGGTGTTCTTAAATGTTCTAAGGGTCTCTGCCCCTACCAGCCTTACAGACAGTGAATTCTAAATTCTCATCATCCTCTGGCTGGGAAAAAAATGACTACTTCTTCACATCTCCTGTAAACATCCTGCCCTTTGCCTTAAACTGTGTCCTTTTATCGTTAATCTTCCACTAAAGGGAAGGATTCCTCCCTGTCTACCCTATCTATGCCCTTCAATTTTATACATCTCTGCCATGTCCTTCCTCAGTATACTCTGCCCCATGGGAAATAGCCCCTGTCTATCCAATCTTTTTTTCATAACTAGAACTCTCCAAGCCAGGCAACATTGTGATAAATCTCCTCCGTACCCCCTCCAGTATAATCACATTCCTCCTTTAATGTGGATTCCACAACCTTACACAATACTCTAATGCCCAAACCAAAGTTTAAACAGTTCTAGCATAACCTCCCTGCTCTTAATAAAAATCAAAAAAACTGCGGATGCTATAAATCAGAAACAAATGCATAAGTTGCTGGAAAAGCTCAGCAAGTTGCTGCTCACAGTGTGGTCGCAATTGGGAAAATGAAGCATTGACTGGGTGACCACTTCACTGAACATCTACATTCTGCCTACAAAATGGCCAATTGCCTGCTATTTCAACACACCACCCTAACATCTTTGTCTCAGGCTTACTGCAATGAAGCGCAGCACAAGCTGGAAGAACAGCTCATTTTCCGCTTGGAGATCCTGCAGCCGTCCAGACTCTATATAGAGTTCAATAACTTTAGGGCCTGAACTCTCTGTTTGTCCTAGCCCTCGACCGAAGCATTTCAGGTGTTGTTATCAGATAGTCTGCCATTACACACTACCTATTGTTAGTCACTACAGTCTCCATTAACAGCTGTTCACTCTCCCACCCTTGATCATTATCGACTCCTTTGTCGCATAGTGCAGTGTTAGTGCAAAAGAAAATTGATTTTCATTGACGCTGAAATTGAAGTGTAAACACAACCTGATTTAGCATGTAAACTGTCATTGAAATTCTCTAGAGCATCTGTGCTTTTACCTTTTGAGGCATGGTGGGACTGTGGTCAGCACTACTACCTCGTGCTCTGAATCCGGGTTCGATTCCAGCCTCAGGCATTTGTCTGTGTGGACTTCACATATTCTTGTTTTGTCTATATTAGTTTCTGCTGAGTGTTCCGGTTTCCTCCCACAGTCCAAAGATATGCAGGTTAGGTGGATAAGCCATGCTAAATTGCCCAAAGTGTTTGGGGATGTGTATGTCAGGTGGATTAGTCATGGGAAATATAGGGTTACAGTGATAGTAGGGTGGGTCAGGGTGGGATACTCTTCGGATAGTGGTGTGGACCCGATGGGCTGAGTGGTCTCCTTTCATACTGTTGAGGTTCTATGATTCTTTTGAATATATTTAATCATCTGTTATGACACACATCTGGGCAGATGGGACTTGAACCAAGGCTTTCTTGCCAAGAGTTAATGACATTGTCCACAGTCAACAAGACCCTCACTGTAGGCTTGTATATTTTGTTTCTCCCCTTCCCATTTCAATTGTCTTGCAGTATTTGTCTTGCATATTGAGCATTATAATTTTTGAGGTTTCATTCCCATCAGTCTACCTTTTGTTAGATTTCCTCATTCTTTAATTTTTTTGCTTTTGTTTCGGATTTTTTAGAAGAGGAATCTATAATTTAAGAAATACTTCTGAATTTCATTTTTTGGCCTCCTTATTTAACAATTCTAATAGCCAGATTTTTGGATTGTGCTGTTATCACTCGTCAATTTCCATAAGCTGCTTCTGTTGTCCTGATGACTTGTCAGAATCAGAACTAAACGCAAGCAGTCTCGAATCCTGCACTTTGCCCAGAAAGCCCGGTTCTGTGATCTTAGTTCAAATAAGACATTCCTGGTTTATCTTGACAGTATTCCATTATTACAACATTGATTTTAAGCACATTTCCTTTTTCACTGTATAATATGCCAAGAAATTAATTAAGGAAGTATTTAACCTATATTAAGTTTAAAGACTTAAAGGTCTGACGTAACATTATTATGAAATGGTTTATTTTAATTCTGTAATATGTTTAAGACATGGAAGTATCAAGTACTGTACTGTGCATGTGTAAATTGATTATTTTATTGGTCTCATTGTACAGCTAGAAATGTCTGAATTTTATTTTAATTTTTAATTCCGAGTTTAATATCAACACTTCTCATGCTTCAGGTGCACAAACATAAAGTACTATGGATAGGCATGCTTTTGTTTCCTACTTTTTGGATGTGATTTCATTTTCCAATGTTTCATTTTGTTTCCTCTTTATTTCCTGTTCTTGCTGCACTGTGGATGTATTTCGTAAGGCATCAGACAACCTTTGGTAGGTAAGTTATTGTTTCTAATTAACCTGAAACATAATTGCAATAAGGCTGATACATTCTGACTTAGACTGATCGCAGAAATTAGTTTCTCCTTGTCTAAGCATCTTAAGAAATTTGGTTGGCATGGACAAGATGGTCTGAAGGGCCTGTTTCCATGCTGTAAGACTCGAAGGTAAATTTGTCATTAAATAATGCTACAGTTATACTCTAATGTTGTGTCATGAATGGTGGTGACTGTACAGTGTAGTATTATCACTTGATTGGTGCTCAGCCCCTGGAGAAGCCAATCCAAATCTGAGTACGCCACATTCTCACTAACCAGATCAGCAGGCCCACTGTTCTGTGGACACTGAATAAGTTCTAGTGGCATTTTTGCTATTTGATATTATGAAATTCTCTTGGGTTTGCAATACTGTGTTGGGAAGCATTCCCTGCTTCTATCCACTAATCCCTGAAACCTGCAACAGTGGCCCTACAGATGAGGAATCAAACTGGATGTTGCTTACCCAGTTGGCAAACAGTGCCTTTTTCTGGAGCAGTACCTTGAACAGAAAATGAAATTAGTGACTAATTTTCAAACAGCTGTACATCGATGTGTGTGGAATTTGAATGTTTGTTTTGCTGCAGTGCTAAGGAACTCAGTCATGTCACATTGCTGATTGAGTTCAGGCAAAATCAATTTGAGGATATCAGGTTGGAGTGGACAGAAGGGCTTGATGAGTCAAGTGTGGGGGATTTAAAGTACATTCTGACTGTACAAGCATTCAGTGATACACTGGCCAAACAGGGTGACAATTAATTGAATCACTCTCAGTGCTATTTGGACGACGAGTGTTTGCATTTGAACTTCTGGATTTTGTACCTGCTTACACAAACCTCAACATCTGATTTCAAAGCTGTTTCCCATCACATCAATGTTCATTTCCCAAATGTAATGCACTTCAATATGAGCACTAATGTCCGGTAGTACAACATTAAAAACAGGGGAATGTATGGTGCGGAAGAAGGCTGTTCAGTCCAGTATGACTGTGCTGCCCATCCTCGTCTTAGCTTCCAGCTCTGTCTGTAGACCTTTAGGTTATGGCACTTCAAGTCCACATCTGAGTACTTTTTCATGTACCTTTTTCAGGTATCTTTTTCATGCCTTTTAGTTCTGGATTCTCATCACAGTCTGGATGAAATGATTTTCTCCTTCATTATCCTCAGTACTTTCTAACCATTGCTTTAAATTTGTTATCCCTAGTTACTGACTATTCAGCTAAGTTAAAACAGTCCTTCCTACTTTCTCTTGTTAAGGCCACTCAGTGCAATAGTAATTACCTTCTAGCTTCACATTTCATTGCCAAAGTACATTATCAGGCGGGTGTATATGTGGATGCATTTATGCACTCAGCTATTATTTTTGATTATGCAACATCTCACTAATGAAACATTACGTTTGTTAAAATTTGTTTCACATTGAATGAAACAGACTAATGGAAGACAAAATCTACTTGGCATTAAAGATTTTTTGACATGAATAAAAAGGTTTTCACTGAAACTTAATGAGCATTAGGAGAAAGTGAGGACTGCAGATGCTGGAGATCAGAGCTGAAAAATGTGTTGCTGGAAAAGGGCAGCAGGTCAGACAGCATCCAAGGAGCAGGAAAATTGACGTTTTGGGCATAAGCCCTTCTTCTGAAGAAGGGCTTATGCCTGAAATGTCGATTCTCCTGCTCCTTGGATGCTGCCTAACCTTCTGCGCTTTTCCAGCAACACATTGGGTAATGCTCATCAATCAAATGCAGATGCTGACCTCAAGTTAATCAGGCAGTATTCAGTGATATGTTGTCATTGAGTAGAAGCAAATTTGATGTTTTTTAAATGAACAGAGTTTCTTCTGGGACATATTTTACCTGCAGCAACTTCCATCGTGGTAATTGAATTTTTACTGCAGTTGTGAGTGAGTTAATTCCAGGTCCACATTTCAGTTCTTGAGCGGACAGGGAGATGTTTTAAGAGTTGGTATCTAAGACAATAACAAGAAAAAAAATCACCACAGATCCTTGGACAGCACCTTCCATCTCAATAGGCAAGGACAGAAAATACATGGGAACCCTAGAACTCTGTAGAAAGCTAGGGAAGTGATTGCTGGGCCACTTGCTGAGATATTTGTATCATCGATAGTCTCAGGTGAGGTGCCAGAAGACTGGAGATTGGCAAACTTGTTTAAGAAGGGTGGTAAGGACAAGCCAGAGAACTATAGACCAGTGAGCCTGACGGTGGTGGACAAGTTGTTGGAGGGAATCCCGAGGGACAGAATGTACATGTATTTGGAAAGACAAGGACTGATTAGAGATAGTCAACATGGCTTTGTGCGTGGGAAATCATGTCTCACAAACTTGATTGAGGTTTTTGAAGAAGTGACAAAGAGGCTTGATGAGGGCAGAGAGGTACATGTGATCTATATGGACTTCAGTAAGGCGTTCGACAAGGTTCTCCATGGGAGACTGATTAGCAAGATTAGATCTCATGGAATACAGGGAGAACTAGCCATGCGGATACAGAACTGGCTTGAAAGTCGAAGACAGAGGGTTACTACTCTTCTTAAATAGTGGCACCATGTTTGCCAACCTACAGTCTTCTGGCACCTCACCTGTGACTATCGATGATACAAATATCTCAGCAAGATGCCCAGCAATCACTTCACTTCCCTAGTTTCCCACAGAATTCTAGGATACACCTGATCAGGTCCTAGGGAATTATCCACCTTTACCCGTTTCAAGACATCCAGCACTTCCTCCTCTGTAATCTGAACATTTTGCAAGATGTCACCATCTATTTCCCTACAGTCTCTATCTTCCATATCCTTTTCCACAGTAAATACTAATGCAAAATATTCATTTGGTATCTCCCCCATTTTCTGCGGCTCCACACAAAGGCCGCCTTGCTGATCTTTCCCTAGTTACCCTTTTGTCCTTAATATATTTGTAGAAACTCTTTGGATTCTCCTTAATTCTATTTGCCAAAGCTATCTCATCTCCCCTTTTTATCCTCATGGTTTCCTTCTTAAGTATACTCCTACTTCCTTTACACTCTTCTACATATACTTCCTTCTTTTTCTTAACCAAACCCTCAATTTCTTCAGTCATCCAGCATTCCCTATACCTACCAGCCTTTCCTTTCACCCTGACAAGAATATACTTTTTTTTTGGATTGTCGTTACCTCATTTTTGAAGGCTTCCCATTTTCCAGCCGTCCCTTTACCTGCAAAATCTGCCTCCAATCAGCTTTTGAAAGTTCTTGCCTAATACCATCAAAATTGGCCTTTCTCCGATTTAAAACTTCCACTTTTAGATCTGGTCTATCCTTTTCCATCTCTATTTTAAATCTAATAGAATTATGGTTGCTATCTTCTAAGTTAATAGAGTAAACAGCTTGTGAGGACCTGTTTTTTTTTAAAAAGTTGGAACAATAGAAGCAACATAAATAGGTGAAGTCAAATTCCCATATAATGATTTGTTTTAATATAGTTTTCAAGTGTTGAGGTTTGAAGTTGTCTGTGGCAGCTGTGATTCATCTCTTGGCCACAGTAAAAAGCTGCAGTTCTTTGTCTCTACCCCAGTTTACTCGTGGTGTTCTTTTCTCCTGGATTGGAGAAACACCACATGTGAGACGATCTATTTCATTGAATTTGATGTTGCCAAAGGTGTGTTTATGGGATATTACTGTATTGGAATAGTTGATGTTTAGTAGTTAAATAATTGCTATTAGACTTAGAATAGAGTTTATACGGACATTTCTTTATTTTGTTTGTATTTTAACTGGGTGTAAGAATAAAGTGTGTTTTGCTTAAAGCTGAGTAGTGTGACCAGTCGAATTCCATCTGGAACACCGCACCTTATACTTGCTTTTAAATAAGATAAAAGTTCGGGTCTAGGCTATCTCCTTGACATAGTTTAAGGGAGTTTGGTCTGGCCTATAAACAATAGAATAAAGTAAAATTGTTTAAGTAGCAATTGGAAACTGATACTCACAAAGAACAGAAGATAATATTTCTAAAAGCCTTTTTAGTACCTGTACAAACTATGCTTTTTATGCATTTAAGACTTGCAATCACAGGTTGGCAACATAACATTTCACTCTTTAATGAATGACAAACTTTTTGAATCTATAAAATTGATGAATCTGTATTTGATTAGTTCAGTGCAGTATTATACAAACAATTGAGTTAAGAGGTCAGAGCTTGAGGTTTGACCAGTGTGCTGAGGCAGGAACCTAGCCAATAGTTCTGTATGTACTTTCAATCTTCAGTTTATTTTCTTGCTAATATTGTCTGGAGAAAGCAATTTAAATGCCAACAATACCCAGTTACGATGTAACATGATGAATTTACATTTTAAAATGGTTGAGCTTTCTTATAATTTAAATTATTGAAATTAGTCTAATCAGGGCATCATTAAAGTTAGTTGGTTAAACCTTGCTATTATTAGTCCCTTTAAATGTTTTGTAATTGTTTTTATCCCATTAAAATAATAACCTACGCAGGTATAGTGGAATTACCATGTATTTTGATTAATCTCCATCACAACTAATCTTTCCTGTTTGCCATTAATTGTAAAAAGCTTCAGCAGTAGATGGCAATTGGCAAATCCCTTAATTTTTACATTATTTGATTTCCTTTTACTGGTTCTAACTTGTGTTGGTTTATTAAATGTTACCTTTTTAATTACAGAAAAATATATTTGGATGTGCAATACAAATCCATAAATTCAAAAGTAGAGCCATTGTTGTGTTGTTGTTAACTCAAAACATTAACAAAGAGGAAAATAAAAGCAAAATACTCTGGATGTTGGAATTCTGAAATAACAACACAGTGTTTGAAGTACTCAGCAATCTGGCAATATCTAAGGAAAGAAAAGTGGGTTATTAGGTTGTGACCTTTCATCAAACTGGTGGCAGACATGAAGTCGTAATTCTATTTGTCTCTCCACAGATGCTGCCAGACCAGCTGAGTATTTCCAGTGTTATCAGGAATGATATGTTTCCCTGTTTCGTTTCAATCATTGAGAATCTAATGGACAGTAAACTAATTTGTATTCTGCTATCTCACAGCCCGGGTGATCAATTTATACGATGGGAAGGTTGACCTTGTGGACAGTTGTTTAGAAGAAACAGGTGGTCTGGGTGTGAACATCGTGATAGACTGTGGAGGTTTGTTCTGTATTTATTAAAACCAACAGCTTTTTTAAGCTTGTCAATTTAAGCAGAATAGTTTAAGATGTTGTAAAGTTTTCTATTAACGTTTCACAATATTGTATATATTTAAAGACATATGTTTTCCCTTAATTGCCCTCTTTTCTATCTGGGCAGCATTGCTACGGTGTCCTTCTATTTATCCAGTGGGCATTTGCTACATCATCCAATAGGCCTTTGCAGAGTCATAGAGATGTACAACATGGGCCTGCACCCAGCCATATCCCTCCAAACCCTTCCTATTCATATACCGATCCAAATGCCTTTTAAATATTGCAATTGTACCAGCCTCCACCCCTTCCTCTGACAGCTCATTCCATACATGTACCACCCTCTGTGTGAAAAAGGTGCCCCTTAGGTCTCTTTTATATCTTTAGCCACACACAAACCATGCAAGAAGTGTCAGTGATTGATTCTGTGTAAAAGGAATTAAACATGATCTAGTACACGCCCACAAATATGCCCTTGCAACATATCTATTTGTTATGAATAGGACCACAAGTTATTTTCCCACCCTACCCAAATACTGAATACTACAGCCATTTCTTAGCTGCCCTACCATTTTATTGATATCAACCAAGGCACTCTGTGCTGACTAGAAGTTGAATTTTGATTTCGTTGTCTTTATGGCTCAGAGATTGAGACAATTTTTCTGGCAAGGAGCTAGGGATAAAGTAGTAACTACAAACCAGTCAGTCTAACTCCGGTGATGGGGAAGCTATTGAAAGCAATTCTGAGGGACAGAAGTAATCTGCATTTGGAGCAGCAAGTATTAATTAAGAACAAACTTGATGACTATGAACAGTCAGTATGATTTTGTTCAGGGGAGGCCATGTCTGACCAACTCCACTGAAGGTTTTGAAGAGGTGACCTGGTGTGCAGATGTGGGCAATGCTTTTGATGTAATCCACTCAGACTTCAGCAAGACTTTTGATGAAGTCCTGAATGGGAGACTAATAGAAAAGGTAAAAACCCATGGGATCCAAGGAAATTTGGCAAATTGGATCCACAGTTGACTGAGTAGCAAAAAGCAGAGGGTAATGGTTGAGGACTGCTTTTTCCGACTGGAATTTTGTGTCCAGCTGGCTCCCAGAGGGGTCAGTGTTGGGGCCCCTTGCTTTTTATATAAATAATTTAGGCTTGAATGTGGGAGGTTAATCTGTAAATTTTCAGAAATTACAATAATTAGTTGGTGGTAAATACTGAGGAGAACAGCTTTTGATTTCAGGTGCATTGAGATGGACAGGTCAGATGAGCTGATTAGTGGCAAATGAAATTCAATCCAGATAAATATGAGGCGATGCTCTTGGGCAGGACAAACAAGGCAAGGGAATATGTGATAGATGGTAGGACTCTGGGAACCACGAAGGATCAGAGGGACCTTGGTGTGCATGTCCACCAGTCCCTTAAGGTATCAGGACAGGTGGATAAAGTAGATAAGAAAGCATCTGGGTTACTTCCCTTTATTAGTTGAGGCACAGAGTTTAACGGAAGAGAGGTCATCCTGAAATTGTGTACTTGTTGCTGAAGCCTGATCTCGAGTATTACATGCAGTCCTGGAATGTACATTATGGAGGAATGTGATAGCATTGGTAAAGAGTGCAGGGGACATTTACCACAATTTATCTGGCCAGGAGGTTTTCAGTTATGTAGCAAGATTGAACAGACTGGGGTTGTTTTCCTTAGAGTAGAGGATACTGAGAGGGGACATGATTGAGGTGTGTAAAATTGTGAGGGGCATAGCTAAGTTAGACAGGAAGAAACTTTTCCCTTTAATGGAGTGAGCAATGACTGGAGGCATAGATTTAAAGTAAGGGGCAGAAGGTTTAAAGAATAGTATTGGAGAACAGAGACGCCTATGGGGTTCAAGTACATAATTTTTTGAAATTTGCATCACGGGTAGACAGGATGGTTAAGAAGTGGGAAAGTGAGGACTGGAGATCCGAATCAAGGGTGTGGTGCTGAAACAGCACAGCCGGTCAGGCAGCATCTGAGGAACAGGAGAATTGAACTTCAGTAGTTAAGACATTTCGTGCACTTGCCGTCGTGGCTTAGACTTTTGAGTATAGGAGTTAGGACGCGTGTTGATCTGGAGTACTATATGCAGTTCTGGTTGCAGTGTTATAGGAAGGATATGATTAAATTGCTGGGAATGGAGGGTTTGAATTAAAGAAGTAGGCTGGATAGGCTGGGACCTTTTTCACTGGAGCGTAGGAGGTTGACTGGTTACCTTTATAGTGATTAATAAATTCAAGAGGGGCATAGCTAAGGTGTATAGCAAATGTCTTTTTTTCCCTCCGATCAGGGAGTTCAAAACTAGGGGCAAATATTTGTGGTGAGATGAGGAAGATTTTAAAAAGGACGTGAGGGGCACCTTTTTTTTTACACGCAGAGACTGGTTAGGTGCGGAATGAACTACCAGAGGAACAGGTAGATGCAGAAACATTTATGGCATTTAGAAGACATTTAGGTAAGTACATGAATAGGAAAGGTTTGGAAGGATATGGGACAAATGCAAGTTTGTGGGACTAGTTTAATTTGGACTAGTCAGTGTGGACTATTTGGACAGAAGGATCTGTTTCCATGCTGTACGACTCTGACTCTAAATATTTAATGTGTAATTGCGACGCCAAAGCATACAAAGCTATGGACTGAGTGCTGAAATATGAATTAGCATAGTTAGGTGTTTGTTTTTTGCTTGGCACAGAAGGGATGGGCTGAAGAGCCTAGTCCTATGCTGCAGATCTGTGATTCTGAGGCTATTAGCTTTTGAGTCTTTGGAGTTATTAAAATGTTGTTTTTAAAATCGCTTGTTAATTCAAAGGATTGGTCTAAATATTAATAATTATGTTTTTTTTTTAATGTGTACACATGGTAATTATGATTTTACTTCTTGCCTACTGAGACTGCCCAGAATTAAATCATTGGGGCTTGTGTTTTCAATTGAAAATCAACCAGTTGCATTTTATTGTTCAAAAATCAGAGTAAACAGCTTTTCATTTCAAGCAAGGAGGGAGCATATTTATTTTCAGCAGATTTTATTTTAGTCCATTTTGTTTTTTGTCTCTCTCCTACCTCCATTATTGAAATGACTGTGTTCCAAGACTATTGGAAGGACCTTCTCCCCATGTCTGCTTGGGTTTCCTACGACAGTCCAGAGATGTGCAGGTTAGGTGAATTGGCCATGCTAAATTGTCCATAGTGATTACTACAGAGGAACCTCGATTATCTGAAGGACACCGGTGGGAGTATTTTGTTCGGTTAATCGAATGCCGGATAGCATAGTTAGCCAAACATCATCATGTTCAGATAATGCAAAATTCAGTTAATCGAATGTCGGATAATCGAGGTTCCTCTATAATTAAAAATCTGTCTATCTTCTCTTTAAATTTACTTAATGTCCCAGCATCCACTGCACTGTGGCGCAGTGAATTCCACAGATTCATGACACTTTGAGAGAAATAATTTCTCCTCGTGTCTGTTTTAAATCTGCTTCTTCTAAAAACCATGACATCTCAATCTCGATTGCCTTACTTGAGCATCCTTAAGTCTATTTTGTCAATCCCTTTTAGCATCAGATCTCCTCTTAATCTTTTAAACTTCAGAGCGTGTAGACTTAAACTCCTCAATCTTTCTTCATAAGACCAGAACCTCGTATCTGAAATGCCTCCTATGCAACTGCAGCCCTCCTCAAGTAAGGAGACCAAAATTGTATGCAATGCTCCATCTGTGGTCTCATGAATGCCTTGTACAATTGCAGCAATACATCCCTACTTTGATAATCCAATCCTTCAGCAATAAATGCCAAAATTCCATTCACTTCCTTATTATCTCCTGTATCTGCTTATTAGATTTTCTGTAATTCATGCACATAGACCCAGATCTTTCTGCACCACAGCACTCTTGCTGTTTATCTCCATTTGGAAAACAAACTGCTTTTCTATTCCTCTGACCCACATTTATCCACGTTTAGCTTCATCTGCCAAAAATTATTCTATCCTCCTAACGTATCATATCCATTTGTAAATTTCTTGCTCCTTCATTGCAGCTTACATTCCCACTTATTTTGGCTATCATACTTTCTGTCCCTGCATCCAAGTCAGGTGTGTATTCATTCAGTGTTGCTTCATCTGAAATCCTGCAACACTCTCTGTAACAGCAATGTGACTGTACCTACACCAAACAGACTGCAGTAGTTGAAGAAATCAGCTCATCAGCTTCTGGGGCATCTGATGTAAAGCTACATATGTTGGCCCAGCCAGTAACTCCCACATCCCATGAATGAAGTTTTTAGAAGTTCAAGCAGTAAAGACATCCCTAGGTAGAAGTGATCACAATATAATTGGATTTTATATCCAGTTTGAAAGGGAGAAGCTGGGGTCTAAAGCAAGTGCTTGAATGAAGCTGAACATGGGCCACTTGTGGGCATGAAAGCTGAGGCAGTCGAAGGTGGACTGGCATGATATGCCAGGGATAGATCAATAGGTATTCGACAGCAGTCACCTAAGGGGATATTTCATAGTACTCAATGTATATTCCTGATATAAAGAAAATGGAGGGATAACTGTAGAAGTTAGGGAAAGCATATAACTGCACAAAGATGAGTAGCAGGTCAGAATTGGTGAGAAGGACACAAAGGTTAATGAGAAGGAAAACATTAGAATATGTGAGTAAGATAGCTAGGAATATAAAAATGCGAAGTGAGAATTTCTGTATGTATTTAAAAAGGAAAAGTGTAAGAGAAGTGTTGGTCCTCTCGAGAGGATGAAAATTTAATAGCAGATAATAACAAAATGGCAGATGAAATTGGGACAATTTTCATTTGCCTTCACAATAGAGAATGCAAAACAAACTTTACCGTAATAGCTGTAAATGAGAAGGTATAAGAAAGAAACAAACTCGGCAAAATTATAATTAAGACAAACATGGTATGTAGAAAGTTTAAGGCTGACAAGCCTCTGAGTCCAGATGGCCTTCATCCTGGGGTCTTAAAAGTGGTTGCTAGTGACATAGATGCAAGTTTCCAGTTAGTCCATTTTGAATTAGCTCCTTCCCTCTGTCCATACTCTCTCTCCCTCACCTTTGGTGGTTCACACTGCTCTTAACAGACTTTGCATTCATCAGTTGGAAAGCGCTGGTGATTTATTGGCGTTGGTTAATCAAGGAAAAAATATTGGTTCTTTGATCATGAGAAATAGAAATCATTCAGTTGTGTGTAAGAGCACTTCTGGATATATAAACTAAATACCAGTTAGCTTGACATCTGATGTGGAGAAAATGTTAAATAAACCATTAAAGCAATTGTAGCTCTGCACTTATAAACACTACGGTCAGGATAAAAAAAAGTGTGCTTATGACGGATGTCCTGTAGAAAATACAATTGAAAACCAGGCGGAACACACACTATTCAGAGGGGAAGTGAAATGGCATGTTAGAGAAGCAAAGAGGAATTATCATAAAAGAATGGCAGCCAACATAAATAGTAACCATCCATGAAGGCATGGGGAAAAGGGAGGAGACTGGCACAAAGTCAAGATCCTGATCATTAATATAGATCAGGAAAGGTAAGGACCCAGTCTGACCCCTGGAGAAATCCTCTCCAAAGTTATGATAATGCAGACAACCGATTACAACTGCACTGTAACACCTCTATAATTTGGATCTAATTGGGAAAAATCAACACTGTTTCATCAAAGAAGATCCCGTTTAATGAATCTGTTAAATTTCTTTGAAGGAGCTAAATGCAAATGGATTTTGGGAGCCTTTAGGCATGCTGTAATTTCCAGAGGCATTTCTAAGATGCTGAATCAAAAGTTGTTGTGGAAAACAGAAATTCATGGTGTACAGGCTAACATGTTGGATCAAAGATTAGCTGGCTGGGAGAAAATAGAGTATGCATAGCCTGGTTTTTTTTCCTGATTGGCAGCATGTGACTTTTGGTGTTCCTTAGATGCCTGTGCTGGATCCTCTTTTTACAGTTAAACTTTTTACAGTTTACATCAATGACTTAGATGAGAAGAGAAAAGGCATGGTATCTAAATTCACAATTGGCACCAATCAAGGCAGAAAAGCATGTTATGAAGAGGTGATGGGGAGGTTGTAATGAATATCGGTATGTCAATTGAGGGAACTGAAGTTTGTTGAATAGAGCATAATGTAGAAAAGTGCGACGTTGTTCACTTTGGCAAGAAGAATGAAAAAGCAGGTAGAGTTTAGGAATAAAAAGAGGACAGTCACACTGCTGGGAGTGTATTATGCACTCTCAAATAGTCATCAGGCAATAGAGGAACAGATATTTAGATAATTCAGAGGTATGTAAAAGCAATAATAGGGTAATTCGGGATTTAAACTTCCCAACATTAATTCGGCTAGCTACAGTGCAAAGGGTTTGAACGGAGCAGAATTCTTGACATATATCGAAAAGAGCTTTTTATATAAAATATATAAAGTCAATGAAGGGCTGTTATAGTGCTGTTTCTAATTTTGGGAACATTGCCTGGCAAGTGTTTGAGGTGACAGGAGAGCATTTGAATGATAGTGAATACAATACTGTAGGTTTTGAATTTGTTATGGAAAAGGAAAAAGGTTGTCTGCTGAAACGGGTTTTGAAGTTGGGGAAGAAAAATTCTATTAAAATAAGGCACAAATTTGGACAGCACATTGCCTCACAGCACCAGAGACCCGGGTTCAATTCCCGCCTCAGGTGACTGTCTGTGTGAAGTTTACACGTTCTTCCCGTGTCTGCGTGGGTTTCCTCCGGGTGCTCCGGTTTCCTCCCACCGTCCAAAGTTGTGCAGGTTAGGTGAATTGGCCATGCTAAATTGCCCGTAGCATTAGGTGCATTAGTCAGGGGTAAATGTCGAGGAATGGGTCTGGGTGGGTTGCTCTTTGGAGGGTCAGTGTGGACTTGTTGGGCCAAAGGGCCTGTTTCCACACTGTAAGGAATCTAATCTAATAAAAATTCGCTGAGAACAGCTGTTTCTGTCTAAATCTACAGCAGAAGAATTTGGGTGAGTTTAGGGCCAAATGTAGAAGCAACAAGCCAAGAGGACATGGATGTCTTGGAATATTAAGAATGAGATAAAAAGGGAAAGAGAAACATTTAACAAGTAAAAAGGGAGAAAATCAACAGAGGTCTTAGTAGAGCACAGCATGCAGGGGGTAAACATAAGAAAACCATTAGTAGAGCAAAAAGGGGGCATGAGAAAGTACTGGCAGATAAGATTTTGGTGATTCTCAAGATCTCCTATAAATCAAGTGGAAGAGGGTAACCAGGTAAAAGTTGGGCCCAGTCAGGTCCAAGGGGACAATCTGTAAATGGAGCTAGAGGACATTGGTGGGATGATAA
Source organism: Hemiscyllium ocellatum (assembly GCF_020745735.1). Lineage (NCBI taxonomy): Eukaryota > Metazoa > Chordata > Chondrichthyes > Orectolobiformes > Hemiscylliidae > Hemiscyllium > Hemiscyllium ocellatum. Next base: position 80,318,157 of record NC_083412.1, read on the forward strand.
ATGAGTACTTCACATCTGTATTCACTTGGAAATAAGGATACAGAAAAAGAATTTGCAAAGAGGTACTGTGAGGTTCTTGAGTAGTTTGACATAAGAAGTGAGGAGGTATTGGAGGTTTGGTGGGTTTAAAAGTGGTCAAATCCCTAGGTCCAGGTGAGTTGTAATCCAGGCTGCTATGGAGACCAGGGAGGAAATTATACCAACTTTGACCCAAATCTTTAGTTCCTTTCTGGCCGCAAGAGCAGTGCCAGAGGACTGGAGAACAGAAAATGTCATTCCATTTTTCGTAAAGGATGGTAGAGATAAATCAGGGAATTGCAGATCAGTGATTCTCTCATCAGTGGTAGGCAAATTATTGAAGAAAACTCTGAAGAAAATTAAGCTCCACTTGGAGAGGCTAAGTGAAGTCTATGTCAAAGTGAAGTCATGCCTAACAAATTTGATTGAATGTTTTAAGGCGGTGCCCAGGTGCGTTGGTGTGTTTTATATGGATTTCAACAATGCCTTTGACAAGGTCCCACGTGGGAGACTAATAAATAAGATAAAAAGCACAAGGGTTCCGAGGTAACTTGGAAAGTTGGCTTATGGAAGGAATGGTAGTGGTAGAAGGTTGTTTGTGTGACTGGAAGCTGGTGTCTAGTGGCCTACACCAGGATCAGTGCTGGGTCTCTTTATTGTTTGTGATCTATATAACAAGAAGAAAATGCGGGGTGATAAGTACATTTAGGGATGGTACAAAGATGGCTGGGTGTTTGAGGGTGAGGAAGAAAGTCTTAGGTAAATGGGTCAGATGGGCAGTGGCAGATGGAGTTAAAACTTAATAAATGTGAGGTAATGCACTTGGGGCGAAATAATGGGACAAGACAATGCGCAGTGACTGGTAAGATATTAGGAAGCTCAGAGGATCAGAAGGATCTTGGGGTACCTTTTCACAGATTTCCGAAGGGAGCTGGACATGTTAAGAGGGTAGTTAAAAAGGCATATAGGACTCTTGACTTATTCAGTTATTGCAGAATTTATAAGAGCGAAGATGTGATGTTGGAGCTGTACAGGATTTTAGTTAAGCAGCAGCTGGAGTACAGTGTGCAATTCTAGTTAACTTTGTTAAAGGAGCAGCAGCGTATGTTGGCCTTGTGTTTTTTTTCAAGAGGGACTGTAAAAGGCAGAGGTTCTGATTTGTCTGGGCTTTGGCATTTTTGGTAATAGCTAACAGAAACTGCCCAAGGCAACAATCAGGGAAAAGATTTTTAGGGTTTTTTTTAAAAGCAGTTGTACCATGAAAGGACAGTGGCCAGTTCTATCAATTCAGGGATTTTTCTATTTTGGTTTAGTTTTCTGGGGATAGTAAAAGTGACTGAGTGCTTTACAAAAGGTGAACAAGGCAAAGCTGCTGGAATTGGCAGGCAAGCTGGACTTGAGGCTGCCTCTTTCCTTGAGGAAAGGAGAGACAGTTATAGCAATAGCTCAGCACTTGTGTTTGCTGGAATTGCCATCAGAATCTTTGGAGATGGCTAAAATTTAATTGAAAAAGCAGCAACTTGAATTCGAGGAAAAAGGAGAAAAAGAAATCAGACTGTTTGAATTATAATTAAAAGTAGAGGAAGTACAAAGATTAAGATACCTCCTCTGATAATGATGTTAATACCTCAGTAGCTCTACCTACAAGTTTTGTTTGGATCAACAAAACCCAAAATGGTCACTGGCCAAAAAGAAAGAGGGAAGGAAGAAAAAAAGAAGAGAAAAGGAAGGAAGGAAGAAAGAGAGTTTGAACTCATGATTTGGCACTTAGACAGGAAAGTCAGTTTAAAAGGATGGCGATGAAGGTAGAAGGTAAACTTAGTGAGGCTGAGCAAACCCAAAAGCCTGGTGGGGATCTGTTTAAATATATTCAAGCATTGCCTAAGTTGGATGAGGAGGAAATAGAAGCCTTTTTCATCTCATTTTAAGTGGCCAGTGACCATTTTGGGTTTTGTTGATCCAAACAAAACTTGTAGGTAGAGCTACTGAGGTATTAACATCACTATCAGAGGAGGTATCTGGGGCATATGAGGATGTGAAGAAAGCCATTTTAAGTGCATATGAGCTTGTCCCAGAAGTTTACAGATGGTGTTTCAGGAATCTAAGGAGGGACCTTGGTCAAGCATAGTTTGAGTTAAAAAGATCAGACAAATTAATTTTGATAGCTGGACAGGACATTAAAAAGAGGAAACTTATAACGCTCTTAGACGATTATTCGGAAGAGTTCAAAAATTCACTCCGAGGTAGTGAGAACTCATGTGGAAGAGAAGAGAGTTAAACAGCAAGATTAGCAGCTGAAGTAGCTGACAATTATGAGCTAGTCCATAAATCAAAGTTTGGCTTCCAACATCAATTTCAATCCGTGAGGGATAGAAATTGGGTAAAGAGAAATCCTCACGTGGTAAGGGAATAGTAGATCTTGGTGAAGATCATAAGGATAACTTACCACTGGGAAAAAGGAAACCCTTGACTGGGAAAGAGAAGTTATAAAGCACCGACATTTTCACTGCAATAAAGGAGGCCACTTGAAATCACGGTTGGTCGGTTAGAAAAATGTACTGGGAAGCCAGATAAAGGAAAACAGGATTAGCCAGTGAATTTCGTAGGAGTGGTAACGGAAACTACAGTGGAGGCTAGAAAGCTGCATCAGAATGTACAACCTGGTCGGACGTTGGTTAAGGAGGAAGTGCCAGATCTTCTTAAACTATATACTTGCAAAAGTAAAGTCAAGTCGCGAATGCTAGGAGCTGCAGATTAAGAGGTTACAATATTAAGAGATACATGATCATGTCAGTCTTTGATGTTGAAAGATAGGGAAATACGTACCTCTGAAAGACTATTGCTGAGAAAAGTGTTGGTTAAGTAGAATTCATGGTGAGACAAGACATGCTTAGTTATGTAGAGTGAGTTTAGACTGTCCAATGAAAAGTGGTGGTAGGAGTACCGGAACAACTCTCAGCTCCAGGAATATAATTTGTCCACGAATGATAGAGCTGGGTCACGGGTAGGAGTGCTGAGAGTTTGAAAAGCCAGTGGAAAGTCAGGCAATTGAGCTATTGCAGGACACGCATCCTGGGATTTTTCCTGACTGTGTGGCAATGGGATCACAAAGTCACCAGTGAAACCGGTCAAAGAGTACAGATAAAGTTTAATTGGAATTAGCAGAGACCCTGTTTGATCAGATGGTTGAGACAAACCAGGAGCAGATGGATGACAAAGTAACAGGATAGGTCAGAGTCAGTATGGATTTATGAAGGGGAAATCATGCTTGACTAATCTTCTGGAATTCTTTGAGGATGTAACTCTGAAGATGGATGAGGGAGATCCAGTAGATTTGGTGTACCTGGACTTTCAGAAATCTTTTGATAAAGTCCCACATAGGAGGTTAGTGAGCAAGATTAGGGTGCATGGTATTGGGGGCAAGGTACTAACTGGATTGAAAGTTGGTTGGCTGATAGGAAACAAAGAGTAGTGATAAACGGCTCCATTTCGGAATGACAGGCAGTGACCAATGGGGTACCGCAGGGATCAGTGCTGGGACCGCAGCTTTTTGCAATATATGTTAATGATATAGAAGATGGTATTAGTAATAATATTAGCAAATTTGCTGATGATACTAAGCTGGGTGGAAGGGTGAAATGTGAGGAGGATGTTAGGAGATTACAGGGTGACCTGGACAGGTTAGGTGAGTGATCAGATGCAGTTTAATTTGGATAAATGTATAGTTATCCACTATGGTGGCAAGAACAGGAAGGTAGATTACTACCTAATTGGAAGCAATTTAGGTAAAAGAGCAGTACAAAGAGATCTGGGTGTTCTTGTACACCAGTCAATGAAGGCAAGCTTGCAGGTACAGCAGGTAGTGAAGAAGGCTAATAGCATGCTGGCCTTCATAACAAGAGGGATTGAGTATAGAAGCAAAGAGGTTCTTCTGCAGCTGTACAAGGCCCTGGTGAGACCACACCTGGAGTACTGTGTGCAGTTCTGGTCTCCAAATTTGAGGAAAGACATTCTGGCTATTGAGGGAGTGCAGCCTAGGTTCACAAGGTCAATTCCTGGAGTGGCGGGACTACCTTATGCTGAAAGACTGGAGCGACTGGGCTTGTATACGCTTGAGTTTAGAAGAATGAGATGGGATCTGATTGAGGCATAAAAGATTATTAAAGGATTGGACATTCTGGAGGCAGGAAACATGTTTCCACTGATGGGTGAGTGCTGAACCAGAGGACACAGCTTAAAAATACGGGGTAGACCATTTAGGACAGAGATGAGGAGAAACTTCTTCACCCAGAGAGTGGTGGCTGTGTGGAATGCTCTGCCCCAGAGGGCAGTGGAGGCCCAGTCTCTGGACTCATTTAAGAAAGAGTTGGATAGAGCTCTCGAGGGTAGTGGAATTAAGGGTTATGGAGATAAGGCAGGAACAGGATACTGATTAAGGATGATCAGCCATGATCATATTGAATGGTGGTGCAGGCTCGAAGGGCTGAATGGCCTGATCCTGCACCTATTGTCTGTTGTCTAACGTAGACATCTTTAACTCAGCAAAATTAACTGAGTTACAGCAGAAAGTTGAGAAACTGAAGCAATTGTATTAAAAAGCATACGCCGAAGAAGAATTGAATGTATCCCTGAGTGCTATTATTGTAAAAATGATGTCTTAATGAGGAAATGGCGACCAAAACGTATTCAGGCAGTTAAGAAATGAGGAGAAGTTCATCAAGTCATATTGGCAGTGGGTTACAGAAAGGAGGTATTGCAGGTGGCACATCAAGTATCAGTAGGATGTCATTTAGGAGTAAGAAAAACTGAAGCTAAAATACAAAAACATTTTTACTGGTCTGGACTGCACAAGGATGTAGATGAATTTTGCCAGACGTATCACATATGCCAGGTAACTGGAAAACCACAGGCAGTAATAAAACCCACATCTTAAATACCCATTCCTGCATTTGAGGAAGCTTTTTACAAGAGGCTTAATTGATTATCAGGAGTGGCACGGATAGGAGAAATAGACAAAGACTTTTCCCTGGGGTGGGGGAGTCCAGAAGTAGAGGACATAGGCTTAGGGTGAGAAGGGACAGATATAAAAGGGACCTCAGGGGCAACCTTTTCACGCAGAGGGTGGTGCATATGTGCAATGAACTGCCAGGAGAAGTGGTGGAGGCTGGTACAAGTGCAACATTTAAAAGGCATCTGGCTGGGTATATGAATAGGAAGGGTTTAGAGGGATATGGGCCAAGTGCTGGTAAATGGGACTAGATGAAGTTGGGATATCTGGTCGGCATAGATGAATTGGACCGAAGGGTCTGTTTCCATGGTGTACATCTCTGTGATTCTTTGTGTAGAAGCCCTACTTAAAACAAAAAGTGGGAATCAGTATTTCTTAGCAAAATGCATGTGTCCACTAGATTTCCAGAGCCATTCCATTATGCAATATCACAGCTAAAAGGATTGTCGAAGAGTTACTCAAATATTTCACCAGATACGGACTACCCACAGTTACAATCAGATCAAGGGTCAAACTTCACATCAAAATTATTCAGGGAAGTTTTGGACAGCTTAGGAATAAAAAATTCAAATTTGCATACCATCCAAAATTGCAGGAAGCGCTAGAAAGGTGACATCAGACATGAAAGACCATGTTAAGGGTTTATTGTCAAGACTACCCCGATGTTTGGGATAAAGGAATTCCATTTGTACTTTTTGTGTTGAACCAAATACATCAAACAAATTCAGTCCATTTGAATTAGTTTTTGGGCATGAAGTGAGAGGACAGCTAAAACTGATTAAGGAAAAAATGGTGAGTCAGAATTCAGAGAACACATATTTGGACTATGAGTCATATTTTAGGGAATGATTAAGTAGAGCAAGGGTGTTGGCTAGACAGTGTTTAAAAATATCACTGCATACAATGAAACAGGAAGCAGACAAATCAAAAATTTGCAATTTTACTATCTGAGACAATGTGTCAGTGTTCCTTCGAATGATAGGTGAACCTTTAAAAGCAAGGTTTAATGGACCTTATCAAGTTGAAAGGAGATTGAGTGAGGTGAACTATTTGATAAGGACTCCAGACAGAAAGAAATCTGAGTATGTCATACGGATCTGCTCCAAGGGTATTTTGACAGGGAAGGAATGCAAAAGGAGAATGTGTCATTAGTTACTACACAGTGAAGAATCAAGTTCAGAGGATTCTGAATTGGACATTTCCAAATTAAATTGGACAATGAGGAAGTTGTCAAAAATTTGGATAAATTATTGAGTTACCTTTCAGAGGGAAAAAACTAAATAACCTGAAAGAGTTCTTTACTATCACATGGGGAAATATGTGGAAATACTCTGGGAAGTACTAATCTAATACACACGATGGAGATACAGGAAATGCTGTTCCAGTTAAGCAACTTCCTTATGGACTAAACCCTCTGAGTTGGCAAAGGTTCAAAATGCATGTGCCAAGATGATATAATCCAAGTGAGTTGCAGTGATTGGAGCTCACCCATCATAATGGGTGCCAAAACCAGATGGTACCCGACAGTTGGTGTCGACAATCACGAAGTCAATTCAGTTGCAAGGTCCGATTCCCATTTGGCAGACTATATTAGGTGGGACAAGCAACTTACATTTAGAAGTTGGACTTACTCAAGGATACTGGCAGGTACATTTGTCCAAAAGTGCAAAGTCAATTTTGGCTTTCGTAATGCCGTATGGACGATATCAATTTAAAGTCATACCATTTGGTATGAAAAATGCGCCAGCCACTTTTCGAAGTCGAACCAATAAGGTAATTTTCAGATTACCATATTGATGACCCAGTGATTTTCAGTCTCCCATGCAAGGAATATTTACAACATTTATCAGAATTTTTCGGTCGATTTCAGGAGGCAGGCTTGGTAATAATCTTCTAGAAGAAAGTGAGGACTGCAGATGCTGGAGATCAGAGCTGAAAATGTGTTGCTGGAAAAGCGCAGCAGGTCAGGCAGCATCCAAGGAGCAGGAGAATCCTTGGAGAAGGGCTCATGCCCAAAACGTTGATTCTCCTGCTCCTTGGAATGTTGCCTGGCCTGCTGCACTTTTCCAGCAACACATTTTCAGGCTTGGTAATAAGCCTGGCTAAGAGTGAATTGCAAGTCATAGAGATGTATAGCACAGAAATGGACCCTTTGGTCCAACTCATCCATACCGGCCAGACATCCTAACCCAATCTAGTCCCATTGCCAGCATTTGGCCAACACCTCTAAAAACCCTTCCTATTCATATACCCATCCAGATGCCCTTTAAATGTTGTAATTGTATCAGCCTCCATCACTTCCTGTGACAATTCATTCCATACACGCACCACCCTCTGCATGAAAAAGTTGCCCCTTAGGTCCCTTTTAAATTTTTCCCCTCTCACCCTAAACCTATGCCCTCCAGTTCTGGACACCTCCACCCCAGGGAAAAAAACTTTGTGTATTTGTCCTATCCATGCCCCTCATGATTTAATAAACCTCTATAAGATTGCCCCTCAGCTTTCGACGCTCCTCAGAAAACAGCCCCAGTTTATTCAGCATCTCCCTATAGCTCAAATCTTCCAACCCTGGCAACATCCTTGTAAATCTTTTCTGAAGCCTTTCAAGTTTAACAACATTCTTCAATGGGAAGGAGACCAGAATTGCAGTATTCCAAAGGTGGCCTATCCAATATTCTGTACAGCTGCAACATGACCTCCCAACTCCTGTACTCAATACTCTGACCAATAAAGGAAAGCATACCAAATGCCTTCTTTACTATCCTATCTACCTGCAACTCCACTTTCAAGGAGCTATGAACTTGCACTCTAAGGTCTTTGTTCAGCAACACAACCCAGGATCTTCCCATTAAGTGTATAAGTCCTGCTGAGATTTGTCTTTCCAAAATGCAGCACCTCACATTTTTATGAATTAAACTCCATCTGGCACTTGTCAGCCCATTCACTGTTCACTACATCTCCAATTTTGGTGCCATCTGTAAACTTACTAACTATACCTCCTATATTCACATCCAAATCATTTATATAAGTGAGCTCAGCACCAATCCTTGTGACACACCACTGGTCACCGTCTGAAAAGCAACCCTCCACCACCACCCTCTGTCTTCTACCTTCGAGCTCCTTCTGTCCAAATGGTTAGTTCTCCCTGTATTCCATAAGATCTAACCTTGCTAACCAGTCTCCCATGAGGAATCTTGTTGAATGTCTTAATGAAGTCCATATATATCAAGTCCGCCTCTCTGTCCTAATCAATCCTCTTTGTTACTTCTTCAATAAACTCAGTCAAGTTTGTGAGACATGATTTCTCACACACAAAGCCATGTTGACTATCCCTAATCAGTCTTTGCATTCCAAATGCATGTAAATCCTGTCCCTCAGGATTCCCTCCAACAACTAACGCACCATCGATGTCAGGTTCACTGGTCTGTAGTTCCCTGGCTTTTGCTTACCATCTTTATTAAATAGTGGTACCACGTTAGCCAACCTCTGGTCTTCCGGTACCTCACCTGTGACTATTGATAATACAAATATCTCAGCAAGGGGTCCAGTAATCACTTCCCTAGGTTCCCATAGGTACACCTGATCAGGTCCTGGGGATTTATTCACTTTTATGCATTTCAAGACATCCTCTGTAATATGGAAATTTTTCAAGACGATACCATCTACTTCACCACATATCTTCTATATCTTCTGTGTCCTTCTCCACAGGAAACACTGATGCAAAAATACTCGTTTAGTATTTCTCCCATCTCCTGCAGCTCCACACATAGAATTAGGCTCCTCAAAGATCAGCAAGGCAATCTATCTGTAGTTGGCGTTTGTGCTTAATGCATTTATAAATTCCCTTTGTATTCTCCTTAACCCAATTTGCCAAAGCTATCTCATGCCCTCTTTTGCCCTCCTGATCTCCCTCTTAAGTATACTCCTGCAGACTTTTTTATTCTTCTAAGGATTCACCCGATCTCTGCTATCTATACCTGACATATGCTTCCTTCGTTTTCTTAACCAAAACTTCAATTTTTCTCATCACCCATTATTCCCTACACCTACCAGCCTTTCCTTTCACCCTGACAGGAATATACTGTCTTGGCCAAAACCCAAGTCACCTTTCTGGGCCATGGTATTGGCCATTGACAACTTGCCCCACAGAATGCAAAAACAAAGGTAACTGGGAGTTTCCCACACCATCAACAAAAAGAGCAGTACTGCGATTCCTGGGATTGAATGGGTTTTATCAGAAATGCGTATTGAAATTTAGCAGTGTGGCTGCTCCACTCACTGAATTACTCAGGAAGGCAAGAAGTTTCAGTGGATGGCGGACTGTCAGAAGGCATTTGACAGCCTGAAAGCTGTGTTAACCACTGCCCCAGTATTAGCCACAACTAATGAAGTGAAGCCATTCAGGGTGGCTATTGATGCAAGTGATGTGGGTATCGGTACTGTGCTCTAACAGGAAGACAATGAGCCGAAAGAAAGACCTATTGGGTATTTCTCCAGGAAATTGAACATTCACCAACAGAAATATTCAGTAGTTGAGAAGGTGACTTTGAGTTTGGCATTGGCATTACAACATTAGTGGGCGGCACGGTGGCACAGTGGTTAGCAGTGGGCGGCACGGTGGCACAGTGGTTAGCACTGCTGCCTCACAGCGCCTGAGACCCGGGTTCAATTCCCGACTCAGGCGACGGACTGTGTGGAGTTTGCACGTTCTCCCTGTGTCTGCGTGGGTTTCCTCCGGGTGCTCCGGTTTCCTCCCACAGTCCAAAGATGTGCGGGTCAGGTGAATTGGCCATGCTAAATTGCCCGTAGTGTTAGGTAAGGGATAAATGTAGGGGTATGGATGGGTTGCGCTTCGGCGGGTCGGTGTGGACTTGTTGGGCCGAAGGGCCTGTTTCCACACTGTAAGTCTGTAAGTCTAATCTAATCTAAGTCTAATCTAAACATTTATGTAATGTGTCTGCGACCATCATATACTGATCATAACTCGTTGAAGTTTTTGGAGAAATTTAAGGACAAAAATTCCAGACTATTTAGACGGAACTTATTATTAAAGCCATTCAATGTAAAAATTGTACATGTGGCAGGAGGAGAAAACGTAATTGTCAGCACATTGTCGATACTTGAATGAGAAACGGAGGCATTTGATTGCGGGAGTAAATGGACGGAATTAGAATGTAGTAGTGCATGTTTTCATGGTCATAGTCAATGTGATGTCGATGTATTATTGTGAACTAACAGTGTAAGATTAAGGGGTTTTAAAATATAGCTATCTTTGGATATTGATGGGTTTTTTTTTAAGGGGAGAGGTGTCACGATACTGGTCCTTTTAACAATGTTGCGTTGTCCTTGTTTTTTTTTGAAGAGGGGTTGTAAAATGCAGAGGTTCTGATCTGTGTGGGATTTGGGGTCTTTACCGCTAACAGAAATTGTCCAAAGCAACGACCAGGGAAAAGGCTTTTAGGTTTTTTAAAAACAGTTGTCCAATGAAAGAAGAGTGACCAGTTCGCCCAGTTCAAGGACAGAGGCAGGGTCATTGAATATTTTTAAAACAGAACCGGATAGATTTTTGTCAAGCTGTGCACAATCAAGGGTTACTGGGTGTAGATGGGAATACATCATTCAGAACACAAACCTATCAGCCCATCTTATTGAATGGGGGAGTGCTTGAGAGATTGATTGAACTAATGGATGCAAAATGTGGTGTGTTTCATCCTAGCATTCTAGAATACATTGAGGATGGGATTAAGCAAACTGGTGAAGAGTACTGATAATAGTTCCAGTTTAGATTTCCTTGGAAAGTAAGCCTTCTTTTGATCTTGAGTTAAATTTGTTAATAAAATTCCCCAGCGATGATGGTGTCTTGTTACATTATTGCGTCATGATTGTATGTCAGAATCCATAAGCCTTAGAGAACTAAGTGAAATGTTGGACTGATATCAGTCAGGAAATTGTGAAGTTTTGGACTGAAAGTCATCTTGGGACACTTCAGTTTAAAGAGCAAACATTTATATGGTGATGCTGGGAGAACCTTAGCTATCTGCCCTGTTCACCAGGCACATAAGTTTAGCATTCTTAGGAATTATTTGTTCTTTGTTATGGATTCCATAGATAAATTTTATTTGGCTAACCAAGGGGTGAGAACTCCTTTTCCATAATTTTCACCTTATGTCAACATATAGAAAACATGAAATCAACCTAATTTTCTCATGCCAACCTTTTTTTAGATCATATGGTAGATTTCACTCACAAGATGGTCTACACCATTTAAAATGCAAATCAGTTCTTGTTTTCTTAGTCTTACTTATCAGCTGTTATGAATTAAGCTGTGGTGTTAAGACGTGCACTTTGATATTTGGTTGTGTTACAGTGCAGCTTTACAGCAAGGAAGATGAACCAGTTGCTAAACAACATCTCCCACATAAGCATGACATCCTCAGTCTTCTGTCTGTTGGCGGTCACTGGGTGACAACAATGGAGAACCTGCAGGTAATCCAAGAAGTTTACACTATATTGGTAATTTTTAACTTGTCAATGCATACTGATCACCAGAAAAGAAGACGCTAAACTCAGAATGAACTCCGATCATTCATGTAATTCCCACAAATTCATTTCTGTTACTTTTAGGTTGTGTAGAGAGAGGATGGAAATTCATCTAGAGATTACAATATAGTTATATGACAAGTTGACATGGGCAAAAATTAAAGAGGGTATGATTTAATATCTTTTTGCCTTTTCGTTACTAGATATACTTCAATTACTGATTGGGGAAGTTCTTGATTGGAAAGGGGTTCAAGGGCTATGGGGAGAAAGAAGAAGAATGGCGTGGAGAAACTTATCAGCCATGATTGAATGGCAGAGAAGACTCAATGGGCTGAATGGTCTAATTTCTGCTCCTCTTTCTTATGGTCTTAATGCATTTAAATCCTCATGTGAAAGTTATATTTCTGTACCTGTTTGTGACTTGCAAGTGGAAGGGCAGGACCTTTAACCGCTCCAATGTTTCAAAACAGGAATGCCTTCTTATTTTCCCATGTTCCTCTCGACTTTGTATCTTAGTTTGTTTTAACAGGTTTTCTTTGAATGAGCTCAGTGAAAAACGTTTTCATGATCTAAGCTATATTGCCGTATTTTCTGTATTCATGGTGAATGTATGTGGTATATTAAAATTTGGTACTCGATCAGATTTCAGTAATAGTCACTTTGATAATAATCTTGCCCCTAAGGATTAAATCATTATAATACCAGTTGTGCTGTGAATTATGCTGTATTAGGAGTGTGCTTTAATGTGCACTGTAATTTACTTACAGTGGATTCAGTTGTAATGCCATATTCTTTAAATAACACAGATTCATGCTTTTAATGTGCTATGCTTCAAGAAATTACTTAGTATATATTTTTGATTGATCATTGACTTTTAAATTTAGAGTTCACCAACATTAATCAGGCATAAAGCATTCCAGAAGTGCAACACTCCCAAACATCACTTTGCTACCAAAAACCACATCAGTTCAATGAAATGTCTGTCCAACAGGAGGAATGAGTTGCATTTTCTTTACCAATTCACAAAGCATAATCGTATAACTTCTTTCTTGTTCCATTTCCTTCACTCTCTCTCTCTCTCTCTCTCTCTCTCTGTCTGTCTCTCTCTGTCTCTGTCTCTCTCTCTCTCTCTCTCTCTCTCTGTCTCTGTCTCTGTCTCTCTCTCCTGCTGCTGTTTCCTTTCTTTCCCTGAACTCTTTGGCCCTGTTGATCTGCATACTACATTTGGCATTGTGTCTCCATATATAACGTCCCAGGAGACCAATTAGTTTTTAAGAAAATTGTTTTATAACCACAACACCACTAACTGGCACAGTATGTGACTTAGATTAATTGCTTTTAAGTGAGAAGAAATCTATATGCACACTGTTTCCATTAGAACTGAGATGGGGAGGAATTTTTTCACTGAGTGATGAGCCTGTGAAATTCTCTGCCACTAGAAGTGGTTGGGGCCAAAACATTGAATGTTTTCAAGAAGGAGTTAGATATGGTTTTTAGGACTAAAGGAATCAGAGGGAAAATGATAATGGTTCGATCATCAGCCATGATCATATTGAGTGGCAGAGCAGGGCCAAATGGACTACCCCTGTTCCTATTTTCTGCTTCTACTTATCTATAATGCCTCCATTTCGAAAAGATGTTCCAAAGTACTTGATTAGTCAGAGCACTGTATGACTCTACTTCTGACAGTCAGTAATGTATTTTGAAGGGTAGTCACCATTATAAGCTGTGCAGTGATTGTAGAGAGCACCATGAACCAGTTCAGTCCTGTACTTGCATAGCATGTGCATGCACTAGGGCAGACACATACAACCATAGTGCACCCATGCTTTCTTTGCTTTCTTCTCTTTCTTTCTTTCTTTCTCACTCTCACTCTCACACACACGCAACCCCACACCACCCACCAATGATCCCTTGATAATGATCAGGAAAATACAATTGGTCATCTTTAACTTGGGTGTTAAAGCCTTTATAGCACTCCAACCACCAGGAAATTAACTAAATTGCACAACAGGAAATTAAACATTGACAAGCAAGCATGCATTTTAGGAGAAATTTAAAGTGTCCAAAATTTTCTATATTTGATCAATGTTATGATTGTCATATTATAGGTTGGTATTACTTTTCAACCTATTTAATTTCTCCTTTGACAGTTGGATCCTCCAGATAGTCAATTTCTATTTCGTAAAGCAGCAACCATTTCATTCCTAAATGAGGAAGTGTGGCAGCTATCAAACATGCATCAAGGGAAATATCTCCGTATCCTTTCCTGGCACTGTTTGGAGGATTTCAGATAATTGAGTTTACAGTACACAATGACCTTAAGAACTGAATAACAAGACCTCCATTTTTACAGTATATACTGTATTTGTAAATATTTCTACTGGTGTTCATAATCAACAGTCAAAAATCATAATTCTGTGACGTAAAGTATCCAACTCTTGCTAGAGTCATTTCTGGAGGTTTGATGCTTGTTCATGTGTCAGTTGCCTGAAGTTTGTCAGTGTTGTTGCATTTTCATTAATGAAGTAGAGTTCCCCTGTGGTGAAGGGGAATACGCTCCCTGTGAGGCTATAAAAAGACTGTTGGCTGGCGAGCCAGTTTTCAGGAAATGCCTTCAATACCCTATGAATGGTTTATTGGAGGTGAACTCTCTGATCTCTCAATGCCTGCCTACTCTTTTCTCCTGCATTGTCCCCCACAACCACGGTAACCATTTTCTCATCCCACTGCTGAGAAATTGAAGGCAGTCAGTTCTTTATGCTTCAGACGAAGGTAGAAAATGCTTGAATATTCAACAAGTCACAGATGTACAGAATGGAAAACAGACCTTTCGGTCCAACTCATCTGTGCCAACCAAATATCCTAAATTAATCTAGTCCCATTTGCCAGCATTTGACCCATATCCCTCTAAACCCTTTCTATTCATATACCCATCCTCTCCATGAAAAAGTTGCCCCATGGGTCCCTTTTATTTATTTATTTCCCTTTCACCTTAAACTATGCCCTCTACACAATAGACAATAGGTGCAGGAGTAGGCCATTCAGCCCTTCGAGCCTGCACTGCCATTCAATATGATCATGGCTGATCATTCCTAATCAGTATCCGCTTCCTGCCTTATCTCCATAACCCTTGATTCCACTATCTTTGAGAGCTCTATCCAACTCTTTCTTAAATGAATCCAGAGACTGGGCCTCCACTGCCCTCTGGGGCAGAGCATTCCACACTAGTTTTGGACTCTTCTACCCTTGGAGAAAGATCTTGGCTGTTAACTCTATTTATACCCTTCATGATTTTATAAACCTCTATTAGGTTACCCCTCAATCTCCGAAGCTCCAGGGAAAAAATCAGGCAGCGTGGTGGAGGGTTGACAACTTTGTCAAATGACAGGTACCATTAGTGGAAAATCAGGAATTTGAATGCCATTTCATGGAAAAAGAAAGGCAAAATTACATTCATAGTGAAACAACAACCTGTCGAAGCTGTAGCTCCTGCTACTACTTTGAACAGAAAATTGACTCCGGCAGCTCCAGAGGAAAGAGTAGGCTTGGGACATATCGAAATAAACATTTTGTGTATCAGATTTTAATAGCTGATTCTGGGGCGTGAAATACAGATAGCCATTGTTTGAGTACTATCCAGCATGGGGCTTGGACTCTAACAAAACCATGACTTACTGCATTAAAAAATTGTCATCACCTAATTGCTATCAAAAATATCTCTGTGAGCCATCATTAGTTCATTGGTACTGTTCATAAACTGAATTCCTATTTTGATCATGGACTGATCACAGTGCGCTATGTTATCAATCTTCAATTACAGCAGATTTAAGGACATCGACAACTCTAAATGTGCATGCTTCAATGGATAAAAGCATTGTACATTACCTATACTATAGTCTATGATACATGTATACCTGGTTAAAGAAGCAACTGTTGATCTGATAATTCAGTTCCCCTATTCCTTTTTAATGAATAGATTGAATGCTTTGGTTTCAGTTCTTCCCCATCATTAACATTTTTTCGCAAGATAGGTTGTACAATATTTGGTGCTTTATATTTTTGTCGACACCAATTTAACATACAGTTGCCCAGTGAGTAGAGAATTGTTACTTCAGGGTTTAATTTCAGGCTGGTACAAAATGATATGTGAATGAACAAAAATGTCTGCAGCTGTTCTCCCCCGAAGTGTTTCCCAATGGTACAATGCAGCTGTAGTAAGTAAACAAGTATAAAACAAAGACGGGGTGGGAAGTGTAGTTTGGGCAAATGACTCAAATGGCATAGTTCCACACTGTAACTTGATTCTGTGACATTCGGACTAAGAATCATCTCTATATCTCTGACTCAGAAAAATGAGAATGGAGTCTGCTTAAATGTATGCATCTCTTTCTGCTCAATGATTTTGAATGCATGAAACGTGAATAATTATAATCATCAAGCTAACTTTAAAAACTTCAGGATTTTACTAAGTTTTAGAAGTTTTATTTATGTTTGAATGGTTGCAGTCACCTTCTGCATACAGTTTCATACCTGTTGTCCAAAGTTGGGTTTTGGCTTCAGTTGTACTGCATATTTTGCATTGCTGTGTAGCCAAAACCATTCAGTATTTAGAATGACTCCTGTATATAGATGTGCACAAAATTTTGTTTCTATTCTCTCAATAACTGTTCTATTAATAACTGTTTGATTACTAGTTCAAACTAAACTGTTTCCCTGATTGTTATTTTCATTGTGTCACTGAAGAAATGCGAACTTACAAGTTGTGTATTTTGTGACTGCAAATCCTTATTTTCTGAAGAATGTAAAGGCTTTGCTCTGTATTAGCAAGAATGGACAAGCAGTGGGCTGTATTGGACTCATCATCTCCTCATTTTTCTGCAAATCTCTCCTCTCTCTGATGAAGATGTGGTTTTTGACTTTTTTTTTCTGTCTCTGATAGTGCCAATGTAGATGTTCTCATTTTGTAAATCCAGGTGACAAAAGACTACTCAAATGCAGGAAGTTATGAATCTCACAGCACCAGATTATAGTCCAACAGGTTTAATTGGAAGCACGATTTAAACCTGTTGGACTATAACCTGGTGTTGTGTGATTTTTAACTTTGTACACCCCAGTCCAACACCGGCATCTCCAAATCACAAATGCAGGAAGCATGAAATCAAATGTAAACGTACCCTAATACGTTATTTTTCTCACATATCCAGCTGTGAATGATTGGATAATGGCCAGCAGGAGCAGAAACTCTGATCTATATTTCACAATCTTCCTCCCCATCAAGACCCAATCCAGTAATTCAGTCAACACCCAGCCCAGTAATACACCTTATTGCAGTTGGTTGTAATCTTCATACCTTCACTTCCACTAACTGTAATTGACTCATCAGGCCTGTGACCTTTCTGGTCGTCTGTTCGAGCTCAACCAACCACTAACTTAAGTTAACATTTTTAGAGTGCAGCCCTGGCATTTTAGAAGTGTATCTGTCTACACTCTCGCCACATGCGTCCAACCCCACAACTACCCAACATGGTTATATTTTCCTTTTTCTGACTGGTTATTTTTTTCACAATTCCATTTAAAAAAATGGAAAGACTTTCACGATTTTCACAGTGGTCAGATACGCATGACCTAAGCTGCATTGAGAGAAACCATTCTTGAATGGTGAAATGATTGTAATGACAAAACATCCAAGGTTGGCAATTAGATTAGTTACACTGTGGAAACAGGCCCTTTGGCCCAACAAGTCCGCACCGACCCGCCGTAGCGCAACCCACCCAGACCCATTCCCCTACATTTACCCCTTCACCTAACACTATGGACAATTTAGCATGACCAATTCACCTGGCGTGTGGGAGGAAACCAGAGCACCCGGAGGAAACCCACACAGTCACGGGGAGAATGTGCAAACTCCACACAGCCAGTCGCCTGAGGCGAGAAATTGAACCCGGGTCTCTGGCACTGTGAGGAGGCAGTGCTAACCACTGTGCCACCGTGCCGCCCACTTCTGATGTTAAGAATGCAATCATTTAGAAACAGGGAAAATACGTTGTACAAAATTCTTCCTTCTGTGTCTCCATTGTTTTATATTCATGTTCCACATTCTGTCACATAGAACTTTGTACTCCTAAATGCCATTGTTTAGATATTTTGAAAGACGTGATGGAGAAGCTGTCCTGTGGAACTTTTCGGTAACAGTTTAGTTATTTATTCTAGCCTTTCCTGAGGTTGCACTTTACAGACCACTCACTGGCAGGAAAGCAGATGTGTAGGCCTGTACATTATAAAGTAGTGTCATCGTTGTCATGCTCAGTGTCAGCCTGTCCATCTCTATCCCCATTGCAATTTTCAGGGTCAGAGAGACATTAAGTGAACCTCCCTCCCATGACCCATTGCAGGCCTTTAAATGAGCATTTAATGCCCAGTTAAGGGCTTCATCCTGTCACAACTCTGACTAACCGGGTGACAGGCAAGGCTGATACTCAATGTAAATTTGACCCTGCAGACTGCTGGCCAGTTAAACACAAGGCAGCATCCCTCTTACCAAATGAACACTATCGCTCTGTCACCCTACTTCGCTTTAATTCGTACCAGTTGGAGGCCGCCATCACAGTTTAGAGTTCCATATTTATTCTTCCCTTCAACATTCAACATGCCCTATCATCCACCTCACCAAACCTGTACCTGAATGCCCTCGTCCGTTGTTGCATTCCAGCTCCTTACCTTCCACCAGTACTAGCACAGCTTTTGCAATTGGTTAGCAGTTTGATGAGGTGAGACATCTTCTTGGGGATGGGTTGTCACCCGAAAAATAGAAGTGAGACTCACTGAGTGGCTCACTGAGTATGGCTCCGCCCTGACATTTAAGCTGGGGTATGGGGAGTCTGCTCTCGACATTTAATTCAGTTCGCTTTGAAAGACAATTGTCTTATAAATCAGTAATCAAGCTAAGTGCGTCATAGAGATGTACAGCATGGAAACAGACCCTTCGGTCCAACCTGTCCATGCCGACCAGATATCCCAACTCGATCTAGTCCCACCTGCCAGCACCCGACCCATATCCCTCCAAGCCCTTCCTATGCATATACCCATCCAAATTCCTTTTAAATGTTGCAATTGTACCAGCCTCCACCACTTCCTCTGGCAGTTCATTCCATACACATACTACCCTCTGCCGTGAAAAAGTTGCCCCTTAGGTCTCTCTTATATTTTTCCCCTCACCCAAAACCTGTGCCGTCTAGCTCTGGACTCCCCCACCCCAGGGAAAAGACTTTGTCTATTTATCCTATCTATGCCCCTATAATTTTGTAAACCTCGAAAAGGTCACCCCAGCTCCACCTGTATGTGTTTCAAGACTTCCAGCACTTCCTCCTCTAATATGGACATGTTTCAAGGTATCACCATCTATTTCCCTACATTGTATATATTTCATGTCCTTTTCCACAGTAAATACCGATGCAAAATACTCGTTTAGCATCTCCCCCATTTTCTGTGGCTC
This sequence comes from Hemiscyllium ocellatum, assembly GCF_020745735.1. Taxonomy (NCBI): domain Eukaryota; kingdom Metazoa; phylum Chordata; class Chondrichthyes; order Orectolobiformes; family Hemiscylliidae; genus Hemiscyllium; species Hemiscyllium ocellatum. The sequence goes on from NC_083412.1 coordinate 80,337,218, forward strand.
CACACAAAGGCCACCTTGTTGACCTTTGAGGGGCCCTAAAATGCCAGGCAGCGCCCATAGTTAACAGGATGTGACCAGGCGGATTTGACTGAAATCGAAGTATCTACTGAGCTAAAACCGGCGCCACGGGAAACCTCACCCGGCCCGGACATGGAAAGAATTGACAGATTGATAGCTCTTTCTTAATTCTGTGGGTGGTGGTACATGGCCGTTCTTAGTTGCTGACGAAAAGTGCTATAATTAAGATATAAATAGTAAATATATGTGCAGATATTACACAATACATTTCACTTAATTCACAGCAAAAATGCAGTCTCCAATGTTCGATTAGTTATATAATATGAATACATGTTTGACGATGAGGTGAAAACCACAATCAACTAACTAAACATTTTAGACAGTAGTTTGCCTTGTTTCCTAAAGAAAAAGAATGTAAAAGGTATTTTGAAGACTTTGCACAATGTCTAGACATTTCTAACTGCTTGTCTCTTTCCAGGCCTCAGTTGGATGAACCCATTCCAATATATGAAGCCTCAGTTGCTATGGAGATGGTTCAGAAGAAACAAGTTAAGAAAAAACAAGTTGTTCGGCTTTGAGACAGTGTCATGATAACTAATTTCTGTAAACGGCCAAAAACTGGTGTTGATTCCCAAAGGATCTGTGTTATTCTGGGCAAATCAGCAGCTTCAGTTCCACTTCAGAACTTGATTATATCCACCTGTTTCCTCACAATACTGTAGTATGTACCAGAAAAGCTGATCATTTGTAACAGCAAGAATATAACTCTCTGCATTTACTTGACCTCAGGACTAATTTCAAATTGTTTTGAAACACTCTGAAATCATATGAAACGATGTATCCAGAGATTGCATTTTGCTAGTTTCTAGCTTATACTGCCCCTTATCAGCAGAGAGTGGTTGATGAGAAGTGTTGGCATCAACTAATTAGGATGCACCACTAGAATATAAGATTGCAGTAGTATAGCCTGCTTGTTAACAAGGTCAGCTTGGTAGTATTTTGTTGGTAAAGAAACAGTCCAAGTCTGAATGAGCTGCATTGAATTTAATCGTGAGTGCTATTGTTGTCATGTAATATTGCAACAGCTCCCTAATTATAACCACACTGGAAACAAAAGACCATTTTTTTAAAAACTTTCGATAATGTTAAACTATTTCAAAACAGCACTATGTAGCCTTTTCTCTGCTTCTATAGCAAGAGTGAAAGAAATTGTCTTAATTTGGCTGTGTACCCGCAAGTCCTTCTAAATTAAACTTTTTTTTCTTTCAGGGCCGGTTAGTGTGAATTGTTTATAGTTCCCTGCACTAGTTTAGTCAAGCATGTTGGCTCAAGCCTGAGTCTTTGTAATCCCAGTGAAATCATTGTCTGCTTTGAGCTGAAGCAATTCTCAGTCCAGCAGTCTCTGACAATTATAGAAAGAAGTTGAATGGGCAATAAATAAAAATTTGAGAAAGCCTGCTTGCTGAAGTCTCTTTTTCTTGTTAGCTGTGTCAATAAGAACAGATGCTTGAAATTCTATACAAAGTGAACAAAAGGAAAATGTATGCTTTCTGGAAATGTTGATCCTGAGCTAATACAAGGCAAAAATGGTTTGTAAAATTTTCAGCTAGTTCTAATGATTTTTTTTTAAAAAACTTCAAAACAATTCCAGATGATTGGAAAAGAGCCAATTATGCCATCTAGCAGCAAGTGGTGGTATTCGGAATGCACTGCCTTTGAATGTGTTCGAGGCAGGTTTAGTCACGACTTTCAAAAGGCAACAAGATAAGCAGTTAAAGAGAGGATATTTTACAGGAATACAGGGAGACGTGTGGAGAATGGGATGACTTGAGCTATTCTTGCAGAGAACCACCATGCACATATTGGAATGAAAGGCCTCTTTTTGTGCTGTAATCATTCTCTGACTATTCGATGATTCTATGGCTGTCATGTGTGTTTGTATTTTATAAATATTTAAGCCCAGTGTATGGCTACTGTTGGTAAAATAAATGGTCATGCAGCTACCATTCCTTCCTAAAAATTGGACAGAAAAACTCCAGAGAACTGCATCCATGTTGTGAAATCCTGTTCAGACATGGTTTTGGGTTGGGGTCCAGACCAAAATTCTGACAAGTGAAAATTTCTTTTGCATAAACAGCACTTTTTTTTTCCTCATAGTTGAGGTGGAAATAGTTTTGCAGTAATTGCCCCAACAGCTATTTATTAAAGAAGTCTTTTATCTTATTTTTTAATTGACTCATTTAAATTTTTGACGTGTAGATTGTAAATTACTGGTTGTACCAATGTAAAAAAAAAAGTACTGTTTATACATGAAGTATTTCATTTGCCAATATTTTTTGCTTTTTCAGATGACGCCATTCAAGCTGTAGAGTGTCCTTGTGCCAGATCTGTAAATAGCACCATTGGAAGGGGACCAGTAATTTTCCTGTTGCTTAGCATTACTTTACAAATTAAATAGCAATAGTGAATAGATTCTCAAAATAACTGTAAAGCTGGCAATGAAGCACAAATTCATGGTAAAAATCCAATATTCCTTGAAAGTGGACATTTCAGGCTAGTGTTATGATACAAAAAATTCTGTTCAGAATTGGGAGCTGATCAGTCATCATGTTCAGTGAATTAACGTACTTTCCTTTATTCCATCAATGCTGACTTTAGTTATGCTGAATTTTAGAACCAGGATAAGGTTATCAACGTTCAAAAATATTATGTGGGTTTGTTTAATTACTGAACCAACAGTGCAAAACAGCACAAAATTGAACAATGTTCCGTGTTAAAGTTTAAGGCTGTGTTGAATTGACAGTCCTCAATAGATATGGTTGCAAATGTATGGCATTTGCCTCTGGAATTGCTCCTTTAAGTGAAATAAATCCTGTTGCAATTGCGATTGAGTAATTTGGATAGGAAATAGTGTATTTGTGATTGGTAAGGATCACAACTGAACTTGATGCCATGCCTGCAACAAAAGATCATTGATGGAAGTGGTAGACTCGCACAATACAGAAACAGACCCTTCAATCCGATCCATCCAGGTTTCCAAAACTGAACTAATCCCTATTGCCTGTGTTTGGCCCAAATCACTCTAAACCTTTCCTATTCACATAATACTCAAAAGGCATTTGAACAAGTATAATTGTATTTGCCTCTAACTCTTCCTCTGGCAGTTCATTTCATACTTACACTATCCTCCTTTTTCTATTTTGTTTTCTTAAGAATTTGTACTTGAGAATCTACACCTAGGTACCTTTGTGCATAATCTGCTATGTGGCAACTCAAACTTTTCACAGTACTCATGTGAGTTTATGTGACAATAAAGCTAATTATAATGCACATGCTGCCCGAGGTCCCCTTTAAATCTTTCCCTTCTCACCTTAAACCTAGGCCCTCTAGTTTTGGACTCCCCTACCCTGGCGAAAAGATCTTGGCTATTACCTTATCTATGCCTTTCATGATTTTATAAACCTCTATAAGGTCACCCCTCAGCCTCCTATGCTCCAGGGAAAAAAAAAGTCCAAACCTATTCAGCCTCTTCTTGTAACTCAAACCCTTTAAACTCAGTAACATCCTTGTAAATGTTTCTGCACCCTTTCCAGGTTCATCACATCCTTCCTATAGCAAGGTGAACAAAATTATATACAGTTTTCAAAACATGGCCTCAACAATGTCTTGTAGAGGCACAACATAACTTCCCAACTCCTATACTCAATATCCTGACTGATGAATGCAAGTGTTTCAAGTGTCTTCTTCATCACCTTGTCTACCAGTGACACCACTTTCAAGGACTTATGTGCATCCCTCGATTTTTCTGTTCTACAACAGAATCCAGGGCCTACCATTAACGGCCCTGGTTTGCCTTAAATTGCAACATCTCATACTTATTCAAATCAAACTCCATCCGCCACTCCTTGGCCTATTGGCCAACTGATCAAAATCATGTTGTCCTCTCATACAACCTTCTTCACTTTCCACAAGACCACCAATTTTTGTGTCTTCCACAAACTTACCAACAATGCTTCCTATGTTCTCATTCAAACTGTTTATATAAATGACAATCAAAAGTGGACATGGCACTGATCCTTGCCCTACACTGCTGGTCACAGGCCTTCAGACTGAAAAGTAACCCACTACCATCACTTTCGCTCCTACCATCAAACAAAATTTGTATCCAATTAGCTTGCTTTCCCTGGATCCCATGTGATCTAACCTTACTAACCAGATTACCACATGAAACTTTGTTGAACTTCTGTATTCAGGATTGTTGAAGATTATTTTTCTCCAACATTTTCTCCTCTTACAAAGTACTGATTTCAGCCAGGGTACTGTTCCAAAGCAATGGCTTTTCTCTTCATCTAAGTATCACTTTCATCTTGACTCTTTAACTTTAGCAGCTTGTTCCTCTTATCAGCAAGCCCCCCCTCCAAGCTGTCACCGCCCGACACAGATCAAGACTTGTGCCACGTATGGTTCTTTCCTCTGACTGAAGTGCAACACTAGATGGGGAAATTTTACCATTATTGCTTTGAGGACATTTATTTTCCCTCCTTGTTTAGATGTCCTGGAGCAATACAGTGTCCTGTCCAAGAGATTCTGAGACTAAACACCAAGGGGAGGAAGCAGTGTAAGCTATAATGAGCAGGCTTTATGATTTAGAAAATAAGCAGAGAGCAAAGACTGTTATTTGTGTTTTGCTGTGGCAATGTTTTTCCTCTCCTCCCCTGAAGCTGTCTTTATTTGCTAAGAATTGGACAGTCGCTGGACCTGTTGATACCTCTACAGTGAAATCATTCTTCATTTGGGAATCTCTACTAAAAGCGTGGGTAAGTACAGTGTGTACTCATTCAAACTCAGAACAAATGTTTTCCTGCAGCTGTAAAGAATAACAACTCTGGTTCATTCTCTCCCCTCTGCACGCCAGCACAACAGCAGTTACTTGAAGGTATAATCCAAATGAGTCTTGTTCCATTCCTCTTCTGTCATACTTGCATACATTTTTAAAGTGTATGTCTAATTTCTTTTTATTTGTTAATATTGCATCCACTTGCACGTTCAGGCTGTGCACCGAGTACATCAATTGGCAAACAAAATTAGCTAAACTAGTCAGGCCAGGATTCTGCAGGTCCTTGTGACTCACCAATTTGCTCCAGGTACAGTTTCTATGTAGCTATTTTCTAGTCAACCTGTTTGGAGATGTTATTACAGACTTCTGGAATAGACCACAAGAATTCTTCAGCTGCAGGTACGAACTTGAAGCATCAAGAAACAGATTGACAACTGATCAGGTTTAGTAGGTTTAACTACAAAAATTACAATACCCATGTTTTGAATCATTAAATACATCAGTGTTGTTAAATTTCAGAAAAATAGCATCTTAAAACAGCAGTAATTTTAATGTTGAAAAGCTAACACTACATATTTAAACTGGATTGGTCACTCCTCATTTCTTTTATTCCAGTGGGAAGGCAATAATTCACTGGCGAGGTTCCAATGAAATCAAACTGCAAGCACAGCTTTTATGTGAGGAACTGCACACTGTACAACAACTCCCTTTGCTTTTCCATTGTGCTCTCCTGGAGGGAGTTCATACTGATCATCTTCCCAAGTCTTTCATGAATTATAGCCGTATTAGCAAATGCTGTAGATTCTTTTTTAAGAAAATAAGTAAGCATATTCACAACAAATTGTTTTAAATAATAAATGTGGTCTTCCCAGAGCCAAACAGCTATTCAAGTCTGATCACTATTTACAGTCAAGCAGCAAGGAGTATTGCCTATGATCATCTGGGAGCAGAAACTCTCATTTTTTAATACTTCAGCTGAAGCTTGCAGCATCTGTAGTTCTTCTCTTCGCACATTTGCTACCAGCTCCAGATGGTCTGAAACCTCCACAATTTCATTTAATAGTCTAGAAATCTGCAAAGATGAAGACAAAAAAAAAGCTCAGTTAATTAAAACATTAGAACTACTTGGCAATCCAGAAATTCCAGTCATCCTGTCAACCCCATAAACTTGTCAAACAACCCTGCCAACGTCACTCCCTCACTGCACACGGCAGTTCTAGTTATCCATAGGTGAGATGTGAATGACCTAATGAAGTTCACTGCGTGTTTAACCAACAAAGTATTTGACATTCTTGGTTTAGTTACATATAATGTACCTGCTAAATGAGAAAAGTGAAGCTTATGTATTCTTAACCATTCTTCCTGAGCATTACCATCTACATAATATAAGCTTTCAACAGCCTGGAACAATATCCAGGCTTCGGCTAACAAGTGGCAAGTAACATCATGCCAGGAATGACCATCTCCAACAAGATATAATCTAACCACTTGACATTCAATAGTGTTACCATCCTTGAATAGCCCACTATCAAAATCCTGGGGTTACCAAAAACTCAATTGGACTCCCAATATAAATACAGTGGCTACAAGAGTAGGTCAGAAGCTAGGAATACTGCAGTAAGAAACTCACCTCCTGATTCCCCAAAGCCTGTCCAACATCTACAAGGCACAGTCGAAGAGTGTAATGGAATACTCTGCTTCAGCAACATCAAGAGGCTGGATATTGTCCATGACGAAGCAGCCCAATTGATTGACACACATTCACATCCACTCCGTCCACCATTGACAGGCAGTAGCATGTGGTGTGTACTCTCCACAAGAGTGGACAAGCAGAAAGCTAGAAGAACACAGCAAGCCAGACAGCATCGGGGGTGGAGGAGTCAACGTTTTGGTATAACCCTCCTTTGGGAATAGAGGTGGGGGTGAGGGGAGGGTTTTGGGTGGGGAGAGGGGCAGAGTGGTGAGATAGGGATAGGTGAACACAGGTGGAGGGTACAGTCTGGTTGATCGATGGGAGGTATGAATCCAATTGATGGCTGGAAGGAAGGTAGGGGGACAGGCTGGGATGCGAGTCGGAGGGAGGGAAGGGAGGTTATTTGAAATTGGAAAACTCAAATGTTGAGTTCTCCAGGCTGCCCAGGAGGAAGATGAGGTATTGTTCCACCAATTTGCAGTCTGACTCATTGTGGCAATGGAGGAGGTCAAGGATGGTTGTGTCAGAGAAGGAGAATTGAAATGGGCGGTGATTGGGAGATCAGGTTGGCCCCTATGGGCCCAGCTGAGATGCTTGGTGAAACGTGCCCTTAGTTTATGTTTGGTCTTACTGATGTAGATAAGACCACAGTGGGAGCACCGGACAGAGTAAACTAGGTTGGAGGAGGGGCAGGTGAACCTTTGTCTCGCATGGGGCCCCGGATGGAGGTTTTGCGGGGGGGGGGGGGGGTAGTATGCCAGCAGGTTTTTCATCTTTTACGGTTATAGAGGAAGGTACCAGGGGTTCCGGGTGGGGAGGTCTGGTGCAGCATGTGGCACGAACCAACGAGTGATGAAGGGAGTGATTTTTGAAGAAGGCAGAGGGGTTGGGGTGGGCAGGATGTTCTTGGTGGTGGGGTAAACTTGGAGTTGACAGAAGTGTTTAAGGATCATACACTGGATGAAGGTGAGGACAAGGGGGACCCTTTCTATATGAAGTTTAGAGGGGTGGGGGTTTAAAGCAGTGGAAGGCTGCCTGGATGATAGAGGGAGGAAAAGCATGTTGTTCAAAGTGGGTGGACATCTGGGATGCTTGGGAGTGGAATGTCTCCTCATCCGAGCAAAAGTGACAGACACAGAGGAATTGGGAAAACGGGATGGAGTTCGTGGAGGATACTGGGTGGGAGGAGGAGTATTCCAGGTAGTTATGGGAGTTTGTGGGTTTATACTAAATGTCTGTCTGGAGACTGTCACTGGAAATAAGGAGGTCAAGAAAGGGGATTGAGGTGTCCGAGATGGACGAAGTGAATTTAAGGGCAGGGTGAAAGTTGTTGGTGAAGTCAATAAACTGCTCCAGTTCAGCCTGAGTGAAGATGCACTCCAGAAATTCACCTAAGATCCTTTGACAGCATTTTCCAAACCCATGATCACATCCATCTAGAAGGACAGCAGATACATGGGAACACCATCACCTGCAAGTTCCCCTCCAAAGCACTTTACGATCTTGACTTGGTATTGCTGCTCCTTCATGGTTTCTGGATCAAAATCCTGAAAATCCCTTCCTAATGGCTTTGCTGGTCAACCTATAGCAAGCACATGGACAGCAAATCATCAACAGCTTCTCAAGGGCAACTAGGGATGGACAATAAATGCTGACCCAGCTGACACCCATGTCCCACAAGTGAAAAAAGCATTAAAAATAATTGCTGGACTAGCCAGTGAATGAATAAAACAAATGTCCTTTTTGACCCCAATACTTGCACTTCCCTAAAGTATTTCCGGGCAAAGACCAAGAATCAGCTAGAATAAGGAAATACAATTTTAATAATTGCCTTCCACTTGGGATGGAGGTGAGTTTTTCTGAGTCTTGGAATTACTTTAACAGAAGTGTGGAGAAGGTAGATTTTCAAAGCAGATTTGTGACTGATATGGGAGTCAAAGGTTGTCAGAGATAGGCAAGAATGTTCAGCTGCGGACAAAAATCAGGTCAGTCATGATCTTATTAAGTGTCAGAGCAAGTTTGAGGCGCTGATTGGCCTGCTCTTATTCCAATTCATCACTTGTGCATATTCAGCAGGGCCAACCTCTCAGCTTTGGCCAATGTTACTCATCAGTTTGCTGCAGAATCATACAATAAGGGTTTATTCAAGGTAGTCCAGAGTATGGTGCTGGAAAAGCACAGTCGGTCAGGCAGCATCCGAGGAGCAGGACAATCGACATTTTGGGCATTAGCACTTCAATCTGGAATTCTCCTGCTCCTCGGATGCTGACTGACCTGCTGTGCTTTTCCAGCACCCCGCTCTTGACTCTGAACTCTAGTATCTGCAGTCCTCACTTTCTCCTCCTTTATTCAAGATAGTCCAAGACACGTCATATCGGACTTGAAATATTAACTCTGTTTCTCTTTCCGCAGATGCTGTTCAACCTGCTGAGTTATCCCAGCACTAATTTCCGATCACTAGTAACAAAGTACTTTGCTTTTATTTTAATCTGGTAGCTTCTCCAGCATCCTCATAAAATAAGTTTGCCCAGTGAAATTTTTTAAAATGCAGACATTACTTACAAGAGGTCATTCAGGATGTCGCAAGTTTAATTTCTGAGCCCAAACAGGCATGAAAAGCAATTTACATTTGCTAACATTGGAAGGAGAGACAGAGGTCACACCTCTGTGATTTTAACACATCTCTGGTCACACTTCTGCCTTGGGTATTTGAGTAGTCTATTTAAGTACTTTCTTTTATTCTTCTTGTACCTCAAGAGGGTGCTGGATTGCGGAGACAGAACACTTTCACTGTATCTCTTTAGATATACGTGACAATAAATAAATCATTCCTCTTGATAAATTGAAAGGCAGGCATGAGGGGTCCAACAGCCACCTCCTGCTCCTACCTTTTAGGTTCTTATGATACAGAGGCCCATTACCCCAGTGCTGACTCTTTGAAAGAGTTGTCCAATAAGTCTCTCTACTTCCTGACAGTTGTACACCTTTTCCTTTTCAAATATATTGCTGATGTCCTGGGGGAAATTATCACTCAGTTTGCTTCCACCATCTTTTCAGGCAATGCATTCCAGATCATTGCAGCTTCACTGTGAAAAGACAAAATAATCTCAGATCCTCTCTGACTCTTTGGATCTTGAATCCATGCTCTCTGGTATAGTGACCCACTCATCTGTGGGAATAATCTCAATTTCCTGATTCTTAACAAGAGCAGTCACGATTTTGAACACTTCTAAAATCTTCCCTTAGCTTTCTCTGTTTGCAGTTTTTCCAAGGGTGTCCCACGTCACTGAAGTCCCTCATCTCTGGCATCATTCTGCTATGTGACCTCTGCATCCCCTCCACCGTCTTGACATCTTCCTAAACTGCGATGCTCAGAACTGTACACAATTTGCTGGTTGAAGATTATCAAGGTTTTAGAAACTTTGTGCATAATTTGCATGTTTGCGTTCATACCTATGGCTGTCTTGAGAAACTAAGGATCCTATGTACAGTTGGCATGATAAAGTGAAACATCACAAGGTAAGAACACTCACATTTTGCATCGCTTTCTGATTTTCATTGATTAGATGGAAACAGATTTTCTCCGCAAGCTCCAAACTGCCCAACTCATTCTCAGCAGTGATAGACAGGCCAAGCAAGACCTTCTTCATTTGTAAACTGCAAGACACAAAGAATCAATCATTCCAATTTCACCAGAGAGTGGAGTAGCAAGTTTTTCTTATACACCATGACTTTAACATGAAGCTGTCTGAATTCTTTCCAGACTCAATGGAAGATTATTTCACCTTTGTTCTCAGAACATAAGCAAGACTAACAGGCTGCGTTTTATTCCTAGCTATCTTGAAATGCTGATGGCTTTTCTCCTTAGTCCATTGATGATGCTGCTACCAGAGATGTTTGGTAGGAAACTGATCCACTTACAAGGAAAGAGTGAAACAATAAAACAGAAATGGGCCATTCAACCAGACCATGACTGATCTTTATCACAACTCCATTTACTCACCATTGTCCCACATCTGTTGAAATCCTTAACAAAAAACATTCAACCTCAATCCTGAAATGCTCAGTGACTCATCCTGCACAGCCGTTGGGAGATGGGGAGTTCCAGATTTCACTCCCAAACACATCCATAAATTTTAAAATTACCATCTTGTTCTGATTCCCCCACCAGAGGCAACAATTTCCATAAATTCCCACCATCACATCTCTTTATCATTTTAATTGGCTCCGTTAAATCACCTCATTCTAAAATCAAGCAAACATGTTTATGCAGCTTGCTTGTATAATTTAACCTTTTTGAGCCCTGGCAACATTCTGGTGAGTTTGTCAATATATGCTTCCTCAAGTTCCACATCCAAAACTGAATACAATCCTCCAGAGATGGTCTGGTCAAGGCTTTATACAATTGAAATATCACATCCTCACTTTTGAATTCCAATTTCCTTAAGATGAAGGTCAATATTCTATTAGCCTTTTTGATTATTTCTGTACTTTTAAAGAATTCTTGTATGGGCTATGAACATCGTTCACATTCGTTCTCCATCCCTAATTATCCCTTGAACCCAGTGTGACCTAAGACCATTTCAGAGCTCAGTTATGAGTCAGTCATATTTTTGTGGGCCTGGAGTCACACGTGAGGGAGACATTGAGGACAGCAGGGTTCTTTTTCCGAGAGGACACTGATGTGGTTTTTTGATAACAATCAACATTCGCACCATTACTGAATTCAAATTTAGCCATCTGCTATGGTTGGATTCCAACCCATAACCCCAGAACATCAGCCTGGTGCTCCGGATTTGTGATCCAACTTTTGGCAATTTATATAAATGCCTATAAGACAATTCCATTCTTCCCACTCAGCTATTTTAGGCTCCTTTATACACAAGTCATTTCCCCTCTTCCTCCACAATGATCAATCATTTCTTCAACTAGACCTCATTTTCATCCAATCAATATAGCTGTGCTTTCACCCACCTCCATTCCTATTTACCGTTCTCCTTGTAGTTCTTTTTAATGTTTACTAAGTTTACGCTTCTGATACACTTGTTTTATTTATACCATACATATTTATGAAGATATCTCTCAAGCATATAAATGTCTTCACCTTACCAATGACGTCTTACTGTTTTTTTCTCCTCACACTGTGGATATTTCCCAACATCTCCCAAACTAAATTAAATCCTTCTTTGCTGCTCTATTTCTCCTTTCTATAAGGTTCCGTTGTTGGTGAAGCCATTCCATCCAAAAAAAATCCATCTCCAGAACCTGATGCTTCCTGTTCACACAATCATTCTCGCTAGGCACTGACAAACTCATTCTTCTCCTGTCTGGTCCAATGCTCGGCTTTAGAAGTAATGCAACAACTCCAACTGTAGGCATTCTGCTTATTAATCTAGAACCTAATTCTTTTGAATTCCTTCACACAATCTCGCACCTTCTCCTACATGAGAGACCATGGTCTCGGAATTCTGACTACCATTCCCACAACATTTATTCTTTGCCCTACGATGTCCTGTGCATCCTCTAACTTTCATGGCTCGCGTGTACAAAATAAATCACTTAACCATCTAACTAGAAAATCCTTGCATGCATTTTCATCTGTAGTTTATCATAACACAAGCTCTAAGTTCAATCAGAAGTGGCAAAAGGAACAAGCATCTTTTAAAAGACTCAAACCTTTTAAGAACTAGCATAGACCACTCTCTCTCAGGCATTCTCCCAGTCATTCTTTTGGTCAAGGTAAATGGTGCAAAACTTCGTGAAGGATACCGCGTAGTTATAAAATGCAGAATACTTTCTCTGAATGTTAAGACACCTACTATTCCTCTGCTCTAAGACAGAAGACCTTAAGAACTGTCAGAAGCCTCCAAGATGGTCCATCGAATCCAAACGTCAGGTTTCTGGAAACAAAGAAGAATAAATGTTACCTGGACTGATTGTAAAACAAAGATTTCACTAAGAAAACAAACTTGTTAAAATAACTCTGGTACACTTGCATTGATTAACTTGAGGCTGAGTGCGTAATCAGAGTTTTTGCTGTTTGGATGTTAAATTTTGCTTCTTATTTTACAATCTTGAAATGAAACTTCGGAGAAGCTCTGGGAAGTGCACCCATTTTGGCCCCAGACCAGACTAGCAATTTTTTATTATGATCCCAGACAATTTCATCAAATTATGCCACATTCTAGTGAGGGACCAGTAACCTTTGTTTTGAAGTATATAAAGGGGAGTTCCAGTGAACTTTCAAAGAGGATAAAGCCAGCTTCCACAGTTCTGAACAAACAATGGTTTACCAATCAAGGTTAAAATCACACAACACCAGATTAGATTAGATTAGATTACTTACAGTGTGAAAACAGTCCCTTCGGCCCAACAAGTCCACACCGACCCGTCGAAGCGCAACCCACCCATTCCCCTACATTTACCCCTTTACCTAACACTATGGGCAATTTAGCATGGCCAATTCATCTGACCTGCACATCTTTGGACTGTGGGAGGAAATCGGAGCACCCGGAGGAAATCCACGCAGACACGAAGAGAATGTGCAAACTCCACACAATCAGTCGCCTGAATCAGGAATTGAACCCAGGTCTCTGGGAGGCAGCAATGCTAACCACTGTGCTAACAAATCTTTGGAACGTCAGGTTCCTGACGAAGGAGTAGCGCTCCAAAAGCCTGTACTTCTGAATAAACCTTTTGGACTATAACCTGATGTTGTGCGATTTTTAACTTTGTCCATCCCAGTCCAACCCTGGCACCTCCACATCATGTTTACCGTACAAGTTAGAGAGTAATATCATGTACAATATAGATGTAAATTATTTCTAATACCCAGAATTTACAGAATCTGTGGTAAATACAGACAGACTGTGACTGAATATTCCAAAAGGCATTTTTAAAATAGAATCATTTGTAGGATGTGGGTGTCACTGACTGGCCAGCATTTATTGCCTGTACCTAACACATAGCAAATGTCATCATGAGAAATCATATGGATTTTTCAGTAGCTCTCCCCAGACATTAATAGCATGATGGTCATTAAATCTCATCCAACTACAGAAAGAATTACAATTTGTCATTTATTGCTGATCCAGCCTTGGAACCCCCCTCTCAAGAGCTGCACCATTATGGACTGCTCCTGCTCTAAGTCAATTAGAATTCTGTTTTGAATTAGAATTCTACACTCCCCTCCCCTGACGGACTCCAGCACTAATTCACCACCATTTCTCTGACTCTTCATTGACAGCGGACTTCACCAAACCAGATCTGTCCCTGAGTTTTCCCTGAGCTCTAATCCTGCTCAGCTGCATGAAGCAAATACTGCTCTAAGACTTCTCAACTCCCAAAAATCTCAGGTGCAGTGAAGAATTAATGCTCACTGGCTCCCACTCTCACAGTTTCCCCCAATACAGAGCCAGTGACTTTGTCAGCTCCTCGTGACTTCTTCTGATTCCTACCTCCACAGAGCTAGTCAACTGCTCTTCAATTCTTCTCAGCAGAAGAGCTCACAATCAGTCGCACACAGGAGCTTATCCGTTCCTTGGGGTGGCACGGTGGCTCAGTGGTAAGCATTGCTGCCTCACAGTGCCAGGGACCTGGGTTCGATTCCAGCCTTGGGCAACTGACTGTGGGGAGTTTGCACATTCTCCCTGTGTCTATGTGGGTTTCCTCTAGGTGCTCTGGTTTCCTCCCACAGTACAAAGATGTGCAGGTTAGGTGATTTGACTGAGGTAAATTGTCCATAGTGTTAGGTGTATTAGTCAGAGGGAAGGAAGTCTGGGTGGGTTACTCTTTGGACTTGTTGGGCTGAAGGACCTGTTTCCACACTGTACGGAATCTAATCTAAACGGTGTTCCAAAACTGCCCTGAATTGTCTGAAGTGACCTGCTGAAACCATTGCAATAAACCCTGCTCCTACTTTCAAGTAATGTTGGCATGTAAAATCTTTTGGAATGGTCTGCTCTCTGCATGTTGTATTCCCAGGACACTAGAAATTTGTTCCTTCATCCACCATGGAACAGAAACACACTGACCAGAAAGAGTTTATTTCAGTCTAACTAATTTCCCTTTCCATGCCTTCTTCACTCAAAGTCATTGATGCCTTGCTGGACTTTTAGTATTATAAACCCAGAGGACCAACAACTGGATGTGAATCTTGATCAATGTCAGCAGATTCCTGAGTGGTGGCGATGTCACTGCTGAGTCTCATTCAGTTCTTTGCACAACATTGATACAGCCACAATGCTGAGCTTTCAATCAATACCTTCAACGAGTATTATTCTCTTCTAAGGACTGGGATTCAGACTGATTGTAACCCAACAGCACATTGGTTAAAATTAGCACAGAAAGGGATCAAACTTTGCTCAACGTCTTTATTATGGATTAGATAAACATACTGAGCCACTGAAGGAAGTAGGTTACAGGTTTCATCCTGGATTTCAAATGAGATCTAATACAGACGAGGTGCTGCAGGAAAACACCAAGCAGTGATATGTCATTTTCAATGTGGTTAGAAAAGTTAGAGTTGGGAAAAATCACAAACTTGATTATGGGTTCAGTGCACACTCTACAGCCAGGTTGTGGGAACAGCCAGTCAGCAGCAATTGGTAGCATTCTTCCCTCTGATCAAGGAGATGACAGGTTCAACTTTTGCTCCAAAGACCTGAGTACAATATGTAGATTCTTGATGCAGGACATAGCATTGCACTGTCAGAAATACTGTCCATTGGGCAGGTATTACACTGAAGTCCATCTCCTCTTTCAGGTGAATGTTAAAGATCCTGTGGGACTATTTCAGAGAGGTCCAGGAGAGTTAGCCTTTTTTTTCCTGAATTAACATTACTAAAAAGCAAAACTGCACAAAAGATTCCTGCTGTCTTACAATCTCAATGACTGTGGCGTGCAGCCAGAGCTAAACATACTGCTGACTGGCTGCAATCCCAATAGGTGGCCCATGCATGCCTGTGGGGATAACACAAGTTTACTCAGCACCTGCTTCTTAAAGGGGAAGTGCACTTTTGACTGTCACAGCCTGAATAAACTGTGTGTTGCCGTAGCCATGGTGACAGTTTGTAAAACTCAGTCTTAGAGAGAGATTCCCTGGAGAGTAATGGGATTTTGTTGACATTAGAATGTATGAGCTAACAAAGTAAACAATGTAATGCCCGAGGCTTTCAGATAGCAGATTCTGGAATTGATTCTTGGGCTTAGGATAAAGCTTGAAAATAAGCTTTTATGTTTCAGGATTGTAGACATTGCAGCTGAAGCTGGATATAAAACAAATAGCTGTTATGAGAAAGGGAGGTAATTCAGAACCGTTAAGAAAGAGGTTACCTCTGTGTAAGGAGATCAGTTTAAAAGTTCCATATCAGAAGGGTTGTGTGAAGCTCAGAAAGTCTAGGCTCAGTTATATGACAAATCAAGGAAGAAACTGTTTGATTCTCATGACCAAGAATTAAAGTCAAACTCCACATGGATCAGAGAAGGTATTTTTTAATCAGGTGTTTAAGTACTATAATGGAAAGCTGTTGGGATTAAAAGGATCATATTTTACTGCTGGTTTCAAAATGTGCATTTTATGTAAATTGTTTGGTTTATTGTATTCTATTCTTCCCTGTAATGAACTTTGGCGTTATTGTTAAAGCTGTGTTCCCCAGGAATCAGTGTTGAGACTCTTTCTGTTTCCAATTTATATTAATGATTTGCAGGTGAGTGTTCATGGCAAAATCTCCAAATTTGATGATGATATTAAGCTAGGGGGAATAGTGGTTTGTGAGGATGATGCTAAGTGACTTCAAAGGGGCATTGACAAGTTGGCCAAATGGGCAGATACGTTGCAGATGAATTTCAATGCAGAAAAATATGAGTTAATGCATTTTGTAGGAGAAACATGGGAGACAATACAGACTCAGTGGTACAACTGAGGAAAGTACAGGGGCAGAGGGACCTCGGGGTTCACGTACATTATTCTCTGAAGGTGGCCAGTCAAGTTGAAACAGTTGTTAAGAAGGCTAATAGGATCCTTGGGTTTATAAATAGAGGCACAGAGTATAAAAGCAAGGAAGTGACGCTATAATTCCATGATACCTTTTACAGTCTCTGTTATCTCCCCACACAGTAAAACACGGTCAGCTTTGCAATGCCAGTAATGTGGCATGCACCAGGCTGAGAGACTCAGTCATCAAAATGGAGACCCACCAATGACTAACTCTCTGTGAATGCCATCTTCATCCCAATCCTTCCAACCTGCATCTCCTGGCATGCACAATACTATGCAGGAATGAGCACACTTGCAAGTGCAAGATGGATTCATGGGTAGTGCACGAAGTGGCCAGAAGCAGACCAGCTATCTTTGGACTGCCAGGTTCCCATTGAACCAACACCAGGGCACTGAGAATCTAACTCTGCAGCTCTTGAATCTGTTAAAACCACATAGTTACACATGTTGAGCGCTGATTCATGACCTGATGACAGAATAAACAGGATATGATACCTATCATTTGATGTGGGAGAGATATGTGCCACAAAACAACTGTACCCACCCTTAAGAATCAATAATCTAATCTGTATGTGTAAAGGGCACTGGCAGGCAGCTGACTACTCTGTGTGCAGTATCCTTTGAAGTTAGCAAATGCAAAGCAAAAAGTGAGTTCCCAAAATTAAGCTGGACGTTTTTTTTTGTAAGAATTCCTGTGATGAAGAAAATAATAAAGCTATCCCGATTTCCTGTAGTGGATAGGTTAATACATCTAACTTTGCCTCTTTGTATTAAAAAAAAAGTCACATTTGTGAGCTCTGTACACTGCAAGTCTGGGGGAGTGTTTTTCAGCTGGAGTGAATGACAGAACGCATAAGGCAGCACACCCGATCTGAGTCTGTACCTTGTGAAGGATCCATGGCCTGAACAGCACCACCCTGATCAAGTCTGAAGCAAACTACTCCAGTCACACCAACACTGAGTCCTGTCAACTGTTACCGAACTGGATCGGTGGAGATGGAGCCCAGAGAAAGAGGGAGAGAAAATTTAAGCACTCTAAGGGAATTTTTCTCTCTCTATGGGCTCCAAATCCCCCTGTTCCTTGACTCATTTTCCACCCCACATCAGCATAAATACCACCTTCTCCGAGCTGTTATCAATTTTGAAGGAGGGTCACTGAAATATTAATCCTGTTCCTTTCTCCACAGATGCTGCCAGACCTACCGAGTTTCTCCAACTATTTCCGATTTTGTGGGTTCTCCTCAACCATGCTTGGTGAAGTTGTTCATTGAGGTACAGAAACAGAGATTGCTGAAAACGCTCAGCTGGTCTAGCAGCATGTGGAGAGAAATCAGCATTAACTCTGATTTCTCTTCACGGATTTTGCCAGACCTGGTGAGCTTTTCCAGCCATTTCTGTTTTTGTTTCTGATTTACAGCATTCACAGTTCTGACAGTTTTTATTAATCTGTTTTTCCCAATCAGGTAATTTTAACCAGCCATGAGACAACACAATACTTACTCCAGGAGGCCTTCGCCCTGTAGAAACAACATCTTCCTGTTCACTAGTTTGTCCTTTTCAGAAACGTGGTTACAAAGGAGTTCTGAAAGCAAGATTTAAAAAAGTGTATGACTTCAAATTTAAAGCTCCACCTTTTCCATTTATTCAACAAGTAATGATGCAACATGGGAATAAAACTGAATTAGAAAAATGTCCACAAAGTGTATCCTGACAACAGGTTCACAGTCAGAGATGGTGGCATCGTGGTAATGACACTGCACTAGTTAACAAGAGGCCCAGGCTCATGCTGTGGGATTACGGGTTCAAATCCCACCAAGGCAACAACTGAAATCTGAATTAACTTCATAAATCTGGAATGTTCAACACGTCAACGATCACTGACTGTTGTAAAAACTCATGTGGTCCACTGATGCCCTTTAGAGAAGGAAATCTGCTTCCCATTCCTACACGTAACTCCAGATCCACAGCAATCTGGTTGACTCTTACTTGCCCTCTAAATGATCTACCAAGTCACCCATGTCAAGGGCAATTAGGGATGGACAAGAAAAGCTGGGGAAAAACAGGAATACTTCTCTCCCTATCTGTAAAAGATTCTTTGAAACGGGCCACCAGAAAATGTTTAAGAACAAGCCTGTTGTGGGCAACTTTAACTGATGGGAAATCCATGGGATGGAGGAAATGATTTCTGCTTCATTTATTCCTGATGAAGGGCTTTTGCCGGAAACGTCGATTTCGCTGCTCCTTGGATGCTGCTGAACTGCTGTGCTCTTCCAGCACCACTATCCAGAAACTCATTCAATAAGCATTGACTTCATTAAACAGTAAATTCTGGATGGGTGTAGCTGAGGTCTTCACTTTGCCAACAAGGAGGGGTTGTTTAAATTTGTAATTCCTTTCCTGATTTGTCAGCTTGGCGATATTTCAGGAATCTCTTGGACCTTTTTAAATTCGTTCATGGGATGGTTGTTGACAAAGTCAGCATTTATTGCCCATTCCTATTGCCCTTGATAAGATGGTACTGAGCTGCCATCTTGAATAGCTGCAGTCCATTTGGTATAGGTACACCCACAATGCCATGATGGAGAGAGTTTCAGGATATTGACAGTGAAGGAATGGTGATATATTTCCAAGTCAGGATGGTGAGTGGTTTGGAGGGGAACTTCCAGGTGGTGCATTAATTGTCCATCCCTAATTGCCACCAGAGGATAGTATGGAGTTGACCACTTGGCTGTGGAGCTGGTGTCAAATGTAGCCCAGACCAGATGGCAAATTTCCTTCCCTAAAAGGACATTAGTAAACTAGATGGATTTTTACAACAATTGACATGCAACTGGCAAACTGGAGAAGAGGCAACAAGTAACTCAGGAGATAGGGATCCTAATTGCCACCTCTGGCATAAAATGGTCCACGTTGTAAATGTTACAGATAACTGGAGAAGAGACCAGTCTGAAGTGCAGCCTTTCAGCTGCGTTGGTGTAGCCTCACCTTTATTGACATATACGACATTGTGTGGATTGCTGTTTGTGAGAAATCCGTACTCCAGCAGGAGCCGCTGGTTGTCATGTGGGCCATAGCAGATGAAAACCTGCTCATACCGCCTGCACTTCGTCACCGTTCGGATTTCATAATGTTTGCTTTTCTGGTTGAAAGCAGCTGTTACCTGCAAGTATAGAAATAAGAGTTAAACCCAATTTAAATTAACTCCTGATGTCAGCCCCTTGTTTAACTCTCTCCATGGCCTCACCCCTGTCCAATCTCTGTAACGTTTACACAGTTGTTCTCAGTCTGGCATCTTGGAATGCCAGCTAATGTTATCAATGTACAAGGCATATCGCAGGCAAGAAGCTGGTTTGATAGATCATATTTTTGATTTGTTTTGGATTTAACAAAGTTGTCTCTTGCTGTAACATAGACACACAATGCTGCAGATTTTGATTTCAGGATCAAACCCAACCATCCAGGTCAAGGCAGTCCATTTGATTGGCACTACACCCATCACCTTCGCTATTCACTCACTTCACCATGACACACAGGCAGCAGTGGGTGCCATTTACAAGATTCTCTGATATAACCTGACTGAGCCTTTTCCAAAAGCAGCTCCCATTACCTGCAAATTTTACCAGCTGGAAGGACAAGGGTAGAAAATGCCTCAGAAAATGCAAGTTTCACAATCATTCTGTTTTGTGGACTCCCCTCCCTAACAGAACAGTGAAGGTCCCTACCCCAGATGGACTGTCGCTGTTCAAGCCACCACCACTTTCTCCAATTCAATCTGGAATGGGTAATAATTTCTGCCTAGCCAGTGCTGCCCATATCCCAGGGACAAATAAAAAAAGTACACCTTTGAAATCCTCTGTAAAACCTCTCTCTTGAGCCACGATTTTAGACTCCCTCCTTTTACCTTTTCCTGTGGTCACGATGTGGAGGTGCCGGTGTTGGACTGGGGTTGACTAAATCAGAAGTCACCTGATGAAGGAGCAGCACTCTGAAAGCTCATGATTTCAAATAAACCTGTTGGACTGTAACTTGGTGTCATGTGACTTCTGACCTTTTCCTGTGGTCAGCATCTACTTTTGTCGGATTAAGATTCCGTGAGGTTTTTCCACGATAGAAAAGATGCGTGTTGCTGCTGTTCAACCCCTGAACTTTGCTGCCTTTACGATGTAGCTAAATCCTTTCCCCTCCCCCATCCCCTTCATCCTTTCCTCACATTGAGATCTCCTGGCGAGAAAGCAGAGCAGCAAGAGGAGAGAGAGCTCAGTACCTGCTCCCTTCCCAGCTCTGAAAACAGTTGCTAGGAGAACATTAATCAATAGCTCAGGTTGGCTCTGAATCAAGTTGTTCCTTCCTGCGGGGAATGATATTAACATTTCGCTCCTGTCAGAAGAATCTGCAAAAGCATTTGGCAAGGTTGTCAACTAAAGATATGAGGAGATAGAAAACAAGACGAGATGACAAAGTAGAACAGCAGGGAATGTAATACAAATCTTAAAATGAATGCAGGAACATGTATGAAAGAGAACTGAATTTGTGCTGTGACTGCAATGTTATGTAGAGAGGAGTGGGCGCCAGTGCTTATTTGAGTAGGTCATCCAAAATAATGCAACTAAACCAGTTCTTTCCCTAGCTACTGTCAGTTCTAAAGAAGGACACGAAACATAACTCTGCTTTCGCTCCACAGATACTGCCAGACCTGCTAAATTTCTCCAACAATTTCTGTTTTTGTTTCAGATTTCCAGCTGGAAATCAACAATGTAAACATCGGATAAAAGCAAATTACTGCGGATGCTGGAATGTGAAACCTAAAAAGGAAATGCTGGAAAATCTCAGCAGGTCTGGCAGCATCTGTAAGGAGAGAAAACAGCTGACGCTTTGAGTCTAACTGACCCTTTGTCAGCTTTGACAAAGGGTCAGTTAAACTTGAAATGTCAGCTCTTTTCTCTCCTTACAGATGCTGTCAGACCTGCTGAGATTTTCCAGCATTTTCTCTTTAGGTTTCAAAAATGTAAACCATGATCCCAGACTGGGATAGTGATGACAGTGTATGGAAAAGAGAAGCACGATACTTTTAAAGATTAAACTCAATTCGCTAAACTTCAAAGCAACCACCACTGTTGTCATGAAGCATGAATGTGTAACATTTGTCAAGAGGCATGTGCTAAAAGGTTGATGATGTATCCTCACCGGAGAGTGCTAGCCTTTTAGTCTTGAGCCTGTTTTCTCACCTGAGCAGAGGGACTGTGATTCAGGAGGTCCAAATATGGTGCCAAGGCATAGACATTTGGTTCTTGGGTCAAGAACTCACTCTGCTTATGCTCCATATAAATCGTCCTGGTATTGATACTGCACCAAGCCCAGCGGAAGGCGTCATAAGTAAAAACGTTCTCTACAAGCTCTGAAAATAAGGGTTGCAACGAACCAAAGAAGCATTTTGAAGCAAGGTACAGCTGCTGAACCATTCTCTTTTGCTCATGAATCCTCTTAACCAGTGGGCTAGGAAACAGCTCAATTACTTCCTCTGGCAAATAAACTGGGCATGTGTATGTCTTTGGTAACACATCAATATAGGGCTTCCACGGAGACCGGCTCCCAAAATGTCTCTCAGCAATGAGAAAAGTACACAAGGCTTGGAGAGGAGACAAACAAGGCTTCCACCTGGAAATAAATAAATGAAAATTTTAACAAGACAAATGCATCGTGCTATATAAAAGAAGCATCAATTTCTAAAGGTGCAAGAACAAATTTAAATAATGACAGACACTGTTATGATTTGTTCCAGCACCAAAAGAAAAGTACAATAGGAAATTTATAGAAGCCATTTAATTTTGCAGCACTGACTGTGACAATTTTGATCCATGATATGTGTCAGCTCCCTGGAAGAGGTATTTCATTTGTCTCATTTCCCAGCATTTGCGTAGCAAGTGGAGGATTTTTATTAAAAAAAGACATGTTACATAGAACATAGAACATAGAAGGATACAGCGCAGTACAGGCCCTTCGGCCCTCGATGTTGCGCCGACCGAATCCTACCTAACCTATACTAGCCCAATAACTTCCAAATGCCTATCCAATGCCCGCTTAAATGACCATAAAGAAGGAGAGTTCACCACTGATACGGGCAGGGCATTCCATGAACTCACAACCCGCTGTGTGAAGAATCTACCCCTAACATCTGTCCTATACCTACCACCCCTTAATTTAAAGCTATGTCCCCTAGTAACACCTGACTCCATTAGCGGTAAAAGGTTCTTAGTATCTACCCTATCTAAACCCCTAATCATCTTATACACTTCTATCCGATCTCCCCTAAACCTTCTCTTCTCCAATGAGAACAGCCCCAAGTGCCTCAGCCTTTCCTCATAAGATTTTCCTACCATTCCAGGCAACATCCTGGTAAACCTCCTCTGCACTCGTTCCAATGCCTCCACATCCTTCCTATAGTATGGCGACCAAAACTGCACACAATACTCCAGATGAGGCCTCACCAGAGTCTTATACAACTGCAACATGACCTCAGGACTCCGGAACTCAATTCCTCTGCCAATAAAGCCCAGTACACCATATGCCTTCCTCACAGCACTATTTACCTGGGTGGCAACTTTCAGAGATCTGTGTACATGGACACCAAGATCCCTCTGCTCATCCACACTACCAAGTAGCCTACCATTAGCCCAGTAATCCATCATCTTGTTATTCCTACCAAAGTGAACAACTTCGCACTTAGCTACATTGAATTCCATTTGCCACATTTCCGCCCAGCTCTGCAACTTATCTATATCCCGCTGAAACCTACCACTTCCTTCCTCACTATCCACAACTCCACCGACTTTTGTGTCATCCGCAAACTTGCTCACCCAGCTTTCAAGTCCTTCCTCTAGATCATTTATAAAGATAACAAAAAGCAATGGTCCCAAAACAGATCCTTGTGGTACACCGCTAGTAACTGCGCTCCAAGATGAACATAATCCATCAACTACTACCCTCTGTCTCCTTCCAGCCAGCCAATTCCTAATCCAAACCTCTAATGTATCCTCAATGCCATACCTCCGAAGTTTTAGCATTAGCCTACCATGGGGAACCTTATCGAACGCCTTACTAAAATCCATATACACAACATCTACTGCTTTACCCTCGTCCACTTCCTTAGTCACCTTCTCAAAGAACTCAATAAGGTTTGTGAGGCACGACCTGCCCTTCACAAAACCATGCTGGCTATCCCTGATCACGTTATTCCTATCCAGATGTTCATAAATCTTATCCCTTACCATTCTCTCTAAGACTTTGCCCACCACTGAAGTCAGACTCACTGGCCTATAGTTACTAGGGCTATCCCTACTCCCTTTCTTGAACAATGGGACCACATTCGCTATCCTCCAGTCCTCTGGTACTATTCCCGTTGACAATGACGACATAAAAATCCAGGCCAATGGCTCTGCTATCTCCTCCCTAGCTTCCCATAGGATCCTGGGGTAAATGCCATCAGGCCCAGGAGACTTATCTATATTCATCCTTTCCAATATTCCCAAAACCTCTTCCCTGCATATTTCCAGGGCATCCATTCTAATTATTAAAACTTATTAAACCTATTCATTATGAAAAGATAAAGTGATTTAGGAATATTGTTGACCAGGTTGATCATTACTAGACAAAGAAAATATCTTTCACATTTCAATAATGGTTGTCTTTTTAAAAAGATAAAATTAAATGGCATCGATATTTCTGTGCTTGGCATTGCTGAGTAAATTGAAAGCTAGTTGAATAGCCAACTGCTGATCCTGTTCCTATGATCCTATAAGAACCTTCAAAAGGCACCTACTTATACGAAAGACAAATTTAAGTGTCTTATTACATCCACTGGGTTCATCCACTAAACGTTAAGTGTCGTGTTTGACCTCAGACTGTATCCTGTAAGGCCTGCATGCAAACATGAGGCTCTTTAGCTTATTTACACTTCTTAAAAATTCATTCATAGGATTAGAGCACTACTGACTAGGCCAGCAGTTAATAATATATTTAAACGGGCATTTAATATTGGCTATGCCCGTTCCCAGAGGGCAGTTAAACGTCAACGGGAAGGCTGTGGGTCTGGAGTCACATGTAGGACAGACCAGGTACGGATGATAAATTTCCTTCCATAAAACAGATGGGTTTTTCCAATAATCGGCAATTGTTTCATGGTCATCATTAGACTCTTAATTTCAGATTTTTTATGGAATTAAAATCCTGCCACAGCAGGATTTGAACCCGAATTTGAACCTGCGTCTCTGGAATAACAGTCCAATGATGACACCACCAGGCTATTGCTTCCCCATAACTAGTCCCTACTAATAGTTCCTACTTTATGATCTGGCCTGGACTCACTCAGCTTCATTGAAGGATTTTACTCATGTTTTAGAACATAGAATATTATAGCGCAGTACATGCTCTTCGGCCCTCGATGTTGCGCCGCCCTGTCATACCAATCTGAAGCCCATCTAACCTACACTATTCCATGTACGTCCATATGTTTGTCCAATGACGACTTAAACATACTTAAAGTTGGTGAATCCACTACCGTTGCAGGCAAAGCATTCCATACCCTTACTACTCTCTGAGTAAATAAACTACCTCTGACATCTGTCCTAAATCTATCACCCCTCAACTTAAAGCTATGCCCCCTCATGCTCGCTGTCACCATTCTTGGAAAAAGGGTCTCCCTGTCCACCCTATCTAACCCTCTGATTATCTTGTATGTCTCTATTAAGTCACCTCTCAACCTTCTCTCTAATGAAACAACCTCAAGTCCTTCAGCCTTCCCTCATAAGACCTTCCCTCCATACCAGGCAACATCCTAGTAAATCTCCTCTGCACCAAAGCTTCCACATCCTTCTTTTAATGCGGTGACCAGAACTGTACACAATACTCCAAGTGCGGCCGCACCAGAGTTTTGGTTCCGGAACTCGATCCCTCTATTAATAAAAGCTAAATCACTGTATGTCTTCTTAACAACCCTGTCAACCTGGGTGGCAACTTTCAAGGATCTGTGTACCTGCACACCGAAATCTCTCTGCTCATCTACACTACTAAGAATCGTACCATTAGCCCAGTACTTTGCATTCCGATTACTCCAACCAAAGTGAATCACCTCACACTTGGCCACATTAAACTCCATTTGCCACCTCTCAGCCCAGCTCTGCAGCTTATCTATGTCTCTCTGTAACCTACAACATCCTTCGTCACTATCCACAACTCCACCGACCTTAGTGTCGTCTGCAAATTTACTAACCCACCCTTCTACGCCCTCATCCAGGTCGTTTATAAAAATGACGAACAGCAATGGACCCAACACTGACCCTTGCGGTACACCACTGGTCACTGGACTCCAGGATGAACATTTCCCATCAACCACCACCCTCTGTCTTCTTTCAGCAAGCCAATTACTGATCCAAACTGCGATATCTCCCACAATCCCATTCTTCCACATTTTGTACAATAGCCTACTGTGGGGAACGCCTTGCTGAAATCCATATACACCACATCAACCGGTTTACTCTCATCTAACTGTTTGGTCACCTTCTCTAAGAACTCAATAAAGGTTTGTGAGACACGACCTACCCTTCACAAAACCGTGCTGACTATCCTTAATCAAATTATTCTTTTCTAGATGATTATAAATCCTATCTCTTATAACCTTTTCCAACACTTTACTAACAACTGAAGTAAGGCTCACTGGTCTATAATTACCAGGGTTGTCTCTACTTCCCTTCTTGAACAGGGGAACCACATTTGCTATCCTCCAGTCTTCTGGCACCATTCCTGTAGACAATGACGATTTAAAGGTCAATGCCAAAGGCTCGGCAATCTCCTCCCTGGCTTCCCAGAGGATCCGAGGATAAATCCCATCCGGCCCACACTCTGCAGGATTTCTAATACCTCTTCCTTGTGAACCTCAATCCCACCTAGTCTAGTAGCCTGTATCTCAGTAATCTCCTCAACAACATTGTTGTTTTCTAGAGTGAATACTGTTGAAAAATATTCTTTTAGTGCTTCCCCTATCTCCTCTGACTCCACAAACAACTTCTCACTACTATCCTTGATTGGCCCTAATCTTACTCTCTTCATTCTTTTATTCCTTAAATACCTATAGAAAGCCTCAAGGTTTACCCTGATCCTATCCACCAACAACTTCTCATGTCTCCTCCTGGCTTTTCTGAGCTCTCTCTTTAGATCTTTCCTGGCTACCTTGTGACCCTCAAGCGACCTAATGGAGCCTTCACATCTCATCCTAACATAAGCCTTCTTCTTCCTCTTGACCAGAGATTCCACTTCCTTCGTAAACCACGACTCCCACTCTCTACAGCTTCCTCCCTGTGTGATAGATACATACTTATCTCGGATACACAGTAGCTTTTCCTTGAATGAGCTCCACATTTCTAATGTGCGCATCCCCTGCAGTTTCCTTCTCCATCCTATGCTTCCTAAATCTTGCCTAATCGCATCGTAATTGCCTTTCCCCCAGCTGTAACTCTTGCCCAGTGGTATACATCTATCCCTTTCTATCACAAATGTAAACATAACAGAATTGTGATCGCTATCACCAAAGTGCTCACCTACTTCCAAGTCTAACATCTGGCCAGGCTCATTACCCAGTACCAAATCTAATGTGGCTTCGCCCCTTGTTGACCCGTCTACATACTGTGTCAGGAAGCCCTCCTGCACACACTGGACAAAAACTGACCCATCTATAGTACTCATACTATAGTGTTCCCAGTCAATATTTGGAAAGTTGAAGTCCCCCATGACAACTACCCTGTCTCTCTCACTCCTATCGAGAATCATCTTTGCTATCCTTTCCTCTACATCTCTGGAACTATTTGGAGGCCTGTAGCAAACTCCCAACAGGGTGACCCCTCCTTTCCTGTTTCTAACCTCAGCCCATACTACCTCAGTTGACGAGTCCCCAAACATCCTTTCTGCAATTGAAATACTGTCCTTGACCAACAATGCCACACCCCCCCCCCCCCCAGGTTATCCATTAAGATGTGACAACTGTCTTGTTGGATATAACTCCCCTTCAGCACACAAAGAGTAACCAGTTAGTGCCAGAGCAGGCAAAGGATGCTGTCTTTTGCTCCCTCAACAGGAATTCTGTGAAAACATCTCAGTGCGTAGCATGAACCTCCTAAGCCCAAGCTCCCCCATTCCTTTCCAGCCCTCTAACCAGTCTTAATACTTGTCGGAATTCTCAAAGTCCCTCCCTCAGAATGTAGGTGCAAAATGAAGTTGGAGTTTATTTACATACTTGACTGCAGGTCTCTTGTCAAGGCACAACGATTAAAGAGTTGTAACCTGTGCTCTTTCAACCCCATCATCCAATGAAGTTGTGCAAAAAAAATATTCAGGAATAAAATATTGTATAACATCTATCATCATCGGTTGGATTACATTTTATCTCCATTAAGAGAGATCATCTGCTTTTTAAGAATAAGACTTTCAGTGGATTAATACAACAGAATCTAGTATCATGGACATAACTTACCTCTTAATGTATTCACCCATATAACTCCTGAGGATGGTGTTGGTGGTGAGCAGACATTTCTCAGGTAATGCAATAACAAGATCTCCCGGCTAAATAAGAGACCAATATAAAGTTGGTTTACGTTATATATATTGCTTCTTCAAGGACTAAACCTTGGACAAACCCAAACAAAAGAGAATCAGGACTGAAATTTAAAACAATTAATCTGCTATAATTTCCAGCACAGATTGGAAAATGTGTGTTAAAAAGAGATCAAAGTCTCACCAGCACAAAACAGCATCTCCCAGGGAACAAAGTGACTTTTTCAGAACTCTCCCTGTACCATTTGTCCCCTACACCGTGATGAAAGAGCAGCCCAATCACACAATTAACTCGGTCCCATTCACTGCTAATACAGAGGAACCTCCATTATCCTAATGACACAGTCGGGGTGTATTTTGTTCGGATAATTGAATGTTCAGATAATCAAATGTTCGGATAATACAGTTTACCCAAGCACTGGTACCTGGAGATCTTGTTCAGATAATCCGAAACTCGGATAATCGACGCTCAGATAATCAAGGTTCCTCTGTGTTGACATATATCAGGGGCCAAAAGGAAAAGAAGGGCTTATGCCCGAAACATCGAATCTCCTGCTCCTTGGATGCTGCCTGACCTGCTGCGCTTTTCCAGCAACACATTTTCAGCCCAAAAGGAAAAGAGTAAACTGAACAACAGGCCACTTCACCTGAGACAACAGGTCATTTAAAATCCAAAAGGTGACAGGGAAGGAGGAAAATAATGTGATCTCTGTAGAGACCGATAACTTTTCAAAATAAATTCACACTTTAATATTGAAAGACACAACAAAATTTAATCTTGTAGGATGCTTACCTTAACAAAAGAATAAAAGGACCACTTAATAAACACTACTTTTGCAACCAAAGCACCCAGAAAATACCCTCTTATATTTCACACAACCAAGAAAACACATTCCACAGGTATATGTTACATTGTTCCTTAAACACCATTCAATTCTCCCAGAGTTATTCCAAAATCATTTTTCTCCTGAGGGTTTATTTCCATGACTTTCCTGACAACTTCCGCAGTTCTGCAACCTTCAATGTTGAGGTGGGAAAACAAACAACCTTTAAAAAGTACCTGGATGAGCACTTGAACTGTCGTAACATTCAACACACGGGTGAAGTGCTGGGAAGTAGCTTCTATTAAGGATTTAGAATAATTTTTGTTATTACAGACTCCATGGGTTGAGGGGCTTCTTCTGTAATAAATGATTCTATGATTTTCAGGACAATCCTTAACAACGAGGTCATTTGTCTCCAGCACAAGCTTGGCAAATTTTACAACTTCATTTTAACTCTTCACAAATTTATAGTCTCAATTTGAGCATGAGGTTCCACCCATATTCTAGCACAGTGAATAATACTGCCTTCAGCTCTCCCCATCTCCAACTCTGGCAGACTATCACACTTGCAAGTGATATTTTAGAAAAGGTTGCAACCCGATTCCTACAATGGCTAGCTCTGCATCCTATTCCACGGTACATTAAATCACATTGGCCTTGTATCCTGGTGGAAATGCTGAAGCAACTCTCTTTCACCTTTGGAATTAAACAGATTGTAAATAGTTGTGCATTGAACTATCTAATTTTTTGACACTTGCTACCCAATGGCATCACAACTGCCTTCACCAGTGTCTTCAAGTATGAATATTTTACGTCAATTGTCCCAGTAAAGCAATCCCGATCTTCTTTTAAGCTTTAACAGCCTCATCACGCAGGCAGACATCAATCAGCACAGGTCACACAACCTCATGTCACATGACTTTTTGAAAGTACAATCCCAGAAAATGATGATCCTCTAATTCCTCATTCAAATCACTGACCTCAAGTGCTTTTCTGGTCATTAATCCTCTGCCAATATCTAAATGAGAAAGAATGGACATGAGTATTATTTATTCTTTGGCAATGTTCAGAGAATGGTTTAAAAATGTATTATTCCATAATTTTGTCTTAGATAGATTACTAACAATAGCAACATTTACATAACACCATTAACAAATCAAAATGAACACCACTATGAATGTACAAGTAATTGCGTATGCAATAACCCCTGTGAGCTATAACCTTGGGTCACATGTCTTCAGAGATCTGCAAAATCATCAGATTCCTTTACTGTTGGCTTGGGAGTAAATTAGTTCTCCTGCAGGACACTAATTATGAAAAAAAAATCTGCAACTAAGCAATATTTTCTTTTGGGTAAATTAGACTGTCTTTCAGAAGTTCTCAGCTGTATGTACCAATATTTAACCACTTCTAAAACAAATATATTTGAAAAGAGGCCCTATCGACTTTATGGAGAGGATATCAGCAGAGAGCTCGGTGCAACTTTGAAATGGTAATAAAATTACAACACAAAATGGTGTGGGCCTTATTACTCAGAGATGAGAGTGAAAATACAGAGACACGCTGACATTTTAAATGGAACACTTATGGAATTCACACAAGCACTGTATCTGTCAATGTGCCTCTTCCAATCTGTGACTTTGTAAAGCGTATATTTTAAAATAATTACTTTAAAGATATGAATCTAGATATCAAACAACAGTGGAAAAACACAGCTGTCACTAATTGCTTTTGAAAGTACCAAAGGTCCATAGGCACAAAGGTGCTTTCAAAACAGAAATGCCAATTTAATTTTCACTGTTTATTTCCATCAGTCTCAAGAAACAAATTGCGAATTTATCAACACCACACACTAGCAGTATTCAAATGTGCTTCACCATTAGATGTCAGACATGTGATGACACATCTCTGAAGCAGATGGGACTTACATCCAGGTCTACTGGCTCAGAGACAGGGACACCACCACTGTGCTTCACTGTTAGATATGTTATTACATATTCTGGAGCAGATGGGACTTAAATCTGAGCCTCCTGCCTCAGAGGGAGGGACACTATCACAGCACCTCTACAGCCCCTCAGAATGTGGCTGAATGTTTTTCTTCCCCATGTATTTCTGAATCAATTACCATTTTAGATGCAAAGGCAGTGAGGGGCAATGCAATGACAACAAATGTGAGAGAAAGGGAGGTGACTGAATCAAAATGGAGTTGGAGTGGGAAATAAGGAATTCTACCCCACACACAATGTCCACCTCACTCAAAGGGAGACTGCAGCTGAATGGAATCAGACTGAACTGTCAACACATGAATCCAATTTGCTCAAAGGGGATCTCACGAGCTCAGCCAATATTTATTGCCCGTTCCCAGTTGCCCTTGGGAAGTTGTCTTTTTGAACTGTTGCAGTCCTTTGGGTATAAAATGGTTCAGCCTAATTTGTTATTTGTGCAGACAAACAGCTAAGTAGGAAAGTACCCCAATAATAAAATGACAGGATTACATCCAGGTAACACTATCACACAATGAAATGTTGTAGCTGTGTGCCTCCCTCATTTGTGCAGCGCCTGTTTAAATATTGAAGGAAGCTGGGGAGGGATGCTTTAAAAAAAAGATGAAGTCTCCTACCTGGAAAATTTGCTGGCACCAAGTAGAAGCCATTGAAGCCCTTCTTTTTCAGCCACTTCCTCAGCTGCACAAAATCTGGTTCGTGACTAATGTTGGCTGTGCAAAATTGATAGACATAATTACAATTTTACAGGCTATTCCACTTAATACTCTACATCTAACTCATTGATCTGGATGGAGCTAAATCAATACTGAACATAAATGTGCACTCTCTGCCAAGTGCCAACGTATATTTCTTCACTGCCCTCCCTCTGTTAAAGATTGCAACTCAAACTGGAATATAATTCCATAGAACAGGCAAGTGCCCATTCTGCCTTCACCACCTTGGGCTATATTGGAACTCCACAGTTGTAACCCGTTTCTGCAAGGCTTTTAGAGGACTCTGCCTGACTCCACTGATACCTAAAGATTACCACCAATGCCTCGACAATGTTGTCAGCTATCTCCTTCAGAACCCTGGGTGTAGTCCATCTAGTCTAAGTGACTATCCTAGGGCGTGTTACTGAACAAAGAGACCTCCGATGCAGTCCTCTGACCTCTCATGGCTCCTTGAAAGTGGATTCGCAGGTAGATAGCATAGTGAAGGCGGCGTTTGGTATGTTTTTTTTATTGGTCAGAGTATTGAGTATAGGAGTTGGGAGGTCATGTTGCGGCTGTACAGGACATTGGTTAGGCCACTGTTGGAATATTGCGTGCAATTCTGGTCTCCTTCCTATCAGAAAGATCTTGTGAAACTTGAAAGGGATCAGAAAAGATTTACAAGGATGTTGCCAGCATTGGAGGATCTGAGCTATTAGGAGAGGCTGAACAGGCTGGGGCTGTTTACCCTGGAACATTGGAGGCTGAGGGGTGACCTTATAGAGGTTTACAAAATCATGAGGAGCATGGATAGGATAAATAGACAAAGTTTTTTTCCTGGGTTCGGAGAGTCCAGAACTAGAGGGCATAGGTTTAGGATGAGAGGGGAAAGATATAAAAGCGACCTATGGGGCAACTTTTTCACTCAGAGGGTGGAAAGTGTTTGGAATGAGCTGCCAGAGGAATTGGTGGAGGCTGGTACAATTGCAACATTTAGATTAAATTAGATGAGATTACTCAGAGTGTGGAAACAGGCCCTTCAGCCCAAGTCCACACCAACCCACCGAAGCACAACCTACCCAGACCCATTCCCCTACATTTACCCCTTCACCTAACACTACGGGCAATTTAGCATGGCCAATTCACCTAACCTGCACATCTTTGGACTGTGAGAGGAAACCCAAGCACCCACGCAGACACGGAGAAAATGTGTGGAGTTTGCACAGTCAGTCGTCTGAGGCGGGAATTGAACTCGGGTCTCTGGCACTGTGAAGCAGCAGTGCTAACCACTGTGCCACCATGCACCCGTGTGGCATGTAGATGGGTATAAGAATAGGAAGGGTTTAGAAATGAGCCAGGTGCTGGCAGGTAGGACTAGATTGGGTTGGGATACCTGGTCGGCATGGACGGGTTGGACTGAAGGGTCTGTTTCCATGCTGTACATCTCTATGACTCTATGAATTCACCACCTTCAGATCTTTCAGTTTCCCCATTGTAGTGATGGCCATTACACTCATCTGTGTCCTGAAAGCTTGTACTTCCAAATAAACCTGTTGGACTATAACCTGATGCTGTGTGACTTTCAGCCTAATAATATCCTTCCTATAGCAGGGTGACCAGAATTAAATGCGGTACTCCAAATATAGCCTAAGCAATGTCTCGTACAGCTGTGACACGACGTCCCAACTCCTGTACTCAATGCTCTGACCGATGAAGGCAAGCATGCTAAATGCCGTCTTCACCAGCCTGTCTACCTGTGGTGCCACTTCCAAGGTACTATGAACCTGCACCCCAAGGTTTCTCCATTTGACAACATTCCATAGGGTCCTACCATTATCTATATAAGTCCTGCCCTGGTTTGTCTTACCAAAATGCTACACCTCACATTTATTTGAATTAAACTCCATCTGCCACCCCTCAGACCAGTTGCCCATTGATCAAAATTCCATTGTACTCTTAGATAACCTTCTTTACTGTCCTCTACACCACCAATTCTGATGTCTTCTGCAAATTTACTCATGATGCCTCAGTTGACGAACAACTGTGGGTTCTAGCATTACCCATGTAGCACACCAGTGGTCACAGACCACCAGGCTGAACAATAACCCTCTACTATCACATTTCATCTCCTCCTGTCAAGCCAATCTGGCATCCAATTAGCTAGCTCCCTCTGGATCTCATGTGATCTAACCTTATCAACCAGTCTACCATGTGAAACCTCATCAAAGGCCTTGCTAAAGTTCACGTAGACAATGTCTACCGTTATAGAACATAGAACACAGAACATTACAGCACAGTACAGGACCTTCAGCCCTCAATGTTGCGCTGACCTGTAGAACCAATCTGAAGCCTATCTATCCAACACTATTCCATTTTCATCCATATGTTTATCCAATGACCATTTAAATGCCCTTAAAGTTGGCAAGTCTACGACTGTTGCAGGCAGTGTATTCCAAGCCCCTATTACTCTGAGTAAAGAAACTACCTCTGACATCTGTCCTATATCTATCACCCCTCAATTTAAAGCTATGTCCCCTCATGCTAGCCATCACCATCCCAGGAAAAGGCTGTCACTGTCCACCCTATCTAACCCTCTGATTATCTTATATGTCTCAATTAAGTCACCTCTCAACCTTCTTCTCTCTAATGAAAACAGCCTCAAGTCCCTCAGCCTTTCCTCATAAGACCTTCCCTCCATATGAGGCAGCATCCTAGTAAATCTCTTCTGAACTCTTTCCAATGTTTCCACATCTTTCCTATAATGCAGTGACCAGAAATGTACGCAATATTCCAAGTGCAGCTGCACCAGAGTTTTGTACAACTGCAGCATGGCCTTGTGGCTTTGAAACTCAATCCCTCTGCCAATAAATACTAACATACCGTATGCCTTCTTAGCAACCCTATCAACCTGGGTGGCAACTTTCAGGGATCAATGTACATGGACACTGAGATCTCTCTGCTCATCTACACTACCAAGAATCTTACCATTAGCCCTCTACTATCACATTCCATCTCCTCCTGTCAAACCAATCTGGTACCCAATTGGCTAGCTCCCTCTGTTTATTCCTGTTGCTCCTTCCAAAGTGAATCACCTTACACTGTTCTGCATTAAACTCCATTTGCCACCAATCAGACCAGCTCTGCAGCTTATCCAGGTCCCTCTATAACCTGCAACAGCTTTCGGCACTACCCACAACTCCACCGACCTTAGTGTCATCCACAAATTTACTAACCCATCCTTCTATGCCCTCATCTAGGTCATTTATGAAAATGACACACAGCAGTAGTCCCAAAACAGACCCGTGCGGTACACCACTAGTAACTGAACGCCAGGGTGAACATTTTCCATCAACCACCACCCTATGTCTGCTTTCAGCTAGCCAATTTCTGATCCAAACCACTAAATCATCCTCAATCCCATACCTCTCTATTTTGTGCAATAGCCTATTGTGGGGAACCTTATCTAATGCCTTACTGAAATCCATTCTTTTATTTACATTTTTTGTCATCTCTTAAAAAAAACTCAAACAAGTTTATGAGACATGATTTCCCACACACAAAGCCACGTCGACCATCCCAAGTCAGTCCTTCCGTTTTTGAATGCATGCAGATCCTGATTTTTAGAATTCCCTCCAACAACTTACCCACCACTAATGTCATGTTCTTGGCTTTTCCTTGCAGCCTTTCTTAAATAATGGCACAACATTAACCACTCTGTAGTCTTCTGGCACCTCAACTGTGGCTATAGATGATACAACTATCTCAACAAGGGGGCCCCGCAAAGTCCTGCAATACTCTTGCTTAGGTCCCACGGGTTTAGCTTTATGCATTTTAAGACCTCCAGCACCTCCTTTTCTGTAATGTGGACTCTTTTCAAGACATCATTATTTATTTCCCCGCGTTCCCCGCTTCCATGTCTTTGTCCATTTAGGATTTCACCTATCTCCTGTGATTCTACATATAGATGGCTTTGTTGATCTTTAAGGCATTTCTTGCTATCGATCTAATTTCGTTTCTTACTAACAAAACAACGCTGCCCATCTGCCTATCCTTTCAATAGGACACATGCCCATGAATATTTGATTCCCAGCCCTGATCCCCCCGCAGCCACATCTCTGTGATACCCATGAAATTGTACCTGCCCATTTCAATCTGCGCTACAAGCTCATTTACCTTGTTTTGTACACTGTGTACATTTAAGTGCAACATCCTCAGTCCTGCATTGGCTGCCCTCCCTTCTCATAGTTATTCGTTTATCTGCTGTGCCTTAAGTTAGATTCCTGCACTTTCCGTACTCTCCATCATATTACTTGTTCTAGAAACTTTAATACCCTCTCCTGAGCCCTCCCCCTCTTTTAAACTCTTTGTGACCTTCATTTATCTCAGTTTGTGCCTCAGGTCATTGACCGTATTTGAAATGCTTTGTACATTAAAGCCTTGTTTGTTCTATTAACAGTTTTCTCTGCACTTTAATGGTTCTTTGGTACAACATGGCATTCACACATACTGTCCCTTCCTTTTATATTCCGATTACAGTCAACCCCATCAGTAACTAACTCCTTAATCTCTGATTTTACAATTTTCCATGCAGCTGAACTCCCACCCCCACTATTTAGTTCAAATCCCTAGATGTGCGATTCACTAGGAAGCACACATTCCTGATGAACGGCTTATGCCCAAAACATTGAGTCTCCTGCTCCTCGGATGCTGCCTGACCTGCTGTGCTTTTCCAGCACCACTCTAATCTTGACTGGAATGACAATTGAACTATCAATTTCAATGTGCAATATCAACCTGAAAGTAAAATCCCTTCTCGGATGAAGGTTTTTTTTCTCTCTCTATTTCCTCTAAACTGAGGAGATTAGAATTTTTTTTTAATTCATCACTGGCTCGGACAAAATTTATTGCCTATCCCTAATTGCCCAGGGGGCAGCTAGGAGTCCACTACAGTGTTATGGAGCCAGTCCAGGGAAGGGTGACAGTTTCCTTCCCTAAAGGACGAGTTCAGGCAAACCATGCAGCAATTTAAAAAAAAGCAACGCGCACAATCTTATTCATGAGAAACTTTGTGCGAGTGGCAGTGTCTAAATGCTGCCTCTATCCTCATGAAAATTCTATAATGCACCAATTTTTGATACGATTTCTAAGTGGTGCGATTAACTAATTTCATTCCAATTTCGCAATGTTTCTGGGTCAGGGACAAGAGGTGATTTTCAAAATCAAGGTCATTTTTCAGTGACGCTTTTCTTTCAAAAAGGATCCCAGAAAAAAAACACTAAACCCTCTGCTGTATACTGGTCCGAGCTGCATATTTCACAACTGAGCTCCAGTACAACTTGTACAATCATTTTTAGGCATTGATTTTTTTTGTCCTTGTCTTCCCCACCCCCCTGCACTGGGGAGGGGTGTTATCCTGATCTCTCAGCTTGCAGTCCATGTCGTGCATTTGGAGCTCCTGTGTTTCAGGTCTGGTTTGGGACTTGCCAATAGATGGCGATCCTCCTCTAGCCCAGAGCTTGAAGGAAGTCACACGCAGCGAGAGACCTGCTGGAGTGGCCTGGAGAGCTGCTTACTCTCACTGGCCTCTTCCTCCTCCTCTGCTGAGCCAGCGGTAGAAGCTGCATTCCCCCCACCCCAGCTCCGCTCCCTAACCCGGGGCCACACATCCCCCCGGGACGCGGCTGTCAATCTCGCCCGGCTTTTACCTCCGCTCTCCACCGCGTGTGTTCCCAGGCTCACGCTACCTTTCCGCCTCCTTCTTCTATAAGCCCGGCCTTTCCTTTTGGACATCATTCACATGCATAAGCACAAAATGCAAAGATATCAATCTTCTCTGGGCGTTTTCCGGGGGGAAAAAACCCCAGCGATTTTTTAAAAAGATGACTAAAGTCACTTTTGCACAAATCTACAGCAATAAAGTGTAATAGAGTACGCCCCTCTCTGGCTACATTAATCCAGTCAGCTTTCACAATGTTCTGATCAAAACAGAGTAAACGCACAACCGGATAGGTTTTTGCAATTAGATCCAGATCAGTCGCTGATAGCAGTCCCAGGTTTACCCCTCCTGGGTCCCCGTTTCCGTTCCACCAGATGATGCCTTTCTTAAAGGGGTACTGCCCCCTAAAGGAGGAATCGTGTGCACTCTACAGTAAAGAGCACAAGGGTGTGTTGCAGACTGTCTGGGTCTTGACCACACATCATTCGTCAGCATGCCTGATTGGAACACCGTCCTGGTGGAAGTCAGGGCCATCTCCATCTCCACCACACAATTACAGACTTATGGTCATCCCTCTGACAGTGTGGACACTCCAACTGATGGCTTTCTTTTTTAAAAAGGACACAGCTGCAAGGCCACCCTCCTATGAAGGCGTTTCATATGCCCCACTGTTATGGACCAGACCAGGCCCCCTTCACTGGCCTAGAGAGTTAGTCTAGACCCTAACTCTTTCTTATTTTAAAGATGAATATAAAATGCGTGTTCCAGATGTGATGGAACTGGTCACACTACTCGACATTAGGAAAAACACAATTTATTAAAACACTATAATTAAAATACAAACAAAAGAGAATTTAGAATAACTTCACCATTGCAAAAATTCACTGAATAATCATTACCTATTACTAACTGTTCCAGGACAGTAACATCCCATAAACACAGGTACGGTGGCTCAGTGATTAGCACTGCTGACTCATAGCAGTAGGGATGAAAAGGTGTTGCTAGAAAAGCGCAGCAGGTCAGGCAGCATCCAAGGAGCAGGAGAATTGACGTTTCGGGCATGAGCCCTTCTAACGTCGATTCTCCTGCTCCTTGGAGGCTACCTGACCTGCTGCGCTTTTTCAGCAACACATTTTCAGCTCTGATCTCCAGCATCTGCAGTCCTCACTTTCTCATAGCACTACAGACCCAGGTTCAATTCCAGCCTTGGGCAACTGGCTATATGGAGTTCGCACATTCTCCCCGTATCTGTGTGGGTTTCCTCCTGGTCCTCCGGTTTCCTCCCACAGTCCAAAGATGTGCAGCATAGTTGAATTGGCCATGCTAAATGGCGCATAGCGTTCAGGGATATGTAGGCTAGGGGCATTAGACAGAGCAAATGAAGAACAATAGGATAGGGGAATGGGTCGGGGTGGGATGCTCTTTAGAGGGTCAGTGTGGACTTGGGCCAAATGGCCTGTTTCCACACTGTAGGGATTCTATGATAAACACACCTCTTTGGCAAAAAGGGAAATTCAGACCCAGATTCTTACTTGCAGTTTCTCAATCCTGGAAGAAATGACATCAAAAGAGATTTCAGAGAAAGTAGCAGCTAGGAATTATTTTTACTGAATCTCCAACTCCTCTGGGATCCCAAACAGCTTCTGACTATAACAGCTAGAAAAATACTAGAAAGGCATGGAGTGCGAGAGCTAGTCACTCTCCTTCCATTGTTACAACGGTTTTAAAAAGTAAACCTAAAGGCTTCCGAAGTTATTTACTTCAGCCGTTTTCAGGAGCCAGTTCATCACCTCTGCCTTTACAACCTGTCTTCAAAAAAAACCCAGGACAAAATAACCTGTTTAAAGTGACAGCATCATCACACCCACTGATGACAAAGGCTCATAAAGAGGGGGGTGGGGAAGTTTGTGACATGGTAGGAGAACTCTTAGGACCCCTTCGGCAAACTACCAGTGAGCTGCCTCTAGGCATTTGCTGTGTTTTGTCCTCAGGGGCCAATCTGCGACATCAGGAAGATTCCACTGGGGTCCCCAACCAGTACATACTTGGACATTAAAGTACACAGATTGACTAACCAAAAGATGCATGGCGGATTCCTCTACCAGCAATGACTTTCTTTCTGGATGACCATCAGGAGTCTCGAATACATCAGCCTGCAGAGCTGATAGAAAGTCTGCAAAATTCCTCCTTGTTCCATCTTCAAACCTGTTTGAAAGTAAGATTCCAGCCCCTGTGAACACAGAAAGAAACCACAGTTCATTTTAACACCTATAGGAAATGTGCATGGCTGTTTTTGATGACAACATGGCCAATCTTTCCAAATAAATCTTTAACAAAAATAAAACCATTTGTGGTGTATGTTAAATTTATGGCACTCCATCAAAGAATTGCTGGGAATTCTTGTCCAGTATTCTGCAGCATATCTGATGGTTGAAACCTTGTGTAAAATTGGTTGCAGCACTTCCTACATAATGACAGTGGCCCCATTATAAAATGAATCAGCTGTAAAGCATACTATATTTTGTCAGAAAAGATGGGTGGCAGGCAATCAAGGCAAAATGTCTGTAATGATTAAATGGCACCAATAGAAGGAATTAGAACTCCTCAAGAGATGTACTTGGGGCTTCAGTTATGTTGATCTTTGCTAACCATTCTCTGAATATTTTCTTCCAAAGTGTCATTTTTCTTTGTGTAATTGGTAAATAACACATTAAGTAGTATGGGTTCAGTTTACTTGAAAACTTGAAGAATTTCCTATTCCTGAGATTCCTGAAGGGCTTATGCTCGAAACGTTGAATTTCCTATTCCTGAGATGCTGCCTAACCTGCTGTGCTTTAACCAGCAACACATTTTCAGCTGTGATCTCCAGCATCTGCAGACCTCATTTTTTACTCGAAGATTTTAACCTACTGCGAATCCTCTTGCAAGGATGCCTTCCTTGAAGAAGCTCTCTTCCTCCCTCTACAAGGATTTCAGTGAGTCTCTCTCTCACTGCACCCCCCAGGTCACCTCCTCTGCACAGAAACTCTTCAGCCACGTTCTCAAACAGACTCGTTACCACAGCCACATCTCCTTCCTCAGCACCTGCCTAAGGAACCGACTGATCCCACACGGACTCCGAACTACATTCCAACCAACAAAATTTGGACCCAACCAGGACAACCTGTACCTACAACAAATCCGAAGCCTCCAGCAACAGACCTCCCTCCAGATCCTCCGCTCCACCCTTGCAGCCATGCGTCGCTACTTACACTGTCTGCAATCAGCCCTACCCCAGCTCAGGACAACACTCTCACAGACCTGCAAAGGACCCCTGCTGTTCTTCATCTACAGAAGAATCCACAAACTCAACAAACAGTTCTTCCTAGCCATATCAGAGATTAAAGACAGTAAGTACCAAAAATTTTCATGTACTTACCCCCACACTCGTGGTTCCTCAACTATTCCAGAATCTTCTATAGGCCTGTGGGACGCCATTACACATGTGGCCTCCACAGCGCCCGCGGCACCAAAGGCCGCCGCCGACCGTGACGTCACTTCCGCCCCACCGACCTCGGAGCCCCCGCGATCGCCGCCCAAACAACTGCCCCGGTGACCACCACACAGACAACCGCTTCCACGATCGCCGACGGACCCGCGACCCACGCGGCTACTGGAAATGACCACTATTCCTCCGTCGCCACAACCATTTCCGCCCCTTCGGTTGCCGTCGGCGCAGCCACTTCCGCCCCCACTGACATCACTAACCTGCAGGAGCACAACGCCTCAGATTTCCCCGCCCCCACGCCGTCTTTCGTCACTACACGTAACCCCGCCCCCATGCAAACATTCGTCACCACGCATAACCCCGCCCCCACGCTTATTTCCGCCACGACGCATGACCCCGCCCCCACATCGAGCTACGTCACCATGTCTAACTCCGCCCCTACGTCGATCTCTGTCCCCACGCCTAACCCCGCCCCCACCCCCAGCTCCAGTCCCACACCAGGTCCTAGCTCCCAGCCTTGCCGGATCTTCACCATCCCTCCAGATCTCCCCCTCTCTGAGGATGAAAGATCAGTCCTCAGCAGGGGCCTCACCTTCATTCCCCTACGCCCTCGGATTAATGAGTTCAACACGCGGCGAGATATTGAACAATTCTTCCGTCGCCTTCGCCTCCGTGCCTACTTTCACAACCAAGACTCCCGCCCACCCTCTGACGACCCCTTCTCCCACCTCCAACACACCCCATCCACCTGGACACCCCGTGCTGGCCTCCTACCCGCCCTCAACCTCTTTATAGCCAACTGCCACCGTGACATTAACCGACTCAACCTGTCCACCCCTCTCACCCACTCCAACCTCTCACCCTCAGAACGTGCAGCCCTCCACTCCAATCCCA
Source organism: Hemiscyllium ocellatum (assembly GCF_020745735.1). Lineage (NCBI taxonomy): Eukaryota > Metazoa > Chordata > Chondrichthyes > Orectolobiformes > Hemiscylliidae > Hemiscyllium > Hemiscyllium ocellatum. The sequence continues at coordinate 80,378,980 of NC_083412.1, forward strand.
ACCTCACCATCAAACCAGCAGACAAGGGAGGCGCGGTAGCAGTTTGGCACACTGACCTTTATACCACTGAGGCTAAACGCCAGCTCGCGGATGCCTCCTCTTATCGCCCCCTTGACCACGACCCCACCTCCCACCACCAAACCATCATCTCCCAGACCATCCATGACCTCATCACCTCAGGGGATCTCCCATCCACCGCCTCCAACCTCATAGTCCCACAACCCCGCACCGCCCGTTTCTACCTCCTGCCCAAAATCCACAAACCTGCCTGCCCCGGCCGACCCATTGTCTCAGCCTGCTCCTGCCCCACCGAACTCATCTCCCAATACCTCGACACGGTCCTGTCCCCTTTAGTCCAAGAACTCCCCACCTACGTTCGGGACACCACCCACGCCCTCCACCTCCTCCAGGATTTTCACTTCCCCGGTCCCCAACGCCTTATTTTCACTATGGACATCCAGTCCCTGTACACCTCCATCCCCCATCACGAAGGACTCAAAGCCCTCCACTTCTTCCTTTCCCGCCGCACCAACCAGTACCCTTCCACTGACACCCTCCTTCGACTGACTGAACTGGTCCTCACCCTGAATAACTTCTCTTTTCAATCCTCCCACTTCCTCCAAACTAAAGGAGTTGCCATGGGCACCCGCATGGGCCCCAGCTATGCCTGCCTCTTCGTAGGATATGTGGAACAGTCCATCTTCCGCAACTACACTGGCACCACCTCCCACCTTTTCCTCCGCTACATCGATGATTGTATCGGCGCTGCCTCGTGCTCCCACGAGGAGGTTGAACAGTTCATCAACTTTACTAACACCTTCCATCCCGAACTGAAATTCACCTGGACTGTCTCAGACTCCTCCCTCCCCTTCCTAGACCTTTCCATCTCTATCTCGGGCGACTGACTCAACACAGACATCTACTATAAACCGACTGACTCCCACAGCTATCTGGACTACACCTCCTCCCACCCTGCCCCCTGCAAAAACTCCATCCCATATTCCCAATTCCTTTGTCTCTGCCGCATCTGCTCCCAGGAGGACCAGTTCCAACACCGCACAGCCCAGATGGCCTCCTTCTTCAAGGACCGCAGACTCCCCCCAGACGTGATCGACGATGCCCTCCACCGCATCTCCTCCACTTCCCGCTCCTCCGCCCTTGAGCCCCGCTCCTCCAACCGCCACCAAGACAGAACCCCACTGGTTCTCACCTACCACCCCACCAACCTCCGCATACAACGTATCATCCGCCGTCATTTCCCCCACCTCCAAACGGACCCCACCACCAAGGATATATTTCCCTCCCCTCCCCTATCAGCGTTCCGCAAGGACCACTCCCTTCGTGACTCCCTCGTCAGATCCACACCCCCCACCAACCCAACCTCCACCCCCGGCACCTTCCCTTGCAACCGCAGGAAATGTAAAAACTTGCGCCCACACCTCCACACTCACTTCCCTCCAAGGCCCCAAGGGATCCTTCCATATCCGCCACAAGTTCACCTGTACCTCCACACACATCATCTATTGCATCCGCTGCACCCGATGTGGCCTCCTCTATATTGGGGAGACAGGCCGCTTACTTGCGGAACGCTTCAGAGAACACCTCTGGGCCGCCCGGACCAACCAACCCAACCACCCCATGGCTCAACACTTTAACTCTCCCTCCCACTCCACAGAGGACATGCAGGTCCTTGGACTCCTCCACCGGCAGAAGATAACAACACGACGGCTGGAGGAGGAGCGCCTCATCTTCCGCCTGGGAACCCTCCAACCACAAGGACCGCCCTCCTAACCTGCAATCTCCTTCCTGGCCTCTCCACCCCCACCCCACTCCGGCCTATCACCCTCACCTTGACCTCCTTCCACCTATCCCACCTTCATCGCCCCTCCCCCAAGTCCCTCCTCCCTACCTTTTATCTTAGCCTGCTTGGCAAACTCTCTCTCATTCCTGATGAAGGGCTTATGCTCGAAACGTCGAATTTCCTATTCCTGAGATGCTGCCTGACCTGCTGTGCTTTAACCAGCAACACATTTTCAGCATCTGCAGACCTCATTTTTTACTTGAAAACTTCACACAGGTATATTTAATAGCTCAGTCTATACCTTGCAATTACAGATTACAATGTGTGTAACCTACTTTTCCATTGCTTCTGCTGGAACACAGATGGCAATAGATTAGATTAGATTACTTACAGTGTGGAAACAGGCCCTTCTGCTCAACAAGCGCACACCGACCTGCCGAAGCGTAACCCACCCAAACCCATTCTCTGACCTTTACCCCTTCACCTAACACTACAGGCAATTTAGCATAGCCAATTCACCTAATCTGCACATTTTTGTATTGCATTTGCTTTCTTAATCACGGACTCAACCTGCATGTTTATCTTTAGAGAATCAATAGTTGCCCTATGGGCAACTATTCAACAAGGATGACATGGCATCAGCTCAGGTTTTCTTATTTCAACTCCTGTAATTTGCTTTTGGAATTTTAAAGGGGCATTTATATTCATAGGACAGCACTTCACGACGCCAGAGTTATTGTGTACGCCATTTCATACCTTTATGTATTCATGACATTGAGACATCATTGGCCAGGTCAGAGTGTCTTGTCCAGATACATACATACGTACATACATACACGCACGCACACAAATTAGGGAGAGAGACGGTTCCAAGATGTTGCCCTGGTGATGCTGAAGGAACAGCAATATATTTACAAGTCAGGATGATAAAACTCAAAAGACAAGTTAGCCACTGAGATACCGCTCAGCTGATCCTAAGAACAGTCTGTGGTTTGGTGGGAAATTGCAGCTGGTGGGGTTCTCATGTCCCATGCAGCTCTTGGCTTCCTAGAGACAGTAGTGGTTATGGGTTTGGAAGATGCTGCCTCAACATCTGTGGTGAATTTCTGCAGTTCATCTAGTAAATGGCACACACTGCTGCTGAGTGTTGGTGGTGGAGGGAGTTTGGGGATGTGACTGGTTAAGTAGGCTGCTTTGTCCTGGAAGGCATCTAGCTTCTACAATGTTGCTGCTTAACTCTGGATCTGTGTTCTGAGCTTCAATTAGCAAAGACAAACCAAACATGTCTTTCAGTTAATCCTCATTCTTAAATAAAATTTCAAATATCCTAATATCCACTTGCAAAAGCTGGGGTTGTTCTCTTTAGAGTTAAGGAGGTTGAAGAGATAATTAATGGATTGTAAATGAACTGGAAGACATTGATCATTGTCATCTGGAGATTCCTGCTGGCAACATCATGATACAGCAAATAACCTGGTCCAGATAGCCCGATGGGCAACTATTCAATAAGGTTGGCCTGGAATCCACTCAGAACTAGCCATTTGGATACAGAACTGGCTCAAAAGGTAGAAGACAGAGTGGTGATAGAAGGTTGTTTTTCAGACTGGAGGCCTGTGACCAGTGCAGTGCCACAAGGATCGGTGCTGGGTCCGCTACTTTTGGTCATTTATATAAATGATTTGGATATGAACATAGGAGGTATAGTTAGTAAGTTTGCAGATGACACCAAAATTGGAGGTGTAGTGGACAAAAAAGGCTACCTCAGATTACAATGTAATCTTGACCAGATGGGCCAATTGGCTGAGCAATGACAGATGGAGTTTAATTTAGATAAATGCAAATCTTAGCAGGACTTATACACTTAATGGTAAGGTCCTAAGGAGTGTTGCTGAACAAAGACACCTTGGAGTGCAGGTTCATAGCTCCTTGAAAGTGGAGTCACAGGTAGATAGGATAGTGAAGAAGGCATTTGGTACGCTTTCCTTTATTGGTCAGAGCATTGGATATAGGAGTTTGGAGGTCTTGTTGCGGCTGTACAGGACATTGGTTAGGCCACTGTTGGAATATTGCGTGCAATTCTGGTCTCCTTCCGATTGAAAGGATGTTGTGAAACTTGAAGGGATTCAGAAAACATTTACAAGGATGTTGCCAGGGTTGGAGGATTTGAGCTATAGGGAGAGGCTGAACAGGCTGTGGCTGTTTTCCGTGGAGCGTCGGGCGCTGAGGGGTGACCTTAGAGGTTTACAAAATCATGAGGGGCATGGATAGGATAAATAGACAAAGTCTTTTCCTTGGGGTCGGGGAGTCCAGAACTAGAGGGCATAGGTTTACGGTGATAGGGGAAAGATATAAAAGGGACCTAAGGGGCAACATTTTCACGCAGAGGGTGTGCGTATGTTGAATGAGCTACCAGAGGAAGTGGTAGAGGCTGGTACAATTGCAACATTTAAAAGGCATCTGGATGGGTATATGAACAGGAAGGGTTTAGAGGGATATGGGCCGGGTGCTGACAAGTGGGACTAGGTTAGGTTGGGATATCGGACCAAAGGGTCTGTTTCCGTGCTGTATATCTCTTTGACTCTGTGTTATTAATTAAACAGTTAACAAGCACTGGATGCCTGGTTGGCTCACTGGGTAGCAACCTTACCTCTTGGGCCATGTAGGTCACAAGATCAAGCCCCACTTTAAAATTTGAACAACTTTAAAGGGCTACGGTAGTTCTGTCCCTAAATCTGAGCCAGGAGGCTTAGGTTCAAGTCTCACCTGCTCCAGAGAGGTGTAATAACATTCTGAATGATTAGGTTAGAAAATATCTTAAGGGGCACTGAGGTAGCACAACACTGACAAAATGGTAGGATTGGGAAAGAGGGAGGGTATTGAATTAAAATGGAGTTGGAGGGGAAATAACGTATTCCAATCCCTGTGGTGTCCACCTCGCTATCCCAGGCTTCTTAACTCTGGTAGAATTCTAGAATCCCTATAACATGGAAAGTGGCCATTCTGCTCAACCTTCCAAAGAGATCCTTGATTCTTGCTTTCTGTGCACCTTCTTTGCAGTTGTAACTTTGTATTCCTCACTCAATGTGTTGAAATAGCACACAGCCACAGCATAGCAAAAAGACAAGTAGCTAATTGCACAGAGAAGTTAATGAGATTGAAAAGACAACAAAGCCAGAGGTATTCATGGGAGAAAAAATCATCAAGGTCTAGCTTAGGAGAAGAAGATACTTGTGTCGACAGATATCTCACTTGTTTTAAGCTTGATATGGGGCAAGACTTCCTACATTATTAAATAAGATGCCATGTTCACAGTTGACAGCTGTGCAACTCTATCGTCTAGGAGGTACAGGATCAATGAAAGAAGATATGTTACAAACAGCTTTGCACCACAATGGTTTCAGGGAGTGGAAAGCCTCACAATCAAGAAGGGATGGGGAGATGACAAGGGTATCATTACTGGACTGTTAATCCAGAGACCCAAATAATGTCTGGGGACACAGGTTTGAATCCTAACATGACACTGAATTCAATAAATATTAAGACCATCACTGATGTGCTTTAAGAATAAAACTATTGTTACTTGGTCTGGCCTACATGTGACTCCAGACCTACAGCAATGTGGTTGATTTTTAACTCTGGGTAGTTAAGTGTGGGAAAAGATTTGCTAACCCACAATAGGCCCACAAAAGCAAATTGGCCAAATTGTACCAATACACCCAGAATTCCTGAACAGTTCACAAGCTGAATCAGACAGCACGTGGACAACGGAATACGCTTTAAGCTCCTATGGACATGACGGAGCACCACAGATCTCTCAAATCCCTAAGGGCAGTTTCACAACCCAGCAATACCAAAGCCACACAAACAGCAGGTCTGACAGAGAGGCACCAGCAAGGACCTGCTTCGAGATCAGGACAATGGAAGCACCTCATCACTTCAGGGGAGACATTAACACCTACCTGTGAAGAGGAATGGAACCATTGATACCATCAGGATGTTTCATTGTGTGAAGGAATAGGATATTCATCCAATATTTGTTTTCTAATTAGCACCCTTGTAACTAGATTCCCAATACATTGTAGTTCCTCATTTCTTAATCAGGGTCATTTTTATAGTAATGCTGCACACTGGTCTCACCCTCAGCTCTGGGAGGAGAAATCGGATCTACCTGTACAGACTGTCAGTTCTGTGTCAGCTGGTCTGTTTTCTCTTCCAGCAATATCGCTTGCAATAAGCTGTTTGTCAATTTCACTTCGAACTGTGTTTTGTGATCTCTTACCTTTTCGGCAAATTTCTCCGACATTAGGGACGGGCAATAAATACTGGCCTACCCAGCAACACCTTCATCCTGTGAATGAATAAAAAAACTCGAATGTTTTGACATCAGTCTTCTTCAAACAAGGGAAGGAATCCAATTAATCACACAAATCACTTTTGTTACGCAACAACAAATCAAGGAAAAACTAGTTGGACAACAACCAGCTAAAGAAATTTTGGTTATGAGGAGTCATTTGGTGGTACAAAACCTGAGTATGGCTGAAAAAATACATATTTAATTGAAACTTTTCATCTTGCAGTCAACAAGACATTCTGCAAGAATACGAATTCAAGGGGAAAACTAACATTTCGGAAAGCATGTGAGGAGAGTGCTGATTGTTTGGCAAGTCGACTCTGATTGCTCCATGCATTCCCATGACAAAGCACTCATTAACGCTGACTGGCAGTCAACAGCCGAGTTTCATTACATTTTAAACCAAGCACTTGAACTCTAATCAGTCAGGACACCGCCCTTAGAAATACATGAAGTTGTACAACATGTCAAAAAATACAAACAATGAACACTCAGGCAGCCATAGTAGTGCACTCAGATATAAATGTGACCAATTTGCTTCATACTTAATGAACAAACCAACATATGATGAAAAATGAATTATTGAAATCACTTTTCAAGATTACGTTGGAGCCAAAAATGGACCTTCGCTGTACTCAATTTTGTACTGTGAAGGAAGCACTATGGTGGGGTCTCAACGTAATAAAATTATCCAAAGCTTCATATAGAATTGCATTGCTTTTCATCTTCTCTACAAGTAGTATTGTCACAAAACAGTGTATTTCATCAATGGTGGAATGTCAGTCATTCACATTGTTTAATCATCCTGGTGTGGTGGTGGACACAACCACTAAATTTCATTTTTAATCTATTCTTTCTAAATTAACCTCTTCAGAGATTTCTTTCATTTCAAAAATGAACTTTATCCATCAAAATATCTTTATGTATATACAGTCACTAAAGCAGTTCTGTTTTATACAGTAACATATGGAATTACTAACATTGGAGTTTGACTGTATCCAACAAACAAACCAAAGGCATTTCTTATTTATACAAGATTAAATTTACTGATATTTGAGGCACAGTGAGTAGTAGTGGCGGTGTTCCGATAACCCAGTGGAGCCTTATTATTAGAGGAAACCTCCAAATTCATTAATAACATCCTAACTGGCATAAATTTCACCAAAAAGAGAAAGAACAACAACAGACTCCCCTTCCTAGATGTCACAGTGGAACGATCAGTCAATAGAGAACTGCAGACCAGCCTCTACAGGAAAGCAATACACAGACTAGATACTGAACTACAGGAGCAATCATCCCAACACCCACAAACAGAGGAGCATCAGGACATTATTTAAATAGGCCATGACACACTGCAACACCCAGGAAAAACAAGCAGCAGAAGAAAAATACCTATTCAAGAACAACAGGTACCTGATAAACACAGTCCACCAATTCTTAAACAACAAATCCAAACAAGACAACATACACAGAGACTCTAGCCACACTGCCATACACGAAAGGCATTTCAGAGATGACTACCAGACTACTCTGACCCTTGGCATCATGGTAGCCTACAAACCGATCAACACACTGAAACAGCTACTGATGAACCTAATTTACCCTGTACCAACAAACTGCAAAAATGAAATGAATGTCATTTACAAAATGCCATGCAAGGACTGTAACAAACACTACATCAGACAGACAGGCAGGAAACTAGCCACCAGGATACACAAACACCAACTAGTCACCAAAAGATATGACCCGCTATCACTAGTATCCTTACACACAGACAAATAAGGACACCGCTTCAACTGGGACAACACATCCATCCTAGGACAGGCTTAACAGAGACACACATGGGAATTCCGAGAAGCATGGCATTCAAAGCGGAACTCCATCAATAAACACAGCAATTTGTACACCATTTACCAACCTCGGAGAAACAGAACCAGAAATGATAAAACCCACCTTAACAGACCAAGACACAAATAGAAAGCAGGACAGAACATCAACACTTCACCGAAGGCTCAACAATGATGTTACCTAGCATAGTCTGAGAACCAGCTCAGCGAGCAAACTTAAAACCTCAACCTCAACCTGAGCTAAACATCTTCTCAAAAAACTTACAGACCAGTCAGTTTTGGCCAGACCAAAGAGCATCTTACTCTGAGTTGATGGTTCTCTAGGCACAGTTGATATTTGGTTTGGTATGTGTCTCAGGGAACAGACCATAGAGCACAGAGTCCCGCATCATGGAGCAGCTCAACAACAACATTGCACTTCTCTCCAGATTACCTCGGCAAAGGCAATTCCAGAAGGAGATGTGTGATAGTCTTAACTCTCAAACAGCCGCTTAGAGGGGAGCATGCAATGGTGCGGAGATTCCGGGCATACACAAAGGATCTCACAGGCAGTCCCCTTCTCACCACTACCCAAGTGATGTCCTGGTGCACGTTAGAAGGTTTGGTGATGAGGCATTTTGCTGAATGACTTTGACTGTCTGCTCAGGGAACCACGTAACAGGGCCACCCTCTCCTTTTTCCCACAGGGTCTCAAGGATGCTGTGTGCTGACCACTTCCTGACAGACTGGCGGTTAAAAGTATTTTTCCTTTGCAAACTTCTCGATAAAGGACAGGTGATAAGGAGCAGTCCAACTACCAGAATGACCAGCCTGGACTTCACCGGCAGCAGTGGGAGCTGCTGCAAGTCAGCCAGCACTCTCTCTTTACTTCTGAGGTGTACATGTTAATTAGACTCAGGAGTGTTTCTATATATAATGTCTTACATAAGGAAGCATCCGCCCACTATCTCACTAACCTTGGAGATGGTGAAGTTGCCTCCTCACAGAAGAATACCTAGGCTGGAGGAATGGCAATCACTTTCTTCTGACCAAATCGAAGGCCAATGGGCCCACATGTTTAACCATATGACTCTTGTAACTGCTGAGGCGCAGTATCCCAGACTTCTGCAGAAATTGGAGGTCTGCTTTCACATTGGCCAGCTAAGCCAACATGGAAACACATCACATAATAGATTTAACCTTACACATGTTGAAACTCACAGTTTTAAAACTCATTTTGAGACTTTATAAAATTACGTGTAGATCCAATGTCCATTGCCCTGCAATCTTATCAATGGGAGAGTCTGTGCATTCCCATCCTGTGGGCTAACTGTTGGACATTTTCTGCACTGAGGTAGCCATCCCAGTTTCTTCCTGGGGGCGTTGCCCTGACCCAGGGGACAAAGCCAGGAAGATCTAGCTCTGGGTCCAACAGAGGGATTGCCCTGCTGTGCTCATTACTTGGAGTGTTACCGCTCCCAGTTGCCCAGAGCTGTGGTGCAGTGGGTACCCCTTGTTCCTGATGGCTGGAGGTTGTGTTGTCTGGTGTTTCCAGATTGGGGGCTGTTCCTCTCTTTCTCCTCGTGTTGCTGCTCCCGGTGTTACTGCTCCTGGTGTTACTGCTCTTGGTTTTGCTGGTCGTGGTGTCATTGTTCCTGGTGTTACTGCTCCTGTTGACACTGTTCATGGTGTCAATGTACGGAGTACTGAGCCTCTTTTTGTTCAGAGATGTTATTACTCACCTCTGGAGCAGTTGGGACTTGACTCTGGGTCTCCTAGTCCATGGGGAGGGACAATACCCTGCACTACAACGATCTGTTGACCATCCCTAATCCCTGTAGGAGACAGAAACGTTTGTTATTACTGTCGCTGGAAACTGAATTGCCCGATTAAACTGGTTGATGAATTGAAACTGGCTGCATCTAATCTGGTTTTTGTTTCCAAAAAAAAAATTGCAATGAAATTGATTTTATGCAATGTATTAATATCTAGTTCAAACATTACCAGATTGCATAACTGACTAGTGACTGATTAACGACGTCATTGGACCTTCAATGTTGATTTAAAGTAATTAAACTCGAACACTTTATGGACTGAAGTTTTCCCTGAATGCATTGGTAGCATTTTCTCTGGACTGTACCCAGAGGCGGCGCCTGCGCACTGGGTGCTGAATGTAACAATCTGGCCCTGAGTCATTCTCGGTGAGTCCCTGCTGTGGAAAGGCAGCGCTGACTCACACCGTGAACATGCCCAACCGGGTGGCCGTGGTGACCGGATCCAACAAAGGGATCGGCCTGGAGGTGGTGAAGGCTCTGTGCCGACGGTTTGACGGGGACGTGTACCTGACCTCCCGGGATGTGGAGCGGGGGCAACAGGCGCTCCACAAACTGCAGCAGGAGCAGCTGAAGCCGCTTTACCACCAGTTGGACATCACCGATCGGGAGAGCATCGGAAAGCTGCGGACCTTCATGACCCAGAAGTACGGAGGCATCGATGTCCTGATCAACAACGCCGGCATCGCCTTTAAAATGGCAGATACCACTCCGTTTAAAACCCAAGCCGAGGTGACGATAGCCACCAATTTCTACGGGACCAAGGACGTGTCCACCGAGCTCCTCCCCATCATCAAACCCCAAGGTACAATGTACACCACGCTCTGGAAATGCAGACTTCACCTTTTAAAACAATCTCTCATTGTCTACTAACAGGGCGATCTCTTTTGATTCAGGAGGGTTAAACAGCAACGGAAGCAGCTTAATTTGATTCCTGATTTAGGTCAGATTGTGCGGTGAAGGTAACCATGAAAGTTAATAGCTGTAGTACTATTAAACATAGCTTTTGTTGAAAACAATTAAGGGACTTCAAAAACTAGGCTGAGGGAGAAGCTGTTTCCTCCTTTAGCAGGAAGGTGCACAGATTTGAAATAATTTGTCATAACAAAAGGCAGGAGTGGCATATCTTTACTGGAGGGGTTGTTCTGATTTGAAATATATTGGCCAATTGGGAGGGGAGATCCCTTAGAACCTTAGGGAAAAATGTTGCAGGAGACAAGTAGGCGTAGTGGCCGGAATTGGTATCTCACTTAGAGCTGGCCCATGTGACGCAAGAGCCGAGATTGGCCGTGAAAAGCCACGAGATTTCTCAGGTGATTCTTTGTACCCTTTTCACTAGTGTGGAATGTGGAATTTGTCTTCAAACTTTGCAGACCCTGGAATCCTAAAAATAAATTTGCTATTTAGAGTCATAGAGATGTAATAGCGCAGAAACAGGCCCTACGGTCCAACTCGTCCATGCCATCCAGATATCCTGACCTAATATAGACCCACCTGCCAGCACTTGGCCCATATCCCTCCAAACCCTTCCTATTTATACACCCATCTAGATGCCTTTTAAATGTTGTAATTTTACCAGCCTCCACCACTTCCTCTGGCAGCTCATTCCACACATGCACCACCCTCTGCGTGAAAAGGTTGCCCCTTAGGTCCCTCTTATATTTTTCCCCTCTTACCCTAAACCTGTGGCCTCTAGTTCTGGACTCCCCCAGCCTAGGGAAAAGACTTTGTCTATTTATCCTATCCATACGCCTCATTATTTTATAAACCTCTATGAAGTCACCCCTCAGTCTTTAATGTTCCAGGGAAAACAGCCCTGTGAGTAGCACAGTGGTTAGCACTGCTGCCTCACAGTGCCAGAGACCCAGGTTCATTTCCCACCTCAGGCGACTGAGTGACGTTTACACATTCTCCTCGTGTCTGCGTGGGTTGCCTCCGGATGCGCTGGTTACCACAGTCACAAAGATGTGTGGGACAAGTGAATTGGCCATGCTAAATTGCCCATAGTGTTAGATATGGGGTAAATGTAGGGGTCTGGGTGGTTTGCGCTTTGGCAGGTCGGTGTGGACTTGTTGAGCCGAAGGGCCTGTTTCCACACTGTAAGTAATCTAATCTAAGCCCCAGCCTATTCAGCCTCTTCAGTTTCACCCTATCACTCAAATTTTCCAACCCTAGCTACATTCTTATTAATCTTTTCTGAACCCTTTCAAGTTTCACAACATCCTTCCAATAGGATTGAGATCAGAATTGCACACAATATTCCAAAAGTAGCCTAACCAACATCTTATACCACTGCAATGTGACTTCCCAACTCCTGTACTCACTGCTCTGACCAAATAAAGGAAAGCATACCAAATGCTGTCTTCACTATCCTTTCTACCTGTGACTCTACTTTCAAGGAGCTATGAACCTGCACTCCAAGGTCTCTTTGTTCAGCAACACTCCCTAGGACCTTACCATTAAGTGTACAAGTCCTACTAAGATTTGCTTTCCTAAAATGTAGCACCTTGCATTTATCTAAATTAAACTCCATCTGCCACACCTCAGCCCATTGGCCTATCTGATTAAGATCCCGGTGTAATCCGAGATCACCTTCTCTGTCCACTACCCCTCCAATTTTGGTGTTATCTGCAAACTTACGAACTCTACCTTCTATATTCGTATACAAGTCATTTATATAAATGACAAAAAGTAGTGGTCCCAGCATCGATCCTTGTGGCACTCCACTGGTCACAGGCCTCCAGGCTGAACAACAACCCTCCACCAACCACCCTCTGTCTTCTACCTTCGAGTCAGTTTTGTATCCAAATGGCTCGTTTTCCCTGTATTCCATGTGATCTAACCTTGCTAATCAGTCTCCCATAAGGAACCTTGTTGAACGCCTTACTGAAGTCCATATAAATCATGTCATGCCCTCATTAAATCCTCTTTGTTATATTTTCAAAAACCTCACCATAAGACATAGGAATAGAAGTTAGGCCATTCAGCCCAAGAATTTGTTCCACCGTTCAATCACATCTGATATATTTCTCAAGGTAGACAAGCAGGAGGCTGGGAGAACACAGCAAGCCAGGCAGCATCAGGAGCTGGAGAAATCGATATTTCGGGTGTAACCTTTCTTCAGGACTGGGGGTGGGTATAAGGGGAGCTGCAGATAAAGGGGATGGGGGAGCGCAGCGTGATGAGATGGGGATAGGTGGACACAAGCAGAGGGTACGACCTGGTTGGTCAATGAAAAGAATGAATCCCGTTGGCGGTTGAGGAATGGACGGAAGGGGAAGAGGCTGGATAGGGAGTTGGGGAAAGGAAGGGAGGTTATTTGAAATTGCAGAACTCATTGTTGAGTCCTCTAGGCTGTAGGCTGCCCAGGCGGAAGATAAGGTGTTGTTCTTCATTTAACCACACTTTCTCACTTTTGCCCTGTAACCCTTGATAATCAAGAACCTATCTCTGCCTTAAGTGTACTCGATGACCTGGCCTCCACAATCTTCTGTGACAGTGTATTCCGTAGATTCACCACTTTGGCGGAAGAAGTTTGTTCCTTCCTTTTATATTTCACGTAAACTAATTGTTTGTTAAACAAAAATATCAAAGTACCTCCCATCTCATGGTTATACCACTTTTTATTCACTCATGGGTTGATCACTCACATTTATTGCCCATCCCCTAATTTCCGACAAGGCAGGTAAGTGTCAGTCACATTGCTGTGGGTCGGGAGTCATTTAGTGGCCAGACCAGGTAAGAAATGCAAACTTTCTTCCCGGATGTGTGTTTTATGATAGGGTACATAGTTGTAATTAAGCTAGCTTTGTATTCCACATTTTTAAAAAAAATTCAAATTTCACTGTCTGCTGCGATTGGTTTTGAACTAACGTCCTCAGAACATTAAATTGGCATTCTGGATAAATAATGCAGTCTCATAACCATTTTGCCAGCACCTCCATCGTGAGTTGAATAATAAACTCCTTTGCTCAGTTCTCTGTGATCTGAAGTGGAAGACTGCCCGTTTGTGGAGTGGAGGCCTGAATGGCACCAACTGTACTGTCAAGCAGATACATACATTTGCACTGAATTTTCCTTCTGCAGCATAAAATTTCTTGAATTTTTGGTGTTGTGAGAAAGACGCACAGGGAGCCTGGAGGTGACCATACTTTCCAGACATTGGAGTGGAAAGGGAGGGTGGCAATTGGACTGTATAATGTGCAAGTATGGGTTTTCTGGAAGGGGTTTGCCAACAGCCTTTTCTCGGATGATCAGTTGAGGAAAGATAACAATGTAGGTATTTATGAACTAATCTGTTCAGGGGTGTTACGACACCCCTCTGGAGCAGGTGGGACCTGAACCCACGTCTCTTGGCTCAGAGGTAAGGCAGTATTAGCCTGGGGGTGTGGATAGTTCTACATAATTGTGACCGGGAACTTATGTGTTGTTCCCTTTGCTTCACTCAATCCTTTTTTCTACCGATTTAGCTATGTTTAAAGTCGAGTCTGGGTCCCGGACTGAGCTGGACGTTTCTGCTCTTCAATTATACAATTTTCAAAGAAAACTCTTGATTTAATTTAAAATCTTTTCAAATAGATGACCCAGCTCATAATTCTCTTCTCAATAATGCTCTCAAATACTAACAGCAATCAATGGAAACATAGCACTGGGTCTACTAAGCTGCAAAACAAATAAACCACAAATCTTTGCTGTATATGTTTAGTGTCTTCTCCTTTATGTCTCCCTTAAATCTGTTACTATTCTCATGTTCACTCCACTTCTGAGTTTTCTTGTGCTGGCAAAGATTCGAATATCTAGCATTCTTCTAAAGACAAAAACTCTCTTTATTCTCCCCTTAGATTTTCAAGGATGCTACTCCCACCATCTTTTAAGGAAGAGAATTCTAACGATACATGACCCTCAGAAAAAGAGTTTCTCCTCGTCTGTCTTCAGTGGTGGCCCCTTATTTTTAAACGATGCCCCCTCATTCTAGATACCGTTGCAAGAGGGAACATGCTGTCAGCATCCACCCCATCAAGACCCCTCAGCAGGTTACAGATTTTGAGTGTGCTTAGATGATGAGAATGTGTGTAAGATGGAGGTTCAGAGGAGTGAGCTGGAACCCACAAACTAACTGCTCTGACTTTCAACGCGTGCACAATGGTGGCCAGAAGATATTTGGAAATTCATAAAACGGGTCACTGAAATATGGTAGCTTATTACAAAATTAATGAAAGTGATAGATGAACTGAGGGCCTAGAAGAAATTAGTGGTGGAAATGTTCCTACAGCTTTGCTCAGCATTGGTTGCTTTGCATCTGGAGTACAGTTCTGACATCTATATTGATCTTTATAGCATAGATTCATCAAAGTTTTGTGAGAAGATTTGTAGCTCGGGTGCTCGTTGTTGTGGTTCTGTTGGCCGAGCTGGGAATTTGTGTTGCAGACGTTTCGTCCCCTGTTTAGGTGACATCCTCAGTGCTTGAGAGCCTCCTGTGAAGTGCTTCTGTGATCTTTCCTCCAGCATTTTATAGTGGTTTGTCTCTGCCACTTCCGTTTGTCAGTTCCAGCTGTCCGTTGCAGTGGTCAGTGTATTGGGTCCAGGTCGATGTGCTTATTGATTGAATCTGAATCTGTGGATGAGTGCCGTGCCTCTAGGAATTCCCTGGCTGTTCTGTTTGGCTTGTCCTATAATAGTAGTGTTGTTCCAGTCGAATTCATGTTGCTTGTCATGACTACTATTATCGAACAAACCAAACAGAGAACAGCCAAGGAATTCCTAGAGGCATGGCACTCATCCACAGATTAATTCAATAAGCACATCGACCTGGACCCATTATAACGACCATTGCAACGGACAGCTGGAACTGACCACCAGAAGCAGCAGATTCAAACCACTACAAATGCCGGAGGAAAGATCACAGAAGTGCTTCACAGGAGGCTCCCAAGCACTGAGGATGGCCCCCAGACAGGGGACGAAATGTCTGCAACATAAATTCCCAGCTCGGCGAACAGAACCACAACAAATTCAAATTCATCATAACATTATAAAGACTGCAAGGATTAAATTACAAGCAGAGATTGGGTAAATTAGGCATGCATTCTCTGGAATATAAAGGGTTAAGGGAGAATTTGATTGAGGTAATAGGGACTTTGATATTGAGACAGAATCAGCAGCCAGTTGTGATGACCCTGGTAGTTTAGTCAGGGAAACTCCGTCAGTATGGATAAGTTGGATGGAGGGTCTGTTTTATTTTTGTGCTTTGTAGATATAATTGATCAGCTCATGTGGAAAATGTCATTTTTGTCTGAGATTAGTGAGCTCCTTTTTTTTTTGAAATAATTCCTCGGCCTGTTTCATAGCATTCAGGATAAGAGAAAATGGGACGAGAGAGAGAGATATATAACTTCTTGGTTTTTGTGCTCGTGTACGTAACCTGATTTTGCTTTCTGTTTTAAATCTGCAGGGAGAGTGGTGAATGTGTCCAGTGTAGCCAGCTCCATGGCTTTGCAAAAATGCAGCCAAGAGCTCCAAAAGAAATTCCGCAGTTCCACCATCACCGAGGAAGAACTGGTGGAGTTGATGAAGAAATTTGTTGAAGATGCTAAACAAGGGGTCCACAGTGAACAGGGGTGGCCATCCTCTGCCTATGGGGTTTCAAAGATCGGTGTTACGGTCCTTTCCAGGATCCATGCCCGAAAACTGACGAAAGAGAGACCAGGAGATGGGATCCTGTTGAATGCCTGTTGTCCAGGTTGGGTAAAAACCGACATGGCAGGTCCTAATGCACCTGGAACAGCAGAAGAAGGGGCAGTGACCCCAGTTTATTTAGCTCTGCTCCCAGCAGGGGCAGAAGCTCCACATGGAGAGTTTGTAAGCAATAAAACAGTTCAGGAATGGTAAACCTTTAGATTTTGGGGAACAGGATGGCAAAGACACTGAAGGGCAGAAGAAACAAAAAAATTATCCTTTTTATGCTAACACAGAAACTGACAATCACTGGGTTATAATTTAGTTCAGCAAATCTTTCTTTGTTTCCAATGGCTAACTTTTGTGTAATAAATTTTCCTCAATCACTATCATTAAAATCAATAATTTTGCCTTGTGCTGATGTGTCAGTTTTTAAAAATAAAGTCATTGCTGCTAGTGTTGCAAAACATTGATTAGTTAGGTATTCAACAATGATAAAAATGTGCTTACTAAACATTATAATTTCTTGTTGACTTTTCAAATTGATAATCCTGTCTTCTGCATTTTTGGTGGACATAGGAAACCGAGGTTGTTACGACATGGGGTAAACCCTCCTGCTTAATTTAAAACCAGCTTCACAGAAAAGATTTATCCCATGCAGTAATCTGTAAAAAAAATTTACAATTTTATTTCTTAACAACTATTTACACCTCCGTCCTCTAACCTTTCATATACCTTCCCCTTCCACTATACCAGTCTGATAAAACTCCCAATTAAGACTTAGAAAACAAAACTTCTTATCTCAAAATTAGGCAGCTTTCGGTTCTTGTGTTTGGATTTTCCTGTGTTTTCCTTCCTTGGGGATTCTGTTTCACAGGTTACTGATCGATAAGGTTACCTTTAAGAGGGCTAATTTTCAGGCAAGTTTTTTTCCATGCTGGTTGCTGGACAGTATTCCTCTCAACTGAACTGATCAACTTTCCCCAGTCTTATACCCACAAACATCAGATTGTGATTTTAAGATTGTCTATATACTAAATTCAAACTGGACCTGGAGTTTGGTATTTTTTGGGGGTATAATTCAAATTGATTGACCTAATTTGAATCCGTTTTGTTGTTTCTAGGCAACCAACTAATTTAGTTTTTGACCAAGTGTTACATTGTTACCTTATTGATACTGGGTGCTGTCAGGTAGCTCTACCAGCTTTTAACTCTCTTAAAGGTACAGTACATCCACATCTTCATAACAGAGTGGTGGTAGAGGGTTGTTTTTCAGACTAGATGTCTGTGACCACCGTGTGCTACAAGGATTGGTGCAAGGTCCACTGCCTTTTGTCATTTTATGTTAAGTGATTTGGATATGAATAAAGGATGCATGGTTAGTAAATTTGCAGATGACACCAACATAGGTGGTGTAGTGGAGAGTGAAGAAGCTCCAGATACCTCTAGTTCTCAAACAATTGAATAAAACTGATAGTCTCAGAATTAGAGAAGGTTTGACATTGTAATATTCCTTAACTAAATCTGAAGGCTTGAAAAGGTTTTTGTATCTGGTACCTCAGGGAAAGTTGGCCTCCTAATAACTGAAAATGCTTTGGGTCTGCAAGCACTTGAAAGGATTAATCTTTTTTTGCTTTTCATCTGTCTTTAATGAAATTCTTCCCATTTACTGGGCCCAGTCTTCGATGGCAGTGCTGAATGAGTTAAGCTTCCCAAATAAAGGTAAGATGCCAGAAACGTTTACCCCAACTCAAGGATGACTGCTGTGAGTGAATTTTCTTCAGGGACATATTGTTTTTCTCTCGTCACCACTGAAATATCAGCATAGAGGCCAGTATCCCATAACCAGGTAACCCTTCATTTATACACATACAGTACATGAGCTCTGATTAGCCAGCAAAAGGAAGATGCTTAAAGTCTGAGTGAAGATTTGTAGCTCGGGTGTCCGTTGTTGTGGTTCTGTTCGCCGAGCTGGGAGTTTATGCTGCAAACGTTTCGTCCCCTGGCTAGGGGACATCATCAGTGGGGGGACACCCCCCCCCACAAAAACGGATACCCACGCAACTTTATCACCAGATGCCTAAGAGATAGACCACGGAATGAGGACATGCCACAACCAAAAGGACTAGCCACACTACCATACGTCAGGAGCGTCTCAGAACTGACAGCCAGACTACTGCGACCCTTAGGACTCATAACAGCACACAAGCCAACATCCACGCTCAGACAACAACTCACTAGAACAAAGGACCCAATACCCAGCACGAGCCATACTAACGTAGTTTACAAAATACCATGCAAGGACTGCACATAACACTATATAGGACAAACAGGAAGACAGCTAACAATCCGCATCCATGAACACCAGCTAGCCACAAAACGACACGACCAGCTATCCCTAGTAGCCATACACTCAGACAACCAGCAACATGAATTTGACTGGGAAAACACTACCATCATAGGACAAGCCAGACAGAGAACAGCCAGGGAATTCCTAGAGGCATGGCATTCATCCACAAACTCCATCAACAGACACATTGACCTGGACCCCATATACAAACCACTACAGCTGAAACTGACACCCGGAAGTGGCAAGAACATCCATCAACAGACACATCGACCTGGACCCCATATACAAACTACTACAGCTGAAACTGACACCCGGAAGCGGCAAGAACAAACCACTATAAAGACCGGAAGAAACATCAAAGCAGCGCTTCACAGGAGGCTCCAACAGCACTGATGATGTCCCCTAGCCAGGGGACGAAACGTTTGCAGCAAAAACTCCCAGCTCGGCGAACAGAACCACAACAAAGGAAGATGCTCTTTGAATCTCCTGTTTATATCTGTCAGCCAGGGCTCCCTGACTGGCCCAGGTTAGCAGCTCCAATCAAGGAACTCACAGTAAATGCAATCCACCTGGTGCTTGTTCCAGTCACAACAGAAGGGGTTAGAGGAATATGGGCTAAATGCTGGACAATGTGACTAGCTCAGACTGGGACGTTTGGTTGGTCTGGACGAATTGGACCGAAGGGTCTATTTCCGTAATGTGTGACTCTCTAATAGATATATTTGTTTCAAGATTATGGTTTGTCTGCCAGACAAGGGGCTTCCTAAGATTTGGCTCTGTCAATGTATGCTGATTTGGGCAAATGGGATATGACCCTACAGAGAGATGGTATGCTCATGAGTCAGTACACAGACGTCTGAAAGATTTATCAATATATTGATTCAGAAATAATGTTATGGTCCAGGCCAGAACTCTTCAAATTATTTTAAGAAGGTCGCCCAAACCCTAACTTTTTCATATTTGAAAGGTAGATGTGAAGTGGATATCCCTGGTGTGGCGCAGCTAGTCAAACCACTCAGTTTTAAGAAAAACAGAATTTATTTAAACACCACAGTTAAACCTATGAACAAAAGAAAATAGAATTTAGAATAACTTTATTATTGGAAGACTAACCAGCCCAATATAGCAATTTAACTAACAAGCTGTTCCAATCAAGTAACGTTCCAGAAACACTCCTTGGTAAAAATAGTAAATTGAAACACAGATTCTTACAGGCGGGAGGGAATAACATGCAAAGCGATTTCAGAGAAAGTCAGTCAGAAACCATTCACTGAAGTTTGGAACATGTTTCTGGACACTAGCATTTTATGATCACTCCATCTAAACTAGAATAAACCAGAACTGGCCACTCCCCTCCCATTGTTAAACTAGACACTTTGGTACTTCGGTCTTTATGACCTCTCTTGAAAAACAAATTCAAGGACAACATAACCTTTTTAAAGTGACAGCATCCTTACAATTGTAAATATATGTCAGACACTGGGCTGACTAAAACTGGTTTGGACTTCAGAATTTCTGGTCTTTTATGCAGGAGAGTTGTCCTAGAGGTACCATTGCACTCCCAAGTGTAGCATTAAAACACAGCACTGTACTGTAAGTGAATCAGAGGTGTGCCATGATGATGCATTGAGTCTGGTATGTGTTAGATGGCAACATCCACGGACAGGAGACTTGCAGGTGGTTGCTGCCCATGGAGTTTGCCCTGAGATGTTGGTGACCGCTGTCCTAGATGGAGATTGCGAGGAACAAGATGGTGAGCTGGGGACACCAAGTGACTGCTCTGATTTTCATGTCAGGAAGTGTTGCTATCCAGTTTCCCTCCAGCAGGTGGAGGAATGGAAAACTACATATTAAGGAGGTGAGTTTCAGGAATAATAATTTGTTATTGCAAGCTCCATTGGCTGGGTGGCTGATACCAACATCATGGGTTCAATTCCCACATCATGAAGGCCTTGCTTTGTAAACTTCTCTCCTTGCCTGAGGTGTGGTGAACTCAGGCTAAACCATCACGAATGTCTCCTAATGAGAGCACAGCCCTATTGTTATGAAGATTTGGATGTACTGTATCTTTAAGAAAGTTAAAAGCTAGCAGAACTACTTGACAGCACCAAGTATTTGGAACAAGATACAATGTAACCTTTTGGACCAGCAGCTAATGTAGCTGGTGGCCTGGAGACAAAACCAAATTCAAATTAGGCTAATCAGTATAAACTATACCCCCAAAACGTACCAAACTCTAATAAAGTTTGAATTGAGTATATTGACAATCTTAAATGCCAATGACATGATCCAATGCTTTGGGGGTATAAAACCAGAAAAACAATGAAAAGTTGGAGAAGAATAGCCAAAAGGCCAACAGATGTAGACTGTTAGTCAGAGAAAAACATTAATACTGACATGGAGAGCAAATCTACAGAGAAAGATAGAACAATAAGATTCCACTACTGGCTGATTTTGAAATTTGTATTTTTCAGTAAATCTTAATCAGCGGTTTTATCAGACTAGTATTACAGAAGGGAAAGTAAAAGCTAGGTTAAAGGAAGGAGTTGTAAATAGTTGTTAGTTAATTATTCTCTGTTATATTTTAAGAAATAAAGTTGTTAATTTTGTATTTTAAATAGTTCTTGGCCTCTTGAATTTTCACAGATTACTGCATGGGACAAATATTTTCTATGTTACTGCTTTAAATTAAGCCGGAGGGTTTACACCGTGTCTTAATACTATGGCCTGGTATGCAAATCAGTCTCTCACCACTCACTAACACAAACCTCGTCTCATCATTCAACACGGTTGGAAAATGGGACTTTTTGCTCTCTGTTGAGAAGCTGCTTGTTCGCTAAATCATGTAATTTCCCAACTTTCTTTTTAATGCCTACATTCAAGGGAAGATTCCACCCAAGGTGTTAGGATTATTACTTAGCTCTGGGTAACCATTGAAGACAAGGTTCCATGGACCTGAACAAATTGAAAAAGATGATGTGAATTATGTGACGAGTACACCAAACAGGAGGAAACATCAGTCAACGTGTCATGTTAATACAGCTAACAGGCCCTTTGGCCCATGACGTGGGCCGAACATGATGTGATTGTCAAGAAAAGTGTATTCTTATTTGTGAAAGAAACAGAGGGCGAAACAAAAATGTCAGGGCAATCGGAGAATGAATCAGAAATTAAAAATTCAAATTTTAATCCTCCAGCAATCAGATTAAATAATATGAAGGTGCTTAAAATATTAGATTGATAGTTTTCTGCAAGATGAAATAGTATGCTAAGTGATTTACCAAGGCTATTACAAATCTAAACAGATTTATTAATGAATTGCATGAGTAGGCAATAAAATTGCATAAGGTTGATATAACATTAATATTAGGGATGCAATACCCATAAAATAACACCTTTAGAGACTCAATGCTGAGAAATAAGCTTTTGTGGAAAAAGATTAACTTATTGATGGGCAGTGACATTATTGAACATTGTCATAGTAATAGAAACAGACTGGGTCACAAAAATATGTATTGATGATTTTAAAATCAAAAGTGCATTCATATCCAATTCAACATTTGAAGGACTGCATTGAAGCAACTGAACACACATGACTCACTGCTAGAATTGACTTCCTGAAACAATGTTGGTAGTTTCCATTGACTGAGCCATATAAATTTCAGCTGTGAAACCAAATGGACGGTATCAATGCAAACTCGTGCTCTTGAGAAAGAAGAGAAAATACTAGCAAATTTCCAATAATTAACCACCACCATAATCAGCAACCTACATAACTGCATTATCTACTTGAACACTTTGGTTGTACTCAGGCAATCCTGGGATGAACATTTACACCATTTTATTAAACTATTACATTGGTTGCAAAAAATTCATTTGGTTACAGATCTGGCTAAAAGTCAATTTCTCAAAGATGAGTTGAATAGGCTAAGGGTGCATTTGACAATTTTGCTGGTGACAATTGCACCAGTTTTTGCAACACCAAAGTATGAGAAGTCATGCAAACCTGCTGGTAATGTTGGTATGGTCGCACTTTACTACAAGATAGTGAGGGAGACTGGAAGTCCTGTCAAAGAAATTGAGTGCCTCCCAACAGAAATGTTTGGCAGTGGAGAAAGAGGTGTTGGCTTGACATCACTTTGCAAATCACTCAGAATGAATTGTTGTTTATATGGAGTACAATATTCTTTTGTTTTGAGAAATTTCAGGACAAGAAATTAAAACTGTTTTTTGGATTTTTAATAATCCAGCTGTACAATTTAAATATCATTCATTTGGCTGGAAAGGATAATATTATAGCAGATATTTTGTTAAGAGCACAAGTTGAGGAAACTCAAGAATAAATGGACTTATATAAAATAGGGTTACCATGAAACATGTTTAATATTTATTGGCACTATTGAGGTAACATACAAATAATGTTATGAAGAAGTATTTAATAGGAAATTAAAATATCTCTTAAAAGGACATTTCCATTCTTCTTTAGAGGGTGTATAATTTATACATATATAGATACATATATGTATATCTGTATTAATATCATTTTTCGAATTGTTGATTTTAAAATCAGGGAAGATGGGTTCTGATTACTTCTGTGAAGGGCTTTAAAAAAAAAGGTCTTTCTGGAACATTGATTAAATCCTGCATGTGTCATACAGCAAGTGACTGCAGACATTTGTGGCATGAATGAAAAGTTCTTTATCATCTATGGGGGTTTGACAGTTAGAGTAAATATTGAAGGACATTAGTATTGTTTTGACTTTGGAAGACTGCAGGGTAGAGCAATTTCTTTTTTCAACAAAATAAATTTAGAAGACACCAAGATTGAGTTGAGAAGCAAGTTTAGTTTCACACTTCAGAGGAGTTAAGAGCAGTTCAGGGAACAAGATACATCAGCAGATAGATTTAGTTATGAAATTATCTAAACTAAGATTTTGGTTAGAAATCTTAAGGTTATTAGAACCAAGGAAATTAAGGCCCCTAATTTGTGTTTGTAAAATGAAAGAACTCCTCATATTGTCCACAAAGTCATATGATAACAAAATACGGGAACAGAATTAAGCCTTTTGACTCATCATGTCTGCTCCACTATTCGGTCATGGTTGATACGTTTCTCATCCTCATTCTCCTACCTTTTCCCCATAACCTTTGACGCCTTTACCAATCAAAAACCTATCTATTTCTTGCTTAAATACACTCAATAGATTGGTCTCCACAGCCTTCTGTAGCAATGAGATTCACAGATTCACTATTCTCTGGTGAAGAAATTGCTCCTCATCTCAGATCTAAAGGATTGTCTCTTCATTCTGAGGCTGTGCCCTCGGATCCTCATCTCACCTATTTGGGTTAACATCTTCTATGTCCATTCTATCCAGCTCCCTCAATATTTCTCCTCATCCTTCTAAACTCCATTGAGTACAGATCCAGAGTCATCAATCGCTCCTCGTGTAACAAGTCCTTCATTCATGGGATAAATCTTGTAAACCTCCTCTTCTCATTCTTCCTTCGATAGCCCACAACAAAGAAACTGTAAAACATCAGTGAGGTAAAAGCCCAACAGCTGAAATAGCAAGGTAATTTCTCTACACTTGAGTCTCCGTATCAGAGATAGTGTATAAATGTAAATGCGGGGTAAATTTGTACTTGCAGAGTTACATTGTACTTTGCTCAAAAATTGTATGAATCCATGTAAGACTCTGTTAACTCATGTTTTAGGTTAGAATCAATCTAAACATTATGGCATAGTCAACAGCACACAGGGGGCTAACACCTTCAACACATTATCTGGACTGACAGTTAAGCTGAGAATGTAACTTTTAAAAACAGTTTTGAGATTTATAGATGAAAGAAGTGAAACTAACAAGGTCATTCTAACAGATTAGAGATTTGACAGTCAAGGTATTTTTCAATGTATAATTTTAGTTACATCACACTGTAAACGTTTGCTATAAATTCGGTCTTACAGCTGTGTACTCCACAACCATCTGATGAAGGAGCAGCGCTCCGAAAAATGGTGCTTCCAGTTAAACCTATTGGACTATAATCTGGTGTTATTTGATTTTTAACTACGTCAAAATCACTTCTAGCTGTCTACCAGAGATTCAATTCTCCCCAGTATCAGTCAAAGCTTCATGTGTCTTTCAACAAGCATTCCGCTTCACCTATATTTTCTGGATCCAATTATCACCAGTAAAGTACACCTCCCTGTCTCCTAAAATGTTACCAGCTTGATCTATTCCCTTTTTTTTAACAGAAACCAAATCCTTCAAAGTTTTCTGTTATGGGTCAGACCAACCCCCTCAAAACATATCAAGGAGATAGCCTAGACTCTAACTTTTATCATATTTAAGGCAAGTGAAGGTGTTCAAAATGCAATTCAATTGGTCAAACTACTAGGCTTTAAGAAAAACACAGTTTATTCTTAAATCACGGTTAAAATGCAAACAAAAAAAGAATTGGCGTAACTTTCATGCTATCAAAATGCTTAACAAATTAATATATGTTTTAACTAGCACTCATTAACCGTTCCAACGGAGTAGCATCCCATAAACACACCCTTGGCAAAGGCAAATTCAGCAAAACACGAGATACTAGAAGAAACATCTAGCAGCAAAGAGAGACCTCATCTTTTTGTTTCCTCCAAAACCCCAGCTTCAACAACTGAAAGCAAAAACTAAAACCCTTGGTCTGTGTGAACCTGACCTCACCTCTCACGCTTCTTTTTTCTAAAAGAAACCCAAAGCTATTTATTCTGTTTTCCATGGGGCAGACAGCTCATTGCCAGGTTTACAACTTTTGTTTTCAAGAGTAACGGGAGACAGAAGTGTGTATACTTCAATGCCAGAAGTATAAGAAATAAGGTAGGTGAACTTGCAGCGTGGGTCAGTACCTGGGACTTCGATGTTGTGGCCATTACAGAGACGTGGGTAGAACAGGGACAGGAATGGCTATTGCAGGTTCCAGGGTTTAAATGTTTTAGTCAGAGGTGGGGGTAAAAGAGGGGGAGGTGTGGCATTGCTTGTCAAGGATAGTATTACAGCGGTGGAAAGGATGATGGAGGAAGAATTGCCATCTGAGGTAGTTTGGGCTGAGGTTAGAAATAGGAAAGGTGAGGTCACCCTGTAAGGAGTTTTCTACAGGCCTCCTAATAGTCCGAGAGATGTAGAGGAAAGTATTGCAAGGATGATTCAGGAGAAGAGTGAAAGTAGTAGGGTGGTTGTTATGGGGTCTTTAACTTCCCAGATATTGACTGGGAAAGCTATAGCACGAGTTCGTTAGATGGGTCGGTGTTTGTCCAATGTGTGCAGGAGGGTTTCCTGACACAATATGTAGACAGGCCAACAAGAGGTGAGGCCATACTGGATTTGGTTCTAGGTAATGAACCAGGCCAGGTGTTAGACTTGGAGGTAGGTGAGCACTTCGGGGACAGTGACCACAATTCGGTGACTTTTACTCTAGTGATGGGGAGGGATAAGTGTGCACTGCAGGGCAGGAGTTATAGCTGGGGGCAGGGAAACTATGATGCGGTGAGGCATGACTTAGGATGTGTGGATTGGAAAAATAGGCTTCAAGGGAAGGACACAAATGATATGTGGAGCTTGTTCAAGGAGCAGCTATTGGGTGTCCTTGATAAGTATGTACCAGTCAGGCAGGGAGGAAAGGGTCTTGTGAGGGAGCCGTGGTTTAATAAGGAATTGGAATCCCTTGTAAAAGGGAAGAGGGTGGCCTATGTAAAGATGAGGCGTGAAGGTTCAGTTGGGGCAATTGAGAGTTATAAGGTAGCCAGGAAGGATCTAAAGAGAGAGCTAAGAGCAGCAAGAAGGGGACATGAAAAGTCCTTGGTTGGTAGGATTAGGGAAAACCCAAAGGCTTTCTATAGGTATGTCAGGAATAAAAGGATGACTAGGGTAGGTATCGGTCCAGTCAAGGATAGCAGTGGGAAGTTGTGCGTGGAGGCGGAGGAGATTGGAGAGACACTAAATCAATACTTTTCGTCAGTATTCACTCAGGAACAGGACACTGTTGCTGATGTGAATATTGAGTCACAAGTGATTAGAATGGATGGCTTTGAGGTATGTAGGGAAGAGGTCCGGGGAATACTGGAAAGGGTGAAAATAGATAAGTCCCCTGGGCCTGATGGCATTTATCCTAGGATCCTCTGGGAAGCTAGGGAGGAGATAGCGGAGCATTGGTCTTGATTTTTATGTCGTCGTTGTCTACAGGAATAGTGCCAGAAGACTGGAGGATAGCGAATGTGGTCCCCTTGTTCAAGAAGGGGAGTAGGGACAGCCCAAGTAACTATAGGCCAGTGAGTCTCACTTCTGTTGTGGGCAAAGTCTTAGAGAGAATTGTAAAGGATAGGATTTATGAACATCTGGATAGGAATAATGTGATCAAGGATAGTCAGCATGGTTTTGTGAAGGGCAGGTCGTGCCTCACAAACCTTATTGAGTTCTTTGAGAAGGTGACCAAGGAAGTGGATGAGGGTAAAGCAGTAGATGTGGTGTATATGGATATTAGCAAGGCGTTCGATAAGGTACCCCATGGTAGGCTACTGTAAAAATTACGGAGGTATGGCTTTGAGGGTCCATTAGAGGTTTGGATTAGGAATTGGCTGGCTGGAAGGAGACAGAGGGTAGTAGTTGATAGTAATGGTTCATCTTGGAGTGCCGTTACTAGCGGTGTTCCACAAGGATCTATTTTGGGACCATTGCTGTTTGTCATTTTTATAAATGACCTAGAGGAGGGGCTTGAAGGCTGGGTGAGCAAGTTTGCGGATGATACGAAAGTCGGTGGAGTTGTGGACAGTGAAGAAGGATGTGGCAGGTTACAGCGGGATATAGATAGGTTGCAGAGCTGGGCAGAAAGGTGGCAAATGGAGTTCAATGTAGCTAAGTGTGAAGTCATTCACTTTGGTAGGAGTAACAAGAAGATGGATTACTGGGCTAATGGTAGGCTACTTCGTAGTGTGGATGAGCAGAGGGATCTTGGTGTCCATGTACACAGATCTCTGAAAGTTGCCACCCAGGTAAATAGTGCTGTGAAGAAGGCATATGGCGTACTGGGCTTTATTGGTAGAGGAATTGAGTTCTGGAGTCCTGAGGTCATGTTGCAGTTGTATAAGACTCTGATGCGGCCTCATCTGGAGTATTGTGTGCAGTTTTGGTTGCCATACTATAGGAAGGATGTGGAGGCACTGGAACGGGTGCAGAGGAGTTTTACCAGGATGTTGCTTGGCATGGTAGGAAGATCAAATGAGGAAAGGCTGAGGCACTTGGGGCTGTTCTCATTGGAGAAAAGAAGGTTTAGGGGAGATTTGATAGAGGTGTACAAGATGATTAGGGGTTTAGATAGGGTTGACAGTGAGAACCTTTTTCCGCGTATGGAGTCAGCTGTTACTAGGGGACACAGCTTTAAATTAAGGGGAAGTTGGTATAGGACAGATGTTAGGGGTAGATTCTTTACTCAGCAGGTTGTGAGTTCATGGAATGCCCTGCCAGTAGCAGTGGTGGACTCTCCCTCTTTTATGGTCATTCAAGCGGGCATTGGATAAGCATATGGAGGTTATTGGGCTAGTGTAGGTTAGGAAGGCTTTGGCCTGCGCAACATCGAGGGCCGAAGGGCCTGTACTGCGCTGTATTTTTCTATGTTCTATGTTCTATGAACAAATCCCTCTTAAAGGCACATCTTGTTACAGTTTTGCTGGTCTTTAACACAAGTAATTTTCCTGTGGTTCTGCATTTTGTTTCTTGCCTCTCAGCAGCAGCTTTCTTCTGTCAGTGGCTGTGAAATCAATGGATTTCTTTGGAGATTTTCTCTCCATCATAATGTAAGAAACATGAGCACTTTTTAGGTCTGAGTGGTTTGTCAGGAGCTCACTCAGTTTTACTGAAATGTAACACAAGTGGCTCCAAGATCATGAAGCAGGGATTCTGGTCATTGCAAACTTGAAGGGAAATTAGGGCTAAACATGCAATAAATCTGTGGTTTACATCTAGTTGAGGAAATCCTTTGTCTGTCAGATCTTCCTCCATCTGAGGCCTCTTTCCACTGAAGACCAACTTTACTCCAGGGCACATCTGTTCAACTGCTATAGCCACGTTGCTCATCAGAACGTGGAAAAATAGGAGCTGGAGTAGGCTATTCAGCCTGAGTTCACTCTGTCATTCAATCTAACCACGTCGGATCATCTAACTCATTACCCTGGTCCTGCTTTCTCCCCATACCCTTTGCCCCCTTTAGTCTGAAGAAATACTGTATATCTAACTCCTTCTTAAAAACAATCAATGTTTTAGCCTCAAACGCGTACTGTAGCAGAGATTTCCACAAACTTACCACTGGCTGAGTGAAGAAATTTTCCCGTATTTCAGTCCTAATTAGCCTCCAACATATCCTTATCCTGGTTCTCGGCTCCCCCACCATGACCAGGAATTTCTTTCCTCTTTTTAACCTCTCTCGTACTGTTAGAATTTTTATAGCTTTCTATGAAAGTCCTCCCCCAGCGTTCCTCCAAACTCCAGTGAATACAATCATAACTGACTCAATCTCTCCTCATATGTTAGACTTACCATCCTAGGAGCTGAAAATGTGTAGCTGGAAAAGCGCAGCAGGTCAGGCAGCATCCAAGGAACAGGAAATTCGACGTTTCGGGCATAAGCCCTTCATCATGAATGAGGAAAGTGTGTCCAGCAGGCTAAGATAAAAGGTAGGGAGCTTTACCATCCCAGGAATCAGTCTAGTAAATCTTGCTGCACTCCCTCTAGCAAAAACACCTTTCTTAGTTAGGGAAGTCAAATTATTTCAGGGGTGGTCCCACCAATATTCTCTATAACTGCAGAAGACATCCTTGTTCCTTTATTGGAATGCTCTTGTTATGAAGGCCAACATACCATTTGATGTCTTTACAACTGCTATGCCTGCATGTTTACTTTCAGTGACTGGTGCACAAGTACACCCTGGTCTCATTGAATAATCGCCTCTCTCAATTTACAGTCATTCAAATGATAATCTGACTTCCTATGTTTGCTACCTAGATTGGAAATCTCATGTATCACATTGTACTGCATCTGCCAAGCATTTGCCTTCTCACACTTCAACATGTGATGAAAATTGCCAAGGTGTGCCTGTTCATGAAAATCAGGATGAAATCGACCTGGCCAATTATCACTCTGAGTTGAGACTCGATAAATGAAAAAGCACAGCAAGTCAAGCAGCATCAGAAGAGCAGGCGAGTCAACATTTCGATCAGGACCCTTCATCAGGACCCTTGAGTTGAACTGGTTGGACCAAAAGTTCTGTTTCTATGCTGTATGACTCTAATGATGCAAGGGGTTGCTAAACATGCTATAAGGCAGCATTTACAAAGGAAAGCTGCTCATTGACACTCAGTTTGTGGTGGCACAGTGGCTCAGTGGTTAGCACTGCTGCCTCACGGCACCAGGGTCCCAGGTTTGATTCCAGCCTTGGGCGACTGTCTGTGTGGAGTTTGCACATTCTCCCTGTGTCTGCGTGGGTTTCCTCCCACAGTCCAAAGGTGTGCAGGTCAGGTGAATTGGCCATGCTAAACTGTCCATAGTGTTAGCTGCATTGGTTGGGAGGGGGGGCTTACTCTTCAGAGGGTCGGTGTGGATTTGTTGGGCTGAAGGGCCTGTTTCCAAGCTGTAGGTAATCTAATCTCTGCATCATCCTTACAGCTCACCCACCCACCAGTTTTGTGTTATATTTAGTTCCCTTATTAAATCACTTATATTGTGAATAGCTGGGGGTCCCAGTACCAATCCCTGTGGTACCCCACTAGTCACGGCCTGCATTTCAGAAAAAAACCCATTTATTCTTTATGTTTGTCCTATCCATCTCGATACACTACTGCCAATTCCATGCACTTTAATTTTACACATCGGATGCCACATTCCAGTCAATTTAATTCACTTCATGTCATATTAAAAAATCAATGAAGACACTGGATATTGCAAATGCAATGGGTCCTGACAACATTCTGACACGCCTAGCCAAGCTGTTCCAGTACAGCGACACATTGCCATCTACATGATAACATGGAAAATTGCCAAGGTGTGTCCTGTTCATGAAAAGCAGGATGAATTCAACCTGGCCAATTATCACTCTGAGTTGAGAGTCGATAAATGAAAAAGCACAGCAAGTCAAGCAGCATCAGAAGAGCAGGCGAGTCAACATTTCGATCAGGACCCTTCATCGGGACCCTTGAGTTGAATTGGTTGGACCAAAGGGTCTGTTTCTATGCTGTATGACTCGAATGATGCAAGGGGTTGCTAAACGTGCTGTAAGGCAGCATTTACAAAGGAAAACTGCTCATTGATGCTCAGCTTGCATTTCACCAAGACCATTCAACTCCTGACCTCATTCCAGTCTTGATTCACAGATGGATAAAAGAACTGAGTTCCAGAATTGAGATGAAAGCGACTGCTCCTGACATCAAGGCTGCACATGAGTGAATGTAGCATCAAGGATCCCTAGTAAAACCGGAGTCACTGGGAATCAGGGAGAGCTGTCTGCCTGTTTATGTCATACTCAGCACAAAGAAAAATGGATGTGATTGTTGGAAGTCAAGCATCTCAGTCACAGAACACAGAATCACAGACTTGTTACCACGTAAAAGGAAGACATTGGGTGCACTATGTCTGCTGTGCACTATTCTTTCAGTATTTTGAGTGGGTGGCACAGTGGCTCAGAGGTTAGCACTACTGCCTCATAGCCCCAGGGGCCTGGGTTTGATTCCAGCCTTGGGTGACAGTCTGTGTGGAGTTTGCACATTCACCCTGTGTCTGTGTGGGTTTCCTCCAGGTGCTCTGGTTTCCTCACAGTCCAAAGATGGGCATATGAGGTGAATTGGCCATGCTAAATTGCCCATAGTGTTAGATGCATTATTCAGAGGGAAATGGGTCTGGGTGGATTAACCTTCGGAAGGTAGGTATGGACTTGTTGGGCCGAAGGACCTGTCCCTACACTGCAGGGAACCTAAGCAATCTTGTTTCTTTTCTCAGTAACCCTACACATTGTTTTAATTTAAATATTAATCTAATGCCTCATTGAATGTCTCAACTGAACCTACCTCTACCACACTTCCCGGCAGTGCATTCCAAACCCATACCGCTTGATGTTTAAACACAGTTTTTTCGCACCTCGCGTGTTTTCTTTTGGGCAGAATCTTACAGGTGTCAGGCTTGGATGACTTGTGTGACTGAATCAGTCACAAATTCCATTCAGGTCTATCCAGATCATTTTGCACCAAAGTTTATGCTTCTCACAACTGACAGGATCTATTCTTGATGAAGGGCTTTTGCCCAAAAAGTCGATTTTCCTGCTCCTCGGATGCTGCCTGACCTGCTGTGCTTTTCCAGCACCCCTCTGATCTAAACCTTGACAGAAATGAATGCTTGTTAAATGCTTTGTTCATGCCACTCCTCATTAATATTCAGTCTCCCATCCTCCTGAACTTGCCAAACAATCTGGACATTGGAAAAACACAACAAGGAAACCAGAATACCGACCCATCAAAACCATCCTGGCCTTTATCCAGTGTGCAGACTGACATTTTGGAGCGTTGAAAGGTACAATAGGGACACTTTGTGCGTAGGGACAGGTAGCCAGCTCACAGATTGGACTAGACTGTGTCTAAAGGTAGCTGCTTTCTTTCTTAGAGCTTGGGTCACTTAGCACCTTCTTGCTTGTTCACAACATCCCTGACTTGCTGTGTCAATTAGTGCAGTCACAAATCCAAAAGCTTGCATTGCTGCTGAGCTGTCCTCAGTCTCGGGAGAACACAACTTGCTCTACGTCAATCTCATACCTGCACCATGTGCCAGCAGTTTATGCAGCAAATGCTCTGCATGTGCAGCAAGAGGGCAGCTCGCCTCGAAGTCTTAGGGGAGTAGACCTTACTGAGGTCACTAACACAGAGACTACTCTTTGAAATCTACATCTTTATACACAGAGGCAGCCAAATATTAGGGATGCCGAATGAATAGTGAGAAATGTGTCAAAATGACCCAATGCCATGTTCACCCATTGACAACTCTGCTTCCAGAAGGTGCAGTGGGTTCTTCATATCAAGCATCATCTGTTGTCATGAACTTCTGCTGGATGGTGTGAAAATGTGTTTGGCATCTACACAGAGAGACTCACAGACACATGGAAGCTAACATCAGGAATATGTCTGCATGTACTAAGAGTGACATGCAAACCTACTTTAAGCATGCCACCAAAATGCCCTCAAAACATTTTCTTCTTTCTCTCCCTCCCACTGGATCTCAGTGTACTCCCTGATTCTGCAGCTGGGTGGAGAGAGCATGCTCAGCGGTGAAGCCTGGAGGTTTAGTGAGGAGCACACAGAGGCATCTGCGTGTGAACTGGCCAGACCTGTTGGGGGGCGGGGAACAGGTGAAGGTGGAAGGCCTGGGCAGCTCTGAAGCATCCTGACTGGAAAGTGCAGATGGGACTGTGTGTTGTTCTTTTGGCGCTGCCTCCTGGCACTGCCCTGTCTTCCTGTGAGGAGTGGGCACCTGGACTGGGTCAAGGTTTCCCATACTCCTGTTGCCAGTTTCCCTTACGCCTGTCCTGAGGACCAGTGGCTGGGGTGATGGAGGTGCCAGTGTGTACTCCTCCCTAGAGGTCCCTGAGGAAGCTGGGCCTGGTTCTCCACGGCAGCCACCAGCCTGTCCATGGAGGCAGCCCGACTGTCTGCAGCTTCTGGGCAATGAGGGTCATTGTGCCTGTGATTCCTCTGGCGTTTTACGCCAGTTTCAGAATTTCCAATTTGCAGGCTCCAGCTGCCTTATCTTTGCCATGGACATGCAATCTCTTCACATGTCAATCCCCCACCAGGATGGTCTCAGGGCTCTCTGCCTCTTGCTGGAGCAAAGGCCTGAACCGTCCCTGCCCACCACCCTCCTCCGCTTGGCCCAGCTTGTCCTTCCCCACAACAACTTCGCCTTTAACTCCTCTCATTTTCTTCTGGTCAGAGGATGGCCATGGGTACCCACATGGGCCCCAGTTATGCCTGTCTCTTCGTGAGGTACGTGGAATATTCCTTGTTCCATTCTATTCCGGTCCCCCCCCACAACCATTTCTCGGATATATTGATGATATCATTGGTGCTGCTTCCCTCTCTCATCTGGAACTGGAAAATTTCATCAATTTTGCTTCCAATATACCTCTCACTTTCACCTGGTCTATCTCTGACTCCTCCCTTCCCTCCTCGGTTTCCATTTCTGGAGATAGACTGGCCACTAATATCCACTATAAAACCACCGACTCACACAACTACCTGGACAATACTACACCTGTATCCTATAAAGACTCCATTCCATTCTCCCAGTTCCTCCGTTTCCATTGCATATGTACCAATGAGGCCAACTTCGACAAGGGAGACTCCGAAATGTCCACCTTCTTCCTCAGCCAAAATTCCCCTGCATCGTTTTCGACAGGGCCCTCAGCCGGGTCCAACCTATCTCCGACACTTCCGCCCTCACCCCCTCTCTTCCCACCCACAACAACGATAGGATTTCCCTTGTCCTAGCATCCCACCAGACTCCACATCCAGAAGATCGTCAGATGCCATATCTGCCACGTCCAGTGAGATGCCACCGCCAGACACCTATTCTGCTCCCCTCCCCTGTCCACCTTCCACAGGGACTGTTCACTCCAGGACACCCTGGTCCACTCTTCCTTCAATCCCAAAACCCCCCACAGCCCCACAGCACCTTCCCCTGCAACTGCCGAAGGTGTAACATGTGCACATTTACTTCCTCCCTCCTCAGTATCCAAGGACCCAAACATACCTTCCAGGGGAAGCAGCAATTTACCTGCAGAATCTAATAGATTGCATTCTCTGCTCACAATGTGGTCTCCTCTACATTGGGAAAACAAAGCGTGGACTGGGTGGCTGTTTCACAGAATACCTACAGTCTGCCTGCAAGAAAGACCCTGAGCTTCCAGTTGCCTGCCACTTCAATATCCTGCTCTGTTCCCTGGCCAACAACTCTGTGTCAGGTTTGCTGCAGTGCTCCAGAAAAGCTCAGCACAAACTGGAAGAACAGCATCTCATTTTCCACTCGGGGACCCTTCAGCCCTCCACACTCAATACTGAGTTCAATAATTTTAGGGCCTGAACTCCTCCACATCCTAGCCCCCTACACCACACACCAGGCCTTGTTAACACGTAGTCTATAATTACACACTAGATTAGAGTGGTGCTGGAAAAGCACAGCAGGTCAGGCAGCATCCGAGGAGCAGGAGAATCAACATTTCTTCCAGCTTGTGCTGGGCTTATCTGAAGGAAATGTAGATTTTCCTGCTCCTCGGATGCTGCTTGACCTGCTGTACCTTTTCAGCAGCACTCCAATTTAGACTCTGATCTCCAGCGTCTGCAGTCCTCACTTTTGCCTATAATTACACACTACTTATTGATAGCCACTGACAGGCTCCATTAACAGCTATTTCCCCTCCCAGCCAGACTGTTACCCACTCCTTTGTCTGTCCAACTGTTCTTCTCTTTCTTTGAGCTGTATCTCTAGCTAAGTTAAAAATCACACAACACCAGGTTATAGTCCAACAGGTTTAATTGGAAGCACTAGCTTTCGGAGCGCTGCTCCTTCATCCCTGATTGTGGAGAACACAATTATAAGGCACAGAATTTATAGCAAACATTTACAGTGTGATGTAACGGAAATTATACATTAAAAATACCTTGATTGTCTGTTGAGTCTTTCATCTGTTCAAATACCATGATAGTTTCACTTATTTCATGTGTAAATTACAAAACTTTTTTTAAAAAGTTGCATTCTCTGGTTACCTGTAACAATTGGTGTTAGCTAGACAATATGTTGAAGGTGTTCGCCCCCGTGTTCTCTGTCTGTGCCATGATGTTTAGATTGATTCTAATCTAAAAAGTGAGATAATAGAGTTTTACATGAATTCATGCAGTTTTTGAGCAAAGTACAACTTAAATCTGCAAGTACAAATTCACCCCACAAACGTATATGTATATGTGTGCATGTGTGTCTTTGTGTCTGTGTATCTGTCTGTCTGGGTTGGGGGTTGTGAGTGTGAGAGAGAGTGTATAGTGAGTATAGAGTGTCTTAAGTCTGTGAGGGGGTGCACATGTGAATGTGGGAGTGTGTGTGTATCTGGGGTGACGGGTTGTGAGTATCTGTGAGAGAGAGTGTATATGTGCGTGCATGAGTGTAGAGTGGTCTAAGTCTCTGAGAGGATGCCTGAGTGAGTATGGGAGTGTGTGTCTGTAAGGGTGCGTGTGAGTGTCTGTGTGCATGTCTGTGTATATGTGTGTCCGTGTGTATGTGTGTATATAGAAGTGTGTGTGTGTGTGTGTCTGTGTGTGTGTGTGTGTCTGTGTGTGTGTGTGTGTCTGTGTGTGTGTGTCTGTGTGTGTATATAGTGCAATGGTGGTCACCTGTAGTGTGACATGAACCCAATGTCCTGCACACACAGAGGCAGAGACAAATAGATGAAAGACTCAACAGACAATCAAGGTATTTTTTAATGTATAATTTCAGTTACATAACACTGTGAATTTTTGTTATAAATGATGTGCCCTACAATTGAGCCCTCCACTATCACCTGATGAAGGAGCGTCGCTCCAAAAACTAGTGCTTCCAATTAAACCTGTTGGACTATAACCTGGTGTTATATGATTTTTAACTTTGTACACCCAACACCAGGCATGTCCAAATCATGATCTAAACAAGATAGCCACACACCAGTCCAACACCAGCATCTCCAAATCATGATCTAAACAAGATAGCCATGATTCCTCAGGATGGATTTGATGCACCCCATTCCAGCATCAAGCTTGTACAGCGAATGTATATTTATAAGGTTGATAATAAGGCCATTCTAATAAGCTGTGGAACTGTACAAATCCCAATGTGTACATTGATCAGTGAAGATAGGTTTGTGAGATACTGTAGTACAGAACCTCCTAGCTGACTCTTCAGTGAGGACACTGAGGAAAGAGCTCATTTGACCCGTCCATTTCAAAGTGGATTTGAATGCAGAATGGAGCCCAGTAAGACATGCGAGGAAATTCTTCAATGCTGTTGCAATTCAAGCAAACATATCATGCATATATCAGAAATATGCAAGGGATAGTAAGTTGGTTCTCATTTTGTCAAAAAAACACCTTTCTCATAGAATCAACATCCATCTGTCAACATCCTGGGAGTCACCATTAACGAGAAACAGAACAGGAAAGCCATTATAATATTATGACTACAAGAGCAGGTTAGAGACAAGGTATTCAGTACCGACTAATTTCCTTCCTGATGTCAAACATCTGTACACCATCTACAAGGCACAAGTCAGGAAGGTGATGGAATACCCCCCACTTGCCTGGATTGGTGTAGTTCCAACAACACTCAAGAAGCTGGACATCATCCAGGGCAAGACAGCCCACTGACTGGCACCATATCTATAAACATTTACTCCCTTCATCAGTAACCCACAGTGGTTGCAGAATGTAGCATTTACAAAATGCATTGCAATCACCTGACGAAGGAATTTAGCTCCAAAAGCTAGGCTTCCAATTAAACCCGTTGGACTACGGTGTTGTGTGATTTTTAATCTTCAAAACCTGTCATCACTGCCATCTAGTGGGCAAGTAGGTACATGGGAACACCAGAATGTGCAACATTGATCCCAGCTGATCTTAACCAGACAATCCAGATTCAAAACTGAAATCTCACTTGATCGATCACATTTTGCTTTTTCCTTTCTTTAATGAAGTGGTCTTTCACTGAAACATAAGCACATAATGCTGTCAATTTTATTTTAAGAATCAAACTTTTTTTTATTCATTCATGGGATGTGGGTGTTTATTGTCTAACCATAGTCGGCCTTCAGAACTGTTACAGTCTATGTGATGTAGATAAGTACATTGAACATTACAGCATAGTACAGGCCCTTCCGCCCTCGATGTTGCACTAACCTGTGGAACCAATCTGAAGCCCATCTATCCTAACTATTCCATTTTCATCCATATGCCTATCCAATGACCGTTTAAATGCCCTTAAAGTTGGCGTGTCTAGGACTGTTGCAGGCAGGACTTTCCATGTCCATACTACTCTCTGAGTAAAGAAACCACCTCTGACATCTGTCCTATATCTATCACCGCTCAATTTAAAGCTATGTCTTTTCATGCTTGCCATCACCATCTGAGGAAAACGGCTCTCATTGTTCACCCTATCTAACCCTCTGATTATCTTATATTTCTCAATTAAATCCCCTCTCAACCTTCTCTCTAATGAAAATGTCCTCAAGTTCCTCAGCCTTTCCTTATAAAGTTTACCCTCCATACCAGATAACATCCTTGTAAATCTCCTCTGAACCCTCTCCAATGTTTCCACATCCTTCCTATAATGCAGTGACCAGAACTGTACGCAATACTCCAAGTGCAGCTGCACCAGAGTTTTGTACAGCTACAACATGAGCTCATGGCTCTGAAACTCAATCACTCTACCAATAAAAGCTAACACACCGTATGCCTTCTTAAATACTCTATCAACCTGAGTGGCAACAGTCAGGGATCTACGTGCATGGATATTGAAATTTCTCTACTCATCTACACTACCAAGAATCTTACCATTAGCCCAGTACTCTTTATTCCTGTTGCTCCTTCCAAAATGAATCACCTCACATTTTTCCGTATTAAACTCCATTTGCCACCTCTCAGACCAGCTTTTATCTATGTCCCTGTGTAACCCACAACATCCTTCAGCACTATTTACAAATCCACTGACTTTAGTGTCATCTATAAATTTACTAACCCATCCTTCTACACCCTTATCCAGGTCATTTATGAAAATAACAAACAGCAGTGGCCCCAAAACCAACCCTTGCGGCACACCACTAGTAACTGAACTCCAGGATGAACATTTCTCATCAATCACCGCCCTCTGGTCTTCTTTCAGCGAGCCAATTTCTGATCCAAACTGTTAAATCTCCCTCATTCCCATGCCTACCATGGGGAACCTTATTAAATGCTTTACTAAAATCCATATACACCACATCAACTGCTTTACCCTCATCCACCTGTTTGGTCACCTTCTCAAAGAACTCAAAAAGGTTTGTGAGACACGACCTAACCTTCATAAAACAGTGTTGACTATCACTAACCAACTTAATCCCCTCTAGATGATTATAAATCCTATCTCTTATAACTTTTTCCAACACTTCACCAACAACCAAAGTAAGGCTCACTTGTCTATAATTTCCAGGCTTGTCTCTACTCCCCTCTTGAACACTGGAACAACATTTGCTATCCTCCAATCTTCTGGCACTATTCCTGTTGACAATGATGACATAAAGATCAAAGCCAAGGGCTTGGCAATCTCTTCCCTGGCTTCCCAGATAATCCAAGGATAAATCCCATCCAGCCCAGGAGACTTAACTATTTTCACACTTTTCAGAATTGTTAACACCTCCTCCTTGTGAACCTCAATCCCATCTAGTCTAGTAGCCTATATCTGAGTATTCTCCTCGAAAATATTGTCTTTTCCCAGTTGAATACTGACGAAAAATATTCATTTAACGCTTCCCCATCTCCTTGTACACCACACACAACTTCCCTTATTGACCTTGATGGGCCCTAATCTTACTCTCCTCATTCTTTTATTCCTGATACACCCATAGAAAGCTTTAGGGTTTTCCTTGCTCCTATCTGCCAACGACTTCTCATGTCCCCTCCTCGCTCTTC
This sequence comes from Hemiscyllium ocellatum, assembly GCF_020745735.1. Lineage (NCBI taxonomy): Eukaryota > Metazoa > Chordata > Chondrichthyes > Orectolobiformes > Hemiscylliidae > Hemiscyllium > Hemiscyllium ocellatum. The sequence goes on from NC_083412.1 coordinate 80,418,558, forward strand.
TTAGCTCTTTCTTTTGGTCTTTCCTGGTTAACTTGTAACTCTCAAGTGCCCTAACTGAGCCTTCACATTTCATCTAACACAAGCCTTCTTCATCCTCTTGACAAGAGATTCAACTTCTTTAGTAAACGTCGGCTCCCTCGCTTGACCACTTCCTCCCTGCCTGACAGGTACATACTTATCAAGGACATGCCATGGCTGTTCCTTGAATAAGCTCCACATTTCAATTGTGCCCATCCCCTGCAGTTTGCTTCCCCATCCTATGCATCCCAAATCTTGCCTAATCACATCATAATTGCTTTTCCCCCAGCTATAACTCCTGCCCTGCAGTATATACCTATCCCTTTCCATCGCTAAAGTAAATATAACCGAATTGTAGTCACTATTACCAAAGTGCTCATCTAGTTCCAAATCTAACACCTGGCCATGTTCATTACCCAGTACCAAATCCAATGTGGCCTCATCCCTTGTTGGCCTGTCTACAGACTGTGTTTGGACAAAAACGGACCCATATAAAGTACTCGAACTATAGTATTTCTAGTCAATATTTGGAAAGTTAAAGATCCAATAACAACTACTCTGTTATTCTCACTCCTGTCCAGAATCGTCTTCGCTATCCTTTCCACTACATCCCTGAAACTATTCGGAGGCCTATAGAAAACTCCCAACAGGATGACCTCTCCTTTCCTGTTTCTAACCTCAGCCCATACTACCTCAGTAGATGAGTCCTCAAATGTCCTTTCTGCCACTGTAATACTGTCCTTTACTAACAATGCCATACCTCCCCCTCTTTTATCATCTTCTCTGGTCTTACTGAAACATCTAAATCCTGGAACCTGCAACAACCATTCCTGTCCCTGCTCTATTCATGTCTCTGAAATGGTCACAACATTGAAGTTCCAGGTACCAATCCATGCTGCAGGTTCACCCACCTTATTCCAGATGCTCCTGGCGTTGAAGTAGATACACTTCAACCCACCTTCCTGCCTGCTGGTACTCCAGCAATCTTGAAACCTTATTCATGACCTCACTGCTCAAAACGTCCTGGACACTGGAACTACAATTTAGGTTCCCATCCCTCTGATGAATTAGTTTAAACCCTCCCAAAGAGCATTAGCAACCCCCCACCCCCTCTCCAGGATATTGGTACCCTGCTGGTTCAGGTGTAGACCATCATGTTTATAGAGATCCCATCCCAGAATGGGCCCCAATTATCCAGGTATCCAAAACCCTCTCACCTGCACCATCCCTGTAGCCACGTGTTCAACTCCTCTCTCTCCCTGTTCCTTGCCTCGCTACATGTGGCCCGGGCAACAAATCAGAGATAACAATTTTGTTTGTTCTAGCTGTTAGCTTCTACCCTAGCTCCCTGAATTTCTGCCTTAAATGCCCATCCCTTTTCCTACCTGTGTCATTAGTGCCTATGTGGAACACGACTTGGGGCTGTTCTCGTTCCTCCTCAAGGATCACGAAAACAAGGTCTGAGACATCATGAACTCTGGCACCTGGGAGGCAACACACCAACCATGACTAATGCTCTGCTCATATCCCCCTTCTCTTCTGAACAAGAGGGTCAGACTCTGTGCCAGAGACCTGTACCCCATGGCTAACCCCTGGTAAGTTGTCCCCCTCAACAGTATCCAAAATGGTATACTTGTTATTGAGGGGAACAGCCACAGGGGATCTCTGCACTGTCTGCCTGTTCCCTTTCCATCCCCTGGCTGTAACTCATCTGCCTTTTTCTTGTGACTAGTTCCCTTTAACTCCTCTCAATATGCCCCTCCTCCTCCCGAATGATCCAAAGTTCATCCAGCTCCAGCTCCAGTTCCCTAACACACTTTTCGAAGAGCTGGAGTTGGGTGCACTTCCCGCAGATGCAGTCAGCAGGTAACCCTTACCACCCACATTCTGCAGGAGGAACATTCAACTGCCCTAACCTCCATTCCACTATTCTAAATTCCCAAAGAGACTGTTGAAAAATAAAGAATTTTTAAAAAACTACCTTACCAATCTGGCACGCAAAACCTTTTGTTTGGTTAGAGGAGGAGAATGGGTGAGAGACACTACCTAAGTAGTGTTTCGGATAAAGCAACCACCCAAATATAATACTTCACTTACTCAGCAGTCCCTGTCTCTCCTGCACAGTCTGCACCCTGCCTATACATGAGGTAAGTTTTTAAATCAGTGACTCACCTTCCTGGCAGTCCCCTGGTCAGTGCTCCCGCTCTGTAAACCCACAATGTTATTAGAATCATAGAATCTCTACAATGTCTACATTCGGCCCATCGAATCTGCACCAACTGTCCGAACAGCATCCCATCCTTCCCCTATCCCCATAACCATGCATTTTTCATGGCTACACACCTAGCCAACACATCCCTGAACACTATGGGCAATTTATCATGACCAACCTGCCTACCCTGCATGTTTTGGACTGCGGGATGAAACTGGAGCACCCAGAGGAAACCCATGCAGACACAGGGAGAATGTGCAAGCTCTGCACAGTCACCCAAGGCAGGAATTGAACCTGAGTCCCTGGTGCTGTGAGACAGCAGTGCTAATAATTGAGCTCCAATGCCAAGGAGTTTGCCCCAGTGACAGTGAAGAAAAGGCGATTCCAAGTCAGGATGGTGAATGGCTTGCAGATAGTGTGTCGCCATTAATCTGTTGCCTTTTGTCCTTCTAGATGGAAGTGGTTGTGGGTTTGGAAGGTGCTGTCTAAGGAGCCTTGCTGAATGTCTGCAGTGCAAAATATTGTTGTGAAGGCAGCCCAACTAATCTAGCTTTCAACCAAGTGTTACATTGTTACCTTATAGAGAACACTTGATGCTGTCAGGTAGTTCTGCTAGCTTTTAACTCTCTTAAAGGTACATCGACATCTTCATAACAATACACATTGCTCCTTCTAAGCAATGGTAGAGGAGGGAGTGAATGTTTGCATATGTGGTGCCAATCAGGCAGGCTGCTTTGTCCTGGGTGGTGCCAACCTTCTTGAATGTTGTTGGAGCTGCACCCATCCAGGCAGTATTCCATCATACTCCTGACTTGCATCTTGTAGATGATGGACAGGCTTTGGGAAGTTAGGAGATGAGTCGCTTACTGCAGTACTTCTGTCCTAAGGTGGCCTGGTGGCTCAGTGGTTAGCACTGCAGCCTCCCAGCAGCAGGGACCTGGGTTTGATTGCAACCTCGGGTGACTGTGTGTGTGTGTGGAGTTTGCACATTCTCCCTGTGTCTGTGTTGGTTTTCTCTGGGTGTTCTGGTTTCCTTCCACAATCCAAAGATGAGCAGGTCAGATGGATTGGCTATGCTAAATTGTCCAGAGTGTTAGGTGCATTATTAGTCAGTGGGAACTGGTTCTGGGTGTGTTACTTATTGGTGTGCACTTATTGGGTAAAATGGCCTGTTTCCACATTGTAGGAAATCTCATCTCACCTCTAACCTGCTTTTGGAACCACAGTATTGATAATGACTAGTCCAGTTCAGTTTTTGCTCAATGATAACCCTCAGGATATTCATTGTGGAAGATGCAGTGATGGGAATGCGATTGAATTTTCAAACTAAAATGATTACACAGTGGTAATCAATTTCCTGCCTGTTCTGAACTAACACATTGGTCTTCTGTGAACTGTCCAAATAGTTTTGCAATCGATAATTAATTCTCCTAAATCAAAAACAAGCTAATGCCTTTCAATGTTTTCTCTCTCCAATTAAAAGACACCCACAATGCAAATAAATTCACATGATTACTCCAGGCTGACTCCCCAGCCAGCTGTGCTCTGAGACATACTGGTTTAAAAATCATGGCTCCAGAAAGACTGGCAAGTTTAATTATGAAACCTTCTCATGCACAGAGATGAAAACTCACATATCACCAGTTCAAAATCCAAACTCCACAATAATTAAATACAAAAATGTCAAACCTTACATCACATCCTCCAGGTCTCACACCATCTGGACTATATAATCATTTTAAAAGCTGAAACTCCCCTATTCCCAATAACATACTAGCTGTCCCTGAAGGCTAGAATTGAAACTGTGCCTAAATCCCTATCAGGCACTGAATTTAAAATCCTAGTTCGGATCACATGCGTAATGGGAGAGAAACGAGTGCACATTTATCAGACACAACCTATCATCAGAACTGTGACGAATGACAGATGAACAGCGTGTCAGAAAAAGGTTGGACTGGGTAAAGCGCAGGCACATAATAAATGAGTTGTAAAGTGATTAGATGGAGATCCAGTTATTTAAATACTACAGTTATTATAAACAGACAATTGTTTCGCAAGGAGTATTGTCATTGAAGATGATCTGTTGTAAATAGACTGTGGAGGCGTATGGAAAAACATGCACGTTCTCCCTGCTATCTCTGTGATGTTTATCACAGGACCGACTCACTCAGGGAAGGGAGACTGCTGTGTGGATGTCTTTGGGATCAGCTGGGATTGGACTGTGCCACCTGGGCGTGTGGCAGGGAGGGAGAGCCGTCTACTGAACCAGGCTGAGGACGAAGCGCTGCCCAGGACTCCGGAAAGGAGGGATGGACCATACTTTTAGGGAGGGGGAGTTGTGAGAGGGCAGAAGGAACGCCCTAATGAGCCGAGCTGAGCTCTGAGAGACAGCCTCCCCAATCTGGTATCCCCCTGGCCAGCCCGGGCAATGCTACATCCAGAGGCGGAAATGTCAGCTCGCTCAGTGGTTACACTGTAACAATTCAGTAATACTCCAGCCCAGTGGGTGTAATTACACATCGCTCTCTCTCTCCCTCCCTGAATAAATCCTTCAGCAGACTCCCAGCAACACCATAGTGCCTTCCCTCTGGGTGCTGTGCTTTTTCAGGCTGGTGAGTACTGTCTCTGTTTTCCGTGTTCTTTCTATCGTCCATCTTCCTCTCTTCGCTTTTTCAGTATTTCCCCCTTTTTTTCCCTATCGGGCGGTAGAAGTGTAGGGACGTTATTATTATGATTCAGTTTCTTCTTATGCCCTTGAACTATCCCTGTGTTTTAAAGGCGGTGTTGCAATATTAATCTCTGGCTTTGCACCATCCGCACAAACAAAGCAGTTACTGTGTTTCAGTAATATTGGACGTTGTTTTAAAACGATGCATCCCAGAGTACAGCTGGTTGGATGATTTGTTACAATACCATGCACCCAGTGTGAGGTGATGACAATGATTATTCCCTTCCTGGTACACAGGGTACAATCAGGATCTGAATTTTTTTCTAATCAGGCTGCTTTTTCACTTTAACTTCTGTCGACAAACTCCACAAATGTTTTAGCCAGTGCAATTTGTTTCAGCCCTATCCTATTTATTTGCAATGCTTTGATTCCAAGTGTAGTATGACGTTTTATTTTCTGCAACTTAGAATATAATTTTTTCCCACCTCACCCTTTTTCTATTTTCATTTTTTATCGTTGCCTTCCCCCCCCCCACACTTATTATATGTAAATGCTTCATGTTGTTTCACTTTGTTCCTTTTCACGAATAATATAGAACTGCATTTGAATGATCGCTTGAGATGTTATTTATCTGTTTTCAGCATGTTCCAATATTGTGGAGTACTGGTCAATGTTGTGTTGTGGGCAGTTTCCTTTGTACTAGTCTGTTTTCTCAGCATTTTGGAATTTTTATTATAGGTTTAAGCCAGTTAATTGAGAAGAACTATCTATCCCCTGAAGGTCGATTTCACTTCATTTTAATTAGCTCATCTCCTCCAACGGTTTATGGCTATAAAACAATTTTATTTTGAATTTGTAAATTCATTTAAAAGCATTGTTAAAAATAGAATATTAGTGTTTTTTGAAAACAAGATCTTTTGATAATGGGGTAAAATTATCATCTTCCATTTCAAACTTAAACATTACCTTTTATGCCCTATTTCTCATCTCCAGACCAATAGCCCTCCCCAGATACCTGCATTCCTTCAACTGTTGCCTCTTCAAAATTCTCAATTTTAATTTCTCTGGTGACATCTGTACTTCAATGAGGGCCTATGTCCTGGAATTCTACCCAGAAGCCTGTCTGGCTTGTTCTCATCCCCTTTTAAGATTCTCTTTTAACAACTACCCCCTTGTCCAAGTTTTTGTGAACTGACTTAATATTTGTTAACATGACTTGTTGAACGTATGGTCTAGTAATGGTTCTGTGAAAAGCATCAGGAAGGTGTATTGTTTTGATTACATTACCTACATAAAAGTTGTTTGTCTTGGTTAATGATTTTGGACTCCATGCTGCAACATCAAGGTTGTACTTGCAATATGGTTTTGGCTGAACATTGTTAAGCGTGATAGGTCTGTCTTCAAATGTATCTAAGCTAATTTGTGATGTAAATTTGGGTTGAAGGGCTCTGGCCCGAAACGTCGAATTTCCTGTTCCTTGGATGCTGCCTAACCTGCTGTGCTTTAACTAGCAATACATTTTCAGCTCTGATCTCCAGCATCTGCAGACCTCACTTTTTTTACTTGAAGTATCAACCCAAATCTCAAATAAGTGTTCTTCCTCCAGGCAGTGTCTGGTCCATCTGTGACTGCACTAATCCCACGCTTTTTATCTTCAGTATTATTAAAAAGCAGAACTGCAGGAGTTGCTGCTAGTGTATAGGAAATACACATTAAACTGCAGGCACCAAATTGGGGAACGAATGGTCATCGCTTTAACACTGAGGTAGTGGATTAGTGCCATCATTGGCAATTGACAGTTTGGTGACGACTCAAGTTCCATTGCTCACTCTGGCTTATTAAATGAGCATCTCTTAACTTTTTTTATTTCTGGTGTTTTGTTTATCTTGCAATATATTTGTACTGTTGATGCTCACTGTTCCTTTTCATTGTTTTAAAAACTGAACTGAAAGTGGTGAGGGCATTGTCCCTATTGAGCAGTTTGATATCTCTCGTTCCCATCATTCCTCTCTTTAACAATGATTTGGAGATGCCAGTGTTGGACTGGGGTGTACAAAGATAAAAATCACACAACACCATGTTGTAGTCCAACAGGTTTAATTGGAAGCACACTAGCTTTCGGAGCGACGCAAGGAGCGTCACTCCGAAAGCTAGTGTGCTTCCGATTAAACCTGTTGGACTATAACCTGGTGTTGTGTGATCTCTTTAACAAGGGTCTACTTGATTTCCAACAATGGGCTGACTTTATTTTGGGTTCCCTCTAGCATTCCCATTTAGGTTTTCATCATCTCCTTCTGTCTGTACCTGCAGGTGTCTTCCAGTCTTGCTTGTGCTCTACCTAATTTGCACCCCTTACTATCTGCATTTTAAACTGCTCTCCCCCACTTTGAATTGCTGATCATTTTCCCATTCCTTTAGATCCCTCAAATCAACAATGCTTTTGATTTCATCTTTGCCTTTCATGATCTCTTTCATCCTCTCTGACTTGACCAGTGTTTACAGCAACTTGTAACGTGCCCTGAGACACAAGGAGTGCTCTAGAATTAATGCAATGGTGCATATGTTCCAAACAGATTTATTTTTACTGATGTTTGTTATATGTAAAACACTGTATGATCATCAGTAAAGGAAAAATGCATTATGTTTGGGCCTAACATCTCTCTGCAGATTTTTGTATTTTTTTTTAAACACACTTAACCGATATAGACAAAATATTTCCTTCTGTGCAGTTGCTGAAGTAAACCTCTTAATCGCAATAACAAATTTAGTATAAAGCATAGATATACCAGACTAGTCTGTGTTTAAGACTTGTAGCTTTTTTTTGGCAATACTAAAATATGGTTTGTATTATCATTTTAAAATGAGAAGCATACATTTGATTTGACTCAATGTTTTAAACATTTTATTTTGACAAGGTTACAATAGTTAAATTTTGAGATGTTTTACAATAAATGAAAAAAAATTCAAAATGATGTGTATCCACAAACTGTTGAAGGAAAAATGAGGCAAGCCAATTACAATGAAGTCAAATTGCTATGAATGCATGTTAAAAAGGAGGTGGACAAGAATTATAAGCTTAGGAGTAATGAGTACAGCATTTAAATCCAAATCCTTGCATTTGTTAACTCTCTATTGCTTTCCCTTTTAGCAGGTAGAAAATCTATAATAAAAGTCCATTTCAGTGCCAAGTTAATTCCACATTTAATTATTGTTTGTACAAAATTTGATTATAAACTGATTCAAAATAAGAATTTCCACTGGTCGACTGTCAAAATACCAATGGTTTTGCTCTCCATAAGAGAGAATATTTTACCTATGTACTGCATTGGAAATCGAAAACAAATGTTGGAGATCAGTGGGTCAGGCAGCATCCAGGAAAAAAACAATCTAACGTTTGGAGTCTGGATGACTCTTAGTCAGAGTTGGTGAAGTGTGGAGGAGGCAGCATTTATATGGTGGGGGGGGGGGGGGAGGAATTTGGAATGCTGGGTGAGAAAGGAGTTGAGAATCCTTGTGCTGAAATCATAGAAAGCTAACATTCAAGTCCAGCAGGGAATAGCAAAGGCAGGTTATCTCAGTGAGAAAGGTTGGAATTGTTTCCAATAGAGTTTAAAAGAGTGACGGGTGACTTGTTTGAAATGGAGAACTTGAAAGGCCTTGATCAAGTCTCCGTGGAAAGGATGTTGCCTCTGGTGGATGACTCCAGAACTAGGGGACGCTTAAAATTAGGTTTCGTACATTTAGGAAAGATGAGCATTATCTTGTCTGGGAGGATTGTGCAACTTTGGAACCCTCTAACATAGGGTCGTGGATCGTTGAAAGCTTTTTAAAGCTAGGGAAGGGAATCTGAGGTAAATGGTGTTTTGAAGTGCAAACGATCAGCCCTGATCTTAATTGGCAGAGCAGGCTGAAGGGTCAAATAGTCTACTTTTTATTTTGATTGTATACGTATGTCATATAACTAGGAGAAAGTGAGGACTGCAGATTCTGGAGATCAGCGTTGAAAAGTGTGGTGCTGGAAAACCACAGCCGGTCAGGCAGTGTCCAAGGAGCAGGAGAGTTGACATTTCGAGCTTTAACTCTTCATAAGGAATAAGGAATCACATTCCTGATGAGCTTATGCTCAACGTCAACTCTCCTGCTCCTTGGACTCTGCCTGACTGGCTGTGCTTTTCCAGCACTACACTTTTCGAATATGTATGACATACATCTGATTCTAACTTACAAATGTCCAATTGGATTTTTTTGTAGCTGGATTTCATGGAGTTTACTCTGAAAGGGGATAAAGAGTTAATATATCTAACTGGGTGCACTGTCGAGTGATGGAATGTGAATTGTCCTTGTGGGTTCCACGCCAGTGGTGAGCTATATACATTTTAGGTGGGTCATTGTGTTGCTGAGGGGAAAGGTCATCTTTAGCTTAGGACAAATTTGGAAGATGAGCTAGTGGCTCTTGATCTTTAACTGGAATTTTAAAATATATCTTAAAACAAAGACATGGAAGCATCTTGCCCCGTTAATGGCCTTCAGATTCCTCCAAAGTGCTTTTATAAATCAATTATATACTTTGGAAATTAGTCACAGTTATTTTATGGAAAATATAGCAACTAAATTGAGCACAGCAAGTGAAAAGAGTTATTTTCAGACGTGATTTTGTTGAGATAAAATATTGGACAGAACGTGCTGCTCTTCTGAAAATAGTGGTTTCATCTTCACCTGAAAGGATAGACTGCTCTTTGGTTTAATGTTATATCTGAGGAAATGGCCTAGCTGATAGTGCAGTACTCCTTCAGTGGAATATGTATGTGTCAGCCTAGATAATTTGCTCATAATATTGAAAGCAGTAATGGCTTTATAAGCAAGGAATTATCCAAATGTCTTTTTGTTGTGGTTCTGTTCGCCAAGCTGGGAATTTGAGAGGTGTAGGTTTGTCATTTCCTGTTCATTGATAACCCCTCAGAAAAAAAACAGGAAATGACATCACCACAAACCCCAGGAACCCCATCCTAGAGAAAGATATAAATAGAAACCAGGAGACAACAGCTTTGCTTCACTTGGAGGTCGCCACTGATGATGTTACCTAGTCAGGTAATGAAACGTCTGGATATCAAACCTACACCCTAAACCTCAACCTGAGCTACAAACTTGCTGGGAATTTGTGTTGCAGGCGTTTTATTCCCTGTCTAGGTGACATCCTTAGTGCTTGGGAGCCTCCTGTGAAGAGCTTCTGTGATGTTTCCTCCGGCATTTGTAGTGGTTTGAATCTGCCACTTCCGGTTGTCAGTTCCAGCTGTCCGCTGCAGTGGTCGGTATATTGGGTCCAGGTCGATGTGCTTATTGATTGAATCTGTGGATGAGTGCCATGCCTCTAGGAATTCCCTGGCTGTTCTCTGTTTGGCTTGTCCTATAATAGTAGTGTTGTCCCAGTCGAATTCATGTTGCTTGTCATGACTACTATTATAGAACAAACCAAACAGAACAGCCAAGGAATTCCTAGAGGCATGGCACTCATCCACAGATTCATTCAGTAAGCACATCGACCTGGACCCAGTATACCGACCACTGCATTGGACAGCTGGAACTGACAACCAGAAGCGGCAGATACAAACCACTATAAATGCCAGAGGAAAGATCACAGAAACGCTTCACAGGAGGCTCCCAAGCACTGAGGATGGCCCCCAGACAGGGGACGAAACGTCTGCAACACAAATTCCCAGCTCGGCAAACAGAACCACAACAACGAGCACCCGAGCTACAAATCTTCTCCCAACCTTTAAAAATGTCTTTTTAAACGTTGAAACAGTATCTGCATCCACCACTTCCTCTGGCACTTCATTCTGCATGTGAACCAATCTCAGTGTAAAAACAGAAAAGTTGTCCTTGTCTTTTTTTTTAACCTTTTTTCTCCTCACACCTGAAAAATAGTTTTGAATTCCCCCGTAACCTTTAGTGAAAAGACCTTAACTAAGGTCACCCTCCATCTCCTATGCTCCAGTGGGAAAAAAACCCAGCCTGTCCAGCCAACTTTTATAACGTAAACCCTCCATTCCCAGCAGCATCATGGTTAGTCTTTAGTGAACTGACTCCAATTTAATAATATCTTTCCTATAACACGATGACCAGAACTGGACCCAGTACTCCACAACAGGCCTCATCAATGTCCTCAACATGATGTCCCAACTTGTATACGCAGGGGTCTGAGCAATACAAAAAGCCTGCTAATTGCCTTCTTAACCAGCCGATTAATCTGTGACGCAAATTTCAAAGAATTATGCACCTGAACCCCCAAGTCTGTCTGTTCTACAACATTACTCAGGATCTTACCATTAATTGTATTAGTCCCGCCTTTGTTTGTTTTATTGAAATTAAACTCCATCTTCCACTCCTCAGCCCACTGACTCAAATGATTTGATAACCTTCTTTACTGCTGTCATTAGCTGGTCTGTCTGACATGAATCTCCAATTACATTGCAACGTGGATGCATTGTTAACTGCCCTCTGAAATGGCCCAGCCAGCCATTCATTTCAAGGGCAGTTAGGGATTGATAACATATGCTGGCTTTATCAGCGATACCTGTGAAGAATAGATCAAAATGCTAAAAAAAATCAAGTTTGTCTTAACTCAATGTTACCAAGCCCATTGTTCTGTTTTTGAAGGCAAAAAGCTGAAAATGCACTTCGCTTATCTAAAGTCACCCTGCAAATTGGTTACTGTTCTACCAAGGATAGTAGATTGTATATCCTTGAAAAGACAAACAAAAATGCAAATTCAAACTGCAAAGCAACTGCTGAGTTTTGAAGTCAAATAATTTAAATGTGAGATGTGGTGGGGAAGGGAGACACATTTATTCACTTTTTTGTAAAACGTTTCCCTACCTTTTGTCAACTCTTCAGTGAGTGAATGTAAACGGTATGTTTTCCAAAACCAAGATAATTCACAACTGCCTTTGCTGATCTAGTTAGGCTACAAAGTTGAGTGTTTTTAATTCCCCCGTTAGATGGTTAAAACACTAATTCTGCTCAACCTGTGTTTTGTTTGTCAATCTATTGAGATTTCTGCACCAAATGCATTTTCATTTTTAACTTGCTGATATTTTAGAAACATTTTCATAATTCTTCTCATTGTTTGTCAAGTACAGCTTATCTTTAACAAGTCAGACAAGTCGTATTGGATGCAGAAGACCATAGATATAGGACAGAATTAGGCCATTCAGCCCATTGGGACTGCTCAACCATTTGATCATGGCTGATGTATTTCCAAACCTTGTGTTCCTGCTTTCTCTCTCTAGCCCTTGATCCCCTTAGTAAGCAAGAGCCTACTTCTGTCTTAAATGCACTCAATAATTTGGCCTCCATGGTCCCCTGCAGCAATGAGTTCCACAGACTAACCACCCTCTGGCTGAAGAAATTCCTCCTTTATCTCAGTTATAGAAACATAGAACATAGAAAAATACAGCGCAGTACAGGCCCTTCGGCCCTCGATGTTGCGCCGACCAAAGTCTACCTAACCTACACTAGCCCAATAACCTCCATATGCTTATCCAATGCCCGCTTAAATGACCATAAAGAGGGAGAGTTCACCACTGCTACTGGCAGGGTATTCCATGAACACTCAACCCGCTGAGTAAAGTTCTAGAGGATCATCCCTTCACTGTGAGGCTGGGTCCTCAGGGCCTGGTTTCTCCTTCTAGTGGAATATCTTCTCCACGTCCACTCTATCCTTGCCTCTCAGTATTCTGTAAATTTCAATAAGATCCACCACCACCACCCCCAGCCAATTCTTCTAAACTATATTAAGTACAAACCCAGAGTCCTGAACCACTTCTTGTAAGGCCAGGGATCATTTTTGTGAACCTCCTTCAAGGTCAGCACATCCTTCCTTTGATACGGGTCCCAAACTGCTCTCAATGTGGTCTGCCCAGAGCCTTACACTGCATCAGCAGTACACCCCATCTTGCATTCCAGCCATCTTGAAATTAATGCATTTGTCTTCCTAAATGCCAGCTGAACCTGCGGGTTAACCCTTCAGAGGAATCCTGAACTGGACTGCTGTGTCTTTCTGTGCTTCAGATTTCCAAATCCTCTGCCCATTGCGAAAATAGTACTCCTCTATTCTTCCTGCCAAGTGCATAACTTCTCACTTTCACACAATGTATTCTGAGGTACTTCTTTGCTCATTCTTATAGCCCATCCAAGACCTTCTGCAGCCTCCCTGCTTCCTCAAAACTACTTGTCCCTCTAACTATCATTGTGTCACAATGTTAACTGTTTCTCCCTCCACTGATGTTGTCAGACGTGCTGAGTATTTGCAGTCATTTCTATTTGCATTGTCATTTACACTTCGGTGCTTGGTACAAAGCCTTTCCTCGTTTCCCCTGGCTTAAGTTAGAGAAGCCAGCTGCGTCACACTGATGTCTTTCTAGGGTCAGGCTCGAGGAGTTGAACAGCCGAATTGTGCTCCGATTTGTTACAGAGTTGGTAGGCTGCATCTTGGATACGCTATTCTCCAGTTTGGTGTTAACATATGATACTCCAAACCCAGCCCTCCTTTTGCCTCCAAGTTTTTTATATAAATTGTTTTTGTACACTGCTTAGGTTACTTTGATTATCTTAGGTACTTGCACGTAAAATAGTATTTTTATTTTTCTCAAATTATTTTTCTTGGGAATGCAGGATTTGCAAACATTGCACTGCCTTTTTTGAGAAGCATGCCACGATGGTTAACATTGTGGTAATGCCAGGAATTCAGAGGCCTGAACTAATGCTCCATAGGCATGGGTTTAAATCTCACCATAGCCTCTGGGTAAATTTAATACGTGGTGACTTTGGTGGGTTCATGATCAGTTCTCTCACATAGGCAGACAAGTATTTGTAAAAGTTTTCTGAATTTAAGAAGCAGCACTTGATATGATGCATTCTTCCGTTAGATAAAGAAACCATACAACTGGGAATGGTGAACAAATCAGCCGTTAGACTGAATGTGTTGGTCTCATTAAAGTTGTGGAAGCAGCATCCTGCTCTCTAGCCAAGGGTGCAGGGAACTCTTCCTTGGATTTTCCTCCCCTTCTTTTCTGGCCCATCTTTTTTTTTGGGAGAAGACAGCTCTCTGAGGAACACTCAATGGAGACTCCTCTTTGTGCCTGAGCAATTGGTGTTATATCATATTTCCAGACATTGACAGACCATGAGTTGCCTATCAATTGTATGAACGTTTTTCGGTCAATGGGTCAGCTAGTTGACCCCTTGTACACTTTTATCTGAGAGTTAGTTGACCATTCTTCCTAAGAACAAATATTATTTACTTTTGAAACTTAAACACATAATAATAGATTGCGTCGTGGCAGATAAATTGTTAAATGAGTTCAAAGGGCATCATGACCTCAGTGTTTTTTGTTGTACTTCCCTTTGGTTTCAAATGCTAGAACTTTCAAAGTTTAACTGTTGCTGTAATAGCTGTTAAATGAAATCTCATGCTCCATAGTAAATGTTAGGAAAATGTTGTTTTTAAGGAATCCCAATACCAATGTAAATCTGGACTAAAATGTTTGTCTCATTTAAAGGTGGCTATTAACTATCAGATGGATATTGTGATTAAAAACACACTTGTTAGATGAATATCCTTCTAGGGGAGGAAATCTGCCATTTTACTTGGTCTGTCCAGTGCTAGTCTCCTGGGTGAGTTATGTCCAGTATTTTACCTCCTTGCAGGCCAAGTGTCAACTTCTTTCCAGCTGCCAACTTGGAAACAAAGATGGAGGATCTGAGGCAGGCAGCCTCTCAATCTGGAGTCCTGCTCTCCCTTTTGGAAGTCAAAGAGCAACTGACTTAGAATCGTAAAATTGCATCTGAGCAATTCAATAAGCTCAGATTTCCGCCATGTGATAATAACAGGCATTTTAATATTCACGGAGAAAGTGAGGACTGCAGATGCTGGAGATCAGAGCTGACAATGTGTTGCTGGAAAAGCTCAGCAGGTCACGCAGCATCCTGCCTGACCATGCTGCGCTTTTCCAGCAACACATTTTCAGTTTTAATATTCAGGGCCCATCTTTGTGAACTAATCTCCCTCAGAGTTTCCATTACTAAAATCTTTGTGGCCACTTCAGCAGAATGGATTTTGAGGCTTTCCTTTTTCCAGATCTGCTTGGAAGTAAATAATCTGCGTGCACTTTGACAGTTCTAGCTGGAATGTCTAGCAGTTCAGAGGTCTTTGGAAATAGAATTATGTGATTATCCTTGGCAGTTTGTTTTTGAGTCCACCAAGATTTAGAGGAACAGAATTTAAACGCAAAGAAAATATAATTTTATTTCCGATCTTTCATCAAATCCTTTGGCCATGACACTAACATTTCAGAAATTGGGACACCAGTCTCATAGATTGGTCAAGCAATGGCCTGATCTTGTCATTCTTATCAAGTAGCCCTTTAAAGCCAACGTCCAAGACATCTCTCTAACCATTTGTAGGTATGCTGTGTTCTTGCAGCAGGGTAGTTCGCTTCAAGATGGCGACACTGTTGGGTAAGAGTAACCCCAGAGTCCTCTGCATCAGATCAAACATAGACAAAGAATCCCACTACTGATTAACATCAATAGTCCTTCACATTGAACGTCACTTGGAAGAGGCTTAGTGAGCACAAAATGTACTTTGGGTGGGTGTTTGAAGGTCCATCACCAAGAGAGACCTGGTAACACCACTACTGATCGAACTGGTCGGGTCCTGAAGGAAATAGATCTTAGATTTAAACTGTGGCCGATGGTAGAAGGAAAATATGCGTGAATCCATCCTCTTCTGTTTACTTTTCCTTGTTGTATGTATCCTTGACAGCTTTGAACAGAGCCCAGTGTTATCGTGGTGAAGTCCCATCTTCACCTGATGGCATCCTCTATTGTGTTGTGGTGCATTATCACCATATTTTAATTTATTCTTCAATTCAGTCGGCTCCCATGAGATGAGTTTGGGTCCTGCCAGAGCAATTTGATTCTGGACTTCATTCCAGCTTTGGTCCAAACATAGACAAGAGAGCCAAATTCTTTAGATGAGACTGACTGAGACTCTCCCCTTGACATGAAAGTAGCATTTAATGCCATACTGGAGGCCATATTCCAATCATTTGGTTAGTGAGAATTCAAGTCTGAAGCCTTACCAGTTGGAGTCATCAGCTTTTGGAGGTCTCTTGGTGATCGTTGGATCAAATTCTCTCTTCAATGGCATGACGGATCTACCAACTGCACATGAGCTGTAGCACCTCAGCTTGTCACCACCTCCTTGAGGGCACCTAGGGACTGATAATAAATACACACCGAGACCGAGAGATACACAGACAATTTTAGGAACAGAAAGGTCACCTCAGCACCAGGATATCACTGAAGGAGTTCCTCTGGGTAGTCCCCTCACCTAATTATCATTGAACCACCTTCCTTCCATCATAGGATCAGCAGTGTGGATCCATGTTGCTGCTTGCATTATTGCTTCATTTTCAGGGGAACAAAACAAAGCAGTACATGTCCACTTGAAGCAAATGGTCATGTTTGGGCTGCTATGTGGCAAGGTGCATTTGTAAGTCATTGCCTGGCATTTGTCTATCTCCAACAAAGAACATTACTAATTCCCTGTAAGGTTCTAATTTTGCCATGACTGAATTTTCCCAACTTCTGAGAGTGTACCTACAACACCTGAGCTGAGCTGGACCACTGCCTTAAGAACTGTCTAAGATAGGCATCAACAGCAAGTTTGTCTATGTTTTATGAACAGATAATAATGGCAAAATCTTTCACTACCAGATCTAATTTAAAACCAATCACTGAAAATAACAAGTTAAAGCAACATATTGCAGATGCTGAAATCTGAAATAAAACAGAAAATGCTGGAGAAACTCCAATCAGTCAGCATCTTTTGGAGAGAGAGAAATGGTTAACATTTTAAGTCTCTCTGATTCTTCAGAAATCAGGAAAAGTTCTAAAGAGCCATATTGGACTCAAAATTAACTCTGTTTCTCTCTCCATAGATGCTGCCAGACCTGAGTTTCTCCAGCATTTTCTGTTGAAACTAACATTCTCAGTTTGCATTGTAGTTGCATGTAATTCATGTATTTTTCCTTAGTATATCTGCTCACAACTTGGTGAAACTGTGTTGTTTCTTAACTGTATAGATAAAAGGTAAGGTATTACATTTTCAAAGTGGTGTTGCTATGCAGTATGATATTTGATTTTTTTTTCTGTGTGGTTTTTATTCTTATGTTTTAAACTTCCATCTCCATCTGCCGTGAAAATTCCCATATTTACTTCTGTTATCCTCTTTGAAGAGTGATGATGGATTGAAGGGGTGGGTGCATTCACCTATATCATGCAAGCATGCCCCCCCTTTTGGATGTGGGCCAGAGGATTAGCTTATGTTATTGCAAGCAATCATGATTGAAAATGGCTATGATATACTAATCTTTTGTTTTTAAAATGTAATGCTGGGAACATTGTATAGGTCTAGCTGCATCTATGGAGAGAGAGTCAGAGTTTGTGTTTCAAATGGATTCAGAAATTCGGATGAAAGGTCCCAAAAAAAATTAACTCTTCCTCTGTCCACAGATTTTGCTGAGTCTTTTTAATATTTTCACCCCTTGTTTCCAGCACCTTTTGATTTTGTACACTGAGTTTTGCTGCCCCAGGCTTAGATAATTGCCATACGTTAATTTTATTTTTGTGTTTTTTTTTCCCTAATGGTTAGTTACCACTTGGGGGTCATGGGGTTTCTACTTTGAGACCTGTGGTAAGAGCAGGTCTGCTCCTGCAGTTTGTGGGTGAATTTTCCTTCTGTTCATAGCAAAATAACTGTGCATATGACAGGCGGCATGGAAGTAATTGGAACCAAATTGTTCATTGGGAGTTCTGAACATAGAGTTATTGCTTACTTTCATCGGGTTACTGTCCAGCTCATTGTTTTTATTGCTTTGGGGTGCCTGTAGAAGCATTTGTGAATTTCTCTTCCCACTGGCAAGAAATTGCTGATGTAATTTGCCCTTGTGATGTAGCATCAAGAACCGGTTAAGTTGGAAAGGTGTGTCGGCACTGAGGAGTGGTGTTTTAAAGTTATTTATCATGCCCTAAACCTGCTTAAATATTCATTGAGTTTTTTTTTCACAAGAGATTGACTTGTATTTTTAGAAAAATCTAAGCCAGGAACCCATTTGAAGTCTTTAAGAATATTATGAGCCAGGAGCAGTTCTGAAGCCAATCCCTGCTCATACGTAACAAATGACCTACCCTTCTGTGATTACCATCTTACATTTGTCAGTGCAGCCAATGCTGTTCATGCTTTTAGTCAGGAGAGATCATTCCAGCCTTGAGCGCTTAGGTTTGTCACGTTCTGAAGTCTTTTCAAGTTTTGGTGGATGGGTTGGTCCATTGCATGGTGTCTCAACTGAGCTTTGCCACACTTAGGAGTGTGGGAGCCTTGGCACAGACATCTACTGAACATAATTTGTATCAAGTGATTGTTGGAAAGGATTACCTCATTGTAAACAGTCGTTCAGAATGGAGGCAATGCAATCTGTTAGTTTTAAAGTGACCGCATCTCAGATAAGTTAATGCTCTCCATTCTCGTTGTGTGTGCTTTTTGCAAGATTATTTTTCACTTCAAATGACGATACCAAAATCCTCGTGTGATTCCTGTTCTGGTACAGGAGGCTAATGGCCTCTTATTCCCAGGGACAGCTGTCTTTTCTCTTTTTAAAAAAAAGTTATGCATTTATTAAATCCCTTCAATCATGAGCGATGCTGTTATATATTCCACCATATTTCACCAAAACAAATCCCAGGTTTTACATACTTTCTATTTGAAAATAAAACTCATACTTTTAATAAACATTGTGCTCACTGAATACAAATTGACAATCTTTTCCCTACACTGTAACATTCCCTCTGTGATATTCCTATCCTGAATTGACTTTTTCTTCTTGAGTTGCCAAGAAGAATTTTGAATTCATTTTCTGTTGATGCTGTTTGAAAGAGCTGCCATTTTGATAGCACCATTTGCTCATGTCAATGTATGAAGAAGCTCATCTTTTTTTCTAGCTTTAGAAAGTGCAGTCGCTTTATAGGGGAATAAATGTAGTCGTAAGTTGGCGCAAAACAGCACATGAGAATGATTATTTAATTTTTATTGATGTTTGTTTGAGAGAAGGAACTTGGCAAGTGCCCTGAAACATGCTTTATTTTGAATTATTAGAATTTTTGTTTTCAGCATAATGGGATGTTGATTTAAGTGTATCCAAGCTTTTGATCTATGGGAGTTGCAAGGGCAACATGTGTGGTATTCGAGGTTTGGATTGGATTTGAAATCCAAGTGGGGAGAAATCTATCACGCTCTACTTGTGCCTTGAGGACAAGGTGGACAGGTACTGGGGAAACGGGAGGAGAATTCCTTGCTGAGTTTTTGACCTCTGATCTATATTTGTAACCACTGTATTTACATGGCTGGTTTAGTTCCGTTCTGGTCAGTTGGAGCCCCCACAATGTTAGTGGGGAAGTTAGCAAAAATAATGTCATTGAATGCTAAGGAGAAATAATTAGATTCTCTCTAGTTGGAGACGGCTGTTGCTTTGGTATTGTGTAGCCCGAATGTCACTTGTGACTTGCCCGCCAAACCCTGGATTTTCTCTAGGTCTCGCTGTATTTGGATGTGGACTATTACGTGGTCCTACAAGTCCAGAATGATGCTGAACATTATGCAAGGTCAGAAGTCACACAACACCACCAGGTTTATTTGAAATGAAATAAATCTATTGGACTATAACTTGGTGTTGTGTGACTTCTGACCCTGTCCACCTCGATTCAACACCGGCAACTCTACATCATGAACGCAGTCACAGCAAACTTCTCCATTGTTGATCTTGTGATTAAAGGGAAGACATTTTAAAGCAGTTGAAGCTAGTTGAGCTGAGGACACTACCCTGAGGAATTCCTGTAGAGATATCCTCGAGTGGAGATGACTGACCTTCAACGACCACAACTATCTTCCTATGTGCCAGCTATGATTCCAAACAATGATTGATTTTTCTTTTTTTTTGCCCCCCAATTTCCACACAATTTTACTAGAGCTCTTTGATGTCAATGAGCAGGTTACTGCTCTGCAGATGCTACTTGACTGCACTGCCAGTGACCCCTTCCATCTCATTGATCAGGAGTAGTCATATGGGGTGGTAATGAGCTATGTTGAATTTTTCCTATATGTTTTTGAGGGCAGGATATAACTGGGCAATTGTCCACGTTACTGGGTGGGTGCCAGTATTGTAACAGCCGTGGATTGCTTGAGGTAGGGGTGGCTTGTTTAGGAGGACACCAAATGTTTAATACCACAGCCAGAATATTTTCAAGACACATGACCTTTTTGCATTGTCTCTGCCTTCGGTCAGTTTTTTGATGTCACATGGAGTGAATTGAATTTGGCTGCAGACTGGCATTTGTGATGCTGGAAAGTCAGGAGGAGGTGGAGCAGGGTTATTCACTCAGCGTTTTAAAGTGAAGATTGTGGACAAGGCTGAAGCATTTCCAACACAATTAATGCCAATGAGGAAGCCCCATTTCCAGTGAGTTGTTCAATTGTCCACTGTGATTCATAACTGGATGTGGCAGGACTGAAGAGCTTAGATTGGATTGTTGGCTGTGGAATCACTTGTGTGCCTGCCTATACAAGTAGTCCTGTTTTGTACCTTCAGCCAACGTTTGTGTTGCTCATGGATTGCCCTCCTGCACTCTTATTTGAACCAGAATTGATCCCCTGGCATGATGATATGGTAAGTAAAAACCAGGACTGCAGATGCTGGAGATCAGAGTCTAGATTGGAGTGGTGCTGGAAAAGCACAGCGGGTCAGGCAGCATCTGAGGAGCAGGAAAATCGACGTTTCTGGCAAAAGCCTATGAGCAATGAGATTGCAGATTGTTTGGAGTACAGTTCTGTTGGTGGCCTACAGCAAATAATGGATGCACAGTCTTGAGTTGGTAAATCTGTTTAAATGTCAGTCCCATTTAGGATGTAGGTGCCAGTCATGGGTGAATGTGGCATGTGGCTGCATGGTTTCCTATTGCTGTGGGATCCAGTTACCATATTCATGAATACTCTGGTTGGTTGTTTTTCACACCATTTACTTCAGTTTTTATTTGGATTTACTTTTCCTAGCCTCTCTAAAGTGCACTGAGGAGTGCAAATCAAAATAGATTAGTTGAAGTATCTAATCATGTTGATAATTCAGTTGATACTTTTGGTTTTAAGGGGCGGTCATGGTTGAAGGAAATTTTTGTGGAAGGAAGCCTGTATCCAATGGGGTCCCACAGGGATCAGAGTGGGGACCTTGCTGTTTGTGGCTTATAAGAAGGATTTCCACTTCTATGTAGGAGGATTGATCACTTAAGTTTGCAAAGGATACAAAAATTTGTGGGGTGGGAAATAATGATGTGGACAGGCTTGGATTACAGGTTAGATGGGCTAATCAGTAGAAATGGAATTCAATCTGCTAAGTGAGGTGATGCACTTGGGAGGACAAACACGGGAAAGGAATACATGATGATCGGTACAATCCTGGGGAACACCAAGATGAGGGGGACCATTTATGGACATGGCTACCAATCACTTAAGGTAGTAGGACCAGTAGATAAGGTGTTAAGAAGGCATATTGAGCATCACCTTTGTTAGCAAAGGAATAGAGTTTAAGAGCAGGAAGGTTATGCTGGAACTCTTGTTATTTGAAAATGCTAATTAGGCAACAGCTGGAGTACTGTGCGCAGTTCTACAATCCACATTATCAGAAGGATGTGATTACATTAGGGAGGGTGCAGAGGAGATTGACCAGGATATTGTGTGGCTTGTAGAGTTTCAGTTATGAAAACCGATTGGGCTTGTTTCCCTTGGAGCAGAGCAGACTGAGAAGGGATATACAAAAGCTAAAAATCACACAACACCAGGTTATAATCCAACAGGTTTAATTGGAAGCACACTAGCTTTCGAAGCACCGCTCCTTCATCAGATGGTTGTGGAGTACACAATTGTAAAACACAGAATTTATAGCAAAAGTTAACAGTGTGATGTCACTGAAATTATACGTTGAAAAATACCTTGATTATTTAAGTCTCTCATCTGTTACAATGAAGTTAGTTTCATTTCTTTCATATGTAAATCGCAAAACATATTCTTAAAAGTTACATTACCAATGTTAACTTTACCAATTGGTGTCAGCCCAGAGAATATGTTGAAGGTGTTAGCCCCCTGTGTGCTGTTGTCTGTGCCATATTGTTTAGGCTGATTTTAATCTAAAAAATGAGTTAACAAAGTCTTACATGGAATTCTGCAGTTTTGAGCAAAGTACAATGAAGAAAACCATTTTCACTCGGTGGTTGAGAGTCTAGAACTGACTAGCTGTAAAGCTGGGTAGAGACCGAAACCTTCATAATACTTCAGAAATATTTAGATGTGCACTTGCAATGCTAAGGCCTGCAAAGCAATGAGCCAATTGCTGGAGAAAGGCATTACAATAGGCACTACTTTTTGACTGGTGCAGATTTGATGGGCTGAAGGATCATTTTCTGCGTTTGATATCTCGTGACTCTCCAACACCATAGTGCACCTGACGATGCTAAACCCTTTACATGGATCACCTTTTAGAATCTGTCCAGCTGAAAGTGTGACATCAGCATTGTTGGGGAGGGGAACATGCCTTGTCTGGAGTAGGGAGGTGATTTGAGGGAGTAGAATAGTAGGAGGCGATCTTTTTCAATGATTGAAGGAAGTTAGTTAAGCATAGTCTAGGCTGAGGAACACATTGATCTTTGTAGTGTGAATGGCAAGGTCGTGCTGTGTTGAAGGCTGAATACAATTCACTTTACTGAGGGTGCTTGAGATTGGCATGAGGATTGCTTTTAACATTTTCAGAGGCTCCTTTTACATCCTCACTAATTTTTTTTTATTCAATTGTGTAGTAGCAAACTCTCTCTCTTTATGAATACAAACAAAATGTGAATTAGTTTTGCACAGAGCAAAATTTAAATTACTTAATTTCTTCTATTATCCATTTTTCATTAGATTTAAAGCTATAACACACAAGGACAGCATTAATTTCCGATACACCACAACATTTAAATTTCCACTAGACAATGGATCAATGTTTGTAACAAATTTCAAAATAACTAACACACACCTCCCATTCAAACCTAATACCATAAACCTTCCATCAACTGGTGGTGATGTAGCTCATGTTCTTCTTTTGCGCATATGTAAAAGCTAGAAGGTTTTAATCAAAGTTACTTTTTTTAAATAAAAAAACCTTAATCTCAATTAAATTTGAACATTGTTCATTGAATAGGATGTGCTACTTTTTCCCCAGTTTGGTCTTTCTGAACATATGTAGCCTTAAATTAGAGGGTTCACATTGATTGACTATAGAGTTATACAACATCGAAACAGATCCTTCAGTCCATCCTGACCATAATCCTTCACTGTTCAAGTCCCACTTGCCTGTACTTGGTCCATATCCCTCCAAGCATTTCTTTTTCATGTACTTATCCAAGTTTCTTTTAAACATGGTGACTGTACCCATAAAGCAAGGAACTAGTTGGCGTACTGATTTTAAGCTTTCTTGGACCAAGAACAATACAGCACAAGGACAGGCCCTTCGGCTTACTAAGCCTACGCCAATTCCTAGTCCTTATTTTGACAGCTACTTATTGCCTAAACATGATTTCTATCCCTCTGTTCACCTCTTATGTGTCTACCAAGATACACCTTTACATGTTGCTAATGTGTCTACTTTCATCACATCCACTGGCAGTGCGTTCAGCCACCCACCATTCTCTGCATGAAAAATTTTCCCTGCACTTCTCCCAAACTCTGACCCTCTATCTCACCTTGAACCTTTACCCTCTTATAGTTGACCTTTTCTACCCTGAGGAAAAAGCTTCTGGCTAACCTCCCAATCTATGCTTCACTTAATTCTGAAGACCTCTATCAGGTAGCCCCTCAGCCTCTGACTTCCCAGTGACAACATTCCATCCCCTCCTCAGAATGTCAATCTTGCTTTTTGTGCACCTTCTCTGTAGCTGTAACTTTGTATTCTTGCTCTGTTCGATCACTCTATGATCTTTGTATGTTATGATCTGCATATACTGCATACAAAACAAATATTTCACTACTTGGGTACATGTGACGATAATAAATTTAACTAAAACCCTCCAGACCAGGCAGCATCCTGGCAAACCTTCCCTGCATCTTTTCCCAAGTATCCACGTCCTTTTGGCAACCAGAACTGCACGCAGATTTCCAAATGTGGCCGAATTAAAGTTTTCTTTTTGTACAGTTGCATTTGCCAACTTTTATGTTCAGTGTTCTGGCTGATGAAGGCAAGTGTGCTGCATGCCGCCTTGACCACCGTATCCATTTGTGTTGGCACCTTCAGGAATCTGTGGACCTGTATGCCCAGATCCCTCTATGTAAATGCTCCTAAGGGTTCTGCCATTTATTGTGTAATTTGCACCTGAATTTGATCTTCCAAAATGCATCACTTTGCATTTGTCTGAATTAAACTCCATTTGCCATTTCTCAGCCCAAATCTGCAATTTTATCTCTATCCTGCTTTGACAATTCTCATCATTAGCTGTAACTCCTTTTAATTTTGGTGTCATCCACAAACCTAGTAATCAGGCCACCTCCATTTCCCTCCAGATCTTCTGGGATATTATCAAAGGTGCCAGCACCGATCCCTGCAGAACACCACCCATTAGTTATTGATTTCCATTCCAAAAAGTGCCCATTCACAGCTTCTCTCTGACTCCTATGAGTAAGCCAGTTTTGTATCCATCTAGCCAGCTCACCCCAGATCCCATGAGACTGTACCTTCTGTACCCTCCTGCCATGAAGTACCTTATCAAATGCCTTAAAGTACACACAGACAACATCCACTGCCTTTCCCTCATCAATCATTCTTGTCACCTCGAAAATAAAACTCAATCAAGTTAGTGAGACATGACCTTCCCTGCACAAACCCATGCTGCCTCTCAATAACAAGTCCATTCGCTTCCAAATGTTATCGAGTCATAGAGATGTACAGCATCTTCAGTCCCTTCAGTCCAACTCGTCCATGCCGACCAGATATCCAAATGCAATCTAGACCCCCTGCCAGTACCTGGCCCATATTCTTCCTATTAATTGTGCTTACAACTGAGCTGAATATTCCCTTTGACAGGTTTAATGCTGTTTCCATATCATTGCAGTTTTCCTGTATTATCCTTTCTTTGATTTTACTTGCTGCCCTGATGAAATTTTCTTGGGAATCTGTCATGTCTTGAGCACTGGTTAAAGGTGATAGCTCTAATTGGAAACTGGTGTAAATGCACTGGACTGAAGAGAGACTGTCAAGGGCCTGTCTGATGTTCATGACAGAGTGGGAGCAAAATTGCAGTCACCATTTGCCATCTCGATACTGCACTTTCTGGTCTTTGCTGTTACTGTAAGTGGGCAGTTGAAATGGCATTTTTGCCACTGACTGACTGGATGTTCTGGACAATGCGTACCATTGATTCAGAAAAATGTCATTGAATGGTTCCAAGTGTCGTTGTTGGGCAAAACTAATCCTGCAACATTCTGGAATAATCGTATCAAAAAGATTGGCTTGATTATTTTTAAACATAGTGATATAGTTTTTATTTGTTTATATGACAGGGTGTGGAAGCAAACCAGTTGATGTGGATGCTATTGAAGGATAAGGGAGATGTACAGGCACTAGAAAAGTATGTTTGCAGTTATGAGCAGAAGGTTTGTGCAGTGTGTCCTGTGTTGATTGGTACTTGCCTTTTCAGTTCAGATTACAGATGGAATGTGACCCTTGTCCCCTCGATTTGTTTCTAAATGTTGTTCTGGGGACCCAGGTTTGAATCCCATTATAGCATGTTGCGGAGTTTGAATTTCTTTTAAAAATCTGGAATGAAGAGTCCAATAATGACCATGAATCAATTTCGATTGTTGGAAAAACCCAGTTGGTTTATTAATGTCCTTTTTTATTTGAGAGAAGGAAACCGTCATCCTTATCTGGTCTGGACACTGTGGTTCTAGATCAACAGCGATTGTGGGTGACCCATGATTGCCCTATGGGGTGGCCAAGTGGCCTACCCAGCAATGTCCTCATCACCTGCATGAACAAAAGGAAGTATTTCTCCACCACTTTCTCTTCCCCCCCCCCCCCCCCCCCCCCCAACCTTTTGAGATGCTACTTAATGATTTCTAATGTGTCAGTCAGGTCACAGTTTTTCTGAAATCTCAATGCAGCACTTTTCAAATTGATGTAACAATGCAATAAGTTGATGGACCTTTTTGAAATACTTGTGACAAAGATCAAGTATTTGCCTATGTTCAGTCTTTCATTCACTTAAGGTGCCTGAGTATTTTAAGATGTAAATTTTTCACGTGTGTTTTTTTTAAGAAATCCTACATCCTCCTCCAAATAAAAGCAATGCATTCCAGAACAGTCTGCCCAGGGTTATGTTGCACAAATCAATGGCTGCTTAGATTTTCAGTCCAAAGTAACAGTACATTCAACTCACCTGAACCTCAAGACTCCGAGTAATGCTGGGAGTTGGCTGAATTATCAGTTGAAATAATGGTGCATGGCGCTCCCTGTGCACTGTAAGTCTCCAATGTACAAACCGACATTTATTCATGAGTTTTGTGTTGACGCCAGAACTGTCCGCCACCTCAGGAGGTTCGCTTTGTTGTATATGATTGATTGACTCTGTAAAGCAAAACACCCTGCACAGGTTCTAAACCAGTCTGTAGTGTTAGGAGACCATTCGAACTCAACGTTAACTGTTTTCTCTCTCCAAAGGTGTTGCCCGATTTGATGACTTTCTCCAGCTCTTTAGGTTTCTTAAGATATTCAGTATCAGCACAAGTTTGCTTTTATCGTAATTTCGATGGCTGTTCAAGTATTGCCTTTCTACCTGAGAGAAAGTAACTTGTCTCGCATTTCTACGGAATGCTCTATAGAAATTTCTTCCACAGCCCGTAGAACGGCTGGTTAAGTGTTTTTGTGGAGTGTTATACGAAGCCGTGCAGATCTCTCCGGTCTGATTTCTGATCTATACTGAATGGGTTGGATGTAGCAGCAGCGGATGCAGTTTTTATTTGGAAGCGGGTGATTACTGTTTGAAAAGTGTGTGTGTTAGCTAAAGTGTTTCAATTTGATTTAGTAACAGCAAGGACTTCAGAGTTTCAAAACATCAATTGGCAGAATATGAAGCGAACAGTTAAAATACAAGTAATTTTGTAATGCAAATAATGCCGCCAGTCACACAATCATTTCCAGGTCAGAGGGACTAGTTGGAATATCCTATATCTGCCTGCCTGGAAAGGTGAATATTAGCACAGCTTGCGTTCTGCTGTGGTTCTTCCAAACAACCTAAACACCTGCTGACACGGGTGAGACTCGCCCATCGAGAATGGAACTTTTGTAATTGTAGATCCGTATATGAGTCATGCCTTCAGAAGGAAAGAGTTTTTTTTGGACAAGAATACTGGATAGGTCAGTGGTTATTGCACATCCTTCGTCTCCCTCTCCTCTCTTCCCCCCCGCGCCCCCCCATGGGGTGGTGGGTGAGTTACCTTCTCGAATCACTGCAGTTATTGTGTAGGCCCATCCACAGTGCTGTCAAGAAGGGATTTCCAGGATTTTGACCGGGCGACACTGTGCAGGAACGCCTTTGGAGTTCTGAGACCCGATTGTGTGGCGTGGAGGGGAACGTGCAGCTTCATATCTAAAAGTAGATTAACAAATTACCGTGGCAACCGGTCTTCAAATAAACTTCAGATTCGTATGCATTTTTCCTAAAACTTGAGTTGCTTTGATTTAAATAAGAGTCACATTTGCATTTGTTATTTGACATGGTTTGATAAACGTGTATATTCTCCTGCAACGTATTTTTATCACGCCAGAGTGTAAGTGAATTTTTGCTTTTTTTTCAAGTCTGCTTTGCATTGACTGCAGTTCCACCCAGCACAGTATCGATTCTTTAAAATGTTGGAACTAATTGTGTTTTATTTACATTGTTTTCCTAAGGCGTGTGACTGGTGTCTCTTGAAGTAAATGTACTTTGAAATTAATAGCTGCTTTACATTTATATGCTCACTTTTTTTTATTTTGCAAATGCCTTCTGATGAACCTCCCCACCTCTTGTTCTTGAAGACTGTGGATGCTGCTATGAGTAAGAGAGATGGAGCAAGAAGAGTTAAATCTCATCAATGATTATCGGTACAGAAGCTACTCTGCCACAATTGATAAAGCTTTGAAGAACTTTGAGTCCTCCAGTGAGTGGGCAGACCTTATCTCGTCATTGGGAAAGCTGAACAAGGTGAGTAGATGTATGCCATCATAAGGTCATTAGATATAGATGCAGTGTAGGCTATTTGGTCCATCAAGTCTCATCTGCCCTTCAACAAAGTCATAGCTGATTTGATAATCCTTTTTCCTGCCTTATCACGATAACCCTTGATTTTTCTTACTCATTTAAAAATCTGTCTCCATCTTGAATATACTTTACAGTGGGCTATACAGCCCATGCTGTTATAAAGAATTTCACAGGCTTTTTACCCTTAGAAATTCCTCCTCATCTGTCTTAAATAGCCCTTTGGTCCTAGACACTCCTAAAAAGGGAAACAGCTTCTCAACATTTACCTTGTAAAGCCCAATAAAAATCTGACTTTTTTTCATTTAAATTTGCCTTGTTTCTTCTAAACTCCAGTGAGTACAGGTCCAACACGCTCAACCTCTCATCGTAAAATAATCCCTCCGTATTGGGATCACCCTCACGAACATTCTCTATATAACCACTAATGTCAATATATCTTTGCTCAGGAAAGGTGCCCAAAACTGTTTGGAATATTCCAGCTGTTGTAGTTTGAGGAAAACCTCCCTACTTTTTTATACTCCATTCCCTTTTGAAATAAAAGGCAACATGTTCTATTTGACTCCTCTATATTACCTGCTGAACTTGGATAATGCTTTTTGTGATGCATGCTCAGGGACATCAAATCCTTCTGCAGGTTTCTCTCCTTTGTTAAAATAATATTCAGCTCCCCCATATTTCCTGCCAAAGTGCAGAACCTCGCATTTTCCAACATGGGACTCCATTCTGCCAAGTTTTTGTTCACTTATTTAATCTACCGACATCTTCCCACAGACTCGTTGCCCCTTGCCTTCCCACCTTTTTTTTGTTTTGTATGTCTGCTATAGTACACCTTCACTCGTGTTCTCCAAGTCATTATCAGCAATTGTGGCCCATTCTGGCCCCGATGCCTGCAGCACTCCAGTAGTGACATATTGCCATGCTGAGAAGCCCCACCCCCTCCCAAAACCAGCCCCACTTTGTCTTCCATTATGGTTAGAGATTGTTTAATTTTCTTATGCTTGAGAGAAAAAGTACTTTTCTGGATTTTTTTTGTTTTAGATTAGACTAGATTCCCTACACTGTGGAAACCATTTGATCCAGCGTCCACACTGACCCTCTGAAATGTAACCCACCCTGACCCATTTCCCTACCCTATATTTACCCCTGACTAATGCACCAACGCTATGGGCAATTTAGCATGGCCCATTCACCTGACCTGCACACCTTTGGATTGTAGGAGGAAACCCATGCAGACACTGGGAGAATGTGCAAACTCCACACAGTGGCCCAAGGTGGAATTGACCCCGGGTTCCTGGCACTGAGGCTGCAGTGCTCACCACTGAGCCACCGTGCCGTCCCATTTTGACTGAAATGCTCCTCCTCTACAGCAATATAAATAACTAAATGCATTTAGTTCATGAGAATTTTGTGAATTTGTTTAAAAATGTGATATTCAGCATTTTTTTGGAATGTTGGCAATGGTCAATTATTTGGATTAAAAGCAGAAAGTCAACATATTGTTATCTTGATTTTAAGGGCAGTGTCATTTAAGTTCAAAGGTTTTTCAAAATGTCAAGGATGGAGTGTTTTTCCTTTTCAGAGAATTTCCCTGTCTAATTATTGATAGGAGCAATCCAGTGCACTGAGTAAGGAGAGTTTGAGTATTTTGTTAGTGCGTTTCCTCCTCTTTCACTGTTATAAACAGAGTGTATTGTGCATATATTAACTGAATGCATGGAATAGCTAAAAAGTCCAAACATATCCCAAAATGTTCATGTGGGAAATGCACACATGCTGGAGTTAGAGTTGCTGTTGCTGCGTGAGATTTGTCATTCTAGTCTGTGTCCCATTCATGACAAAGGAATCCAAGTAACCTTCATAGTGTCATACAGCACGGAAACAGGCCCTTCGGTCCAATCAGTCCATGCCGAACGTAATCCCAAACTAAACTTGTCCCACCTGCCTGCTCCTGGTCCATATCTCTGTAAAATTTCCCTATTCATGTACTTGGCCAAATATCTTTTAAATGTTTTTGGTGGCCTAGTGGACTGTGAAGAAAGTTATTTAAGAATACAGTGAGATCTTGACCAGGTGGGCCAGTGGGCCGAGAAGTGGCAGAGTTCAATTTAGATAAATATCAGGTGTTGCATTTTGGTAAGGGAAGAACTTACACAATTAATGAAAGGACCTGGGGAGTATTGTTAAACAGAGGGACCCAGGTTCATGGTTCCTTGAAAGTAGCATTGTAGATAGACAGACAGGGTGGTGAAGAAGTGGCCTAGGAGTTGGGACATCATTTGGTGATTGTACAAGACATAATTGAGGCCACCTTTAGAAAACCGTGTATAATTCTGGTCACCCTGCTATAGGAAGGATGATGTCAAAAGAGGCAGGGTATAGAAAAAAAATGTATAAGGATGTTGGTTAGAACTGGAGAGTTTGAGTTGTAAGGATAGGCTGGGACTTTCCTTCTTGGAAACTGAGGGGACTCGCCAACTTTAAGGGCATTTAAATGGTCATTGGATAAACATATACTGTTCCACTATGATCCATATAGGTTAGATGGGCTTCAGCTTGGTTTCACAGGTCGGTGCAACATCGAGGGCCGAAGGACCTGTACCACGCTATAATGTTCTATGTTGTGTGTTGCAATTGTACCCATATCCACCACTTCCTCAGGAAGTTCATTCCACATGCAAACCATGCTCTGTGTTTGTAAAAAAAAAATTGCCCCTCTTGTATTTTTAAAATTTCTCTCCTCTCACCTCTTTAATGTGCCAGGGTATTCTGTTTTTGTAAATAGCTATCTGAGTTTGTTTACATTCCTCCTTCACAAGGAGTTCTCTTATCCTAGTTTAGATTGATAACTCACCATATAAGGATTCATTAATGCATTGTATGTATTTTTGACTTCTAATTGCATTCTCTGTCTAATGGGAATAGTGCCATGGTTTGAGGTCTTCTTGAAGATCACTGTAGTTTAAGTTTCTTTTGATATAAAGATGTCATGAAACAAAAGTCTCTGAAGACCAGTTGACCTCTAAGTCATCCTCCGTGTAATATCGAAACATTCTATAAGACAGAGGTGAGATGCAATGGTGTAAAACAACTTGGGTTTGCAGTTTTTAGATATACCTTTAACTAATTGCTACTATCAGTTAAACCAGCAGAATTCTAGAGTAATGTTTGGAATCAAAGTATGTTCCATTTATTTTGAGTTTGAAGGATTCAATATCTTTGGAAATTTGTTCAGAAAATTCATTACCAGGCCCATTCACTTCAGGTGGTTTTCTGCAGGAAAGGGCATGGGAACGGTCGTTGTTTTGCTAGTGACTGTATTGGTTAAGCTGTAAGTACCTAGCTACTGATTTTTGTCAGAGGTGTGCAAGTTTGCTTTTGACCAAATGTATCTCTTTTAAAGTTGAGAAGTGCATGTTATTTCATTTGGAGTTGGATTTTGCTTGAATGTTGACGTCGTACCTAGTGTAAAGGGCTCCTCCAGTATCAGATAATCCCTCTGGTTGACAAGGTGATGTGAATTTTGAAACCACTTCTCTCTGTAAGAACCCTCATAGAGGCCCAGTGACTAAAGCGATAAGTTCTTATTTTTGTAAGTGATACCATGTATTTGTTTACAAAATTTGATGGAAACTTTGGGTAAACAACTACACATGGATGAAACTTCAGATGTTACCTTTAAATAAAGTGCATTTCAATGGGGGCCCTGTCTACCGTAATGGATCACATTTTATTTAGCGAATGTAAATCCATGTCGCCAAGCAGCAGTGTCCCATCTGTTTTTAAGGTGATTTTAGACAGTAGATGCTGCACTCCTCAGTAATATGCAACATTTTGTGTGTGCCTCCTCAACAGCATTAAGGGGTTTGTACTGGGGTCCCAATGGTAGAGATTAGCTGAGCAGGGACTCTCGTTAGTCTTGAAACAGTTTCACAAGAATTTTACTGTGGTAGTTCAAAGCTCAGCAGATGGAGTTTGTGACTGATAACTTCTTAGTGACTTGTCATGTTTGCTGTTCTTCGATCAATACGCATTCATCGGGCCAATCTTGCTCAGGGAAGTTGCTCCCTATGTAGGGTGTAGTGACAGAAGGTAGGCAGTAAGTGGATTGAACAAGTCATGAAGTGAGTAAGTGAGGTGCAGCATTGATGGTTTCAACCAGTTTGTGGGCCACCTTCAGTTGTTGAGGAGTGATGTTTCCAAGGAGAGAAGAGTTGAGTGAAACGTTCCAGTTATAATGTGCATTGTTCCATTTACCTAAATGTTAACAAGATGCATATGTGATGTCCTTGGGTA
The DNA here is from genome assembly GCF_020745735.1 of Hemiscyllium ocellatum. Taxonomy (NCBI): domain Eukaryota; kingdom Metazoa; phylum Chordata; class Chondrichthyes; order Orectolobiformes; family Hemiscylliidae; genus Hemiscyllium; species Hemiscyllium ocellatum. The sequence continues at coordinate 80,451,182 of NC_083412.1, forward strand.
GATATGTGTACAGTAATCTCTTGTGGAATATGACCGGCAGATGCCAAGGTCCAGAATGTTCTGGCAGCAGTATCCCATGCAGATTCATTAAGTTTGGTTAATAGGTTGGTTCGGGTTTTGTTTCCTGATCTTTTGCTGCTGTTTGTTTCAGATGTTCTGTCTCCTGTCATTCCTAAATATGGTAGTATGTGGGGTTGGGATGGTGCTTCAGTTTATGACCTTCCATGTCAATGTGTGGATTTGGCAAACATTGGATATGCTGCAGTAGTTTGCAAATTTTTGTAACACCTTTGTTAAGGACCTGGTCCAGGTGATGCAAGACATTCCAACAATATGGGTGAACTTGAGGCCTAGTTGTCGACTGGTTATGTGTGTAGATGGTGATAGTGTTGGGGTTAGCACTGAGCTTTGTGGTACACTCTTGACCAGTCTTCTCCAATAAAGTTCTCTGTGGCAAATGAGTGTTTGGATGACTCTCCTGACTCAGATTGGAAGTGCTTTGGATAGATTTCGAACCAGGCCAGTGTGTCTCACGGTGTTTCCTGGGCAGCAGGGAGGTTCAGTCGCCCTGCATCTGTTTCCAGGTTCTGACAGAAGCCATCTTTAATAGTTAGTAGCCATATTCAAAAACCTGATGTGTACTCTTATGGGAACCGGCTTGTTGGGCAAAAAGGATGGTCTCTACCTCCGGGACTAGACATTGTGTGGCAAATTAAAATCTTAGAAATGTACTGCATCTGTGATAATGTAACGCTGGTTACTTGGTTTCCACTTTGTAGCTTTCATAATTGTCATCATACATAGTATCAGTAACTCTTTTTTGGGTTTAGCATTGCTAAGTTCAGACCTATTACAACAATCTATCTCATTCAGCCGCAGTCATTTGGAATAGCGGCTCCATTTCTCCCCAAATTCAGTCATAACTATGCCGCTGCTTTCCTGTCTGAGAGTGGATTAATGGAAAATCTGTCCTTGTCTATGATTTGGTGGGCCATGGTACTTGATGCACTCATTCCATAATGTCAATGGGGAATAACTGACTTTTTGTTGAAAATCACAGTTTAGCATTTGGCACTTGAGTATACCATTCATTGAAGCAGTTTCCAAAAGGGCTGATCATTTAAGAAAATCCTGGGAAAAGGGGATTTTTACCCATGTGGAATTCTCCCTAAGCTTATCTGTTTTGAATGAATGTTTGTTGTGACCAAGTCTTTTCCTATAATGTTAATGTTGACCCAGTGGTAGCACTTTCCCCTTTTGATTTGATTTATTATTGTCATGTAACCGAGATGACGTGAAAAGTATTGTTTTGCATTCTATCCAGACAACCTGCACCTTGCGTAAATACTTCAAGGTAATAGAATAGAATGCAGAATTTAGAATTACAGCTACAGAGAAGGTGCAGTGAAAGGTCCAGTCTAATATGAGAGCTTGGTTTCTAAGTCTAACAACAGTGGGGAAGAAGCTGTTTTTGAATCTATTGGTACATGCTTTCAACCTGTGGATCTTCTGCCTTATGGAAGAGGATGGAACAGCATATAAACCAGGATGGAAGCGGCCTTTGATACTCTGTTAGCTGCTTTCCTGAGGCAGCAGGAAGTATAGACCAAGTCAATAGAAGTAAGACTGCACTGGGCTGCATTGACAAACCTGCAATTTCTTGGGGGTCTTGAGAACAGCAGTTGCCACACCAAGCTGTGATACATCCAGATAGGATGTTTCCTATGGTGCATCAGTAGGAATTGGTAAGAGTATTTTGGGCATGTAGATGTCAGACTTCTGTGAATTTCTGTTCTACACAAGAGCCTTGAATGTCCAGAATTATGTTAAGGGCGCTCCTGTCTGATAAGATAGAACATAGAAAAATACAGCGCAGTACAGGCCCTTTGGCCCTTGAAGTTGTACCGATCCAAGCCCACCTAACCTACACTAGCCCACTATCCTCCATATGCCAATCCAATGCCCGTTTAAATATCCATAAAGACGGAGAGTCCACCACTGCTACTGACAGGGCATTCCATGCACTCACGACTCGCTGAGTAAAGAATCTACCCTTAACATCTGTCCTATACCTACCACCCCTTAATTTAAAGCTATGCCCCCTCGTAATGGCTGACTCCATACATAGAAGAAGGTTCTCATGGTCAACCTTATTTAAACCCCTAATCATCTTGTACACCTCTATCAAGTCACCCCTAAACCTTCTTTTCTCCAATGAAAACAGTCCCAAGTGCCTCAGCCTTTCCTCATACGATCTTCCTACCATACCAGGCAAAATCCTGGTAAACCTCCTCTGCACCTGTTCCAGTGCCTCCACATCCTTCCTATGGTACGGCAACCAAAACTGCACACAATACTCCAGATGTGGCCGCACCAGAATCTTATACAACTGCAACATGACCTCAGGACTCCGAAACTCAATTCCTCTACCAATAAAAGCCAGTACGCCATATGCCTTCTTCACAGCACTATTTACCTGGGTGACAACTTTCAGAGATCTGTGTACATGGACACCAAGATCCCTCTGTTCATCCACACTACCAAGTATCCGACCATTAGCCCAGTACCCCATCTTCTTGTTACTCTTACCAAAGTGAATCACTTCACACTTACCTATGTTGAACTCCATTTGCTACCTTTCTGCCCAGCTCTGCAGCTTATCTATGTCCTGCTGTAACCTGCCACATCCTTCCTCACTGTCAACAACTCCACCGACTTTGATATCATCCGCAAACTTGCTCACCCAACCTTCTAGCCCCTCCTCCAGGTCATTTATAAAAATGACAAACAGCAATGGTCCCAAAACAGATTCTTGCGGAACACCGCTAGTAACTGCACTCCAAGGTGAACCTTTACCCTCTGTCGTCTTCCAGCCAGCCAATTCCTAATCCAAACCTCCAACGCACCCTCAATGCCATACCTCCGTATTTTTTGCAGTAGCCTACCATGGGGAATCTTATCAAATGCCTTACTAAAATCCATATCCGCGACATCTACGGCTTTACCCTTGTCCACCTCCTTAGTCACCTTCTCAGAATTCAATAAGGTTTGTGAGGCACGACTTGCCCTTCACAAAACCATGCTGACTATCCTTGATCACATTATTCCTATCCAGATGTTCATAAATCCTATCCCTTACAATTCTCTCTAAGACTTTGCCCACAGCAGAAGTGAGACTCACTGGCCTATAGTTACTAGGGTTATCCCTACTCTCCTCCTTGAACAAGGGAACTACATTTGCTATCCTCCAGTCTTCTGGCACTATTCCTATAGACAACGAGGACATAAAAATCAAGGCCAATGGCTCTGCAATCTCTTCCCTTGCTTCCCAGAGAATCCTAGGATAAATGCCATCAGGCCCAGGGGACTTATCTATTTTCACCCTTCCCAGAATTTCCAACACCTCTTCCCTACATACCTCAAAGCCATCCATTCTAATTAATTGTGACTCAATATTCACATTGGCAACAATGTCCTGTTCCTGAGTGAATACTGATGAAAAGTATTCATTCAGTGTCTCTCCAATCTCTTCAGCCTCCACACACAACATCCCACTACTATCCTTGACAGGACCTATTCCTACCCTAGTCATTCTTTTATTCCTGACATACCTATAGAAAGCCTTTGGGTTTTCCCTAATCCTACCAACCAAGGACTTCTCATGTCCCCTCGCTGCTCTTCGCTCTCTCTGTAGATCCTTCCTGGCTACCTTAACTCTCAATCGCCCCAATTGAACCTTCACGCCTCATCTTTACATCGGCCTCCCTCTTCCCTTTAACAAGGGATTCCAATTTCTTATTAAACCACGGCTCCCTCACACAACCCTTTCATCCCTGCCTGACAGGTACATACTTATCAAGGACACTCAATCGTTGCTCCTTGAACAAGCTCCACATATCGATTGCGCCCTTCCCCTGAAGCCTACTTTTCCAAGCAAGATGGTAAGCAGAGACTTAATTTGTGTACTTGCTTTCTGAGATTTAGTGTAATGTTTGTTTTTTTTCCTGCAGTTGTAATAGTGCTGATGTGTATTTTGTGCCATGCTGCTGAATTCCCAACTTCAGTTCCCTGATGTTGTGTTAGGGGGCAGTAAGTGGAAGACCATTCAACGAGGATGGAAGGAGAAGGAAACCCAAAATGCTCTTTTTGTACTTGATCGAAAGTCAGCCCGCATCATGAGGTTTCAGTGCACTTTTAAAACAATTACATCATGCTACACAAATAGACCAAGTGTATATTTAGGGTGTGAATGCCGGAGTTGAGAAAATGAGGTAAGTGAAAGCAATAAATGGCGTGATAAGATTTTGCAGAAGAGTTAACTTCAGAAGCAAAGCAAATTATGTTTGTGCATTCTAATCCAAATGGAGTTATTTACATGAGCAAAGTAACGACATTACAAGTGTGCATTTAGAAGCTACATGAGAGTGATTCAAAAGGTTATTAATTTACTTGCAGCAATAATAATGTCAGTCTTGAGGCCATGAGGAAAGGTTTAATTTAAGGTCCCAACCTTGATATTGTCACAAAATCTTGTGGATTCATCTGCACGCAGATGACTAATGTTTTGGATCCCCGAGAGATTTCGCTGGTTCCACAAGACTTCATGCCACCATCGAGGTAATGTATTGCACAAGTCCACAGCTACAGCAGTGGTATTTATTGTCTAACGTTAAAGCCATAAAATTATACCATGGAGACTGTTTATGTGCATGTGGCTGCAAATTGAGGTAAGGGCGATGGGAATCTTGCATTCCTTTTAGAAATAGTTCTGAGCATTCAGTACACTTGAATTCATCACAACAAGTATTTTGTTTTCAAATGAAAGTCAGTGTTGGGATGCCTGCAGCTCTCAACCAAGATCTCTTGATCGTTAAATTTCCTTCATGGGAAGCAAGGAAATCCAAGTGTGCCAGGTTAAAATTTTACTTGTGGGGAGAAAAGGGATTATATAGGTCAGTAGAATATGCAGAAATAGCACAGTCAAATTTGAATCATTCCATCAAGTATTGAAAGTGCAACCATTCAGCGTGGTAGAGGTGTGGGGGAATGAATCAGGAATTGAATGAGGCTTGTACAAGGAATAACTTCTATGCCACATGTGATTTATTTTTCTTTTTAAGAAGTTGCCTTATCAGAAATGAAACTGTGAAAATGATAAATAGAGATTTTTTTTGTTTTTTGATGTGTTTTCTTCGGCTCTGAAGAAGAGTCATACTGGACTCAACGCCATTATTCTTTCTGTCTTTACTGATTGACACCAGACCTGTTGAGCTTCTCCAGTTTTCTGTTTATTATTGAAAATGTAAACTCTGTTCTGGCCATTCGCTATATTAAAATGTCCATTCCTATCCCCATTCCTGATGAAGGGCTCCGGCCCGAAACGCGATTCTCCTGCTCCTTGGATGCTGCTTGACTGGCTGTGCTTTTCCAGCAACATGCTCTCGACTCTGATTTCCAGCATCCGCAGTCCTCACTGTCTCCTATTTGACAAAATAAGCCCTAGTTCTCCTCTTAGTTTTCCAGTATTGTAGAGAAGCTTCCTTTATTTGTCTGTCCTGGAATAATGCCAATGTATTAACCTTCCATATGGTGTAGGAAAGATTGTGAATGCATTGAGGGGTGCAGGAAAGATTCACAAAAAAATGGTTATGGGGTATGAGGGAATCTTTGATTGAAAGGTGGGACTGTAACCTTGGGGTAGAGAAGGTTGAGAAGAGGTGAGCAGAATTGCAAGGGAATCTGGCCAGAGAAGACAGGAAAGCACTATTCCTACTGGTGTTCCCTCTCTCTTTCTTTCCAGTATATGGGCCTTTTTGAGGCATGTGTGCAGCAATGTTGATGTATATTTTGCTCCACAAATCCGGACAGCACAAGTGTCTGTACAATGGTAGATGCTTTATTATCAGACAGCTGGCGAGAGATTCTCACTGTCCCCAAAAGTAATCGTGTTTCCTGACACTTCTGCACGAATCTCTGCCCTACGCAGAGACGGTGTTTAACTCCTTTAAAATATACTAAAGGTTTATGTGTCACATGGGTGATTGTCATCACAGTTTAAAGTAGGTAATTATGAATTTACAATGTTGATGACCTGTGATCATGTGTGAATGGATTACAGAAACTAATTATCATATTCTTCATGATTGTAATGAGCAGAAATTAAGGCAGAACGATTTTGCCTGCTGTGAATGGAGGATTCACATACCTATGCTAATATGGAGGGGAAGTAAGACAATGGGAGCAGGAGACAGTTTAACAGGCTCAGTCTTGTCTGGAAAGGGCAAAAACTTCTGTCTGGGGCTACAGGGGGAATCCACATGTGTGGCTCCATTCCTGATGAAGGGCTTGTGCCCGAAACGTTGAATTTCCTGTTCCTTGGATGCTGCCTGACCTATGCTTTAACCAGCAACACATTTTCAGCTCTGATCTCCAGCATCTGCAGACCTCACTTTTTACTCCATTTCTGAGATACAGTCAGCCTCTCAGCCTCCCCCCCCCCCCCCCCCCCCCCCCCCCCCCCCCACCGCCCTACTGAGACTGAGATGATCTGTCTGTATTGCAAGAGGTAAAAACAACGACTACAGATGCTGGAAACCAGATTCTGGATCAGTGGTGGTGCTGGAAGAGCACAGCAGTTCAGGCAACATCCAAAGTGTAACAAAATCGACGTTTCGGGCAAAAGCCCTTCATCAGGAATAAAGCCTGAAGCGTGGAGAGATAAGCTAAAGGAGGGTGGGGGTGGGGAGAGAGTAGCATAGAGTACAATGGGTGAATGGGGGAGGGGAAGTGAGGGTGGAGTGGATAGGTGGAAAAGGAGATAGGCAGGTAGGACAAGTCCGGACAAGTCATGGGGACAGTGCTGAGCTGGAAGTTTGGAACTAGGGTGAGGTGGGGGAAGGGGAAATGAGGAAACTGTTGAAGTCCACATTGATGCCCTGGGGTTGAAGTGTTCCGAGGCGGAAGATGAGGTGTTCTTCCTCCAGGCATCTGGTGGTGTGGGAGTGGCGGTGAAGGAGGTCCAGGACCTCCATGTCTTTGGCAGAGTGGGAGGGGGAATTGAAATGTTGGGCCACGGGGTGGTGTGGTTGATTGGTGCGGGTGTCCCGGAGATGTTCCCTAAAGCGCTCTGCTAGGAGGCGCCCAGTCTCCCCAATGTAGAGGAAACCACATCGGAAGCAATGGATACAATAAATGATATTAGTGGATGTGCAGGTAAAACTTTGGATGTGGAAGGCTCCTTTAGGGCCTTGGATAGAGGTGAGGGAGGAGGTGTGGGCGCAGGTTTTACAGTTCCTGAGGTGGCAGGGGAAAGTGCCAGGATGGGAGAGTGGGTTACGTGGACCTGACCAGGTAGTCGTGGAGGGAACGGTCTTTGCGGAAGGCGGAAAGGGGTGGGGAGGGAAATATATCCCTGGTGGTGGGGTCTTTTTGGAGGTGGTGGAAATGTCGGCGGATGGTTTGATTTATGCGAAGGTTTGTAGGGTTGGAAGGTGAGCACCAGGGGCATTCTGTGTATTGCAAGAGTACAGGCTTTCAGTTGGTACTGCACTATGTCCTTTGATAGTGGAATGTTTAACCCTTGAGTTGCCAATGTGTTCTGAAAGAGAAGTCAAGCATGGAACCAACCCCTCTGTGGCATTTTAACTTCCTCTGCAAGACTTCCAGAATCAATGCCCATTGTCATACAGGCAACATGAGAACAGCTTGGAGGGAAGGTTGATTTTGAGAGTAAGAAGGCACAGATTTTGGACTGTTGGCAAAAGAAGCAATGGTAATGTAAATAAAAATCATTTTTAAAGCAGTGAATAATTAGGATTTGAATGCACTGACTGAGACAGGGATGTGTTTAATTGAAGCAGTCCTATTCATAGAGATGTACAACACAGAAACCGACCCTTCGCTCGAACTTGTCCATACCGACCAGCTATCCTAAACTGATCTAGTCCCATTTGACAGCATTTGGCCCATATCCCTCTAAACCCTGCCTATTTGTATACCCATCCAGATGCCTTTTTAAATGTTGCAATTGTACTAGCTTCCACCACTTCCTCTGGCAGTTTTTATTAGACTGGTGCTGGAAAAGCACAGCAGGTCAGGCAGCATCCGAGGAGCAGGAAAATCAATGTTTCAGACAAAAGCCCTTCATCAGGGAAGGGCTTTTGCCCGAAACATCGATTTCCCTGCTCCTCGGATGCTGCCTGACCTGTTGTGCTTTTCCAGCACCACTCTAATCCAAACTCTGATTTCCAGCATCTGTAGTCCACATTTTTGCCTAGTTGATTTTAACCTGACTACGAATCCTCTTGCAAGGATGCCTACCTTGAAGTTCTCCTCCTCTCTCCACAAGAATCTGTGAGCCACACCCACTCTCCCCCCCCCCCCCCCCCCCCAACTCTGTCTGTCTCTCTCTTCTCCCCTCCCCCCCCACTCTGCACTCTGTCTCTCTCTTTTTCTCCCCCCCCACTCTGTCTCTCTCAGGAAGCTCATACATTATACACAATTTAATTAAATCTACATAGGGAAGCAGAAGTACTAAAACTTATATTACAATGTGTTACTGTAAAGGTGAACTGTATATAATGGGGTATTCCTATGCAGCACTCTGCTTTTCTTTTAAACCAGTTAGTTCTTTTTAGGGTAGTAGGGGAGTAAAAACTGGATCTGAATGAGTTGTTACACTAGTGTAACAACCAATCTAATTTCTGGGTGATTGTCTATTACAAGCCTTCATTACAACAGGCGCTTGATAAACTGCCTGAAGCTGGTCACTAACATCAGGAACGTTCACTCCCTCAAATCAGCTGTGGCTCAGTAAATCGTCAGAGTCACAGCGATGTACAGCACGGAAATAGACCGTTCAGTTCAACTTGTCCATGCCGACCAGATATCCTAAATGTATTTATTCCCATTTGTCAGCACTTGGTCTAGATAGATCTAAACCCTTTCTATTCATATACAACGTTTTTAAAAGGCATTTGGATGAGTAATTGTACCAGCCTCCACCACTTCCTCTGGCAACTCATTCTGTACACACTCCACCCTCTGTGTGAAAAAGTTGCCCTTTAGGTCCCTTTTTAATTTAAATCATTGCCCCCTCACCCTAAATCTATGTCCTCTAGTTCTGGACTCTTTTTCCCGGCCCCCCCCCCCCCCCGGAAAAAGACCTTCTTCTCCACCATATCCATGCCCCTCATGATTTTACAAACCTCTATCAGGTTGCCCTTCAGCATCCGATAGTCCAGGGAAAACAGCCCCAGCCTGTTCAGCCTCTCCTTATCGCTCAAATCCTCCTACCCTGGCAATCGGGGAGGCAATGGCCTACTGGTATTATCTATCACTGGGCTGATAACCCAGCGACTCTGGTAATGTTCTGGGGACCTGGGTTCGATTCCTGCCATGGCAGATGGTGGGATTTGAATTCAATAAAAATCTGGAATCATGGAATCTGTGATGATCAGGAATCTATTGTTGATTGTTGGAAAAAACCCATCTGGTTTGCAAATGTCCATTAGGGAAGGAAACTGCTGACCTTACCTGGTCAGGCCTACATGTGACTCCAGACCCACAGCAATGTGGTTGACTTTTAACTGTCCTCTGGGATGGGCAATAAATGCTGGTTAACCAGCGACTCCCTCATCCCGTGAATGAGAAAGCAGAAACATCCTTGTAAATCTTTTCTGAACGCTTTCAAGTTTTACAACATCGTTTCTTCAGCAGGGAGATCAGAATTACACACAAGATTCCAAAAGTGGCCTAACCAATTTTCTGTTTAGTCACAACATGTTGTCTCAACTCTGCATCGATCCTTGTGGCACACCACTGGTAATAGGCCTCCAGTCTGAAAAGCAACCCTCCTCCACCAGTCCATTTGAGTCAAGTCAAATTCCACTCCAGAAATGTATGGTGAAAAGTCTAGGACTGCGCTCTAGTGCAGGGCTGAGGTAATGGAGTCATGTTTTGTCTTGTATTGGAAGTAGATGATGTGTAGATCTGTGTCAAAGTACAAAGCAGGATTGTTTACAAAAATGGTTGGAAGGATTCAAATGTGGAATTCTTGGACAAGTGCCCATGGATTTGGGAGGTGACAATCCACTTGATGTTACCAAGGGAGAGGCAGTTCAGGATGAGGTTGGAGTTGAGTGTTAATTTTTTGAGGAGAGGCAAATTAACAAGAGAGCAGTATCTCTGGAGTGAGCTATTGAGGGTATTAGATAATGTAACAGCTCTGATGGTTACATGATTCTTAGGAATAAAGCCAAGTGTGTTTTGTGGATCGAATAAGCCTGGATCATACATGGAGGTTGGAGAAAAACTGGAGAATGATGGAATCTCCAGACTGAATCATTGGATTCCTGCACCATAAAGAGGCCATTCGGCCCATTCCGTCTGCATTAACCGTCTGTGGGATATAGGTAAAGTAGTGTTACTTCTGAAATTATAATTAATTATACAAAGTAAATGAGCTCACACCAGTGTGTAATTGTTTCAGCCAAGAGCTGAGACAACAAGAATGGAAACTATGTGGAGGAAATGCATAATTGTTTTTTTTGTATTTGCTAAAAATGTATGCAAGAAAGAAACGGGACTGCAAAACAATGGTAGATATTACAGGCGAATCGATAAGATGCTGTGAGGGGAGGCAGTGAAGCTAGATACGCCTGTACAAACAGTAGGTACAAAACATCCGTTTCCCACTTTTACAGAAACACAGGAACAAACCCCAATTAAAAGGGTCTTAAAGATCTGTATGAGAGGGGCGGCACAGATGGAGGGAGTAGATAATGGTAAGGAAAGGATATGCCTAACAATGACCCACAGCAGGATGAGGTCAAACTGCCTCGAGGCCAGAAATAAGCATTTTGTCACAGACAAGGCCGGATAAGACAAGAGATAAACAGGAGTAATGGGTACCGGTCTTAGGAAGTGAAGGATGTAAACAGGGGAGGAGCAAAGAAATAAAAAAAATATAGGAACCAATTTATATAAATATCAAGTATTCGTTGAATTCGGTGTGAGTCCCTTGCCTTGTACACAGACAGACAGTGGACTTCACACCCTAATGCAAGAGTAAAATAAAGGACACTACTGATCCAGATTTTGTCTCGGATGAGCTTAGTTTCTCACACCTCCAAAGAACATTCCACCTGGATCCAGTTCTCTATCCTATCCCTGTAACCCCGCATTTACCATGTGTAATCCACCTAGCCTGCACGTCCCTGGACACTATGGGCAATATACTATGGCCAGTTCACCTAGCCTGCACATCTTTGGGCTGTGGGAAGAAACAGCACACCCAATAGAAACTCTTGTGCAGATGTGGTGAATGTGCATATGCCACAGTCACCGAAGGCTGGAATTGAACTCCGTTTCCTGGTGCTGTGAGGCAGCAATGCTAACCACAGTACCACGATGAGGCAGCTGACTAGGTGATCATCTTGGTGAAGAAATCCATGAGTTTCCCAGATTTATTTGGACAGATTAAAACCCTACAGCCCGTCCAATGTGTCCCACACCATTAGATTCGCTGGTATGCGAACAGGCCCTTCGGCTCAACAAGTCCACACCGCCCTCTGAAGAGAAACCCACGCAAACCCATTGCCCTACCCTATATTTATCCCTGACTAATGCACCTAACACTGGGCAATTTAGCATGGCCAATTCACCTGACCTGCACATCTTTGGATTGTGGGAGGAAACGGGAGCACCTGGAGGAAACCCACGCAGACACTGAGAATGTGCAAACTCCTCACAGACAGGTGGGAATTGAACCCAGCACCCTGGTGCTGAGAGGCAGCAGTGCTAACTGCTGAGCCACTGTGCCTCCCTTAATTGTATCGCAACGTACACACTTCAGACCATGACTCTCCAGACAGGAATGGAAAACCTGGCTTCAAAGCCCTTGGGAAAGTTGAATTTGAGTGGCAAAAGAATCTGGAGAAGCAAACGTCTTTGGAAATTAAACTGGTCCAGGAGATTGCTCTGCTCTGACTCTGAACCGTCCACAGTATTTATCCTTTTTATACGAATTTAGAAACAAGTTCAGTTTTTTTCTGTGAAGGAATTCAGTGAATTCCTGACCACCACATGAGTTACTGAGGGACTTGCTGCTCAGTCTAGTAACTGTTGACTTGGTTTGCAAGCTTGATGCATTTTCAGTGACCCGAAACCTTCAGTGACTTATTACATAAGACCCAAGTACATGTCACACCTGCAATTGTCAATACCGCATCACCTGTTCACACTGAGCAAAGGTTGGCCATAAGTCACCATGTAGGTGTATTATGAAATCATTCTCCATCTGTTGAAACACCCCTGAGCCTGGTGGCGTTCATCATATGTTTCCTGTTTGGCTCTGCTGAGCATGTGAACTCTGTAAAGGTCCTCCCACATACACGGTCTCTTCCTGCATTTCGGTGTAAATGCTAGCTGCAGGAGAATATCTAGTACCATCATTGTTTTAGAATGAAACTCCTTGTACAAGGCTTGGAGAGATCCAAGCAAAAGCAGCACAACTGAAGTACAATTTCTGAGGCATTTCTATCAATTTACTGTTTCTAGAAAGGGCCTGGTATGCTGCATTTTCATTTCCTCTTTGGAGAAATTGTGTGGCTATCCTTGTTGCTATTTTCCCAGTTTTAAAAAAAAATTGGAATTAAATATCAAAGCGATGGGTCCCCCTTTTTCTTGAGATTGACACTTTTTATTGTCATTTAATATTTTGACTAGTTTCTATCCTGAAACAAAGCCAAAAAATATTGGCAGTGCTGGGTTTTTTCCCTCTCCCCTTTATTCTTTTGTGGGAGTATTTGCCCTGGCTGTGCCAGCACTTGTTCTCTCTCTCTCTTTGCGCTTGAGCTGAATGACTTGAGAGGCCACATCATGGCAGTTAAGAGTCAACAATATCATTGTGGATCTGGAATTCCCTTTGGCCATACTAGTCTGGTCTGGCCTAATCACATTCCAAAAATAGACATTAGTTGACAGGATAGATTGTTACAATTTAAAGGTATTTCATGTTCATCATTGTGAAGACTAGTTTTGCATTAATTTCTAATTGAATTAAAATTTTACCAGCTTTCATGATGAAATTTGATCCCATGCCCCCAAGAGCATTATCCTGGCCCCCCGTTTTGCAGTTCTGGAGCTCTAACCACTCCACAACAGTGTGCTTTGGTTTAGTTCCGATTGTTGGTTTGTGAAGCAGTGTGATGTCAGCAGCATGGGTTCAATTCCCACATCAGCTGAGGTTACCATAAAGTCACTCCTTCTCTCCTTGCCTGAGGTATGATGGCCTTCAGATTAACTTACCACCGGTCATCACTCTCTCATGAGAGAGCAGCCCTATTGTCTAGTTAGACTATTGCAACTTGACTTGACACTAGCATTTTTATAAAAGAGAGAGTTAAAAATTACATGGCACCAAGTTATTCTCCAACAGGTATATTTGGAAGTCTAAGCTTTTGGAATGCTGGTCCTTTGTCACATAGCTGGCTAGCTAACTAATAACCTGATATTGGGTAATATTTATTAAACTTTGGCCACTCCAATCCAACGCACCATATGACAAGAGAGTCAGTTAATGTTTCAGATCGATGACCTTTCATTAGAATTCCTGAAGACTTTTTCTTCAGATGTTTAGTCAGGAGTTAGCAATCTGAAAGATGGTTTCTGTCTCCACAGACACGGTCTGATCTGAACATTGCAAGTATTTTCTGTTTTTGTTGCATTTTTTCCACTTTTTTTTCTCCATTTTTCATATCTGCAGTATTTTGCATTTGTATCCAGGAATGGTTTAAAAATTAGTCTGAATCCCCTCAAGGAAGCACCAGAGTATTTTCAGAGGCTCATTAGCACATCCCGTTCTGAAAATAAATGATGTGAAGAAATTCTGTCTTGTTTACGCACACTGTCGTGTTGTTTCCTACGTTGCTCCATGTGGTGTGTGAGGCAGCCTGAGAGCTATTTGCACTGGGTGTTCGCCTGTCCCTCCGAGTGAATGTTAGTATAAGGGCCCAAGGTATCCTATGACTTGTCCATACAGATCTTTCCAGCTGACTTTCCCAGTTTCAGAATCTCACTGGGATGGATTTCGCTGTTGTAATCCAAATGTATCTGTGAGATACTCTTCTTTGAAGTGATATTGGTGATAATAAAAGATAAGTTTGGTTCGCAATACATCATGTTTCATGATTTAACTGGAAAGCCATCTTGAGGAAAGAGCTGTTTCAGTGGATAGAATTATTAAATTAATTTTCAGCAAGGACTATGTGAAGTTATTTTTGTGTAAATATGGAACCAAAATAACTGTCCATCATTTCTTCTCTGTATTCATCAGCTCTCCTCCTCCCTTTTATGTATTTACTTTTTAAAATAAAACTGTCATTGTGAGTAGTACTGGGGATTTAAGGAGCTGTTCCATTGGGAGCGGCTCCACCTGAAACATACTGGGACCAGGGGCCTGGCGAATTGCATATCTATGGCAGTAGAGGGGCCTTTAAATTTAAATAGTAGGGTGGAAGCATTGAGTTGCATGGAAAAATGTACAAAAGGTTGAAGGGGAGCTGGGAGTGCTCAGAACAGGTTAGTTTCCAGGACAATTAATTGGTTAGTGTATGAGAGAGATCAAGAATATAACTTCAGGCACAGCAGATCAGGGGACAACATAATGAGAAGGTGGGCACCCAACTGGCTGTGTTATACTTAAATATATGCAGTACATGAAATAAGGTAAATGAGCTTGGAGCACAGGTTTGGAATAGGCAGGTACAGTGTTGTTGGTACTGTGGCTGGAAGGGAATCGGGTCTGGGAACCAAATATCCAAAGATCCATTCACCACCTATTGAAAAGACAGGCAGCTGGGCAGACGGGATGAGGTTGCCTTGTAGAATTGAGTTGATAACAACAAGTGATATCGAATTGGTAAGTGTGGAATCTGTGTTGGTGAAGTTGAGCTACAAAAGCAAATGTGAGTTGTATACAGGCTACTTAGCAGTTGTCAAGTTGTGGGGAAATATATTAATTGGGAGATACAAAAGATGTGTAAGAAATAATATGGTAGTCTTTACTATACTCATTCAAGCACGTGAAAATAAAGAGTCCGTCATGTCACCTCTCAGCACCATCTTAGGTACAACATATCTAGGTACACATACTACATGGAATTGTAGAGAAAAAAATACTAGTCTAGCATGGGAATATAGTGTTAAAATATCCAGAATGAGAATTAAATGTATCTTCACCATACTACCCTTTTATAGTCCTTTCTTTTTCTACTGAGTTTGTGCCAATGGACTTCAGAACACAAGGCCTATCCTCTGCGCTGGACTCACCTCTAGGCCTCGCTTGCTTCTCCACTCCCAGCCACTCCGGCTCTCAACTTGCCCCCTTCCCCACTCCAGCCTGCAACTGTCACGCTCTTCCTGTGACTCGCCTCTTTAGTTTAGAAAGTTAAAAGTTGGGGAGGAAGTGAGGGAAGAAAATCTACTGCAAGGAGGAGAAAAGGAAGGTACTAATATATTGGTAATGGGGCATTTCAGTGTGGAGCTGGACTTGGGAAATTGGTTTGGATCCTTGAAAAAATGAATTCTGAGAATGCCAATGAGATGGTTCTCTTTATTTGGAGCAGCTTGTGGCAGAGCCCACTAGGGGATAGGCAATTTTGGATTTGGTGATGTGTAATGAGGCAGACTTGATTAGGGAGCTTAAGGTGAAAGAACACCTTGGGAGCAGTGACCATAATATGAAAGAATTCAGCCTGCACTTTGAGGGGGAGAAGATTGAGTCAAGACAGGAGGGTAGAGCTGGCCAGAGTTGATTGGAAGGGAGCCTAGCAGGGAAGATGGTAGAACAGTATTGGCAGGAGTTTCTGGGAGTAATGAGGGAAACAGAGCAAAAATTCACCTTAATTAAGAAAATACATATTAAGGGAAGATGAGATGACCATGGCTGTCAAGAGAAGTCAGGCACAGCATAATAGATCATTGGGAAACCAAAGGGTTGTGAAGCCTTGTGAAGGTTGGACTGAATCTGTACTTTATCAGTTTTCACAGTGGATGACACCAGCTGGATACCAAATTTTTAAAGAGTCAGGGAGCAGAGGCCAATGTAGTAGCCATCGTGAGGGAGAAGGTGCTGGGGTAGCTGAAAGGTCTGAACATGCATGAACCACTGGAGCAATCAAGTTCCAATCAAGTCAGGCTAACCAGCCTATAATTTCCTGCCCTCAGTCCTTGGTAAAATTAGAGTCTTACCTTTTTCAAACCTTTCCAAATATAATGAACAAGTTAGACGGAGCATCAGTGGCCGTAATCTATTCTGATTCATTGAAGGCTTTTGACTACATGCCACACAGGAGACTGCTAAATAAAATAAGAGCTCATGGTGTTGGGGCAGATACTGGCATGATTAGAGGATTGGCAGAGAGTATGGATAAGGGGTCTCTTTCAGGATGGTAGCCAGTGAATTCCACAAGGATCAGTGTTGGAGCGCACCTATCTCATAGAAACTTGGAAACTGAGAGCCCTGGATGGAGTGCTTGTGAGGATGATGTTTCCACTGATAGGAGAGATGAGGACCTGAGGGCACAGCTTCAGAATGAGGGAATGACACTTCAGACCTTAGATGAGGAATTTCTTTAGGCAGAGGGTGGTTTAGTCTGTAGAACTCATTGCCACAGAATGTCATGGAGACTAGATGATTGACTCTATTTAAGACCGAGGTTCTGGATGGGGAGAAAGTAGGAGAATAGGGTTGTGAAACATATCAACCGCGATTGAATGGCAGAGCAGACTTGATGGGCTGAATGGCTACCTCCTGCCCATATATCTCACGGTCTTGTATGAGCTGTTGACCTGTAGTTTGCATTTGTGATCCAGTAATTTGCTCTTGAGAGAAAAAAAAGCAGTTTTAAGTGTTGCCTTTTTAATCTTCTTTTTCTGCAGGCACTCCAGAGCAATTTGAAGTATTCCCTCCTGCCAAAAAGGCTGATCATTGGCAAAAGGCTAGCTCAATGCTTACATCCAGCACTTCCCATTGGTGTCCACCTGAAAGCGCTAGAAACCTATGAAGTTATATTTAAAATAATTGGAACCAAATGGCTGGCAAAGGACTTATTCTTTTACAGGTGCAGTGACTAAGGACTTGTATGGAATGGAGTGGTTTTTAAAAATTCAGTTCATTTATAATCTATTCAGCAGATTGTTGGTTGAACATTTATTAAGTATTGATGTTTAACACTGATGCTCTCTGTAGATTATAGGAATAGAAATTTTATTTACACTTGTTATTAATCATCCCATTCCACAACATCTCTAAGTGTTTCTCAGGGTAGTGACCTTGGCCGAACCAGCTTAACTGCCTCATTAATGACCTTCCCTCCACCATAAAATTGGAAGTGGGGATACGCGTTGCTGATTGCGCAACGTTCACTCTTCAGAATTCCACTGAATCAGTTCTGAGGAAGGGTCCCTGGACCTGAAATGATACCTCTGATTTCCCTCCACAGATGCTGCCAGACCTGCTGAGTATTTTTCCAGCAATTTCTGTTTTGTTTCCAAGAATCTAACTATATCCCTTTGACATTTGATGACATTCACATCACTGAATCCCCCACTAGCATGGGGGGATTACCATTGACAAGAAACTGAATGAACGAAATCTAAGTGCTGTAGTTAGAATGGTCGGCCAAGGCTAGGAATCCTGTGGAGAACAACTCTCTCCTGACTCCCCAGTGCCTGCTTGTCATCTACAGGATACAAGTCAGGAGAATAATGAAACACTTTTTTTTTG
This sequence comes from Hemiscyllium ocellatum, assembly GCF_020745735.1. Classification (NCBI taxonomy): domain Eukaryota; kingdom Metazoa; phylum Chordata; class Chondrichthyes; order Orectolobiformes; family Hemiscylliidae; genus Hemiscyllium; species Hemiscyllium ocellatum. The sequence continues at coordinate 80,468,970 of NC_083412.1, forward strand.
CACTGGACTAGATGAGTGTAGTTTGACACCAGTCAGGACAAAGCAGTGCACTTGATTGGTACCCCATCCACCACATTGAACATTCATTCCCTTCTGGAGCCATGCACATTGGTAGCAGCATGTACCATCTACAAGAGGCACCGCAGCTACTCATCAAAGTTCTTTGGACAGGATCTTCCAAACCCATGACCTCTGCTGCCCTTGTCCTTCTTGCTAATATATCCAAGAGGTTGCCAAATCGAAAAGCTCCCCTTAAAGCCACATACTATCCTGATCGAAGAGACTGTGATATAATTCCACTGTCACCAGGTCAAAATCTGGAACTCCCAGTAGCACTGTCAGCGTTATAAGGAACAATTCAGTGAGTGCAGTGGTTCAAAAAGACAACTCGCTACTATCCTGCTCCGGATGATTAGACATGGCTAATTAATGCTGGCCCAGCCGGCGATTCTGATGGTCCCTGAGCAAAAACAAACAACTTTGTAAACACAATGCTTTATCAGCATGTTATTTTGTGAACACAGAGCACTGTACGTACAGAATGTATTTCTACCAGATGTTTATTCCTTTTCTGTGTTTATTCATTGTTAAACTTCGCTGAGCTATTCATCACTGATGTTAATTATGTTTTTGTTCTTTGTAGCTCGGGCCTGTTTCCCTTGCTAGGCAATGCAGCTATGTCTGTGAAACCAGTGTTACTTGGGCTGTATGAGAAATACTACCTCCCATTACACAAGTCCTTGAATCCCAGCCTGCAAGCATTCATCACAGGGCTGCTACCAGGGCTGGAGGAGGGATCAGAGATTTATGAGAGGTAACGCTGGTGAACTGTTGATGAAATCCAATTTTGATCACATTTTATTTCTTGCTTCTGGGAAAGGATTATATTGGCTTGAGCTGCCATTCAACTTTATGCATTGGATTTCAAAAAAATAGTTGGCTAGTGATGCACAGATTTTGCCGGAACAACATTTTCACCCGGTTATACCACAATTGACTAGATACATATGTTCTGATTGGATTAACTTTTAATAATAAAAATGCAGCCACTTCCATTTTGAATGTGTTCAAACTGTTATCAAGTAGCTCTTCAGTTGGTTCATTGTATCAGTCGACTGTGAAATGAGTTCAAGCATTCTTGCCCAGTTTCCTAACAACAAGCTGAGGGAGCACAGCATGAGGCTACACTTGACCCAGTTGGATTATGGATTGGATGGAGGCAGTGAGGATGGTTTGAGAGAAATGGACAACACTCAGCAGTGTAATGTTTTCCAAATATCACCATAGTCTACCATGTGCCAATGGTCAGCATTTACAGGATGGTAGCTGTGTTTTGGGCACAACATTGATAGTCCTTACCCATGCCATCTTGTGATCTACATCTTGCATACCTCCAGCCTGCAGTGTAAGTCTTCACACTTCTTTGGATTTGCTGCCCAGGGAGAGCATGAGGAAATTTAGAGGTTGGCAGTTAAATGAGAAAAGCCAGTGACGGCAGCTTTTACTGTCTGCCACTGTTGGTAGGTGAGGGGCACCATTCACTAATTAATGACATTGTGTGGTTTATTTTCATTCTACTTGTAGCTGGAAAATCATAGCCTTCTTCCACTCTGCAGGGATTCTATTTGGCTCATCAAGTCCACACAAACCACCCCCTATAATCCTGCATTCTTCATTGCAGCAAGCCTGCACATCCTGAACACGTTTGGGTAATTTAGCATGGCCAATCCACCTAACCTGCTCATCTTTGTGACTGTGGGAGGAAACCGGAGAAACCCACACAGACACAAACTCCACAGTCATCCAAGGCTGGAATCGAACCTGGGTCATTTGGTGCTGTGAGGTAGCAACGGTAACCACTGAGCTATTGTGTCACCCTATGGCTCTGTTCTTTCCTGATCACTCCTTCTCTAAGACCAAATAAAGATGAGAAGTAATCAGTCATTTAAATAAAAATTAGGAACTTCAGTGCCAAGAGCAAAATACTGTAATGATGGACCCCTGAAAAAAAACCAAGCATTTTGAATATTCAGTGAGTCAGGCCACCTCTTTGGACTGGGAGGAAGTATCATTGAAACTTCGAGAATATTCAGAGGTCTGGGTAGAGTGGACGTGGAGAAGATGTTTCCAATAGCAGAAGAGACTAGGACTTAGAATCTTGGTATAATTTGAGCACAGATAAATGCATAGCAGAAAATTGTTTCAAAAGTTTGGACTTGCTTGAGCAAGTTCATCACTATTCTTGAGTTAGACGATGATGTCCAGCTGCTAAGTAAGTACACTACCGTTTACTAACTATGATTTGGAGATGCCGGTGTTGGACTGGGGTGTACAAAAGTTAAAAATCACATAACACCAGGTTATAGTCCAACAGGTTTAATTGGAAGCACACTAGCTTTCGGAGTGATGCTCCTTCATCAGGTGACAGTGGAGGGCTCGATCGTAACACAGAATGTAACAATTCTGTGTTACGATCGAGCCCTCCATTATCACCTGATGAAGGAGCGTCGCTCCGAAAGCTAGTGTGTTTCCAATTAAACCTGTTGGACTATAAACTGGTGTTGTGATTTTTAACTATTTACAAACTATCGAGTAAAAAATGAGGTCTGCAGATGCTGGAGATCACAGCTGCAAATGTGTTGCTGGTCAAAGCACAGCAGGCCAGGCAGCATCTCAGGAACAGAGAATTCGACGTTTCGAGCATAAGCCCTTCATCAGGAATGATGAAGGGCTTATGCTCGAAACGTCGAAGATTCCTGATGAAGGGCTTATGCTCGAAACGTCGAATTCTCTGTTCCTGAGATGCTGCCTGGCCTGCTGTGCTTTGACCAGCAACACATTTGCAGCTATTTACAAACTATGTTGACTGCCATATGACCGATCCAACTACTGGGAAAAACCAGTGTGTGTAAAACTGGGAAGTATTCCAATTTCCAAATTTTTATTTACTATCCAGCCTCCTTAGGGTGACATCTAGTAACTCCTCAGGTCGTATTTCTTAAATGTGTTCCTGTGGGTTTCATGTAGGTCCTCTCTGTGATATCCAGTTTCTCTCAAGTAATGTCACGAAACAAAGGAATGGACCCTTCATCCAGTTTCCCTGTTCATTATCTCATTAGAATTGTTGTCAAACAAAACTGGTTCAATTCCCCACACAGCCAGATGCAGAGCCAGCCCTGTGCAGTGAGTCATGTGACATTGATCACTGATCATTGATGCAGGGTCAGGGTACAATGAGCTAGAAGGATCAATGAAAATATCTAGTCCCTGTACCGATGGCTGAGTTGATAGTAATTTAACTTCATAGCTCTGGGAACACTGATACTTGATTGTGATGCTGCACCATATTTTATTATGAGGGATGTGGATAGGAAGGCACTTCTTCCATTAGCAGAGGGGTCAATAACCAAAGAGATAGGCTCCCATCTCTTAGATTAGGTCGAAGAGGAGAGTTGCGATTTTACTTTCGCCTACTGGTGGCAGGAATCTGAGATCACTGTCTGAAAATGTGGCTAAATCAGGAACTCTCTCAATGTTTAATCAGCATTCTGATATTCGCCTTACACTCCCACTTCCTTCATAGCTATTATAAACTCAGACAGCACAGAAACAGGCCGTTTGGCCCAACTCGTAATGCTGACCAGGTTTCCTCAATGGAACTAGTCCCACTCTGTGTTTGTGCTATATACCTCTAAACCTTTCCTATCCATGTACCTGTCCAAATGACTCCCACATTTTGTAATTGTACTCCTCTCTCCCACTTCCTCTGGAAGCTCGTTCCATACACTCACCACCCTCTGTATGAAAACGTTGCCTCTCGGGTCCCTTTTAAATCTTTTCCCCCCTCACCTTAAACTGATGCCCTCTAGTTTTGGACCCCCTTAGCTATTCACCTTAGCTATGTCCATCATAATTTTATAAACCTCTCAAAGGTCACCCTGGAGCCTTCTATGCTCGAGGGGGAGAAAAGTTCCAGTCTATCCAGCTTCTCCTTGTAACTCAAACTTTCCAGTCTTGGTAACATCCTTAAATCTTTCTTGCCCCCTTTCTAGTTTAATAACATCATTCCTATACCGGGGAGACCAGAATTGTACAGTTTTCCAAATGTGGCCTTAACACTGTCTTGTACTTTCGCAACATGACGTCCCAACACCTATTCTCCATGTATTGACCAATGAAGGCGAATGTGCAAAATGCTGCCTTCACCACCCTGTCTACCTGTGACACCACTTTAAAGAAGCTGTGTTCCTGAGCCCCAAGGTCTCTTTGTTCATTAAAACTCCTCAAGGCCTTACCATTTAACTGTATAAGTCTTGCCCTGGTTTGCCTTGCCAAAATGCAACACCTTGGATTTATCTGAATTAAACTCCCATTGGTCACTCCTCCGCCCACTGAGCTCCGAAATGCGGTCAGCTCTTTATTGACTGTTCAGAGATGATGGGCTGAGTGACCACATATATTGAGGTTCGATGGTGAAAATTGTGGAGACTTTGTCAGCTGTCCTTCCTGCCTGATATAGCCATCTTGAAATATAAAGTTAGAATGTAAATATAAAAATATGAAATATAAAGTCACTGCCTTGGGATCAGAGTGGCATTGATATTTTAATTTGTTGAAGTTGCCTGTTTTCAGCAGATTGTTTTCCTCTTTCTTTTTTCTCTCTGAAGAACGGACATCTTGCTTCAGAAGTTAATGCTGGTGGTCGGCCAGGAGGTTTTCTATGGAGCCCTGTGGGGCAGTGTCATAATCAGCCCTTCTATACGTCTCCCGGCCTCGCTGTTTGTTGTCAATCATATTAATCGATCTTTGAGCAGGAGAGAGCAGAAGTACATGTTTGGCAAAGACCCTCACCTTGCGGTAAGTCTGCAGCTGCAGTCTAGCTCTTGGGGATTTTTTTTCCTGGTTTTGACTCACTGGCTTCTTTTGGCTGTGCCTTCCTCAAGAGGAAAGGTATCTGAGTGGGCTCAGTTGAAGTTAACTAGAATTGGCACCAACCAATAATGCTGAGGCAGGGATAGCTATATCAACACTGCACCCAACTGGAAATTAATGGAACAAAATCTGGGCAGCTATTGTAGAGGTGATTGGATTCTGAAGACAAAAATCAACCTCTGGGCCTGTGCTGACTTTTAGCTTCTAAAGGGTACAGTCCCAATTATAAGCAATGCCTACCTGTATGAAATTAATGATCTCTAAAAAGACATTGAGAAAGCATGACAATGGCACCCTCTCCATGCCAAAGACTAAGTTCAGTTGTATCCTTGCGTGACTGTGTGTCTGTGTGGAGTTTGTACCTTTTCCCTGTGTCTGCATGGGTTTCCTCCAGGTTTCTTGGTTCTGTCCCACAGTGCTAAGATGTGCAGGCTTGGTGGATTGGTCATGGGAGATAGAGAGTTACAGGGATAATGTGGATGGGATGCTCTTCGGATGATTGGTGTGGACTCGATGGACCAAATAGCCTGCTTCCATGTTGTAGGGATTCTACAATCCTGCGACAAGTGTAGCGGTAGTAAAAATAGTGTTGTGAGTGACCTTGGGCATGACCTATTAACTGCTCCTCTCTGTATTGAGCATTTCCAGCATTTTGTTCCTATTTCAGATTTCCAGCATTTGCAGTACCTGGCCTTTTGTGTTGAGAATTCACTCTCGTTTATATTTGTTTTCTAGGTAAAAGCATTGTGTGCCTCAGTGCAAGATTCTAATGTCCTTGTACAGCGCAACACTTTAGAAATTCTCTTCTACTTTTTCCCTTTCTGCTCGTGCATGGTGAGTATTTAGCATTTTTATTTTTAAATCTGTTAAATGCTCATTGCAGTTGTTAGCTGGGATTTTTTCCCAAGAACTCTAAAGCAGAATAATTTACAAGCTACAGGTGCTATGCTTCACAAGAGAAGTGATTTTGGCAACTTCATGATGCTGTGGAATGCAATCTACTACACCAATAATATTAGCTGGTGGTAAATGGTTGATAACATCAGTAGTATATTGGAGTGAGAATTGGCTAATAGATAGGAAGCATTGAGTGGGAATAAAGGGTTACTTTTCTCGTTGACAATCTGTAACCAGTGGGATCGGTGGAAGTGCAACTTCGAAAAAGGGCTACAGGGAAAGGACAGGAAAGTAGACTTGAAGATTGTCGGTTCAGCCATGATCCTACATGGAGGAGCAGGCACAACAGGTTGAATTGCCTACTCCTGCCACTATTTTTTATGTTACAAACTCAAATTTCCCATTCTGAAATGCTACTTCAGAAATGTGCCTGTAATATCGGTTGACTATAGAGTCATAGAGAGGTACAGCATGGAAACAGACCCTTCGGTCCAACCCATCCATGCCGACCAGATATCCCAACTCAATCTAGTCCCACCTGCCAGCGCCCAGCCCATATCCCTCCAAACCCTTCCTTTTCATATACCCATCCAAATGCCTCTTAAATGTTGCAATTGTACCAGCCTCCACCACATCCTCTGGCAGCTGATTCCATGCATGTACCACCCTCTGCGTGAAAAAGTTGCCCCTTTTCACCCTAAACCTATGCCCTCTAGTTCTGGACTCCCCGACCCCAGGGAAAAGACTTTGTCTATTTATCCTATCCATGCCCCTCCTAATTTTGTAAACCTCTATAAGGTCACCTCTCAGCCTCCGATGCTCCAGGGAAAACAGCCCCAGCCTATTCAGCCTCTCCCTATAGCTCAGATCCTCCAACCCTGGCAACATCCTTGTAAATCTTTTCTGAACCCTTTCAAGTTCACAACATCTTTCCGATAGGAAGGAGACCAGAATTGCACGCAATATTCCAACAGTGGCCTAACCAATGTCCTGTACAGCTGCAACATGACCTCCCAAGTCCTGTACTCAATACTCTGACCAATAAAGGAAAGCATACCAAACGCCACCTTCACTAGGAGAAAGTGAGGACTGCAGATGCTGGAGATCAGCTGAAAAATGTGTTGCTGAAAAAGCGCAGCAGGTCAGGCAGCATCCAAGGATCAGGAGAATCGACATTTCGGGCATGAGCTCTTCTTCAGGAAATTGAAGAAGGGTTTATGCCCGAAACGTCGATTCTCCTGCTCCTTGGATGCTGTCTGACCTGCTGTGCTTTTCCAGCATTACATTTTTCAGCACCTTCTTCGCTATCCTATCTACCTGCGACTCCACTTTCAAGGAACTATGAACTTGCATTCAAAGGTCTCTTTGTTCAGCAACACTCCATAGGACCTTAGCATTAAGTGGATAAGTCCTGTGAAGATTTGTTTTCCCAAAATGCAGCACCTCCTATTTATCTGAATTAAACTCCATCTGCCACTTCTCAGCCCATTGGCCCATCTGGTCAAGATCCTGTTGTCATCTGAGGTAACCCTCTTCGCTGTTCACTACACTTCCAATTTTGGTGTCATCTGCAAACTTACTAACTGTACCTCTTATGCTCGCGTCCAAATCATTTATGTAAATGACAATCCTATATAATGTTGTCCACTCGACCCTGAAACCTGAATTTAAATATAGATGAACTTTATGCCTAAGTATTTGATGACCATAATGCTGGGTGACGACTTGGCTAGTGAATTTGTGGAATTGCCTAGTATGTAGGCCCATCAAAACACATTGCATTCTTACTTTCTTAGACATATAATGGACACAAAATAACAGCAAGTTTGCTTAGGTGGTTTGATATAATTTCTAAATTGCATGTGTCTAAAACATTTGGGTTTTGGGGTATCGCCATGGAGATAGTTTTAGATATCAGCCTGTTCAGGCAACTTATGACACACCTTTTGAGGCAGATGGGATTTGAACTCTAGCCTTCTGACTACTACTTCCCTATAAGAACCCCCTTAAAGTTAGATTTATGTTCTCCTCAACAGGCAAAGATTTTACAATTAGTAACCTTTGGGCTAAAATATAAATTGCTGTGAATATCATATTTGCTTTTCTTAAAATGAGCATTAACAAGCCTGATTTTCGAGTGCAGTGCTGCGCTGACAAAGGTAACATCTCGGATGAGAAATGAAATGAGCTCCATCTGCCTACAGGATTGGATGTGAAAGACCCCATGCCATTATTCTGAGGAATAACAATGAATCTATTCTTGGTAGTCTGCCCAATATTCATCCCTCAAACAGCATTTTAAAGAGTTATGATAATGTTGTGGGGTTTTGCGGAGTGTTAATTGATAGCTGTGTTACAACGCTTGAAATAGTGTCTCCTGTTCAAGTCCCAAAATGCTTCATTGGCTGTAATGAATTTGGAGACAGCTGGTAGTCTTGAAAAGTGCTAGATAAATGTGAGTCTTTGAATTGAAAAATTCCTTGAAGGCAAATCTTGACAATTGCTGTTTGCACAATCGACTGAGGCAAGCAATCACTTTATGGTGTAAGAATTTGTGGTTCTTGTTCCAACGTGGATTTGATGCTCCCTTGTCCGGAGTGCAACCTTTCAGATGAGCTCTCTAAACCGAGGCTCTGGTGCTTGTTCAGATGGGCATAAAACATCCTGGAGCACTCTCGCCAACATTCCTCTGTTAACCAATCAAAACAAAAATCATTTGGTGATTCCTTGAATTCAACCACTTAAGGCTTGTGGGATTAATTTAGTACAGATTAGTTGCAGATCTGCTTAATTTCTGAAGGATTATTTGTGAATTAGGAAGCACTTTAGAATGTTCAGAGGGTAAAATGTGCTGTCTAAGTTCAGCTCACTTGTTTGTAATCAACGATAACATTTTTAAGAGCCTCATAATTATGAATAACAATGTTTTGCAAATACCACAATAAAGTGGTTTCTGCTTAAGAATTATCTGACTAACACTCAGCATTTTTTTTTATACAGACATTTGAAATTGATGGTTATGTTTCTTTTTCTGCAAGGATCCCAATACTTCTGTCATCCCAATGGCGAGGAGAGACATGGTGTGTGTTCTGTCTGCTGCACTCCACACTGTACTGAGAAGAGACATGTCCTTGAACAGGCGTCTCTATGCGTGGCTCTTGGGTATGTTTGCTGACAAAAAGAAACTTGAAAGTTAAATCCAGGCTTTATGTGTTGGGTTACCTGGGTCTCCAGATTCATAATTCAGTGATAATACCGCAAGACCATCACCCAGTTAAGTGGCCATTAAGTACTATGATTGCTAAGTTGTTTCTTCTGACCAGTCAAGTCAAAGAATAACATTAGAAAAGTCTTAAAAGCAAGAAAGATGTATGAGCTCTTGGCTACATTCCAAAGTACCGAATTTGTCCCATAGCCCTGAGTTTGGTTATCCAACCATCCTGGGGCCTGACAATAGACAATAGGTGCAGGAGTAGGCCATTCTGCCCTTCGAGCCTGCACCACCATTCAATCTGATCATGGCTGACTGTTTGTTTGTTTATTCTTGTTAAATGTATGGGTTTCTGGAAAGGTCAATGATTTCCAACTGTGTATTCCAATCATTTCCACTTTTGTTTATTTAGACAGAGGTTTCTGAGCTTCGTGATGACATCAAGGTTATAGGATTTATCAGTGTGTTATAAAACGTGGAGGTCGGTTACCTCTGTTGGCTGGAAGCCTGGTTTGCAATTTAGAGTGAAGCCAATAATGTGGGTTTAATTAGTGCATTGGCTGAGGTAACCATGAAGGACTCCCTTCTTTCAGCCTGTTATGAGGCAACCCACAGGTTAAATTACCACCAGTTGCGTTTCTTAGTTTCTCCTTTTTCTTTTTCCCGCTTTCTTTCTCTTTTTTTTTCCCCTTTCCCTTTTTTTCTCTCTTTTCCTTTTTTCTTTCTCTCCCTTTTTTTCTTTATTTCTCTTCCTTCTCCACTCACTCTCTTTGCCCTATGGTCTAGGAGGACTTTGGCAACTTTACTGGATTAGAGAGGGCATTAAAAGGAATGTGTTGCATGAGGAAGATAGGACCTTTACACTGAGCTAGTGGACAATCCCACTGGAAAGGGATTAGCTGACTAGCTGAGCTGCTGCACTCAGCCACTTACGCTGGAGGCAGGTTTCCCAGACTTTGAGACTCAAAATGCATCAACTGGAATTGCAGGACAGAGGTGAGATAACAATGTTGGAAAAATGATCAACTTCTGATCCCTGCTTTTATGGTACATCTGGCTGCAAGACTGTGTTGTCGAGGAATGTACAACAGACCTTTAGTTCCTTATCTGATGAGGAAAAATTGGAGAAGTTTTGATTTGCACAGAGATTGTACTCTTGTAATATCAGTTGGATGATTCAGGGAAACATTGTGTGGAAAGTTTACATGCAATTAAAACCCAAAGGGAAGATTTAAGTTAGTGCTTCACAGGTCGGACATTCTGGTGGAAATAGAATACTGAGAGTCAAAAAGTGTGGTGCTGGAAAAACACAGCAGATCAGGCAGCATCCAAGGAGCAGCAGTATTGACATTTCGGGCATAAGCTCTTCTTCAGAAATACTGGGAAGATGAGGGAATACATGTGGGTGGTGGGGTGGATCTTAAGAACATAGTTTAAGATTTCCTGTCTGTTTTTCTTTTATACTAATAATTCAGTAAATTGTGCATTCATCTGAAAATTCCCCTATTAACTACAAGATCATGCTTAATTGGTATTTAGCTTTTATTTGTCAAGCAATTTATCACTTAATCTGAATTTTAGATTGGTTCACATGTACATACTATCAACACCAGATATTTTTGGAATGCAAGTTTCTAAATGCTTCCATGTACTTTTTCACAAACAGTTATGTGGCTATTCGGTGTATTCATGCTGATAAAGAATGTTTTCCATATATATCTGTAATTCTGATCAGACAATTTTAAGCAATGATTTAATTCTCCATGCCTACGTGTGTTCTGTTGGCATTAATAATAATGGCTCATGGTGATCCTTTCAGGGACCGATATCAAAGGAGGCCACATGACTGCAGATACAGACCCCTCCACTTCCCCTGAAGATTGTGCCAAGGCTTATTTTGAGAAACATTCCAAGGACCTGCTAGTTCGAGTAAGTATAGTTTGAGAAATATCATTCTTCGTGAGATACTGTCAAATTTGAATTCACGCTTCATCTGCACAAAGTTATTTGGTAAGCCATGTAGTTAAATTTTGTTTTCATAGAATCCCTATAGGGTGGAAACAGGCCCTTCAGCCCAACAAGTCCACACTAACCCTCTGTAGAGTATCCCACCCAGACCCATTCCATTACCCTGTTACTCTGTTTATCCTGACTAATGCACCTAACCTATACATCCCTGAACACTATGGGCAACTTAACATGGCTAGTTCACCTAATCTGTGCATCTTTGGATTGTGGGAGGAAACTGGGGCACCCAGAAGAAACCCATGCAGACACGGGGAGAATATGCAAACTCCACGCATACAGTCACCCGAGGCGGGAATCGAACCCCGGGTCACTGGCGCTGTGAGGCAGCAGTGCTAATCACTGAGCCACCGTGCTGATTTTGCTGAGCTATAACAAATTTACCAGCAATTCTTCAACAGAAATGTTAGATTTGTACTTTCATAATTCCATGTCCAATTTTTTTTTGGGCTAATAGTGTTTTCACAGCCATAATGTAATATACACAGATGTGTGGAGCAATCTTCACAGCATGTATGTTCTGTGGGCATACAGCATTTTTTTTCTCTATACTTTCATGGGATGAGTGTGTTCCTGGCAAGGCCAGCATTTGTTGCCTATCCTTAATTACCTTGAACTGAGTGACTCTCTACTGCTTTCAGAAAAGCCAATCACATTGCTGTGTTTAGTCATGTATCAGCCAGATGGATGAGGATGATAGATTTCTTCTCCTGAAGATATTTGTGAGCCAGCAGGGTTTTCACAATGATCACTGGTAGTTGTCTTGGTCACTATTGATGAGATGAACCTTATTTTCCATTTTAATTATTGAATTTAAATTCCACCAGGTACTGTGGTTGGATTTGATTTCATGTCCGTGGACCATTGCTCTCTGCCTCTGGATTACCATCTTCCCTTATACCTCAGGGAAATATAGATGTAACCTTGCAGCAAAAAGGGAGGTAGTGACATTTGAGTGAGTGTCTCACTTTATTGTGAAGCAAGTGATAAAGACATAGTTACCCCTCATTGATACCAATGAAGGTGAAATGCATATATCTATCTTTTCCACATTCAAGGTTTTGGGTGTGGTTTAATTGGAGTTCTTCAAGAACTGTAAATTTAGTTAGTCAGCATTGTTACATTCCTCTGGAAAATATATTATGCAGGAAGAAGTGTTTGTTGTCCTCAGAAGCAGTCTGCTTTTGTCTCCAGGCATTGATAAGAACATTGCATCAAGTGAACCCTGAGCCAGATCAGGAACATGGACCGCAAGCACATCAGAAGCCCTTTCGTATTTTGATAAGTCTGCTTGATAAACCCGAATTAGGTAAGTTAGCAAGTGATTTACATGTGTATACATGCGTTTGAAGAATGCTCCTGTTAAATCATAGAATCCTGACAGTGTGGAAGCAGACCATTTAGTTAATCAGGTCTGCACTGACTTTCTGAAGCACATTCCACCCAGACCCACTCTCTTACCCTATCGTACGGCATTTCCCATGGTCAACCTGCACGTCTTTGGACTGTGGGAGGAAATCAACACAGACAGAGGGAGATCATGCAAACTCTGCGCAAACCAGAGTGGAATCGAACTTGGGTCCCTGGCAATGTGAGGCAGCAATGCTAACCACTCATCCACCATGCTGTCCATTGTCAAATGTATTTTTCTAAATTTAGGAATTGATCTGTAATAAATGAAATTAAAATAAATTTGGGTTTCAATTTTTGAAACTCTATAATGGATCATTTGACCTCAGAATCTCCACTGGAGGTGGAGATAATTTATCACACCAGAAAGAAATGATGACTTTCACAGTGAGTTTGAGGTGGTTCACATCAATGGGTTGCAAGTAGGCAATTGAAGGAGTGATCTACTCTCTCATCAACAGAATGGAAAAAGACTGAGTGTCTAACAACTCTTTAGGCTCTTTCAAGCCTCCTAGCGTCCTTTGGGGAAAGAGCCGAGCCAGTTCAGTGGCACCAATAAAGAAGGAAGGGAGATCTGCAACATAGCTAGAAAAGCAATCTTCATAGAGTGGTCTGTAGCTTGAGGGGTTGATGCATTATATTCCAGTGTAAACAGATGGCCTATGTTGCTTTGCCTTCCAGCTCGAGAGTGGCAGACTGGCTGAGTGATTAGCCCTGTTGCAATATACTGTTATGGACCTGGTGGTGTAGTAGAGTCTAGGCTGGAGGGCATAGGTTTAGGGTGAAAGGGTAAACATATAAAAGGGACCTAAAGGGCAACCTTTTTATTCAGAGGGTGGTGCGTGTATGGAATGAGCTGCCAGAGGAAGTGGTGGAGGTTTGTATAATTGCAACATTTGAAAGGCATCTGGATGGGTATATGAATAGGAAAGGTTTAGAGAGATATGGGCCAAGTGCTGGCAAATGGGACTAGATTAATTTAGGATATCTGGTCAGCGTGGGCGGGTTGGACCCAAGGGTCTGTTTGTGTTGTATGTCTCTATGACTCTAAGTAGAATTTGTTAATCTACATAAATCACAATTTCTTGTGTTAAATGTAAACTGGGATATTTCGAGCAAATATTTTCGGAAATTCCAGGCTGAATAGTATCAAAAGTAACCCAATTGCCAAATGGATAATGGTGGAAAATGTGCGTGGTAATATTGAACATATTTTGGATGAAAAGGAAGGAGGACAGCAATTGGAGTGGCAATGTTGTACAGTACTTTGCAGTTCAACTGCAATGATTAAGGGGTGCAGGGACAGAGGGATCTGGGTGTACATGTGCTCTTTGTCATTGAAGATGGTAGGACGGCGATAGAGAGCAGTTAATAAAGTATAACAGCTTCCTGGGCAAGGAGATTATGTTGAAATTAAGCTGGAGCTTTGTTAGGCTTCAGCTGAAGAATTGTGTGTAGCTCTGGGATGCCACTTTATGAAACATGTGAGCACATTGGATTGATTGCAGAAGAGATCAACCAGAATGATTCCAGGAATGAGAAACTTCAGTGATGAAGGTAGACTAAAGAAATTAGGACTGTTCTCCTTGGGCAGTTAAGAGGAGATCCGATACAAGTTTTCAAAGCCTGAGTAGGCTTTAAGAAGCATATGAGGAGACACTTGCCCAGTTCATAAAGATCAAAAATGAGAAGGCCTAGTTTTAAAGTAATTTCGATACACGATGTGAGAAAAAATATTTTCACATGGAGTTGGGGTTGGGTTTGGAAAAGCACAGTAGCCCTGTGGTGAAGGCAGGTTTAACTGAGGCATTAAAGAGGGGATTGGATGATTATTTGTTTGCCTTTGCATGTTCATTAAATATAATGGGGTGGGAAAATGCAGGAGAATGTGTCTGCACGAGGCATCTGACTCGCACAGTGGGCCAAGTGGCAGCCACTTGCACTACTATATTTCTGAGATTAGGAGAAGATGATGTTTGTTCTTTGAGAGATATGTGATGAAGTTTCCCCCTAGGTTGCACTTGCAAAGGGGAGAAAGGACTGTTGGGATGAACACATCTCCACCCTTGTTGATTTGTATTCCAACGTGATGAGAGCAGATGGTTAGTCACAGTACTTATCGTGTCTTTTCTAGGCCCTCAAGTCATTGGTGATTTGTTGCTTGAAGTTGTTCGAGCTTTCTACTCCATTTGCAAAGAGATGCTTGATTCTGATCTCCAGTCAAGCCAGAATGAAAGTCTACTTATCAGGTATAGAAATGTCTGCTAGCATGAGTACATAAACTTCCAAAATAAAACTGGGATTGAAATGATACTATGTTTTTTTTATTGTATCAGCTTGTGCCAGTGTGACTCTCTCTCTAATTTTCAAACTGCATCCTGTATTGATGTTTTGCATTTATTTCAATTTGCACGCAATATTTCAAAGTGGCCTAACCAATGTCTTTCACGATCATGCTGTTCTCTCTTTCACTCATCTTTGAAACTGTACTGACAAGCTTAACACATTTTAAAATATTCCCAGTCACTCTCAACTTGTCTCTTTTTCATTCCCCTGAAGAAGTTCCTGGCATTTCCATCAATTGATTCTGTAAGCCTATCAGAGTCGTGATATAATTATTTAATTTTCCTTCCTTAGCAAAATGAAAGAAAATAAAAATGCTTCAGAAGTAATAAAGACGGCGAATGTACTGATCAGCTCACTGAGCACGGACTATCTGTGGGATTATTTAACAAGGCTTTTTGAAGACTGCATCAGGTAATGTCATGGAGTACACTGTTCATGAGCCTAATATTGGCTTTGTATTTATGTGGTCCCTTTGTCTCATTCTGATTTTGCTGTTAGGTTTACCAGGAGATGGATGGTGGAGGGCCCTAGTTTATATGTGAATCAATGCCTACGTATATAAAATATCTTTTTTGAAGACTCCCCATGATTGTATACCCACGTAACCTGTCTTTTGCCATCTGAAGACCCTCTGTCTTCTGCTCAATATGGCCAGTGATTGCTATCCATTTACCAAAGTACTGTCTCTTGCTGACTCTGACCCTTCAGAACTTTGTGCTTTTTGGTTCTGAACATAGGACAACATAGGACAGGACAGCTCAGGGACAGGCCCTTTGGCCCACCATGGCTGGGCAACCACAATGCCATTCTAAACTAACCCCATCTACCTGCATGTGGTCTTTCTCCCTCTATTCCCTGTTCATGTATCCATTCATAGGAAGCAGAAAGTTGGAATAAATGGGTCCTTTTCAGAGTGGCAGGCAGTGACAGTGGGATACCGCAGGGTTCAGTACTAAGACCCCAGCTATTTACAATGACCATTAACAATTTGGACAAAAGGGATTGAATGCAATATCTTCACATTTGCAGATGACAGTAAGCTGGGTGGCAGTGTGTACTGTGAGGACGATATTATGAGGCTGCAGGGAGACTTGGACAGACTGATGGAGTGAGCAAATACTTGGCAAATGCAATACAATGTGGATAAATGTGAGGTTATCCACATCGGTCACAAAAAAACAGGAAGGCAGATTATTACCTGAATGGTGGTAGTTTAGGAAAAATTGAGATGCAACGAGACCAGGATGTCATGGTGGAACAGTCACTGAAGGCTGGCATGTAGGTGGTGAGGAAAGCTAATGACGTGCTCTTGTTCATAGCGAGAGGATCTGAGTATCGGAGTAGGGACATATTTTTGCAGTTATACAGGGCCTTGGTGAGGCCACACCCTGTTTACTGTGTGCAGTTTTGGTCTCCTTGTCTGAGGAAGGACATTCTTGCTATTTAGGGAGTACAGTGAAGGGTCACCAGACTGATTCCTGGGACGGGAGGACTAACATATGAGGAAAGACTGGATTGACTGAACCGATACTCACGGGAATTTAGAAGAATGAGGGGGAGGGGATCTTTATAGAAACTTCAGAGAAATTTGCCCATTAAAGTAGAGACCACACAAACCAGATCGCGTGAAGTTGACATGCTGTTTATTACAAGCAATATCACTGGAAGAGAAATCTACCAGGCTGACACAGAACTGACGGTCTGAACAGGTAGATCAGAATTTTTCTTCCCAGAGCTGAGGATGAGACCAGTTTTTATTATAATGCTGTACAATGAGGCTAATTAGAAATGGGGAAAATGCAACATATTTGGAAATGGAGTAATCTAATTACAATGATGTTAATTGGAAAATAGTTATTGGAGGAATGTCATGATTCTCTACACAAAGTAACATTCTGACAGTATTCTTGGCTCCAGAGCTTCCATTCCTCTTCGCAGGTAGATGTTAATGGCTCCTCTGAAGTGATGAGGTGCTTCCATTGTCTTGTCCTGGGAACGATGCTTTTGCTGCTGTCTTTCTGTCTGACCAGTTCTTTGTGTGGCTTTGGTATTGCTGGGTTGAGAAACCGCCCTCAGGGCTTTGGGATAGCCATGGTGCTCTGTCATTGTAAATGGGAGCTTGAGGTGTATTCCCTTGTCTGCGAGTACTGTCTAGTTTTGCTTGTCAGCCTGCTTGGTCCCTTGCTGGGGCATTCTGGGTGTGTTAGTACAGTTTGGCCAATTTTGTTTTTTGTGGGCCTATTATGGGTTGGCAGGGTGGCAGATCTTTTCCCACAGAAACTGGACAGGTTAGATGTGGGAAGAATGTTACTGATGTTGGGGAAATCCATAACTAAGGGTCATAGTCTAAGAATAAGGGGTAAGCCATTCAGGACTAAATGAGGAAGAATGTCTTCACTCTGTAAGAGGGTGGGTGTATGTGAGTGTAAAGGGGTTTAAGTTGATGAGAGGGTGTGTGTGGGAGTATATGAGAGTCTGTCTGTGTCTGTGTATAGGGATCACCTGTAGTGTAACGTGAATCTAAGGTCCTGGTTGAGGCCATACTTATGGGTACCAAACTTGGCTATCCGTCTCTGCTCGGCCAGCTTTTGTTGTTGCCTGTCCTGAAGTCTGCCTCGGAGGACGGTCACCCGAAGTTCCAAGGTCAAATGTCCTGGACCGCTGAAGTGGTTCTCCGACTGGGAGGGAATACTGTCTGTTGATTCACACCCACGTGTACACATACACACAAATTTGTGGGGTGAATTTGTACTTGCAGAATTACATTTTACTTTGCTCAAAAACTGCACTGCATAAATCCATGTAAGATTCTGTAAATCTGTTTTTAGATTAGAATCAGTCTGACCATTGTGGCACAGCCAGCCTCACAGGAGTTAACACCTTCAATATCTTATCTGGGCCGACATGACACCAATTGTTAAAGTGCACTTGAGAATGTAGCTTTTAAAAAAACGTTTTCCAATTACTTACCAAAGAACTGAAACCAACACGTTCATTCTAAAAGATGAGATTTAACAAACAATCCGGGTCTTTTTCAATATATGATTTCAGATATATCACACTGTAAATGTTTGCTATAAGTTCTGTGTCTTACAATCTTACTCTCCACAATCACCTGATGAAAGAGCAGCGCTCCCAAAGCTAGTGCTTCCAAATATACCTGTTGGACTATAACCTGGTGTGTGATTTTAACTTTGTACACCCCAGTCCACCACTGGCGTCTCCAAATTTTGGAAAGAAAAACAATTGGAGTGTGCATGGGATCTGGTCAGTAAGCTTCAAAATTCAGCACAGTGTTGGGTTGGCTGGGGGACAGGCAATGGAATCAGTGGCAAGAAGCCAATTGGGCTAATGTAGGGATTGAATAATAGAACCCCTACAGTCTGGAAGCAGGAAATTTTGGCCTACTGAGTCCCACTGATCCTCCAAACAGCATCCAGCACGAGACCCAGCCCCTCCCTATTCCTGTGTTTCCTATGGCTAATTGTACCTAGCCTGGACACTTTAGCATGGCCAATCCACCTACCCTGCACGTCTTTGGTCTGTGGGAACAAACCTACGCAGGCAGTCATCCAAGGCTGGAATCAAAGCTGGGTCCTTGGTGCTGTGAGGCAGCAATGCTATGCAGAGTCACCACACAGGCCACTGGAGGATGAATACATAGGCGATTTATGGTATAGAGGAGATCTTTCAGGCAGATGAAGCTAATGTTTACTAGCTGAAAATGAGTTTCGTCTCACTCTACAGTTTTAGATCTGTAGCCAAATAGTTGACAGCACTTTGTGCATATCCACATCATGTAACTTGTTATATAGATGCATTGAAATTTTGCAGCATTAGGGAATGCTGTAGAGCATTAGAAATACTGAAGTGACATGGCTTGTTTGTGTGCATTGCTTACAGCTGGTGTGTACTGTGACACTAGTGATAATGCCATTGGAATAATAATGCAGAATCTCCAGTTCATGGTGACATTTGAATTCAATAAAAGGCAAATCTGGAATAAAGAGTTGGTCTCTTGATGACCATGTTGATTGTTGTCAACCTAACCCTAACCCTAACCCTAGGGTGTTGAGCTAGAAAAGCACAGCAGGTCAGGCAGCATCCGAGAAGCAGGAGAATCTGCATTTTGGGCATAAGCCCTTCATCAGGAATAGATTCTCCTGCTCTTTCGGTGCTGCCTGATCTGAGCTTTTCCAGCACCACACTCTACTCTGATCTCTAGCATCTGCCGTCCTTGCTTTCTCCTAACTCTCTAACCCGGTTCATTTAATTTCCTTTTTTTTTGAGAGAAGGAAATCTGCCATCCTTGTCTGGTCTGACCTGTGGTTGCCTCTTTATTGCCCTCTGGGGTAATTAGGAAAGGGCAGCAAATCCTGGCCAAGCCAGCAATGCCCACATTATGTGCATGAATAAATTTGCCTTTGTTTCTCTTTAAGTATTTGATTTCTGTGTTTCATTTGTTGGGCAGATCTTCCTGATTGCCTGTGTTGTAAAATGCCAAAACAAAAGTTGGATTTGTGAAGTGTTGAAACTTCAGAAGCCTGCTATTTTCTGATGATTTTTAATAGATTTTAAAAAAAACCCTGACATAGCAATAACTGCTAACTCTTGACTGTGTGATGAAGCTGTGTGATAAGCTGTTTGAAACTCCTGTCTATAAAATAGTGTGTCATTTGTTGAAGTTATGCACAAAATCGTGAATGATGTTCTGTGATTTACAGGAACAGATCTCGACCAGTAAATCATATGGTGGATGACTGTCCAAGTTCTCCTCCAAATGTTCAAGAGCTCTGCTGTCTGGTAGTGTTCCTCTTGGAAGTCATTCCACTGGTAAAACAGTATTATCTACTCAATGTTTTCTCAGTGTTCAAAGATTTGACTTGAAATCTTCAAGTTATTCCCTTAGTTTGTTTTCTTTCTTCATGTTTTCCATGTTGTACTAATCGGTCTGTGATGTAATTTGAGTTTTTGGAAAGTATTTCGGATTTTCATGATATCTGGATGTACCAAAGTGCTTTAAAGTCAGAAAAATGCATTTTAAGTTTGTTGAATTGGAGATCGTATGACAGTCAACCACTCAGACCATCCATTAGTCTAGTGTTACTGCCACTTGTCATGGCCTCCTTAAATATTGGCCAGCACAACTAGGGCTCTACAGCTGATGCAATCATGTATGCCGCATGATCATAACCAGATGTTCTGGAATATGCTGCCTGTAAAGTTTAAGGAATCTATTAATGTTTTTCGAGGAAAATGAATTAAAATTCAGAGCTATGAGTGAAAACAGTGTGTGAAACTAATTGACATGCTTTGAACAAGCCATAAAAAACACGCACATTAAGGAACAGGAGTAAGCCATTTGGCCCTTTTGAGACCGCTCCACCATTTTGTGAAGTTTGAAACATGGAATATAGAAACAGCAGTCAGCCATTTGATCCTCCAACCCTGTTCCACCATTCATGATCATTAGCTGACCTGATTTGAGCCTTCAATTCCTCTTTTTCTGTCTGCTTCCACTCCCCGCGCCCCACCTCCAGATCAGAATCCTTTCGTCTTTGTCGATAAACTAAGCAAGCTGTCAAACCCTGCTTTGAGCACATTCAATGACCCAGCCTTCTTAGCTCTCTGGAAGAGAACTGCATAGACTAAGAACAGTCAAAAAGAACAATCACTTTTTGTTATCATTGTTTCTTTATCTCTGTTTAAAAGTTAGGGATCTCCTATTTAACACTATGTCCCTTGGTTCTGGAAAATATTTCTCTCCGCATCCAACCTGTCAGTTCCTCTCATGATCTTACTGAAACATAGAAGATCCCCTTTCACTGTTTTAAAATCCAGTAGATTCAGGCCCAACTTTCCCATTTAAGACAACCCCATTCAGCCCAGGCCTCAGTGAGTTAACCTTCTCAAGTGCAATTATTGTCTCCTTTAAGCAGACCAAAGCTGTATGCAGTGCTCGATGTGGACTCATCAATGCTCTCTATAACTAGCAAAACTTCCCTACTATTCTTCTCCATTCCCCTGGAATAAATGACAGTGGAAACAATGCATTTCTACTAACTTGAAGCACCTGCATACTAACTTCTGTGATTTGTGCATGAGGTCCTAGGTCTATCCATTCCACAAACACCTGTAGAGTCTTTCTTTTCAAATACTATGTTGCCTTTCTGTTCCTCAAGTTCACATGATCACTTAATTGGTCTACCAACATTTTGCCCACTCATTTAACTTATCTAAATTCCTTTCAATAGACTCTGTGCATCGTCTTCTCAACTTGCATTTCTAATCATCTTTATGCATTTGGCATATTTAGCTTCCACACTTTCAGATCTTTCATCCAAGTTATTTTAATACTGATTTAAGTAGTTGAAGCATTAACACTGATACCTAAGGCTCCACTAACGTCTTACCAACCCAAAAATGACCTATTTATCCCTACTGTCTATTACCAGCCTCATCCTTGATCCATGTTAATATTTCCCCACGCACTGAGTAGTTTTTGGGTAGTAACATTTTGATGTCTTTGCGAGTTTCTCCTACTCAGCAGCTGAGATGTGGCATTATAATAGTATTGCTAGTATAGGCGGGGAGAAATAACACTGGGGAGGAGGGCATGTTTCCCAAACCCTGAAGGGAGAATGTTATTTAGGGTAAATGATGTCAGTGAAGAAATAATTAAAAAGAAAATGGATACCAAGCTCAGTAAAGGGATATGATTAAATGATAGCTAAGAGAAATAAAAATCTGTCAGTGAATAAAGAATTCTAGGCATACCGCTAAACAGATTATATTCATGTAATTTTCGACATATCATTCCCACATGACCTTGACTAATGCCCTCTTTTATATTAATCAGAATGTGTCCTTTGTAATATATACAGTTAATTAAATACAGTGTTTCTCTCCTTACAATGTCTTTACACAGTTATTTTGATGTTTTGATGTCTGGATCATATTTCAATGATTGCAGTTCTTGGGCCAATAATTGTCTAAAAGAAAAAGTATAAGTTTGGCTAAAAACAAAATTGAAGAATTGTGCAGGTCTTTCATGGTTCTTGGATTTGGCATTATTGTATCTTTATTGTGATGGTCATGTTACTGTAGCTCTCAAAGGATGAGTGCAACATCACTGAGCTACTGAATGTTTCCTGGGTAATTGTATATTCTACAAAGTAACTTAGATATTATTGAACTTCTCAACAAAATAATGATGGTAAACATCACCAAAACGCACATTCTTTGTATTTAACTGTTTATAGTAAACAAGTTAATTTGATGTGCCTTCTGTTTTATTTTTGGTTAATGCCAAAATCAGGTGAAGTATGATCATCTTTCTTTGTTCTTCACCTCCCATTTTGGAATTGTTTAGCCTTTCCTTGATGTGTCCTTCACTATGAAAATAAGCTTGAAGGAATTTTTCACAGGGAACAATCAGCTATACTTAGACAATGCAGCCAATTTTAAAAAAAAACTATTGTGCAAGTAATTCTTTGTTTCTGTTACTTTTGATTTCTTCCATGGATTTGTCTTCAGAAGGTATGACCAGTCTGTTCTCTTTTTGTGACTTGATTAATATGAAAGCATCCACAGTGGCAGTAATAACTCATGGAAGTGCTCAAATCTAGATGATGAGATGGGGGTTTGGGAAAACTTTTAGAATTGAACACTGCAGAAGAGGTCCTTTAGCCCATCAAGTCTGTGATGACCTATCTAGACTAACCTTAGCCAATAACCTTGAATGGGGTGAGATTTGAAATGCTTATCCAAGTACTTTTTAAAGGTTGAGTTTCCTGCCTCTGTTAGCCTTCCAGGCAGTACCCTGTGTATGGAGAAAAAACTTGCCTGAAATCCATTCTAAACCTCCTGACTTTCACCTTTTAAAGTCAATAATGAGCAAGCATGACTCCTTTTAGGTAAGGGAAATAGCTGCTTTCTCTTCATCCCTGTCCATGCCACACTCGATCTAGTATACTTCACTCTGGTCCCCTCTTCCACCTATTCTAAAGAAACATCCTGAGCCTCCTACATAGCTAAAATGTCCCACCCAGGCAACATCCTGGTGAATCTCTTCTGCACCCCAGCCAGTGCAAAATTGGTTTTTTTGAGGATCAAGACTCTTTTTAGTTCACGTTTGATATCATTCTTTTTCATATTCACATCATTCTGTAACTTTGTAAACTATGCATCTTCAGCAGCAGGTTAGATAGGAAAGAACACGGGGTGGAAAAAGCAGTCCCAATATTGAATCGTACAGTAATGTAGGTACTGTAAATATGTAGGATCTTTACTTGAATTAAATTTGGGGATAATAGAACATTGCTTCTGAACTATTGATGTAGTCTCTGTAGGGGAGCATGTCTTGTGGATTTTCATATTACCTAGAATGGATTACTTTTAATGACACCTATTCACTTTTGTCTTTAGGAGTTGTATTCTGAAATTCAGACGCAGTATCTTCCACAAATGCTGTGCCACATTGTTCAATGTTTGATGGAACACATGGAAAATTTGAGTCTTCAGGAGCTCACCAAGACCCTGAAGATGTGCTACAAGATACTCAGCAGAATTCAGTTGCCTGCAGCACTCATGGATGTTGAGGCGCAGAGTGAACAAGAAGCTGAGCTGGATCATGGGAGACCAGCTGAGGTGAGGTTGCAAGTGATGGAGAAGTTTGCTCACACAGGTCCACAGTCTGATCCCAGGTATCTGAAAGTGGGCTCCTCCCAGCCAGTGTGGATCTACAGGCCATACCCCATTGGTCTGTTTCCTTGAACAATGGACTGAAGACACAAAAATGTCCGTTAGGTTTGGTGCACTACTTCATGTCACAATGGAAGCAGGTATTACCATAATCTCAGACGTGGGCTGCTCTCTTTTTTATAAGACACTATTGGCAGTGAGGTGGGTGGGGGTTAACCTGAGGGCCACTGTGTCCATCAAGGGGTGAAGTTGAAAAGGTAGGACCTTCTTGGGGACCTCAGCTGACCCAGGAATTGAGTCTGCACTTTGTATCACACTATTGCAAAGCAGCCATGCAGCTGTGCTCATCATAACCATGGCAAAAATCACTACTTTGCTCTCTGTCTCCAGTTTTAACATCTGATTTAAATGATACTCTCTTTAACATGTAATAATTCTACCATAAACACACTCTGTGCGGTGTGGAGAGAACAAGCTCACTTCTTCAATTCTCAGTTTTGCATAGATTTCCCTGATTTCACCTGAGATTTTCAGCGAGTGGTCCTTTGGTGTTAGTATTCAAGAATTTAAGAAATTCCTCCTCTTGCAACAAAGCTTCCACAGTCCCCTTGTTCCTCCTCATCTCCTGCTTCCTCTTCTTCACTTCAAACACAATCATAGAATCATCATTTGCCGGTAAGCCTTCACAGTTTGACTCTTTAACCTCTTAGCACAGAAGCAGGCGAGAGATCTATTACACAACCTTTCTCCACACCAAGCCTTTTGTTAGTTGCATCTTTCTTTAACTTAACCTAAAAGAGCAGACATAGCGAAGTTGTCTAAAGCACCTGGAATGACCCTGGGATATCTGGAAGCACTACAGTCCAAAAGATTTGTGCAGGTTGGGTGGATTAGCCAAGGGAAAGCAGGGTCACTGGGATGGGTCTGGGTGGAATGCTGTTCGGAGAGTTGGTGTGGACTCAGAAGGTTTAATGGCCTGCTTCCACACGGTAGGGATTCTATGATCTTACTCTCAGTGAATGAAGTAACTTGAAGTATAGCCATTGTTGTAATGTGAAGAAATGTAAATTAAAATGCGCAATGCAACCTTCTCTTAGAGTGCAAAACCTGTTATTCTTCAGTACTTGGCATGCCTTTTTTTTGTGTTTTGTGCTGATAACCAGTGTTGCATTGAATTTTCAATGTAGATCAAAAATCTTATTTTCAATAATTCATTTAATTGTTTTCAAAATAGAATCCTATCCACCTCCAGATCCTTTCTGTGCTATTCCAAATATGTCTGTGCTAAATTTGGAGTGTATGCTACTGTAAAAGTGCTATTGCAGACGAGGCTCTGTAGAAATGAATGGTTCGCCAAAATACAAATCTGATCTAAAATATACAATCAATAATTATTAATGGTTAAATTTCAGAGTCCCATACGGGGGGAAATAACTGAAACAGTGTCTGATGCAGAGCATAGCCCAGAAGAGGGAGCAGATACAGTCTTCCCTTCATTGCGATCTGAGGACAGTGGAATTGGACTGAGTGCAGTGTTGTCCCAGGACAATAACCGCCGAATATATCCTGACCATGGCAGTGTGTGGAAGAGCAATGGATGCATTCAAGGGTCCGTGCAGAATATGCAGCAGCTCCTGGCACACTTCACGTTAAAATATATCTTCGGGACCAATTGTCAGATGCAGGGTGTGGTGGGGGAGGATGAGAAAATGGACACCAAAGGAGGAAAGAAGACCTGGGACAAAAAGCAGATTACCGTGCCTCAGTTCAAGCAAATGCTGTCTGATTTCTTCACTGTCCGCGTGTCGACATTAAAACCCAAGAAGCGGCAGCGAGGTTTCGTGCAGTTTGACGGTGAGAAGGGTGTGAAGGGCGAAGAGAATTGGGACGTGGACCACATGTTGCAGGAGGTGGATGAGGTGACCGAGGACTGCAGGCTGACATTTGCTGCCTGTTGCCAGCTTCTGCTGGAAAGTAGCAGCTTCCCCGTGTACCTGTCTTTCAAAGAGATTGAAAGCTTTTACTTGTCTGCATTCCAGGAAGTTGGTAAGCCAGCGTCTGTTTCCTTGTTGATGATTTTAGCCTTTTTGCATTTTCCATTTTCTGTTCCTCTTTCTCCTTTTCTAAACTTAATCCCCCCCCCACCCACCCAAACAACCACCTCCATGTCTCCAAACAGAGCACTTCTGAAAGTTTTTATTCCTGCAGAGATATGGTTCCAGGACACCAGTGTCCTAAGAAATCTATGATATTTTGGGCCTGAAATATTGTGTTGATCTATGCCCTGACCTTGTCCACACTTCCAGGAGTTGTCAGTAGTTTATGATTACATTGGGGACAGAAACTCCAATTTAATGTTTTTAAGAACTTTCTTGAAACCAATAAGCTGATAGTTGCAGTGGAGCCTGACCCCGGGAATGTTGGTTGTACAGTTCAGATGTGCTTCACACCAAGTGTTCTCTACTTTATGTACTTTATTGTTCTGTCCTTCCTTGGGGCTATTTGAACCTCACATTGGAGCTGACCTTAAATCTCACCATTGACACTGAACCAAGGAGAACTCTGTCCCAGTGGTACTGTGGTAATATTTTTGCAAGAGTCAGTTTGAACAAAGAATACAGGAGCAGGCTCTTCAGCCCACCTAGACTATGAGACACGTGATGTCTTTCAAACCAAAACCCTTTTGTTTCTATGTAGTCTGCAACCTTCTATTCCTTGCTTATTCATGTATCTGTCAAGATTCTCCTTAAATGTTGCTGTTGTGTACACCTCCATCACTACCTCCGACTGTGCACTCCAGGCACTTGGCATTCTCTGTGCAAAAAGAAACTTGCCTCTCACATCTCTTCATTTAAACTTCCTCCCTTTTATCTTAAACCCCGAATAATTGACATTTCTACGCTGGGGAAAAGCTCTATCCATGCCTCTCATAATGTTGTAAACCTATATCTGTGTCACCAGTGTCCTTCAATGTTCAAATGAAAACAAACTACACTTGTCCAATTTCTCCTCATAACTAATACACACCAAACCAGGCAACATCCTGGAAAACTGTTTCTGTACTCTGTCCAAAGCCTCCTCATCTTTTTGGTCTTGTGGCGATCAGAACTGTACACAATATTCCAAATGTGGCCTAACCAAGGTACTATAAAACTGCAACATGACTTGCCCATTTTTATACTCTGTGCCCCATCAGATGAAGACAAGTATGCTGTATGCCTTCTTGAAAATTTACCCACGTGTGTTGGCATTTTCAGGGAACTACGTCCGTCTAGATCCTGCTGTGTTGATGCTGCTAAGGGTTCTGCCATTTACTGTATACTTCCTCCTGCATTACATCTTGCAAAGTGCATCACCTGTCATTTCTCTGCCGAATTTTCCAACATATCTATATCTGCAGTATCCTCTGGCAATCCTCCTCGGTATCCAGTGCATCTCCAATCTTTGTGTCACGTGGAAACTTAGTAATCTAGCCACCAACGTTCTCCTCCATGTATTAAAATATCCATCTATTTATCTATCTATCTATCAGGGTCCCAGTACTGATCTCTGCAGAACACATTGGTCACAGATGTACAGTCAGAAAAACACCCTTTTGTCGCTACTCTGTCTATCAAACTCAGGCTTGCTATGTTCTTCCAGCCTCCTGCTTGTCTGTCTATCTTAACAGCTCATTGTGGATCCCCCATGTGACTTCACCTTTTGTATTAAGTAACGTTACGCCTCATGCTAACGGGATGTTTTTAAGTGCCTATCTGTCTCTGTTTGAATCCTTCAGGTGATGGGAATGGCTGTCTTCCTCTCTGGTTGAAGTCACTGATGACTCTGTCTTGCTGTATCAGTGATTGCCATATGCAAAATGTAGCAATTTCAACATTGCTGGAAATGATCGATCATTCTCACTCATTGGCGCTTGTCATTGAAGACAAAGTCAAGCGTTACAAAAGTTCTGAATACACAATGTTCCTGGGAAAGTTGCAGATGATGACAATACCACCCATCACACCAGCAACATTGAAGCTTATGGCTGAGAAGACAAATTTCTATCAGGTATGGTACTTGGTTGGTGTTATTTTAGACACGGGCTGCAGTGTTTACCTGTGACAAACCTATCACGCATGTCTTAGTTCTGCTATTTCCACTTATGTCATGAACTGTTTTTAACAGCTGCCCCTCCAAAACGTTGGGTTGTCGTTGGAAAGAATGCTAACATTGGAATAAAGATTAAGTATCTTCCATCAATGAGTGATTACTGGGAAACCATTTAAAACACCAAGCTAACAGTGTCACTGTTCAATTTTCAGAGTAGAAAAATAATTTAAAATAACCAACAAGTATAACTTTATTTTTATTATTCACGCTTGGAATATGCATGCAGCGGGCTGGCCATCATTTATTGCCCATCCCCAGTTGCTCTAGAGAAGGTGATGGTAAGCTGCCATGTTGAACTGCTGTAGTTTGTGTGCTGTCAGTTGACTTCAAGTGCCATTAGGGAGGGAATTCCAGGATTTTGACCCAACGGCAGTGAAAGAACAGCAATCTGTTTCCAAGTCAGGATGGTGACTGGCTTGGAGGGGAATTTACAGTTGGTGGTGTTCCCATATATCTGCTGCCCTTCTTCAAGATAGAAGTGGTCGTGGGTTTTGAACGATGTTTGGTGGATTTCTACAGTGCATCTTGTTCATAATATATGCTACTGCTACTGAGTGTTGGTGGTGGAGGGAGTGGATGTGGTGCCAGTCAAGCGCTCTGTTTTGTATGGTAAAAGTTTGTTCTTCATCATAGAATCTCGGTGTGGAAACAGGTCATTTGGCCCAACAAGTATTCTGAATAGCAAAGGTTTGGAGGGATATGTGCCCATTCCTGGCAAATGGGGCTAGATTAACTCTGGATATCTGGACGGCATGGACAAGTTGGACCAAAGGGTCTGTTTTTGTGCTGTACATCTCTATGACTCTAAGTCTGCACCGACTCTCCGAACAATACTCCACCCATACTCATCCCCCTACCCTATCCGTGTAACCCTGCATTTCCTATGGTTCATCTACTGAGCCTGCACATCCCAGGATTTAGCATTGCCAATCCACCTAACCTGCACGTCTTTGGTGTCAAGTTTCTTGAGTGTTGTTGGTTCTGCACCCATCGAGTTAAGTGGGGAGAATTCCATCATACTCCTGAATTATGCCTTTTAGATGATGGACAGGCTTAAGGGAGTCAGGAAGTGAGTTACTGACTGCAGTGTTTCTAGCTTCTGACCTGCTCTTGTACCTCTGTGTTTATATGGTAAATCTATTTGAGTTTCTGGTCAGTGGTAACCCTCGGGATGTTAATAGTGGGGGATTCAGTTGTGCTTAAACTGTTCAATTTCTGGATCAGTGGTGCTGGAAGAGCACAGCAGTTCAGGCAGCATCCAACGAGCAGCGAACTCAAGTGTCAAGGGGTGGTGGTTAGATTGTCTTTTATTGGAAATGGTTATTGTCTGGCATTTGTATTGGTGTTGTCAGGTGAAAATGTTACTTGCTGTATGTTAGCTCGGATGTTGCCCAGATCTTGTTGCATGGGAGTGTTTCTGTATCTGAGGAGTCATGAATGGTTCTGAAAATATTGCAATCATTGGTGAGCGTTCCCACTTCTGCCTTCATGATGGAGAGAAGTTCATTGGTGAAGCAGCTGAAGACAGTTGGGCTGAGGATACAGCTGCAGTATAAGCTTACCTTGTGAACTACCTGAGCCCCGGAGATGGAGGAGCTCAAAGCAGCTGAAGTAATAGTTGGGAGGGTGTGTAACAACATTGTGCCAGTGTTTGTGTATCAATGTGCCTTGTTCCCACACCACTGCCAATGAGCACTGTGTAAGGCTGCCAGTAGGTGGAGCAGTGACCTAGACCATACTTTCCCCTTCATTCCAGGGTGGCAGGCTGTGGGAATGTTTGTGGAGGCAACAAATCCTTTTTTTGTAATTAATAAAATCTGTATTGATAGTAATCCCTGGAATAATTATGCATGCACGGACAATTTTACCCATCACCCTTCATTAACAGCACTCCAAATGATGGAACTGCTTACCCTATAAACAATTCTGAATAACACGATCATCTGCAGGATACCTACCTTTCCCTCATGTGTTGTTTCAGCAAGTCACTGAGCATTACAGCATGGAAGCCCTTTCAATCCTCTGTGTTGCTCTCTTACTGATTATCCAGTTACTCCCATTGCTCTTTAGGATTTGAAACCTTAAAATGTCCAAATTATGTTTGTAAATGTAACCTCTCTTTTTCAAGGCCTGTTTTAAATGCTGCATAAATCTTGCAGAAAATGTTTTCTGACATCAAGACAATTGCAAGAAGACCATATTTGAAGCGATCTGTTACAGGGTAAATCTAGTGTTTTCTGTTTCCCCAATATATATTAAAATATGTTTACTTTTTTTAAACAGAGGGTTGCACATGTTCTCTGGAATCAGCTCAACAAGGAGAGCAGGGAGCATCACATTACTTCTGTTGAACTCTTCTATAAATTGCACTGCCTTGCTCCAACTGCTAATATTTGTGAGGATATTATCTGTCAGGCATTGCTTCACAAAAATAAAGTAAGTTTCTTTTTATGGACTCAGTCATTATTTTACAGTTTGTAAATGTAACGAATAAATAAAACCAAACTTCATTAGATCCTAATTAACAACGAAAAATGAGTCCCTTGGTTGTGAAGAACCCTTAGAAAATATGGTGTTGTTCATTTTTTCAATTTGTTTGTAGATTTACAACAGAATCTATTGTACTGTAATAAGATTGCTAAAGACAGAAGTTTTTTTGATAAAACTCAATTACATTTCTTTTTTTGTCTGTCTGATGTAGTGCCAAAGAGGTATAATGAACACTGAATGTGTAATTGTATCCCTAGTTTTATTTGTAATATTAAATCTTGTAACATTAAATGTCAAATTCACCAAGCAGTCATTTGAGAGAGGGAAAGCTGCACTTCTGGTCCCATATTATGTGAATTCACCTGCTCCTGTATTAAGCAGCGCAACATTAGATTATATATTTTGTTTTGAAGGGTTTTTTTTTTGCATATTGCAGTTACATTCCAATAAGGACTAGGAGCCCAAAGTGTTAAATAGCAGAAGCTTTATTATGGAGCTGTTTACAGGTAGCAAGATTTTAAGCTCTTTCCTACCCAAGATGGCCAGTGACATAATTATGTCACAGGATAAGACTCTCTGAGACAATCCACCATACTTAAACAAATATACAATAATTACTTTATACAGTTG
The DNA here is from genome assembly GCF_020745735.1 of Hemiscyllium ocellatum. Classification (NCBI taxonomy): domain Eukaryota; kingdom Metazoa; phylum Chordata; class Chondrichthyes; order Orectolobiformes; family Hemiscylliidae; genus Hemiscyllium; species Hemiscyllium ocellatum. The sequence goes on from NC_083412.1 coordinate 80,499,766, forward strand.
CAAAATATTTCGTTCATCACTTTATCAGATACTGGTGAGCTCAGATTTTTAAAAATCTAAGTCTGACCCTGAAATTATGCTCGAAATTGCAACATACTAAGCTTACTGAACCATTCTTTGAAATCTTGAGCAACCTTCAACTCTCCCTCCCACTCTACTAAGGACGTGCTGGTCCTTGGCCGCCTTCCGATGCCTGGAGGAAGAACGCCTCATCTTCCACCACGGGACCCTCCAACCCATGCCATCAATGTGGATCTCACCAGTTTCCTCATTTCCCCTCCCCCCACCTTACCGTAGTTCCAATCTTTCAGCTCAGCACCGCCCTCATGACCTGTCCATTCTGTCCATCCTCCCACCTATCTGCAGCACTCTTCCCCTCCAACCTCTACCCCTACCTCCATCTACCTATTGCACTCTCAGCTACCTCTTCGCGCCCCCCCCCCCCATTTATCTCTCCACCCCTGAGGCTCCCAGCCTCATTCCTGATTAAGGGTTTTTGCCCAAAAGTCAGACTTTTTTTTTTATCCCTGCTGCTCTGATGCTGCCGGACCTGCTGTGCTTTTCCAGCACCACACTCTTGACCCCAGTTGTCTATACCTGACATATGCCACCTTTTTCTTGACTAGAATCTTAATATCTCTAGTCATCCAATATTCCCTACTCCTTCACGTTAACAGGAACACACTGTCTCTTAACTCTCATTACCTCATTGTTGAAAGCTTCCCATATGCTTGCTCTGTGAACAGTCTCCCCCAGTCAACCATTTTGAAAGTTACTGGCTAATACTATCAAACTTGGACTTCCTCCAATTTAGAACTTTCACTGACTCAATGTAACCATATCAGTCTGCAACATCCTTCTGTCCACTTCACAACGTACTTTCCTACCTGTCCTTGTTTTATCTGTCTTTGTTCCTCTTGTCTAAGTAATTGACATGAATTGTAAAAGATCGAGGTCTCTGAGACTGTGCTGATGACTTCCTGCCAATCAGACGAAGACTGATTTTATGCATACTGTCTGCTTTCTGCCAGCCAATCATCGATCATGTTAGTGTTACTCCCTACACAATGATCATCTCCTCTATCAAGTGGAACTCAAGGAATGTTGTCTGGAAATCCAAGCATTGTATGTTAGTGGGCTCCCCTTTATCCAAAGTGCACGTTACTCTTTTTAAAGAACTCCAATAAATTTGTTAAATGGGAATTCCTTTTCTCACTGCCATGCTGACTCTTCCTGATTACTTTTGGTTTTTTGAAGAAGCCAGCATTAACCACCTCAGTGATCAATGCTACCATCTTCTCCATGGCAGACCTCAAGCTCACTATCCCAATAGTTTGCTGTTTTCTGTTGTCTCTTTTCCCTCCTTTCTTGGATAGAAGAATTATATTTGCAACTTAGCAGTCTGGTGGAGCCTTTCCTGAATCTTGTGAATTTTGGAAAGTTAATTCCAAAGTATCTATGACATCGTATTGATCTCCTCTCTTCAGATCCTAGTGTAGAGCCCCTCAGGATCTGGGCCACAGCACCCTCCATTTTGCTCAGTACCACATTCATCACAGTTACAATTTCACCAATTGTCTCTCTCCCTCTACCTCCTGAATTCCAGCTATCGCTGCAGTGTTTCTGCATCCTCTGTAGAAGATAGAAGCAACATGTGTTTGTTTTGTCTGCCATTTGTTTATCTTGGCCCGGACAATCACAAAGGCTAACCTACCATCTATAGAATCCATCTACTAGGCCCACTGTCAAGGAAAGGCCGCCAGCATTCTTAAAGATCCATCCCACCCTGGCAATGTTTTTCTACAACCTCTACCATCGGGGAGAAGGTACAGAATCCTGAACACGTGTACCAGCCGGTTTTGAAACACAGTTTCTACCCTACTGTTGTTAGAATACTGAATGGACTCTCAAACTCTTAGCATTCACCTGTACCTGTGTTTTTGTTTTTGCTGCTGTTTACCTATTATTTACTATCTATGCTACTTCACTCCATAATCTGTCTGTATTGCTCACAAGACAAAGCTTTTCACTGTGCCAATCAATTCAATTCATGCTCATTCACTAGAGAGCCGACACTGATTTTGCTAATTATTTGCCCTTTTTAAGGAGTCAATTGCACTTATTGTTTTTAACCAATGCCAAAATCTTTGTTTCAACTGAACAGGTCATGAGTCCTGCTGAATACAAAATCATATTTCATTTTTGGAAACTGGTGATGCGGAGTTCTCAAATCCAAGTGTAATCCATACACCTTTTTTTCCTGTTATTGAGCAAAGTTAACCATCATCATTCACTTCTTCATTCTTCTCGCCCACAGGGAATCCAGTTGGAAGCACTCTTCAGGTTCTCCGTACTGTGGCATTTTACACGAGACATTCAAGGCAATAGAACGTCCTTCTGCAGTCGTTCGTTTGATAGGTAATTTCCTAATCTAGAAAGAAAGTTTTCCTCCTTGAAGACGAAATGTTCTTGTGGGAATTGTCGGGTGGGCTGGACAGATGGCTGGCAGCTCTGTGCCAACATGCAGGAAAGGTAAAAGAAGACTCCACTGACCATGAGTTGCACTGGGGAGTGCAGCTGATTCTGATAGTGTGAGGCTTGCGCTTGGATGATTGGCCACACAGTCCATCGCTTCTCATTAGCAAGCTCTACCGGAAGAGGAATACCTGAAGCGTGGTCATACTTCTTTAACCTGGCAACAGTCATTGGGTGAGACTGATGGTAGGATGGTCTAGTAAGCCCTTCCATTGTTAAAAACATGCCAGAGGATATGGGCATCATGGTTGGGCCAATATATACTGTCCATGCTGAATTACCCTGGAGGAGTTGGCTGCTCAAACTGCAACAGTCTATTTGATGTAGTTATGTCCAAGATGTTTTTAAGAAGAGAGTTCAAGAACTTTGACCCAGTGGCCATGAAGGAATGGCGATATAGTTCTGAGTAAGTTTGGTGGGGGCTTAAAGTTTGTGCACCTATGCAGCTGAGATCTTCGAGAGATTGGGAAAAGTAGCGTAAAGCTATGTTTTCCCAAATGTTGCAGTTTGTGCTGAAGGCAACTGAACATAGCCTAACCACTTTGCTCCAGTACAAGAGCAAACAAATGAGGTTGCATTCACAGCGTCTGGGGCTTAAGTCTTGACTCAAGGCCTGCTTTTCACCACATCAAAAGCGTGTAGGGGTGGCCTGGAGTCTCTGAAGAATAGCCCGGGCTAGATACATACCCGCTGACCAAATTAAAATTTAAAAAGTCTTTTAAGGGGGATATTTTTTTCCTCCAGGGGGAGAAAAGGAGATGTGAAGCAGCCCGTTTAGCTAAACGACTGGTTCCTCTTCCATCGATGGACTTTTTCCCCACTTCCCTGCAAACTTATTCCTATCCAGCAGAACCATCCCACACTTACCTGTTAACTCTTGCTTCATGGAGCGTTTTTAAAAATCTCAAAATTTACTTGACCACATTGTTAAATATTTTAATTGTGTTTTTAATATTTAATGTCCCATAATATTTGCGAGAGTAAGAACTTGCATCTATGTGATTTAAAGCAGACTGTTGGAAAACCTCAGCAAGTCGGGCAGCATCCGTGGAGAGAGAAACCCTTAGCCTACAGAGTCAAGCAACACAGAAACAGACCCTTTGGTCCATCCACGCCAACCAAGTTTACCAAACTAAACTAATCCCATTTGCCTGCATTTATCCAATGTCCCTCAATCTTTCCTGTCCATCCACTTGTCGAATTGTCTTTTAAATGTTGTCACTGTACATGCATTTACCAATTCCTCTGGCAGTTCATTCCACCCTCTGTGGAAAAGTTACCCCTCTGGTCCCTTTTAAATCTTTCTCCTCTCATCTTAAAGATATGCGCTCTAGTTTTGAACTCCCCTACCCTAGAGGAAAGACCTTTGCTAGTCACCTTATCTATGACCCTCATGATTTTACAAATCTCTAATAAAGTCACACCTCAACCTCCTACACTCCAGGGGAAAAGGTCCCAACCTATCCAACCTCTCCCTATATCTCAAACCTTCTATTCCTAATAACGTCCTTGTAAAACTTTTCTGCTCCCTCTCCAATTTAATAGTATCTTTCCTGGACTCAAAATGTTAACTTTGTTTTTCTCTTCACAAGTGTTGCCAGACCTACTGTTTTTTTTTAACCAACTTTCTGTTTAAAGTCAGATTTTTGGTATCCACAGTACTTTATTTTTATTTGTATATGTGTAGCATTTTTAGTGCCCCATGGACATTGGAATAGGTTTTATACTGAATGAATTTGCTATGAAGTGTGTTTGCTGGGATTGTTACAAGCTCAGCAGCCAGATTTCAGACAGCAAGGCTTTCCTTTGTGAAGTGATGAAGTGGTCACCAATATAATGTTTTCAGACTGTGGAATAGGTCTTGGTGCCATGATCTACCAGCTCTTTGGCAAGTGCTGCCCCCATTGCAATTTACACTCGGTCTGACAGGAGGACCCTAATGACCTAAAGAATAGAAGTTGTAAGTGGAACGGAGTAGTGACATCGAAAATAGTCTGGAAAAGGTGCTTGGAAATAGGATGGGGAGTGTAGAGAGAGAGAGAATTTTAACATGATTGAGGGATTTAGGAGAATTTAGAACGACATGGGATATGACAGAGAATGATCTTATCATCAACTCAAACTGAGGGAGAGGGTCAGATATTAACATTGCTTTTGATAATGTGGAAATTATTTTGGATTAATTCTGCATTTTGGAAAAGCAAATCTTAGCAGGACTTGTACCAGGACTTGTACCTGGACAACTGGGGTTCTTTCTGGGGAAGGTGGGACCTCTATAAACAGGATGGTCTACACCTGAACCTGAGGGGCACCAGTATCCTTGGGGGGAGGTTTGCTAGTGCTCTTTGGGAGGGTTTAAACTAACTCTGCCGGGGCATGGGAACCTGGACTGTAGCTTTAGGGTACAGGACCTTGAGTGTAGGGAGGTTATGAATAATGCAGCAATCTCGAAGGAGGGTGCCTGTAAACAGAAGGGTGGATTGAAGTGTGTATACTTCAATGCCAGAAGTATAAGAAATAAGGTAGGTGAACTTGCAGCGTGGGTTGGTACCTGGGACTTCGATGTTGTGGCCATTACAGAGACGTGGGTAGAACAGGGACAAGAATGGCTGTTGCAGGTTCCAGGGTTTAAATGTTTTAGTAGGATCAGACATGGGGGTAAAAAAGGGGGAGGTGTGGCATTACTTGTCAAAGATAGTATTACAGCAGTGGAATGGACGATGGAAGAGGACTTGCCATCTGAGGTAGTTTGGGCTGAGGTTAGAAATAGGAAAGGTGAGGTCACCCTGTTAGGTGTTTTCTACAGGCCTCCTAATAGTCCTAGAGAAGTAGAGGATAATATTGCGAGGATGATTCAGGAAAAGAGTGAAGGTAGCAGGGTGGTTGTTATGGGGGACTTTAACTTCCCAGATATTGACTGGGAGAGCTATAGCTCGAGTTCATTAGATGGGTCGGTGTTTGTCCAATGTGTGCAGGAGGGTTTCCTGACACAATATGTAGACAGGCCAACAAGAGGTGAGGCTATACTGGATTTGGTTCTAGGTAATGAACCAGGCCAGGTGTTAGACTTGGAGGTAGGTGAGCACTTCGGGGACAGTGACCACAACTCGGTGACTTTTACTTTAGTGATGGAGAGGGATAAGTGTGCGCCGCAGGGCAAGAGTTATAGCTGGGGGCAGGGAAATTATGATGCAGTGAGGCATGACTTAGGATGTGTGGATTGGAAAAACAGGCTTCAAGAGAAGAACACTAATGAGATGTGGGGATTGTTCAAGGAGCAGCTACTATGTGTCTTCGATAAGTATGTACCAGTCAGGCATGGTGTAAAGGGCCTTGTGAGGCAGCCGTGGTTTAGTAAGGAATTGGAATCCCTTGTGAAAGGGAAGAAGGCGGCATATGTAAAGATGAGGCGTGAAGGTTCAGTAGGGGCGATTGAGAGTTATAAGGTAGCCAGGAAGGATCTAAAGAGAGAGCTAAGAGAAGCGAGAAGGGGACATGAAAAGTCTTTAGCTGGTAGGACTAGGGAAAACCCAAAGGCTTTCTATAGGTATGTCAGGAATAAAAGGATGACTAGGGTAGGTATCGGTCCAGTCAAGGATAGTAGTGGGAAGTTGTGTGTGGAGGCGGAGGAGATTGGAGAGACACTAAATCAATACTTTTCATCAGTATTCACTCAGGAACAGGACACTGTTGCTGATGTGAATATGGAGTCACAAATGATTAGAATGGATGGCCTGGAAATATGCAGGGAAGAGGTTCTGGGAATATTGGAGAGGATGAAAATAGATAAGTCTCCTGGGCCTGATGGCATTTACCCTAGGATCCTATGGGAAGCTAGGGAGGAGATAGCAGAGCCATTGGCCTGGATTTTTATGTCGTCATTGTCAACGGGAATAGTACCAGAGGACTGGAGGATAGCGAATGTGGTCCCCTTGTTCAAGAAAGGGAGTAGGGATAGCCCTAGTAACTATAGGCCAGTGAGTCTGACTTCAGTGGTGGGCCAAGTCTTGGAGAGAATGGTAAGGGATAAGATTTATGAACATCTGGATAGGAATAACATGATCAAGGATAGCCAGCATGGTTTTGTGAAGGGCAGGTCGTGCCTCACAAACCTTATTGAGTTCTTTGAGAAGGTGACTAAGGAAGTGGACGAGGGTAAAGCAGTAGATGTTGTGTATATGGATTTTAGTAAGGCGTTCGATAAGGTTCCCCATGGTAGGCTAATGCTAAAACTACGGAGGTATGGCATTGAGGATGCATTAGAGGTTTGGATTAGAAATTGGCTGGCTGGAAGGAGACAGAGGGTAGTAGTTGATGGACTATGTTCATCTTGGAGTGCAGTTACTAGCGGTGTACCACAAGGATCTGTTTTGGGACCATTGCTTTTTGTTATCTTTATAAATGATCTAGAGGAAGGGCTTGAAAGCTGGGTAAGCAAGTTTGCGGATGACACAAAAGTCGGTGGAGTTGTGGATAGTGAGGAAGGAAGTGGTAGGTTACAGCGGGATAGAGATAAGTTGCAGAGCTGGGCAGAAATGTGGCAAATGGAATTCAATGTAGCTAAGTGTGAAGTCATTCACTTTGGTAGGAGTAACAAGAAGATGGATTACTGGGCTAATGGTAGGCTACTTGGTAGTGTGGATGAGCAGAGGGATCTTGGTGTCCATGTACACAGATCTCTGAAAGTTGCCACCCAGGTAAATAGTGCTGTGAGGAAGGCATATGGTGTACTGGGCTTTATTGGTAGAGGAATTGAGTTCCGGAGTCCTGAGGTCATGTTGCAACTGTATAAGACTCTGGTGCGGCCTCATCTGGAGTATTGTGTGCAGTTTTGGTCGCCATACTATAGGAAGGATGTGGAGGCATTGGAACGAGTGCAGAGGAGGTTTACCAGGATGTTGCCTGGAATGGTAGGAAAATCTTATGAGGAAAGGCTGAGGCACTTGGGGCTGTTCTCATTGGAGAAGAGAAGGTTTAGGGGAGATTTGATAGAGGTGTATAAGATGATTAGGGGTTTAGATAGGGTCGGCACTGAGAACCTTTTACCGCTAATGGAGTCAGGTGTTACTAGGGGACACGGCTTTAAATTAAGGGGTGGTAGGTATAGGACAGATGTTAGGGGTAGATTCTTTACACAGTGGGTTGAGTGTTCATGGAATGCTGCAAATGTGTTGCTGGTCAAAGCACAGCAGGTTAGGCAGCATCTCAGAAGAATGCCCTGCCAGTAGCAGTGGTGAACTCTCCTTCTTTATGGTCATTTAAGCGGGCATTGGATAGGCATTTGGAAGTTATTGGGCTAGTGTAGGTTAGGTAGGATTCGGTCGGCGCAACATCGAGGGCCGAAGGGCCTGTACTGTGCTGTATCTTTCTATGTTCTATGTTCTATATTGTACATCTTAATGGTAAGGTCCTAGGGAGTGTTGCTGAACAAAGGGACCTTGGAGCACAGGTTCATACTCCTTGAAAGTAGAATCGCAAATAGATAGGATAGTGAAGAAGGTGTTTGTTATACTCTCGTTTATTAGTCAGAGCATTGAGTATAGGAGTTGGAAGGGCATGTTGCAGCTGTCCAGGAAGTTGGTTAGGCCAGTTTGGGAATATTATTTAGAGTTCTGGTCATCTCCCTATGGGAAGGATGTTGTGAAACTTGAAAGGGTTCAGAAAGGATTAATAAGGATGTTGCCAGGTTTGGAGGATTTGAACTGTAGAGAGAGGCTGTTTTTCCCAGGAGCATCAGAGGCTGAGGGGTGACTTTATAGAGGTTTATAAAATCATAAGGAGTATGGATAGGGTAAATAGACAAGATTTCTTCCTAGGGGTGGGGGAGTCCAGAACTAGAGCACATAGGTTTAGGGTGAGAGGGGGGAAAAATAGAAAAAGGACCTAAGGGGCAACTTTTTCATGCAGAGGGTGATGCGTATATGGAACGAGCTGCCAGAGGAACAGGTGGAGGCTGGTACAATTGCAACATTTAAAAGTTATCTGGATGGGTATATGAATAAGAAGGGTTTAGATGGAAATGGGCCAGGTGCTGGCAAATGGGACTAGATTAGGTTAGCCTATCTGGTCAGCATGGACGAGTTGGGCCGAAGGGTCTGTTCACATGCTATACATCTCTATGACTATGATGGATATATTTGCACTGTTTCTTTGTAAGCGCCTGGTGTGATCTAATGGTTTTTGTTTTCCCCTGGTATTCAGGAGCCTCTTTGTGGTGTTGGACAGCCTGAACTGTTCAGATGGAGCGATTGGGGCAGCAGCACAGGGTTGGCTGATCCGTGCCCTCTCCCTTAATGATGTTGCTCGGATTCTGGAACCTGTCTTCCTGTTGCTTCTTCACCCCAAGACCCAACGCACCTCCATTCTGTGCCTGAAAAAGAAAGTCATAGGAGGTAATAGCAAATATTGCGTGGGTGGAGTGTAAATCTGCACCTTTTTCTGATTTGTGAAAAACATGATGAGCTTTGTTAGCTAATTTAACTGTTGTTCTTCAGTAATGGCCTATTTGAGGGTACCCCTAGAGAAAATCTTTCCACTTGCAGATAAGACTGGATTTGAGGACCATAAGTAGTCACTAATAAATCCAGTGGGCAGTTCAGGAAAAATGTTTGTCAGAGTGGTTTTGTATATGGCTGTGGGAATAGTTCAAGGGAACTGCATAGATGCATTTAATTGGAAGCCAGAAAACCCCACTCAGAAGAAAAGGGTTTTGAAGGTGAGAGTTAAGGAGTTGGTCTATGTGAATGGTAAACACTGCTATGGATCATCTGGGCCACATTACCTGCTTTCACTGTTGGAGAAGAACTGTGTATAATCTTTATGAATTTCTGGGTTTGTCCAAGTTTAACTTGCATACATTGCTTCATAATTAGTGCATTTGCTATGAAGTGTGTTTGCTGGAATTGTTGCAAGCTCAGTTATAAACCATACAAATTAACTACAATATTTTCTGTAATGTTTTCAAGTTGCTTTCTGGTTCCTGACTCTGTTTACACAGGTCTGTCCATCAAGAGCAGAATTTTGAGTGGGCTTTGGTTATGCAGGAGATGCAGTGACCCCTGCAGATTTAAACTTTATTCCTTCATACACAATTTAAAATATTCTGAATCCGATTTTAAAAATTTATTTTACTTCAAAGTTTTGACTTTTCAACCTGTATTCTAAACGACCGTCTCTCCCTCAAATGCTTCTCCTGATGGTTGTGTAAACGCAAGTTTCAACTACTTAGTACTCGCTGGGAAAATAAGTGTATTTTCTGAATTCCTTACTGGATTTCTTGGTGATTATTGATGGATTCCAGTTATGTGCTTCCTCACTTGAGGGAACAGTCTCTCTGTATTCACCCTCTCAAAACCTTTCACAATTTTCAAGACCTCTGTTAGGTCATCACTTATCCTTTTTTAGTAGAAAAGAGAGAGACCCTGCCTGTTATTCCTTTCCTGCTCTTTATTCCCCCACATTTTACTGGTGTTCTTCTAGTAAATGTTCTGTATGTCCACTCCAGTGCATTTAAATCCTGCTTATAAAATGGCAACCAGAACTCTCTATCAATATCCTAGGGGCTACCATTAATTCAAAATTGAACGGGATCAGCTATATTAATACTGCGGCTACACGTGGAGGTCGCAGGCTAGTAGGTTTGAAGTGAGTAACTTGCCTCTTGACTCCCCCAGAGTCTGTTCACCATCTACAAGTCAGGAGCCATGCAGGACAAAGCAATTTGTTTGACACAACACTAAGTAATCTAATCTAATCTAAACTTCAAGCCACATTCACTTCCTCCACCACATTAGCAGAAGTCTGCACCATATAAGACTGCACTACAGAAATTTATCCAAAGCTTCTTAAACCCTGTTCAAATCCATGCAATTCCCATCAAGAGTCCTGCCATATCCCTCAGGAATGGGTGATTAGTTTTGTTTCCTTTTCCACTCCGTTGCACTGCACTATTTCCAGTGGTAGCCAACTTGTTCTGAAGCTAATTATCACCATTCAAAATACAACTGCAGAAGATTAGCAAAATCAACAGAAATTGAATAGAGCAAGTCCCTCCATCCCACAAAACTTTCAGTTGAGCCATTATGGAAATGAATGTTGATGCTGCTGTGTTTAAAAGATCTGCACGCTATAGGATTATTTCATACAGACTTCCAAAGTAAGTGGTAAATGTAGATTTTTTTTTTCTCTCTCCCTTGTGTTTCAGAAGACGTCCAGTATTTGTACAGCAGGGTGTCTACCTGTCCCAAAGCATTTAGTACGCCACTGGAAATGGTTGAAACAAGTTCTGAGGAAAGCTGCATATTTGCTCACGTTTCATCAGTGGACAGGGACGCTCTTTGGGCTGAAGTGGAGGGAGAGCCTGAAAGGTCAGCCCTTCATCGAGAGGGTATGAGGAAAAATACCAACCACTCATTTAGTGAACAGTCTCAGAATATTCCTCTGGAAGACAGCAAGGATAGCAGTGAGCACACAGAATCCATCGATACCAGCTCAGGCGCTATCTCTTCAGGAATCACCTCCTCGGTTTCGCCACCATCCCCAGAGCATCAGGATAGCATGAGCAACACTGAAGAAGATGGGCTTGGGTTACAAGAGAGAGCTGGCATGGATGGAATGGTTAATAACGGCCCTCAACCCAAAACCCAGTTGATGCTGGTTCACACTGACTCTGAGAAAACGCAGATGTCACAATCACTATCCAGTGACGAAGAGGATATAGATTTGGAACTGCAGTTAATTACCCGAGAAAAGCTTCTAAAACGGCAACAAGAGAGACATGCCTTAGTAGAAGCTTTGTTTAAGCACGTTTTGTTATACGTACAGCCTTATGATTCAAAACGGGTATTGTATGCTTTTTCTGTCCTAGAAGCTGTGTTGAAAACTACTCCCAAAGAATTTATTGAGGCACTGTCTGCCTCATGTATGGACACCAACTCCAGCAGCCAGCTCAATCTGATACATAACCTCCTAGTGCGCCATCAGGAGTCTCTCATGGGGATGGGTTTTTATGGGAAGCTTTCAACTCGGGCATTGCCCACGTGCTATCACCATTCCTCCTTCATCGAATTGCTCATTTGCCTGTGTCTGAATTTCCTGAGGTCCTATTACCCGCGCCAGACAAGGGTGAATCACAAGGATTTACTGGGAAACCGGGACGTTCAAGTGAATAGTGTCCAAGTGCTGATTCGGATTGTCACACAGCTGGTTGCCATTGTCAAGTGGGCTGACTCCAAGAACATTGACCTTATCAGCAGCTTGTTGACGAAGTGGAAGGTTCAGGAGATAGTGCTGCTTTCCCTCTCTGCCTCTATGTACATCAGTGAGAAGAGCTACAGGCTCAGCTTTGCAGAATCCAGTGATGAATTCAATGAAGATGGCCTCTCTGAGGAAAGTCTCATTAACTTTGGTCAGGACCAGATTTGGAGTGAGCACCCACTGCAGATTGAGCTCCTGAAGTTGCTGCAGGTCCTGATTGTGCTGGAGCACCATCTTGGTCAGACAGCTGATGAACATGAGAGCTCTTCTGACCTTTCCAAGGAGTGGCATAAGATCATAAGCTTCCAACAGTCCATCACTGCTATGGGTTATGTCGAATCTCAGGCAATCACTGCTCAAGGCATGTTTGTGTCAGCAGTTGTCAGAGCTTTAGAGCCACAGTATGGTTACAGCATTCACCCACCATGGGTGAGCCTGGTTACTGCCTCCCTACCTTACCTTGGAAAATCCTTAGGACTGGTTGTTGCACCGTTTGTTGCACGGATCTGTCGAAACCTGGATGATCTTGTTCTCCAGGAGGAATGTGAGAGTGAAAAGAACATACAAAGGTACGCAGCTAACAGTACCATTTCCAGTAGGTGTCACCGTAACCCATTGGGCCTCATGTGATACTGGTTGTTTTCATCATCTTTCATTGATTTACTTTATCATGTAACTATTGACATTTGCTACTTTGGGGTTTGAAGTAAGCAATCATAAGAATACCAAATCTCAGAGGAAGTAACAGTTCACACTGCTTGACATGAATTTACTATTTTAGCTGGAAAATAGATTTGGTATTGGCATCACCATTGAGGTTGCACCAGGGAACACCAGTCAACTGTCAAACCTTTGTTTAAATTCAAGCAAAGCAAATAGGCTCAAGTCATGGCATTGCCTTGAGTCAGAGTTCACTTGCCAATTAAACTGCATCCTCTTCTCATGCATTATAAGTTGTAGTTCCCTTAGAAATTTGGTATTCTTGCAACTTTAGCCTGAAAGTGCAATAGGAAAATCTTAAATGGCTTGTCTGTTTTTTGGGAGTGTTCTAGCCCTCTTCTACCAAGTGACCATTTGAAGCAATAATAGTCCAACCAGTTCTTACGTTTGGCATGATGCAGCTCTACGGGCAACTTTAATTTGCAATTCCTGTGGCGCTCAACCACCACCTATAGGGCCATCAGAGATGGTAGTAAAAGTTCACATCCCAGGAACAAGCAGTATTGTCATGTGCTGCAGTAACTTCTGTAATGCCACAGAAATTCTAGTTATATTTGTTTCCAACTTTTGGTGAGGCTTGAACTCTGCAAACATGTGCTTAATTGCATGCATTTACTGAGCATTAATCTGAGGCAGTAAAAATGGTTTTGCCTTTTTGAGAATAAGTGTTTACTTTCTCTAAGTGTGCTTAGGCCACTTAGAACATAGAACATAGAAAGATACAGCGCAGTACAGGCCCTTCGGCCCTCGATGTTGCGCCGACCGAATCCTACCTAACCTACACTAGCCCAATAACTTCCAAATGCCTATCCAATGCCTGCTTAAATGACCATAAAGAAGGAGAGTTCACCACTGCTACTGGCAGGGCATTCCATGAACTCACAACCCGCTGTGTAAAGAATCTACCCCTAACATCTGTCCTATACCTACCACCCCTTAATTTAAAGCTGTGTCCCCTAGTAACACCTGACTCCATTAGCGGTAAAAGGTTCTCAGTGTCGACCCTATCTAAACCCCTAATCATCTTACACACCTCTATCAAATCTCCCCTAAACCTTCTCTTCTCCAATGAGAACAGCCCCAAGTGCCTCAGCCTTTCCTCATAAGATTTTCCTACCATTCCAGGCAACTATACCACTTTTGGAATACTGCATTCAGTTCTGGTCTCCCTGCAATAGGAAGGATGTTGTGACACTTGTAAATCTTTTCTGAACCTTTGCCAGGATGTTGCCAGGGTTGGAGGGTTTGTGAGGCTGAATAGGCTGGGGCTCCTTTCCCTGGACGTCGGAGGCTGAGAGGTAATCTTAAAGGTTTATAAAATCAAAAGAGGCAGAGAGAGGGTGAACAGCCAAGATCTTTTCCCCAAGGTAAGGGAGTCAAAAACTAGATGACATAAGGTTAAGGTGCGAATGGAAAGATTTAAAAGGGACCTAAGGGGCAGCTTTTTCATGCAGAGGATGGTGCATGTATGGAATGAGCTGTCAGAGGAAATGGTGGAGGCTGGTGCAATCACAGCATTTAAAAGGCATCTGGATGGGTACATGAGTAAGAATGGTTTACCGGGATATTAGCCAAAAGCTGACAAATAGACCAGATTTATTTAGGATATCTGGGTCACTCAGACAAGTTGAAATGAAGGATCTGTTGCCATGCTGTACAACTGTGACTCTATAAATATCATTTTAAAAAGCTCTTGATGAGCTTTACAATTGAATACTTTCGAAATTTAATTCAGCGCCTCCTTGATATAATCTAGGTAATGTGCAGCTAAATTTGAGATGGCCTTTTTCAAAGGAATGTATGAACAATTGTCTCGATTCAGTTTGAAGTCAGTCAGGATCTGAATCTGGATTTCTGCTGTACTTTTACATCGTTAAGACTTGGACCCTGTGTCAACCTAGTATCTGAGTGCAGTTTATATACTTAGAGAGTTGTTAAATTATAATTGGAAAATACTGGAAATTCACAGCAAAGTAGCAATTAAGAACAGGAGTAGGCCATTCAGCCCGAGGAGTTTACTTTGTCATTCATTGTGATCATGGCTGATTATCCAACTCAGTAACCTGCTCTTCGTTTTCCCTATATCCTTTCATCACTTTAGGTCCAAGTGCTATATTCAACATCTTGTAATTATATAATGTTTGGCCTCAACTACTTTAGTGGTAGTGAATTCCACAGGCTCCTCACTCTCCGTGAAAATATTTCTCTTCATCGCTGTCGAATCTGGTGTCCTGAGCTGTGGTTCTGGACCGAACTGCCAATGGGAGCCATCCTTCCTGCATGTACCAAAAAACCCAAGAATTACAGTTGCTGGAAATCAGAAACAAAATCAGAAGTTGCCGGAAAAACTCCGGTGTGACGGTATCTGTGGAGAGAAAACAGCTAGCATTTCTGGTCCAGTGACTTTTTCTCCAGTACAAGTCTGACCCGAAATGTTAACTCTGCTTTCTGTCCACAGACACAGTCAGACCTGCTGAATGTTTCCAGCAATTTCTGATTTTGTTCCTGTGTCTTGTCCTGTTAGAATCTAACAGTTTCTCAGATATTCTTCTGCCCAACTCTCATCTCTTTCCCCCCCCCGCCCAACTCTCATCTCCCTTCCCCCCCCCCGCCCCACTCTTATCTTTTCCTGCACCCCCCCCCACCTCCCCATTCTTGAACTCCAGAGAACATAATTCTAACTGATCCAACCTCTCCTTGGCATCTGTAGAGAGAAAAAAGCATGTATGCAAAGAAAGGTTTGTTTGAGCACACGGCTTCTTAAATGATTCATTTTTGGCTCTTGGAGCTCACATCAGAGCAAGTTGATAAAATCAGGTTTTGTCATGGTGCAATTAGTTCTTTAGTTACTGGCCTCAAACCAAATATGTTTTTCCTCTGATTTGTTATGCTGTTGTAAAATGCTTTTAACTTTTCTGCATTTCCATATTTTCTTTTCTTAGCACAACATCCAAAAAGGAGAATATCCCTCCAGATTATCCACTCACCCTTTTGGAAGGCCTCACAACCATTTCTCACTATTGCCTTCTGGATAGTTCCACACAGGCAAAAAAGGTACTTCAAAATTAATTAAAGTGTGTTCAGATAATGCCTGTGCCAACAGTCATGCAAAAGTTGGTTGCTAGAATGCAATTATGCTCTACTCCAGAGCACTAGTACTGGAACCAAGTTTTTGAATAACATTTCAATGGATGTAGGTGTTGATGACCAGACCAGCATTCATTGCCAATTCCTAGTTGTTCAGAGAGGAGTAGAAGGTCAAGCTGTTGAGGGTCAAACACATTGCTGTAGGTTAGGACTCATGTAAGCCGGACCAGTAAGGAGGGCAGATTGCCCTCCTTAAGAGATATAGCTGAACCAGATGGATTTCGGTGACACGATCACCAGATTTTTATTGAATTCAAATTTCAACATGTCATTGTGTGGTTTGAACCTACATCCCCAGAACTTTTGCCCGCATCTCTCTGGATTACTAAACCCAATGACAAATACTACTCTATCAGCACTTTCATAAGCAGTTTTTTACATTTATTTGTTGAGTGACACATGACAGGCATCTATCTCCTAACTCAATCTCACTACCACTTCAAGTGTCTCTGTATATGTGCTCCTGTGAAACTTCCACCTGTATAGAATCAAGCATAGTTGATGACAACTGTATTTATTAATTGTATGAGGGGATAGATTATGTAGAGGGGAATGTGCAAAATTTCACTTGTTTGGGGAATGCTAACAGAAAATAAAGTCTGGAAACTCTCAACCTATGTGTTACGTGGGCTAATGTTTGGGAGTCAGCAGATTACCACTGAGGACCAAAGCAAAACGCCTTAATGCCTATTTTAATATGTACATTTTGGTCTGTTTATTACAAGTTATGAGCACTGATGCTCTCCCTGCTGTTTTTGACTGTACAGTAACTGAAAAATTCCCAGAAGTCAGTCTGTAAAATAGCAGGGCTTGTGCAAATATAGTTAAAGGATCCAGGCACTTAACTAAGTCTGTGGGTATGTTACCAAGTGTAATATTACCTACCGTTCTTGTCCTACCTTTTGCCTTTTGTGGGTCTAAAGCATTCTGTCCATAGCCCAAACATAGAAAATGGTAAACAAATTTTCCAAGAATGTAGTGTATTCATAAGCTATCGACACAAGCCTACCAGAACATTACAAGTTATACTCGATGGAAATTGTAACTTTTTCTACATTTGAGCATGTTGCACTCTTGGTTTCCCCAATCCTTTCTCAATACAGTACATGGGATATTTACCGTACATGTTCAGTAATGAACTTACAGCACAATGGTTTTGAAAGTTGCCAACCCCTTGGCCGAAAAGTCTTAAATGGGAGACTGGTATTAGAATGCTGGGAGAGGAGACAATCACTTTGCAATTACTTCCCTCCTCCATAGCAGAACACTTTGAACAAACACATGGGTGGCATTCACAGAGAGATTGTTAGAGCCTTGATGTCAGAAGACAATGGGGAAACATCGCAGAGATTGCGGTGGAGGGAAAGGGAATGTAATGATCCATTTCTACCTTAATTTTCTATGATTTGAAGATCTTTGCAGTACTCTGGATACCTGAGGATTTAAATTTTAGTATACATGGTTTTTTTGAAAAATTACAAAATAAATAGCCCTGATTGGATGATAATCTCTCCCTTAGGTTTTAAAGGTCCCAGTGAATCTCTCCTGTGCCATCCCCAGCTAGTTCTGAGTAGACTTAGTCTACAGTATACTACAGTTTGCCACTGAAGAGCAGTTTGGGAGTAGTCACATTAGGAGGGGTGTTGAGGTTAATGAACTGTTTTGGGCCAGCTTTATTGAACTAATCTAAATCAGGCTCACGGTATAGCTGACTTGACAGTGCTTAATGCTCGTGCTGTCTAAATAAAATGGCAAAATCTTCATTCCTCAATAGTGTTGCTCCCCACATTTGAAGATCAGAAAAGAAAAGCACCTGATCTGTTGCTGGAATCTAAAAACAAACAGAACAGGCACGAGTGATCAGTCGAGTCTGAGAGTAAAGTTTCCTGTCTGGATTTCACTCTGCCAAACCTCTGGTGTCAGTAGCATTTTAAGAGGAATCTGCATCCATGCTCTTGACTGAAGATGTTGGCTGAAGATTCATCTTGAAAGAGTTTTCAACCTTGTCTGCATTTTCAGTACTTTTTTAACTTTGTTTTTCGGTTCTTGTAAACCTCATCTTTCTCTTGTCTATAATTGGATCAGGTCTTTTTTACGTAGTCTGTGTTTTCTCCCAGTCTCCAACCACAGGTGACCCCACAAGTATGAAGAATGCTAAGAATGCCATCCTTGAAGAATTGCCTTTAATCATCAACTCAACATCACTTCTCTGGGGCATAGTTCGAAGAGATGAATCCCAGAGAAAGCTCGCAAGTTCACTTGATGCTACCAAGACCTCATCTTCTGTTTACTTTAAGTCAACCAGAGTTAGTGACTAATTTCCTTATTTTGAGGTGTTGCAATCGGGAGAGGTTGACTTAATTATTCAATTTTAATCCTTGAAAATTTGACAACTAATTGTGCAGCAATGGCAATCCAGTCCAGTATTGTGATACAATTAGAATTTTTCAACTGATATCACTTACTGTAGCTAAAGTTCTGCATTATTTTCAGTCCAATTGGGCTAGGCTGACTAGAGATTCAGCATTTAGGTTATGGACCCAATGTTAGAACCTTTTGAAGAGCTCTTCACCACACTGCAAATTTTCCATAGCATGTGGCATTAATTATGTACCTCAATGCTTTGGTAAAATCAAGCTCTGTGGGCTATTTGGCTTGTTTTCTTTGGAAAACTAAAAGAAGATTGCTACTCCAGGGTGAGGATTTCCCAACATTTGTAACATTGAAAGCTGAGTACTGATATATTTTGCTCAATTGGTTTCAATACATTTTGGATGTTGGGAAAGCCACTGAGAGATCATGGCTATGATGGGGAAGTCATGCCAACAGCCCATGAACTATGAAACTGGGAACAGGGAAAGAAAAATGTCCTTTTTTTTATTTGGAGCTACAAGTTCTTTGTTTTTCATACTGTGCTATTTTGTTTTTGAAAGACACTTAGACAGAAAATTCTGGAGCTCCTGAATCCATTTGCTGCTCAGATGGGTGTCCATCTGATGGCAGCTGTGGCAGCAGTGTGGAACAAGAAGAAAAGCAGCAAAAAACTGAGTCAAACCAAGGTGAGGTAATTGTTTATTATTTGAGGTGCATTAAGAGTCATAGAGATGTACAACATGGAAACAGACCCTTCGGTCCAACCCGTCCATGCCAACCAGATATCCCAACCCAATCTAGTCCCACCTGTCAGCCCATATCCCTCCAAACCCTTCCTATTCATATACCCATCCAAATGCCTTTTAAATGTTGCAATTGTACTAGCCTACACCACTTCCTCTGGTAGCTCATTCCATACACGTACCGCCCTCTATATGAAACATTTTACCTCTCAGGTCTCTTTTATATCTTCCCCCCCCCCCCCCCTATAACCTATGCATTCTAGTTCTGGACTCCACCCCGGGGAAAAGACTTTGCCTATTTACCCTATCCATGCCCCTCATAATTTTGTAAACCTCTATAAGGTCACCCTTCAGCTTCTGACGCTCCAGGGAAAACAGCCCCAACCTGTTCAGCCTCTCCCTACGGCTTAAATCCTCCAACCCTGGCAAAATGGCGAAGATATTTGAACCTTTCCGGTTCATTGAGTTCACAGAAACCCCCACCTTCTGGTCTGTTGTAGATTTGTTACACTTCCAATGAAAGCCCTTCAGTCCATCATGTCTGCTTTGGTTTTCTGAATGAACACGGAGTGCCTTTCTCCCCACACCCTTGAACATTTGCTCCTTGTCAGATAACAGTCAAATTCCCTTTTGAATTCATCGGTTGAACCTGCCTCCACCACTTTTGTGTTTTCAGTTCATTGCTAATTCATTCTCATTCCTAATACTTAAAAATATGCTGCTTTTAGTGGGTTTTTTTCAGAAAAGAACATCAGGAGCATTTCTTATTTCTAAAATATTGCATTTGTTCTACTGATTCAAATGGTTAAAATGTGTAGAATTAAGGTAGTGGGTTCAAAACCTGAATCTAGGATTCGAACACTGCTCCTTCAGTACCTGATGGAGGGAACATTTCACAGTCCTATAGAATGCTGTAGTTCAGATAATATGTTAGACTGAAACCCTACCTGGCTGTCCAACTCTATCTATCTTCCTAGCCTTTTGACCACTATTCCTTCCTCTGGCTCATTATAATCGAGTCAATATTTCAATCATTGATCAATTGTTATAGTGCTCAAATTTCACAGAAAATGAGTCCATTACACAGAAAATGTGTTAAACCGAAAGCTGTTATTTCAAATTGCAGCTGGTTATTGAAATGGGGGCTAGTAATTTGAAATGTTATACATTTGAGTTATAATGGAGTTCCTCTTCTGTTTTATAGACACAGATTCTGCCTGTAGCCAGTGAAGCTCAGCTAACATTAGTTGGGTTGGTCCAAGCACTGGACACTCTCAATACTGACAGTATTTTACAACTGATAAAGGAAGTTGTGAAGAAGCCACCTCAAACCAAAGAAGAAGTAAGACCTTGCATACTTTGTAGCACGCCCTGATTCAATTTTTTGGCAAAGTGTGTTTTAAGTAGGGAATAATATGGGCACAGTATGTTTTAAGGTTTTGAAATAAAAACCAATTGCTCCTGGAACAGAGTAGCACCAGGCAGTACAGCACTAGATTCAAAGTCATCTATTTAGTTCCAGATAGCTTCAGGGTGTGAATGGGAGCACCGTGTCTCAGCCTTGGTTGAAAGATACTGATGGAGACGTGAGGTGTATGCATAAAATGGAATGAAACTCCTATTCACTTGAGCTTATTTTATGCAAAGTTTTCTTGCAACTTCAATTATGATGCCATGTTATTGCGAACAATTTCAGCTAATTTCCCTATTGATGATCTAAGAGGATATTGGAAATTTTGAGGATAGTATAAAGTCAGGGTTTTCTCTTTCTGCTGTGCCTTGTATGTGGGTGTTAGAGTAAGCCATACACTTCTCTACAAAAAGCAGTCAGGAAATTTAGAGCAATCATCCGAAGATGAGTCTATTGGGTTAATTATTTTGACACAAAATTGCTCGAGGTCTCAATAGTTTTGAAGCTGGAGAAATGTATGGTACCTTAAATCCCATTCTGGAGTGACATCTCTGAGAGCTGGGTTGAAGTAGGCAGTCACACCCAGACTGCTTCATTCAGTTACCCCCAACAAACACCTCCAATTTTTTGTTTCCTTTCCACCACTCTCTATGGCATTGACTCATGTTAGAATTGCCTACCACCCTTGTACTTGAAAGCAATCATCTTGTCAGGTTCAATGTCATTCCAATGATGGTTGACAATAAGAATCCTCCTCTGTTTTGTTTTCCCCCTCCCTAACGTCAGAATGCTAAAATCATTTGTGGTGTGTTTGTCCCCACAAGTTTTTTTTTGAGAACAGAAATCTTAATCCACCACATCACCAAATCTACATCATTGCTCACCATAATTTGAGGTTATTAGTTGAATTATCAGTATTTACAACTTGAAAGATATGCAATCTATTGTTATAAAATGCCAAGTTGTTTCAATCCTTTGAAAGTTGGTTTTAAAATATGGGATACCTTATGGAATTTTCTCTTCCAGAAACCAACCTTGGTTGATATCCCAATGCTGCAGTTCAGTTTTGCATTACTTCAGAGGTAATTCTGTTGTTCAGAAATTTCTTATTTGCTTTGTGCATTATTTAAATATGAAATCCTATCGGGGCATCGGGCTGCTCCCTGTTGTTACAGAGAGACCACTATTGTTGGATTAACCTGAGGGTCACCGCCCCTCAGGCGATGCAAAAGTTGAGAAGGAGAATCTCTCATGGTAACCCTCAGCTTGTGTGGGGATTGAAACCATGCAGTTGCCATCATACTCCCATGAAAACGAGCCATCCAGCCAACTGAGCTAACTGACTCCCATTAAGACTATTTTAAAAAATAACATGTTATGTGAATTATTGCTACAAATCTGAATTTTTGAGGGTGAACATTATTTCTAAACCCTTGTCCAATTCAGGTGAATGGAACATGGGTAGGTGTTTGCCAGTCAGTTGAAAATCTGCATTCAGATATTTCAGTTTGATCTAAACTTGTCCATTGGACTGTAGGATGCAATTCTCGCTATTCATTATATTTGATATAGAACTAACACCACTGATTTAGATTCTTATATCCTTTACAACATTTTGCATTTTTGAATTGGCTGAATATTGTTCAAGCAAAACCCAAAATATTATAATGTAGAATCTTATTCAAATCAGGGAATACTTCTCTTTGTCATGGTTGATGATGTCAAGTGTATTTCCATCCTTTCAACGAAAGCCAACACACACCCCTTCTAGTATTCTCTAAACAATCGGAGGTCATGAAGTTGGACACGGTCATTGTTCCCTCAAGTGTCTAACAGGAGCTGGTGGAGAGAGAAGCACTACTGTGTGTATTCCCTGATCTGAGAAGCTCCATTTAACTTCAAATGAAACTGATTTGGATGAGCAGCTCAGTACCAAGATCAAATATTGCCTCTGCTCCCCTCCCCCGAATCTTACTGCAATTTGTGTTTAACAAGTTAGATAATTGACCTCATTGTCTTTTATTCCAGGCTTTCCATGGCCAATTTACAGGATACTCTGCCATCTTTACTTAGCCTGCTAAAGGAATCCGTTCAGTTGAATTTAGCTCCACCTGGACATTTCCTGTTACTTGGGTGAATACACATTACTATTTTCATTTTTAATCATCTGTGTCAACTTTGTAAATATTTTTTCAATTTATGAATAGTCAATTTTTTTGTAACATTAAAGTAGTTCTTCAGTAGCAATATAGCTTTTACCAAAAACTTATCTTTGACTTCATTAAACAATAGAAAAATGAACAGGAGGAGATCATGTGCAATGATGTACAGGTTTGGTGGATTTAGCCATGGTAAATATGGGGTTACAGGGAAAGGGTAAGTGCGTGGCTCTGAATGCAATGCTGTTTGTAAGTTTGTTGTGTTTTCAATGGGCTGAATGACCTGCTTCCATACTCTTGGGATTCTATCAGTGTGATCCACAGCCTCCTTGTTGGAGAATAGTTGTTTTGGAATAAATTGCGCACACAAGCCTTGAGTACTAACATGTTTATTTGTGATATATCGCGGGCAGAGAAAGGGAGCCCAGCTTGATCAGATGATCCTGAATCACTCCAATGGGTTTTACAAGGATTTACAAGACTTTATAGTGTTCAATTAGTTGACTTAACTACAGGATAAGAAGCAGGCACAAGGCAACTTGCATAACTTTAGTCCCAACCACAGTTGCACCTGGCTCACAACGTTAGTAGCTGATAAGCAGGTGTTAGTATACAGTCTCTTCATGCAAAGAGACAAATTTGTTTATCTGGTATCTGCACAGCTGTGAGGCCAACCATTTCCCAGGCAGACAGGGAAAACTAGCTTTGTTCAGGGAAGGCATTGAATAGGAGGCAAAATGGCTTCCACCCATTTAGTATGTGACAAAATGGCTTCCACGACTCTTCCACACTGCTCCACCATTCGTTACAATCAGGGTTGACCTTGGGGTTCAACGCCATATTTTTTCCCCCAAACCACATCCCATGGAATACTAAATTTCTGTCTGTTGCTGTCTTAAATATAGTCAACAATGACTTATCTATAGCCGCCTGGGGCCATAAAACCCGAATGATTCACAGGCTTTGAGTGGAGAAATTTCACATCAAGATTTAAATGATTCACTCCGTATTCTGAATCTGTGCTCCCTTGTTCTTGATTCTGCAGCCAAGGGAAGGTATATCTATATTTCTGTCCGTTCAAAGCCCTTCATAATTTTGAATCTTTTAAGGAGATTGCATGTCACTGTTCGAATGCAGATCTGATTGTAGGGCAGCCTTCCCCCAGGAGCAAACCATGAAGTTTCACTGTACTGCCTCCAAATTGTGTATAAATTCCTTTTTTTTAAATTGCAGAGCCCAAACCTTCATACAACAATCTCGGGTGTGATCTGACAAAGCCCCTTACAATTAAGACTTCTTGCATTTCATTTTTGTTGTATTAAAGTCCATTTGCATTCCTAACTGCTTGCAATCCTTGCATTTGTGTTCCTTGTATAAGGACACTCATCTCTGCTTGAAAATCAACACTTACAAGTTTCAAAACTTTTTCTTTAAAAAGAATTTCTGCTTTTTTGTATTTTAGTCATCAAAGTGACCAGCTTTACATCTGCCACCTTTTGCCCACTGACTTAGAATCATAGTGACCTGTAGCACAGAAAAAGGCCCTTCTGTCTAACTCCATGCCGACCAGATACCCTAGGTCAAATCTAGAACCATTTGTCAGATTTTTGCCCATAACCATCTAACCCCTTCCTATTCATATACCCATCCAGAAGCCTTTTAATTGTTTAACCGGTCTATTTGCAGGCTCTTTTCGAATCTCCGCTTGCATTCCGACCCACCTTTTGAATCGTTAACAAGCTGAAGTAATATAAATATGAGACCCTAGCACTGATCCTTCTGGTACTTCACAAGTCACAACTTGCCAACTTGAAAGATGGAGCTTGGGGATTACACAGGATAAAAGGCAGCATCTCGTCCTCCTCGCCCACTACAAGCCCATGTTAGCATTCATTCTCTGTGCACGTTCCTCATCGTCTTCGGTCTGTAACTCCTATTCTTCCAAAGGTTACAAGTATATCTACAATATGCATAGAAGCCAGTTCATATGGAATCCATTATTCGCCCATGACCTAGTCACTACTTCTGACACCCAGTTTATGAAAAATTTATAAACAATCTACATAAACAGCTTCTGTCAAGTCTTGACTTAAGATTTGGTTGCAGTGCATCAAGGAACATTGAAGTTATGCAGGCACCACAGTGTCCTGGACTGGCAGTAATTCAGCTCCATCTATTACAATGTGGTTGACATTTTAACTTTTGAATGTACCTTGTAGAATATTAAATGACTTCATGTCAAGATGTCCAAATTTGGAAAGCAAAAGGGATCAGAAAGATCTGCAGGTAAGGTAGAACTCGTGGCTAAAATTAAGATTATAATTTCTTGCTCCTTCACATATTTTGTATGAGAACTATTTTATGCTTGCTTTTACAAGGAGGTGTCCCAGAAGATAATAGAAGCCGTAGGAAATGTTGTTGGCTCCTCACTCGAACAGACCAGCTGGCTAAGCAGAAATTTGGAAGTAAAAGCCGGGCCTCAGGTTTATTTGGAGGAGACCAATTCGGATGTCATTGAACATGGTGAATATTTTACATCTCTGCACTGTATTTCGATAACCTCAATTACTTAATATAACACCAACAGGAGCTTCTGGGTTGGTTGGTTCAAGTGCTCTGTTTCATTGTCATTTAGCCAGTCACATAGGAAGTCCAATATCCTGCTTGGTTGCCATCCAAGCCAACTGGTTATCAGATGGAAAACCAATTTCCTTGTCACATGTTCTACTATGGCGATGCATCATGACACCCTATGATTATAACAAAGCTGAGCCAGGATATTGGGTCCCAGTGCATAGATTACATGGAATATAATGTATAGAAACAACAGGCCATTTGTTACAACCAGTCCATGTGGTGCTTATGCTGAATTCAAGCCTGTTCCCATCATTCTTATCAATCTGTCATTGTGTATTAAAATAATTTGACTAATGTTAGCAAAAGTGCAGGACTCTGCAACCACACAAGATAAATGTGGATTTCAACAGCTTCCTCATTTCTTCTCCCCCCACATTATCCCAGTCCCAGTCCTCCAACTCAGCACTCCACTCCAGACCTGTCCATCACTCCCTCCTCTGTCCTATCCCCTCCCTCACCTTCATTCACCTATCGCTTTCCCAGCTACCTCCCCCTCCCCCTCCCCCCCCCCCCAAAAACCCCCTCCCATTTATCTCTCAGCCCTGACCCACAAGTCTCATTCCTGATGAAGGGCTTATGCCCGAAATGTTGATTTTCCTGCTCCTCGGATGCTGCCTGACTGGCTGTGCTTTTCCAGCATCACACTCTTGACAAAAAGTGCAGTAGTGTCTGGCATTCAGGCCCACTCCATAGAATCTCCTTGACTTATTAGAATGTCCTCAAATTTGTGAGGGGATAGTGTTGGGAGGCTCAAAATATTTTGGTCCAATTACATGTATTTGTGATGTAAGTCAGCCTGGATTCTCATTTTACTTCCATTTATTCTATCCTGTGTAGTTTATGAAAATTATTCATCACGTTTCTTTTAAAAAAAACAAGATGTATACTAAGACCTGAAAGGTTTACCTGCCATCACTAGATAAGGTCTGTGCCATGAGACTAGAAGAACTGTTCCTGGGAGGAGCTAATGAGTTAACAAATCATTGTGTACAAAGTTTCACTGGCAGCAATGTGCACTTACTTTTTGAGTACAGCCTCTTGTCTCACAAGAGATCTTAGAATTCCTACAGTGTGGAAACAGGCCCTTAGGCTCAACAAGTCCACACCGACCCCCAAACTCATTCCCATTTATTCTACATTTACCCCTGATTAATACATCTAACCTACACATCCCTGAACACTCTAGGCTATTTAGCTTGGCCAATTCACCTAACGTGCACATCTTTGTATTGTGGGAGGAAACCGGTGCATCTGGGTGAAATAGCAAACTCCATACAAATGATCGCCAAGGCTTGAATTGAACCCTGGTTTCTGGCGCTGTGAGGCAGCAGTGCTAGCCACTGGCCCACCGTGCCCACTCAGGTCATCATGTAACTCTCTGGTATCGTGCAACAGATTGAGTACCATTTAATAAACCTATTCAGATAGTCAAGTCTGAGCCTGTTTTCTGTGAGACTGGTGTGAGCATCCTTTCCCACTTGGGATCAGGTGCTGCTGGTGACAATGAACAACATTGGGAGGAGTGTTTTCTGATTGTGTTTTAGCTCGGTAAAAACAAGGACTGCAGATGCTGGAAACCAGAGTCTAGATTAGAGCGGTGCTGGAAAGACACAGCAGGGTCAGGCAGCATCTGAGGAGCAGGAAAATCGACGTTTTGGACAAAAACCCTTCTTCAGGAATAGAGGATGTAATGTAGCATAAGTCAGAAAGCTGATTGATTTTTACACATGCAGAATATGTCCCTTCAACCTCAGGAGCAGGAACAATGATTTGTGTTTATGATGCTCATGATTTTCCTCATGTTGCCCACTGAGCCATTTGCTAGTTGACCTTACCTCCTATGTTACAGTGGAGCTAAACGCAATTTCATTGTGAAAAATAAGTGCTACTGGAGAGAAAATCAAGCTGATAAATTGGTCAATTTTCTATGGCTTGGATTAATTAGACATTTGCATTTTTAATACAAAATTGTGATATTGCAATGGAATAGTGAATATTGCAAATTCTCTACCACTGAGTGGCAAAAGCTCAATCATTGATAGATTTCTAGATACTAATGACACCAAAGGGATATGGAGGTAGCATGAGGGTACCTTTTTGATAGCACCTTCCAAACACATGAAACACCATTTAAAAAGCAGCAGATTCGAGGATCACACATTTTCTGCCAAGTCATTCACCAGGCGTGGCACAGTGGCTCAGTGGTTAGCATTGCTGCCTCACAGTGCCAGAGACCCGGGCTCAGTTCCTCACTCAGGCAACTGCCTGTGTGGCGTTTGCACATTCTCCGTGTCTGCGTGGGTTTCCTCCGGGTGCTCAGATTTCCTCCCACAATCCAAAGATGTGCAGGTTAGGGGAATTGGACATGCTAAATTGCCTGTAGTGTTAGACGCATTTAGTCAGGCGTGAATGTAGGGGAATGGGTCTGGCTGGGTCCCACTTCAGAGGGTCTGTGTGGATTTGTTGGGCCGAAAGGCCTATTTCCACACTGTAGGGAATCTAATCTAATCCTGACTTATAACTGTATCAGTATTTCTTTATTGTCATTGGATCAAATTCCTGGAACTGCCTTCCTAACTCCAAGTTCAAGAAAGCAGCTCGCCTCACTACCTGGGCAATAAATGCTGGTTCAGCCAGTGACACCTACAGCTCTTGTATGAACACAGTAGTGATGTTGAGGGAGATGATTAACCATGATCTAGAATAATGAAGCAGATATGAAGGGCTGAGCAGTCGACTTTTGTTCCGATGTCCAGCAGATCGCTACGTGCACAATGCAATAAGATGAGTTGTGGGCTGCCATACAATGTCAAATAACTTGCACAGCTATTGTATTGCTGTAAAAATTGCTTAGATTCTAATATATGGGCAATATATTGGCAATTTATGGGCAATTTTTTTCCAATTCAAACACAGAATGCTGGAGAAACTGAGCAGTTCTGGCAGCATGTTTGGAGAGAGAAACAAACTTAACATTTCAAGTCTGGTATAACTTCAGAACTCTGAAGTGAGTTCAATAAAAAGGTCAAACTGGACTCGAAGCATGAACTCTGTTTTCTTTCTCTCTCCACAGATGCTGTGACACCTGCAGAGTTTCTCTGGCAAATGTTGATTTTAGATTTCCAGCGTCTATAGTAATTTGCATTATTTGAAAGTTTTCCTGTTGTCCAGTTCAGATGTACACATGACCACTTGTTCATTTGTGTAAAATAATTAATTAAGTTTTATTTTTGAGGATTGATTTTTTGTTGGTGCAACAGGTTAGAGATTTTGTAATGGCTGGGCAAAATGCACTGAAATGTCACGTGAAAAAGTAAAGTAGATATTGTTTTGTTTCACTTTGAGGTTCGTTCTCCCCACCGTCTGCTGTGGTATCAACAGCAGTCGCTTCCTTATACAGCGTGCAGGCTCTAACCTTGTTGGCTGAGGTAGGTCAGTGTGTGCAAACGTGTGATTTATTCATGGACAATTCTTACATTATTAAGCAATTACAACTGTATTCTTTCTCAACAAATTTTAAATGCTGCCTTTATCTTATAGCCCATTCTGCTACCTTGCATTTATATTTTTAATGAACTTAACTTATTATGTAAGTCTGCTGTGTCACTGCTCCCAGAGCATGAGACTGGGCACATTATTCATCCTTTCTTGGGATGATTTGCAATTCATTGAGAAGGTATTGCCTCTCGCCAAGTGTGATTTGCTTGTTTTAACATTGCCTGTAGTCAGTGGAAAAGATAGGTAGTACAATCTACTGTGAAGAACCCAGCAAGTGTCATTCACATTTTTTTGAGAAGTATACAAAGAGTATTTGGGGCCAGAAATTCCCTCTGTTATTTGTTTGTTTTGTCCTCCATATTCTCTCATATGGCTGACATTCTCCCACGAATGAGAATCATACAGTCTCTACTGAATGAATGAATTAAATTCAGAATTATATGTTGGGTGGTCTGCTGATAACCGTGCTTTAAGTAAGCAGTTTAGCTCACCTGTTGAACCATCTATTGCAGGAAGAGAAACCGTGCAGCTTAAAAATAGTTTTTGAGGTCTGTATACTGTGTAGCATTTATTGCAAATTATAGTGATGTATTGCTATCAGCACTATGGCATTATTTCTATTTGTGTCTGCGGTACCTGGTTTCAAATGAAGTCCTGTTTTTTGTGTTTCTGGTAAGCTCCATCTGAACTTCTCTTTTCTGCTTTTGTTGTTTTTTTTGGAATAATTTTCAGGTACTTGCACCTCTTCTCGATATGGTTTATCGTAGCGATGAAAAGGAGAAAGCAGTGCCTCTCATCTCTAGGCTGTTGTATTATGTGTTCCCATATTTGAGAAACCACAGGTAACTTGATGAAATGTTAATCGTTGCTTTGATCAGTTGCTAAGATGTTGGGAGTTCATAGGTCCAGGCTTTCAGACCAAATCGATCAAAATTTAATTCATGATAGAATCAAAACAAACCAATTTCTTTTCTCTTGGCTTTTTCAGTTAGTGTGAAGTCAAAGTAATAATATAGATGCCCTTGTTGTATGCATGTTGGTAAATTCATTTTTGGCTTCTGGTTTCTGTGCACTGAACACCATTTTTCATGTGAGCAGAAGTGTCAGTTTATGGATTAGAGTCTGCAATCAGAATTGAAGGAGTTGGATTTAGTGATCTAAATCCAGAATCTCACTGAAGCCAGCATCAGGATAAAAAGAATTATGAACAGGACTGATGTTCCAAATGCACAAGTTGTGCTCCACCAGAGGAACTGTCATCAAAATGAGATATCAAATGAATCTGAAAGTATTATAGACTCAGAGACTCGAGTGAAGAAGTTGTGTTCCTGCCCCTGCAGCAATGGCTCTTCAACCCCCCCAACCCCCACCCCCACCCCCCTTGCAGCATGTTATTTCCAAAGTGTCTAAGATATGTCAACTCAGTGATCTTGAAAGTTAATACTTCTGGGTTCCTGACTTGGATTGTTGGCACCGCCACCCAACCGAGAAAATCCAGCCCCAAGAGACTGACAGCTGTAGTTTGAGAAATCCATCCTCTGGACAAAGGTATCAATGAGAGTTCTTAGTGGCAGAGGACGAGAAAGAGTCACAGATTGGAATCCTGAAGATGGCAGCAGACAGCCTTGGTAGTGCATCAGATGTTGTATTGAGAGATTATCACAAGGTGAAATAAACTTTTGAGTTCATGACTGGGCCTGAACTTTTGCTGCTTTCCGAAGTTGTAGAAGTGACCTTTTCTTCAGCTCAATTAGACAACCAAGAGCCTTGAAGTCAAAAAGCAGGGGTGTGTATTTAATTACTTTTTGACTTTTCAATATTTGGTCTGCTGAAGATTTGACTCCTTTGTGACTGAACTTCATTGTGTAGATTTTATACATTTTTAAAGAACCTATATAGTTTTTAATAATGAAGGACCACAAAACTCATCCTTAGTTTTAGCACTAAATTGGCCGCTTTACTTGTCCCATGTATGACACAAAGGGAAGTTTAACATGAGAGTCACAAACACTCTTTGAACAAATTAGATGAAGTTCTCTTGTCTCCACATAAGGAACAATGAGATATTAAATAGTTGTAGATCATTTCTCGTCAATTTAACTTCTTTTAGTAGTGTAAGATTGACATTTTGTATAGGTTTGATTTTTTTTAAAATGTGCTTTAAAATAAAACTATTTATTAGTTAAGACCATTGCCGTACTTATTGACAAAAGTTTTGATCTTGAAGCTTTTTCAAATAAGAATGGAAAATGTGCGTATGTTCTTTTTGAAGTGGATGCGTAAGTTTTGGTTCAGCTGTGAAGATTTTAGGTGTAGTGATTATATCCTACTTAGTTTTTCTTTTGATTTGCTATGTTCTGAAACTGTCCTCTTTTTATTTCCCCTCAGTGAGTACAACATCCCAAGTTTTCGAGCCAGTGCTCAGTTACTGAGTAGTTTGAGTGGTTATGCTTACACCAAGAGAGCATGGAAAAAGGAAGTCTTTGATCTCTTCATGGATCCACTCTTTTTCCAGATGGACTCGTCTTGTATTAACCAGTAGGAAAATAGTATATTTTATTGTTGTATTTCAGGTCGTTGCACTAGTTTTTGAAAATGGGCTGATAATTCCATTTGGAACTTTATACTTTGACAAAACAAAACATTGTCTGATTATTCCTCCAAAATGCTTCATGTGTGTTTTACATTTAGCTTTTTAGTTACTGTTTGCAAAAGCATCACTCTAACAATTCTTTTGGACTATTTATGGGTGCATTTTCCAAAACTGACATCAAGTTAACTTTGTCTCCGGTTGACTCAACTCTGTTGAGGTTTGTGCCGCCTCTTACTGCTTGAGCTGTGATCCCAACATTCCCCATACAGAGATTTGCCAGCAGCCTAGTTTGGTTGGCCGTTCACCTATCTGTCTGTGGCCTCCAGGTTGACCTCTTCCTCTTCCTCTTCCTCTTTTTGGCAAATCTGGCGACCTAATTCAACTTGCTCCAATCTACTCTTGCTATCGTCCTTATTTTATGTTTTTGTTTCCAATGATATTCAATGCACTAGATTCTAAAATTTTACTGGCTTTTAGTTTTTTTTCTTCAAATCTCAAACATTCTTTTCTCGGCAGTGTTTTGAAGTAAAGGTTAAGTGAGTACAGTCTGCTCCATCATTCAATGAGATCATCCCCATTTCCCTTTCTGTTAATTTTACTGTTGAATATACTAAACAACTCAGCGTCAATAGCTCTCTGGTTTTTAAAAAAACCTGCAGATTCATTTCACTCTGAGAGAAGAAATTCCTCCTCATTTCTGTCTTCAGTCAGTGATCCCTGACTCTGAGATTTTGCCCTCTGGTCCAAGGCTCTCCCACAAGGAAAGTCCCTGTCAAACCTCTGAAGAATCTTATCTTTCATTGAGATCGCCTCACTTTCTACTCCACACCAATGAGTACAGGCCCAACCTACATAATCTGTCCTCATAAGAAAATCCCTCCATACCTGAGATCAACTTTGTGACTTTCTCTGGACTGCCTCCAATGCAGGTATTATTTTCCTTAGATCAGATGACCAAAACGTTTAACCATATTCTAAATGTGGTCTTGTATAGTGTGAGCAAGACTTTCCTATTTTAATACTCCAGTCTCTTTGAAATAAAGGTGAAACTTCAATTTGCCTTCCTATTACCTGCTATGCTAGCTTTTAGTAATTTATACACAAAGGTTCTCACCCCTCTGCGCTGCAGCTTTCTGTAGTCTTTCTCGATTTTAAATAATATTTGGCTGTTCTATTCTTCCTGTCAAAGTACATAATCTCTCATTTTCCTACATTATATTGGCCACATTTTTCCTCACTTCCTTAAGCTGTCGATATCCCTCCATAGACTCTCTTTGGATCATCCTTCCACTTGATCTATTTTTGAATAACTCCCAGTCCCCTTCAGCCAAGTTTCTCCCTCTTGCTGTAGTACAGTTTAGCATTCATTTCATGGTCCCTGTTTTCCAGGAGATGTTTTACTTTTGATTATTTATTAAACCTGTCTTGTTACACATTCCCAGATGCACAGTGGCCTAATTCTCTATTAAATGTACAAAAGTTTGCTTTCTGAAACCATCCCAGATATGTGAAAATTAAGTTCACCCTTGATTAATAGTATATTATTTCTACAGACCTCAATTTATTC
The DNA here is from genome assembly GCF_020745735.1 of Hemiscyllium ocellatum. Taxonomy (NCBI): domain Eukaryota; kingdom Metazoa; phylum Chordata; class Chondrichthyes; order Orectolobiformes; family Hemiscylliidae; genus Hemiscyllium; species Hemiscyllium ocellatum. Next base: position 80,532,404 of record NC_083412.1, read on the forward strand.
TCTGTTCTGCAGTATAGCTACTCTTAGGGACTTGTAGACTACTGCCAACAGTCTCTTTCTCATCTTGTCATTTCCTTCTTTCACCAGCTGAGGTGTGACCTTCTAGGGATTTATAAAATCATGAGGCACATGGTTAGGCAAATAGACAAGTTATTTTCCCAGAACCAGAGGGTATAGGTTTAGGGTGAGAGGGGAAAAATTTAAAAGGTACCTAAGGGGCAACTTTTTCATGCAGAAGGTGGTGCGTGTATGGAATGAGCTCCCAGAGGAAGTAGTGGTGGCTAGTACAATTGCAGCATTTAAAAGGATGGGTATATGAATTGGAAGAGTTTAAAGGGATGTGGGCTAAATGCTGGCAAATGGGACTAGATTAGGTTAGGACATCTGGTTGACATAGACAAGTTGGAACGAAGGGTCTGTTTCCGTGCTGTACATCTGCGATTCTATATGGGTTTTTTGTCTTGCAAAAAAATCTCTTGCTTTCATCCATTGCGTACTAACAAAGTTACCCCACCACACTTCTTGCTTTGCCTGACCTTTTGCAAAGTCCCATACCATTGTGTTTTAGTTCCCCATTCTGATCTCTTTGTAACCACAAGACAAAAAAAAATGTGGATGCTGGAAATCTGAAACTTCAAAAGTAAGAAATTGCTGAAATTTCATCAGGTCTGGCAGCAACTGTGGAGAGAAATCAGTTCATTCTTCAGGTCCAGTGACCATTTTTGTTTTGAACACTGGACCCAAAACATTAACTCTGATTTCTCTCCACAGATGCTACCAGACCTGCTGAAATTTTCCAGCAATTGCCCTTTGTTACCATGTCTTGTAATCAATTTAGTATCATACCCATGAACCTCTATTTATGCTGTTTAATTTTTTTTCTGAATACTGAATGCATGGAACTAAAGACCCATTGAATTTACCATTTCTCCCCCTTTGACTCTAATTACTACTGTTTTTCCATGTTTGTATACTTTGTCCCTTTCTGACCCAATCTGGGTATTTCTATCTAAGTAACTGCACTGTAATGCTGCCATAATTTGCTTTGTTCATCTGTTTTCCTCTCATGAACACTTGCCCATTTCTCTTTCTCTACAGCCCTAGTTATTGAGTTCATCAGGACTCTGGTCCCAGCATGGTTCAAGTGAAGCCCATTGGAACAGCTCCCTTCTACCCCAGTCCTGTTGCCAATGTCTCATGAACTGAAAGCCATTTCACCCATACCAATCATGAGACGTGTGTGTAACCTCCTTTGACTCTTTTTTGCCTGTGCTAGTTTGCCTGTGACTCCGGTAGTAGTCTTCAATGTTCTGTTTTTCAGTTTAGTTCCAAACCTTTCAAATTCCTTTCGCAGAGCCTCTTTTTAATATCATTGATACCAAATACTAGATCCCATCCCCCTCCTCCTCATCCTTCTTTTAAACCCAAGGTGATGCCCTTAACCTTGGCACCCGGCAAGCAACAAAGCCTTTGGCATTCGTGCTCCCACATGCAGGGAACAGTATCCAATCACCTAATTACTGTATGCTGTCGTCTACCACCACACCATACATATTTCTGTCCCCCTCAACTACTTGAATGGCCATGGTACAGGAAACAATTTGCTCGGCATCCCTGCAGTTCCCATTCTTGATCTCGCAGCTTGTTTGAAACAAGAAACCTTGTTGGACAGTTGCCAAGGCCATGGCTCTTCAAATGCCCCTTTTGAGTCCTCATACCTGCTTTGGTCAGCTGTTCCATCCTCTTGTCTCTAACCTAATCATAGTTCAAATGTGAAGGTCTTAATCTGACTGGTGTGACTGCCTCCTGGAGCCAAGTATCCGGAAAACATTTCCCCTCCGTGATGTCATGCAAGATCTGAAGAACTGATTCCAGTCCCTCAGCTCGGATTTGAAGCTCTGAGGCACTGATTCCAGATGTGTTCACTCTGTATCATCTTGATATCCAGCAGCTCCCACATGTTGCAGCAGCAGCACATCATCTGTCCTGCCATCACTTTCCTATTTTCTTAATTATTTGCAAATCCATATTTTTATTTTTAACATGGGTATCAATCTTAGACTGAATTTGTTTTTTAAGATGAAAAGCAAAGAATGTCTAGAGACACAAACTGGAGATTTTTTTACTGTAACAGTAAGAAAGACTCACCAGTCAGCGGCTTACCTTATGTGTCATGTTGTGGTTTGTGCCATTGTTCCACCATTCATCACATTCAAATAGGTTTCTCAGTCTTAACATTTTTATCCTCTCCTGCTCACGTTCCCCTCTTGAGACTACTTATTGCAGAAAACTTAAAGAAAGTACCTCTTGCCCCCTCTGCCCTGAATTCCTTGAGGTACTCAGCTGGCCTTTGACTTGCGAGGCAAAGTCTCCACTCACTGACTGTGTGTGCTCCTTGGTGACCATGTGGTTTAAAAGCCAAATCTTACATGGAACTGATGAGTCATTCTCTCGCTTCACTTCAGCTAGAGTAATAAGGCAATGCATTTCAGGGTTTGATAGCAACTGTTAGAGAGATGTCTTTTTACTTCAACTATATTAATGTCCTTTTAAATGTTATTACTTTTAATCTGAAAATTTAACTTTTATTCTAAAATTGAATTTGGAAATGATTTGCCAGTTGAATTCCCATTTAAACTCATCTCTACCTTTGTCTCAGTCAGGTAAAATCACCACTATGTTCCTCACTGGCCAAACAGTTTAAAGATCCCTGTTAGATGGAGCTCGTGTGAGTGACTTTTAAGCTTCACTTCATGCTGTCTCCGACTAACTCCTACAGGATAGCAACTAACCATCACCCATTAATTTTCATTGATGTTGCCATTGTTGAATCCCTGCCATCAACATCCATGGGGTTGACCCTGACTAGATTCTGACCTGGATCAGCCCACATCAGTACTGTAGCCACAGATTAGGTTGGAGGCAAAGAACTCTGTGCTGAGTAATACGCCTCCTGTCTGTCTGTCATCTCCGAGGCACAAGATCCAGTGTGGTGGAATGCTCTTAACTTGCCTGGATGGGTGCATTTTCTAGAAAATGCAAGAACCTTGACAGCATCAACAACAAAGCAGCATGCTTAACTCACACCTCCCTAGCCTTCACTTTGAACATTGACTTCCCTCCACACCAACACAGTGACAGCAGTGTGCACCATCTACAAGATACACTGTAGTAACCTGACAAGGCTCCTTCAACAGCACATGAAAAACCTAGAATGATGAGGGCAACAGATACATGGGGACACCTCCACCAGCAAGTTCCCCCCAAACCTCATACCATCCTGACCTGAAACTCTATTGGCATTATTTCTCTATGACTGGATCGAAAGTTTGGCCCTCCCTGCCCAATAGCACTCTGGGTATATCCATACCCCAAGCATTGCCTCTGTTCAAGAAGCCAGCCCATCACTGCCTCCTCTTGACCAATTTGCAATGGGCATTAATGGCTGGCCTAATTAATGATGCCAACATAATTTTGAACATAAGATTTTTTTTTGAAAATGGAGAAACCTGGGACAAGTTTACAAAGCTGCATTTAACTAAAATTCCATAAATGACCAGATAATGGTTTTTGCTGATAGTGTTTGAGGGATAAATGTTCACCAGGTCATAAGAACTCCCTGGCCTTTGAATACTACCAATGAAGTGGGGAGTTGAAGCGCAGTTTAATCCTTTTGCTTTACTGACAGTGCAGCAATCCCTCAGAGACACTGAAGCATCAACAGATGTGTATTGTGTGTTGAAGTCCTGCAGTGAGCCTGGAATTTTAAAGCTTTACTCCGCTGTAAGAACCAGAGTGTCTGAGCTAAGTTACTACAACCTATTGATTTGTATTTCAACTCAGCAATTTTTATTTTCGATGACTGGAGAAACTTTGCACTGTGCGTCGTTATAACTTCCCATCCAAATAATGGTTGTGATTTCAGCAGAGAGTGGAAACATGTGCTGTCTGAGTAATTCTTTAAATTTTGTTATTTGTTTTCCCAGTTGGAAGTCCATCATTGACCATCTGTTGACTCATGAGAAAACGATGTTCAAAGACTTGATGAGTAAGTCCACTTTATTGTGCATATGTTGTCTAGAAAAAGAGATTTTAACTAAAACTGAATCTATATTATCAACATCCTGTGGGTTACCCTTGATTAGAGTTTGAACTGAACCAGCCATGTAAATACCGTGCCCACAAATTGGGTCAGAGACATTTAAAAACCAGCAGATAACAACTGAAAAAAGCAATAAATAGGGGGCAGGAAGTTGAAATGAGGATAAGCTAACTAGTGATATGAAAGAAGTTTGCAAGAGTTTTTGTGTGATTATATGTTAATGAAACCCATTGAGACTTAGTTTCACACTAAAGTTGCTATATAAATCCAGTGTGTTGTTGCTAATGGAGTGAAACTGCTACAAAGACATTCTGGATGTCATTGGTCAGTGTCAATGTGAACCAAAAAATTGTGGATATACTCGTATGCTGCTGGACTGAGAATGTGTAGTCAGGTTAAGTAAGGCAAACAAATGATTTGGCAGAAATTTACAAGTTCTGCAATCTATGTATTAATCAGAAAATTTTTAAAAAGTGCATATTTGGCTAAATGAATGGATTCCTTCTTTTACATTTTGCTGCAATTATGTTTGGGTCAGTTTGAGTGTAATCACAAGGATATTGATGAGCATGTAAGATGTTTGGCTTGAGTTCCATTCAACTAAGGTCAGGATTACAAAACTGTCATGGGAACCTGTGTTTAACTATATTCACCAGGCTATCAGTTGCTGAATTAACCTGTTCAGCACCGGAACAGGTAATTCGTGGGATTTGCCCGGTTTTAGCCACCCCCACCCACATTCCCACCAGATGTACAGAGTTATATTAGAGCTGAGATGATAAATAGTTACAGTAATTTAAAACTTTTAATCCAGATGAACTCTCCTTCAGTTTGTAAGTAGGCTTTGCATGTAGTAAGGTATTGACAAATTCTATTTGGTTTAAATTCAAAACTGTGACTTTTATAGTGACCAACCTTATCAATTTTTTTTTTCGTTTAAAATGACCCAATCCATGCCCAGAATATGCAGTTTTATCAACTGGGTTTTTGGGAGATAACATGGACCAGTTCAGAAAAATTTGAACGGAACAGCAGCTGAGAGAACCTGTGGCTTACGTCAAGTTATTAGCTTAACCCTGCCAATTCCTGACGTTGAATTATCTCAATCCTCAACCCTTGTTTTTTGGGCCTAATAGGGTAATCTCCAGACTCTAGTGCCTTAAAACAATGTTGCACTTTTGTGGGTAGCTACTGTATTCAAGTCAAGGTATTATCATGAAAAGGTGATAGCCAGTGCTAAAACCATGCGTTAGTTCTGACAGTAGGTTAAGAGGAAGAGAGCTTCTTCAAGGAAGGCATCCTTGCAAGAGGATTCGCAGTAGATTAATGAAGGGCTCTGGCCAGAAACGTCGAATTTCCTGTTCCTTGGATGCTGCCTAACCTGCTGTGCTTTAACCAGCAACACATTTTCAGGTTAGTTCTGACAGCAAGGGAATGTGATGTGAGTTAATCAAAGTGAAGTCTATGTGGGAATGTAGAATGCATGCTCGGGAGAAACTAGCTGGTGCCAAAACTGAAGGCTGTGTATAATTATTTAAGAATCCGACTGGAGGGATGTCAGGTTCCCACTGATAAATGACTGATCAGCTACATTAAAGAATGTGCTGGATGATAAGATGTTGGTTCAAGGACTCAGCTGTCAGTGCTGCAGGACAGGAAACATCTGTTTTCACTCTTTCTCTTAATCAGGGAGCGAAAGAACAAACTGGGAGTAGGCAGCTAGTCAACATCAGTCTGGATAAAAGGCATAGAAAGATATCATCGCTAGGCATAACAAGGGTGTTAATGAATTAGACTGATTAACACTTCACCTAATGGAAAAAGAACTTTGGGTTGGACTGAGAAATAAATATTGGAGTCACAGGGATTTTTGGCCTGTTGTATTCATGCCAGCCATCATATATCCATCTACTCTGACCCCATTTTCCAACGTTTAGCTGGTAGCCCCATGTATGCCAAGGTGTTCCAAATGCTCATGGAAATAATTCTGTCATGTGTTTTTAGCTGAATGTCTGTAGATCTCCTCAAAAATGGCATCTGGGTTGATAGGGTTGACATGAAGGTGTATGTGTGTTGGCTTTCATTAGCAGGGGGATTGAGTTTAAGAGTCATAAGGTTATGCTGCAGTTCGACAGCGTACTGGTTAGACCACATGTTGAATATTGTGTTCAGTTCTGGTCACGTCATAGGAAGAATGTGGAAGCTTTAGAGAGGGTGCAGAGGAGATTTACCAGGATACTGTCTGGACTGGAGGACATGTCTTATGATGAAAAGTTGAGGGTGCTAGGGCTTTTCTCACTCAAGCTAAGAAGGATGAGAGATGATTAGACAGTGTACAAGATGTTGAGAGACATAAATAGTGGATTGCCAGAGACATAGATAGTGGATAGCCGGAGACCTTTTCCCAAGGCAGAAACGGCTACCATGAGGGGGCGTAATTTTAAATTGATTGATCCCATTACTTACAGTGTGGAAACAGGCCCTTCGGCCCAACAAGTCCACATCGGCCCTCCGAAGAGCAACCCACCCAGACCCATTCCCCTACATTTACCCCTTCACCTAACATTATGGGCAATTTAGCATGGCCGGTTCACCTAACCTGCACGTTTTTGTACTGTGGGAGAAAACCAGAGCACCCGGAGGAAACCCATGCAGACACGGGGAGTATGTGCAAACTCCACACAGACAGTTGCTGAGGTGGGAATTGCTGTGAGGCAACCGTGCTAACCACTGTGCCACCATGTCGCCCACAGTTTAGGGGAGATGTTAGAGATAGGTTCTTTATTCAGGTGGGTGCCTGGAATGTAAAGTTAGGGACATTTAAGTCACTCTTCGCTAGGCTAATGGAAGTTAGAATAACTAACTATGTAGGTTAGTCTGAACTTAGTAGGATAAAAGGTCAGCACAACATCAAGGGCCAAAGGGTCTGTAATGTGCTGTACTGTTCTGTGTTCTATGTGCATCCTGGTTATTGGTCTGTCAACAAAGGGGTAAGGTTTCTCCCTATTGACCCTGTCTGTGCCCTTCGGAATCTTGTTTACCTCAAGCTGATCCCCACTCAGCCTTCTCTGTTGTAAGGAAGTCAACCTCAGCTGATTTTGTTTCTCTCCAGCTAAATGACCCCAGGCCTGGATAACATTACTCTAAACCCTCTCTATTGTGACCACATCCTTCCTTTACCAGAACCGGATGCCAGTACTTCAGCTATGGCCTGAATCATGTTCTGTACAACTCCATCATACCCTCCTTGCTCTGAATTCAATTCCTGAACTAATTAAAGCAAACATCCCACTTGCCTCCTGATCCATCAGTTACTCTGTTGGCTGGATAGCTGATTTCTCATGCAAAGTAATGCCAATCGTGTGGGTTCACTTCCTGTTTCGGTTAAGGTTAATTCTGTAATCTGCTTCTACTCTAATTTTAGGAAGTTAGTTCCAGAAACACAACTCAACATGTAGAATTGTTCCTCAATTTCACCTCAACCTCCTGCTCATTATCTTAGAACTGTGCAGATGAACACGTGGCTTCAGGGCTGGTGTAGGAGGGTGGGTGGATCATTGGGATACCTTCTGGGGTAGGTGGGACCTGTACAAAAAGGATGGCTTGCACCTGAACTAGAGAAGCACCAATCCTGGGCGGGAGGTTTGTTAAAGCTCTGAGGGAGGGTTTAAGATAGATTGGCAGGGGTTGGGAACTGGAGCTCCAGATCTGAGAGAGTAAGTATTTAACAGCCAGAAACAACAAGTAAAGAGTCTGTGAAGTGGGATGGGCACTTGATAGGGCAAAGGTGCTGTCAGTGTGATGGTTTGAAGTGTGTCTATTTTTAATGCAAGAAGTATCAGGAATAAGGGAGATGAACTCAAAGCGTGAATCAGTACTTGGAGCTATGATGTTGTGGTCTTTATGGAGACTTTAATGTCATGGGCAGGAACGGCTGTTGGAAAATCCAGCGTTTACATGTTTCAAAAGGAATGGGGGGGCATAGTAAAAGATGTGGAGTTCTGTAGCTTGTTCTATTTAAATTGCTGGAGAAACTCAGCAAGTCTGGTAGCATCAGTGGTGAGGAAGCAGAGTTAATGTTTCAAGTCTGGTGATCTGAATTCTGAAAAAGGGTCACTGAACTTGAAGCATTAACTGTTTCCAGTATCCAGGGTTCTTTTGATTTATTCATGTGAAGGAAAATGTGGGCGGCACGGTGGCACAGTGGTTAGCACTGCTGCCTCACAGCGCCGGAGACCCGGGTTCAATTCCCGACTCAGGCGACTGACTGACTGTGTGGAGTTTGCACGTTCTCCCCGTGTCTGCGTGGGTTTCCTCCGGGTGCTCCGGTTTCCTCCCACAGTCCAAAGATGTGTGGGTCAGGTGAATTGGCCATGCTAAATTGCCCGTAGTGTTAGGTAAGGGGTAAATGTAAGGGTATGGGTGGGTTGCGCTTCGGCGGGTCGGTGTGGACTTGTTGGGCCGAAGGGCCTATTTCCACACTGTAAGTAATCTAATCTAATGAATCAATAAGCAAGTACTGAAGTGAGAACAAAGTAAAAATAAAGAACAGATCATACTTGCAATATCCTAGCATGCATTATAATGACCAAGGTCACAAAAAAGTTGTTGATCAGTCTTTTGGCCCCATTATTTTCCTGTTTTAACCTGAAGCACTTGCTATAATAAGTACAAGTTGAGGCTTCATTAACTTTTAATCAGTTGTTCCTTCCTTTTCCTGGATGTACATGTTTGGTGGTTCATTGGTGGTTTTGTCCTCTTGATCTCTGGCATTGCAGATTTTTACATCACTGAGTTTCACAGAATCCCGACAGTGTGAAAGTAGACCACTCAGCTCATTGAATCCATGTGGACCTTCTGAAGTGTATCCCACCCAGACCCACACCCCTTATCCTATCCCTAAAACTCAGCATTTCCTATGGCTCATCCACCTAGCCTGTACTACTTTGGACCATGGGATGAAACTGGAGCACCTGTAGGAAAACCACAGACTCTTGGAGAACGTGCAAACTCCACACAGTCACTTGAGGGTGGCATCAAACCTAGGTCCCTGTTGCTGTGAGGCAGCAATGCTAATTTGAGCCACTGTGCCACCTTGCAGCAGCTTTGTCAAAAAGCGTGTTTTTAAAGGACAGCAGTTCTCATGCAGTGTTAGTTATTTAACCTTGGAGTCATAAGCAGCCTTCGGCACATTTTCTAGCAGGTTTTATGAAGTCTTGTAGCTCAGGTTGAGGTTCTAGATGTAAGTTTGCTCGCTGAGCTGGAAGGTTCATTTTGAGACGGTTCATCACCATACTAGGTAACATCATCAGTGAGCCTCTTGAAGCGCTGGTGTTATGGCCCACTTTCTATTTGAGTGTTTAGGGTTCCTTGGGTTGGTGGTGTCATTCCTCTGAGGGTGATGGATGGGATCCAAATCAGTGTGTTTGTTGAGAGTTCTGGTTGGAATGCTATGCTTCTAGGAATTCTCATGTGTCTCTCTGTTTGGCTTGTGTAAGGATGTATGCATTGTCCCAGTCGAAATGATATCCTTCCTCACCTGTATGTAAGGATACTAGTAATAGTGGGTCATGTCTTTTTGTGGCTACTTGAGGTTCATGTATCCTGGTTGGTAGTTTTCTGCCTGTTTGTCCAATGTAGTGTTTGTTGCAGCTCTTGCAAAGTATTTTCTAAATGACATTCATCTGTGCTATCACACTGCAGAACAGAGGAAGTACGAAGAGCAGAGGAAAATCACCTTTATAGTATATTCAATCAGAACAGGTACCCAATGAATACAGTCCGCCGATATCTCAGCAACAAACCCAAACAGGCAGACAAAATGCTCCCAGAAACCCTTGTCGCTCTCCCCTACACCAAAGACATCTCAGAAATGACTGCCAGACTACACCGACCCTTTGGCATCATGGCAGCCCACAAGCCCACCAGACACACTAAAACAGCAACTAATGAACTTGAAAGACCCTATAAAAACAACAAGCAAAACTAATGTCATTTAGAAAATACCTTGCAAGAACTGTAATAAACTCAACCTTGGACAAACAGGCAGAAAACTAGCCACCAGGATGCATGAACATCAACTAGCCACAAAAAGACATGACCCAATATCATTAGTATCCTTACATACAGATGAGGAAGGACATCACTTCAACTGGGACAACGCATCCATCCTAGGACAGGCCAAACAGACGGACACGAGAATTCCTAGAAGCATAGAGTCCCGGTTGGAAAGCCATCAGTGCAAACACTGATTTGGATCCCATCTATCAACTGCTGAAAAAAAAAGAGCAGGAACTAACATCAACCACAGGAAATGACATTACCAACCCAAGGAAACTTAAAAATCTAAATAGAAAATGGAACATAACACCAGCGCTTCACTGGAGGCTCACTGGTGTTACCTTGCATGGTGATGAAACATCTGAAAATGAACCTTCCAGTGAGCTAACCTACAACCAGAACATATATTTTCTTTTATGTGAAATGGTCTGTTTTGTTAGAATGTATAAGGAAAGCACATATTGCATGGAAAATCAGAGTCTAAATCATGTTGTGGATAAAGAGATCAAACCATTAAAAGTATTGATGTTGCAGGCTACAAAGGGACTGGACTTCATTTCTAGCAAGTTTTTTTTTCTCAACAGTTTAAAAGTTCATGACAAGATTAGACACAATTGATTTGTTCATTGTTTTAATCTCTTGTTTTTATACTGAAATGTAGTTCAAAGAAGTTTAATGAGATTTTGCCAGTTTAGGAATAAATCTCACTTTCAAAGTTTTTTTTTAATCCCTGGCCCCTCAGGACAACCGGTTAAAATGTAGTCTCTAATTTGCAGTTAATTGCATTTTTTCTGCTCTGGTCTTTGTCTTTATTTAAATTCATCTTTCTCTTCACTTTCAGGCATGCAGAGCAGCTCACTAAAACTGTTTGCTAATTATGAGCAAAAAGCAATGTTGGTGAAGCGGCAAGCTTTTGCAATTTTCAGTGGTGAACTGGACCAGTATCATCTGTATCTCCCACTTATACAAGGTGATTAATACACTTTTGCTCATAAGAAATAAATAGTTGAAATAATATTTGCTTCAAATGAACAGAATGAAATGAGATTGCCTCAGATTTGGTCTGCCATCTTAACATGATTATATGTCCTAACCTAGGTAAATTTGTGCAGCAATATTTTTCCGTTGATTAGATTACTTTTAGATTAGATTACTTAGTGTGGGAACAGGCCCTTCGACCCAACAAGTCCACACCGACCCGCTGAAGCGCAACCCATCCAGACCCATTACCTTACATTTACCCCTTCACCTAACACTATGGGCAATTTAGCATGGCCAATTCACCTAACCTGCACATCTTTGGATTGTGGGAGAAACCAGAGCACCCAGAGGAAACCCCCACAGACACAGGGAGAATGTGCAAACTCCACACACAGTTGTACGTTTTTAAGTAATACGCTACAAATATGCTAGCCTATCCAGTGATGCTCACATCCCATGAATGAATACAATTAGCCTTTATTTTAAAACATAATTGTGGGCAGTAGGAGTTGCTCAATGTCCTTGGAGTTCCAGCTCTCTGACTGTTGGGAAAATGTGACCCAGGAGCAGGCCTGTCCAGCCTGCTTGGGCATTGAGTGGGATTGTTTCTGCTGTGTGATTTGAATTTCTTATGTGCAGCTTTTGCCCTCTTATTCCTTGAAACCTTTTGGTGAATAACAATCTGCACACTTCTTTCATTTAATTCTTACACTGATTATTCTATTGAACTAGATTTCTAATCTTTGTGATGTGTTATGAAATTGTAGGCATGTATTGTAAAAGAGTTGAAATGCTGGCAAGCCTGTCATGTGACAGACTCCAAGCGCAGTATGCTGAAATACTTTAAAATGTAACATTTGGCTGTCAAATGAATAGCTGAACTGCTATGTCCTACAACAATTCAAATTGAGTCAATCAGTTTGAATTAAGTCCCAAGATAGTAAAACCTAGTTGAATTTGAATTTTACTGTTTTGACGACATCAAACTAATAACACGATCCAATGTTTTGGGGTATAAAAATCAGCCAGAGTCACAAAGAGCACCAACAGACAGCCCGCAGACCCGCTCTCTGAAAGGTACCTTTATCTATGAAAGAGGTGTGCAGCCTCAGAATGAAAAAAAGACACTGGAAAATCTACAAAGGGAAGACCGATAGCTGGTTGGTTTTGAAACTTTATTACTTTGTAAGTCTTAAAGCCCCCTTCCCCCCACCCCCACCATTCAGATCAGTATAGTGTTGTAGAATGAGAGGTAGATAAATGAATCAAACAAACGAGGCTTAGTGTAATGTTCTCTTTTTGGAGTGAAGTAGTTCTTTGGGTAGTTGGTAGTTCTTTGTCACTCTAACAGGTTATGAGGCATGGTGAGCTTTTCTGTGTGTCTGGTTTAAATTATCAGAAGGGTTTACCCCATGTTATCACATGTGCTGTATCGGCCTTTTGGCTCGGAATATGTGTAGTCCCTGAGGACCAGAGGAAGAGATTCTGCTCGCGTGCTGCAGGTTCGACTTAGCAGACGTGTGCTGGCAGGGGAGATACCCACAGGGGTTGTGTTGCAAGTCGTCTGAGCTGTTGCTGATCATCATTGGATCGTGATAGGACATTGGAGGTTCATTTGGTTGTGCTGACCTGCTCTTGGTGGATCTTTATACTGGCTTCGGCCTAACGCCAATTCAGGTACCAGCCAGCCTCAGAGCTATGGCCTCAGCAGCCGCTCGCAGCCCAGGCCAGGGCATTCGCAACACAGTCAGGGTGACTGTGAAGAAGGTGGAGGAGCATACACCAGTCAATCGGACTGTGTTTGTCAGAAGCTTTTGCTGGAGTGCTGTGGGTTCGAAGCAGCGGACGTGTACTGCCTGCAGGATTTCCCTGGGGCAGGCTACTTCGTGATCTTCAGGAGCGTGAAGAATTGTGAGCAGCTCCTGAAGGTCTTCAAGTAGAAGGAAGGGGAACCTCTGTTCTCCATCTTGTCGGCAGTCCCATTGTATGTGCTTCCTGCATAGAGGAGTCGGGTTGTTACAATCTGTATGTAAAACCCCCACGTCCCAGCAACGGATGTCCTGATGTTCCTGAAGATACGTCCAGGTCGAGGGAGGAGGCACCGATGTGGCCGATCCTTTCTGGATCTGGACCAGCAAGAGGCAGGTCAGGGTAACCCTGAGGGTCGATGTCAGTGGGAACATCCACCACCCACCCTCCAGCTTTGCCATCGGAGGAAGCAGAGGTTACCTGACATATGCAGGGCAGCCGAAAGTGTGCCGAACCTGCGGGAGGTCAGGCCACATAGCGACGGATTGTAAAGTGACCGTCTGTCGAAACTGTAAGCAGGAAGGCCACCTGACCAAGGAATATAAGGAGGCCAAGAACTGTAATCTGTGCGGAGTGGCGGGGCACATGTACAAGGCCTACCCAAGACGAGGGACCGCCACCTACGCACAGATGGCTGGAGGTGGCAACACGAGCTGTCCTGTGACAGCCCTGCTGTTAGACAGAGAACTGGACTGCAGACCCTGGACCTGACCCAAAGACACCAGAGCGGGGAAATGGCCCCAGCGTGGAGCTGGACAGCTACCTCAGCCCTGGGAGGGTCCAGCAGTTTGCCATCACCACGGGCATGCACAACAGCTACCCCAGAGAAGCAAGGCCAGCAGCAAATGGATACTGGCAACCTCGTAAACTGTTAAAATGGGGATAAGAATTGCCAGTATAAATGTGCGTAGCATCAAATCGGCTACGTAATGTGCTTCTACTATGGCCTTCCTGGCCAACGTTAAAGCCGATGTCCTGTTTCTGCAGGAGTGTGGGATACCGCACCTCAGCAGCTACAGGAGATGGTCGAGCTTGTGGGCCCATGGGCCGTCAGTTTGGTCGGGGGGCAACGATAGCCGTGCTTCCAGCCTGGGTATCCTGTTGCAAGGAGGCAACTTCACCATCTCCGAGGTTAAGGAGGTGGTGGGCGGGCGCCTCCTCGTCACCTACGTCATGTATAGGAATGCTCCCCGAGACTGATTAATGTATATCCCCCAGTGGGTAAGAGTGAATGGTTGGCCATCCTGCAGCAGCTTCCACTGTTGCTGGCTACGTCCAGGCCGGTCATTCTGGCTGGAGACTTCAACTGTATCATTGATGCAGGTGGACGATCCGGTTGGGGGGACAGTAAACTGGACGCCACGTCCAGAGCCCTGATGGACACAGTAAAAGATGCCAAGCTGCACAACGTCTTCAGCACCCCTGCAGACGGAGCGCAGCGTAGATACACCTGGTCATGGGCAGATGGGTCTATCCGCTCAAGGATAGATTACTTGTCTGTGTCCCGAACGCTCTCGGTCAGATCCACCGACGTCAAACTGGTGTTCTTCTCTGACCACTGCCTCCTGCTGGCCGACTGTCACCTACAGGACGAGCAGCGGGCTGGTCAGGGAACATGGAAGCTGAACACAAAGCTGTTGACCGCGGGAAGCATTGAGGAGCTCAAGAGGGATTACGCAGGTTGGAGAACCGTGAAGTCCCTCTTTGAGTCCCCAGTGGACTGGTGGGAAACAGTAAAAGGGAACATCAAGAGGGTCTTCATCCTGAAAGGTGTCCAGGAGGTGAGAGAGAGGCGGGGAAAACTGTCCCAACTCCAGGAAAGTATGCAGAACCTGCTCCTGCTGCAGACGATGGGGGTCGATATCACTGAGGACCTCCAGGAGGTGAAGGGCCAGCAAGCCTCGCTGTTTGCCTTTGAGGCCTTCAAGATAATTTTCCAGTCCAGGGTCCGCTCCATGGAGCAGGACGAGACGTACTCATGTTTCTTCTCCCAGAAGGTGCACAAAGAGAGCTCCGTGTTCAGCAGCCTGAAGGAAGAAGATGGCTCAATCAGCAAATCCTTCTTTGCAAGTCTGTATGACGCGAAGCCAACCGACAGCGCAGTCTCCCAGTCGTTCCTGTCCTCTATCATGGAGGTCTTAGATGACAGAACACTGGAGAGGCTGGACCAGCTGCTATCTCTGGATGAGCTGACCAAGGCCCTCGAGTTCTTCGAAAACAATAAAACACCCGGAAGCGATGGCTTACCAGTCGAGCTCTGTACTGCTCTGTGGGACTTGATTGGCTGGAGGTGTATGTCAGTATGCTTCGGGCATGAGTGAATCCATGAGGAAAGGCATCGTCACCCTCATCTACAAGCGGAAGGGAAAGAGGGAGGAAATCAGAAATTGGAAACCAATCTCACTATTGAATGCAGATTACAAAATTTTGTCAAAAGGTATCGCCAACCAGGTCAGGTCTGCTTTGGGGTCGGTGATTCACCCTGACCAAACCTGTACTGTACCGGGCAGGAAGATCACGGAGTCTCTCACTCCTCAGGGATATGATCGCCTACGTACAGGACAGAGGGTTGGACACCTGCCTGATCAGCCTGGACCAGGAGAAAGTCTTTTGACAGGATATATCTCACATATATGAGAGAGGTTCTCTCCAAAATGGGCTTTGGGAAGGAAATCTGCAATTGGATCTGACTGCTCTACACCAACATTGTCAGTGCAGTCTCCATCAATGGATGGGAATCAGAACGCTTCCCAATCAGATCTGGAGTCAGGCAGGGCTGTCCTCTCTCTCCTGCCTTGTTTGTGTGCTGCATGGAGCCATTTGCCAAATCCATCAGGAAGGATGCGAGCCTGAGGGATGATTATTCCTGGAAGCGGGGGCCTACAGGTTAAGGCCACCTTGTACATGGATGATGATGACGTTTTCTGCTCTGATCCGCTGTCCGTGCACAGACGCATGTGCATACATGACCAGTTCGAACGGGCCTCGGGGCCAAGGTAAACTAAGGCAAGAGCGAGGCCATGCTCTTCGGGAACTGGGCCGGCCAATCCTCGATCCCCTTCACCGTCGGGACCAACCACCTGAAGGTACTGGGCATTTGGTTCGGGGGGGGGCTGGGGCGTGCGCCAAGTCTTGGGAGGAGTGTATCAGCAAAGTGAGGCAGAAACTGGGCAGATGGAAGCTACGGTCGCTCTCCATTATGGGGAAAAACCTGGTCATCAGGTGTGAGGCACTGTCATTGCTGTTGTACGTGGCACAGGTCTGGCCTATTCCCAGAACCTGTGCCACTGCAGTAACCTGGGCCATCTTCCATTTTATATGGAGATCAAAGATGGACCGGGTTCGAAGGGACTCGGTGTATAAAGATCTGGGCAACGGGGGAGAAAACACACCCAATGCCACCCTCACCCTGATGGCCACCTTTGTGTGTGGCTGCATCAAGCTGTGCGTGGATCCCCGGTACGCAAGCACCAAGTGTCACTACGTACTGAGGTTCTACCTGTCCCCGGTGTTGCGAAGGATGGGCCTGGCCTCGCTGTCGTGGAACGCTCCGAGTAGTTGGACCATTCCGTACCACCTGTCCTTCGTGGAGAAGTTAAGGAAGAACAACACCTTTTTGACCACAAGTCCATCAGGAAGTGGTAAACATGTAGTGTCCTTGAGACCCTTCGGGACAAGGAGAGGGCAGATCCTATCGAGCGGTTCCCTCAGCAGACTGTCAAAGCCATTTGGCAGAATGCCTCATCACCAGAACTTTCCAACAAGCACCAAGACATGGCTTGGCCGGTGGTGAGAAGGGCTCTGCCTGTGAGATCCTTTATGCACGCCCGGACTTCTCCCACACTGCACGCTGCCCTCTAAGCAGCTGCGGTGGGGACGAGACTGTCACACACCTCCTTCTGGAATGTGCCTATGCAGAAGAAGTCTGGAGAGGAATGCAGTGATGATTGTCGAGGTTCGTCCCGAGCAGTGCCGTGATGTGGGACTTGGTGCTGTATGGTCTGTTCCCAGGACGCACACCAAGACGGACATCAACTGTGCCTGGAGGATCATCAATTCGGTGAAGGACGCTCTCTGGGTGGTCCAAAACCTGTTGATCTTCCAGTTGAAGGAGCTGACCCTGACTGAGTGTTGCAGACTGGCACATTCCAAGGTCCAGGACTACGTGTTGAGGGATGTGCTGAAGCTTCGAGGAGCTGCCACCAAGGCACGGTGGAGAAAGGCCAGCATGTAACATCTGCCTGCCTAAGAAGAAACGGGGGCCCACCCAGTCATTTGGGATCTGCTGATGCCTCAGCAGAAGAGCTGGATAGTAAATGTACAGACTTGTGTATAGGAAAAATAAATTTCAATCTCTGTATGTAAAGCAATGTAATGTGTGCACAAGAATGACAAAACCAATTGTAAAGAGATCAAAATAATTTTATGAATAAAGTTTATTTTTGAAAATAACTAAAAGAGGCTGAGTCGTACCAAATGCTGTCTTGTCCTAAGTTGTATAAAAGGAATCAAATGGTCAAAACAGAACTTCAGAAATCCAGTTAGGTGTGAAGACAACACCTTGTTTAATGGGAATGTGAGGATCAATAGCTTTACAGGGTTACAGAATTTTGAAAATTGGGTTCCTCTTTAAAACTGCAAGTATAATTAGATATCGAGTATATGAAAACAGGAGAGGTTATAAGCATCACTGAAGTCATGACTCTGATCAAGGATTTATCAGGCACCAGCCGCACTGCTTTATTATGAATGCAGTGCTTGGGAAAATAAGCTTGTATTCTCCAAAGGAATGAAAGCTAACTTTCAAATGGAGGAGGGCAATGGCATCATGGTCATTGGCTGCGATGGTTTAGACAAGTGATCAACAGACCAGCGGTGGCCATTCCCCAAAATAAGGTTTGGGTGGGGAGAGAGCAAGAGAGGATTCATTGGAATGAGCTGTCATGCTCTTGGGAGAAGGCCAGGTGCTCTCTCTATATTTGCCCAAGAGAAGAACAAAGACAAACGCACCACTTCAAAACCACCATCCCCATTCCTCCATTTTACAGGAGATCTTTGGGATCAATGAAGCATTTTCATCTGTCACTGTCATATATTTTGTCTCATTAACCAACGTACCATATCTACTACTTTACAAAATCAGTAAACTTGCAGAAAATTGCTCTAATACTGCCTGTATTTTGTAACTGTAATCATGAACCTTCCAAAATCACGAAGAAGCCGAGATGTGAGTTTAACAGCAGAGACACTGGCAGTGGAAGGTGGTGGTGGCTGTATTTTTCCATGCTTTGACTCTAGCATTGAAATGCTGATGAGCAGGTTGGTGTCTGACCATGAGAAAACAGAAATGTAGAGTTTGATCTGGACTGAATGTGCAAATAACTCCATGACACCTTTTGTAATTGGGCAGTTTAAAATAATTGTCATGTATGTTTGATTTAAATCAGTCACCATGGCCATTGCTGCAGAAACCAAGTATAAAAGACAAACTCTGCCACCAAGACAGAGCTTCAGCCAGAGGAGGTTACTTTTCTTCACTGGTCTGCTCTGGTGTTGCTGGCTGGCCAATATTTATTACCCATCGATAGTTGCTCCTGAAAGTGGTGGTGAGCTGCCTTCTTGAATCACTGCATTCCATGTGCTGTGGATTGACCTGCAATGCCATTGGGGCAAGAATTCCAGGATTTTACCCAGCGACAGTGAAGTAACGACGATATATTTCCAAGTCAAGATAGCCAATGACGTCGAGGAGAACTCCTCAGGTGATGGTGTTCCCATTTATTTGTCACCCTTGTACTTCTATATGGAAGTGGCCTTGGGTTTGGAAGGTGATGTCTGAGGAGCCTGGGTGAATTTCTGCAGTGCGTCTTGTAAATGATGCATACTGCTGCTGCTGAGTATCAGTGGTGGAGGGAGTCACCACCAAGTGGACATTTTTTATCCTGGATGGTGTCAAGCTACTTGAATTTTGTTTGAGTTACATTCATTCAAACAAGTGGGGAGTATTCCATCACATTCCTTACTTTGTAGATTGTAGACAGGCTACAGGGAGACAGGAGGTGAGTTATTCATTGCAGGCTACCTAGTCTTTGACCTGCTCATGTAGCCACTGTGTTGGATAATGAGTCCAGTTGTGTTTCTGGTCAATGGTAACTGCAAGGATGTTAATTGTAAAGGATAGACTGGTAATATCATTGAATGTCAAGGTTACTAGTGAGATTCTTTCTTGTTAGAGATAATCATTCAAGCACTTCTGTAGCATGAAGGTTACTTGCAACTTGTTAGTCCAAACCTGGTTATTGTCCAGATCGAGTTGCATTTGAACATGGACTGCTTCATTATCTGTGCAGTCATGAATGGTGCTGAATATTGTACAATCATCAACGAATGCCTCCATGCCTGACCTTATGATGGAGAAAAGGTCCTGGATGAAGCAGCTGAAGATGGTTGGGCTTGGGATGTTACTCTGAGGAACTTATGAAGAGATGACCAGAGGTTGAGATGACTGACTTCCAACAATGACCATTTTCCTTTGTGCTAGGTATGACTCCAACAAATGAAGTTTTCACCCTGATTCCCATGGACTCAGGTTTTGCTCGGGCTCCTTGATGTCACACTCAGCGGTAGTTTTGTTGTCCAGGGTAGTCACTCTCTTCTCCTTTCTGGAATTCAGCTCTTCTGCCTTTGTTTGAATCAAGGTTGTAATGAGGTCTGGAGCTGAGTGGCCCTGTGCCTGGAGTCGGACAAAGTAGGGGAGGTCCTTACTGAATACTTTACTTCAGAATTCGCTACTGAGAGGGACCATGACATTTCGAAGGACAACGTGAAACAGACTGATTGGCTTGAACAAGTTGATTGAAAGGTAACAGCACATGCTCCTTCCTAAGTCATGAGGATAGATAAACCCCCTGGGTCAGACGGGGTACATCCTAGGTTACTACAGGAATTGAGGGAAGAGATTGCTGTGCCTTTGGCGTCCTCACTGTCCATTGGAGTAGTACCAGATGATTGAAGGGTGACAAATATTATTCCCTTGTTCAAGAAAGGGAATAGGGATAATCCTGGGAATTAGACTATTCAGTCTTATGTCAGTAGAGGGCAAAGTATTGGATTCTGAGAGATGGGATTTATGATTTCTTTTAAAATCATAGTCAGTATTGCTTTGTGAGGGACCTCACAAACCTGAGTGAATTCTTTGAGAATGTGATAAAACACGTTGAAGATAAAGCAGTGGGTATGGTGTACGTGGATTTTAGCAAGGTGCTTAGTAAGGTTGCCCATGGTAGATTCATCTGAAAATGTGTTGCTGGTTAAAGCACAGTAGGTTAGGCAGCATCAGGAATGAGGGGAGTGTGCCAGGCAGGCTAAGATAAAAGGTAGGGAGGAGGGACTTGGGGGAGGAGCGATGGAGATGTGATAGGTGGAAGGAGGTCAGGGTGAGGGTGATAGGCCGGAGTGGGGTGGGGGCGGAGAGGTCCGGAAGAGGGACCACCTCTCCGCCCCCACCCCTCTCTGGCCTATCACCCTCACCTTGACCTCCTTCCACCTATCACATCTCCATCGCCCCTCCTCCCTACCTTTTTATCTTAGCCTGCCTGGCACACTCCCCTCATTCCTGATGAAGGGCTTATGCCCAAAACGTCGAATTTCCTGTTCCTTGGATGCTGCCTAACCTGCTGTGCTTTAACCAGCAACACATTTTCAGCTGTGATCTCCAGCATCTGCAGACCTCATTTTTTACCCCATGGTAGATTCATTCAAAGTATGGAGGCTTGGGATACAGGGAAACCAAAGTATGTGGTTATGCTGCAGCTCTATAGCGTCCTGGTTAGACCACACTTGGAATATTGTGTTCAGTTCTGGTCACTTCCTTATAGGAAGGATGTGGAAGCTTTGGAGAAGGTGCAAAGGAGATTTACCAGAATGCTGCCTGGACTGGAGGGTATGTTTAGATTAGATTAGGTTACTTAGTGTGGAAACAGGCCCTTTGGCCCAACAAGTCCACACCGACCCGCCGAAGCGCACCCACCCAGACCCATTCCCCTACTTTAGGCAATATAGCATGGCCAATTCACCTAACCTGCACATTTTTGGACTGTGGGAGGAAACCAGAGCACCCAGAGGAGACCCACGCAGACATTGGGAGAATGTGCAAACGCCACACAGTCAGTCGCCTAAGGCAGGAATTGAACCCGGGTCTCTGGTGCTGTGAGGCAGCAGTGCTAACCATTGTGCCACTGTGTTGTATGAAGAAAGGTTGAGGGAGCTAGGGCTTTTCTCACTGAAGCTAGAAAGGATGAGAGGTGACTTGGTAGAGGTGTACAAGATGTTGAGAGGCATCGATCAAGTGGATAGCCAGAGACCTTTTCCCATAGCAGAAATGTCCATCACAAAGGGGCATAATTTTAAGGTGATTGGAGGAATGTTTAGGGTAGATGTCAGAGGTAGGTTCTTTACTCGGTGATAGATGCGTGGAGTGCACTACCCATAGTGGTAGAGTCAGATACATTAGGGACTTTTAAGCGACTCTAGACACATGGAAATTAGTACAATGAAGGATATGTAGGTTGGCCTTATCTTACAGTAGGATAAGAGGCTGACACAACATCGAGAGCCAAAAGTCCTGTACTGTGCTGTACAGAGCCTTTCGTTCTGTGTTCCATAAAGAAGTGTAATACAGACGAGAAGGTGCAAGCAGTTACAGTTTGTTATTTTCAGAATTTTTGAACAACCAGTGAAATCAGTGTCCAAGGGCTTTTCTATCATCCTGTTTCTTTAGTAATAGTGAACCTGCAGGTGTCACTGAGTTCAGTCACTATTGCTCAATGTTGCTTTTCATCAACTGGTGTCTGCGCTTGCGTTTGAAGGAGAGATCCAGAGACAAAATGAGCTTTAGGTGGAGAGATTGTTTTCTATCCCTTGTTCACTGGGGAAAAGATTTGTTAACCCATGATAGGCCCACAAAAGCAAAATTGGCCAAACTCTACCAGAACACCCAGAATTCCCGAGCTGCTCACAAGCTGAATCAGACACTTTCAGCTCCCATGGACATACCAGAGCACCACAGATATCTGATTCCTGATGAAGGGCTCTGGCCCGAAACGTCGAATTTCCTGTTCCTTGGATGCTGCCTGACCTGCTGTGCTTTAACCAGCAACACATTTTCACCACATATCTCCAAGCCCTAAGGGCAGTTTCACAACCCAGCAATACCAATGCCAACTGAGTCAGAGAGGCACCAGCAAGGGCATGCTCCAGAACAGGACAATAGAAACACCTCATCCGTTCAGAAGAGACATTAACATCTACCTGTGAAGAAGAATGGAACCACTGTTACTGTCCGGATGTTGCATTGTGTGAACGAACATAACATTCATCTGATAACTGTTTTTCAATTAGCATCCTTGTAACTAGATTACTCCATTTGCAGACACATTGTAGTTTCCCCATTTCTTAATCAGTGTCATTGTGCAGCATTACGATAAAACTGGTCTCATCCTCCGCTCTGGGAAGAGAAATTCTGATCTGCCTGTACAGATTGTTGGTTCTGTATCTGCCTGGTCTATTTCTCTTCCAGGTAAAAACAATGACTGCAGTTGCTGGAAACCAGATTCTGGATTAGTGGTGCTGGAAGAGCACAGCACTTTGGATGCTGCCTGAACTGCTGTGCTCTGCCAGCACCACTAATCCAGAATCATCTTTCTCTTCCAGCGATATCGCTTGCAATAAACTGTTGGTCAATTTCACTTCGAGCGGTGTTTTGTGATCTCTAACCTATTGAGCAAATTTCTCCGGCATTCACAAATCTACATTTCCTTCTCTTATCTTCTCCAAAGCAAACATTTGATGATGGTTTGTTTGTACATGTTCCTGAGTCTGATCAGTTTTTCCAAATTGAATACTCTACGAACAACCTTTCATTTCATGTGATGTTTCCAAAAGGTGTGAATCAACTGAAAGATACAGATTTTTTTTCATATTGATGGTAATTTTGTTTCGGGCTGATATTTGCTCACTGGGTTTATGAGCTGAAAATGTGTTGCTGGAAAAGCGCAGCAGGTCAGGCAGCATCCAAGGAGCAGGAGAATCGACGTTTCGGGCATAAGCCTGATGAAGGGCTTATGCCCGAAACGTCGATTCTCCTGCTCCTTGGATGTTGCCTGACCTGCTGTGCTTTTCCAGCAACACATTTTCAGCTCTGATACTCCAGCATCTGCAGACCTCACTTTCTCCTCACTGGGTTTGAGTTTGGCTCAGCCTAGTCAGATGAGCGCATCAGCCATTTTAGTATATGTCCTTTTTAAAAACCACCTTTTGTTGATTTAAATTGTCAGCTATTAAAGTTGAATGGTAAAAGGTGTATATTGATGGTCTCTTTTCACTATAACATATTGCATAGGGATGATAACAGGTTGTGGGTTGTAGTGAGGAGAGGAGACAAGTTGGTATGGAGGATAATATCGCAGAAAGATATTATCTAGCTTTGCACAAAGAGTAAAAAAAATAGAAACGGTGAGACATTGCAGAGCTCTCAGCTGCAGAGGATTCTGGGTGTCCTCATGCATGAGTGGCAAAATATTAGATTTCTATCACCAAAATTAATTAAGGAAATTAAAAGAATATCATTTATTGCAAGGGAAATTGAATACAAAAGTAGGGAGGTTAAGTTTCAGCTATACAGGGCAGTGGTGAGAGCACATCTGGAGTACTTTATACAGTATAAGTCAGTTTATTTAAGGTTATTAAAAGATTGGAAGCAGTTCAGAGATTTAATATACTGTATTAATACACAGTTTGGGCAGGGAAGAGAGGGAGGGAGCTGTCTGATAAGGAAATGTTGGACAGGTTAGGCTTAAACCTGCTGAATGTTAGAAGTGTAAGAGGTGACTTGATTGAAACAGGCAAGACCCTTGACGATTGCTGTAGAAGGGCCATTCCCTCTTGGGCAGAATGTAGAACTAGGGTTCTTTGGTTAAAAATCAGGGGCTGCCCCTTTAGGAAAGGGATGAGACACACTTTATTCTGTGTGTCATGTCACTTTGGAGCCCTCCTGCTGAAAAGGCGGGGAAGGTCAGCCCTTGAATATTTTTAAGACAGAGGAGATTGATTTTTGTTGAGCAAAGGGGTGAGGTGTTGGCAGGAACGTGGATTTGAGTTACAATCAGATCAGCATGGTCTCATTGAATGGCGGAGCTGGCTGGAGGGTCTTGTTGACCTCCTGTTGCTGCTAAATTGTATATTTGTAGGCATTCCAAATCCAACCCACTTTTGTATCTGAGTGATGTTGTCTTTTGTAGATAGTCATAGAGATGTACAGCAGGAAAACAGACCCTACAGTCCAACCCATCCATGCTGACCAGATATCCCAATCCAATCTAGTCCCACCTGCCTACACCCAGCCAATATCCCTCCAAACCCTTCCTATTCATATACCCATCCACATGCCTTTTAAATGTTGCAATTGTACTAGCCTCCATCACTTCCTCTGGCAGCTCATTCCATATATGTACCATCCTCTGCGTGAAAACATTGCTCCTCGGGTCTCTTTTATATCTTTCCTCTCACTCTAAACCTAAGCCTTCTAGTTCTGTACTCCCCCAACACAGGGAAAAGATTTGTCTATTTACTCTATCTATGCCCCTCATGATTTTGTAAGCCTCTACAAGGTCACCCCTCAGCTCCCTCACTCCAGGGAAAACAGCCCCAGCCTGTTCAGCCTCTCCCTATAGCTCAAATCTTCCACCCCTGGCAACATCCTTGTAAATCTTTTCTGAACCCTTTCAAGTTTCACAACATCCTTTTGATAGGAAGGAGACCAGAATTGCATGCAATATTCCAACAGTGGCCTAACCAATGTCCTGTACAGCCACAACATGACCTCCCAACTCCTGTACTCCATTCTCTGACCAATAAAGGAAAACAAATCACATACTGCCTTCACTATCCTATCTTCCTGTGACTCCACTTTCCAGGAGCTATGGACCTGCATTCCAAGCTGTCTCTGTTCAGCAACACTCCTGGGGACCTTTACCATTTGAATAGAGAAGAAAGTAGATTTCTGCACAAAGAGAAGCAGTTAGTAGAGATCCTAAGTCTACAACTGAACAGGTTTTTATCTGCTTATGATGAGTTCATGATCCACTGTGGGACCACCTCTAACATGTCCATTCCCTCTCTTTGTAGAGCGCATGACAGAAACCCTTCGTGTGGGGATGTCCTCAGTTGTTACTGCCCAAATGTTTCTGACCTTCAGGGTGTTGCTGATGAGAATTTCTCCCCAGCATCTCACTTCACTCTGGCCTATCATGGTGACTGAGCTGGTAAGAGAAGAAAATTTTGTCAGTTTGCTCTGCCACACTGTGATTATATTCAAAACTGAGAGACATAATCGTGGTTGATTCTGAAAGAAGTAGCAAAAGTAGGTATTTGCCACAACATAACCACTGTCTTTATGCTATATTAATTTAGTTTGGACTAATATTCAAGAAAAATTTCCGAGAAAAACTCTGTGATCTATCGCAGAACCTGCTTAAAAAATACATTTCAAACCGTAATTGAAAGTTGCTTTACTTTAAGTTTCACCTGTCAAGTTGATTACTGTCCATGCAATGCTGATTTATTACATAGTATCAGCACTGAAATTTATTGGGAATCAACAATGTTACTGTTTCATTTGGGATAAATGCATTATTTTAAACTGTGGGGAAAAATGCACAAAAGCAGAAGGCATTTTTTATAATTGGCAAAATTCCATGTGTAACAAACTGATCTAATTTAACAATGAGCATCATTAAAATGTGCTCGGTTTGCTGAATCAGATACTGTTGACGTTAATTCTGCTTAGTGTGAACCAAGCTGAAAATATGTTGCTGGAAAAGCGCAGCAAGTCAGGCAGCATCCAAAGAGCAGGAGAATCGACATTTGGGGCATGAGCCCTTCAGGAAATTCCTGAAGAAGGGCTCGTGCCCAAAACGTCGATTCTTCTGCTCTTTGGATGCTGCCTGACCTGCTGCGCTTTTCCAGCAAAACATTTTCAGCTCTGATCTCCAGCATCTGCAGTCCTAACTTTCTCCTCTTAGTATGAGCCAACCTCAGATGTGCAATGTGTAACAGAGGGACGATTTGATTGACAAACCAGGTTATGTAATGAGAATGTTTTTTAGAGTGAATGGAATTGTACTTAACAAGAATTTCTGTACCATTAATTGTTTCCCCAGCCATAGGCAAAGCTGCACAATATTTTCCCCGTAATGTTAATGATCTCTTGGAGAATGATTACAGCAACATGTGTCTGCTGTTTCTCTCATTTTTAATAAAGTTTGTTTTAAAAAAGTTCTCATCAGTTTTTTCCCCTGAGGAAATAAAGCTATTATAAAATCATTAGAGCCATACAGCACAGAACCAGACCCTTCAGTCCAACTAGTCTATTGCCAACCATGTTCCCAAACTGAACTTAGGCCAAATACAGAAAAATGGGACATGTCCCTCCAAACCTTGCCTATTAATGCACTTATCCAAAAGTATTTTAAATATTGCAATTATACCTGCGTCCACCACTATCTCTGGCAGTTGAAGCCACAGACAAACCAGTCTCTATATAAAAAAAAGTTGACCCTCATGTCTTCCTACAATCATTTTCCTCTCACCTTATAACTGTGCCCCATAGGGAAAAGATCCTTGCAATTCACCTTTATCGCTACCTCCCATAATTTGTATAAACCTGTATAAAGTCACCCCTCAAATTCATAGGCTCCAGTGGAAAAGTCCCACTTATTTTCATAATTCACATCCTCCTATTGCTGTAGAAGAAGGCTATAGCAGTAATGTAATTGCAGCAGAGATCCCTTTTCCAGTTCGCTTCCCCAAGCAACATATGCCCCTCCTTTCTCTTGATTTGGACTAGTCCTGATTCTCTGGCTTGATTCAAGCGAACTGAAATAAAATATACTCTCTGCAAAACCATATATTTTTCCATTGATCTGCATCATTTTGTAGTATTATGCGATTTGAAAGTTCCTATTGTTGTAAAATTACCTTTTATAAAGGATAGAAAGGAATGCACCATTCTGTGGTTAAAAATACCAATGCCAATCTTCTTGTATTCTTTAGGTTCAGGTGTTCATGCAGCTGGAAGAGGATTTAATCGGAATTCTATCAAAGCAAGTTTCTTGGTTGGACTTTTATTTTACAGAAAAAGGATAACCAAAAAATCTCAGATCAAGAAATTTAAATTTAATTTAAATTTGTCACTGAGAACAAATGTTTTCTTATTGCTCAATGAGTAAATGCCTGTTTTTATTTATTATCGAATTGTTATAAAGTAACACTGACCCGTCTCTGAGCATCCCCATTCTCATCAAATTGATCCATTTTACTTTGAATTAAAAGAGACCAGTTTAAAATGTAACAATTGTAAAACATCCAACGTATAACAATGGAATTAGAGTATCAGAGGTTGAAAGAATTTATAGCATGTGTTCTAAAATGCATGAAAATGTGTTTTTTTTTGCATTTGAGGGTGTCACTGGCTAGGACCACATTTATTGCCCATCCCTAATTGCCCAGAGGGTATTTTAAGAGCCAACCACATTATTGTGGGTCTGGAGTTTCCTTCCTCAAATGACATGAGTGAAACAGATGGGTTTTTCCAACATGCAATAATAGATTCATGGTCATCATTAGACACCTGATTCTAGATTTTTATTTTCCCCCAGTGAATTCAAATTCCACTATCTGCCTTGGTAGGATTTGAACCTGGGTTCCCAGGACATGACTGGGGTCTCTGGATTAATTGTCCAGTGATAATACCACCAGGCTATTGCCTCCCCACCTCTAGACTTGAGTGAGATATCCAAAGATCTTATCAGATGGAAATAATTAGAGTAGTGATTGAACCAAGATTGCAACACTGAATACAAATGCTTGTGATGATGGCAATGACTCAGCTAAATTGTGATCAGTTCTTTGAAACCTGTGATGGCCTAGTGTCCAGTAGTTATAGTTTAACTTGGAAAAAGTGTTCAGGATGGTATAGTCGATCAGGCAGAAATGAAAATGTGGTTTGAAACTTCGCATGTCAACCAAAATAACGCAGCTATTTTAACAATGGAAGGGTCAGAAGAATGAGAATTGCAGGTGGGGTCAGGAAACATGCTAAAACTCATGCTTAACGTGAAATAATAAAAAGCTGGTATGACTGATGTGATTTGTTGCAGTATTGGATCAGAGCTTGAAGGATGCAGATTCAATCTTAAAAGTGGGGAAAAAAATGCAAAATATTAACTTAATTAGTGAGTGCAAGTTAATGTGTACGCTTCATAGATTCACGCCAGTGTGGCAGCAGACCATTTGGCCCATCGAATCCACACCCACCCTCTGAAGAGCATACCACCCAATCATGGTATCCCTGCATTTCCCATGGCTGATTCAGCTGGCCTGCACATTCCAGGCAATTTAATGCTGCCAATCCACCTAACCAGCACATCCTTAGACAGTGAGAGGAAACCAGAGCACCTCGAGAAATCACACGCAGACATGGGGAGAATGTGCAAACTCGACCCAGAAAGTTGCCCGGAGATGGAATTGAACCCAGGTCCCTGGTGCTGTGAGGCAGTAGCACTAACCATTGAGCCAACATGCCACCTAAATCAACTGCTTGCTGATTGTCAAGTCAAATCTACACTGTTCAAAATAGCAAAAACTCACTATTAGTTTCCACCCTAACCAAAAGAGAAATCATTCCTGATGTTGAACATTGAAGTCAGAGATTGCTGGTGTTATGGGAGGGTTTGTGTTGGTTTTCAGATGTTCTGAGTGTCGATGAGCCAAGGATCAGACTAATAGCTGAGAGCTGGTCAGCACTTACTAACAAATTGTTTGCATAATGGTGGCTATTGTAAAGTATCGGAAGCTGGATGGTACTCTTAGACAGTTAACTTAGTAAGGAGTACACTGTTCCTGGTGAGAAAATACCATGCAATTTGGAGGAAATTGTTTTATGTTAACCTTCAGGAATATAACTCTACATTCAGTGATGGTGGAATTGATACCTTTTTTTTCAGCAAAGCAGGTCAAAAATCTCAAGTTAACAATGGAAACGAATCCCTGTTGTTAGAAATGGAACAGAATGACCTCGACATGTATCTATCCGCTTGTAAATTTCTGGATACAGCACTCTGTTTTCCACAAGAAGCAATGCCTTTATTTCAAATGTAAGTCTGCTTATGGTGTGTGAGATGCTGCTTTCTTTTAATAACTCTTTGGTACTATGAAAAATGGATTTTATTTTGCTTATGTACATTTATTTCCTTAATACTCCAGAGATATCTTATGGGTTAAACACCGCAAATTAGAATGTCTAGATCAGTATAGTAAACTCCCTGGTTTCTGTCACGCACTAGAAATGCAACCAGTTACATGAATGAACACCATGGGAAATGGGTGGTGCTGGCTACATGAGTGAGCATCATTAGTTGCCAAATGCTAGGTTGCCAAATTGAGAGAACTTAGTGGAATTCTTACGCAACTGATAGATAATGGAGATTTTACTTGAGAATTCCCATGTAGGAAAAGGGAAATCTTGATGGTGTATCTGGCAATTATTAGTAAATCTCCCTTGCCCGAAGCTAACTTAGCTGATGAGTGAATGCATTAATTCTGAAACAAGTGCCAAGAATGCTGGCGAAACTCAGCAGGTGTGGCAGCATCTGTGGCGACAGAGTGAGAGTTAATACTTTGAGTAAGATATGATTCTTCAGAAATCTGAATCCTGATGTTGACTCCCTCCTGGAATACAGTTCCAAGGATGTCCTTTGACAACTCATCCAAGTGGCCGCTGTGCATGTGCAAGCCTTGGCAGTGAGTACCAGGAGGTGATTCACCTGCAAGCCTGATCCTGACCTTTTTAATCCAACACCAAATCTGAACATTCAATACCTCATGACTATATCTGGTGACTAAATTGTTTGCTGTCAATGAGCATTTATTTGAATCAGTTGCTAATGCAGAGGTTTTTTTTCTGCTACCCTGAATGTCCTCAAATAAGTGTAACTCCAGATCAAATTTAACATTTATCTGAGGTGTCCCTGGTTGATGGCTTTCCTTCCCCACCACCAACCCCCTGCCCTTTTCAAAGAAAAAGTTCCTTGTCCAGTTTAACGAAAGTGTGTGGGGTATTGTTTTACCCATAGCACACATGGAATTTTCCCTGGACAAAAATATATTTGGGTTAGTGGTCACTGTATGAGTAAAGTATAATTTGAGGACTGCTACACACTCTTTGGTATAAACCATGGTTGAAGGTGAGTGCATACACCTTGAAACATATGTTCACAGTGAATATTGATGTCCACTTGAAAGACCACATTGGGCTTCAGCATCTAATAATGGGATGATCCCTCTGACAGTCCAATTTTAAAGCAGTGCTGAGGGAGTACTGTAAGCCTAGATTGTGGGCTTTCATTTATATGGGAGACTTGAACCCATAGCTTGCTGGCTTAGAGTTAAGAGTTTTAACACCTAGTTACAGCTGACAACTGTGGGAGTTCCCTCTTACCAATCTATCTTCACAGGTGGGATTGCAGTATTCTCCTAGCCTTCTGTTCAGGACACAGCACAGTTAGTATTAAAAATAAAACTAAATTTTTATGCGTGATGTGTTTGAGGACGCTAGGTTTGGGCAAAAAAATGGAGTTAATGTAGAAATTCTGTGATTATTCAATTGAGTTTTGTAACAGGCTTGAGGGACCACATGGCCGAGTCCTGCTGGTTCTTTTGTGTTTGCATTTGATTTCTTCTTCACTGCCACATTGTCCAACTGTTATTGCACTCTGGGATTTGATTTCCAAGCAGGAGGTAATTAGAATATTGGAGCAAGAACCAACTTGGTCTGGTTGTAGTTCAGCTTGTTTCTGCAGTATTATTATTGTTCATGTTTTCACTGGATATTTTATATACTTTTGCTGTGTTGATGCTGAAAACCTCCTGTGATATTTTTAGGTACAGGTGGGCCTTTGTTCCAGAGGTGAATGCTGCTGATTGCAGTCCACAAATGGAAGTTGTGGAAATGTTCCAAGCTTATAAACCATATGCAGTACGAATTCTGGATATTCTGCAGCAAACAAATGGGGTAAATGTTATTCCTTTCACAACTTGGTAAACGTCTGATTTTTTTTTTTTCCCCTGTCAGGAGGCAAACCTTCAATTTCCTTTTTGGTTCCTTGGATTGAGCTATATCTGCATTTGTTCCATCCTCTGTCACGCAATGAAGGCAGAGATTACTATCTGAATATATATCAGTCATATCGCTAATTTTTAAATAACACAAAAGGAAAACCTTTTGAGTTATTACACCTTAGCCTCCAACTTGTTTTAGTTACTATTTCAAATTATTCACCTTGGTTAGGGTGTTGGTCAAACATTTGCATTAATTTGAAAGTCTTGCAACTTGAGTCAGTTTCATTCTGGCTTTGGTGACACCAATTTGTTTTCCCACACAAATGCTTGCTTTCACAGAAGTGCTTAAAGTTGTCAATGTTTAACTCAACTTCTTTGCAGATTTTGGATAGCTACTATTACCTTTTATTTCTTCAACTGGCTTAAATTTGTTACTGCATGTTCTGTAGTGAAAGATGTTTAGGGATGACTGGTATGTTTTCCCAAACTAGTGATTTAAGGAGACTATAAATATCCTTGAAACTTTTTCACACAGTGATCGTACTTCATATAATATGCATCTGTGTGTAATTACAGCAAACATAGGTGCTGGAAGGGATTAGAATAGGCATAGAATTCTGAAATTTCAGTTTCTGCCTGAAAGTTCCCCAAATAGTTGGTTCAGTTGGGACTGTCTGGAAGTGGGCCTGAAATGCACAGCAATGAGAATAAGATTTGATTTGACTTGATTTGATTTATTATTGTAACATATCCTGAGATACAGTGAAAAATTTTGTTTTGCGTGCTATCCAGACAAATCATACCTTAGATAAGTACAAAGCCACATGACGCCAGATTATTGTCCAGCGGGTTTATTTTTCAGAACATAGCCCCTTCTTCAGGCCATTTCACTTGACAAAGGAGCTACACTCTGAAAGCTTGTGATTTCAAATAAACCTGTTGGGCAGTAACTTGGTGTCATGTGACTTCTGGCTTTGTCCACTGCAGTCCAACACTGGCACCTCCACATCATTTTATAAGCACATTAGTGTATTAGAGCAAACTGCGGAACATAGTGTCACAGCTACGGAGAAAGATCAACTCTAATGTATAAGAGCTTTGTTCATTAGTTTGAATACAGCAGGGAAGAAGCTGTTCTTAAATTTGTTGGTACATGTTTTCAAACATTTGTATTTTCTGCCCAGTGGAAGAGAGTGTAATCAGGCTGGGAGGGGTCTTTGATGATGTTGGCTGCATTTACGGATACTATGAAATATAGAATGTGTCAGTGGAAGGAAGGTGGTTTTCATGGTGGACTGAGCTGCATTCGCAACTCTAATTTTTTGCAATCTTGGGCAGAGCAGTTGCCATACCATGCTGTGATACAGCTGGACAGGATGTTTTCAATGGCGCATCTACAAAAGTTGATAAGTGTCATTGTAAAGTTACATAGGATCTCAATCTCGCTAGGTTACATTGCCTGAAAATTGCTTTTATGTTTCTGCTTATGTGCAGAAGATGATGTATGCTGTGAGAAAGTGTTTTTGTTTTCTTATTTAATGCAGGAAGTTTACTGCGCAGAAGAAATCAATTCCAGTGACGTGTACGAATTTCCCCTCTTGATTCAACAATCTGTGTCCAGCATCCACACACTTGCGCATTTCTTCAGAATACTGAGTTGCATCTTTAAGACTCAACCAAATGGATCCCTTGAAGAACTAAGTACACCAAGTCTTCACAGGTCAGCTTCCATGATAGAACCAACCAACAGTAATGCTGTTTTACAACGAATAGAAGAAAATATTGCGCGTGACTTTTTGGAAGTGGGAATGGAACATTGAACTCAATGGAATGTATCTTAATTATGACAGTAAAACCTGGGTTACTGAACTAATTTATTATTGAGGATACATAAGAGAGGTTTTGTCTTTCTTGTGTCTTAAAGGTTTTGTAAGAGCAGAGATCCCAACACATTGAAACAGTGTTGGGACGAGTGAAATTAAGGAACTCTATTGATAGTATTGTCATTTTTGAGTGGTTTGCTTGTGGTGAAGGGCAGAATTACTTTATACTTGCTAAGAATCAACTTGTAACGGTTCACCTCTTGGATCCAAATCAAACCTTGAAACATGCTGTGCCTATTGGAAGAAGCCTCATCTGTATACTATGAAATACAATGAGTAAAATTCAGGGGCAACGTGAGCATCTCTCATCCAGAGTGGCAGTGGCCTTGTACTGTCTCTTCTCTGTTATGAGTTTTTTGTCAGTAAAATGGGGTACCTATAAAGTATTGGTACTGCTTATTCAATACTGTTAACTGATTAATTATTTTGGTTATCAACTTCACTGTGTATGTGTTTGTATATAAACTGTATAAATATCTATTTTCAAATGGTGCACTCTCTTTCTATCTAAATTACTCTAAAACTACTTTTTTTTTACATTACTAAATGGGCACAACAGACAAATAACCATGTGTGAGTTAACCTAATGAGAATGTAAACTTTAAAGTAAAAGGGAATGCTCATATTGCTTTAACTGGATTGGTCTTTGTGTTTACAGCCTTATTTTCAATCTGCAAACTTAATACTGTGAATGTACATGCCAAGAATGACCCGGTCACTAAATAAAATGCAGAATCCTGATATTACAGAATGCCCTTGATACCAGTGTTGTGTGTACTTTGGAGATCAGTTAATTACCTATGTACTGCTGTTGTCAGCCTTATTTTAATGCATTGAATGTTTACACACACTTCTTGGAAAAGCCTTGCTAATCTGTCTCTTTATAAAATGTTACTTGTTATGATCTCAACAGAAAACAAACAATTTAAAGAAATTTGAACTTTCAAGTTGATTGCTAAAAGGACAATGTTTCACATTTTCACTGGAGAAAATACTTTTACAGGCATACTTTAAACTATCCTTTAAATGGTTACTCAGTTCTCTCAGGATCAGTCTGAAATGTTTCACAGCTCAGAGGGTTTGCTTCTGTTCATTTCCTTTCTCAGCTTTGGGATTGCAGTGTACTAAGCTATCTTTTATGTTATAAGAATTTATTGGAGACCACACCCCCCTCCCTCTGGTTTCCCACTCTTCCCCCCCCCCCCGCCCCCCCCCCCCCCCTGCCCCCCCCCCATCTGTCCCCACGTCCCTCCCCCACCCACCCCCGTTCCCCCCCAACTCATTCGCCCCTCTGTCCTCCCCTGTCCGCTCCCCCCCGTCTGTTCTCCCTCTCTTCCCCCCCGTCTGTTCTCCCTTTCCTCTCCCCCCCCCCGTCTGTTCTCCCTTTCCTCTCCCCCCCCCCGTCTGTTCTCCTTCTCCTCTCCCACCCCCCGTCTGATCTCCCTCTCCCCCCCCCCGTCTGTTCTCCCTTTCCTCTCCCCCCCCCCGTCTGTTCTCCTTCTCCTCTCCCACCCCCCGTCTGATCTCCCTCTCTCCCACCCCCCGTCTGTTCTCCCTCTCCTCTCCCACCCCCCGTCTGTTCTCCCTCTCCTCTCCCACCCCCCGTCTGTTCTCCCTCTCCTCTCCCACCCCCCGTCTGTTCTCCCTCTCTCCCCCCCGTCTGTTCTCCCTCTCTTCCCCCCCCGTCTGTTCTCCCTCTCCTCTCCCACCCCCCGTCTGTTCTCCCTCTCTCCCCCCCCCCCGTCTGTTCTCCTTCTCCTCTCCCACCCCCCGTCTGATCTCCCTCTCTCCCCCCCGTCTGTTCTCCCTCTCTCCCCCCCCCCCGTCTGTTCTCCCTCTCCTCTCCCACCCCCCGTCTGTTCTCCCTCTCTCCCCCCCGTCTGTTCTCCCTCTCTTCCCCCCCCCGTCTGTTCTCCCTCTCCTCTCCCACCCCCGTCTGTTCTCCCTCTCTCCCCCCCCCGTCTGTTCTCCCTCTTTCCCCCTCCCGTGTGTTCTCCCTCCTCCCTCCCTCCCCCCCGTCTGTTCTCCTTCCCCCACCCGTCTGTCCCCCATCCGTCCGTCTCCCCCTCCCTCTGTCATCTTCTTCCCCCCCTCCCTCTGTAGTCCCCCTCTCTCTGTCCGTTCCCCCCTCCGTCTGTCATCTTCATCCCCCCTCTGTCATTCCTCCCTACCCCCTGTTGTCTTCATTCCCCCCTCCCTCTGTCGTTCCCCCTGTTTCCCCTCTCTCCCTCTGTTTTCCACCCCCCCCCCCCCCCCAACCCCTCCCCCTCTGTGTCTCTCTCCTGCAAGCTAGGTCAGAAGGGCCTAGTGGAATGCAGGTCTGCAAAAACTTGAGCTCTATGTATCAGAAGTTGAGCAGTTGCAGTCTCAACCCTGTGCCTCAAGAATGCACAACAGTGTGGACACTACATCTCAAGAGGTGGTCACACCACAGATTAGAAGTGTACCGGCAGAGAGAGATTGAATAATACCAGACAGTCTAAGAAAACTGGACAGATTGTGCAGTATCTTTTGAGTTTATTCTGCTTGCTAATCTGTATTCCATTTTGGAAATGACTGAAGGTGATAGTTCCTTAGGAATACAGTCACAGATAAGCCTGGGGCCCCAACTGTCTAGGGGTGGAGGGAGAAGAATGGAAGAGTGATATCCATTACCTCAGGAGATCTCACAGGCATTTCTGTGTCATTAAATGTGATTCCAAGATGGTAGGTTGCTCCTCTGGTGCCAGCGTTAAGGCTATCATGGATCTCTTTCTAAGGAAGTGGGATTAGCCAAAAATCTAGTCCACGGTGGGAGCAACGATAAAAACAAAACGTAGTTGACTCTTAACTGCCCTTTAGGCAGTTGGGAATTGGCAATAAATTCTGGTCCAACCACATCCTGTGATGGAATATCAAAAAAATGAGTTCTCGAGGCAGATTTTGGGGAATAATGAAATTAAAAGGCAGGATCTCAAAATTACTCCCAGTTAGAACATAGAAAAGTATAGTACAGAACAGGCCCACAATGTTGTGCTGAGGTTTAATCCTAATGTAAAATATAATAACCTACACTCCCCTCAACTCACTGCTGTCCATGTGCCTGTCCAGCAGTCGCTTAAAAGTTCCTAATGACTCTGCTTCCACCACCACCACTGGCAATGCATTCCATGCACACTCAACTCTATGTAAAGAACCTACCTCCGACGTCTCTCTATACCTTCCTCCTCATATCTTAAAACTATGACCTCTTGTACCTGTCAATCCTGCCCTGGGAAAGAGTTTTTGACTATTAACTCTATCAATTCCTCTCATCTGTGTGCTAATGATAATAAGAACAGAATTGAATATTCAATTGAATATCTGATGTAAATGAGAACTGGTGTAATAAGGAGGGCATCAGATTTCAGAGGAATTGAAACTGATTCTGGGGCATGTGAGATGGGCTTCATATCAACAGGATTGAGACTGATATTATTGCAGAGAGATTTGCTAGTGCTTTTGGGGTGGATTTAAAGCAGTTTTCCAACTGGGTAACTCAGCCGTAACGCAAATTGGAAAGTGAAATCGGTAACGAAATTGAAAAGATGTGAGGATGACTAATAGAAAAAAAAAGAACCAAATATAGAATATGCTTCAGAACTACAATGATGTCTAAAAGACAAATTTTTACATATTCTACATGAGTGCACACAGCATTTGTAATAAAGGAAATGATTTAAAGGCATAAATAGAGATATGAGTTTGATTTAATTGCTGCCGCATGATGACCAGGACTGCAGACAGAGTGTTCAAGGATATTTGATATTCAGGAAGGACAGAAAGAAAGGAAAAAAATGGGGTTAAGACCATAAGACATAGGAGTGGAAGTAAGGCCATTCGGCCCATCGAGTCCACTCCACCATTCAATCATGGCTGATGGGCATTTCAACTCCACTTACCAGCATTCTCCCCGTAGCCCTTAATTCCTTGTGACATCAAGAATTTATCAATCTCTGCCTTGAAGACATTTAGCGTCCCGGCCTCCACTGCACTGCGGCAATGTATTCCACAGGCCCACCACTCTGGCTGAAAAAATGTCTCCGCATTTCTGTTCTGAATTGACCCCCCTCTAATTCTAAGGCTGTATCCATGGGTCCTAGTTTCCTAGCGGCCACCCTTTCCAAGCCATGTATTATCTTGTAAGTTTCTATTAAATCCCCCCTTAATCTTCTAAACTCCAGTAAATACAATCCCACGATCCTCAGCCGTTCCTTGTATGTTAGACCTACCATTCCAGGGATCATCTGTGTGAATCTCTGCTGGACACGCTCCAGTGCCAGTATGTCCTTCCTGAGGTGTGGGGACCAAAACTGGATACAGTACTCCAAATGGGGCCTAACCAGAGCTTTATAAAGTCTCAGTAGCACAACGGTGCTTTTATATTCCAACCCTCTTGAGATAAATGACAACATTGCATTCGCTTTCTTAATCATGGACTCAACCTGCATGTTTACCTTTAGAGAATCC
Source organism: Hemiscyllium ocellatum (assembly GCF_020745735.1). Classification (NCBI taxonomy): domain Eukaryota; kingdom Metazoa; phylum Chordata; class Chondrichthyes; order Orectolobiformes; family Hemiscylliidae; genus Hemiscyllium; species Hemiscyllium ocellatum. Next base: position 80,569,901 of record NC_083412.1, read on the forward strand.
TCGACGAGCACTCCCAGATCCCTTTGTACTTTGACTTTACGAATTTTCTCACCTTTAGAAAGTAGTCTATGCTTTTATTCTTTTTTTCCAAAGTGCAAGACCTCGCATTTGCTCACGTTGAATTCCATCAGCCATTTCCTGGACCACTCTCCCAAACTGTCTCGATCCTTCTGCAGTCTCAGTACTACCTGCCTGTCCACCTAACTTTGTATCATCAGCAAACTTCGCTAGAATGCCCCCAGTCCCTTCATCCAGATCATTAATATATAATGTGAACAGCTGTGGCCCCAACACTGAACCCTGTGAGACACCGCTTGTCACCAGCTGCCATTCCGAAAAAGAACCTTTTATCCCAACTCTCTGCATTCTGTCAGACAGCCAATCCTCAATCTATACCAGTAGCTCACCTCGAACACCATGGGCCCTCACCTTGCTCAGCAGCCTCCCGTGTGGCACCTTATCAAAGGCCTTTTGGAAGTCTAGATAGACCACATCCGCTGGGTTTCCCTGGTCTAGCCTACTTGTCACCTCTTCAAAGAATTCCAACAGGTCTGTCAGACGCGACCTCCCCTTACTAAATCCATGTTGACTTGTTCGAATCAGACTCTGCTCTTCCAAGAATTTAGAAACCTCATCCTGAATGATGGATTCTAGAATTTTACCAACAACCGAGGTTAGGCTAATTGGCATATAATTTTCCATCTTTTGTCACGATCCTTTTTTGAACAAGGGGGTTACAACAGCGATCTTCCAATCATCCGGGACTTTCCCTGATTCCGGTGACTTTTGAAAGATCTCAATCAATGCCTCTGCTCTTTCCTCAGCCACCTCTCTCAAAACTCTAGGAGTATCCCATTGGGGCCAGGAGATTTATCAATTTTAAGACCTTTTAGCTTTTCTAGCACTTTCTCTTTTATTATGTTGGTAATGGATAGGATCAGTACATTAGTGAGGGAGGATCTCTGATTAGATTAATGTATGGCACAGTCGGTTCTGATATAACTCGATAGTTCTGTTCGCGTGCAATCTCGCATTATAAAAAAGTCTCTCAATAGCCATGCATTTAAACTAATGGAGCCAGAATCATGTTATAGCCAATACAGACAAGAAAAGTTCATGTTCTGTAAATAATGGTCTACATTCTTCAATTGCATTGAAGCCAATTCGTACTGAAAAAACGTGTGTTATAGCAGAACTGACTATTTGTTTGGGTGGATCTAAGAAATAGCAAGAGGCAGCAAGTATGGTTTGGAATTATTTATAGACGACCAAATAGTACTGTTTGGGTGGACGTACTTAGGAGATAAGAGAAATGTAGCATGGGCAACATAATTATTAGGTGTGTCTTAAATCTGCATATAGATTGAGCAAACCAAAGCTGTGCCGGATGAATGTCCAAAGAGTATTAAATATTGTTTTTCTAGAGCAGCATGTTGAGCTAATGCGATCGTGTGCTATCTGAGATCTAGTAATATTTACTGAAAAAGGACTAATTATCAATGGCATTGCAAAAGAAACTCTACAGATGAGTGACCACAAAATATAAAATTCTATCATAATGTTTAAAAGTGAGGTAGTTCATTCTGAAGGAAGAGCATTACATTTGGATAAGGGAAATTTATGGAGGCATGAGACAGATTGAGAAAATAGTTTAAAAAGAATGATTCCACAGAGACAACGATTAAGCCTTTAATGAACTGGAACATGACATGCACCAACTTTCAGTGCAAAAACTCCAAGATCAGTCAGCCATGACTAATAAAGGAAGTTCAGGATTGTATAGCTTTAAAGAAAGGAATGGTAAATCTGAGGATTTGCATCCTTTTTTGCAAAAGGAACACTCAGAAACTAATAAGGAAAGGGGGGGGGGGAGGGGCAGTGGGGAATAGAAAATGAATGAAGTAGTAGAATATGAATACAACCTAGCAGAAAAAATGAAAAGGAATTGTAAGAGTTTCTATAGCTGTGTAAGGAGGTGGCTGTAGTGATAGTTGATTATCTTCTAATGTTCTGTGGATTCTGGAATGACTCCTGTAAATTGGAAAGTAGCAGTTATCACCCCACCATTTGAAGGCAGCGAGGGAGAAAACTTAGATCTATAGACCTGATATTTTCCCTACTACTGATATGAATCTGTTAGAATCTATTATAAAGGATGAGATAAATGCACACTTGAATGACAATGACCTGATTTTGGCATAGTCAGAATGGATTTACAAATGGGAAATTGTGATTGAACTTGAAGGTTTTTTGAAAATCTTACTAACAAAGTTAAGAAAGGAGAGTCAATGGGCAGAGATACATGCTTTTCAGAAGTGTTTTCATGAAGATCCCATAAGAGGCTGGTTACAAAAATAATTAAAAATTGTAGGATTAGTGGTAATGTACTGGCTTGGATTAATGATTGGCTATCAGGCACAAAATAGGAAGTAGGAATAAATGTGTAATTCTTGCATTGGCAGGATATTGCTAGTCAGGTACCACAAGGATCAATCCTTGGAGCCCCAACTGTTCACAATATATATCAATATTGGAAATGGGAACCAAATATAATATTTCCAAATTTGAAAATATTACAAACCAAAATGGAGTGTGTTGAAAGGAAGATGTAAAACAATGTTGGGAGAATATGGATTCACCACGAAGGTATACAGGAAAGCCACACACACACAGACCAAGTCCTGAACTATGAAAGCAACCACCCCAACCCACACAAACGAAGTTGCATCAGGACATTATTCAAAAGGGCCACAACACACTGCAGCACACCTGAACTACAAAAAGAGGAAGAAGAACACCTATACAAGGTATTCACCAAAAACGGATACCCGCGCAATTTCATCAACAGATGTCTAAGGGAAAGACAACGAAATGAGGACATGCCACAACCCAAAGGACTGGCCACACTCCCATACATCAGGAGCATTTCCGAACTGACAGCCAGACTGCTGCGACCACTAGGACTCATAACAGCACACAAACCAACAGCCACTCTCAGACAACAACTCACCAGGACAAAGGACCCGACACCCAGCATGAGCAAAACCAACGTAGTGTACAAAATCCCATGCAAGGACTGCACAAAACACTACATAGGACAAACAGGAAGACAGCTAACGATCCGCATCCATGAACACCAACTAGCCATGAAACGACACGACCAGCTATCCTTAGTAGCCATACACTCAGATGACAAACAACATGAATTCGATTGGGACAACACCACTATTATAGGGCAGGCCAAACAGAGAACAGCCAGGGAATTCCTAGAGGCATGGCACTCATCCACAAATTCTATCAACAGACACATCGACCTAGACCCTATATACCGGCCACTGCAGCGGACAGCAACTGACAACCGGAAGCGGCAGATTCAAACCACTATAAATGCCGGAGGAATCAGCACAGAAGCGCTTCACAGGAGGCTCCCAAGCACTGAGGATGTCACCTAGAAAGGGGACGAAACGTTTGCAACAAAAACTCCCAGCTCGGCAAACAGAACCACAACAACGAGCACCTGAGCTACAAATCTTCTCACAAACTTTGAATTGAATTTAAGAGGTTAGGAAAATGTAAATGTACAAAGGGATACGGGTGTCCTTGGCAATAAGCTACTGAAGTCTGACCGCACTTCAGCCCTTCCGATCTGCACGAGTCAAAAACAAGCACCGAATTATTCTAATCCTATCTTCCAGCATTTGGCACATCGTTCTTGTAAGTCCTTGTATCACAAATGCACATTTAAACACTTATAAATGTTTTGAGGGTTTCTGCCTTGCCTATGCTAAATGGGCGTTATCAGTTCCCGATTCCCACCACCCTCTAGCTGCAAAACATCTTCCTCTCATCCATTCTAAAAGTCCTACCCCTTTAAATCTATGCCTCCTGGTCATTGATCTTTCCAATGAGGGAATAGTTCCTTCCTGTCTAGCCTATTTATGCTCCTTTATAATTTTATGATTCTCAATCATGGCCACTGTCCGTCTTCTCTGCTCTAAGGAAAACATCCCCCATTCTATTCAATCTCTCTTTCGTAACTAAATCTGTCTCACCCATACAACATCCTGGTAACTGCCCTAAAGGAAGATCAGAAAGGCCAATGGAATGTTAGCCTTTATTTCAAGAGGAGTGAGTTTAACAGGGTGGTACTGTAAAAGCACAGAAGGTCGGGCAGCAAACAAGGAGTTGCAGCATTGGTGTTTTGGGTATAAGCCCTTCATCAGGAATGTGGAGGGGGAAGGGGGCTGAGAGAAAAAAAGGGTACGGGTGGGGCTGGAGGGCAAGATAGCTGGGAAGGTGATAGGTGGCTGCAGGTGGGGCTTAATGATATATTGGTGGGGAGGGTGGAGCAGATAATTGGGAAGGAAGATGGACAGGCCAAGAGGGTGGTGCTAAATTGGAGGGTTGGATCTGGGATGAAGTGGTGGGGGAGGAGAGATTTGGAAACTGGTAGCGCACCGACCTCTACATCACCAAAGCCAGATGCCAGTTCACGGATACCACCTCCTCCTCAACCATGACCTCACCTCCTATTACCAGCCCATCATCTCCCAGACCATCCATAAACTCATCTTCAGGGAATCTCCCATCCACTGCCTCCAACCTCTTAATTTTGCAACCATGCACCACCCATTTCTATCTCCTATTCTACCTGTTTAGCTTGTTTCCCACCTATCTGCTCCACCCTCCCCACCAACTGTTACCCCCCCCACCTACATCAACCTGTTGCCTTTCTGCTCACCTTAGCCCCAGCCACACCCCTACCCCCAAAGCTGATTTATCTCTCAGCCACCTTCCCCTCTGCATTCCTGAAGAAGGGCTTATGCCTGTAACGTTGATGCTCCTGCTCCTCACATCCTGCCTGACCTACTGTGCTTTTCGACACCAACTCATTTTGACCCTGACTGTCCAGCATCTGTGGTCCTTGCTTTCTCCTTTATTTCAAGAGGATTTGAGGAGATTGAGCAAAACTGAGCCTGTATTCCCGAGAGTTTCAGAGATCATATACAGTCATACATGTCATTTAGTGTATCTGTTGCTCCCGATGCGGTCTCCTCTACAGTGGGGAGACTGGATGCCTTCCCGCAGAGAGCTTTTGAGAACATCTCCAGGACATCTTCACCAAACAACCCTACCGCCTGTGGCTGAACATTTCAATACCCCTCCCACTCTTCTGAGGACATTGTGAGAAACAAAGCTCACTGACTTCAATAATTTCAGTCCGAGACAAGATCTGAATCAGTAGTGTCATTTATTTTACTCTTGCAAGAGAGTGCGATGTCCACTGTCCACAAGGCAGGGACACACACACACACACACACACACACTGAATTCAACTAATACACAATATTTATGTAATTTGGCTCCTTTTTTTATCCCATTGCTCCTCCCCGTTTACATCTCCCACTTCTCTAAAGACCGGCACCCATTACTCCTGTTTATCTCTTGCCTTATCCAGCCTTGTCTGTGACAAAATGCTTATTTCTGGCCTCACAAGGCCATTTGACCACACCCCACTGTGGCCCATTATTAGATATATCCTTTCTTTACCATTATCTACTCCCTCCATCTGTGCTTTCCCCAACCATACTGATCCTTATGACCTCTTAATTGGGGTTTGTTCCTGTGTTTCTGTAAAAGTGGGAAACAGATGCTTATAACTACTGCTTGTGCAAGCATATCTGGCTTAACCTACATCCTCACAGCACCTTACCTATTTGTCTGTAACATCTACCAGTGTTTTGCAGTCACGTTTCATTCTTGCATACAATTTTAGCTAAAACAAAAACAATTATGTATTTCCTCCACATAGTTTGCATTCTTGTTAACTCAGCTCTTAGTTGAAACAATTACACACTGGTGTGAGTTCATTTACCTTGCATAAGTAATTATAATTGCAGAACTAACACTACTTTACCTATATCCCACAACATTCAGGTCCTGGGCCTCCTCCATTGCCACTCCCTTACCACCTGAGGAAGAACGCTTTATCTTCCGCCTTGGGATCCTTCAACCCCAGGGCATCAATGTGGACTTCACCGGTTTCCTCATTTCCCCTCTCTTCCCTTATCCCAGTTCCAACCTTCCAGCTCAGCACTGTCCTCATTACCTGTCCCATCTTACTTCTCACCTATCACCTTCACCCCCACTTCCATCCACCTATTGCACTCTTAGCTAACTTCATCCCAGCCCCACTCCCTTACATTTATCTCTCCACCCCTGAGGCTCCCAGTCTCATTCCTAATGAAGGGCTCTGGCACGAAACGTCCAATTTCCTGCTCCTCAGCTGATGCCTGACCTGCTCTGCTTTTGCAACACCACACTCTCCACTTTGATCCCCAATATCTGCAGACCTCACTTTCTCCAAAGTCAAAGAAAAATCACGCAACATCAAGTTACAGTCCAACAGGTTTATTTGGAAGCACTAGCTGTCAGAGCAGTGTTGGGTGATTTTTCTCTAAAAGTAATTGTGTTTGATCAGCCCTGGATCATTGAGGTAAAGACAATGATTAGATTAGATTACTTACAGTGTGGAAACAGGCCCTTTGGCCCAACACGTCCACACCGACCCGCCAAAGCGCAACCCACCCATACCCATACATTTACCCCTTACCTAACACTACAGGCAATTTAGCGTGGCCAATTCACCTGACCCGCACATCTTTGGACTGTGGGAGGAAACCGGAGCACCCAGAGGAAACCCACGCAGACACGGGGAGAACATGCAAACTCCACGCAGTCAGTCACCTGAGTCGGGAATTGAACCCGGGTCTCAGGCACTGTGAGGCAGCAGTGCTAACTGTGAGAGTTGGAGTAATGATTCAAGATGTGCATAAGTATAAGGGGCAAGAAGGTGACCAAAAGAAAATGGCCGACATATGAATTTGACTAACTTAGCTATAGCAGCAGCACTAACACATAGTAGGTAGCAGAAGTGGTAAACAAGTTGCAGCTGGTTTGAAGCAAGACCACAAGGTCAGCAGAAGTCAGAAAACAAGCAGCTAGACAGATAACAGAATAATGAAGCCCCTTGACAGATAACGAAACCAGACAATGGACGACCTTACTCATAGCAAAACAAGTCCAGGCAGGAAAACCACAAGGCCGACATTTTTGTCAGAAACGAACCTCGTGACTGATAACGAAGGACAACCGTTGAGAAACAACTTGGAGTGGACAATGGGCGGTTGTCAGCTGCCTGGGAAAATTGTAAACACTTGAGGGGGGGGCATGTGTCCAGCTGCACTTGCAAAATTGGGGTAAACAAGTAATGGAAAAGTACCGGTTACTCAAGATTGAGAATCACCTGACTCAACAGGGGGTGGAGTTTAAGGGTATATCAGGGGATGCTTTGTAACAATCAGGGTCCCTTTCTTTGAGGGGTACCCAACTCTGCAGACTTGCTAATTAACTTTGTTTTCCTGAATTTGGCTTGAGCAGACTTTTTACGTCTCACACTAGCCACTGTGCCACCCCATGACTACAGATGGATGCTGCCTGAAGTGCTGTGCTCTTCCAGCACCACTAATGCAGAACCTGGTTGTACTGAATGTCAGGGCAGGCTGAATGGGTCAGACCCTATGTCCAGTAGGGGGCGAGCATTGATTGGTTGGCCTGCAGAGGGTTGGGGCGGCAGCTGACCGGAAGCTTACGGTCAATGACGCAGCCGGTGGGCGGGGCGCAGGGCCCGGCGGAAGTGCGTCACTGGGCGGTGACAGAAGGGGGCTGGAGTTTGTCAACTGAGGCGGCGGGGTCGCTCCTGAGAGAGTGTGGGGTCGGTCCGTCCGTCACAGCCGTCTGACCCTTAAAGGAGCAGGCCGCAGACGAGATGGCCTCGGCCTTCCTGCGGAGCGGGAGCGGGGCCGGCGGCAGCTCGCTGGTGGTAGGGCCACAGGACATCCCTCTGAGCGCGGTGAGTCATGCAGCTGCAGCCGCTGTGGCAACGCGGGGGGGGGGGGAAGAGGCAGGTCCAACCAGCCTCCTGAGGGGGGGGGGAGGCAGGTCCAACCAGCCTCCTGAGGGGAGGGGAGGCAGGTCCAACCAGCCTCCTGAGGGGGGGGGAGGCAGGTCCAACCAGCCTCCTGAGGGGGGGGGAGGCAGGTCCAACCAGCCTCCTGAGGGGGGGGGAGGCAGGTCCAACCAGCCTCCTGAGGGGGGGGGAGGCAGGTCCAACCAGCCTCCTGAGGGGGGGGGGAGGCAGGTCCAACCAGCCTCCTGAGGGGGGGGGGAGGCAGGTCCAACCAGCCTCCTGAGGGGGGGGGGAGGCAGGTCCAACCAGCCTCCTGAGGGGGGGGAGGCAGGTCCAACCAGCCTCCTGAGTGAGAGGCTGGCGTTAGGCAGCGTGTCCTGTCCTGTCCTGAGTGACAGGAGAGCATGGGATTTGTTGTGGAGAGGTGATGTTGCATTGCCTCCCTGTGCAGTTTGATCTCCACCTCCATGCCCTGCTTACTAATTATATTCTCTGTGTGTTATCAGATGAGTCCCAAGTTCCTGCACGCCAACTCCACCAGTCATACTTGGCCTTTCAGTGCAGTGGCTGAGCTGATAGGTGAGTGTCATCAACTCTCTTTCTCCTCCCGCCCCCAGCTGAGCTTTAAAGTTTTAAAAAAAGTAAAACCAAAAGAACTGCGGATGCTGTAAATCAGAAAGAAAGACAGAAATTGCTGGAAAAAGCTCAGCAGGTCTGGCAGCGTCTGTAGAGAGAAATCAAACTTATATGTTTCAGGTCGTAAAATAATCAATCAGTTCTGAGGAAGGGTCACTAGACCCAAAACACTAACTCTGATTCTCTCCACTGATGCTGCCAGACCTGCAGAGCTTTTCCAAGCAATTTTTAAAAAAATCTTCTCTGAAATTCTGTGGGTCATGCCTCTGAGAATTTGGATCTCGTCAAAATAAACAACTTTATTCTTTATTCTGAACTTTTTTTTAGCATTTATATGCATGATCTTGTATGTGGAAGTCTAAATCATCGCAAAGCAAATAGTGCAGTCAGTTAACAGTTGTTTAAAACAAAAACTGTAGTGAATATTTGAATCAGTTTGTGGTTAAATATTGACAAGTTTGTGGTTAGAAAGGGTAGATTGCAGTAGTGAACCAGTAGCTCCTGCTGCGTGAGTTGTTAAAGCATATCTCAAAGAACATCTGTGACATGAATTCCTGGAAACTCGACTGATTGCTTTGTGGGTGGATTTCACTAATCTTTCAGACCACCACTTTCAGTTTCATTTTTGATTTCTGCATCTATGCTGAACTTTGTATTTTGAAACTTAAGGAACTTATGTGATGCAAAATCCTCCTGGACTCCTGATCTTTTTTTATAAATCTTACTTTTTGCAAGGGATTGCGCTATATTTGAAGTCAATTCAGTGTAGTAGTTCTAAGGTACAAATATTTAGATGTTGAGTAGAGTCAGAGTCTACAGCACAGAGACAGGCCCTTTGGCCCAAACTAGTCTGTGCTGACCAAAACGTCCATCCATACTAACTCCATTTCCCTGCATGTGGCCAATATCCTGCCAAACCTTTCCTATCCATGGATTTGTCCAAATGTCTTTAACATGATGTTAATGTACCTGTCTCAACCACTTCCACTGTCGGCTCATTCCATATGTGTACCACCCTCTGTGTTAAAAGAAGAATTGACAATTAGGTTCTCTTTTATTCTTTTCCCTCTAACCTTAAACTGATGCTGTCTAGTCCTCGATTCCACAACCCTAGACGGCATTCACCCTATCTGTGCTGAAAATGTGTTGCTGGTTAAAGCACAGCAGGTCAGGCAGCATCCAAGGAACAGGAAATTCGACGTTTCGGGCCAGAGCTCATTCCTGATGAAGGGCTCTGGCCCGAAATGTCGAATTTCCTGTTCCTTGGATGCTGCCTGACCTGCTGTGCTTTAACCAGCAACACCTTTTCTGCTCTGATCTCCAGCATCTGCAGACCTCACTTTTTACTCGAAGAATTCACCCTATCCGTGCCTGTCATGATCTTATATATTTCTATAAAATCTCCTCTCAGTCTCTTACGCTGTAAAGAAAAAAAGACCCCGTTTATCCAAACTCTTCAATAACACAGACCCTTGAGTCCTAACAACATCCTTGTAAATTTTTTCAGTACTCTTTCCAGTTTAATAATACTCTTCCTATAGCAAGGTGACCAAAACTGCATGCAATATTCCAAGTATGGCCTCACCAACGTACTGTACAACTGCAATATAACTTCCCCAACTTCCATACTCAGTGCCCTGACTCATGCAGGCCATTGTGCCAAAAGCCTTTTTCGCTGCCCTGTCTATCAGTGACTCCACTTTTGGCAAACTGTGCACTTGAACTCCAAGGTCCCTTTGTTCCTCTACACTCCTCAAGGCCTACCATTCATCATGAAACCCCTACCTTGATTTGACTTTCCAAATTGCATTTATCTATTTTTGCCATTTCTCAACCCACTTCCCCAGCTGATCAAGGTCCTCTTGCAATTTCTGATAACCTTCCTCATTGTCCACGATACTGCCTATTTAGTGTCATCAATAAACTTACTAATCATGCCTCGTACTTTCTCAGCCAAATCATTGATATAGATAACAAACAGCAGTGGGCCCAACACTGACGCCTAAGGTACTCTACTATTCACAGGCCTCCAGTCTGACAAGTATCCTTCCACAATTACCCTCTGCTTCCTACCATCAAGCCAACTGTGTATCCAATTTGCCAGCTCCCCTGAATTCCATGCAATTTAACTTCCAGAGCAGTATTTTTAAATACTCAATACTACTTCCCTATTCACTGATTTAATTTGAATTGTGTAAACCCCATTCAAATAGTCATTTGGTTGTACAGTACAAACCTTGTGTTTCTCGAAAAAGTATACATCTGAAGCTTATTACCTCTCACTCAAATCTGTCAATGAAAATGTACCAATGACTTTTGAGAAGATTTGTAGCTCAGGTTGATGTTGTGGTTGCTCGCTGAGTTGGAAGGTCCATTTTCAGACGTTTGCCATACTAGGCAAGATCTTCAGTGTTCCTCCAGATGAAACACTGCTGATGAGTCCTACATTCTGTTTATATGTTTGGGTTTCTTTGGGTTGGTGATGTCGTCATTTCCTGTGGTGATGTCATTTCCAGTTGTTTTTCTCAGGGGGTGGTAAGTGGGGTTCAAGTCAATGTGTTTGTTGATACGTCTGAAAATGAACCTTCAAGCTCAGCGAGCAAACCTACATCCAAAATGTGCCAAATGTTGCTGGGAGAGGCAATATTTATTACACAATATAAGGGTGCTCATTGATTAGCAAGTTGACACTGGACAAGAGTGATGCATCAGTGAGGTATTGTTACTGTGCTTTTGTTTACTTCAGGATGGTTGCATTGTCTGGGTGTGTTCATTTTGCCTGGATAGGACAGGTCTCTGCTTGTCTAAGGATTATGTCTGTGTTCTCATGGGAATGGATAAACAGTCCCCCCCAGTGTTTTGTGTGTCATGCAATGGTTTTATCATGATGCACAACTGCACCGCTTGAAATTTATTTGCTGAGACAGTTACTCCCCAACATAAACACAGGATTGCAGAACTTATATTTTTGATGATATCTTAAATGTGGTCATGTTGAAATATGTATTTGGATCAAGCCAGAGGATCAGGGTAGTGGGAGGTGGCGGGGGTATGTGAAAGATGTCTGACCATCCAAGTCTGCAGAAAACCTGTTGCTCCAAAGTGGAATTCTTGCAGAAGATAATGCAGGTTTGAGGTTTTGACTCATTAGTGGCAGCAGAGACTTTTCCAATAATTCTATTTTTTAAATCCTGAGCTCTTGTTAGAGGATCATTTGGACAACAAACCACTTTTGAAAAAAAACATATCCTCCACAATCTTTTGGCAACATTCTTGTTGTTACCTCTGAACGTCAGAGTATTTGTATTCTTCCTTGTAAGCATGGTGACCAGAATTGTGTACACAAGTCTAACTGTGGCCCAACCAGAGTTTATATCCCCACCTTTTGTGTTCTTACCTTATCATGAAAAGGTAAATGTTCCATTTATTTTCTTTAACATCTTACCTGCTTGTCCTGCCACCTTGAAAATCCTGTAGGCATGCACCTAATGTCTCTCTCCACCCCTCTCTGGCACCTCCAAATCATGCCTCTCAGTATACTCCTTTTTACTCTGTTGTGTTGTTCCCTTGTTTTGTTTGCCCTCCAAAAGCATTACCTCACACTTCTCTGGATTGTGTTCTGCTTGCCACATTTACAGTCACTTAGTGAACTTATTTTATCATAGTGTATATGTACGTGCTACCATTGTGCGCTAGTGGTGGAGAAAATGCCTAACATGCTGGAAGGGGTACAGTACAGGCCAGTTTGTCTGGATTGTGTTGAGCATCTTGAGTGTTTCTGGAAGTGAACTTCTTTCGGTAAATGAAGACTGTTTCATCATTCACTTCACTTGTGCTTTATGGATGTTGGACAGGCTTTGGGAGTTGAGATGAAATATTCACTCTGAATTACTCCTGTGACTTATTCATGTAGTTGGTTCATTTGACTTTTTTTGGTCAGTGGTGACTTTGAGAATTATTGACAGTTGGAACTACAGTGAGGAAAAAGCTGTTGAATGTTATGGGGAACAGATTTTTGTAGGTGGTTATAGACTGACTGACTGTGTAGTGTGAATGTTACTTGCCAATTATCAACTCAAACCTGAATATTGCCCATTTCTTTCTGCTTAAAATCTGATTGAAGATTTGTAGCTTGGGTATCCGTTGTTGTGGTTCTGCTCGCCGAGCTGGAAGTTTTTGCTGCAAACGTTTCGTTCCCTGGCTAGGGAACATCATCAGTGCTGTTGGAGCCTCGTGTGAAGCGCTGCTTTGATGTTTCTTCCGGTATTTATATTCCGGTATAATATAAATACCGGAAGAAACATCAAAGCAGCGCTTCACACGAGGCTCCAACAGCACTGATGATGTTCCCTAGCCAGGGAATGAAACGTTTGCAGCAAAAACTTCCAGCTCGGCGAGCAGAACCACAACATTTCTTTCTGCATATGGGAATGAACTACTTCGTTATCTGAGGGGCTATGAATGGGGCTAAGCACTTCAGCATATGTTGACTATGTAGAACGACGGTCACTGAATCAGCTGAGGATGGATGGAACACTAAAGCGGTTGGCTTTCTTTTCATTGTGCTGCCTATGATTTGAGCTGGTGTAGAAAGTTCTCCTTGATTCCCATTTGTCTTCAGTTTTGCTAGGCCTTTTAATTGTCAAGTGCTTCCTTAATGCTGGCGGAAGTCATTTGAATTGCACAGTGGCTCAGTGGTTAGCGCTGTTGCCTTACAGTAGCATGGACCTGGGTTTGATTCAACATTCAGGCAACTGTGTGGCGTTTGTACATTCTCCTCGTGTCTGTGTAGGTTTCCTCCTGACAGTCCAAAGATGTCCAAAGGTAAATAGGGGATGCTAAATTATTCATAGAGTCCAGGGATGTGCAGGTTGGGTGGGTATTCCACTGGGAATGCAAACCTGTGCAGTTCAGCTCTTTGATCCAAATTTCTTTGTGGAGTGTATTGGTTTAGCTGAGGGCTGGCAGCTTTGGTGGGACCGCTTATGTTTGTGCTGTCTTTCAATTTTCTGTTCATACGAAGTGGTTTCTCTTAAAAAGCATAGTATCTAAAGTTAATTCAGCTGAGTATAATTCATTTTTATTCCAATGTTTGACTTTTGTTTTCACTTTTCCAGATAATGCATATGATCCAGATGTAAATGCAAAGCAGATGTGGATCGATAAGACTGTAATAAAGGAAAAAATTTGCTTGGTATTTGCTGACAATGGCCAGGGGATGAATCAAAGGAAGTTGCACAGAATGTTGAGGTACCTGTAGTTTGTGCTTTTCTTATAAATGATGTGGGAGGAATGTCAGTGACGCGCTGTCTATTCTGATTTCTCTATGATTAAAATTATTCAGCGATTTGAGAATAAAAACTTACAAGTTACGAAGAGTAGCTTGATATGCTAGTGTCTTTTGTGGTTGACCTTTGCGTGAGATCATCATTTGCTGGTGCATATAACATGTTAAAATAATACGTAGCAGTCCTGCTTACACGATTACACATGAAGCACGGCTAACTTCTAGGCTGTAAACTGTACAATTTTAGAGATTAACAGAAATTACTGACACTGGAACTAAAATTTCAGTGGTCAGATCCTGCAGTATGCTTATTTTTCTTACTTAACTTCATCTAACGCTGCTAACATAGCAATTTGTTTTGCATCTGTGAGCCAGTCACAATATGTCACTTCTGGAGGAAGTCCGTATGATCGCTAAGATATCACTTTCCTGTGAGTAGAACTATAGGAATGGAGCATTATGCATTTTTTTTTAAAAAAATGATGCTTTTTAATCATTCCCCTGAGGCAGAAAGCACCCAGTAAATTAAACACTCCTTTTCTGAAAATAATATCATCAGATCAATGTGTGTCATATTGATAAAGAAATGCTTTCTTTCATCTTGCCCTCATCAGGATATATGCAAATTTAAAATAGAACTATAAATTATCCTAAATATATAATACACAAAATCAGGGTCCTTGGGTCATTCAGATTCTCAAATCAACTTGTAACCTCGTCCAAATTCCTAGTTCTGATGAGCATTCATATTCTTGCTGAACAACAATCTATCTACTTCTGCCTTAAAAATACTCAATCACTCAGCTTCTGTCACCTTTTCAGGGAAAATGTTCCAAATGCTCACAACCCCTAATCTTGGTTTTAAATTTTGAAATTTTGACCCCAAGCTCGTGACTTGCCCAGAAGAGAAAGTAACATCCTCTCCACATCTACTCTGTCAAAACCTTTTTGAATTGTTATATGTTCAATCACATTGCCTCTTGCTCTTCTAAACCCCAGTAGATGGATACACATCTCGTCTGTGCAATATTTGCTGATAGGGCAACACACTTTTCCAGGTTTTATGCCAGTAAACCATTTCTGAGCAGTCTCCAATGCATTTACATCCTTTCTGAAATGAGGTGTACAGTACTCCACATGCACCTTTACGGTGCCACGTGTAATTGAAGTGTATAACCTTGTTACCTTTGTATTCCATTCTCTTGCAATAAGTGAACACCTTCTACTTTTTAATTACTTGCAGTGCCTGCACACTAATCTTTTGTAATTCACGCACTAGGCAAACCAGGTCTCACTACAAATAAGAGCTCTACAATTGCTCCCTGATTAGATTTTTTTTATTCTTTCTGCCAAAATGGACAATTTCAGGATTCATTGATGCTGTGACACCAGGTATATAGACTGTGTGCATCTCAATGATTGGTCAATTGCATCAAACAATGTGATGTTTTGTCTAGCTCAACAGGCAGTGTACTGACCATATTCAACTACCCAGTGCTTGAAAAATGTTGAAGTAACAGCCAATATCCGATGTAATTCTATGATTGAGTAGGATTTACAAAGAGTCACAGTGTTGTTATGCTCACAGCCAAGTTAAGATTATTACTTGTCCCTGAATCTGATATCACACCAAGGTTGACAAAAATTTGGATTGGCCTTGAGCAGCTGTCAGGGTGAAGGGTGGAATTGGTGGTTAGGGAATAGGGATTGTCTTGAGGGCCAAGATAACAGCATCACTCTTCACAACATGTAACTTGGAGGATACTGAATGTTGCAAAAGCATTCTGAAAGTCTAGAGACACTGAAACAGTTTAGAGGGCTGGAGATGAGATGGGTTTTGTTGCCAAGAGGATTCATTTTGGGTGAGAAGTAGGTGGTGGCCAAACTCCTGTCCTTGGGAATACATCAGGCATAATTGTACTGAATCAGAAAGAAGTCATTGCAGGTGGTTCCTTGGCTACAGTTATTAGCTGTGGAAGGAATTGGACTGAAGAACAGTAGAAAGGCAGGGGGTGTGGTCATCAGTATTGATGAGTTGGAGACAAGCCAAGAAGGAGAGATAGCTTACCTTTGTCACAGGGGCATATGGTATCATATTTGGTTTTGGTGAGACTTGTTTTGCAAGAACACGCATGTGTTTGAAGGGATCCAAGCATGGTGTTTTACAAGAACATGCAGAGGAGCAGGAACTGGCCATAACCTCATGATGACCCACTTCACCATTCAGTACCAATATAACTGATCTTTTACTTCAGCTTCACTTTTTTTCAAAACTTTCAGTATCTTTTGAGTTCCTGAGAGACCAAATATTTGACCAAAGAAATTCCTTCCCCTCCTCATTTTAAAGGATCACCGTGAGGCTATGAATACTGACTTCTCTAACATGTACTGCAATGCTCAATGGTTTTGTTTGGATTTATTATTTTAAACTGTGAGAAGTGGTGTGTACTATTTTAGCTTGAAAAACTTGAAATTCACTTTTCCTTTCTTGTTCCTCTTAGCTTTGGATTCAGTGACAAAGTTCCAATAAATGGTCACGCTCCTGTTGGACTTTATGGCAATGGTTTCAAGTCTGGATCCATGCGGTTGGGAAAAGATGCAATTGTTTTCACAAAAAATGGGGAAACAAGTAGTGTCGGCTTCTTGTCTCAGACTTACCTTGAAGCAATAAAAGCAGAAAATGTGGTTGTACCGATTGTTTCATTCAACTCAAACAATATCCTTTTTCTGATGGAGAAATTTGTTCTTGATTAGATGACTTGTTCTTTAAAAAGCTGCATTATCTGCCATTCCTTTTCTGCAGGTCTTTCTCAGTAATTTTTAATTTAGTTGGTGAGTAGGATTATTGGTGTTTAATGTTTGTTGGGAGTTGTGCAGTATTTCCTGCTGCAAAGTGATTTATGTATACTTGCCATCCCTATATGTTGTTTTGGCTGCGATGTTAACACGCTATATCTTTGCACTTGCCCAATATTTTGTTTGTAAAGATTATTAAGAATGGTTTAAACTGTACAAATGCGTGCAACTCCATGTCTTGAAAACCAACATACTCATATACACACAAGTTCCAGGTCCGCGAGCAGAATATTAGGAAATTCTACAGTATGTTACATTGTTTTTGGCCGAATATCAGCTAAATTCAGAACAAAAAATATTATTCCCAGACTGTCCAAATGTTGAACAATGGCTAAATTTGCTTTATACGCCACCTGTTTCTACTGGGTAGTCTTTCTAGTTTAGGCAGGTCTGTCTGAATTCTGCTTTTCCAGAAGCGGTGGTGGTGAATTGCACATTCTCCTTTTAAGAACTCCCTGGCTGCAACAATGAGACATCCCTTTAAGAACCCTTCACTCATGATCATGTGTCCAGTGGATTTTGGAATCTCCGAGTTTGATTAAGAGGCTTTTGGAAAAAGAGGATGAAAACTGTTGCTCGAGGCAAGATCTTTTTCCATGTTCCAATCCAGTAGCTTTTATTATATTCATAAATTGGGTAATTTGATCTTGTATCAAAAAGCAATTTGTGTTCTTTGTAAATGCTTCAATTTTTTTCATGCTATGGCTGGTGTCCTGTGCTTTGCAATATGTTCTTTCCAAAACAAGTCAAAGATATATATGTCCAGTCAATGATAATCCCAATTCATGTTTCAAACAATGCACCTTCATATTCCATAGCTGTAGCTATCCATGTGTTTTTGTACATTGTCAGAAGATATTTTTATGTTCAGAATGTTTGGCACAGTGGCTCAGTGTTTAGCACTACTGCCTCATGGCACCAGAGACCCGGGTTCAATTCCAGCCTCGGGTGTCTGTCTGTCTGTCTGTCTGTCTGTTTGCACATTCTCCGTGTCTGTGTAGGTTTCCTCCCCCAGTCCAAAGGTGTGTAGGTTAGGTGCCATAGTGATCAGGGATGTGTGGGTTAGGTGCATTAGTCAGGGGTAAAATGTAGAGTAGTAGGGAATGGGTCTGGGTGGGTTACTCTTCGGAACGTCAGTGTGGACTTGTTGGGCCGAGCAGCCTGTTTCCACTGTAGGGATTGTATGATTCTATTCTTTGAAAAGATCTTCAAATTTTAGGAAAACATTATGGAATCTGAGAAATGTTGATGTGCTGAAAGAGTTACAAACTGCTACTTATTTGAAAGTATGGTTACATTCTTTAACACAAGTCTTACAAAAGCTTATAAGTGAGGACATGCAGACCAGTTTGAATGCAATTTTACAACATTCTTTATTTCACACGGAAGGGGAGCTCCTAGCAGAACTGGATGCCATTTCAGGAAAACGAGGGACAAGGGTTATAATTTGGAATATAAGAACGTAAGTCAAACTTCATTAATTGGGACTTTGTAACAATCTCACTAGAAAGAAATGAACAAAATGGCCAGATCAGATGGAAGGTACAATAGGTTGCACTCATCGATGTACTTTTAAAGATAACAGTATTTTGAACACCTTCTGGTCTCTGATACAATCATTACATGAGACTTTACAGACAGAATCAGTCATTCTGGCTAACCACATTTGTACTGGCTCTGTGAAAGTGCTTTCTATTTAGTCGTTTCCTGTTCTTCCCTCATATGTTTTTCAAAAATAAATTAAATTTTGATCCTCTCTCTCTCTCTCTCTCTCTCGGGGTTAGATTTCACTTCAGTCACTTTTTTGAGAGATATTTGATATCTTAAGGTCTAGATAATAAACTGTAACTCTCTTCATTTGTTTGATGATCTTAAATTGATTCACTCGACTTACTGACTGTGATCAAAAGAAATGCGTTGCTTGTCAAAATGCTCCTCAGTCTGAGCACCTCCCTTTTTTTTTCTCTGTGCTTGTATAAATACACAATTATAATAACTGTAAGTACTTCTGAGAGAGTTTTGTTAAATCTCATGGACTTAAATAGGCTCAGATTTAATAGTGTTACTTTATTTCAAGAACCAAGGATGGAAAACCAGAGTTTGACTTTGAAACTGATAAACATGACATCAGAATTCCTGGCGATCTTTTAGATGATGACACAAGAAAAAGAAAATACAAAAGGCAGGAGCGGATGGACCAAATTGTGCCGGAAAGTGATTATTCTTTAAGAGTAAGTTAAAATAAAGTGTTGCCAGCAAGCTTAGAAGTTGCTTATGTTGCTATTTTAGAAGGTTAGGCAGTTTGTGATTGAAATTTGATTGCCCACATAAATAAAATTGGGTCACCACTGACTAATTTTGTTTCTGATTATATTGTAGTAATTCAAATTTTCCTGACAAAAATTAATGTGCAAAAATGTTTGTTTTAAAACCAATAATGGTCTTATGAAGTGAATAATTGCTTTTAATTACATCTTGATTGTTAAGGTGCGTTGAGAAAAATGTATTGTGACATTCTGTTCCGTTCTCAAGTAATTTCTCTTTTAGACATTGGTCTGTTTAATCTGAGAGTTTGAAATAAAGGTTAAAATGAAATTAAAAGCAACAAATGCTGAAGATCCTTGGAGAGAGAGCAAGCTAATATTTTGACTCTAGATGACCTGCTGTGATCTCCAGCATTTGTTTTCAGTATAGATACCAGCATCTGCAGTCATTTGTTCCCTCATTTAAAATGAAATTAACTGATTTCCCTAGATGGTGTTCTTGAGGGTGATAGAATATTTTGAGATATTTTCCACTTCATGCTTACAAGTTTTTTTTTCAGGCTTATTGTAGTGTTTTGTATCTGAAGCCACGGATGCAAATCATTCTTCTGGGAGTGAAAGTCAAAACTCAGCTCATTTCTAAAAGTCTCGCTCATATTGAACATGATATATACAGACCGATGTTTGTTGTATCCTTTTTGAAGTACCTTTAAGCCAAATATTATAGGAGATAAACTTGCAAATGCTACAGTATTAAACCGCTTTATAATATGTACATTTCTCATGGTGGATTATTGACAGGAATGAGAATTTTGATTAGTACCCTTTGCAATAAAGCTCCCAATAAGTCTCATTGCATTCTTATTTATCCCTGCGATTTTTTTTAAAAGCTGGATTGTGAGGGATGAGCATACAGGGTATCTGTCTATCCTCCATTGTTACTCAGATAATGAGTGCGATGACTCCTAATAAGAGGCAGTTTCATAATGAACTTGTTAACAGGAAATTATAATATCTTAAACAATGCCCTTCAGTGCCTCACACACCTCTGAGCATCATTTCTAATTAATTTAATTTATTTTCAGGTGTAGTCACTGTTTTGTAGGTGTGGAGACAAAGTGACATTGACGGAGCCCTCCATAACCTTGTTCAAATCACATCTGTGGCTCAGAACTGGATGCCAGTAAGATTTTGTGTGTCATCAATAATTGCAGTGTTACATGGGAGCATAATCAGTAACCTCGTGGCCCAGCATTTCACTAAAGCCAGTGAACCAGATATAACAGGGAGTGCAGGGCAACATGCAGGAGCAGCACAAGGCATGCTTAAAAATGAGCTGCTGCTCCTGCAGCAGAGTTACAAGATAACGTAATAGAAAAAAAAAAGGTGTTACCCTTTTAGGACAGAGATGACAAAGAAATTATCCAGCGATATAAGGTGGTGGATAATTAAGTAACCAGCACGATGCTGAGGATCCCCATACATCCCCACTCTGTCAGTTGGGTGCATATTTGAAAACAAAATATAAGGCTGAAGGGTTTGCAGCCAACTTCAGTGAGAAGTGCTCATTGAAAAATTCATCTCAGCCAAAAATTGCAAACTCCTAATTCAATTTGTTTGATAATGAGAAATGGCTCCGTGTATTGGATGCAGTAAAGGCTGTGGGCCCAGACAACCCCCAAATACTTTTTTGCTCCAGAACTGGCCCTTAGCTAAGCTTTTCTCGTACAGTGGTATGGACAAAAATGCTTCATTTCAATGGTGTAGCAAGAGTTGAATGCTTTTGATATTGAGGCAGTATTTTATGGCACAAAGGAGCCTCAAAAATGGAAATTGGGAAAAACCTGTCCAGTCACTAATCCTATGTAGTCCAGAGCAAGTTTGTTAGGCTATTGGAGGCCACTCATCACAGACCTAGTCTATCACTGAATTGAATTATGTTCTGTCCTAAGGAGATGTTCCTCACTGTCATGTCCTGTCCTCAAAACATCTTTAGCTGTTTCACGTGTGACTTTCCCTGCATGAGGTTGGAATTGGGGATTCTTGCTGATTGCATCATAAGCAATACCATTCATTCTGACGTAGTCCAAGAGTACATGACAGCAAGATCTTCACAACATTTAGACTTTGGGACTGGAAAGTAATATCTTGTCAGGTAATGGCCATCTCCAACCTAAGTACAATTGTCTCTCCTTCATTATGGCATTGTCATTGCTGAATCCTCCCCATCCTGTGGAGTTGCCATTGATAAGAAACTTATCTGGATCAGCCACATAAATATTTTGACTGCGAGTGCAGGTCAAAGACTGGGGGTGCTAAACTGAGGAGCACACAGTTTGCTCTTTTCCCAATCCAGGCACCCAAACTTTTTCACTTCTAGTAGGCGCAAATTGGAAATGTGATGGGGCATCTTGCGTAATTGCGTGACTGAAGCTCCCACGACATCAGGAAGTTGATTTGGACATTCTCTCTAGCACCAGATTTTGTGGTTGCAGTTTGACTATCTCCAAAATAGAGCGTAACTTGCCAAAACTGCTTCTACATTACCTTCCAAGTTTACAACCTACCATCTAGCAGCAGCTGTATGGGTGGCCACTCTCACGTTGCTCACCAAATTGGTGCACGATATTGACTTGGAAATATCTCACCTTTCCTATATCATCACTGGGTCAAGATCTAGGAACTCCCTATGAGATATTGCTGTGGGGACAACTACACATCTAAGGCTGCAATCGTTCAACAAGATGGCTCAAATCCACTTTCTCAAGCAGTTAGGGAGTAGGGACTGATGCTCATCTTGCCACTGATGGTTAAGCCCTTGTGTACAAATAGGTCAGTAAAGCCTGTGTAAGAATAATGTCATTTATGAGGCAGACACTTTCCAATTTATTTACAGAATGAGTGTCACTGGCTTGACCAGTGTTTAATACATGTCCTAATTATTCATGAAAATGGTGGTGAATTGCCCCCTTAAATTACTGCGTCTTTGAGACATAGGAACACCCACAGTAGTGTTAAGAGTACTAGGATTTTGGCTTTGTTAAAGAATGGCATTGTAATTCAGAATCTGGATGGTGAGAAACTTAATTTGTTAACTTTTAATTTTTCTATTCTCCCTCTGTCATCCATGGGTTGGTAAGGAGTTTTCTGTTAGGAATGCTTGAGTTTTATAGCTTAATATCATGAAGGTACAAAAAGTTTATACACTTTACATGCCTGTATTTGGGTAACATTTTACCCCATTACCACTGAGGGTAGCTGAAATGGCAGATCTCAAAAGAGAGTTCTGTTTTGTTCCAACCATTGCATCAACTCCAAATTAATTTCATCTTTTCTTTGAGTTTATTTAATTTTGCATTCCAATTACAGCTGAAGTTTACATTTCCTTAATGCTGTTTCAGAACAAAAACATAAAAATAACCTTTGGCTTTAACTGGAGAAATAAAGAACATTTTGGGATAATGATGTACCATAAAAACAGGTTGATTAAATCTTACGAGAAAGTTGGCTGTCAGCTCAGAGTAAGTACATCTACAAAATAGTTTTCCTCAGTTCCTCTCCCCACACATTATCCCAGTCCCAAGCATCCATCTCGGCACCACCCTCCTGACCTGTACATCATCTTTCCCATCTATCCGCTCCTGCAAACCTATTACCTTCTCCCTTGCATTCACCCACCTATCACTTTCTCAACCACCTTACCCCCAACCTCAGCTTCCCCCCCACCCCCATTTATCTCTCAGCTATCCAGCTCACAATCCTCATTCCTGATGAAGGGCTTATGCCTGAAACGTTGATTCTCCTGCTTCTTGGATGCTACCTGACCTGCTGAGCTTCTCCAGCATCACACTCTCAACTCTGATCTCCAGCATCTGCAGTCCTCGCTTTCTCCCTGCAAAATATAAGATCAGTTATGGTTTAAAATTATAATTTACATTTGTCTTCTGAATCTAAAGTAATATGAATCCATTCTACTGTCGTCTTTTCAGGCAAACAACATGGGAGTGGGGGTCATTGGAATTATTGAATGCGACTTTCTTAAACCAACGCACAATAAACAAGACTTTGATTATACAAATGAGTATAGGTAAGACTTCACTGTTGAGAAGCTATCTTATTTTCATTACAATATGCATACGGTTCTTTCAGCAATTTAATGGCCTAAAGCATGCAGTCACCTTAATTCCATTTTGTAATGTTATACCTTTTTGTATGGAGGGAAAGAAGGTTACATTTTTAATATTGTTCTTTAATACCTCTTTGGAAATGAATGCATCATTAAATTGACTTCAGTCACTGGTAGCTTAAGTTTTAATTTGATTTGGGTTTATTTTTGTTGTGAACTGATACTGTGCCAAGGCCAGTTTGCTCATTATTTCTAGTTTTTCAGGAATAAAAGACAACAGTATATCATTATGAGCTAGTCTTGGAGAGATGAGCTCAGTTGTGCTTTGTACAAGTACCTGACTATTCAAAACAAAGAATAAGATTGAATTCACTGCTTTCTTGGGTTCTTGCAACTTTTAACTTCAAGGCCTCATTCTGCAATTCTCTTGACAAGAGATATAATATCCAAGTACTGCTGTATTTATTTCCTCTCTCAAAGCACACCATCTGGTGACCAGCTCAGAATATGTGACTATTAACAAAATATAAATATGATTTAAGAGGCTATTATTCTGATAAATTCACAATTAACCTCCCTACTGGCCATGGAGGAATTCTGAAAATCATCAAGTCCATTGTAATGCACTCATGCCCTTTAGGGAAGGAAACTGCCGTCCTTATCCTTGTCTAGCCTACATGTGACTCCGAACCCATAGCAATGTGGTTGACTCTTAACTGCAGGTTTAGGCCTTTAGGAATGGGCAATAAATGCTGGCCTGCCAGCGATATCCACATCCTGTGAATGAACTAAAAGAAAGTAACAGTATCCAAACTATGTCAGTGATTATAGAAGCGTAACCACTTAGATTGGTTCCCCTTGTTATTTTTCTGAAATATTTAATACACTAGTAATCAAAACAAAAATGTGGCATGGGATATGTTTACAATACACTTTACAGCTGCATAATGTAAATGCTGTGAATTCTGAAAATTATAAATATAGCCTTAATAGTGTGAAGTGGAAAGTCTCATAGTGCGGACAGGTCCAGCAGTATCATTTTGGCCTTTGCACTTGAGTTTAATGTTTGTTTAAGCTAGTTTTCGCTGTATACTGAATCAATACTTTTGGGGTGTTGTATAACGCAAAACATGGTAAGATTTTTTTTGTTTGTTTCCAACAAACTGGAAACATACCTGAGTTATCTTTGTTCGAAATTGGTATGCAATCAAAAAGAAATAAAAAAAAACTAGTGAGACAACTTAAACCTTCAGCATTTAATCTTTTTTTTAATCAGTCATGGTGAGAAGAGGAAGTCTTTTAGTTGCTAGAGAATTCAAACTTAAATCAGAACTCTTATTTTGTTAATAGTCTCATATTCTCAGTTGGCCCCCAGATGGTGTGCTTTGAGAGAGGAAACAAGCATAGCAATACTTTGGTATTTCATCTTGTCAGGATTGCAGAATGATGCATGTCGTTGAAGTTAAAAGTAGAGTTAAAAAGAACACATGATGCTTGAAGAATGCAGGGAACTCTGATTTTATTATTCGTTTTGGATGGTTTTATTCAAAACAGTCAGATGCTTGTACAAAGCACAACTGAGCTCATCTATACACGTCTGTCTGTCTGTCTCATAATGACATGTTATTGTCCTTTACCACCTCGTCTTATATCGCATCACACTCCATGTGGGCAGTTACTTGCAGAAATTCAGGCATTATGGTCTTCCCTCTGTCATGAGGTCTGAAGTGGGGATATTCGCCAATGATAGCACAGTGTTCAGCACCATTCGTGACTCCTCATATACTGAATGCAGCAAGATCTGGACAATATCCAGTCTTGGGTCGACAAGTGGCAAGTAACATTCGCTACCACACAAATGCCAGACAATGACTATCACCCTAACCACCGCCCCTTAACATTTAACTGTACTACCGTCACTGAGTTTCCCCACTCTCAACATCCTTAGGATTACCTTTGACCAGAAACTCAACTAGACTCACCACATAAATACAGTGCCTACAAGAGTGGGTCAGAGACTAGGGATACTGAGGCGAGTAACTCACCTCCTGACACCCCAAAGTCTATCCACCATCTACAACGCATAAGTCAGGAGTGCGATGGAATACTCCTCACTTGCCTGGATGGGTACAACACCAATGACACTTCAGAAGCTTGACACCATCCAGGACAAAGCAACCAGCTTTGGCACCACGTCTACAAACATTCAATCCCTCCACCACTGACGCTCAGTAGCAGCAGTGTGTACTATCTACAAGATACACTGCAGAAATTCACCAAAGATCCTTATACAGCTTCTTCCAAACCCAGGACCCCTTTCACCTAAAAGGACAAGGGCAGCAGGTACTTGGGAACACCATCACATTCGAGTTCCCCTCTAAATCACTCACCACCCTGACTTGGAAAAGTCCACCGTTCCTTCACAGTTGTTGGTCAAAATCCTGGAATTCTCTCCCTCCCGGCATTGTGGGTCAACCCACAGCAAGTGGACTGCAGCGTTTCAAGAAGGCAGCTCACCAGCACCTTCTCAAGGGCAAATAGGGATGAGCTATCAATGCTGGCCAGCCAGTGACGCCCAAGACCCACAAATGAATAAAAAAAGTTAGTTTTGTTTAAGTTAGCAAGTCTAACCTATGTTGAGGTAGCTACTAAACCATTTCCTATAACAAAAACAGAAAATGCTGGTGAATCTCAGCAGGTCTGGCTGCATCTGAAGTGTTAAAGCCGAGTTAACATTTCAAATCTGATAACCCCTAGAGAAAGAGTAGTGTTTGTGCTGAAGATGTGGTATGGGGTGGGGGGGGGGGCAAATGGAGACAGAGAACATAGGGAGGGAGATTTGAAAGAGGTAGGCAGATGATCTCTTGGGCTTGAATAAAAGGGAAGCTGAATAACTGATACGCAGAGCTGAAAATAGACGGAAGACTGTGCTGAAGGCAGCCCAAGTCCTGACAGGACCAGGGTATGGGAAATGTTGCAATTCAAGCAAAAAATTAATTTCTTAGGATATACCTGATACATAGTTTTCCAAATTACAGACTGACGATTCACGCACTCGGACTGAAGCTGAGTGATTACTGGAATGAGAAAAAGAATATGAGAAACCAAGAAGATCCTCAGAGTGTTATACCTGTAGAAGACTCGCAGTAAGTATTTGTGCTACTTCAGCAAGCAGCATGTTTAACATGGCTTCATGTTTTATCACAAGACTGTTAATCCAGAGACCAAGGTAATGTCCTGGAGACCTGAATTCGAATCTGCCGCCTTGGCAGATGGTGGATTTTGAATTCAATTTTTTAAAATTTTGGTATTAGGAGTCTAACGATGACCGTGAACCCCTTGTCAATTGTCGGGAAAAAAACCATCATAATTCACTCATGTCCTTTAGGATGGGAAACTGCCGTCCTCACCTAGTCTAGCTGACACGTGACTCCGGACCTATAGCAATGTGGTTGACTCTCAAATGCGATTTGAGTATTGAGGGGCGGGCAATGAATGCTGGCCCAGCCAGCGATGCTCACATACTGTGAATTTGTTTTAAAATAAGTAGGAAGCTCCTTCAATTCCCAAGCAGCTTCTTAACCCTCTTGAGATGTGTGTGCAATTTATTCATGTATGCCAAAGTTTCAGTTATCTTATTCTGTCTGGATGGATGCAAATCTAAATTGCTGGGAGACTTTTTTGTTTATAAGTTTAATTTCTGTAATATTGAAAACGATTGCTATTTTCCTACAAGTGAATTTAAATCTGAGCCCATTGTAGGTGTAGATCTTGTACTCTGATTAGAATTCTCCACTCCAATAAATAAAATAATCTTCAATTGTTGATTCCGTAGTATAAAAATAATTGGCTAAATAACTAGAGGAAAATGTCAAAGTTTGTGAAGGTCTCAAACATGACTTGAAAGTGTGTTGAAATTAGGAGTTTGATAGGAATCTTTAAAAAGAAATTGAAGATGTCTTGAAGAGTTTTGCAAGGTTGTGGGCAAAAGTTGGCTGTTAAGAAAAATTGGATAGCTGTTTCAGAGAACTGGTGCAGATGTGACAGACTGCGTAGCTTCATTCTGGGCTGGATTATTGTATAAATGTAGTTCTGTCCTGCATGATGCTGAGAGTTCTAATGAGAGTCTGGAATCTGATTTCAAACATTGATCTTGTAAACATAATGAATATTTACCATCAAAAAATTTATGCTTGTCACAGTTTGTCAACTCTATCTGCTTTTATAATTTTTTTACTTTTTACATTTAAAGCTGAAAGATTATACATTAATTGCTTTCTGACTGGAACCAGTGGTTTGAACAATAATTCAGTGCTTTAACCTCTTCCAGATATTGCCCAAAGTGATGTGATTAGATTAAATTCCCTACAGGAAACAGGCCCTTCGGCCCAACAATTCCATACCGTCCCTCCGAAGAGCAACCCTCCCAGACCCATTCCCCTACATTTACCCCTGATTAATGCACTTAACACTACGGGTAATTTAACATGACCAATTCACCTACCCTGCACATCTTTGGATTGTGGGAGGAAACCCACGCAGACATGGGAAGAATGTGCAAACGTCACACAGATAGTTGCGCTTTCTGAAATATTTTTATTTGCTGTTTTCTTAGTAGCTAAACTTTCTAAGGGCCAAAATTAGAACTTAAACAAAACAGCCTAGAAAAACACAAACATAATAAAATCATTGGCAAATATCTTTTAATGACTCCCATGACTTATGATTTGGAGATATTGATGTTGGACTGGGGTGTACAAAGTTAAAAATCACACAACATCAGGTTATAGTCCAACAGGTTTATTTGTAATTACTTTTGGAACGCTGCTTCTTCATTGGGTAGTTGTGCAGTATAAGAATGTAAGACACAGAATTTATAGCAAAGGTTTACAGTGTGATGTAACTGAAATTATTTCTTTTTCACTCCAGGTCTTTTTCAATGTATAATTTCAGTTACATCACACTGTAAACTTTTGTTATACATTCTGAGTCTTCCAATCTTATACTCCACAACCACCTGATGAAGGGGCAGCGCTCCGAAAGCTAGTGCTTCTAATTAAACCTGTTGGACTATAACCTGGTGTCCCATGATTTATGACATATAAGCATCTTACTTAATTTCCAGCATCCAAGGTGCCACACTTCAGTGTATCTTGCAGTGAGACAATTCCACAGGAGATTTTAATAGATAAAGCTCAATGCAGTTATGTTTTTGGTTTCCAGTTTATTTCTATTTCTGAATTCATATGTTTATAGTATTTTTTCAAATATGTAGACTGTACTTTTATTTGCAGGAAGCTTCCTGATCAAACTTGGGCTCAATGTGATGGCTGTTTAAAATGGCGAAAGCTTCCAGATGGGATTGATCCAGATGGGCTGCCTGATAAATGGTTCTGTAGCATGAATCCAGATCCACATTTCAGGTAAGAATCATTCATTATTAGTTTCACACATTTACTTTCTGCCAACATAGTATTCCATTTCTCTACTCTACGTGAGAGCCAATCCCAATGCACCACATCCAAAGATTCAAAAAGGAGAGAATGTAGGGTAACATTGAAATAATAATTAGTCAAACCTGGGGATGAGAGATCCATAAGCTTTAGACAATGTTATCTCTCATTATCTTTGGACAACTGTGCACTTCTTTCTTCATTAATCCTTTTGCCGATTCAGTTGTTTACCATTTCTCTTATGCTCCCAGATGTTTAAATTTAATCGAGAGCTGCTTTTTGTTTCATACGAGGGACTCACAAATGTTGCATCCCTTTCTAAAGTGCAGGTGTGCTCCGTCAATTTTTTTATTAAACTGAAAAATGTGTTGCTGGAAAAACGCAGCAGATCAGGCAGCATCCAAGGAGCAGGAGAATCGACGTTTCGGGCATAAGCCCTTTTTCAGGAACCTACAACGGTTTTTATTTAAACCTGTTCCCCCATCTTGGGAACAATACAATCAAGATGAAAACATTCAGCACTCAAACCTGCTCTGCCATTGAAGAAGATCATGGCTGATCAGTGATTCAGTGGTTAGCACTGCTGCCTCACAGCACCAAGGACCTGAGTTTGATTCCACCTTTTGGCGATGATCTGTGTGGAGTTTGCACATTCTCCCCATATCTGCATGGGGTTTACTTCAGTTTCCTCCCACAGTCCAAAGATATGCAGGACAGGTGGATTGGCCATGCTAAATTATCCATAGTATGCAGGAATGGGAGTGGGTCTGGGTGAGATGATCTTCGGAGGGTTTCTGAGGGCTTGACAGTCCAAAAGGCCAGTTTCCCTACAGAATCACTGTAGGGATTCTATTCTATTCTATGATCTGATTGTAGCCTCAAATCCACATTTCCATTTATCCCTAATAACTCTTCACCCACTATCTCTGCCTTAAAATTGTTCAAAGACACTCTTCCTGAAACAGAAGTTGAAGCAGAATTCCAAACCATAAACATAGAGTGCTGAAGAAACTCATCAGGCGTGGCATCATCTGTGTGTAGAGAAACCAAGTTAATATTCTGAATGATTTCTTCATAACTAAAAGGGCTAGGAAATTGTATTTATTTACTTTCAATAGGGGCAAAGGGGACATGATGTAGAGGCTAAGTGCAGAAGACCAGCAGATTGTTAATGGTGATGAAATAGAAAAAGAGATGGAAACCATGTATGAATCAATGTGTGAAAGGGGCAGAATGGGTTCTGACTGTTCAGAGCAAAGTCAAGAAGATGTAAACCAGACCATGCTGGGGGAAGGGAGTAAGTGTAAGGAAAATGGAGAATAGGCCTGATGCAGTCTAGATCTGAAGTTGTAGAATTAAAGAGTCAGTCCTAGGGGTTGTGAAATACCTAAAGGGAAAATGAGGTGTTGTTGCTCGAGCTGCGTTATGCTTTGCTGGAACATTGTAGTAGGCCCAAGGTTGCTGTTATTGTGGTTCTGTTCGCCGAGCTGGGAGTTTTTGTTGCAAACATTTCGTCCCCTTTCTAGGTGACATCTTCAGTGCTTGGGAGCCTCCTGTGAAGCGCTTCTGTGCTGATACCGCCGGCATTTATACTGGTTTGAATCTGCCGCTTCCGGTTGTCAGTTGCTGTCCGCTGCAGTGGTCGGTATATAGGGTCTAGGTCGATGTGTCTGTTGATGGAATTCGTGGCTGAGTGCCATGCTTCTAGGAATTCCCTGGCTGTTCTCTGTTTGGCCTGCCCTATAATAGTGGTGTTGTCCCAATCGAATTCGTGTTGTTTGTCATCTGAGTGTATGGCCAAGGGACTTAACTACAATCACAGGGACGCCAAGACAGCAGACTTCCTAGCAGCACTAGAATGCACACTCAGGAACAATGGACTGACAGAAGAGACGCAACAAACAGTGAGACAAAGTATCGTACCTATGATAACAAGGAAAAGACAAACACACAACCTCAACACTAAGGAGAAAGAAGCACTAAAATCTCTAAGAAATGATAAGACCAGCAGACAAAGACTGTTATACTGGATAAGTCAGATTATATCCACAAAGCAGAACAACTACTTGCAGACACCAACACCCTACCAAAAGAGGGAGTTTGACCCCACTCCACAGCTCACCAATAGGATAAACAACACACTGAGGAACCTACAAAAAAACGGACAGATAACCAGGTCTGACCTACAAAGAATGAAACCGGAAAGCAACAACACCCTCAGATTCTATGGACTACCTAAAGTACACAAACCAGACATCCCACTCAGACCCATAGTATCACTACCAGGGACACCATCACACAAACTGGCTAAAGAGCTACAACAGAAACTGAAACACCTGATTAGCGGATCCAGACACACTCTATACAGTCAACACAAGAATTTTTGAACATCATTAGAAATATACACACAGACAAGGAAGAAACCATGGTCTCATTTGATGTAACGGCACTGTTCACCTCTATTGACAAAACCCTAGCCAGAGAAACAATATCCAACCTGCTGGACATACATGACAGACAACAGGACGCTGAACCTATTAACAAAGACGGCATACTTAAACTACTGGACCTGTGCCTCACAACACACTTCACATTCAACAACCAGATATATGAACAAATCAACAGAACACCCATGGGCTCACCGATCTCCGGACTCATAGCAGAAGCAGTAATGCAAAGGTTAAAAAAAACAGTTTTAACGCAATTACAACCCAAACTATGGGTCAGATACGTGGATGACACCTTTGTAATCATTAAAAACCACAGAAATAGAGAACACACACCGGATCATCAACGCCACACAGGAATCCAATTCACGAGGGAGGAAGAAAAGGACAGCCAGCTCCCACTCCTGGACGTTATGGTACAAAGAACACCGAACGGAGAATTCACCACGAAGGTATACAGAAAAACCACACACTCAGACCAAGTCCTGAACTATGAAAGCAACCACCCCAATACATAAACGTAGTTGCATCAGGACATTATTCAAAAGGGCCACAACACACTGCAGCACACCTGAACTACAAAAAGAGAAAGAAGAACACCTATACAAGGTATTCAACAAAAACGGATACCCGCGCAATTTCATCAACAGATGCCTCGGAAAGACAACGAAATGAGGACATGCCACAACCCAAAGGACTGGCCACACTACCATACATCAGGAGCATTTCTGAACTGACAGCCAGACTGCTGCGACCACTAGGACTCATAACAGCACACAAACCAACAGCCACTTTCAGATAACAACTCACCAGGACAAAGGACCCGATACCCAGCAGGAACAAAACCAACGTAGTATACAAAATCCCATGCAAGGACTGCACAAAACACTACATAGGACAAACAGGAAGACAGCTAATGATCCGCATCCACGAACACCAACTAGCCACGAAACGACACGACCAGCTATCCCTAGTAGCCATACACTCAGATGACAAACAACATGAATTCAATTGGGACAACACCGCTATTATAGGGCAGGCCAAACAGAGAACAGCCAGGGAATTCCTAGAAGCATGGCACTCATCCACGAATTCTTTCAACAGACACATCGACCTAGACCCTATATACCGGCCACTGCAGCGGACAGCAACTGACAACCGGAAGCGGCGGATTCAAACCAATATAAATGCCGGAGGAATCAGCACAGAAGCGCTTCACAGGAGGCTCCCAAACACTGAAGATGTCACCTAGAAAGGGGACGAAATGTTTGCAACAAAAACTCCCAGCTCGGCGAACAGAACCACAACAATGAGCACCCGAGCTACAAATCTTCTCACAAACATTGCTGTTATGTTAACATTTCTGTAGCTATCATGCCCCCAACCCCAGCAAGGCAGACTCTGCTTAAAGTTTGGATGCACACATACACCACCAGTCTGCCTGTATAGACACAGGAATTTCTGAAGAGCCTTTTGTAAACAATATAGAAAGTGTGAACATTTGGTGCCTCATTCAAGGCAGATGGGAACAATAAAGTATCAAACTTTTAAGGAACATATATACCATAATCTCAGATCTTCCAAGTGCAAGTTATTTAAGGATTTTGTAGCTTTAATTGTCTATAAATCAGAAGCTTTTTAAAAAAAAACACATGGCCAAATGTTCTAACAGCCTGCATGGCAAAAAAAAAAGTGGATAATGGGTAAGTTTACTTGTGATAGCTAAGAGTCTTTTCCCACATTCACTTCAGCTGAATTTCAGTTTGTGATCAGCATTCAAGACTTCATTTTGGATCATTTTTCTCTCAAAGGCATCCTTTACACAACTTAGAATTCCTGCAATATTTGTGTGTGGATTTGTAGAACAGCATAAAATATCTGTTATCTGTGGAATGTTTCTTCTGGCAATTCGTTTGGCGCTACTTTCCTGACTCCCGTTATCAGGAAAACAGCACTTTTCAGAAAAGTGGCCACATTTGGAGAATGTGTTATTCTCCACCTGCATTATGTGGGAGAGCATTACTGCAGGTGCACAAGTGCCATCCTTGAATGGTTTTGTAAAGCAATGTAGTTATGTTTGCATAATAAATACATCTTCCAAAAAGAATCCCATGCTATAATGTTTTTTCCTTATTTCAAATTTAGAGTTTTTAAGTTTAGAAATACTCAAGTATTGAGAGATGATCAACAAATTATTATAAATGAAAGATTTTTTTTGTGATTGTTTTGAAATTAATACACTGTGGAATGTAGTGCAGGTGGGTTAATTTAGGTGTAAGTTGTTTAAAGAATACACCAGAGTGCAGTTTAAATGGTTACATCTCTGCGGTTTTTTTAAATTCAAAATAAAGGTGCAACCCACAAATGTTGAAAATGTTCCTGTAAGTGAGTTTTGAGAAGATTTGTAGCTCAGGTTGAGGTTCTGGATGTAGATTTGCTCACGGAATTGGAAGGTTCGTTTTCATATTCCTGATAAATGGAATGTAGGAAATGTGTCTTTGATTAGTATGTACCGGTTAGGCAGGGACGAAGTTGTCGAGCGCGGAAGCATGGTTTACTAAGGAAGTTGAATCTCTTGTCAAGATGAGATGTTAGGATGAGATATGATGGCTTAGTTAAGGCGCTTGAGTGTTCCAAGTTAGCCAGGAAAGACCTAAAAAGAGAGCTAAGAAGAGCCAGGAGGGGACATGAGAAATTATTGGTGGATAGGGTCAAGGAAAACCCTAAGGTTTTCTATGGGTATATCAGGAATAAAAGAATGTCTAGAGTAAGATTAGGGCCAATCAAGCATAGTAGTGGGAAGATGTGCGTGGAGTCAGAGAAGATAAGGGAAGTGCTAAATGAATACTTTTCGTCAGTATTCACACTAGAAAAAGACAATGTGGTTGAGGAGAATAGAGATACAGGCTACTCGACTAGATGGGATTAAGGTGCATAGGAGGAGGTGTTAACAATTCTGGAAAATGTAAAAACAGGTAAGTCACCTAGG
The DNA here is from genome assembly GCF_020745735.1 of Hemiscyllium ocellatum. Lineage (NCBI taxonomy): Eukaryota > Metazoa > Chordata > Chondrichthyes > Orectolobiformes > Hemiscylliidae > Hemiscyllium > Hemiscyllium ocellatum. The sequence continues at coordinate 80,603,928 of NC_083412.1, forward strand.
CCAGATGGGATTTATCCTAGGATTCTCTGGGAAGCAGGGAGGAATTGCCGAGCCTTTGGCTTTGATCTTTGTCGTCATTGTCTATAGGAATAGTGCCAGAAGACTGGAGGATAGCAAATGTTGTCCCCTTGTTCAAGAAGGGGAGTAGAGACAACCCTGGAAATTATAGACTTGTGAGCCTTACTTCGGTTATGGGTAAAGTGTTGAAAAGGGTTATAAGAGAGAGGATTTATAATTATCTGGAAAGGAATAAATTGATTAGGGATAGTCAACACTGTTTTATGAAAGGTAGATCGTGCCTCACAAATCTTTGAGTTCTTTGAGAAGATGACCAAATAGTGGATGAGGGTAACGCAGTTGAATGTGGTGTACATGGATTTCAGTAAGGCGTTCGATAAGGTTCCCAATGAGAGGTTATTGTACAAAATACAGATGCATGGAATTGAGGATGAGTTAGCGGTTTGGATCAGACATTGGCTAGCTGAAAGAAGACACGGGTGGTGGTTGATGGGAAATATTCATCCCGGAGTTCAGTTACTAGTTGGGTACTGCAAGGGTCTGTTTTGGGTCCACTGTTGTTTGTCATTTTTATAAATGATTTGGATAAGGGCATAGAAGGGTGGATTAGTAAATTTGCAGATGACACTAAGGTTGGTAAATAATGTTGCAGATTAGAGAGACATAGATAAGCTGCAGAGCTTGGCTGAGAGGTGGCAAATAGAGTTTAATGAGGAAAAGTGTGAGATGATTCACTTTGGAAGGAGTAACAGGAATGCATAGTCTGGGCTAATGGTAGGATGCTTGATAGTGTAGATGAGCAGAGAGATCTCGGTATCCAGGTACATAAATCCTTGAAGGTTGCCAACCAGGTTGATAGGGTTGTTAAGAAGGCATATGGTGTGTTAGCTTTTATTTGTAGAGGGATTGAGTTTTGGAACCATGAGATCATGCTGCAGCTGTACATAACTCTGGTGCAGCCACAGTTGGAGTATTACGTACAGTTCTAGTCACTGCATTATAGGAAGGATGTGAAAGTTTTGGAAAGGGTGCAGAGGAGATTTACTAGGATGTTGCCTGGTATGGAGGGAAGGTCGTGTTCTGCGTTGTAATGTTTTCTGTTCTATGTGTGGTGATCCAACATTTGAAAACTAAAGATAGAACAATGCTTACATGGAACCGGACATCGTGAAGGATCTCACAAGATGTTAATTAATTGCTTCCTAAGATTTTATATGTTGTTGGTAATTTCTGCTTTCATCTATCAAATTGGTTTTGATCGCATATTTGTTTTCTTGTTTAGGAGCTGCAGTGTCCCAGAGGAACCTGAAGATGATGTTGATGTTACTCCCAGTTATGAGAAAACGTATAAAAAAATGTAAGTTTTTCTCACTGATGAAACCTTTTACATTATTGAGCTAACTGGTTAAATGCTGCTGTAGGTTATGAACTTCAGGCTGTGTCATGCTTATTTTTTCTACAAAACTGCATTTGTTTAAATCGTGGACTTAAAATAAATTTCAAATGTGGGTTTGATGGTAGATGAAGTATAATTTTGTTCCCCCTTATACTATGCGTCAGTGAGTTCAGTGGTATTTCTGTGCACCCACTGCTTCCATGTTTTCACTTGTGTTGTCAGTTTAGTGGATGATTAGAAGTCATAATGATGTAATCTACAGAGGATGCAAAGCATGTACTCCAGTGAGAATAGTAGTTCCCAGAGAAAGGGGGAGAAAAGTTCAAGTTGCCTTCTAATTGGTCATTTGGTGTTTACATTTATGTAGTTTGGATTATTTCTACTGGATTACTGTGTTGTGGGAATGGGTGGGTCTGGGTGGGATGGTTTTTGGAAGGTTGGTGCAGACCCAATGGGCTGATTGGCCTCTTTCTACATTGTAAGGATTCTATGATTCGATGGTTTTAAAAACAAAAATCCTTAAGAGTTTTAACATGGTGAAAGGGGAAATATTATTTTCTTTGCGAAAATTAACACGGAATTTTGACCCAGCAGCAGTGACGTGTTTCCTGACTCGGAGCTGTTTTGGCGTTCCTTCATTATTGTTGAGCCAAAACCCTGACACACTCGTCCTGTGGGTGTACACACTGAATAGCCTGCAGTGGTTCAAAAAGGCTGCTCACCGTCATCTTCTCCAGGGGATTTGGTGATGGCCAATACATACCAGTCCAGCCAGTGAAGCCTGCAGCCCTGAATCTGTGAAAAGATACTTCACTGGCCAATGTGAAAACACTGTTGAAAGAAACTTCTTTACATACAGGATTGTTCCATTATGGGACACATCATGAGTAACACGGATCTTCCTATTCACAAAGACCAAGACAGTGCTTGGAATGATGTTCACTCTTGGCGAAAAAATGGCTAGTATTTGTGTTGCCATTTTGTCCCTGTGTTGTGTAATGTGACACCCTGTTCCACAATTGAAAATGTCTAGAGAGATTGTGGACTGGTAATAATCTTCTAGAAATCCGTATATCCTGGAAAAGTTTCAAATGATTCAAAAACTGCCAGTGTGATACTTGTATTTATAAAAGTGATTTTGGAGACAAAAAGAAAGTAACCTTAGGCTAGTTAGCTTAATGTCTGTTATTGGGAAAGTTTTAGGGTCAATGATAACAAAAGTAATAGCAGAGCATCTAGAAATCACATGATCAAGCAGGATCAGCATGGCTTCATACAGGGGAAATAACACTGCCAAATTTACTGGAGTTCTTTGGAAGAAGTGGCAAGCAGCTTAAATAACAGGTAAGCAGTGGATCTGTTACGTTTGGATTTTCAGGAGCCATTTGATATGCTACTGCACTTACTAAGATAAGGGTCCATGGTTTTGGAGGTTGGATGTTAGCATGGATAGAGGATTGGCTAACTAACGAAAGACAGTGTGCGGGGTCAATTTCAGGATGAACCGAGTGTTCTGTGGGGAATAGCGCTCGGGCCCCAATTACTGATCATATGTATTAATGACTTGAATGAGGAAAATAAAATTACTATATTGAAGTAAGTAGGTTTTATTAAAACTGCACAAGGTAGTAGTAAGATCACAGCTTGAATACTGTGAACAGTTTGGAGCCCTTATCTAAGGAAAGATGTATTGACATTGAGGGCAGTCCAGAGAAACTTCATTAGCCTGATGCCAGGTATTGGAGGGACTGCCTTATGAGAAGACGTTGAGAAGATTCATGCTCTATATGGAAGAATGAGAAGTGACCTAATTGAAACATTCAAAGTTCTTGGAGCACTTGACAGGGTACGTGTGTAAAAGTTGTTTCCCCTTACAGCAGAGTCTAGAGCTAGAGAGTATAATTTCAGGAGAAGGCGTTGCATGTTTAAGATAGTGATTGAGGAATTTCTTCTCTTACGGTAGTGAATCTATGGAATTCTTTACTGTAGGGGCTGTTGACACTGGCTTACTAAATATGAGGGGCAGATTTTTAATCATTAAGGGAATTGAGGGTTATGGGGAAAAGGCAGTTGAGGATTATCTGACCAGTCATGATCTCATTGAATGGTGGAGCAGACTTAATGGGCTGAATGGCCTGCTTCTGCACTGACTACTTATGAGGGACAATGTACAGTACAATTCTACCCATGACACCATAGATACCATCACATCTGTCTGCGCTTGACAAAATGTTGCAGGAGGCACCTTGTTTCCCTAATTGGTATCTTGAGAGCATTGAATGGCAAAACACTAGAGTACTATTGCTACCAACTTTTCCTGACTTACAAAAGCTAAGAATACTTTGTCACAGGTAATCGATGAGACTATTGCATTTTTTTAAAGGAAGAGTGGATAAATATTTTAGAAATGACTTGATTAGAGTCATAGAGATGTATAGCACGGAAACAGAACCTTCAGTCCAACCCGTCCATGCTGACCAGGTATTCCAACTCAATCTGGTCCCATCTGCAGGCACTTGGCCCATATCCTACTAAACCCCTCCTAATCATATACCCATCCAAATGCATTTTATAAGTTGCAATTGTACTAGCCACTTCCTCTGGCAACTCATTCCATACACGTACCACCCTCTGCATGAAAAAATTACCCCATAGGTCTCTTTTATATCTTGCCCCTCTCACCTTAAACCTACGTCCTCTAGTTCTGGACTCTCCCACCTCAGGGAAAAAGACTTTGTCTATCTATCCTATCCATGCCCCTCATAATTTTAGAAACCTCTGAGGACACCCATCAGCCTCCGACGCTCCAAGGAAAACAGTCCCAGCCTATTCAACCTCTCCCTATAACTCAAATCCTCCAACCCTGGCAACATCCTTGTGAACCATTTCTGAACTCTTTCAAGTTTCACAGCATCTTTCCAATAGGAAGGAGACCAGAATTACACGCAATATTCCCACAGTGGTCTAATCAGTGTCCTGTACAGCCACAACATGACCTCCCAACTCTTGTACTCAATACTCTGACCAATAAAGGAAAGCATACCAAACGCCGCTTCACTAGCCTATCTACCTGCGACTCCACTTTCAAGGAGCTGTGAACCTGCACTCCAAGGTCTCTTTGTTCAGCAACACTCCCTAAGACCTGTTGGGACGAAATAACGTCCAAGCGTGTTCTTTTAAGGAGAGACCACACTTACCCAATTATTTGATATAATTGGAGGTACATTTATTTAGCTGCAGAAACTTAGCTGTTACAGCGAAGCACGAAAGATCGAATGGTTCGCTGGAGAAAATGTACAAGTTCTGAAAATCTATCGATAAGCTCCGTTAGTTATACTATTTTCTAATCTCAATTCATGCAACGTGATCTTTCACAAACAAAAGCCTTCTTCAAAATGGTATAATTTGCAAACAAAGGTTCTATGTATTCTGGAAACATTTTTACAAAGGCTTTACATATATTTGAGACATTCTGTATCATAGACACAAAGAATTACTATGATTGAGACATTTTTCCTAGTCTTATTATCACATAGTTTACCTTAATCTAATCACTTAGTTTAGCAGGCAAAATTGACCTTGCTGATGTTCTTTCATTTGAACATCAGTTTTGTTAGTTGTCATGGCAACAAGCCCAGAATTAAAATTACTTTGGTCATCATTTTAAACGATAGGTTCACAGTGCCCCCCAATATCCTAAGAAGTAACTACATCTCTATCCTACCTAACAGACCTTACCATTAAGTGTACAAGTCCTGCTAAGATTTGCTTTCCCAAAATGTATCACCTTGCATTTATCTGAATTAAACTCCATCTGCCACTTCTCAGCCCATTGGCCCACCACCACCCTCTGTCTTCTATCTTTGAGTCAATTCTGTATCCAAATGGCGAGTTCTCCCTGTATTCTGTGAGATGTAACCTTGCTAACCAGTCTCCCATGGGGAACCTTGTCGCACGCCTTACTGAAGTCCATGCAGATCACATCTACCACTCTGCTCTCATCAATCCTCTTTGTTACTTCTTCAAAAGTTTCAATCAAGTTTGAGACATGATTTCCCACGCACGAAGGCTATGTTGACAATCTCTAATCAGTCCTTGCCTTTCCAAATACATGTACATCCTGTCCCTCAGGATTCCCTCCAACAACTTGCCCACCACTGACATCAGGCTCACTGGTCTATAGTCCCTGGATTGTCCTTATCACCCCTCTTAAACAGTGGCACCACGTTAGCCAACCTACAGTCTTCCAGCAGCTCACCTGTGACTATCAATGATACAAATATCTCAGCAAAAGGACCAGCAATCACTTCCCTAGCTTCCCACAGAGTTCTCGGGTACACCTGATCAGGTCCTGGGGAATTATCCACCTTTATGCGTTTCAAGACATCCAGCACTTCCTCCTCTGTAATATGGACATTTTGCAAGGTGTCACCATCCATTTCTCTACATTCTATATCTTCCATATCCTTTTCCACACTAAATACTTATGCAAAATACTCATTTAGTACCTCCCCCATTTTCTGCGGCTCCATTCAAAGGCTGCCTTGCTGATCTTTTGAGGGGCCCTATTCTCTCCCTAGTTACCCTTTTGTCATGAATGTATTTGTAAAAACAAATAAGGTTATAGTGAGAAAACAAAGTCAGCAGGAGTTTTGGGTTGATCAAGCTAAACACGCTAACAACATCTGGCTGTCTCTTTCCCCCTTTTGTTTGTAATTCTATAGTTTTCATTCTTTGTTCAGGCCATAAAAGGATTAGAAATTGTTTTCGATAAAGGAGTCCTTGAATGTAGAATACATGCAAAGTTAAGCATACAAAACAGAGATACTACAAATATACATATTGTTGTGGCTATGTTCACTGAGCTGGGAAGTTGATTTGCAGACATTTTGTCCCCTGTCTAGTTGACATCTTCAGTGTTTTGGAGTCGCCTGCACTGTATTTTCTGGAATTTATTTGATTCTGTTTCTGTTGCTTCCGGTTGCTCATTGTACCGGCCAGTACATTGGGTCTAAGTCAATTTGCTGATTGGAGACTGTGGCTAAGTGCCATGCATCTGGAAATTCTCTGGCTGCCCTAAATTTAGCTTGTCCGTTGATTGATGCATTGTCCCAGTCAAATTTGTGGTCCTTGTTATCTGTGTGTATCACTACAAGGGGCAGCTGGTGGTGACATTTAATGGTTAGTTGATGCTTGTGAATGTGGATTGCTAGTTGTCTGCCTGTTTGCCCTATTTGTGGAGTCTTTGTATGGAATCCTGTAAATTTTAGTCTTGCAACTGATGGGCATAGGATCTTTTGTCCTGGTGAGTTGCTGTCTGAGCACAGCTGTTGGTTTATGGGCTGGCATGAACCTGTGTGGTCGGAGAAGTCTGGCCATCAGTCCCAAGATGGTTTTTGTGTAAGGTAAGATGGTTAGTGAGAGAGGTTGTGGGATGTCCTCATCACAATGCTTGTCTGTTAGGCATCTGCTGATGAATTTACATGGATATCCATTCTTGATGAAGACTGTAGAGGTTATGTTCTTCTTCCCTTCACAGGTTTGGAGTGCTGCATTGTTTTGGAGCCCTTTTGAACAGGGTCCTAATGCAGCTTCTCTTGTGTGTGTTTTGGTGGTTTCTGTTGTAATTCAGAACGTGGTCGGTGTGTGTGGCTTTCCTTTACATTTACTGGTGCATTCACGGTCTCTGTTCTTTGTACCATCACATCTAGGAATGGGAGTTGAATGTTGGTTTCCTCATCCCTTGTAAATCTGATCCCTGTGAGTGTGGTGTTGATAATCTAGTGTGTGTTCTCGATTTCTGTTCTCTGAATGATAACAAAAGTGTCGTCTGTGTACCTCATCCAGAGTTTGGGTTGGATTTGTTGTAGGGTTTTTGTTCCACTCTTTACATCACTGCTTGTGGTATTAACCCAGAGATTGGTGAGCCCATAGGTCTTCCATTGATCTGTTCATGTATTTGTTTGTTGAATGTAAAGTGTGTTCTCATGCACAGGTCTAGTAGTTTGAGCATGCAGTCCTTGTTGATAGGCTTCCCATCGTCTTATCTGTTCTGCTTGTCCGGGAGGTTGGCTATTTTGTCTCTGGGTAGAGTTTTGTCGATTTGAACTGAACCATGCTATTACATCAAATGACACCATTGCTTCGCCCTTGTCTATGTTTATATTCCTGATGTTGTCCAGGAATTCGTGTGATGATTGTATGGAGTGTTTGGATCCGGTAATAAGATAATTCAGTTTTTGTCAGAGTTCTGCGATGGCGTTCCTGGGAGTACCACAATGAGTCTAACTGGTATGTCTGGTTTATGTACTTCAGGTAATCCATAAAGTCTTGGTATTGTTGCTTTCTGGTTTCATCCTTAATCCTGGTTATTAGTCTGTATTTTTCTTTTGAAGGTTCTGTAGTATGTTTATTCTTTTAATTAGCTGTGCCATGGGTCTACACTCCTTGTAGGTAGGTGTTGGTATCTGTAAGTAGTTTCCCTGTTTTCTGAATATATTTAACCTTGTCCTTGATAATTAAAAAAAACCCAGCATGGTGGCTCATTGGTTAGCACTGCAACCTCACGGCGCCAGGGACCCAGGTTCAATTTCAGACTCGGGCGACTGTCTGTCTGTGTGGAGTTTGCACATTCTCTCCCTATGTCTGTGTGGGTTTCCTCCCACAGTCCAAAGAGGTGCAAGTCAGGTGCATTGGCCATGCTAAATTGCCCATCATGTTAGGTGCATTAGGAAAAGGGTCTGGTTTGGTTACTCTTTGGAGGGTCGGTATGGACTTGTTGGGCTGAAGGGCCTGTGTTCACACTGCAGGGAATCTAATCATAACCGTCATTCTGCCCTTGTCCACTGGTGCTATAATTATGTTCCTGTCATTTTTGAGTGCATGTAGGGCATCTCTGTCTTTGGTGTTGAGGTTGTTTGTTTGTCTTTTCTTCGTTAGTAAGGGTACAATAGTTTGTCTGACTGTTTGCTGTGTCTCTTTGGTTAGTCTGTTTAGTTCTGAGCTTACATTCTAGTGCAGCTAGGAAGTCTGTTGTTTTTGCGTCCCAGTGGTTGTAGTTGAGTCCCTTGGCTAGTGTAGCTTTTTCTGTGTCGGTAACTGTTTGCTGGACAGGTGTCTGTCGTGTTATCTTCTCTGCTGTTGGTCATCTTAGTCATTTTGTCTTGAGATTCTGTTCTGTCTCATGATGATGGCCTGTTCAGTTATCGTGGTCCACTCGTGATTGGCTGTTTTTGAAATTAACAATTTTTTGGTGTGCAATTTCTTGTCTGTATCGGTGTACATACATAAACATAACCTGGACCATCCTGAGACCGTTTTGTCTGACTGTTTCCCTGGTTTGTGGGTTTTTGATTGGTGGTATGTATCTGACAGTGTGGTAGTATTTAATTCCTTCGACATCCATGTAGGAATTGGAGTTGTTCATAAGGTAGCACTTAGGTGGTTGGCACAGGACTCCCATTTTCTTGCTTGTTTTAACATCTCTCGCCAGTAGATGTTCAAGGTATGTAAAAAGATATATAGCTTGGATGTCTGTTGTCGTGGTTGTGGCTATGAACTTCCCAGCAAATCAACTTCTTAGCTCGGCGAACACACCCACAACCACAAAAACCGACATCCAAGCTACAAATCTTTACACAAACCTTGTAAGTACATACATAAAGAACAGTAAAGTGAGATTAGAATTGATCATCACAGTGAGAGTGACAGCAAACTGAATGGGGGTTGTGTGTGTGGTGCTGGAAAAGCACAGTAGGTCAGGCAGCATTTGTGGACCAGGAGAATCAATGAATTCCTACACACACGAGAATTCCTAGATGCATGGCATTCCAACCCGAACCCTATCAACTACCACTCCCTGAGAAAAAGAACAGGAAGCAACTTCACAGGAAATAACACCACCACAGGAAGCGACATCACCTACCCAAAAAACCCAAACATATAAATAAGAAGCAGGAATTATCAGTAGTGCTTTGCCCACTGAAGATGTTACCTAGTAGGGTGATGGAATGTCTGGAAATGAACCTTCTAGCTCAGCGAACAAACCTGCATTCAAAACCTTAACCTGAGTTACAAATCTTCTCAAAACTCGCTAAGAATCAATGTTTCGGGCATAAGCCCTTCATCAGGAATACTCAACCAGCAGACTCAATGGGCCAAATACCATTTTTCTGTGCAAAGTTTCTAACTTCTGAGATTCCTGATTGCTGTCTTGTTACCTCTGCTGGAAGTTGTGTCTGTATGGAGAAAATTGAATTTTGTGTGATAGCTTCCCTCTGTTGATTAGTCTACATAAACTTGTTAATTAGGGAGGCCTTGAAGAATTGCCATTTGGATGAGGTATCAGAGAGCAGCTATCACATGTGAACCAAATGCTAATATGTCCCGAGAGGACATTGAGAAAAGGTCCATTTCCATGTCAAAGCAACAGATTTCCCTGGTTAAAATCCACAGAATGGTACATCAGCTAACTAATGTTGCAGCTGTTTTATGAGAACTGTTTCTTTCGGGAACTAGAACGATTTTAGATTGCACAATTTGTGCTTATCTTCAGGTAATAGGTTAGTTTTCTAGGTTTTCATTGTATCAATAAAACCTGTTATGGGTTATTCCAGAGAACAAAGAAATCGTGAGAAAAACCGACGGCGTTTAATGGATCAAGACAAACAGGCAAGCTAACTTATTACAGCACCAATTTATCAACTCCTAATTTCTGTTTGTCAAAACCAATGTTAAAAAATTAATGTAAAATTGCTGGTGTAATGTATTTCGACTGCCTAAAAAATTCCACTTTCTACTATGGAATATCTGTATGCAAGAAACAAAAATAGCAATCCTTTTGAAACTCAATAGGTTTGGCAGCATCAGAGGAAAGAAAGCCTAGTTATCGTTTTGAGTCTGGCGATTAGTTCAGACGAAGCATCTCCTTAATATTTTGAGACTAACTCTGCTATCTTCCCACAGATATTGCCAGACCTGCCTAGTTTCACCAGTGATTTTTTTTTTGTTTGAGTTTTGAGGATGTAACCAAAGCAATAGAGGGCAGAGTGGTAGACATTGTCTACAGTGGACTTTAGTAAAGCTTTTGACAAGGTTCCGCATGATAGACTGTTTAGTAAAGTTAGATCATTATTAGATTAGATTAGATTACTTACAGTGTGGAAACAGGCCCTTCGGCCCAACCAGTCCACACCGACCCGCCGAAGCGCAACCCACCCATTCCCCTACCCCTACATTTACCCCTTACCTAACACTATGGGCAATTTAGCACATGGCCAATTCACCTGACCCGCACATCTTTGGATTGTGGGAGGAAACCGGAGCACCCGGAGGAAACCCACGCAGACACGGGGAGAACGTGCAAACTCCACACAGTCAGTCGCCTGAGTCGGGAATTGAACCTGGGTCTCAGGCGCTGTGAGGCAGCAGTGCTAACCACTGTGCCACCGTGCCGCCCTAACACATGGAATTCAGAGAGAGCTGGTCACTTGAATACAAAATTGGCTTGACGGCGAGAGACAGAGTGGTGGTAGAGGGTTGTTTTGCAGGGTGGAGGCCTGTGAGTGTTAGTATTCTGCAGGAGTCAGTGCTAAGTTCACTGTTGTTTGTTTGTCATTTAGATAAATGATTTGGATGAGATTTAGGAGGCATAGTTAGTAAGTTTGCAGATTACATCAAAATCGGTGCTACAGGCAATAGTGAAGAAAGTTATCTAAAGTTATAACTGGATCTTGATCAATTGGGCCAATGAGCTTAGAAGTGGCAGATGTAGTTTAATTTAGATAAATATGAGGTATTGCATTTTGGTAAAGGAACAAGAGCAGGACTTGCATTATCCTGGGCATTGTGTATGTATAACAGAGATACCTAGGGGATTCAGGTGTGTAGTTCTTTCAAAATTGTCTCACAGATAGCTAGGATAATTAAGGTATTTAGCACGCTTGCCTGCATTGCCCAGACGACTTAGTATAGAAGTTGGAATGTCATGTTGAGATTGTGCAGGACGCTTTTGGAGTACTGTGTACAGTTCTTGTTGCCCTCCTATAGGAAAGATATTATTTAATTAGAGTAGATTCAGAAAAAATTTTGAATGATGTTGCTGGGACTGAAGAGTTGGTGTTAGATGGAGAGACTGGGATTTTTTCACTGAAGCACAGGAGGCGACGTTTATAGAGGTTTCTGAACTCATGAGGAGCAGAGGTAAAGTGAATAGCAAAGGTGTTTTCCCTATGAGTTTAAAACCAGGGGGCATGTTTCTTAAGGAGAAAGTAAGGACTGCAGATGCTGGAGGTCAGAGCTGAAAAATGTGTTTCTGGAAAAGCGCAGCAGGTCAGGCAGCATCAAAGGAGCAGGAGAAGTAGGGCTTATGCCCAAAACGTCAATTTTCCTGTTCCTTTGATGCTGCCTGACCTGTTGCGCTTTTCCGGAAACACATTTTTCAGGCATATTTCTTAAAGTGAGAGGAGAAAGATGTAAAAGGGACCTGAGTGGCAACCTCTGTCCACGGAGGATGGTTCATAAATGAAATGAACTGCCAGGAGTGGTAGATGCAGGTATAGTTACAACATTTAAAAGACATTTACACAGGTGCACGAATATGTAAGGTTTATAGGGGTGTGAGCCAAATGCAGGCAAGTTTAGTTTTGGGAACTTGGTCAGCACGGACACATTGGACTGAAGGCTCTGTTTTGTGCTGCGTGACTCTATCTCCAGCATCTGCAGTTCTTGGAGGCATAGAGTTGTATAGCATAGAAACAGACCTTTCTAGTCCATGCTGACCAGATATGCTAAATTAATCTAATCCCATTTGCCAGCATTTGGTCCATATCCTTCTAAACGTTTTTCTATTCATGTACCCGTCCAGATGCCTTTTAAATGTTGGAGCTGCACTCTGCATCACTTTACTCTCTGCTTGGAAAAAGTTGCCCCTTAGCTCCCTTTTGCATCATAGCCTGCTCACCTTAAACGTAGCGCCTCTAGTTTTGGACTCCCCTACCCTGGAAAAAAGACTTTGGCTATTCACCCTATCCATGTACCTCATGATTTTTAAAAATATCTATAAGGTTACCCCTCAGTCTCTGCTGTTCCGGGGAAAATAAACCCAGTCTATTCAACCTCCATCTGTAGCCCAAACCCTCTTGTAAATCTTTTCTGCACCCTTTCAAGTTTAAAATCTGCAGCAGGGAGACTAGAACTGAATGCAATATTCCAGAAGTGGTCGAACCAGTGACCTGTACAGCTGCAACATGACCTCCCAACTCAGATACTCAATGCAATAATCAATAAAGGGAAGTGTACCAAATGTCGTCTTCATTACCCTGTTCACCTGTGACTCCACCTTCAAGAAACTATGAGCCTGCACCCCAAGGTCTTTTTATTCATCACAAACATCCCAGGATCTTTTAAGTATATGAGTCCTGCACTGATTTGCCTTACAAAAATGTTGCTGGCAGGTGAGACTAGATTGGGTTAGGATATCTGGTCGGCATGGATGAGTTGTACCGAATGGTCTGTTTCTGTGCTGTACATCTCTATGACTCTGTGACCTCATATTTATCTGAATTAAACTCCATCTGCCACCCCTCAGCACATCTGATCAAGGTCCCTTAGTACTGAGATAACCTTTTGCACTGTTCACTACTCAACCAACTTTGGTGTCATCTGCAAACTTGCAAACTATTCCTCATATATTCGCTTCCGAACCATTTATATAAGTGGGAAAAAGCAGTACATACTGATCCTTGTGGCACATTGCAGGTGACAAGCATCCAGTCCAAAAAACAACCCTCCACCACCACCTTCTGTTTCTTAACTTCAAGCCAATTTTGTAGCCAAATGGCTAGATCTCCCTGGAGTTCATGCTGTCAAACTTTACTAGCCAGTCTACCATGCCGCACCTTGTCAAACATCATTTTTATGTAGACTGTCCGCTGTTCTGCCTTTATACATTTTTTTTGTCACTTCTTCAAAAAAAACTTGATTAAGTTAGTGAGGCATAATTTCTCAAGCCAAGTTGACAATTCCTAATCAGTCCTTGCTTTTCCAATTATGTGTAAATCCTGTACCTCAGAAGCTCCTCCAACAACTTACTCGCCACTAACATCAGGCTCACCGATCTATAGTTCCTTGGCCTTACCTTACCACCTTTCTTAAATAATGGCACCATGTTAACCAACCTCCAGTTTTCCAGCACCTTCCCCCATGGCTGTGATACAAAGATCCCAGCAAGGGACCCAGCAGTCATTTCCTAGCTTTCCACAAATCTCTGGAATATACCTGATCAGGTCCCAGGGGTATATCTACCTTTTATGCGCCTTAAGACACCCACCACCACAGTCTCTGTCATATGAACACTTTTCAAGTTATCACCATTTATTTTTCCACGTTCTCTACCTTCCGTATCCTTCTCCGCAGTAAATACCTCCACAAAATACTCATTTAGTATCCCACCCATTTCCTACGGTGCCACACATAGACAGCCTTGTTAATCTTAAAAGGGTCCTATTGTATCCCTAGTTATTTGTTTACCCTAAACTGGAGAGAGCCTAGGGACCCTTATTCTTTGTTTTACATTTAGTATGTAGGCCAAGGTTGTTTCCGGTAACATAGAAATTGATTATTCCTTTCCTCCTCCTTCAGATGACTATTAGCATGAGTCAGGAATCTTGGTTTTCGAACTGAGTCGTTTTGTCCTACTGAAGAAGGATGTTCCTCGAATTTTTTTTGATTTTAATTGCCATTGTGTCAAGAGTAAAAAATAAGGTCTGCAGATGCTGGAGATCACAGCTGAAAACGTGTTGCTGGTTAAAGAACAGCAGGTTAGGCAGCATCCAAGGAATAGGAAATTCGACATGATTGTGTCAAGAGTGTCATAATCACAAAGCTGAATTTGGACAAGCGCAAAATTAATGAAATATTGACTTTAGTTCATTGCTGAATTCTGATCATCTTGCTCTCTCAACAGAAGAGCAAGATCTTAGAAGAGCAACTCAAACGTAAGGAACAAGAACTTCAGGAGGAGAGAAGGAAACAACGGGTAATGTTTTAAGGGGCAGGACCTCTTGGGATATTCTTCCTGAATGCTTTGTAGAATGTTCTTAAAGACTTTTAAGGATTGTCCATTATTTATATGACTAGCTTTATAATAAAAGGGTAGAGTTTGCAATCTGCAATCCAGGCAAATATTTCACTTCCTTGTGCAAAATTTCTGAATTGAATTTGATCTTTAATTTTGAACATTTGTGAATTTGTCAATCTTCTATGAACCAGCACTATTGTGCGGTGTTTTAGAATGCAAATCTTTCATTCTCATATTAAAAACAATTCCTTGATATACTTAAGTGAAAACATGGTCCAGATTTCAAAGCGAAATAATCAGGAACAAGAGCATTTTTAGTTATTTTATTCAATGTAAAACGCTGGTCTTAGATGCACTGTTCTTTTCCTCAAACTGAATGTGAAATTTAATTATATTGCAATCACAGTTAACTAGCTGTGCCTTTTGCCATGAGGTCATAAATTATAAATATTAGTAAATTAATTATTTATATTTAAAAGTTTTGCAACAGTGCCCATTAATGTCCTTAACTTAAAAGTAAAATGATTTCATTTTTGAACCCCATTGAAGGGCTGCAGATGGGTACAATTAAGGGCTTTGCCACACTGGTTTAGTCTCTGACCGTGGCCAGTTTTATGGGCAGGATCGATTTTTAATGCAATAATTTTAAAATCAGATTTGCTTTGGAGAAATGTGATTTGTGGTTGAAGTTCCTAGATTTTTTTTCTGTTGTTTTTAGATGACTTTGGGTGAATTGGTCTAAAAAAACGAAGGTAACCTAACAGGAATTCCAAAGTGAAGTGTTTTGTTTATCACCAAGTGGACTCGATGGGCCGAATGGCCTTACTTCCACTCCTATGTCTTATGGTCTTATGGTCTTATGATTCACAGCGTAATATAGACCTACACAACATCATACAGAAATATGAGAAGGAAGCTGATGCTCTTCGAAAGGAACAGGAATTATTGCAGCAGACATTACAGGCAAAGGTACTGTTATTAAATATTTAACATGCAATAAAGTATTAGCTCTTGGTTACAGCTTTATGGCCAGCTCAATTGTCTCCCCCATACATTGTTCAGGTATGAACTTTAAATTTGTTCTTGTGCCATACATTTAAGGAGCATTGCAGTAAAAAGAAACCCACAGCCATATGTCACTTTCCAACAGAATTCATTGAGTAGCAACAAAATACAGGATCACTGGGTAATTCCCAGAATCAACGAGGCAAATTGGTGGTGCCTTATTGCCAGTATGTCTAGGATTTGCTGACTCCAGGTTTATTGGAGTCAAGCCTCTTGCTTTCTGCTATACATTGTTCAGTTGATATTCTCTAAATAATCTCATATCAAACTTGCTGATTATTTTTCAGCAGTCATGAGACTGTGACAGCAGATGAAATATTTTCTTTCAATGATCTTAGCATGACCAGTAACAATGTTGAAGATTTTGGCTTCTGTCCTCCATTTCAATAGCCCCCCCCCCCCCCGTTTTTGTTCTAGATTTCCTGCCCATTCCGCTGTGTTTTGTATCGGTTTAGTCAGCAGAGCTGATCTATTTTCAGTCATTAATACATAGTATGCATCCATATCATTTCTCTAGTACCATTAGCACGCTCATTGCCTTTTATTGTGTGCATCTTTACCATCTGTTCCACTTGCTCCTTCAAGTACTTTTTCTCAGCATAAAATCCATCACTTTTCCAGCCCTCTTCAGATCTGCGTTCAAAACATTAACAGAGTGATCAGCATGAATGCAAAGATGGTGATCAAAATGGCAAAGGTTTCTCAGCCAGAATGAACCTGTGTAAATAAATTCCATTTCTGATGATACCATCACAGTTGTGCAGCAGGTGGCCCTTCTGAGTGGGGATGAAGAATAGGTAATAGTGTGGCTATTTGGTTGGGCAACAGAGAGTGAGGCTCAGCTGAATGTGATCTTGAGAGTAGGCACATGCTGACAGCGCCAAGGACCTTCTCTCCTCCCTGTACCTTCTCCAAAATGAAAGCAAAACCTCCAGATGTAAGGCATCTGTGTCTTGAGTTTCTGTGCCTGTGCACTCCTTGCGCCACCTCCAAGTGGCATTCTTCTGAAACCCCGCTAAATGTTAATGCTGTTTTTCTCAACAGATGCTGTCACACTTGCCTAGTTTCTGCAGCATTGTACCATTTTAGATTTCCAGCATTCATACTGCTTTTCTTACATTTGAGAATTTTACTGTTAATTTTCCTGAGCCCCGAATTAATCATGTAGTTACTGTGTGCTGTTTCCTGTCTACATTGTGGGTTTTATTTTTCTCCTCAGTGTAAAAGGAAAATTTAACTAGCAACCAAATCTAAGAGCTACTAAGCATACTAAATTCAATCTCATTGATAATTAAGGAACAACACGAGGCGTTCCAAACGCTGGTTTAAGAAGACAGGAGATTTTTAAATTAGATTTCAGATAAATAAAAGCTGGTACTTTTTATGGTTACAAAGGAAAGTGACAAGCTAAGTAGTGATAAAATATTTCCACTGATCAGTGTGACAGAAACTAGTGGGCTTAAATTTTTCAGGCTTTTTTTTTCTATTAAGACAGAGGAGGCTAGAAAAGTGCCTTTACGTAGAAGATGGATACTGTGTTGATAGAGTTCCTAAATTCTTTTAAATTGAATTTGGTTAATTCCTTGAAAAAGAGAAACATTTAGAAGTGCTGAGCAGGATACTGGGCTTGGACCATGTGACTTGTGAAGAAAACATTGTTCATGGTTTATAAGTTGGTTCTATGCATCTTGCTATTTATTTCCTTCATATACTTTCCTTCATTTATTTCCTTCATCTTGCTATTTATTTCCTCCTCGAAATCTAAAAACAAAGTGCTGGAGCAACTCTGTATCTGGCAGTATTTCAGTAGTTTTGGCGAGAGAAACATAATTAATGTTTCAAGTCCACAGTGACTTCTCCTTGGAGCACCTAATCTGTTTCTGGATCTGTTCTCATTCAATTGTTGTACAGAGTCGACTTGTTGACTTTCAGACATAAAGGAATGGAGGGTGCTTTCCAAATTGTCGCTTTTAAACTGATTGTGTTTATCAAAGTGGTGCTGGAATTCAAGAACTAGACAAATTTCACCTCGCTTAAATTGATCTTTTCTATTCCTAAAGGGGTACCCTTGAATCCAAATAACTTATACAAGTTCTTCTCTTTGCCTGTTAATTTAAATGTGTAATATATTTAAGTCGTAATTGTTGCCTGGCATTTAGTTCAGATTTTATGATAGTGAGAGTATATAGTTTTCTATTACAGAACCTCCAGGCCACATTGCCAAGACAGACAGGCCCTCATAAAAACACAGAAGTAACTTCAAGTGCCCAGAATCTCACTAAGTGGGTGGTCAATGGAGACAATACTTTGAACATATCACCCTGCCCAGCAACAACTGCCTCAACCTCTCCTGTGAGCGATCTTCAAATTGTGGAAGTCAAATCGTTATTATCTCCACAAACACCATCTAATTATCAAAGGTTAGTGAGATTTTTAAGGTTGTTCATATTATCTCAGTACCTGGTTTTAGTAGGGGGTTCTCTGATTTTAGAAAGGTTTGTATGGGAATGTATGCATCAGAAATGTGTTTTCAGTAAGTTGTTCCTACAGTTTTATAAATTCTAACTGCAGCAGTTGATCGCCAGTTTCAGTAGTTCCTTTCCTAATACTCCAAAGCCAATGAATACCATTGACAACTCCTCAGATATCAAAGCAATCCATATCCAAATGCAGCATGACCTGGCCAAGTGGCAGAACGAAGAATCTAACCATTATCCCCTTGACACTCATGGGTATTCCAATGCTGAATCCCACTATCAACATCCTGGGGGTTATCATTGACCAGAAATCGAACTGAACTAGCCAAAATAAAACTGTGGATGCAGTTTTAACCCACCTCCTGACTCCCAAGTACTTGTCAGCCACCTACAAGGCACAAGCCAGGGGTATGATGGAATGCTTCTGAATTTTCTGGATGGGTGCTATACAAAAGTGCTCAACAAGGACAAACCAGTCAGCTTGATTTGTACCATATCCAGAAACATTCACTCCCTTGCTCAGTAGTTGCAGTGTGTACCATCAACAAGATTCACTGCAGAAATTCACCATGTCTCCTTTGTCAGCACCTTACAAACCCATGATAGCTACCATCTGGAAGGGCAGGGGCAGCAGATCCATGAGAACACCATCACCTGCAATTTTCCCTCCAAGTCAGTAACCATTTTAACTTGGAAATATATTCCTTCAGTGTCACTGGGCCAAAATCTTGGAATTTGTTCCCTGATGGCATTGTGGATCTAATTACAGGAAGTAGATTACGGCAGATCAAGAAGGCAGATCTCCTCTGTCGTCTCAGTTAAAGGGGGGGGGGTGGGGGTGATCAGTGATGACCATGTCCCTTGAATTAATTAACAAAAAAAATGCATATCCAGGTTCTTAGTCAAGATCTTGTACTGAAATAATGTCTGTAACTGCACTGAGTTCGATTCATAATTATGGCATCAATTCTTGAGAGCAAGGTACTGTTTTTGTGAAACAGTGGGGTGAGGCACATCATACAATAACCTTGCAGAGCAAGGGATGGTACAAAGGGATATGAATTTCTGAAAATTGTCCTTTTTTTAGCAAGTATTAACCATGTGTTTACAAGTTTGCCATTATTATTCTCTCAAATTCTGAATCAGTGATGTTTTGACAGGGGCACTTGTAATTTAGCAACAATATAACTACAGCATTCAGGTAGAAATCTCTAATGATTAAATCCAGAAACAATTTTACTAGTGTATAGTCAAAAACAAAATTGTTTGCATAACCTTACTTCATTGTAACTAGAATTACACTCCTGTTTTATATTGCTGTATATGAAAATAAATCTTAAAATAAATCTTCCCCAAATGAAGTCCCTTCTAATTGTTGTTGTGTTGTCATCTTAACCAGTCCAGTTCCCACTCTGGCAACAGAAAACCTTACACTGTTAAATAATTGAAAATGGTTTTCACCTATAATGAGCACTTTTTTCAAAGAAGCCTCATTTTCGTGGTGTCCAAATAAAGCCTAGTATGACAACTTTTCAGAGTTATGGTAGGAGGTCTTCCTCAATTTCACATTGAATATGCAATCATGTTTGTTTTACATTTTCACTGTAACATTTTAACTTGCTGTCAATTCAAAACAAAATTGTTCGATTGCATTTCTTAGAAGCTATCAAGTGTATCATCTTGGCAAGTTGAATACCTTTCAAAATTGAATTTTTCATCAGTTACCATATTTGTTGGTGTATTTGTTCTAATATGACTAGGTCAGTTTGTAATTGTACAGATTTGAACTTTTCATTATGCAGAAGCATGATATCTTTTAAATAAAAATCATGCTGTTTGAGCTGTATACTTTTAAATGTTTGTTTCTACATTTTCTTAAGTTGATGAGGATTCCAAAGAGAATTATCCCATCACCGTCATATAGCTGCATTGATTATATTCTCTTGTTACATCAAGTCTTGACAAAGCCAATAGTCTATTGGCTGTCAGCCCTTATCCATTTGCCATGAATATGAGATCACCCACATCTTTACTGTCTGCATGCTAACCTGCAGGAAATCCTGCTGTCTCAATGCTCTGTCTCCATGTTGACTTACGTTGGTTCCCTTTCTTAAAAAAAAGGTCCTCGCCCTGCAGTTCAATGTTGCTTGCTATTCTGGACCTTCCCCCAGCCCTTCGATTTCTGAGCACCTCCAACACTAGCTTATTATGGATCACTTCAGGTCATCATTGTTGAGCAGATCCTTCAGATATATAAGCCTGACACCAGAGTTTCTATCTTAACCTTTCTGCCTCTCCACCTTTCAACTTGAATACTCTTTTATTAAAATTTATAATTCAAACTACTTTTGGTTTTGCCACCTCTTCCTCTTATTCTCCCTCCAATCTGCTGTATATTTCAGTCAGTGATTTTGATTGAGATCAATATCTTTTTGTTAATTTGAACAAAACTACAAATCTCAGTTAGCTGTGAATAAAGCCACAGGATTCTGTAATTTTCAACAGCAGAAACATTATTATACAAGAGTCAACAAACCAAACACTACCGTCTCGTTTGTACTTTAACATGCTGGAAAAAAAAACATGAATTAACAGCAAGATTGTGGAAGCCTATAAACTATGAATTGTACCTCAGACACAACTATGGCATATCTTATGAATTGGTTGAGCAGTCCATTTTCTCTTTAGTTATTACAGTAAGTCGCAAAGTCCTTCAAACCCTTGATTCCTCACAGGAATCTCCTCTCTTCCCCATAAAGCTTTACCTTCTGATTCTCATTCATTGGCAACTCAGATTAGTCTGGAGGCTTTCCTGCTGCTTCTACCTGCAAAAAGCTGCCAGGCAACAACTCTCAAACTTGGAATACCTCAGTGACTATTTGCTGTCTAGCTTCCCAATCACGTCTTCTGAAAATGTCTCACTGGTTGACCAGACTGAAGTCTAGCATTAATTAACAAGTGCAGTCCTCACTCCTTAGTTATACTGAATTGAAAACGGTTGCTCAGTGGCTTCCTTCTCTGCCATAGCAATGTTGAGCCAATGACTGCTGCTCATTCCAGTCACCTCCTGAGCAGGATTTCACAACTGGTCATGTCTTTGCACTTTATACACTGCAAGTGCTCGGCTGATCTGTGTGTGCTCAACTTCCTTTTCAGTTCAGCTTCTGTCCCAAGACGGTCCATTCCAAAATACATGCATTAGATTTAATGAAAATGAATTTCCTTTAACCAACAGTGAAGTTTCGACTGAACGAGCACTCTGATTCATCCAAAACTCGAAACTTTCCTTGTGCTTATATATGTATGGACCCTCACAGATGTTCAGTACTTCAGCCAGTCGGACAGTAGCAGGGAAGTGCACCGTGCCTGCATAATTAAAGATTAGTCGCCTCATGGATGGATTGTTTGCAATCAAGACTACTTGGTTGTTTAACCATTTTTATCATTTCTTTGCTCAAAAATTAAAATTCTGCGGAATTGAAAAAAAGAAGCTTGAAAGAAAAACAATAAAACTTGTTATTAGTAATAAGAATGTACATGTTAACACTTTGCATTGTGGATTTTCGTTCTGTCCATGTTCTCCCGTTGCTCCTTTGTGTTCTTTCTCCAACCCCACTCACTCTTTCCCCTTCATCTTTCTATTCCTTTTCTGTACTCCTCTGCAGTCTCTTCCCTTTTTTTGCCCCACCACTGTCCCTGCCAATTTTGCAGCGCTCTTCCTCTTTCCGTCTCGAATTGTATTGTCATATCTTTACACCTACAAATATATAAGCTTACTGGTCATGCCACCAATGCAAATTGTTGCAAGAGTTTTAATTTGCGAGTTAAAAACAAGGCTGTCTCATGAAGCTGGGCAGAGCTTTTACAGTTTCAAATATTTTATTAAAAATAGATTGATTTGACACTTTGAGGGCAGCCTCATTTGTATCTTGACACCGGGGTTGGGTTTCTGCAGGGGGTTGCTGCTGGGTAAGGGAGTCGAGGAGTGGGAAGGGAGATTATTTGAAATTGGAGAACTCAATGTTGAGTCCTCTAGGCTGTAGGCTGTCCAAGTGGAAGATGAGATGGTATTCCTCCAATTTGCGGTTTGGTTCATTGTGGCAATGGAGCATGCCAAGGGTGATCACGTCGGAAAGGGAGTAGGAATGGGACTTAAAATGGGTGGAACTGGAAAATCAGGTCAACCCCTCTGGGCCCACTCAGATACTCCGCAAAACGTTACCTTCGTTTGTGTTTGGTCTCTCCTCTGTAGAGAAGACCACATCAGGAGCACCTGATGCAATAAACTAAGTTGATAGAGAGACAGGTGAACCTCTGTCTCACCTGGAAGGACTGTTTGGGGCCCTGGATGGGGGTGTGGGGGAGGGGTGGTGTGAATGCAGGTTTTGCATGTTTTCTGGTTGCAAGGGAAGGTTCCTTGAATTCAGGGTAGTTGGTAGGGAGAGTGGTGCAAACGAAGAATTAATAAAAGGACCAGTCCTTGTGGAACGCAGAGAGGGGTCAGTAGGGGCAGATGTTCTTGGTGGTGTGGTGTGGTCTGGTTGGAGTTGGCAGAAGTGTTTAAGGATGATGTGTTGGATGCGGAGACTGGTAGGTGAGGATAATGGTGACCCTGTTTTTATTGCATTTAGAGGCAAGGGTGTTCAAGCAATGGAGTGGGGATTGGAAGTGGTGTGGTGCAGAGCTGTCTGAATGATAGAGGCGGGGAAGCATGTTGTTCAAAATAGGTGAATATCTGGAATGTTTGGGAGTGGAATGTCTCCTCATCCAAGCAGATGTGGCAAATGAATTGGGAGAATGGGATGAAGTTCTTGCAGGATACTGGGTGGGGTGAGCTGTAGTCCAGATAGTTGTGAGACTCTGTGGGTTGTAGTAAATGTCTGTCTGGAGATTGTTGCTGGAGGTGGAAATGGTGAGGTCATGGAAGGGGAGGGAGGTGTCCAAGATGGACCAATTTAATTTGAGGGCGGGGTGGAAGTTGTGGATGAAGTCGATGAACTGCTGTAGTTCAGCCTGGGTTGCAGGAAGCTGCACCATGTAGTCATTGGTGTCCAGTAATGGCAGAAGAATTGGGGCACTGTGCCTGTGTAGGCACTGAAGAGGGACAGTTCAACGTAACCACTACCTGTGTTCACCTATCCCCACCTCACCACCTTGCCCCCCAACCCCCTTTATCAGCAGCTCCTCTTACACCCACCCCAGGTCCTGAAAAAGTGTTGTACCCAAAATGTTGACTTGTCCACCTCCTAATGCTGCTTGGCTTGCTGTGTTCTTCCAGCCTCTTGCTTGTCTACTTTCTTATGAAGGTGGCATTATCAGAACAGATATGATGTGAAGAGAGCGAAGCTAGGAGAACAGGATGGAATCTTTACATGAAACGGGCTGAGAGAATAAACCATCCAAATAGCTGTGGAAGTCGGTGGGTTTGTAGTGGATGGCCAGCCTATCCCCAGAAATGGAAGCAGATGTCAAGGAAAAGTGGGAGGGAAGAGTCAGAGATGGACCAGGTGAAGGTGAGAGCTGGCCACCAAAAAAATTGATCATTTTTTTTCCAATTCGGGACAAGAGAGGGAAACAGCACCAGTATTGTCAATAATGCCCTGAAGGAAATGTTAATCTGAATATGACTTCACCGATGGTTGTAGGCTCAGTAAACTGCATTGCTTGGGATAGATCTTCACTTCGTTAAACTGTTAGTAAATTTACGTTTTATTTAATGTTTCACCACAGACTTTGGGTTTAATTTAGATCTTTTTAAGCTTGATTACTTCCTTAAGCAAATAACAATAATTTGAGATAATTTCATTATCAGTTGTAGAAATTTCAATTTGTGCTTCCTAGTGATTTAGGGAAAAAAGAATCAGAATCCAGAGTTTACTCCCTCTTCTGTTCATGACTGCTGTCTTACCCGGGATTCAAACTAAAGCAAAATACTGTGGATACTGAAAATCTGAGACAAACGAGAATGTTGGAGAAACTCAGCAGGTCAGGTAAGCATCTATGGTGAGAGGAACAGAATTATCGTTTTGGAGTCTGTTATGACTTTTTCAGAACTGAAGAACTCATCATGAACTCCTCTCAGCCCTAAAGAGTGATTCTGTACTCGAAACGTTAATTCTGTTCCTCTCTCCACAGGTTCCATCAGACCTGCTGAGTTTCTCCAGAATTCTGTTTGTCACCCATGGCTGAGCTTTTAGATGTTGCCATTGAGCTGTAAGATTGCGTTCAAGTCCTATTCCAGGACTTGAGCACAAAAAGCACAGCCACCATGCTAGTGCATTGTTGGAGTGCTACAGTGTTGGAGAGCTCTTTTAGGTGAGGTTACACTGAGGTTCAGTCTGTCCTCGGGTTGTTGTAAAAGTACTCGTGGCACTGCTTTGAAGGAAACCAGGGTGAGTTCTTCCTGGTGTGTTGGCCAATATTTACTTCTCAATCAAAAACACATTAACTGACCATTTTCACATTGACATTCTTCAGAGTATTTGCTGTGTGCAAGGCAACTTTGTTTCTTGTGACTGTCCTTTAAAAGTATTTCATTGGCTTCAAAGTGCTTTAGAACGTCCTCTTTGTCACAAATGCTTACAAATGCATGTTTTTTTCCCTACAGCAATCAGGTTTCAAATTGCTGGCGAGTGAACTCTGCTGAAAAATTTGTTAGTCGCAGCAACATTGAATATTGTTGAGTATCCAAGAAAAACTAGCTGTCCAAACACTCGTAAGGTACTTTAAAAGTAGTTGTGGAACAGTACCCAAACATCTGCAGGAGAGGAAGTTTGGAATAAATCTGAAGGGATTTTGAATGATATGCATTAAGATTTGAAGTTCAAGATACTTTTGAAAATGAGAAATTTCTCATTTGAATCAAGTATTTATATCTTACCAATATTGGAGAATTAAAAACTACTTAGCTGAATAATTACATAACACAGTCCTGCAATTGCTCTGCACGCTAATGCTAACATTTTGCCACTTCTTCTTCTAGTCTTAAACGACCACTTAATGCAGGAGCAAGTCCAAATCCAAAGCAACCAAAATTAGATGAAGGAAAATCTTTTGACAGCTCTGTAAATGGGGAAACTGTTAATGATACGACATTTGATGACGATGTCATTATTGTTGATGAGAAAAGTACACCGAGACCGAGTTTAACATTTGACTTGTCAAAAGTAAAACATGAGCACAGAGCAAGTACAGATACGACTGACTGCGTCAATGATGTACTGCCCAATAACTGTGAAGAACAAGCTAAAGGTACACAGACTGAGAACTCGCCAATTTCAGTCAAGGAGGAGGACAGTGGTTCTGAGAAGCCGAACCTATCCAGTGGCGCCAGTCATCAGAAAGAAGAAATTCAACGGCCTCAAGATGACAACCTTAAGTGTTCGGCAAATGACATGGAAAGCATAGCTCAAACCAGAGAAAAAGGAAACATGCAAAATGTTTTTCTGAAAGCCATGACTGACGAGAGGGATCGCTACAAAGCAAAATGTGAACTGATGGAAAAAGAACTGGAAAATGTTCAAAGAAAGCTTTTGGAAAAAAGTGAGTGCCCTGTCAAAAAGGAGTGCTGCCATCAGTGGACACAGTCTGAATTTGTCATTGGGGACCATGCAGAGAGTATGAATGACTTCTGCAAACTTAGCAATGAGGAAAAGGCAACCCAATATGAACTGGCACTAAAGGAAATGGAAAAGTTAAAGAGACAGTGCCAGACGCTGGAGAATTTAAAGTTTGAATGTTTCACTTGTAATCTGAAAGAAAATGATAATTTGGTAAAAAAGGAGGAAGATGAGCTAATTCTGCAGCTGGACAGTATGTTTCGACAATTAGAAAGCTGCAAGTCTGAACGTGATCAACATAAAGAAGAAGTAAGTAACTAAAGTATGCAAATGGGCAAATAGGTTTTCAAATTTTGACACGAATGTGCCAGGTATTAGCTAATGGAAAATTTCACCTTGGTTCCCACTGCCTTCAGTTTATTGAGGTTCCTTGATGTCATCCTCAGTCAAATATGTCTTGATGTTTAGGGCAGTCGCTCTCCTCTCATTGCTGGAATTCCATCCTTTTGTTCTCACTGTGCTATGGTAACAATTGGAGCTATGTGGTCCTGGTTGAACCAACCTGAGCATTAATAAGTAGTTGTTGGTAATTAATTGCCATTTGACAGTAACATTGACATCTTTCATCACCTCGCAACGTAGAGTTGATTGGCGCAGTAATTGACCAAACTGGATTTATCCTGCTTCTAAGCTGAAAATGTGTTGCTGGAAAAGCGCAGCAGGTCAGGCAGCATCCAAGGAACAGGAAATTCGACGTTTCGGGCATAAGTCCTGATGAAGGGCTTGTGCTCGAAACGTCGATTTTCCTGTTCCTTGGATGCTGCCTGACCTGCTGCGCTTTTCCAGCAACACATTTTCAGCTCTGATACTCCAGCATCTGCAGACCTCACTTTATCCTGCTTCTAGTCAGCGGGATGTGCCTGGCAATTTTCCACACTCCCAGGTAGAATCCAATATTGTAGCTGTACTAGAACAGCATAGTGAGGGTCAATAACAACTTGAAGCAAAAGTCTCTACCACAGCAACCACAATGTTCTCAGGGAAGGTATCCTTTTCTGTCCAGTGTGTGCAGAATGTGTTTTAACAAACCCATCTTTTAAGGTTTTAAGCTGAAAAAGAACTGATTACAGAATGGATTACAACAGTTTTATTTTCCTTGCGATTTAGAATTAAAGATGTTTAATTCTAAAGAGATTTGATGAATCAAGTTTGTTCATCCACAAGCTTGTACCTGTCCTTCACCTTGGTTTTTGCACAGTCCTTCTCTATTAGACTCAATTTCTTGAGTGTGCTAAAAATGGTTCATTCTTGAATGTCAGTCCAAAGGACACGTACTCAGCACCACCATTCATCTGGGAATCCCATTTTGTACTCAGTAGTACTGACTTTGGTTGAAATGACATTTCATTCTGCTGCATCAATTTGTATTCAGGCTGACAGTTCTAGCAGCCAAATCCATTCTATTTGAGTCATTAAGTAATGCACATTCATAAAGGTGATACCTGAAACCGGAACTGTGGGTGCTTTGCTGTTGAGCCTGTATTTGGTGCAAAAATGAAAAAGCAAACAATTGTATCATGATACCTTAGTCATTATAATATAATAAACATCAGACACGATAACTCGTTTTGAGTGGGGGAATGGAACAAAATCATTCTTCAAGATGTCAAACTGGGTATAGTATAGGTCACTATTCTGCTCTCAATTCCATTACACGATACCAGTGAATAATTGAGGCTGGTTTATTTAGCTAAGTATTCATTTCAATTATTTTGTGACAACCTGCATCAACTACTTAGAATTTCTCTTTAGGATTTCTTATCATTTTATTTTAGCGTTTATGTTTCCAGGCTCCTTTCTAGCCACATTATTTCAGTTCCAAATACTGGGAAAGTTATGTATGCCTGATTTTCAGTATCTCTTTTCCTGTTATACAAATCTCAGAAATTTAGGATTTGTCTGATATAATAATTTCGTAGTTTGTTCATAAAATTAATGCTATAGTATATTTTTATAATTGGAGACCAACCTTTATGAAAGTGTTTTTATTTCTACTCTTCCCTTCCTCCCGGACACAGGCTGAACGATTACAAAGAGAAAATGATTCAATCAAGCTCAAATGGGCAAATCTTTGTAAAGAAGTGGAATGTTTAAAGCGTGAAGTCACTGAAGCACAACAGAGTAACCTTCCCAATGACACGAGGTAAAACATTACATTTTGAGATTTTACTGGGGCAAGAAAAATAAAATTTTTATTTGGAAACTATATCAAACTTAGATTAGGAAAAACCCTTAGGAATGGTGCAGTATGTGTTGGGGCTTACCGTTCAGAATGGTTGCTTATATGTGATTGAACAAGGCTTGAAGGAATTGAAGGTGGGGATCTGATGGTGAACAGTGGTGATTCAGTAAGGCCTAACCAGGATCTACAAGATCGAAGGACAGTGCTTCATGGCAAGCTATGAAATTATCAATCAACTCTGGAAACGTAGGGTTGGAACAAAACACTTAAACCTTGATCTTGAGCAATAAATTTACTATCGATTTGATACCTCAGTTTTAATGGGAAATGTATTGTGGACATAAAACATTAGTGATATTGCAATCACCCATTTTACATGAAGATGTAAAACAAATCTTATACAATTAAAAGTAGGGCCTTGGGTAGTGCTGTAGAACAGAGAGACCTAGGGGTTCAGGGCAATAAGAAGGGTGATTAAGAAAGCCGTTAGCATATTCGCCTTCATTGCTCAGACCTTTTGAGTATAGGAGTTGGGATGTTGTGTTGAGGCTGCAAAGGACATTGCTAAGGCCGTGTCCAGTCTGGTTTCCCTCTTATAGGAAGGATATTATTAAGCTGGAGAAGGTTCAGATGGGATTTAGCAGAATGTTGTTGGGAATGGAGAGTTTGAGTTATAAGGAGAGGTTGGATAGGCTGGGACTGTCTTTTTTCACTTAAGTGTATGAGATTGAGAGGTCACCTTTCAGAAGTCTATAAAATAATGAGGGATGTAGGTGAGACGAATGGCAAGAGCTTTTTTTCCCTAGGGTGTGGAGTTTCAAGGCTAAAGGGCATTCTTTTAAGATGAGAGGAGAAAGATCTAAAACGAGACATGAGGGGCAGAATAATTCATGTATGGAATGTCAGAGAAAGTGGTGGATCAGAGTACAGTTCCAATGTTTAAAAGACATTTTGAGAAGTACATGGATAAAAAAAATGTTTGGAGGGATATGGGCCAAGTGCAGGCAGGTGAGACTAGTTTAGTTTGGGATTATGACTGGTAGACTTAAGTGTCTGTTTCTGCATTCTTAAGACTCGATGACCCTCTGATTGGAATCATTTTCAAGCTTTAATTCCTATGAAAACAGTGGTTCTGGTTTCAGCCATGGGAATGTTGATGAATTTTTCCTGATTGAAATGGAATTTAATAAAACACAAGGACACTTCCAAAATTTAGCTTTCAACCTGATGATTAAATAGCATTGAAACATTCAGTGCTAGTGAGCTTCTATTTCAAAAAAAAAGCTTTCCGAGGGCATTATCTCAATGCACAAATAATTTTTTAAAAATTCAATTTGACAGCTGAATTTTTGTACTAGGTTGGTAAATGTGAGTAATGCCACTTTGTGACACTCAAACTACATCTGTGAACTCTGTCAGACTTTGCTCAAGATTTATGTAAATTTTGAGAGGAGTCAGGTGTGGGTACAGTTTGTGACTTGAGATTGGTTTTGGGGTTATGTTCAGGCCAGAAGACATCAGGTTCCTCCTTACCTGTGCACAAAATGGCTCCAGTCATTGCAACAGTAATGGAAAGGCATGCCATCGAGCTGGTAAATCCTGGGACTGACACAAGTCCTGTGACCCTCTTTGTTTTATATTCATTTGTAATGTGGATGTCGCTGGTTGGGGCACGTTTGTTGTCTGCCTGTAGTTGTCTTTGAGAAGGTGGCAGTGAGCTGCTGCAGTCCACTGACTGTAGGTTGACCTACAATGCTCTTAGGGAGGGAATGCCAGGATTTTGACCCAGCAACAGTGAAAGAATGGTGATATATTTCCAATCAGGATGGTGAGAGATTTGGAGGGGAGCTTGCAGAATATTGTGATCCTAGGTATCTGCTGCCCTTGTCCTTCTGGATGGTAGTGATACTGGGTTTGAAGGTGCTGTCTAAGGATCTTTGAATTTCTGCGTTCATCTTGTAGGTACTTACTCACTGCTGCCACTGAGTGTTGATGGTGGAAGGAGTGGATGCTTGCGGATGCAATGCCAATCAAGCTGCCTTGTCCTGGATGGTGTCAAGCTCCCAGGACTATGTTGGAGCTATACCCATCCAGGATGTGTTGTGCTGTGTGTCCAAAAATGTTGTAACAAGCCTGATTTTTTAAAAAGGCTATTGGTGATCTGATCGGTGTATCAGGTTGCTGCAGTTCTAATGTCCTGCAGGGTCATATGTGGAGTTTTGGAAAAAAATTAATTGCAGAGAAATTGAAGCTCCTCATCACCATCAAGACCACTGTGATTGCCTGCCCTTAGGCAATCCCTTTGGCTTTCCCTTCAGCTTTCTGTCATAAGATTGTAAAGCTTAAGGAGCAGATCTTGGAATAGAGGCATCATCTTCTTTGTTCCCCTGTCCCTTCAAAGTAGCTTACCCTGTTCCTGTACAGTCTGTTCATTTTGGTGTTTCTCAGCATTCTGCACAGACTTTCTTCCCTGAGTC
Source organism: Hemiscyllium ocellatum (assembly GCF_020745735.1). Taxonomy (NCBI): domain Eukaryota; kingdom Metazoa; phylum Chordata; class Chondrichthyes; order Orectolobiformes; family Hemiscylliidae; genus Hemiscyllium; species Hemiscyllium ocellatum. The sequence continues at coordinate 80,634,240 of NC_083412.1, forward strand.
GATTAGAGATACACAGGAAACTCTGGTCTAGCCAGAGTCCCCTACATCTGCGACATGGTGCTCTCCTGCTTTGGAACTGTTCAGGTGGTGAGTGAGCCATTTCTGCTGCTCCACCTATTCCTATGTTTAATATGATGGGATTTGACTGCTTCCATTCTAGGTTGTATTTGTTAAGTGCTTGTCTGAATACTTGGGAGTCTGAGATTGAAGGTCTGGGGTCTCAATTTTGCTGGTGTGTTTTTTTTGTGGTAGCTGTGTCTTTCAGGGAATCTGCCTGTGACTCCCCCTTCCAGCCAGACACTATGCTTGCTTGCAGACAGTGCCATGCTCCCAACATTTGCAGCAAACAGTAAGGTGTGTTTGGTTGTCCTCCTCCCTCAGCACCTCTCCCTGGCCTGCAGAATTTCTCCATAACTTGACATTGGTCACACAGGTTGAATGGATTTCAGAAACTATGAAAAGGAGGGTTTTACAATTCTTGTCTACCCCTCCTAAACTGGGCAGTCCAATATCACTGAAAGCTGGAACTATTCCTGACCTGCAAAAATGTTTGACAAACCTGACGTAAGCTTAGGAATTCACGATTGTTAAGAAATTTTGTTCCTATTCCTGTTGACATTTTCTCTGGAGGGGAAACTAACAAAATGCAGCCATTCTCCCCATTGAAACATGCCTCTGAATGCTGACAGAAGTTAAGCTTAGCCCATTCTGTGCACTGATTGTTGAAATAAGTAATTTTTTGAAGTTTGAGTTGTTTCATTTCAAACTAAAAAGAAATTTTCTCATTCTAATGAATCTTAATGTTTATAGCGAGTTTTGAGAAGATTTAATGTTTATATTGGGATTGCTAGTGATTTTGTAAAACTAATATAAAATCTGTTCTGATGGAATTCAATTATGACAGTTTTGCCATGATTGAACACTAAGATCGTTTTGAACAATAATAATGTCTAAAGGGTTTTGCAGTAGTATTCTTCATTAGATATGTGTTGGAGCATTTGCAAGAATCTCTGGTGGGGACAAATGTAAGGACAATCTTACATTCCATCTAATTGAAATGAATTATTCAACTGTCCCAATTGTTAACGTGTGAACATTTCATTCTTTACAGTGTGAAACTCAGGTCTCTGCGGTTTGGCGTTGCACAGATCCTGGTTAAGATTATACCTGAACTGGACTTAACACAAATAAACTATGAAAGTGAAGTTGTTGATGAGATTTTAGAACAGGTGTTATCTGCCAATACATCATGAAGGCCATCATCTGCTTTATAACATGGATATATTGTGAAGACATCAGTGGACTGTGTAACTATGTCAATATACTTTTTTGATAAAATCAGAGCTTATAAGTAAGCAAATTATGCACTTCTGTGATCACAATGATTTCTGTTTTTTTTGTTGACCAAAAGTATTGATTTCTTAAGTTGTTAATCAGTTTACTTTAGTAATGTATTACAGGCTGGCTGAGTAAAATGGAGTAGTTCCTTGAAAATAAGTAATTCAAACTGATGATTTCTTGACCCATCTTGTGCAAAGATTAATACCTCAAAAGAGATATATCCAAATCTTTTACTCATGCCATCTGTGGTTAATCTCTCAACTGCTCATCTTTCTAATCAATAAGGATCAGTGGAATGGGAGGGTATTGTGTCTTTTGATCAACTGGAGATCATTTCAATTTTTTGAAAAAAGATTTTGTGGATGTACCTACAGGCCTTTATAATGTGCACATCTTGTTGGTTCTTGAATTAAATAATGATGCTGTACATCATTATGTAATTTCATATTAATTTCAATATAAATCTTTTATAATGTAATGACATGTACTTTTCACCTTCTTTCTGAATAGTGATCTCAATTGCAAAAACTTAGCTGTTCTTTATTCCCCTTTTAACCTACAAACACTGGCGTTGCTTTTCTCTGCTCTGGCAGAAATAGTTCTACAATCTGCCTCAATATCAAAAGGTTAAGATTAGGAAAACTGGCTTGGGTCGTCTTGGTGAGTGCAGATTTTGGTAACACCGAACGTCATTGTTTACTATGATGGCTGTTGTGACGCTTGCTGTTCAGGCATATGAGTATATAAATCCCCACTTGATAGAGGTGCTGGGGCCAACTCTGGATGTGGAGTCTATTGTTACCCATCAAGAAATCGACACCACCAATAAAAAAACAGGTGAGTGAAAAATTGATGTGCAGGGTATCATTGAATATTTATTGAAAGAAAATCCAGCGTCATTGATTGTAGTAAGGTTTTAGTGGGTGCCCTCATACACTCCCTCTTAGAGGAAGCTCAGGACAGGATGGAACTCTTCCTATGGATTATATGAATATATTAAAAATAGGTGGACTATTCTTAGCGTTGAGATTGGGCAAACTGTGGCTTGTTACCTCAATCAATATGTTAATGCATGCCAGGTCACAGACCAGTCTAGGGCACTTTTATATCCATCCCTTCTTTGCATTAAGGAGTTTTGTTGGATGCTGTTTCTTGACAATTAATTGAAAGTACATAGCTTAGCTTCTAAGCCTTCAGAATCTGCGAGGGATAGAGGCATGGACTTCCTGCGTATACCAAGAAATTACGATACCAATCCTATATACCGCAAAGGACTGTGTGATCGGTTTACTCAGGCAGGTCGGATGAGACGATGGAATAAAAAAGGGGTCTGGTCATGGAATCAGAGATGTACATCACGGAAACAGACCCTTCAGTCCAACTCGTCCATGCCAACCAGATATCCCAACCCAACCTCGTCCCACCTGCCAGCACCCGACCCATAGCACACCAAACCCTTCCTATTCATATACCCATCCAAATGCCTTTTAAATGTTGCAGTTGTACTAGCCTCCACACTTCCTCTGGCAGCTCATTCCGTACACGTACCACCCTCTGAATGAAAACATTGCATGTTAGGTCTCTTTTATATCTTTTACCTCTCGACCTAAACCTATGCCCTTTACTTCTGGACTCCCGCACCCCAGGGAAAAGACTTTGTCTATTTATCCTATCCATGCCCCTCATGATTTTATAAACCTGTATGAGGTCACCCAGCAGCCTTCGACGCCCCAGGGAAAACAGCCCAACCTGTTCACCCCCTCCCTATAACTCAAATCCTCCAACCCTGGCAACATCTTGTAAATCTTTTCTGAATCCTTTCAAGTTTCACAACATCTTTCCGATAGGAAGGAGACCAGATTTACACGCAATGTTCCAACAGTGGCCCAACTCCTGTACTCAATTCTCTGCCCAATAAAGGAAAGTATACCAAATGCCGCTTTCACTATCCTATCTACCTGCGACCCCACTTTCAAGAAGCTATGAACCTGCACTCCAAGGTCCCTTTGTTCAGCAACACTCCTTAGGACCTTACCATTAAGTATATAGATTCTGCAAAAATTTGCCTTCCCAAAATGCAGCACCTCACTTTTATCTAAATTAAACTCCTTCTGTCGTTTCTCAGCCCATTGGCCCATTTGATCAAGATCTCGTAATCTGAGGTAACCTTCTTTGCTGTCAACTACACCTCCAATTTTGGTGTCATCAGCAAACCTCTTATGCTCACAATCAAATCATTTATATAAATGATGGAAAGTAGAGGACCCAGCATCAATCCTCGTGGCACTCCACTGGTCACAGGCCTCCAGTCTGAAAAACAACCCTCCACCACCACCCTCTATCTTGTACCTTGAAGTCAGTTCTGTATCCAAATGGTGAGTTCTCCCTATATTCCATGAGACCTAACCTTGCTAAACAGTCTCCCACGTGGAACCTTGTCGAAAGCCTTACTGAAGTCCATATAGATCACAGCGAGTTTTGAGAAGATTTGTAGCTCAGGTTGATGTTCTATGAATTCAGGTCTAGAAATACTCGTGCATGTCTCTGTTTGGCTTGTCCATCCTAGAAACATGGCATTCCAACTGGAACTCTATCAACAATCACATCGAGTTAGGACCCCATCTACCACCTAAAGGGAATGATATCACCAAAGAAACCCAAACATCTAAATAGAAAGCAGGAATCATTAGCAGTGCTTCGCCTAGAGGCCCACTGAAGATGATACCTAGTAGGGTGACGAAACGTCTGGAAATGGACCTCCAAGCTCAACAAGCAAACTTACATCCAGAATATAGATCACATCTACCGCTCTGTCCTCATCAATCCTCTTTGTTACCTCTTCAAAAAACTCAATCAAGTTTGTGAGACATGACTTCCCACGTCTAAAGCCATGTTGACTATCCCTAAACAGTCCTTGCCTTTCCAAATACATGTACGTCCTGTCCCTCAGGATTCCCTCCCAACAACTTGCCCACTACCCATGTCAGGCTCACTGGTCTATAATTCCCTGGCTTGTCCTTACCACCCTTCTTAAACAGTAGCACCAAGTTAGCCAACATCCAGTCTTCCGGCACCTCACCTGTGACTATTGATGATACGAGTATCTCAGTAAGTGGCCCAGCAATCACTTCCCTGCTTCCCACGGAGTTCTAGGGTACACCTGATCAGGTCCTGGGGATTTATCCACCTTTATGCGTTTCAAGACATCCAGCAATTCCTCCTCTGTAATCTGGACATTTTTCAAGATGCCACCACCTATTTCCCTACATTCTATATCTTCCATATCCTTTTCCACTGTAAATACTGATGCAAAATACTCATTTAGTATCTCCCCCATTTTCTATGACTCCACACAAAGGCTGCCTTGCTGATCTTTGAGGGGCCCTATTCTCTCCCTAGTTACCTTTTTGTCCTTAATGTATTTGTGGTGCCAACCTTATAAGTATGTGGATCTGCGAGCAATGATTTGGCAGATAATAAGGACTGAGTGCTTGTATTGGTTACAGTTTTCTCAGTTTTCTAGCCAGTTGAATGCCAGATTGGGTTATTTTAATACAGAAATGAAGTACTCTGGAACAACCCTTCACTGAAATGCTTTGTACTCAGTCAATGCATTATTGTGTTTCATTCTCAGTACATGATGTTTCTAAGAAGATGGATTTAAAGTTGCAGTAGTAGCTAGTTTTCTTTTTGGAAAATCTAACATTTAAGATCAAAGTTCCCAAGGGAATGGTTATAATATTCAGCATCTCATTTGTGAAAATATAAAGTCCTCCTATCACCACCGCGTTCAATATCTCTGGTTTAGTGTATACATTCAATGATATCCTACACTCAGCATTACGAATGTCTCTCTCCATTGTACAATAGATACTGTGTGCAATATGCACATTGAGCTTGTTCAATGGATTGCTTAATGCGTGTGTGTTCATGGGGTGTGGATGTCTTTAACTATCCCTGTTGCCCTCTGGTGATGTTGTGGGCTACCTCTTTTTGAACAGTTTTCCATGTAAGAATCATATGCTCACATTGTGCTTGAGGAAATTCAATGATTTTCACCCAGAACTGGTCATGTGCACCAATTCAGAATGGTGTATAATCAGGAAGGAAACCTGAAGTGAGTGTGTAGTTGGAATGCGGTTGCTTTTGTCCAACTGACTGTCACAGTTAAAGGTATAACAATCTGTCTAACCCAGGTGAGTGGTTGCAATGCATTCTGAAGATTATACATACATCACTTTGATGGTAGTGAGGGAGTAGGTATTGAATTCAGTGGCAGAGACACTTATTCAGGATAATGGGTGTGTCCTTGACAGTGTGGAGAACACTGGGAGTTTGAGCAAACGTTTGTTATCTGGTCCTTTGAGTCTGCCTGTCATCCAGTAGGGTCATATTTAATCTGATCTTGGCTTCATTTGCTTTCTTGCTTCCTCTAACCCTTTTAGGCCAAAAATCTTTCATTAAAATCTATCTCTGCCTTGATCAGTGAGTCAATTTTCACTGATCCCTGATGTGGAGAATTCCAAAGATTTACAACCTTCTGAGAAGAAATTCCTTGTTACTACATTGAGTGAGCAAGTCCTTTATTCTGTAACTATTCCATCTAGTTCTACATACCCCAGTGAGGCGAGGCATGTTAAGTCTCCTCAATCTTATCTTTCCATAAAATCACCTCTTGTTCTTCTAAACCCTATGTGTATAGATTCAAATTCTCCTCAACACTCCCTTTTATCTCAGCAATCAGCCTTTTCTGGTTTTGATGAATGGTACATGCTCTATCACACTTAACTCTTGCTAGGTGGTGAGGATACTTTGGAGGGCACAAACTGAACAACAGAGTGCTCAAGCTTTGCATTGCCCTTGTATTAATGTGGCTGATCAGTGGTACCCTCTAGAGTCTATATAAACAGTGCAGCTGAAAGTTCAAGACTGTGATCTCCAGACGTTCTATGAAGTGCAGATATCCATTCAAGTTCAGATGTTTGATTGTCTTACAGGCTGCCTGAGCTGTTTCATTGTCAGCTTCGCGATTCATAACTAGTGCATAATATTAGACCTTTTTTCAGAAAATCCAGTGCACAATGAAATCTTTCATTTTTATTCATTTACTCGTTGTTTCTCCTTTCCATCACCTCCTGTGCTTTACATCACACATGCTCCCAAAAGGCTGCTAACAAGTCCATTCCAGGCTGTTACCTGTGTTATCTCATGAGCAAGTTAATTGATGGTATAAGAGAACAGTGAAGAGTATTTCTTTCTGGTGCACTAGCTCTCTCCACTAATTACTTGCCTTAAGCCTGCATTCTACCAGGCGGCAAGCAGCCCTTTGGCATCCAGTGTAATGCACCAATGATATTTGTGTTTTTAATATAAAAATCAATGCTGAATATCTACTACCCTACACGACTGGATCTTGAGACCAAATTTTGATATCCAGCCTCAAATATTCATTTTTGTTGCTACAAGGCACTTAGCATAATTTTTGAGAGATCTGTCTTTTGAGCTGTTGGTGTTGCTGACAGTATTGCTATTTATTTCCCATTACTAGTTGCTCTTGAGTGCTGATGGACCTCCTTGACCTGTTGTCAATTTCCTGAAGGGACTGCAGCTTTTCCGTTGGGTCTGCAGTTACAAACTTTTGGCTCCAAAACAAATGAAATAGCAATGATATGTGTCCAAGTCTGGATAATATGAAATTTGGAGTGGAACATAAGGTCCACATTCCCATGCACCTCAGCCATTTGAAATGGTTGAGGTCATGGGTTCCTGAGGGGGTGCCAAAGTGGACTTGACAAGTTGCTGCTGTGCAGAGTGCACATAGTTCAGCTGTAGTTTGCTAATAGATAGCTTTTGTAGAATAAAAAGTGGATCGATCAAAATTAAATAGTTTTAAGTGTCTCCGCTATAGAGGATAATTTAGCTGTGAAATTATCATGGAGAAAGTCTAAAGCTATTTCTGTATGGAGGTAATGTCGACAATTCCCACGTGTTTTATAAAAGATAAGATTTATAATCATCTAGCAAGCAACAATTTGATTTCAGATAGTCAAGGGTAGGTCGTGTCTCTCAAACCTCATTGAGTTTTTTGAGAAGCTGAACAAGCATTGGATGAGGGTAGGGCAGTTGACGTGGTATACATGGACTTCAGTAAAGCCTTTGATAAGGTTCTACATGGTAGGCTGTTGGAGAAAATGCAGAGGCATAGAATTAAGGGTGGTTTAGAAGTTTGGATTAGAAACTGGCTTTCTGAAAGAAGGCAGCAAGTGTTGGTTAATGGAAAATATTCAGCCTGGAGTCTGGTTACTAGTGGTGTGCCACAAGGATCTGTTTTGGGACCACTGCTGTTTGTCATTTTTATAAATGACTTAGACACAGGCATAGGTGGATGGATTAGTAAATTTGCAGATGACACTAAAGTCGGTGGAGTAGTGGACAGTGTGGAAGAATGTTACGTGTTGCAGGGGGACTTGGATAAACTGCAGAATTGGGCTGAGAGATGGCAAATGGAGTTCAATGCAGCTAAATTTGAGGTGATGCACTTTGGGAAGAATAACAGGAAGGCAGAATACTGGGTCAATGGAAAGATTTTTGGTTGTGTGGATGTGCAGAGGAATCTTGGAGTCCATGTACATAGATCGCTGAAAGTTGCCACCCAGGTAGATAGTGCTGTTAAGAAGGCATATGGTGTATTAGGATTCACTCCTTGAGGGATCAATATCATGCTGCAATATCATGCTGCAACTATACAAAACGCTGGTGCGGCCACACTTGGAATATTGTGTACAGTTCTGGTCACCATATTTCTGGAAGGATGTGGAAGCATTGGAAAAGGTGAAGAGGAGATTTACCAGGATGTTGCCTGGTCGGAAGGGGAAGGTCTTATGATGAAAGGCTGAGAGATTTGGGTCTGTTCTCATTGGAAACTAGAAGGCTAAGAGGAGATTTGATAGAGACATACAAGATGATCAGATAGGGTAGTCAGTGAAAGTCTTTTTCCTAGGGTGATGACATCAGCTTACACGAGAGGGCATAACTACAAATTGAGGGGTGATCGATTTAAGACAGATGTCAGAAGCAGGTTCTTTACACAGAAAGTGGTAAGGGCATGTAATGTCCTACCTGCTAATTTGGTCAACTCAGCCACACTAGGGAGATTTAAACAATCCTTAGATAAGCACATGGATAATTTTGGGATAGTGTAGAGGGACGAGCTGAGAATAGTTCACAGGTCGGTGCAACATCAAGGGCCGAATGGCCTGTTCTGCGCTGTTTTCTATGTTTAAATGTATTTTAAAGATGTAATGGTTTTGTTACCCTGACCCTATAGTAACTTTATAGCATAATTATCTACGTAAATTGTCCACAATTCTTGATATTAACATAAATGAAACATAAAATGCACGGTTTATTATATTCAAGCTGGTTAGCCTGATTCTAGTTCCTATTTCTCAACCTGTTGCAAATTTAATTTATTTTGGAAATATTTGCATTTTGCATCTGCCTTACCTGGCAAACATATTTATTTGACAACAATTTTCCTGATGCCCATTGTTAAGTGTACTGTTTACAATTGTTTGAGTGATAAGCTTGTGTCAGAGTTTTGAAATCTGTTAATTGCTACTGTCTTTAGTCAAAATATTGTTTGTATACGCTGAATATAACTGATATAAATAAATGCAAAAAACTTGAGTGCATACTGATTCAGGCTGCACTTTTGAGTATGTCTTTATAGGGCTGTCAACTGCAATATTGACCTTCGAATATTCAGCCTACTTCTGATTTGTATCATGCTGCATTATATACTTGTTAACTGGCAATTATGGTCGATCTCTACTCAAAATCTTACCTCTTGGGGAATAACTTTCCATGATCATGAAATGGAATGTTGGCCATAGCCGCCTCTGTTTGAAATGATGAAAATTCAATATTTTCTCCAATGAATTTAAGAACAAAACTACTCTGATTCAGGTCTGCAATTTCAGAGATTCCTTTTATATTTCAAAACTATGCAGTAGCCTTACTTACCTGTGCTTTTGTATTTGAAAAATGCGTGGAGTTAAGGGTGTTTAGAAACAAATTTGTTAATTTATGACTTTGAAAAGTGAAAATAGTGAATTCAAAATTCTAATCTTTGATGAATGTCAATACTACTGTATCCAAAAACTACCGAGTTGTGAAATTTCATTCATGATTTCTATGGCTTTCAAATGTAATCTAATGTAAGAATTTAAGTAAAAGATACTAGTCTGTTTAGCTCATAAAATCTGATCCCTCTAGTAGTAATTCTGCCTGGCCTGGAAGCAAAGTGCAAATATCTGTCACTGTTTGAAGATGTTTCACCTGTTAACATCACCAAACTTTCAATTCCCATTATTCTCAAGTAAAAGACAGCCTGTAATTCAAAATTTCCCCGACTGTCCAGACACTGAACAAAAAACTAGATCATTGGTGTATAAGTTAGGGCTAATATTAGTGTTGACTTTATTGATCCAAGTAAAAGAAAATGAGCAGAATGCAAATCAGCTCTCTTCTCTCACACGTTTGTGCAGTTAGTGTACGTTATTGTGACTTATTTATTAGTTTGATCCTTTGAATATAGTTTGATTGATTTAACTCCAAAATATTCTGCCTATTGATATCCACTGAATTTTTGTGAAAACAAACTGAGCTGCTTATCGCTAGGTCTTTCAACTCTGAGTTAATGTACAAACATTCAAAACAGGAATTGTATTGAGCGACAGAAAGAGAGGGTAATAATGAATCAACAGCCTTGTTTGCCCGTTTTTTTTTGCTTTCCATTGATTGTGGCTAACATTTGATTAGATTAGATTAGATTACTCAGTGTGGAAACAGGCCCTTCGGCCCAACACCGACCCGCTGAAGCGCAACCCACCCATACCCCTACATTTACCCCTTACCTAACACTACAGGCAATTTAGCATGGCCAATTCACCTGACCTGCACATCTTTGTGACTGTGGGAGGAAACCGGAGCACCCGGAGGAAACCCACGCAGACACAGGGGAACGTGCAAACTCCACACAGTCAGTCGCCTGAGTCGGGAATTGAACCCGGGTCTCAGGCGCTGTGAGACAGCAGTGCTAACTGCTGTGCCACCGTGCCGCCCATTGGTATTGCTCATTTTAGTAATTTTACCAATGACACGTCCCTATCCACCTTGCCAATGTTGGGTTTAATTTACTCTTTTTTTTGATGTGCATATCTGAAAATGTAACCTTACTGTTGACTTCACTGTTAAGGTAACTTTTTTAGTAATGTGGGAGGCTAATATCTGTGAACCTCCAATCCTACTTTCTCTAAATATAATTTGTTGCCACTTAGTGGATTTGGCTGAAATTTGCATAGTATTGAATCAGTCTTATCTAGTCTGCAGTTGTACCCTGCATTCCAATGGTTTCCAGATTGGAGCTTCTATCACTAAAGTCATTGTCTCTAACTTTCTTCAAGTCCAGAAAAACGTTACGTTGTTTTATTTTCTACCTAAATTTGTAGAATCTTGAAAAGTGCAGTCTTTGTGGCTTCATGCTGGCTGAATTATATTTCGTGTCCGTTCACTAAGAGCAGCAACTTGAATCAACATTAAAGGATCAAACAAATGTCAGAAAACTCTTAGATACACAATTGCTTTGCCATAGCCTTCCAGTGCTATGGGTCAAGAGCTGCAAAATGGGATTAATGTAGTCAGATCTTTAGGCCAAATGCTCTCAGGTGCTATAAACATCTTAGTCTTATTTTTTTTTTGTGGTGGAGTCTCCGTACAACAGTGCATGTTATGTTTTCGGATGCTCTTAAAATATTGTTTCATTTTTATGTTAGAGATTACTGTCTAACTTGAAGTAGTTACTTTTTTATAGAAAATCTGCATTTGTTAGTTGCTGATGAAAGATTAGGTGCATGACTGCTTGTAATTTAGGGAATAAGCTTTCATTTCAGAGTATAAAGCTTTTTTATTGAAAAAATGTAGTTTTGGTTGTTTACTTCACTAAAAGAGGTCTTAATTAGTTTTAACAAACAGTAACTCATGAAGTCTATTTGAGTTCAATTATTTCTGTTCTTATCTTTTTATCCAAAAATGATGCAATATTAAATTTTGGGAGTCAACAGTGGTTTTGCATTTCTTATTTTAAAATATTTTATATAAACGTTGAGTGTATTAAATATTGTCAAGTGCGGACTAAGAAGTTTTTAAAGTATTATGATAGATCATTGTCGTCAACTATAATCAAACGAGAGTGCATTTCTACATTTTGTCTGTTCTCATGAAGCCACCGGTGTCACAGAGCTTTGAATGTATTTTTTCTTTTGTTATCTTTTGTAATAAGCTGTATTTGTAATCCATGATCCTAAAAAAGCAAACATCTTGATGCAACAGGCTAGCATTAATGTTGTTCTCAATGTTAATATATCACAGGTTCATGGGAAAATGTATAATGCGCTCGGTTGCCTCCATGCTTAAATATATAATTGTAATATTTTGTGGAATTTTGATACTGAGAATTATGGTAGCTTTTTAATGAATATATTGGAATATTTGCAGACAAGATTTTATGTTGTGTACATTTAACACTTTATTTTTGTTTTACTCATTAAACTTCAAGGTTTGCAATAGTTGTAGTTAATTATTTAACTTTCTGCTGACTGTAACTGAGAAAAAAAATTATGGCACTATTTTACACAGTTTAAAAATAGTTAACTGAGGACATTTCACTTCTGCTTTCTATTTCTCCGTATTCTCCTCTTGCTGATGGGCAGTTGGTACTGCACCTAGGTACAATTTTTTTTTATGAGCCTCGTCTATTGGACATCACAACTATGCTACTTCAATTCGCGCTCACGTTCCTAGCAGACGACATTGGAACAAACACTTACATTCATCAAAGAATCCCTGCAGTGTGGGACCAGAACATAGAGTCCAAATTGACTCTCCAAAAAGCATCTCACCCAGACCCATCCTCTATACCCTATCCCTGTAACCCCCGCATTTCCCATGGCTAGCCCACCTAGCCTGGACATCCCTGGATTCTGTAGGCAATTTAACATGCCCAATCTGCCTAACCTGCATATCTTTGGACTATGAGGAAACCGGCACACCCAGAGGAAACCCATGCAGACATGCAAAGAACGTGCCGTCTCCACACAGTTGCCCAAGAGTGAAATTGAGCTCAGGTCCCTAATGCTGTGAGGCAGCAGTACTAACCACTGTGCCACCCACTAGACTTTTGTGCCTCTTGCTTTTGAGGCTTGGAAGTCCTTGGTCCTCTTGGGTGAGTTTTATCCTGATTGAATTTGCCAGCCTTCTGGCCAGTATGGCTGACTTTGATCTGACTGCTCCATTTTGTTAACTGTCTTTATAGTTGCCATTTTTGTCAATGGAAAACATGTGCTGAACTGTTACTGTGGAAATGCGAATTGGATGTTTTTCGGCAGTAAAAATTTGCCAAAACTTGTGAAAAGCAAGAAAATAATCCCAATTAAAAAAAAGTTTGCATCACTATGGCAACCTACATGTTCTATTCTGAAGCAGTTTAAAAAGTGTTTTCAAATAAACCTGCTGGATTAAACTTAGTGTCATGTGATTTTCAACCTTGTCCAACCCAGTCCAACACTGTTGCCTCCATAGCTATTATGGAGCACAAGAGGTTCCAACTTTCTTTCCATCATATAGCTAACTAGGAATTTGTCTCATTCCTACAACCTGTCATCAGTATGTATTGGAAAGTTTTGCAGGTTAGTAATCAATTTGTTGCATCATATAGGATTATGCCTTCCTAGGCCATCAAGTTCAGGGATGTGACTCTGACATGAAGCAGGTATACTGCCACCTCAGCATAACACTTTTGATTAGTGGTTTTGATCAACTACGGAGGACATAAGAGCAGGCCATTCAGCTGCATGAGCCTGTTCTGCCATTCAGTGAGATCATGGCTGATAGGTAGCCTAACTTTATGTACCTGCGTTTGGTCCATATCCCTTCATATGTTTTAGTGAACAAAAATATATCAATCTCATCGTCCTCCCAGTGGGGTCTAACCAGGGTTGTTATATAACTACAGCATAACGTCTGCCTCTGCTGCAAACCTTGACATGTAAAGGTCAGCATTCCATTAGCTTTGTTGATCATTTTCTATACCTGTTGAACATTTTAAAGATGTGGGCCCCTAAGTTTCGAAGACATTCACTGTAGGTAAATTCATTCCCTCGAGAAAGAATCTTGATTTGTTTTCTTTGGTTCAAAGTGAACAACCTTACACTTGTTTACATTAAGCTTCCATCTGCTGTAGCTTTGCCCATTCGCTTAATCTGTCAATAGCCCTTTCGTAGACTTTCTGGAAATTACATTGACCAGAAATTGTTTTAAAGTAACCCTCTTTCTGTTGAGTTTTGGGTGGATACACTAGAAGAGGAAAAAGCAAAATCAGCTTTTTTTTAGCAGTTTAGCCAATATTGTACTAGTTCATAATTTCGTCAAGCAAATATTTTAAGATTTTGGAATACTGTTTCATTTTTGTATTTGCACTTAACATGAAACACAATCGTTTTGAGTCTGATCATCCAATAAAATTTGAAATTTAGAACAAATTTGCTTCCACTTTTATTCTCTGTTCATAAAATAAATTCCTCTGGCTTACTCCTTTGGTAAGAATTTTTAAAGGCAACTAATTTTGTCACCTTTTGGTATTTAAGAACAACCACACTTTAAAAAGGAAGAACACTGATATCTCCAAGGGTAGAGAATATTTTCGAAAGGGAGAGGGGCCAGCAAGAGGTCTTTGTACACATTGGAACTAATGACACAGCAAGGGAAAAGGATGAGATTCTGAAGGGAGATTACAAAGGCAGGAATTTAAGATGCAGGTCCTCAAGGGTAGTAATATCTGCATTACTCCTGGTGTTACAAGCTAGTGAGGGGAGAAATATGAGAATAGAGCCAATGAATATGTAGCTGAGGAGCTGGTGTATGTGAGAAGGATTCACGTTTTTGGATCATTGGAATCTCTTCTGTGGTAGAAGTGACCTGAAAAAGGATAGATTGCACCTGAATAGGAAGGGGATGAATATACTGGTGGGGAGATTTGCTAGAACTGCTTGGGAGGATTTAAACTAGTAAAAGGGGGTGGGGGGTGGGGGGTGGTGGGCAGGGAGATAGTGAGGAAAGAGATCATTCTGAGACTGGTACAGTTGGGAAAAGGTGAAAGTCAAACAGGGCAGGTAGGAACAAAGCAGAGAGCAAGGTAGGACTAAAAAGGAGGAGAGCAGAGCACCCAAAGGAAACCCACACAGATAGTCACCTGAGGCTGGAATTGAACCTGGGACCCTGGTGCTGTGAGGCAGCAATGCTAATCACTGAGCCACTGTGTGTCACCCCAACTTCTTCAATTGACATGCCTCCACTACTGTTCAAGCAACACATTCCAGACTCGAACTAACATTTATTGTCCATCTCTAATTGTCCAAAGGGCAGTCGCCCACTTTCTTGTGCGTGTAGAGTTCCCAGATAGGCCAGACCAGGTAAGAATGACAGACTTCATTCCCTAAAGGATATTATTGAACCAGATATGTTTTCCTGACAATTGACAATGGTTTAATGGTCATCATTAGATTCATCAGTTGGTCGTCATTAATAGAGGCAATGATTTAATGGTATTATTGCTGGACTCTTAACTCAGGTAATGTTCTGGGGAGCCAGGTTTGAATCCTGCCACAGTAGATGGAGGAATTTGAATTCAATAAATATCTGGAATCGAGAGTCTGTGATGACTAGGAATCTATTGTCAATTGTTTGAAAAACCACCTGGTTCACTAATGTCATTTAGGAAAGGAAACTGCTGTCCTACCTGATCTGGCCTATGTGTGACTTCAGACCCACAGCAAGCCCTCTGGACAATTACAGACGGGCAATAAATGCTACTTATCCAGCAACACCCTCATCTTGTGAATGAGTTTAAAAAGTTGCATATTTTACTAAGTATTTAAAATCTGCAGCATCTCCTTGATCCTTTCCCAAGTGGGAACAATTTCTCCCAATTGTCTTTGTCGAGACTCCTCTCATCATTTTAAATATTTAATCAAACTCTACCCAGCCCCACCCCATTCCAAGAAGAATATTTCCAGCTTCTCCAATCAATTCTCATAACTTTATAATTCTTTATCTTTGGAACTATCCTCATAAACTTGTACACTTTCTGTAAAGCCTTCACATCCTTTCTGTAGTACAGTGCTCAGAACTGGATACAATACTCTAGCTGAGGCTGTTACAAGTTTTGTTATAATATAACAAATTTGATATAATCTCATTGCTGTTGTACTCAATGTCTCTGTCAATAAAGTCCAGGTTACTGTCTGCTTTACTAACTGTTCTCTGAACCTGTGCTGTTACCTTTAATGACTTATGTACAAGTAGACCTAGGACTGTCTACTGCTTGAACTTAAATTAGTTCTTTTTATTGTTCTTTGTAACAAAATGTATCACCTCACAGTTCTCCACATAAACATTTTTCTCCCATAAAGCTTCCAAGTTTCAGATTATCCACAAATGTTGAAATTGTACCCCATACCCCAAAGTCTAACTAATTGAGGTATATTGGGAAAATCAAGAGTTCAAACAGTGGTCTCGGAGGGACTCCACTGCAACCCATCCGCTCCTTCCACCCCTGAAAAACATCCATCTGTTAGGAATCCTGATTCCTGAATTGCAGTCAGTTTTGTATGTGTTTTGCTTCTCCTTGAATTCCATGATATCTACCTTTGCTTATAAGTCTGTTGTGTGGCACTGTATCAAATGCCTTCTGGGAGTCTGTACACCACATCAATAGCGTTACCCTGATCCACCTTCTGTGTTACTTCTTCAACGTCTTCAGTAATTTAGTTAAACTTCATTATCCCTTTAAAAAAATCTATACTGGATTCTAATTTGGATAAGTGTGAGGTATTGCATTTTGGTAAAATAAATAAGGACAGGACTTATGCAATTAATGGTAGGGCCCTGGATAGAGTTGTAGAACAGAGATACGTAGGAGTTCAGGTGCATAATTCTTTGAAATTTGCATCACATTTGGACAGGGTGGTTAAGAAGGTGTTCAGCATGCTTGCTTTCATTGCTCAGACTATTGAGTACGGGAGTTGAGATGTCGTGTTGAGGTTGTATAGGACATTGGTTCGGCCTCTTCTGGAGTACTGTGTATACAGAGGAATCTCAATTATCTGAACGACAAGGTAGGGAGTATTTTATTCGAATAATCAAATGCCAGATAACACAGTTTAGCCAAGCTGTGGGACTTTACAATCTTGTTCGTATAATCTGAAATTCGGATAATCGATGTTCGCATAATCGAGATTCCTCTGTAGTTCTGGTCACTCTCATATGGGAAGGATATTATTAAACTGGAGAGGGTTCAGAAAAGATTTACCAGACTGTTGCTGGGAATGGAGAGTTTGGGTTATAAAGATAGGTTGAATAGGCTGGGACATTTTTCATTGGAGCATAAGGATGACTTTATAGAGATTTGTAAAATCATGAGGACCTTAGATAAGCTGAATAGCAAGGGTCTTTTCCCAAGGGTGGGGGAGTTCAAAACCATGAGACATATTTTTACGGTGACAGGATAAAGATATAAAAAGAACTTGCAGGGCAACTTTCTTTTTGTGGTTCACATGTGGAATCAATTGCCAGAGGAAGTGGTGGATGCAGATAAAGTTATAACGTTTAAAAGTCATTTGGATAAGCACATGAATAGGAAATGTTTGGAAGGATATGGATCAAGTGGAGGCAAATGGAACTAGTTTAGTCTGGGAACATGGTTGGTGTAGACAAGTTGAACTGTTTCCATGCTGTATGACTTGAAATATTAATAAAAAACCTTGTAAGGATAAATCCAAAAACATACTAAGATCCCTTACTAGTTACAATAAATGTTATTCATGGTACACCTTTCCCTTGTGCACCAAATTCCCACATAATCCGAATTTGCTCCTATGCTGGTATACATCAGTCAGTCACCTGACCATGCATTCCTTATTGACTCTTCACCATAGATTAATTTGTCCCATGTAGATGATGGGCAGGCTTCAGATTAGTTGATTTATATGTTGCAGAATTTTCAGTTTCTGATTTGCACTTGCAGCCATTGTGTGTGTGTGTGTGTGTGTGTGTGTGTGTGTGTGTGTGTGTGTGTGTGATATGTATACACACACACACACACACACTCCAGAATCTGGATGTAGATTTGCTCACTGAAGTGAAAGATTCACTTCCAGACATTTCGTCATCCAACTAGATAACTTCTTCAGTGAGGCTCCAGGCAAAGCATTGCTGATGATTCCTGCTTTCTATTTATATGTTTGGATTGGTGATGTCCTTTCCTGTTCTTTTTCTCAGGGGGTGATAAATGGGTCCAAATCAATGTGTTTGTTGATATTCCATTTCCCACCCCTGAGAAAAGAACAAGAAATGACATCATCACAGGAACAACACATACAGACAAAATATTGAACTACAGAAGCAATCATCCCAATGTCCACAAGTGAAACTGCATCAAAACATTATCGCAACACGCCAACACATACTGTTGCACAGAGGAACTATGCAGAGCAGAGGAAAATCACCTATACCGTGTATTCAAAAAGAATAGGTACCCAATGAACACAGTCCGCCAATTTCTCTGCAACAAACCCAAACAAGCAGACAAAATACATCCAGAAACCCTAGCCAGCTCTCCTACATCAAAGAAATCTCGGAAATGACTGCCAGACTACTCAGACCCCTTGACATCATGGTAGCCCACAAACCCACCAACACACTAAAACAGTGGCTAATGAACTTGAAAGACCCTATAGAGACAAGCAAAACTAATGTCATTTACAAAATACCGTGCAAGAACTGTAACAAACACTACATTGGACAAACAGGCAGAAAACTAGCCACTAGGTTACATGTGCAACAACTAGCCACAAAACGACATGACCCTCTCTCACTAGTATCCTCACGTACGGATGAGGAAGGACACCACTTCAACTGAGACAACACATCCATCCTAGGACAAGCCAAACAAAGACATGCACGAGAATTCCTAGAAGCGTGGCATTCCAGTCGGAAGTCTATCAACAAACACATCGATTTAGACCCCATTTATCACCCCCTGAGAAAAAGAACAGGAAATGACTTCACTACAGGAAATGCATCACCACCAGAGATGACATCACCAAACCCAAACACATAAATAGAAAGCAGGACTCATCAGCAGTGCTTCACCCAGAGGACCACTGAAGATATTAACTAGTAGGGTGACAAAACATCTGGAAATAAACCTTCCAGCTCAGCGAGCAAACCTACATCTAGAACCTCAACCTGAGCTACAAATCTTATCAAAACTCACCATAGCCCTAGAATGTTGGTTGCTGGGGATTCAGTAATGGTATTGTCGTTTTAATTTTTTTTATTCATCCATGGAATTTGAGAATCACAGGCAAGGCTCAAATGTGTTTTGCATCAATCATCAGCCACAACGCTATGGCACTAGCTTCACATGTACGCCAGGTAAAGTTGGTGGTTTATCTTTCCTAAAGAGAATTGATGGAGCAGATGGGTTTTTAACCACAGTTGTCAATGTATATAAAGCATTAGATTCAGTTATTCCAGATTATTTAATGTTTGTGATCCCCCAGATTTTCCCTCCATATTTAAGTGTGATGACATGTGATAAAGAAACTACCGATATTATTTCTTGTTCAATGTGACTTTGGAGGTATCGTCACAAGTTCTCTCAGCTCTGCCATACCTGGTCAAACATCATTTCACTCAGTCTCCAATAATTTTATGACGTATATGTTTAAAACAAATTGCAATAAAAATTTGAAACAAGCACAGAGAAAGCTAGAGAAACTCAACAAGTTTGGCAGCATCCGCGGAGAGAAAACAGTCGGAAATCACACAACATCAGATTATAGTCCAACAGGTTTATTTGAAATCACAAGCTTTTGGATCACTGCTCCTTCGTCAGGTGAAGTCGCTTGAAGTCAATTGAAAATGGTGGCAATTTTTTTTTAATATATTTACCTTTGACAGAGGTGGAGGCGCAATGCAAAAGGCAAAGGGAAAAATGGTAGTGAAAGCGACAAAGATATAAAATGGGTGTAAATTAATGTGTGAAAGGGAGACAATGGGTCCTCCCTACAGAGAGCAGCAGACACAAGTGATGACAAGGCTGTGCAGCTACTTAAAAACTTCAGAACTGTGGATGCTGAAAATCCCAATTAAACCCAACACAGCTGCAGGCACTCTGCAGGTCTGGCAGCATCTGTGCTGAGAAAATAAGACTTAAGTGTTTTGGTTAAAGTGACCTTTCTGCAGATGCTGCTGGCCCAACTCGGCATCCTGTTAATGTCCCGTTGCAACCTACAATGGCCCTCCACACTACCTACCACTCCACCAATGTTCATGTCATCGGCAAACTTACTAACCCACCCTTCCACTTCCTCATCCAAGTCTTTTATAAAAATCACGAAGAGCAGCGGCCCTAGATCAGATTCCTGCAGGACATCACTGGTCGCCAAGCTTCTGGCTGAATACTTTCCATCTACTATCACCCTCTGTCTTCTATGGGCCAGCCAATTCTCTATCCAGACAGCCAAATCCCTGTATCCCATGCCTCTCTACTTTCTGAATGAGCCTACCACGTGGAACCTCATCAAACTCCTTGCTAAAATCCATGTACTGTACAGCACAGCTACTGCTCTGCCTTCTTTCCCCAACACCTTCTTCTCAATAATAACCATTACGTTCATTTCCGCTCCCTGCCTCTTTTGAAGTTCTGCTATGCTGCTAGTGGCTTCCACTGTGCAAACTGATGCAAAGTACCTGTTCAGTTTCTCTGGCATTTCTTTGTAGCCTCCCCCCCTTAATACTTCTCCAGCCTCATTTTCCAGTATCCACTCTTGCCTCCCTCTTACCTTCAGGGTAGCTAAACAAAATTCTTGCAATCCGTCCCTTCCCACAATCATTATTCTCTGCTGGTTTTTAAAGGCTCCCCTCTAATCTTCACCACATTTCTTTTGCTGTCTCTGACTTCCCTTGACAACCACTGTTGCCTCATCCTCTCTTTAGTATGTTTATGTCTTTACATAGCTGCGGTTAAGCACAAAGATCATCATTATCACATCCAAGTATCACACTGCAGAAATGTAAGTCTCAGAATTGTTGAGTGATGGTTTCTGTTGGAACTGAATTGTTAACGATATGGCCACAGAAGTGGGGAAACATTTGACTTCAAAAAAAAGATGCAGGCTCGTCTTGTTTTCATTTGGAAAATTCTGGGCAGCCCATTTGGTGGGGGAAGAAACAGCTCTGAGTGAGGCAAGTAGAAATGGGGGGAAAATAAGGTCCACAGGAGATTTTAAACAAACCAGATGTCGCTGGAGGAGCTCAGCAGATCTGGCAGCAGCTGTGAAGAGGAAGCAGAATTAACATTTTGAGTCTGGTTAAAAATCACATAACACCAGGTTATAGTCCAATAGGTTTAATTGGAAGCACTAGCTTTGGGAGCGACGCTGCTTCATCAGGTGGTTGTGGAGTATGAGATTATAAGACACAGAATTTATAGCAGAAGTTTCTAGTATGATGTAACTGAAATTATATATTGAAAAAGACATGGATTGTTTGTTAAGTCTCTCATCTGTTAGAATGACCACGTTGGTTTCAATTCTTTCATATGTAAATCACAAAACTTTTTTAAAAGTTACATTCTCAAGTGAACTTTAAGAATTGGTGTCATTTTTGGATGGAGGTTTGCTCACTGAGCTGAAAGGTTCACTTCCAGACATTTCATTACCTTACTAGGTAATATCTTCAGTGGATCTCTTGTGAAGCAATGCTGAAAATTCCTGCTTTCTATTCATATGTCTGGGTTTATTTGGGTTGGTGATGTCATTTCCTGTGGTGAAGTCGCTTCCTGTTCTGTTTCTCAGGGGGTGGTAGATGTCTAACTTGATGTGTTTGTTGATAGAATTCCAGTTGGAATGCCATGCTCCTAGGAATTCACGTGCGTGTCTTTGTTTGGCTTGTCCTAGGATGAATGTATTGTCCCAGTCGAAGTGGTGTCTTTCCTCATCTGTATGTGAGGATACTAGTGAGAGAGAGTCATGTCTTTTTGTGGCTAGTTGGTGTTCATGTATCCTGGTGGCTAGTTTTCTGCCTGTTTGTCCAATGTAGTGTTTGTTACAGTCCTTGCATGATATTTTGTAAATGACATTAGTTTTGTTCATTTTCTGTATATGGTCACTTCACCTTCAACAACAAAACTTACAGACAAACCAATGGAACACCCATGGGATCTCCGATATCAGGGTTCTTAGCAGAGGCAGTAATGCAGAGACTTGAGCAAACAGCTCTGCCAACCATCCAACCCAAACTCTGGGTCCGCTACTTGGATGACACCTTTGTCATCACTGATTGAAGATGATCAGCCATGATCATAATGAATGGTGGTGCTGGCTCGAAGGGCAGAATGGCCTACTCCTGCACCTATTGTCTATAAACAAAACAAGTTAGAGGAAACCTTCAAGACCATTGATAATAACCTTACTGGCGTAAAATTCACTAAAGAAGAGGAAAACAACAACAAACTGCCATTTCTAGATGTCGCAGTAGAGCAAAGAGCCAATGGGGAACTACAAACCAGCGTGTACAGGAAAATAACACATACTGACCAAAAATTGAACTACAGAAGCAATCATCCCAACACCACAAAGGAAGATGCACCAGAACATTATTTCAACAAGCCACCACACACTGCAGCACAGAGGAACTACGCAGAGCAGAGAAAAATCACCTGTATCGTGTATTCAAAATGAATGGGTACCCAATGAACACAGTCCACCGATTTCTCAAAAACAAACCCAAACAAGCAGACAAAACACAGCCAGAAACCCTAGCCACTCTCCCCTACATCAAAGACATCTCGGAAATTACTGTCAGACTACTCTGACCCCTTGGCATCATGGTAGCCCACAAACCCACCAACACACTAAAACAGCAGCTAATGAACTTGGAAGACCCTATAAAGTCAATGAGCAAAACTAATGTCATTTACAAAATACCATGCAAGGACTGTAACAAACACTACATTGGACAAACAGGCAGAAAACTAGCCACCAGGCGACATGAACACCAACTAGCCACAAAAAGACACGACTCTCTCTCACTAGTATCCTCACATACTGGAGGAAAGACACCACTTCAACTGGGACAATACATCCACTCTAGGACGAGCCAAACAAAGACACGCACGAGAATTCCTAGAAACGTGGCATTCCAGTGGAACTCTATCAACAAACACATCGAGTTAGACCCCATCTACCACCCCCTGAGAAACAGAACAGGAAGTGAATTCACCACAGGAAATAACATCACCACAAGAAATAACATCACCAACCCAAAGAAACCCAAACATATAAATAGACAGCAGGAATTTTCAGCATTGCTTCACGTGAGGTCCACTGAAGATCTTACCTAGTAAGGTAATGAAATGTCTGGAAATGAACCTTTCAGCTCAGCGAGCAAACCTACATCCAAAACCTCAACCTGAGCTACAAATCTTCTCAAAATTCGCTAATTGGTGTCATGTTGGCCCAGATATTGTATTGAAGGTATGAACTTCCCTGTGAGGCTGTCTGTGCCACAATGGTCAGACTGATTCCAATTGAAAGTACGGATTTACAGAATCTTACATGGATTCATGCAGTTTTTGAGCAAAGTAAAATGTAATTCTGCAAGTACAAATTCACCCCACAAACGTATATGTATATGTTTGCATGTGGGTGTGTGTTGGGGGGGGGGGGGATCTTATTGGTGTCTGTGAGAGAGTGTGTGTATGTGTGTGAGTATAAAGGGGTTTATGTCTGTGAGAGCGAGTGTGGGAGTGTATATATTTGAGCATATGAGAGAGGGTCTGAGTGAGTGTGTGGTTTGTAGTTGTGTGTGTGGTGACCATGACACCAGAACTGAGTACGTTTGTAAACACTGGGCACCATCCAGGTCCTGCTGCAGCTCCCCTGGTGGCTGTGCCACTGTCTTAAGGAGGCCCACAATGTATTTAAAAGCTCCTGTCAATATTCTGCAGGAGCAAAGGAGGATTTGCAATCACAATTTCTCACAGCCCAGAAAATTGTTCCAAGCAGCATAGGAACACTGCGAAAAATCATCGTGAAAGGAGGGCTAAATAGAAAACCGTTTTCTGTTTGCCCTCTTAGTCTGCCAGTCTCTCTCCGCTCCTCACACCCCCAAAAGGCGAGCCCTTAAAAACTACATTTAAAAATACAACAGTGATGGCAGATCAAGCCCCTCATTTCACAGCAAAACAAAACACAGTGCCTCAGAGGCAGTTATACTTAATTCCTCGGTAAAAGTAAGCTCAATGTTTTAGCTTGGATGCTATGGCAACTGAGCAGCCTTAGCCTGTCACCGGGTCATGTTACAGTAGACCTTAATTCATCAAAATGTTTGAAATGTTGCAGAGGGGAGCCACATGATGTTTGAACAGCCAATAAGCCATTGCTGAATGAATGTCCTTGCTCAATGAATATTTAATGAATAAAGTATATTTTTGAAATTAAAAAAATTCTGTTCTTATCAGCTCAATGTATGGGCGTATGAGCGAGAAATGCACAGACCTGTATGTAATAATGATAATTCTTAGCTGTGTATGTTAATGTGGAAATATGCATGGCATTATCTAATGTACAGTCCATCAAATTATTTTATGAATATTTTACGAATAAAGTATATTTTTGAAATTAAAAAATGTCCTTGCTCAATCCGGGAGCCTGAAATGGCCTCAGCAGCAGTTTGTCAGAAATAGCTACAGGTAGCAGATAAACCTCTCTCTCTATATATATATCTGCAACCTCCACTTTGTCAGTGATGGCCAGGAAAGAGCTCTCTATGAAGCAGAAAGTGGAGCTGATTCTCCAAAGCCAAGGCAAGAGCCAGAAGCAGCTGGCGGAGCTGTTCAACATCGGCAAGACCCAGGCACAGACCATCCTGAAGAGGAAAGCGGAAATCCTTCAAGCTTACCAAGGCCACCGAGACACGGCTCGGAAAAGGCAATGTGTGTCCGCATGCAGCAGCACGGTTACCCCAGCCTGACCATGTGCCCGCTGGCTCCAGCGTGTCCGAGCCCAGGGGCCGGCCCATTCAGAGAGCAGCGCTGCGCTTTGCCAAGGGGCTGGCCATCCCGGACTTTTAAGGCTTCCAACGGCTGGCTCCGAAGTTTCCGCAGCCGCAACAACATCAGCTTCGAAAGCTTTTGCGGTGAGAGGGCCGGGGTCCAGCAAACCTGGGTGAGTGAGTCCTGGAGCAGTGCTATCAGTATTTTAAACTCCGCTGGGACTGAGCGGGCAGCGTCTCCTGCCTCTGCAGTGAACTCCTGAGCCTGAGCTGGCCATTGGCGGAGTATATAAAGCTGCCAGCAGGGAAAAAGCAAGTTCATCTTTCAGGTGCTCACCCTTCGCCTGAATACTGACTTGTCCTTTCCACAGATACTGCCTGGCACATTGACAAGTGCCAACCATTCGACAGGCACCATTCCAAAAGATGGTGTCTGATGTGGTTATGGTCTCATCTCCATCTCCTAGCATCCAACACTCCACCTTCCCCACCCAATATTCCCCAGTTAAGCAAAAATCAATCTACTTTGGGACATTCACTGATCCAGCCTCCAGTGCCTTTTTGAGGAAGAGAGTTCTTAAAACTCTCCGAGAGAAACTAAACAAATCCTCATCTGATGTTGCCTGCCTTAGCAAAGTGACTTAGTGGTTAGTCTCGTTGTACCATGGACCCAGATTCAAATTCACCCTGGGCGACTGATCGTGTGGAGTTTGCACAGCTTCCCCCTCTCTGTGTGGGTTTCCTCCCACAGTCCAACGATGTGCAGTTGAGGTGGATTGGCCATGGGAAATGCAGGGTTACGGGAATAGGTCGGGGATGCGTCTGGGTGGCATGCTCTTTGGGGGGGTCACTGTGGGCTCGATGGATCAAATGGCCTGCTTCCACACTGCAGGGATTCTAGGGTTTCCAGGATTTTCTGTTTGAGTGCAGATTTCCAACATCTGCTGCTGTTTGCTTTATGTTTATTAAGGGCTGTTAGTGTTTTGCTTTCTATTGTAATGTTATTGTGGAAGCTCAGCCTTGAGCTCCTGTGAACGCCTGTCCAAGAACAGAGAACCACCACTTGATTAACACATTTCAACAGCACTGTTTTTATTCAAGACTGTCAGTATACGAATATACAAACAATCCTGGGAGAAAAGCCACCTTAGACCACGCCGGGTACTAAAGGATGGATTCTTTCACTCTCAATAGGGAAAGTTGTTACATTTATACATAACTTCTCACGCAATACAGAGTCCTGTGTCATTAGGCTATCGAAAAGTATATTAATCAAAGTATACTTAATTGTAAGCTTACACATCAAAAATGCTCTAAATCTAACACACAGACACCAGCAGCCATCTGGTTAAGATATTAACACTATCTTTAAAGTCAGACATTAGCCCCCATTATTCTTCTCCTGCTCTTCAAGGTAACAGTCAGATCTCAGAGATGCTCTTAAATGTAAACATTCAAACCTCATTACTGTGTTACAGCTAGACCGTGAGGCACCAGTACTCCTCTGATGGCTGCCCTTTGACCTAGTACTATGTACTATATCATTCTTGGATCTGTGGGATCGGACATGTTTATCCAGCTTGTGCAGGGACCCTTACAAGTTGCTGTGTTAGCAATTTGTTTCGCTCGGCATGCCGGGCAATACAGCCAATGTGCTTCAGCCATTTTAGTTAACATTTCTGAGCTCCATTTTTTATATGGTCACTATATCTATTTCCAACTTATCATTATTGTAACTGTAATAGCAAAGGTTTCAATGTGGTGTCCTGTTGGATTTGTACACTTGCTCTGCTTTCGTCTGTGTACAGTCTATGGGTAGCAATGGATAGTGTAAGAGTGCTGGCTTTAGATTCAGAAGATGCCGATGAGAGGAAGAATTTGGAGGCAGGTAACTACTCTGGGCTATTCTTTGAGATACCTTTGAAAGAGAAGAACATCCACGGAGGAATAGGTTGGCGAGATTATCTTCTACGTTAGGGAATAATTTATTTCATGACTGGCAAAGAGGAAATTAAGTAAACAATCTTTCTAGGTGTGTTCCTAGCATTGTGCCATGGGCACCTCTTGTAGGTGTATCTACGATCTGATACAAATCAATGCAAATATTTCCCTCTCCGTTTATATGCGATAGGCCTGGAGCATTCAATATGTTTGAACGTTGTAGCATAGCAGCATTTTGGGTGGCACTGTAGCTCTGTGGCTAGCACTGCTGCCTCATAGCGTCAGGGACCCAGGTTTGATTCTGGCCTCGAGTGACTGTCTGTGTGGAGTTTGTACATTCTCCCCGTGTCTGCATGGGTTTCCTCCGGGTGCTCCGGTTTCCTCCCACAGCCCAAAAATGTGCAGGTTAGGTGAATTGGCCATGGTAAATTGTCCGTAGAGTTAGGTACATTAATTAGGGGTAAATATAGGGTTGGGGAATGGGTCTGGGTGGGTTACTCTTTGGAGGGTCGGTGTGGACTTGTTGGTCTGAAGGGCCTGTTTCCATACTGTAGGGAATCTAATCATAGTGATTATGTTACTAGGCCTGTAACTGAGAGGCCCAGACTGATGATCTGGAGACACGAGTTGAAATCCCACTGCTGGGAATGGAAGAATTAATAAATTATGTAAATGTGGAATAAAGGATCAGCACCACTGATTATTGCCAGTTTGTCACAAAAAACACATCTCTAATATTCTTTCGGGAAGAAATGTGCTGCCTATATGTGGCTCATATTTAACCACGACCTGAAATTGCTGATCATGGTTCACTACCAGTTCCTGAAGGCAACTGGGAATGTGTATTAAATGCTGCTGCCGTGTACCATGAGTATTATTTCTAAAAAGGTGATGTTTCAACACTTGACCTTGTGGTCCCCATCTATTTTTGTTGTCTGTGTTGTTTAGAAGATGTGCATTCCTTAAGACTATAAGGCATAAGAACTGAAGTTGGCTATTTGTCTGAGCAAGTCTGCTTCAGCATCCAATTAAATCATGACTGATTTGATAATCCTCAACTCCAAGTTCCTGTCACATTACCATAACCCTTGATTTACTTATCAATAAAAAGTCAATCCATCTCAGCCTTGAATATTCTTAATGACCTAGTCTCAACAGTTCTGTGAAAAAGAATTATAGAGATTCACTACCGTCTGAGAATATATTTCTCATCATCTGTCATAAATGGGTGACCTTTTAATCTGAGATCATGCACTCTGGTCTTGGATTCTTCCACAGGTGAGAATAACCTCCTGTCAAGCTCCCGAAAAATCCTTCATGCTTAATAAATTCTCCTCTCATTCTTCTAAACTCTAGTGAGTGCAAGGCAAGTCCAACCTACTCAACCACTCCTCATAAACAAAATTCCCTCTGTACTCAGAATCAACCTAATGAACCTTCTCCGAACTGTCTCCAATACTAGTACAGTATATATTTCCTCAGATAACAGAGTCAAAATTGTTCTTGGTATTCTACATGTGGTCTGACTAGTGCCTTGTGATATAGTCTGACAAGTGCCCTGTATATTTATAGCAAGTCTTCCCTAGTTTTATACTTCATTTCCTTTTGAAATAAAAGCTAACTGTCCATTTGCCTTATTTTTTACCCACTGAACTTGGATGCTAGCTTTTAGTGATTCATGTACTCGAACCCCCAAAATCTCTCAGTGCTGCAGCTTTCTACAGTCTTGCTCTACTTAAATAATATTCAGCTCTTCTCTTCTTTCTGCCAAAGTGCACAACCTCACCACATTACATCCTATCTGCTAAGTTTTTGCCTACTCACTTACCTTTTCTCCATTCCTATGTAGACTAGTTACATCATCCTCGCCATTTGCCTCCCACTTATGTTTGACTCACAAACCTGGTGATAGTATGTTCACTTCCCTCATCCACCTCGTTAATATGTATTGTACATAGTTGTGGCTCTCGCGCTGATCCCTGTGGCACTCCACTAGTTACTGGTTGCCATCTTGAAAATGGTTCCTTCAGCCCAACTCTATCTTATATTAGTTAGCCAATCCTCTATCCATGCTAATATATTACCCCCAACATCATGGGCTCGTGAAAATCCAAATATATTACATGGTTTCCCATTCATGAAGCCATGTTGACTATGTTTGATCATAGCAGGTCATTTAGAGATCTTATTATTGCACATTTGACAATAGACTGTAATGTTTTAGCAATGGCAGATGCAAAGTTAACTGGCCTATAGTTATCTGTTTTATGTCTCCCTCCCTTTTTGCACAAGGGTGCTAAATGATTCTTGCTACCATTGCCTTCCAGTTTGTGGGATCTTGTGTTACACACATAACTGTCTTTTAATTAGCACAATTGCAACAATTATGCCTCGAAAACAATCAATTGGTTCTGAAGTGCTTTGGTGATGTTGTGAGGATGTGGGGAGATGCAGTTTGAGTTTTTATTTTTATTTTTACTTCCTTTTTGGAGTTTGCATGAGAATATTTGATAATGACATGATGGCCACCAGCAAGTTGGCAGGGAATGTCTTTAGACAAACATTTAAAGAAGGAGCATGAAGACAGTGGTGTGCTTGGAACATATCCCAGTACCAGTCAATTACATTGAGGAAAATAGTTAGAAACAATGACAAAAAGGTCCTTGCTTCTCTCTGCAACCAAAGCGCTGGGTCATGCTCTGGGTTCTGGTATCCCTCTGCATTGTGCTAAATAGGAAAGCACATGTGACTTCTTCTACAGTCACCCATTGATTGCAATGAACAAAAATCTACCCTCACATGTAAACTTGCAGTGTGTAGGTTTGATTCATTAACTTAAACATATAATCTTGTTTGACACCTTGGTGCAGTACTGAATGAACATTGTAGTTTTGAAAGTGCCATCTTTTAGACATGATGTGAAATGTGACGTGTATTCCAATAAACCTCTGTGAATTTTCCTGTAGTAAATTACTACCAATAAAACTAGCGATGATATTGATTTCTCTCTTCATTCTCTTTCAACAGATGGCATCAGTCAGAATGAGAGATCCTAAAGAACAGTATATTTGTGTTAAAATCACATACAACATTTTCTAGTGTCAATGTGTATACTTAAAGCTCACCATTCTTAGAAATTCTTTTAATGCAGAAAAAAATCCTATGGCACTTCAGAGGCATATTTGAAAAATGGACACAGCACTGAAGAAAGAGATTGAAAGCTTTGCAGAGTATTTTCAGGAGCTACAAAGATCAGTTCAAAATGTTCTTGTCAGTAGATTTGCAAATGCATCATTTAATTACAAAAAGTGGGGAGGGAGGGAGGAGTTGCTGGTTTGCATTATACCCATGAGTTAAGATTGTTTTGGGGTGGAATGTGGCTGGAATCTGGTTGTTCTCGATATAACTATTCCCTGATGAGGCAGAGACACCACCATCCTACCATCCTCAAACCCCACTCTCTCTCATCAGTTCATTGGGTGCACTGGGTTTTGTCATGATTTAATGCCATGTAAACTGTATTAAGCCACCTTGAGAAATGGAGATCACTGCTACAGCAAGCCAACGGGCAGACCAGAGACTTGTACTAATGATCTAAGCATATCATAAGGTAAAACATTAGACGAAAAGACAGAACAAATGATTTGGAAATGATGGACTATAGTGCTAATGGAATTATATTTCAGTTAACAGGAATTACTAGGGGGTCACGAGTTCAAAGTGAGAGGGGAAAAGTTTAGGGGAGATATACATGGAAAGTTCTTCGTGCATAGAGTGGTGGGTGCCTGGTATACATTGCCTGCGGTGGTGGTGGTGATGGGAACGATAGTGTCACATAGATGTGTCTAGACAGATACTCGAATGGGCAGAGAGCAAAATGGGGCGGCACAGTGGCTCAGTGGTTAGCACTGCTGCCTTGGTTTCCTCCCACAGTCCAAAGATATGCAGGTCAGGTGAATTGGCCATGCTAAATTGCCCATCGTGTTAGGTGCATTAGTCAGAGGGGAATGGGTCTGGGTGGGTTACTCTTCGGAGGGTCAGTGTGGACTTGTTGGGCCAAAGGGCCTATTTCCACACTGTAGGGAATCTAATCTAATTTTTTTTAAAAAGTGTAAGGCTGACAAGGTAGCTTTCACTCTTGAGGTAGCATGTAAAATATTTTGGTCACTATTTGTACGTGTGTGAGATGGCGGTGCGCTTCCTTCCATTGTATTTGAAGCATCACTGAAGAAAATGATTGGATTACATGGTGTGTTATCTCTCTGCATTTTGATGCACAATAATTGCTTACATTAAAGATATCAATGGATTGTGGCTATAACAGAAATCAATACTGCATATAAATTTGAAATTAAATGGTTGAGTGTGTGAAGATGTCAAGATGATTGGTAGTTGGTTAATGTTGCTGAAATTGAATGTGGGGAAAATTAGAATCAAACCGGACCGGAGGTGACCATGAGAATTATTGCACCTCTTTCAGTTTCCAAAACATTATCCAACAGTCTTTCCCCTCTGTTCTATCCCTCCTGTACTGCAAAATCGTCCTTTTCAAATGTGTACCTTATCTTATTTCCTTCTTGAACCTAGTATTGTATCTGCTTTGCTGCACTTTCATGCTAAGCACTCCATATCAAAACGTTCAAGAAAGATATTCTCCTAATTGTCCCTCGGTTATTTTGCACTCGGTTTAAATTGAGTGTTTTTCCATTTTTATCTTTGCTTTGATTGATTTACTTTTCTTTCGTTCTTTTCACAGAAGTTTCACGCTAAATTGTCAGGACATACCAGATATTCTCCTGTGGTGCTGCCCTCATCTTCTCTGAGTACAGTTTCTCCTGTTTGGGTTGTGTCAGGAAATGAGGCGGTGCCTGGCCTGACTGATCTCGCTGTGGCATCAGGTGAATGGCCTGCTACCTCAGCACCCAGCAGTTACTGAAGCAGTAGAGAGGATTTGTATTCACCATCCAATGCTGTATCCATCTCCAGCTGTCAAAGGTCTGCATGTGAGCTCCCACAATGATTCTGTCCTTGGCATGTTCTGAAATGATCTTTGGAATTCGGGATAGGCAGTAAATGACAGTGACACCCGCATCCCATGAATGAATTGAAAAAAATGCCATACAACACAACAGCAACTTACTATTACATTGGCACCTTTAACATCGTAAAACATGCTAAGTCCTGTGTTCAAGGCACTTTATAGAAGTGGCCTCAAACAAAGTTTAACATTGAGCCATGTTTGGAGATATTAGGTGATTGAAACCTTGGTCAAAAAGGTAATTTTTGTGGAGCATGAGAGAGAGAGAGAGAGTGTCTTGTCAATGAAATTCTAGATCTAAAGGCCTCAGTAAGTCCTGGAATTATGAGCAATGAGGCAGTATTAGAAGGACATATTGATCCCAGCGGGTGGTATTTTTGGGATTGATTAGAGAGGCAAGGAGCACTAAGGCCCCAGAATGATTTGAAAAGATGGATGAAGATTTTAAAAGTGAGGAGTTGCTGGGGTCTGAGCCACTGTATGACAGTGAGCATGTGCGTGGTGGGTTAAAAGGAAAGAGTTAGGGAACCAACCAAGAGAACATTGTCAAATCTAGAGGTAACTGAATCATGAAGATATCAAATGGGATGGTGAGTCTGTCAGTCCCATTAAGGTCTTGTGCCAAGTAAGCAGATGTCATATCTGCCTGAATGGTTCAAAAATATTTACAGAGAGGCAAAATATAATGTTAACTAACCAAGGTTGGTTACTGTCCCTTCATTATCTGTCTTCCTATCTTCCCACTCCAATCAGATTTCAAGCACACAGCCAAATAGGATCTCCATTGCACCGAGAATCAAAAGGAGGATTAGGGATTGATATAGCAAGTATTTTGAAATTATCAGCAGGGCTCAACAGGGTGGGAAAAATAAGCAACAGGTGGCATCCAATTAAATGCAACGCACAAACACACAAATGAATTGATAATCTCAGAATCAAGAGAATGATAATCACGCACTCTGCAATAATAGACACTGCTTTGCTAACCTGTCTCAATTAGTCTGTTACATGGGCTATTTCTATGGCTGTAATTTTCTTGCAATCCCTTATCCTGGTTGATGTAGTTGAAGAATAGGATTGACCCAGATGTATAAATTTGATTTTAAATGTACTGGCCATTGTCGTTTCATTCGGCCCTCCTTTCCTCAGACTACAGACTCATTTGGGGTATACACCTAATGTCTTTTAGCCTGATGGTTCCTTACCTGACACACCATCCTTTGGGTATGAGTTTGCCCAGAATGTTCAACCCTGGACTCGAGGAGAGGGTGTGTATACTTAATTCTCACAACCAAGCCAAATTATCCTCCCATCATACAGGTACCCACCACAACACCATTTCAATTTAAAGTCCACACTGCTCCATTCTCGTCTGCCCTTGTGATGTAGTGGTAATGATCCTACCTCTGGACCAGAAGGCCTGTGTTCTAGTCCAATCTGCTCCAAAGGTGTGTCTGAGCAGGTAGATTTAAAAATATCTATGCACATACACATAGCCATCAGGGGTATCTTCCTGACACCGTACATGACAAGATGTGGAGATGAACATGTTAATAAAAATACAGTCTTAAGCTTTACTTTATCTACTTTACTCAGTAGAGATGACCCAGGTAATTATAGACCAGTGAGACTTAATTCTGTTGTAGGAAAGATTTTGGAAAGGATTATAAGAGATAAGATTTATAATCATCTAGCAAGCAACAATTTAATTTCAGATAATCAACATGGTTTCGTCAAGGGCACGTCGTGTCTCACAAACCTCATTCAGTTGGTATACATGGACTTCAGTAAAGCCTTTGATAAGGTTTCACATGGTAGGCTGTTGGAGAAAATGCAGAGGCATGGAATTGAGGGTGATTTAGCAGTTTGGATTAGAAACTGGCCTTCTGAAGGAAAGCAGCGAGTGCTGGTTGATGGAAAATATTCAGCCTGGAGTCTGGTTACTAGTGGTGTGTCACAAGGATCTGTTTTGGGACCACTGCTGTTTGTCATTTTTATAAATGACTTAGACACAGGCATAGGTGGATGGATTAGTAAATTCGCAGATGACACTAAAGTCGATGGAGTAGTGGACAGTTTGGAAGAATGTTACAGGTTGCAGGGGGACTTGGATAAACTGCAGAATTGGGCTGAGAGGTGGCAAATGGAGTTCAGTGCAGTTAAATGTGAGCTGATGCACTTTGGGAAGAATCACAGGAAGGCAGAGTACTGGGTCAATGGAAAGATTCTTGGTAGGGTGGATGTGCAGAGGGATCTTGGAGTCCATGGACATAGATTCCTGAAAGTTGCCACCCAGGTTGATGGTGCTGTTAAGAAGGCATTACGGTGTGTTAGGTTTCATTCGTAGAGGGATTAAGTTCCGTAGCTGCAATATCATGCTGCAACTATACAAAACGCTGGTGCAGCCACACTTGGAATATTGTGTACAGTTCTGGTCCCCATATTTCTGGAAGGATGTGGAAGCATTGGAAAAGGTGCAGAGGAGATTTACCAGGATGTTGCCTAGTCTGGAGGAAAGGTCTTATGAGGAAAGGTTGAGAGACTTGGGTCTGTTCTCATTGGAAAGAAGAAGGCTAAGAGGGGATTTGATAGAGACTTACAAGATTATCAGAGGATTAGATAGGGTAGACAGTGAAAGTCTTTTTCCTAGGATGATGACGTCAGCATGTACGAGGGGACATAACGACAAATTGAGGGGTGATAGATTTAAGACAAATGTCAGAGGCAGGTTCTTTACACAGAGAGTGGTAAGGGCGTGGAATGCCCTACCTGTCAATGTAGTTGACTCAGCCACATTAGGGAGATTTAAACAATCCTTGGATAAGCACATGGATGATGATGGGATAGTGTAGAGGGATGAGCTGAGAATAGTACATAGGTCGGCGCAACATCGAGGGCTGAAGGGCCTGTTCTGCGCTGTATTGTTCTATGTTCTACTTTTGAAGGCAGGGAGGGAGTTAGCAAGATAGCATCAAAAAAGTAAGGAGTGATTGAAGGAATAACCAACATGGAATGAAGGGATAAGGGAGTGCAAAATAAACTGGCATTGATGACTGGAGGGTGTGTGCAAGGCCAAATATGTCACTTGACTTCATTTAATAGGGGACAGTTTAAAAATGCTAGCGTCATAACCTGTCTGAATATTTAACATCCCAATGGTGCAGTTTTGACTGTACAGGAGTGTTGTAGGTTGATTATCTGTACACTCTAACACTGCTTCCATTTGAAGGAAATTCTCGTTGTTCGACCTTGTCCTCTATAAATTCACAACTCACCTGCCTGTGGCTAACACTGCCTGTTACTGAACTGTTTTCTATTGAAAACTAATGTTTTGCTCTTTATATGGAAAGAGGACATGGCGACGAAAGGATATCATTCCAGAATTGCTGTATATTCTTTAATCTAATCAGCTAAAACCTGCCTTTGTTGTTGGATTGTAAGTCTGCATTGCATAATCTAATGACTCTCTCCTTCAAAAATGATTGAAGTAATGTAATAGGATTGAAATTAATATTTTCTGTTTCCTTCCAGTGAATTAAATGATTATCACAAGGCTGCAGTACAGCAAAACACACAGGTACGTTTGCAAACCATTGCATTATATCTTCCTTGCATTGTATTTGGGAAGCACAGTATCATTGTGTAAGGGCAGGTCTGAAGACCAAATTCAAAGGACAGACAAGTCGCTATTGTCAAATGATCCTCAGTAGAGAGTTGTAGTTGTATTCCTTAAAAGCTGATTGGGAGCATATGTTCGCAGGTAAAGAAATGGCTCGAAAATAGGAAGCCTTCAGAAATGAGATAATGAGAGTCCGCAGAAAATATATTCCTGTCAGGGTGAAAGGAAAGGCTGGTTGGTATAGGGAATGCTGGATGACAAAAGAAATTGAGGGTTTGGTTAAGAAAAAGAAAGAAGCTTATGTCAGGTATAGACAGGATAGATCGAGTGAATCCTTAGAAGAATATCAAGGCAGTAGGAATATACTTAAGAGGGAAATCAGGAGGGCAGAAAGGGGACATGAGATAACTTTGGTGAATAGAGTTAAGGAGAATCCAAAGGGTTTTAACAAATACATTAAGGACAAAAGGGTAACTAGGGAGAGAATAGGGCCCCTTAAAGATCAGCAAGGCAGCCTTTATGTGGAGCCACAGGAGAAGGGGCAAATACCAAGCAAGTTTTTTGCACCAGTATTTACTGTGGAAAAGGATATGGAAGATATAGAATGTAGGAAAATAGATAGTGACATCTTGAAAAATGTCCATATTACAGAGGAGGAATTGCTGGATGTCTTGAAACGCATAAAAGTGGATAAATCCCCAGGACCTGATCAGGTGTACCCTAGTACTCTGTGGGAAGCTAGGGAAGTGATTGCTGGGCCTCTTACTGAGATATTTGTATCATCAATAGTCACAGGTGAGGTGCCGGAAGACTGGATGTTGGCTAACGTGGTGCCACTGTTTAAGAAGGGTGGTAAGGACAAGCCAGGGAACTATAGACCAGTGAGCCTGACGTCGGTGGTGGGCAAGTTGTTGGAGGGAATCCTGAGGGACAGGATGTACATGTATTTGGAAATGCAAGGACTGTTTAGGGATAGTCAACATGGCTTTAGATGTGGGAAATCATGTCTCACAAACTTGATTGAGTTTTTTGATGAAGTAACAAAGAGGATTGATGATGGCAGAGCGGTAGATGTAATTTATGTGGACCTCAGTAAGGCATCTGACAAGATTCCACATGTGAGACTGGTTAGCAAGGTTAGATCTCACTGAATATAGGGAGAACTAGCCATTTGGATATAGAACTGACTTGAAGGTAGAAGACAGAGGGTGGTGGTGGAGGGTTGTTTTTCAGACCGGAGGCCTGGAACCAATGGAGTGCCACGAGGATTGATGCTGGATTCACTACTTTTTGTCATTTATATAAATGATTTGGATGGAAGCATAAGAGGTTTGGTTAATATGTTTGCAGATGATACTAAAATTGCAGGTGCAGTGGACAGTGAGTAAGGTTACCTCAGATTACAACAGGATCTTGATCAGATGGGCCAATGGGCTGAGGAGTGGAAGATGGAGTTTAATTTAGATAAATATGAGGTGCTGTACTTTGGGAAAGCAAATCTTAGCAGGACTTGTAACTTAATGACAAGGTTCTAGGGAGTGTTACTAAACAAAGAGGTCTTGGAGTGCAAGTTCATAGCTCCTTGAATGTAGAGTTGCAGGTAGATAGGATAGTGAAGAAAGCGTTTGGTATGCTTTCCTGTATTGGTCAGAGTATTGAATACAGGAGTTGGGAGGTCATGTTGCAGCTGTACAGGACATTGGTTAAGCCACTGTTGGAATATTGTGTGCAATTCTGGTCTCCTTCCTATTGGAATGATGTTGTGAAACTTGAAAGTGTTCAGAAAAGATTTGCAAGGATGCTGTCAGGGTTGGAGGATTTGAGCTATAGGGAGAGGCTGAACAGGCTGAGGCTGTATTCCCTGGAGTGTGTCAGAGGCTGAGGGGTGACCTTATAGTGGTTTATAAAATCATGAGGGGCATGGATATGATAAATAGACAAAGATTTTTCCCTGGAGTGGAGGAGTCCAGAGCTAGAGGGCATAGGTTTGGGTGAGAGGGGAAAGATGTAAAAGAGACCTAAGTGGCAAGTTTTTCATGTAGAGGGTGGTACATGTATTGAATGGGCTGCCAGAGGAAGTGGTGGAGGCTGGTACAATTGCAACATTTTAAAGGCATCCGGATGGGTATATGAATAGGAAGGGGTTGGAGTGATATGGGCCGGGTGCTGGCAGATGGGACTAGATTGGGTTCGGATATCTGATTGGCATGGATGAGTTGGATCGAAGGGTCTGTTTCCCCGCTGTACATCTCTATGACTCTAACTGACTTTTGAAAATGGTTTTGTTCATCCCATAGGAAAAGGTAATGCACAATATTAATATTTATTGTCTTGTTAGTAATTCATTTTCTCTCCCAAAGCGTAATTGTTGATAACTTTAAGCCATGACTGATTCCCACTTCCACTCCTGATAATCATCATTTTCACAAAGGTAAAAACTTTCAATTATATAGCACCTTCCACATAGTAAAATGAATTAAGTTCCTGTTTATTTTAAACAGGGCATATCGCAGGAGTGTTCCCAACAAAATTTAGCACCAAGCCAGATTTTGAGATATTCGACAGGTGACTGTAATCTTGATCAAAGAGATGGATTTTAAGGAGTATTGAAGAGAAAGACAGAGTTTTGGCCACGTAAGTCTCGGCTTTCGGGTCTTCGCAACTGCTGGATTTCAAAAACAAAATGCAAAATGATGTCATGAAAGAAATGCTCCTCTAGATGACTTGAAATGTGTTTTCTTTCCCCAGGCTGCCTCAGAGGAAGCTTATCAAATTACAGCTCTTAAAGACCTTGTAAAACAAATTAAACAAGAAACAGTGGCACTTCAAAAGGACCAAGAAACTGTGAGCCAGAAACTAGGTGCACAGGTAAGACTCTTGCACAGAAACCAAGTGTAAAATTTAAAGATTGAATTTGATGGTGACCAACAGGCCATGTGTGTCTCTTCTCTAGCTCTGAGTAGCCCTTTGCCCTTTTTGAATGGGGCTTTGTATTTGGCTAACAGGAGTGCTGTGTTGTCCTGTACAAGCTGGAATTCAGGCTGTGCCAGGATCAGCAGAAGCTTCAGGACCATAAAAGATTCTTAGGGAGCTTGACAGGGTAGATATGGAGAATTTGTTTTTTCCTTTGTGGGTGACTCTAGGACCAGAGGGCATAATCTCAGAGTAGGAGGTCACCCATTTAAGATAAAGATGAAAAATTTCTTCTCTGAGGCTAGTGAATTTGTGGAATTATTTATTGCATAGGACAGTGAAGGCTGGGTCATTTAGTATCTAAGAGAGACAGAGTTTTTTTTAATCAGTGAAGAAATCGAGGGTTATGGGGATAAACAGGAAAATGGGGTTGAGGATCATCAGGTCAGCCATGATCTCATCAAATGGTGGAGGAAATGCGATGGGCTGAATGGTCTATTTCTGCTCCCACACCTGATTGGGTCTTCTTGAACTTTAACTGCTACGTCATCATTTTCTGGAAGGATACAGCAGATGGTGTGGTGAATAGGTTTTGTAACATGAAAGCTGATCGAAACCTGCAGACCCGAGCTACCGAACAGAGTTAGCTAAGAGTTGTTTCTAAGGTTAAATGTTTAGTCAGAAAGTACCAGGTTGATTTTTGCACAATTAATAGCTTTGAGGAAGTTACAATCCAACCCTTACTATTGCTATTGAAGTTACCAGATTGGAGACTGTTCTTAACAAGCCCACTCCCAAAAGGAGCCAGAAGTATTTTGATGTGTGAATTATATTTTCAATGGGTTTGAAGTGGGTGGTGTCTGTTCTTGGTACCATGTTGCCATAATAGAGTGGGGGATTAACAGGGACACAGCACACGGTAGCCTTGATCTGTGGTTGTTATTCTATGGATCCATCATTGAGTGGAGTTTGCACCAGCATGAGTCTGAATCTGACCAGCCAATGACAAGGAGTCTGAATTTTTAGGCAAAGTTCAGTGGTCGACCTTTATCTGCGATTAGCCATTACTTGGGTATTTACAGTAACTTTATCTCCTAAAGTAACGGTTTCTGACTGGATGACGGATTGTGAGGTTTCAGGTTGAACAGCCCACATCATTTCTTCTTTCTGTTTGCTTCATGGAGCAATGGAAAGGGGAAGTGAAAAAGTAAAGATACTGTGGAATCTGCTTGAATTGGACAGGCTTTAACGGTAAATTTACACATAACTTCAGATCCTGACTCAACCGTTTGCAGCAACAAAGAATCATAAAATAGTACTGTGCAGAAACAGACCATTTGGCCCAGCCTCCCTGTGCTGGGTTTTAGGGGAGATACCCAATTAGTCTCATGTCCTTGTTAACCATGCAGAAGTATTTCACCTCAAGGGTGATGTTAGGAATATGTGTGTCAGTGATGATCTGTATTTTGTATCCAGGTAACAGTCAGCTTCAAGATTAAATTCAGATCTGCAGTTACCTTGTCACAGTGACTCTGTGAAGATATCCAGGCCAGAAATTGCAGGTTGCATCCACACAAATTCCTCATCAATGTTTGCTGTGAACACCAGACCTCACCTACACTGTCATTCGGAGAGTGAGAGTTCACCGCTACGAATAGGGAACCAGAATATGTTATTTAAGACTTCTGTTAGACAGGCCCTCTACTGGTTGTTCTTTTAAAAAAAATTTGTTCATGGATTATGAGTGTCACAGGCTGGGCCAGCATTTCCCATCCCTAATTGCCCTTGAGAAGGTGGTGGTGAGCAACCTTCTTGAGCCACTGCAGCATATAGGGGATACGTACCCCCATACTGTGGTTAGGAAGGAAGATCCAGGAATTTAATCTAACAACAGTAAAGGCGGAGCAATGTATTTCCAAGTCAGGACAGCATGTGGGTTGGAGAGGAACTCAAAGCTGATGCTGTTCCCATGCATCCATTGCACTTATCTTTCTTGACAACAGAGGTGGATTGCTGGTGGATCGATGTAGGGCATGTGATAGACTGTACACACTCCACACACTGTGCATCAGTTGTGGAGGGACAGAATGTTGAACATGGTGGATACGTAGGTATCTACTTCACCATTCGATCACAGCTGATGTGTTCTCAACTCCATTCTCCTGTCTCCTCCCCGTAACCCTTGATGCCCTTACTAACCAAGAACCTATCTATCTCTGTCTTAAATACACTCAATGACTTTGCTACAGAAGGCTGAAGAGGACATGTGTTCCACAGATTCACCCCCCTCCAGCTGAAGAAATTCCGCTCTCTCTGACTTGTGGAAACACTTTCTCCATGTCTACTCTATGCAGGCCTTCAATACTCTGTAAGCTTCAATCGAATCCTCCTTCAATCTTCTAAACTCCATCAGGCATAGACCCAGAGTCTTCATCCACTCCTCCGGATCATTCTTGTAAACCTTTTTTCAAAAAGAATTACATTCATTACCACATCTCAAGTGGTTATTAAAGTTTGTCCTTTAATAACCTCTTTGAGTTTCTTTTCAAACTGATTACCTCCGCTGTGATATTGACAGGTTCTGAAAAGAAGAGGCAGCTTTCAGGGTTATATCCACAAGCAGCTATTGAAATTGCTGCAGTTGATTCTCTTTCAGTTCACAAATGTCAGCATGCATTGTATCAAATTTTAGAAGAATGGCCAGTAAAATGACTTGACAGTTCTTCAGCCCATGTTTTGATTTGATTTCTAACTGTCACAAGTACCAAGGTACCTGGAAAAGAACAAAAACAAAGAAAGTTTACAGCCCAGGAACAGGTCCTTCAGCCCTCCAAGCCTGAGCCAATCCAAATGTACTGTCTAAACCTGTTGGTCCGTTCCTAAGCATCTGTATCCCTCTGCTCCCCATCTACTCATGCATCTGTCCAGACGCATCTTAAATGAATCTACCGTGCCTGCCTCTACCACCTCTGCTGGCAACGCATTCCAAACACCCACCACTCTCTGTGTGAAGTACTTGCCGCGTGTATCCCCCCCTTAAACATTTCACCCCTCAGTTTGAAAGCATGACCTCTCATTATTGAATCCTTCACCCTGGGAAAAAGCTTGTCTCTATCCACCCTGTCTATACCCTTCATGATTTTGTAAACCTCAATCAGGTCCCCCCTCAATCTCCTTTTTTCTAGTGAAAATAAGCCTAACCTACTCAACCTCTCTTCATAGCTAGCACTTTCCATACCAGGCAACATCCTCGCAAAAAATGAGGTCTGCAGATGCTGGAGATCACAGTTGAAAATGTGTTGCTGGTTAAAGCACAGCAGGTTAGGCAGCATCCAAGGATTAGGAAATTCGACGTTTCGGGCATAAGCCCTTCATCAGGAATGAGGAGAGTGTGCCAAGCAGGCTAAGATAAAAGGTAGGGAGGAGGGACTTGGGGGAGGGGCGATGGAGATGTGATAGGTGGAAGGAGGTCAAGGTGAGGGTGATAGGCCGGAGTGGGGTGGGGGCGGAGAGGTCAGGAAGGAGATTGCAGGTTAGGAGGGCGGTGCTGAGTTGAGGGAACCGACTGAGACAAGGTGGGGGGAGGGGAAATGAGGAAACTGGAGAAATCTGAGTTCATCCCTTGTGGTTGGAGGGTTCCCAGGCGGAAGATGAGGCGCTCCTCCTCCAGCCGTCGTGTTGTTATGTTCTGCCGGTGGAGGAGTCCAAGGACCTGCATG
This sequence comes from Hemiscyllium ocellatum, assembly GCF_020745735.1. Classification (NCBI taxonomy): domain Eukaryota; kingdom Metazoa; phylum Chordata; class Chondrichthyes; order Orectolobiformes; family Hemiscylliidae; genus Hemiscyllium; species Hemiscyllium ocellatum. Next base: position 80,675,989 of record NC_083412.1, read on the forward strand.
TCCTCGGTGGAGTGGGAGGGAGAGTTAAAGTGTTGAGCCACGGGGTGGTTGGGTTGGTTGGTCCGGGCATCCCTGAGGTGTTCTCTGAAGCGTTCCGCAAGTAGGCGCCCCCTCTCCCAAATGTAGAGGAGACCACATCGGGTGCAGCGGATGCAATAGATGATGTGTGTGGAGGTACAGGTGAACTTGTGGCGGATATGGAAGGATCCCTTGGGGCCTTGGAGAGAAGTAAGGGAGGAGGTGTGGGCGCAAGTTTTACATTTCCTGCGGTTGCAGGGGAAGCAGCCGGGAGTGGAGGTTGGGTTGGTGGGGGGTGTGGACCTGACGAGGGAGTCACGAAGGGAGTGGTCTTTGCGGAACGCTGATAGGGGAGGGGAGGGAAATATATCCCTGGTGGTGGGGTCCGTTTGGAGGCGGGGGAAATGACGGCGGATGATACGTTGTATACGGAGGTTGGTGGGGTGGTAGGTGAGAACCAGTGGGGTTCTGTCTTGGTGGCGGTTGGAGGAGCGGGGCTCAAGGGCGGAGGAGCGGGAAGTGGAGGAGATGCGGTGGAGGGCATCGTCGATCACGTCTGGGGGGAATCTGCGGTCCTTGAAGAAGGAGGCCATCTGGGCTGTGCGGTGTTGGAACTGGTCCTCCTGGGAGCAGATGCGGCAGAGACGAAGGAATTGGGAATATGGGATGGAGTTTTTACAGGGGGCAGGGTGGGAGGAGGTGTAGTCCAGATAGCTGTGGGAGTCAGTCGGTTTATAGTAGATGTCTGTGTTGAGTCGGTCGCCTGAGATAGAAATGGAAAGGTCTAGGAAGGGGAGGGAGGAGTCTGAGACAGTCCAGGTGAATTTGAGGTCGGGATGGAAGGTGTTAGTAAAGTTGATGAACTGTTCAACCTCCTCGTGGGAGCACGAGACAGCGCCGATACAGTCATCGATGTAGCGGAGGAAAAGGTGGGGGGTGGTGCCAGTGTAGTTGCGGAAGATGGACTGTTCCACATATCCTACGAAGAGACAGGCATAGCTGGGGCCCATGCGGGTGCCCATGGCAACTCCTTTAGTTTGGAGGAAGTGGGAGGATTGAAAAGAGAAGTTATTCAGGGTGAGGACCAGTTCAGTCAGTCGAAGGAGGGTGTCAGTGGAAGGGTACTGGTTAGTGCGGCGGGAAAGGAAGAAGCGGAGGGCTTTGAGTCCTTCGTGATGGGGGATGGAGGTGTACAGGGACTGGATGTCCATCGTGAAAATAAGGCGTTGGGGACCGGGGAAGCGAAAATCCTGGAGGAGGTGGAGGGCGTGGGTGGTGTCTCTCCGAAGCGTCCACATCCTTTTGGTAATGTGGCGACCAGAACTGTACACAGTATTCTAAATGCGGCTGAACCAATATCTTGTACAATTTTAACATGACTTGGCAGCTCTTATACTCAATACCCCGTCTGATGAAGACAAGCATACTATATGCCTTCTTGACCACTCTATCCACCTGTGCAGCATCCTTCAGGGTACAATGGACCTGCACTCCCAGATCTCTCTGCCCATCAACTTTTCCCAAGGCTCTTCCATTCATTGTATAATTCACTCTAGAATTAGTCTTGCCTAAATGCATCACCTCACATTTGTCTGGATTGACATTTGTCTGGATTGACTGTTTTCTGGAAACTGTTGTCTCACGTATTTCACAGGCGCATTGTACTACACAAGAGCATCAGGGTAACAGAACAGAGTGCAGAATACAATGTTACAGCTGCTGAGAAGGTGCAGTTCTAATAACAATGGGGAACAGGCTGTTCTTGCATCTGTTTGTAGTGTATACAAACTTTTGTATCTTCTGCCCATTGGAAAAGGGTGGAAGAAAGTATAACCGGGTTGAGAGGGGTCTTTGATTATGCTAGTTGCCTTCCTGATGTAGCAGGAAGTGTAGATGAAGGCAATGGATGGTAAGTTGCTCTTTCATGAGGATTTGTGACCTCCAAAAAGGTTGTAGCTCCAACACTATGATAAGTTGAAGATAGAAACAGTGACCATATAGAAAATGGCACCCGGCGTGTCGGGTAAAATGGTCAATGTTTGTGGGGCATTGGCTGTACTGCCCGACATGCTGAGCGAGACACAAACTGCTAACACTGCAACTTGTAAGGTTCCCTGAAAGAAGTCCGAATACACAAGTCCATAGTACACCCACCAAGTCAAGGGGCAGTCACCAGAACAATGCTGATATCTGAATGTTTAACTTTCGAGCGATTCTGGTATCTGAATGTTTAACTTGAGAGCAGTACAAGAATGCTGATGTCTTAACTAAAGAAAATGTTGATAGCTTATCTTCAGAAAAATGCTAATGTCTTAACTTGAGGTAATGCTGACGTCTGTATGTCGGACTTAGAACATTCCTGATGTGTACGTTTACATTTAAGTATAACTTGATTAACATACTTTGTGATAACCCCATGACACGGGATTCTGCCTTGCGTGAGAAGTTATGTATAAATATGACAACGTTCCCAATTGAGAGCGAGAGACCACTGTCTAGCATCCGGCGTGGGCTAGAGTGGATCTGCTCCCAAGCTTGTTTGTATACGTGTATACTGGCAATCTTGAATAAAGACAGTACTGTTGACTCTATTAATCAAGTGGTGGTTCTCTGTTCTCGGACAGGCGTTCACAAGAAGCCAGCAAGCTCGGGCTGAGCTTCCACAACTACAAGCTAGGGCCCTTCAGTGAAAACATGGAGTTGCTTCTGATGTTGCGTTCCCACATGTAGGTATCATAGCACCCACAACCCCCAAACCTCTCTCCAGTGATCCTTATCGAGAAAAGTCTGGGTGAGGACAAACTATTGTTCAAATTCTTGAATGTTCATGAAGTAGTGAGCAGTTGTTAACTATGTTCTTAGTTGAAGAAATGCCACTTGGCTGGAGTATCAGCTGTCTGTCAGCACCTGTAGAACATTTGCCTACCTATCTTAGCAATGAAGAGAGGAGGGAACAAACTTAGAACGTAAATTAATCTAGAAAGCTTAAATCCTCAAACTCATTTATTGATACAGGACAAAATGGACCTAGTGTTACTTGTGTTTTTTTTTCTGTCTCAGACATTTCGCATCGCGTTGTACGGCCAGCCCAATCCCACTCCACCTGAACTGACATTAACCCCATCCATTACAAAAAGGGCAGTGACCAGAACGGAAACTGTACCCAGCGCAGGTAACAGCTTAATGGAAACTTCAAATCCAGCACTCACTAGGCACGGAAACACCAGCCCAAATCCTCTGGAATCCTCCAAGAGATCTCCTACCAGGATAGACATAATTCTTTGTTTCATATGCGATGCATATATCTCTCTTGACCTGCAATTTATTCAGAACATCACAAAGTAAGTCCAGGGAGGCAGTGGGTAATGTCACTGGGCTGGAAATCCAGAATCCCAGGCTTATGTTCTGTGGCTTTGGTTTGAATCCCACCATGGTGGATTTTGAATTCAATAAAAGTCTGGAACTAAATGACTGAAAATGACTTCAAAACCATTATTGATTGTTGTAAAAAATCCATCTGGTTCACTGATGTCTCTTAGGGAAAGAAATCTGTCATCCTTGCATTTTCTGGCCTACATGTGACTCCAGACCCACAGCAATGCGGTTGAATCTTTATTGTCCTCTGAAATGAGCTTAGCAAGCCAGTTCGATCAAGGCACAATTAGGAATGCGTAATAAATACTTGCTTAGTCAGTGATGTCACATCCTATGAATTAATTTGTTTAAAAATTGAAGTACTGGAACAAAATATAGTTAAAGAATGAGATGTGGTGAGGCTTGGGACTTTGCTCAAAAAAGGACAGAGCTGGGTACTAAGTATTTCAGGACATATTATTTTCAAGAAAAATAGGGATGAAAGAAAGGAGGAGAAAGTGAGGACTGCAGATGCTGGAGATCAGAGCTGAAAATGTGTTGCTGGAAAAACGCAGCAGGTCAGGCAGCATCCAAGGAACAGGAGAATCGACGTTTCAGGCATAAGCCAGTTCCTGAAGAAGCGCTTATGTCCGAAACGTCGATTCCCATGAAAGAAAGGAGGTTTGGTTGTATTGATTAAGAAGAACATTGCACCACTAGAGAGAGATGGTGTCTTACAGAGATAACGGCCAGCATCTATTTGGTTGCAGTTCAGAAATAATAGGAGCAGCATTCTGCTATACTATGAAGTGTATTTTATAAGTCACTAACTAGGAAAAGGTGGTGTAGAACAACTTTGTAGAAAAATAGTGGTGATGTAAAAACAATAGAGTAGTGATAGAGGGAATTTTACTATCCCACTTTGTTAATAATTAATAGTCCGCAGGGCAGAGGGTGAGAGGGGTTTCTGAATTGTGTTCCATGAATTTTCTTCCATTCCAAAGTGAAGTAAGCATTGCTAGATCTGAAAGTGCCGAATGAGTATTGATGGAACTCTAAAGGCATAGAGTTTGTATGGCTCAGGGCTTCATCTGTATTAGCTTGCTATACAAACTTGTACTTTGTCTGATGCTAGTATCCATCTACAATGAGAACCTTCACTTACAAAAAATCTTCCCTTCCTCAGAAATGACTTGAATCTTGTCACCTACAAAGATTTGTCGTGAAAGCATTGTTTAGGTGTAGGCTAATGTGTTTGTCATTTCACAAATAGCATAGTCCCAAACGCAGCAATGATGTTGGAATTTTGGTAAGGAAGATGCTGGCCTGAACATCTAACTTGAATAATGGCATAAGATCCGTGATTTCCAATTTCCTCTGCTCATTTACCCATTCACTGAATTGTCAGATTCGGACTTCCGGCCCCTGCCCTGGATCAGAAGGCACAGCTTTCAAGTCCATTCACTCCAGAGCAGTAGAATAACATGTCTGAACAGATTGATTAGAGAGATGGGTTAATTAAAAACATCTAGGTTTTCCTTACCTCAAATAGGACTGGAATCTCTAATTTTCTGACTTAAGTGAGAATGTTATCAATTGAGCCATGCTAACTGTGGCAAAAGCATCACAAAAAATAGTTTGTCTTCGGATTAAATTATTTTTGTTTCATGTTTGTAGCCAGATGAATGCAAAATCCAAAAATCAGAGTTTAAAAGGATTAAAGATGGATGATGCTGCTCAGATTCTGTCTAATCGGGCTGTGACCACAACAGGCATCTCAAATGGACAAAGGGAAATCAAAATGACCACACAATCTGGTGTAGGACAGTCACATGCAGAAGAATATGACACTACTACCCCTCAAGAAATGCACAAGAAAAGACTTGAGGAGGATGTTGATTTGTCAAGGGCGAAGTCTGAACTTGTGGATTGTTCTATAGACTCTGAGCCTGATGGTGAAAACTTACTTAGTGGACATTCTCTGCAATCACTTGTTGCAGAGCCCATAGTTTTGCCGTTTTCTGGAAAAGACGGTGTGGCTGATTTTGGGAGTGAAGATCCTCGCACCAGCACCCTGCTCCAACAGCAACAAGTACAGTCACTCTCAAATTCTACTTCCAACTTCAAAGACCTTCATTCCACACAAGATAACGGTCAACTGGAGTTCCTGAAAACCTTGTTAAAACTAACAACTAAGGAAAGGGATAGTTATAAAACACAAAATGACAATTTATTGAGAAGAATACATGGTTTAGAGAATCAGCTTATTGAACTTATACAGAAGAATATTAAGAAGAATCTTTGTCATAAGTGGACTTAGTCCGACTTTGAACTTATTAGTAATAGCAAAACCACTTCAAATGAAACCTGTTAGCGAATGGGTTTTGAAATGTTTGTTTATTTTTATGTTGCCTGCTGAGTTTCATGTTTATTACTAATATTGGTTCTTTTCAAATATTTGAAACAAAAATAGTATTTATTTACATTTTAAAGGAAAAGGTCACCTTCCTGTTTGGGTGAGACGCGAGTAGATGGAGTGGACTGCCACTGTTCATAACTTTTCAGAGTTTGAGAGAAATGTATTTCCAAATATAGGGGAGATAATTATGGGACGTAAATCTGTGAAGAGAGCACTGCTTTAATGAGCTGGTGCAAAGTGTGGCTGGTTGGCATAATAAAGGGAAAATCCTTCACACAAATACTTAAGGTTCAGAACAAATGCCCTCTACTTCCCCAAACCACTGCTTTACCCAGGAGTGAATTGATTTGATTACTGTCGCGTGTACTGAGGTACAGTGAAAAGTGTTGTCTTTTGTACTTTACAGGCAAATCATACAAGTGCATCAGGGTAACAGAACAGAGGGCAGGATACAATGTTACAGCTACTGAGGAGGTGCAGATTGACATCAACATTAACAATAAAGACTTGTTTCCTTACAGTGTGGAAACAAATCCTTCGGCCCACCAAGTCCACACCGACCCTCCGGAGAGTAACCCACTCAGACCCATTCCCCTCTGAATAATGCACCTAGCACTATGGGCAGTTTAGTGTGGCCAATTCACCTGACCTGCACATCTTTGGATTGTGGGAGGAAACCAGAGCACCCGGAGGAAACCCACACAGACACAGGGAGAATGTGCAAACTCCACACAGACAGTCACCCAAGGTAGGAATCAAACCTGGGTCCCTGGTGCTGTGAGGCAGCAGTGCTAACTACTGAAACACCGTGCCACCCATAGAGGTCTATGGTCTTTGATTATGTTGGTTGATTTCTTAATGCAGTGGGAAGTATAGATGAAGTCAATGAATGGATGAGTAATGTGCAGGCAGTTTTCACAACTGGATGAAATTTGTGCTTGTTTCCCAAGGTAAACTCTGATTAAAAATAGCACTGTTTCTAGCATTTGAAGTTTGGACCAACAAGCGGCAAATGCCTGATTACACCAATTTGAAGGGAGGGAGAACTTTTTTTGTCATAGCTGTTTGTAATATTAGGTGACTGCAATAATTCAAATATAATTTATTGACACATGCTGATTCAAAAGATGTCTTATTGATATTGTGTTCAAAGAAAACCTGCCATGCTGGATAAAGTATTTTTGATTTTTGAATTCAAACTTGATATAGCAAAAAAAAAATTGGATGGTGGAAATTTTAAATAAAAATGGAAAATTCTGATAATATTCAGTTTGGGCAGAATTTGTCAAGAGAGAAAGAAAGTTAATGTTTCAGATCAGATGCCACCTTATCACACTTTTGAAATGAGGGACACAATTGTGCCTACATTTTATTTGAAATGAAGAAGTGTATTTGGAATTATTTCAGAATTATTGAAAAGCATTATCCAGCTTTTTCATGATTTACAAGTAAGGTGCAAATGTTATAAAATACGAATACAGAAGGGTTGGAGTAAAGATGTTAGCTTTGCACCTTGGGTGCTAATTCAGTCTCTGGTGAATTATGCAACCTTCCTTTTGCAGTGAACATCCTGTGTGAAATGATTTCGAACATTTTCAAGCTGGATCTTCAATGGGGGTCACTTGCCAGAACATAAGGACTTTGACACAAACTGACAATTTTAATCAGCAAAGTCACAGGTTAGTTGTTGCAAGAAATTTGACGTGACCTTCCTATATTAGTGCATATTCTTTCAAGTTTGAGCCCAGAAAATCTATTTGACGCAAAGAGCTGTTCTCTGAGAAGGCTCTCTATTGTTAAAGCTGGTTTACTGGATTGGAAAGCACTTCATTTCCCAGCATCAGCTCCTTCATTAGCACAACGTTTGCAACAATCTACAGGGAATTTGTCTTGAATAAAGTTAAATGTGTCACTAACTTCCCTGTGTCCCCATTGGAACACTTTTTCTTCCAACAATTTTATTAAAAGCATCTTATCATGTTTGACAATATTTTTACAGATGGATAAAATTGTCAAATGTTTATTAAAATATTTTTCATAATCAAAGTTTCTCACCGGTTTAACTTAATCTTCCAAAGGTGTAAGAAACTGAATTTTCTTTGTGTAATAAAAATGTTTTTTTAATCTCAGCTTCAGGGTTTATTGGATGCAGACCTGGAGGAGGTGGAACTTAAACAAGTGTCCGCTGTCTCAGAGCCACAAGAGATTTTTGATTGTTTTGTATGCTGAATAAACTCAGCTTGTCATTAGTGAGGGTAAGAGCCTCAGTGGCCTGAGCATTAATGGGCTCCCTCCTCCTATTCCTGGTACCATGACTTTTGATGAACCTGCATGTGTACAGAGTGATGTCTTTGCGGTTGAACAGCTTACACAACATAGATGATGCACACTTCAAGGAAGAACCAGAGCTAGCAGTGGAACTGTGAAATTTAGCAAAGATTTAATAAAGTAAAGAGACAAATGGAGGAACAAAAGAGATCGAAGCATACCCTTGTCAGCAAAGGAGCATGGCGGCCTACTAAATACCACTGTCCTTTCCTGCACTCTGACTGCACCAAACACACGTCCAACGCTTCATAGATTTCTGCAGCGTGTCTTTCAATAAAGTGCATAGTTGATAGAAAGACATGAGCAAAACAAACTCTTAAGAACAGAAAGTTTCATCTGTCTCTGATGTGATGTGCTGCTGCTTTCTTAGATCAGAGCTACGTCAGTGTTATGGCAGCTGTTTAGAACTAAATTAACCAGGACAATAACATGCCAGGAAAAGTGACTGATTGTGTTAAATTAATGTATCTATCAACCTGAAAGGTAAACAGCGCATCCCCCAAAAACTTGCTGTATGATGGCATTCATACAAACATTCACCAGAGATCTACTCCATGTACAAACTAGGTCAGAGCAAGGAGATATCATTGCGTCAACTTTCTTCTCATTCTTCCTTGCCCTAACAGTCCAGCTCATTTCCATGAAGCTTCCTGCTGGAGTGAAACCTTGCTACAGGTCAAGCAGGAGACTGTTCAAGTTACAGTATCTCACTGGATAGGTACCTGGGACTTCGATGTTGTGGCCATTTCGGAGATATGGAAAGAGCAGGGAGCAGAATGGATGTTGCAGGCTCCAGGGTTTAGACCTTTCATTAAGAACAGGCAAGGCGGTAAAAGAGGGGGAGGTGTGGCCTTGTTAGTCAAGGATAGTATAACAGTCGCTGAGAGAACTTTTGACGAGGACTCATCTACTGAGGTAGTGTGGGCTGAGGTTAGAAACAGGAGAGAAGAGGTCACACTGCTTGGAGTTTTTTATAGGCCTCTGCAGAGTTCCAGGGAGGTGGAAGAGAGGATTGGCAAAATAATTCTGAGTAGGAGTGAAAGGAACAGGGTAGTTATTATGGGGGACTTTAAACTTCCCCAACATTAACTGGAAATGCTATTACTCTAGTACGTCGGATGGATCAGTTTTTGTCTAATGTGTACAGGAGGGTTTCCTAACACAGTATGTTGAAGGGCCGACAAGAGGGGAGGCCACACATGATCTGGTGCCTGGTAATGAACCAGGCCTGGTGTTTGATTTAGTGTTAGGTGAACACTTTGAAGAGAGTGACCATAATTCAATTACATTTAGTTTAGCAATGGAAAGGGATAGGTACATGCTACAGGTCAAAAGTTATCAATGGGGGAAGGGCAATTAGATTAGATTACTTACAGTGTGGAAACAGGCCCTTTGGCCCAACAAGTCCACACCGACCTGCCGAAGCGAAACCCACCCATACCCCTACATTTACCCCCTACCTAACACTACGGGCAATTTAGCATGGCCAATTCACCTGACCCGCACATCTTTGGACTGTGGGAGGAAACTGGAGCACCCGGAGGAAACCCACACAGACACGGGGAGAATGTGCAAACTCCACACAGTCAGTTGCCTGAGGTGGGAATTGAACCCGGGTCTCTGGTGCTGTGAGGCAGCAGTGCTAACCACTGTGCCACCGCGACGCCCCTAATTATAATGTGATTAGGCAAGAATTAGGATGCATAGAATGGGGTAACAAAATGCAAGGGATGCAGACAATGGAAATGTGGAGCTGGTTGAAGGAACAGATATTGTGTGTCCTTGATAGGTATGTCCCTGTCAGGCAGGGAGAAAGTGATAAGGTAAAGGAACCGTGGTTTACCACAGAAATTGCATCTCTTGTTAAGCAGAAGAAGGAGGCTTATGTGTTGATGAGGCAAGATGGTTCAGATTAGGCGATGAAGAGTTACAGATCAGCTAGGAAGGATTTAAAGAGAGAGTTAAGAAGAGCAAAGAGAGGACATGAGCAGTCTTTAGCAAATAGAATAAAGGAAAGCCCTAAAGCTTTCTATAGGGATGTGAGGAATAAAAGGATGACTAGGGTAGGAATAGGTCCAGTCAAAGACAGAAGTGGGAAGTTGAGTGTGGACCCTGTGGAGATTGGAGAGTTGCTAAATGAACATTTCTCATCGGTTTTCATTCAGGAAAAGGAGAATATTGTTGAGGAGAAGAATGAGGTACCAGATATTAGTCTAGAAAGGATCAAGGTTAGTGACGAAGAGGTGTTATCAATTCTAGAAGGAACGAAAGTAGACAAGTCGCCTGGTCTGGATGGGATTTATCTGAGGATTCTCTGGAAAGCTAGGGAGGAGATAGCAGAGCCTTTGGCTTTGATACTTGAGTCGTCATTGTCTACAGGTTTAGTACCAGAGGATTGCAAATGTTGTGCCCTCGTTCAAGAAGGAAAGTAGAGATGACCCAGGTAATTATAGACCAGTGAGCATTACTTCTGTTGTCGGAAAGATTTTGGAAAGAATTATAACAGATAAGATTTATAATCATCCAGCAATCAACAATTTGATTTCAAATCGTCAACATGGTTTCGTCAAGGGTAGGTCGTGTCTCGCAAACCTCATCGTGTTTTTTGAGATGGTGACCAAGCATGTAGATGATGGTAGGGTAGTTGACGTGGTATACATGGACTTCAGTAAAGCCTTTTATAAGATTTCACAAGGTAGGCTGTTGGAGAAAATGCAGAGGCATGGGATTGAGGGTGATTTAGCAGTTTGGATTAGAAACTGGCTTTCTGAAGGAAGGCAGCAAGTGGTGGTTGATGGAAAACATTCAGTCCGGTTACTAGTGGTGTGCCACAAGGATCTGTTTTGGGACCACTTCTGTTTGTCATTTTTATAAATGACTTAGATGCAGGCATAGGTGGATGGATTAATAAATTTGCAGATGACACTAAAGTTGGTGGAGTAGTGGACAGTTTGGAAGAATGTTACATGTTGCAGGGAGACTTGGATAAACTGCAGAATTGGGCTGAGAGGTGGCAAATGGAGTTCACTGCAGCTAAATTTGAGGTGTTGCACTTTGGGAAGAATAATAGGAAAGCAGAATACTGGGTCAATGGAAAGATTCTTGGTTGTGTGGATGTGCAAAGGGATCTTGGAGCCCATGTACATAGATCCCTGAAAGTTGCCACCCAGGTGGATAGTGCTGTTAAGAAGGCATATGGTGTGTTAAGTTTTATTTGTAGAGGGATTGAGTTCCATAGCCGCAATATCATGCTGCAACTATACAAAACGCTGTGTACAGTTCTTGGAAAATTGTGTACAGGTCGCCATATTTCTGGAAGGACGTGGAAGCATTGGAAAAGGTGAAGAGGAGATTTACCAGGATGTTGCCTGGTCTGGAGGGAAGGTCTTATGAGGAAAGGCTGAGAGACTTGGGTTTGCTCACATTGGAAAGAAGAAGGCTAAGAGGGGGATTTGATAGAGACATACAAGATGATCAGAGGATTAGATAGGGTAGACAGTGAAAGTCTTTTTTCCTAGGATGATGAAGTCAACTTATACGAGGGGCATAACTATAAATTGAGCGATGATAGATTGAAGACAGATGTCAGAGGCAGGTTCTTTACGCAGAGAGTAGTAAGGGTGTGGAATGCCTTATCTGCAATGTAGTTAACTCAGCCACATCAGGGAGATTTAAATAATCCTTGGACAAGCATATGGATAATAATGGGATAGAGTAGGGGGACAAGCTGAGAATAGTTCATAGGGAGAGAGAGCAGTTAAATGCATGGCTACAGGGATGGTGCAGGAGGGAGGGATTCCGGTATCTGGATAACTGAGGTTCTTTCTGGGGAAGGTGGGACCTCCATAAACAGGATGGTCTACACCTGAACCTGAGGGGCACCAGTATCCTTGGGGGGAGGTTTGCTAGTGCTCTTTGGGGGGGTTTAAACGAACTCTGCAGGGGCATGGGAACCTAGACTGTAGCTTTAGGGTGCAGGACCTGGAGTACAGGGAGGTTAGGAACATGGCATCAATCTCGAAGGAAGGTGCCTGTAAACAGGAAGGTGGAAGTGTGTATACTTCAATGCGAGAAGTATACAAAATAAGGTAGGTGAACTTGCAGCGTGAGTTGGTACCTGGGAGTTCGATGTTGTAGCTATTACGGAGACATGGGTAGAACAGGGACAGGATTGGTTGTTGCAGGTTCCAGGGTTTAAATGTTTTAGTAGGGTCAGAGGTGGGAGTAAAAGAGGGGGAGGTGTGGCATTGCTTGTCAAGGATAGTATTACAGCAGTGGAAAGGACGATGGATGAAGACTCGCCATCTGAGGTAGTTTGGGCTGAGCTTAGAAATAGGAAAGGTGAGGTCACCCTGTTAGGAGTTTTCTACAGGCCTCCTAATAGTCCTAGAGACGTAGAAGAAAGGATTGCAAGGATGATTCAGGAGAAGAGTGAAAGTAATAGGGTGGTTGTTATGGGGGACTTTAACTTTCCAGATATTGACTGGGAAAGCTATAACTTGAGTACATTAGATGGGTCGGTGTTTGTCCAATGTGTACAGGAAAGTTTCCTGACACAATATGTAGACAGGCCAACAAGAGGTGAGGCCATACTGGATTTGGTTCTGGGTAACGAACCAGGCCAGGTGTTAGAATTGGAGGTAGGTGAGCACTTTGGGGACAGTGACCACAATTCGGTGACTTTTACTCTAGTGATGGAGATGGATACGTGTGCACTACAAGGCAAGAGTTATAGCTGGGGCCGGGGAACTTATGATGCGGTGAGGCATGACTTAGGATGCGTGGCTTGGAAAAGTAGGCTTCAAGGGAAGGGTGCAATCGATATGTGGAGCTTGTTCAAGGAGCAACTATTGAGTGTCCTTGATAAGTATGTACCTGTCAGGCAGGGAGGAAAGGGTCGTGTGAGGGAGCTGAGGTTTAACAAGGAATTGGAATCCCTTGTTAAAGGAAAGAGGGCGGCCTATGTAAAGATGAGGCGTGAAGGTTCAATTGGGGTGATTGAGAGTTATAAGGTAGCCAGGAAGGATCTAAAGAGAGAGCTAAGAGCAGCAAGGAGGGGATATGAAAAGTCCTTGGTTGGTAGGATTAGGGAAAACCCAAAGGCTTTCTATAGGTATGTCAGGAATAAAAGAATGACTAGGGTAGGAATAGGTCCAGTCAAGGATAGTAGTGGGACGTTGCGTGTGGAGGCTGAAGAGATTGGGGAGACACTGAATGAATACTTTTCGTCAGTATTCACTCAGGAACAAGACATTGTTGCCGATGTGAATATTGAGTCACAATTAATTAGAATGGATGGCTTTGAGGTATTTTGGGAAGAGGTGTTGGAAATTCTGGGAAGGGTGAAAATAGACAACTCCCCTGGGTCTGATGGCATTTATCATTGGATTCTCTGGGAAGCAAGGGAGGAGATTGCAGAGCCATTGGCCTTGATTTTTATGTCCTCATTGTCTACAGGAATAGTGCCAGAAGACTGGAGGATAGCGAATGTGGTCCCCTTGTTCGAGAAGGGGAGTAGGGACAGCCCTAGTAACTATAGGCCAGTGACTCTCACTTCTGTTGTGGGCAAAGTTTTAGAGAGAATTTTAAGGGATAGGATTTATGAACATCTGGATAGGAATAATGTGATCAAGGATGGTCAGCATGGTTTTGTGAAGGACAGGTCATGCCTCACAAACCTTATTGAATCCTTTGAGAAGGTGACTAAGGAGGTGGACGAAGGTAAAGCGGTAGATGTGGTGTATCTGGATTTTAGTAAGGCATTTGATAAGGTTCCCCATGGAGGTATGGCATTGAGGGTGAGTTGGAGGTTTGGATTAGGAATTGGCTGGCTTGGTAAAGGTTCACCTTGGAGTGCAGTTACCAGCGGTGTTCCGCAAGGATCTGTTTTGGGACCATTGCTGTTTGTCATTTTTATAAATGACCTGGAGGAGGGGCTAGAAGGTTGGGTGAGCAAGTTTGCAGATGATACGAAAGTCGGTGGAGTTGTTGACAGTGAGGAAGGATGTGGAAGGTTACAGCGGGATATAGATAAGCTGCAGAGCTGGGCAGAAAGGTGGCAAATGGAGTTCAACGTAGCTAAGTGTGAAGTGATTCACTTTGGTAAGAGTAACAAGAAGATAGGGTACTGGGCTAATGGTCGGATATTTGGTAATGTGGATGAGCAGAGGGATCTTGGTGTCCATGTACACAGATCTCTGAAAGTTGCCACCCAGGTAAATAGTGCTGTGAAGAAGGCATATGGCGTACTGGGCTTTATTGGTAGAGGAATTGAGTTCCGGAGTCCTGAGGTCATGTTGCAGTTGTATAAGACTCTGGTGCGGCCGCATCTGGAGTATTGTGTGCAGTTTCGGTTGCCATACTATAGGAAGGATGTGGAGGCACTGGAACGGGTGCAGAGGAGGTCTACCAGGATGTTGTCTGGTATGGTAGAAAGATCGTATGAGGAAAGGTTGAGGCACTTGGGGCTGTTTTCATTGGAGAAAAGAAGGTTTAGGGGTGACTTGATAGAGGTGTACAAGATGATTAGGGGTTTAGATAGGGTTGACCATGAGAACCTTTTTCCACGTATGGAGTCAGCTATTACGAGGGGGCATAGCTTTAAATTAAGGGGTGGTAGGTATAGGACTGATGTTAGGGTTAAATTCTTTACTCAGCAAGTTGTGAGTTCATGGAATGCCCTGCCATTGGCAGTGGTGGACTCTCCCTCTTTATGGGCATTTAAACGGGCAATGGATAGACATATGGAGGATAGTGGGCTAGTGTAGGTTAGGTGGGCTTGGATCGGCGCAACATCGAGGGCCAAAGGGCCTGTACTGCACTGTATTTTTCTATGTTCTATGTTCTAGGTTGGCGCAACATGGAGAGCCGAAGGGCCTGTTCTGTGGTGTATTGTTCTACGTTCTATGACACTCAGGCTGAGCTCCAAATTATTGTCAACTTACTCACAG
Source organism: Hemiscyllium ocellatum (assembly GCF_020745735.1). NCBI lineage: Eukaryota > Metazoa > Chordata > Chondrichthyes > Orectolobiformes > Hemiscylliidae > Hemiscyllium > Hemiscyllium ocellatum. Next base: position 80,691,058 of record NC_083412.1, read on the forward strand.
AGACATATGAGTGAATGGGCCTTGCATTAAATATCTGGAAAACAAAAGTCTTTTACCAGCCTGCTCCCTGAACACAACACTACCCCCTCACAATCAAAACTCCAGTGGGAGCCATTGGACAATGTGGATCAATTCTCCTATCTGGGGAAGCCTCTCCCAGTGATGGCAAACAACAATAAAATTCAACATTGCTTCCAGTTCAGCCTTGGACCATCTCAGGAACAGAGCGTATGATGACTAAGACCAAAGCCGGACATGAAGCTCATGGTCTAAAAGACAGCAGAGTTACCAGCCCTCCTGTATTCACTGGAGACATGGACAATGTACAGCAGGTATCTCAACCCCCTTGAGAAATGCCACAAGTGATGCCTCCACAATTTTCAGTAAATCAGGACAGACACCCTAATGTCAGTGCCCTCTCTTGGGCTGGCATGCTTACTATTGAGATGCCGGCTGCAGTCAATCATGAGACAAGCCGTGTCATTTTCAGCCTTGATACAAGACATTCAAAACAGGCTCCCTACTCTGACCTTCAGTTTGCGTGTGGGTCGATGGTCAGGAAGACAGAAGAGATATTTCAAGAGCCTCCTTAAAGCTCCCTCAAAAAATGCAATATCCATTTCAACCTGTGGGCCTCTCTGTTTGGGCTCCCCAGCCCCCAAACTGAAGAGGAAGTATCCATTAAGGTATCAACCATTCTCAGTGTCTCCGACAGACAGGGATGATTAATCACAAACAGTAGAAGGAGCATCTCATCAACCAACCTCCTCAAACAGCACCCGCCCCATCATAGGCAGGGTGTACAGATACAGCACTGGACTATTTAGTCACCTCAGGACCCACCACATTAGATTGGAAGAAAGTTATTCCCAGGCACTGTCGAAGAAGGGAATGGATTAATTCAAGCAAAGCAAACCCTGTGCATCGCTTTTGTACATGGAGGAATGTAGGTTGTAGAAGATCAGTGGAAAAGTTATCTATTGTGTACTGTCATGGCAAAATAAATTGGAACATGGAGTGACACCAATTACACACATCAGTGGAAATAGAGCCAGGAGTTAAGAGAATAATATTGACTAATATTTGAGAGGCTTTTCTATCTTAACATACCATCCTCTACCCAGCTGACTTAAAAATTACAGATGCTTTTGCCTCAATGCAAATGAAACTTTGCAATAAAAGTAATTAGGTTATAACAACCTTCATGCCATAGTAATCTTACTGCAAGTAGCCTCAAAGGAGATGTTCTTCAGGCTATTTAATTTCAAAGCAATCAAAATGTTCAAATATACTTGTGGATGCACAATATTAAAATAAAGCCATTCAATAGTTTCCATCTTATTAATACAAAATGAACATCAGGAGACGAGAGTAGATTTTTAGAAATAAATCATGGATTACATTTGACACTAATTTTAAAAAGCACAATATGTTGACAGCACACATTCATTCTGTTTTCTTTTGAATGATGACATTTTGAATTCCAAAAAGGTTAAGTTTTACAATGCCTCACAATGAAACAATTAGACTGCTGCTTTTGAAATTTCTTTAATACTCGATTTACTTAAGCTCAGGATTGTACAGAGGATATACCCTTAGTTATGGCAGTCTAAGCACAGGAGAAGGCTCCTGAGCCTATCAAGTCTACGCTGTTCAACAACAACCATCTATCTATTGTAATTGCATTTTCCAGCACTTGGTCTGTAGCCTTGTATGCTTTGGCATCACAAATGCACATTTAAATATTTCTTCAATGTTATGATGGTTTCTGCCTCTGCCAGCCTTCCAGGTGGTGAGTTCTAGATTTTAACCAACCTATGGGTAAAATATTTCTTCCTCACATCACCTCTGGACCTCTTGACCCTTGCCCAAAATATATGTCCCCTCATCATTGATCCCTACACCAGTTGTTTCCTGTGTACCCTGTCATTATTTTCTATATCTGAATCATGTCCCTCATCTGCACCAAGGAAAACAACCCCAATCTGTCCAATCTTTCTTCATAACTCAAACTCTCTAGCCCATGCAATGTTGTGGTAAATCTCCTCTGCACTCTCTCCAGTGCAATCACATCCTTCCTAGAATGTAGACACAATACTCGAGCTGTGGTGTTACCAACTTTTATACACTTCCAGCATTTCCTCCTTGCTCTTGAACTCTGTACCACTAATAAGAAAATGAAGTCTCCCATAGTTAAAAATCACACAACACCAGGTTATACTCAGTCTAACATGCACCCTCTCACAAACTTAGACACTTTAAACTCACATGCACACACATATACACTCTCTCTCACACTCACAATCCCCCAACCCAGACAGACAGACACACACACACACAAAGACCCACATGCACACATATACATATACGTTTGTGGGGTGAATTTGTACTTGCAGAGTTACATTGTACTTTGCTCAAAAACTGCATGAATTCATGTAAAACTCTTAGAATCAATCCAAATGTCATGGCAGAGACAGAGAACACAGGGGGCTAATAACTTCAACATATTGTCTAGCTAACACCAATTGTTACAATTAACCTGAGAATGCAACTTTAAAAAAAAAGGTTTTGTGATTTACACATGAAAGAAGTGAAACTATCATGGTATTCAAACAGATGAAAGACTCAACAGACAATTAAGGTATTTTTCTATGTATAATTCCAGTTACATCCAGTTGTTATAAATTCTGTGCCTTACAGTTGTGACCTCCACAACCACCTGATGAAGGAGCAGCGCTCCGAAAGCTAGTGTTTCCAATTAAACCTGTTGGACTGTAACCTGGTGTTGTGTGATTTTTAACCTAGTGCTTCATGCAGACAGCTTTACTTACAGTACTGTTGTTTGCAGTTCATTCTTGATGTTCCTCAACTGCAAATGACCTATCTCCTGAGCAGTTTGTTAGAATTAGACCGAAAAAGAGCTGCATTACATTAAGGATAACTAACTGATAACTTAAGACAAGTCCTGGTGGCATAAATGACCTTTATCTTTAAAATTTTCCTTGATATTAGCTTGAAAGTGCTTTAATTATTCAATGAAGTTAATATAAGTTTGTTAGCAGAATACTTTATTAGAAGTTTTACATTTTCACAGCTGTTTTTCTTCAAGCACGTCCACCAGAGAAATGAAGGATTTAAATCAAACTTGTTTCATGTAGAAAATCTTTCATCAGTATTAAACATATCATCATTGACATTTTTGTCTTTTCAATCTTTTCCTTTATTCACATCATGGACTGGTGTGCAATTGAGGAGATGGCAGTTGGTCGCAATGTTGCTGGTGATAATCAGCTCCCAGGCAGTATGAAGGATGACAGTGCACCATCAATGTGACTGAAGTACAAGATTACCAAAATGCCTTCTTAAAATGCCCCTTCTATCTAAACAAAACCTGCCAGCAAAAATGTTTCTCTTACGCAAAGGAACAGCTATACTTAAAAGCTTTCCAACCAGTCAATTTTACAAAGTAATCAATCCATAAGACCATAAGAGATATATAAGATGCTAAAGAGGATTGACAAAGTAGATGTATAATAGCTGTTTCCTTATGTGGGGCAATCTAGAACAAGAGGTCACAGTTTTAGGCTAAGAGGTGCCATATTTAAAACAGATGAGGAGATATTACTTCTCTCAAAGGGTTGTGGATCTATGGAATTCACTAGTTGAAAATGTGTTGCTGGTTAAAGCACAGCAGGTTAGGCAGCATCCAAGGAATAGGAAATTCGACATTTCGGGCATAAGCCCTTCCCAAGGGTATGGCAAATGCCAAGACATTGATCTTGTTTAAGGAGGAAATGGAAGGATTGTTATTATGGGATGAAGGGTTATGAGGAGCGGGCAGGAAAGTGGAGTTATGGCCGAGGTGAGATCAACCATGATCGTTTTAAATGATGGAGCAGGCAAAAGAGGCTGAATTGCCTATTCCTTCTCCTGGTTCTTACTGAGATACAGAAGTAGGCCATTCAGCCCAATGGTAACATGGCTGATCTGATAAGCCTCAACTCCACTTTGTTGCATTATCCCCAAAACCTGTTTAATAATATATCGGCATGGACGGGTTAGACCGAAGGATCTGTTTCCATGCTGTACATTTCTATGACTATGACTCTATGTCTATCTCTACCTTGAGTGTAGTTAACAAAACAGCCTCAATAGCCTTCTGCGATGAAGAATTCCACAGATTCACTATCCTCTGAGACATAAAATTCCTCATCTCTGCTCTAACATCTCTTATTCTGAGATGATACACTCAGTTCCTAGATTCTCTCACAAGGGGAAACAACCCTTAAACATTTACCCTGTTGAGTCTCCTAAGAATCTGTTATATTTAACAAGGTCACCACTCATTCCTCTAAACTCCCAATGAATTTGTAACTAACATCCAGGCTCCGGTCACCTTGTGGCGAATTGAAAAGCTTTTTGAATCCTGAAGAGGAATCCTATAATTAAAAATAGAAGAATTTTTTTTAAAAATGAAGACAATGACACCCCCAGGACTTTGAAAGGCACCAACAGCTGGAACACTCTTAAACTGAAATCAGGCTCAAACACAGATTGAGAAGCACAGCAGTTCAGGCAGCATCCAAGGAGCAGTAAATTCGATGTTTTGGGCAAAAACCTGGTATTCCTGATGAAGGGCATTTGCCCGAAACGTCTATTTTCCTGCTCCTTAGATGCTGCCTGACCTGCTGTGCTTTTCCAGCAACACTCTAATCTAGACTCTGGTTTCCAGCATCTGCAATCATTGTTTTTACCTCAAACACAGATTGAATCAAGCCAGTTTCTGAATTGCTCAAACAAATGTCTACAATTCGAAAATATATTTTTCCCCTTGCTGAAACATTGGTAAAGAACCCCCTAGAAGGTGGGGGTGGATTAAGTCAACTCTCAATCCACAAACAAACCAAGCAGAGGTGTGAACCGCGACCTCCCCGCCTGGTGGTGGCGCCGGAGGGTAAGCGCGTGTTCTTCCTGGTGTCTCTTGGCGTTGGATGAGTGCACTTCTTGTTGGCGCTGGGGGGGAGAAGCGGAAGGTTACCTGGGAAGCGCGCGCGGGAAAGTGAGTTGTAGCAGAAATTGGAACGTTGACCCGGGCCAGGTAAGGTGCTGCTTGGAGATATAACTGTACAACTGCTGCATGTCAAACATTCATCTTCACATTGACATATTATATATAATATGTACATATATAAATAAATAAAAACACACACTCACTTGCACAATAGGGATGAAGCGAACAGCTCCAGTTTTGAACCCCTCTTGTCATTCATTATAACGGCTGCAATTTATTTAGGGTTTATTTCTTTTAGCTTTCTTTATTAAATACAATCATTGCCCTCCCCTCAATAACTTGTTAAGCCTTTCTAGTAGGGTCAGTCCAAAACTTTTTTCAAAGTTTTAAAAAAAGTTTGTATCTATTATGCTGGAGTTCGATTGGGGTTGGAGAAGGTTTTATTGGATTGTCGTACAGTTTGGCTTGTATCAGTTTTTTCTTCTCAGTTGTCCAGGATACATTGTTGAGAAGGTCATTATTGCTAAATTGCTGATAACTTCTTGTTGGTGTCGGGTTTTTTCTTCGCTCACTTCTTTTTTTCACTCGGTAGGCCATATCATTGCAAATTTGTGAAGCCATCAAGATGCGGTTGGGAGTTTTGATCGGAAAATTAGGTGACAGGATATATTTTAACTGAAGAACTAAACGTTGAATATTGATAGCCCTGTGAAAGTTGAACAAGATGTAATTAGGATTATTATGTTTGGAAGCATAAAACAGGCTAATAGCTACAGAAATAAAATTCATATTACTATATTATTTTGGCTGAAACAACTTCAGATGTGTCTGTTGAGTGACTGTCTTTAGGGAGCTAGGCATTCACAGAGAGCTGTTAGAAGGCTTGAATTAAGGATGCTATAAAGTACTTCAAATAAGATGTTGGGAGTTAATGAGTTATCAAACTGGAGCAGAGGACTTGTGTAATGTCTCTGAGCCAGGAAGCTGGAGTTCAAGTTCCATTCGCTGCAACGGTGTTCTATAACTTCACTGAACAGGTCGGTTAGAAATTATCTAGAAATGGAATGGAACTGATTTTAAAATTTGCACCCTTGTCAGAAGGCAGTCCCTCCCATCCCAGTCTCTTTCAACCTCTTCTGTCAAGCAGAAGATGCCAAAGTCTAAACACACGTGCCAACAGATTCAAGATCAGTTTCTTCCCCAGTATTCTTAGACTTCTGAATGAACCTCTCAAATTTCAAACCTAATGTTGATCTTGCTTTTTGTGCACCTTTGCAGCTGTAACTTGGTATTCCTTGCTGTGTTCCATCACCCTATGGTCTTCGTATGGTATGATCTGCCTGTACTGTAAAGCAAAATTTTTCATTACCTAGGTACATGTGACAATAATAAATCAAATCAAAAAATGGAGTGCATGCTGACGAATGTTTGGTGTAGATGGGTGAGATGTCATGGAAGGAAAGAAGAAGTGCATTTCGTCACTAAGTCCTACAACCTCGCATTTCTCAGACCGGTTCAGAGCGTATTTCATTCCCTTGCCCTCTTTCTGGTTTTTAGTGCTGTAGGGTGATTCTGATAACCATCCAGTAATTTATTCCTGCAACAAACACAGCAGAAATACTGGAGTACTGGAGAAACACAGCAGGCCTTGCAGCATCCAATTTTTCTTGAATCTTTTGTGTTTTTCCAGCATCTTTTGCTTCTATCCCTGCCCCATGTCTTCTGTGTGCAAGCCAGGACAGGGACAGTGGAGAAGGTTGCAACCATTTCTCACACCCTTTGCACACTGTATAAGCAGATGAAATAGCGTTCAGAATTCCTGTCTGACCCACAATCCCTTCCCTTTTCTCTTCTACAAGAATGAGGGGAGAGCAATAATCAGGCTAGCTGACTTCAAGCAAAGCCCTTGGATTACATCCGGACCACATGGTCCACCCTACTCACTACCACAGGGGGTGGTGCGTTTCCCCACAGTGCTGGATTATTTAATGAATTTTGACCATTCTTGATGCTTTAAGAACTGATTGAAAACTGTTTCAATGTTACTCAAACCACACACCAATCCAATAGCATATTCCATTTCAGTCTCATAAGACCTGTTGGTCTGTCGTCCAGGGTGGGCATATTATGAGAAGGAATTCTTTCAAGTTAAGTAAGGCATGTAGAGGTTATGTCAATGATGGAAAAAAACTACCGTAGTATTTGATGGTGAGGGAGGTGACAGGAGGGTGGTAGGTAGGCCTCCAGATATGATGGTAATGGTCAGTTAAAGCATAATGCCAATTCCACAGTCAGTTTTTAATAGTCTCAGTAAATTAGTTTTATCATACCAGCAACATTAAACACACTGTTTGGCTGTCACCGTTCAAGAGTCAAATAGCAAATTACTGTCGATTGACAAATCTGGAGTAAAGGTGCAATACTGGAAGTATTCAGCTGGGTTGGCAGTATCTGTGCAGGGATGAAGGGAGGGTTAATGTTTCAGGCCTTTGGCTTTTCGGAGTGTTCCCAGCATTGTGACATTGTACACACCTTTCAGTCCGCAAGACTTGGTTCATTATTGAGATTCTGGACTCGAGAAAAAGCCAGAAATACAAAACTAAAACTTATTTGGTATTTAGAAATGCAGCATCTCAGTGTGAACTTTGCAGTGAATGTAGGGCTGAGTAGAAATATCTTTTTTATTCTGCAGTTAACTATGTGCCTAAGAGTGCTGAGCTTGGGCAAATTTTTCCTTTCCAAATGTTGGGCTTCACAGTGATGAAGGCATGAGAAAAGCGTTCTGAACAGTTGTTGTCACTGCTGAAATCTTTCCGTGGGAATCAGAAAGCCCCTTAGAAGCAGTTCTGGAGGCACAAAGAAGCTCACTTTTTCTGTTGTCATATATACTGATTGCTGAATGGTAACTTTGTTCTCCCCTCCCACACTCCCTCAGCTGGAGCAGCATGAAGTTTGTCACCTGTGAAATAGCATGGCACAACAAAGAACCTGTATACAGCGTTGACTTTCAGCATGGAGCGGACGGAAGGATTGACCGCTTGGCCTCCGCAGGGGTAGACAGTGCAGTTCGGGTAAGGACTTGGATTGCTGCTGATTTGAATATTGTTGCCGGAGAATAAGTTGGACACAATTGGACCCATTTGGGATGCTGGGCTATAATTAAAGGGGTTTTGGACATTGGACAGATGGCACCCATTAAGAAGAAGAATAAGAAATCCTGTTGTACTCTCCTTCAAAATGCAGTCGTGGTTAACAATTTGCTCTGCAGCATCACCATGAAATTTGCTTTTTTTTTGTTGATTCAGTTTATCCACATTGCTGGTAAGGTCAGTATTTATTAAACACTGTTTTGCTGTCCTCAAATCACTGCGGTTTTCCAGATGCTGTAGGTAGACCACAATCCTCTTAGGGAGGGACTTTCAGGATTATGACCCAGCGACAGTGAAGGAACAGCAATATGCTGTATTTCCAAGTCAGGATGATGAGTGGATTGGAGGGGCACTTGCAGGTTCTCATGTATCTGCTGCCCTTGCCCTTCTGGATAGCAGTGGGTTGCAGGTTTGGAAGGTGCTATTGAAGGAGCCTTGTTGTGTTGTTGCACTGCATCTTGTAGATGATGCCATTGTGTGTCAGTGGTGCGTGGGGTGCAAGTCAGATGGGCTACTTTGATCTTGATGTTATCAGGATTCTTGAGTATTTTTGGAGGTGAATCATCCTGCCAAGTTGACAGTAGTCCATCATGTTTCTGACTTGAGTCCTGTTGAAGATGGTCAGGATTTGGCAAGTTAGGTGATCAGGCAAGGTGCTTGTGGTACAGTGGTGGTGTCCTTATCTCTGGACCTGGTGCTCCAGGTCCAGGTTCCATCCGCTCCAAGGATGTGTAATAACATCTTTGAGTTGGTTGGTTAGACAATATTTGACCTATTGTAGTTAACTGGCTGGTCCAATTGCATATTTGGTCAGTGACAAGGCTCAGAATATTGGTAATTCAGCAATAGTAATGGCATCGAATGTCAAGATGATTAGACTCACTTTGGTTAGAGATAGGCATTGCCTGTTCGAAACGTCGATTCTCTTACTCCTCGGATGCTGCCCGACCTGTGCTTTCCCAACAGCGCACTCTCAACCCCCACTACCTGTCATTTGTCTGGTATGATTGTTACTTGCCACTTACCAGCCCGAGCTTGGCATGACCATCTTCTAACATGTGATGGATTGAACAGCTTGACGTGTCCCTGTTGGGGGCTTCAGGGAGAGACTGTCAAAGTTCCTCCAGTTCAGCTTGACCTGTGGCTTCTACTGTGATCTGCTGGGCTCCCCTACCTTTGAGGATACTGATGGTTGGCTCCTTGGCTAAGTTGTGTGTGTACCACCCCTCATGACTGGATATCATAGGGCTGTACAGCTTTGATCTGTTCTGTTGGTTGTGGGATTGCTTGGCTCTGTCTGTTGCATGCTGTTCAGCTATACTTGTACATCTGTATTCATTTTCACCAGTTTGGCAACTCATCCTTGGGTAAGCTCAGTGCTGCTGCTTCTGCAGTCTGCCCTCCAAGTCAGTGAGTATAACTCGGTCAGGCTGTTGGTTATCCTGTCTCCGATAGCTCTGCCCCTTTTGGCACAGCTTCCCACATGTTCATGTGAAGGATTTTGCAGGGTCTACGGGCTAGGGTGTGTCCGAATTCTAAGCCTAAGTCAGTGCTGAGAGGTCCTGAAGATTTAATCTTATGGTTGTCAAATTTTGACATAACTGAGTGGCTTGCCAAGTTAGTTAAAGGTCAGTTAAGGGTTAGCCCCATTTTGGTACATTTGAATTAAGGGCATTAATGAGCAGGTTATTTTTAATGTCATTCAGATAGCTTCGTGGACTTAATTTTTATTCCAGTTCTGTTTGATAAAATGAGTTGATTGGGTGTCTTAACTTGTTTCTGGAATATGATTATTCCAGAATGTGTTATTAATGCAGTGACAAGCACTATGCTGCCATACCTTGCTGATGCTACCAACTTGAAATGCTAAGACTGATGTAGCGTTATCTGAATCCTGTTTCACTGTGTGAAGACTGCTTATGTGATAATGTAGTTAGCTTTCCATTAATGCAGATGTATTATTCTTCTGCTCTAAACATGGTGACGATGGTTACAAACCTGTGAACAGAAACCATCCCTGTCATGTCTGTTTCAATCGTTGTAGTCCATCCAGAGAATGTTGGCAGGTAGAAGACATTGCAAACTTTGTTAAAACCTACAGCACTATTACTCCGTGATTCCTTGTTTGCAGGATGGTTCCTCGTTGTCTGAATCCGTATTTATTTGTGAACTTTGGTTGGTGTTTATCAGGTAAATGTGGGATCTTCAGTCTGACTGTGTTCTTGTTCCCCAGCAGGTTTTCAAAAGGCTTGACTGGTTTCCCCACTCTGACTGCGACACAGCAGCATAATGTAACACTCCGACAATTTCACATTGCTCTCAGGTCCTCTTGGTTCTGGGGGGGAGGCCCTGATGATCACTGTGAACACTGGCTGTGATCGGGCATCTTAATCTGCTTCTACGCTATTCCATTCTTGCAGATGTGGAAGGTGGACAAAGGCCCGGATGGAAAAGCGGCAGTAGACATTTTATCCAATCTGATCCGTCATACGAAGGCTGTGAATGTTGTACGATTCTCCCCAAGCGGCGAGATTCTTGCATCCGGAGGAGATGGTAAGTGAAACTTTTGGATCAAGTTACGATTGAGGGAGACCGTTGCCTTTTCAAATGCAAATGGAACTCTTGGTTATTACCTCAAATAATTATGCTAAAAGGCTTCACATTTTAAATGAGAGAATACTTTTATTGTACAAGAGTAAGCAAAGCAAATATTATTAATTTAACATTTTATTTTGTACGCACTTGTTCTTAAAACCCCCAAATTTTAACAGATTACTTTCCTCTATGTTTCTCCTGTACTTTACGGGATCTGAGGGTCCTTTCAGTTCACTTGGAACAAAATCAAGGCATGCCACAGCTCCTAGGAATTCACTTTGATTCTTCTCAGTTTCCTGCCATTCTTTGGAGTGTGAGATTCTGTAGGATACTTCTACTGGTATTCACCCATTAAGTCTTTTAACTGTCTTTAAGCACCTCACAAATGTGTTGACCCCACCCCCGCCCCCGAATCACACCACCACCACCACAAGAATGGGCCTCAAAGCCTTCTTTCTTAGTGGTCTAATGCTCCTTTTTCAGGCCTGCTTTGCGTAGCTCTTCCAAGATGACTCCTGGCATCTTTCTCTCCTCTTGCCTGTACGTGTGAGAAAAAAAAAGAACCAATAGCCTTAAAACACAGAGTGCTATAATGGGTAATCCTGATCTCCTGAGCTATGCAGCAGAATTTAATGTTCTCAATAGAAATGTCAATTTTTTATCTTTTATCTTCAACACAACCCCATGAATAATTTTCTTTATTTACACTTTGGATGTGGGTGTCACTGGCTGTTCCTAGTTCCCTTGAGAAGACAGTGGTGATGGTGTGTTACCTTCTTGAACTGCAGCAGTTCATGTGTTGTAGAGAGACCCGCAACGCTATTTGGGAGTGAATTTTGGATTTTGACCCAATCTATATTGAATGGAGGTAATATCAATTTCACAAGAAATCCTTTGTTTTTGTCAAGAAATCCAAGTTCCTTTTAACTTCCTTTCGAGATGTGTTAAACTGGCTGCTGCAGACAGATCCAATTTAGAATCATTTTTCTATCATCTCAGCAATACAAATGTTAGCTTTTTGAACTGTAATTGCTATCTTGTGAGAAACTGCTCTGAAGACTCTTTATTAGCCGTCACCTGTCACAATCCTCACGTACCAACAGATTCAAGAACAGCTTCTTCCCACTCTGATGAGACTTCTGAATGGACCTCTCAAGTTTCAAATTTAATGTTGACCTCACCCTTTGTGCACCTCTCTGCAGTCGTAACATTGTACTTTGTTCTTTTACCTGTATGCACTTTGTACTGTATGACCTGCCTGCACTGCACACAAAACAGAACTTGTCACTGTACCTAGGTACGTGTGACAATAATAAATCAAATCAAGCCAAAACTGTCATCTTCCTGATGCACCTGTGTGGCAACGAAACCTGGGTGGTGTATTGGCAGTTACCTTAGAAAGCTTTGACACTTAATATTGCTGCTGCTGACAGTAGATCCCCTGTCACCTCTGGATGGGTCATCATGAGCATCGTCAGGGAAGCAAACACTTGGAATATAGAGGTACCCTTCCCGAGTGGCAACTGCACTGGATAGGCTGCAGTATTGGAATCAGGATATCCTGAGGAAATAGTTCAGAGATCCTGAAGAAGATTGGCATTGACTTCAACAGCTGGGTACCTGACCACCCTTGTTGTGAGTCCTGTTTCATCAAGTTGTAGCTGCCCGTGTCGCCGGGCGGTTGCTGAAGACCAAAGAGGCAAGACCAAGAAAGCCCAAGAAGACCTCAGTGACCACACACTGACCGACAAATGGACTGATACCACTGTGCAAGATTTTCTGTCTCTCTCTCTTTCCCTTGCTCGGACCTGAGGTAAGCATCCTCGTCGTATTGAGGACTCCTGGTCAGTTAGTTACCCAAAGGCTATGACGTGCACTTACTTTACGGTTAGTTGTTGACTCCTTAATCTTATGATTGCACTGATTTACATTCAAAATTCAATTCTGAAAATTAAAGGTTAAAATTAAATGAGGAATTATGAAATTGAATAATCTCACAGCAGAGTGTGTACTAAAATAATGCACTTGTGACTAACTGGAAAGCTTGTTTTAACTAATGTTGCTTGCCAAGCTGTTTGTTATTTGCTCTTGGACCATTTGAAGGTTGTACTGGGAGCTTGTGTGGAGTAATCGTGCAAAGGTAAAGTCATCATGGTCCTCCTGGGCCAGAGGTTTGCTCGCTCATTAGAGAAAGATGAGTTGTGCAGTGGTTTAAGTTGAGGGTCTCCGTGCCACAGGTGTGGGCAGAAGTTCAGAAGGATATCTCTCAGTCCGTGCCCAGAATGTATGTTTGCAATACCTGTATGCAGCTAGCATGTGCTCTAGGTCATTATGAATGTTCTGGTGTCTTCTCAACTTTGCAATAGGAATGATACCTTCAATAATTTTTTAACCTGAAGCAATGGTAGAGAATTGAAATGTTTGCCGCGAGATTGCTCGGTTCTGCACAGCCTCAGGATCCAGCTGGTCTGTTTTAGACTCTGGTCACCATCCCTTGTCAACAGGAACTTGAGAATGCTGTGCCAAAATTCCTGTTGATCAGACCAGCGATTGTGGCAGGAGTGCCCTGATTTGAATTACTCACCGCGGTACCAGATGATGTGTTTTAGAAGTGTTTCTAATCCCTCACGTAAATCGGATACGCATTAGTTGCTTGGCTTTGTGCTCATAGAGGTGATTAAAATGACCAATATGCTTTTGTTTCAATGACCCAACTCTCCATCCTTGTACCACAGATGCACTAATATTGTTATGGAAATTGAATGACAACAAAGACATCAAAGAATCCGAACAAAACCTTTTTGAAGAGGATGCTCAGTTAAATAAGGAGAATTGGACAGTACTCAAAACATTACGGTAGGGAAAAGACTCTCAGTCCTGCTGTTCAGCTTGATGGAGACATAGCCTTGGTAAACAGTAGTAGATGATGTATAATCAGGATGATTTAAAAGGAAGCAGTCAGCTTATGGTGGAAATGTATTTTACTATTGCCTTTTAAAGAAAGTTGGTATTAGTCAGTGGGAAATTGGAGAAATGCAAAACTGTTGGTTAAACAGGAGTGATTTTTCACTGAAACAAAGCATCCTGTGGAAACTAAAATAAATTGCTGGAAAAGATCTGGCAATATCTGTGTAGAGAAATCAGAGTTAACGTTTCAGGTTGAATGACCTTTCCTCTGAACTCCACAAGAGCATCGTGTGGAACTTGCCTGGGGAGAATATTTCCCTTAACAAGGGAATCTCCAGACCAGAAGGTCACAGTCTGAGAATAAGGGATGTGCAGTGAGGACTGGAATTAGGAGAAATGTCTTCAATCAGAAGGTTGTGAATATTTGCGATGGTCTACCCAAAACAGCAATGGATGTTCAGTTGGTAAATGCATTCACCTCTGAGATGGGGAGATTTTTAAAAATTGAGGAATGTGGGGATAGTATAGATGAGTGGAATTGAAATTGAAAATTGCCGAGATCTTAGTGAACAGTGGAACAGGATTGAAGGGCTGAAAGGCTGGCACTTAATATGTTTATGTTCCTTTTACAGTGTTGTGACTCCATGTGTGTTACTGTTCCATACTCTTTGCACATACTCTGTACCTCAATCTGTGCTTCTTTGTGCTTTACTGGGATGTAGGTGCCTCTGACCAGGCCAACATTTGTTGCCCATCTCTAATTGCCCTTGAACTGAGTAGGTGACTCCAGGGGCAGTTCAGAATAAACCACCAGACTGCATAGGTTCGGAAGCACATTTAGACCGCACCAAGTAAAGATGAGAGATTTCCTTCTCTACAGAATCCAGGTGGAATTTTTGTTTTCACAGCATTTGATGGTAGTTGTGGTGAAGGCCATTAATGACACTGGCTATTTTAAATTCCAGATTTATTAGCTGAATTTAAATTCCATGATTTGGTAGGACAGCCAGTGTGCCCAGAGCTTAGCCTAAAACTCTGGATGGTTAGTCCAGTGACGTTACCACTACTGTACCTCACTGTCTCCCCATGAGCTACAACATTTACAGCAATGTCTGCTCCATTTCTAAGCTCATTTTCCTGCTTTCATATATTGTCCCCTTAAAGAGAGAGACTCTAACCCTGTACTATGGTTTCATAAACGCCGAGGGCCTTTCCAGACTCCTCGAGTGGATTTAAATGATTCCTGAAAAGTTTTTGAAGATTATCAGGAGACTCATCCTGAAATAAAAATGGAAAGTGCTGGAGAAACTCAGCGGGTCTGGTACCATCCGTGGAGAGAAAATCCGAGTTAACATTTTGGGTCTGGTGTGACTGTCCATCGGAACTGATATTTTATCTGATCTTGACTATCCTCGGTTTCATTTTGAACTGCTTTCCTATTTCTCCTACTTTTGCATATTTGTTTATAAAAATAAAGTCCATTTGGCCCATTTGACCGTGACAGGACTAAAGCCAGAATAAACCCCACCTTGCAGCTCTTGGTCATGAAGCTTGTTGGTTATGGAACTTTAATTACGTTGCAAAAGAGTTTTTGAATTAATGTAGGATTCTGCTTCAACCAATCACTTCACGATCTCCAGGCTCCCATCACCCTCTGGGTGATGAGATGTCTCTTCGATTCCCCTCCAATTCTTCATCAGGTTATTTTAATGTTCTTCCAGCTGCACCTGCACTCCCACTGTTTATTGCCTCATCTGCTTAAGGGAAATAGGTCCTTCCTATCCATTATGTTCAGGCCCTTCATAATTTTATTTGTCTCAATTAAACTTCCCCATAACCACCTCTGTAGCAAAGAAAAACACCCAATCTCTTCAGCCTTTCCTCATTACTGCAATTTTCTTTTTGCGGCTGTATTCACGTAAATCTCTCTACCTTCATTTTGACCACATCCTTCCTGTAATGCAGTGATAAAAGCTGGACACAGTTCTCTAGCTGTGGCCTAGCTAGTGGTTTCTACAGCTCTAACGTACCTACCTTGTGTCTTGCCTAATAAAGGTCAGTATCCTGTAAGCCACCTTAATTTCAACATCTACCTGCCCTCCTATCTTCAGGGGTCTGTGGATATGCCCCCCTCAATCCTCTGTTTCATTCATTTTAAGCGTTGTTCCATTTATTGTTATTCCCTTGTGTTGTTTAACCTCACAAATGTATGTGTGCTTATCTGGATTGAAGTCCATTTACCCCTTATTCTGCCCACTGACAGTCACTTCACTACTTCCTGTTTTCTTCTTCACTTATCAACTACATCACCATCCTCTGTAAGCTTCCTAGTCATGCCCTTATATTCTGGGGCCCTGTGGATTCCCACTGGAATTCCCACCTCCTTTACATGCTGGTCACACCCATTTGTTTCCTGCCACTGAGGCAATGTTTCAATCCAGCCTTTGACTCTCCCTTTGAATCCATGGCCTTTTACCTTATCCATCAGTCTGTGATGTGGGATCTGCTGAAATCCTCCTAGATTACATCTGGCATGTCCCCCTCTTTGATTCTTCTTGTTACCTCATCACAAAAGTTTAGACAAAGCAATCAGATGTGACCTTTTCTTGTCACTATGCTGACTGTTCTTTATTAATCTGTGCCTTTGTAAGTTTTTTTTTCTACTTAATTCACTCTTGGGCCATGGACATTTCTGGCTGGCCAGCATTTATTGCCTGTCCCTGGTTGCCCTTGAGTTGATGGGGGTGAGCTGCCTTCTTGAATTACTGCAGTCCACCTGCTGTGGGTTGATCCAAAATGCCATGAGGGAGGGTTTTCCAGAGTTTTGACCCAGCGACAGAGAAGGAATGGCGATATTTTTCCAAGTTAGGATGGTGAGTGGCTTGGAGAGGAACCTGCAGGTCGTGGTGATCCCATGTACCTGCTGCCCTTGTCCTTCCAGATGGAAGTGGTCGTGAGTTTGGAAGGGGCTGAGTGATCTTTTGGTGAATGTCTGCAGTGCCTCGTGTAGATAGTACACACTGCTGCTACTGAGTGTTAGTGGTGGAGGGAGTGGATGTTTGTGAATCTAGTGCCAATCAAGCGGGCTGCCTTTATCCTGGTTGGTGTCGAGCTTCTTGAGTATTGTTGGATCTGCCCCTGTCCAGGCATGTGGGGGGTATTCCACCACAATCCTGACTTGTGCCTAATAGATGCTGGACAGCCTATGGGGAGTCAGGAGGTGAATATTCCTACCTCTGACTTGCTCTTGTAGCCACTGTATTTATGCAACAAGTCCATTTGAGTTTCTGGTTAGTGGTTACTCCAAGGGTGTTGATAGTTGGGGATTCAGTGATGGTAACACTTGATTATCAAGGGGTGATGGTTAGAGTGTCTCATATTGGAAATGGTCATAGCCTGGCATTTGTATGAAGACTGGTAACTGTGGATGCTCGGGACCATTAGAGGAGGGCAAGCTGGATCATTCACCTAGCCCTTCTGGCTGCAGATTGCTATGAAAGCTTCAGTTTTATCTTTTGCACTGATGTGTTGGGCTCTTCCGTTATTGAGGATGGGGATATTTGTGGGTCCACCTCCTCCAGTGAGTTGTTTAATTGACCACCACCATTCACGACTGGATGTCGCAGGACTGTAGAGATTGTGAGTTTGCTTAGTTCTGTCAGTCACTTTCTTATTTTTGTTGTCCCGCAGAAGTTTTTCCAATAATTTTCTCACCATTGATGTTAGATCGGTTTGGCCCAAGTTTACTTGGTCTGTCCCTTCCTCCTTTCATGAAATGGGTCCTGGAAACTGTTGATTGTCCTCCACTCCTGAAGCTGGAGAGATTGGAAAATGGTGGTTAAAACCGTTACCATTTACAGTCATAGAGATGTATAGCATGGAAACAGACCCTTCGGTCCAACCCGTCCATGCCGACCAGATATCCCAACCCAATCTAGTCCCATCTGCCAGCACCCCTTTCTTTCCTTGCTTCTCTGTGCAGCTTGGCTTTCCTTGCACCCAGACCTGACAATAGTTCTACTTTTCAAAAGCACTAAAGCCTTAATTGTTCCTTTCCCACTGTGTTTATCCCATTCCATCCAATCTTTCACATTTTTATAGTGTCTGTTTCATCACTTTGTTGTGAAGACAGATGTAAAGTACTCATTAAGAACTATGCCCAAATCCTGTGCTTCCATGCAGGCATTAACATTTTTGTCTCTAATCAGCTCCATTAGTGATCCTACTAGTGTTTGTGTGATTAAACATACTTGGGTTTTCTTGATTTTACTGGCCGATATTATTTCACATTCTCTCTTTCTGTTCTTTTTTTTAAATTCACCCTGTCTTGCTTGTGCTACTCTAGACTGTCTGCAGTACTGAGCTCTTGCTATCTGACATGAATCTCCTAACTTTGCCTTGTCCTGTGCTGTGTACTGTTTAGCTTCCAAAGCTCAAGATTAGGAGTTCTCTCATTTTTTCCTCTATCGTGTTGAATAGTTATCACTGCTGAGACACTAACTTTTTAATTTGCTGTTTCCAGTCTGTAGCAAATTGCTTAGTAACAGCGGTCACATTTCAGTTGAAAACTTTATTCTTAGTCATCTCTGTCTGTATTATGCTAAATTTTAAATTGTGTGTGTGTGTCTCCACTTTATTTTTTGGGATCTGCCTTGCTCTCTTGTATCTTTTTGATGGAAATGTATCTTTAGGGATACTTTTAAAAATTACTTATTTCACGGGATGCGGGTGTCACTAACGCCTGGCATTTTTGTCCATTTTCTGATTTGTCCTTGAACTGATCAATGCGCTGCATCGATTGAGGGCAGTGATCCCAGCAGATTGGGTCTGAACGGCAGATTTCCTTCCCGAAGGTGAACCAGATGGAATTTTAAAACAGTTGTCAGTCACCATCTCTGAGCCCAGTTTGCAATTTCAGATTTGTTAACTGAATCCAAGCCCCACCAACTGCTGTTTGGAATTTGCACATCTCCCAGTGTCTGTGTGGGTTCCCCCTGGATGCTCCGATTTCCTCCCCCAGTCCAAAGATGTGCAGGTGGATTGGCCAGGCTAAATGTGGGGTTGCAGGGCTTTGGGTAGGGGATTGGGTACACATCGGAGGGTCAGTGCAGACTCAGTGGGCTGAATGGCCTCCATTTGCTGTGTAGGGTTTCTGTAATTCTACGCATTTGCAACAATATTCCCCTGAGCTTTGGTCTGAATGACAAGTGCAATGATGTCACCATTATATTCTGAACATCTTCAAGTGATACTTTGTGACGACTTGACATAACTTTTGTATGCTTATCTTCTGACATTCCAGCACTCAGCTAGTTTAAAAGGAGTTGCTTATTCAGTTAGCTGGATGTTCAAAGTGATGGATTTATTATTACCCTTTGACCCTTCCTGTTATAATATGATTGAACTCTCACCTTGGTCCATTGCTGAGAAGAAATGGCATTGCTTTACACACCAGGTCAACTTAAGTGGTATGACCTTATCTAAAAATTAGGCCATTTATATTGGATTGAGCCAATAGGGTTGAAGCACTGAGCTCTCTGGGAAACTACCGAAAACTTTCTTATCTTTTTTGGAAACTCTGTTTTCAATTTTTCATAGAGTTCCTACAGTGTGGATACAGGCCATTTGCCTCAACAAATCCAAACCGACTCCCCGAAGAGCATCCCACCCAGACTTGCCTCCCTAGCTTATCCCTGTAACCCTGTATTTCCCGAGGCTAATCACTGACCTTGCATATCCCTGGACAGAAAGGCAACTTAGCATGGCCAATCCTCCTGACCTGCGCATCTTTGGACTGTGTGCGAGGAAACGAGAGCACCCAAAGGAAACCCATGCAGACACTGGGAGAATGTGCACACAGCCAGCTGCCCAAGGCTGGAATCCTCCCGGTTCCCAGCACTGTGAGGCAGCAGTGCTAACCACTAAGCCACCGTATTCTTAATCAGTCTGCCTAATCATTATAGTTTAATCTGAAGTCTTCCACATAAAATGTTGTAAAAATCTTTCTGATTAAATAAATTACCACATTAACTTTACCACTTTTTGGCCATAAGCACATTTTGAGATATAACAAGTGACTTAAATCTGACATTCAAGATGAAGCATTTTTCATGTGAGACTGTTTGGATCATGTTTTGATTTGTCCTTCATTTGTTTTCCTTTGTGATGTGTGAATGTCATTGGCAGGGGGCACATAGAGGATGTGTATGATATCTGCTGGACTCTCGATGGAAATCATATGGTATCTGGATCAGTTGATAATACTGCCATCATGTGGGACGTTAATAAAGGTGAATATGCATTTATTAAATTTAAGCAACAGTACAAGCTGGGATTTCTGAACCTCACTAAATGGAATGTTCATCAGAAATTGTGCTCCTGCTCCCCATCTCCTCCTCCTACTGTGACCCCCCCCCGTTCTGGATTTCCTAAACATTGGGACCACCCTTCCTGCATTGCCCGGTTTAGTCCTCCTCAGAATTTTATAGGTTTCTACAAGGATTAAATTTAAATTAAAAATCAGTAATTGCGACTCTAATGATGACCATTAATCCATTGTTGATGATTGGACAAACCCATCTGGGTGACTAAACTCCGTTTGTGCTATTCTTAGCTGGTCTGGCCTACATGTGACTCCAGACCCACAACAATGTTGCCTTGGCTGGGAAGATTAGGGTGAATCCAAAGAGATCCTTTATGTGAAAAAGAATGCGAGAAAGAGAGAATAGGGCCCCTCAAAGACCAAAGTGGACATTTTATGTGTAAAACTACAGGAAATGGGCGTGGTCCTCAATGAATTTTTCTCCTCTGTGTTTACCGTGGAGAAAGACATGAAGACTTGTGAACTTGGAGAAGTTAGTGGTCATCCCTTAGGGATGATCCTATCACAGTAGAGGAGATGTTGGATGTATTAGAATACATGAAGGTGGATAAATCTCCTGGTCCAGACCAGATATAGCCAAAACATTGCAAGAAGCTCGAGAAGAAATCATGGGGGCCCTGGCTGATATTTTTGTCATTGTTAGCCATGGATGAGCCGTTGGAAGACTGGAGGGTAGTGAATGTTGTGCCTTTATTCAAGAAGGGCTACAAAGAAAGGCCTGGGAACTATAGACCAGTAAGCTAAACATCTATGATAGGTTAGTTACTTGAGAAGATTCTGAGAGATAAGATACACAAACATTTGGAAAGACAGAATTTGATTAGGAATAGTCAGCATGGCTTTGTGAATAGGAGATCGTGCCTCAAGTTTGTTAGAGTTCTTTGATGAAGTGACCAGGAAGGTGGTTGAAGGCAGCGCAGTAGACATATTCTATATGGATTTCAGTAAGGCCTTTGATAAGGTTCCACATGGTAGGCTGCGCTGGCAGGTTAGATCGCATGGAATCCAAGGGGAGCTGGGAAATTGGATATGCAATTGGCTTGATGATAGGAAGCAGAGGATAATAGTGGAAGGATGCTTGTTGGACTGTAGGTCTGTGGTGACTGGAGTACCTCGGGTTGGTGTTGGGCCTATTACTGTTTGTTATCTATGTCAATGATTTGGATGAGAATGTGCAAAGCATGATTACTAAGTTTGCAGATGATCGTAAAGGAGATGGTATCATGGACAGTGAGGAAGGTTATCAGAAATGGCAGCAGGACCTCGATCAGCTGGGGAAGTGGGCTGAGAAATAGCAAATGGAGTTTAACCTAGATAAATTTGAGGTCTTGTATTTTGGAAAGTCATGTCAAGGTAAGAGTCTCATGATGAATGGTAGGGCCTTAAGGAGTGTACTGGAACAGAGGGACCTGGAGTTCAGGTGAATGATTCTCTGAAATTAGAGTCACAGACAGACAGGACAGTAAAGAAAGCTTTTGGCAGACTGGCCTTCATCAGTCAGTATAGAAGTTGGGAAGTTATGTTGCAGTTATATGGGATGTTGGTGAGACCGCACTTGGAGTATTGGGTTCTGTCTTGGTCACCTTGCTATAGAAAGAATTATATTATTAAACTGGAAAGAGTGTAGAAGAAATTTACAAGGATGTTGCCAGGAATCAATGGTCTGAGTTATAGGGAGAGGTTGGACAAGCTAGGGCTTTCACCTTTGGAGCATTGGAGAAAGTGAAGTCATGTGGTGTGCAGGATGTTCTAGCTAGGTGGATAAAGAACTGGTTGAGCAACAAGAGACAGAGAGTAGTAGTTGAAGGGAGTTTCTCGAAATGGAGAAAGGTGACCAGTGGAGTTCCACAGGGATCAGTACTGGGGCCACTGTTGTTTGTGATATACATAAATGATCTGGAAGAGGGCACTGTTGGTATGATCAGCAAGTTTGCAAATGACATGAAGATTGGTGGAGTAGCAGAAAGCATAAGGGATTGTCAAAGAATACAGGAGGATATAAATAGACTGGAGAGTTGGGCGGAAAAGTGGCAGATGGAGTCCAATCCAGCAAATGTGAGGTGATGATGCATTTTGGGAAGTCTAATACTAGAGCGAATTGTGCAGTAAACGGAAGAGCCTTGGGAAAAGTTGATGGGCAGAGAGATCTGGGAGTTCAGGTCCATTGTACCCTGAAGGTTGCTGCACAGGTGGATAAAGTGGTCAAGAAGGCATATGGTACGCTTGCCTTCATCAGACGTGGTATTGAGTATAAGAACTGGCAAGTCATATTAAAATTGTACAAGATATTGGTTCGGCCACATTTAGAATACTGTGTACAGTTCTGGTCGCCACATTACCAAAAGGATGTGGACGCTTTGGAGAGGGTAAAGAGAAGGTTTACAAGGATGTTGCCAGGTATGGAAGGTGCTAGCTATGAAGAGAGGTTGAGTAGGTTAGGATTGTTTTCTTTAGAAAAAAGGAGATTAAGGGGGGGACCTGGTTGAGGACTACAAAATCATGAAGGGTATAGATAGGGTAGTAGAGATGAGCTTTTTCCCAGGGTAAAGGATTCAATAACGAGAGGTCACACTTTCAAGGTGAGAGGCGAAAAGTTTAAGGGGGGGATACATGCAGCAAGTACTTTACCCAGAGGGTGGTGGGCATTTGGAACGCGTTGCTGGCAGAGATAGTAGAAGCAGACGTGGTAGGTTCATTTAAGATGCGTGTGGACAGTTGCATGAGTGGGTGGGGAGCAGAGGGATACAGATGCTTTGGAGTTGGGCGAAAGATTTACAAAGTGGATTTGGATTGGCTCTGGCTTGGAGGGCTGAAGGGCCTGTTCCTGGGCTGTAAATTTTCTTTGTTCTTTGAGACTGAGGGGGGAATCTTATAAGATCATGAGAGGCATCCTATGGTGAATGCACTCAGTCTTTTTTCCAGGGTTGGGAAATCGAGGACTAGAGGGTATCAGTTTCAGGTTAGAAAGGAAAGAATGAAAGGGAACCTGAGGGACAACATTTTTACACAGAGGGCGGTACGCATATGGAATGAGCTGCCAGCAGAAGTGGTTGAGGTGGGTACGTTAACAACATATAAAAGACATTTGGACAAATCCATGGATAGGAAAGGATTAGAAGGATATTGGCCAAGTGCAGGGAAATGGGGCCTGTCTCCATGGGACCCTATAACTCTTAATAGCCCTCTTGGATAGGAAATAAATGCTAGCCTAGGCACCCTCAGCCCATGAATGATGTTTTAAAAAAGGTCTAAACTGATCCAATTTCTCTTGCTGTCTGTTGTGGTTCTGTTCGCCGAGCTGGAAGTTTTTGCTGCAAACGTTTCGTTCCCTGGCTAGGGAACATCACCAGTGCTATTGGAGCCTCCTGTGAAGCGCTGCTTTGATGTTTCTTCCGGTATTTATAGTGGTTTGTTCTTGCCGCTTCCGGGTGTCAGTTTCAGCTGTAGTAGTTTGTATGTGGGGTCCAGGTCGATGTGTCTGTTGATGGATGTTCTTGCTGCTTCCGTGTGTCAGTTTCAACTGTAGTGGTTTGTATATTGGGTCCAGGTCTATGTGTCTGTTAATGGAGTTTGTGGATGAATGCCATGCCTCTAGGAATTCCCTGGCTGTTCTCTGTCTGGATTGTCCTATGATGGTAGTGTTTTCCCAGTCAAATTCATGTTGCTGGTTGTCTGAGTGTATGGCTACTAGGGATAGCTGGTCGTGTCGTTTTGTGGCTAGCTGATGTACCTATGATGATAAGAAAACGACATACACATAACCTCAACACCAAGGAGAGGGAAGCACTGAAAGCACTGAAAAATGACAAGAACATAATCATACTACCGGCAGATAAAGGCAGAATGACGGTCATCTTAGATAAATCAGACTACATCAATAAAGCACAACAACTACTCGCAGACACCAACACCTACCAAATGAAGGATTCCGACCCCACACCACAACTCACCAATAGAATAATCAACACACTAAGAAATCTACAAAAAAACGGACAGATAACCAAAGCGGACCAGCAAAGAATGAAACCTGAAAGCAACAACACCCCCAGATTCTACGGACTACCCAAAGTACACAAACCAGACATCCCACTCAGACCCATAGTATCACTACCAGGGACACCAGCATACAAACTGGCCAAAGAACTACAACAAAAACTGAAACACCTAGTCAGCGGATCCAAACACTCCATACAATCAACACAGGAATTCTTGGACATCATCAGGAATACACACATAGACAAAGAAGAAACCATGGTATCATTCGACATGATGGCACTGTTCACATCAATTGACAAAACCCTACCCAGAGAAACAATAGCCAACCTACTGGACATACATAACAGAACACAGGAGGCCGAACCTATCAACAAGGATGGCATACTTAAACTACTGGACCTGTGCCTCACCACACACTTTACATTCAACAATCAGATATACGAACAAATCAACGGAACACCCATAGGATCACCAATCTCGGGACTCATAGCAGAGGCAGTTATGCAAAGGTTAGAACATACAGCCCTACCACAAATCCAACCCAAACTCTGGATCAGATACATCGATGACACCTTTGTAATCATCAAAAACACAGAAATAGAAAAAACACACCGAATCATCAACGCCACACTCACAGGAATACGATTCACGAGAGAAGAGGAAAAGGATAGGCAACTCCCATTCCTAGACGTGTTAGTAGAGAGAACACCCAACGGAGAATTCACCACAAGGGTACACAGGAAACCAACACACACAGACCAAGTCCTAAACTATGAAAGTAACCACCCCAACACACACAAACGAAGCTGCATCAGGACACTATTCAAAAGAGCCACAACACACTGCAGTACACCAGAACTGCAAAAAGAGGAAGAGGAACACCTATACAAGGTATTCGCCAAAAACAGATACCCACGCAACTTTATCACCAGATGCCTAAGAGAGAGACCACGGAACGAGGACATGCCACAACCAAAAGGACTAGCCACACTACCATACGTCAGGAGCGTCTCAGAACTGACAGCCAGACTGCTGCGACCCTTAGGACTCATAACAGCACACAAGCCAACTTCCACACTCAGACAACAACTCACTAGAACAAAGGACCCAATAGCCAGCATGAGCCAAACTAACGTAGTTTACAAAATACCATGCAAGGACTGCACAAAACACTATATAGGACAAACAGGAAGACAGCTAACAATCCGCATCCATGAACATCAGCTAGCCACAAAACGACACGACCAGCTATCCCTAGTAGCCATACACTCAGACAACCAGGAACATGAATTTGACTGGGAAAACACTACCATCATAGGACAAGCCAGACAGAGAACAGCCAGGGAATTCCTAGAGGCATGGCATTCATCCACAAACTCCATTAACAGACACATAGACCTGGACCCCATATACAAACCACTACAGCTGAAACTGACACCCGGAAGCGGCAAGAACATCCATCAACAGACACATCGACCTGGACCCCACATACAAACTACTACAGCTGAAACTGACACCCGGAAGCGGCAAGAACAAACCACTATAAATACCGGAAGAAACATCAAAGCAGCGCTTCACAGGAGGCTCCAATAGCACTGATGATGTTCCCTAGCCAGGGAACGAAACGTTTGCAGCAAAAACTTCCAGCTCGGCGAACAGAACCACAACAACGGACACCCGAGCTACAAATCTTCAACCAGACTTTAAACTCTTGCTGTCTTTGTTCTGCCATCCCAGGAATCGGTCTGGTAAATCTTAGTTACTCTCCCTCCTTAGCCAGAGCATCCTCCTTCAGGTAAGGATTCCAAAACTGTACACTGTACTTCAGGTGTGGTCTCACCAGGGCCCTGTACAATTGCAGCAAGATATCCCTGCTCCTGTACTCGAATCTTCCCATTATGAAGGTTGACTTGTCTCCTTCAGTGCCTGCTGCACCTGCAGGTTTGCTGAATGCAAGTCAGGAGTGACATAGCGATAGTGCAGCTTTTCCTTCTCAGTACATATGAATTAGATTCCCTATAGTGTGGAAACAGGCCCTTCAGCCCAACAAGTTCACACCGACCTGAAGAGTAAACCACCCAGACCCATTTCCCCTGCATTTACCCCTGACTAATGCATCTAACACTACGGACACTTGTTGTCTTTTAATTTCTCTTTTGGATGACTCACTGCCCCTCCCCTAATGGCACTGGCTGACAAGATGTCTGTGATTAAAAACCGGCTGTGTGGAGAATTATATGTTGCATCTTGGGAATGGTGTGCTTGAGGGTCTTGAGAGCTCTGAGTAGTAACTTGATTGAGACATCCATAATATCCTGAGGTGAAGACAATATTTCTTCTTGGGGGATAATATGAAGCAAAGAACTGGATGTAGGAGATCTGAAATAAATAAAAGACACAAGATTAGAGAAACTCAGCAGGTCTGGCAGCATCTTTGGAGAGAAAGCAGAGTTAATGTCTCCGGTCCTGTGGCCCTCCTTCACACCTGGGCTGAGAGGGTCGTAGCCGTGTTTAAAACGTCAGGGGTCACCCACTTAAGAGATGAGGTGACAATTTATCTGAGGACTGATTGTCTTTGCAACTCTCTTGCTGAAACATTGGTGGAAGTAGAACTTTTGAATATTTGTAAAGTTGTGAAGTAAATGGTAAAAGGTTATCGGGGAAATGCAGGAGTGCAGCTTTGAGGTTGAAATGGGATTAGCCATGATCTTATGGAGTGGTGGAGCACACCTTGGGGGGTGAATGGCCTACCCCTGTCCGAGTTTTTTGTAATACCCTGCATGTCCTGAATGTATGTGCACAAAATGCATCTCTAACCTGAAACTATATAATCGATATGTAACTACTGCGTTTTAATTCTAAAAATCAACTTGAAATGGTCAAGGTGATTAGTAAAACTTAGAGTTTATACCCAAGCACCGAATTATTACTTTGATGTCCACGTGTTTGTTTTGATATTTTTAGGGACAAAGTTGTCCATCTTCAATGAGCACAAGAGCTATGTGCAAGGTGTCACTTGGGACCCTCTCGGACAATACATTGCCACACTGAGTTGTGATCGGTAAGGTGACTGAAATTTTCCACGTTTACCTTCTTCGAAGTAAATTCCTGACCATTTGAACATCACATTTGAGAGTTGATCCTGCATGTTTAAGATGTCCTCTTGAACAGTTAGCCCAACTAAATTGCTTTCTTTATTTTTCTCGAGCGAGTTCCGGAATTCTGTTAAAGGAAGATGGTGTCCTACCAACGGAATAGTATTTTCCAAAGAAATAGTGTGAGCATTAGGGAGGGTAATGCAATGGATGTTATCTACATGGATTTCAGTAAGGCATTTGACAAGGCCCTACATTAAGTAAAACTAAATCCTGCGGGAGACCGGGAATGTGGTGAACTGATTCCAAAATTGGCTTTGTGGCAGGAAACTTTTTTTGTCTGTGAATCGAGAGCATTTCCTATGATCTCTCATAGGGCTCAGGTTGAGTCCCTTGCTGTTTGAGGAACAGATTAATGATTCAGACTTAACTTTGGAAGGCACGAGTGGGAAGTTTGCAGAGGGCACAATAATTGGCTCGGTAGTGACAAAGTTGGCAAAGTGTTGGTGGTTTGGTTGAATGGGTAAAAAAGGAGTGAATGGAAGGATGTCTGGAGTACTGTGAGGTTATTAGGGAGAAGCTGAATAGGCTGGGGCTGTTTTCCCTGGAGCATTGGAGGCTGAGGGGTGACCTTATAGAGGTTTATGAAAACGTAAAGGATATTAATAGGACGAATAGACAAGATCTTTTCCCTTGGGTTGGGGGATTCCAGAACTAGAGGCCATAGAAAATAGCTGCAGGAGTTGGCCATCTAACCCTTCTAGCCTGCACCACCATTCAATGTGATCATGGCTGATCATGCAATTTCAGTATCCCATTCCCGCTTTCTCTCTATATCCCCCGGTCCTTTTAGCTGTAAGGCCCATGCCCAGCTCCCAGGTTTCGGGTGTGAGGGAAGCAATTTAAAAGGGACCTCGGTTAACTTTTTCACGCAGAGGGTGGTGCGTGTATGGAACAAACCGCCAGAGGAAGTGGTGGGGGTGGGTACAATTACAACAATTATAAGGCATCTGGATGGATATATGAACAGGAAAGGTTTAGAGGGATATGGGCTAAATTCTGGCAAATGGAACAAGATCATATTAGGATGTCTGCTCAGCACAGACGAGTTGGATGAAGGATCTGTTTCCGTGCTGTATGACTCTGTGACCAGGGACTGGAGTAATACTGAAATGTTATAAAATGTTGGTTTGGCCGCAGCTGGGTATTGTGTAGAATTCCGGTCACCACATTCCAGAAAGGGCATAATTACTCCAGAGAGAGTATAGGAGGAGATTTACAAAGGAATATGTTGCCAAGGTTTGCAAATTGCAGCTAAGAGGGAGAATGGGAGTGGTAGGGTGATGGGTATCTTAATGGAGGTGAGTAAGGTAATGAGGCTCCTGGATAAAATGGGCATCAGAGAAGTCAGTTACCAACGGTTACAGACTTGAAGTGATTGGTAGAGGGTTAGAGGATAAGCCTGTTCACCTAGAGAGAGGTAAGTATCTGGAATTCACTGCCCACTTTTGTGATTGAAGCGTTTAAACAGAACCTGGATCTGCTCCTGAAATGCTGATGCTGCCAGGCCGCAGATAGGGTGCTGGAAAGCGGTGTTCAGGTGAGCAGCTTGTTTATTCAGCCAGCACAGACCCGAGGGGTCTCCCTCTCTGCTGTACCTTTTTTAATGGTCCTGTTTTAATCCAGAGGCAGAGGGGTATATCTGACAGGTATCTAATTGTGGAATGTCAGTGATCTGTCAGACAATTACCCCCAGATTCCCAATACTTGATTAGCTTTTGGTTTATCGTACACTGTTATTTTTTTGTCACTATGAATGTCCAGGTATTTCCATAATTAACATCCTGATAGAAAAAAATAAATTTAAAAAAAAAAGTTTATTAATGTTAACATAATTTTAGCATTTATCTAAACAAATTTATGTTGTGCTGGTTTGTATCAGTGTGTTTTTCGCGATGTGAGAATGCGGTTTGAATATGTTTTTTTTATTTGTCTGTGTGGTTGGATACTGAATATGCAGCAGTGAATGGTGAATATGTGAAACACTCAACCACAGGAATAGTATCAATACCTTTAAGAGAAAAGAGGGAGAATGGATTATTACAATATTAGATTTAACTGGGGACAAATGGATGAGGTTTTGTTTAGATTAGACTAGATTACTTACAGTGTGGAAACAGGCCCTTCGGCCCAACAAGTCCACACTGACCTTCCGAAGAGTAAGCCACGCAGACCCATTTCTCTACATTTACCCCTTCACCTAACACTACGGGCAATTTAGCATGGCCAATTTACCTAACCTGCACATTTTTGGATTGTGGGAGGAAACCGGAGCACCCAGAGGAAACCCATGCAGACACGGGAGAATGTGCAAACTCCACACAGAATAGAACCCGGGTTTCTGGCGCTGTGAGGCAGCAGTGCTAGCCACTGTGCTGCCCCGTTTTAGTGAATGTTAAACATCAGAATGGAGTGGTTGGGCTGAAATGGCCTGATTCAGTGTCCCACATCTTATGGAAGCCGATATGATTGATCAGAAATTGTATTCTCATTGATAATGTACACAGCAGCATTACAGTTCCAATCAATTGCTGAACAAATGTGAGATATTTAAATGTCAGTTTGTATTTTGTTTCACAGGGTTATGCGGGTGTACAGCACACAGACCAGGCGGGTGGCATTTAATGTCAGCAAGATGTCATCTGGTAATGAAGGCGAGGTAAGTCAGACTGCGAAAGAGCAACTTGAATAGAGAGGAGGACTGTTCATAATGCTATCCTGTAGAGCTCTGGAAATGATGGCAAAGTTTTTAACAATGTGCCTGGCCTGCAGGCCAGGATTATCCTTCCTTTCTGACATTCCTTGCTGTATGGCACCAATTGAGACAATACTGGATGTAATCCAGTTATAGATTCCTGCAGCTTGGAAATAGACCCCTTACTCCAACTAGTCTAGACCAAGAAAACTCGCAAACTAAGCTAGTGCCTGTCATACGTCCCATTCTCATTGTTGGATGTTTGATATCTCCAATTGCTGTGGACGTTTTTCTAACCCAACTCAGCCAGATATCCGAGAAGATTGGGTGTTACTGGCCATTTCTTTGGAGTTTTAGCCGAAACGATGCCCGGAGATCCAGAGCGCCGATGGAAGTTCCACCTCTGTGTTTATCGGCAGTTCCACAGCATTGGGAAATGAGCAACTGAACGAGTCTGCAGTGTTACCATGAAGGTCGGCATGAACACCTGCAGCTCCATTGATAAGAATCAACACTGAATCGAAAGAGTATGGGTCCCACAAAATTCCACACTCACCCGAGGTGCTGGCAGACACACAATGCCCCCATCCTGGCACTAATTTAAAGGAGAATAGAGGAATTAACCTCCCTATCCTGACCACCGTTGATGTCATGAAAACAGGTTTCCTGCCCATTTTCACATTGTTTGCAGGCGTTTGCTTTAGTGCAAGTTCCACATTGCTTTATAAATGTAGATCTTTTCTTGGTTTTTTTTAAAAAGTGAGCTTGTCTAAAACCAGCAAACCCCGGGGATTATTCGAATGTTAACACAGCTGGCTTTTTAACCATGAGATTCCTGACTGACCATTCTGTGCCTGCAGTGTCCTCTTGTGGCAAAAAGCTAGCATTGCGGCACCATCACATCCGATGGATGAGTTTCTGGGTTTGGGGTGGGGTCACTGTTGAAGATGCTGAAAATGTGTTGCTGGTTAAAGCGCAGCAGGTCAGGCAGCATCCAAGGAACAGGAACTTCGACGTTTCGGGCTGCCCGAAACGTCAAATTTCCTGTTCCTTGGATGCTGCCTGACCTGCTGCGCTTTAACCAGCAACACATTTTCAGCTCTGATCTCCAGCATCTGCAGACCTCACTTTTTACACCGTTGAAGATGCCACCTTTCAGATGAGACTTTAAACTGCAGTCTTGCCTGCCTTCTCTAGTAGAAGTAAAAGATGCCATGATATACTGGGATCATTGAGGTGCTGCCCTCATTCCCCATATCTTGACAGTTCTGATATTTTAAAAGCATTTATTCTGTAAAGTACTTTGAGATGTCTGGAATTGGTGAACGGTGCTATAGAAATGTAAATCCTTCACCTTACCATAGCCTGCTGACCTGCTACTTTCAAACTGGGATACTGACTTTGGGGTCATCTGTCTTTGATAATTAGCTTTATTATTATAAAATAATTTTGCGTTTTCAGTTTCTGGTTGGCCGTTCTGAAACCGGTTTCTCCTTTCCATTGAAGGTCCAAAGATGCAAGAATTAGGACAATGAAAGTATGTTGTGTTCCCAGCTGTCTAAAGCGCTAACACACATACGATTCACACTCTGCAAAATCCCTTATCCTTCCTGCCTTCTCATTGTCCAAACACTCCCTCCAAATTATAAGTTGATTTGTATGTGGCTATTTTAAATGCTGCTCACGGCGTGATCTGCTCCATGTTGGACATACCAAAACATGGGTTAAATTCTACTCGGCAGGTCTGGTAGCATCTGTGGGGAGAAAGCAGAGTTAACATTTTGGGTCCAACCCGTTTGCCAAGCGCAAACCTGCCTGTCGTTTGAACTGTCCACCTTGCTGTTCCATTGACATCGCTGTCCTTGGCTTATTGCACAATTCCAGTGAAGCTCAGTAGGAGCTTGAGAAACAGCACGTCATCATTCAGTTAGACACTTCACAGCCTTCCAGACTCGACATTTAGTTCACTCGTTTCACACCGTGAACTGTCCTGTATTTTATTTCCTTTTGCTTTGTTGGGTTTAGCTTTACGGTCATTTCTCTCTCGTTGGGCAGCAGCTGTTCATATCCTGCTTTTCAGACAGATCTTTACTTGACATTTTACTGCACCCTTTGACTGTGTGCCAGCAGCTCTTTAATCTCTCCATTACAGACCTCGTGTTTGTGTCGTGTTCTGCCCCACCTCACCTGATTAAAACTGATTGCGGTTCTCTGTCAGCAGAATGCTGCAGAGGTGGAAATGCCAGCAATTGCTAGATCCCATGTGAGAATAAAGAAAGGAAAAAGAATGACTTGCATGATGTATGTTGCTATTCACCTTATACGTTTCTGATCTGGACAAAGGAACTGACGGCATTGTTGCTAGGTTTCTCGCTACCACACAGATAGGTGCAGGGAAAGGAAGTGTTCATGAAGCAGGGAGTCTGCAGAAGGACTTGGACAGGCTAAGAGATTCGGCAAAGAAATGGCTGATGCAATACTATCTTGGAAACTGTGAGATTATTCACTTTGGGAGGAAGAATAGAGGTGTAAATGGGGAAAGGCTTTGGAAATCTGAAGCACAAAGGGTCATGGGAATCCTAGTTCAGGATTCTTTTAAGGTTAACATGCAGGTTCATTTGGCAATTAGGAAGGCCAATGCAATGTTAGCATTCATTTTGAGATGGTGAGAATACAAGAACAGGGATGTACTGCTGAGACTGTATACGGCTCTGGTATTCGGAATATTATGAGCGGTTTTGGGCTCTATAAGGAAGGATGGGCTGGGGGTCCGTGGGAAGTTCACAAGCTTGATCCTGTGGATGAAGCGCTGTCTTATGAAGAGCGGTTGAGGACTCCGGGTCTGTACTTGATGGAATTTAGAAGGATAAGGGAAGGATCTCATTGAAAGTTCCAGAATATGGAGAGGCCTGGATAGAGTGTATGATGGGAAGGTGTGAGGAGGAGAGACTAGGACCCGGGGGCACTGCCTCAGTGAAGTGACGAGCCGAGATGAGGAATTTCTTCAGTTAGAGGGTGGTGAAGCTGTGGAACTCATTGCTGCAGGAGGCTGTGGAGGTCAAGTCATTGAGTGTAATTAAGACCAAGTCAGATTAGCAAGGGGAACAAGGGTTACAGGAAGAAGGCAGGAAAATGGGATTGAGAAACACACCAACCATGATTGAATGACAGAGCAGATCTGAAGGGGCCAAATGGCCTATTTCTGCTGTTATATCTTAAGGGCTTTGTCCTTTTTTACAAGTTTTATTGTGGCTTAGTCTCTCCTAATTATTGTGATTTGCTCTGGCATTGGTCATTGTTTCTTCAGCTTCAGTATGTTCTGTGTCTGCGCCGTGTGAACAGCACAGTTCATGATCCATGGTGTGACTCGGCTATCTTTAGCCTCACGGTTCTAATCATGTTACATCCAGTGTTCAGCTCTGGTTACAGCTCAGAAGCAGCAAGTCCTGACACAAGGGGGGTTGACTGTAAGTGACATTAGTGCAAGGCTCATGGTGAAGTCACACATTCTTTCCAGCAATGTGTGGTCACACGCCCATCATAACCTCTCTCTCTCTCATAGCTCATCATGGTTTTGTCAAACATATTCACGATACGTTCAACCTGCCCTCTCTTTAGCAAATTCTGTACTGTTACCTGTGATTGGCTGCCTTTCTCTCTGACTTCAGAAAAATCCAAAGAAACTTTTTTGAACCATTCTGTGTATCCCATTTAACCCTGTCTCCACTTACTGACTGTCCACTCGTGTACTTTAAGTGAATCTTCGTAAGTGCGAATCCTAATGCAAGTATGAAATGTGGAAAGAAATTACTTGGAAGCGCTCAATCGCTGGAATTAGAACTCATTCCTTCCTTTTTCATATTTTAAACTGATGACAGACCAAGAGTTATCGAATGTTTCACGATGATGGCATGAAATCGTTTTTCCGCCGACTCACCTTCACAGCAGATGGCTCTTTGTTGCTCATTCCAGGTAAGCAGATCGTGATTGCCTGATTGTTCTTTTGCAGAGTGATGACTGAGCCTTTCTGTTTCTCCCCAGCAACCCCTCAGCCTATCGAAATTCCTCTTGCCAACCCAACAGCAACGCTTTCCTCTGTGGCATGAATTGTTGTGATAGTTTAAATATTTGGAATACTTGTGTTTATTTCAATGATATTCAGCAATATTAAAGAGCGCTTGGTGCTGGGATATAAAGGAAATACCCAAGCAGCTGTTTCAGAAAAAGTGGCAGTATTTACCAGTTTGTTTTCATGTCCAGTGTCACCTAACTTTGAGTTCTTCTGTTGGATGACAGAGTTGAGGAACTGGACAGGTCAGTGATAGAAATGAATCAGAGTTGGAGAGTTCTGATTCTATGCCTTCCTGGCCAGCAATGAGATACTGAATCTCAGCTAAGGCAACAGTAAGGGCTGTACAGATACTTTTGAGGACAAGAGGACAAAAGTAATTCAGGGCTTCTGTTCCTGAGTGCTTTGTAATATAGATACTTTCCAATCAACTGACTAGGGAGAGTCAGCATGGCTTAGTGCGTAGGAAATTGTCTAACCTTTGAGTTTATTTTGAAAGGTGACAAAGAAAACTGATGAAAGCAGAGCAGTAGATGTTGTCTATGTGGACTTCAGCAAGGCGTTCAACAAGGTTCTGCATAGTAGACTGGTTGGTAAGGTTTAAAAACAATTAGATCACATGGGAACATGGGATCTAGGGGGAGCTAGCCAATTGGATACAAAACTTACTTGAAGGTAGGAGATAGAGGGTGGTGGGGGTGGGAGGATTGTTTTTTGGATTGGAGGTCTGTGACCCAGTGGTGTTCCACAGAGATCTGTGCTAGGTCCCTTGCTTTTCTTCATTTATACAAATGATTTAGATGTGAATGTAGGAGGTGTGGCTAGTAGGTTTGTGGATGCCACCAAGTTTGGTGGTGCAGTGGATAGTGAAGAAGATTATCTCCGTGTACAGTGGGACCGTGATCAGATGGGCCAGTGGGCTGAAGAATGCCAGATGGGGTTGAATATAGGTAAATGTGAGGTGTTGTGTTTTGATCAGGCAAACCAGGGCAGGACGTACACAGGTAAAGGTAGGGCCCTGGGCAGTGCCGTCAAACACAGGAACCAAAGCATGCAGATTCAGAGTTCCTTGGAAGTGGAGTCACAGGTAGACAGGATGGTGAAGGAGGCTTTTGGCATGCATGCCTTCATTGGGCAGTGCATTGAGTATAGGAGTTGGGACATCATGTTGTGGTAGCATAGGACATTAGTGAAGCTACTTTTAGAATAATGCATTCGATTCTTTTCTCCCTGCTGTAGGAAAGAT
The DNA here is from genome assembly GCF_020745735.1 of Hemiscyllium ocellatum. Classification (NCBI taxonomy): domain Eukaryota; kingdom Metazoa; phylum Chordata; class Chondrichthyes; order Orectolobiformes; family Hemiscylliidae; genus Hemiscyllium; species Hemiscyllium ocellatum. Next base: position 80,726,263 of record NC_083412.1, read on the forward strand.
ATTTTTAAACTTGAAAGGATCCAGAAAAATTTACAACAATGTTGCCGGGACGGGAGGGTTTAAGCTATGGGGAGAGATTTAATGGGCTGGGGCTGTTTTCCTGGAGCATTGGAAGCTGAGGGGTGACCTTATAGTGGTTTATAAAATGGTAGATCGGTTTAAGATATCAGGTTGGTAGGATGGGTTGGTCTGAAGGATCTGTTTCCGTGCTGTATAACTTGATAATCTGTTTAGGTAGGAGAACCTCGTTTTCCTACCTGAGAGACAGGTATGCTGCCACTCTGCCAGAACAATTCCTGATGGTCTGGGTTGTAAACAGGACATTTCTGCACTTTGAGGGAACATCTTATTGTGAGCTACCCTTCCAGCACAGTCTGCAGTGTGTGAACTGCTGAGAGTTGCTGGTACACCACCCTGCAATGATTCAAAGGAGAGAGTTGATTTTAACATGTTAGCTAACTGGTGTATGACTCTTAAGCACAAATGGTTTTATCTGTGTCACTGGGGTATTTTTAAAAAACTGCTTTGTGTCATAAAGCAGTTTATTTCGGATACCCTTTCAAAAAGTCTTTGCAGATTGTTTTCTAAGTCACGCACGCCCTTCAGCTGAGTCACGCTCCTCTGAAGCTACTGCCTCACCCAGTCCCAGCTTGCACTCCCAGAGTCCCCTGCAGTATATCGACAGTCTGATGTCTCAGTCACATGATGCCATGACATGAACATTTATGGAACGTTTGCTGCTGATGATACAAAACTTAGAGCGACCAGCAGGTGGTAGCACTGCTCCCTTTGCAGGGGACAGACAATGGAGGCTGAGAAATGTTTGAATTACCAATCTTAATTTTTTGCCTCAACTGTGTCTATGACAAAAACAGATGCCATCGGTGTTAGTCATTGGATGATGATAGAGGGTATATTTCCTTCTCGGGACCAGTTAAAATGCCAGCAAGCATCTTGAGAAAGTCAATGATTATTGAAGGCAGATTAGAAAAAAAGGACAGAGCACTTGGATTCAAGAATGCTTAGATGGTCCTGATCTTGGCAATAACTGAACCATTGTTTTTTAAATCAGCATGTGTCAAAATAAAGAAGGGTTTATCAAGGACAAATACAAGGAAGACCATCAGAGAACAATCAGATAAATGCAAACCAGTGTGCCTTTGCAAAAGGGTGGTGTTACTCAAGGTGAATGATGTGGAGGGCTGGGATGGACAAAGTTGAAAATCTCACAACAACAGGTTATAGTCCAACAGATTTATTTGGAAACACAAGCTTTTGGGCCACTGCTCCTTCCTGTCTGTGTCCATATGCGTGATCTTCTTGGAAACCCTCTTCATTCTAAACTGGCAGTTGGTGTCGTTGGTAGCCATGAAGGAGCAGCGCTCCGAAAGCTTGTACTTCCAAATAAACCTGTCAGACGGTAACCTGGTGTTGTGTGATTTTTAAACTTTAAGTGTAAGCATGGATAATTTGAGGGAAGGTTTTACTCATGGGCTCAAGGGATGTGGATGTCAGTTGCAAGGCCAGTATTTATTGTTAATTCTTAATAATAATGGCTAATTTATTGCCATTCCTAATTGTCCACCTATACTTCCCACTGCTTTGGGAAAGCAATGAACATAATCAAAGACGGCTTCTACCCCGGTTATAATCTCTTCCACCACCTCCCATTGGGCAGAAGATAGAAAAGTTTTTATACACATATGAATAGGTTCAAGAACAGCTGCTTCCCATCTTTGTTAGACTTCTGAATGGACCTTTCAAATTTCAAATATAATGTTGATCTCGCTGTCTGTGCGCCTTCTCTGACCTGTAGCGTTGTATTCTTTACTCTGTTCTATTACCCTAATGCACTTTGTATGGTATGAATCTGCCTGTACTGCACATAAGACAAAACTTTTCACTGTAGCTAGGTCCATGTAACAGTAATAAATCAAATCGAGGAAGGAGTCAGCCCATTGCTCTCGGACTGGAGATACACGCAACCCAGACTGGGTAAGGCTGGCAGATTTCCTTCCTTAAAGAACATTAGTGAATCAGAAGAGTTTTTACGACGTGTGATTATGGTAGCATGCTCATCATTTCAGTTCCAGAATCTTATTTTATTCACATTTTGCCTTTGCCATGGTGAGATTTGAACCCATGTCCAGTAACATGACCACTGTAATAACCACTGCCCCTAAAACGAGTGGTTGGCTGTTTTACAGGCAGTGACAGGCTAGAAGGGGAGCAATGGTTGAATGTGAAATTGGCTGAAGAAAGAATAAAGTGTGTTATTTGAGAAGAGAGTGATGGCAGAAATGAGAGAGACTGAGTGGGGTGTTCATGGATTGGTCAGGAGACCCTGCATGTGCCTGGTTCGGGTGCCCACTGAAAGTTCATCAAGAATAAGGGTGGAACTAAGGTATGAAGCAGGCAGGAATGGGGAGAAAAAGGTGAAGTTAACTCTGGTAAATCAGTGAAATAAAAGTTAGAACAGTTAATTGTGAAATACAAGCGATCCTGCTCCTTTCTGCTATTGTGTTCATTTCAACATGTAGAACCACATTGCAGCTGTATTGCCTCAAACAGGACCGTTTATGGTATCTTCAGGTTGCTATGTACTCTTGTAGAGGGAGCATTGGATACAACATATTGACAGGGACCCTGTGTATTACTTATGATGTAGATTCAGCCAAAGTTCAAATATGTGATAGATATTAAATCACTGTGGAGTAGTAATGTTTAATAGATTGTCGAATCTTGTGTCAACAGAGAATAGTTTGAAATTATCGCAGTAAAACTATAGATTACCTTGAGTATTTTATTTAGTGAACCAGACCAAGCATGTTGAGAAGCAATTCAGCGTTTGTGACTCTGCTAACATGCGTTGAATAACTCTATGACCAAAGTCTGGGGAGACTGATGCTCGTCAATCTTAACTTGACAGAGAAAAGACAGTGTAGAATTATAGAAGATATGAACTGATGTAGATAAACTCACCCTGAAATACTACTTTAGATTATGTCAAGTTATCGTAGCAGAGGATAAAGACTATCGAAAGAAATGATGTCAGGAACCATTTTAGTTATGGTAGGTTAATGGGGACTTAAAACCTAGGACAGGACGGAACACTATGATGTAGATGTCGCTGTGTTTTTGTGTTGTCCTTTAGATGCAAACGGTAACAATCTGAGACAGGAATAGTCTATGCTTCATCTGCACAAACATGAGTTTCATTGTTCTTTTTACATCCTGCTTTCCCTGGCTTTGAAGAGAAACGCCAACATTAAGCTCCCTGCCAACGTCAGTTGTGAACTTAAGAATGGTAGTAATTGTGGTGGATGGGACAGGCCCCATAAGTTGCACAATCAGCATCCATCGTTATCGTTCCCTAAGTCCTGCCCTGTTCTCGGCATGGCCTGAGCTACATTGTCAGTCACAGTAACCCACTGATGTTGAAATGTCTTGGTTTGGAGCTCATGATTTGGAAGAGGAAACCCATGGTTTGGAAGAGGAAACCTTTCTGGTTTCTGTAAAATCCGGGACTTTCACAACTGGAGTTCCTCAAGGGTCACTGTTGGGACCAGAACTTTTGATTTTGTACATTACTGATCTAGATGAAGGAGCTGAGGGCATTCTGGCTAAGTTTGCAGATGATATAAAAAAGAGGTGGAGGGGCACTGGGGAGGCTGTAGAAGATGTGGGCAGGTTAGAGTGGGCAAAGAAGTGGCAGATGGATCACTGTGAGAAAGTGTGAGGTCATGCACTTTGTTAGGAAGAATATAGGCATCGACTATATTCTAAATGGGAGAAAATTCAGAAGTGCAAAGTGACTTGGGGGTCCGAGTTCGGGATTCTCTCAAGGTAAACTTGCAGGTTGAGTCAGGTAGTTAGTAAGGCATTTATTTCTAGTAGACTAGAATATAAAAGCAGGGATGTACTTCTGAGGCTTTATAAAGCTCTGGTCAGACCACATTTAGAGTATTGTGAGCAATGTTGGGCCCCAAACCCCAGGAAGGATGTACTGGTCCTGGGGAGAGTCCAGAGGAGGTTCACCAGAATGATCCCAGGAATGGAAGGCTTACCATAGAGGAATGTTTAAGGACTCTGAGTTGATACCTGATGGAATTTAGAAGGATGAGGGAGCATCTAATTGAAATCTACAGCATATGGAGGAACCTCGATTATCCGAACGAGATGGGCAGGCACTGTTACGTTCGGATAGTTGATTATTCGGTTAATCGATTCAATGCCTCTCCAGCGGGGCTCGGAGTTTTCTGAAGTTTCCTTTTTCCTCGCTCTGCCTGCCTTGCTCCCTCTCTCTGTCTCAGGGTGTGTAAGGGACCTGCAGCAATGCTGAATTCCCCCCCCACACCACCCTCCAAAATCAGTTCAATGGGATTGACGCAGCGAACACTTGCTAAGTCTGCTCCCCGGCAGCAGCATACTGCGTGTGAACCCCTGCTCCCCGCAGCCGGACTGGTTACTAACAGTAAGACTGCTGGTGCCTTTGGGGGGTGAAGCTCAAAATAACATGTGCACACGCACCCCACTTTGTCCTGTACAGGGCAATGTTGGAGAGATTATCAGGGGAAGGTGGGGTTTAGGGTACACCTGTGTGTAGAACTCCAGGGAAGTGTGGGGAGAGAGAGAGAAGGCAGTCAGTCAGTTGTTTGGAGATGGTCCCTGGGCTCCCATTGATGTCCAGGACTGTTCTTGGCAGCATTTCAGGAAGCCGGGTTCATTTTTAATTATTGTAAACAAAAGATGCGGGCAGTGTTGAAATACCTCTTTGATGTAATGAGATCTTCAGATAATCCGATATTTGGATAATCGAGGTTCCTCTGGACTGAATAGCCATTGGGAATACTGTGGACAATGGGAAGATATTTCTATTAGCAGAGAGACTAGGACCAGCGGGTAAACAGCCTTAGAGTAGAGGGGAGACCCATTAAAACAGAGATGAGGAAACATATTTCTTCAGCTCGAGAGTGGTGACTCTACGGAATTCATGACCACAGAAGGCTGTGGAGGTCAGGTCATTGAGTATATTAAAGACAGGGGTAGGTACATTCTTGATTGTCAAGGGGATCAAAGGTTATGGGGAGAAAGCTTTCTCAACTCCATTCTCCTGTTATCAGCCATGATTAAATGGCAGAGCAGACCCGATGGGCTGAATGGTCTAATTTCTGCTCCTATGCCTTGGCTTGTTCTCTGAGTGACTGATTCTCTGAGCTGTTTGTACAATGGATGAGGCTCAGTAGAGGGGTTGAAGCCTTGCAAAATTGGCTCTTGTATGTACTTGAATAAGGTTCCCTGTAATAAAAGGATATGTGTCTTGCGTTTGCCGTCTTGTTGCTGATTTCAGCGAGGGGTTTGTTTTTGTGGGAATGTTTTGTTTTCTGTTATTCCTCGCTGGTGGGAACTGTTTTGAATGTACATTCTCAGGTCCAGTTGTACAACACCAAGTTGAACTTATTTTTCTATCATTAACGAAACTTGCTTAAGAAATGTGAGATTAAGGATAGGCTAGTTTTAACAGGGCACTACCTTCTGATTGCTGTTGTTCCCTGACTGCTTTTGTTACATTACTGCTCGAGGTCTCCTTTGAAAGAGTTTGGCATCAAACTACAGCAGCAAGGAGCAAAATTCTGCACATCATTCAAATGGGTGATGTTCACAATTCAATCAGGGGTCATTCCTTCTCATACAAGGAAAAGGGCAGTGTGGTAATTTGCAGTATGATATCAGGAGAAACGCGCAGCCTTTTCAGACAATCGTTACAAATAGAGAGCATGGGTTTCCACAGGATTCTGTGAAAAAGTTGCTGACGGAGTTTTTAAAAGAATAAAGGCGGTCCTGCGCAAACATTTCAAAATGGCAGAGACTGTCCCTCCCCACCACTTTGGCAGAGACAGCACTGAATGAGTAAAGTGTCTTTGCAAAAAAAGGAGTTTTCAATTGTAGCTTGAAGGAGGGAATGGTTTATTATACAGACAACATTTCACACATGAGCGAGAACGATTGCCTTACTCTGTAGGCATTGCGTCATCACTGTTTCACAATTAATAGTCTTGCACATCTCGTAGACCTTGCTGCTGCTGCTGCTGAGAAATCTGTCCAGGTAGTTGCAAATGTTTGGAAGATGCTTTTCCAGCCAAATGTTAGAATTTTGCTGAGGAGAGATAAAAAAGAACGCCCTACTGCACTCTTGGTTGGGCGGGGTGGGGTGGAGAAGATCCTCTCCAAGGACATCCGTTGCATGTTAGTGTTCCTTTGTGTCTGAGCCAAGCAAAATTGTGCTGGTCTTCCCTGGGAATAGAATGTGCATCTGGAATAAGCACAAAAAGCTGTTGAAAATAAGCTGTCCAACGTTTAAATTGACATAATTACAATTTGCATTTCATTGTTTGATTGGGTTAATAGTTGAATTTTTTTTTAAAGGCAGAATTGCTGCAGTTGCATTTTATGTGTATCTTCTAATATGCATAGCCATGTCCCACAGAATTGAGATTCCTCTGCCACAGAAATTGTTGTGGTTTATTATGGAAACTGGTTGGAGATGTCCTGAAGTTATCGCGACAAACTAGATGGGAAACTACAGCAAACTTTGTTTTAAACAGCACCTCATGTACCAGAACTGATGATAAACTGACAGCAATTTTACGTCTGAAATACTAGGAGTTTACTGTACAGGTAGTTCTTCTATAACGTGATAATTGCATTCTTGTGCAACCCCACGTTATAGAAAAATCACACCAGAAACAGTGTCTCCAGTTCGTCAATTGGTTTACAGCAAATTTGTGTTAACGAAACGCACATTATAGCAGAACGACCCTGCATTATTGTGATCTCCACAATGTCTGAGCAATCGGTTGAGGGTGAGTGAGAAGGCTCTCTGCCAGTTTTATCTAAGGGAAAGTTGCGTTATTATTTAAGTGATTTATGTTGTAAATAAAGTAAAACATAGATGTGCATACCTCCCACATTGCATTTCTTCATGCATGTTTTTACATTGATTATGTGGACCTCTTGATTATCTTGCTATACTTTGTCAGTTTATCGTGTCTTAACTCAGCCCTGAAGTTCAGAAATGTACCACTGAGTGTGTATACAGAGGTGTTGAGTTCTTTGGTTTTGTCTGGAATGGGATTTAACTGAGAGAATCATCATCTGCTCCAAAACTACTGTTCCACTTCAGACTAGATATTAATATGCTTAACTTTGTGTGTATTAGTTCTTGCTGGGGTGTAACTTATAGGTGAGCTAGTATCTACTGTAGTACCAGCTGGAAAGTGACTCTGCAGCTTTAATTTCAACCAATGAAAATATTTTGTTCATATAGAACTGTAATCCCATCCTAATGTCTTCATGAAATTCTATGTTAATATTTATATATAGCCACTATTAAAACAGTCATTTTGTAGCAATCCAGGAACACAAACTGTGTTTATTTTCTGCCTTTCTGAATTTGCTACCAATGGTGCATTCTCTGCAATGGAATAAATATTTAAACAGCAGCCAGTCTAATTCTCAGTCAAATTGAGCATTGTCATTGTAATTTAGGAGGTTACAAAGGATTTGACATTGATTTTAATTTTGATGCCCTCTTTGGAAGGACAGCATTAAAACCTGGAAGTGGTTGGTTGAGAGGAGTTTGTGAAATGAAAACTCTGCTGCTGTTTGTTTCTTTCAAGGATGAGTTTATCAGTTCCTAATTCTGCCTTGATGACTTTGTTTTGTGTGGATGTATCTGCTAGCTTTCTTCTCCCATATTCCCCAGTATTTATCCCGTAACTCAAAGTCAACTGTGGTAGTTTTGTGCATTTTCAGTTTGTTAGAACGATTTAGGAAGAAACTCCTGTTGGCTCAGTGGTTGGCACTATTGCCTCACAGCACGAGGGACCCAGGTTCAATTCCAGCCTTGAGTGACTGCATGGAGTTTGCATGTTCTCCCAAGGTCTGCATGGGTTTTCTCTGGGTGCTCCAGTTTCCTCCCACTATCCAAAGATGTGCAGGTTAGGTGGATTGGCCATGGGAAATGCAGGTTTACAGGGTACAGGGGGAAAGGGCTGGATCTGGTTGGGATGCTAGGGAAGAGTGAGGACTGCAGATGCTGGAAGTCAGAGTCTAGATTAGTATGTTGCTGGAAAAGCACAGCAGGTCAGGTAGTATCTAAGGAGCAGGAAAATCGACATTTTGGGCAAAAGCCCTTCTTCGTTCCTGATGATGATGTCGATGTTTCATGTTAGTTTATGCTGCTGAACAGCACCTTCTTATTGACACTCTGATTCCTCTTTCAGCTGGTTGCGTTGAAGCTGGAGAGAATGTTACGAACACAACGTATGTATTTTCCAGAAAAAATCTGAAAAGGTAGGACCTTTCCTATATTGTGACAATAATGAGTACTTGTCTGAAATTTGAGAGGTAACTTTACCAGTGCATCTCTTTTATTTGAAGGCCCATAGCCCATCTACCTTGTCCTGCTAAAGCCACACTGGCTGTTCGTTGCTGCCCGGTATTTTTTGAGCTAAGGCAACCAAAGGTCGAAGGTGAGTCTGATGCCGCAGTGTGAATACGACTTGTCTGTATCTGATTTTGAATAACAGTTGTCAAAGGGAATCCAGGACCGAGTTCGGGAAAAATTTCTGACTGTACGAGCTGCTCCTTTTTATTTTGAGGTATTTTAGATGTTGGAAGTGATTTCCTCGAATTCCAGGAGCGGTAATTCCTGTTTTGTATGCTGTTGCATTGTTTTGGAACTTTGGGAAAAAAAAGTCAAAACAACAGCAGCTTAAAAGGGCGAAGAGCAGACGACGGAAGCACATGGTGAGGACAGTGCAGGAGAGAGAGAGAGAGAGAGAGAGAGAACCTGCACAGTTACTGCCTTTGCTGTTTGAATCAATGTATCGCTGGACATCGGAGTGCATCTGGAAAAATTAACAAACAGTAAAATTCACAACTAATCTTGGAGGAACTGTTGGGCGAAGTTCACAGCATGGAATCAGATAAGTTAATTGTTGTTTTAAGTCAGTCCAAGAGAAAGGCTGCAGTAGTGGGTACAGTGGATTATTTCTTAATTATGTTTTTGGAGATAAGTCTCTTGATTAAACTTAAAATACAAGCCATAGCTATTAATTTAACCTGGGGCAGTGTTTGTAGAGGAATAAGATGGTGTTATTTTCTGGGTCTGTAGATTGTGAAGGAGCAGAAATGGCCTTTGCAGTGATATGTACTTCTTGTCAGATGTGGGAGTTTAAGGATTACTGCGGATTATATCTGCCATAAATGCTGTTGGATGTGACTCTTATCAGATCGAATTGATTGGTTGGAGAGACAAATAGAAGTGATGAGGAATTTGCAACAGCAACAGTATGTGATGGGTGGCAGTTATAGGAAGGGGGATACGTCTCAGACAGTCACATAGATGGGTTAACTCCGGGAAAGGTAAGAGAGATAGGCAGCTAGAGCAGGAGTCTTTTGTGGATATACCCATTTCAAACAGGTATGGTGTTTTGGAAAATGTAGGGGGTGATGGATTCTCAGGGGAATGTAGCACAAACAGCCAAGTTTCTGGTATTGAGACTGGCTCTAATGCAACAAGGGGTACGTCAGCTTCCAAGAGATCAATTGTGTTAGGGGATTCTGTAGTCAGAGGTGCAGACGGACATTTCTGTGACCAGCAGAGAAAAAGCAGAATGGTGTGTTGTTTCCCTGGTGCCAGGATCAAGGATGTCTCAGAGAGGGTGCAGAATGTTCTCACGGGGGAGACGGGACAGCAAGAGGTCATTGTCCACATTGGAACCAATGATATAGGAAGAGAAAAGGTTGAGATTCTGAAGGGAGATTACAGAGAGTTAGGCAGAAATTTAAAAAGGAGGTCCTCAAGGGTAGTAATATCTGGATTACTCCCAGTGCTACGAGCTAGTGAGGGCAGGAAAAGGAGGATAGAGCAGATGAATGCATGGCTGAGGAGCTGGTGTATGGGAGAAGGATTCACATTTTTGGATCATTGGAATCTCTTTTGGGGTAGAAATGACCTGTACAAGAAGGACGGATTGCACCTAAATTGGAAGGGGACTAATGCACTGGCAGGGAAATTTGCTAGAGCTGCTTGAGACGATTTAAACTAGTAAGGTGGGGGGGGGGGGGTGGGGTGCTGAGACGCAGGCAGATAGTGAGGAAAGAGATCGATCTGAGACAGGTACAGCTGAGAACAGAAGTGAGGCAAACAGTCAGGGCAGGCAGGGACAAGGTCGGACTAATAAATTAAACTGCATTTATTTCAATGCAAGGGGCCTAACAGGGAAGGCAGATGAACTTAGGGCATGGTTAGGAACATGGGACTGGGATATCATAGCAATTACAGAAACATGGCTCAGGGATGGGCAGGATTGGCAGTTGAGTGTTTCAGAATACAAATGCTACAGGATGGATAGAAAGAGAGGCAAAAGAGAAGGAGGAGTGGCATTTTTGAGAAGGGATAGCATTACAGCTGTGCTGAGGGAAGATATTCCCAGAAATATATCCAGGGAAGTTATTTGGGTGGAACTGAGAAATAAGAAAGGGATGATCACCTTATTGGGATTGTATTATAGATCACCCAATAGTCAGAGGGAAATTAAGAAACAAACTTGTAATGAAATCTCAGCTATCTGTAAGAATAATAGGGTGGTTATGGTAGGGGATTTTAACTTTCCAAACATCAACAGGGACTGCCACAGTGTTAAAGGTTTAGATGGAGAGGAATTTGTTAAGTGTGTACAAGACAATTTTCTGATTCAGTATGTGCATATACCTACTAGAGAAGGTGCAAAACTTGACCTACTCTTGGGAAATAAAGCAGGGCAGGTGACTGAAGTGTCTGTGGGGGAGCACTTTGGGGCCAGCGAGCATAATTCTATTTGTTTTAAAATAGTGATGGAAAAGGATAGACCAAACCTAAAAGTTGAAGTTCTAAATTGGAGAAAGGCCAATTTTGATGGTATTAGGCAAGAACTTTCAAAAGCTGATTGGAGGCAGATGTTCGCAGGTAAAGGGATGGATGGAAAATGGGAAGCCTTCAGAAATGAGATAACAAGAATCCAGAGAAAGTACATTCCTGTCAGGGTGAAAGGGAAAGCTGGTAGGTATAGGGAATGCTGGATGACTAAAGAAATTGAGGGTTTAGTTAAGAAAAAGAAGGAAGTATATGTCAGGTACAGACAGGATAGATCGAGTGAATCCTTAGTATAAAGAAAATAGGTGTATACTTTTGAGGTAAATCAGGAGGGCAAAACGGGGACATGAGATAGCGTTGGCAAATAGAATTAAGGAGAGTCAAAGGGGTTTTACAAATATATTAAGGACAAAAGGGTAACTAGGGAGAGAATAGGGCCCCTCAAAGATCAGCAAGACAGCCTTTGTGTGGAGCCACAGAAAATGGGGGAGATACTAAATGAATATTTTGCATCAGTATTTACTGTGGAAAAGGATGTGGAAGATATAGACTGTAGGGAAATAGATGGTGACATCTTGCAAAATGTCCAGATTGCAGAGAAGGAAGTGCTGGATGTCTTGAAATGGGTAAAGGTGAATAAATCCCCAGGACCTGATCGGGTGTACCCGAGAACTCTGTGAGAAGCTAGGGAAGTGATTGCTGGGCCTCTTGCTGAGATATTTGTATCATTGATAGTCACAGGTGAGGTGCCGGAAGACTGGAGGTTGGCAAACGTGGTGCCACTGTTTAAGAAGGGCAGTAAAGACAAGCCAGGGAACTATAGACCGGTGAGCCTGACCTCGGTGGTGGGCAAGTTGTTGGAGGGAATCCTGAGGGACAGGATGTACATGTATTTGGAAAGGCAAGGACTGATTAGAGATAGTCAACATGGCCTTTGTGCGTGGGAAATCATGTCTCACAAACTTGGTTGAGGTTTTTGAAGAAGTAACAACGAAGATTGACGAGGGCAGAGCAGTAGATGTGATCTATATGGACTTCAGTAAGGCGTTAAAAAAGGTTCCCCATGGGAGACTGATTAGCAAGGTTAGATCTCATGGAATACAGGGAGAACTAGCCACTTGGATACAGAACTGGCTCAAAGGGAGAAGACAAAAGGTGGTGGTCGAGGGTTGTTTTTCAGACGGGAGGCCTGTGACCAGTGGAGTGCCACAAGGATTGATGCTGGGTCCTCTACTTTTTGTCATTTACATAAATGATTTGGATGCGAGCATAAGAGGTATAGTTAGTAAGTTTGCAGATGACACCAAAATTGGAGGTGTAGTGGACAGCGAAGAGGTTTACCTCAGATTACAACAGGATCTTGACCAGATGGGCCAATGGGCTGAGAAGTGGCAGAAGGAGTTTAATTCAGATAAGTGCAAGGTGCTGCATTTTGGGAATGCAAATCTTAACAGGACTTATACACTTAATGGTAAGGTCCAAGGGAGTGTTGTTGAACAAAGAAACCTTGGAGTGCACGTTCATAGTGCCTTGAAAATGGAGTCGCAGGTTGATGGGATAGTGAAGAAGGCGTTTGGTATGCTTTCCTTTATTGGTCAGAGTATTCGGTACAGGAACCAAAAGAGAAAATGCTGTAAAATCTCAGCAGGTCTGGCAGCTTTGACAAAGGGTCAGTTAGACTCGAAACGTCAGCTCTTTTCTCTCCTTAAAGATGCTGCCAGACCTGCTGAGATTTTCCAGCATTTTCTCCTTTGGTTTCAGATTCCAGCATCCGCAGTAATTTTGCTTTTATTGAGTACAGGAGTTGGGAGGTCATGTTGCAGCTGTACAGGACATTGGTTCGGCCACTGTTGGAACATTGCATGCATTTCTGGTCTCCTTCCTATCGGAAAGATGTTGTGAAACTTGAAAGAGTTCAGAAAAGATTTACAAGGATGTTACCAGGTTTGGAGGATTTGAGCTATAGAGAGAGGCTGAACAGGCTGGGGCTGTTTTCCCTGGAGCGTCGGAGGCTGAGGGGTGACCTTATAGAGCTTTACAAAATTATGAGGGGCGTTGGTAGGATAAATAGACAAAGTCTTTCCCCTGGGGTCGGGGAGTCCAGAACTAGAGGGCATAGGTTTAGGGTGAGAGGGGCAACTTTTCCACACAGGGTGGTACATGTATGGAATGAGCTGCCAGAGGATGTGATGGAGGCTGGTACAATTGCAACGTTTAAGAGGCATTTGGATGGGTATATGAATAGGAAGGGTTTGGAGGGATATGGGTTGGGTGCTGGCAGGTGGGACTAGATTGGGTTGGGATATCTCGTCGGGATGGACGGGTTGGACTGAAGGGTCTGTTTCCATGCTGTACATCTCTATGACTCTATGTTTGAGCAACGAGTGAAGTGAGCTGTTTCACATTGCTACTATGCAGTAACGGCACAAATGGTCTTCATCGGTAACTGGATGCTGCACTAAAAGCCAAAAAGGCAGTTTGCTTACCTGACAAAATGAACAATGTGATATATGAATTTTAGTGCTTGTGTGATGTGCTAAGTAGGCCATACATCTCAAAATCAGACAGGCTGTCCCTTTGGCTGATTACGAGTAACGTACGGAGCGAATCCAACCTAGTCCACACTAACATTGAATCTAATCCTGCAGTTGCACAGCACTTGATGGATAATCCTGAATATGCAAAGAATTGCTTTGACAACCCAAAATTGATTGAAAATTAGACTCTTGTCGCAGACTTGCATGTACTAGGAGTTACATACATTATTGCACAGAACCCTGTTCTTTAGAGACAATCAGAACGTGTGCCACACATTGCACCCATTTCAACCCAGCAAAATATGTGACATCATTTGTCGGTCAGGCCATTGTCTGGGTTAACATTTAAACAAAGATTGGCACTTGCCTGTTGAGCATCATGAATAGGTATACTCTCAATGTTTCTTCCAATCAGAATCCCTTACCAACCAGTCAGTGTCGTCTTCTCATGCAATATAAATGTTGCTCCTCCCCTCAAATAGGCTTTTTTCTGAATTGTCCCGATGTGTACCAGATGAGATGTTTGGAAAAATATCTTTTCTACCACTGTTTGTTTAACATAAGGTTTACCAGACTTATTCCTGGGATGGCAGGATCAATGTGTGAAGAGAGACTGGATTGGTTAGGACAACGTTCACTGAAGTTTACAAGAAGGGTGCTATTGTGGAAACCTACAAAATTCTGACAGGACTTGACAGGGTAAAGGCAGGAAGAATGTTCCAGAACCAGTTGGTCGCAGTTGAAGGTTAGGCCATTTAGGACTGACTTGAGGAGAAATTTCTTCACCTAGAGAATATTGAACCTGTGGAATTTTTTTGCCACAGAAAATGGTTGAGGCCAAAACATTGAACATTTTCAGGAACGAGTGAGGAATCGTTCTTAGGGTCAAAGGGATCATATGAGGAGAAAGCAGGAGTGGATTATTGAGTTGGATGATCAGCTGTAGTCATGGTGAATGGCAGAACAAGTTCGAAGGGCCAAATGGTCTATTGCTTCTGTCTCTATGTAGTGGAAGGCTTTTCATGTCGTTGTTTTTGTCAAAATAATGTATACAGGAAGAGCATGGATACTGATTCTCAAGCAATATTTTTGCAAGATTAAAGTAAAATAATAGGATTTGGATATTTCACAACAGTTATGCAAGAATGTTTTTTTTCTGGTTCATACCTTCACTCGAACTTCGGCTTGACTGAAGAGTCCACCTGTATTTTCTATTTTTCAGTTGTCGTGGCCTACTGAAGCAGAATACTACTTAAATTATGTCTTAATGCTTTTAAAATTGTCTTTTTATCTGTTACAATAAGCATTTTAATTCAAGTTATGATTTCATATTTAGGTGAGTCACATAAGATGATGAATGTTTTTAAGTTGCCCTATCGGCTGGTGTTTGCTGTAGCTTCAGAAGACTCCATACTGTTGTACGACACTCAACAGACAGTGCCCTTTGGTTATATCTCAAATATCCATTATCACACCCTAAGTGATATAACATGGTAAGAAAAGATTTTCTAAGGAAGATCCCATTATTCAATTACTTTGAATTTGCCATTTTGCTTTGGAACCCCAGTCCTAATGACAAGTGGTGATTCACATTAATGAGGACTTTCTTATCTTGCAATCTTATTCATTCCTAATAACAAACCTTCCATTTTTCCAAGACCAGTTTGAAATGAGGATAGCGTATTGGCTTTGATTGACAACTAGACTAATTCCTTATCATCCTCTTCAAAGAACTGTTTTCTGGTGTCTGTTCCACACTTCACAACTATGAGTTTACCTCTTTTGTTCTGTGTCTAAGTATAACTATGTTTAAGCTTTGTCTAGTTCTGTATTGCCTATGTACACTGTCTAGCCTTGAGGCTTAGATGCCAGTTCATTATTTAGGTGGAATCCTGTGTCTGCTTCTCTCTTTGTAGCTCAGTGTTCAAGTATCTGTTGATGGATGTCCCATTCTTAACTTGCATAACTTCAAAGTTGCTCCCATGTGACCTATCAGGTTGGCATGTTTGAAAATATTGTTTATGCAAATGGCATCCATCTCTTGGATCTCCTCTTAAATGTTGCTTAGTGTTTGTGACAAGAGGCAAAAGGAAGTGGTCTGATAATGTTAAATGGTTAAAGAATGAGCTGATTCTACCTGGAAATGCAGAAGTTGTTTTCCATGGATCCTATCATACGTACTCCTTGTTTTGTCAGACGTAGATGATAAATATCAAAAAATAATAAAATAACTTTATTGTTTTAAGAATAGGTCATCTTAATAAATTTATGGCCAATGTTGTATTGGAAAAATGGAAGGTTTGTAATTAGGAATGAATAAGATTGAATGATATGAAAGTCCTCATTAATGTGAATCACCACTTGGCATAAGGATGGGATTCCAAAACAGTGCAAAAAAAAGGAAGTTCATAGTTTTTCAGAATCATTGCACAAAGTTATACATTGTTGGGAAGAAGTTCCAATGCCCTTCATTTAAGTTGAAATGTTTCCCACCAGAATCTCTGTTTACAGTCATCTTCCTCCAAACAACATCAGGTGGGGCATCCATCCTCCTCTGTACAAATGCTAATGACCTACTTGCAGATTCTATATATTCCATTTTCACTTGTAAAGAAATCAGTGGCCTTAGATGATTAGTTAATTTAGTTACTGTGTTTCTGTTCATAAAGGACTTGGGGCCACTGAAGATACAGCCACATTTGTAAAATAGCCATATTAACCGGCGAGTCATAAAGGTTTATGGTAAAAAAAATCTCCTCTGAACCCTCTCCAGGGCAGTCGCATCCTTCCTGTAACATGGATTCTAGAATTGCACACAGTACTCTAGATGTGGCCTAACTAGCATTTTATACAGTTTCAGCATTTACTCTCTGCTCTTAAATTCTGTGCTTCAGTTAATAATATTGTATTGTGGTGAGCCCCAACCTTGTGCTGTGCCAACCTATTAGTACATCAGCTTGACCCACCATCAGAGTGAGTATCCCACTGCACCAAATGAAAATGCTTAGAGCTTAGTAATGAATTTGACCGGGGATGTCATTGAGATTGTACACATTTATTTAACAGGGTGGGAAGAGTGGGATATGTGCTGTTTTGGGAAGCTTGCTTGCAACTTTTATTTGAAGGTCTGATGGTTTAAATTTGCAAGTTTTGTGTCTTTGCTCAACTGTGAATGAGTAAAGGTTCTGGAATACTTGCTGAGTCGTGTCGCTTTATCCTTTTGAATAGGTCACGCGATGGGTTGTTCCTCACTATTTCATCCACTGATGGATACTGCTCCTTTGTCACATTTGAGAAAGATGAATTGGGTGTACCTTTGAAAGAAAAGCCAGTGCTGTCCATCCAGACCCCTGGCATCTCGGAGAAAAGACTGAAAAAGGGTCAGGCAAACCGATTATCTGCTGGCACCCCAAAACAGACCGAGAGCAGCACTCCTGCTCGGACTGTGGATCAACAGGACCATTCTACCCCTGCTCAGCCAAACACACTCAGTGCAGTGGCAGCCCCTACTAAAGAGGTGCCTGGTACTCCCGTCACGACTAAAGCCTCTCCATCCTCGGCGGACAGTGCTGTACAGGGCAGCAAGGCTTCTCATTCCCGGAGGATCACCTTGAGTACGTTGGAGGCCTGGAGCAAACCCAGCAAAGCACCCGTGCCAAGGTAAGGTTGAACATCTGGCCTGTTGTCAACTCCTTAATCGCTCCAATGTGTTGTTCCTCTTGACATTGTTCCAACTTACAGTTGGTTCAAAAAAGCTTCAGGAGATTTCAGATATTTCAAAAACAAAATGTAAATCGAAATGTTCAGTAAGGATGATATTCATATCTGGCATTTTGTTTTAATGAAGGGTAGTTCAAGGCAGGGAGTCCAACATGAACCTCCATGACAGACACTAGTCGAACTGCGATCAAAAATTTCAGGTTTCCAGTCTGCAACCTCCATTCCAGGAAGGGGAAATTCCTGAAACTGATGAATAAATATAATGAATAAACTGACGATATCTGTTTTCATTTAGTTTCATAATTTTCTGCTGTGGGTTATTCGCCTCATAGCCTGACATAGCCCCCACCCACAAGTCAGGTGCTGTACCAGGCAGATGTGAAAATGAGATGTCAACACCATTAAGCTGAATGTAGGACTACTTTGTCATCATTAATGACAGTGTGCACAATAAATTAAATGCTTGGCAGCAACTCATCAAGGCTCCTTCAAATCCTTGGACAGCTCCTTCCAAATTCATTACCCTCTACCACTCAAAGGAAGAGATATATGGAAGCATCATCACTGGCAAATAATTCTCCATGTTGGGGCCACACTGTCCTGACTTGGGATAATGCTACAGTTCCTTCACTAGCACTGGAAGAAAAACCTGAAACTTCTTCCCTAACAGCACTGCAGCAGTGACGACACCATGTGGTGAGATCACTGTCTCCTTTTCAAGAGCAGTTAGGGATGGGCAACAAATTGCCGCGCCGTTAACTTCCATCAAAGGATGAGGAAATGGTGCTGCTCCACGTGTATGGCTCACATTCCGTGTTGCTGCTGGGAATGCACAATCCACCAGACACTAGAGCACTCCTCACTCAGCATCACATGTTGATGTGGAATGGTGCTTCTCTGTTTTGAAGTACTCCACATCACACAAAGGCTGCACATAGAGTTAGGAGGAGACCGAGCTTCCAGCAAAGAGTCTGGGGGACACAATGGTAATAGGAGGCCATGATGATGATGATGCTAACTGGTCAGAGAGCAGCTGTCTGAATGCACATGTAATATAGTCACACTGTAAAATACCTTATTGCTCCATTTCTGACCAGTTTGTGTCCAGGAATTATTGATACCAAAGTTTGACTTGTCCTGCTTCTATACTAGTTTGAACTATCTTAGTGACTAGATTAGAGTGGTGCTAGAAAAGCACAGCCGGTCAGGCAGCATCCGGGAAGCAGGAAAATTGATGTTTCGGGCAAAAGCTCTTCATCAGGAATGAAGCGGATACTGTCTGACCTGTGATTTTCCAGCACCACTCTAATCCTGACTATATTTCCAGCATCTGCAGTACCCACTTCTGCCCTAAATTATCATAGTATTGACATTTCTGAGCTCCGATCAGGATCCACACAGACTACTGAGTGAGTGTTAATCTGGACTATTATCAAAGGGTCAGACATGGAAAGCATAAGCTAACAATTGCTTAACAACTTCACCAGTAAAGTCAGCAGTTTTATCCTATTGCATGTACAAATAAAGTTAATAGATAGGTGGTTTTTAAAAGCTCTTCATTAAGTTGCATTAGTCCTGTTTGCTACTTGTCAGTTTAATCATTACAGTTGATATACATTGTGATTAACTTCGCCTCTTCATATAGTCTACGATATTAAGTGGCCAGCCCATTGAATAGGTTCTCAAAGCCAAGAATGAAATTCACATTGATCAGTTACACCAAGCAGGAGGCAGGACCGTGGTAACCTGGCTTACCGTCCGCTGCATTCTCTATACGTTTGATATCCGTGAGAAAGGAAAACCGGGTCAAATGTAAAACAGATGGCAATCTACTGTTTTCCATTTCGTGTGTTTACCTCTGAGGAATTTCAACTCTCATGTTGTATGTAGCTGGCCCTTGTTTGGAAGCTGACAAGAGAAGAGAATTTGGTCTGATCATTGTGTGCACTTGGTCTTGTAGTTGTGTGCATTTTGTGCTGAAATGCCTGGGCATTCTGTCCTTTGTATGATTGGGGACTTGGAGTAATGCTCTGTTTTTGGGGTTGTTTTTTCTAGGCGAATCTCACTGATGCCTCTGAACTCCAGTACTTCCAAGGTGACATCAACACCCGTCATAACCCAAGCAGAAAAAACAGCACACGGTGAGTCTGTGATATCTGACCATTAACTAATCAAATTTGAAACTTGTTCTTTTTCAGTTATGTTCAAGATTAAAAGCATTAACAAGAATTTAAAAAGGCTGAGGTGACAATATAAGGCGAGTAGATGAAGGTGTTACTGATGGGAACTGCTTTCTTTGGGTTATAAATGACTCTTAGAAAGTTACATTAGCAAAGGAGGCCATTTGGCCCACTGTATCTGCGCAGGTCAATAAAGATCTGACTACCCTAATCTCATTTTCCAGTTATTGGTCCATTGCCCTGAAGGATATGGTACCAGTGAAGATCTAAATACTGCTTCATTGTTACAAGAGTTTCTGACTCACCACAGTTTCAGGCAGACAGTTCCAGACTCCAGCCACTCTTGAGTCAAAACCCTTCTCCTCAACTCTCCTCATGGATGTAAGATAAGAGATGGAAATCTTTGTTCAATGCTCATTGACCGACCTTGGAATGGAAAATAGGCATTCCGATCCAACCTCTCTATCCCCTCATGATCTTAAATGCCTCTAACAGGACCACACTCAGCCTTTGCTGTACCAAGGAAACCAACCCCAGCTTAGTAAATCTTTCCTCATAACTCAAACTCTTCAGCCACATAGCATCCTGGTAAATATCCTGTACCCTCTCTAATGCAATGACATCCTTCCTGTAATGTGACCAGAGCTGCTGGGCCTATATGGTTTAGCATAACCACCTGGCTCTTATATTCGGGTCCTTGATTGTTAAAGGTAATTGTCCCATTTGTGTTCTCAAGCACCTTATCTCCCTGCCCTGATACCTTCAAGGATGTTTGTGGATACCAAAGTCCCTTGATCTTCAGTAATTATCTGTGTCCCACCTTTCTTTGTATACCCTGGCAAGTGCATTACCTCACTTTTTTTCTGATTGAGTGCCTTTTGTCACTGCTTTACCCACATGAGCAGTCCATTGATGTTCTCCTGCAGTTTGTGGCTATCCTTGTCCCAATTTTCCTGTAATTCACAAGAGTTCTTCATCATTTCCACTACATTTTCATCCTCTCCCTCTCACTCACATGTCTGAATATTAGCTCCAGATCTGCCCCCTCCCTTGGAGGGCTTTCTATGCACTGGCTGAAAATTTTTTTCCTTGATACATTTTACAATTTTACTCAGTCCCTACCTTGCACACTGGGACCACCCCAGTTAATAACTTAGTAATTAAAGTTCCCTAGTATTTCTGTCTTATTCTTCTCTGAAATTCTATTTCATGTGGAATCTAAGTTCTAGTACAATAGTTATTGTGTTTGCATTTGTATCTGAAGACAGACCACTTACAGTTTCTGATATCTCTCCCATCACTTTATTCTCTTTCAATATTCTGTATTTGGAAAATAAAAACATTTTGTCAGGTACTGACTTTGAGAGTCGGAAGGATGGGTAATACTCCTGGCAATGACCATTGGGGTATAGTCAGTGCCTCAGAAGGCTTGGGGAAACACTTCAGGTATTTGAAGAGATCAAACATCTCTTGCCAATTCATAGAACACCCTTGTTGGTGACGAATTGAAGTGGAGAAAATTAATTTGTGGGAGCAGTGAATACATGAAGAGACTTCATCAGGAACTTGCAGAGGTGGAGTTGAGGTGTTGGAGGCAAACTACCAAAACAGTTCATGAGCTGGAGTGTTTAGGTCCCACCTGCTGTGTCTGTGGCAGGGTCTGCTGAATAATCTGCCATCTCCAAATCTCGAGAACCAACGAGGAAGCAAATCACCCTCAATCCTGAGAGACTGCCCACAAAAGAGAAGATATTAATGGCAGTAAGGACAATGGCCCCAAGAGCAGAAGTTATGGATTTGCTTTAATGATTAATATGCTTGCGGGGGGGTAAAAAAACACATCAGATATTTTCTGAAGCTGAATCAAAATGGGACTTGAAATGTTTCTGCCTTCATGAATGCTGCCAGATCTGCTGAGTTTCTCCAGCATTCTCTGGTTTTCTTTTAGATTTATGTTTAGTTTCAGTCTCTGGGTTTTACTGCTGAGCCACTGTCAGCTGGGTGATAGGACAGTGGGACTGGCCCCATTGGTCTCAGCCATGGAAGGGGAAATGATGTAACCCTGGGTTGCTGCTTGCTGCTGTGATGTGCTTGAATGTATTTCAGATGAGAATAAGATCAGTCTGTGGTCAGGATACCCAGAGGCAGAGGGATCCTGCTGTGTCACTGGGGACAAGCAGAGGAGGAGTTGGTGTGGCTAATCTGTGGTGGTGGGAGCAAATGAGTGAAGTGTATGTTTTGAATAATAAGACATTGGATGAATGAATACTGCCTGAATCCAACCAGCAATCCTTTCATCAGTGTAAGATGTAGGCCATTCAGCCTGTGATGTCTCCACTGCCAGTGAATAAGATCATGGCTGATCTGATAAATGTCAACTTTACTCACTAGTTTGCTGAAGTGGCTACTCTTCTAACCTTTTTGACCTTGAACAGTGATTGTTGCTGGGATTCTATCTTGGAGAGGTATTGCGATTGTGTGGTGTTCAATCCTTATCTGATGGCAGCATGTATAGTTCAGTTGGGCAAAGCTACATTTTATAAATTAAACATGTTTTCTTTTTCAGAGGGATCTTCTCCTTCCAATGATCTTCAGTGCAAGTCACCAGATGCTAAACGTTCGAGGATTGATGATCAGCAGAGTGTCAGTCCCACAGATAATCTGGAAACAAATGATGATTGCAGGAGGGACAAATGAACATTGCTCAGAACTTTTTTAAAACATGTACTTTGTGTAAAATTCTGCAGTGTGGTCAGTTTTGCTGCAATGTGTAGATGTATATGTGAGCTGGAAGTTGCAGTGTAAAGCATCTCTTAATTTTGTTCTTTTTGTTACCAGTTTTTAATATTACATCCTTTCATCCTCTTGGTATTGGTGACATTAGGCTGTTTCTAAATGTGAATAGTCCTGTTTTAGTTAATCATTGTACAAAGTATCAATTATAAAATTAAAAGCATTTTCTGTTTTGTGTTGGTAGAAATGTGCACTTGATAGTCCACTTCCTAAATGATTCAACTTGATGGAGCACATCTATTGCAGCTCAAAGATCTTTCATGCTGCATGTGTACTTGAAGTGCAGTGACTTAAGAAAGTCTACAACCACTTTGTGCACAGCAATTAGAATGATTAATAACCTGCCTAATAATGTAAGTTAATGAGTGAATTCAAGCCACACACTCATTAGAATTGTTTGACATTGCCGTGCATTTCCTGAGTGTAGATTTATATCTGTCAGGTCTCATGCACCGAGAGAATGGGGATGGTGTAAGGCTGGCAGTCAGCAACTTTGTTGTCATTTTACACTGACCCACTTGTTCTCGGCTCCTTTCAGAGCTGCCGTGTAAGTGGAGGAGTGGATTGCTTCACTTGTCCCCAGTGAGTTGGGAGAAAAGAACATTAAAATGGAAGTTTAAATGGCTGTAATGGTGTTTGAGGAATACAGTAATACCTTGTAAACACAGCCAGACTCCACCATGATGACCTAGAAGTGCCAAATTGTTGATTCATCTCAGTTTCCTCCTAAACTCTCCACAGATCAGTCCCATTCCTTCCATGCGAGATCAATAACTGACAGGTTTGGATGTGGCATACGTTATGGCCCTTTGTAGTACATCACCTCCAGTGCAGGTACTGTCCCCATGACACTGTTCCAGTGTTTTAACACTGGGTCTTACTAATAATGGGAAATTCCATCATGCTTTTGACCTGTACCAATGCTTAGGCACGTGTTGGGGAGTGAGGACATGAGTTACTTTCACCCAGAATTTCTATCCTGATGTGAACTTATAGCTGTATTTATATGGCTGTTCCAGTTTATGGTCAATAGTATAAAATGGGCTATTTAATTAATTGGGTTATAACATCGCTGCTTATTGAAAGAGCTATCTGATGTAGGGTTAAATTTAACTTGGAACTTACCATACACTATAAACGATGATCACATTGATTTGCTGGGGGACGTTTGCTACTCTTCGACTTTTTCTGAACAGCAATATCTCACCACATCAAGAAGATGTAACACTCCTTATTCATTGCACTATGATTGCTTATAGGGAGATAGCAACAACCGTGCAAGACCATGGACCCTTGAATTGAAGCAACCTGCATTTAAAAAAAATGAGAGAAATTGGAACTTTGTTTCAAAGAGGCCAGATACAGGCATCAGCTACTGAACCTGAGAAAGTTGTGAACAACACAGCAGCTCCTCACACGACCACATGTTGTAAGCAGTCGTGTTTTTCAGAAAACAGTTTGTTTTCAGGATGTGGGTGTGTGCAGTACCTCACATGTAGCCAAATAGGTGTGTCAGATTCACTTCCTTTCCCTCAATGCCTTGCAAGCATTCACAATCGCTAGGGTGAATTTGGCTTTGGGTGATTAGGTTTTGCTGAATGATACAAATTGTAATGCAATGCCCAAATTGAATGAAAAATGAAAGCTATAATCGGTGTTTATAATAACATTAGCAAATCATCTGTGTCATCAGGAGAAAGTGAGGACCGCAGATGCTGGAGATCAGAGTCGAAAAGTGTGGTGCTGGAAAAGCACAGCAGTTCAGGCAGCATCTGAGGAACAGGAGAGGCTACATTTTGGGCATAAGCCCTTCATTCCTGATGAAGAGCTTATGACTGAAACATTGACTCTTCTGTTCCTCAGATGCTGCCTGACCTTCTGTGCTTTTTTAGCACCACACTTTTCAAATCTATGCCATCACCTAAAGACAAGATTATCTCAAGATATTCCCTTATAAATCTCTGAAAAATCTAATGTTATTGCCCTTCCATTCTCAGGCTGGGGAAATTTGGCATGACGGTGAATACCCTTGCCGACTTTCATAGGTGCGGTATCAAGAGTATTGTCTGGATGTACCACTACCTGGTATGGCAACTGTACCGTTCAAGATCGGAGACAGTTACAGAGAGTGATGAACTTGGCCTGGACAATCACAAAGGCCAACCTCCCATCAATAGAATCCATCTACCAGGCTCACAGTTAAGGAAAGGCTGCCAGCATTCTTAAAGATCCGTCCCACCCTGGCAATGTTTTTCGACAACCTCTACCATCGGGGAGAAGGTACAGAATCCTGAACACGTGTACCAGCCAGTTTCGAAACAGTTTCTACCTTACTGTTGTTAGACTACTGAATGGACTCACAAACTCTTAACAATCGCCTGTACCTGTGTTTTTGTTTTAGCTGCTGTTTACCTATTATTTACTATCTATTTTACTTAACTCTGTGGTCTACCTGTATTGCTCGCAAGATAAAGTTTTCATTGAGCCTCGATACATGTGACAATAAATTCAATTCAATTTGAATTAGTGCAACGGAGGACTGTTTCCTTAATCTAGGATAGTAAATAGGCTATAACAAGTCATCTCGCAAATGGATAACATTGACAGCTATGGAAGAAGAAAATAGGTCAGAAATGAGAGTTGAACAATTGGGTTTCAGGTTATCAAACTTGAATTCTCAGTATTGCTCATATAGATTTAGCAATCAAGTGGTTATACTAGATGTGGATTCTTATCCATCTCAAACCGGCCATTTAAAAATATCTGAAAATCCTGAATAAAAATCGCAAAACATTGAACAATGTTGTAAATTTGTTGTTCAAGCATTATTCTGACTTCAGCTTCATGTCGATGTCATCGATTCTTAACTGCTTTCTGAAATGATGTCGGAAATCATTTGGTTTTAACAAATTGAGTGGTCTAAGGTGAAGGCCCATTGATATTTCCTTAGCAACTATAATGTAACACCTTATCATATCCCTTGAATGTTATAAAGTGGCTCTATAATCAATTAACTATTTTGTTGGCGTAGTGTGCCAATAGAGCATGGAAACAAACCCTTTGATCCAACTAGTCTACACTGACCATGTTCCCAAACTAAACTAGTCCCACCTGCCTGCATTTGACCCCTATCTCTCCAAATTGTTCCTATTTATGTATTTATCTAAATGTCTTTTTAACAATGTAAGCATACCTGCATCCATCACTTCCCTGGCAGTTCATTCCACACAAAAACCACTGTTGTACAAAACAGTTGCCCCTCACATGCTTTTTAAGTCTTTCTCCTCTCACCTTAAAATTTTGCTCCCTAGCTTTGAACTCCCAACACTTCCCTAATTAGCTTATCTATGCCCCATAGTTTTATAAACCTTAAGAAGATCACCCCCTGACCACCTAAAAACTGGTGAAAAAAAATCCCAGCCTACTTTCATAACTCAAACCCTGGATTCCTCGCAACATCCTGGTAAATCTTTTCAGACCCCTCTCCAGTTTAATCATGACCTTCCTATAGCAGGACAACCACAACTGCACACAGTAATCCAGAAGAGGCCTCACTGACATCCTGTACAATCTCAACGTAACTCCTATACTCAAAGGTGTGAGCAATGAAGGCAGAGCTGCTAAACACCACCTTAACCTGTCTTACCTTTGACACAAATTTCAGATCAAAAAGTGTGGTGCTGGAAAAGCACAGTTGGTCAGGCAGCATCCGAGGAACGGGAGAGTCAACATTTGAAATTTCAAAGAATTCTGTATGTAAACCTCTAGGTCTTGTTTACAATACATGCCAACGAAAGATGGGAATCGTTCGTTAAATCTTTTGAGCCTGTTCTGCAATTTAACAGATCATGTCTGATCTGTGACCCAACAGGTACCTTTTCTCCCTCATGTACTACTGCTAGATATTCTTGCTGATGTCCTGGGCACCATTTGTCCCAGAATCAGCAGCACTAAGAACAGATTCCTGGCCGTTATCATATTCCTGGGAGAAATTTGGCTGTTTTCTTGCTACTTGACAACAGTGACTACACTTCAAAAGAATTTCATTGGCTGGAAAGCAAATTGGAGCATCCAATTATAGAAAGCACTGTATTGATATGGACATTTATGAACTAGCAGTAGCAGACCATTTAAGCAATCTTTCTTATAGAAGTCAGCAGAAAGCAATTTAGGTGTGCAGACAATGATCAATTAACTGGTGCGAGTTTATAGAATCCTTACAGTGTGGGAGCAGGCCATTCCACCCATCGAGTCTGCACCAACCCTCCGAAGGATATCCCACCCCCTACCTTATCCCTGTAACCCTGCATTTCCCATGGCTAACTCATTAAGCTTGCACACCCCTGGATGCTATGGGGCAATTTAGCATGGTCAATCTACCTAATCTGCACATCTTTAGACTGGGAAGAATGTCATGATGTAGCTTTTCGGCTCCTGTGAAGTACTGGACAACGAAGGGTGCCCTGTCGGTTGCTGCTCATGCCTGTCTCCTGAGGAGGTCATTACGGTTCCTTACTGTGGCACATCAGAACTGGCAGTTGATGAGTTGAGCATCATACCCCGTTCTTATGATATTTCAGGAAGTTCAATGCTAGTCTGATATCCTGGTCTAGTTTGAAGTACCTCACTTTTTTTTCATTCATCCATGGAATGAAGGTGCCACTGGCTAGGCCAGCATTTATTGCCCAATCCAGACATTCGTTAAGAGTAAACCACATTGCTTTGGCAGTTTCCTTCCATAAAGGGCATTAGTGAACCAGATGAGTAGTCATCATTAGACTTCTAATTCCAGATTTTTATTGAATTCAAAGTCCACCATATGCCGTGGCAGGATTTGAACCCAGGTCCCCTGAACATTATCTGGGTCTTTGGATTAACAGTCCAGTGATAATACCACTAGGTCATCACCTTCCCTGTTAAGTCCTCACTAAAGGGATCAAAGGACCATGAGACACAGCAGCAGAAAATAGACCATTTGGCCCATCGAGTGTGTTCTTCCATTCAATCATGACCAGTAGGTTTCTCAATCCCATTCTCCCGCTTTCTCCCCGTAGCCCTTGATCCCCTTGACAATCAAGAATCTTCTATCTCAGTCTTAAATATGCTAATCACTGGCCTCCATAGCCTTCTATGGCAATGAATTCTACAGATTCACCACTCTCTGGCTGAAGAAGTTTCTCCTCATCTCCACCCTAAATTGTCTTCCCTTTACTCTAAGGTTATGCCCTCAGATCCTAGTCTCTCCTGCCATTAGACATATCTCCCCAACGTCCACTCTGTCCAGGCCATTTAGTATTCTGTAGATTTCAATTAAATTCCCCAATTATCCTTCTAAACTCCATTGAGTATAGACCCAGAGTCCTCAAATGTTCCTCATATGTTAGGCTTTTCATTCCTGGGTCAAGATTAGAGTGGTGCTGGAAAAGCACAGCAGTCAAGCATCATCCAAGGAGCAGGAAAATTGACATTTCAGGCAAAAGCCCTTCATCAGGAAGAGAGGGTCTATGCTACTGGTTCAAAACAGGTTCACACTCTGGTTGAGGTTTGTATATCAGCCTGATCATAGATTCCCTTCAGTGTGGAAGCAGGCCAATCAGCCCATCAAGTTCACACCGCTCTTCCAACGAGCATCCTACCCTGCTCCCTTATCCCCACCCTATCCCTGGGAACCTGCATTTCCCATGGCTAATCCAGCTACATCTTTGGACTGAGGTAGGAAACTGGAGCACCTGGAGGAAACCCATACAGACGTGGGGAGGAATGTGCAAACTCCACACAGGCAGTCACCCAAGGCTGGAATTTAGCCTGGATCCCTAGGACTGTGAGGTAGCAGTGCTAACCATTGAACCACCATGCTGCTTGTGCCATTAATCTGTATAGAGGCTGATGAACTTTATTAGCATTTCCAGAATTCTCTCTAGATGTTTTGGTTTTCTGTCATTTTCTCTCCAGCTTCTGGCCTTTCCTGCTTTTGATTGTTTTCTGGTGATCACTGCCGAAGTTGCACCTCTATAGACGAAATGAGAACAGAACTGGGCTCAAGTCTTATGTCTGTTAATCAGTCATGGACTGCATTTTCCCAATGAGTTCTGATCTTCATGCATGTGTCTATGTGTACAGAAGGTTCAATAAGTACAAAACTCTGCATAAAAATCATCAGAGCCTCCAGATTTTGCAATGCTTTAAGAGCTCCACATGTAAAAATGTAATCTATCAAAGACATAAAGCCGTGCCTATAGTTGAAAAGCTGGCTGATTCTCTCAATGATCGGAAATGAAGATTGGAATTTGGATGGTGGGGACATCTGGAGAAAGGAAATGTCTGTGCCATTGCATGTGTATCTAGTGGACAAAATAGATGGGAAGACAACAGAAAACATACATAAGAATGCCACTGTAATTGACTACATTTGAATAGATATAATAATTTAGAACATGAGTAAGATGGATAACAAGCCAAAATTTATTGCCCATTCCCAGTTGCTCTGGAGAATGTGGTTGTGATTGTCCTCTTGAACTCCTGGAATTTCACCTAGTGACGTGAAAGTGATGGGGATATATTTCCAAATCTGAATGGTGAGTGGCTCTGTTAATCCATGAGATTAGGCTGACCTTACTGCCTGTCCCTGCCATAACCGTTGGCTCCCTTGGAGATAGTTAATCTGACTTACTCATTCTTTGAATACATCCAATGGCCCAGTTTCCACCTTCAATGTCACCAGGGAAGAGAATTCAGGAGATTCGCGATTTGTCAGAGAATAATTGGTCCTCAATTGTGTTAGTGGGAAACCCATTATCTTGAAACTGTGTCCCCTAGTTCTAGGTCCCATGAGAGAAATGCCCTCTCAACATCTACATTACCTCAGAATCCTGCATGTTAATACTAGACATGTTTATATGCCAAACAATCACATAAACAAGGCCACATTATTCCTATGGTGCACAGCAGACATGTTTACAAAGTGTTGCCTCCCAGCTTAGAGCTCAATAGTGGAACTGACAGAAGCAAAGTTCAAAACTGGATGTATTCGTGAGCTTTTGTGTGTTTGCTTTGTTGTTAAATTTCCTGTGAGTTTAATGACTCCTGGTGTTGCATTTCCCCAGATAAAGAGATGAAAGTGCACTATTGTCAAAGGTGAAGGCTTTTTGTCACGGCTGGGTATCTCTTCTAATCCCTTTTTGAGCTGACTACTGATTTATCTGTTTTTATACAATGTTTTTATTACTTATTACTGGCTGTAGTTTTCTGAGTACCAGTTGTGAATCTGGCTGTAAAACTGCTGTTGTCGTGTCTCTAATCTGCAGTCTGTTTTAAGAGGAGACATTTTTTGCTGATATGGTGAAGGAAGTTGTGTTCAATACAATTAACAATAGCAGGGGTCTTTTTCTTTTTTAACTGGGATATATTAAACATGTTATACTATGTACCATCAGGTTTAAACTGCGGAGTTTAAGCTGTCTGTTTTCAAAACCCAAAATCAAACAGAGGGTGGGACTAAACTACGGTCACATTGAGATAGCTTAGAAAGCAAACATTTTACAAAGTGTATCCAGTTATTTACCAACAAATGAGAATATAACCATTGCCCCTAGCCTTTCAATTGCATTGTCTTTGATGAATCTGCCACTGTCATCCTGAGGGTTAATATTGATGAGGAACTGACGAAGCCAGCCAGATAAATTGTCTACAGTACAAGGGCAGGTCAGAGGCTAGGAATTCTGTGGTGAGTGACTCTGCTCTGTCTCCCCAAACGTTGCCCACCAGCACAAGGTACACAGTCAGAGGATTGCTGAAATACTTTCTATTTGCCTGCATCTCCAATGACACTCAAGAAACCTGACACCATTCCAGGATGAATCAGCCCTCTCAACTGACACTCCTTTCACTCCCTTCACCATCCACTCACAGAGGCATTGAGTGTATAACAGCTGAAAGGTGCACAGCAGTAACTCACTAAGGATCTGCTGACAACATCTTCAATCCTCCAACCTCCACCAGCAAGAAGGACAAGGGATCACCAACACCTACAGGTTTCCTTACAAGCCACACTCCATCCTGACTTGGAACTATATCACTGTTGCTGGGCCAAACTCCTGGAGCTGCCTTCCTGCCAGCGCTGTGGGTGACCCGACCCCCAATGACCAGCAATTCAAGAAGGCAGTTCACCATCATCTTCTCCAGAGCAATTATGGACAGACAATAAACACTGGCCTAGCCAGCAAGTACCATGAATGAATCAAGAAAATGTTAATGTATTGTATGGATGTAGGACTCACTCAGTGCCACTTTTCTGCTTGCTGGAGTCTGTACTATATTGGCAATCCTGTGTGGTGTAGCACTGGATGGGAACAGTTCAGATTAGATTATTTTTGATTTGTTACTTCCTTATCATTTAGAGTCATAGAGTCAGAGATGTACAGCATAAAAACAGACCCTTCAGTCCAACTCATTCATGCTGACCAGATATTCTAACATAATCTAGTCCCATTTGCCAGCACTTGGCCCATATCCCTCTAAACCCTTCCTATTCATCTACCCAACCAGATGTTATAATCAGATTAGATTTCCAATTGTTATGAGGCTTGAATGAAATGCCTTCAGGATATCAAACTCACTTAAAAATGAGAAGCATTAACACAAGATGGTGCACTTGGCTAAATGTCTACTTCTGCTCGTAGCATCTTTACCCCCAACTTTGAGCTATGACAAGCAGCTTATGATAAAAGTTATCCTCAGCCTGTTTTCAAACAGAAGTCATACCACACCAGGTTATAATCCAACAGGATTAGTTTGAAATCACAAGCTTTCGGAGCAGTGCTCCTTTGTCAGATAAAGTTAGGGTGCAGCTCCAACAACACTCAAAACGTTTGACACCACTCAGCACAAAGCAACCCACTTACTTGGCACCACATCCACAAACATCCACTCCCTCCACCACTGACACTCAGTAGCAGAAGTATGCACCATCTACAAAATGTACTGCAGAAATTCACCAAAGATCTGTAGACAGAACCTTGCAAACCCATCACCACTTCCAGCTAGAAGGACAAGGACAACAGATGCATCAGAACACCACACCTGCAAATTCCCCTCCAAGCCACTCACCTTCCTGACTTGGAAATATCTCGCCATTCCTTCACTGTCTCCAGGTCAAAATCCTGGAATTCTTTCCTTAAGGGCATTATGGGTCAAACTACAACATATGGATTGCAGCAGGTCAAGAATGCAGCTCACCCTTACCTTCTCGAGGGGAACTAGGCATGAGCAATAAAATGTTGGCCCAACCAGCGATGTATGCGTCCCACGAGCAAATGAAAAAAATTCGCAGAATCACACAATTGTTCCACACAAGTGGGCCATTCGGCCTATGGTTTGCACCGGCTCTCCAAGTAAACTTAATGTAATTCTCCTGCCTTTAACCTGTATCCTTGCACATTGTTTTTATTGAAGTAATTATCCAGTGCTGTTTGGAACACTTAAGTGGAACTTGCCTCCACTACAATTCCAGGCAATGCATTCCATGCTCCAACCACCAACTGTGTGAAAAAGCCTCTGCTTCCATCACTTTTGCGTCTTTTGCAAACAGTTTAAATCTGTGCCTCTCTTTCATAAATGGGAACAGCAGCTCCATATCTACTTCTGGATCAGTGGTGCTGGAAGAGCACAGCAGTTCAGGCAGCATCCAACGAGCAGCGATGCTGCCTGAGCTGCTGTGCTCTTCCAGCACCACTGATCCAGAATCTGGTTTCCAGCATCTGCAGTCATTGTTTTTACCTTGCTCCCTATCTACTGTATATTGACCACTCGTGATTGTGAAAACTTCTATCAGATCTCCTTGCATAATGTTATGGACCTGATAAGACCCCCGCAAAATATATTAAGAAGGTGGCCTAGCCCTATTTTTTCTTATTTTAAAGGTAAAAGGTCTGTGTTCCAGATGCAATTAGATTAGCCAAATTACTCAATGTTAAGTATGACACAATTTATTCAAATACTATATTTAAAATACAACAAAAGAAAGAGGAAGTTGGAATAACTTAACTCTATTGGAAAACTGAACAGAATAATATACACTGTTTTACTACTAAACAGTAACTATTCCAGTATAGTAATATTCCATAAACAAAGCCTTGGCAAAAGGCAGATTCAGAAAACAAATCATTTCACATGCAGTTCTCTAATTTAGGAGGGAAAAAAATTAAAAGATAGTTGAGAAAGAGAGACAACTCCAGCTTTCAGTAGTAACTGAGTGAGGGGAAAAAAACCAGCTTTCACTTCTTCAAGACCCCAACAGTAACTGCTGAAAGCTAAACCTAAATCCCAGCTTTTTGGTTGTGAGCTTAATCACACCCATTCAGGTTGCTTCTATTGTTCCAGCTTTGAAAAAGAACATCCAAGCCTTCTCATGTGCTGTCCCCCAAACTATGCCTAAAAGAAACCAAGACGTGGAGTTGCTGGTGTTGGACTGGGGTGGTCAAAGTTAAAAAATCTCACACCAGGTTATAGTCCTACCTGATGAAGGAGCAGCTAGTGCTTCCAAATAAACATGTTGGAGTATAACCTGGAGTTGTGTGGGGTTTTAACTAAAAGAAACAAGACAAAACACCCCTCTTAAACCCCCAGTATTGTCACATTCTCTCCAATGAGAATAGTTCCCCACCCTCTCCAATCTTTCCTCATATCTAAAGTTTCTGATCCCTGAATCCATTCTTGTGAATCTCTTCTGCACTCCCTGCAATGCATTTCCAGTGAGGTTTCCAGAGCTATATATAGTGCTTCAGCTGACATCTAACTAGTGTCTTATATAAGATCAAAGTAACCTCCTTGATCTTGTACTTCAAGCCCGTAGTAATAAACATCAAGATAAGGTATGCTTTATTAACTTCTCTGTACACTGCTAATTTCAATGATCTGTGTACATGTATATCAAGGTTCCTTGATTTAAGGATTGTACCCTTTATTGTATATTGTCTGTCCATGTTGTTCTTATCAAAATGTATCAGCTCATACTTCTATTCATCAAACATTTTTTGCCACCTATCTGGACACTCCACCTACTTGTAACTGTTTACAATTCTTCTAAGTTCTTTGAAAATTGCCCACTGCATACCAAGATTTGCAATTCTCTAGTCCTCTGTCAACTCCCCTGAGTCTAGGGAAGGCTGAAAGACAAAGACCACTGCCCCCACAATTTCCACTCTCACTTACTTCAATATCCTTATCCAGTCCTAGTGCATTGTAAACTTTAAGTATTAAAAGCCTATCCAATACTTCTGCTTTATTAATTCCAACCACTTTAGTGACAGAGTTTCCTCCTCTGTTACCAGGACCTGGATGGATCTTCCTTCTTGGTAAAGACAGATGCAAAATATTCACTTAAAACCTCAGATATGCCTTTGCCTTTAAGTGTAAATTCCCTTTTTAGTCCCTAACTGGTTCTACACCTTTTTTTTTAACCATTCTTTGGAATTCCCCTTTGGATTGCACAAAGTATGTAAATCAATAATGCATTTTGTTCTTTACTATTGTCATCCAAAACCGACATTTGCATAGTTAAAATCCCCCATTATAACTTGTCAGTAACATTTACTTCTCCTTGTAATTTTCCTGAAGATTTGTTCCTTTAGATCCTTCACACTAGTTAGTGGTCTATAGATGACAACAAGCAATGTGATTGCACTCTTTCTGTTTGTTAATTCTAGCCAAATTGATTTTGTCATTGAATCTCTGTGAGCTTCTCTTTCCCCAGCACTGCAATCTGCTCCTTAAACAATATAGCCTTCCCCATGCTCCCACTTTCTCTTCCTTTCTCCTTTTGGTTTTCTTCTGATTGAGTTCTCTGCATTATTGATTTACATACTTTGTGCCTACTACACCACAATTTGTCCTCCTCTCATTTCTGTCAGTTCACTTTGTCTTTTATAACTGCATAGACAAGCTAAGACCTTGTGAAACATTAAGATACACTGGAACTCTCATTAAGTCAGTAAATTACTTTGATTTAGAATCAGTATCTTTATATCACACTTGCACTGCAACTAACTACATTATTTTAGTTTTATAATGACTCTGTGCCATTGTTAAAGGGACACCGATTAATATAAACCCAGTCACAGATGTCTGTGTTCTATCCTTAAAGAATTCGATCCCCATTCCAGGTCCTGAGGCAGAGTCGCATGCCCTGTAGGAGGGTTGTGTTACATTAGCAAACATCCTTTGAATTAAGTATTAAAAACTGACAAAACACAGCAAAATTAGAAAACCTCTTTTTTCACCTTAATACTAGTTTTTAGTTCACTTGTTAGCTATTGTTGGGTACCCTTTCCATGGATCTTTCTAATTTCCTGAGAGTATGTAGATTGATTGAGATTTTTGAAATATCAGAATCATAGTCATAGAGCTGTACAACATAGAAACAGATCCTTTAGTCCAACTTGACCATGCTGACCAGATACCCTAAATTAATCTAGTTCCATTTGCCAGCATTGGCCCATATCCCTCAAAACCCTTTCTACTCATGTACCATCCAGATGCCTTTTAAATGTAGTAATTGTACCAGCCACCATCACTTCCTCTGACAGCTCATTCCATACACGCACTGCCCTCTGCATGAAAACGTTACCCCTTAAGTCCCTTTTAAATTTCTCTCCTCTCACCTTAAACCTATGCCCTCTAGTTCTGGATTCACCCACCCTGGGGAAAAGACCTTGACTATTTAACCTCTCCATATCCCTCATGATTTTATAAACCTCTATAAGGTCACCTCTCAGTCTACGATGATCCAGGAAAAGTGCCCCAGCCTATCCCTATATCTCAAACTTTCCAACCCTGGCACAATCTTTGTAAATCTTTTCTGAACCCTTTCAAGTTTCACAACATCCTCCCTACAGCAGGGAGATGAGAACTGCGTGTAGAATTCCAAAAGTGGCCGAACCAATGTTCTTTACAGCTGAAACATGACCTCCCAACTCCTATACTCAATACACTGACCAATAAAGGCAAGTTGACCAAATGCCTTCTTCACTATACTATCGACCTGGCACTCCACTTTCAAGGAACAGTGAACCTGCACTCCAAGGTCTCTTTGTTCAGCAACACTCCGCAAGACTTTCCCATCAAGTGTGAAAGTCCTGCCCTGATTTGCTTTCCCAAAATGCAGCACCTCACATTTATCTACATTAAACTCCATCTGCCACTCCTCAGCCCATTGGCCCATCTGATTAGGATCCTGTTGTAAAGTGAAGTAATCGTTTTTGCTGCCCACTACATCTCCAAGTTTGGTGTCATCTGCAAGCTTACGAATTATACCTCTTATGTTCACATCGAAGTCATTTATATAAATGATGAAAAGCAGTGGACCTAGCACCGATCCTTGTGGCACACCACTGGTCACAGACCTCCAGTCTGAAAAGCAACCCTACCCCACTATCTTCTATCTTCCATCTTTGAGCCAGTTCTGTATCAAAATGGTTAATTTTCTGTATTCCATGTGATCTAACCTTGCTAACCTGTCTACATTGAGGAACCTTGTTGAACAACTTACTGAAGTCCATGTAGATCACATCCGCTGCTCTGTCTTTATCAATCCTCTTCATTCCTTTTTCAAAAAACTCAACCAAGTTAGTGAGACACTATTTCCCACACACAAAGCCATGTTGACTACTCCTAATCAGTCCTATTCCAAATGCATGCATATCTTGTCCCTCATGATTCCCTCCAACAATTTGCCCACCACCAATGTCAGGCTCCCCGGTCTATAGTTCCGAGTCTTTTACTTACCATCTTTCTTAAAGAGGGGCACCACATTAACCAACTTCCAGTCTTCTAGCACCTCATCTGTTGCTTTTGATGATGCAAATATCTCAGCAATCACTTCCCTAGCTTCCCACAGAGTTCTTGGGTACATCTGATCAGGCCCTGGGGATTTATCCACCTTTTAAGGTGTTTTATGGTGTCCAGCACCTCCTTCTCTGTAATATGGACATCTTTCTAGATGCCACTATTTATTTCCCCAAATTCCTCTTCTTCCATATCCTTCTCCACAGTAAACACTGATGCAAAATACTTATTTAGTATCTCCCCCATTTCCTGCAGTTCCACACATCTTGTTGATTTTTAAGGGGCTCTATTTTCTCTCTGGTTACTCTTTAGTCCTATAAAATCCCTTTGGATTCTCCTTAACCCTATTTGCCAAAGCTCTCTCATATCCCCTTTGTTCTCTCCTGATTTCCTTCTTAAGTATATATTCCTACTGCCTTTATACTCTTCTAGGGATTCCCTCAATCCTTACTGTCTATTCCTGACATAGGCTTCTTTCTTATTCTTGACTGAAGCCTCAAGTTCTCAAATCATCCAGTATTCCCTACATCTACAAGTCTTGCCCTTCACCCTAACAGGAACATATTGTCCCTGGACTCATTTTTTATCTCATTTTTTTGAAGGTTTCCCATTTTCCAGCCATCCCTTTACCATGAACATCTGCCCCGAATCAACCTTTGAAAGTTCTTACCTAATTCCATCAAAATTGACCTTCCTTTGATTTAGAACTTCAAAATATAGATCTGGGCTAGCTTTTACCATCATTATTTTAAAACTAATAGAGTTATGGTCACTGGCCCCAAAGCACGCCCCCACTGACACCTCAGTCACCTGCCCTGCCTTATTTCCCAAGAGTAGGTCAAGCTTTGCCCCTTTTCTAGTAGGTATATCCACATACTGAATCAGAAAATTTTCTTGTACACACTTAACAAATTCTACTCCTTTAATACTATGGCAGTCCCAGTCTATGTTTGGAAAATTAAAATCCCCTACCATAACCACCCTATTATTCTTACAGATAACTGAAATCTCCTTATAATTTTGTTTCTCAATTTCCTGCTGACTACTGGGGTGTCTGTACTACAATCTCATTGACATGCTCATCTCATCCCTTTCTTCTTTCTCAGTTCCACCCAAATAACTTTCCAGGACGTATTTCCAGGATTATCCTCCCTAAGTGTAGCTGTAATGTTATCCTTAATCAAAAACACCACTCCCCCTTCTCTCCTGCTCCCCTTTCTATCCTTCCTATAGCATGTACACCCTGGAACATTAAGCTGCCAGTTCTGTCTACCTCTGAGCCATGTTTCTGTAATCGCTATGATATCCTAGTCCCATGTTCCCAACAATGCCCTCAGTACATATGCCTTCCCTGTTAGACCCCTTGCATTGAAATAAATACAGTTTAATTTATCAGTCCGACCTCATTCTCTCCTTTGTTCATGCCTGCTCTCATCATTTTTATTTATCACTGTATCCCTGAGATCCACCCCCCACTATTTACTAGTTTAAATTCTCCCGAGCAGCACTGGCAAATCTCCCCACCAATATAATAGTCCCCTTCCAATTCAGGTGCAATTCTTATGCAGGTCATTTCTACCCGTGAAGAGATTCCAATGATCCAAACATGTCTCTCCTTCTCTCCTGCACCAGTGCCTCAGCCACACATTCATCTGCTCTATCTTCTTATTCCTATCCTCATTTGCTGCACCAGGAATAATCCAGATATTACTACCCTCGAGGTCCAACTTTATAAATTCCTGCCTAATTTATCCATATGTCCTAAAAATGTCCATATTACAGAGGAGGAAGTGCTCTTGAAACACATAAAAGTGGATAAATCCCCAGGACCTGATCAGGTGTATCTAAGAACTCTCTGGGAAGCTAGGGAAGTGATGCTGGGCCTCTTACTGAAATATTTGTATCATCAATAGTCACAGGTGAGGTGCTGGAAAACTGGAGGCTGGCTAACTTGGTGCCACTGTTTAAGAAAGGTGGTGAAGACAAGCCAAGGAACTATAAACTAGTGGGCCTGACGTCAGTGGTGGGCAAGTTGTTGGAGTCCTGAAGGACTGGAGGACTGTGACCAGTGGAGTGCTACAAGGATTGGTGCTGGGTCCACTCCTTTTCGTCATTTATATAAATAATTTTATGTGAGCATAAGAGGTATATTAGTAAGTTTGAAGATGACACCAAAATTGGTGGTGTAGTGGACAGCGAAGAAGGCGACCTCAGATTATAATGGAATCTTGATCAGATGGGCCAATGGGACTGAGAAGTGGTGGATGGAGACAATTCAGATAAATTCGAGGTGCTGCATTTTGGGAAAGCAAATCTTAGCAGGACTTGTACACTTAATGGTAAGGTCCTAGGGAGTGTTGCTGAACAAAGAGACCTTGGAGTGCAGGTTCATAGCTCCTTGAAAGTGGAGTCGCAGGTAGATGGGATAGTGAAAAAGGTGTTTGGTATGCTTTCCTTTATTGGTCAGAGTATTGAGTACAGGAGTTGGAAGGTCATGTTGCAGCTGTACAGGACATTGGTTAGGCCACTGTTGGAATATTGCATGCAATTCTGGTCTCCTTCCATTCAGAAACATGTTGTGAGTCTTGAAAGGCTTCAGAAAACATTTACAAGGATGTTGCTCGGGTTGGAGGCTTTGAACTACAGGGAGAGGTTGAACAGGCTGTGGCTGATTTCCCTGGAGTGTCGGAGGCTGAGGGACGAGCTTTTAGAGGTTTATAAAACCATGTTGGGATGGATAGGGTAAATAGACAAAGTCCTTTCCCTGGGGTAGAGGAGTCCAGAACTAGAGGGCATAGGTTTAGGTGAGAGGGGAAGATATAAAAGAGACCTAAGGGGCAACTTTTTCACACAGAGGGTGGTGCATGTATGGAATGAAGTGCCAGAGGAAGTGGTGGAGGCTGGTACAATTGCAACATTTAAAAGGCATCTGGATGGGTATATGAATAGCAAGGGCTTGAAGGGATCTGGGCCAGATGCTGGCAGGTGGGACTAGATTGGATTGGGATATCTGGTCGGCATGGACAAGTTGGGCCGAAGGGTTTCCATGCTATATATCTCTATGACTCTATGATTCTATAACCGCTATCCATCAGATCCCCAACTCTTGTAATTTCCTCATTGCTTCTAACCGTTGCTCCAACCAATCCTTACGTTCTCGAATTTGAAACATTAACTTATTCTCGTTCTACAGATACTCCAGTAAAGCTTTGTCTGCTTTTTACTTTGGATTTCTAGCATCTTGCTAGTATTTTGCTTTTGAAGTCTGTTCCCTAATTAGTTCATTAATACACTGACCTGTAAAACCATCTTGAACCATGCCTCTCTTGTACTGTGAGCTAGCACTGGGCTATGACCTGCAGGTATCCTTCACTGCAATGTCATCTGCAAAAACACGAAGATGACAGATCCTGAGCCAAGGGCTTTATCTGCTTTTCTTTTGCTTCTCTTTTCACATTCTTTTTCCTTTTGTTTTACTTACCCCTCTTGTTGAAGAGTGCACTTGCAGCAACAGTGGCAAGGAGTGTGCCCAGCATAGACTAGTCGTGGCAATGAGTGTGCCCAGCACAGACTAGTCATGGCAATGAGTGTGCCCAGTGTACACTGTAAGTGAACCCAATACTTCTGCAGCAATGAGACGGTCCCAGTGCCACCTTATAGCTGCTGTGGTGGATGCATGTTTGGCTTCCTAGCAGCATCTGTGTCCAGTGTGGATTCATGGAGCAGGCAATAGAGGCGAAATTGGGGCCCAGTACTAGACCTAGCAGCATAGGCAGCAGTAAGGTGGGCCTGAAGTGGAGCGGCGGAGGAGTCGAGTTTGGGCTGATCCATTACCTAGTGGCTGTATTAGCAAGGTCCAGCAAGGACTCGTAGTAGCGGCAGTGTTGGTTGAGGTGAGATGGTACTGAGGAGCACCGGTGACACTTGTACAAGTGGGTTAGTGAGGGAACTCAGGACAAGTCACTGACCCATGGCCCATGGCGGAGCACTTAACAAGAAGGGCTGTAAAGCTGGACACTGTTTCTGTATTTCTCCATCTTTGTGTTCTGCGTTTTGGTTTATTTTGCTGTGTTTAGAGATGGCACAAGAGAGTGGCGAAACTGTACAACACTTTTCAGTGTTTTACATACGACAGTAAATAAATAAATATAAGATATTGACACTGACAACTAGAAGTCAATTACTGATGGGCATGCCCTTTGGAGTCTGAATTTTTGGAAGGATATCATACTCTTTTCTGTGTGTTAATAGAAGAGGCTTCATCAAAGTGTTGTACAACCTCAGAATGACATCTCAACTCCAATACTCAATGGTCTGAGCAATGAAGGCAAGCATGTTAAACACCTTCTCAATCACATTGTCTACCAGTGATACAAATTTCTAAGAATTATGTACCTGGGCTCCTAGGTCTCTCTGTTCTGTTCTACAACACTAGCCTACCATTAACTGTATAAGTCCACCTTTTGTCTGTTTTATCAAAATGGAATACCTCACATTTATCCAAATTAAACTCCATCTGCCACTCCTCAGCCCACTGACTGAATTGATCAAGATCCGTTTATACTCTTAGATAGCCTTCTTAATTTTCCACTATACCACCAATTTGGTGTCATCTGCAAACGTACAAACCATGCCTCC
Source organism: Hemiscyllium ocellatum (assembly GCF_020745735.1). Taxonomy (NCBI): domain Eukaryota; kingdom Metazoa; phylum Chordata; class Chondrichthyes; order Orectolobiformes; family Hemiscylliidae; genus Hemiscyllium; species Hemiscyllium ocellatum. Next base: position 80,766,891 of record NC_083412.1, read on the forward strand.
TATATTCTCATCCAAATCTTTTATGCAAATGACAAACAAAGATGGAATCAGTACTGATCCCTGTGGAACATTACTAGTCCAAGGCCTCCCGTCCAAGAAACAACCCTCCACCAGCCTCTGTCACTCACTGTCAATGTTCTGGGAACCTGGGTTCAAATCCCATCATGGCAGATGGTGGAATTTGAATTCGATAAAAAAGAAGTCTGGAATTAAGGCATCTAATGATGACCATGAATCCATTGTCAATTGTCTGGAAAGTCCCATCTGGTTCAGTAATTTTTTTACCATGAGAACCTTTTTCCACGTATGGAGTCAGATATTACGAGGGGCCATAGCTTTAAATTAAGAGGTGGTAGGTATAGGACTGATGTTAGGGATAGATTCTTTACTCAGCGAGTCGTGAGTTCATGGAATGCCCTACCAGTAATAGTGGTGGACTCTCCCTCTTTATGGGCATTTAAACGGGCATTGGATAGGCATATGGAGGATAGTGGGCTAGTGTAGGTTAGGTGGGCTTGGATCGGCGCAACATCGAGGGCCGAAGGGCCTATACTGCGCTGTATTTTTCTATGTTCTATGTTCTATGTTCTAATATCCCTTTAGGGAAGGAAACTCCTATCCTTACCTGGTCCATATGTCATTCCAGACCTGCTGCAACTTGGTTGACTTTAACTGTGCTCTGGGTAATTAGGGGTTGGAAATAAATGCTTACATCCCATGAATGAAAAACAAAATTGATAAAAGTTCAGTGAAATACTATTCCTAGTTTAGTTTCTCATGCAGGGTTAAAGAGCTGGATATATTTAACTCAGGAAAGGGGACACTTCAAGGCATCTGACATAACAAAATCACTGGCATTAAAGAAAGAGGCCAGCAAACAGGACATCGAAGGCAATAAACTCCAGTGCGCCCACTGCAATGTGTCACTGAGTAGGGAAAGCCAACTGAGCAGATGAATGTTTCAACAACTCCCAGGTACTGACACCCATCTGGATCCTTCCTTCCAAATACTTTTCTCTGATTCCATCCCTTTTTCTAATCCAACCTATTGTCATCTATTTAGTACATCTTCTGACCTTCTGCGCCTTGATACTGAATGAGCTATGCTTAACAAAAGAGTCAGTTTTATCCCTTTACACCCACATCTCAGTGAATATTAGCTGCTAATAATTTCTCTGCTCCCCGCCCTCACTCTCACTCTGAATTTGCTGCATTTCATTCTCTCAGGTCAATCACTATCAAATCCATGGATGAGATTGGTGCTGTAATTAAATTGGAATGGGGGCCAATGTCACCTTGCAGAAGCTGAGCTCTAACTCTTTGACTCTTCCCCCCTCTCCCCACCTGCAACCATGACCTGACCACTTAACACCAAGCTGTAGTTCCCGGGATTGTCACTGATCTCATCTCCTCTGGAGGACTCTTCTCCACAGCTTCCACCTCCAAGCCCCACAACCCCACACAGCCTGTTTCTACCTCCCTCCCAAAGTCCCACACCTTGCTTCAGTCTGTTCCTGCCCCAGTGAACTTATTTCTTCCTATCTTGACTCTAATCCTTCTACCCTTGTTCAATCTCTTCCCACTTACAATCGGGATATGTAGATTCCACAATTATCTGTTTCTAACCCTAGCTGGTTTCTCTTCACCATTGATGTGCTATTCCTCTACATCTTCTTCCCTGTCAGGGTGGTCTGAAGACTTCCCACTTTTTCTTTGAAAACAGGCCTGAACAATCTCCACAACTCATTTCAGGCACTTCCTACAACTCTCTCTCTGCTACATCGATGATGTCATTGGCACTGCTTTCTGCTCTTATCCAGAATTGGAAAAAAACCCCATCAATTTTACTTCCAATTCCCCTCCTTTTCACCCCTTCACGTGGTCCATCTCTGACTCTTCCCTTCACTTTCTTGACCTCACTGTTGCCATTTCTGGTGATAGGCTGCCCACCAATATCCATTACTCCCACAGTTATCTCAACTATACTTCCTCACACTCTACTTCCTGCAAGGATTTCATTTCATTTCCCAGTTTCTCTATCTCTGTTGCATCTATTTGGATGATGTCACCTTCCACTGGACTTCATCCAATGTGACATCCTTTCTCCTCAACCGAGGATTCCCCTCAGCACCCCCCAACTCATTTCTGCACTTCTGCCCTCACCCCTCCTTCCCTTCCTGCGCAATTAGAGAAGATGTAGCACCTACCCATTCATCTTCTCCTTCCTCATTAGCCAAGGCCCTAAACCCACCTTACAGGTGAAGCAGCATTTTTGTTATACTTCTTTCAATTGAGTTTTGCTGCTCACAATGTGGCCTCCTCTACACTGGCGATTCCAAGCACAGGTTGGATGACTGTATTGCGGACAATTCCACTCTGTCTATGAGAATGGCCCCAACTTTCCATTTTAATACACCATTGTCCTGCCATAGTAACACTTCCATCCACGGCCTGTGGCAGTGTTTCAGGGAAGCACCATATAAGCTGAAGGAACAGTAGCTCATTTTCTGCTTCCTGTTATGGACCAAACCAAACCCCCTCAAAATATATTTAGAAGATAACCTCGACTCTGTAACTTTTCCTTATTTTAAAGACAACAATTACAAATTTCAAGACATTTGGATGAATACCTAAATAAGAATGGTTTGAAGGGATATGGGTCAGGAGTAGGCAGGTGGGACTAGTTGAGTTTGGCATAATGTTCAGCATGGACTGGTTGGACCAAAGGGTCTGTTTCCGTGTGGCATGGTTCTATGACTCTATGACTCTAAGTGCCAGGCGTTGCATTCAAGATGCCATTCGATTGGTCAAACTATTAGTTTTGAAGCAAAACACACTTTATTCATACACTATAGTTAAATTATTAAAAAGAAAACTGGAATAACTTGACTCTATTGGAAAACTTAACAGAATCATAGATTATTTAACAACTAAACTGTAACATTTCCAAGATACTGACATCCCATAAACATATTCTTAGCAAATGCAAGTTCAGTAAAATAGATCACCTCACATACAAATCTCCAGTTCAGGAGAGAAAACATCAAGAGAAAACTCTGAGAGAGAGGAGCAGGGAGAGTTGTACTGCAGCTTCTAAACCCAGATTCAAGACTCCAGCAACAGCTATTGAGAAAATAAAATTAAAACTCCTGGTTCTATGGGAGCTTGACCCTACCCATTCAGACTGCTCCTCTTGTTCCAACTTTACAAACTCAGTTCTGAGGAAACGTCAACTCTAATTTCTCTTCACAGATGCTGCCAGACCTGCTGAGCTTTTCTCTTAAAGCTACAGTATCCTTCAGAATTTAGTATTGAGTTCAATGAGTGTCCTCCATTTTGATTGCAACCCTTTCCCATTGGATTAGATGAAACACATCTGAAAATTCTGAGGGAAGTAAGGGTGAAAATTGCAGAGACTCCAGTGCAGAAAAATTGCGATGAGGTACTTCGGTGATGTAAATAGATCAGAAAAGCTGGGGCTTTTCTCCTGGAGAAGAAAAGATCAAAAGGAGATTGATAGAATTGTTCAAAATCATCAGGTGCCGGGGAGAGTAGATACAGACAAAGTTTTCCAATTGCCTGAAGTATTGAAAACCAGAGGTCACTGATTTAAGGCAAATGGCAACATGCACATTTATTCTTGCAGTGAGCAGTAAGTATCTGGAATATGGTGTTCGAGCTGAGATGGAACAGGATCAATTGAGACATTCAACAGGACATTATCTGGAAAAAAATGTTCAAGGCTTTTGATGAAAGATGAGGACATGGGAGCAGGCACTAGTGGAGAACTGTTGTCTACATGTTGTGCTGAATTTGATAAGATTTTTCCTCTAGTTGGAGAGACTAAAACAAAGGACATCATTTAAGAATGAGGATATAGGCTAAGACAGAAATGAGGAGCAGTAATTTGTTTCAGGACGTTGTTAAAGTGTGGAGTTCCCTTCTTCAGAAGGTAGTGTAGGGTATGTCTTTACATTTGTTCAAAGCTGTTCCAGGTAGATTTTTGAGTATGAAGGGATTCAATGATTTTGGAGGTCAAGTAGAGGTATGAGGGGCTGCTGTGCATAGGAGAGTCAAGCTGCAATCTAGAGGGGCCAAACTGCCTCTCTTGCTCCTGAATCCAATGTTGCTATCTGTACTGGACCAAAGACATTAATGTCCGTCTGTGTTGATAATTCGTCTAATTCTTCCTGCATTCAATATAGTAACTTCAGTTTCGACTTTATGTCTGCTTTTCTCCAATCTCACCTGAGTCACTACTTTACTTCAATAGAGGTTATAGCCTTTTTACAACACAGAGAGAGGCCCATTGTGTCCATGCTGGTCATCAAACATCTATCTGTTCCAATTCCACCTTTCAGTAACCTTATATGTTATGGCATTTTCAGTACTTGTCTGCATAGTTTCTAAATGTTTTGATGATTCCTGCCTCTACAATTCTTTTAAACAATGAGTTCCAGATGGCCACACCCTCAAATCCCTTTGAAACCTCCTGCTCCTTTCCTGAATACTGTGCCCCTGGTTATTGACCCCCTATTCCCAGGAGAACCATTCCTCCCAATCTCCTGTTTCCCTGATGCACTGCTTGCTTTTACACAGCTCACTGCTCTGCTTAACAACCTTGACATTTTTCCTTTTGCGATTATGTTTATTCCGTCTTTAATCTTCCCATTGTGTTTCTGGCTTCATTTGATTTTTAAAAGAAATTGTTAAGTTGATTCACTCATTATGTATAGCCGTATTTCAGGAGAAAAATTATGTATAGCCGTATTTCAGGAGAAAAATCAGATCGTCAGTAATGAGGAAAGTCTCCTAGCAACAGGGGATTGCCACCTTTAATGAGGAAGGAGATAAGTCAGCAGTAAAGTCTGACTCATCAGCTGTAACATCACGGACTCTGTTGGAAACTATGAGCTGTTTGATTTCTAAAATCGTGTGTGATGGGGTTCCATCTTCAACCAGCAGTTCCTTAAATCACAATTATTTCTTTACCTTGCATTTTTCAGAAGGTTTCACCAGGCCTCTATGGAGTTGGCTATTTAGAACTTTGCAAGAACCAGTGTGTCTCAGTTGCTAATTCTCCTGTCCCTGGTTGTGGGTTACGGTTCCACTCAAGTGACTTAAACATGTAATTTAAATTATGTTTAATCCATTTTTTCAGTCACTTCTCTGGGATAATTGAGATTTGAAACTAGACCTTCTCGTCCAGATGCAGAGGTACCACCATTGTACAACACAATCCTTGCTGCAGCGTACAATCTACACTCATGCAAAAGTACATTTAATTGACACTTTGTTCTCTCAGGTAGATGTGAAAGGTCACAGGCCATCACTTTGAAAAAGATCAGAAGTTCACTTTAGCTCACATCATTAAAACAGATTATTTATACATTCTGTCACCAGGAGACCTTGAAAATTAATCAATTAGGATTCTATATTAAAAACCAATGTGAAGGAAGCTGGAAGAGATGGCATTATTTTCAGCATCATAGGCTCTCTTGAAATTGCCTCTATTTGTGGACTTGATGGGCTGAATGGCCTGGTTCTAGATTATAGGCATTCTATGAGTCTAAATATCCAGTTTCTCAAACTGGGGTCTATTCCCATTAACATCCTTCTAAATCTTCTCTGTATTCTTTCCAATTTGACAATATCCTTCCTATAGTAAATGACTAGAACTGGAAGCAAAAGTGGCCCTAACGATGTCTTGTGTAATTGTGACATGATGTCTCAACTCCTTTACTCGATGTTCTGATGATGAAGGCAAACGTGCCAAATGCCTTCCTCACTACACTGTCTCCCTATGACATCACTTTCAAGGAACTATGTACCTGAACCCTTAGGTCCCTCTGTTCAACAACACTCCCCAGAGACCTACCATTAAATGTGCAGGTCCTGCCCTGATTTGTTTTACCAAAGTGCAACACCTTGTATTTATTAGAACTAGAGGCCTATCCAGAGGTCACTATAGCAACCATCTCAGGTTTTAGAATTCGGTTTTGCAGAGCTAGAAATCAGTGAGTGAAAAAGACACCCCAGAAGCTGCAGTTTCTTTTCTGAAAATCTGTGTTTTAAGTGAATAATTTAAGAGTTTCCCAAAGTTCAGTATTTCTGTCTGTCTGGTGAAACTGGAACTGAAAATGTGTTGCTGGTTAAAGCACAGCAGGTTAGGCAGCATCCAAGGAACAGGAAATTCGACGTTTCGGGCCAGAGCCCTTCATCAGGAATGAGGAGAGGGTGCCAGGCAGGTTAAGATAAAAGGTAGGGAGGAGGGACTTGGGGAGGGGCGATGGAGATGTGATAGGTGGAAGGAGGTCAAGGTGCGGGTGATAGTCCGGAGTGGGGTGGGGGCGGAGAGGTCAGGAAGAGGATTGCAGGTTAGGAGGGCGGTGCTGAGTCCAAGGGAATCGACTGAGACAAGGTGGGGGGAGGGGAAATGAGGAAACTGGAGAAATCCGAGTTCATCCCTTGTGGCTGGAGGGTTCCCAGGCGGAAGATGAGGCGCTCTTCCTCCAACCGTCGTGTTGTTATGTTCTGGCGATGGAGGAGTCCAATGACCTGCATGTTTTCGGTGGAGTTGGAGGGAGAGTTAAAGTGTTGAGCCACAGGGTGGTTGGGTTGGTTGGTTCGGGCGTCCCAGAGGTGTTCCCTGAAGCGTTCTGCAAGTAGGCGGCCTGTCTCCCCAATATAGAGGAGGCCACATCGGGTGCAGCGGATGCAATAGATGATGTGTGTGGAGGTGCAGGTGAATTTGTGGCGGATATGGAAGGATCCCTTGGGGCCTTGGAGAGAAGTAAGGGAGGAGGTGTGGGCGCAAGTTTTGCATTTCCTGCGGTTGCAGGGGAAGATGCCGGAAGTGGAGGTTGGGTTGGTGGGGGGTGTGGACCTGACAAGGGAGTCACGAAGGGAGTGGTCTTTGCGGAACACTGATAGGGGAGGGGAGGGAAATATATCCCTGGTGGTGGGGTCCGTTTGGAGTTGGCGGAAATGACGGCGGATGATACGCTGTATACGGAGGTTGGTGGGGTGGTAGGTGAGAACCAGTGGGGTTCTGTCTTGGTGGCGGTTGGAGGGGCGGGGCTCAAGGGCGGAGGAGCGGGAAGTGGAGGAGATGCGGTGGAGGGCATCGTCGATCACGTCTGGGGGGAATCTGCGGTCCTTGAAGAAGGAGGCCATCTGGGCTGTACGGTATTGGAACTGGTCGTCCTGGGAGCAGATGCGGTGGAGACCAAGGAATTGGGAATATGGGATGGAGTTTTTACAGGGGGCAGGGTGGGAGGAGGTGTAGTCCAGGTAGCTGTGGGAGTCAGTCGGTTTATAGAAGATGTCTTAGATTGTGATTGTGATCAATTCTCAAAAACTCAAGTCCAAGTCAATTAGAATCAGAGGTGGACAATTGTCATGAAACTATACCTGTCTGCTTCGTCAATGGCAAGTTTCAGTGGATGTGAGGAGTTATCACATTTTATCCAGTTCTGATGAATGGTCACGGAACCTGATATGTTAAATCCATTTTTCTCTCTGTAGACACTGCCAGATCTGCTGAGTTTCTCCAGCATTATTCTGGAACACATTTGGCCTTTTCTTTCTAGACTTTGATCGTCGGGAGGTTTTATTCCTCCCCTTTTCATTTATGTTTGCTTTAGGAAAAAACAGGATCTATATAGAGATTTATCTTTCTGTGTTTGCATGAGTGTCTGTGTGCATGGAATTAAGGAGATATAGTTTGAACTGTGGCTCATAGTTTAGGTATATGTCAGTAGGTGCTCCTCACTTTAAGAATAAGTTTTGTTCATAACAAACAGTTTATTCTTGATTTGTTTAAAGAAGCCTAGTCGGCATTTATTTTATTCTGGGTAATAAACAGTACAAAAAAGGACTGATTTCCTGTTTTGGTAATTGAATCAACATTAATTTGAATGGTGTGACTTTTAGAGTAGTGGGGCTTGATTATTGTTCCTCCTGGCACAGTGATAACATTGGGTTGGTGCATTTCCTCTCTTCTCATCCTACAAAGAGACCTAATTGACTGCTTGTGATGTCCTGTGGTCATGAAAGGTACTACAGCAAATCTCTATGTTTAAAATGTCAATATGCAATTAAGTGTTGATCTCATTCAATAGAATTGCAGTGGGTGGCGCATACGATGACTTATGTGTGATTGTGTTCCCTTGTAATTAAATGGAGCTGGGCTATATCAAGGTGTAGAAAACAATTAGCAACAGGAGGGCTCTTGAGTCCAGTGGTAGTGGCCATAGCGTTGAGGCAGAGAGCCTGGGTTCAAGTCCCGCCTATCCAGAGGTATTTCATGACATCTCTGAACAGATCGATTAGGGAGTATCTATATGGCAACAGAAGTGTGCGTTAGAAGAAAGCAATTTATGTTGACAAGTTAATTTGTTCCATACTGCAATATAAAATATGATATTTGCGATGCTAGAAACATATGGGTCTTAATCCCAACCTACTCTTGAATCTGAAACAAGAAATGCATTGTGTTAGATCATTACCACGGCTGCGCCTAGATTTTGTGTAGAATGTTTCTCTTTTCATCCATCCTTCATTTGTTTTTCCTGACCTGGCACCCAGGCGTATTGTCCTTTCATTCAAAACCAAGGACGTACAAAGCAGGGAAAATTACTGGGAGGGTAAAAGATTGGGAATTTTGTTAGGAATCAGCAGTGGTTGACTTAAAAGCGAAAAGGTGGAGAAAATTGTTAATAAAGTGAATTGAAAAGAAGTACTATATTGAAACAAATAGCAATACTTCCTATGGATGTGTAGGAAGAGAGTGTGTAGTGAAGGTCAGTGTCAGACCCTTGGAAGATGCAACTGGAGAATTGATATTGTGAAGCAGAGAAATGACTTAAAAATAAATAATTTAAATCAATATTTTGCATTTATCTTCACGGTGGAAGTTACTATAAACATCACAAAAGATAACAGAAGAGCAAGATTAAAGGATAAAAGATCTGTAGCCTCATTTCTATCAGAAGGGACAAAGTATTTGAAAGACAATTGGGATGAAAGACAGATAAGTGATCAGGATGTGATGGCCTGCATCAAAAGATTTAAAAGAAAGTGGAGAAGATGGTGGAGGCATTGGGCAAAATATTCCACATGTCACTGGGTATCAAGCTGAGTTTTTTTTATTTATTGTGATATGTAGGTCAGCATCCCTAATTGCCCTTAAGAAGGTGGTGGTGAGCTGCCTTTTTGACCCGCTACAGTCCATGTGCTGTGGATTGACTCACAATGCCATTGGGGGTGGAGTTTCAGGATTTTTACCCAGCAACAGGTAAGGAATAGTGAAATATTTCCAAGGGGGGATGGTGAGTGGCTTGGAGGGGAACTTGAAGATGGTAGTGTCCCCATGTATCTGCTACCTTTATCCTTCTAAATGGAAATCATTGGGTTTGCAAAGTGCTGTCTAAGAATCTTCGGTGAATTTCCACCTTATAGATGATATACATTGCTGCTACTGAGCTTTGGTGGTGGAAGGAGTGAGTGTATGCGGACATGGTGTCAGTCAGGCTGACCGCATTGTCCTGGATGGTGTCAAGCTTCTTGTGTGTTGTTGAGGCTACACCCATCCAGGCAAGTGGGGAGTATTCCATCACACTCCTGACTTGTGCCTTGTAGACAGTGGATAGGCTTTGGAGTGTCAGGGAGTGAGTTACTCAGAAATGGGGACATTTGCCAGGGATTGCACAATGTACAGCACCATTCTTTAATGACACTTAGTTAATATTGTGACGGGAAAGAACTTCTTCTTCCAGAGAGGAGTGAATCCTGGAATTCTCATCTCAGAGAGTTACGGAGGCTAGGTCACTGAAAATATTTAGAGAGGAAATAGGTATTTTTTTGAAATATTAAGGAATTAGTGGCTACGAGGAGCCAGAATGAAAGAAAAATTAAAGCTGGGACAGATCAGTCATGATCTTGTTGAAATGATGGGAGTGGGCAGTCTGAGGGGCTGAATGATCGATTTCTGCCTCTATTTCTATTGTTCTTACGTTTCTCACAATTTAGAACCTAGTTGTTTCTCACACCAGTTCGTGGTAGGGGAGAAAGTAGGTAATGTAGGGATTGAAGGAGAAGAATTAGTGGCAGCGAAAGCAATCCTGGAGGCCCTGGCAGCAACCTGCTTATTGAACCTGATTTTGAATTTCCTCTTCCTCACAGGCACAGGCCTTCACAGCCTTAGGTAGTTCCCATAAATCACAACAGAGAGTTCAGATTCACCTCCAGCATCATCATTACCATCTTCTTCAGTGCCAATTCTCTGCTGTGGTGAACCTATAGGAATGGGGAACTGATGCTGAAACTGGCTGAGCATTACGCAAGTGACAGGGTGTAGGTGGTAACTTGGATGGCTGCCACATTTCTCAAAAGGACGCTGAATTCCAATTGTGTAAGTGTTCACTCAGCAAGCCCATGAGGAAGAGCTGAGGAGAAGGGTTTCAGAGGTCCATGATCCAGATCCCTTGGATCCTGGCCTAAAACAAAGCATGTTTATCAGTGAATCTCTGTGATCAGTCTCAGAAAGTACAAAGTAATGGTCTCTTGATACTTGAGGTGCCAGATTGAGAAGGCAGCTTTAGGAGGTATTATTCTTCATTGCAGACACCATCAGAATGCATCTCACTGTGAAATGTGACCAGAAAGTATGGAAGTGTGTACTGTAGCACTAGTGATAATGGAGACAGCATCCAGAAAGACTTCCAAACCTGAAAATGTGTTGCTGGTTAAAGCACAGCAGGTTAGGCAGCATCCAAGGAACAGGAAATTCGATGTTTCAGGCATAAGCCCTTCATCAGGAATGAGGAGAGTGTGCCAGGCAGGCTAAGATAAAAGGTAGGGAGGAGGGACTTGGGGGAGGGGCGATGGAGATGAGATAGGTGGAAGGAGGTCAAGGTGAGGGTGATAGGCCGGAGTGGGGTGGGGGCGGAGAGGTCAGGAAGAAGATTGCAGGTTAGGAGGGCGGTGCTGAATTGAGGGAACCGACTGAGACACGGTGGGGGGAGGGGAAGTGAGGAAACTGGAGAAATCTGAGTTCATTCCTTATGGTTGGAGGGTTCCCAGGCGGAAGATGAGGCGCTCCTCCTCCAGCCGTCGTGTTATGTTCTGCCGGTGGAGGAGTCCAAGGACCTGCATGTCCTCGATGGAGTGGGAGGGAGAGTTAAAGTGTTGAGCCATGGGGTGGTTGGGTTGGTTGGTCTGGGCGTCCCAGTGGTGTTCTCTGAAGCGTTCTGCAAGTAAGCGGCCCGTCTCCCCAATATTGAGGAGGCCACATCGGGTGCAGCGGATGCAATAGATGATGTGTGTGGAGGTACAGGTGAACTTGTGGCGGATATGGAAGGATCCCTTGGCGCCTTGGAGGGAAGTGAGGGAGGAGGTGTGGGCGCAAGTTTTACATTTCCTGCGGTTGCAGGGGAAGGTGCCGGGAGTGGAGGTTGGGTTGGTGGGGGGTGTGGACCTGACGAGGGAGTCACAAAGGGAGTGGTCTTTGCGGAACACTGATAGGGGAGGGGAGGGAAATATATCCTTGGTGGTGGGGTCCGTTTGGAGTTGGCGGAAATGACGGCGGATAATACGTTGTATACGGAGGTTGGTGGGGTGGTAGGTGAGAACCAGTGGGGTTCTGTCTTGGTGGCGGTTGGAGGAGCGGGGCTCAAGGGCGGAGGAGCGGGAAGTGGAGGAGATGCGGTGGAGGGCATCATCGATTACGTCTGGGGGGAATCTGCGGTCCTTGAAGAAGGAGGCCATCTGGGCTGTGCGGTGTTGGAACTGGTCCTCCTGGGAGCAGATGCGGCGGAGACGAATCTCCAGCATCTGCAGACCTCATTTTTTACCCGAAGACTTCCAAACCTGTCTGGCTCTGTCGTGTACAAAGGTGCAACAGAGAGTAGACTGTTTCCTCACTCTTTTTTTAAGGAGATTATGAGATATTGTGTTTTAGGTTATCTTTATTAACTCATTCAGCAGCTCACTATACTGAGGAACCTAGATTATCCAAATGACATGGGGGGGGGCAGGGAGTATTTTCTCGGATAAACAAATGTTTGGATAATTAAATGCCGGATAACACAGTTTAGCCGAGCATCGGGACTTTGCGATCTTTCCAAATAATCTGAAATTCGGATAATCAAATGCCGGATAATCGAGGTTCCTCTGTATTCATTAATACCGGGCTCCTATTCATTTATTCGTAATCCTTTACTAACCTATTATTCATTCACTCATTCATAAAACCGCGGTTCTGTCATATATTTTACTATCTTAAGATAGACCAAATTAAAACACCCCTTTCTAATTAAAAAAAATCCTTTCAATCATTCCTGCTTTTTCACACCTTCAATTCTTATCAGCTTTTGCTACAAGCAGACTTTAAACCAATTTACCTCTGCATATTCAGAACAATACCATCTCAGCCGTCATGTCTCCACAAAAGATTATAATATTAATCAGCCCTTACCAACCGCCTCTCAGAACTGAATAGATTACAGAACGCCAAACATTTTCCCCAATCAGCATATACTTGTTAAATACCTTTTAACTGGGCTGTAATCCCTTTAAGAAACTATCTATCAAAGCAGTGCTTAAATGATCACATGAATGAAGTAGTAAACAAGTCTCACAACCCAGATGCGGTAATCAGTTTAATATCCTTTATTCTTTCATTAAGAACAGGTACGATTCCTAACTTATTTAGAGCGTACAAGCCTTGTATGTTTACTAACATTTACTAACTTAAAAGACAAAAGGACCAACACCTCTTAAACATGCAAGCAGACCGGACAGACACTCTTAATCCCATCTGCAGTAACAGCTAGCACGTAGCACATGTTTTAACCCATCTCCTGTGTCCAAGGACGGAAGCCCCTCAAACCTTTATGTACTACAGATAAAATAATAGTAATGGAATTTTAATATATGTAAGAACAGTGTACAAAAGGGCTCTTGTAGGAACTGTATTTCGAGATTCAATCGCCTCCTCCAACTTCTGCCACTTGTGGCTGTTGAATAAGAAGGCTATTTTTGCCACTTACTGGTTTCAGTCGTTATTTGAACACAATCCCACAAAGTATTGGCCTTCAGGTCGCGCCTGAAAGAAGCCTACTGTAACTCTTTCACTTTGCAGGATATTGGTCAACATTGTGTTTGTTTGTAGTCTTAAGATGATGATGCTAAAAATCACACACCACCATGTTTAATTGGAAACACTAGCATTCAGAGGAATGACAAGAAATGAAAATTGATATCATAAGCAACAGGCACATCACAGATGTTACCCACAAAAGAGCAATTTTACTGTAATATTAGCTTTGTTTCCTTTAAAAGTATCCAAATATTTTAAATGCATTTAGAGTGTGGATGCCTTTGGCTGCTTCACCAAAATATTTGAATGTAATAACTGGGGGCAGCGCAGCATGGGTGTGTGTGTACGTGTACACACACACACACACACACACACAGTCAGAGAATGGAGGGAGCAGGCGCTATAAATAATGAAATGCTTGTCTAAAATACACTGTAGCCAGCAGTTGCAATGTGTTAACTGTGATATAAATATGCCTTCAATTTGTTTGAGCTGAACAGCTGAATGAAAACTTCAATCCATTGATAAAAGAATTAAGCAGATCCTGAACAGTCTAGTAAATGAGAAGGGGATTTTTTAAAAAGTGGGAGTCAATGTTAGCACTGTAGCCATGTTTTCTGTAGCTCACTTACTGATAAAGTGCCAGGGCATTTGAGACTAGGAAGCCAACCGCACTAACTTGAGGGAGTGGAATGATGTTAGTATACAAGCTTGTGGCTTGTCTGTTGAACTGACCTGGCTTTTACTTGAGAAAGAAATCTGCTGAAGGTAGGCGAATCGCTTTTGATCTTGGAGCTCACACTGAGCACAAGGGTCATTTCACCCTAATAATCTGTGCAGGAAGGATAGATTACAGTGCAGTAACAGGAAAACATAGCAGCTCGTCCAATGCAAGGCCTGTTTGAGACAATGTTAAAAATCACACAACATCAGGTTATAATCCAACAGGTTTAATTGGAAGCACTAGCTTTCGGAGCACTGCTCCTTCATCAGGTAGTTGTAGAGCACACAATCGTGAGACACAGAATTTATAGCAAAAGTTTAAAGTGTGATGTAACTGAACTTATACATTGAAAAATACCTTGATTGTTAAGTCTCTCATCTGTTAGAATGATCATGTTAGTTTCACTTCTTTCATATGTAAATCACAAAACCATTTTTTAAAAATTACATTCTCAATTTAACTTTACCAATTGGTGTCAGCCCAAATAATGCCCTGAAGGTGTTAGCCCCCAATGTGCTGTTGTCTGTGCCATAATGTTTAGACTGATTCTAATCTGAAAAATGAGATAACAGAGTTTTACATGGATTCATGTAAGACTCCAAATCAAAAGAAAATGATGGCCTGTCCTCTGCTCCAAGGATGCCTGGAAAAATTTTCAATGCCACATTGGCCTTGAATGGTGCAGGCACCTGGCATGATGGGCTTTAGACTCAACCATCTCATAAGGGGCAGAAGGTCTGAGAAACCGGGTTGTCCTGAGTGAGGTGGAAGCCATGTATATGGCCTTGAAAAGGTATAGGTAGTTCTGGGATAATGTGCGGTTCTGCAGTGGGATTTGACTTTAACGTTGCTGAAGAAGTAGGGAACGGTATTTTGGAGACCGCTTACCTCCACTGGCAATAACGTGATTCCAGCAGGGATTGGGTTGTGCACTTCATTCTGCACATGTGCCAATGTGCACGCTGAAATCTCTGCGCCGATCAGCACGTGTGCTAATGTTCTTGTTGTTCTGCGCGTGCCATGATTGCAGCTGCCAACAGAGCAGCTTCCTGTGGGAGGAACTGTACTGAGAGCAGCTTTCTTACATTTTTTAAATGAATTGTGTTACTTACTTTTGTTTCATTGACAAATATGATTTCAACCTTCATTCAGGCTGTGCTATACTCTGCTTTTGGGTGATTTTTGAGCGATTGTGAGTGATATTTTCTGTTCATTTGCCCCTAGGCCCATTTTTCCCATAGGCCCCATTATTTCTATTAAATGATTTTCTATTAATTGAGGTTTCTCTGGAATGTAACTATGGTGTTATAGGAGAACTGTCTGTACGTTGTAATTTATTTTTAAAACATAAACATTGAACAGTACAGCACACAAACAGGTCCTTTTGCCAAACATGACATAAAATTAAACTAATTCCTTCTGTATGCTAATGTCCATATCCCTCCATCCCTTGCATATTAATATGCTTATCTAAAACTCCCTTAAATGCCCCTAATGTATCTGCCTCCATCACCAGCTCTGGCAGCGTGTGCCACACTCCCACAACTCTCTGTGTAAAAAACTTGCCCCTCACATCTCCTTTGAATGTTCCCCCCTCACCTTAAATACTTGCTCCCTAGTTCTGGACAGTTCAATTCTGGGAAAAAAAATTTGACCATCAACCCTACCTCATCATTTTATAGACTTCTATCAGCCTATGCTGCTCTAGAGAAAACAGTCTGAGTTTTTCTAGCCTCTCCTTATAGCTGATCCTCTCTAATCCAGGCAGCATCCTCATAAACCTCTTCTGCATCCTCTTCAAAACCTCTTCCTGTAATGTGGTGACCAGAATTGAACACAATACTCAAAGTGTGGCCTGACCAATGTCTTATAAAACTCCAACATGACATCCTGACTCTTGTCCTCAATTCCCTGACCAATAAAGGCAAGTATGCCATATGCCTTCTTTACCACTCTATCTACTTGTGTGGCCACTTTGAGGGAGATATGGATTTGAACATGAAGATCCCTCTGTACATCAATGCTGTTCAGGGTCCTGCCATTAACTATATACTTTTCCTTAACATTTGATCTCCTAAAGTGCAGCACCTCACACTTACCTGGATTAAACGCCATCTGCCATTTCTCTGCCCATATCTGCAACTGATGTTTATCCCGCTGTATCCTTTGACAACCTTGTACACTCTCCACAGCTCCACTGACCTTTCCGTTGTTTGCAAACTTACTAACCCAGCCATCTACATTTTCATCCATGTCATTTATATATATCACAAACAGCAGAAGTCCCAGTGTGAATTCCTGCGGACCAACACTCATCATGGACTTCCAGCCAGAAAAGCATCCTTCCAGCACTACCGTGTCCTGTCTATAGGAAAACCATGTGGCCAAGTTATCTTGGATTCCGTGCAATTTAAATCAATGTTTTACTAGGAGCTGCCATTGACCTTGCAGAGTTCCTGATTGATGGCTGCCAGCAGTTATGATCGCATTGACCCCTATCTCCTTCAGCAAACATTATCTGAGGACCGCTATGCCTCAGTTATTGAAAAGAGGTTTGAAATTGGGCCTGCAGAACGTCCATTTGTCAGTATCTCAGTTCAACTTGGTGCCAGTGATTTGGAAGTTTAAGGCTCTCTTCATATGTTGCAGACCCAACCCATTTTACCGATGGCACCCCCTCTCAGAAAAGATGCTCACATTTGTACGAACAAAGTAGCCAAAACAAAGTGAAATTTCAGAATGAAAATGGTTCCTGTTCTGAAATCAGAGGACACTAGGCTGGTTGCTTTTGTATACTTGTTACTGGGTTTGGATCCATGCTGGACATTTGTTAGCAATGTAAAACAGTGGGTGGGTGTTTTCCTTTACTTCCTTAAAAAAACCCTTATTTTGGAGTTCTCTTACCCTTACACATTTGGGTGTTATTCATTCAGCATTGGTTTTCTGCACTTGTTCTTCCACCTTGTACAGCCGAGGCATATAAATGTATGAATTAGGAACAAGAATAGACCACTTGGCCCTCAAGTCTGCTCCATCATCCAATGAGGTCATGGTTGATCTGATTCCTCCACATTCTCACCTACCCCAATGTAACCTTTCATTCTCTCATTTATACAGAATCTTGCTGCCTTAAAAATATTCACAGTTTGCTTCGACTGTCTTTGTAGGAAGAGAGTTCCAAAGAGTTATGACCGTTTGTAAGAGCCAGTTTCTTCCCATCTTTGTCCTATATGGGGGATCTTCGAGTAAAAAGTGAGGACTGCAGATGCTGGCGATCAGAGCTGAAAATGTGGTGTTGGTTAAAGCGAAGCAGGTCAGGCAGCATCCAAGGAACAGGAAATTCGACGTTTCGGGCCAGAGCCCTTCATCAGGAATTGGCTTATGCCCGAAATGTCGAATTTCCTGTTCCTTGGATGCTGCCTGACCTGCTGCGCTTTAACCAGCAACACATTTTCAGCCCTATATGGGGGATCCCTTGATTTTAAACAGAAATCCCCCTCATTCTAGGTTCTCTCTTAAGAGGAAGTATCCTCTTGATACTTCCCACTCACAATCTTATATGTTTCAATCATGTTGCCTCTTACTTTTCCAAACTCCAATAGATTCAGGCCTCACTTGTCCAACCTTTCCCCTGTGCCATTTTGGTCTAAGTACAAAGGTACTAAAGAACTTGGGTTACTTATGCACAAAACACAGAGAGCTAGCGCACAGGTACAGCAGGTAAGGAAGGAAGGCAGTTAGCAGGAAGGCTACTGGAATGTTGGCGCTTGTATTAGTATGTGAGAATTGGGAAGTCTTACTGCAACTGTACAAGGTGCTGGTAAGACCACATCTGGAGCAGATTTGATGCCCTTATTTAAGGAAAGGAATCATTTCATTCCAGGAAGTTAAGAGAAGATTCACAAAGATGCTTCCTGGTATGGAAGGATTGTCTAATGAGCAAAGACTGAACCAATTAGGACTCTACTCACTGGAGTTTGGAAAAATGAGAGATGATCTCATTGAAACAAAAAGGATACTTAAGGGGTTGACAGGGTAAATACTGAGAGGATATTTCCCCTCATGGGCGAGTCTAGGGCCAGAGGGCATAGTCTCAGAATAAAGGGGATAAATTTAAGACTAAGGTGAGGAGGAATTTCTTCCCTCAGAAAGTTGTCAGTCTTTGCAATTCCTTGTCTCAGAGACCGGAGAGAGCAATGTCCTTGTGTATATTTAAGACAAAGATAGATAGATTCTAGATCAGTTGGGAAATCAAGGGTTATGGGGAAGACACAGAAAAGTAGATGTTAGGAATATTGGTAGACAGCAGGACACTGCGAGAACATAGCAAGCCAGTCAACATCAGGAGGTGGAGAAGTCAACGTTTTGATTATAACCCTTCTGGAATAGCAATGATCCTATTGAACAGCAGAGCAAGCTTGAGGACGCTAATGGCCTACTCCTGTCCCTATTTCTTCCTGTCTCATGGTCTAAGTCTAGCAAATAGTCTAGAAAGTGATAAGAATCTTTTATCCTACTGTCTCTCTGTAGAGGACTGTTGTCACATTGGGATGACTCTGCCATGAGTAAGTATGTCATTTGCTGGACACTTGGTTTGCAAATCCAACAGCATGGGTTCAATTCCTGCACCATGAAGGAGTCTCCATCCCAACCTCTCGCCACACCTGAGATTGGTGGCCGTCAGGTTAAATCACCGCCACTTGTCTCTCTCTAATGAGAGAGCAGCCCTATGTTCTGGTAAGAATATGGTGACTTGAACTTGACATCCTTAGTCTTCTTGTTGCTCTACAAGAGTAAGGATTTTGCTCTTCCCTTCAAACTTGCTGCAACCGCCTATCCAATTGAAATTCATGAAAAACCATTCTGGGAAGGCTCCAGAGATTTCTGCTGCCCAAGCGTCTGTGTTGCTGCTGCAATGGGGAGCCACAAAGGCATACCAGGGACGTTAAAAGTGGCTCAAACCCAGGAACAGAGGAATATGCTTTGGCAGATGCTGAACATAGGTAACAGACAGGTGACTGAATGTTACCAGGCCTTCTCTCTCTCTCTCTCTCCCTCTCTCCCTCTCTCCCTCCAGTGCAGCACTTCCATGCCTACCAGGATTGGTAAGTGGTAGGCCATTTAGATCAGAGTTGAGGAGAAACTTCTTCATCCAGAGAGTAGTGGATACATGGAATGCTCTGCCCCAACATGCAGTGGAGGCCAAGCCTCTGGATACTTTCAAGAAAGAGATGGATAGAGCTCTAAGAGATAGTGGAATCAAGGGTTATGGGGATATGGCATGAACAGGATACTGGTGGTGCTGACTCGAAGGGCTGAATGGCTCACTTCTACACCTATTGTCTATTGTCTACTAGACAATCCCAGAAAGTGACAATGGCAGTGATTAATACAACAGACTTTGACTTAGAAGGTTCCTTGTGTCTCGTAGTGCATGAGGCAGGCCCGACACCTGCTTATGTCTGTTTCCAGGAATTTCCTGGGACAAATGACCAATCGGATACCAGAGGTTTTAGCATTGATTTAATTATGGCTGAGGCTTGGACTCGCCCACTCCACTCTTCATCTCCCACCATCGGCGTTTGGAAGAATTTGCAGGTTAATAAGCAACCGGTTTGGCTATGTTACAAATACCTCATTGACCATCAGATCCTTGGTTGAGACTTGAATCTTCTGACTCACTGGCAT
The DNA here is from genome assembly GCF_020745735.1 of Hemiscyllium ocellatum. Lineage (NCBI taxonomy): Eukaryota > Metazoa > Chordata > Chondrichthyes > Orectolobiformes > Hemiscylliidae > Hemiscyllium > Hemiscyllium ocellatum. Next base: position 80,786,405 of record NC_083412.1, read on the forward strand.
GAATACTGACCAGAGCACCCCCAGACCTTTTCCACAGGAGAGAACTGGGGTGGAGTTAAGCTCCACAATACTTAGCTGCAAGGCAAGCCTAACTGACAGTCATCCTGACTGGGGTTATACTTTGGGCTGGAAAACACCAGAGCACAGGAGTGGCAGTCAGCCTTTCCATCCCATTTTCCCACAACTTCTGCGATCACTTCTCTCCCACTCACAACTCTCAGGAATTAACTGGAGTGAATCTACCTCAAAGTGCATTGTCTCAAACATGATTTGGAGATGCCGGTGTTGGACTGGGGTGTACTCACACACATTCCTACAGACACACACACACTCCCACACTCACTCATGCACCCTCTCATAGACTTAGACCCCTTTACACTCACACACACACATATACACACTCTCTCACAGACACGCTCAAACCCCCACCCCAGACACCCACACAAACTCCTACAGACACACACACACACACACACATGCACCTGCATGCACAGATATACACACACGTTTATGGGGTGAACTTGTGCTTGCAGAGTTACATTGTACGTTGCTGAAAAACTGCATGAATCCATGTAAGATTCTGTTAACTCATTTTTTAGATTAGAATCAGTCTAAACGTTATGACACAGACAACAGCACACAGGAGGCTAACACCTTCAACCCATTATCTGGCTAACACCAATTGTTAAAGTTAACCTGAGAACGTAACTTTTAAAAAATGTTTTGTGATTTACATATGAAAGAAGTGAAACTAACATGGTCATTCTAACAGGTGAGAGACTTAACAAATAATCAAGATATTTTTCAAAGTATAAGTTCAGTTACATCACACTGTAAACTTTTGCTATAAATTGTGTCCTATGATCTTATACTCCACAACTACCTGATGAAGGAGCAGCGCTCCGAAAGCTAGTGCTTCCAATTAAACCTGTTGGATCATAACCTGATGTTGTGTGATTCTTAACATTATCTCAAACAGGCCTTGCATTGGATGAGCTGCTATGTTGACCTGTTACTGCACTGTAATCTATCCTTCCTGCACTGATTATTAGGGTGAAATGACCCTTGTGCTCAGTGTGAGCTCCAAGATCAATAGCGATTCGCCTACCTTCAGCAGATTTCTTTCTCAAGTAAAAGCTGGGTCAGTTTAACAGACCAGCCACAAGCTTGTATACTAACACCATTCCACTCCCTCTCCCCATGTTTATGAAGTAAGTGCGGTTGGCTTCCTAGTCTCAAATGCCCTGGCACTTTATCAGTAAGTGAGCTACAGAAAACATGGGCTACAGTGCTAACATTGACTCCCACTTTTTAAAAAAATCCCCTTCTTATTTACTAGACTGTTCAGGATCTGCTTAATTCTTTTATCAATGGATTGAAGTTTTCATTCAGCTGTTCAGCTCAAACAAATTGAAGGCATATTTATATCACAGTTAACACATTGCAACTGCTGGCTACAGTGTATTTTAGACAAGCATTTCCTTATTTATAGTGCCTGCTCCCTCCATTCTGTGTGTGTGTGTGTGTGTGTGTGTGTGTGTGTGTGTGTGTGTGTGTGTGTGTGTGTGTGTGTGTGTGTGTGTGTGTGTGTGTGTGTGTGTATACGTGTACACATACACCCATGCTGCGCTGCCCCCAGTTATTACATTCAAATATTTTGGTGAAGCAGCCAAAGGCATCCACACTCGAAAAGCATTTAAAATATTTGGATACTTTTAAAGGAAACAAAGTTAAAATTACAGTAAAATTGCTCTTTTGTGGGTAACATCTGTGATGTGCCTGTTGCTTATGATATCAATTTTCGTTTCTTGTCATTCCTTTTAGGCTGTTCCTATGTTTGTAGAAATTCTCAATGATGAAGAGGCACCCTGGAGGTTATGTACTGAATGTGAAGAAATGGGCTGTGTTGCAATCATTTGAATTGTAAGGTAATAGACTTCTGACAAAGGGAAACTAGGGACAGGCAATAAATGCCAGCCAGCCAGTGACACCCACATCCCATGAGTGAATTAAAAAAAGTTGCAATGAACTACATTTTCATTTAAAAAAATTGTAACTTTGATCTTAGAGTAGGATAAAAGGTCAGCACAACATCAGGGGCTGAAGGGCCTGGTCTGTGCTGTACTGTTCTATCTATGTTCTTTGTGATGGTTTGAGTTTCCTTGTGCCTGGTGAAGGTTCAGTTACACAGATCAATTTCAGGAAAAAAATAGTTTGTCTATTGTTTACCTGTTGTTGTTGTGTAATAGCAAAAGGTCTTAACCATTACTTAAAGTTAAGTCTTTCATTCGTGTACATGGTAGTATGATGTAGTTAACAACTTTTTTAACTGTCTTCAAAATTTATCAGAATATTCTCTGGAGTTATTTTTCATCTGAAAGCATGGACATGCTGGGGTTCCATTCCAGGGTGCTGGCAACCCTTAATTGCCTCTCATATCGTGACCTTTTCTCAACCTGCAGATGTGATTTTCTCAGCCAAGTCTGATACGGTCCTAACCCAGTATCCAGGCTTTCACATCAAGGCTGACTGAATATTAATAAATACTTGGAACCAGGCTAATGCTCCTCACTCATAAAGTCATAGAGTCATTGAGATGTACAGCAAGGAAACCCACCCTTCCGTTCAATTCATCCATGCCGGCCATATATCCTAGATAAATCTAGTCCCATTTGCCAGTAGTCGGCCCATATCCCTCTAAACATAGAGCATAGAACATAGAACAGTACAGGCCATTTGGCCCTCAATGTTGTGCTGGTCTTTTATCCTACTCTAAGGTCAAACTAACGCACATACCCTTCATTGTACTATTTTCCATGTGCCTATCCAAGAGTTGCTTAAATGTCCCTAATGTATCTGACTCTGCTACCACTCTCTGTGTAAAGAACCAACCTCTGACATCTCCTGTAAACCTTCCTCCAATTACTTTAAAATTATGCCCCCTCATGATAGACATTTCTGTTGTGGAAAAAAGTCTGTGGCGATCCACTCTATCCATGCCTCTCAACATCTTGTACAACTCTATCAACTCTTCTCTCATCTTTTTTTCACTCCAATGAGAAAAGCCCAAGCTCCCTCAACCTTTCTTCATAAGACATGCCCTCTAGTCCAGGCAGCATCCGAGTAAATCTCCTTTGCACCCTCCTTGAAGCTTCCACATCTTTCCTATACTGAGGCAACCAGAACTGAGGAAGAGTCATTTCTGAAGAAGGGCTCTTGCCCGAAACATCGATTCTCCTGCTCCTTGGATGCTGCCTGACCTGCTGTGCTTTTCCAGCAACACATTTTCAGCAACCAGAACTGAAGAAATATTCCAAGTGTGGTCAAACCAGGGCTCTATACAGCTGCAGCATAACCTCACACCTCTTCAACTCAATTCCCCTGCTAATGAAAGCCAACACACCATATGCCTTCTTGACAACCCTATCAACTTGGGTGGCAACTTTGAGGGATCTATGGACATGGACCCCAGGATCCCACTGTTCCTCCATGCTGCCAAGAATTCTGCTTTTAACCCTGTATTTTGCATTCAAATTTGACCTTCCAAAGTGAATCACTTCACATTTTTGCAGGTTGAATTCCATCTGCCACTTACCTTCCCAGCTCTGCATCCTGTCAATGTCCCTTTGCAACCTACAACAGCCCTCCACACTATCCACAACTCCACCAACCTTCGTGTCATCGGCAAACTTACTAACTCACTCTTCCACTTCCTCATCCAAGTCATTTATAAAAATCACAAAGAGCAAAGGTCCCAGAACTGATTCCTGCAGAATACCATTGGTCACTGCGTTCCAGGCTGAATACTTTTCATCTACCACCACTCTCTGTCTTCTATGTAGCAACCAATTCTGTATCCAGACAGCTAGCTTTCCCTGTATCCCATGCCTCCTTACTTTCTGAATGAGCCTATCGTGGGAAACCTTATCAAACACCTTGCTAAAATCCAGGTACACCACATCCACTGTTCTATCTTCATCAACATGTTTTGTCACATCCTCAAAGAGCCTTCACAAAGCCATGCTGACTATCTCTAGTCAAACTATGGTTTTCCAAGTAATCATAAAACCTATCTCTCAGAATCCTCTCCAATACTTTGCCCACCACTGATGTAAGACTGACTGGTCTGTAATTCCCAGGATTATACCTATTCCCTTTCTTGAACAAGGGAATTACACTTGCCATCTTCCAATCATCTGGTACTACTCCAGTGGACAATGAGGATGCAAAGATCATTGCCAAAGATGCAGCAATCTCTCCCCTTGCTTCCTGGAGTAACCTAGGATATATCCGGTCTGGCCCAGGGGATTTATCTAACCGTATGCTTTTCAAAATTTTCAGCACATCCCCTTTCCTAACATTAACCTGTTCTACCATTTCAATCTGTTTCAAGCTGTCCTCAGAAACATCAAGGTCCTTCTCAGTTGTGAGTACTGAAGTAAAGTATTCATTAATGACTTCTACTTCCTCCGACTCCAGGCACAGATTCCCTCCACTATCCTTGATTGGCCCTACTCTGGCCATCCGCTTTTTCCTCACGTAAGTATAGAACACCTTAGCGTTTTCCTTCACCCTATCCATTAAAGCTTTTTCATTTCCCCTTCTAGTTCTCTTTGGTCCATTCTTCAGTTCTTTCATGGCTTTCCTGTAACCCTCTAAAGCCCTATCTGATCCTTAAGTAAGCTTCCTTCTTCCTCTTGACTAGATTTCCATATCCCGTGTCACCCGAGATTCTTTCCTATTCATATATCCATCCAGGTGCCTTTTAAATGTTGCAATTGTATCATTTCCACTGGCAGCTCATTCCATACATGCACCACCCTCTGCAAGAGAACGTTGCCTCTCAGGTCTCTTTTTTTTATCTTTCCCCTCTCATCTAAAACCTCTGCCCTCTATTTTTGGACTCCCCTATCCTGGGGAAAAAGACCTTGGCAATTCACCCTATACATGGCCCACATGTTTTTATAAACCTCTGTAGGATCGTCCCTCAGCCTCTAATACTCCCCGGCCTACTCAGCCTCTCCCTATAGCTGAAAGCCTCCAACCCTAGCACCATCCTTGTAAATCTTTTCTGAATCCTGTGAAATTTAACAACATCTTTCCAGTAGTAGGGAGACCAGAACTGAATGCTGTATTCTAAAAGTGGCCTAACCAATGTCCTATACAGCCACAACATGACATATCACAGCAGGAACCTCAAAGTACTGGAGAAATGCCACCACAGAATTACACAATCATAGAATTGCTCTCACCCCGTGAATTCATTTTAAAAAAATTACAGTCACAAAAGGAAGATATTCAGTCTATTGTGTTTGTCCCAGCTCTTCACATGAGCAACTCAAAGCACTGACTCAATGCACTGACCAATAAAGGCAAGTGTACCGTTAGGCCTTATTCACCAGCATGGAGACCTGCTGTGCTAACCTCCTAGTCCAGTAATCATACTTGAATTCTTCAACTAAATATAACTCAGTTCTAGAGAGAGTGACTTGCATTTTTGAATTATGCCTATTCATGACCTCAGGACATTGAAAGCAATGAAGCACTTTTGAATTGGACTCACTGTATCACAACATAGGAAATGCAGGGGATAAATTTGAGGAAATCCCAAAAGTGTTTTCCAGGTCTTCCTGGGAGTCATTTGCTGCAGCTCAATTCAAATCAAAGTACTTATGTCAAGAGACTGGTCTCAAGAATATAAACAACATATCCAACCCAGGAGAACTGGTTTTAAGTAGATACTGTCACGTTGTTTGCTCTGCTGGCTTGGGATAGGTGCTGCTCCTGTTAAACTGCCAGTTTCCCACTGGATGTAAAATATCTTGTGAAAATACTGTCTGTGCCCTTTTCCCACGAGAAAAAAGAAGTCCAATAGGAGACGTACTTGAGATATTCAAAAATCCTGAGTGGTATGGACAAGGAGAAGCTGTCAACACTTGCGAAAGCATCAAGAATGAGGATGCACAGATTTTAAAGTAACCCACCAAAGGAGCAACAATCAGATGAGGAAAACTATTTTTGATGCAGTGAAATTGATTAGGATCTGAAATGTACTGCCTGAGAATGTGGTAGAGGCAGGTTCAATAGGGGCTTTCAAAAGGGAGCTAGACGGGTTATCTGTTAATGAAGCAGGGTTTATGGCAGTGGGTGAGTTGTCCATCTGAAGAGCTGGGACAAACACAATAGGCTGAATATCTTCCTTTTGCGACTATAAATTTAAAAAAAACTTCATTCATAGGGTGAGAGCAATTCTATGATTGTGTGATTCTATAGTGGCATTTCTCCAGTACTTTGAGGTTCCTGCTGTGATATGTTCAACCTCCCAAGCATTTGGGAACATGGGTCTCATTGTTGCCAGAAAGCTATAGCCTCAGTGGCACATTTGAGATCCTGCTCCTCAAAATCCTCATTTCCTCAGTTGACTAAAGGCTGAGCTGGTGCGTAGGAGGCAATAATGACATTCATCATCACAGGGAGATGGGCCATATTTTCCAGGATCTCACCATTGATCTGATTTTATGGTGTGTGACGTCGAATGAAGTTGTCAAACAACTTTAGTTAGCTTAGTGTTTAGTGAAAGGTTGGCTTTCTCAAATACTTTGGGGAAAGAGTTGACCAAGTCATGGAGCCCAGTTTCCAAGTGAGTGCACACAAATATCAGCTACAGCTTAATAGTGGAGCATGGTATGATTATAGAATCCCCACAGTGTAAAAGCAGGCCATTCAGCTCATACCAACCCTCCAAAGGACATCTCACCCAGAAATGGAAGCATGGTATTTGTACAGAAAAGCCAGTGTCAAAGGCTAACCAGCAAACTCAGGTAAGTGTTTCCTTCAAAGAAAATGCCACATGGTTGTCAAACAAACCTTCAGTGAAAGAAGTTATTATAGTTTCCATTAAATCATTCATGCAAAAAGAGCTGGATAAGTGTCTGTTTTGGAATGTGAATGAGGTTTTGGATAAGTCCAGAGAGGTGAGCAAACTTTGGGAATGTGGGCTTTGGCATGTAGTCTCGAAGTAGGAGAATACTCATTCCCTGCATTTACCATGGTTAACCCACTGTTGAGACCCTTCAAAACATTTCAAGAAAGTTGCTCCGACCCTAACTTTGCAAGTTGTTTTAAGCAGGTCTAATGTGAATATTCCAGGAGGGTTGCAGTTAGTCAAACCACGGAGTTTTAAACAAAACAGAATTTATTGACAAGATTACTGAATGAAACACAAACAGAAGAGAATGGAATACTGAATAACTTAACCTATCCAAAAACCTAACAGATCATCCCATCTTAATGATGCTGTTCCAAATACTTACAACAATCCCCATAAGCAACCCTTGGCATAAAAAGAAAAAAATCAAACCCAGGGTCTTACAGGGAGAAGTCAGAGAGAGAGAGAGTACCAGCTACTTCGATGGGTCCAGCAGTTTTTCAACACTACTGTTAAAAACCAAACCAAACCAGAGAAAAGCTGAGCTGGGAGAACTGGCCACTCCCCTTTCATTGTACAAGTGTCTTTTTAAGACTTGAAAGTCTTTTGTCTGAGGCACAATCAGCAGTTTTCGGAGTCTGTGTCTTTTATGACCTCTCTGACAAAAAAAACCAAGGACACCATAACCTTGTTAAAGGAACAACATCATTACACCCACACCTTCCTGGGTAATTAAGCACAGCCGATCCACCTATCACATTCCTGGTGAAGGGTTTATGCCTGAAACATCGATTCGCCTACTCCTTGGATGCTGCCTGACCTGCTGTGCCTTTCCAGCACCAATCTTTTAACTTTTTCCTCAATCCACCTAACCTGCACATCCTTGGACTGTGTGAGGAAAACCAAGCAGATACAGGGAGAGTATGCAAACTTCATGCAGACAGTCACTCGATGCTGGAATTGAACCTGGGTCCCTGGCATTGTGAGGCAGCAGTGCTAACCACTGAGCCACCATACTCCCCATGGATTATGGATTGAAGTCAGCACAAGCTGACAGTGTTGTGGATCTTCCGTGATTGACCTCTTGGCCTGTGGATAATTCGCTGGTGGTCAGGTGCAGTTTGCAGAGGAAGGTGAAAATGCCATCACAATACCAGCTGTAACCCCAGGTTAAATCCCAAATGCAGTCTTCACTTTCTCAGCAAAGCAGAACTGATATTCTGTGTCTCAGTAACATTGCACACCCTCACTTTATTTTCTGAAAAGAACTTCATTTCAGTCCATGATTCCATCCAATTAGTACTATTATTACCAAGTGGAAGTGACTGCAGGTATTTGAAACCCATTCATTAGACCAAAGGAAAGATTATGGACTGAAAACCCTGAAGATAGCTGGCTCACTTGCTGCCACACTGCACTTGTTTCTGCCTCTTGCTTCAAGCATACATGCCAAAACCCGCATTCCCAGAGTTTGCTCACCTCTCTGGACTTAACCCAAACCTCCTTCACGTTCCAAAACAGACACTTATCCAGCTGTTTTTACATGAATGATTTAATGGAAACGATAATAACTTCTTTCACTGAAGGTTTGCTTGACGTGGCATTTTCTTTGAAGGAGAAGTTTGCCTGAGTTTGCTGGTTAGCCTTTGACACTGGCTTTTCTGTACAAATATCATGCTTCCATTTCTCATATTTTAATAACATTAAACACAGAATCATCGAATATCAGAACACAGAAAGTCACCATTCATAGTCTTGTTTCTGAGCTGGTCTTTTGAAGATCTATCCAATTAGTTCCACTTCTCTGTGTTTTCTCCTTTCAAATGTACATCTAACTCCCCCTTGAATGGTAATATGAATAAATTGTCTTTTCTCTTTCAGGTAATGCAGTCCAGATCAGAACAATTGCTTTCCATTTCTTTTCTCTCAATGATTTTGATTTGCAAATTATTGTAAGTCTGTGCCCGATGCAGCTGCTTGGAACAGTTTCTCTGTGTTTTCTTTCCTTGGGTGAATTTTAGTTTTATTCATGCACAAGAAGTCAGCTTTGCTAGCTAGACCAGGATTCATTACCTAACTCTAGTTGCCTTCTCAAAACACCAGTCCATGTGATGTAGGTAGACCCACAATGCCCTTAGTGTGAGAATTCTAGCAATTTGACACAAGGACAGTGAAATATTTCCAAAACAGGATGGTTACCGGATTGGAGGGGAAGTTACATGTGGTGATGTTCCCATGTATCTACTGCCCTTGTCCATCTAGATGGTAGTGGTCATGGGTTTGGAAGATACCGTCTAAGGTTCATTGGTGAAATTCTGCAGTGCATCTTGTTCATAGTATACATGGCTGCTACTGAGGGTTGTTGATAATGGAATTGTTGAATGTTTGTGGAAATGATGCCAATCAAGTGGTCTGCTTTTTCTGAATGGTGTTGTGTTGATACAATGGCTTTCAGAGGTGTATTTTGTCCTTTGTTTTATGAAAGAAGGTTGAGACAGAGGTAACAAACAGCCTACTCCAAAGTCAATAAAGTGAAAAGCTTGGGAGGCCTTGGGGTATTTTTAAAGTTGGAACATTAGAAGTAGCCTGAATGGGTGGGGTCAAGCTCCTACAGAGCCAGGATTTTTAGTTTAAACTTTCAGTAGCAGCTGTTGGGGTCTTGAAGCTGGATTGTGGGAGCTCTTATTCCTCTCTCTGGTACAGCTAAAAGATGCAGTTCTCTTCCTGCTGCTAGAATTGCATGTGAGACCATCTATTTTACTGAATTTGCCTTTGTCAAGAATGTGTTTATGGAATATTACAATATTGGAACACTTATTTATAGTAGTTAATATATGTTATTTTGTTAAGCATTTCAATAGTGTTACAGTTAAGCCAATTGTTATGGACCAGACCAGACCAGACCAGACCTCCTCAAAACATTTCAAGAAGGTAGCCCAGACTCTAGCTTTTCTAGTTGTTTTAAGCAGGTGTAAGGTTCATTTCCAGTGTTGCAGCTGGTCAAACCACTCAGTTTTAAACAAAACATAATTCATTTACAGACTACCTAATGAAACACAAGCAAAAGAAAACAGAATTTAGAATAATAACTATTTGAAAAATAGGCTAGGGCTGTTTTCCCTGAAGTGTTATAGGCTGAGAAGTGACTTTATTGAGGTTTGTAAAATCATGAGGTGCATGGATAGGGTAAGTAGACAAGGCTTTTTCCCTGGGGTGGAGGAGTCTAGAACTAGAGGGCATAGATTTAGGGTGAGAGGGGAAAAGAGACCTAAGGGCAATCTTTTCACACAGAGGGTGGTGTGTGTGTGGAATGAGTTGCCAGAGAAAGTGGTGGAGGCTGGTACAATTACAACATTTAAAAGGCATCGGGATGGGTATATGAATAAGAAGGGCTTGAAGGGATGTGGGCCAGGTGCTGGCAGGTGGGACTAGATTGGGTTTGGCTATCTGGTTGGCATGAATGAGTTGGACAGAAGGGTCAGTTTCCGTGTTGTACATCTCTGTGACTCCATGATTCTATACCCCCCACAACTTAACAAAGATCTGTTCCGATTTCCTGTAATATCCTACAAACACACTCTTTGGCAAAAAAGTAAATTTGAACATGGCTTCTTACAGGAGAAAGAGATTGCAGAGAGGATTAGACAGGAATCATTTGCGGAAACATGGAATCTCCTTTTCCCCAGCATCTTCTCGGAGTCCCCAGCTAAAATTAAACCCAATCAGAAAAATCCCTGAACTGGCAGAACTGATCACTCCCCTTTCCTCGTACAAGTATTTAAAAAAAACCTAAATGCCCTTTTCCCTGATTGTTGCCTCAGGCAGTGTCTGTTAGCCATAATCAAAGTGGCCTGATGCCAGACAAACCAGAACCTCTGCCTTTTACAACCTCTTTTGAACAAACCAAGTACGACATGATCTTGTTAAAGGAGCAGCATCACCACACATCTCCCCTTAAAAAAAACCCATCAATATCCAAATTTTAAAACTCATTAACCTTACATTGTTAGTACAATACAATATGTATACTTCACTGACTATAAACATGAAAACATGCACTACTAAATTCTATTTCAGTCCATTTACTCGTGGCACCGGCCACCTCTATATCACATCCCAGTCTTGACCAATGTATCAGCAATCATGTTTTCTTGTCCTGCTACATACACAATTTTCAAATTGAATGGCTCTAATAACACGCTCCACTTAAACGGTCTGGAATTTTTGTCCTTAAATTTCTCCAAAGACTTCAATGGGTTATGATTAGCATATATGATTGTCTCAGATACATTACTGGTAATATAAATGTTGAAACGTTGTAGTGCTAATACCAAGCTCAAAGTCTCCTTCTCAACTGTTGAATATTTCTGCTGATGAATGTTTAATTTCCTGGAGAAATACCTGATAGATCTATCTATCTTCTCATTGCTTTCCTACAAGAGCACAGCACTGACAGCTATATCACTCGTATCGATAGCCACCTTGAATGGCTTAACTTAATTAGTTGTGGCTAATACTGGGACAGTGGTTAACGCAGCTTTCAGGCTGTCAAATACTTTCTGACAGTCCACCGTCCACTGAAACTTCTTGCCTTCCTTAGTAATTCAGTGAGTGGAGCAACCAACCTGCTAAAATTTGGTATGTAATTCTGATAACACCCACTCAAGTCCAGGAATTATGTTTTGTCGATGGTGTGAGAAACTCCCCAGTCATGTTTGTTTTTACATTCCATGGGGCCATTTGTCCATTTCCAATAACATGGCCTAGGAAGGTGACTTGGGCTTTGGCAAGTTCACTTTTAGCCAGGTTTATCACCAAGTCTGCATTCCGAAGTTGATTGAACAATTTTGATAAACCTTATAAATGTTCCTTCTATGTGTGACTAAAATCACCAGGTCATGAATATAAATTACACATTTGGGTAATCCAGAAATGACCTTATTGGTTAGTCTTTGAAATGTGGCTGGTGCATTTTTCACACGAAATGGCATGACTTTAAATTGATACAGTCCATTCGGTATTATGAAAGCTGAAACTGTCCATGCTCTTTTGGACAAACATACCAGCCAGTACCCTAAGAGCAAGTCCAACTTAGAAACATAAGTTGTTTGTTCCACCTTTTTAACATAGGTTTCTAAACAAAGGAGAATATATGAATCAGATTTTGTAACTGCATCAACTTTGCGATAGTCCATACATAACCGTTGGGTATCATTTGGTTTTGGCCCGTTACTATAGGTGAGCTCCAGTCACTGTAACTCACTTCAATTATGTTGTTTTGGGAGCATGCTTTCAATCTCCTTTTGAACATGGGCCAACATTAGAGGGTTAAGCCTATAAGGATGTTGCTTAATTGCAACAGCATCTCCTATATCCACACCATGCATAATTCTGTTAGTACTTTACAGCTTATTTCCACATATCTCCCCATGTGATAACAATAACGCTTTCAGGTCATTTCAATTTTCCTCTGGAAGGTAACTCAATTATTTATCCCAATTTTTGACAACTTCATCATTGTCCAAGTTAACTTGAGGTATGTCTAATTCAAAACCCTCTGAACTTGGTTCTTCACTCTGTGTTGCAACTAATAACAGAGTCCCCTCTTGCTTTCTTTCCCTATCAGGATACCTTTTGATTATATTCACATGACACTCTCTGTGTGATTTCTTTCAGTCTGGAGTCCTTATCAAATAGTTCACCTCACTCAACTTCCTTTCGACTTAATGAGCTCCATTAGGCCTTGCTTTTTACAGTTCACTTATCACTGGAAGTAACACTAACACTTTATCTCTGATAGCAAAATCATGTATTTTTGATTTCTTCTCTGTTTCCTGTTTCATTGTATGCTGTGACACTTTTAAATGCTGTTTAGCTAACTCCCCCACTCTATTTAAGTGTTCCCTAAAATTTGACACACAGTCCAAATATGAGGTCTCTGAATTCTGACTCATCAATTTCTCCTTAATCAAGATTTGTGGTCCGCTCACTTCAGGCCCCAAAACTAATTCAAATGGAAGGAAATTGTTCGATTCATTTGATGCATCTCTCATGGCAAAAAGTATAAAAGGAATTCCTTTATCCCAGTCATCTGGAGTTTCTTGACTATAAGCGCTTAACATGGTCTTTAATGTCTGATGCCATTTTTCTAGCTTGCCCTGTGATTCTGGATGGTACGCAGTGGATTTGAATTATTTCATCCCTAAACAACCCTTAACTTCCTTGAATAATTTTGATGTAAAGTTTGACCCTTGATCCGATCGTATCTCTGTGGGTAGTCCGTATCTAGTAAGTGATTTGAGTAACTCTTTGACAATCCTTTTAGCTGTGATATTGCATAATGGAATTGCTCTGGAAATCTAATAGACACATCCATTATTGTTGACAAATACTGATTCCCACTTTTTGTTTCAGGTAGGGGTCCTATGCGACCAGTTAAGACTCTGTAAAAGGTTTCTCAAAGGCAAGAATGGGGATTAAAGGTGCAATTATTACTGTTTGCAGGTTTCCAATTGCCTGACATGTATGAAATGTTCGGCAAAATTCAATTACATTCTTGTGCAGTTCATAGCATAAGAACATAAGAACTGGAGCAGGAGTAGGCTGTCCGGCCTTTCAAGCCTGCTGTGTGATTCAATAGGATCATGGCTGATCTTTTCATGGACTCAGATCCACTTACGCATGCTCTCACTGTATCCCTTAGTTCCTTTATTGTTAAAAAAAATCTACTTATCTTTAAAAACATTTACTGAAGTAGCATTAACTATTTCACTGGGCAAGGAATTCCAGAGGTTAACAATCCTTTGGGTGAAGAAGTTCCTTCTCAATTCAGTCCTAAATCTGCTCCCTCTAATCTTGAGGCTATGCCCTCTTGTCCTGGTTTCATCTGCCAGTGGAAACATCCTCTCTACTTCTATCTTATCTACTCCGTTCATAATTTTATATGTTTCTATAAACTTCCACCCTTCATTCTTCTGAATTCCAATGAATATAATCCCAGTCTACTCAGTTTGTCCTCATAAGCCAACCCTCTCAACTCCAGAATCAACCTGGTGAACCTTCTCTGCACCCCCTCCAGTGCATCCTTTCTCAAATAAGGAGATCGAAACTGCACGCAGTAAACCTGCACACACTTCAGGCTAGTAAAAATGTTTTTGTATTTTAGCTTGAGTTTTTATTACCCATAAACCTCCTACTGCATCATGCACAACCTGCAACCCGTCCTTTCTATAATCCACTGGCAATACGACTTGATGAATTTCTGCCCATTTCTCTTCTGCCTGAATATGTGATGGTCTCCACTTCCTCATTAAGACATCAGTTCTGAGATAGTAGCATTCAGGGATACATCTGGATTCTTCTTCGTGTACGTTTTTTGATATAATTGCTTCAAATTTTCATCTTTCTGCTGTAACTCAGTTAACTTCTTGGAGCAATAGATGTCTACTTTGTCATCCATCTGCTCCTGGTTTGTCTCAACCACCTGATCAAGCAGAGTGCCTGCTAATTCCACTTCAACTTTCTTATCTGTACTCTCTGATCTCTCCTGTTTCAACTGGTAACCTCGTTACCACACAGTCAGGAAAAGGTCCAGGCTTTCTACAATTGCTCAGTTGCCTGAGTTTCCACTGGCTTTTCAACCACAGTAGGCAGCACTCCTACCTGTGACCCAGCTGTATCATTCACAGAAGTTGTATTCCTGGAGCTGAGAGTTGTTCTAGTACTCCTACCGCCACTTCTCCACATTTTGTTGGACACTCTAACCTCACTCTACATAATTGAGCACTTCTTGTCTCACCGTGAATTCCACTTACCAGCACTTTTTCTGGCAATCATCCTTCAGAGGTACATATCTCCTCATCTTTCAACATCACAGATTGAGAGGATCCTGGATTTCTTAATATTGCAACATCTTTATCTGCTGCTCCTGGCATTCGTGACTAGACTTTACTTTTGCACCAAGCACTGCTTAAACCAACCAATTTCAATGCCCTGATCAAAAGACACCAACACCTACCACTCATTGTCTTTGAGTCCAACAACCCTAATCCCAAATTTGAACTATAGAATAAATCCCACAAAGAACCCCAATCTGTTATGGACCAAGCCAGACCTCCTCAAAACATTTTGAGAAGATAGCCCAGACCCTAACGTTTCTAGTTGTTTTAAGCAGGTATGAAGTGAATATTCCAGGAGGGATGCAGTGGGCCCAACCACTCAGTTTTAAACAAAACAGAATCTCTTCACAGACCACTGAATGAAATGCAAGCAAGAGAAAACAGAATCTAGAATAATAACTATTTGAAAACCTAACTGATATGATATCCTCCACAACTTAACAAAGAGCTGTTTCAATGTCCTGCAACATCCCATAAACACACCCCTTGGCAAAAAGGTAAATTCAAACACAAATTCTTACAGGAGAGAGAGATTGCAGAAAGGATCAGCCAGGGATCATTGTTGAAACATGGTATCTCTTTTTCCCAGCATCTTCTGGGGTCCCTAGCTAAAACTAAACCGAACCAGAAAAAACTGGCAGAACTGACCACTCACCTTTCCTTGCAGAAGTATGTTTTAAAAAACAAAAACCCTTTTCCCTGATTGTTGCCTGAGGCAATATCTGTTAACCATTATCAAAGCCTAATACCAGACAAACCAGAACCTCTGCCTTCAGCAACCCCTTCTGAAGAAAACAAGGACAACATAACCTTGTTAAAGGAGCAACACTACTACAGAATTCCTTTCTTTTCTGTTTATTTTGTCTGTATTTTAACTGTCATATAAAAATAAATTGCATTTTGCTTAACTTGGAGTAGCTTGACTGATTGAATTGCATTTGGAATGCAATGCCTTACATTTACCTTTAAAATAAGAAAATGTTAGAGTCTAGACTATCTTCTTAATACATTTTGAGGGGATTGGCCTGGTTCATAACAATGTCAAGCTTCTTGAGCCTTATTCCTGATGAAGAGCTTTTGCCTGAAATGTCGATTTCGCTGCTCGTTGGATGCTGCCTGAACTGCTGTGCTCTTCCAGCACCACTGATCCAGAATCTGGTTTCCAGCATCTACAGTCATTGTTTTTACCTTGTTGGAGGTGTGCCCATCCAGGCAAGTGGGGGGGGGGGGGGGCGGTATTCCATCACATTTCTGACTAGTGCCTTGTAGATGGTGGACAGGTTTAAGGGAGTCAACAGCATTCCTAGCCTCTGACCTGCTCTTGTCGCCACTGTATTTACATGGCAAATATAAATCAATTCTGGTGAACAATAACCCCAGAATGTTGATAGTGGGGGATACAGTGATGGCAACACCATTGAATGTTGAGGGGTGCTGGTTAGGTTGTCACTTATTGGAAATGGTCATTGCCTGACAATTATGTGCCACAAATGTTACTTGCCACTTGTCAGCCCAAGGCTGGACATTGTCCAAATCCTGCTGCATTTAACCTTGGACTGACTCAGTGTCTGAGGAGTCACCAATGGTGCTGAACATTATGCATAATCTGGCAGATTCAGGGGGAAGATGTTTCATGTGAAATTGAGGACAAAAACCAATAGTGTGCATTTTCTTTACAACTTTTTCAATTCTGTACCAAATACTTATGTACCGCACCTCGGTATCCTGTAGCTAAGATGGCAACATAAACAGTGACTTTTCACTGCTCTCATTCGAGTGCACGTGACAATAAAGCTTGTTTAAAAACTGAAAGAACTGCAAATGCTGGAAATCAGAGACAAAAATCAGAAATTGCTGGAAAAGCTCAGCAGGCCTGGCAGCATCTGTGGAGAGGAATCAAAGTTAATGTTTTGGGTAGAGTGATCCTTCATCAGAACTCAGGTTGTTTGTTTGCATGTTCTTTCTTTCTTCATGGTGAAAATGAAAACTACAGATGCTGGAGATTAGAGTCAAGATTAGAGTGGTACTGGAAAAGCACAGCAGGTCAGGCAGCATCCGAGGAGCAGGAAAATCGATGTTTCGGGCAAAAGTCCTTCATCAGGAAATCCTGATGATGGACTTTTGCCTGAAACGGTGATTTTCCTGCTCCTCGGATGCTGCCTGACCTGCTGTACTTTTCCAGTACCACTCTAATCTTGACTCTTTCTTTCTTCATGTCTATTGCACCTGGAATTGGAATAATTGGTAGTGTGGTTGTGGCCGGTGAGGGCGAAATCATCATTCTTGGACGTCCCTCGATTTGAGGATGGTGTTTACTCAGGGTTGTAACTTCTTGCCATGGGTTTTCATGTGTTTGGACCAGTTAATTCTCAAGCCACAGATCTTTGGATACAACAGGAACACGGTGCCCTGAGGTAGTGGAATACACGATTTGCTTCTTTTGCTTTCCTACTCTGCTGCCATTCCATCTCATCATCAAGGCATTTGGAGACAAAGCATGATTGCCGAGTTAGCCTTTTGAGTGATTGGAAGTGAGCTCCTCTCAGTCATTAATGTCAATACTGCCATACTACAAGAACAGCTTCAGAGTGTGTTAATAAGCATTGTCATTGTCCTCCCTGGAACACGGGGTGAAGAGTATGGGATGGGGGTAATTTGAAAGCAACCTGAAATGGGTACTAGATGGCCCACTTCAATTCCTGTAATGTTTAACCAACACAGGACCAGCTTCCTGAGCTTGACTGAACCACTCAACTATGACAATTTGGCATTAGATGTAAAAAGTAATTTCACAGCCAATGTTATTGCACTGAAATAAACTGGATCAGGAAAATCCATTTGGAAATGCTGGTTTGTCAACTGTTCAAAGTGCTACTATGACTGATTGTAGAAATGTTACGAGCGGTAAAAATGCTGGCAAAATGTATGAAAATATCCTGTAGATACTGATGTGCCTAAGAAGAATCTTAGTCAAGATCCTTCTTTTGACAACATGTACAACATCTTCAAAGGTTTAGTTATGGAGAATGATACTTAAAGTTTTAAAAGATAACCTATTCTGTTTTATGATGCTGGTAAAAATAACAAAGCAGTTTAAATTGTACAATTTAAACAGTGATGCCCTTTATGATAATTATCATTCCAAATATTTTCTTCAAGATCAATGGCATCACTTGTGCAACGAAAAGGAAATTCACTCTGTTGGTTTAACATCCATATCAAATTAGCATTTGGTAGTGCAGAACTTGAGCATTTCTGAGAAAATGACACAGTTTGTCAAAGCTTTTTGGTTTGTACTCATCAGGACTATTCACAAGAAATAAAAATGCTGACAGTTAACTTTCAGTCATTATCTAACTAGTGTATTCTCCCTAGCAATAGCTCTACCTTTTCAGACTCCACTTGGTAAACAATTAGCATTTTCTTCTCACACAGTATAAATGTTGTTTGCCTTTACATTTAAGACTGTAAGACCATAAGACATAGGAGTGGAAGTAAGACTATTCAACCTTACTTCTTCCGATTGTCCTGATGGACACTAGATGAAAACCTTTGACAAAATATGTCTATTTTCAACAAACCATGTCAAATTATTATAAAAACATTTAACTAATTGGCCTATGTTGAAGAGTTGGCCTTTTAATCACATGACATGAAAAGAGGAGAGATGAAGGCTAATATTCCCTTTCTCTCAACTTTTCTTTGAACACATTACTCTTTGAGTGTTGTTTAAGAAAAGACATAACCAGGCCTTACACAATGTCTGAAATGTAAATAAAATAAATACCCATTCCTCATTTTCACCATATGCGCAACACACACACATGCGCACACGCACGCACACACAAACACACACGCACGCACACCACCAACATTCCCCCACCCCCAAAAAGGTGATTTCTAAAGCTGTAGCATGCACTTCAGTACCTTAAAGAGTTTTTAAAAAATCATTTCCAATCAGCCCAAATGTTGATAATTGAAATATTTAAGGCTCAAAAGATCTATTTTGATGCACTGAGCAAAAATGAAGGTCAGAGGTTTCAGGTAATGAATTCACACTCTGAAGTCCCCAAACAGCAGCAAGCTTTTGGCTTTCCAGTCAAAGTCAGCTGAATCCCTGATGTGAAGAACTATAATGTATAACAAATAAAGCCTCTCTTCTCTGCCTAAAGTGATTTTTGAAGGAAGACCCTCCTTTGAACTGGGTTTCCCTCTAGTCTTCACATCCCAGACTGACCTGCCCAAACCTGTCCTTGTGAATTAATAAGGTGTTTCCAGGTATTTCTGAGCACAAGCCAGCTTCTAACCTGACAATAGTATCACTGTTTTTCATTGTTTGAACAACAGTTTGTTAGTAAGCAATTCAACACAGTGGAGGGTGTTTGATAATCAATCATCATTCCAACACTGGATAGCTTCCGACAATGTTGTTAGTTGTAATTTCATCTTCTTGACTCAGGAAATCTAACAGTCATTGTTACTACAAATTTCTTCATTAGAAGGTGCTGCAAGGTCATTTACATTTTTGTGCCTTTCCGGAAGCATGTCTGGACATGAAGTTAGTTCCTGTCTGTGCAAGACACCTGAATCTGTGGACTCCATTTTGTAAAAATAATTGTCCGTTTTTCAGACAGCCTTTATAAGTAACATTCATTTTCATAATGTGTTTTTTGGGCTTACAATGTTACTGTGTCACACTTTACTCAGGATTTCAGATGATCACTTTAAAACAGCGAATTGATTTGTGAATCTATCCACAGTATTTATCAGTGTTTTAGAAAGCTTCAAAGCGTCTCTTTAAATCCACACCTCAATGTTCAGATTTTACTAAATTTGTCCCTTGCACTGCCTTGAGCTGCCTGTGTTTTTGAATGCTTGTAGCTGTTTTCTTACTTCCATCATAATCTTTGTTTTCCCACACTGGATTACTATTGTCAAAGCAGACTTTTCAAAACCACCTCATATAAGCCAGAGATGTCTGCTTTGCACATACGATCTTAAAGGATTCCTTGGGCAGTGACAGGAACTAGCACCAAAACAATAGGCCGCAAAAGCCTCACGTTAAATACCTTTAACAACAGGTAGGTGGCAGCATTTTGTCTGGTACAGTCCTAAAGTCCTAACTGGTTTAACATTTGATTTGATTTATTTATTGCTATGTGTATCTTGTTACAAAATAAAGTGAAAGGTGTTGCGCAGTGTCGCCACTCTCTGGCGCCATTTTAAAACAGACAAAAATAAATCAAAACACAGAATATAAAGGCAGACAAAAGAAAAGGAGTGCCCAATGTAACAGTGCTTCTTGTTAACTGCTCCATCATGGCTCATGGGTCTGGAGGTCAGGCATGAATCCTATTCACCGTGCTGCCACTGGAACTTGTCTCCACCGATGCCTTCACCATTATGAGTCCTCGCTGGACCTCACTAATGCAGATCCCATCGATGTTGGCGGGTACCGAATCGGCCCAAACTCAACTCATTGCTGCCATATGAGTTTGCTTTGGTTAGAGTAAAAAAAAACTGCAAATGCTGGAATCCCAGAGTTCTCCAATTTCAAACAAACTTCCCACCCATCCCCGAACTTCCTTTCCAGCCCCATGTCCTCCCCTCCATCCCTCCGATCGACCCTTCCTCCCAGCAACCAACCAGATTCATTCTTCACTTCAACCAATCATGTTGTACCCACCACCTGCATTCACCTATCACCACGTCACCACTCTGCCCTCTCTGCACCCACAACTCCTCCCCCCGCTTTGATCTGCAGCTCCCCCCTACTGCCACCTCCATTCCCAAAGAAGGGTTATGCCCAAATCATTGACTTCTCCACCTCCTCATGCCGCCTGGCCTGCTGTGTTCTTCCAGCCTCCTGCTTCTCTACTTTGAGTCTGCTTTGGGTCCACCTTGCTGAGGCAGCCATTTCTGATGCCACTGTGTCCCCTATTGAGGCCAAACTCTGCTGCCACTTCTATGAATCAATGCTGGAAACAGACACCACTGGGAACCCAAACTCACCTCTGGAGCAGCATCTATGAGTTGGTGCTAGGACTGCCTCATGAATGCAGAAGCCTTTGAGAACTCAAACTAACCTTCAATGTTGCTGCCGTCATAAATCCTTGGTTTTGGGCCCACTCAAGTCCATGCTGGGCCCATTCGAGTCCACACTGGGCCCACTTGAGTCCACACTGGGGCTGGGCCCACTCAAGTCCACACTGGGCCCACTCAAGTCCACACTGGGCCCACTCGAGTCCATGCTGGACCCACTCGAGTCCATGCTGGGCCCATTCGAGTCCACACTGAGCCTACACGGGTCCACACTGGGCCTACTCAAGTCCACGCTGGGCCAACTCGAGTCCATGCTGGGCCTACTCGGATCCATGTTGGGCCTACATGATCCCATGCTGGGCCCACTCGAGTCCACGCTGGGCCCACTCGAATCCACGCTGGGCCCACTCGAGTCCACACTGGGCCCACTCGAGTCCACGCTGGGCCCACTCGTGTCCACGCTGGGCCTACTTGATCCCATGCTGGGCCCACTCGAGTCCATGCTGGGCCCACTCGAGTCCACACTGGGCCCACTCGAGTCCACGCTGGGTCCACGCTGGGCCTACTTGGGTCCATGCTGGGCCTACTTGATTCCTGGGCCCCTTGAGCCTACACTAGGCCCAATCGAGTCCTCGCTGGGCCTACCCACTGCTGCCAATGCCATCGCCTTGACTGAGCTTTTCATCAAGAGGTAAATAAAACAAAATTAAAGAGTAAAGAAAATGAGAGAAGAGAGAAAAAAAAAGGAAATGAGAAGGAAAGCGGATGAGCCCCAGGCTCAGAAGGCCTACTCCACTGCCATCTTACTGCAAGGTTTATTTTCTTAAAGGGGTTCAAACAAAAATATTTATTTCATTTTATCTTTCTTCATGTCAAACCTCAAAGATATGAGCCTGTGTTTTCTTTTTGTGTCGCTTGAGTATGAGAAGTGTATGTATACAGATGAATATGAAAGTAAGCATGCAGGTGCAGCAGTGATGAAGAAATCTAATGGAGTGTTGGCTTTCATAGTGAGAGGATTCAAGTACAGGAGCAAGGATGTCTTGCTGCAATTATACAGGACCTTGGTGAAATCACACTTGGAGTATTATGTGCAATTTTGATCTCCATAAGGGGGATACACATGGCAAGTACTTTACACAGAGGGTGGTGGATGTCTGGAACATATTGCCAGCAGAGTTGGTAGAGGCACACTTGGTAGATTTATTTAAGATGCGTCTGGACAGGTGCATGAGTAGGTGCGGAGCAGATTGATACAGATGGTTGCCATGACAGGGTTGTACGCTGTTGTGGTCAATGTTGACCTGAGGCTGGGCAGTTTGTTCAAACAATGGTCTGTTTAAGGTTTGGTGGCTGTTTAAAGGCGAGAAGTGGAGGTGTGGGCAAGGTCTTGGTGAGGTGCTTATCCTCATCGATAATGTGTTGCAGGCTGCGAAGAACATAGCATAGCTTATTGGCTCCCAGGAAGTACAGCACAATGAAGGGGACCCTATCAGTTGCAACCTGTGTCTGTCTCCTGATGAGGTCATTAAGATTTCTCGCTGTGGCACGTTGGAACTGGTGATCGATGAGTTGTTCTTGTGAGGGCATCCTTTAGCACCTTCAGATGTCTGTCACATTCCTCCTCATCTGAACAGATCCTGTATATGTGTAGGGATTATCCGTAGGAGATGGCTGTTTTAATATGTTTCGTGTGGAAGCTGGAGAAGTGTAGCATAGTGAGGCTATCCATGGGTTTGCGGTAGAGTGAGGTGCTGTGGTCCGTCCTTGATGGAGGTCCAAAATGAGACAGATACTAAAGAGAAGTCAATGGTAAGTCTAATGGTGGGATGAAATTGTTGAAATCACTGTGTAGTTGTTTCAGTGATTCCTCGCCATGCGTCCAGAGGAAGAAAATGTTGTCAATATATCTGGTATATAGTATTGGTTGGAGGTCCTGTTCAGCAAAGAAGTCTTGTTCGAACCTGTGCATGAAAATGTTGGCATTTTGGGGTGCAGATTTTGTCCCCATGGCTGTTCCATGTGTCTGGATGAAGAACTGGTTGTCAAAGGTCGAACATCCAATATTCCATATGGACCTGAATTGATCTGTTGAGTGCTTCCTTACAGCCTGTCTTGTTGTTGTCTTTACTTGCCATACCTCTCCTCCTCAGGCTAAGATAAAAGGTGGAGAGGAGGGACTTGGGGAAGGAGCATTGGGAATACGATAGGTGGAAGGAGGTTAAGGTGAGGGTGATAGGCCAGAGAGGGACCTCCCCAAAGTCCCTCCTCCCTACCTTTTATCTTAGCCTGCTTGGCACACCTTCCTCATTCCTGAAGAAGGGCTTATGCCCGAAACGTCGATTCTCCTGCTCCTCGGATGCTTCCTGATCTGCTGCGCTTTTCCAGCAACACATTTTTCAACTTTATTCTTACCCCCAGTTAAAATACAAACAAACGAAAGAAGAATTGGTCTAACTGTAACTCAATTCAAAAACATAACAGAATAATAGATTATTTAACTACTAACAACAACTGTTCCAATATAGTAACATCCCATTGCTGCACCTTTGGCCAAGGCAAATTCAGTAAAGTAGATTGTCTCACAGGCAACATTTCTCCCGTCCAGGAGGAAAGAACATTAAGAGAAAAGTCTGGTAGGGAGAACTCAAGCATTTTGTTGTGGCAGGAAGAGATGTATGGCAGCTTCAAAGCTACTGAAAGCTAAACTATATATCATGGTTCTGTGGGAGCCTGACTCCACCCATTCAGGCTGCTTCTATTATTCCAACTTTAAAAAGAAACCCTAAGGCCTCACAAATTGTTTACTGGCTTGGAACAGACCGTTTTGCATCTCTGTCAACAATCTCTCTTCATTAAAAAAAATGCACAGAATTATAAACCATACTTTTAAAACCGTAGTATCATCACAGATTCTGAAAGGCAGCTAATCACCATGTTCTCCAGGGCTTTTAGAGATGGCATTTAAATTCTGGCCGATGCAGCAACACTCACATTCCGATTGAATGAAACATGCTTTGTTGAATAAAATCAATTTTAAACCTGAATAAATATTATGTTGCAATAATTTTACTTTTACAGAGAATGCAAGGGAAGAGCTGTAATTAAGGCATGCAGGAATCTGTCAGTCAAAACATTACGTGACAATGATTCTTGGTGATTGACTGATACCTCTTTTGAAAATTTTGGCAATCATCAAAATAGGATCCTAGAAATAGATTTGACACTAATCAGAGATTAACGCAGCATGGAAGTAGGCCATTGAGCCTGTTCTGTTGTTTGAAAGATTCTTCTCCTTCCCACAGTCCAAGGAAACCTGCCCTTTTGCATATATTTATTCAGTTCACTTTTGAAAGTCATCATTGATTTTACTTCCACCAGCATTTTAGGAAATGGATTCCAGATCACAACAGTTTGCAGTGTAAATAAACGTTTCTACATGCATGCTCCAATTTTTTTGCTTGCTACCTCAAATCCATATGGTTATCAATCTTCAGCTACTGGAAACAGTTCCCCATTATTTACTCTATCAGAGCCCTTCAAGGTATTAAACACTTCTATCAAATCTGCCTTTAACTTTCTCTTCTTTAAAGAGAACAACTGCATCTCCTCTAGTACCTCACTGCACCAGAAAGGCCAGGTTTTCATAGGGTAGGTGGGACATTAAGGATGGGAACCTCCTGACCCTGTTTTCTTTAAACGTCTTCCGTCCACTGTATTTTCAATGGAAGCAGGTGGTCTTGGGGGAGGGGAGCATTGGAGGGATGAGAGGGTGTTGAACTGGGCCTCCTCTCTGAGAGGCAGCCCTAGGACTGCAGTGAGGGGTAGGCTAATGGTGAGCCTGTTGGGGAAGATGCCTGTCTCTGTATACAGAGGCATCACTCCAGTTTATGCCCTGAAGCTGACACCCTCTTGTGCTCATTTCACAAGGCCCTATGCCACATTTATGCCCCCAATATATCCTCTATAACCATTCGCCTATTATCCGTGAGCAGACAGAAGCCAAGCTTTTGGAACATACATTGAAAATTCCTTCTAACAATCTGAGGCTATTATTGAAACACGTGTCAACCTGCAAAAAAACCTCGCATTCAGAAGAATTATATCTCCTCAGGTGGCCAATCTGTTAGAAAAAATATAAATATTTATACACAACCATATCAAAGACATATCACCATTTAATAAACTCTTTAAATTGTCAGTCAAAATGTGAACACAGCCTTCTATTCAGATAAATGGTTCTAGAGGCTCTGAAAATCAGTCACAATCTGCTCAGTTGTCATAACAATCCATTGCAGCTCACAAGCAATGAAGTTTATTGAAATTGATAAACAGATAGCTATGGAATTTTTAAAACTACACCAGATGGCCTGTCATTTGATGCACTCCACGCTAAATGAATGACACAGACTGTTATTTTTTCAATTTTAAATGACTGGGAATTTGATTTCCTTCAAATCATGCTACTTGCAGTTCCCTAACAATGATTTCTTTTGTTTTGAATTCATAATAACACTTTCACCAATGAGAAGTGCACTTTAATGCATCCCAGCATTTACACAATAGTGAATTTTCAATGTACCATCGCAGATATTAATCTTTTAATGAATTGCTGCAATGAAAATATTTCTACCTTCAAAACCTGACAATGAAATAATTCCAGGAGCTCGTTATCTATTTTGGATCCAGTCACAACTGCCTAATTATAATGTTATATATTGTTGTATTGACAACTAACCTGTCTTTAAAATTGTCAAGTAGTCTTGCAAAATGGCTACCAAAAACCACATGACTTTTCTTGTGGAATCACTTCAGTCGAAAGAATAAGAAGTTAATCTTAAACGATTATTAAATAAGTTAAGGGAGTCTATGACTGTCCATTGAAACCTTAAATGGTGTGAGGACTCAATGCTTCTGTATTGTTGCTCAGGAGACTGGAAAAACATCGCAAAGAATTCCAACATAATTGATCTTGTTTTGTGGAACAAGGAGCATCAAAGTTAACATCTGTAGCCCATTTGTTTGTTTAATAATGGACTTTCAAAGAGCAATTGTGTGTGCAGTGATTTCAGGCGACTATAGGAAGACAGCATCAGCCCAACAGGTCCATCTGAACTGGCTATGAACAATATTGGAGAGTTAGATTTCTCTGTGACAAATGGGAGTTGCATAGAAAGCCCATACAGCTTCCCTTCTCTGTTGAAAATAATTTCAGATAAATTTTAATGCCATTCTAGTGGAACCAGAGAGAAAAAAAATGGACTTTAACTCTCTGAAGTTACTGTACCTAGTGAGTCCACTCACAAAGGCACCTTTTGATTATTTGATTACAGAGCCATCATAATTAATGAATCTAACTTCAAGTTTCACCCCTCCAGTTCAGATAAAGAATCATAAAGCAAGCCAGGTCTGCAATAATAATAGAGTGTAATCTCATTTCCCACCTGACACATGGCGTTTATCTTTACTTACTTTAAGTTTTTATAGCGGTACTTTAGTGAATCACCTTATTGCTGTTTTCATGAATTTACTTGCAGTAATAATACTGCAAGTAGGATTTTTTCTTGTTTAACTATAAACCTGGTTATTTCTAAAATGAATTGCTGGAGGCAAACTGTACAAATTTGTATTTTACAGACCATTCTGAGACCATGACTGGTGTAGCCACGGCTGTTCCTCAATTGGAACTGGGTTCACCTGCAGTTTGCAATTTCTCTCAGGGGCTCTCAAGTATGTATGCCTATGGAAAGGACCCACCTCCACAAAAATTTCAGGAGTGTTTAAACTGGCCACCTCTTGCAGTGAAGCCAATGAACAGAAATGAAAGAGGGTCACTGGACGTGAAGCATTAACTCTTTGTTCTCTCCACAGATCATGCCAGACCTGCTGAGTTTCTCCAGCAATTTCTGTTTTTACTGAAGGACAGATATGCCTGAACCCTTCTCCATGCCAGCATAGTTGCTGCAAACAAAAATGGGATGGAGGTGGGTCTTGCCCTTCATTTTTAAAAGGCCTGACTACATTGGCCTGACTGGTTAAAATTCCAGGCCCACTTTTTAACTATTATGATACACAGAATTAGCCACAATATCCCAGTCAAAGTAAACCAAGACTTTTTCAAAGCTTAGCATAGCTTTCTTTCTTTAGTATCATATGTGTGTATTTATAAAGGCAAGAATCCCATATGCCTTTTTAACAGCGCCCCCATTACGTTCTGCCACTTTCAAAATCTTCCCTCTGTCTGCCTTACAGGTACTCCCTTTACTCCTGTATTATTTGTATGGAACATTACCCATTATCCTTCCTACTGAAATGACTCACTTTACTGCATTAAATTTCATCTGCTGTGGAGCTTCCCATTCCACCAGTCTGCTGTGCTGTCCTGAAATCTGTTTATAATCATTCTCATTGTGTACTGCATATCTGATGTTTACACTGTCCGCAAGTTTTGAAAGGATGCGTTGTCCTTCAATCGCTTTCAGATGGAACTTAAATGCTATTGTAAATATTATTAGCAATTTATATTTGCAAGGACAAGATAGAAAGGTGGACATGGAATCCAAATCTTTGCAATGAATAAAATAAGAAGCTGTGTCAAGGGAACTTAGAGACATCCATTGTAATGTCTACATCTATCCAGTGAAGTGTAGAAAAGAGTTTTATTTGGCCAACATTCATCATTTTACCAGATATTTTATGGACGATGAGGAGGGGTATGCAATGACACATTGCTTTGCTTTGTATTCTGGGTGGGAATGTCAATACTGGAACTTTCCAAAGTCGTAGAATGAGAATCAATGCGAACCTGAGCTCTTCCCCAATCTTCCTGTGCACTTTGTGAAGAAAGCTGTCAAGAAGATGTTTACAAAAGGGGGCTGGAAAGATCACAGTCCAGAGATATGCAGTGTACTTTTGGCAACAGATTATCTTGAGGATTAATACTCATAAAGGTATAGTAAGAAACCTTACACTACTGCTCTTGGCTGCTGCTTTCATGCCTGAAGGACAGAGAAGAATCATTTTGAAATGGTCCTTTTGAATGTACCATTAACAATTGAGGAGTGCGATTTAATAAATCTTGTAAATGTGCTTGGTTTGCATTTGAGTAATTTTGAGCATGATCAATTGTAAGCATAAATTTACCTATATAATTAAAGGTCTTTCATGAAACACCCTTTAAAATTTAATCATAGGTTATATCAAATGTGTTACACTTTGGATCTTCGTTTGTAACCTTAAGACCATTTGTTCTGCTTCAATGATTGGGTTAAATGATAAAGGCTTCCTCTCAGTTCAGCACTCTGCTATTATCAAGTATCATTGCTGTTGTTGACTCAGAGAGGTCAACGGCACAGAAAAAAAAAGGCCTTTCAGCCAGCTGAGTCTGCACCAATCACCAAACTATTCTAATCCCAGTTTCCAGCTTTGGACCAATATCCATGAATGCCTTGGCATTGTAAGTGTACATCTAAATACTTTTCAATGTTATGAGGGTTTCTGCCTCTTACCACCCTTACAGGCAGCAAGTTCCAGATTCCCACCACCCACTGGGTGAAAACATTTTCTTTGCATTCCCTTGAAACGTCCTTCTCCTTCCTTTAAATCCATGTCCCTGTTCATTGATCCCTCCATCAAGGGGGATGTTCCTTCCTAAAAGGATTCCAATATGTGGCTGTGGCCTAACCAATGTTTTATACATTTCCAGCACCACCTCCCCGCTCTTAAATTCAATGAATCATCGTATCCCTACAGTGTGGAAACAGGCCATTCCACCCATCAAGTCCACACTGACCCTCTGAAGAGCACCCCCCACAGACCCATCATCCCATCCCTATAATCCTGCATTTACCATGGCTAATCCATCTAGCTTGCATATCCCTGGACTCTATGGAGAATTTCACATGGCCAAACCACCTGATCTATACATCTTTGGACTGTGGGAGGAAACCAGAGCACCCGGAGAAAACCCACGCTGACGTGCTGAATGTGCGAATTCCACAGACTGTCACCCGAGGCTGGAATTGAACCTGGGTCCCTGGCACTGTGAGGCAGCAATGCTAACCATTGAGCCACCATGCCTCAGCTAATGAAGACAAGTTTCCCATATGCCTTCTTAACGACTTTATCTACCTTAAGTCATTTTAAGGATATACAGATCAATGTTCCTTTGATCCGCAGGGTCCGACTGTTCATCATGTATTCTCTTGTCTTGTTTGTTCTTCCCACTAGCATCTCCTCACATTTATCTGAATTGAATTCCATTTAGTACTGATCAGCCCATCTGACCAGTGCATCTATATCTCCCTGTAATCTAAGATTATCTGCTATCTGCTATTTACCACCAATTTCTGTATCGACCCTAAACTTAGTGATCAATCCTCCTACATTCAAGTCAAAATCGTATTTATATAAACCACAGACAGCAGTGTCTCACCAGTCAGGTGTGCAGAATCACACTGGATTCAGGCTTCTAGGCACAAAACCACCCTTTGACTATCGCCTTCTGCTGCTCTGCCAATTTTGGAACCAATTAGCCAACTTTCCTTGGATCCCCGGGCTCTTACCTTCACTCAAAGTTTGTGCGAAGATTTGTAGCTCGGGTGCTTGTTGTAGTGGTTCTGTTCGCCGAACTGGAAGTTTTTGTTGCAAACGTTTCATCCCCTGGCTAGGAGACATCATCAGTGCTGTGGAGCCTCCTGCGAAGCGCTTCTTTGATGTTTCTTCCGGCATTTATAGTGGTCTGTCCTTGCCGCTTCCGGGTGTCAGTTTCAGCTGTCCGCTGTAGTGATTGGTATATTGGGTCCAGGTCGATGTGTCTGTTGATGGCATTTGTGGATGAATGCCATGCCTCTAGGAATTTCCTGGCTGTTCTCTATCTTCACTATCAGTCTCCCATGTGGGACCCGATCAAAAGCCTTGCTGAAATCTGAGTAGATTACATCAAAAGCACTGCCCTCATCTACACACCTGACGACTTGGAAAAATTCATTTAAGTTGGTCAGACATGACCTTCCCTGACCACGCTGACTGCTCTTGCTTGTGATCCACCAGGAATGAGAAGCCATTTTCAAAACCTTTCAAGCAAACCTTTATTAATTTGGTGTGCCCTCGCCTGTGGCAGATTGGGTGGTAGGACTATTTGATCAGGCAGGAAGGTTGCAATTATGTCTGTGAAGGGGATGCCTGGGTATCACCTTCCTTTCCATCACGACCAACTGAGGCTCAGAGATGGGCCATTAATGTATTACAGGCCTCAGCCTGCCAATGCTGGGATTTACTCAGGGGACTCACAATATGTGTGGTTCACGCATTCCCTTTTGTTGATTGGCATGGCATCTGGAGAGGAGGACCCTCTGAGAGGCACAATCACCCTGCCCTTGCCCCAACATCTCTCTCCCACAGCCCTCAATGTACAAACCCACTCCCTTCAATCACTCACCTCTATCTAGATCCATGGCGGTTCTTGGCTTCAGGGGAGTACAGTAGCAGCAGAAGCCACGCCTTACCTGGTGGCTCTGCTGATTGTCAAAGAACTGCTAGCCTCTGATTGAACAACAGATGGCTCACCACAGCCCCAATATGTGCATGATCTGCTGCTCTAAGGTCCATTTTATACTCCCCAATCTCCAAGAGGTTCCAGGATTTGACTGTGCAGCCAAATGTCATTCCCTCCTCTTGTGCTTATCTCTGAGCTCCTCAAATATGACGTAGAATACCTGCCTAGTATCAAGGCAGCGAGTTATGGGCTCATTCCACTGAGACTATTGCTCGTCTCTCAAAGGGAAAAGCGACATATTCTGGAAGGTGTGTTACTGCAGTGCTCATTCCTGTTGGTGGAATTCACGGCATGGGCTGGTTGATTGGAAGGACATTTGCTTGAAAGGTCAAAGAATGATGTAACTCTGTGATTCAACAGCAAGCACTGAACAATCAAAAGTGTGATATGTATTATACTAACATTCAAATTAAAAGGATCAGTGAGCTTTCAGTGGGGTCACAAACACACCAGCACTAGAACACCAGACTCATGCACCTACACTGGAACACCATAAGACCATAAGACTGTAAGACCATAAGACTAGGGCAGAATTAGGTCATATGACCTAATGAGTCTGCTCCACCATTTGATCATGGCTGACATTTTTCTCAAACCCATTCTCTTGCCATCTCCCTGTAACCCTTGATCGCCTTTGTTAATCAAGAACTTATCTACGAGGGCCTTAAGTACACTCAATGGCTTGGCTTCCACAACCTTCTGCAGTAATGAGTTCCACTGCTTCACCATCCTCTGGCTGAGGAAATTCCTCCTTGTTTCAGTTCGAAATGATCACTCTTTCGCTGTGCCCTCGGGTCCGAATTTCATGCCCAATCTATCCAGGCGTCTCAGTATTCTGTAATTTTCAGTGCGATCCTTCTAAACTCCATTGAATACAGACCCAGAGTCCTCAATCACCAGTCATTCCCTGATCATTCTTGTAAACCTCATCAGTACTCCCTCCAAAGTCAGCACAGTCTTCCTTAGATATGTTCCCCAAACTACTCAATATTCTAGATAAGTCTGACCAAAGTATTATAGAGCCTTAGCCATACATCTTTGCTCTTGCATTTCACCATCTTGAGATGAACACTAACACTGCATTTGCTTTCCTAACTTCCAACTGAACCTGAAAGTTAACTTTAAGAGAATCTGAAATAATTCTACAGAGGCAGGTATCCAGTCACCAAATCACCCTTTATTCACACGTGGAGAGTCATTGACACTTACCCAGCTCCCTCAGAGTCACCTTGGTTAGAAAGCAAAAAACTGCA
Source organism: Hemiscyllium ocellatum (assembly GCF_020745735.1). Classification (NCBI taxonomy): domain Eukaryota; kingdom Metazoa; phylum Chordata; class Chondrichthyes; order Orectolobiformes; family Hemiscylliidae; genus Hemiscyllium; species Hemiscyllium ocellatum. Next base: position 80,818,082 of record NC_083412.1, read on the forward strand.
GATGCTGGAATCCAAAGTAGACAGGCAGGAGGCTAGAAGAACACAGCAATCCAGGCAACATCAGGATGTGGAGAAGTTGATATTTTGGATGTAGCCCTTCTTCAGGACTGGGGGTGGGTGTATGGAGAGCTGCAGATGAAAGGGGTGGCAGGAGCAGGGTAGGTAAAGACAGGTAGAGGGTATGACCTGGCTGGTCAATGAGAGGAATGAATCCGGTTGGTAGCAGGGAGGAGTGGAAGGATGGGGGAGGGGATGGGAAGGGAGGTTATTTGAAATTGGAGAACTCATTGTTGAATCTTCCAGCCTGTTGGCTGCCCAGGCGGAGGATGAGATGTTGGCAGCTCCCCCGACACCCACCCCCTGTCCTTAAGAGGGGTTACACCTGAAACGTCGACTTCTCCAAACAATGCTGCCTGGCTTGCAGCCTCCTGCCTGTCTACTGCCTCAGAACCAACTGTCAGCGGGAACAGCATGTCTGACACTCCTACTTGTATCTGTCAGCCAGGACTCCCTGATTGAACCAGATTAACAGCCCCAATCAGGGAACTCATATTCTATGAGGTCCACCTGGCTGACCTTGCTACAATCACTACATCCCTTCCCCCTCTAATTCTGAGGACATCGACCAGTACATTTCTTTGTAGCTGCTCCTGGGGAGTTTTAGCACTGAGGTGAGATTGCGTGTAACCCATGGGAGCTCACCTCTTGTGCCCGGAGCATCTTGAAAGAAAATCCATTAACTTTTTAAGGCATCAAAGGAATTGAGACTGCAACATCCGCTGTGTCCATCTCAGATTCTGAGGTCCCCTCAATGATTGATGGAGAGGAAGAGCCCACGCGTTCCGGCACCGTCGAAAAGGCTGTTTAGGAGCTGGGCACAATTTGCTCCTACACCGTTTGAGAATTTACAGCCTTCATATGTTCACGTGGCTGTTCAGAACTGTTGCACCTACCCAAAGTTAATACGTCACTGGACCTGACCTTGCGTTGACCCTGCCTCTTACCCATGCAGGGGGCCATTCCTGTGGTTCCTACACTGAACTTTACCCTGGTGAAGTTCCACTATTGCTTAGCGGAATTTTGTGTCCGTTGCTGGTATTCCAGATGCCATTTTACTTTGCCCCTGATTTCTGATTCAACCTGTTGCAGAGTTTTCTCCCCATTAGCAACCCTGCTGGAGCTATCCCTGTAGTAGCATGACGGGTGGTCCTATAATCAAACAGGAATCGGGACAATTTGGCATCGAGTGAAGCTTTAGGCTTTTTCTTTAAGCTTGCTTTCAAAGTTTGGATTGGCCTTATGTGTTGAACAGCATTCAACTTTAGGAAATGCGCAAATACCCTGTTGGTGAACGATGGCCTGTTATCTATGATCAATGGTTCCGTGCACCCGTGTATTGTGTCCAGAACTAGAGGGCATAGGTTTAGGGTAAGATGAGAAAGATATTAAAGAAACCTACAGGGCAACTGTTTCACACAGAGAGTGGTACATGTATGGAATGAGCTGCCAGAGGAAGTGGTGGAGGCTGGTACAATTGCAACATTTAAGAGGCATTTGATTGGGTATATGAATAGGAAGGGTTTGGAGGGATATGGGTCGGGCGCTGGCAGGTGGGACTAGATTGGGTTGGACTATCTGGTCAGCATGGACTGGTTGGTCTGAAGGGTCTGTTTCCATGCTATACATCTCTATGACTCTATGACTCTCATTGTCCCTGTATTTGATGAATGAACTCTATGCACGGCCAGCATAGAATATAGGTGTCTACAATGACTAAGAATATTGACTTGCACAGTTGATGTGTAACTGAATCCAGGGTTTACCTGGCCATTCCCATGAATGTGGGAGAGCTGATGACAGTAATTTCTGTCCTTGTTGGCACTCTGGGCACTGCCCCACTGACGTGGCATTGTCTGCATCCAAGCCTGGCCAGCTGACATAACTTATCACCAATATTTTCACTGTGGAACCTTCTGAATGGCTCAGGTGGAGTTCAGACAGCATCTGGCAGCGACTTTTGCTCAGGACAAGTGCTCTTGCTCTCCATAATAATGTCCATCCTGTACTGTGATTTGGCCTCTCTGCATCCAAAAAGGTTTCAGTTCTGGTTGCGATGGCCTTTGGTTTCCCCCATCACCACCAGCTGTTTCAGTTTTGCCAGGACTGGATCTTTCAGTGTCCGGAGTCTGATATTGTCAGCTTTAACAGTAAGGGTGTCCAGAAAGTTTAAAACATTACGAGCTCTTCCAATGGCAGCATCCCCCGGTGGAGTATCTGCTAGTGGGAGGTGGCCCAATGCATCTGGATTTGCTACTTGGCCTCCTGGATGATGTTCCAACTTGTAATTATACACACTTAGAATTAGAGCCCATCACTGACTTCATCCTGAATCTAGGGGCAGTACTGCCTTGTCCTCTATAAGTAGACCTAGCAGGGGTCTGTGGTCCATTATTATTACAAATTTACATCCAGAAAGGTATTGGTGGAAATTCATGACTCCAAATATGACTGCCAAACCTGCTTTCCCTATTTGGGTGTATTTACATCCTGTATTAACCAAACTCCTGGATGCTCATGCTATTGGGTATCCCTCTCTATTGGGCCACTTATGAGCTACAACTACCCCGCTGCCATATGGGAAGGCATCAGATGTTAATGCCAGATCTTGCTTGGGATCATAGTATGCCACCCCCCTAGAGAATGATAGCTGTTTCTTCACTTCCCTGAGAGCATGGTATTGGCTACATGATCATTTCTAAGGCTGATCCTTTTTTTAATAGCTGATGCAAAGGTGCCAGGGTGGATACTAGGTTATATATGTACTTACTGTAATAATTCACCAGCCCAAGGAAAGACTTAAGGCCTGGTACAGCCTGGGCACCTTTGATGGCCCTCACTTTATCTTCTAACTGGTAGCATACAGTCTTGTCAACTCTGTAGCCCAAGTAGGCAAGGACCAGAGGTAGATCGTTTAAGATGTTCACTGAAAAATTGTATACCATAATATGGCAGTCTCATATATTGGTCCAAATCCTTATGGATACTAATTGTAACATACGTCTGAGAATCCCCATCGAACCGCAATTGCAGGTACGCATGACTCATGTCCAACTTTATGAAGGACAACACCCCTGCCAACCTTGAATATAAATCCTCCATGCAAGAAATTGGCGATTTATCCAGCTACAAAACATGGCTTACGTTTGTTGGAAATTCCCACAAAGGCAAACTGATCCCTTCAGGCTTCACAAATGGAATGACTGGTGCTGCCCATTCCACAAACTGTATGGGTTTGATGATTCCTTCGCTTTCCAATCTCCTGACGTCTGCTTCTACTTTCGCCCTTAAGGCAAATGGCACTGGGCAGGCCTTGCAAAATTGTGGAATTGCTTCCTGGTCAACGTGCAAGGTGGCCTTGGCTCCTTTTGATAGTCCCTAGACCATCCTGAAAAACGTCTGGGTATTTAATTAGGACTTCACTCAGGCAGCCATTTGTGAATCGAAAAATGTTGAGCTAATGCAGGCGAATCTTTCTCAACCAATTTCACCCCATCAAAGATTGGACCTGAACCTTTCACAACAATGAGTGATAACTGAACCAGATGCTTTCATAAAAGAGACCAGAACCGTGGTTGTACCCTTAATCTGTAAATGCTCCCTGGTATAGGTTCTCAGTCTACCCAAAGTCTTGCGCAAACCTAACGTTTGGAGTCCAGAATGAATTTTGTTAAAGATTGGTTCTGCAATCACTGAAATGGCTGCACAGTATCAACCTCCATTAGAACCGGGTGACCATTTAACCAGATGTTTATTTTGATATGGTCCTCATTTGAATGTTGCTGAGCAATTTAACTGTTCCAAACCAGGTGTCGGTGTACTTTCCAGGGTATGCACTTTTCTGGATACTGGCCTGAGAGTTCTCTTCCTCAATTCAAGCCTAGTGGGACTCATTTGCTATCTCAAGTCGGCATACTAGCAGCAACTACAATAGACTGCTGACCCGGATCCTGAAGAAAATTTTAACCATTTAGCTGAGGCTTGACTTTGCTGTAGGCAGGCCTAGAGTTCCTCTGTTCAGGATATGTCCTAAGTTAGCTCTCAAATGGTGTTCCCCAAGCTCAGTCAGATTGTCGAGGGTGTCCACTTCCATTGGAATACCCTGCAACTCACATGCTCCACTTGCTGCATTTTCCAATGATAAAACCAGTTGTGGTGCCTATTTGAAGTCCATTTGGATTTCAGCTAATAGGTGCTTTTGCATAAGACAACAGACAATAGACAATAGGTGCAGGAGTAGGCCATTCTGCCCTTCAAGCCTGCACCACCATTCAATACGATCATGGTTGATCATCCTTAATCAGTATCCTGTTCCTGCCTTATTTCCCTTGATTCCACAATCCTTGAGAGCTCTATCCAACTCTTTCTTAAATGAATCCAGAGATGGGCCTCCACTGCCCTCTGGGGCAGAGCATTCCACACAGCCACCACTCTCTGGGTGAAGAAGTTTCTCCTCATCTCTTCCTAATGGTCTACCCTGTATTTTTAAGCTGTGTCCTCTGGTTCGACACTCACACATCAGCGGAAACATGTCTCCTGCCTCCAGAGTGTCCAATCCTTTAATAATCTTATATGTGTCAATCATATCTCCTGTCAGTCTTCTAAACTCAAGGATATACAAGCCCAGTCGCTCAAGTCTTTCAATGTAAGGTAATCCCGCCATTCCAGGAATTGACCTTGTGAACCTACGCTGCACTCCCTCAATAGCCAGAATGTCTTTCCTCAAATTTGGAGACCAGAACTACACACAGTACTCCAGGTGTGGTCTCACCAGGGCCCTGTACAGCTGCAGAAGAACCTCTTTGCTTCTATACTCAATCCCTCTTGTTATGAAGGCCAGCATACTATTAGACTTCTTCATTACTTGCTGTACCTGCATGCTTACCTTCATTGACTGGTGTACAAGAACACCCAGATCTCTCTGTATTGCCCCTTTACCTATATTGATTCCATTTAGGTAGTAATCTGCCTTCCTGTTCTTGCCACCAAAGTGGATAACCATACATTTATGCACATTAAACTGCATCTGCCATGCATCTGCCCACTCATCTAACTTGTTCAGGTCACCCTGTAATCTCCTAACGTCCTCCTCACATTTCACCCTGCCACCCAGCTTAGTATCATCAGCAAATTTGCTAATGTTATTACTAATACCATCTTCTATATCATCAATATATATTGTAAAAAGCTGCGGTCCCAGCACGGATCCCTGTGGTACCCCACTGGTCACTGCCTGCCATTCCGAAATGGAGCCGTTTATCACTACTCTTTGTTTCCTATCAGCCAATCAACTTTCAATCCAAGTTAGTACTTTGCCCCCAATACCATGCACCCTAATTTTGCTCACTAACCTCCTATGTGGGACTTTATCAAAAGCTTTCTGAAAGTCCAGGTACACTACATCTATTGGATCTCCCTTGTCCATCTTCAGAATTACATCCTCAAACAATTCCAGAAGATTAGTCAAGCATGATTTTCCCTTCATAAATCCATGCTGACTCTGACTAATCCTGTTACTACTATCCAGATGTGTTGTTATTTCATCCTTTATAATAGACTTCAGCGTCTTTCCCGCCACTGATGTCAGATAACTGGTCTATAATTTCCTGCTTTCTCTCTCCCACCTTTCTTAAAAAGTGGTACAACATTAGCCACCCTCCAATCCACAGGAACTGATCCCGAATCTATCAAACTCTGGAAAATAATCACCAACGCATCCATGATTTCTCGAGCCACCTCCTTCAGTACCCTGGGATGTAGACCATCAGGCCCCGGGGACTTATCAACCTTCAGACCTAACAGTCTCTCCAACACCAATTCCTGGCAAATATAAATTCCCTTCAGTTCAGGTCCTTCAGACACTGTTACCCCAGGGAGATTGCTTGTGTCTTCCCCAGTGAACACAGATCTGAAGTACCAATTCAATTCTTCTGCCATTTCTTTGTTCCCCATAATATATTCCCCTGTTTTCGTCTTCAAGGACCCAATTTTAGTCTTAACCATTTTTTTGCCTTTCACATACCTAAAAAAACTTTTACTATTCTCCTTTATATTTTTGGCCAGTTTACCTTTGTACCTCATTTTTTTCTCTGCGTATTTCCTTCTTAGTTGTTCTCTGTTGTTCTTTAAAAGCTTCCCAGTCCTCTGTTTTCCCACTTACCTTTGCTATGTTATACTTTTTCTCTTTTAACTTTATATGTTTCTTAACTTCCCTCGTCAGCTACGGCCACCCATGCTTCCTCCTAGGGTCTTTCTTCCTTTTTGGAATGAACTGATCCTGCAACTTCTGCATTATACACAGAAATATCCGCCATTGTTCCTCCACTGTCATCCCTGCTAAGGTATTGCACCATTGAACTTTGGCCAGCTCCTCCCTCATAGCTCCATAGTTCCCTTTATTCAACAGAAATATTGTCGCTTCTGGTTGTACCCTCTCCCTCTCAAATTGCAGATTGAAGCTGATTGTATTATGGTCACTATTTCCCAATGGCTCCTTCACTTCGAGGTCCCTGGCCAATTCTGGTTTGTTGCACAATACCAGATCCAGAATTGCCTTCTCCCTGGTCGGCTCCAGCTGTTCTAAGAATCCATCTCTGAGGAACTCCACAAAGTCTCTTTCTTGAGGTCCAATACCATCCTGATTCTTCCAGTCTACCTGCATGTTGAAATCCCCCGTAACAACTGTAGTAACATCTTTGCGACAGGCCCAATTTTAGCTCCTGATATAACTAACATCCGACATCCAGACTACTGTTTGGGGGCCTGTAAATAACTCCCAAGAAGGTCTTTTTACCCTAAGTATTTCTCATCTCTATCCACACTGACTCTACACCCTCTGATTCTAGGCCCCCCCCACCGCGCAAGGGACTGAATATCATCCCTTACCAACATGGCCACCCACCCCCTCTGCCCGTCAGTCTGTCCTTACGATAGCACGTGTAGCCTTGAATATTCATTTCCCAGGCCTTGTCCACTTGAAGCCATGTCTCAGTTATCCCCACAATATCGTATCTGCCAATTTCCAAAAGAGCCTCAAGCCCATCCATCTTATTTCTAATGCTTCGTGCATTCATGTATAGTATTTTTAATTTGTTACTGCCCTCACCCTTCCCATCAACTCCTATTTCACTCAACCTTACAGCATGATCCCTTTCCGAGTTTTCTGCCTCATTGATACAGTTGTCTTTCTTGACTTCCCTTGTTCTAACTTTCCCTCCAATTTCCTTCTTACACATCCAGTTTGTCCTCCCCCCCCACCCCCGTCCCCCCCCGCTACTTAGTTTAAACGTAGCTGTGTTGCAGTAGCAAACCTGCCTGCCAGAATGCTGGTCCCTAACCTATTAATTACATCATTAAACCCACACACCAAATGGTCCCTCAGCATCTCTTGTAGGGTTAAACCAAAGTCACATATCTCTGCCAGTTGTAATCTCGTCGAAAATCCTGATATGGATTCTCAAAGAATTGAGTAAAAATAATAGCATCTCACAATTAGAGAAGGTTTTGGGTCTTAATGCTCCTTAAGTAAATCTGTCAACTCTTGAAAGGTTTTAGTATCTAGTGCAAGTTACGCTCCTAATAACCGTAAAACCTGTGGGTCACAAGCTGTCAAGAGAATTACTAGTTGCTTTCTGTCTGTCCCAAAGTAATTTGCCGGGAAAAAAAATAACACATCCTTTCCACATACTGGGCTCGGTCCTGGTCGGCAAGATTGAAAGAGTTAAGCTTCCTAAATAACTACATGATGCCAGAAAAGCTTACCCCCAACTCAAAGATGACAGTAATGAGCGAATTTCTTTAGGAGTGTGCTTTTTTCTTGTCACCACTGAAAGAACCCTACAGAGGCTAGTACCCCATCATTGAGTCAACCTTTATTTACACATGGAGAGTCCTTGACACTGATCCAACTCCCTCAGAGCCAGCTCTCAGAGTGAACAGGATGTCTGATGTTCCTGTTAATATTTTTTTTGTAATTTATATGAATTATTTGGATGTGAACATAGGAGGTACAGTAAGTAAGTTTGCAGATGATACCAACATTGGAGATGTAGTGGACAGCAAAGAAGGTTATCTCAGATTTCAATAGGATCTTGATCAGATGGGCCAAATGGCTGAGGAGTGGCAGATGGAGTTTAATTCCGATAAATGTGAGGTGCTGATTTTGGAAATGCAAATCAGAGCAGGACTTATACATTTAATGGTAAGTCTTGGGGAGTGTTGCTGAACAAAGAGACCTTGGAGTGCAGGTTCATAGTTCTTTGAAAGTAGAGTCACAGGTAGATAGGATAGTGAAGAAGGTGTTTGATATGCTTTCCTTATTGGTCAGAGTATTGAGTACAGAAGTTGAGAGGTCATGTTGTGACTGTCCAGGATATTTGTTAGGCCACTTTTGGAATGTTGCATGCAATTCTGGTCTCCTTCCTATTGGGAGGATGTTGTGAAACCTGAAAGGGTTCAGAAAAGATTTACAAGGATATTGCCAGTGTTGGTGGATTTGAGATATAGGGAGAGGTTGAATAGGCTGGGGCTGTTTTCCCTGGAGGGCCGAAGGTTGAGGGGTGACGTTATAGAGGTTTATAAAGTCATGAGGGGCATGGATTGGGTAAATAGACAAGGTCTTTTCCCTGGGGTGGTGGAGTCAAGACCTAGAGGGCATGGGTTCAGGATGAGAGGGGAAAAATACAAAAGGGATTTATGGAGCAACTTTTTTCCATACAGAGGGTGGTGCATGTATGGAATTGAGCTGTCAGGGGAAGTGGTGGAGGCTGGTACAATTACAACATTTAAAAGACATCTGAATGGGTATATGAATAGGAAAGATTTAGAGCAGGGGTCAGCAATTTATTCTGCCAAAAGGCCACATGAGAAGTCTGAGTTGTGTTGGAGGGCCAAACCAACAATAAGTTGAACATAATTCTGCTCAGTATTAATTTTCTCCTTTTGTAAAAAGTACTAAATTATATAGTTTTGCACTGAAACTTTTAATCAAAAGAATAAGGACATTCTGTTACAATAAAGATATGAAATTCTGGAGTATAGAATATAGAATATGGAAGAAATAAACAGTAAAAACAATAATTTCAGTATTTCATTTTATTTTTAACATGTTAATCTCACAAACCCAATAATGAAAAGTTTTTTCATTATTGTTCAGTATTACAAACAACGAACAACTCTATACAAAAAGCAATAAGTGCTTTTGATGTTTTTCAGTTCATTTTACTTGTTGAGTGAAAAAAAATCCAGTCTGTTTTGGGCTTGAACAAGTGCACTGAAATCTGATTGAATGTCTGAGGTGGATATGCCAAGGACAGCTGAGAGGTGAACATTGGTGATAGAGGATTTGGATTTGGATTTGTTGAACTTCATCACTGAGAATATCTGTTCGCATATGTAGGTAGATCCAAAGAGGACTAGAATTTTCTGAGCATGCCTCCTCATATATGGAAAGTTCTCCTCTTTGAGGGAAGAGTAAAAATCAAGCAGTGAGACTGACCTAAAGTACTCTGCCAGAAGAGTGTCAGACTGTAGGTCAATGAGTTCAAGCTGAACATCACTAGGTGCATTCTCCACAATGCATGTAAATGGGGATAAAATCATGTGCATTTCATTCTCAACCATTTTAAAGTCTTGAAATAGCCTTGAAAATTCACCACGCAGTACTTCTAACAGCGATGAGTATGTGTGGAGGTGATCAGCTGAAGGTGCAACTTCCTTCAATGTTGGCAAGTGGGTGAGAATGTTATCCTCCATTTGGTTTGAGAGAAGCTGCAACTTTCTCATAAAAGCCTTCACCAAGTTGTACATTTCATGCACAAAAAGGCCCTTGCACTGCAGTTTCACATTTGGTTCATTCATAAGTGCAGTCACATCAACAGCAAAACCAAGGTCTACAATCCAGCCTGCAACTGAAAACTGTGGAATGCCATTCCCTTTTTTCACACAGAAATCTTGAATCTCTTCTCTCAGGTCCCATACACTTTTCAGCATTTTGCCCAGGCTGAGCCACCCGACAGCCGTGTGGCAGCCTATGTCACGATGTTCAGTCTCACTTTCCTCCAAAAATGCAACAAACTGCCTGTGATTCAAAGCTCTTGTCCCGATGAAATTAACTATTTTAGTTACAACATCAACCACATAGTTAATTTTTAACACTGACTTACACAACACTTCCTGATGTATAATACAATGCAAAAATACTAATTTCTGTTCAGGGTCTATTTCTGTCACTTTATCCTGCATTCTCTTTAAGAGTCCCAACATTTTTCCCCATTAGATTTGGACACCCATCTGTTGTCACACTCGCCAGCTTGTCCCATTTTAGTCCCAATGTGTCCAAACACACATTTACCTCTGTGAACAAATCATTACCAGTTGTTTTTCCTTTCATTGACTGCATGGCTGCCAGCCAAAGCCAAGGAAAAAAAGTCAAAGTTGACCGCTCTGTGCTGCAGCTGAAGCTCCAGATTTCTCGTGATGTCCCCAGTCCTTCGCGTTACAGTGCGTTGGGAGAGGGGCACATTCTCAAATGCCTCCTTTTTCTCCAGGCATATTAGTTCTGCAGAGTCCAATAAGCACTCCTTAATAAACTCTCCATCAGAAAACGGTTTACTGTTTCTGGTGATTTTGTGGGATATGACATAACTTGTCTTGGCGTGAGCTGACATTTTGAGGGCTAGCCAGCAAGCATCACTTTCAGCTGTTCACGCACGCACATGTGCGCCCATACGTAAATAAAAAAAACATCCTTTTCAAAACAAAAGCAACACAGTTGTATTGCGGCATGGTGTAAATACATTTTCATTTATGTTCTAATTTAAGATTGATGTCATGTGGACAGGACAGAAATGACCAAAAGGCCGGATATGGCCCGCAGACCGTAAAATGCCCAGGTCTGATTTAGAGGGATAAGAGCCGGTTGCTGGCAAATGGGATTGCTTAGGTTAGGATATCTGGTCGGCATGGATGAGTTGGACTGAAGGGTGTGTTTCCCTCCTGTACATCTCTATGATTCTATGACTGTATGGCTGGAGAGAAGTTTTTTTTTAAATCTGGAGATTGTAAGGTGACAATTGGAGGGCTTGAGGAAGAGATGTTTTTTGATTGTTTCAGTTAAGTGCTTGATTTTTAGAAAACTTTGATATGTTTCTTTTTTTTAAATCTCTTGGATGATTAAGAGTAAAATCCGTGGGTCAGAAGGGCAGTTTATTTTTATATATAAGGTGCTATTGAGAACTTCTTATCTTTAGGCTTAATGTCACTGAGGGCTTTTGAGAGGCACTGAGTGTGATGACCAGTAGGTTCACAGAAGTGACCTCACAACAGGATCAGTCAGGTATATGGGTGACTGTCAGGAATGATAAGAAGGTAGGTCAAAAGTCTCCTCTCTCAGATATTCTGTTTTGGCTACTTTTGAAGGGGGGTAGTCTCTCAGAGGAAAATAGAATTGATCTTGCACACTAAGGATGACTCTGATGTTAAATGGGGTTTGTGAACGTTCAAAAGAATAATTGTTGTAGGGGACGGACCTGTTGGGGCACAGACAGGAGATTCTGCAGCAGTGAGCGTGAATCTAGGTTGTCTTCCTGGATTAAGGACGTCTTGGAGCATATTGTAAAAGGGGAGGGTGAGAAGCTAGTTGTTATACACATTGGTAGGAACGATATAGTTAGGAGAAGTGTTGAAGTTTTGGAGAGGAAATACAAGCGGTTGGGTAGAAGGTTTAAAAAAACAGAACCTCAAAGTAGTTACCTCTGATTTAGCCTGGTGTCAAGTTCTAAGGGAGGGAGGGGATAAAAGGATAGAGCAGATAAATCAATGGCTGAAGAGATGGTGCAATTTTCAGGGAACAGATTCTTGGATCATTGGGAACTCTTCTGGGGCAGAAAAGATCTCTTCATAAGGGATGGGTTTCATGTGCACTGCAACGGGACCAATATCCTTGTGGGAAGATTGCTAGTTCCATTTCGGGAATGATTAACTACTAGGGGTGAGGGGTTCCTAAGTAGCAGTGAAAATAGAATGACAGGTGGGAATGGTTCTGAATCAGATCAGTGCAAGTTAATTAAAAAATATAGACAAGAGCAAGTCAAATGACAAAGTCAATCTGAAGAACTAAACTGCATTTAATTCAATACAAGGAGTCTTACAAGTAAGGCTGATGAACTCAGGGCATGTATCAGAACATGGGACTGGGACACCACAGCTATGACAAAAACTTGGCTGAGGGAAGGACAGGATTGGCAGCTCAATGTCCTGGGTTTTAGATGCTATAGGAAGGATGGAAAGGGAGGCAAGAGAGGAGGGGAGTGGCATTTTTGATTAAGGAAAACTTTATGCCTGCAATTAGCGAGGATGCTTCTGAGGAATTGTCCAGTGAAAATATATGGGTTGAAATTAAAAATAAGAAAGTTATGATCACCTTGATGGGATAGTACTATAGGCCCAACAATTGTCAGAGAGGTAAATTGAGGAGCAAATATGTAGAGAGAGATCTCAGATCTGTGTAAGAATAATAGGGTTCTTGAAGTAGGGGATTTTCATTATCCAAACATTGACTGGGACTGCCATAATATTAAAGGTTTGGATGGTGAGGAATTTGTTGAATGCGTTCAAGAATATTTTCTTTATCAATATGTAAATGATCCTCCTGGAGAAGGTGCAAACTTGACCTTCTCTTGAGAAATAAGTTAGGACAAGTGACTGAAGTGTTAGTAGGGGAACACTTTGGGACAAGTCATCATAATTCTGTTAGTTTTAAAATAGCTATGGAAAACAATAAACCTTCCCTAAGAGTTGAAGTTCTTAAATGGAGTGAGGCAGATTTCAATGGAATGAGAACAGGAACATTCAAAAGTTGATTGGATTAGACTTCACAGATAAAGTGACAACTGACAAATGGGAGGCTTTCGAAAGTGTGGTAACGAGAGTTAAGAGGCATTATGTTCCTGTTAGATTGAAAGGTAAGGCTGATAGGATTAGGAATCAATGGCTGAATAAAGATATTGAGGTTCCAGTCAAAAATAAAAAAAGAATCATATATTAGATGCAGACAACCAGGATCAAATGAATCTCTTGAAGAATATAAAGAGTGTAGGGGCATTCTTAAGATGGAAATCAGTAAAAGCGAAGAGGGAATATGGGATAGCCTTGGCAGATAAGATTATGGTTAATCCAAATAGATTCTATAAGTACATTAAGAGCAAAAGAGCAATTAGAAAGAGAGCAGGATCCCTTAAAGATCAACGAGGTTGTCCTTGTGTTGAACTTCAGGAGGTGGGAGAGATATTAGATGAATATTCCACGTGAGTTTTACTGTGGCAAAAGAAATGGAAGCTAGAGAACTCAGGCAAATAAATATTAATGTTTTGAAAACAATTCATATTACAGAACAGGGAGTGCTGGAGGCCTTAGAAAACATAAAGGTGGATAAATGTTCAGGACTTGATCAAGTGTATCCCAGGATGCTGTAGGAAGTTAGGGAAGAAATTCTGGAACCACTACCAGAAATATTTGTATAACCAAGGGCGAGGTACTGGAGGACTGGAAGGTGGTTAATATCATGCTTTTACTTAAGAAAAGCTGTAAGGAGAAGCCTGGAAACGATAGACCTGTGAGCTTGACATCAGTGGTGGGTTAAATTGTTGGAGGTGATTCTGAAAGATAGGATTTACATGCATTTGGAAAGGCAAGAACTGATTAAGCATAATCAGCATGGCTTTGTGCTAGGGAAATTGAGTCTCACAAACTTGATTGAGGTTTTTGAGGAAGTAACCAAAAGGATTGATGAGGTCAGAGTGTTAGACGTTGTTTACATGGACTTCCGTGAGGCCTTTGACAAGACTCTGCATGGTAGCCTAATTAGTAAAGTCAGATCGCATTGGATTAAGAATGAGCTTGCCAATTGGATACAAAATTGGCTTGACGGTAAGAGACAGAGCATGGTGGTGGAGGGTAGTTTTTCTGAGGGTAGGCCTGTGACCAGCAGTGTTCCACATGGATCAGTACTGGGTCCACTTTTGTTTGTCATTTATATAAATGATTTGGATGAGAATATTGGAGGCATGGTTAATAAGTTTATAGATGACACCAGGATTGGTGGTATGTGGACAGTGAAGAAGGTTATCTGAGAGTGATCTCGATCAATTGGGTCAATGGACTGAGGAGAAGCAGATGAAGTTTAATTTGGATAAGTGCAAGGTATTGAATTTTGATAAAACAAACAAGGGCAGAACTTGACCAATAAATAGTAGGGGGTTATGTTGTAGAACAGAGAGACCTAGGGGTTCAGGTTCATAATTCTTTAAAGTTTATATTACAGGTAGACAAGGTGGTTAAGAAAGCGTTTAGCACGCTTGCCTTCGTTGCTCAAACCTTTGAGTATTTGAGTTGAGATGTCATGTTGAAGTTGTACAGGACATTGGTGAGACCTCTTATTGAGTACTATGTGCAGTTTTGGTCACCCTGTTATACAGGAAGGATTTAGACTGGATAGGCTGGGACCTCTTTCACTGGAACATAGGAGGTTGAGGGGTGACCTTATAGAGGTTTATTAAAATCATGACGGGCATAGATAAGGTGAATAGCAAAGGGTGTTTCCCTAAGGTGAGAGGAAAAAATTTTAAAAAGGACATGAGGGTCAACCTTTTCGTGCAGAGAGTGGTTTGAGTGTGCAATGAACTGCCAGAGGAAGTGGTGGATGCAGGTATGGTTACACATTTAAAAGATATTTGGATAAGTCCATGAATAGGAAAGGTTTGAAGGGATATGGTAAAAACAAGGACTGCAGATGCTGGAAGCCAGAGTCTAGATTAGAGTGGTGCTGGAAAAGCACAGCAGGTCAGGCAGCATCCGTGTCTGTAGACACCCTGCCTTGATTCCTGACGAAGGGTTTTTGCCTGAAACGTCGATTTTCCTGCTCCTCGGATGCTGCCTGACCTGCTGTGCTTTTCCAGCACCACTCTAATCTAGACACTTGAAGGGATATGGGCCAAGTATAGGCTGGTGAGGAGAGTTTGGTTTGGGAACATAGTCAGCATGGATAGTTGCACTGAAGGACCTGTTTCCATTCTGTATGACTCTGTAACTCTATGGCTCCCTGATCGGACCAGATTAACAACCTCAATCAGAGAACCCATATTCTATGAGGTCCACTTGGCTAACCTCATTACAATTCCTACAGAATCCTGAACTATCACTCCCAAGTCCCTTCGTGTTTCAAATTTCTGAACCCTTTCTTGTTTAGAAAACAGTGAGGAGCTCTATTTTTCCTACCAAAGTGCATTATCTCACACTTTCCCACATTGTATTCCATATGCTATTTCTTTGCCCACTCTCCCAGCCTGTCCAAATACTTCTGCAGCCTTCCCACTATCTCAACACTACCTGTATCTCCACCTATCTAGGTGTGATTGGTTAACTTAGCATCTATACCCACAGTTCCTTTGTCCAGATCGTTAATGTATAATGTGATTAATTGTGGTTCTAACACTGATCCATGTGGAACACCACTAGCTACCAGCTGCCATTCTGGAAAAGATTCCTTTATCCCCACTTCTGTCTTCTGCCGGTTAGTCAATGCTATATTCGTACCTGTACCTTGGCCCTAACATCACAGGTCTAATCTTATTTTGCAGCACCTTGTCAAAGGCTTTCTAGAAATTCAATTAATTATGTCCACTAGCTCTCCTGTGTCCAACTTGCTTGTTACCTCCTTAAAGAATTCTAACAGATTTTTCAGGCCCTTGATGAAGTTGTGCTGACCAATCCATATTTTACCTTGCATTTCCAAGTGCTCCACATCTCATCCTTAATAATGGGCTCCCAAATCTAACAATGACTGAGGTTAGGAAAACCAGCCTATAATTTCCCATCTTCTGCTTTCTTCCCTTCTTACACAGGGATGTGTTACATTAGCCATTTTCTAGTCCTCTGGAACCCTTCCTAACTCTGGAAAGATTACCACTAATGCCTCGACAATCTTCTCAGCTTTCTCCTTCAGAACCTTGGGATGTAGTGATTTGTCTGCCTCAGACCTTTCAGCTTTCCCAGCACCTTCTTCTTAGTGATGGCCACTACACTCACCTCTGTGTCCTGATTCACTTGAATTTTCATAGTTTCATAGTAATAGAAGCAGGAATAGGCCATTCGACCCGTCGAGCCTGCTCTGCCTTTCAATAAATCATGGCTGATCTCTCTGTTGTCTCAGCTCCTCCTACCTGCATTATCCCCATAATCCTTAATTGCCCTATCATGCGAAAACCCATCCTAATGTGCCTTGAATATATTTAATGAAGCTGCCTCTCCTGCTTCCTGGGGCAGAGAATTCCATAGCTTCACTACTGTTTTGGAAAAGCAGTTCTTCTCATCTCTGTCCTAAATCTACCTCCTCCTAATATTGAGGCTGTGTCCTCCAGTCCTAGTCTCACCCACCAGCAGAAACAACTTGCCTGCCTCTATCTTATCTATCCTTTTCATAATTTCATATGTTTTTATAAGGTCCCCTCTCAATCTTCTAAATTCTAGTGAGTACAGTCCCGGGCGGCTTAACCTCTCCTCATCGGGCAACCTCCTCATCTCCAAAATCAACCTGATGGAATCTCCTCTGCACTCTCTCCAAAGCCTTCTTCAAGTAAGGAGACCAGAACTGCACACAATACTCCAGGAGCAGCCTCACCAAAACCTTGTACAATTGCAGCAGAATCTCCCTGCTCTTAAATTCAATCCCTCTCGCAATGAAAGCCAATATTCCATTTGCCTTCCTGATTACATGTAGCACCTGCAAATCAACTTTCACCGATTCATGTATGAGTACTCCTAAGTCCATCTACACAACAGCATGCTGCAATCTTCCACCATTTAAATAATACTGACCTAGTATTTTTAATTTCCAATGGATAACCTCACATTTACCAACATTGTACTCCATTTGCCAGACCCTTGCCCACTTACTTAACCTATCTAAGTCTCTCTGCAGACCCTCCACATCCTCTGCATAGTTTGACTTTCCACCCAATTTCGTGCCATCAGCAAACTTGGATATGTTCCACTTGGTTTCCGCTTCCAAATCATTGATATATATTATGAACAGTTCTGGTATGCTGTTGGTTTTTTCCGTCATGAAATCTGATGCAATTTCCCTATTCAGTTCCTCCCCATTGCTATGTCTCAAGCCTCATTTTCCAATGGACCAATATTCATTCTTGCCTCTCTCTTACATTTTAGACATCTTAAAAAAAACTCTTGCAATCTTCTTTTATATTACTAGTGTGATTACTCCCACATTTTATCCAACCGTCCTTTCAATCAACTCTGACCAACTCTTCCTTCATATCTTTATAGTTACCTTTACTCAATTGATTCCAGTTTCTCCCTCTCAAACTGCAGGGTGAATTCTATCATATTATAGTCACTGTGGCCTAGGGCTTCCTTCACCGTAAGCTCCCTAATCAAATATGTCTCATTACAGATCATCAAATCCAGAATTACCTTTCCCTGTGGCCTCCACCACAAACTGCTTGAAAATAAACCATCTTGCAGACATTCCACAAATTCCTTTTCTTGGATCTGCTGCCAATCTGATTTTCCCAGTCCACCTGCATATTGAAGTGCCCCATTATTATAGTAAAGTGCATTCCTTACATGCCTTTTCTATCTCCTGATTTAATTTCTTTCCCACATCCTGACTCACTCGAGGAGGCTTGCATATAGCTCCCACTAGGGTCTTCTTCCTTTTGTGAATCCTCATCTCTACCCACACAGATACTACGCCTCCTGGCTCAATATCACGTCTTACTATTGATTTAATTTTATTTCTTATGAACAAGACAACCTTGCCACTTCTGCCCATCTGCCTTTACTTTCTATTGGACACGTATCCTTGAATATTTAATTCCCAGCCCCAATCCCCTTGCTGCCAATCTCGTACCTGCCAGTTTCAGTCTGCGCTACAAGCTCTATTATCTTGTTTTGTATAAGGCACGCATTTAAGTACAACCGTTCTGCATTGACTGACCCCCATATATGACCCCTACTTGCTGAGCCTGACCTTAGACTCCTGACCCTTTCCATGCTCTCTGTCCTATTATTTGCTCTTAATACTTGAACTTAAGTAACCTCTGCTGAGGCCTGCTCCACTTTAACTGTTTCCAACTGAAAGCAAGTCTCCATACACCCCTCACTCCAAATTATTTAATTTAAAACCCTTACCACAGCCCTGGTTATACGATTCACCAGGACCCTGGAGCCAGCATAACTCATGTGGATCTAATTATAATGGAACAGCTCCCTCCTTCAGCAATTCAGGTACCAATGTCCCATCACTTTGAATGCACTTCTCCGACAACAATTTTTCGATTATGTATTTACTTCTGTAACTTTATTGATCCTGTATCTATTTATACATGGTTCAGGTTGTACTCCAGACTTTATTACCATTTTAGTTCTGATTTTTAATTTAGCCTATTGTTGCTCATATTCCCTCTAGAGAACTTCTTTCGTCTTTCTACCCACATGGTCAGTACCAATGTGGACCTTACCCAATACTAGAAGGCAAGAATAATGCTCCAGCACTGAACACCAGACTAACACACCTACACCAGAGCACCAGACAAATACACCTACACCAGAACACCAGACTAATACACCTACACCAGAACACCAAACTAACACACCAGCACCAGAACACCAGACTAACAAACCTACACCAGAACACCAGGCTAACACACCTACACCAGAGCATCAGACTAACACACCTACACCAGAACACCAGACTAACAAACCCACACCAGAGCATCAGACTAACACACCTACACCAGAGCACCAGACTAACACACCTACACCAGAACACCAGACTCACACACCTACACTATAACACCAGACTAACCAACCAGCATCAGAGCACCAGACTAATACACCGACACCAGAACATCAGACTAACACACCTACATCAGAGCACCAAACTAACACACTTACACCAGAGCACCAGACTAATACACCTACACCAGATCACCAGACAAACACACCAGTATCAGAGCTCCAAACTAACACACCAGCACCAGAGCACCAGACTAACACATCTACACCAGAACACTAGACTAACACACCTACACTAGAACACCAGACTAACACACCTACACCAGAACACCAGACTAACAAACCAGCACCATAAAACCAAACTAACACACCTAAACCAGAGCACCAGACTAACACATCTACACCAGAACACCAGACTAACACACCTACACCAGAGCACCAGACTAACACATCTACACCAGAACACCAGACTAATACACCAGCACCAGAACAGCAGACTAACACACCTACACCATAACACCAGACTAACACACCCATGTCAGAACAGCAGACTAACACACCTATGCCATAACACCAGACTAACACACCTACGCCATAACACCAGACTAACACACCTACACCAGAGCACCAAACTAACACACCTACACCAGAACACCAGACGAACAAACCTACACCAGAACACCAGACTAACACACCTACAGCAGAACACCAGACTAACACACCTACACCAGAACACCAGACTAACACATCTACACCAGAACACCAGACGAACACACCTACGCCAGAACACCAGACTAACATGCCAGCACCAGAACAGCAGACAAACACACCAGCACCATAACACCAGACTAACACACCTACACCGGAACACCAGACAAACACACCAGTATCAGAGCACCAAACTAACACACCTACACCAGAACACCAGACTAACACACCTACACCAGAACACCAGACTAACAAACCTATACCAGAACACCAGACTAACACATCTACACTGGAACACCAGACTAACTAACCAGCACCAGAGCACCAGACTAACACACCTACACCAGAACACCAGACTAACACACCTACACCAGAACACCAGACTAACACACCTACACCAGAGCACCAAACTAACACACCTACACCAGAACACCAGACTAACACACCTACACCAGAACACCAGACTAACACTCCTACACCAGAACACCAAACTAACACACCTACACCATAACACCAGACTAACACACCCATGTCAGAACAGCAGACTAACACACCTATGCCATAACACCAGACTAACACACCTACGCCATAACACCAGACTAACACACCTACACCAAAACACCAGACTAACACACCTACACCAGAGCACCAAACTAACACACCTACACCAGAACACCAGACTAACACACCTACACCAGAACACCAGACGAACAAACCTACACCAGAACACCAGACTAACACACCTACAGCAGAGCACCAAACTAACACACCTACACCAGAACACCAGACTAACACATCTACACCAGAACACCAGACTAACACTCCTACACCAGAACACCAAACTAACACACCTACACCATAACACCAGACTAACACACCCATGTCAGAACAGCAGACTAACACACCTATGCCATAACACCAGACTAACACACCTACGCCATAACACCAGACTAACACACCTACACCAAAACACCAGACTAACACACCTACACCAGAGCACCAAACTAACACACCTACACCAGAACACCAGACTAACACACCTACACCAGAACACCAGACGAACAAACCTACACCAGAACACCAGACTAACACACCTACAGCAGAACACCAGACTAACACACCTACACCAGAACACCAGACTAACACATCTACACCAGAACACCAGACGAACACACCTACGCCAGAACACCAGACTAACATGCCAGCACCAGAACAGCAGACAAACACACCAGCACCATAACACCAGACTAACACACCTACACCGGAACACCAGACAAACACACCAGTATCAGAGCACCAAACTAACACACCTACACCAGAACACCAGACTAACACACCTACACCAGAACACCAGACTAACAAACCTATACCAGAACACCAGACTAACACATCTACACTGGAACACCAGACTAACTAACCAGCACCAGAGCACCAGACTAACACACCTACACCAGAACACCAGACTAACACACCTACACCAGAACACCAGGCTAACACACCTACACCAGAGCACCAAACTAACACACCTACACCAGAACACCAGACTAACACACCTACACCAGAACACCAGACTAACACACCTACACCAGAACACCAAACTAACACACCTACTCCATAACACCAGACTAACAGACCTACACCAGAACACCAAACTAACACACCTACACCATAACACCAGACTAACACACCTACGCCAGAACACCAAACTAACACACCTACACCAGAACACCAGACTAACACACCTACACCAGAACACCGGACTAACAAACCTACACCAGAACACCAGACTAACACACCTACACCAGAACACCAGACTAATACACCTACACCAGAACACCAAACTAACACACCAGCACCATAACACCAGACTAACAAACCTACACCAGAACACCAGGCTAACACACCTACACCAGAGCATCAGACTAACACACCTACACCAGATCACCAGACAAACACACCAGTATCAGAGCTCCAAACTAACACACCAGCACCAGAGCACCAGACTAACACATCTACACCAGAACACTAGACTAACACACCTACACTAGAACACCAGACTAACACACCTACACCAGAACACCAGACTAACAAACCAGCACCATAAAACCAAACTAACACACCTAAACCAGAGCACCAGACTAACACATCTACACCAGAACACCAGACTAACACACCTACACCAGAGCACCAGACTAACACATCTACACCAGAACACCAGACTAACACACCAGCACCAGAACAGCAGACTAACACACCTACACCATAACACCAGACTAACACACCCATGTCAGAACAGCAGACTAACACACCTATGCCATAACACCAGACTAACACACCTACGCCATAACACCAGACTAACACACCTACACCAGAGCACCAAACTAACACACCTACACCAGAACACCAGACGAACAAACCTACACCAGAACACCAGACTAACACACCTACAGCAGAACACCAGACTAACACACCTACACCTGAACACCAGACTAACACATCTACACCAGAACACCAGACGAACACACCTACGCCAGAACACCAGACTAACATGCCAGCACCAGAACAGCAGACAAACACACCAGCACCATAACACCAGACTAACACACCTACACCGGAACACCAGACAAACACACCAGTATCAGAGCACCAAACTAACACACCTACACCAGAACACCAGACTAACACACCTACACCAGAACACCAGACTAACACACCTACACCAGAACACCAGACTAACACATCTACACTGGAACACCAGACTAACTAACCAGCACCAGAGCACCAGACTAACACACCTACACCAGAACACCAGACTAACACACCTACACCAGAACACCAGACTAACACACCTACACCAGAGCACCAAACTAACACACCTACACCAGAACACCAGACTAACACACCTACACCAGAACACCAGACTAACACTCCTACACCAGAACACCAGACTAACACACCTACACCATAACACCAGACTAACACACCCATGTCAGAACAGCAGACTAACACACCTATGCCATAACACCAGACTAACACACCTACGCCATAACACCAGACTAACACACCTACACCAAAACACCAGACTAACACACCTACACCAGAGCACCAAACTAACACACCTACACCAGAACACCAGACTAACACACCTACACCAGAACACCAGACGAACACACCTACACCAGAACACCAGACTAACACACCTACAGCAGAACACCAGACTAACACACCTACACCAGAACACCAGACTAACACATCTACACCAGAACACCAGACGAACACACCTACGCCAGAACACCAGACTAACATGCCAGCACCAGAACAGCAGACAAACACACCAGCACCATAACACCAGACTAACACACCTACACCGGAACACCAGACAAACACACCAGTATCAGAGCACCAAACTAACACACCTACACCAGAACACCAGACTAACACACCTACACCAGAACACCAGACTAACAAACCTATACCAGAACACCAGACTAACACGTCTACACTGGAACACCAGACTAACTAACCAGCACCAGAGCACCAGACTAACACACCTACACCAGAACACCAGACTAACACACCTACACCAGAACACCAGACTAACACACCTACACCAGAGCACCAAACTAACACACCTACACCAGAACACCAGACTAACACACCTACACCAGAACACCAGACTAACACTCCTACACCAGAACACCAAACTAACACACCTACTCCATAACACCAGACTAACAGACCTACACCAGAACACCAAACTAACACACCTACACCATAACACCAGACTAACACACCTACGCCAGAACACCAAACTAACACACCTACACCAGAACACCAGACTAACACACCTACACCAGAACACCAGACTAACAAACCTACACCAGAACACCAGACTAACACACCTACACCAGAACACCAGACTAACACACCTACACCAGAACACCAGACTAACACACCTACGCCAGAACACCAGACTAACATGCCAGCACCAGAACAGCAGACAAACACACCAGCACCATAACACCAGACTAACACACCTACACCGGAACACCAGACAAACACACCAGTATCAGAGCACCAAACTAACACACCTACACCAGAACACCAGACTAACACACCTACACCAGAACACCAGACTAACAAACCTATACCAGAACACCAGACTAACATATCTACACTGGAACACCAGACTAACTAACCAGCACCAGAGCACCAGACTAACACACCTACACCGTAACACCAGACTAACACACCTACACCAGAACACCAGACTAACACACCTACACCAGAGCACCAAACTAACACACCTACACCAGAACCAGACTAACACTCCTACACCAGAACACCAAACTAACACACCTACTCCATAACACCAGACTAACAGACCTACACCAGAACACCAGACTAACACACCTACACCAGAACACCAGACTAACAAACCTACACCGGAACACCAGACTAACACATCTACACCAGAACACCAGACTAACACTCCTACACCAGAACACCAAACTAACACACCTACACCATAACACCAGACTAACACACCCATGTCAGAACAGCAGACTAACACAGCTATGCCATAACACCAGACTAACACACCTACGCCATAACACCAGACTAACACACCTACACCAAAACACCAGACTAACACACCTACACCAGAGCACCAAACTAACACACCTACACCAGAACACCAGACTAACACACCTACACCAGAACACCAGACGAACAAACCTACACCAGAACACCAGACTAACACACCTACAGCAGAACACCAGACTAACACACCTACACCAGAACACCAGACTAACACATCTACACCAGAACACCAGACGAACACACCTACGCCAGAACACCAGACTAACATGCCAGCACCAGAACAGCAGACAAACACACCAGCACCATAACACCAGACTAACACACCTACACCGGAACACCAGACAAACACACCAGTATCAGAGCACCAAACTAACACACCTACACCAGAACACCAGACTAACACACCTACACCAGAACACCAGACTAACAAACCTATACCAGAACACCAGACTAACACATCTACACTGGAACACCAGACTAACTAACCAGCACCAGAGCACCAGACTAACACACCTACACCAGAACACCAGACTAACACACCTACACCAGAACACCAGGCTAACACACCTACACCAGAGCACCAAACTAACACACCTACACCAGAACACCAGACTAACACACCTACACCAGAACACCAGACTAACACTCCTACACCAGAACACCAAACTAACACACCTACTCCATAACACCAGACTAACAGACCTACACCAGAACACCAAACTAACACACCTACACCAGAACACCAGACTAACACACCTACACCAGAACACCAGACTAACAAACCTATACCAGAACACCAGACTAACATATCTACACTGGAACACCAGACTAACTAACCAGCACCAGAGCACCAGACTAACACACCTACACCGTAACACCAGACTAACACACCTACACCAGAACACCAGACTAACACACCTACACCAGAGCACCAAACTAACACACCTACACCAGAACCAGACTAACACTCCTACACCAGAACACCAAACTAACACACCTACTCCATAACACCAGACTAACAGACCTACACCAGAACACCAGACTAACACACCTACACCAGAACACCAGACTAACAAACCTACACCGGAACACCAGACTAACACATCTACACCAGAACACCAGACTAACACTCCTACACCAGAACACCAAACTAACACACCTACACCATAACACCAGACTAACACACCCATGTCAGAACAGCAGACTAACACACCTATGCCATAACACCAGACTAACACACCTACGCCATAACACCAGACTAACACACCTACACCAAAACACCAGACTAACACACCTACACCAGAGCACCAAACTAACACACCTACACCAGAACACCAGACTAACACACCTACACCAGAACACCAGACGAACAAACCTACACCAGAACACCAGACTAACACACCTACAGCAGAACACCAGACTAACACACCTACACCAGAACACCAGACTAACACATCTACACCAGAACACCAGACGAACACACCTACGCCAGAACACCAGACTAACATGCCAGCACCAGAACAGCAGACAAACACACCAGCACCATAACACCAGACTAACACACCTACACCGGAACACCAGACAAACACACCAGTATCAGAGCACCAAACTAACACACCTACACCAGAACACCAGACTAACACACCTACACCAGAACACCAGACTAACAAACCTATACCAGAACACCAGACTAACACATCTACACTGGAACACCAGACTAACTAACCAGCACCAGAGCACCAGACTAACACACCTACACCAGAACACCAGACTAACACACCTACACCAGAACACCAGGCTAACACACCTACACCAGAGCACCAAACTAACACACCTACACCAGAACACCAGACTAACACACCTACACCAGAACACCAGACTAACACTCCTACACCAGAACACCAAACTAACACACCTACTCCATAACACCAGACTAACAGACCTACACCAGAACACCAAACTAACACACCTACACCATAACACCAGACTAACACACCTACGCCAGAACACCAAACTAACACACCTACACCAGAACACCAGACTAACACACCTACACCAGAACACCGGACTAACAAACCTACACCAGAACACCAGACTAACACACCTACACCAGAACACCAGACTAATACACCTACACCAGAACACCAAACTAACACACCAGCACCATAACACCAGACTAACAAACCTACACCAGAACACCAGGCTAACACACCTACACCAGAGCATCAGACTAACACACCTACACCAGAACACCAGACTAACAAACCCACACCAGAGCATCAGACTAACACACCTACACCAGAGCACCAGACTAACACACCTACACCAGAACACCAGACTCACACACCTACACTATAACACCAGACTAACCAACCAGCATCAGAGCACCAGACTAATACACCGACACCAGAACATCAGACTAACACACCTACATCAGAGCACCAAACTAACACACTTACACCAGAGCACCAGACTAATACACCTACACCAGATCACCAGACAAACACACCAGTATCAGAGCTCCAAACTAACACACCAGCACCAGAGCACCAGACTAACACCCCTACACCAGAACACTAGACTAACACACCTACACTAGAACACCAGACTAACACACCTACACCAGAACACCAGACTAACAAACCAGCACCATAAAACCAAACTAACACACCTAAACCAGAGCACCAGACTAACACATCTACACCAGAACACCAGACTAACACACCTACACCAGAGCACCAGACTAACACATCTACACCAGAACACCAGACTAACACACCAGCACCAGAACAGCAGACTAACACACCTACACCATAACACCAGACTAACACACCCATGTCAGAACAGCAGACTAACACACCTATGCCATAACACCAGACTAACACACCTACGCCATAACACCAGACTAACACACCTACACCAGAGCACCAAACTAACACACCTACACCAGAACACCAGACGAACAAACCTACACCAGAACACCAGACTAACACACCTACAGCAGAACACCAGACTAACACACCTACACCAGAACACCAGACTAACACATCTACACCAGAACACCAGACGAACACACCTACGCCAGAACACCAGACTAACATGCCAGCACCAGAACAGCAGACAAACACACCAGCACCATAACACCAGACTAACACACCTACACCGGAACACCAGACAAACACACCAGTATCAGAGCACCAAACTAACACACCTACACCAGAACACCAGACTAACACACCTACACCAGAACACCAGACTAACAAACCTACACCAGAACACCAGACTAACACATCTACACTGGAACACCAGACTAACTAACCAGCACCAGAGCACCAGACTAACACACCTACACCAGAACACCAGACTAACACACCTACACCAGAACACCAGGCTAACACACCTACACCAGAGCACCAAACTAACACACCTACACCAGAACACCAGACTAACACATCTACACCAGAACACCAGACTAACACTCCTACACCAGAACACCAAACTAACACACCTACACCATAACACCAGACTAACACACCCATGTCAGAACAGCAGACTAACACACCTATGCCATAACACCAGACTAACACACCTACGCCATAACACCAGACTAACACACCTACACCAAAACACCAGACTAACACACCTACACCAGAGCACCAAACTAACACACCTACACCAGAACACCAGACTAACACACCTACACCAGAACACCAGACGAACAAACCTACACCAGAACACCAGACTAACACACCTACAGCAGAACACCAGACTAACACACCTACACCAGAACACCAGACTAACACATCTACACCAGAACACCAGACGAACACACCTACGCCAGAACACCAGACTAACATGCCAGCACCAGAACAGCAGACAAACACACCAGCACCATAACACCAGACTAACACACCTACACCGGAACACCAGACAAACACACCAGTATCAGAGCACCAAACTAACACACCTACACCAGAACACCAGACTAACACACCTACACCAGAACACCAGACTAACAAACCTATACCAGAACACCAGACTAACACGTCTACACTGGAACACCAGACTAACTAACCAGCACCAGAGCACCAGACTAACACACCTACACCAGAACACCAGACTAACACACCTACACCAGAACACCAGACTAACACACCTACACCAGAACACCAGACTAACACACCTACACCAGAACACCAGACTAACACACCTACACCAGAACACCAGACTAACACTCCTACACCAGAACACCAAACTAACACACCTACTCCATAACACCAGACTAACAGACCTACACCAGAACACCAAACTAACACACCTACACCATAACACCAGACTAACACACCTACGCCAGAACACCAGACTAACACACCTACACCAGAACACCAGACTAACACACCTACACCAGAACACCGGACTAACAAACCTACACCAGAACACCAGACTAACACACCTACACCAGAACACCAGACTAACACATCTACACCAGAACACCAGACTAACACACCTACGCCAGAACACCAGACTAACATGCCAGCACCAGAACAGCAGACAAACACACCAGCACCATAACACCAGACTAACACACCTACACCGGAACACCAGACAAACACACCAGTATCAGAGCACCAAACTAACACACCTACACCAGAACACCAGACTAACACACCTAGACCAGAACACCAGACTAACAAACCTATACCAGAACACCAGACTAACATATCTACACTGGAACACCAGACTAACTAACCAGCACCAGAGCACCAGACTAACACACCTACACCGTAACACCAGACTAACACACCTACACCAGAACACCAGACTAACACACCTACACCAGAGCACCAAACTAACACACCTACACCAGAACCAGACTAACACTCCTACACCAGAACACCAAACTAACACACCTACTCCATAACACCAGACTAACAGACCTACACCAGAACACCAGACTAACACAACTACACCAGAACACCAGACTAACAAACCTACACCGGAACACCAGACTAACACATCTACACCAGAACACCAGACGAACACACCTACACCAGAACACCAGACTAACACATCTACACCAGAACACCAGACTAACAAACCTACACCAGAACACCAGACTAACACACCTACACCAGAACACCAGACTAACAAACCTACACCGGAACACCAGACTAACACATCTACACCAGAACACCAGACGAACACATCTACGCCAGAACACCAGACTAACATGCCAGCACCAGAACAGCAGACAAACACTCCAGCACCATAACACCAGACTAACACACCTACACCGGAACACCAGACAAACACACCAGTATCAGAGCACCAAACTAACACACCTACACCAGAACACCAGACTAACAAACCTACACTAGAACACCAGACTAACACACCTACACCAGAACACCAGACTAACAAACCTATACCAGAACACCAGACTAACACATCTACACTGGAACACCAGACTAACTAACCAGCACCAGAGCACCAGACTAACACACCTACACCAGAACACCAGACTAACACACCTACACCAGAACACCAGGCTAACACACCTACACCAGAACACCAAACTAACACACCTACACCAGAACACCAGACTAACACACCTACACCAGAACACCAGACTAACACACCTACTCCATAACACCAGACTAACAGACCTACACCAGAACACCAAACTAACACACCTACACCATAACACCAGACTAACACACCTACGCCAGAACACCAGACTAACACACCAGCACCAGAACACCAGACTAACAAACCTACACCAGAACACCAGACTAACACACCTACACCAGAATACCAGACTAACAAACCTACACCAGAACACCAGACTAACACATCTACACCAGAACACCAGACTAACAAACCTACACCAGAACACCAGACTAACACACCTACACCAGAACACCAGACTAACAAACCTACACCAGAACACCAGACTAACACACCTACGCCAGAACACCAGACTAACATGCCAGCACCAGAACAGCAGACAAACACTCCAGCACACCAGACTAACACACCTACACCAGAGCACCAAACTAACACACCTACACCAGAACACCAGACTAACACACCTACACCAGAACACCAGACTAACACATCTACACCAGAACACCAGACTAACACACCTACACCAGAACACCAGACTAACATGCCAGCACCAGAACAGCAGACAAACACACCAGCACCATAACACCAGACTAACACACCTACACCGGAACACCAGACAAACACACCAGTATCAGAGCACCAAACTAACACATCTACACCAGAACACCAGACTAACACACCTACACCAGAACACCAGACTAACAAACCTATACCAGAACACCAGACTAACACACCTACACCGTAACACCAGACTAGCACACCTACATCAGAACACCAGACTAACACACCTACACCAGAGCACCAAACTAACACACCTACACCAGAACACCAGACTAACACACCTACACCAGAACACCAGACTAACACTCCTACACCAGAACACCAAACTAACACACCTACTCCATAACACCAGACTAACAGACCTACACCAGAACACCAAACAAACACACCTACGCCAGAACACCAGACTAACACACCAGCACCAGAACACCAGACTAACACATCTACACCAGAACACCAGACTAACACACCTACGCCAGAACACCAGACTAACATGCCAGCACCAGAACAGCAGACAAACACACCAGCACCATAACACCAGACTAACACACCTACACCGGAACACCAGACAAACACACCAGTATCAGAGCACCAAACTAACACACCTACACCAGAACACCAGACTAACACACCTACACCAGAACACCAGACTAACAAACCTACACCAGAACACCAGGCTAACACACCTACACCAGAGCACCAAACTAACACACCTACACCAGAACACCAAACTAACACACCTACACCGTAACACCAGACTAACAAACCTACGCCAGAACACCAGACTAACACACCTACACCAGAACACCAGACTAACAAACCTACACCAGAACACCAGACTAACACATCTACACCGGAACACCAGACTAACTAACCAGCACCAGAGCACCAGACTAACACACCTACACCATAACACCAGACGAACACACCTACACCAGAACACCAGGCTAACACACCTACACCAGAGCACCAAACTAACACACCTACACCAGAACACCGGACTAACACACCAGCACCATAACACCAAACTAACATACTTCCCCATAAGTGGAGTCAGATTTTAACCCAAGCCTGTATTCATAGGGAACACATACCTCTCTTTCACTCAGAATGCCCTCTCTTTATGTCTCTGGTCTGGAGATGTACCTCACAGGAAATAGTTCAGTTTTTCTGCAGTATGTCTCTCGGTTTAATGTGTTTCTCTGAGTATCTTAGACTCCCTTCATGGGGTGACATTCCATGATCTCTCTCAAGGCCTGGTGTTACCCACATATGAAGTTCATGTTACTGAAATGTATGTTTAGCCATCTCTGACTTGCACAACCGATCTTACTTCCAAGTGCAGTATAACTGTAGATCATCCATGACTATGATCTGTTGTCATGACACTACATGGATTCGTACAGAGCGGCCTATCTACAGCAACAAAAAGCAGTAAATCCTAGCATTTGAGTAAATTTTGAATTAAATAAAGGTTTATGAGGCAATATTTTTCTGATGTTTTCTCTCAGGCAAATCCTTGACTAATTAGTATCAATTTGGCAACCAGTCAGCAGCCTGTTGTCATATGTTACATATCTTGCTCCCTTTGAAATTAAGTTTCCTTCTATTTGACATGATGATCAAAATAAATAAAGTTTTCAGTAATGTTCCTCATGACCTGCATGGGGATGAATTTATTACTGAGTGTGAGGAGGAGAAGGTGGCTGCTCCTCCAAATCTATAAACACATGAATCATAGCTGATGAATGCCCTGACCTGTGTGGTACTGCAAAAGTCAATAAAGAAAGGTTTGATCCTCTGCTTGTTGTTTTGAGCTGATACCAACTGACAAAGTATTTGGGTGTTCTGATTCTGCCTCAGTATTCCAGAATCGGGAGCGGGAAGGATCAACCAGCTTTTCTGATCTTGAATATTAATCCACGATACATCCACCCAATGCCCTTTCCTGATCTATCTCATACTTTAAGGATAGTCACTTGGTTGGGTTACCTGATGGCATTTTGTTGAGTTGAATGAGCCCATACTTTTAAGATAGGAAGAAAGGAATTTAAGAAAGAACAATTTTTGATAATCCATCTAAAATTGTCTGGAAACAATCATTCAAAACATGAGGCACACATGAGGCAACCTTCAACAAATAGCTATTATGACATTTTCCAATACAGATAAAATAATGTTCCATTTTAGGTTCTAGTTTCAAATTTTTAAACTTTAACAACATAAGTGCAAGAACGAACCTATATTTAGAATTGTTTTCTTTCAAGCAGCTTCTATTAAAAAACATTTGCTCCTATTTATAAAATGGCTGTCAGCTTTTAGGGCTGAATTCTGTGAAATGGCAGCTCAGTCACTCAGAAAGACACCATGACTCCCTGTGCGAATGAAAAGTGAAAGTAAAATTGTATACACACAGTAGTTAGCCTGCTGCTCCAAACAGTACTGTGGAATCTGACTGCTGGTTCCAATCCATATGTTAACCACTTAAAATGCAAATCACCATTCAACGTTGCTTACTGTTTTTTTCAGAGAAGAGTCTAAAATTGTACACATGCATTATCAAATCTAATTTGACCTATGTGTCCCTCTGGTTTCTTGGAAAAGTAGAGGCAGGAGAACTTGTAAATTTCTTCAAAGGGAATAAAACAGCGTACCAGCAGCCATACACTGTGCCAGTTTTATTTTCGAAAAGCAAGTCATGCATTTGAAATGCATGCTCAGCAAAGTGACAGTCAAAATGAGTGTCCATGGTAAACTGAGTTTGATCCTTCGTTCGTATGGCAGGAAAATCGTATGAGGAAAGACTGAGGCACTTGGGGCTGTTCTCATTGGAGAAAAGAAGGTTTGGGGAGATTTGATAGAGGTGTACAAGATGATTAGGGGTTTAGATAGGGTAGACACTGAGAACCTTTTACCGCTAATGGAGTCAGCTGTTACAAGGGGACACAGCTTTAAATTAAGGGGTGGAAGGTATAGGACAGATGTTAGGGGTAGATTCTTTACACAGCGGATTGTGAGTTCATGGAATGCCCTGCCAGTAGCAGTGGTGAACTCTCCCTCTTTATGGTCATTTAAGCAGGCATTGGATAAGCATTTGGAAGTTATTGGGCTAGTGTAGGTTAGGTAGGATTCGGTTGGCGCAACATTGAGGGCCGAAGGGCCTGTACTGCGCTGTATTTTTCTATGTTCTATGTTCTCTGAACTTTGGGCGAAAGATCGTTGAGGATATGGTGAAAAATCACTTGCCAATTCTTTATGAACCTGTTTGCACTGATGATGTGGAAAGAAACCATTCTATAGATGCAGTATTGAATGCCTACTAACTGTTGGTTAGTATAAACCAATGTGTTAAAATGGAGCAATTCCTTTTTAACTCCTTGTTCTCGCAGGCTAGAGGTGTCATTGATGCAAATTACTGCCAAGAGGAAGTGAGGTCTTTGCAGTAAAGACAGGAAAACGGCTTGGGTCTTATCATTTTCAATACCTTACACGTAAAATCCTAGAATATCTAAACATGCGTTACAAAGAGCAAGAGGGTTCCTAGCAGGAGGATCAAGGAGGTGACCCACTTGCTTGGCTTTTCTAGCTTTCTGAGATGTGTCCTGTCAGTCAGGGCTTTAAATAGCGGCTTCTCACTGTTTCCAGGTGCTGGCCCTAATGACTGACAATCATGCTTCACTGCATTCTCCATTGTGCATTTACTACAGTGCGCACTAAACTATAGGAGGCTCAAGCAGTTGAACGTGTGGTTCAGAAATATCTTTAATTATGTTTGTAAAACTCAAGCAATGCTTGTTAACCCTTTCTGAGCACAAAAGCAGCAATCTCCAGCCTTATATATTTAATGGTTATTGTGAAGGAATAATATGACCATGGCGTTTTGCAGAATACTATAACCATTCACAGATTCTGTTAATGTCATTTCCATGTTTTCAATATTTTCTTGTTTGTTTTTTTTAAAATTGATTCATAATAGACTGGACGGCTTAATGCATTAATTCAAATTCAAATCAGATCCAAGCTCTGCAGTCCTGCCCTTCCAGTCAGGAATGTAGGTGGACAATTAAAGAACTCACTGAAGGAAGAGGCTCCACAAATGTCCCATCCTCAATGATGGAAAAAGCCAACACATCAGTGCAAAAGGGAAGGCTGAAGCTTATGCAACAACCTTCAGCCTGAAATGCCAAATGCATGATCTATCTTAATCCCCTCCAGTGGTCCCCAGCATCACAGATGCCAATCTTCAGCCAATTCAATTCACTTCATATGATACCAATAAATGGTTAGAGGCATTGAATACTGCAAAGGTGATGGGCCCTGACAACATTCTGACAATAGTACTGAAGACCCGTGTTCCAGTATTTGCTGCTCCCCTAGCCAAGCTTGTCCAGTGTAGCTATCAACACTGGCATCTACTCAACAATGTGGAAAGATGCCCAGGTACATCCTGTACATAATGCAGGACAAATCCATCCAGCCAGTTACAGCCCCATCAGTTTATTTTTGATCATCAGTAAAATGATGGCAGGTGTTATCAACCTACTCAGCAATAATCTGCACAGTGATGTTTAGCCTGTGTTCCGCTAGGGCCACTCAGCTCCTGACCTTATTACAGCCTTGGTTCAAACATGGACAAAAGAGCTGAATTCCAGAAGTGAGGTGAGAGTGACAGCTGAATTCAACGCAGCATGGCATCAAGGAACCCTTGTAAAACTGGAATGAATGGGTGCCAGGGGACAAACTCTCTGCCGGTTGGAATCATACCTGGCATATAAGAAGATGGTCATGGTTGTTGGAGGTCAGTCATCTCAGCTCCAAACATCTCTACAAGAGTTCCTCAGAGTAGTGTCTTTCATCCAACCATCTTCAACTGATTCATCAATCACCTTCCATCATAAGGCTTAAAGTGGGGATGTTTACTGATGATTGCCCAATGTTCAGCAGCACTTTCAACCCTTCAGCTGCTGAAGCAATCCATGTTCAAATGCAATGTTCAGGTTTGGGCTGAGTAACATTCATACCACACAAATGCCAGGCAATTTAACCATCATCCCCGATATTTAATGGGTGTTAGCATCACTGAATCCCCCAACATCAATCTCCTGGGGATTACCATTGACCAGAAGCACATCTGGACTCACCACACAAAGACAGTGGCTGCAAGACCAGGTCAGAGGCTATGAGCACTGCAGTGAGTAACTCACCTGCTGAATCCCTCAACTCCTGTTCACCGTCTACAAAGTACAAGTCAGGGGTGGAATGGAGTACTCCCCACTTGTCTGGATGACTGCAGTTCCAGCAACATTCAAGACGTTTGACATTGTACAAATGTCCTGAACAATGTACCCTGCTTGATTGACACTGTATCCACAAACATAAAGGTAGCAGATATATGGGAACACCATCACCTGCAAGTTCCCCTCCAAGCCACTCATCATCCTGCTTGGAAATATATCGCTGTTCCTTCACTGTCACTGGGTCAAATTCCTGCAATTCCCTCCCTGATGGTATTGTGGATCAACCCCACAGCACATGGACTACAGCGGTTCAAGAAGGCAGCTCACCATCACCTTCTCAAGGACAATTAGGGATGGGCAATAAATGCTGGCCAGCCAGCGATGCCCACAATCCTCAAATTATTTTTTTAAAAAAGTTTGGCTTTGGCAAATTTTGCAATAGATTACAATCTTGGACGTTAAACCGAAATATGACAACTGCAAGGCATTTCTATAGCATGAGCTGAAAATGTGTTGCTGGAAAAGCGCAGCAGGTCAGGCAGCATCCAAGGATCAGGAGAATCGATGTTTCGGGCATGAGCCCTTCTTCAAGAGATCAGTCAGCTCTGATCTCCAGCATCTACAGTCCTCACTTTCTCCTATTTCTATAGCATGGTCAGTGAATTGTGAATCAATGTAGCTTGTTTATCCCCCTTTTTAAGTTGTTTTGATTCAAGTTAAAGAGAATCAGGAGTCAAACTTTCCTTTAAGTAGGGAAAAGATTGGTTTATTCCAAGCTATTTTAAAAAAAATCCTTAGGAATAAGAAGATACAGTTACTTATTAAAAGAAAAAAAGC
Source organism: Hemiscyllium ocellatum (assembly GCF_020745735.1). Taxonomy (NCBI): domain Eukaryota; kingdom Metazoa; phylum Chordata; class Chondrichthyes; order Orectolobiformes; family Hemiscylliidae; genus Hemiscyllium; species Hemiscyllium ocellatum. The sequence continues at coordinate 80,854,525 of NC_083412.1, forward strand.
CCAGGTTTAACAAGCTGATGTGACAAAAAAAATTTACAAGGAGAAAGTACCAATAAGAAGGAACTTGAGTTCCTTCTTGAAGTTAGATCAAACAGATCCAGCAGCTGTAATGGGTTTTGTAGTTGAGTAGATGATACTTCCTTGCACAGATAGACTCAGTAGCTTAGACTTTGACTGAAAGAGATACTTTTCCATTTCTCACCAATTCTGCAGTTACACTACTTGCTGATTGCCTGGACTCTTTGGATAGAACTGTAGCTGTACCTTTTTTTTGAGCCAATAACTCTTTCCCTGAAGAGACCTTCCTGAGAAGTTTTTATTTTAATATGGGGTTTCATAGCTCCATGCAGCTGACATTTAAGATAGCTACTCTGTTAGTTTTTGATGAATCATTGTCCCAAAAACTGAGTGAATGAAACTTCTGCAAGGTTTCTTCTAGCTTCTTGCTTGTTGTCTCAAAAGCCTTGAAATCTCACATCTGTAAAATTCATTACATTATCTAAAGGAATAATTGAATTCCAATTGCTTGCCTTTGTGGTTACTACTGGGGTAATACATCAGTCTGGCTGGCTGAAGTGAATCAACAAAAGTCAGTTGGCTACCTTCTGGCAGGCAATGTTTTGATGCTGTGATCATTATTTAAAAGTCAACGTAATATTTTAATCATCGAATATAAAATGTTGTAATCATACATTTGTAACCCTGATTGCTACCTGGATTGAGGGAATACAAATGATAGGATGAACAAGGAGTTGCAAAGGGTTGAATTCAGAGGTAGTGGAACCTGTGAGTATATATACACAAATTATCAAAGGTGACGGTTGAGAAAGGGGCAATGAAATATTAATGAGATCTTGGGCTTTATACAAACAGACTTTGGGTTGGTATTTAGGCTTATGTATTGATGGTTTTGAAGGTGGGAGCCTTGTAAAATCCAGCATATGGCCGTCTGACCACTTACCCAACACTCACCCCCTCCCCCACCTCTTTCTCGGTTACAGGGAGTTGTAGAGATTTCCAGCAGCCCACTGAGGCCCTTGGGCATGTTGAGGTTTCATCCTGCTCCTGGCATTGCTCTATTGTGACTGACAAAGGCCAAAGCCAAGTAAAAAATGAGGTCTGCAGATGCTGGAGATCACAGCTGCAAATGTGTTGCTGGTCAAAGCACAGCAGGTTAGGCAGCATCTCAGGAATAGAGAATTCGACGTTTCGAGCATAAGCCCTTCATCAGGAATAAGAGAGAGAGCCAAGCAGGCTGAGATAAAAGGTAGGGAGGAGGGACTAGGGGGAGGGGCGATGGAGGTGGGATAGGTGGAAGGAGGTCAAGGTGAGGGTGATAGGCCGGAGTGGGGTGGGGGCGGAGAGGTCAGGAAGAGGATTGCAGGTTAGGAGGGCGGTGCTGAGTTGAGGGAACCGACTGAGACAAGGTGGGGGGAGGGGAAATGAGGAAGCTGGAGAAATCTGAATTCATACCTTGTGGTTGGAGGGTTCCCAGGCGGAAGATGAGGCGCTCCTCCTCCAGCCGTCGTGTAGTTGTGTTCTGCCGGTGGAGGAGTCCAAGGACCTGCATGTCCTCGGTGGAGTGGGAGGGGGAGTTAAAGTGTTGAGCCACGGGGTGATTGGGTTGGTTGGTTCGGGCGGCCCAGAGGTGTTCTCTGAAGCGTTCCGCAAGTAAGCGGCCTGTCTCACCAATATAGAGGAGGCCACATCGGGTGCAGCGGATGCAATAGATGATGTGTGTGGAGGTACAGGTGAACTTGTGGCGGATATGGAAGGATCCCTTGGGGCATTGGAGGGAGGTGAGTGTGGAGGTGTGGGCGCAAGTTTTACATTTCCTGCGGTTGCAGGGGAAGGTGCCGGGGGTGGAGGTTGGGTTGGTGGGGGGTGTGGATCTGACGAGGGAGTCACGAAGGGAGTGGTCCTTGCGGAACGCTGATAGGGGAGGGGAGGGAAATATATCCTTTGCCGGGGATGCCCTCCACCGCATCTCCTCCACTTCCCGCTCCTCCGCCCTTGAGCCCCGCTCCTCCAACCGCCACCAAGACAGAACCCCACTGGTTCTCACCTACCACCCCACCAACCTGCGCATACAACGTATTATCCGCCGCCATTTCCGCCACCTCCAAACGGACCCCACCACCAAGGATATATTTCCCTCCCCTCCCCTATCAGCGTTCCGCAAGGACCACTCCCTTCGTGACTCCCTTGTCAGATCCACACCCCCCACCAACCCAACCTCCACCCCCGGCACCTTCCCCTGCAACCGCAGGAAATGTAAAACTTGCGCCCACACCTCCACACTCACTTCCCTCCAAGGCCCCAAGGGATCCTTCCATATCCGCCACAAGTTCACCTGTACCTCCACACACATCATCTATTGCATCCGCTGCACCCGATGTGGCCTCCTCTATATTGGTGAGACAGGCCGCTTACTTGCGGAACGCTTCAGAGAACACCTCTGGGCCGCCCGAACCAACCAACCCAATCACCCCGTGGCTCAACACTTTAATTCCCCCTCCCACTCCACCGAGGACATGCAGGTCCTTGGACTCCTCCACCGGCAGAACACAACTACACGACGGCTGGAGGAGGAGCGCCTCATCTTCCGCCTGGGAACCCTCCAACCACAAGGTATGAATTCAGATTTCTCCAGCTTCCTCATTTCCCCTCCCCCCACCTTGTCTCAGTCGGTTCCCTCAACTCAGCACCGCCCTCCTAACCTGCAATCCTCTTCCTGACCTCTCCGCCCCCACCCCACTCCGGCCTATCACCCTCACCTTGACCTCCTTCCACCTATCCCACCTCCATCGCCCCTCCCCCTAGTCCCTCCTCCCTACCTTTTATCTCAGCCTGCTTGGCTCTCTCTCTTATTCCTGATGAAGGGCTTATGCTCGAAACGTCGAATTTTCTATTCCTGAGATGCTGCCTAACCTGCTGTGCTTTGACCAGCAACACAATCAAAGCCAAGTAAGCTGACAGTTTTAGCTGGACAGGTTAATGCTTGGTAAAGGAGGATAAGTTCATTTTTGTGGGTTCCCTGTGCCCATTAGAGGCATCACACCTCATCCCCTCCCTCCAAGATTACATAGCCCCCATTACCTTCCCTTCCTGCAGCTTCTCAGAACGGGTTCTCACCTGCCATTTTTCTTGCCCAGGCTTGCCAGCCTGACCCCAGCAATAGCCTCCCACTGCCCGAGTCCTGCAATAGTCTCCCTTGAGGATTCCCTGTAATGCTAGCTACAGTCTGCCAGCCATCTGATTAACTGGCAAATGTCTGAGGCAGGCCGCTGAGGGGTGGAAATCCTGTCTCCAGCCTAATAATGGCCAACTGGTCATCAAATCGCGGGGTTGCTCCTCACTGAGGTTTTAGCAAGCAGGACAGGGATCACAGCATTTCAGAAAATCCAGTCTTAGCCTACAAAATCCAGGAAGTCTGGGTAAACCTGTAGAAAATGCAGCTTTAGCCTTTGCTGGAGCATTGTGTCCAGTTCTGGACATCAAACTTTAACAAAAATGTGAATCCACTGGAATTGGTTCAGAAATGATGTAAGACAATGGTTCCAGAGATGAGAGACTTCCATTATGTGAAGAGAATAGAGAAACTGGAAGATTTCTGGAGCAAAATATGTATAGCCAGGCTGTACCTGTTCGTGGAAAATTTGGGAACTGGAGAGCATTGATTTTAAGTGATAAAAGCCCCAGATGTATCAGAAAGTAAAACCGTTTTACGCTGAAAATGATTGAGAGTTGTTTTCGAAAGGGAATGGGTTAATTGCTGTGGATGTGGACTGCTGCTGTTCAAGAAAGCAGCTCAACATCACCTCTCAAGAGCAACTAGGGATGGGCAATAAAATGCTGGCCAGCTAGTGATGCCCACATCCCACGAGTGAATAATAAAAGCTAAATTTGTGAAATAAAAAGGCTTTGGGAAAGAGGAGGAGTATGAATGTAAACAAAGCGATACATTAGCAATTTGAATATAATAAGTATGAAGAAAACATACTTTGAGGAGATATTGCACATTGGCTTAAAGAAGTCTGAAAGGGTTAATGCTAATTGAGAACAGCAAACACAACCCACTATGATATAATCACAGGGCCATGGGATAGGACAAGAAGGAGTTTGGAGGAGACAAGACTGGGGCTAGTGTACTTCTAGCAGTCTCTATTGTAGTATTCATGGAACCTGTGAATAGTTGCTGTGACACAATAAACTTCATATTGTTACTCAATAAGTCTCCAGGAAAACAACACACACGGACCAAATATTGAACTACAGAAGCAATCAGCCTAACATCCACAAACGAAGCTGCATCAATGAGCCAGCACACACTGTAGCACAGAGGCACTATGCAGAGCAGAGGAAAATCACCTATCCAACGAGCAGCGAAAGACTTAGGGGGCATAGAGTGGTGCAGCAAAATGCAGGGATGGGAACAATTGAAATGTGGAGCTCATTTAAGGAACAGATATTGTGTGTCTATGATAGGTATGTCCCTGTCAGGTAAGGAGGAAGTGATAAGGTAAGGGAACCGTGGTTTACTAAAGAAATTGTATCTCTTGTTAAACAGAGGAGGGAGGCTTATGTGATGTTGAGGCAAAATGGTTCAGATGAGGCGATGGAGAGTTACAGAGTAGCTAAGAAGGATTTAAAGACAGAGTTAAGAAGAGCAAGGAGGGGACATGAGCAGTCATTAGCAGGTAGAATAAAGGAGAACCCTAAAGCTTTCTAAAGATATGTGAGGAATAAAAGGATGACTAGGGTAGGAATAGGACCTGTCAAAGACAGAAGTGGGAAGTTGTGTGTGGGCCCTGTGGAGATTGGAGAGGTGCTAAACAAATCTTTCTCATCTGTTTTTACTCAGGAAAAGGAGAACATTGTAGAGAAGAAATCTGAGATACAGTCTATTAGACTAGAAAGGATTGAGGTTAGTAAGGAGGAGGTGTTATCAACCCTAGAAGGTCTGAGAGTAGGTAAGTCCCCTGAGCTGGATGGGATTTATCCAAGAATTCATTGGGAAGCTAGGGAGGAGATGGCCAAGACTTTGGCCTTGATCTTTGAGTTGTCATTGTCTACAGGTTTAGTACCAGAGGACTGGAGGATTGCAAATGTTGTGCCCTTGTTCAAGAAGGGCAGTAGAGATGACCCAGGTAATTATAGACCAGTGAGCCTTATATCTGTTCAAAGAAAAGTTTTCGAAAGGATTATAAGAGATAGGATTTATAATCATCCTGCAAGCAACAATTTGATTGGAAATAGTCAATATAGATTCATCAAGGGCAGGTCATGTGTCATAAACATCATTGAGTTTTTTGAGAAGGTGACCAAGCATGTGGATGAAGGTCGGGCATTGTGCAGTGTACATGGAGTTCAGTAAAGCCTTTGGTAATGTTCCACATGGTAGGCTATTGGAGAAAATGCAGAGGCATCGGATTGAAGGTGATTTGGTAGTTTGCATTAAAAACTGGCTTACTGTAAGAAGGCAAGGAGTGGTGGTTGATACAAAATATTTAGCCTGGAGTCCAGTTAATAGTAATGTGCCGTAAGGATCTGTTTTGGGACTGTTGCTGTTTGTCATTTTTATAAATGACTTGGACGCAGGCATAGGTGGATGGTTTAGTAAGTTTGCAGATGATACTAAAGTCGTTGGAGTGGTGGTTAGTCTGGAAGAATGTTGCACGTTGCAGGGAGACTAGGATAAACTGCGGAATTGGGCTGGGAGGTGGCAAATTGAATTCAATGCAAATAAATGTGAGGTGATTCACTTTGGAAAGAATAACAGGAAGGTAGAAAGATTCTTGGCTGTGCGGATAAGAAGAGGGATCTTGGTGTCCACATATATTGATCCCTGAAAGTTGCCACCCAGGTTGATAGTGCCGTTACGAAGGCATACGGTGTGTTAGGATTTATTGGGAGAGGGATTGAGTTCTGGAGCCATGATGTCATGCTGCAACTGTACAAAATGCTAGTGTGGCCTCACTTGGAATATTGTGTACAGTTCTGGTCACCCCATTACAGGAAGGATGGCAAAGCATTGGAAAAGGTGCAGAGGAGATTTACCAGGATGTTGCCGGGTATGCAACGTAGGTCTTATGAGGAAAGGTTGAGGGATTTGATTCTGTTCTCATTGGAGAGAAGAAGGTTAAGAGGAGATTTGATAGAGACATACAAGATGATCAGAGGATTAGATAGGGTGGACAGTGAAAGAATGATGACATCTGCTTGTACGAAGGGGCATGGTTGCAATTTGAGGAGTGATAGATTTAAGACAGATATCAGAGGTAGGTTCTTTACTCAGAAAGTGGTAAGGTCATGAAATATAGTTAGCTCAGCCACATTAGGGGCATTTAAACTGTCCTTGGATAAACATATGGATGTTTATGGAATAGTGTAGATGATGGGCTTAGATTAGTTCACATGTCAGCGCAACATCAAGGGCCTAAGGGCCTGTTCTGCGCTGTATTGTTCTATGTTCTATATTCAGCCTGTTGAGTCTGCACTGACTCTCTGATGAGCATACCACTCAGACTTAACTCCCAGCCCATCTCTGTAACCCCACGATTTTACCCCAAGGGTTTTACCATGTCTAATCCAAATAACCTGCACATTTTGGTCTGTAGGAAGAAACCAGAGCATCCAGTGAAATCCAATGCACTCACAGGGAGAACGTGCAAACCTCACACAGTAAGCCAAAGCTAGAATCGAACCTGAGTCCCTGGAGCAGTGGGGCAGTAATGCTAACCACTCTGTCACCCTGTGCTGAGCAATTGCTGATATCACATGGCATTAATAGAACAGGTTGCTGTGGTATTCAAGACCACAGAGAACAGGTTGAGGTGGATCTCCATTTGAAAGTTTGGCCAAAGGTGGTTGAAAATCCTTCCGCTCACATGATGGCCTCCCCACTATCGTTCACAAAGGGGATATTTGGAGAGCCTTCAATGGGATGTGGAAGGACTGAAGAATTTTGGTTGGACCCACTGAGTTACTTCGCCTGTCTATAATACACTGTTTGGCACACCAGTAGTTCTGCAATACAGCTCTGCCAGGTTTACACCTCATTTTTTAAGTGTGCCTGGTATTGCTCCTGGCATGCCCTCCTTCACACTTCACTGAACAGGGTTGATCCTGTAGATCAGGGATTCTCAACTGTTTTTTTGGCCATGCCCCCACCCTCCCCCACCCAAGAAGGTCTTCTCAGGTTCCCCTTTCAAACAGGGATCCAACATGAACAGATAGACAGAAAATCATTTATTATTGAACACCAAGAAACCTTGGACATTCCAACATACTGGAAAAAAACTTTTAAAAAGACTGTATGAAATTGCATTTGGTTGAGAGCTCCTAAAATTTTCATAATTGCTTCTGGACTAAAAAGGGGCAGCATGGTAGCTCAGTGGTTAGTACTGCTGCCTCACACTGCCAGGGACCTGGGTTTGATTCCAGCCTCTGGCGACTGTCTGCATGGAGTTTGGACATTCTCTCTGTGTCTGTGTGGGTTTCTTCTGGATGTTGATTTCGTCCCACAGTCAAAAGATATGCAGGTTAGGTGCATTAGTCTGGGATAAATATAGGGTAGGGGAAATGGTCTTCGAGTAAAAAATGAGGTCTGCAGATGCTGGAGATCACAGCTGCAAATGTGTTGCTGGTCAAAGCACAGCAGGTCAGGCAGCATCTCAGGAATAGAGAATTCGACGTTTCGAGCATAAGCCCTTCATCAGGAATAAGAGAGAGAGAGCCAAGCAGGCTAAGATAAAAGGTAGGGAGGAGGGACTAGGGGGAGGGGCGATGGAGGTGGGATAGGTGGAAGGAGGTCAAGGTGAGGGTGATAGGCCGGAGTGGGGTGGGGGCGGAGAGGTCAGGAAGAGGATTGCAGGTTAGGAGGGCGGTGCTGAGTTGAGGGAACCGACTGAGACAAGGTGGGGGGAGGGGAAATGAGGAAACTGGAGAAATCTGAATTCATACCTTGTGGTTGGAGGGTTCCCAGGCGGAAGATGAGGCGCTCCTCCTCCAGCCGTCGTGTTGTTGTGTTCTGCCGGTGGAGGAGTCCAAGGACCTGCATGTCCTCGGTGGAGTGGGAGGGAGAGTCAAAGTGTTGAGCCACGGGGTGATTGGGTTGGTTGGTTCGGGCGGCCCGGAGGTGTTCTCTGAAGCGTTCCGCAAGTAAGCGGCCTGTCTCACCAATATAGAGGAGGCCACATCGGGTGCAGCGGATGCAATAGATGATGTGTGTGGAGGTACAGGTGAACTTGTGGTGGATATGGAAGGATCCCTTGGGGCCTTGGAGGGAAGTGAGTGTGGAGGTGTGGGCACAAGTTTTACATTTCCTGCGGTTGCAGGAGAAGGTGCCGGGGGTGGAGGTTGGGTTGGTGGGGGGTGTGGATCTGACGAGGGAGTCACGAAGGCAGTGGTCCTTGCGGATTCCCCCCAGACGTGATCGACGATGCCCTCCACCGCATCTCCTCCACTTCCCGCTCCTCCGCCCTTGAGCCCTGCTCCTCCAACCGCCACCAAGACAGAACCCCACTGGTTCTCACCTACCACCCCACCAACCTCCGCATACAACGTATCATCCCCCGCCATTTCCGCCACCTCCAAACGGACCCCACCACCAAGGATATATTTCCCTCCCCTCCCCTATCAGCGTTCCGCAAGGACCACTCCCTTCGTGACTCCCTCGTCAGATCCACACCCCCCACCAACCCAACCTCCACCCCCGGCACCTTCTCCTGCAACCGCAGGAAATGTAAAACTTGCGCCCACACCTCCACACTCACTTCCCTCCAAGGCCCCAAGGGATCCTTCCATATCCGCCACAAGTTCACCTGTACCTCCACACACATCATCTATTGCATCCGCTGCACCCGATGTGGCCTCCTCTATATTGGTGAGACAGGCCGCTTACTTGCGGAACGCTTCAGAGAACACCTCCGGGCCGCCCGAACCAACCAACCCAATCACCCCGTGGCTCAACACTTTAACTCTCCCTCCCACTCCACCGAGGACATGCAGGTCCTTGGACTCCTCCACCGGCAGAACACAACAACACGACGGCTGGAGGAGGAGCGCCTCATCTTCCGCCTGGGAACCCTCCAACCACAAGGTATGAATTCAGATTTCTCCAGTTTCCTCATTTCCCCTCCCCCCACCTTGTCTCAGTCGGTTCCCTCAACTCAGCACCGCCCTCCTAACCTGCAATCCTCTTCCTGACCTCTCCGCCCCCACCCCACTCCGGCCTATCACCCTCACCTTGACCTCCTTCCACCTATCCCACCTCCATCGCCCCTCCCCCTAGTCCCTCCTCCCTACCTTTTATCTTAGCCTGCTTGGCTCTCTCTCTCTTATTCCTGATGAAGGGCTTATGCTCGAAACGTCGAATTCTCTATTCCTGAGATGCTGCCTGACCTGCTGTGCTTTGACCAGCAACACATTTGCAGTAGGGGAAATGGTCTGTTTGGGTTACTCTTTGGAGGGTTGACATGGACTTGTTGGGCCAAAGGGCCTGTTTCCACACTATAGGGATTCTTCTATTCTAAAGCTATTCTATTCTAAACATCTATCAGGCCTAATGCGATCCTTGAGCTTGGTGCTTCTCTGTAAGTTTCATGATATCAGGCTTCAAACTGGACAATGACAGTTGGAGGTCACCTCTTGTTGCGATATCAATTCTGTTCCTAGATTTTGTCAAGGAAACTACTTTGCAGAATCCACTGTCAACCAAATATATTGAGGGAAAGACAATAAAAAATATTTGGGCTTTTTCCCCACAATATTGTAAATTTATTCGGCAGATCACTGTTGATCCAGAAATCTTTTTGAAACTGACTGAACTGACAATGTGCAGTTATGTCACGCTGAAGATCAGTCAGTCTCTCTTCAATTTCTGCCTCAATTTGGATGGGTTGTACTTCAAATGGATTCTATTATAAATAGAAAGATATTATAAATAGGAGGGAAACTATTGACTCCAATAAAGGTTGTTGCTTGGGTATTTCATCGGTTCCGTTACCAGGGCACCCATAAACGCTTGGGACTCCCCTTCTAATAGCTTTCAGTGTGTAGCCCCCTTCAAATGTGCCAGGGCCTCTAAGGAGGCCAAACGGCTCCCATTGAGAATGGCTGTTTTAGATTCATGGCAATGGTGGACTGGGATAACAGAGTGGTCATATGGTATAGAGGTTTCAGGTTTCTGCACAACATTGTGATTTGTCACTCTCCAAACAACAAACTGTAACAGCGAGATTGACGAGAATCAGGTCAAGTGGCTTTTTCCCTTCTGTTGGTTCTTTCATCACCTACCTCGGGCCCAGACCTGCAGATATGTCCTTCAGGACTTGCCGGCTCTGCATTGTTGAGCAATTCTTTTTGAAGTTTCTAACTGGGATATATTCTCCACGATTACTATTTGATCCTTCCATGTGGTGTTCAAACTTGGAGGAATGCTGATTCATTAAATGATGGAGGGAGGTAGGTGGTTATCAGCAAGAAGCTTCTTAGCTCAGGTTGGACTTGATGCTAATAGAATTAATGGCATCTGGAATCAATGCTGTGGCCTCCCAGGACCATTCTGTTGTGCTACTGTGTTGTGCTGCTCTGTCCTATCAGTGGAAATGGGATGGTGATGAAGGAGTTTTGAATATTGGTTGCAATGAATGAGTTGGAGAGTATGCCTATGCCAGGCTGTTACTTGAGTAGCTGCAAATGTGTTGCTGGTCAAAGCACAGCAGGTTAGGCAGCATCTCAGGAATAGAGGTAAAAACAATGACTGCAGATGCTGGAAACCAGAGTCTAAATTAGTGTGGTGCTGGAAAAGCACAGCAGGGTCAGGCAGGAGCAGGAGCAGCCATTCCTGGTGAAGGGCTTTTGCCCGAAACGTCGATTTTCCTGCTCCTCGGATGCTGCCTGACCTGCTGTGCTTTTCCAGCACCACTCTAATCTGTTACTTGACTAGTCTGTGGGACTGCTGTGACAATTTTGACACAACATGGCAAATTCTTGTGAGGAGGATCTTGTAGGATCGAATTTACTGGGTGTTCTTATATCTGATTTGGTTTGTCTTGATTATTATTGTGTGATCATCCACTTTTCTCCTTTTGGTTTTCATCCACCTTTCTGTCTTGTAAGGCTATTTCGGAGGACAATTAGGAGGTAGTACCATTGCAGTGGGTTTGGAGGTACATTTGGCCATAAGTGGTAAAGGTAATGGACTTTATTCTCGAAAACCCTTGCAAACCAGATGGCTTTCACAACAATCTTGGAGCTCTATGGTTATAGTTTATGATGTTAGTCTTTTATTTCTCCAGCAGTAAGTGCTGGACCGTTGAGTACATTGGAGGTAGAATTCAATAGATTATTGATTAACAGTAAATAATCATAGGTAATTGATCAACGGCATTGAGGTTGTACAGGATGTTGGGGAGACCCATTCTGGATTACTGTGGCCAGTTCTGTTACAGGAAGGATACTATTAAGCTGGAGAGAATTCAGAAGAGGTTTACCAGAATGTTGCCAGGAATGGAAGGTTTGAGTTGTAAGAAGAGGCTGGATAGGCTGGGACTTTTCTCACTGGAATGTAGGAGGTTGAAGGGTGACTTTATAGAGGTTTATAAAATAATGAGGCATATAGATACCGTGAATGACAGGTATCTATTCACTAGGGTAGGGGCACATTTTTAAGGTGAGAAGAGAAAGATTTAAAAAAAACATGAGGGGCATATTTTTACACAAAGAGTGATTAATGTCACAGAATCCCTACAGCGTGGAAACAAGCCATTTGGCCCAACAAGCCCACACTGAATCTCCAGAAAACATCCCATCCAGACTCATCCCTCTACCCTATCACCTTGATTTCCCATGGCCAATTCACCTAGCTTACATATCCTTGGACAGTGGGAGGAAACCGGAGCACCCAGTGAAAATCCATGCAGACATGGGAAGAATGTGCAAACTCCACACAGACAGTCGCCCGAGGCTGGAATTGAACCCAGGTCCCTGCGCTGTGAGGCAGCAGTGGTATATGGAATGAACTTCCAGAGGAAGTGATGGGTGTGGGTACAGGTACAATATTTAGATAAATACATGAATAGGAAATGTTTGTAGGAATATGGGTTAAGCACAGGCAGGTGAAACTAGTTTAATTTGGCATTATGGTCGGCATGGACTGGTTGAACCAAAGGCTCTGTTTTCATGCTGTATGATGATTCTATAACAAGGGAGCCAATGGTTTGGGTTGAGGGAGAGGGGATGGTAAGGGGGTCAGGAACAAGGAGGAAAACGGGGTTGAGGATGATAGATCAACGTAGATCCCACTGAATGGCAGAGCAGGATCAAGGGGCCGAATGGCTTACTTCACCTTATAATTCTTTGTGCTGTAATCTGGATTCATTTACTTAGCTGCACTTAATTCCCCATCAGCCACAGCAGGATTTGAATTATGTTTCTGGTTTTATAATTCAGCCTTCTGGATTTTGAAACCACTGATGCCATTACCATGTAATGCTGCCTTATTCCAGAATGTTCTTCAAGGGATTTTCCATTTGATTTTCCATTCATCTACACAAACCATCTAAATTTTGAAGTGCATGAAAATGCAATCCTTGAAGTTTCGATTGAGATTTAATGTTATGATTGTTCGCTACTCTCAAAGACATGAGGAAATTTTCTTAAATCATAAAATATTTTCAGAATTCATTATAAAGCAAATAATTCTGTTCATCATCTTGGGCACTTTACCAAAGTTTTACTATAGAACAGACTCAGTGAAGATTGGCTTCAGGGCAAGTGGATTGCAAAAATGCATTATTAAAGATCAAAAGAACAGAAAAGACTCCAAAGTATAATGGATATATGCAATTTTAGATCAGACCAACTAATGGCATAATTTGAAAACTGGAAATATTCAATAGTGCTTGAGGGTAATAAATAAAAGATGAGCATAAATTATCTGAAGAATTGAGCTGGTGGAATAAATTAAATTTCACTTCAGTTTCTTTTGTGCAATTGTTCCATGCACCTTTTCTGGTCTAGCAGTCAAGCCAGTGTCCTAAGGCCCTGCCACTGGCATTGTATGGTCTTGTTAAAAATGTGCAAGTAAAGACTGGCCCTTAAGTGTTTCATTTTCCTGCCCTATCAAAAGGTATTGGCGACTTCAGTGGTGGTTGGGTCTGGAGTAGATGATGGAGATGGGGCGGTGGAGGACTGGCAGTGAGAATGAGGGGGGAATCTCATAGAAACATATAACATCCTGATGGGACTGGACAGGCTAAATTAGGAAGAATGTTCCCGATGTTAGGGAAGTCCAGAACTAGTGATCACAGCCTGAGAATAAGGGGTTAGCCATTTCGGAAGAGATGAGGAACAATTTCTTCACTCAAGAGAATTGTGGACCTGCGGATTTCTCTTTTACAGGAAGCTGTTGGCATTAGTTCATTAGATATATTCGAGACAAAGCTAGACATGGTCCTTGTGGCTAATGGGATCAAGGCGTATGGAGAGAAAGTGGGAATAGGATACTGAGATTGCATGATCAGCCATGATGGTACTGAATGGTACTGGAGTAGTGATTTTAGGTTAGAGTAGTGATTTCAGGTTTACTACTGGTGCCACGAGATAGTGAGATGAGGAACTCATCATTATGTTGTGGCCATAATGGAGACATTGGTTTCACTGGGGCAGGAATGGGTTGCTTGATGTACCAGGGTTTAGAACATTTAAAAAGAACAGGGAGGGTGGAAAAAGGAATGAATGTAGCATTGCTAATCAGAGAGTGCATTACAGCTATAGAAACGAAGGTTGTTGAGGAAGGCTTGTCTACTGAGTCAGTATGGGAAGTTAGGAACAGCAAGGGAGCAGCCACCTCATGGGGGGTTTTCAACAGACTACCAAATAACAGTAGAGAGATTGAAGATTTCATAGGCGGGTAGATTCTGGAAAAATGCAAAATTAGCAGCGTTGTTGTTGTAGGTAATTTCAACTTTCCCAATATCGACTGGAACCTCCTAAATGTAGATGGTTTGGATGGAGCCAATTTTGCCAGGTGTGTTCAGTAGGGTTTCCTTACTCAGGATGTAGACAGGCCAACGAGGGGAGAGGCCATTTTGGACTTGGTGCTTGGCAACGAGCTAGGACATGTATCAGATCCCACGGTGGAAGTGCACTTTGGTGACAGTGATCACAACTGCCTCACATTTAGCATAGCCTTGGAAAGTGAAAGGAGCAATTACCGAGGGAAGATATTCAATTGGAGTAAAGGAAATTATGACGCTATCAGACAGGAATTGGGAAATATAGACTGGGAGCAATTGTTCCACAGAAAGGGCAAAGCAGACATGTGGAGACTACTTAAGGAGCAGTTGTTGCGAGTGATGCACAAATTTGTTCCTCTGAGGCAGGTAAGAAGAGGTAAGATTAAGGAACCTTGGATGATGAGAACAGAGGAACTTCTCGTCAAAAGGAAGAAGGCAGCTTATGCAAAATGGAGGAAGCAAGGATCTAGCACAGCTTTAGAGGCTTACAGGCTTGCTACAAAGGAGCTCAGAATTGGATTGAGGAGATCCAGGAGGGGGCTTGAGAAAGGCTTGGCAAGAGGGATTAGGGAGAACCCAAAGGCGTTTTACTCATACGTGAGGAATAAGAAAATGATCAGGGAGAAGGTAGGGCCAATCAGGGATAGCGGAAGGCACTTGTGCATGGAGTCTGAGCAGATAGGGGAAGCCCTAAATGAGCTTTTGCTTTGGTTTTCACCAAGGAAAGGGAACTTGTTGCAAATGAAAACTTAGAGTAGCTGGGATACATTCTTGATCAGATCAAGATTGATGACGTTGATGTGCTAGAAATTTTGGAAAACATTAAGATTGATAAGTCCCCAGGGACAGACCAGATTTACCCTAGGCTGCTCCAGGAAGTGAGAAAGGAGGTTGCTAAGCCGCTGGCGAGGATATTTGCCTCCTCACTTTCCATGGGAGTTGTACCGGAGGATTGGAAGGAGGCGAATGTTGTTCATCTTTTCAAGAAGGGTAATAGGGAAATCGTTGGCAATTACAGACCAGTCAGTCTTACATCTGTGGTCAGCAAAGTTTTGGAAAGAATTTTGAGGGATAGGATTTATGACTACTTGGCAAACCATTGTGTGATTAAAGGCAGTCAGCATGGCTTTGTGAAGGGCAGGTCATGCCTCACAAATCTTATTGAGTTCTTTGAGGAGGTGTCAAGACAGGTTGATGACGGTCGAGCAGTGGATGTGGTGCATATGGATTTCAGCAAGGCATTTTATAGGGTTCCCCATGGTAGGCTCATTCATAAAGTCAGGAAGTATGGGATACAGGGAGATTTCGCTATCTGGATTCAGAACTGGCTGGCTGACAGAAGGCAGAGAGTGGTTGTAAATGGGAGGTATTCTGCCTGGAGGACAGTGTTGAGTGAGGTCCCGCAGGGCTTTGTACTTGGGCCTCTGCTCTTTGTAGTTTTTATAAATGACTTGGATGAGGAGGTTGAGGGGTGGGTTAGTAAATTTGCAGATGACACAAAGGTTGGAGGTGTCATCGACAGTATAGAGGGCTACTGCAGGCTGCAGCGCGACATAGGCAGAATGCAGAGCTGGGCTGAGAAATGGCAGGTGGAGTTCAACCTGGTCAAATGCAAAGTGATGCATTGGGAAGATCAAACTCAAATGCTGAATATAGGGTTAAAGATAGGATTCTTGGCAGTGTGGAGGAACAGATGGATCTAGGTGTGCAAGTACATAGATCACTCAAAGTTGCCACTCAAGTGGATAGTTTTGTTAAGCATATGATGTTTTGGCTTTCATCAACAGGGGTAATAGAGTTTAAGAGCCGCGAGGTTTTGCTGCAGCTCTACAAGTCCCTGGTGAGGCCACACTTGTTATATTGTGCCCAGTTCTTGTCGCCCTACTATAGGAAAGATGCGGGGGCTTTGGAGAGGGTGTAAAGAAGTCCAGGATGCTGCCTGGACTGGAGGACTTGCCTTATGAAGAAAGGTTGAATAGGCTTGGACTTGTCTGTCTGGAGAGAAGGAGGAAGAGAGGAGACTGATAGAGGTGTACAAAATAATGAGAGGAATAGATAGAGTCAATAGCCAGAGACTTTTCCCCAGGGCAGGATTGATCGGTATGAGAAGTCATAGTTTGAAGATATTAGGAGGAAGGTATAAAGGAGATGCCAGAGGTAGGTTTGTACACAAAGAGTTGTGAATGCATGGAATGTGTTGCCAGCAGTGGTGGTGGAACCAGAGTCATTAGGGACATTTAAGTGACTGCAGGACATGCATATGGATAGCAGTGAGTTGAGGGGTGCGTAGGTTGTTACTATATTTTACATTAGGATTAAATCTCAGCACAACATCGTGGGCCAAAGGACTTGTTCTGTGCTGTACTTTTCTATGTTCTATGAATGGTGGTGCAGGTTCAAAGGGCTGAATGGCCTTTCCTGCACCTATTTTCTATGTTTCTGTGTTTCTACGTTGATGGTGATGAGCTGGCTCAGGATCGATGGATTCTTTTCAATCTATATCTTTTCTTTCCCCTTATTCTTAAATTATTCAAAATGGCGCCATTTCATGGTGAAAAATGAAAGCTTTTCACTGTGTTTTATTGTATTCTTACTGTAAAATACATGTGACAATAAAATCAAAATTAAATCAATTCTCCAGCTGGTTGAGATTTTACTCTTAAGGCGGAGACTCGATTGAAATATATTAGATCAGCGGAGGCCTTGACAGGGGAGATGTGGAGAGGAGTAAAAAGTGAGGTTTGCAGATGCTGGAGATCAGAGCTGAAAATGTGTTGCTGGTTAAAGCGCAGCAGGTCAGGCAGCATCCGGATGCTGCCTGACCTGCTGCGCTTTAACCAGCAACACATTTTCAGATGTGTAGAGGATGCTTCCTCTTGTGGGAGAATCAATAATCAGCGGTTATTCTGCAAAAATGAGGGGTTGCCCATTTGAAACAGAGATGGGGGAAATTTGGATGTTTGGAACTCTCTTTCTGAAAGAGTGGTGGAACAAGATGTTGAATATTTATAATGTACAGGAAGATAGATTTTGTTGAATAAGGAAATGAAGGGTTATTAAGGTAGGTAGCTCCTGATATGGGTGAGAGCACACACTGCAGGAAGGATAGACCAACTGAACAATGTACCTTGGTACAGACCACCATTTGAGTGTGGGGAGAAAACAGAAATATATTGGCAATAGGGTAACATTGTTAGGGGCATAGATATATGAAGCAAAGTCAGATAGTCCAGAGGCAGTGTTGTCTTCCTGATTTAGGACATCTTTTCTGGGCTGGACCGGAACTTGAAGTTGGAAAGGAGAAAACCAGTTTCCATGGTCCATGTAGGCAACAATGTCACAGTAAAGAATAGCATGGGGAAGAAGTTGTCTAAAGGCCCTGGAAGAATTTCCTCACCGTGGAGCAAGGTATAAACCAAGAAATGATGGAGATGTGTAAGAAGGACACGACAGTTATCATGGGTCATTTCAACCTGCATATTAATTGGACAAATCTGATTGGTAAGGGTAATATGGAAGATAAATTTGCAGAGTGAATCAGGGAGCATTTCATGGAACAGTTCATTTTGGAACCTACCTCAAAAAGGCTTCTCGACTGGTGTTTAATAAGGTAAGATTAATAAAAGATCTCATAGATAAAGGGGTAGAAATCACAACACATCAGAATTTCAAATTCAGTTTGAGGAAAGATATTCTGCTGAGGGATTACAATCAACCAGGGGCAAAATTAAAAAGCAGAACCGTAAAAATAATAACCTTGGATCACTACCTGAGCCACATGCACGTTGGCATAGGATAATAAGACAGCAGAAGTACATACATTGCTCAAGGAGCGCTGTGGGAGAAATGGGACATTGGCACCTGTTATGGGGAAAGAGAGCCTGTTGCATTGGGATGGGCTTAATTTGAACCGTGCTATGACCAGTGTCCTGGTGAATCATATAACTGGCTTTCCAGAAATGGCTTTAAACTAATTGGCAGGGAGAAGGGTTCAGTTTAAAAAAACCCAAAAAGAAACAAAATATCGGAAGTACAGGGTAGTGAAGAAGTGAATCATAATTAAAATGTGATGGGAAGGAGTGGAAAATATGTGGAGAAGAGTTCAGCAGAATTGAACAGAATAAGCAATAAGGGTAAAAACGCAAAGCTTAAAGCTTGATATCTGAATGCAGCAACATCAGTAACATGATAGATGAGTTAATGTGCAAATAGAAATAAATTATCATGTCTTGATAGTTCTTGTAGAGATTTGGTTTCAGATTAACAGAACTGAGAACTCAGTATTCCCAACAAATACGCAAAAATGAAAAGGAGTTGGAGTAACTTTGTTTAATAAAGGAAGGTATCTGTGTGGTGATGAGTAATGCCACAATAGATCATGATGTGGCATTAGTCTGGGTTGAAGTAAAGAATAGCATGGGGAAGAAGTTGTCTAAAGGCCCTGGAAGAATTTCCTCACCGTGGAGCAAGGTATAAACCAAGAAATGATGGAGATGTGTAAGAAGGACACGACAGTTATCATGGGTCATTTTAACCTGCATATTAATTGGACAAATCAGATTGGTAAGGGTAATATGGAAGATAAATTTGCAGAGTGAATCAGGGATCATTTCATGGAACAGTTCATTTTGGAACCTACCTCAAAAAGGCTTCTCTACTGGTGTTTAATAAGGTAAGATTAATAAAAGATCTCATAGATAAAGGGGTAGAAATCACAACACATCAGAATTTCAAATTCCGTTTGAGGGAGTTTGGGTCTCATGCAAGTTAACTTAAATAGAGGCAATTGCAGAGGTAAGAAGAGAGAGCTGTCGAAAGTGGACAGGAAAATTAGTCTAAGGCAAGCTCAAGATAGATAGATAAACAAAGGTGGACATTGGAGTGGCTATTTTGTAACACCCCAGTATTATGTCATGCCATGTTCTGCTAAGTTGGGAGGATGTTGTTTCTTTCATGAAAATGTTTGTTCATTTCCTGTCTTCAGTAGTATCTGCAACCACACAGGAGCAACGTACCCACTTACAGCAGGGACCAGCAGATATACGTCAATTTAGAGGAGAATTTGATGTTGACCCTGAAGAGAGTGCACACTGTGAAGCTAAGCTCATTAGTGAGAAGAAGGAAACAGAAGCAGAGCAGCCAGAAAATGTTAACTTAAGCTCAACTCTTAGCTGCTAATTACAAGAACTAGATCCATTCAGAGCCTTAATGAATAAAACGATTCTGCTCCCTGAGTTCTGACAATTCATCAGGGTCATTGATAAGAACAGTCAAAAATGGGTGTAGGCAATGACCAACTGTACCCACCAGTCCCATATTTCCTGCTCAGCAACTCCTACATCCTCCAAACTCAAAGTTATATGCTTTCATGGGAGGGGTTAGCACAAGCAATACTCATAAGGGAGAGACAACATCAGGAAAATTCTGCTCTAACTCTCTCAGGCAATTGAGATCAGACCAGGAGATTATGGACCATAAGCACATCGATGGTTAAATATGTTAATTATAATTTAATATAATCATTGTTCCAGCAAAGTCCAATACCTTTTAAAAAACATTTACAGAATCAGTGCAAATTGCATACTGTAAGTTCTTTACTGTCTGGGAAAACATCTGTCATCTACTCTGTTCCAATTTATGCAGGTTAAACACATGTGCACTGGTCCTCCCAGTCTATCAAAGTGAAATAATCTATCAACTGTGGAGAATACAAAGAATTAAGGTTTTACTGACTTGATGAGATATAAAATAATTTGCCATCTACTTAATCTTTCCTCATAAGACCTTGTGTTGAAAGCAGTTGAAAGAGCGTTCACTAAGCTGATACTCAGCATGAAGGGACTGTCTTATGGAGAGCGGTTGAATAGGTTGGGCCTGTGTTCATTGGAATATAGAAGGAAATGAGAGGTGACCTGACTGAAACATATAAAATTCTTAGGGGACTTGACAGGGTAGTATGTGGAAAGGTTGTCTCCCTTTTCGTGAGAATGCATATCTAATGACATGATGACTGATGAGTGAGCTGAGGAATGCACTAAAGCTTGGGGCAGCTGCTGCCAGGTTGCAGTAGGGAAAGACCCCCATCTGAAGTCTTTCTGCTGAGGTTAAATAGGAGTCCATTCAGTTATCGGACACCACAGTGCCTCAAATGCAAATACATTTCATCTTGTACAAGTAAGAGATGCCTTTGGTTTGTTCACTGGACAGAGGCAAACTCCAGTGTTTGGTTGCTCCTTGATATGCTATTGTATAGAACCGATCTGTGTTAATGGCATACAAAGACATTTTCATGAATAAAATATATTTTTGAAACAAGACGATGTAACATTGGCACTAACAGTCACATTCCGTCAAAGCTCTGAAAAGAGTGGATGGAATCACCTGTATAGGAGAACCATGATACAGAGATCAATCAGTCTTCTGTATAATGGCATGTAAATATGAGAGTTTGTTGGAACTCTTCAGAGTTAGACAATAGTTGCTCTAAGGTAAGGCAGAGACACAGATACAGCACACAGAGAGTGAAAAAAAATCAAACAAATTAGATATACAATCCAACCTGTTTTACAGATCTCTCCCAGCTGGCCTCCAAAGTCCACATTGCTCTATAGCACATTGACTCAGCTTTATAATTCTATTTGTGTAACTAAACATCCCCATTACTACATTGCTGTGAACAGGGGAGCTCTGCATTATTTACATTAGAAGCTTCATTCCCATTATCACCCATTGTCGATATCTGTGTGCAAATCAGCAAGGAGTCTTCAAACACAAGGCTGTCAAGCCTTAGTTTTCCTGTTAGTGAGCTTTACTCCCACAATGCACTGGGGAACCTGTCCAACACGCTTCTCTGATTATCTCATTTCTGAGCTTCAGAGTGATTGCGTTCTGCACTGTCAAAGATCCTTTAGAAACAGCAACACAGATTGGGGAAATCTGGTGCACATGCACAAGTTATGCTTGGCATCACAACAAAGCCTAACTGCAATCATCCGGGACATCTCAGTAATTACCATCAGATTAATTCAGAAATTGAGCATTGCACTTATAATCCTGGTTTATTTATAACAGAAGCGAAAGCTGTTGTACTTTTTTCACAATCTTGTGTTCTAATTATTAATAATCATGAGCTACAACAGAAAATGTGGGATGGAGAATATTTTATAGAAAATGTATAATATTTGTTGCATAAAATTAATACTAATGACGACATGGTTGATGATCACTCTGACACTGTTTCAATCCTATGATTCTCTCTGTTGGCAGATAACAATGAATGCTGTCCAATTCATCATATTCCCCTCTGCTCCCCTATCCACCTTCTGCAGGGACCGTTCTCTCCAGGGCAACCTAGTTCACTCTTCCTTCACTCCTAACAGCCCCCCACAGCCCCATGGCAACTTCTCTTGCAACTGTCAAAGGTCTAACACTTACCCATTTACCCCCTCCTTCCCCAGGATCCAAGAGCCCAAACATATCTTCCAGGAGAAACAGCACTTTACCTGCACTTCTCACAACCTAGCCTACTTCATTCGCGGCTCACAATATGGTCTCCTCTACATTTGGGAAACGAAGCGTAGACAGGGTGACCATTTTGCAGAACATCTACGTTTTGCCCCTGAGCTTCCAGTTCCTGCCACTTTAACACACCACTCTGTTCCCTGGTCAACATCTCTGTCGAAGGCTTGCTGAAGTGTACCAGCAAAGCTCAGTGCAAGCTGAAGAACAACACCTCATTTTCCTCTTGGGAACTCTGCAGCCCTCTGGACCCTGTACTGAGTTCAATAATTTTAGGGCCGAAACTCCCCCGTGTCCGAGCCTCCTACCACACAGACTAGGTCCTGTTATCACATAGTCTGCTGTTACTCACTACTATTACCAGTGTTGTGGTTCTGCTCGCCGAGCTGGAAGTTTTTGCTGCAAACGTTTCGTTCCCTGGCTAGGGAACATCATCAGTGCTGTTGGAGCCTCGTGTGAAGCCCTATTACCAGTCTCCCTCCCAGCCAGGTTGTTACTGACTCCTTTGTCTGTCCAACTATTCTTCTGTCTCTTTGGGCTCTATCCCTACCTATCATCTACTCCTTACCCTCTACCCCACCTTATCTTCTGCATATAAACTGATCCTTTCTTAGCTTCTGTCAGTTCTGAGGAAGGGTCACCAGACCTGAAGAATTAACTCTGATTTCTCTGCACAGATGTTGCTGGACCTGTTGAGCTTTTCCAGCAATTTCTGTTTTTGTTTCATTTTGGACTGTGGTTGAT
Source organism: Hemiscyllium ocellatum (assembly GCF_020745735.1). NCBI lineage: Eukaryota > Metazoa > Chordata > Chondrichthyes > Orectolobiformes > Hemiscylliidae > Hemiscyllium > Hemiscyllium ocellatum. Next base: position 80,876,811 of record NC_083412.1, read on the forward strand.
CATAATTTGACTGACTGAACTGGTCCTCACCCTGAATAACTTCTCTTTTCAATCCTCCCACTTCCTCCAAACTAAAGGAGTTGCCATGGGCACCCGCCAGCTATGCCTGTCTCTTCGTAGGATATGTGGAACAGTCCATCTTCCGCAACTACACTGGCACCACCCCCACCTTTTCCTCCACTACATCGATGACTGTATCGGCGCTGCCTCGTGCTCCCACGAGGAGGTTGAACAGTTCATCAACTTTACTAACACCTTCCATCCCGACCTCAAATTCACCTGGACTGTCTCAGACTCCTCCCTCCCCTTCCTAGACCTTTCCATTTCTATCTCAGGCGACCGACTCAACACAGACATCTACTATAAACCGACTGACTCCCACAGCTATCTGGACTACACCTCCTCCCACCCTGCCCCCTGTAAAAACTCCATCCCATATTCCCAATTCCTTCGTCTTCGCCGCATCTGCTCCCAGGAGGACCAGTTCCAACACCGTACAGCCCAGATGGCCTCCTTCTTCAAGGACTGCAGATTCCCCCCAAATGCGATCGACGATGCCCTCCACCGCATCTCCTCCACTTCCCGCTCCTCCGCCCTTGAGCCCCGCTCCTCCAACCACCACCAAGACAGAACCCTACTGGTTCTCACCTACCACCCCACCAACCTCCGTATACAACGTATCATCCGCCGTCATTTCCCCCGCCTCCAAACAGACCCCACCACCAGGGATATATTTCCCTCCCCTCCCCTATCAGCGTTCCGCAAAGACCACTGCCTCCGTGACTCCCTCGTCAGGTCCACACCCCCCACCAACCCAACCTCCACTCCCGGCACCTTCCCCTGCAACCGCAGGAAATGTAAAACTTGCGCCCACACCTCCTCCCTCACTTCCCTCCAAGGCCCCAAGGGATCCTTCCATATCCACCACAAGTTCACCTGTACCTCCACACACATCATCTATTGCATCCGCTGCACCCGATGTGGCCTCCTCTACATTGGGGAGACGGGCCGCTTACTTGCGGAACGCTTCAGAGAACACCTCAGGGACGCCCGGACCAACCAACCCAACTACCCCATGGCTCAACACTTTAACTCTCCCTCCCACTCCACCGAGGACATGCAGATCCTTGGACTCCTCCACCGGCAAAACATAACAACACGACGGTTGGAGGAGGAGCGCCTCATCTTCCGCCTGGGAACCCTCCAACCACAAGGGATGAACTCAGATTTCTCCAGTTTCCTCATTTCCCCTCCCCCCACCGTGTCTCAGTCGGTTCCCTCAACTCAGCACCGCCCTCCTAACCTGCAATCTTCTTCCTAACCTCTCCGCCCCCACCCCACTCCGGCCTATTACCCTCACTTTGACCTCCTTCCACCTATCACATCTCCATCGCCCCTCCCCCAAGTCCCTCCTCCCTACCTTTTATCTTAGCCTGCCTGGCACCCTCTCCTCATTCCTGATGAAGGGCTTATGCCCGAAACGTCGAATTTCCTATTCCTTGGATGCTGCCTGACCTGCTGTGCTTTAACCAGCGACATATTTTCAACTGTGATCTCCAGCATCTGCAGACCTCATTTTTTACCCATAAATTGATACTATCCAATTTCTCTCTCCATCATATTGATTTCTTCATGCCTTTGCAAAAGGAATAATTGAGCTGAGTGGTGATAGAAAAACATGTTAATCCAATAGATAGTGCATCTCTGTATCCTAGTTCTGGATCAGCAGTGAGACCATCCGACTCTTTACAATGACATAGAACTTGAATATTGTTAAAAAAGACAAATTTTGTCAAAGCTATCTAGCTCACATTCATCAATACAGTTCAAAAGAAATCCTAATGTAAAGAGAAAGCAACATTTTCATGCTCTATGAGAAGAAACTGCTGTGAAGAATGTGCCAGTGAGATCATGAGTGACAATTAACTGCCAAACTCATCTAGATTTAAAGTTGAAAAGTATGGCGATGGAAAGTACGGCAGGTCAGGCAGCAATTGAGGAGCAGGAGAATCAATGTTTCGGGCATAAGCCCTTTATCAGGAATGTTGGTTGGAGGGGCTTGTATGGGATGAGAGATAAATAGGAGGGTGGGTGAGGAACTGGAGGGAAGTTAGGTGGAAAAGTGATAGGTGGATGCAAGTGGCGGGTGATTGTGATAGGTCGATGGGGAGGGTGGAGTGGATAGGTGGGAAGGAAGTCAGACAGTTAGACATGTCAAAAGGGAGGTGCCAAGTTAGATGGTTGGATCTGGGATTTGGTGGGGGAGGGGAGATAAGAAAACTGGTGAAGCTGTTACTGATGCCGTGTGGTTGGAAGGTCTCAAGGTGGAAGATGAGGCACTCCTCCTCCAAGCATTGGGTAGCTTGGATTTGCCGGTGGAAGAGGCCAGGACTTGCATGTGCTTGGTGGAGTTGGGGGGGGGGGGGGGGGGGGGGGGGGGGGTGGGATTGGGGTTTTGAAGTGGTTGGCCACCCAGGGCAGTGGGGTTGTTTGGTGCATGTGCCCCAGAGATGTTCCCTGAAATGCTCCATTTTGTCTCCCCAATTTAGAGGAGACCACATTGAGAGCAACTGACACAATAGCTGAGATGGGTGGATGTGCAGGAACAAGCAAGGTACTGACTATACCCAACCAGTCCATTCTTGCAAAATTCAACATTATCCTACAGTTGATGTGAGTCTGTTACCTAGATTTAAACAAGTCCAGTTGACTCTGATTGGGAATTGCTGTAAGAAATAAACAAGAGAAGGGCTACCATGCGTTTTATTGAATTGCAACAAATGCAATGTGTGGACATGTTCTTTCTGTCCATGAAGAAATTGGCTCCTGTCTGTTAATTCAGGCAACTTCCAGCTGAGCAACTGAGCCACGCTATAAACCCGACTGACAATTTTACATTGGTTGTCAGAGTAATATTTAGTCCTCTCAGGACTATTTAGCAAATATTGTCTAAATCGTCAAAAATCACACAACACCAGGTTATAGTCCAACAGATTTAATTGGAATCACACTAGCTTTCGGAGCGCTGCTCCTTCATCAGGTGATAATGATCAGACTATCACCTGATGAAGGAGCGTCGCTCTGAAAGCTACTTTGCTTCCAATTAAACCTGTTGGACTATAACCTGGTGTTGTGTGATTTTTAACTTTGTACACCCCAGTCCAACACCGGCATCTCCAAATCATTGTCTAAAGCATATTCACATCTAATGTAGGACAATGTTGGATTTTGCAAGAATGGAATGGTTGGGCATAGTCAGTAGCTTGCTTGTTACAAACTTCAGAAAGGATGTGCTATTTGATATGATCCTTCAGTCTTTGGGATGTATGGTTTCATATTTGGCAGCATGCCAGAACTGAAATTGGCAGCTGACAGTCACCTGTCCATTATCACCGATCTGGTACGTTTCCCATGGAGAAGTCTCTACCAATTGAAGTTCATTTGCCAAGCAATCAGTACTCTCTTCTCATATTCCAAAGAGTTACATTTCCTTGATATTATTGATTCTTGTGAAATGTCCTGATGAGTGTAAGACAGAAAGCTTCCAAAAAGAAAGTTTTTTTTTAACAATACTCAGGTTCTGTGCTTCAAAATGGCTATTAACAGCAAACCTCTTGATCAGTTCTCTACCTGAAGACAGGCCTGACCCACAATCCCACAACAATTAGAGTGAGGAAGTCTCAAATTCACCCTAACTGGAACGGGGTTTGAACACTATGCTGTTTACGATGATCTGATGCACGGCAGCCAATTAAACCAACCGGTCCATAAGGAAGCTGAGTTAGAATCCCTATGGAATATGGAAGCAGACCATTCAGTCTGCACTGACCCTCCAAACAGCATCCATATAACAAAGCATCCCCATGGCCAATCCAGCTAACCCACACATCTTTGGAGTGTGGGAGGAAACCTCTGTAAACACAAGGGGAACATGCAAACTCCACACAGACATTTGCTTGAGGGTGGTATTGAACCTAGATTCCTGGTGCTGTGAGGCAGCAGTACAAACCACTGAGCCACTGTACTGCCTAGGGTTGCTGTTGCAAAATGCACATTGTAGTTTGAATCTATAGATAATAATGGTAAAATCTCCAATTCATTTCATCACATGACATTGGCTTTTGTGGAAAGGATTTACAAGCTGACCTTCAGCCTGTTTGGCTGCATTGTGAACCCATCGTCCTTAACATCAAGTCCTGGAGTAACATAGATCTGGTAAAAATTTTAATGATTCACACAATAAGATCTGAGTTTTGTTTTGGGAACTTTGTGGCTTCAGGTATTTTGGTAAATATAACAGGACAAAGGAAGCTCAAATAAAAACAAAATACTGCAGCTGTTTGAGATCTGAAATAAAAGCAGCAATGAGCAGAGAAAGTCAGCAGGTCCAGAAAGGCTGAGTCCAATTTGTGTTCAGTTTCAAAGAAAAGTAATTCTCTTCTCTCCACAGATGCTGCCACAGATGCTGAGCTTCTCAAGCACTTTCGGTTTTCATTAAGACAAAGAGATCTTCTGAAATTCTGGCTGGTACAATTGTCCTCCAATAACTCTGCTGGAGATCTGATCTGTTCATCAGGCCTCTCCATGTTACATTGAGGTGGATTGGGGATCAGCTTCTTGATTGGTCTGGATTGCTTAGAATACACAAGATCAATAAATAAGTACTATGTTATGGGAAATTTGAAAAGTACATTTTTTAAAAGGGACTTCTGTCAGCATTTGCATTTGTTGGATGTGAGAAACCTGATTTGCGAATAAAAATTGGCAATTAACAGTGGGGAGTCATCCAGTTGGATAGTGTGTCAATCCCCTTTCTGATTGGTGTAAGAAGGTGAGGATGGATATAAATTGACCAATAGTGTGAGTGTGTGAATATGGGGTGTTGAGGAGGTGAGAGGTCCCACAGTGAAACCTTTTGGAATACGTCTGACCGCAGAATTAGTAACCCACACTTGGAAGGGGGGGGGGGGCACGAGGAAGTTTAAATATGCCCAAGATTTCCATGAAAATATAAATAAAGAAGTAAAAGTACAAGAGTTGGTGCTGGAAAAGCTCAGCCAGTCAGGCAGCATTCGAGGAGCAGGAGAGTTGATGTTTCAAGCATAAGCTCTTCATCAGGAATAAAAGGGTGAATCTAGGGAGCTGAAAAATAAATGGGAGAGGGGTGGGGCTGGGGGGAAGGTAGCTGGGAATGCGACAGTTGGTGAAAGTCAGGGTGAAGCTGATAGGTCAGAGTGGAGGGTGGAACAGATAGGTGGCAAAGAAGGTGGACAGGTAGGACCTGTCAAGGAGGTGGTGCCAAGTTAGAAGGTTGGATCTGGGATAGGTGCAAAGAACAAAGAACGAAGAAAATTTACAACCCAGGAATAGGCCCTTCGGCCCTCCAAGCTGGAGCTGGTCCAAATCTACTGTCTAAACCTATCGCTCAATTTCCTAAGCATCTGCATCCCTCTGCTCCCCACCTTCTCATGCACCTGTCCAGACGCACCTTAAATGAATCTACCGTATCTGCCTCTACTACCTCTGCTAGCAACGTGTTCCAGGCACCTACCACCCTCTGTGTGAAGTATTTGCCGCTCGTATCCCCCTTAAATTTTTCATCTCTCACCTTGAACAAGTGACCCCTCAGTATCGAATCCCTTACCCTGGGGAAATAGCTTACCCGTATCTACCCTGTCGATACCCTTCATGATTTTGTGGACCTCAATCAGGTCCTCATCTCAAATCTCGTTTTTACTAATGAAAACAATCCTAACATACTCAACTCCTCTTCATAGCTGGCACCTTCCATATCAGGCAAAATCCTTGTAAACTTTCTCTGTACCCTCGCCAAAGCGTCCACACCCTTTTGATAATGTGGTGACCAGAAGTGTACACAGTATTCTAAAAGGGACCGAACCAAAGTTTTGTACAATTTTAATATGACCTCCCAGCTCTTATATTCAATATGTCGTCCAATGAAGGCAAGCATACCATATGCCTTCTTGACCACTCTATCCACCTGTGCAGCAACCTTCAGGGTACAATGGACCTGAACTCCCAGATCTCTCTGCTCATCAACTTTTGCCAAGGTTCTTCCCTTTACAGTGTAATTCGCTCTAGAATTAGACTTCCCAAAATGCATTCACCTCACTTGGCCTGGATTGAACTCCATCTGCTACTTGTCCATCCAACTCTCCAGTCTATCTATATTCTCCTATATACTTTGACAGTCCCCTATGTTTTCTGCTATTCCACCAATCTTCATGTCACCTGCAAACCTGCTGATTATACCAACAGTGCCCTCTTCCAGATCATTTATGTATATCACAAACAGCTGTGGCCCCAGCACTGATCCCTGTGGAACACCACTGGTCACCTTTCTCCATTTCGAGAAACTCCCTTCAACTATAACTCTCTGTCTCCCTGTTGCTCAACCAGTTCTTTATCCATCTTGCTAGAATACCTGGCATACCATGTGACTTCACTTTCTCCATTAGTCTACCATGATAACCTTATCAAACGCCTTACTAAAGTCCATGTATGTGACATCTACAGCCCTTCCTTCATCTATCAACTTGGTCACTTCCTTAAGGAACTCTGTTAGGTTGGTAAGGCACGATCTCCCCCACACAAAACCAGGTTGCATCTCACTGATAAGCGCATTATTTTCCAAATATAAATAGATTTTATCCCTCAGTACCTTTTCCAGCAACTTTGCCACCACTGACATCAGGTTCACTGGTCTATAGATACCCGGAATATCCCTATTGCCCTTCTTGTACAGGGGGACAACATAACAAACCTCCAGTCCTCCGGTACTTCACCAATGTTTAAGTATGTTACAAAGATATCTGTCAGGGCTTCAGCTATTTCTTCTCTCGCCTCCCTCAGCAACCTGGGATAGAATTAGTGGGCAGCACGGTGGCACAGTAGTTAGCACTGCTGCCTCACAGCGCCAGAGACTGGCTTCAATTCCTGCCTCAGGCGACTGACTGTGTGGAGTTTGCATATTATCCCAGTGTCTGCGAGGGTTTCCTCCAGGTGCTCTGGTTCCCTCCCACAGTCCAAAAATGTGCAGGTTAGGTGAATTGGCTATGCTAAATTGCCCCTAGTGTTAGGTGTAGGGGAATGGGTCTGGGTGGGTTGGCTTCGGCGGGTCAGTGTGGACTTGTTGGGCTGAAGGGCCTGTTTCCACACTGTAAGTAATCTAATCCCATCCGGTCCTGGCGATTTGTCCACCTTAATATCTTTCAGCCTACCCAACACATCTTCCCTTTTTATATCAACGTGATCCAAAAGAAACAAACTTCTGTCTCTAATCTCAACATTCGTCATGTCCCTTGCCTCAGTAAACACTGATGCAAAGTAATCATTGAGAATCTCACCAATTTTCTCAGGTTTGAATCATAAACTTCTTTCCTTATCCTTTAATGGACCAACCCTTTCTCTAGTTATCCTCTTGCTGCTTATATATGAATATAAGGCCTTGGGATTCTCCTTAATTCAGCTTGCTAACTTATTTCATGACCCCTTTAAGCCGGCTTGATTCATTTAAGATTGGTCCTACTCTCCCAATATTCCTCCAAGGCCCGTTCTGTTCTTAGCTGCCTGGACCTTAAGTACGCTTCCCTTTTCCTCTTGGCTAGTCGCACAAGTTCTCCTGTCACCCACGGTTCACGAATCTTGCCTTTCCTATCCTTGTTTTCAAAGGGAAATGTCTATCCTGCACAATCTTCAACCTATCTTTGAAAGCCTCCCACATATCAAATGTGGACTTCCCTTCAAATAGCTGCTCCCAATCCACATTTCCCAGCTCCAACCGAATTTTGATATAATTGGCCTTGGCCCAGTTTAGTACTCCTCCCTTAGGACCACTCTCTTCTTTGTCTATGAGTATTCTAAAACTTACAGAATTGTAGTCACTATTCCCAAAGAAATCCCCCATCACAATTCTACCACCTGGCCTGGCTCAATACCAGGTCCAAAACAGCCCCTTCCCTCATTGGACTATTGACATGCTGCTCTAGAAAACTTTCCTGGATGCTCCTTACAAATTCCGACCCATCCAGACCTCTGACACTAAGTGTATCCCAGTCAATGCTGGGAAAATTAAAATTTCCCATCACCATCCCATGTAACCTCTACATCTTTCCATAATCTGTTTACCTATTTGTTTTTCTACCTCACGATCACTATTGGGAGACCTGTAGTACAACCCCAACAATGTAACTGCACCCTCCTTATTTCTCAGCTCTACCCATAATGTCTCACTGCTCAAGCCCTCCATAGTGTCCCCTTCAGCACAACCATGATATCATCTTTGACCTGTAATGCAACTCCTCCCCACATTTTACTTCCCTCCCTGTCCAGTCTGAAGCATTTATATCCTGGAACATTTAGTTGCCAATCATTCCCTTCCTTCAACCAAGTCTCTGTGATCCCAATAACGCCATACTCCCAGGCACCAATCCAAGCCCTAAGTTCATCTGCCTAACTCACAATACTCGTTGCATTGAAGTACATGCACTTCAGGCTGCCAGTTCTTTTGCTTTCATCTGCTTTCATCAAGTGCGGGGAGGGGAAATGAGGAAACTGGTGAAATCTACATTGATCCCGTGGTTGGAGGGTCCCATGGTGGAAGATGAGGTGTTCTTCCTCTAGGCGTAGGGTGGCTGGAATTTGGTGGTGGAGGAGGCCAAGGATGTCCTTGGTGGAGTGGGAGGGGCAGTTAAAATGTTTGGAGTAAAAGTAGCCCGTTGACCCTGTTCTGCTGATCTAAGTCCTGGTTGATAATCTAACTCAATGGCATTTTTGTGCACTACTCCATATTTCTGTTTGTAATTAATAGCTAGGAATTTAATCATCTCCATCTTGGATAGACTTGATGACTACGTCACCACAGTTCTCTGGGATACAGAATTCCAAAGATCCACCATCTTCCAAGTGAGGATTACACTCTCTATCACTCACTGCCCCCTTCTGACTTCCCACTGAGTATCTTTGGCCCTGTATCCTTCCTGGAACTGGCCCCAGAAAGCTCCAGTCTAAAGTGGGGAGTGAGTTTAGATTAGATGCACTGTACCTGATGCTGACCAGAAGATTGCTCTAGGCCTTGCATTTCACTCTGGAGTTTTCATTGTTCCTGTGCTTTGAAGAGAACATGAAGGAAACAAAGATAAAAGCTAGTGGCTACACAGTTTGAGAAAATGTGTACAGACAACACCAAAACCATTTGACCTCAGCTTTCCCCACAGGCAACAATAATTTATTCATGGAAGGAATCATCCCAAGGAACTTTGCAGAAACATTATTACATGGAATATAACATGTGTGGTGGCTAGTTGACCAAAAGTGTGATCAAAGAGGTGGAATTTAAAGTTGTCTCAAAAGAGCAAGATGAGATAGAAGAGTGAATGGAGGGGATTCCTGACCTCAGTGCTTCAGTAACTTGAGGTATTGCCACTAAAGATGGAGCAATTGCAACTTAGTCTGCCGTAGAGCAATTGGACTGAAGGAGTTTACAGAGATATTGAGCCTGAGACACTTGAAGTGTTTGGAAACAACAATGTGCATTTTAAAATCATATCAAAACATTTCTTAAAAAGGGAACCAAAATAGGTCAGTGAGCAAATTGAGTGAAAGTAATCTGGTGTGAGCCAAGACTTAAGCCACCGATCATGTGATGATCTCAGGTTTACAGAGGGTAGAGTCAGCGGGGACAGACAGGAGTGAGTTGGAATTGTCACACTGAGAGGTAAGGAAGGAAAGAAAGAGGGTTTCAGCAGTAGATGAGCCGAGACAGGACAAAGTCAGACAATGTTACAGAGGTAAGAATAGGCAGTCATAGACATGGCATGCATGTGAGCTCAGAAGTTGATCCAAGATAAAACATGATGTTTTGATTCTCTCCAAGAAGATTGCAGTCCCCCAGCCCCGATCCAGCTGTTGGAAGCTGCCTTTTAGACTCTTCCCATGACAGCACTGGCTTGTTGGTGGGCTGAAAGGATAGCAACAATTCTTAAACACTTATGCATCCAATTTTGTAACTTTATTGGTCAGTCAGCATTATGTGGTTGCATCAGTCCTATTTCGATATGTTTCTGAGTTCATTTTGTTTTAAGACATGAACCCATCAAAATGATCTCTAGTTGTATTTATGTGGTGGGGATGTGATCTACCCGTAGCCATCCTGTGCTCAGGACCGTCATGACCTCTGTCATTGGCTGGTAAGTTGTGAATGGAAACCTTTTGTTTTTGCTTGGCATCAAGGCCATAACTTGCTGCTTCAGTGTAGCCCAGTTTCAAATGTTGAAACTGCACACTACCAATCACTTCCTCCCTCTCCATTAGACTTTCACCGGAACAACCCATCAAAAATGGTGGGAGTCATATTCTTCTTGCTACCAGCAAGTAATATGAAGAACTGACTCCAGAATTCATGAAGTACTTAATGTCAGAATCATATGACAACTCGAAATCTCACCGTACCTGAAATAACTCCACAGAAGCCAGTATCTTGTCATCAAGTCACTCTTTATTTAGATGTAGAGAGTCCTTGACACTGATCCAGCTCCCTCAGAGCCAGCTGTCAGTGTGAATTAATGTCTGACACTCCTGTTCTTCCCTGTCAACCAAGGGTCTCTGGATTGGACCAGGTTAACAGCCCCAATCAAGGAACTCATATTCTAAGATATCCACTTGGCTGACCTCGTTCCAATCACTACAGCATGTCAGTATCAGATCTCACCTGGGACCATAATGTGCCAACATGTTAGAGGATGTTAGCTGTTTCTTCACTTCCCTGAATCTTCTCCCAAACTTTGAACTTCCATGAAAGCTATGTCTTGGCTACGCAGTCTTTTCCAAGGCTGACCCTGTTTTAGAAGTTGATGCAAAGGTACCAGGATGGAGGCCAGGTTATGTATAAACTTTCTGTAATAACTCACCAGCCTAAGGCAACACCTAAACTCCGGTACAGACTTGGGAGCTGGGGCACCTTTCATCACCTTAACTTTATCTTCCAACAGGGTACAAATGCTACAGGAAGGATAGAAAGGGAGGCAAGAGATGAGGGGGAGTGGCGTTTTTGATAAGGGATAGCATTACAGCTGTGCTGAGGGAGAATATTCCTGGAAATTTATCCAGGAAAGTTATTTGGGTGGAACTGAGAAATAAGAAAGGGATGATCACCTTATTGGGATTGTATTATAGACCCGCTAATAGTTAGAGGGAAATTGAGAAACAAACTTGTAGGGAGATCTCAGCTATCTGTAAGAATAATAGGGTGGTTATGGTAGGGGATTTTAACTTTCCAGACATAGACTGGGACTGCCACAGTGTTAAGGGTTCAGATGGAGAGGAATTTAAGTGTGGACAAGACAATTTTCTGAGTCAGTATGTGGATGAAACTTACTAGAGAAGGTGCAAAACTTGACCTACTCTTGGGAAATAAAGCAGGGCAGGTGACTGAGGTGTCAGTGGGGGAGCACTTTGGGGCCAGCGACCATAATTCATTTGGATTTAAAATAATGATGGAAAAGGACAGACCAGATCTTAAAGTTGAAGTTCTAAATTGGAGAAAGGCCAATTTTGACGGTATTAGGCAAGATCTTTCAAAAGCTGATTGGGGGCAGATATTCGCAGATAAACGGACGGCTGGAAAATGGGAAGATTTAAGAAATGAGATAACGAGAATCCAGAGAAAGTATATTCCTGTCAGAGTGAAAGGAAAGGCTGGTAGGTATAGGGAATGCTGGATGACTAAAGAAATTGAGGGTTTGGTTAAGAAAAAAAAGGAAGCATGTGTAAGGTATAGACAGGGTAGATTGAATGAATCTTTAGAAGAGTATAAAGGCTTTAGGAGTATACTTAAGAGGGAAATCAGGAGGGCAAAAAGGGGACATGAGATAGCCTTGGCAAGTAGAATTAAGGAGAATCCAAAGGGCTTTTACAAATACATTAAGGATAAATGGGTAACTAGAGAGAGAACAGGGTCCCTCAAAGATCAGCAAGGCGGCCTTTGTGTGGAGCTGCAGAAAATGGGGGAGATACTAAATGAGTATTTTGCGTCAGTATTTACTATGGAAAAGGATATGGCAGATATAGACTGTAGGGAAATAGTTGGTGACAACTTGCAAAATGTCCATATTACAGAGGAGGAAGTGCTGGATATCTTGAAACGGATAAAGGTGGATAAATCCCCAGGACCTGATCAGGTGTACCCTAGAACTCTGTGGGAAGCTAGGGAAGTGATTGCTGGGCCTCTTGCTGAGATATTTGTATCATCAATAGTTACAGGTGAGGTGTCGAAAGACTGGAGGTTGGCTAACATGGTGTCACTGTTTAAGAAGGCCTGACCTCGGTGGTGGGCAAGCTGTTGGAGGGAATCCTGAGGGACAGGATGTACATGTATCCGGAAAGGCAAGGACTGATTAGGGATAGTCAACATGGCTTTGTGCATGGGAAATCATGTCTCACAAACTTGATTGAGTTTTTTGAAGAAGTAACAAAGAGGATTGATGAGGGCAGGGCGGTAGATGTGATCCATACGGACTCCAGTAAGGTGTGTGACAAGGTTCGCCATGAGAGACTGGTTAGCAAGGTTAGATCTCATGGAATACAGGGAGAACTAGCCACTTGGCTCAAAGATAGAAGACAGAGGGTGGTGGTGAAGGGTTGTTTTTCTGACTGGAGGCCTGTGACCAGTGGTGTACCTCAAGAATTGGTGTTGGGTCCTCTACTTTTCGTCATTTACATAAATAATTTGGATGTGAGCATAAGAGGTACAGTTAGTAAGTTTGCAGATGACACCAAAATTGGAGGTGTAGTGGACAGCGAAGAAGGTTACCTCAGATTACAACAGGATCTGGACCAGATGGGCCAATGGGCTGAGCAGTGGCAGATGGAGTTTAATTCAGATAAATGCGAGGTTCTGCATTTTGGGAAAGCAAACCTTAGCAGGACGTATGCAATTAATGGTAAGGTTTGTTACCCTTGCCACGTGATAGAGAGTCGAGGAATAGGGAGAGAGAACAGTTAAATGCGTGGCTACAGGGATGGTGCAGGAGGGAGGGATTCTGGTTTCTGGACAACTGGGGTTCTTTCTGGGGAAGGTGGGACCTCTATAAACAGGATGGTCTACACCTGAACCTGAGGGGCACCAGTATCCTTGGGGGGAGGTTTGCTAGTGCTCTTTGGGAGGGTTTAAACTAACTCTGCAGGGGCATGGGAACCTGGACTGTAGCTTTAAGGTGCAGGACCTTGAGTGTAGGGAGGTTAGGAACATGGCATCGATCTCGAAGGAGGGTGCCTGTAAACAGGAAGGTGGCTTGAAGTGTGTATACTTCAATGCCAGCAGTATAAGAAATAAGGTAGGTGAGCTTGCAGCATGGCTTGGTACCTGGGACTTCGATGTTGTGGCCATTACAGAGACGTGGGTAGAACAGGGACAGGAATGGCTGTTGCAGGTTCCAGGGTTTAAATGTTTTAGTAGGGTCAGAGATGGGGGTAAAAGAGGGGGAGGTGTGGCATTGCTTGTCAAGGATAGTATTACAGCGATGAAAAGGGTGATGGAGGAAGACTTGCCATCTGAGGTAGTTTGGGCTGAGGTTAGAAATAGGAAAGGTGAGGTCACCCTGTTAGGAGTTTTCTACAGGCCTCCTAATAGTCCGAGAGAAGTAGAGGAAAGTATTGCGAGGATGATTCATGAGAAGAGTGAAAGTAGCAGGGTGGTTGTTATGGGGGACTTTAACTTCCCAGATATTGACTGGGAAAGCTATAGCTCGAGATCGTTAGATGGGTAAGTGTTTGTCCAATGTGTGTAGGAGGGTTTCCTGACACAATATGTAGACAGGCCAACAAGAGGTGAGGCTATACTGGATTTGGTTCTAGGTAATGAACCAGGCCAGGTGTTAGACTTGGAGGTAGGTGAGCACTTTGGGGACAGTGACCACAATTCATTGACTTTTACTCTAGTGATGGAGAGGGATAAGTGTGCACTGCAGGGCAACAGTTATAGCTGGGGGCAGGGAAATTATGATGCAGTGAGGCATGACTTAGGATGCGTGGATTGGAAAAATAGACTTCAAGGGAAGAACACAAATGATATGTGGAGATTGTTCAAGGAACAGCTAATGGGTGTCCTTGATAAGTATGTACCAGTCAGGCAGGGAGTAAAGGGTCTTGTGAGGGAGCCGTGGTTTAATAAGGAATTGGAATCCCTTGTGAAAGAGAAGAGGGCGGCCTATGTAAAGATGAGGCGTGAAGGTTTAGTTGGGGCGATTGAGAGTTATAAGGTAGCCAGGAAGGATCTAAAGAGAGAGCTAAGAGCAGCGAGAAGGGGACATGAAAAGTCCTTAGTTGGTAGGATTAGGGAAAACCCAAAGGCTTTCTATACGTATGTCAGGAATAAAAGGATGACTAGGGTAGGTATCGGTCCAGTCAAGGATAGTAGTGGGAAGTTGTGCGTGGAGGCAGAGGAGATTGGAGAGACACTAAATCAATACTTTTTGTCAGTATTCACTCAGGAACAGGACACTGTTGCTGATGTGAATATTGAGTCACAAGTGATTAGAATGGTTGGCTTTGAGGTACGTAGGGAAGAGGTCTGGGGAATACTTGAAAAGATGAAAATAGATAAGTCCCCTGGGCCTGATGGCATTTATCCTAGGATCCTCTGGGAAGCTAGGGAGGAGATAGCGGAGCCATTGGCCTTGATTTTTATGTCGTCGTTGTCTACGGGAATAGTGCCAGAAGACTGGAGGATAGCGAATGTGGTCCCCTTGTTCAAGAAGGGGAGTAGGGATAGCCCTAGTAACTATAGGCCAGTGAGTCTCACTTCTGTTGTGGGCAAAGTCTTAGAGAGAATTTTAAGGGATAGGATTTATGAACATCTGGATAGGAATAATGTGACCAAGGATAGTCAGCATGGTTTTGTGAAGGGCAGGTCGTGCCTCACAAACCTTATTGAGTTCTTTGAGAAGGTGACCAAGGAAGTGGACCGAGGGTAAAGCAGTAGATGTGGTGTATATGGATTTTAGCAAGGTGTTCGATAAGGTACCCCATGGCAGGCTAATGCAAAAACTACGGAGGTATGGCATTGAGGGTGCATTAGAGGTTTGGATTAGGAATTGGCTGGCTGGAAGGAGACAGAGGGTAGTAGTTGATGGTATAGGTTCATCTTGGAGTGCAGTTACTAGCGGTGTTCCACAAGGATCTGTTTTGGGACCATTGCTGTTTGTCATTTTTATAAATGACCTGGAGGAGGTGCTTGAAGGCTGGGTGAGCAAGTTTGTGGATGACACGAAAGTCGGTGGAGTTGTGGACAGCGAAGAAGGATGTGGCAGGTTACAGTGGGATATAGATAAGTTGCAGAGCTGGGCAGAAAGGTGGCAAATGGAGTTCAATGTAGCTAAGTGTGAAGTCATTCACTTTGGTAGGAGTAACAAGAAGATGGATTACTGGGCTAATGGTAGACTACTTGGTAGTGTGGATGAGCAGAGAGATCTTGGTGTCCATGTACAGATCTCTGAAAGTTGCCACCCAGGTAAATAGTGCTGTGAAGAAGGCATATGGTGTACTGGGCTTTATTGGTAGAGGAATTGAGTTCCGGAGTCCTGAGGTCATGTTGCAGTTGTATAAGACTCTGGTGTGGCCTCATCTGGAGTATTGTGTGCAGTTTTGGTCGCCATACTATAGGAAGGATGTGGAGGCATTGGAACGAGTGCAGAGGAGGTTTACCAGGATGTTGCCTGGCATGGTAGGAAGATCGTATGAGGAAACGCTGAGGCACTTGGGGCTGTTCTCATTGGAGAAAAGAAGGTTTAGGGGAGATTTGATAGAGGTGTACAAGATGATTAGGGGTTTAGATAGGGTTGACAGTGAGAACCTTTTTCCGCTAATGGAGTCAGCTGTTACTAGGGGACGCAGCTTTAAATTAAGGGGTGGTAGGTATAGGACAGATGTTAGGGGTAGATTTTTTACTCAACGGGTTGTGAGTTCATGGAATGCCCTGCCAGTAACAGTGGTGGACTCTCCCTCTTTATGGTCATTTAAGCGGGCATTGGACAAGCATGTGGAGGTTATTGGGCTAGTGTAGGTTAGGTAGGCTTTGGCCGGTGCAACATCGAGGGCCGAAGGGCCTGTGCTGCACTGTATTTTTCTATGTTCTATGTCCTAGGGGGTGTTGCTGAACAAAGAGACCTTGGATTGTAGGTTCATAGCTCCTTGAAAGTGTAGTCTTAGGTAGATAGGATAGTGAAGAAGGCATTTGGTATGCTTTCTTTTATTGGTCAGAGTATTGAGTATAGGGTTGGGAGGTCATGTTGCCGCTGTACAGGACATTGGTTAGGTCGCTTTTGGAATATTGTGTGCAATTCTGGTCTCCTTCCTATTGGAAAGATGTTGTGAGACTTGAAAGGGTTCAGAAAAGATTTACAAGGATGTTGCCAGGGTTGGAGGATTTGAGCTATAGGGAGAGGCAGAACAGGCTGGGCCTGTTTTCCCTGGAGCGTGGGAGGCTGAGAGATGACCTTATAGAGGTTTACAAAAGAGGGGCATGGATAGGATAAACAGGCAAAGTCTTTTCCCTGGGGTCGGGGAGTCCAGAACTAGAGGGCATAGGTTTAGGGTGAGAGGGGAAAGATATAAAAGAGACCTAAAGGGCAACTTTTTCACACAGAGGGTGGTACGCGTATGGAATGAGCTGCCAGAGGAAGTGGTGTAGGCTAGTAGAATTGCAATACTTTAAAGGCATTGGATAGGTATGCGAATAGGAAGGGTTTGGAGGGAAATGGGCCGGGTGCTGGCAGGTGGGACTAGATTGGGTTGGGATATCTGGTCGACATGGACTGGTTGAACCGAAGGGTCTGTTTCCATGCTGTACATCTCTGTGACTCTGTGAGGTGTAACCCAGTCATATCGTCTTTGTAGCACAAGTAAGTTGCTTGGAGTACCAGGAACACACAGTCTAATGCATACGTCAACCTGGGAGAAATATTTAAGGACTAGTTCAAGTTTTTGAAATATTCCTTAATGGTCTTCCTTGTAATTCGCATGTCATCTAGTTAAATAGCAACCTGGAGAAGACCTTGTGAAATGTTCTCCATCATCCACTGAAAAATTGCTGAGGTTGATGATACCCCAAATGGCAGTCTCGTGTATTGTTACAAACCCTTACGGATATTAATTGTAATATGCTTCTGGAAATCCTCATCTAACTGCAATTGCAAGTATACGTTGTTCATGACCAGGTTTATGAAGTACAGCACCATCCCTCTCCCGCCAACATATAAATCCTCCATGTGAGGGATTAGGGATTTACTTTGCTGTGAAAAGCAATTTACCATATGTTTAAAATCCCCACAAATGGCAAAGCAACCCATTGATCTTCACAATCATTATGACCGATGCTGCCCATTCCATCAACTGGTTCGATGATTCCATTTGCCATAGCCAAGTCCCTATTCTGGAGCAGAGTGGTGCTGGAAAAGCACAGCAGTTCTGGCAGCATCTGAGGAGCAGTAAAATTGACGTTTTGGGCAAAAGCCCTTCATTCCTCTACTCTAGAATCTGGTTTCCAGCATCTGCAGTCATTGTTTTTACCTTTTACGTAGCCAAGTCCCTAGACCTCCCTGAAAAATGTCCGGGTATTTAATTAGGACTTCATTCAGGCAGCCATTTTCGAACTGAAAAATGTTGAGTCAATCTAGGTGAATCTTTCTCAACCAATTTCATCCAATCAAGTTTGGGCCACTTCCCCGATCAGTGGGAACTGCACCAGCTGCTTCTCATAAGAGATCGGAACCAAAATTAATCTGTGCAGGTTCCCCCCAGTCCAGGTTCTCAGTCTAGCTGAGGGCTTGCTCAAAGTTAAGGGTTGGAGTCCAGAGCGAATTTTGTTAGGGACTAGCCCTAGATTACTGAAATGGCCACGCCAGTATCAACCTTCATTGGAACTCAGCGACCATTTAACGAGATGTTTATTTATTTATTTTGATTGGTTCTGATTCTGAGCAATTTAACTGTTTCAAACCAGCTGCAGGTGATCTTTCCAGGATATGCAATCTTCTGGATATTGGCTTATGAGTTCTGTCAGCTTATTTAGGTCCTCTGGGACTATTTTGTTATCTTGAGTCCATACAATGAAAGCAACTACATGCCTTGCTGGCCCAGATCCTGAAGAAAATGTTACCTGTGTGGCTGAAGCCTGGCTTTGCTTTGGGGTTTTGCTGTGGGCTGACCTGGAGTCCTTCTGTTCAGGACATGTCCTGAGTGAGGCTCTGCAATTGTCTTCACTCAAGTGCTATCCCTCAGGCTCAGTCAGCCTGGCGAGAGTGTCCACTCCTGTCAGAATACCCCGCAACTCATATGCTCCACTTGCTGTTTTTCCCTTATTGCCACTGAAATAGCTCCACAGAGGCTGGTATCCCATCACCAAGTCACCCTTTATTTACAGGTGGAGAATCCTTGAGAACTGATCCAGCTCCCCAGAGCCAACTCTCTGAGTGAACAGAACCTCTGGCACTCCTCTTTATATCTGTCAGCCAGGGCTCCCTGCTTGGAACAGTTAGTAGCCCCAATCAGAAAACTCATATTCTGAGAGGTCCACCTGGCTGACCTCATTATAATCACTGCACCACTAGTTGTCTAGTCGTGGAACAGAATAATAAATTTCAGATCCATACTCTAAAGAAAAAGCAGACTCTGCCCAGTTGGGAATATTCTCCGAGTTCAAAGCCCTTTCCAATCCTGAGCACGATATTAAGGATGACATTCCAATGCAGAACAGATACAATGTAGCACTGTTCAAGGTATCACCTTTCAGCTGAGATGCTAAACTAAGGAGCTATCCACCTGTTTGGGTAGATTTAAATTCTCAATCTCAATGAATATTAGAGAGACGATATCCCTGGTGTCCTGTCTCTCCTTCACCAACAACACAAGAATAGATGATCTGGTCATGATCACACTGTGTTATGTGAGATTGCTACGCACACATTGGCTGAAGCGACAACACTTCAACAACATTGCTTGTAAATCACTTTGAAACATTGACAGTCATGAAAACTCTTATATATACCTCAATTTCCTGGTACTATTTAATGAATTAAGGCAGTGAAAAGGCTTAATATGTTGGAAAATTCCAAGTAAATTCTTAAATTTTTGTTGCCAATGTACTGTTTTGGTTTTGTTTTCCACCCTGTTCGGCGCCCTGTTGAGAAGGTAACTTGAACTTCCTCCTAGATTTCTGAACTATCATGCTTGAACCCAGTAATTGGGAAGTGTTCTGTATCTGTTTCGGGGTTACCCAACCTTCCAACTTCCCCATCTCATTAAAACTGCTTTCAACTGGAAACCTGATTCCAGGTGTTAACTTGTTGGCATGACATCAGACCATTTGTCCTCAAAGCAACTTATTCATCAAACAATATGTCATAGATCATTGTTTCCCAGTGTTTTTTAAAAGTAAATCAGCAAACAATATGCACACACACTGGCTGTGTGCAGTCACATAGTTTTATTACTTGAATCTCGTGTACGTGCCAATTAAATCACAACCCAGCTATTATCTGAATAAATCCTGACTTGCTATTACAACACAATCACAGTGACACATCACTTAAAATATTGGCAGTTTGTAAGTGCTTCCTGTTTGATGGTGCTACGTTAATTTCTTTTGGCGATAGTGTTCCTTTGCAGTTATCATCTAAGGCTGTCAGTCTATTAAAACAATAATCATGATTAATGTCTCCATTATAAACTATAATTACAGCTGATTTACATAATAATTGTATATTTGCTTGGCACTATTCATGCATGAATCTTATCCAAGCTTGCTTAGTATCAATGCTATTATTAGATGGGAAAGCTATTAAGCTGAGTTGTTTACTGAGGTTAAAAAAGTCAAAGCTGTTTGAGTCTTAGGGAGGAATTTTAAATTCTGGTTGGAGGAGGGACTGAAGGTATGAGGACTTGAAAATCATCAATGGAGAGTGGTGTCTAATTTGTCAACATATTCCTGCCCTGGGCCACTTTCATCGAAGGATGCAAAGTAGGGCGAACCTGATGATGATGGTTTCGTAACCTGTAAGCAACAGGTAGCCTATTAGACTAACTAAATTGTAAATTTAAATGGTAAATGATACATTAATTGGTAGAGGTCACACATCTATAGCCGCTCAGTGTATACATGGTGTAAACACATTTCTTCAACTTCCTCCCTTTGATTAAAAAATGCAATGTTGCATGCATTAACATTTTCAGTTTCAAGTTACACAATATACATGATCAATAAAAAACATTCTTGTTCATAAACAAAACTCTTACTGTGTGTGAACAAGAACAGTTTGCTGTTTCTATTCCAGTCCACTTTCACATGCTCCTTCATATGCATTGTACATATTACCTTTAAAGTGTGTTGTTGCTTGTTGTTCATTTACTGCCAGCCTGTTCCTGGGGTGATGTTTGTTCACCGCAAAATGTAATTCCTGTGGCTAACCCTAACCCTACCACCATTGAAACTTGTTGTTGATCATTGCCATCAGTGGGGAACAGCTGGCCTTATGGATGTACTGTATTTCATGTAACTGGTGATGTCACATCATCCTCAGTGAAGGAGCAGATTTTGTGGTGTACGTAGTCTGTGATTGCAATCCTATAGCTGCATGTTCATACTCACTGTGGCCAATTGGGTTTATAACTGCCCTACACACAGACCAGGTTGGCATGTGAGCTTTCTCTTGTTGATGGCATCAAATGTTTGTACTCTAACTGGTTCCAATGCTCAGCTCTGACAGTTTTAGATTAGATTCCCTCCAGTATGGAAACAGGCCCTTCGGCCCAACAAATCCACACCTACCCTCTGAAGAGTAACCCACCTAGATCCATTCCCTTGTCCTGTATTTACCCCTGACTAATGCACCTAAAATTTAGCATGGCCAATTCACCCTAACCTGCACATCTTTGGATTGTGGGAGGAAACCAGAGCACCCAGAGGAAACCCACGCAGACACAGGGAGAACATGCAAACACCATAATGTCTCCTGAGGAATCGAACGTGGGTCCCTAGTACTGTGAGGCAGCAGTGCTAATCACTGAGCCACCGTGCCGCAATTTACCAAAGTGAAATTTGGCTTTCTATCATTGCACTTTGATTCTGTCGTTCAGGCCTGATATTCCTTCCTGCCTCAGTCTTTTTTTAGTTATTGGAAGAGTACAATGCTTGATTTTAGCATGATGTTTACCTTTTGGATTTAATGTGTATGCCATGTCAATGACTTCCAAAGTATGCCAAACTGATGCTTATCACTGAACTTGGAAAATTTTACATTCTGTATTAATATTGTCATCTTTCTTCTTCTTGCTTCATTCTTATTTTGACATCCTATTTTTTTCTTCTGTAATGATCACCATTTCTGCTTTCACATGCTTGCAAACAGCTTCCAGCTTTTCAAAGAAAAATTTTTGTTGCTTGCTTTTTTGTCTTTCTACCCTTTGTTTAGGACCTTCCAAACAGTGAGATCATTGACCATCATGTCTTTGAGGCTGAACTTGAAGATATCTGGAACTGTCCTTGCCAGACGTTGAGTTGATCTCACACTATCATCTGCTTCAAAATAGTATTTGCCAGGAAGGCTCCATTACTTGTAAAAAATATTCTTAAAATCTTTTCGGCAGTCAGAGGTAGTCATCTGCAAAATACTGCAAATCACTTCCAGCAGATGGGTTACCAGTCCAAACTTCAGACTTCAGCTGAGATGATGGACTTAATTTTTCCAATATACTGGGGTCTTGGCTTTGTTTTTCCTCATAGGATGGCTATCATTCCATCATATAGCCTTTACTTTACCTTATGGTGCTTTCTCTTTGATTCTCTATCTTCAGTCACTTTGCGAACGTCTGCAAAGATTGTGATATTGATCAAAGTGCTGGTGTTAATGTGACATCACAAATTGACTTGATGCTCTCCATCTGTAGTCATAGTCCTTACAGTAACAAACCAGCTATCACCCTTAGATCTGTCAATCCTGCCCTGTTGTACGATGTAGAGTGATTGATCAGATAGATTGTCTGAAATTTCTGCAGCAGCCATCTTGATAGGTATGCTTTTTCCCTTTCCACCAAAACTCTTACATGCAAACTGGTTCGTCTTTTTGCAGTCGGATCGTGGCCTTCCACAAGCTGGATATGCCCCTTGTTTTTTGCATGGTATTCTCCACGATATTTATATCTTGTACTCTAGATCTTGCTGTTGGTCCTTCTGCAAATCCTTCTTCCTTTTCTGCATTATGTTGTCATTTTTAGGCCTGGACTACCTCTCAGCATAATATAAAGTCTCAAGTAGTCATTAATATTCTCTGTGACTGGCAGCCTCAGATATTTTACTCAGAGTCTGCAGAGACTTGCATTTCATTGCTCTAGTCATTAGTATTCAGCACCAATGGCAAAGTGACAGAGGGGACAAGGGACTTTAACCTTGCTCCAGGTGCCTCTTCCAGACAAGGAGACATGGTGGTACAATAGGCAACCAACTGAAGGAGGAACTATATACAGCTCCCAGAGAAATCCACCTACTGGATGCTCCAGGGATGGCTAGATTCTCTATCTTCATTCTGTCTGCCCCCTCAGCCTTATAGGAGCCTGCCTCAAGGCAAGACACATTCAGCATACTTCTAGCCTTCCACCTCCAGTTGTGAATCCAGAGCCATCGTAGAAGAAAAAGAAAAAGAGACAAATTGAGGGCACATAGGTGGCACAAGTGAAGCTTCATTGTAAGAATATTCACACATACGTGAATATATGTTCACTTTTCATCATCTGCTGTGTGAGTGAATCTCATTGTTGCAACTGTAAGAGTGGAGGCACAGAGGCCAGCAATTCTTACTGGCACTTAGGGTTTTATGGTCTAAACTGCAAGGTGAGCAGCTCTTGCACCAATTGCAGGATGTTGACCCTTGGAAGGTGTTTGTTACTTTGGCAACTCGGGCCAAACTTTCCAGGCTGCAATGCATTGCTTGCTATTTTTGTGGATGCCTGTCTTCCTCGCCCAACTCAACTTGACATCTTCTGCTATGTCTATCCAACCCTGTCTCCAGTCACTCAACATTGAAGGGAAAGCTCCATTGCACCTTTATTATCAGCTTCCACTATGCTTCCTTCTTGCCTGTTCCTACAATTCCTGCCACTGTAGGTTAGGTGGCTAGGATTATAATGTCCAGGGTAAGGCAGCAGAGAAATCTTTGTCGAGTGAACATAATTTGTTTTACATTTTTTAAAAATTAAAATCACAGGAATTAGAACAATGCTTGGATATGGACAGTGCCTGTCATTTAGCTGCTAAACTGATGCTTGGTTTTTCATTGTGACAGGAGGATGGTGTGTACTCAGGACCAGCTGAAAAGGGGTGTGTTTAAAAGCAAAGTTTTTTTTATATAGAAGGACAATAATATTTCTCTACCTGCCATTTAATCACCTGAAAAAGAACAGATTAATCACAGTAGTTTACTGACAGTCCTATATTTCTAGTTCCGCTTTTAAAATCGTGTTGAAAATAACAGCTGATTATTTTCAGGTTGGAAGATAGAGTTGAACTGGATATGCTGAACCAATTTTATCCAAAAGTTTGCGAAAATGTGAGAACAATCTTTAAGGTAGAAAAATGGTGTAAGATGCCCGACGGAAGTGAACTCAGCTGGAGAGAGGCACGGAGAAAGAGATATTGGAAGGTAAGATTAAAAGCATAGTTATAGCTGGGATTTAAGAATGGCCTCATAGACAGTGGGAAATAGAGTTTTGGAAGGAAATTCCGAATGTTAGGCCCTTGACCGAGAGCAAGGCTCCCGATAAGAATTGAGGAAACATTAGTAGTACCCAGCGTTATAACAAAGTCAACACCTTAGAGCACAAATAGACAGTCAATCTTAAAAGGTTGATATTCAAATATATGTTCACACAGCCAGATTGAAACATGTGGGCTACTAGCTCGGAAAACCTGTGTGAAAACCGATAGGGACTGCTGGAGACAGAGCCCAGCAGTCAGAGATGACAGGGATTGGTGGGCGGGATTCAAAGTGCTGCATGAAAGGAGAGATTGTGTGGGGAAGAGAGGGAAAGGAAAGAGAAAGGTGTGAAAGAGACCATGGAATGAGGAGATTGTAGGGTAAAGCTTGAGAATGAGTGAATTTCACAGATAACCTCTACAAACTATTCCAGAGCCACAATAATGTAATCAGGCTAGAGTCCTCTTCATCTACATTTGAGTAAAAGAGAAAGCTTGGAATGCTAAGGTATTTGCCCATCATTGTGTTCATAGTTGTGTATTTTTCTTCAGATCTGAATATGTACATTTTGCACCTGATTGATGATCTGCTGCATTCCGGAACATATTTGAAGTCCTGTAAATGAACCATGCTAAGACCACAATCTCCTGAAATGAATGTGACAGAAAGATGACAAACATCATTGAAAGAAAATTCATTCATGGAATGTGGGTATCATTGACTGGCCAGCATTTATTACTCATTTCTCTTTTCCCTTGAGAAGATGGTGTAAATAGACTTACAATGCTCTTAAGGATAGAGTTCCAGGATTGTGACCCAAAAGCATTGAAGGATTGCATTTTTTTTCCCAAGTCAGGATGGAGAGTGACTTGGAGGGGAATTTCCAAGGGCTGGTGTTCCCATGAATCAGCTGTACATAACTTTCGAGATGGCAGTGGTTCTGGGTTTGGACGTTGCTGTCTGAGGAGCGTTGATGAATTTCTGTAGTGCATCTTGGAGATGTTACACACTGCTGCTACTGAGTGTCAGTGGTGGAGAGGGTGAATGCTGCTGGATGCAGCGCCAATCAAGTCAGTTGCTTTGTCCTGATAGTATCAAGTATTTTAAGTGTTGTTGGAGCTGCATATATCCAGGCAAGTGGGGACTATTCCATCAAACTCCTCACTTGTGCTTTGTATTTGATGGACAGGCTTTGGGGAGTAAGAGGTTAGTTATTCACTGCAGGATTTCTAGATTCTGGCCTGCTCTTGTATCCACTGTATTTATATGGTGAATCCAATTGAGTTTCTGGATACTAGTAACCCCTTCGGATGTTGTTAGTGGGGGATTCAGTGATGGTAACACCATTGAATGTCAAGGTGAGGTGGTTAGAATGTCTCTTATTGGAGATGGACATGTCTTGGTATTTTTGAGGTTTAATGTTACTTGTCACTTGTCAGCCCAAGCCTGAATATTGTCCAGATGTTGTTGTGTTGGAAAATGGACTGCTTCAGTATCTGAGGAGTAGTGAATGGTGCTGACTATTGTACAATCATTAGCAAGGATCCCCATTTCTGACCTTATAATGGAGGAAAGGTCATTCATGAAGTGGCTGAAGGTGGTTGAGCCCAGGATGCTACCTGAGGAACTCCTGCAGACATGTCCTGGAGCTGAGACTGGATCAACCACAGCCAGTTTCCTATGTGCCAGGTATGAAGAGCTTGCCGTCTTATTGCCCATTGATTTCAGTTTTTCGAGAGCTTGATGATGCCACACTTGGTCAAATGCAGCCACAACGTCAACAGGTCTGGCACATCTCTGGAAAGAGAAACAGAGCTAACATTTTGAGTTCAATATTTTTGTTTCAGGGAACTGATAGATTTGGAGATGTGGTTTGATGAAGGCTTTTTTTAAAAGTTTGACTACTTCATTCTTTACTGTTGCAACAATATTTATGGGAAAAATGGAAAGAGATTGGGAGATACTAGCAGCTGTAGACTGATTGCTGAACTTGTCTAGACATCACACGCATGATTCAACCAAGAGTTCTGAAGTTTGCAGCCAAAGCAGCTCAACAGGTATCAGTGGATCAGAGGACAGGAGGAGGGGCTCCCAACTGACTCTTTTTTTTCTCCCTAAACCACTACAACTGGTCTCATTAACTACAACTAAATCAGCTAAATCAGTACACAGTATGAATCAGTCTTGGGATCCTCTGCCTTACAGTGCCTTTTTTCTTGTTTATTTTAAAGGTGTTAATTAATACAGCGTTTTTTTTTGTAGGAATAATATTGTTAAGTCTATCATTTTGGATAGAGTATGGGGACCTTGGGTAAGGGCAGTCAGATCCAAAGTCTAATATAACGTTCAAACTCTGCATTTGTTCTGTACCATTTAGTTTTGTTCTCACAATCTAACTTCATTTTCCTTGTTTTGTCTTAAACCTTTCCATTTGAAAACAGGCCTATTATATCGATATTAATCTTCTTTGCTCCATTGAAGCAAGGATACTTTCCATGTAATGTAACCTGAGAATTGCTTGTGATAAAATTAGAATGAATTAAGAGTCACCTTGAACTTATTGTGGTAAAAACAAGGACTGCAGATGCTGGAAACCAGAGTCTAGATTAGAGTGGTGCTGGAAAAGCACAGCAGGTCGGGCAGCATCCAAGGAGCAGGTGTACCTAGTTATTGTATGCCAAATGTAGCTCACTGTATTCTTTACAACTTAACATAACTGATTTCAACTTACATCAAATATTATCAATATATATATATATCAGAGTCTTGTCAACAGTTTCCTGTTAACTGGATATTTTCAGTAAAATAACTATGTTACTTTCAGTCCCACTTTTGCGAAAAAAAACCTCTTCACAAAGTGTGTATGCATCATATTTCTTTTTGCAATTTATATTACTGTATTTAAATTCATCTGTTAACCCCTTAGACCAAATATTTGATTGGTCCAGATCTTAATCTGCCAGTTATAGTTTTGTCAGCTATTGTTTGCTTGTTTGCTTCAGAGTTTACTTCATCTGCAAAAATGTTTTATTTTAGTGCAGGAGTTAATTGATCATTTCATGTTGATTTAAAGCGCTTCAGTAGCTGAGTTCCCACCAACACTGGTGACTAATGCATTCTGATCATTGTTGTAGAATAGTTAGTTTTATATAAGAGCTTTGGGTGGGGGACAATGGAAATGGAGAGACGAAGAGGCAAATATGAACAAAATGGACACATGATAAGAATTAGAAAACAAAAGATTCATTTTGAGAAGATTTTTAAAGGGGGCAGAGTAAAATAAGACACCTGGTTCTTTTGAAGTGTATCGCTGTGAATTATTAGGCACAGGAACAACTGGATTAAAAGCCAGGTTGTGGGCTGTGTAGCATTTGTCACTGGACTTTGCAGGATGTTTTATACACACTGATAAGACATTCAGGTAACAGTGACCTTTGTCTGAAATCATGTGAGATCCCAAACACTGGCCTTAGCAAGAGAGGAAAAGCTTAGCCTGTCCTCTAACCCACAACTTCCTGTTCCTTCACTGTCACTTCCTCTTCCCACTTACACACAGTGCTTCACTTTGTACTCACTTTTTGCTTGTGTTTACAATAATCTGTGGAGTGACACAAGGTGCCAGCAGCATCTGGAGAAAGGAAAATCGGGCTCTCAGGTGTCCTTTTGTCAACAGTTCACCATAACGCTCTTCCTTACCTGTTTGAACCTTGAAGGAGGGTTGTTCACCAGAGTTTGAACAGCATCTGATTCTCTCACAGACTACTCGAGACTCTGTTCCTAGTTTCACTGACTTTACTCAAGCATATACAGGGGAGAAAGCACTTCATCAGACTGAGACACTGATCTCTTTGACTTAATTACAAACAAAAGGTTTATACTTCCTTCTTATCGTAACTGATATCATAGATCACAGGCCCCCCCATTACCACCAGGTCTGTTTTGGCAGCAGTCCAATTGCAACCCTGCATGTTCAAGTACTGTTCAAGCACCAGATGAATGATCACTGGCCAATCTCATTGCACATTCACTTGATTGAGATTGACTGTATAACTACATCTATGTCATGTATAGCTTAGGAATGTACTGATATAATTGTTTTTAACTGCCTTGTGGTCCTGAGTCTCTTGGAGATCAGCTGACCTCTACCCCATTGAACAGATAAACCTAACTCCCTGATGAGAGTGTAATGGTGGAAAACACATGGTCAGGCAGCATCTGAGGAGCAGGAGAATCGACGTTTCGTGCATAAGCCCTCATCAGGAAGTCAATTCTCCTGCTCCTTGGATGCTGTCTGACATGCTGTGCTTTTCCAGCACTACACTCTCGACTCTGACCTCCAGCATCTGCAGTCCTCAGTTTCTCCTAGCCTCCCTGTTGAACTTGTTCTCACATTGTCAATATAATGTGTTGCTAAGGGATACCACATCAAGCACGTCAAGCTGTCTGCTCTTTCTTGGGATATAATGAACATTCTTTATCCCAGTCCTATTCAGTTCCAATCTTCTTCTTCTGTGTCAAGATGGTGCTTCGTGTGCTCATCCGAGCTGGGGATATCTCATTACTTTTGTTTCAAACTTCTATTCTTCCATTAACTTTACACGACCAGTCTCTGGATCTTTGTTTCCCTGATTTCCATCTAGAGATAAAGCCTTTAATGAAGTCATTGCCCTGAAATATTAACATGACCTTTCCTCTCTCCACAGGTGCTGCCAAGTCTCCTGAGTGTTCCCAGTATTTTCTGTTTCTTTTTCTCTCAGATTTCACGCATCTACTTTTTTTTTACTTAAATTGGCTGCAGAACTGTGAGAGGTGCTGGAAGTTGGAGCTGCCTGTGAAAACAGTTCTGATGGTGTGTGACAATCACTCAGTGGTTAATGAGGGAAAGAATCATACTGAAAGCATTATTCTCAGTATTCTCATCTTAAGCAGGAGGAGAGCTTTGAAACATGCTCTTATCTGTTACGTCTAATGGTCCCAGACTTGGTAGTTGTGCTGCTTTAAGTAATTTTATTGGATTGAAGTTATGTGTTATATCTTTGTGACCTACAGTTATATGATACCTTGTTTTGCAAAAAATATATCAACAGTATTTTAAAAATTCTTTCATGAAATGTGGGTTCTGCTGGCTAGGTTAGCGTTTATTGTCTATTCCTGATTTCCCTGAAGAAGGTGATGGTGTTATGGACCAGACCAAACCTCCTCTAAGTATATTAAGAATGTAGCCGAGACCCTGCCTGTTTCTTATTTTAAAGGTAAATGTGAGGTGTTGTGTTCCAGATGCAATTCAATTTGTCAAACTATACCACATTAAGCAAAACACAATTTATTCATACACTATCATTAAAATACAGCAAAATGAGAAATATCAATTAAAAATTTGCTTAGCTGTAACTCTCGTGGAAAACTTAAGAGAGTAATCGATTAGTTAGCTATTAAACAGTAACTGTTCCAATATAGTAACATCCCATAATCATACCTTTGGCAAAAGACAAATTCAGAAAACAGACTATCTCACATGCAACTCCAGCAGCCCAGGGGAAAAAAAACATCAAGAGAACTCTGAAAGAGTGTAGCAGGGAGAAATGTACTGCAGCAACAGAACCAGCACCAACTGCTACTACTGAAAAACTAACAAAAACTGAAAACCTCATTCTGTGAGAGCTTGACCACACCCATTCAGGCTGCTTGTATTGTTCCAACTTTAAAAAAAGGCCCCACATGATGTTTATTTCATTGGCTTTCCAAATACACAGCTCTACAATTGAAGTCTTAAATTCTTTCTTAAAAAAACCTGGACAAAACAACATCTCAAAGTCATAGTATCGTTGCATGGTGAGTTACCTTTTTAAGCTACAGCATCCCAAGTGGTGTGAGGACACCCACAGTGCTGTTGGGAAGAGGTTTCTGAGATCTTGATCGAGTGATAATGAAGAAATGGAGGTATGGTACTATTCAAAGTCAGGATGGTGTGTGGCTTAGACTGGAACTAGCAAATGGTATTCCTATATGCATGCTGCCTTTGTCCTTCTCTTGATAGACATTCTGAATTTGGAAGCTGCTGTCTAAGATGTTGCTGTAATGCCTCATGTGTATTGTACACACCATTGCCATTGAGGTTAGTTAGAGTGAATGTTTAAAGTCAATCAAGTGTGGGATATCAGCAGTTTGATCACTTTTTATGTTGAACTGAATTAAATCAGCTTTATTGTCACATGTACTCACAGGCATACAGTGAAAAGTTTACAAGTCACCACTTATGGTGTCAACTTAGGTAGCAAGGTACCTAGATACAAATTCTTGTGTACAAATTCTGAAGAAAAAAAATTAAAAATAAAGAAATAAAGTGTCCAGCATTACAGTAGTCGCTCTTCATGGTGTTGTGATTGTTATCTTTGATTTCCATTTTAAACAAATCTGGCATGTCATAAATTTTTCCAACAACTCAATTGTCTCCGTCTCTGCTTTTATAACCATAACCATGGAGTTTCCATCAGTTGAGCCCTGCTGCCTTGCCACTTAAAAAGCTTTCCTCTTCCCGCATCGATAAATTAAGCAATCATTTCAAGTCTCCCTATCGTTTCTGCATCTTCCATGTTATTTGATGTAATAAAGGAGCATTGAATGAAAATGAAACAATGACATAATTCTGAACATGCTTGTGTTTAGTTTTGTTTTCTCTTTCCTGAGCAGCTCTAAGAAATGTTCAGGGGATTGTTATTCAAATCCTAGAGCTTGCTTGGTTAAGTCCTGAGTGTGGAGGTTCGAGTTTGGTTCAAAATCACTGACATGATCTGAAAGAGTTCTGGGGAGTTCCAGACCCCAGCCTGAGTCACTCAACACCATTCCCCTCCCCATCCCACAAAGTAATTTTGAAAATGTTTGAGTTGTTCCCAAATTGGAGGCAAAAACACTTATATAGCACTGTACAGATAATTCCCATTGTTACATGCGTTCCAAGCAGAAACTATAAATGTATTTTATAAATGACATTAGCTATTCAAATCTAAAATACTATGGATGCTGCAAATATGAAATTAAAATGGATAATGTTGGAAAAGAAAACACAGCAAGGCAGTTCGTATGTGAAGAAAGAAATCGAGATAAGAAGGTTTCTTCAGCACTAACAGATCTATTTGTTGCTTTGATAGACAGAGCACCTTGGGATAGGTTCCAGTGTTAAGGATATGATATAATTACAGGTTATTGTTGTTGTTATTCAAAGAGAACAGGAATGAATACATAGCAACTCATTATACCTTTCTTGTCTAAACTGAAAAACTCTCCTGTCCCAGTTGTTTTAACAGCATCTCTAGTAATCAAGTTAAAGATTTGACAGAAGAGATTTTGCAGTCAGCTAGCAGAAAATAGCTTTCCTTGGAAATTCGTACAGGATTCCATAGAGAGCTATATTTGTGTTAGGAGGTCCTGCCTAACATTAAATGAGTTTCTCCTATTGGGTTCAGTTCAGCCCTGTGGTTATCTGGGAATAATTAATTACCATGCCTTCCTTTAGAGTCTACAGCAGCATGGTTATTCCACTGTTAATTTAGTTCTGCTGTAATTACTGTATAGTCAATACATCACATGTATTACCACGTAATGACTAAAGCAGCAATTCAACTAATTATTAAGAGGTGAATGGAACTAATTAACCCAAATAATCATGTTGAACATAAATGAGGTAAAAGTTAAATACTGTTTGAACAATGTTAATGAGTATCAGTTATAATATTGTTCCGACAATATCCTCTTTACAACAGAAGAGGGAGAATTGAGGAACCGATGAGAATCTGGAAGATGAGAAATTTTCCAATTTAAATTTTATTGTAAAAATACCAACTAATTTTGTTTTATTTTTTCCTTCCAGATCTACCAGCTGTGTGAATATCTGCACTGGAATATGGGGATAATGCTTTATAAAACCTTTATTGCCCAATTATTACACAAAATTCACAAATGATGATGCATGTACATTATTTAAGCCACAAATGTAAGGAATGAACTTGAGTACGGATGCATAATGCTTGGTGATCAGGTGATCATTTGAATTATAATTCATTTTCCAAATGAGCTGACTATATTTTGATTTCATTCCTGTGAATGATGAGAAATCATTTGAACTCAGCAAGTTGTAGCAAAATGTACCAAATCCTGTCTGGTTACTTGGGAATTCTGTTCACGTTTGGAATCAAAGCTCAACCAAGTGCTTTTATTGGATATTCATCCCGAGTCTGTTGTCAGCTGAGACATCCAGGAGATTCTGCGTTACACGTGGGAAAAGGTTGGAGATGGTTGTGGGTTCATCATTGTACACTGATGGGAACTTGTCACAATTACCAAATTTTAAAAAAGATATATTTGACCACAGAATGTGGGCATTACTGGCTGAAGGGTTGTTAAGAGTCAACCACAATGCTGTGGTTGGAGTTACCATAACAGGAAAGGATGGCAAAATTCCTTTCCTTAATGATCCAAAT
Source organism: Hemiscyllium ocellatum (assembly GCF_020745735.1). Classification (NCBI taxonomy): domain Eukaryota; kingdom Metazoa; phylum Chordata; class Chondrichthyes; order Orectolobiformes; family Hemiscylliidae; genus Hemiscyllium; species Hemiscyllium ocellatum. Next base: position 80,909,047 of record NC_083412.1, read on the forward strand.
TTTTTTTAGGACAACTGACAGTGATCACCATTAGATCAGTTGGTTTTTGAGTTCAGATTTTCATTCTATTCAAATTTCATCGTTTACCATGTTAGGATTTGAATCGATGACCTTAGCCTGGGGGGGGTTCTAGATTACGAAGAGAAAGTGAGGACTGCAGATGCTGGTGAATCAGAGTTGGAAATTGGGGAGCTGAAAAAAACACAGCAGGTCAGGCAGCATCCGAGAAACAGGAGAGTAGACATTTCGGGCATAAGCCCGTCATCAGGATTACTAACCCATTACTAACCCATATCAGGACACCACTGCCTCCTCTTGTGTGTTGCTGTTTGATATTACCTTCAGCGCTGTCCTGCATTTCAGTTCCTTATGATGTCAGAAGTTCATAATTGGAAGGAATTCAGTATTGTTTATCACCATCAGATGTGTTCAGAATTCCAGTTTGTCTCATTTCAATCATTGATTCAGTTGAAAATGGCTATACTCAGTCCTTGTTGGACTTGATGTAGCTTATGCTGGTGAGAGAATATACCTGACAAATTGCCAGGCCTTGAGAATGAGGCCACATCATTTAGACAGTAAGCGAGTGGGAATAGACAATCTGTAGGTATAAACTTGGCTTCAGAGTGAAGTTCAAAGAAATCTGCCAGCGTTTTGCTATGTGAGAGTCATTGGAACTCTGTGTGAGATTGGTGTACTTGCTTCTTGTATGTTAAATTGAGTGGAAAATAGTCAGGAATTCAAGAGCCAAGCCATTTTAAAGTTTATCAGCTTTACAGCATTGTCCAGGACCTAATTAAAGTTGGTGGTGATGCTTTTGACAGTAAATGCTTCCTGGTGTACACCACCCTGTTTTTAGGTCATTCTAAAAGATGAAAGACGTAACAAACAATCCAGGTCTTTTTCCATATATAATTTCAGTTACATCACACTGTAACCTTTTGCTATAAATTCTGTGTTCTACGATCTTATACTCCACAACTACCCAATGAAGGAGCAGCGCTCCGAAAGCTAGTGCTTCCAAATAAATCTGTTGGACTATAACCTGGTGTTGTGTGATTTTTAACTTTGTCTGATCATCACACTAAGAACAGGTTTTGGTGTTCTCTGTATATCTGTTTAGCATGTCTGCAGCCACAGGGAGTATTAGATCTTCTGCTATGGTGTGTGGTTTTTCTGACTTCACAACTTTGTAACTCATTAAGTATGAGGCTTCAGGGCTTTAATATTGTCATCAACAGCAGCAGCAAAGTGCAAGGCTGTTTATTCACCATTTACTATGCAGCATCATATTTGCAAATTATAGGAGGTTTTTTTCTGTGTCGTGTTCATGTTGTGTTTTCAAGCAATTGTGTAGAAGAGGTGATCATAGGCTGTTCAGGTCTTTATCACATAAAACATGCTGAGTAGGGTGTTATTCATTGCCTTCCATCCAGTTCAATCGCACTGTACTTCACATCTGTTGCATATAGATCCTGTTTGATGTCAATATTTAATAGATAGACTTTCCCATATAAAGTCAACAATTACTATCCTCACCAACGATTTCAACAAATGCAATGTGGAAAGACAAATGTCATTATATATCCTCACATCACCAAAATATTACTTACTGGTAGTCCTCTATCTACTTTTCACTGTTATTGCACTGAAATAACTCCACAGAGGCCAGCATTCCCTCATAAAGTCACCCTTTATTTACATGTGCATAGCATTTGACACTAGTCTGGCTTACTCAGAGCCAACTCTCAGAATGAACAGAACATCTGACACTCCCATTCATATCTGTCAGCCAGGGCTCCCAGGTTAACAGCCCCAATCAGGGAACCCATACTCTATGAGATCCATCTGGCTGGCCTCATTACAATCACTACAGTCACAGCGTAAAATTAACCAGCCTCCCCACAAATACTCACTACTTCATGTCCCCTAAGAAACATCAAAGGGCCTCCAATAGCCACAGAGGTTATCTGGGTTTGCTAGTGGACGTAGACTGTAATCACTCACCAGCTATCAATCTGTAACACTTGATCAATGCGGCCCACATGTCCAACTGAAACCTATCAGGATGCTTTGCTATGATTGGGTGACTTCAAAAAGCAGCCCGCATCTCAATATTTTGTCACAACTGAGGAAAGGTTGTCAGCCTGAAAGATTTGTGGTTGTCTTCAATAGGGCATGTATGTGGGAAATGAAGTAGCTGAGAAATATGAGCAATTTTTTTGAGAAAGCATCCATGTTGGACCGGCCAAAAAAAGGACTGTCACAAATAACATCTATTTCTGAAGAAAATTTACATTAATTTCAAGCTAAATATTATAAACTGATCTTAACATTAAATAAACAATGTGAACAATATGGCTCGAACAACCTGCCTTAATAACCTGCCTTAGTTATGCAGATATGAGGTTCCATGGGATCAATTCTATTTCAATATTAGACTGTGGCCAACTGTCAAAGGAGTATTGTAAATAAATAGTGTAAAATTTCCACAGAGTTGATTCCATTTTTACTAGCTTTTGCAGCAATACACTAACAAGCTTTCAGAAGCAGTCACTGCAGAAATTTTAGTCAATTGGAGCATATGCTCTTCTTTAGGATAAGTGCTGAAATAACTCTACTGAGGTTGGTATCCCATCATCGATCACCCTTTATTCACAAATGCATAGCCTTTGACAATAACACTGTCTCTCACTGAAAAAGGCATTCGGGTTCCCAATACTTTTGACATTCCCGCTTTTATGAAGCCAGCTCTCCCTGATTGGACCAGATTAACAGCCTCAGTTAAGGAACGCATATTCAATGAGGTCCCAGCTCGCTGACTGCATTACAATCCCTACAAATTCATCTGATGGGACCTATTTATCATTGTTCCTCTGCATAGTCCGACAGAGTCTATCGTTTGCCAGTTAAAGTTCGTGCCAGAATTCCATGAATTGTTTGTTGTCCCTGGAAGGATTTGGTAACATAACAGTAAAACGTTAAATAAAGTTTATTAGTTTACAATAATCCAAGCTGCCCGAGGATACTGGGACTTGGTTACCCTGTTGCTCGAAGCATTTTGATAATGCAGGTAGTCATTTCCACTGCTGTGACCACACTATAAGTATGAACTATTCTTTTGGTCTGGGATGTTTTCAGTTTGCTGATGGGTTCCCACCAGAAGTCCTGGAACTGAGAGAGTGACACACTGCTGCAGCATTACTGTGATTCAGCCGCAGTTGAGGCAAGTTAAAGAGAGTGGGTAAAGGGATGAAGCAGTATTCCATGATCTCAGTTTGTTTCAGACCTTGGAGTCTGGGTCCTATTGGGAGGGACAGGAGATGACTATTATAATTATTTGAAAGGCTTTCCTGCTGCAGTGCCCCAGGGCACACTGCTAAATCTCTGCTGACAGAATCTGGGACAGGAAACCTCTCTATCCTGTGGCAGAGTGAAAGAATCTATTGTAGTCTAGGTTGAAGATGGGAAATAGAGCTAGCTCAGGATGTGGACTTATGTTCTCTTTATTTTCCAATTGATTTGGGGTACGGTAGCAAAGCGAATGCCCCAGCACTCATCCCAGTACCTCCAAAGCAGTCTGTCAGGTGAATTCTCAAGCCATGCTTTGCTTATTCAGAGGAAATTCACTTTTGGATTTTGCACAACTAATGACTTCCAAGTTCAACACTGTGAGCTCAAACTCCCAGGACACCTGGTTCAAATCATGTTCTTTTATTGGTGGTCTTATGATCTTCCTCCAACTTTGTAATATCAGAGCAGTAGGACAAGTAGACATGACAGCCAATTTTTATCATGAAGAGCAGAGGACAACGCATTTTGCTAAGTATTAAGATAAGAGAAAAAGGTCACCTCAGAATACAACGGGATCTTGATCAGATGGGACAATAGACCGAGGAGTGGCAATGGAGTTTAATTTAGAAAACTGTGAGGTGCTACAGTTTGGAAAGGCAAATCAGGTAGGACATATTCACTTAATGGTAAGGTCCTGGGGAGTGTTGCTGAACAAAGAAACCTTGGAGTGCAGGTTCATAGTTCCTTGAAAGTGAAGTCTCAGGTAGATAGGATAGTGAAGAAGGCATTTAGTATGCTTTCCTTTATTGGTCAGAGCATCGAGTATGGGAGTTGGGAGGTAATGTTGCGGCTGTACAGGATATTGCTTGGACCATTTTTGGAATATTGTGTGCAATTCTGGTCCCCCTCCTATAGGAATGATGTTATGAAACTTGAAAGGGTTCAGAAAAGATTTACAAGGATGTTGCCAGGATTGGAGGATTTGAGCTACAGGGAGAGGCTGAGTAGGCTGGGGCTGTTTACCCCGGAGCGTAGGAGGCTGAGGGGTGACTTTTAGAAGTTTATAAAATCATGAGGGGCATAGGTAGGGTAAATAGACAAGGTCTTTTCCTTGAGTTGGGTGACTCCAGAACTAAAGGGCATAGGTTTAGAGTGAGAGGGGAAATATTTAACAGGGACCTAAGAGACAACATTTTCAGGCAAAGGATAGTGCGTGTATGGAATGAGCTGCCAGAGGAAGTGATGGAGGCTGGTTCAATTGCAACATTTAAAAGACATCTGGATGGGCATACGAATAGGAAGGGTTTAGACGGATATAAGCCAAGTGCTGGCAAATGGGACTAGATTAACTTCAGCTATCTGTTCAGCATGGACAAGTTGGACTGAAGGGTCTGTTTCCGTGCAGTATATTTCTATGACTCTATAAGAGGACAGAAATTAAATTTCAGTTGTATAAAACATTGTCAGTTCAATCATCATCATTTGCATCTTCCGTTACACCTCTGGTCCCATGTCTCTGTCTTTCTTGATTTACATAATTCCAGCAATTTTTTTTAATCACTTACCTTGTCAATATTATTATTATCACCATCTGTCCTCACTAATTCTCCACCTAAATTTTAAACTTCACAGTTTGAGATGATCTGGAACTCTGATTGATCAACCGTGCTCTGGTTTCTTTTATTTCCATGTGAGGTCGATGATTCTTATATAATTCCCAGAACTACTGTACTATTCTTTATAATACACTGTATAATATGGATACTTCTACTCCAGATCATGTGGTAGTCATACTTGGTTTCATATTTTGGTTTGATTAAAATCAATGCCTTCCTATTTCTCCTGATTGTTTCTTTTGGAGTTCTGAGGGTTATACAATCTCAGTTAACTTGTTCCTTTGGGGAATGTTGGCTCTGCTTTTATATCCCTTATCCAAATTTTCTGATCTGGTTTCCAAGTTGACTGTAGTTTTTCTCAGTGTCTTGAATTATATCACTTTGGTTATTTTCTTCTGGGGTGGATCTCCATTTTCTTTATCTTGCCATGATCTGGAGAGGCTATATTGGCTCTCGATCACACTTTAACAACAATATCTCTGTTTTCAATCTTCTGTCCATGTGTAATATTGGTGCTGGCTGCCCATTATTTAATGGTTTTGTGCTGTAGCTGACCCACCTGCTGACTGTATTCTTAGATGTTGGGGACTTTACAGTATTGATAGCTCTCTCTCTTCTTCATTTCACTGAGGTTGAATTGGAGAACCTGACACACTGTTGATAGCTGCCTCTGTAGTGAACTTACTGAATTCCTCATTCACAAACTGGTGTCTGCCCTCTGAAACAATCTCCTCTAGGAAACTGCATGTTGCAGAAACTCATTTCATTGAAGTGCTGTGGTTGTATAAAGTCTTGAAGCTTCAAATCATCTTGAATAGTGGTTGAAATGAGAAAATTAATTAAGATTGATGTTGAAATGCACACTCATGGCTTAGAAGAGGCAAATAGAGCTATGAGCACTTTCTTGAATCATGGTGGGAAATGTAGCCAATACTGTAGAAATAATGGGACATGTTTCCATTCTGTGGGAAGCTGGCTAAGATTGTAGAACATAGAACATAGAACAATACAGCGCAGAACAGGCCCTTCAGCCCTCGATGTTGTGCCGACCTGTGGACTTTTCTCAGCTCGTTCCACCTAACTATCCCAAGATCATCCATGAGCTTATCTAAGGATTGTTTAAATCTCCCTAATGTGGCTGAGTTGACTACCTTAGCAGGTACGAGCTGAAAATGTGTTGCTGGAAAAGCGCAGCAGATCAGGCAGCATCCAAGGAGCAGAGGAATCGACGTTTCAACGATTCCTGAAACGTCGAATCTCCTGTTCCTTGGATGGTGCCTGACCTGCTGAGCTTTTCCAGCAACACATTTTCAGCTCTGATCTCCAGCATCTGCAGTCCTCACTTTCTCCTACCTTAGCAGGTAGGGCATTCCACGCCCTTACCACTCTCTGTGTAAAGAACTTGCTTCTGACATCAGTCTTAAATCTATCACCCTCAATTTGTAATTATGTCCTCTTGTTAGTAATAAAAAGTAACAACCTTTTCAAGGAAGGAAAAAACAAAGGGACCCAGTCAGGAGGAGGGATGTAAAGCTTCAGTAATAATATCATGTCACATGGTTAACAGGAAAGCGTGAAAAGGATTTGCAGGAGTGGTATAGTTTTGTTTATCTAGTGTAAATGCTAATATTGAAAATGTGTTGCCGGAAAAGCGCAGCAGGTCAGGCAGCATCCAAGGAGCAGGAGAATCGACGTTTCGGGAATCGTCGAAACATCGATTCTCCTGCTCCTTGGATGCTGCCTGACCTGCTGCGTTTTTCCAGCAACACATTTTCAGCTCTGATCTCCAGCATCTGCAGTCCTCACTTTCTCCTAAATGCTAAGGTTGTCAATAACAAGTGAACTAATGGGCTGAAACTTACTTCATAAGGCTGTTCTTTTTGTCTGATTTTTTTGTAGGTTTTATTACCAGGAGATTTATCGAAACTGACCTCAGTAACTGCCTACTCTACGCCTATGCTGTCCCTCTTGTCCAATTCTAGCCCCATCTTATGATGCACTATTTGTGGAACAATTCGCTGCTGAAATATCCGCTAAAAGACTAGCAACTCTGGCACATGCACCATATCTAAAAGGCCATGGTGCTCCCGGACATACACTGGCTTTCTGTGGCTGCTGTACTTAGTGATGGACATTCACTCAGGAGATGTTGGAAGAAGGTGAGGTGACATTGTGATTCTCTATCAGGGTTTGGAGGTCCCAGTAAATGGGGTAATTCAGTGGAAGGGGCATTCTGTCCCCAGAGAATTGTCAAAAGAATCCACACCACCAGACCCTACCAGCCAAAACTGAGATCACCGATTGGGTCAGTGTGATTTCTCCAATGTGGAGGAACAGCCTGCAGTGCTTCAATACAGGCCATGACCTTTTCTGTTCCACCACTATCTCATACCAACTCTATCTCCAACCAGCTCTGACCAAGGCACTTGCTCTGCCACTGTCATTGTCACAAGGATAATGTTCTCTCACTCAGTATTGTTTCCCTTCCCTTCACTCCCAGACCATTAACTCTGCATGTTTTCTGTGCCCAGGAAATCTCAGCACATTTCACACACCTGCACATGCTGCACCACCCACAGTCATCCCAAACAATCCTTCCCTTCCTTTCATTCTAGGAGAAGATAGCTTAGAAGAGGGTGATGTGAGTGGAATGGTGGCCAACACCAGGCACTTCATGCACCAAATCCTGGCCTTTGCAGGAAAATGCCGGGACTACTGTAGGGATGATGAGATATTCATGTCCTGCCAAATGAATAAGCCTCACTCTTTACTGCATTGCAACTCTTACAATAATGTTCCCCAATTCTAAGCATTGGCTGCGATGCTTTCTCTCCCTCGTGTCTAACAGGATGGCTGTGGTGGAACAGCCATTTTGATGGAATCTGCCTCCCCAACCTCAAAGATTGAAAGTTCTGTCACCCTCAGAGGAAGCTTCAGCAAAGCTGTCTTCTATGTCCTTTGCCAGCTCAGATATAGCACCCTCAGTGGGAAGGTCAGGCCTAGAGGTTTTGGGAGCACAGTCTGACGAATATCTTACTGTGGCAACTCCACAGCTGGGGTAGGAAAAAATGCCCCAGGCCGCTGGAATTCTTTGGACTGCTAGAGAGCAGGAGAGCAGAGGGTGATGTCAGTAGTTAGGGACTTTATCCCCAGGCACAGGGAGGGAGGGGTGTGATTGATAGGTCTATGAGTGGTCATAGCCCTCAGTGCCCAGAAGCTGCAACTACACAATGGGAGCAGGGTACAACTGCCCCCAAGCAGGTGACCATTGAGTTGTTTCTATGGACTGATTGGCAGTTGCCATGGAGAGCAAGGCTTAGCGGTTCACACGGTCTGCTGGAGAGGGTCACAGACCTGCACTTCAACACTCCAGTCAGTGGTCCTCAGGCCTGGTGACATGGGCAGGGAGCCTGGTTGTCCTATGGGTTGCCCCATTTTCACAACGAGATAGGGCAGTGCCAGGAGGCATTCAGCCAGAGGAGGAATAAAACACATGACTCTCAGAGGCATCCTCACAGAGGTGGCTGCACCCTCCACCTCCACCCCTGTCTGACTGCCTCTGACCTTTGGATGTTGAAACTAAGGGGTCCACTTGCCTCTGGAAACAAGACCCTCAGCCTGTCTGGGCTGTCCACATTCAAACATTCCCCGACCAAGCTCCAAAGGTCATTGGGCTGCGCTGGTAAGCAGGTTCCTATTACCTCAATCTTAGACAACACATAGACACCATGGGAGGAAAAGGAAGAAAGATAACCTTTGGAGGCACTTTTCATGGTATGGGTGACAGTGCACTGGACATCGAATTTCATCTTTATCTCAATATGACTTGGAGGTGCTGGTGTTGGATGGGGGTGTAAAAAGTTAAAAATCACACAACACCAGTTTATGATTCAACAGGTTTATTTGAAAGCACTAACCTTTTGGAGCACTGCTCCTTCATCGGTTGGTTGCTACCTGACAACCACCTGATGAATGAGCAGGGCTCTGAAAGCTAGTGTTTCCAAATAAACCCGTTGAACTATAACGTGGTGTTGTGTGATTTTTACGTTTATATAAATAGTTTTGAGCTACATGGGTTTGCTTGAGTCTCTGTGAAGCCCCAGATGTACCTGAGCCAGTATGAGGCATGCAGGATGTGCCATGGTTTGATGTCTGTGGTGAGAGCCTGCTGCAGCATGTTGGAAGCAAGAGGAACAAAGCAATGAGCTCTACTGACACCACTGCCTTGCATGGTTTGTGATTGTGATGGGTTGGCGAATGTCACACACCATTATCCATGGCTGAGAGGAATCCAGCAGCTGTGATGCATTGTGCCCTGAGATGTTGTTTGGTGCTGAGCGACAGAGAGACTCTTTCTAGTCAGCAGTGAGCAGAAGGCACCAAGTACCTGTCTGTCAAGAATTCTCAGCTTCTAGTTTGTTTGGTGCATTTGACTTGAGAGGAAGTTGCATATGAATGTGATGGGTTGTGTGGTTTATAAAGTGTTTGACAAGCAATAATCCCCCTTCAGTGGCATGTCTCAGCTGTCTAGCAAAAAGACGTCATTACTGTAATGGTCATAATGAAATCAGCCATAGAGTTCCCTGATTGGGGCTGTTAATCTGGTCCAATCAGGGAACCCTGCCTAACAGATAAAAAGAGGAGAGTCACATATTCTGACACACTAAGAGCTGGCTCTGAGGGAGCTGGATCAGAGCTCAGGACTTTCCACATGTAAATAAAGGGTGGGTTGGTGATGGAATACCAGCCGCTGCTTGGAGTTATTTCAGTCACCTGTCAGATGCATAGAAGGTGTAGCAAGCTGCTTTGGATTTTGAGAATGGCTGTACAGAATTTTCTGCCACAAATCGGGTGGCACAGTGGCTCAGTGATTAGCATTGCAGCTTCACAGCACCAGGATCCCAGGTTCATTTCCTCGGGTGACTGTCTGTGTGGAGTTTGCATGTTCTCGCCGTGTCTGCCTGGGTTTCCTCCGGGTGCTCCGGTTTCCTCCCACAGTCCAAAAATGTGCAGGTCAGGTGAATTGGCCCATCGTGTTAGGTACATTAGTCAGAGGGAAAGGGGTCTGGATGGGTTACTCTTCGGAGGGTCGGTGTGGACTGGTTGGGCTGAAGGGCTTGTTTCCACACTGTAGGGAATCTAATCTAATTCTCACTGTAGCCCTGTAAGTTTCTGCCTATTGTAATTATCAATTGTCATGTTGACTGTGATTCAGGGGCAGACCTTGAAAGCTCTGCATCGAGTGTATTTTTAAGCAGCTATGTGAATAAAATCTGTACTCAAGATTTCAAAGCAGTCATTATAAAATTATGACATCACTTTTCTAAGACTAAATGCATCTTCTTTCTGAATTGGTTTCTAATCTCTCCCAAGGCTTTTCTGGAAATTCTGAGGGGACATGGTGTGATATGACAAAAAAATCTATTTCTTTCAAATTGACTGTTTACCACGCTTACTGTTAGCTCTAATTTGCATTTTGTGATTCTTAAATGTTCTCCATAGATTTGTTTATGGACTTAACATGAAACAGAACAGCTCAACACAAGAGCAGATACTTTGGCCCACCGTGTTGATACTGACCATGATGCCATTCGAAACTAATCCTCTCTGTGTGTACATGGTCTGCATCTGTCTATTCCCAGCCTGTTTATCTCGGTCTAAATGCCTCTTAAATGTTGCTGTCATATCTACTTGTACAATCTCTCCTGGCAGTGTGTTCTAGAGATCTACCATCCTTTGGATAAAAAGACTTTCCTCGCACGTCTCCTTTAAACTTTTCTTTTCTCGCCTTAAACCTTCTACCCCCTAGTACTTTAAATTTTTACCCTGGAGAAAAAAACCCTCCAATTATCCACCATATCCATGTCTATCATAATCTTCCACATTTCTATCAGGTCACCCTTCAGCCTTCCACGTTCAAGTGAAAACAATCCAGGTTTGTACAACCTCTCCTGATAACCACTACTCCAATCCAGGCAACATCCTGATAAATCTTTTTTGCATCTTCTCCAAAGCCTCCACATCCTTCCAACAGTGCAGTGACCAGAATTGCACACAGTACTCCAAATATGGCCCAACTAATGTCTTATACAGCTGCAACATGACTTACAAACGTTCTACTCAATGCCCTAAATGATAAAAGTAAGCATTCCATACTGCTTCTTTACCATCTTATTGACTTTCAGTGCCACTTTCAGAGAGCTATAAGCTGCACCATTGCCTTTGGTATAACTATTCCATAACTGTAAAGTATTTCTCTGTTTGAAACTTAAACTCCTGGACAGAATTTTGACCATCTTTCAAGACAGATGTTTAACCTTTGCGCGCTCCTCTCTGCTGTTTGAGCTGCAGAGTTTTCCTTCTAGCCCTGCTATACGAAGGGAATTATTAAATTGGAGGGAATGCAGAAAAGATTTACAAGGATGCTACCTGGACTGGAAGGTTTGAGTTATAAGGAGAGGCTGGATCAGCTAAGACTTTTTTCAATGGAGTGTAAAAGGCTGAGGGGTGACCTTATAGACATTTATAAAATCATGAAGGGCATAGATAAGGTGAATCGCAAAGGTCTTTTCCCTACAGTAAGGGAGTTCAAAATGAGAGGGCATAATTCTAAGGTGAGAGGAGAAAGAGTTAAAAGGGATCTGACAGGCAATTTTTTCACACAGACGGTGGTTCGTATGTGGAATATACTGCCAGAGTAAGTGGGAGATGCAGGTACAATTGCAACATTTAAAGTTATTTGGACAGGTACATGAATAGGAAACATTTAGAGGGCTATGGGCCAGGTGCAGGCAAATGGGATTAGATTAGTTGGGGATGTCTGGTCAGCATAGATGACCTAAGGGTCTGTTTCTGTGATGTATGACTCTATGACTCTGTAATTAAGCCATTTTTGTCAGCCTGATCCACTGCTGCCCCGTAGAGAGCATCAGCAATTATTTGAGCCTGGTTTTGAACATAGCACATCATGTAGTCATACCTTGAACCTTTGAAATCACAATAGCATTTTTGTGATCTTTGATCGTAGTAATAAAACTAATGGCTTTTTGTCCGTTTTAGCCTGGAATCTCAATTTCATGTATCAATCTGAAAATCTTTCACAAAGACCTGCCTATGCTTAATTTTCGATTGTTACATGTTTCTGTTCAATTTCTGTCATTGTTTCCAACATGTTGCATCATTCTGCACCTGGATGAGAACTGCTCCTGGTTCTGTGGATGATTTATCCATAGCTACTTTGGTCAATTGTGCTTGGTTGTAATGAACTAATACGTGTGTGGAGAGTCGCTCCTCTTTAATCTTCTGGGAATCAGTGTCTGTTACTGATGGCAGTACCATTGTTGGCCTTTCTTCAAAAGGATTGAATTGGGGCTGGCTGGAAATTCGCTGATGTTCCCTGTCTCCTTTGGATCCACAGAGATACCTTGTTCTTGGATTATATGTCCCAAAAAATATGATTGCTGTTTTCAAGACTTGACATTTCTCAGTATTTTGTAATGCTTTTAACATTTCTGCTGCAATGGTCATGTTCCTTTCTTTGTCTGACAATGCACTGGGATATTATTGATAGGACAAGTAGCTACTTGCTTTCCTACAAGAATTCTTGACTTTGCTCTCCAAAAAATTCCATTGTGGACAAAGATCTGAAACACAGACAGTTAAAACAAAATCATCCAAATGGCATGATGAATGTCATGAGCAACCTTGATTTACAGTTTGCTAAAATTCATGATTTGCATCTGATGTGGTAATAACTTTGTTCTTGCTAATTTGACTGAACAGTCATTGACCCATGAAACTGGGCTGACTTCTTTTCGAACTTCCTTGTTTAACTGAGTGTAATCCACATTGTCTTAATTCTCCAATAGGTTTGGGAATTGTTACTAATCCTAAACACCATTGTGTTGGTTCTGGCACTAGTAACATGACCCCACCTTTTATCATGCTATCAGCCCGAGACTTCAACTTTTTGAATTTTCTTTGGGGTGTACAGGCTGATGGGCTTAGCATCCTCTTGTGAAGTGACAATTATTTCCATTGAAAACGTTGAAATTCTTGTCGATATTCTCCTCCACTCTCAGCATGACGCACTGTAGCTGTTCTCGCTAAGACATACAGTCAAGTACATGCACTTCTAATGAAGTGATCTGCCTTTTCAGTGCATACAGAGTCTCAGCGACTTCTCCTGTGTTGTGTCTGTGTTTAATGGTAAATTGATCACACACCAGACTTTGCAGTTTTTTGTTCATAAGTCAAATTTCTATTGACTTTAACCACAGCTAGCTGCCAGTCATTATTGAAATAGTCATCCTGTATCACATTGAAATTCTCTTTCAAATCCTTGCACCTCTAGGCTGTTGGTTCAGAACCTCTGCTGACTCTCTTTGACTTACCGAGACATGTTAGCTTAAGTCTTTTTTTTATTTTTCATCCTTCAGTTTTTGCATTTCTTTTATTTTCCAAATGATTTCCCTTTTTTGGAAATTCTACCCTGAGAGTCTTCCCTGTTTCCATGGTGATGTGGGTACTATTGCTTTGCAGTATATCTTGAAGTCCTCCAGTCTCCCACTATTCAGCTCCCCTGCTGGCTACTAGTTGTGATGCAACATTTGTGGTGCCTCTTTGACCCAGACCTTGAGCAGCCCAGTAGGGTCAACGATGGTGATATCATTTGGCCCTTTGGCAAGTATTTGAGAGAGTGACAATGCCATCTTGGTGCCTACCCATCTGACTAACTGTGAAGGATCCCTGGTGTTGCCTTGAAGAATAGACTGATGTCAGTCCCTGATCTTCACTTGATTAACATATTAGATTAATTGTTCCAATATAAATCTCTCTTTTGATTGGTTTCTCACTCTTTGTCTGTACAATGTGATATCTTATTAATTCATCCCTTAAGGCTCGATATCTGCAACATCCTGCCAATCTGTTAAAAATGTCTTAACCAATTCTTCCTGTTACTGAGATCATTGGTTGAACTTTGCTAGTTCTGTGATCAAGTTTCACTTTGAACTAAAGTCTGCATTGAAACACTTAACTAACATGTTGGAGCTGATAGAACTTTCCTCCATGCTTTGTCACACCGGGCTATCATCTGTTACATGTCTTACTGCTCACAAAAATGGGCTGACCTGAAGTTCATGTTCCTTTGTATATATTCTTGATGGAGTTCTGTAGCACTGAAACCACTGCTTCCAGACCTCCCATTATGGGCCCTACATATTTCTTAATGGCTGGCAATGGCAATATCTCAGCTGGAGCTGTCTTCCTTATCAATCTCTGTACCTTACCGACATGACCAAGTTTGTGAATTTTTTTCCCTGCTTTATTGTAATTCTTCAGATTAACTGTGTTTGCTTTTCAGAGACTTCCTGATATACTGCTTCAAAGTCCTCCAAGTTGATTCCCACCTTTTCACTGTTTTCCAGCTTATGATTGAAGTCTTCCTACTTTTCAATTTATCCCAAGGCCTGTGATGTGGCATCAATCCCAGCCTCTTGGATTTCCTTGTTCCATCATTGTACTTGATACTCTGCTTTATGTGAACGTTGAGGTTAAACATTCTTAGATACTTCTTCACAGTATTTCTGCACTCTGGTGTCCACACAATTATCGTTCAAGGCTGCTCACTTTTTTCTAGGTTACCTCTCTTTGTGAGCTCTCGCATCCCTCGGTCATTATTATCCTAAAGTAAGGCATCCTCATTTACTTCAGCACTGTAACACTTTCTTTATACTTAGGTACAGATTATCCAGCTCTCTAATGTAATGGCTGAGTGTTCTCTGCACATTCTTCACATCCATTTACTCTGATCTCCTCTTCAGATGTCAGAGTGATGTCATTATTTATATATTTCATGATAGTATGCAAATCTGTTCATATTGATCACCCTTGAAAGTAGAAAACATATTTAAGCAGCCTTTATCTTTACCTGCTTTTCCATTTTCCAATTTAATCCTTAATGCTGCATAATTTATGCCCCATACACTAATCCTGAAAATTAATTCGGTTCTTAACTATCTGATATAAGAATATGATTTGGATGTGAGCAGCAGAGGTACAATTAGTAAGTTTGCAGATGATACCAAAATTGGAGGTGTAGTGGACAGCAAAGAAGGTTACCTCAGATTACAAGGGATTTTGATCAGATGAACCAATGGGCTGAGAAGTGGCAGATGGAGTTTAATTTAGATAAATGTGAGGTGTTGCATTTTGGGAAAACAAATCTTAGCAGGGCTTATACAGGATGTAGCTTTGCTCGCTGAGCTGTAGGTTTGATATCCAGATGTTTCATTACCTGGTTATAACATATAAATAGAAAGCAGGAGATAACAGCTTCGCTTCTCTTGGAGGTCGCCACTGATGATGTTATCTAGTCAGGTCTGGATATCAAACCTACACCCTAAACCTCAACCTGAGCTAGAAACCTTCACAAACCTTGCAGGGCTTATACACTTAATGCTAAGGTCCTAGGGAGTGCTGCTGAACAAAGAGACCTTGGAGTGCAAGTTCATAGCTCCTTGAAAGTGGAGTCATAGGTAGATAGGATTGTGAAGGTGGCATTTGATATGCTTTCCTTTATTGATCTGAGTATAGGAGTCGTGGCTATACAGGACATTGATTAGGCCACTTTTGGAATATTGCGCCAATTCTGGTCTCCTTCCTGTCGGAAAGATGTTGTGAAACTTGAAAGGGTTCAGAAAAGATTTACAAGGATGTTGCTAGGGTTGGAGGATTTGAGCTATAGGGAGAGGCTGAGCAGGTTGGGTCTATTTTCCCTGGAGCATCGGAGGCTGAGGGGTGATCTTATAGAGATTTGCAAAATCATGAGGGCCATGTATAGGATAAATAGACAAAGTCTTTTCCCTGTGTTGGGGGAGTTCAGAACTAGAGGGTATAGGTTTAGAGTGAGAGGGGAAAGATATAAAAGAGACCTAAGGGGCAACTTTTTCACATAGAAGGTGGTACGTGTATGGAATGAGCTGCCAGAGGAAGTGGTGGAGGCTAGTACAATTGCAAAATTTAAAAGGCATCTGGAGGTGTATATGAATATGAAGGGTTTGGAGGGATATGGGCTGGGTGCTGGCAGGTGGGACTAGATTGGGTTGGGATATCTGGTCGGTGTGGATAAATTGGACGGAAGGGTCTGTTTCTGTGCTGTACATCTCTATGACTCTATGACTCTATTCTCTCACCCTCTGTTCTAAGTCTCACACATAGTCTTACAGATAATATGCGCATAGGCTTGTGGCTCTTGGAAGTTGACCTTTCAATAAACACTCTACTTCCATCCTTCCATAGTCTTAATAGACTCAAATTGTATTTGCTGTACAGGCAATGTCAAAGTGAGATGTATTAAACCCTCTGTAAAGCTATATCCTTCTTCTCGCAAGCCAACTAAACACAATACTCCAACTGCGATCTCTTAAAAATTTTAGATTTGTTCTGACTGCTTGGGTTCTGTTTTCTTGTGATAAAATGTCCAATTCCATTCCAAGTTTAATGAATACGATGTCACAATGTAAGTAACACAACTGAAAATGCTGCCTTGTCCAAGTACAGGGATAAAACAACACAAGTTTTAAAATCCTTTCAATAGATTAGTGTTTTTATTATTGGCTGTCAGAACAGTTTGTGCAATACTATTTTAACATAATTACTTGTATAATGGAAACCAGTGCTTGCAGTGAACATTGGTCGTGTTAATCCATGACTTACACATTATCCCTGTAAAACAGTCAGTGCTTAGGTTCATCCCATGCGATGGGATGCCTTACTGATGCATCAACCTGATATAAAACTCAGCAAGGGATTGGACAATAGTTTATTCATGCTGTTTAAAAAAAAAGCAGTTGGAGCTGCAAAACAATCATTGGGTTTGTTTTGTTTGTTGGCCTAGCTCTCTCTCTCCTTTATTGTCAACAGTGGTACATCATCTTTGGCAGTAATGCTGTCTTAATGCAATTGGACCAAGACCTCGAAGAAGTAGTAACAATGTTAGACACATTAGTCTCAGCACAAAAATGCAGTAATTAACATTTTTCTAATTATTTTGGAAACTGTCTTTGCTTGTTGTGAGCTATTATTCCAATTGAGATTCTACTTAAATATTACAGCAAGGCCAATTACTACAATTACCACCGGCTTTGCCTCATTATCACACTTGTGAGGAATTTACTCTTGAGCACGTATAGGAACACTGTGGTAATTGTGAAAAGAGGAAAGGATTATTCAGTGGAGACTGTATCTAGGTCATGAGGCATGCAGGCAAGTAAGTACATTTGCTTGTAGGCAGGCTTTCAGATTGGAACAGGAATTGCAACTTCAGTTACACTGTCTGCACTGTTAAAGTGACATTATCATTTTATTTGAGCTGATTGGTTCTTTACAGATCCCTGTGAAGAATTCATACAAATGAATTGATCGATATGCTAATCTTAAATAATCTGAAATGCAGGAACATTCCATCAAAAGGCCTTGCCTCACAGTTACACCTGGGTTATAATCTCTTCCAACCTCTTCCATTGGGCAAAAGATACAACAGCTTAAACACATGCACCAACAGATTCAAGAACAGCTTCATCCCCACTGTTATTAGACTTCTGAATGTACCTCTCATATTTTCACCTTTTCTGCAGCTGTAACACTGTACTCTCCACTCTGTTCCACTACCCTAATGCACATGGTATGGTATGATCTGCCTACACTGCCTGCAAAACAAAAGTTTTCATTGAACCTAGGTACATCTGACAAGAATAAATCAAATCAAATCAAGTTAATGCATACAATTCTTGCCCTTTCTCGAACTCTGCACCCACCATTCAAATTGGGATGTGATCAAAGGCCAGTGGCCTCTTACTCTGTTTCTTCCCAAAGCAAGTCACCAAATGAGATTGATCATGAGAGTCACATGATGAAAAGAGATGCATGTCAGACATCTTGATTCTCCCTGTGCCATAATGTAGACTTGTAAGGAGAGTGGGTAACCTCACAGGTCTGGCAGCATCCGTGAAGCGACAGAGTTCACAGAGTGTAAAAGTCTGCATGTAAATCAAATGTAATGCATAGGTCAATAAAAAAAATGCAGTAGTGAATTTCTGGAAATTTTGGATTGCAACATAGTTCCAACATACCTGCCCCATGCTGTCAATCAATTCATTTGTACACATGAACTCATTGCATCAGTGCATGGACATGTCGTACCATCTCTTGGCCCTTACATGTCTATTTGTCCAGTATGCAATGTGTCTCGAACCAATGAAACATCACAAATGTAAAATGCCTAGAAAAGGTAAGTCACAAACCTTCCTTTGAAAAAGGTATTCTGAGCAATTAAACAAGGATACATTGACAAAAGAGATCACAGAAAGAACAACTGATTATAATCACTTAAAGATGTCAAACAAGCAAATTCGGCAGGAACAGTTCCCTCCAGTTGATGAAACAGAACTCCCAATGGAGATAATGCTTTTACTGTTGTGGCCTCTCAGCCAAGCATCATAAAAGTTGATTCGAGAGAAAAAGGGTTTGTCTTAAGAACAGAAACTAAGTGGCTTAGGTCAATAACTTCTCAAGTTTAGAAGAATGAGAGGAGATCTAATTGAGGTGTACAAGATGCTAAAGAGGACATACAATGAATGTAGATGTAGAAAGGGTGTTCTCTCATGTGTGACAATCTAGGATAAGAGTTTGGGATAAGGCAGAGCAGACTCAAAACAGAGATGAAGAGAAATGACTTCTCTCAAAGCATCATGAATCTGTGGATCTCACTATCCCAAAGTGTGGTAGATTCTGGGATGTTGAGTAAATTTAAGGAGAAGATAGACAGATTTTTAATTATAATGGGTTGAAGAGTCATGGAGAGTGGGCAAGAAAGTGGAGTTGAGGCCAAGATGAGATCAGCCATGATCATGTTAAATGGTGTAGCAGGCTGAAGAGGCTGCATTGCCTATTCCTGCTCCTTGTTCTCACGTCCTTATCAATCTCTGGCATTATTAAAGTATAAATAACAGAGACTTCTAACACTTCATACCTGTTATTCTGTGCAATTAAACAAGGACACATTGACAAAAGAGATCACAGAAAGAACAACTGATTATAATCAAGCAAATGATGTCAAACAAGCAAATTCGGCAGAAACAGTTCCCTCTAGTTGCTGAAACAGAACTCCCAGTGGAGATAATGCTTTTATTGTTGTGGCCTCTCAGCCAAGCATGTAGAACGTGGACAGCAGAACTCTGTCAGCAGAGCTGGATTGCCTCTTTATATATGCATGGCTAAAAGCCCAGACTCATAAAAGGATAATCTCAGCCGGGGATACTGCTTGGACAACTGGGAAGAACTGGTGCCTTTACTCGATTACAGCACTCAGAATTCACCCCTGAAATTCTCAAAGTTCCTGGGAAAATTCAACTGCAAGGTAACCAATCAGAGAAAAATCGCCCCTTACTAGAATGGATAGACTTGCTGCATAACTGCTTCACCAATAACAGACTGGGTCTTTCTTGCATTTAATGCTCAGAGGTTCACTGTCACCCTATCAGCAGCAAATGCAGCAGAGAAACAGATTGTAATTCTTAGAATCTGAATCATAGGATCCCTACAGTGAACAAGCAGGTTATTTGTTCCATTGAGTCCACAAGCCTGAAGTAACTGCACACAGGCCAGTATCCCATCATCAAGTCACCCTTTAGCTACTTCTGCACAGCTCGGAGTCACTCCTCTGAATTGAGGAGATCGAAACCCCAGTTATACTTCTTCTTTTGTCGTGTGCATGCAGGTGTTGGACACAGTGAAGAAATAACAAGTGCAGAAGATGTTATTGACACTTCACCACCAGGAAGGAAAGTAACACATGAGTGGCCACTGAAAGCAGAGCCCTTCTCACCAGAGGGCAATACTGAGTGATCAAAACAACAGTGAAGGGTTGGTTAGGATTTAAATCAAAATAAAATCAGAAGGGGAATAAAGCACTCCACACACCACGGTGCCTACCTCTCCCTGAAAACCTCGAGGGTGTTGGTAGACACTGCGTGCTCCTTCTCCAGGGAGACCCAGGCCCACACGTAACTGTGGAAATGGGGCAGGCAATCAGCCATAATGACCCTCCCCGGTTATATTTTCTTATAAAGGTAAAAGAAGGTGAAAATCACATAAAACAGCAAAAGAACAACAGAAGGCAAACACCTACCCTAGAGAAGGAGCAAAAAAGCTCTCCTCCTCTTGTTCCTCCTCACAGTCCACACTGGATATGGTTAGCTAGCTCAGAGTCAGACCCCTGACAAAATGGAGAGTCCTTGACACTGATCCAGCTCCCTCAGAGCCAGCTCTCGGAGTGAATAGAACCTCTGACTCTCTTGTTTATTTTCTTTTATGTGTGCAGGTATGTGACACAGTGAGAAACAACAGGTGTATAACTCTTTATTCATTTTCCACCACCAGGAAGAAATGAAACACCCGAGTGGCCAGTGACAAGCAGTGCCTTTCTCATCAAAGGGCAATGCTGCATGATCAAAATGTGAAAGGGGAGGGCAGGAACAAAATCAAAATAGAGTCAGAGGGGGAAATAAAACTTTCCACACCCCGTGATGCCCACCTGTCCCTGAACAGCTCAAGGGTGTTGGTAGACACCGCGTGCTCTTTCACCAGGGACACTCAGGCCCACACATAACTGTGGAAGAGGGGCACGTAATTGGCCATAACGACTCCTCCCCTGTTTTTTTTTCTTGCAGGCCCCAGGCAGCCGTGGAAGAGGGCAAGTCCAGGCACCAGCAACAGTGCTGAGGTGTAGGCAAGGCCCAGGCTGCAGCAGTGGGAGTAGGCCCAGGCTGCAGCAGCAGCAGCAGTGGTGGCGGGAGCTGCTTGTGCAACTGAGCACTGTTTCAAATTAAAGGGAATAAACAGAAAGAAAGCCAGAAAAACAAACACAACAGACAATGAAGGAAACCAAAAATCAAAAGGTCTACCTTAAACGGGGAAAAAGAGAAAGAAAACTCTCCTCCTTAGTTGGAAACCAACAGCAGCAGTAGTAACACACTGACTGTGGGCCAGCCAGCTCAGAATCAACCCTCAACTGAGGAGATTCTAATCTCCTGGTTATATTTTTTTTAAAAATTCCCTTCACTACTGCCTAAGAATAGATGTGCTTATTTTTCACCAGCACCCATATTTTATGTGTGTGCAGGTGTGAGACACAGTGAAAGACAACAGGTGTATAAATCTGAGAGTGGGTAGGAGTGTTGGCATTATTGGTGACGAGACCAAGGAGCTATCTGGCAAGGGTTATGTTACTCCATCTAAATGGCAGCTCTGTAGTCTGGACTCTGAGGATGTAGCTGCGAGGGTGGATGTAGCTGCAAAACAGCTGTGAGGCTGCACTGGGGAAAGGTGGAAGCTGCAAGGGGAGAGAAAGGGAGGCTGCGAGCAGGAGACAGGGATGCTGCATGAATGAGAGGAGGGAAGGTGCCGGGGGAATCTCTAGCTTAAGGCTGCATCTGTTTTGCAGCTGTTAAGTGGGGAAAATGTAGAAGTTGCAATTGTAATGTACACAGTACCAATTGTTCAATTTAAATCTGAGATGCAGCAAACAAGATAGTAACTGTTTACATAAAAACTTCCAAGTTTGTGCACTGGGTAATATATTAAAAGTGAACTCACCATGTTACAGAAAGCGTTGTCTTTTTGTGCGTACTTTGAAAAACTTTTGTTTCGAACAAGACTGATGCCTTGTGCCAATTTAAATACTGTGGTGTCTAAGAAATTAATACTTTCCTCGTGTACTGTGGCTTTGAGTTTAGTGGAGGGTTAATAATTAATGAGGACACTGAGGCTATTACTAATAAAAGAAACTCCAATTTCTCATTGAATAACAATCCCAAACCTTCACATATATAAGTCAAAGCACTGTGGATGCTGAAAATGGGAAACAGAAACAGAAATTGCTGGAGAAGTTCAGCAGATCTGGCAGCATCTTTGGAGAGACAAACAGAGTTAATTGAATCCAGTGACTATTCTTCAGAACAGTAGGGACTGAAGAAGTGGCAATGGATTCAAAAGGTTATTTCTGTTTTCGTTCCAGATCTGCTGAGTTTCTTCAGTACTTTCTGTTTTGCTTTCAGTCTCATATCTTCCCATCCCTCTGTCATGGCCTATGACAAACTTTCCTGGCTAAAATGCAAAAGTAAACGCCACCAGAAAATAAATATTCTAAATTACATGCATAAATGAATATATATAATATTGCATACAAAAGTCAAAATGAATCATTTGTGTATTCTACTGGCGCCTGTTTTCCATTTCCAGTGCTCCTACACACTGCTACCCCAGTGGTTGTGGCAGGGCCAATGGATGGCTGCTGACTTTCACTGGGGGAGAAGCAGAGGTTTAGGGGAGAATGATCTAGAGGGACTGGGACAATAAGTCCTAGTTGTGTGGGTTGCTGTCGGCTGCCTGCAGACAATGGCAAAGACCTTGGTGAAGTGGCAGTGGTGCCAGACTAAATCCTATCCCACTACACTGAACCTAATACTCCCTTGTGTAAAGGGTGGGAGTGCAACCTCAAACAACCTTTCCACTGGTCTCCTGCAGTCTGAAACCTCTACAGCAATAACAGTGGGATAGACTGCCTCACTCACCCTTACCCTGGGTGAGGCCCTTATGTAACCAATTAATATTGACAATACAATGAAATTGTGAACAATCAAATCAAATTGAACTATTCAAGCAACAAGATATTCAAGCTATGCAGTTGAAAACAACAAGGATATTATTAAATTGGAGAGGCTTCAGAAAAGATTTACCAGGATGTTGCCAGGGAATGGAGGGCTTGAATGATAAGGAGAGGCTGGATAGGCTGGGACAATTTTCCACTGGAGCAAAGGAAGTTGAGGGGTGACATTGCAGAGGTTTATAAAATCAGGAGGGGTGCAGATAAGGTGATTTGATTGTCCACATTTTCATTTTATTGTCAATATTAGTTGGTTACTTAAGGTCCTCAACCAGGGAAAGGGTGAGTGAGGCTGTCTTTTCCCTAGGGTGGGGGAATTTCAAGACACAGGGAATATATTTTTAAGGTGACAGGACAAAGATTCAAAAAGGACATGGGTGCAGTGTTTTTTACACAGAGAGTGGTTTGTGTGTGGAAGTGGTGAATGCAGGTACAGTTGCAACATTTAAAGAACATTTGGATAAATGAATGGGAAAGGTTTGGAGGGATATGGGCCAAATGTAGGCAGGTGAGACTAGTTTAGTTTGAGAAGATGGTCAGCATGGATTAGTTGTACTGAAGGATCTGTTTCTGTGCTGTATGACTCTATGACTCTATCAAACATTTGGTGCTGTTGTCCATGAAACTAAAAAGTTATATACAAAACACCAGTATTCCCAAGGTTATTGGCTGCACTGCTCCATAAATTAAAGTAATACTATTGAACCCTGGCTATTTATATTTGACGGATGGTAGCCAGACGGTGGTATGGTTTAGAGTATTTGACTAACTTGGAGAAATTGAGGACTGCAGTTACTGGAGATCAGAGTGAAAAAGTGTGGTGCTGAAACAGCGCAGCAGGTCAGGCAGCATCCGAGGAGTAGGAGAGTCGACTTTTCAGGCATCAGCCCTTCATCAAGATTCCTGACGAAGGACTTATGCCTGAAATGCTGACTTTCCTGCTCCTTGGATGCTATTTGACTAACTATGCCAATGTGTATGCATTAATAGTGTCCAATAGTGTGATCAGGCTATTAATAAACTGTTTATAGTGTAAACCATTCTCTTTTATGACCAGTCACTCTGCTTAAAAGGGTTAATCAATAGACTTCCAAATTTGTTTCAATCTGTAGTTTTGCATAGCTTGGCTATTTTGTACTCACACCTTTTGTCTTGTATGCCATAGTCTGAATTTCAGTTATATAGACTGCCATCCATTTTGGCATTTTAAAGAATTGAAATAAGTTCATATTAATCCTTTTGTGAACTAGGACAATACAAATTCTTTTGGCCTATCCTCAAGGCTTAGACCTTATAGTCCCTGAGCAGAAGCCCACTGCTCAGTATTGTTCACTCTGCCATTTACTTTTGAAAAATGCACTCACTTTTAAAAATTGAACTTTCTTTAACTGTAGAACCAATTCAATTAGCCCTGACAGATCACTCATACCATTAATGATAAACTCTGGCCAATCAAATTCAACTTCCATCATTTGATTTTAATACCTGGACTTGCATCAACAAAAGTGCCTTTAAAAAAAACAAATTCTAACATAAAATTAATTACCTGACAACAGATTGAAGCAAGTTCAGGAAACCCATGTGGAATAAATGAAGCAATCTGAACTGAAATAGTTATTTCATCTAAAGACACTGAAGTCAGTCATTGAGTAAGATGTCAAAAAACCCACATTTCCTTTTTCAATTTGCGTTTACTTAGTAGGCAGCACATATTGAATATAAAATGCTATCGAGGTATTATCCAGCTTGGAAAAAAACAATGAAAATCGATGCAGGAATTCACAAAGGAACAGTATTTCAAGAGCTGTTCAGTTGCAATAGCAGAAGACAAAGACATATAGATTGGGAACAACATGGTTGGAAAGTCTCAGAAATCATCTTGAAAACAGTGCCTGGTGAAAAATCAAATTGTAAAACTCAAAGTATCTATAGATTCCGCTGTTGTAGAGGATAAACGAAAATCATTACACAACACTGGTCTAAGGTTAAAATTTAAGATCTCAAGGTTTCTAAAAAATTTTTAACTGTGGTCTTTATTCTTCCTGCCTGAGACAGGTTTGTGTGTGTGTGTGTGTATGTGTGTGTGTTTGAAAAGGGGGTGCTAAACAGAGAGGAACCAAATGACTCTTGCTCATCTCTTTTTCATAGTATCACCACATTCCTTCTGTACTGTAAGATTATGTGTGTATTGGCTGTTTTGAAAGGGGTATTGAATCAATCCAATTCACCTGTGTTTTCCCATAGCCCTGTGCTTTTCTCTGCTTCATTTATTTATTCCATTCCTTTTTGAAGTTATCACTGAATCTTTCGCCATCGTTTCA
Source organism: Hemiscyllium ocellatum (assembly GCF_020745735.1). Taxonomy (NCBI): domain Eukaryota; kingdom Metazoa; phylum Chordata; class Chondrichthyes; order Orectolobiformes; family Hemiscylliidae; genus Hemiscyllium; species Hemiscyllium ocellatum. The sequence continues at coordinate 80,934,003 of NC_083412.1, forward strand.
GGCAGCACATTCCAGATTACAAAAACTCGCTGAGCGAAAGAGTGTTTACTTATCTCTTCAACTTAAACAAGGCTGAATTAATAAAATCAATAGGGCTTTCAACTTATATTGTTGCATGGACAGAACAGATCACTGACACTTCAAGTCAGTACAGGACAACATCTATTTATTTTTAAAAATTCAGTCATTTATTTCAGAAAAAAAGCTTTATATCAACTGATGACCACTAGTTTGCTGATGGGAAACAAAGTCAGCATAAATGAGTCACTTTGGGTTGGCAACATGTAATGAGTGGAGTGCCACAGGGATCAGTGCCAGGGCCTTGCTTCTTTCCAATCTGTATTAGAAACTTGGATAAATGGACCGAGTGAATAAAAACTGAATTTGCGATGACACAAAGAAAAGTAAGCAAGTAAGCTCTGAAGAGGATACAAAAATTTGGCAGATGGAGAGAAGGCAGAATTAAAGTTTCATGTCCAACTCTTTAGAAAAATTCTGCAAGGTCTACTCCTGCTCATACTTCATATGATCCTAAGTATATGACTGTTTGGAGGGAGGATTTTTGTTGTGTACATGTTGATTTGGCAATCGATAAATTCTACCTACATTCCTGCAGCCAAACTGTAAGAAAGAGGTTTCCCAATTGCCCATATAATTTGTACCCTACAAGAAGTGAAGCAATAAAATTTAACATAAATAGTTTCACACACATTGATGAATCAGACTTTAGACATTTAACTTCTAAGGGTTAACATATCAGAGGCCAAACTAATTCTCATCTGAGGCTAGTAGAAGTTAGAGATGCACATACGCATTGACCAAGATTTTCTGTCACTTTTAGTTAACTGCATACTGTCTCTGACTGGATAATGTGACAAAAAAAAAGTTTTGGAACAGTGTAGTAGTGGCACAAGGAGGATTCAAAAGAGGTTTTTAGTTATGTAGACCTCTGTGACTCTATAATTCTAACTTGCTCAACTGTTCCTCATCAGACAACTGCTTCATCCCAGGAATCAGTCAAGTGAATGCTCTCTGTAATGCTTCTCATGCAATTTTGTCATTTCTTAAATAAGGTAACCAAAATTTTACTTGAGGTGTGGTCTCACCCTATTAAATGGCCAGAAGATCAATCACCAGGAGACATAAATTTATGGTGATTGGTGAGAGGCAGCATGAGGAAAATCTTTTTTTACGCAACAAAATATTTCTAATCATAATTCCATCCTAATCATGTGATTGAAGATTTAAGAATAGGTTTCAAAAGAGCAATTCACTACATCCTCAAATTAGAAATAAATTAGAGCTATTGGGAACAGAAAAGAGAGTGAGATTAACTAGATGTTTTTCTGGCATGATCGAGTCATACAGCACAGAAACAGACCCTTCGGTCCAATTGTTGACCAGACACCCCAATCTGACCTAATCCCATTTGCCGACATTTGGCCCATATCTCTCTAAACACTCCCTATACACCCTTTAGAGGAGGTGATGGCCTAGTGTTATTATTGCTAGACTATTAATTTAAAGCTCAGTTAATGTTCTAGGAACCCACATGGCAGATGGTAGAACTTGAATTCAATAATAATCTGAAATTAAAAATCTACGGATGACCATGAAACCATTTTTGATTGTTGGAAAGACCATTTGGTTCACTAATATCTTTCAGGGAAGGAAATCTGTCACCCCCACCTGATTCAGCCTACACGTGACTCCAGACCCACAGCAATGTTCTTGATTCTCAACTGCCCTCTGAAATAGTCTAGCAAACCACTTTATTTAAAGGCGTCTAAAGACGGGTAATAAATAATAGCCAGCCGGTAATGTACACCCATCGTACACCCATCCAGATAACTTGCAATTGTTGTAATTGTACTCATCCCACCATTTCCTCTGGCAGCTGGTTCTATACCTGCACCACCCTCTGTGTGAAAAAGTTACCCCTCAGATCCTTTTTAAATCTCTCCCCTCTCATCTTGAACCTTTGCCCTGTAATTTTGGACTCCCCTGCCCTTGGAAAAAGACCTTGGCTATTCATCCTATCCATGCCCCTCATAATTTTATCAATATCTATAAAGTCCCCCCCAGCCTTCGATGTTCGAGGAAAAAAAGCCACAGCCTATTCAGCCTCTCCCTAAAGCTCAAAACCTCCAGTCCAGGCACAATCCTTGTAAATCCTTTCCTCTCCTCTCAAGTTTAACAATATCCGTCCTGTAGAAGGGTGACCAAATTGTATGCAGCATTCTAAAAATAGCCTCAACAATATCCTGTACAGCTATATGTCTTAACTCCAATATTCAATGTTCTGATCAATGAAGGCGAGCATGCCAAATAAACACTGTAAGTAAGAATTGCGGATGCTGGAAATCAGATACAAAACCCAAAATTGCTGGAAACACTCAGCAGGACTTGCAGCATGTGTGGAGAGAAATCAGAGTTAACGTTTTGGGTCCAGTGATCCTTCTTCAGAACTGGCCATCTTCACCATGCTGTCCACCTGCGAATCTACTTCCAAGGAACCTTTACCCCTAAGTCTCTTTGTTTGACGACACTCCCCAGGATCCTACATTTAACTTGTCCTGATGTGTCTTACCAAAATGCAACACCTCACATTTATCCAAATTACAATCCACTTGCCACTCCTTGGCCCATTGGCCCATCTGATCAAGGTCCCTCTGAGACCTCCCTTTTTCACTGTCCGTTACATCATCTATTGTGGTGTCGTCTGCAAACTTACTAAGCAATCTCCTTTATTCACATCCAAATCATTTATATAAATGACGAAATGCAGTGGATTTAACACCGATTCTTGATGGTCACAGGCTTCTAGTCTGAAAAGCAACTCTCTACCACCAAACTCTGTTTCCTAACTTCAAGCCAGTTTTATATCCAATTGGCGAGGTCCTCTGGAACCCATGTGATCTAACCTTACTAACCAGTCAACCATGCGGGAGCTTATTTACTGCTTTGTTGAAGTCCATATAGACAACATCTACCATTCTACCTCCATCAGTCTTCTTCATCAGCTCTTTAAAAACCTCAATCAAATTAGTGAGACATGACTTCCCATGCACAAAGCCATGTTGACTGTCCTTAATCAGTCCTTGACTTTCCAAATTCATGTAAATTTGATCCTTCAGAATCCCCTCCAATAACTTACTTACCACTGACGTAAGGTTCACCGGTCAATAGTTCCCTGGCTTTTCCTTACATAGTGGCACCACAATAGCCACTCACCTGTCTTCTGGGCCCTGGCTGACCCATTGTCTCAGCATGCTCCTGCCCCACTGAACTCATCTCTACCTACCTCGACACTGTCCTATCCCCCCTAGTCTAGGAACTCCCCACATATGTTCGAGACACCACCCATGCCCTCCACTTCCTCCAAGACTTCCATTTCCCCGGCCCCCAATGCCTCATCTTCACCATGGATATCCAGTCCCTTTACACCTCCATCCGCCATGACCAGGGCCTCCAAGCCCTCTGTTTCTTCCACTCCCAACGTCCCCAGCAGTACCCTTCCACCGACACTCTCATTCATTTGGCTGAATTGGTTATCACCCTTAACAATTTCTCCTTTGAATCATCCCACTTCCTCCAGACCAAAGGGGTAGCCATGGGCACCCGTATGGGTCCCAGCTATGCCTGTCTCTTTGTTGGCTATGTAGAACAGTCCATCTTCCGTAATTACACCGGCACCACTCCCCACCTCTTCCGCCGCTACATTGATGACTGCATTGGCGCCACCTTGTGCTCCCACGAGGAGGTTGAGCAATTCATCATCTTCACCAACACATTCCACCCTGACCTTAAATTTACCTGGATCATCTCTGACACCTCCCTCCCCTTCCTGGACCTCTCCATCTCTATTAATGATGACCGACTTGACACCAACAGTTTTTACAAACTCACTGACTCCCACAGCTACCTGGATTACACCTCCTCCCACTCTACCTCCTGCAAAAATGCCATCCTGTATTCCTAATTCCTCCACCTCTGCTGTATCTGCTCCCAGGAGAACCAATTTCACCACAGAACACACCAGATGACCTCCTTCTTTAGGGACTGCAATTTCCCTTCCCATGTGGTTAAAGATGCCCTCCAATGCATCTTGTGCACATCCTGCACCTCCGCCCTCAGACCCCACCCCTCCAACTGTAACAAGGACAGAGCCCTCCCTGGTGCTCAGCTTCCACCCTACCAACCTTTGTATAAACCAAATCATCTGCTGGCATTTCCGCCACCTCCAAATGGACCCCACCACCAGGGATATATTTTCCTCCCTACCCCTTTCCACCTTCCGCAAAGATCGTTCCCTCTGTGACTACCTGGTCAGGTCCACGCCCCCCAACAACCCACCCTCCCATCCTGGCACCTTCCCCTGCCACCACAGGAATTGCAAAACCTGCCCCCACACCTCCTCCCTCACCTCCTTCCAAGGCCTTAAAGGAGCCTTCCACATCCATCAAAGTTTTACCTGCACATCCACCAATATCATTTATTGTATCCATTGCTCCCAATGTAGTCGCCTCTACATTGGGGAGACTGGACGCCTCCTAGCAGAGCGCTTTAGGGAACATCTCTGGGACACCCACTCCAATCAACCACACGCCCCTGTGGCCCAACATTTCAACTCTCCCTCCCACTCTGCCGAGGACATGGAGATCCTGGGCCTCCTTCACCGCCGCTCCCTCACCACCCGACACCTGGAGGAAGAACGCCTCATCTTCCGCCTTGGAACACTTCAATCTCCTGGCATCAATGTGGACTTCACCAGTTTCCTCATTTCCCCTTCCCCCACCTCACCCCAGTTCCAAACTTCCAGCTCACTACCGTCCCCATGACCTGTACTACCTGTCTATTCTCTTTTCCACCTATCCACTCCACCCTCCTCTCTGACCTATCACCTTCAACCCATCCCCATCCACCCACTGTACTCCTTGCTACCTTCCACCACCCTCCTCCCTGACCTATCACCTCTATCCCCACCCCCATTCACTTATTGTACTCTATGCTACTTTCTCCCCACCCCTACCCTCCTCTCATTTATCTCTCCACCCTTCAGGCACTCTGCCTGTATTTCTGATGAAGGGCTTTTGCCATAAATGTCGATTTTCCTGCTCTTTGGATGCTGCCCGACCTGCTGTGCTTTTCCAGCACCACTCTAATCTAGAATCTGGCACCTCACCTGTGGCTATCGATGATGCAAATATCTCAGCAAGGGGCCCAGCAATTTCTTCCCTCGCTTCCCACAAAGTTCTAGGATATACCGTATCAGGAGCCAGGGGTTTATCCACCTTTATTTATTTTAAAGCGTCCAGCACCTCATCTTCTGTAATATGAACTCTTTTCAAGGCATCACAGTTTAATTCTCCAAGTTCTCGAGCATCCATGTCCTTCTCCACAGTGAATACTGATGTGAAATATTTGCTTAGTATCTCACCCAGCTCCTGTAGTTTCACACGTAGATGGCCGTGTTGATCTTTAAGGGGCCCTGTTGTTACACTACTCTTTTGGACTTATGAAATTTTTTTGGATTCTCCTTAACTTTATTTGTCATCTCAATCTCATGTCCCCTTTTTGCCCTCCTGATTTCCCTCTTAAATATACTTCTACTGCCATTATACTCATCTAGGGATTCACTCGATCCCAGCTGTCTGTGTCTGATATGTGCCTCCTTCTATTTCTTGACCAGAGAATCTATTTCTCTCGTCATCCAGCAATCCCTACATCTACCGGTCTTGCCCTTCACACTAACAGGAACATAACTGTCTCTGAACTCTCATTATTTCATTTTTAAAGGCCTCCCATTTCCCAACCTTCCCCAATCAACTCTTGAAAGATCCTGTCTAATACCATCAAAATTGGCCTTCTTCCAATTTAGAACTTTCACTGTTAGATCAGTTCTATCTTTTTCTATAATTGTTTTCAAACTTAGAGAGTTGTGACTGTTTGTTCCAAAGTGTTTCCCCCACTTCAGTCATTTGCCCTGCCTTATTTCCCAACAAAAGCTCAAATATTGCTCCTTCCCTCGTAGGTACATCCACAGACCGAACAAGAAAGTTTTCTTAGTTCACACTTTATTCCCCATCCAAACCCTTAACGTTATGACAAACCCAATCTATGTTTGGAAAGTTAAACTCTCCCACCATTACAATCCTATTTTTCTTACAGATATCTGAGATCTCCCTATGTATTTCATTCTCAATTTCCTGCTGACTGTTGGGGAGGTGGGGGCTATAACACAGTCCCATCAATGGAAACAACCCTTTTTTATTTCTCAGTTCTGCCCATATAACTTTACTAGAAGACTTCCCAGGAATATCCTCCCTAAGTAGAGCCGTAATGTTATCCCAAACCAAAAATGCCACTCCTCCTCCTCCCTTACTTCTCTTTCTTTCCTCCTATAGCATCTATATCCTGGAATATTAAGCTATCAGTCCTGTGTATCCTAGAGCCACATTTCTGTAACAGCTATGATATCCCAGTCACATGTTTCTGTGAGACCTCTTGCTTTGAAGTAAATGCAGTTTAATTTATCAGTCTTACCTCGTTCTCTGCCAAGCTCTTGTCTGCCTTGACCATTTGACTTGCTTTCCTTATATACTGTACCAGCTCAGTTTTGTTCTTTTTTCTTATTGTCACTTTTGTTCCCTTTCACCCCCTCACTAGTTTAAAGCCTCTTGATTGGCACAAGCAAATTTCCCTGCAAGGGTGTTGATCTCTTCTAATTCAGGTGGAACTCATCCCTGTCATACAGGTAGTTTCTGAAGAGATTTCAATGAGTCAAAAATGTGAACTCTTGCCCCCTGCACCAGCTCCTCAGTCAGACGTTCATCTGCTTTATGCTCCTATTCCTACTCTCATGTTGCTCTGGTAGTAGCCCAGTTATTACTAATCTCCTGCTTAGTTTTATATAACGTCTTTGCAGAACCTCATCCATACCTTTTCCTATGTCATTAGTACCAACGTGCACAACAACTTCCTGCTGGTCACTATCCCCTGTCAAAGTATTTTACACTGTCTCCAATACATCATTTACCCTGGCACAAGAGAGTCAAGACACCATCCTAAGATCTTGCAGATAACTGCAAAAACATCTGTCTGTGCCCCAGCCTAGAGAGTCCCCCATTACAATTGATCGCTTGGAAATTGACATACCCCTCAGCACAGTAGAGCCAGTCTTGGTACCAGTAACCTGGCTGTTATAGCTATACTCACCTGAGAGGCTATTCCCCAACCCCTCTACAGTATCCACAACAGCATAGCTGTTTGAGATGGGGATAGACACAGGAAACTATTGCACTACCTAGCCACCTCGCCTACCATTTCTAATGGTCAACCATCTACCTGACTGTATCTGCAGTGTCTCCACATTCCTGAAAATGGCATCCATCACACTCCTTTGCTCTTGTGAACCCCTCCATTGCCTGTAACTGCCGCTTACACAGATCCATGCGATCTGATAGAATTCACAATCAAATACACTTCCCTGCAGGCAAAGTCTTCAGGAACATTCAAATTCTTCCTGATCACCCACATCTGAGCAAATCACCCTACTAAAGACCATTTCTGCCCATTTAACAATCTACAGACCAGAAATATAACACACTTTGTTCAAATCCAGTATTAGCTGCCTTATTGATCAAAAACACTGCTCTGGGATAACTTACTACCAATCCTTCATTTTAAAATGTTAATTGAGAGAGTTCACTGTTTAAACATAAGAAGAAAAAAAAGTGCCCTCATCTTCGTCACTATTATGAATTTACAACAAAACAGTGAAAAAAAATTCAAAAGAGCTGGCACAGAATCAATGGGCCAAATGGTCTCATAATGTGCTCTTCTGTTCTATGATTCTATGAAAGCCCCACACAATCTCAAATTTATGCAACAGGAACTTTAAGCGTGGTTGGAGGAAGTTGTATGAAATTTAGAATGACAATATGTCTTTCCTAGGTTTGAGAATAAAACAGGTTCACGTGGAAAGAATTTACACAGAGATTGGTTGCAATGTCTCACAGTCAATATCTGGAAACACTTGGTAGTGATAAACAGAGGACTTCAAAAACAAAGATTTTATCCTCTCCGCAATTCAAGCTACAACCATTGGAAGAACTCATAGCCTGAAGCAGCCAACAGGAGCACATTACCTTCTGCTCCCTAGTGTCAACACAGAGATGGAGACTGTGAGATTGGGCAGAGCAAGTTGCTTGTTTGAACTCAGAACTGTCCCAGAGCAGTAATGGATAGAATAAGGTTCAGTAAGTATAAGGCCTTGGACCTCATTTGAATTAATCTCAAATGCTAAAAGCAATTGTTTTGAGATCCAAGGCAGCTCACCAACAAAGCAGATTTAAATATTGGGCCACTGCATCGCTAACTGTGCCCTCAGGTATATCCTGGGAAAAAAAGAAGGGAATGAGGAAGTGAGGGAGGTGAACAGGAGAGGATTCAGACTTAGCAATTGGAAAAGCAGCAAGGCAACAGAGAAGGAAAAGCAGTCAACAGAGGGTCAGGCAAAGGTGTGGGAGTTGCTGAAAAGCAAGGCGCTATTTAAATAGCGCCTTTCTCCACTCAGCAGCAGTGATGACCAAGCATGGTTAAAAAGTGGCAACGTGACAGGCAAGTTGTATATAGTACATCCCATTAACAATAATGTTTAGAAAATTTGTTTTTTTTTGTCATGTCTGTTGAGGACTAGGATACTGGGGATAACTCACTGCCCTTCTTTGAAGTAGAATTTTTTATGTCCATTTGGAAAGGCAGGTGAGACCTTAGCTTAATTTTCCCTGTGCACGTTCTCCCCATGTTTGTGAGGGTTTCATCCCGGTGCTCTGGTTTCCTTCCACAGTCCAAACATGCTCAGGTTAGGTGGATTAGCCATGCTAAATTGCCATAATGTCCAGGGATGTGTAGACTAGATGGGTTAGCCATGGGAAATGCAGATTTACAGGGATAGGATAGGGGTCTGGATCTGGGTGGGATACTGCTTGGAGGGTCAGTGTGGATTCAATAGACTGAACGACCTGCTGCCACACTGTTGGGATTCTACAATTCTATGATTTATGATCAATTCCACACCTGAAAGAAAGGGCAGTGATCCCTTATCTCCAGGGAAATTAGAGAATCGTAGAGTCATAGAGATGTACAGCACAGAAACTCATCAAACTCATGATCAAACTCATCCATGCCAACCAGATATCTGAAATAAATCTAGTCCCATTTGTCAGTATTTGGCCCATATCCCTCTAAACCCTTCCTATTCATATACCCATCCAGATGCCTTTTAAATATTGTAATTATACGAGCCTCCACCACTTTCTCTGGCAGCTCATTCCATACATGCACCAGCCTCTGCCTGAAAGAGGTGCCCCTTGGGTCCCTTCTAAATCTTTCCCCTCTCACCTTAAACCTATGCTCTCTAGTTTTGGACTCTTTTACCCCAGGGAAAAGACCTTGTGTATTTACCCTATCCATGCCCCTCATGATTCTATAAACCTCTATAAGGTCACCCCCAGCCTCTGACACTCCAGGAAAAACAGCCACAGCCTATTGAACCTCTCCCAATAGCTCAAGCCCTCTAACTCTGGCAACATCCTTGTAAATATTTTCTGAACCCTTTCAAGTTTCACAACACCCTTCCTATAGCAGGGAGACCTGAACTGCACACAATATTCCAAAAGTGGCCTAAAGCAATGTCCTATGCAGCCATAACATGACCTCCCAACTCCTGTACTCAATGCTCTGACCAATAAAGGAAAGCATACCAAACACCTTCTTCACTATCCTATCTACCTACAACTCTACTTTCAAGGAGCTATGAACCTGCACTCCAAGGTCTCTTTGTTCAGCAATACTCCCCAGGACCTTACCATTAAGTGTATAAGCTCTACCCCTGATTTGTCTTTCCAAAATGCAGCACCTCACATTTACTTAAATTAAGTTTCATCTGCCACTCGTCAGCACAATGGCTCATCTAATCAAGGTCCTGTTGCACTCTGAGGTCATCTTCTTCATTGTCCGCTATACCTCCAATTTTGAGAAAGTGAGGACTGTAGATGCTGGAGATCAGTGCTGGAGAGTGTGGCGCTGGAAAAGCACAGCAGGTCAGGCAGCATCCGAGGAGCAGGAATGATGAAGGGCTTATGCCCGAAACATTGATTTTCCTGCTCCTCAGATGTTGCCTGACCTGCTGTGCTTTTCCAGCACCTCCAATTTTAATTTCACCTACAAACTTACTATGAGCTTAATGGAACTTATTGAGAGTTTGCGGGAGTCCTGTTGAGGTTTTAATAAAAGCCCTGAACATTATCCAGGTTGTGTAAGTAATAGAACATAGACCATAGAACAGTACAGCACAGTACAGCCCTTCGGCCCTTGAAGTTGTTGTTAGCCTTTTATCCTGCTCTAAAATCAGACTAACCTACATACCCTTCATTGTACTATCATCCAAGAGTTGCTTCGAATATGGCAGCTTTCCCTTCACAACTGGAAGCATTTATGATTTTGTTCTGGGATGGATTTTCAGGTGTTTTCTGAGTGGCTGTGTGTTTTTCAACTTCTGACAGAGGGATGGGAATGTTAATCCTCCCTATAGTCATGAACCATTCACCTCAGTAATGCTGTCCCTTCGTGATCTTCATCTGAGTGTCTGGGGGAAATGAAGGGGATTTCCACTCAGCTTCACCTATCAGAATCAAATCTCTGCCATTTTGTTGTCTGTGTCACTGGCATCTTCTTCGGCTATTATCAGTTTTCAGTTGACTGTTTTCAATAACTGAACAGATTTTCTTTGTAAGACCAAATCATTCAATATTAACCACAGCATTTCAAAAGTGTTATTGAATACAGTGATGATGTAGACATGTGCGTTATGATTCATTTCTTTACAGGCTTATAGTTGATGTAAATATGAGCAGGATAATTATGGCCAATTATTCTCCTGATGAACACAGATGTGGCTGACACTAAATGCACAAGGCTTGAATAATATACTGGACAGCAGCTTGCTGGGATGCTAGTATATCATTATGATTATTAATTTAAGATTACAATTACAATTTTTGCCGCTGCCTGTAGGATTCACAAAGTGCAGATTGCTGTCTGCTGTAAATGTTGCAAAAAATTAGACACAAAACCTGCCATTAAAAAAAATCTCAGGTGAACAAGTTCAATTGAAGTAAATGAGTCTTGCAGACCAGTGTGTGTTGTTTAATCAGACATTCAGGAGGCAATTCACACTGCTCTCGGCCTGATGATTACTTATTTCCAAGATCAGTGAAGCACAATGGGATCAGATTTTGGAACGTACTGATAGGTTAAGGAGTTACTTCTTAGTGTGTAAAAATGCCAAGTTCCAAATCACTTGGAACCAATAAAAAAAAGACCACTCAACTCTGAAATGGCATGGCAAAAGGCTTTGATTTCTCAGCAGAGGGTATATCCCTCACTAAGCTTGCTGTCGTGCTCAGTTCACATTCTGGGAAAACTGAAGTGAGTGCAATGTGCTATTGTGACCAAGTGGGAGGGATGGCATGACTGAGTAGAGATAAAAGCTGCCAAATATCACTAATAGCAAACACTGCATACAGGCTAATTAACTAAGTTAGCTTTGTGTACATAGTCTTATTACGGATCTGTTGTTTTTAATTATATTGCATGTTTTAACTGCAGAATTAGTTCAATGATGTGATCCCAGTACAGTGCCAAAGTAATATCAAGTACTGTCCATGCAGAAGTGAACGAAATGAATTTTTTAGACGATGATCTTCCAGCCGAGTGCATTGCATGTTGGGAGAGCACCAAGTTTGCGTGTTCTGTGGGCTGCTGGCTGCACTTACAGATGCCACCTGTTTTCTTTGAAAAGAAAATGGTTTGTGTGGAACAAAATGTCAGAATGGCATTTAGGTTGTTGGTGATGATGGAGATCCATTCTTTCTGGAGGAGAGGCCAAATAACACTAGACTTTAATTTTATACAAGCCTCTTCTGAGATTTCACCGTCAGAGGTTCAATCTGATTGGAGGTAATGTTTAACTTGATATTAGGAGACCCTTCTTCATGCAGAATTAACACTAGGAATGGACTCTTGAGGTGAAGAGAAAAATCCTTTGCATCACTTAAACAACAAATAAATACAGTACTAAACAGAATATAGGATTGTTTTGGATAGATTTAAGATGGGCTGAATGGACTTCTTCATCATTAAGTATTTTGTGACCTGTTCTACATGCATTACAAACTGGGTGCTATCAGAAGTGCAGAGCTGAAAGTCATATAACACACAGCCAAGACCTTTGAAAAGAACACTTGCAGACTAATAAAGCCAGGTAACCCACCTCCTGACTCCCAAATTCAGAAAGCCAATTATGGTTCTATCAGAGTTTTCTAAACATGAGCACAACAGTATTTACTTGTGCATATTTGCTCTGAAGGGTAGAAATCTCAGGAACACTCCTACAGCCCTTAACTGATCGAGCATTTTACTCACTCCAAATCAGCAATTTTGTCTGGCTCATGAATTGATGTTGACTTTTGTGTTTGGTAACCTGTCTACTTGGGTAACCGTTGAATTTCATGTTTGGGGTTTGAAGATTCGTTTTAAATAATTAAGATACAACAGGATGGCTATGGCAGTTTAAGTCATGCATCAGCTCAGGCTATGCTATCTTGACTTGACTGATTGCACTCTGGCTTTTATGTCAGAGGGCTGTGCGTTTGACGCCACTCTCGTGAACTCTCTTTATAACTGGGGCTGGTTATGTTCTGCAAAACAGAGACTGCGACCTGGATTTCCATTGAGTTGGGAACCTTTTCTAAATGGAGGTGGGGGGGGGGGGGGGAGCGGTATGGAGAAGGGGGTTTTGACTCCAAGTTTCCCAATCCCTCACTCACCGGCTTTCTGACTGTTGGTATCAGGAGATGAGTTACCTGCCTGAGAATTCCTGGCATTGGATCAGCTTTGGCAGTCATATATGATGGTTGCAGTTCATATTTTGGCTAATGGTAACCTTCAGGATGTTGCTAGTAGGAGATTCAGCAAGGGTAATGCCAAGGAGAGTTGGTTAGACTCGCATTAGAGACAATCACTTGGGCAGCATGAATGTTACTGTAAGATTCTGTATCCTGCTGCTGTCATTCTAGTGAATGCATCTCCTCTAAGACCAAAGTATCCTCCCTGAGGAGCTGTGCTATTTCCATCACCATCAAGTGTAGTTAATAGAAATAATGATCTGTGCATCTGTGGAAATAAAGATCTGTGGATATGTGAAGTGCTCTTTTTACACAACTGCACAAAGTCAATATCCACCCCAGTAATCAAAGTCCTTTTCATTTTCTTTACTTCAGTTTTTGCAAATCAGAAATGGAATATAAGGCAGGGAAGGAAAAGTGGACTATTAATAAAGCATCTTTGCGTACTTATATCCCCAATGCTATTGAAATCAGTGAGAAATCTGGGACCTGCCTGAAGTAAAACTAAGACTGCACTATGTTCGTTACCTAGAAAATTCGCATTTGATGATCAAGTACAACACAGCTGTATCTTTGCAGCAGCAGTCAATGTTTGATTGCAGATTCTGAAACATGCAAATCGATACCTGCTCTGTTGCCTGGCAACATCTAATGCTTTATCTGGGAAAGGAATGCAGGGCATTTGAAGACTGTCATGCACTGGGGAACATGTCTCCTCTGAGAAATATAGCACTAACGAATTAAAACATGTCAGAGTAAGGGGAGAGGGTGTCAACTTGCTTCAAATTGCCTTTGGATTTGCTTGTGTGTGTCCTTACAAGTGGAAACTGCAATCAGAAACTGTGACAGTTCAGAGTCCACTGATTAGTTCACTTGTTCCACACTCAGAGAGGCAGCAGCTGCAAAGTGAGCAGGAGCAGTGTGCCCCTGCAAAAAGAACCAATTATTTATCGCAGAAAACTCTGTTTCTCCAGAATTCTCTTTTAAAAAGAATCCCTTATTATTTTGTTCTGTATCAAATGTGGTCGAAAAGCTCAAAGCTGGAAATTGTGATTTTGACTGATTGTGTAAGACAGGTGAATTGACTGCCCCTTCACAGTTCTCCCAGTTTCTTCCATTGACATCAATGAAGGATCAGAGAAATTGCAAATACTTTCATCTCTCAACACAAAAAAAAATCACAGTGACAGATTCACTCTCTAATCCAGATGATGCTTTGCGAAAAAAATGGTCCACTTGATCATCTCCAGATTCCTGTTTGGGCTTAATAGCTGATGTTTCCCTCACTGATATCTAAGATCTCAACGGACCCATTTAATGTGTTAAATTTGATTTCGATTTTATTGTCACGTGTATTTTACAGTAAGAAAACAGGGAAGACTTTCATTTGTCTCCACAAAATAGCGTTATTTTGAATAATTTAAGAATAAGGAGGAAAAAGGATAGAGCTTGAAGAGAGTCCATCACTCCTGAGCCAGTACATCACTGTCAAAACGATGCCTCCACTGCTATCCTTCCATCACCACTGTCTAACCAGACTCAACCAACATCAAAATCTTGAGGTGCCATCTTTGTTGCTGGGCTGATTCTGCTCCACTATTACCTCGCTGCCCCCTGCACTGAACTCACCAACGTCAGCGTCGTGCATCTCGTCATTGGACCCACCTCATCGGTGTTGCCGTGATGCCTTTCTGCCACCACCAGTGCCAGACCCAACCAAGTTGCCAAACTTTAAGAGCCATCTTTAGCCGCTGGGCCTCCCTCAGTGATGTCACTTCTGCCAACGTAGCAGCTGCCAATTCCAGGTCCTGTGCTTGCTCCAGAAAAGTAAGTAGGGGCTGACTCACCTCCACTTGGCCTCCGCACCCTGTGTCTGCTGGGCTCTCAACACCACCAATGCCGTCCAAGCACAGTAAAAGGTAACTAAGTAAGCAAAGACATGGAAAAAAAAATAAGAAAAGGAAAATCAGTCAGAGCTGACATGCTCTGGCACAGGAGTCCAACTCCACAGCCATCTTGGACTAGAGGAAAAACTTCTCCTTTCAACAGTCAAAGGGCCAAAGGGTATGAAAGCACTCCACTGTTTAGCTATGGTACCAACAGACTAGTTGGACAGACTAGTTGTAGGCAGATACCCTCATAAATTGGCACATCCATTTAATGTCTGATAAACATTTCCACCATACAGGCTTCTTGAAACTGAAATGACAACTCTTCTTCTTCTCAGTTTGAAATTCTTCTTGTTTACCTTAGTCAGGGCATTATCCATATTTCTCAAAGTCTTTATCACTAACCATTATATTCTATCTCTTCTTAATTGTGTCAAAATCCCATCTTCCAGTGATTCCATGTTCTCCCCTGGAACTCTAGGGGGCAGAACTTTATAGGGGCCTGAGTGATATGGGTTATGGCGGGAATTATGACAGTTTATAAGAAACCTTGTGGCACATCTCCAACCTATTACAAAACACTTCAGTGCTGCACCTTGGGCTGACCTGGCACTTACCCTTGTAATGTTTCAGAAGGGACACTATACTTTAAGGGACACACCAATCCAGTTCATGGAATTGACCAGGGTGCATCTTCAGGTTCTTTACTCACAGTTTCCTTGCATTGCCTATTTGCACTTTTCCCCCTCAGCCAGAGATACCAGGCTCATATTACTTCTACCTTGCCTTCCTGTTTAATGCTGACTTAAAGGAATAAAAGCTTCTCAGAGTTGACAGCAGGCTTCAGTCAAGTCAAAGGGGAGAGCCTTCTCAGGAGGTTCTGAGAAGGGCCGAAGGGCCTGAACTGCACTACATTGTTCTATGTTCTAGGTCCTATGTCCTGGCACGCAGAGTCCTGACAGCTAGTCAGCTGGGACTCTAAGGGTTCAGAGAAACTTCTCCAAATATCAGTTTGAACAAAAACCCAAACATTTGCATGCACTATCATTTGCAGTTATAAATTACACAACTTTCCCAATGGGAAAGATAAGAGTCCATGGTGTTGGGGGTAGTATATTGGCATGGATAGAGGATTAGCTTACTAATACCAGACAGTCTGGATAAGGGAGCCTGTTACTAGGGGAGTGTCACAGCGATCAGTGTTGGGGCCACAACTATTTACAATATGGTTAATAACATGGATTATGGAAGCGAATGTGCTTTTGCAACTTTTGCAGGCAAGACTAAAATAGGTGGGAAGGCAACTGGTCAGCCTGGGGGCAGTCAGCAATGAGACACCACTGTGGAGAAGATCCAGTGCAGGGGAAAGAATGAGCCCAGTGCAGGGGGAGAGAATGAGCCCAGCGCAGGGGGAGAGAATGAGCTCAGCGTGGGGGGGAGAATGGGCCCAGTGTGGGGGAGAGAATGGACAATGTATGGACAAAATCCATCCCAGTGAGGGGAGAGAGTGGGCCCAGCATGGACAAAATCGATCCCAGTGTGGGGCAGAGAATGGGCCCAGTGTGGGGGAGATTGATCCCAGTGTGGACGAGAGAGAATGAGCCCAGTGTGATGATGCTGTCACTTTAACAAGGTTATTTTGTCCTTGGGTTTTTTTCGAAGAGAGGTCATAAAAGCAGAAGTGCTGAGGAAGAGCTTAGTTTAACAATGGCAGGGGAGTGGCCAGTTCTTCCAGTTCAGTTCTTTTCTAGTTTGGTTTTGCTGCGACAGTCACAAGATGCTGAAGTCCAGGAAGATTGCAAGTGATTCCTGACTGACATTCTCTCTGAAATCTCTTTGGATGTTGTTCCCTCCCCCCCCCTCTAAGAATCTGTGTTTCTATTTACTTTTTTTGCCAAGAGGTGTGTTTATGGGATGTTACTGGATTGGAACAGCTCCTTAGTTAAGTTGCTGTATCAAGTTGGTTAAGTTTTACAATAGTTAAGTTATGCTAAATTCTGTTTTCTTTTGTTTGTATTTTAACTGTAGCATTTAAATAAATTCTGTTTTGCTTAATGCCGAGTGGTTTGACCGGCTGCATCACACTGCTTCACATCTGCTTTTAAAATAAGAAAAGGCTAGGATGTCTGGACTGGTGCATAACACCAGCACGGAGAAGGTCAAGCGCAATGTAGGGGAGAGATCGAGCCCAGGATGGGGAGAGATCAAGCCCAGGGCAGGGGAGAGATCGAACCCAGTATGGAGAGAGAGACCGAACCCAGGGTGAGGGGAGAGATTGAGCCCAGGGTGGGGAGAGATACTGAACCGAGGGCATGGGGGGAGAGATCGAGCCCAGGGCAGGGGGGAGAGATTGAGCCCAGGGCAGGGGAAAGATTGATCCCAGTGTGGGGGGGAAGATTGAACCCAGGGTGGAGAGAGAGATCAAGCCCGGGGGCGTGGGGTGGGGGTGGAGAGATCGAGCCCAGGATGGAGGGAGCGATTGAGCCCAGGGCAGGGGAGAGATTGAGCCCAGTGTGGGGGGAAAGCTTGAACCCAGGGTGGAAAGAGAGATCAAGCCGGGGTTGGGGGGGTAGATAAGAGATCGAGTCCAGGGTGGGGGGAGCGATCGAGCCCAGGGTGGGGGGGGGGAGAGATCGAGCCTCTCAAAAGGAGTGCAAGGGCTCATGGGGAAAATCCAGCGTGGAGCATCTGCAGGCCCATGGCTAACAGAGGACTGTAATGCTGACCTCTAACTTATTTCTTTATTTTTCAGCTTTGTACCTGAGATGGTATTGGGAACGGACCTTTGTAAACTTATCTATGTACTCCTGTATCCCTGTGATTGAGTACAGATGTCAATAAAACTTAATTCTAATTCTAAAAATAATCTGCTGAGGGATATTGACAGGTTAAGTGAGTGAGCAAAAACTTGTCAAATAGAATATAATGTTGGAAATCTGTGAGGTTGTTTGGCAGGAAGAAGAGAGTATTATTTAAATGGAGAAATACTGTAAAAAGCTGCAAAACAAAAGGAAGAAGGAAATATATTCAGGGGAGGATGGGGGAGACCAGGGCTGACAAGGGAAGTCAGGGACAACATAAAAACAAAAAAAAGCATTCTATTTGGTGAAGATCAATGGGAAGCCTGAAGATTGGGAAACCATTAAAAACCAGCAGAGGACAACTACAAAATAAAACAATAAGAGGGGAGAAGATGGGATATGAGAGTAAGATAGTTAGTAGTATAAAAGAAGAGTTTTTTTTAGATATATAGAGATAAGAGAGAAGCGAGAGTGGACATTGGACCATTGGAACATGATGCAGGAGAAGTAGCAATGGGGAAGAAAGAAATGGTGGAGGAACCGAATAGGTACTTTGTATTGGTCTTCACAGTGGAAGACACCAGCAGCATGCCAGAAATTCAAGAGAATCGGGGGATAGTGGTGAGTGTAATAGTTGCCTTGAAGGAATAGGTGCTGGGGAAGCTAAAAGGGCTGAAAGTGGATAAATACCCTGGACCAGATTGACTATACCAGATAAATTCTGAAGAAGGTAGTTGAGGAAATTGTGCAGCATTAGTGGTGATTTTTTAGGAACTGCTGGAGACATAGATGGTGTCAGAGAACCAGAAAATGGCTAAGGTAACACCCTATTTAAGAAAGGAGGGAGGCAGCAAACAGGAAACTGTAGGCCAGTTAGCCTGGCCTCGGTCATTGGTAAGATTTAGTCCTTAATAAAAATAGATTGTGAGTACTCGGAAGTGCATAGCAAAATCAGGCTGAGTTAACACAGCAGTGTCAAGGGGAGGTCATGCCTGACAAATCTGTTAGAATTCTTTGAGGAGGTAACAAGCAAGTTAGATAAAAGAGAGCAAGTGGATGTAATATATTTGGATTTCCAGAAAGACTTTGAGAAGGTGCTGCAGAGGAGGTTGCTAAATAAGTTAGGAACCTATGGTGTTACAGCCAAGGTATTGGGATGTATGGAGGATTGGCTGAATGGCAGAAGACAGAGAGTGGGGCTAAAAGGGTCTCATTCAGAATGGCAGCCGGTGGCTAGTGGTGTTTCACAAAGGTCAGTGTTGGGACCATAACTATTCATGTTATACATTAATAACCTGGATGAAATAACTGAGGGCATAATTGCTAAGTTTGCAGATGTCTCAAAGATAGATAGAGGGACAGGTCGTGTTAAGGAAGTGAGGAAGCTGGAGAAAAACTTGGACAGGCTAGGAGATTGGACAAAGAAGTGACAGATGGAATACAATGTGGGAAAGTGTAAGGTCATGCACTTTTGTCAGAAGAATAGACGCAAAGATGATTTTCTAAATGGGAAAAGGCTTCAGAAATCTGAAGCACAATGGATCTTAAAAGTCATAGTTGAAGATTCTCTTGAGGTTAACATATAGGTTCAGTTGGCAGTTAGGAAGTCAAATATAACGTTGCCATTCATTTCAAGGGACTCAAATAGAAGAGCAGAAATATACTACTGAAGCTGCATGAGGCTCCAGTCAAACTGCATTCAGACTATAGTGAGCAGTTTTGGTCTCTGTATCTAAGGAAGGATGTGCTGACCTTGGAGGGAGTCTGGAGGAGGATTACAACAATGACCCTGGGGATGGAGGGCTTGTCATTGAGGAGCAGTTGAGTGCTCTGAGACTGTATATGATGACATTTTGAAGAGTATGGGTAGATCTACTTGAAATGTAAAGAATACTGAGAGACCTGCGTAGGGCAAACATAAAGAGGATGTTTCCACGAGCGGGAGAGACTAGGACCCAGACGCACAGCCTCAGAATGAATGGACACCCTGTTGGAACTAACATGAGCAGGAATTTCAGTGGAACTCATTGTTGCAGAGGGCTGTGACGGCTGAGTCATTGAAGACAGAGATAGACAGGTTCTTGACTAGCAAGGCGACTAAGGATTATGGGGAGAAGGCAGGCGAATGGGATTTAGGAACATATCCTCCTTGACTGAATGGTGAAGCAGACCCGATGGACAGAATGGGCTAATTCTGCTCTTATATCTTATGGTCTTAAATTTTCGAATCCGGTGACTCTTCATAACAGCATTAATCGCTTGCTTCAGTGTTCCAATGAGCCTCAGCCTAGCTCGAAAAACAACATCCCATTTTCCACCTAGGGACTCTGCAGCCTCTAGAACTCAACATCAAATGTGAGAACTTTAAAGCCTGATTTCATCCTTTTCTGTTTTATCCCCATCCTCATGGCCAGTCCTGTCCTTTCAGCACAGCCAGCTCATTCTCATCCACTCTTGGCCCTTTTATCACTGACATGGGTTGTTTTTAGCACAGCCTACCCATTCTCTCCCACTCCCAGATCTCATTATCACTTACTCAACTTCTCCTCTGTCCTGGCCTACTATGAGTAATCCCTTTGTCTGCTTACCCCTTTCATCTCTCTCTCTCTCCCTCTCTCTCTGAACTCTGTCTCCATCTATTCACTCGCCTCTCCCTTGGCCTCCCAATCCCATTTTCAGCATAAATGTCTCTTTTCTTCTAGCTTGCTGTCAATTTTAATGTAAAGTCATGGTACTCGAAACGTTCACTGTTTTCTCTCCCCACAGATGCTGCCAGACCTGCTGAGTTTTGCCAGCAATCTCTGCTTTAGTTTCAGATTACCTTTGTTTTCTATTATTGTGGTGAACTATCTTATGGCACTACTACAGTTCATGTTGTTATGAAGAGGCTTTATATCAAATATGACTTGTAGGATTTAAGATTTGAAAGCTTGTGGAAAAGTTGATTTATTTCAAATTCTGTGAAAATACCTGGAATGGTTTTCTTAAAAGAGATTATTGAAAGGTCACTGGGGGTGTTGAAGATTTTTTAAAAAGGCTTCCTAGAAATCATGTGACCGGTGGTAACTGTTTATTCTCCTAGGTAAAAATAAGGACTGCAGATGCTGGAAACCAGAGTCTAGATTAGTGTGGTGCTGGAAAAGCACAGCAGGTCAGGCAGCATCCAAGGAGCAGGAAAATCGACATTTTGGGCAAAATCCCTTCATCAGGAATAGAGGCAGAGTGCCTGCAGAGTGGAGAGTTTATTCTGTTGCAGACCCTGCTGTGTTGAATGGTGACTGTATTGGAGAGGTTGTTGCTCTATAAGATCTTCAAAGTGCAACTCAGCTGATCGTTCAAATTTCCTGTGAAGAAAACACTGTCTTTTAGTTCAAGGTGAAACCTATTTGTTTTACTGAAGGAGTGATTTCAGGCACTTCTCAATATTATATTTCCAGAACAATCTGTGTTTACCATGACTTCAGTAATAAGAAAAATAGGGTAACATCTTTGGATCATGCTGTGCCCTGTCCTTTTGCCTTGAAGAATAACCTATTGGCCAATGTGCTTTTTTTTCAGAAAGTTAATCTCTGCAGCGAAGTCTGTTCTTTTCTGTTTTCCTAAAAGAAAACTCCTGAGATGTGTTTTGGGTTATTTCGAGGGAGAAACAATTATAATTTTGTAATGCTGACTGTATGTGTTAGCAACTATTTAATCTTCATTGAATAAGTTTTGTTTTGATAATAAACCACTAATTCTGCTTAGTAAAAAAAACCTGCTTGAAGATCTTTTTATTTAACAGGAAATATAGATAAGATATTTCATTGTTCATCTCACTGACTGGAAATTGCACCTTTATTTAATGTTGTAACTCATGGAGTCGTGGCACTGGAGAGACAATGCATTCCTCCAGCCTTGATTGTAACAATGTGGTGTGGATATCCTCAAATGTTGTTAGGGAGGGAATTTGAGGATTTTGGCCTAGCCATCAGTGATATATTTCCAAGTCAAGGTGACATGTGGCTTGGAGGGAGCTTGTGGTGGTGCTGCCACTGCTCATAATCACTGGATGACTTTCTTAGTTATGCATCAAGCACAGAAACCACAATACAAACAGAGATTTTAAAAAATGGCTGGTTAAAATGGAATTTAAGAACATACAGGAGCAGAGGATTCAGTGGCTTTCTGATATCCTTCATTCCCCATTTTCTCAGAGATCAATTCAGTTCTCCTTCAAATTATTCACACTATTTCCTTCTCTGCAAACTTGGGCAAACCGTTTCAAATTAGTTAAGTATAAACTCTGAAGGCGGGTTATCTTTTCTGGGCACAGTATTTGATCCAGGTGACAGAGTCTCACCCATAGCCTGGAGATTTGATGAGAGCCCAGCAATGGCTCCTTTCGGGAAGGTCCACAGTATTGAGAGTTGCACTGAAGTGGCCAGCATTGGGCTTTCCCTGGGACCTGGGTCTCTGGGAATGGGAATCTCACACCCTGAGCTCTACAAGGATCATTTATCTGTGTCTTGAATGACAATGACTGCAGTGCTCACTGCTGTGAGATTCTACTTTTGAACTCTTGCCATGTTGGTGCATCTCCACTCAAAAACAACTGTTGCTTTTGAAAGTTTCTCCACTTCAAAACCTTGTCAATTCTGCTTTAATGCCTTGTGGATTTCTTATCCTAATACAGTTACCTGATGACCTGGTCTCCCATAGTAAGTGTGTTGACTCTTGGTGTGTGGGTTACTGAGCATTTTTTCTACAATCAATGATTCCCCTCAAACTAATAACCAACAACAGCAGAAAAGGCCTTTTCATGTGGACCTTTTGTCTTAGTTGTGAGCAAAAGACTCCTGAGATAATTCAACACACATGCCATAGCAAATAGTACCACGATGTAAATGTGTTGATGGAGTTAAGTCATGGGGGAGGGCAGGAAATAGAACAAAAGAAGGATACACCATTAGACAGTCAGCACAATGGCATCCTTCTGTGCTATAATAGTACGTTCGCTGATTCTAATTTTTAGGATCACTACGTCCAATTTGTTTCTCTCCAAGCTACTGTCCCTAATCCTCAGGACCCAAGAGGAATCTGCACTGAAACAAGGTGTTCATTAATTTTCTTCCTCTTCCCATCTATTACAAATTGATCCCCTATATTCCCAGAGAAACAGGGCTGGATTTTATTCTGGTTCTGTACTTCCAGTACAGCCATAAACTAAACTCATTTTGCTGGGTAAGGGTTAATTAATTATGCAGGGCAAGTTCATGGTGGGATAGTCGTCACACGCAGCGAGTCCTCTACTACTGACCAGGGATATTACATGGTGCAGGAGATCCACCAGATTGCTTTAAGATGGATGCGCCACATTCAGGGAGAGACATGAGGGCACCAACGCACCAGGAACTGAAGATTCTGTTGGTGTCAGGAAAGAATCTGAAGAAAGGGAGAGTTCGAGAGAAAAGTCATAATGGACTCAAATAGTAATTCAGTTTCTCTCTCCACAGAGGCAACCAGAACAGCTGAGTTTCTCCAGCATCCTCTATGTTTGTTTGAAGAAAGGGAGAGTTGTCTACTCCCTTCCAGCCTCTCCCTCTATATTAGTGTCCAAAGCAGATCGCATCATCAGTGATGTTAGAGCACACGTGGCTGAACCTGAGTGAAGATTTTGCAATAAAATTAGCACAATCTTGTCTGTCTACATTGAGCAAATAATTATGAATGTTCATAGGAACATAGGACTTAGGAGTAGGAATCGACTTTTTGGTCTGGCAAACCTGCTGCACCACTCAATAAGATCATGGCTGGTCTGGTTGTGGTCTTATCACAGCTTTCCTGATGGTAGCTCATAATCCCTGGCTGGCTTGTCCAAAAAAAGTCTCTCTAACTCAGCCTTGAATAAATTTCAATACTTTCTTATCGTGTTGAGTCCTTCCATTTGTCTCAGGTTCCCAGAATTTTTTTTCCCAAAATGATCAGAAGGGTCTAACTATCTCACCTTCAAGTTATCTTCACAGTCCCTGTTGCCCAGAACATTACAGTGCAATATCAACTTTCCTTTCAAAATCAAATGGGCAAGATTGTGATTCACTTTTAAATTCAACTGTGTGAACACGAGGCAATGGCCTGGTGGTATTATTGCTGGAATATTAACCCAGAAACTCAGCTAACATTCTGGGGATCCGGGTTTAAATCCCTCAATGGCAGATGGTGCAATTTTTTAAAAAGAATATGGAATTAAGAATCGACTCATGAATATTGCTGATTGTCAGGAAAACCACATCTGGCTTATTACATCCTTCAGGGAAGGATGTCTACCATCTGGCCTACACATGACTCCAGTCCCAGAGCAATGTGGTTGACACCGCCCTCTGAAATGGCCCAGCAAGCCACTCAGTTCAAGGCCATCTAGGGATGGGCAGTAAGGGTTGGCCAGCCAGCAATGCCCAGATCTCATGAGGATTCAACCATTCGGCCCCTTGAACCTGTTCTACCGTTCAATGAGATCATAACTGATCTGTGGCCTAACTCCATTTGGACAATATCCCGTAATACCTTTGCTTAACAAAATATTATCTGTATCAGATTTTACATTAACAACTGATCCAGCATCCATTGCCGTTTGTGGAAAAGAATTCAAAACATCCACCACCCTTTGTTCAGAAGTACATCTGAACATCTCCCCTGAAGTGTCTGGCCCTAATTCGCAGTCTATACCCCCTAGTTTAGAATCCCCAACTGGTGGAAATCGTTTATCTTTATCTCCCCTCTGTTTTTGTGTTAATAGCTTGAAGACTTTGATCAGATCACCCCTTCTGAATTCTTGAGAAAATAAACCTAATTTGTATAATAGCTGCTCATAACATAATGTCTGAAGTCCCGGTATCATTCTTGTAAACCTATGTTATACTGCCTCCAAAGTCAATATATCCTTCCTTAGGTATGATGCCCAGATCTTCTCACAGTTCTCAAAGTGGGCTGTAACCAGGGTTTTGTTTATCTACAGTATAACTTCTGTATCCTAGTCCTGAAATCCCCCACCCTAAGGAAATAAGCATTTACCATTCGCGTTATCTATACCCCTCGTGATTTATGAACCTCTATAAGGTCACCTGTCAACCTCCTACACTCCAGTGAAAAAAGTCAAATGGTACTGTAAAGTCATATCGATGGGTAAAATTGCCTTTCACAACCGCATACCTTCAAGGGTCTTACTTGCAATCCATGCAGAAAACACAAAGACCCAAACATTCATCACATTGGAGAGTCTTCACTGTGGGGAAAATGATATCAAAGACTTAAAATTGCAAGCTCCATCCTGAAACATGAAGCTAACTTTATCCTGGTGGTGGGAGTGCATTCAGGGTGTGTTTTGTGAATAAACAATTTATGGAGCAACTTACCATTTAAGACACCAGCCTCCACTGAAGAGGGGTGCCTGTAGCATGGAACATGTAGTGCGTACATTAGACCTGCTTAGAGAAGATCTGAACTTTGGGGATATGTTTCTAACAACAAGATATCCCTTTGGAGAGGTTAAATATCCCTTTTGATGTGGTTCCGGGACAACATTGGCAAGGGCCATGGTACATTTTAGGAGGTCAGGTAAGCCTTTGATTTTCTTAAAGTATACTTGAATGTGTCTAAAAAATGCATACACATTGGAAAGATGTGTATTATCCATGATTTGGAGGTGCTGGTGTTGAACTGGGGTGTACAAAGTTAAAAATCACACAACACCAGGTTATAGTCCAACAGGTTTAATTGGAAGCACACTAGCTTTTGGAGTGACGCTCCTTCATCAGGTGATAGTGGAGGCTCAATCCTAACACACAGAATTTATAGCAAAGATTTACAGTGTGATGTAACTGAAGTTATACATTGCAAAATTGATTGTCTGTTAAGCCTTTCCTCTGTTAGAATACCGTGATAGTTTCACTTCTTTCATGTGTAAATCACAAAACCATTTTTTTTAAAAAAGTCATATTCTCGTGTTAGCTAGACAATATGTTGAAGGTGTTAGCCCCCTGTGTTCTCTGTCAATGTCATGGTGTTTAGATTGATTCTAATCTAAAAGTGAGATAACAGAGTTTTACATGAATTCATGCAGTTTTTGAGCAAAATACAATGTAACCCTGCAAGATTATCCAAGAACTGTAAAGCTGTCAAAGGATTGTCAAAGATGTCAAGGAGTGTCAAGTGATTTAACTCTTATTGACTTTAAACTAAAAAGGAATTTCTGTGCAGTTTACTCTTTAAATCAGTTATTTCTGTTTTTGACTATGTATTGATTTGAGTCTAGAGTGACCATTATAGGGTTTGCGCTAAGTGGTGGACTTTAGGACCGAAAATGATCTTGTTCACGGCCTGTGAAATCTTTGATTGACCGATCCACGTGGTTGTAGGATACAAAATAAGAAAAAAGAACTGTCGATACTGGAAATCAGACCATAAACTGAAAGTGCTGGAGAAACTCAACAGTTCTGATAGAGTCTGTGGAGAGAAAATAAAGTTAATGTTTCAGGTTCAGTGACCCTTCTTTTAGAGGCCCTTCTCCAAAGATGCTACCAGATCTACTGAATTTCTCCAGCAATTCCTGTTTGTGTAGAATACAAATGTTTGTTTTCACTTCTGATTAGTTTAAGAAATTTCAATGAGGGCTTCAATTATTTTTAATTAATGAAGGTCTTCTTTAAAAAAAAACGATGCCATCAGTAATCACATGTTGGGTATCGGGTCCCGATACCCAACATGAGCAAAACTAATGTAGTTTACAAAATACCATGCAAGGAATGCACAAAACACTATATAGGACAAACAGGAAGACAGCTAACAATCCGCATACATGAACATCAACTAGCCACGAAACGCCACGACCAGCTATCCCTAGTAGCCACACACGCAGACAACAAGCAACATGAATTCAACTGGGAAAACACTACTATCATAGGGCAAGCCAGACAGAGAACAGCCAGGGAATTCCTAGAGGCATGGCATTCATCCACAAACTCCATCAACAAACACATCGACCTGGACCCAATATACCAACCACTACAGCGGACAGCTGAAACTGACACCCGGAAGTGGCAAGGACAGACCACTATAAATACCGGAAGAAACATCAAAGAAGCGCTTCGCAGGAGGCTCCAAAGCACTGATGATGTCGCCTAGCCAGGGGACGAAACGTTTGCAACAAAAACTTCCAGCTCGGTGAACAGAACCACAACAACGAGCACCCGAGCTACAAATCTTCGCACAAACCTTGGGTACTAGAGAGTTGGCATGGAGGGAGAGGGCAAATAGTGATGGGTACATTAGACCTGCTTAGAGAAGATCTAAACTTTGTAGATATGTTTCTAACAACAAGATATCCATTTGGAGAGGTTAAATATCCCTTTTGATGTAGGTCCAGGACAACATTGGCAAGGGCCATGGTACGTTTTAGGAGGTCAGGTAAGCCTTTGATTTTCTTAAAGTATACTTGAAAGTGTCTAAAAAATGCATACATATTGGAAGTGTTAAGCTGTCAAAGATTATCCATGATTTGGAGATGCCGGTGTTGAACTTGGGTGTACAAAGTTAAAAATCACACAACACCAGGTTATAGTCCAACAGGTTTAATTGGAAGCACACTAGCTTTTGGAGCGACGCTCCTTCATCAGGTGATAGTGGAGGCTCAATTCTAACACACAGAATTTATAAGAAAAATTTACAGTGTGATGTAACTGAAGTTATACATTGCAAAATTGATTGTCTGTTAAGCCTTTCCTCTATTAGAATACAGTGATAGTTTCACTTCTTTCATGTGTAAATCACAAACCTTTTTTTGGCATGGTGATAGCTGTATAGCATTGGGCTATAAAGGGACAGCGAAATGAGTAGGGGCATGAGTTGCTGCATGAGTAAAGGGGGATCTTGAGGAGTTGGTGCAGGGGTATAGGGTGGATTGGAAGTCAGAAGCAGTGTGGATTAGTATGGTCAGGCTTAGAAGCATATGTGGGTGAGAGAGGGTGAAGATTGTTTTTGTTTTCATTAGTTCTCCATTCATCCCCCGTGCAGAACCATTGCATGGAGGCTGGTCAGATGCACAGCTACGATTTGCAGCTATAAACCTCTGCTTTTGTTGTAATGTCACCCAAACAACTTCCCAAGAACCCCACTACCCTGGAATGAAAATTCAAGCTGAGTCACATTTGTAAAGTGAGCTCCTTTATGGCCCTAAACTGAGATGGAAATTCCGGTCCCTAGACTTTGAGATAGAATGTTCTAGTCAGGACACAGTCAGTGATTAGGGTGCAAACTGCATTCTAAATTGTGTTGGTTTTCGGAGGTCATAGTATCATAAAGTCATAGAGATGTACAGCATGGACACAGACCCTTCTGTCCAACTCATCCATGCCGACCAGATATCCCAACCCAATGTAGTCACACCTGCCAGCACCCGGACCATATCCCTCCAAACCCTTCCTATTCATACACCCATCCAGATGCCTTTTAAATGTTGCAATTGTACCAGCCTCCATCACTTCCTCTGGCAGCTCATTCCATACACGTACCATTCTCTGCGTGAAAAAGTTGTCCCTTAGGTGTTTTTTTATATCTTTCTCCTCTCACCCTAAACCTATGCCCTCTAGTTTTGGGCTCCCTGACCCCAGGGAAAAGACTTTATCTATTTATCCTATCCATGCTCCTCATAATTTTGTAAACCTCTACAAAGTCACCCCTCAGCCTCCAATGCTCCAGGGAAAACAGCCCCAGTCTGTTCAGCCTCTCCCTATAGCTCAAATCCTCCAACCCTGGCAACATCCTTGTAAATCTTTTCTGAACCCTTTCAAGTTTCACAACATCTTTCTGATAGGAAGGAGACCAGAATTGCATGCAATATTCCAACAGTGGTCTAACCAACGACCTGTACAGCCGCAACATGACATCCCAACTTCTGTACTCAATACTCTGACCAATAAAAGAAAGCATACAAAATGCCTTCTTCACGATCCTATCTACCTGCTACTCCACTTTCAAGGAGTTATGAACCTGCTCTCCAAGGTCTCTTTGTTCAGCAACACTCTCTAGGATCTTATCATTAAGTGTATAAGTACTGCTAAGGTTTGCTTTCCCAAAATGCAGCACCTCGCATTTATCTGAATTAAACTCCATCTGCCACCTCTCAGCCCATTAGCCCATCTGATCAAGATCCTGTTGCAATCTGAGGTAACCCTCTTCGCTGTCCACTACACCTCCAATTTTGGTGTCATCTAAAAACTTATTAACTGTACCTCTTATGCTCGCATCCAAATCATTTATGTAAATGACAAAAAATAGAGGATCTAGCACCGAACGTTGTGGCACTCCACTGGTCACAGGCCTCCAGTTTAAAAAACAACCCTCCTCCACCACCTCTGTCTCTTTTAGCTAGTTCTGTATCCAAATGGCAAGTTCTCCCTATATTCCGTGAGATCTAACCTTGCTAACCAGTCTCCCATTGGGAACCTTGTCGAACACCTTACTGAAGTCTACATAGATCACATCTACCGCTCTGTCCTCTTCAATCCTCTTTGTTACTTCTTCAAAAAACTCAATCAAGTTTGTGAGACATGACTTCCACGCATAAAGCCATGTTGACTATCCCTAATCAGTCGTTGCCTTTCCAAACCCAATCCCTCAGGATTCCCTCCAACAAGTTGCCCACTACCGACGTCAGGCTCACTGGTCTATAGTTCCCTGGCTTGTCCTTACCACCCCTCTTAAACAGTGGCAGCACGTTAGCTAACCTCCAGTCTTCCAGCACCTCACCTGTGACTATCGATGATACAAATATCTCAACAAGAGGCGCAGCAATCACTTCTCTAGCTTCCCACAGAGTTCTAGGGTACACCTGATCAGGTCCTGGGGATTTATCCACCTTTACCCATTTCAAGATATCCAGCACTTCCTCCTCTATAATATGGACATTTTGCAACGTGTCACCATCAATTTCCCTACATTCTATATCTTACATATCCTTTTCCACAGTAAATACTGATGCAAACTACTCGTTTAGTATCTCCCCCATTTTCTGTGGTTCAAAGATTGCTGATCTTTGAAGGACCCTATTCTCTCCCTAGTTATCCTTTTGTCCTTAATATATTTGTAAAAATGCTTTGGATTCTTCATAATTCTATTTGCTGAAGTTATCTCATGTCCCCTTTTTTCCCTCCTGATTTCCCTCTTAAGTATACTCCTACTTCCTTTATACTCTTCTAAGGATTCACTCGATCTATCCTGTCTATACCTGACATATGCTTCCTCCTTTTTCTTAACCAAACCCTCAATTTCTTTAGTCATCCAGCATTCCCTACAGCTACCAGCCTTTCCTTTCACCCTACAGGAATATACTTTCTCTGGATTCTCGTTATCTCATTTCTGAAGGCTTCCCACAACAGGTCTCTTCTCAAACTCATTTGCATATTGTTGGATGTAAAATCTGCCATGAAACAGTCAAGCCGGCTAAATGTTGGAATGTACATTTTTAAAATAAACATTTGATTTAAAAATATACCTTGACACTTTTAAGATTGCTAATCTGGTAGAGTCTGATTAATATAATTTTATCACAAATTTTTTTTTAACAAATGACTTGCCAATATCTATAAGTAACCAAGTAAGTGAAAATGATTTAAAAGGTCATATTTGATAGCTATAATTGCATATAGTGGTCAGTTTCTTAGTGATTAAAATCTTTACAAAATCTTTTAAAACCTATTATTCATGACTGTGTAGTCAAAAGAACCAGGTAACTTTAACATCCACTAACAGGCATAATTAGGGGAAATGTATGATGGTTTGTAATTCATTCTGGGTCAGCCTGTAGAGAGACATTTTCTCATTAAACTAACACAAAGGACAGTGAAATCTTGATTTGGACAGAATTTAAATTGCACTGGAAATTTCCCAGTCCTGTTTGCAATTATTTGTCTTATTTCCTGAGAATTACAAAGAAAAATAATTCAACCTGGCTGCAAACCTACTCACCGATCCTCAGTTTGGGTTCTGCTTGGGTCACTCAACTTCTGAAGTCATTACAATGTTGGCCCAAACTTTGGCAAAAGAGTGGAATTCAATTAAAGGGGTGAGAGTGACAACCCTTGACAACAAGACAATATTGACTGAGTGTGACATCTTGGGTCCCGAGCGAATTGAAGACAATGGGAATCATGGTGAAAGCTCTCCATTGGTTGGAGTCATGCCTAGTACAAAAAAAGGTGATTGTGGCTGTTGTTCGCATTCACCAAGGCTCTCTAGACAGCATCTTCTGAACCTACATCTACTAACATCTAGAAGGATTTGAGCAGCAGATGTTTGGGAAGCAATGACCTGCAACTTCTCCTTCAAGCTGTTCACCATCCAGCCTTGGAAATATATTAGATTTTTAAAAATGTATCTATTGTCATGTGTATCTTCTTACAAAATACGGTGAAAAGTGTTTATAGTGTCACTGCTCTCCAGCACCATCTTAAAATACAGGAAAATAAACTAAAACATAGAATATAAAGGCAGAAAAATGAAGAAATAAAGAAATTTGTCACTGATCTCTCAGTATTGCTGGATCAAAACGCTGGAATTTCCTTCTGAGTAGCATTATGGGTCTAACTACATCAAATAGCTAAAGATGGCACAACACAACTTTCTTAAGAGGATCTAGGGGTGGGCAATAAATGGTGGCCCAGCTAGCAATGCCCACATCTCATGAATGACGAAAATAAAATCAACCATCTTAGACCCAGGACTTTGCTGCAGGATTTCCTCAGGATAGATGTTTGCATTCAACCTGTGCAGACATGTTACGGCACACCTTTGTAGCAGGTGGGGTTCGAACACATGTCCCCTGGCCCAAACTGAGGGAGTCTACCAGTGCCACAAGAACCCTGATTTCCTCAGGATAGGACCCAAAGCTCAACCATCTTCATCAATGGCATTCCAAAAGATCAAAAGTGTAGCTGCTTGCAGATGATTATACAATGATCGATTCCATTCATAACTTCTTGTGCAGCAGGACTTGGCAAATATTCACGCTAGCATTGATAAATAGCAAGTAACAGCAATGTCACACAATGACAAAAGAGAATCTAACCACATTATCTTGAGATTCATTGATATGACTGTCATCAAATTCCTCCACCACCAACATCCTGTGGTCGCCATTGTCCAAACACTTAACTAGTTAGTCACATAAAAGATGTGACTGCAAGAGCATGTCAGAGGCTAGGTTTTCTTGATTCACCTCCTGATTCTCTGGAACTTTTCCATCATCTACAAGGCTTAAGATGACAGGAGTATGATGGAATATTTCCCCTTGCCTGGATGACTGCAGCTTAGCAGGTACTTGATGCCATCCAGAACGAAGCAGCCAACTTGAGTGATAACAATTCCAGCACCTTAAACGTTCACTCCCTACACCACCAAGATACACTGCAACAACCCTCCCAGGTTACTTCAACAGAATCCAATGTGCCACCTCAAAATACTAGGGTACAGATATACGGCAGCACCACAATCTACAAGTTCCTTGCCCAGTGCCACATTACCCTGATTTGGAAATATATAACAGTCTCTTCATTATCATTTAGTCAAAATTAAGGAACTCCTTACCTAATAGCACTGTGGGAGTAACTTCACAAGAACAGCAGTAATTCAAGATAACTGTTCACCCATCAACTTCAAAAGGATACATAACATGGACAATAGGTGCTACCTTGCCACTGATGTTTGATCTCATGAAGGACTAAAAATAGACCTGTCACTTATGTGGGCAAACTCGCTCAGCCAAAGTCTTTGGAATGAGCACTTGGATCTTCGACAGGATCCCAGAGTCTCCTGTGTTTTTTCAGCAACCAGTAGTACCTTTATTATGGGACATTTGTTCCATTACAGTTGCTTTGAGATGCAGTTGGTGTTATGCCATCCACAAACTGGAAAGAAGGGAATAACAGTATATAGAGTATCACAGTAAGCCAGAAGATTATAACAGCCTTCTGCCCTAATTCACTAATGACAGATAAGGGCAGCAATCACTCGGGAGACAGGTTAGCTATTTCATATGGAAACCTTAGTGTCTGGGTCAAAGTCAGGGTCAAAATCCATCAGAGGAATGCAAGCACATTTGGGGCATGATTCTAGAGGAGGAAGCTTAACAAATGTTTCTAGTGCCATAAACCTCACTTGGTGTTTCACACAGGAAGTAGCAAACCTTAGCTGCTACCTTTTCTAAATTAGTTTAAAGGCTGCATCTAGGCATGCACTCTCTCCAATGTAAAGTGACAAGACAGAGAAATAATGGCTGGAAAGTTTGCTTCTAAATGACCTGACATCACGGGTGTAACTGAGCATGTGCTGATGCATCACTGTGGCCATTATAAAGGCAGTGCCTTGCCTCCTATAGTAGGATTACACTATAAGACCACAAAGTGCAGGAATAGAAGTAGGACACTTGCTCTGCTATGTAATGAGGAAATATTTGTGAAACAGTAATTACAATGCCAGTAGGCTTACAAAAAAGGAAATGTTAAATATGAAAATACTCAACTAGAGAGGGATTGATTTCAGTGAGGTGAACACACACCTGGCATAATGAATTATGTGCCAATTAGGCAAATGAAAAGTCACTATTGGGCCTCTTAGAGAGTAGTAGGGGTGTGGAATGCTCTGCCTGCAGCAGTAGTGGACTCAACAACGTTAAGAGTATTAAAATAGTCATTGGATAAACATATAGATGATAATGGAATAGTATAGGTTAGGTAGGCTTTAGATTGCTTTCAC
The DNA here is from genome assembly GCF_020745735.1 of Hemiscyllium ocellatum. Classification (NCBI taxonomy): domain Eukaryota; kingdom Metazoa; phylum Chordata; class Chondrichthyes; order Orectolobiformes; family Hemiscylliidae; genus Hemiscyllium; species Hemiscyllium ocellatum. Next base: position 80,967,444 of record NC_083412.1, read on the forward strand.
GGATTGGTGTAACATTGAGGGCCAAAGGCTGGTACTGCACTATAATGTTCAACGCTGAGTGAGGGAGGCCTGGGAAAGTTAATGTGTCATGCTCCTCACATACATGCCTGTCTCCTGCTGGTTTAATGCCAGTAATAGACTATAGGACACATGGACAGAAGCAAGCTAATTAGCTTTTCTTGTCTGTTCCTCCATTCAATGAGATCATGGCTGGTCTGATAACCCTTAACACCATTTCCTTACATTTTCCCCTTTAACCCTCAATTCCTTTTCTGATTAAAAAGCTGCCTGTGCCAGCCTTGAATATACTTAATGCCCCATTGTATACAGCCCTCTGTTCTAAGGATTTCCACAAACTTATTGCACTCTGAGAGAAGAAATTCCTCCTCCTCTCTGTTTTAAAATGGGAAACCCCTTACTGTGAGATTCTGTCCTCCGTTCCTAGAATCTCAGCATCTACCCCGTGAAGTTCCCTGAGAATTGTGTGTGTTTCAATAAAGTTGCCTCGAGGGTGGGGGAAAACTAGGGACCATGTATTTAAGGTGAGAGGAGAAAAGTTTAAAAGGGGTCTGAGGGGCAATGTTTTTCACAGAGAGTGGTTCCAGTGTAGAATGAACTCCCAGAGGGAGTGGTGGATGCAGGTACGGTTACAACGTTTAAAAGACATTTGGACAGGTACGTGAATAGGAAAGGTTTAGAGGGATTTGGGCCAAATGCAGCCAAATGGGATTAGTTTAGTTGGGATTATGGACAAGGTGGGCTGAAGGGTCTGTTTCCATGACTCCAGTGAGTACAGGCCCAACCTACCCAACCTCTCCTGACAAGAAAATCCCTCCATTGCTGGGATGAGCCAAATGAACCTTCTCTGCACTGCCTCTAATGTTGGTATATCTTTCCTTAAACACAGGGCCCAAAACTATTGACAGAATCAGTAGAGTAATGCTCTAATTGAACATTGATTGTCCACATTAGGACCTCAGCTGGGGCAGGGAGGGAAAGCTATGCAAGGCCATTCCTGCATTAATTGGGCTGGAGGTGGGAAGGTGATGACTTTCTCACTCACTGAATGAAATGCCCTTCTTACCTCCAAATGTGGCCTGAGGACAATATAAAATAAAATATGAGAATTAATTAGTGGATTACATTAAAAAAAGGAGAGTCCCAAGGTCTTTTATTAGTACTAAAAGGGTAAATATTTGAAGGGTGAAGCCAATTAGGAACCAGGAAAGAGATTCCCTTGTGACTACTTTGCAGATCTTTTCATGAACGAAGGAAATGCTGACAATGTCACCGTAGGAGTGGAGGCTGCATAGAAATGGGATAAAATGAATCAGGTAAACTGGGGCATGTAAAATTTCCATGCTCAACCAACCTGGAAAAGATTCCTCATTTATTCATGAAAAGAAGGGGAGAAATTTAGGAGTTTCTGGGCACAGTCTTTCAAAATTCTTTAGATGTAGGAATGATGACAGAGTCTTAGAGGATTTCAAATTTTATACCAGTGATCCAAACAGAGGAGGCAGGTCAACCTAACGATTAAAGACCAGTCAGACTAATGTCAGTGATCAGTTAATCTTGAGAGATATTAAGGCTGGACAAACGAATGCACACATGATAAATATGGATTAATCACTGAAAGCCAGAAGTGATTTGGTAAAGCAAATGATGTTTGAAAATTTGATTGTTCTTTAATAAAGGAAAGAACTAATGAGGGTAGGGTGTGTATGGTTGGGAATATGGATTTTCATGATAGACCTGCCAACAATGTTGAAGCTCATATGTTTAAATAGGCAGTGGCTGGATAAATACAAATTTGCCTCATGAATAGAAAACAGAAAATAGTGACACACAGTTGTTTTTCAGACTGGAAGGAAATGTGGGACCACTACTGACCTAGTCTTAGGATATTCAGGGTTTAATTTCAAAGTTTAGGTTTGACACAAATTCTGGAAATATTACAAACAGCAAGAAGGATTGCAATTGATTACAGGAGGAGATAGGCAGGCCCAGTGAAATGGCAGTTTATATTTAGAACAAAGAAATGTGAAGTGACTTATGTTGCTCGTAAGAAAATAATTAACAATAAAGCTAACTGGTACAATTTGAAGATAAAAGAAAAGAACAATTTGCAAATATATGTAGATATGTCTTTGAAGGTCACCAGACAAGTTGAAGAGACTTTTAAAAAGGCACATTGGATCCTTGGCTTTATAATTGAAAGCACGAGTATAAAAGCAAGGAGGTTTTTACAAAGCATTGATGTCCTAGCTGGAATATTGTATTAAGTCAGAGCAGGAACAATAGAATGTAAAGTTAGGATTATTCTGCCGAGGTTGTGTCGGGCATTGGAGAGGATATAATTTCATTAGACACAGAACTGATATGATTCACTCAGTTGATCTCTGATTGAGGGATTATTTAATGAAGAAAGGTGAGACAGGTTGGGTTGTATCCAGTGGAGTTTGCAGATCTATTTTGTAACATTTGTGTGACCTCAATCTTCACCTTCGCAAAAGGCACCGAGTTATATCTGAGATGAACCATGATCTTTAGGAAAGGCCTGCAATCGCTTTTTGCGCAATAGTCCCTTTAAGACCAAAGTGGATCTTGGGAATAATCTGAAAGAGTGTTAATTGGTTTCCTGGTTATTGAAAGTTGAATCAAAACATACATGGAAAACTAGATGCAGTGTGACAAGAGCCAAACTTTCTTAGGGCAGGCTGCCCATAAACACAGAGTGTATATGAAGGGTCAAGCCAAGCTCATTACTAATAAGAAGAAAACACAAGTCTAGATCTCAGCAAGCTGAGTGTTTGAGTAAAAGAACCAGGCTATGGTCTGGCTCTACTGGTTGGTTTGTTAAAAAGGAATTCTGAATAGATATTCCATTTGTCTGTCAAGATCCAAGTGAGAGTGGATTTGTCGAAATGTGCCATGTTGGTGTTAACTGAGGATTTTAATCTGGCTGCTGGTGAATGAGATTCTGAATCCAAATGATTGATCCTACATAATGGAGACTGAGTTGAAAAGACTGTGAGATTAGAAGTAATGTGTATGAAGTAATGTGTGAGCTCATAAATATGTGAGGCATTTCTTTGTTGTATTAAGTATTTATAGTAAAATTTGCCTCTGTTCGAAATATCCTTCATCTATTAGTTGATTGTTGAATTATACTTATTCTTGTCCATTGGCTTTTTTCCATAGGAGTCTTGGAGTTCCTTTTCTTTAAGTAGGTTATGTGTCTCTCTGGGTGAACAGGGAAATCTCCATTGAAATTCATTTGCAATTTACGTGCCTATCCGACAAATTTATTAACATCTTCTTGTACTTTGTCATAGTCCTCCTCATTATTAACTATATCTGTCAATTTGACGTCATGCGTGTATTTTGAAATTAGACTTATTTGAGATTGAGCTGTGCAATATTAATGGTACGAACTTCAAAGCATGGTCTCACAGCTTAGAAACATTGCTAAAATAGTGGAATAAGGAATTCAATAATGGCATAATAATTTATTCATTACTATCATCAATCATTGTGACTTCTGTGTATTTTCTTTTGCTTTGCAATAACTATTGAAACTTCTTATCTCTATTTTGCCTAAGCTGTTGTATTGCATGTCAGGACCGTGTTTCTGATGAGAGATAGGAATTTAGGAATATTTTAAGGTTTGACCATTTCCTGAAGCTGACAAACTGGCTACACATCCAGGAACAGGAATGTGAACGTCAAGTATAACTTGAAAAAGGGTTAATATCATTATCGTTTCTCACAGTGGTAGTTGTTCTATCAAATCAACAAAATAGAAATCCACTCGATATTTCTGTTCCTTCTTTTTTACAAGTTCACAATGCTGTTGCACATGTAGCACTTCAGATAAAAGTTTCCCTTGTTTCCTATTGGAAAGTAAATAACTATTAATATTTAGAGTTTGTTATTAGGAAGTCATTATGATGAAGCGACCCATGTGCAAAGATTGACAGACACAAACTATGAATAGAACCATACCTCAAACACAAAGAACATGTGTAAATAAATGTATTTCTCCTGCCAGTTCTCTGCAGGTTCTTATCAATAAATAATGCAGAAGGAGCCCAATATAGTTCATAGTGCTTCACCATACCAAATCTGTTAGAAAGTATTTTTGGTAACTTGGCATTTGTAGTTAAATAATACTTGTGTGTTTCTATTTTCACTGGATTCAAAGAATGTGTAATGACGGGTTCTGACTGAAGGAAACATTTTGAGCTACATCAATGTTCAGGATTGTGGGACTGATGGATATCTGTCATTGGTGGTTATACTGGGATCAAATGAAAATCATGGCAGTTTTGGTTGAGATGTGGATGGAGAATTCTGTCACTGTGGAAGTAATAGAGAAGAAAGCTGCTGAGGGGAACTTTCCCCTCACCAGTCCCACTCCCATTGTTCCCCTGTCATCCCAGTTACACCTTACATATTGCTTGCAGTCACTGATTGCTCTTTTCCTGACCACACTATTACCAAACCTAGCACTGCCTCTCTCCCAAACAAGATATTACTGTTATTGCTGGACATGTCGGATCCCAGATCATATTAGTTTTTTTAATCTCTGAATTAAATTCTTGGTCTTGAGAATCTGATAACCTCTGGATTCTTGATTGTTTATTGAACTGAACTTGGATTTTCTCAGTCACATAATCCCTTCAGGATTTTATTCAAATGCTTCTGGTTTGGAGTTTTTAAACTAAACTCCTCACTCTGAGGTAATCTCCGAGGCAACAGTTTTGGGAGTAGAATAGTCAGGTGGTTGTTTTTGACTGGAGCAGGACGTGAAAAATGCCTTTTTCTGTGCTGTAAATGTTTATGATTGTAGGACTCGGTGGCTCTATATCTTTTAGGGGCAAATATCCAGCTCCAGCCAAGACTCTTGAAAAACTGGAGGATTAATCACTGCCGGTGAGAAGAAATATTACTGCAACACACAAACACACAAACTCAAAATCAGAGGTGAATTCAATAAGGTAAAAGTGAAAAAAAAATCATTCTTCGAATTGTTTGTGAAAAGTTGAACATTGTGGCTGTTGCTGGGAGTGTACACACACATTGGTAGTTGAGCAGTCAGATTCATGAGTTATAATTTTGCAGATGTGTTAAGATTTAGTAGTTCCATTCCATTTGACAGCAATTGACTTCCATCATTCAGGGTGAGAAAGAGACTTCTTGTTGTCCTTTCTTATTTGTCACCTGGAACGCAGCACTCTTTCACTGTGACCTTCATACCACATGAACACTCGAACCCAGGCTGGTACACATGAGAACGTTCAGTCATATGCACAAACTCAAGTAAAGCTGTGATGTGGAGGTGCCGGTGTTGGACTGGAGTGGACAAAGGTAAAATCACATAACAGCAGGTTATAGTCCAACAGGTTTGTTTGGACGCTTTTGGAGCAGTGCTCCTTCATCAGGTAGCTGAAAGTTGAAACTGGATTTCCAAACATTGTTATTGCGTATTCTTCAAACGGAAAACACAAATACGTCTGCAAATAGGTTTGGGACAGAATCCAGGAGGGTGTCTTGCTATTGAGCAGGGACTCATCAACACCACTATATCACATGAGATCATAGTCCAGTCTGTGCAAAGTTTCTGTGACACCTTTAGTGTTAAGTCTCATTGGTTCTACGCAGAATCTTTTGCCAGGTAGCCAGACTCTGAATTTGGACATCGATATTTTGTCTCTCGAGCAATCATCTTTTAAAAAGCACATTTGTTTTGGTTAAAAAAAGTTTTCTGGAGTTGATAGCTTTAAATTGAGGGGTGATAGATATAGGACAGATGTCAGAGGTAGTTTCTTTACTCAGAGAGCAGTAAGGGTATGGAATGCTTTGCCTGCAACGGTAGTAGATTCGCCAACTTTAAGTACATTTAGGTCGTCATTGGACAAGCATATGGATGTTCATGGAATAGTGTAGGTTAGATGGGCTTCAGATTGGTATGACAGGTCAGCGCAACATCGAGGGCCGAAGGGCCTGTATTGCGCTGTAATGTTCTATGTTCCATGTTCCAGAGTTTAGATTAGAGTGGTGCTGGAAAAGCACAGCCGGTCAGGCAGCATCCGAGAAGCAGGAAAATCAACATTTTGGGCAAAAGCCCTTCATCAGATTCCTGATGAAGGGCTTTTGCCTGAAACATCCATTTTCCTGCTCCTCGGATGCTGCCTGATCTGCTTGCCTTTCCAGCACCACTCTAATCTAAACTCTGGTTTCCAGCATCTGCAGTCCTCACTTTTGCCTTTCTAGAGTTCCAGCCCATTACTGTAAGATTGTGTGTTTGGAAATTTCTGACAGACATTGGTCTTCGTAACATTGAGTGTAAGTCCCAACTCCTCACATACCTCAATGAACGTGCCAAATCTGAAGATTTATGCCTGACCCTGTAGTTACAGCAGTGCATTGGAGCTCAATGACTGGAGCCTGGATTGCCTTAGTCTTTGACTGAAATTTTCAGAGGTTAAAAAGTTCACCAATCACTTGGTAAAAAACTGCACTTGAGCAAGGAGCTTGCCTCTGGTCAGAATGGAGCTTTCAGGTGAGGAAGATCCAAAAAAAGCTTTGACTCTCTCCTTAACCACAAAGGTGTCTGTAATGTAAATGTTGGCGAGCTCCACCATTCATATATCATCACAAATCAAATAAAAAATGGTGATAACGTTTGGATGACATCCTTCTATCAAAAGAATCTCAAAGAGTGTCTCATGGTTTACAGAGTTGAAGATCTTTGTCAAAAGAAAAAGTGCTATGCAGAGACGTTGGTGTTGGGTGTGACATTGTGCTTGTAGTTGATGAGCTTGGAACATGATGTCAGCAGATCCCACACTGGGATTCCGGGAGTAGCTCTGCAGCAAGTGTAATGTTTCAGTTCAGATTGCTTCTGATAACTTCACAGAAATGGCTATGATCAATCTGTGACACCAACGATGTGGTCAAGATTGCTTGTGACAAGGATTTCCATCCCACACAGTTGGACACTGCATGCATTTCATATCCAGAGTACTATGTTTACGTAAACTGATAAACTATGATTACATAATTACTGAGGAAGTGTCTTATTGATGCAATTGCCCATTGCAGGATTTCACATCACTCATAAGAACAACCTACTTACTCAGACAGTTAAAAGAAACCCTCCATTTTCTACTTCTATTTGCAATTCTGATGAGGATGGAAGGCAGTGCAGGTTACACTTGACAGAGTGAGTTGCAGGCTTAGTCTGGTAATCAAGCACCTGTAACACCACCACCACCCCCTACCAACACACCTTCATTTACACTCCTTCCTTGCACAACCTGTTGATTCTAGTTGGGTTTCTGTGTGCTCTCACCCAACTCTTTAAGTCATCGCCTCCCGATATTTCCCCTGACCCCAGCCCTTGTAGCTTAGCCATGCTCCACTGTTCCCCACCCCATGCATTGAAGATAGCATGGTTGTGACTGTGAATGGTCACCTCCCCCAACAGTAACCTGTGTTACAGAGTCTTAGAAATCTACTGCACAGAAAAAGACCCTTTGCATATTTGCCAATCAAAAACAACCACCTAACTTTAAGTTAGATAAAGGTGAGGTGCTACATTTTGAGAAAGCATATATTTGCAGGACTTATACACAAATGGTAAGGTCCTGGGGAGTATTGCTGAACACAGAGACCTTGGAGTGCAGGTTCATAGCTCTTTGAAAGTAGAGTCACAGGTAGATGGGATAGTGAAGAGGGTTTTTGATATGCTTTCCTTTTTTGATCAGAGTATTGAGTACAGGATTTGGGAAGTCATGTTGCGGCTGTACTGACATTGGTTAGGCCACTGTTGGAATATTGCATGCAATTCTGGTCTCCTTCCTATCGGAAAGATGTTGTGAAACTTGAAAGGATTCAGAAAAGATTTACAAGGATGTTGCCAGGGTTGGAGGATTTGATCCAAAGAGAGAGGTTGAATAGGCTGGGGCTGTTTTTTCTTGAGCGTGGGAGGCTGAGGGGTGACCTTATAAAGGTTTCCAAAATCATGAGGGGCATGGATAGGGTAAATAGACAACGTGTCTTCCCTGGGGTGGGGGAGTCCAGAACTAGAGGGTATAGACTTAGGGTGAGAGGGGAAAGATATAAAAGAGATCTGAGGGGTAATTTTTTCACACAGAGGGTGGTACGTATATGGAATGAGCTGCCAGAGGAAGTGATGGTGGCTGGTACAATTGCAACATTTAAGACGCATCTGCATGGGTAGATGAATAGGAAGGGTTTACAGGGATATGGGCCGGGTGCTGGCATGTGGGACTAGATTGTGTTGGGATATCTGGTCGACATGGACGGGTTGGACTGAAGGGTCTGTTTCCATGCTGCACATCTCTCTGACTCTATAACTATTCTAATCCTTATTTTCCAGCACTTGGTCCTTAACCTTGTAGGCCTTGGCATCACAAATGTACATCTAACTAGTTCTGAAACATTATGAAAGTTTCTGCCTTGATGACCCTTACAGGCGGTGAATTGTAGATTCCCACCATCCCTTGAGTGAAAAAGATGTTCCTCACATCTTCTCAAAACTCTCTGCCCCTTACCTTAAATCTATGCCCCCTGGTCATTGATCCCTCCACCAATGGGAGATGTTTCTTCCTGTCCATCCTATCTATGTCCCTCATAATTCTATGCATCCTACTCAATCTCCTCTGCCCCCAGGAACACAATCGCATTCTAACCAAGAAAACCAAAACAACTACAATGTTGGAAATCCGAAACAAAAACAAAGTTAAAAATTGTACAACACCAGATTATAGTCCAACAGGTTTACTTGGAAGCACTAGCTTTCAGAGAACTGCTCCTTCATTAGGTGGTTGCGGAGTATAAGAGGAGCAGCACTCCGAAAGTTAGTGCTTCCACATAAACACGTTGGACTATATCCTGGTGTTGTGTGATTTTTAACTTTGTCCACCCCAGTCCACCTCCAAATTGAAACAAAAACAGATATTGCTGGAAAATGTCAGTAGGTATGGCAGCAGCTGTGGAGAGAAATCCGAGTTAATGTTATGGGTCCAGTGACCCTTCCTCAGAACTCTGGTTGCATACAGATTCAAGAAAGAGTGTAAGGTCAGTCCTAGAAAGCACAGGCCAGTTAGTTTAGCATCGGTATTGGGTAAGGAGTTGGAAAAAATAATCAGAAAATCAGCAAGACATTGAAGGGTCAACATGGTTTCGGGAAATGGGAGACGATACTTGATGAACCAATTGAATATTACAATGGCGGGTTGATAAAGGGAATGTGATCGATGTTGTTGATTGGAAATTAAGAAAGCACCAGACAAGTTTCTTTTGGTCATGGAATCTGGGTATCACTGGTGAGGTGCACATTTATTACCCATTTCGACTCGACCAGTGAGCAATTAAGATGGAAACACACTGCGATGCGTCTAGAGTCATGTATAGGCCAGACCAGGTAAGGATAGCAGATTACATTCCCTGAAGAACATTAGGGGCATGGTGATGATGCAGTGAGACCTAGATTAGGACCCTGGCACAGTGCAGTGTGATCTCGACTGGGACATGGGGATAGTGCAGTGTGATCTAGACTGGGGTAGGGGGACAGTGCAGTACGATCTAGACTGGGGTAGGGGGACAGTGCAGAGTGATCTCGACTGGGACACTGGGACGGTGCAGTGTGATCTAGACTGGGACATTTGGACAGTGCAGTGTGATCCAAAATGGGGCATGGGGATGATGCAGTGTGATCTAGACTGGGGTAGGGGGATAGTGCAGTGTGATCTCGACTGGGACACTGGGACGGTGCAGTGTGATTTAGACTGGGACATGGGGATAGTGCAGTGTGATCCAAAATGGGGCATTTGGACGATGCAGTGTGATCTAGACTGGGATAGGGGGACAGTGCAGTGTGATCAAGTCTGGGATATGGGACAGTGCAGTGTGATCTAGACTGGGGTAGGGGGACGGTGCAGTGTGATCTAGACTGGGGCACAGGAACGGTGCAATGTATTCTAGACTGTGGCACAGGGATGGTGCAGTGTGATTGAGATGGGTGCATAGGAACAGTGCAGTGTGATCTTGATTGGGGCACAGTCTAGACTGGGACATGAGATGGTGTAGTGTGATCGAGACTGGGTTATGGGAATGGAGCAGTGAAATTTAGACCGGGGCATAGAAACAGTGCAATGCGATCTCGAGTTGGGCATGAAGATGGTGCAGCGTGATCTAGACTGGGACATAGGGATGGTGCAGTGAGATCGAGACTGGGACATGGACATGGTGCAGTGTGATCTAGATTTGGGTATGTGGAGGGTGCAGTGTGATCTAGACTTGGGTATGGGGATGGTGCAGTGTGATCTAGACTGAAACATGGAGACAGTGCAGTGTGATCTAGACTGGGGCATGGGGATGATGCAGTGTGATCTAGACTGGGACATGGGGACGATCAGTGTGATCTAGACTGGGACACGGGGACAGTGCAGTGTGATCTCGACTTGGGCACAAGGATGGTGTAGTGTGTTCTAGACTTATGGATTGGGACAGTGCAGTGTGATCTAGACTTGGGCACAGACATGGTGCCGTGTGATATAGACTGGGGCATAGGGACAGTGCAGTGTGATCTAGATGGGCCACGGAGATGATATAGTGTGATCTAGACTGGGACACGGAACAATTCAGTGTGATCTAGACTGGGACACGGGGATGGTGAAGTGTGATGAAGACTGGGACACTGGGATGGTATAGCGTGATCTAGACTGGGACACTGTGATGGGGCAGTGTGATCTAGACTGGGACATAGGGATGGTGCAGTGTGATCGAGACTGGGTCACGGGGACGGCGCAGTGTGATCTAGACTGGGACATGGGGACGGTGCAGTGTGATCTAGACTGGGACATGGGGACGGTGCAGTGTGATCTAGACTGGGGCACAGGAATAGTGCAGTGTTATCTAGAGCGGGACATGGGGATGGTGCAGTGTGATTGAGACTGGGACATGGGGACAGTGCAGTGTGACCTAGACTGGGACATGGGGATAGTGCAGTGTGATTGAGATTGAGACATGGGGTTTAACAGTTTTTTCTGAGGGGTCAGTCCTTGTCAGGGAGCAGTGCTGTCCAGGCAGCTGCCTTCTTCACAACGAAAGGGGACCAGGGGAAACTCAGGGACGAATTCAATTGAACCTCAGTTGGAGAGCATGATCCTGCCTTCATAAAGCTGATGAGTTTGACAAACTCTGAGACAACAATTTGTCTATCCTGTGGTTTCCTGAACTATCGTCAATTATCACAGGTCTCATACCTTCACTGTCTAATATGGTCATGGATCAGAACTAAAATGTTACTTGCTAATAATCTGAATAAACTATCTGAATAGTCCTTATAAGCAACTGACTACTTGTACTAAATAGCTGTAGAACTGAACTCCAAAGTCTTACAGAGGTGATTGACAAAAGAAATAATGGTGAAATGAGGAAATATTTTGATGCAACAAGTAATTCGAATCTGGAATGCATTTCCTAAGAGTGTGGTGGGCATAGGTTCAGTCACGACTTTCAAAGGGAATTGGATCATCTCTGGAAAAGAAATGTTTTCAGGGCCATGGGAGAAGTGTGGTGGAGTTACACTTAGTGATTTGCTGTTGCAGAGAGCTGACCTAAACTGGATGGGCCAAATGGTCCGCGTTTGTATGCTAAGTATTCCATAATTGTACAGGTTGTGAGAACTCTAGTTCACATCTTGTGTCTTGGACAAAAACATACAGTAAGGTTATGTTAAGGTTGCAGCAACTCGAGCTTAGTTTTTCTGCTTCAACCTCAATGAGTGCAGTGTTTCTGTTTCATTGATGAGCTACCCCCTGTACTCAAATAACAGTATGAGACTAAAATCAGAGACTGCGATGGCTTCTTCCCTTCCAGTAATTCACTGTTCCCTGCTGTGTAACAGCAGATGCAAAGGGCCTTGAATGTAATTCATTCTTCTTGTGCTAGAGAAGCAGATGAACCGAACAAGTGGCCTCACCAGGATAACAGGGTTGCCATTGATTGTTCACACTTTGCTCTGAGAGAATCAGATGTAAGTTCAGAGACATACTACAACTGAAGTGAATCCAGTTCCTCAAAGAGTCTCTGGTGAGTGAGCATACTCGATATTTCATGTAGCTTAATACTGGGATCCTGGCAGCAGCCATTTTCCAGCTGTTCATTGTACCTTCTGTAATTGCAACCCCACCATCAATAGGTGGGGGAGGGTGATACATGGTGATGCTTTCTATCTGCTGATCCCTGACTCACTCCAGTGCGAATTACACACACACACACACACACACACACACACACACACACACACACACACCCCAACACCTTGTGAGAAAAGACATGTTGTCACACAAGTTGGCAGACTATCATGGTGTTTAAGCAAATGATTTCTTTGCATCAACCTCTCTGGGAACTTACATCATTCCCCAGAGCACAATCTGTGATTCTTGTCATCTTGTTGTTTACTGCACAAATCCCCCCTCATGAGGGTACAACACTCACCAACAAAGCACAGCTGAGGAGGTGGAATAAAGGGGGGAGGAGGAGACAGAGATGAGGCAATCAACACAGCCTTTTGATGTGACTCATGGAGTTCAAATCATCCAGCCTTTTTACTGGTGAATGTAATTCCATTCAACAATTGCCATGCATCTTAGCTTCCCTTCATCACTGCCCATTACCACCAAAACCTTGTGGCTACAATAGTGAAATAAACAAAACTCCACAGTACAAACATTCAAAACCAAATTTATAAATCAAATGATCCAATGTTCCACACAGTAACTTTTAAATCACCTGTGTGTGGATACCCTACCCACTTTGTCAATGTGCCTCTATCTTTCCTGGTACTCCCACACAGTGCGACCCCTGTGGCTCCAGCATGGCTGTGGGAAGGCAAATAGAGGGGGACAGCTTAGCAGGACGACCTTGAGCATTGCCAGTCCTAGGCAATCTGGTACTGGCTTTGTGAGGCAGCAATCTCAGCTGTCAGGCTGCCAGGCCATGGGAAGGCACTGATGTAACAGTGGGGTTGAAGGACAATGGAGTCCCCTCGAGATGTCACCAGGCAGGTTTGTGTTCCACGCAGCCCTGCTCCCCTGGAGGGGGAATGTCAACGACAATAATGACATGTTGAAATCCAAATTATTGTTGGATTGCTCTGTCTCGTTGCAAACCCCTTTAATCACTGGTAACCAGTGTCTCAGCAACAGCTGTCTAAGCTTGCATAGCAACAAGCAGCACTTCCATGGTAACAAGATGAGCTAACAGTACAAGCCTCCTTCAGAAAGCAGACATTGGGTAGCTTCTGCTTAGGCTGGTATGGAAGTTGGGACATCAGATGCTACATCGTGCTTGGCGTGTATGTAAATCAATAACCTTTTATGTGATGCAACGTTATGATTCCAACTTCATTCAGTGAACATTTTTGGAGCAAGTTTCATATTACCTGTCACAATCTGTGACAGTGTTGCTTGTGAATCTCCAGGCACAACAATAAATTTGCTGAGATACCAGATAAAACTGGAAACGTTTTCACTCTGAAACAGAAAACTCCTTCACCCTAGCTTATTTCACCAATAAAGGCAGGAGAGTCTATTGTTTTGTCATCAGCTGGATCTATTATGACATTTTGGTGAGACAAAGTGCAACTGTACACCTCCTTAAAGGTTTGATTAGATTAGATACCATACAGTGTGGAAACAGGCCCTTAGGCCCAACAAGTCTACATTGACCCTCCGAAGAGCAACCCACCCCCCTCTGACTAATGCACCGAACACGATGGGCAACTTAACACGGCCAATTCACCTGACCTGCACATCTTTGGATTGTGGGATGAAACTGGAGCACCCAGAGGAAACCCACACAGACAAGGGGAGAATGTGCAAACTCCACACAGACAGTCGCCCGAGGCTGGAATTGAACCTGGGACCCTGGTGCTGTGAGGCAGCAGTGCTAACCACTGAGCCACCATGCAGCCATTTTGTCTTTTTGTGGTCTTCCCCTGAATTGGACTTAGCTTCTGGTCTTTGTCATAAGCATGAGGAAGTGGTGGATGTAGGCACAGTTACAAAATTTAAAAGACACCTGGATAAATACAAGAATAGGAAAGGTTTGTAGGGATACGGGTCAGGAGCAGGCAGCTGGGACTAGTTTAGTTTGGGATTAAGTTCAGCTTGGATTATTTGCACGGAAGGGTCTGTTTCTGTGCTGTATGACTCTATGAGGAATATCTATGTCTTCTTTTGACATCTTTCTCACTAGAACAAGATTTCTTTTTTACTATTGAACCTCCTGTGTGTCGAAAGCCTACAGATTAACCTTTGTCATCTACATTGAGGCGCCAACAGGTACATTTGTTTCTCTGTGAATATGCAAAGTGGAACCTGTTACTAATGTGCTTATGAGTCAATAAATTGTCATTTCTGCAGCAGCCTGTATCTTTACTTTACAAACATTCATTCAGAAAGAACCATGTTCCTGCAGAGATGTTATTATTAAATTCTCCCACCAGAAACATATGTACAACATTTTCAAAATCTTGTTCAACCTCCATTGATCGACACCACCTACCAAACATCATTTCCTTCTCTCTAAAACAAACTTCACAATGACTTGACTATTTTCTTTTCGAGTTCTGGATTTCTGTCTGTCGGCTTCTGGTACCAATTTATAGACATTGGAAACAACATTCTTCAGTCAGTTATATTTCCAAAGATTTTCCTACAATAAACTTCTGTGGGAACACAGTCCAATCATTCAGTTTTGCAGCAACTTTCTTCAAGGTAACAGAAAAACGTTCTACCCTTTCCTCACTAAATTTATGTATCAAATGAATCCCTCTCGCCAGATCAAAAGCATGAGAACCTGACTCAGGGTAACCTTCACCTGTCCCTTCCAATCCATAGTCTTTAAACTTGACTTTTCTCAATTCTTTCTCTAGTATCTCTATAAGTGGGCTGCTTATCCCACACCAACCCTCCAGAGAGCATTCCAACCCCATGATGCCTGTAACCCTGCATTTCCCATGGTTAATCCACCTAGCCTGCACATCGATGGACACTAAGGCAATTTAACACGGCCAATCTGAACATCTTTGGACTGCAGGAGGAAACTGGAACCCCCTGAGGAAACCCATGCAGACATGGGGAGAATGTGCAATCTCCACACAGTCATCTGAGGCTGGAATTGAACCCTGGTCCCCAGCACTGTGAGCCAGCAGTGCTAATTGCTGTGCCACCGTGCTGCCCACCTTCGTTCCTCTCTTTCTAATTCCAAAACAAGATTTTGTTTATTTTACCTGAACCACCTCTTTCTCACGTTAGTGAGCTGGATGTGTCTTTGTGACGATCAATGATAACTATAAGGTCACTATTGCTGAATTTGCTTTTATTCCAGAGTTAATTAATTGAGTTTAAATTCCTTTAACTGCAATGATGGCATTGGAGTTCAAGTTGCCAGGGTACTGGTCTGGGCCTCTGGATTACTATTGAATGACTAACTCCACTCACACACATTTACAAACATTCACATTACTTCCCAGAACAATGGGACGTGACTCTTAACCTCCACTACGTGGGGCTTCTCCCTATCCATTCAATTCTTTGTCCCTTAAGTCATATTCACATACAACGGTATTCCACTTGAAGTGCCTGGACACACTTACCACCAACAAGATGCATGTATTTGAACCTCTCACACTCAGATCACAACAGTGCTGATGGCAATGAATCCCCCTTCTCTCACTCCTTTAGATTATTTGGTGGCCTCTGGCAACACAGAAGCATCAATAAACAAAGGATCTCAATCAGTCCACAAACCCTTGCCCTTTAACCTTGCTCTTCAGTATTTGTTCTTTCCAATAGTATAAAACAAATAATTAGACAGGCTTTGCTTTGTTCTCTGGGATCTGCTCCAACACCAGGATCTATTCATGGTCTTCCATAAGCAAACAGTTTCTTTGACAGAGAATGTTGCTTCTTTCACCTTTACATGATTTCTGTGTGTTCTGAACTATCTACCAAAGATATGCTGAAAAAGCACAGCAGCACTGCAATCGGCTTTCTATTTATCCTTTGCTTCTTCGTTTCTCGTTCCAGTGGCAACTTCAGGTCATGTGGGTATATCCTGGGACCTAATGATAGCACAGCCAGATAACCAATTAACCTTCTTTTAGAGTACTCCCCAGCCCACCTTGACCTTAAGGAGACATCAGGCAAAAAAGAAAACGCTGCATTTTCCCTAAGATTTGTTATAAAGTAAAACATTGTTCAGTAATTTTCTTTCTCTTGGCATTGTGGGGATTTAGTTTGTAAAAATAAAAGTTATTGGTCTCTGCAGGGATCATAATTGCAGCCCACTTAAATCCTCATCTGAATCCTCTGCAATAAAACCTGTTTGTGACCTTGCCCTCTAGAGGCTTGGCACCTGTGCCACCCTGTTTCCCTGTTCAGACCACTCATGACTGGCTGCACATCAGATTCAAACCCCACCACACCGCAATTATTTAAATTAAACACAATAACAGTACCTGGTGTTATTATTATTGCTCAGACCTTTGAGTATAGGATGTTGGTGAGGCCTCTTCTGGAATACTGTGTCCCTTTCTGGTGTCCCTCTTATAGGAAAGATATTATTAAATTGGAGAGAGTTCAGAAAAGACTAACCAGGATGTTGCTGGGAATAGAGGATTTCAGTTATAAGGAGAGGCTGGATAGACTGGAATTTTTTCACTGGAGCGTAGGAGGTTGAGAGGTTTATAAAATAATGAGGGGCATAGGATGATAATTGCCTTTTCCTTAGGGTGGGGGCTTTCAAGACTGGGGACATATCTTTAAAGGCAACAGGAGCAAGATTTAAAAAAGGCAAGAGAGGCAACCTTTTTCAACAGAGAGTGGTTCACATGTGGAATGAATTTCCAGAGGAAATGGTGGGTGCAGCTACAGTTACAATGTTTAAAAGATATTTAAATCAGTACATGAGTAGGAAAGGATTGGAGGGATATGGGCCAAACGCAGGCAGGTGGGATTAGTCTAGTTTGGGATTATTGCCGGTATGGACTGGTTGGATTAAATGGTCTGTTTCCATTCTGTATGGCTCTATAACTCTATGACTGTATGTGAATGAGAGGTAGGGTTTTCTCATTGTCCGTATTAGAAGGACTTAAGATTGTAAGAACTAGGAGCAGGAGTAGACCATTCAGCCCTTCAAGCCTGCCCTGTCATCCAACAAGCTTATCACTGATCTGCTCCAGGCCTTAACTCCTCTTTTCCGCCAGCTCAACAGAGGCCTTATTAATATTTCAAAATCAATATCCTGTTTAAAAACTTCCACTGTTTTTGCCTCCAAAACTCTCCGAGGGAGAGAATTCCAGACATTCACTATCCTCTGGGAGAAGAAATTTGAGATCAAGTTTAAATGAATGTTCCCTTATTCTGTAACAATGTCCCCGAATTTGAGATTATCCCATGAGCTGCAACATGTCAGAATCCAGCTTGTTTCATTAAGATCACCCATCATTCTTCTAAAGCCTAATAAATAAAGAGCTAACTTGTTTAGTTGTTCTTGATCTATCAAACCTTTCATCCCAGGAATTAGCCAAGGGAATCTCCTAGTGACCAACGCCTGGACTGGGAATGCCAGCGAGTGGGCAGGGGCCCAGAGCGGGGACTCCAGCGAGTTGGTAGGGACTTGGTGTGGGGATGCCAGCGAGCAGGGCAGGGGCTTGGTGCAGAGCAGAGGTAGCTGGCAGTCAGACTACATGGAGACCCCCTGCACTATTCTGCTGCAGAGAGCACTAGGAGAGAGATTGTGATCTTTGACTTTTTAACTATTCTGTAACTGAGAATTGTACCTAGGAACTCTGGACCAAAGATGGCACTGTGTGTTGGTGACATTGTTCCACTATAACCAATCTTGTAACTGAAGATGCTGTATCTAGGTACCTTTGTACCTAAGGTGACGCTGTAAGTGACGATTTATAAACTTTTCACTGTACTCATTTGAGTATTTGTGACAATAAAGCTAATTCATTCATTCACTCCTTTGAACTGACTTTGATGTCAGTATATTCTTTCTCAAATATGGGCACCAAAACTGTACTCATTACTCTAGTTGAGGCCTCACAACACCATATACAGTTGTTGCAAAATTTCTCCAGGTTTAATCTTCAACCTCTACAAATAAGGGCAAAATTCTATTTGCATTCTTAATTACTTGCTACATTTGCATGTTAACATTTTAAATTTTTCATACACAGATCCTTCTACACTAAACATTTTTGAAGTCTCTCTCTCTCTCTCCATTTAAATAGTCTGCCTTTTGATTCTTTCTACTAAAGTGTATGACCTCGCATTTACACCTCACCACTACATTAAACTCCATCTGCAAAGCTTTTGCCCAACATTTCAAACTATCTGCAGATTCCATTTGTCTTCATCACAACACATCCTCCCTCCTATTATTGTATCATCAACAATTTTGGATACATGATAATCTGCCTCCTCCAAGGTATGAATACAGATCATAAACAATTGAGACCCTAAGAGTGATCCTTTTGGTACTCCACTAGTTGCAACTTTCCAACCTGAAAAAGACCTATTAATTGTACTTTTATCGGCTGTATATTAACCAATCTTTAATCCACACTAATACATACCCCAATACCTTGAACTCCTAATTGTGCAATAACAGTTTATATGGCACCTTATGGAATGGCTCATAGAAATCCAATTACATAACATCTACTGAGTCCCTTTTATCAACTTTTTGTTACAACAAATTTGTTGAACATAATTCCCTTTAACAAAACGACATTGACTCTGTACAATTGGATTAGGCTTTTCTAAATGTTCTGTTATTTCATCTTTAATAACAGACTCTATAGTACTTTCCAAATAGCAGATGTTAGGCTAATTGAACTGTGGTTTATTGGATTCCATTTGAGGTATACAAGATAATGATAGAGTCGATAGATAGAGTCGATAGCCAGAAACTATTTCCCAGGGCAGAAATAACTAACACGAGGGGTCATAGTTTTAAACTGGTTGGAGGAAAGTATAGAGGGGATGTCAGAGGTGGGTTCTTTACACAGAGAGTTGTGAGAGCATGGAATGCGTTGTCAGCAGCAGTTGTAGAGGCAGGGTCAATGGGGACATTTAAGAGACTCCTGGACATGCATATGGTCACAGACATTTGAGGGTACATAGATGAGGATCAGTGGTCGGCACAACATCGTGGGCTGAAGGACCTGTTCTGTGCTGTACTGTTCTATGTTCTATGTTCTATTTCCTTCCATTCATGATGAATAGGGTTGCCACATGAGCAGTTTTTCAATCTGTTGGAATCCTTCGAAATTTCAGTGAATTCTCGAATATTTCAACAATCACTGCAGCCGCTTCCTTTCAAACCACTTCAACATTGGCCATCAGGTCTTGGCACCTTGTTTGCCTTTAGTTCATTAGTTTGTCAAATAATTTGCCCCTCTGAATAAATATGGTTAAAAGGTCTTCTTGCTTAGCTAATATCTTTGGGAAGTTTGTGGTATCCTCTAGAGTGAAGAACAATGGTTTAAATTACCTGCTATTTCAATGTCCCTTGTTATCAATACCCCAGTTGCATTCTCCAAGACCCCTCCACACACTGAGCTACTTTTGCTCTTTTTGTACTCCTACGGAAGCTCTTTCTGTTTGTTCTTATGATTCTTGCCAAATTTATTTCATAATCAATTTTCTCCCTCTTTATTAGCTTTATAGTAATCTCCTGTTGGTTCCTAAACAAAAATTCCAATCCTCTGGCCTACCACTAAATGCTGCTGCTTTGTATGCTTTAATATTTGATTGGATATTCTCCTGAACTACCTTTGTTAGCCAGGGTTGGTTCATCCTTCTCATCAATTCCTTCCTTTTGAGCAGAATGAATTCTGCTGAGCAATTTGAAACTTCTGCTTAAACGTCTGCCATTGCTCATCTGTCACTGATAATTTTCCCAGCCCACTTTACTTCAGTCTGTCTTCATTCCTCTGTAATTGGTTCCATTTAAGATGAGCACACTGGTGTTGGTCTTTCACATGCAGAATTCCACTATGTTCTGGTCGTTAACTTTGAGAGCACCCTAAACAATGAGATTGCTGAATAACCCTGCCACATTAGATATCACTAGATCCCAAATGATCTGTTCCCAGGTAGGTTCTGCAATGTTCTACTGTAATAAACAATCCTTGGAGCTCTCTGCACCATCTTCCCGTTCCACTTCTTGCTTCTGCGTCACTTCAGAATGGTGCCAGAACGCCTGGATGGTGAAAGCAACAAGGTTTCGTTTGTGTGGAGATGAAGGTGGAAATAAAAGGTGCATCCTTAGACCACCTGCAGCTTGATGATCAGAATGGATTGTGTAATGAATGTGAACTGAGATGTGAGAAGGAGGATTAGAAACAAACATAATGTCTTCTTTAATGAATTTAGCACTGTTGTTGATCAAGGTCTCCGACACGGTCACGATGCTGCTGGAGACAATCATCTCCTTGGGCTGAAGTGAGGCATCAAGGCCACATTCAACCAAGTATAGCTTCAGGGAGCCCTAATAAAATTGGAATCAATGGGTATCAGGGAGCAAACTCTCGATTGGTTGGAGTTGTACCTAGTACATAGGAAGATAGTTGTGGCTGTTGGAGGTCAGTCACCTCAGCTCCAGGAGTTCCTCAGGGTAGTGTCCTAGGCCCAACCATCTTCAGCCACTTCATCAATGAACTTCCCTCCACCATAAGATCTGAAGTGGGGATGTTCATCGATGATTGCTCAATGTTCAGCACCATATATGATTCATAAGATGCTGAAGCAGTCTATATTTAACTGCAATATGAATTGGACATTATCCAATTCATGTGAGGTGGCAAATAGGAAATAACATTTGCGTCACACAAACACCAGGCAAGGATCATCACCAATAAGAGACAATTTAATGACTGGCCTGTGATATTCAATGGTGCTACCATTGAATCCCTCACTATTAACATCCTTGGGGTTACCATTAACCAGAAACTTAACTGGACTTGCCACATAAACATAGTGGCTACAAGTACAGGTCAGATGCAAGGAATACTGTACTGACTCCCTAAAGCCTGTTCACCATCTACATGGCACAAGTCAGGAATACTCTCCAGTTGCCTGGATGGGTGAAGCTCCAACAACACTCAAGAAGCTTGATACTATCCATATCAAAGCAGCCTACTTGATTGGAATCACATTGATATGCAACCATTCCCTCCACTACCAAACCTCAGTAGCAGCAGTCTGTACTATCTACAAGTTGGAGCATAGAAATTCACCAAAGATCCTCAGAGAGCACCTTCCAAACCCACGACCATTTCCATCTCGACGGACAGGTGCCGCAGACATATGCAAGTTCCCAGCCAATCCATTCACTGTCTTGACTTGGAAATATGTCACTGTTCCTTCATTGTCGCTGAGTCAAAATGTTGGAATTCCCTCCCCCACGGCATCGTGGACCAACCTACAGCATGTAGATTGCAGCAGTTCAAGAAGGCAACTCAACACTACCTGCTCAAGGGCAACTAGGGACAGGTGATAAATACAGGCCAGCCAGCGACACCCACGCCCCACAAATAATTTTTTAAAAAGCCAGCCCTACCCCATTCTATTTAGGTTCTGCTGATAGAGGAGATTTTGTCTTAGAAAAGAGGGTGGTGTGTCAATCAGTGTCGAGGAATGTGTTTGGATGGTATACCTTCCATGGTTGAATAGCTGCCAATATGCACGGGCTGCAAGGCGAGACTCAGCAGTATCTGTCAGACTGAAGTAAGAGTCATAGTAGATAGAGGTTGTCAGTGGCTGAATGAAGAGGGATGTGGAACTAAGCAACATGTGAAGTTAAAAGTGCTGGCCCGATATCCCACATCAGATTGAAGTGGGCCTGGCTGGAAACTGAGTTAGCAGCCGGCTCTGGTTTTGTTCTGTAATGGTGGCTGCTGGTGGCACACCAAGGCTACCATTGATTTATTTACAAATAGAAGGAGAGATTGCAATTAGTGTTATACTGCATTGTCTGCTTTGGAGCTCTGGCCCGAAACGTCGAATTTCCTGTTCCTTGGATGTTGCCTAACCTGCTGTGCTTTAACCAGCAACACATTTTCAGCTCTGATCTCCAGCATCTGCAGACCTCACCTTTTACCCTCTGCAAATCTAACAGAGCACTTTGACAGTCCAGCAACCAAGGAAAAGCCCAAGTGGTCACCTGGAAAAAATGCAAAACACACAAGCAGTTGAAAATATTGGTTATTGATGGGTTCCTGTTTGATCAATTTTACCCTCTAGACAAAACATTATTCAGATTCACAGTTATACTTAAATCGGAACCTGGAACTGCATTGTGACAACATGACATTTTTTTGGGAAGCTGTGACAAATCAGATCTATTACAGTTTTAATTGGGTAGATGCACTTTTCTGACCATGGGAATAGTGTTAGCTGCACATTAAACATATTGTTGGTCTGTCATTATGCCTTCATACATAAGTCCATTCTCTATCAATTATTTGAGCTTTTTCTTTTCCCAAAATATCCATCATAAAGGCCTCAGCTGGTGTTGAGGCGATGACCAATTCAATGAGTCTCTCTTTGAAAAAGTCACATTCATGCCCTTTGCTGTAATACCTTCCAATAAACTGGTCAATCGATTAGCGATTTTTGAGAAGATTTTAAGCTCAGGTTGATGATAAGTATATATAAGTTAGCTCGCTGAGTTGGAAGATGTGTTTTCAGATGTTTCCTCACTATGACTAGGTAACATCATCAATAAGAGTCTCCGGTGAAGTGCTGGTGGTATGTCTATTTATAGGTCTTGGTTTGTTAAGGTGGGTGATGTCATTCTTAGGGTTGCTGTTTGAATGAAATGAGTGAAAGGCTGTTAATACAGGAGTTAATTCTCATCTTGGAGTAGTCCTCAAGAAACGTTTAGAGCTTTTCTGGAACTTTTTGATCATGCAATGGTAAACTTAGTATGTTAATTAAGTGAAGCTCCTCCTTTCCAAGGTCAAGCAAGATTTTTAAATTTCTTTTCTTGTGATCATTTTTTTTGATCTATAAAATTGTTTGAATAGTTGAAATTCAGTAAGTGTGGTACTGAATATCCTGTCCATAATGATTCCACCTGAAAAATGTTGTATGAGTAGCACTTTAGATTGTGCATCCCTGACTTTGTGTCACTGTAGATTGAAACTGTTATAGACCAGACCAATTCCCTTCAAATATATCAAGGAGATAGCCTAGACCCTAACTTTTATCTTAATTAGAGGCAAGTGTTCCAGATATAATTCAATTGGTTATACTACTGGGCTTTAAGCAAAACATACTTTATTCTTTCTCTACAGTTAAAATACAAACAATTGGTCTAACATTAACTCTATTGAAAATCTTCACAGAATATTAGATTATTTAACTACTAAACAACAACTAATGTAGTAACAGCCCGTAACTGCACACTTGGCAAAGGCAAATTCAGCAAAATAAATTGACCTCTCATGCGATGTTTTTCCAGTCCAGGAGGAAAGACCACCAACAGAAAACTCTGGCAAAGAGAGAGAGAGAGTTCAAGTGTTTTGCTGTAACATGGAGAGATGAATAAGCAGCTTCCAAACCCAACAGCTACTGAAAGCTAAACTAAAGTCCTGGTTCTGGGAGAGCCTGACTCCACAGATTCATGCTTCTGTGGTTCCAACTCCATCGCCTCACAAACTATTTGCTTTATTGGCTTGGAACAGACCAGTCAGCACCTATGTCTCAACTCCTCTTCATAAAAATAACCAGGGCAAAATGTATTCTTAAAGCTGTCATATTAAACCAATTGCTGCTACTTTCAGAACAAAGTTTTCTTCACAGGTTTACTGTAAACTTCCACTTGTCTACCAACTGTCAGTGCAATGTATTACATTGGCCTTGTGACCCAGTTCAAAAGTATACTTTCGCTTTTTTATATAATCTCATTTTGATTTTAATTAATGGAATCTTAGAAGCTTCTTTTTTTCTTCAAAGAAATTACATTCTAAATTAATAAAAAAAACTTTGTGTTCTTGTTTCATGCCTCATCAATAAATTTCTACAGTGTTTGTACTCACAGAAATTGATGCTGCTGAAGGGTGAGAAACTCTTCATTTAGTCAACCTCTCTATTCTCCAAAGCTATTTCCTGGTTAGTCTTCAATTAGTATTCCAAATATCAACCACCAAAATACTTGTGTCTTTTCTAGTTGTCCACTACTGTGACCATAGTGTGAATTTGCCTCCAAAAGGGTATTTTAACTGATGCAGACCACTTATACTATCTTCGATAGTATAAAAATGGTATGGATATTGTGGCACTGAAGAATCAAAGAAATTTTTTTTACAACTTACTATTATGTACAAGCATTACATTACTCAAACATACATGCATCTGAGCAAATATCAAATTACTAGATGAACAAGTGGGCTTCTAGTAGAGTGTCATGCTTCATGTGATTTCAGGTAAGGTGGAGTATGAGACCTTTGTATACCAAAGTCACATGCTGTGATGCAGTGATGACATCATGAGCATGTCTCTTAAAAGCATACTGGTATACTGACTGAGAGACATAACACAGTATAGGTAACCTTTTAATACTGAAAAATGAGTTGATGGAAAAGCGCAGCAGGTCAGGCAGCATCCAAGGAGCAGGAGAATCAATGTTTCGGGCATAAGCTCCTGCTCCTTGGATGCTGCCTGACCTACTGCACTTTTCCAGCAACACATTTTTCAGCTCTGATCTCCAGCATCTGCAGTCCTCACTTTCTCCTAGTTAACCTTTTAAAACTGCCAAATCTTTTAGGTGCTCTAGTGTTATGACTCTACCAAAGTTCCCCAATTCATTACGATTCCAGATGGGATATTTCTGAGTGAGGAGAGCTGAACTGGTCCCTTTCTTTTATTCCCCCTCTCTTGGTTGATCGTAAGAAAGTTACCTTAAAAAGGATAATTTCCCTTGTGATACCTCTCGCTCAGGCCAAAATAAGCTAATGCTTTACAAGGAGCCAATTTAATCAGTCCTTCTTGAATTAAAATGTGTGAGTTTATTAATGACTAAATATGAGATAATTAGGAACACAACACATATAGGCATGGATCAGAAAACAGAAGATGAGTCCAAAAAAAAGTAAAACAAAAACAGATGTACTGACACTGTTCACCAGGAGCACAACATTGAATATATAGCCATTGGACTGGCATGTGATGGTAGCATTGATGTTGACCTTTGAGATGCACAATGTTGGGCAGGGCTATGTGGTAGACGTGTTACTCAGGGGATATCAATAGTTAAATAAAAGAGTTGGATGGGAATACAGGCAGTTCTGCTATCATGCATCTTTCAGTTAATGTGAACTGATTGCAATGTGATTGGGTGAATAGGGAACGCGTTTTCCAAAACCTGAACTTTTAAAGTATGTGTTGACTGTAACGCAATTACACTGCCAATGCTTTAAGTGTATTTATATTGTGCGATTTTTGTACAGCGTAGGGTTGCACAAGAATGCAACTAATGTGTAATCGCAGAACGACCTGTATGGGGAAGTGCCAATCTGATGGAGGTTGAAACAAACAGGAAGATTAGTGGGAGCACTGAGATTAACAGGCAAACCCTGCAAATCACACTCATGAGCACAATCTGGAAAGCTATTCACCTTCAACTGAATCTCAACTGAATAATAAACCGAAATAAATGGCTTGCAGCACACACAGAGTTTGTCTTTCAGAGTGAGCTCCACTTGTGAAGCCCATCCAGGGGCAATTGCATTAATCAGACACTCACTGATTTAAGATTAAGGAGATCTGTTATCACAACATTCTGCAATCTGCATCTTACTCACTTATCAACTATGTAGAATATACATCCTGGCTACAAGTAATCCTGAGCATGAAGTTGATCATTGCAAAGTAATCCCAGCAATCTCTGTCAGGCAGAAGAGTTTGCAGAAATCTCACTTTTGGTCAACAATCCCCAAACGTATTACAGGTTCTCACAGGCTACACAGAGCTGCTACACTGCCATCTTTTCACCTCAAATTGTTTGGCATAGAGTCATAGAGATGTACAGCATGGAAACAGACCCTTCGGTCCAACCTGTCCATGCTGACCAGGTATCCCAACCCAATCTAGTCCCACCTGCCAGCACCTGGCCCATATCCCTCCAAATCCTTCCTATTCATATATCCATCCAAATGCCTATTAAATGTTGCAATTGTACCAGCCACCACTACTTCCTCTGGCAGCTCATTCCATACCCATACCACCCTCTGTGTGAAAACGTTGCCCCTCAGGTCTCTTTTATATCTTTCCCCTCTCACCCTAAACCTATGCCCTCTAGTTTTGGACTCCCCGACTCCAGGGAAAAGACTTTGCCTATTTACCCTATCCATGCCCCTCAAAATTTTGTAAACCTCTATAAAGTCACCCCTCAGCCTCTGATGCTCCAGGGAAAACAGCTCCAGCCTGTTTAGCTTCTCCCTATACCTCAAATCCACCAACACTGGCAACATCTTTGTAAATATTTTCTGAACCCTTGCAAGTTTCACAACATGTTTCCGATAGGAAGGAGAGCAGAATTGCACACAATATTCCAACAGTGGCCTAACCAATGTCCTTTACCGTCGCAACATGACCTCCCAACTCCTGTACTCAATACTCTGGCCAATAAAAGAAAGCATACCAAACGCCTTCTTCACTATCCTATCTACCTGTGATTCCACTTTCAAGGAGCTATGAACCTGCACTCCAAGGTCTCTTTGTTCAGCAACACTCTCTAGGACCTTACCATTAAGTGTATAAATCCTGCTAAGATTTGCTTTCCCAAAATGCAGCACCTCACATTTATCTGCCACTTCTCAGCCCATTGGCCCATCTGGTCCAGATTCTGTTGTAATCTGAGGTAACCCTCTTCACTGTCTACTATACCTCCAATTTTGGGGTCATCTGCAAACTTACTAACTTGTACCTCTTGTATGCCAGACCATGCTGTTATAAGAAAAGCTGTCTTTCTTGAGTTATCTGGGTGCTGGGGATGGGGTTAAGGTTTAATAATGAGTATGGAATCATAGAGTCTATAAAGTTCAGAAGAGGCCATTTGGCCCATCAACTCTGCACCATCCTTCTCAAGAGCACTGGAACAACCCATGCAGACTAACCCCCAATCCCATGTCTGTAATTCTGCCTGGGGTGTTTGCTGTGGCTAACCCACCTAGCCTGCACATCGCTGGATGCTGTGGGACAATTTAGCATGGCCAATCCACCTAACTTGCACACTCTTGGACTTTGTGAGGAAGCCCACATAGACATGAGGACAACCTGCAAATCTCACGCGGTTACCCAAGTCAAACCCAGGACCTGGGCTTTGTAAGTGCTAACCACTGAGCCACCATGCCATCTTTATGTAAGCAAGGATGTGTAAGCAAGAACTGGATGACACTGTCTCTTGCCATGTGTTTCTGTCATCGTCTCAGAATACAGCATCCAGTGAAAAAGCAAATTGGTAAAATAACTACTCCCAAGGAGCTAGAAGATATCTACAGATTTTGCAATTGGTGCAGGTATCAATCAACAGTTAAACAAATGTGGATCTGCTTATTATGCCTCAAGAATGGTAAAAACTTTCAAACAGTATATCATTTATTTTTTCTGTTAATACTCCTGTATTAACAGCCTCTCACTCATTTTGTGTTTGTGTATGTGTTCTTTTTTTGAGTTTTATTAATTTATTTGTGGTGAATATTCCTCTTCCTTTTACTAAAGAAACCTTCTTAACCAGTTCCTTATTTTTGATCTCATTGACTACATCTTTAACTAAAGTGCAAATTCTATGCACTTTAAAGAAATAAAAAATATCAATTGAGAATGACTTAGACATAATTTTACCCCTTTAGATCAGGGATGAGGCCATTCAATCGTGCACTCAGTGTCAAATTCCAGTCACATAAAATACAGACAATATGAAGTTTGCATACTGCCTGCATTGGAAGGGATGGACTAAAAATGGAAATTACTGGAGAAGCTCAGCAGACCTGGCACCATCTATGGAGAAAGAACAGTTAATGTTTTGAGTGCAGTCACCCTTCATCATTAGGGTCACTGGACTTGAAATGGTTTTCTCTTCACAGATGCTGCCGCACCTGTCGAGTTTCTTCAGCTTTTTCTGTTTTTGTTTTAGATTTCCAATGCCTGAATTTCTCCTCCTGCAAGGATTGGATACAGTTTCATCATGCATTGCATTTCCTATGCTCATTTTCAAAGATTATCTACCTTACCTGAGCTGCACCTCCCCTGGATGTCCAGCCAGCACACTTACACCTGCTAACAAGGAAGCAGCAGTAAAAAGCCATAGGCTAACTATCTCATTTCATAAACAAGGAAATGCAACACCGTAAATGATACTGGCAATAATCCCATAACTCCCAATGAGTGGAATCAATGAAAGCCACTTTATTTCAAGCAATTTGCAGTCATTATAGACTGAGACTGAGACGAAGATTATGAACACGTGGCTTGTGCATTCTGGCAGACTCAAAGAAAACCAGGCAAGTTTGCATTATTAAGCCTGTCTTCTGCACCAAAGCTCTGGCAAGCTGTTTTCTTCAATAGTAATTTGGCAACCGATTAAAAAAAAAGTATAAGTTCTGCCTTCTATTCTGCAAGTGTTACTTATAGCAACAAAAAATGTCTTTGCTCGACATTAAATATAAATTTGAGATCCATTAATATCATTTGGGCTGAATCTTACCTTGAATTGAGTTGAAGAGTGGGAATGGTATCTCTGCCAAATTAAATCTACTGAGCAGCAAAGTCAGTGCCAGAAATGGTCCAGCAAGGAAAGGTTTTGATTTCTTTTCCATGCTTCTTGATAGGCCTGGAGGGAAACTTTGAACGGTCCTAATCCCTAGGCTTTACCCAAGAGGAGTATGAATGCAGTACTTGCTAGAGGGAGTGATTGACATAAGTGGCACTTTTAATGCATTTTGAAGAGAAGTTGGATAAACGCGTGAGACCCAAGATAATTGCGGGTTACAACGGTAACTGGGCTTGACTGGGAGTCTGATGTTATGTGTGGAAATGATGCCTCAGAACCAAAATCATTTTGGGCCTCAGAATCTCAACTTGTCACTCATCTGCCTGCACAGACTCAATTCTACATTGAATTAAAATTAGGCCTTGTTTTTCAAAATCCTGTGATTCATGATGTAACTTCTGTGGAGTAATCCAGACTCATACTTTTGAAAGGACATTATGACCTTGTTTTCACAATTGAAAACATAACAGGCCTGAATTCCTTTTGCCAGGCGTACAATGGAAAATTCCAACAACTTTTCAACCACACAACAAAAAACTGAAGAAACTTAGAGCCTTGAGCTTCATGCTTATATTTCTTTCTTTCCTCACACAAACCTCCTTATCCACAGTGAACCTGCCATTTCCCTCTAGACCAAAATCATTTTAAAATTAAGCTCCTAGTTATGGAACCTTCAACAAAGGAAAGCAGCTGCTTCCTGTCCAACCTATCCAAGAATTTTGTAATCTTCTACACCTCAATAAAGTCATCTCTTAGATTTCTCTACTCCAAAGAAAACACCCCAAGCTATCCAGCATCTCTTCATAGCTAAACTGGTTGGAGGGTTTGAGTTACAGGGAGAGGCTGAATAGGTAGGAGGCTGTGGGGTGACCTTATAGAGGTTATTAAAGTCATTAGGGATATGAATAGGGTGAACAGCCAAGGTCTTTTTCCTGGGGTAGGAGTGTCCAAAACTAGAGGCCACAGGTTTAAAATGATAGGGGAAAGATTTAAAAGAGACCTGAGGGGCAACTTTTTCACACAGAGAGTGGTGCACTATAGAACGAGCTGCCAGAGGACGTGGTGGAGGCTGGTACAATTACAGCATTTAAAAAGCATCTGGATGGATATATGAATCAGAAGGGTTTACAGGGACATGGGTCAATTGCTGGCAAATGGAACAAGTTCAGTTTAGAATATCTGTTCGCATTGAAGAGTTGGACTGAAGGGTCCAAAAAATTGCAGAAATAAAACTTAGGGTCTATGAATCCAGTACTAACTCTGGAATCTGACAAGATTTGAATGGTGCTGAAAAAGCACAGCCGGTCAGGCAGCAACCAAGGAGAAGGAAAATCGACATTTCTGATTAAGGCATCCTGATGAAGGGCCCCTGCCCGAAAGGTCCATTTTCCTTCTCCTTGGATGCTGCCTGATCAGCTGTGCTTTTCCAGCACCTGCTCTAATCTTGACCCTGATCTCCAGCATCTGCAGTCCTCACTTTCGCCTCTGGAATCTAACTTGCCCAGTATCAGCATCAGCTGGGATCATGACTGTTCTTACCTATGGATATATACAAGATCAAGGTGACCCCATGGCAAGATTGAGAGTACAAGTTTGAAAGAGTTCTGAATACTGTTATGTATCTCATGCTGACAACTTGAAGATGCTGGCAGAACGAGGAAATATAAGTTTTCCACCACAAGATCACCAACCAGTGAGAAATCATTCTGGAAATGCCAAGATACAAATATAATGTCTTAGAAAGGACTCTGTGGTGCAATAAACATCAAAAGGACAGACATGAAACTCTATCATTAATGCTGAGCCCACTGAACATTCTGCAGTCAGTCTTGATAAATATTCAGGGTGAGCTCCTGAACTGAGATTAGGAACCTGGTTATTTGGGGCAGGAAATGACAAAAATATTTTAAAATTGTATATCATCACCATATACAAGTATTGCTATAGTTCAGGTCACCATCTTACTGAAGAGATACAGAGATACTGGAGAAGTAACAGGGAAGATTTATAAGGATGTTATTAGAAATGTTTAGGGATGTATATTAAAAAAAGATGAACAGGCTTGTTTTCTTCTTTCTCCTACAAAATTAAGGCTGACTTAAAATCATGAAAAACTTTGATTCAGTGTTAACTTCAGTGGGGAAGTGCACTGAAGTTAACACTGAATCAAAGTTTTTCATGATTTTAAGTCAGCCTTAATTTTGTAGGAGAAAGAAGAAAACAAGCCTGTTCATCTTTTTTTAATATACATCCCTAAACATTTCTAATAACATCCTTATAAATCTTCCCTGTTACTTCTCCAGTATCTCTGTATCTCTTCAGTAAGATGGTGACCTGAACTATAGCAATACTTGTATATGGTGATGATATACAATTTTAAAATATTTTTGTCATTTCCTGCCCCAAATAACCAGGTTCCTAATCTCAGTTCAGGAGCTCACCCTGAATATTTATCAAGACTGACTGCAGAATGTTCAGTGGGCTCAGCATTAATGATAGAGTTTCATGTCTGTCCTTTTGATGTTTATTGCACCACAGAGTCCTTTCTAAGACATTATATTTGTATCTTGGCATTTCCAGAATGATTTCTCACTGGTTGGTGATCTTGTGGTGGCTTCCATCCCGACCTGAAATTCACCTGGACTGTCTCAGACTCCTCCCTCCCCTTCCTAGACCTTTCCATTTCTATCTCGGGCGACCGACTCAACACAGACATCTATTATAAACCGACTGACTCCCACAGCTACCTGGACTACACCTCCTCCCACCCTGCCCCCTGTAAAAACGCCATCCCATATTCCCAATTCCTTCGTCTCCGCCGCATCTGCTCCCAGGAGGACCAATTCCAACACCGCACAGCCCAGATGGCCTCCTTCTTCAAGGACCGCAGATTCCCCCCAGACGTGATCGACGATGCCCTCCACCGCATCTCCTCCACTTCCCGCTCCTCCGCCCTTGAGCCCCGCTCCTCCAACCGCCACCAAGACAGAACCCCACTGGTTCTCACCTACCACCCCACCAACCTGCGCATACAACGTATTATCCGCCGCCATTTCCGCCACCTCCAAACGGACCCCACCACCAAGGATATATTTCCCTCCCCTCCCCTATCAGCGTTCCGCAAGGACCACTCCCTTCGTGACTCCCTTGTCAGATCCACACCCCCCACCAACCCAACCTCCACCCCCGGCACCTTCCCCTGCGACCGCAGGAAATGTAAAACTTGCGCCCACACCTCCACACTCACTTCCCTCCAAGGCCCCAAGGGATCCTTCCATATCCACCACAAGTTCACCTGTACCTCCACACACATCATCTATTGCATCCGCTGCACCCGATGTGGCCTCCTCTATATTGGTGAGACAGGCCGCTTACTTGCGGAACGCTTCAGAGAACACCTCTGGGCCGCCCGAACCAACCAACCCAATCACCCCGTGGCTCAACACTTTAACTCCCCCTCCCACTCCACCGAGGACATGCAGGTCCTTGGACTCCTCCACCGGCAGAACACAACTACACGACGGCTGGAGGAGGAGCGCCTCATCTTCCGCCTGGGAACCCTCCAACCACAAGG
Organism: Hemiscyllium ocellatum; assembly: GCF_020745735.1. Lineage (NCBI taxonomy): Eukaryota > Metazoa > Chordata > Chondrichthyes > Orectolobiformes > Hemiscylliidae > Hemiscyllium > Hemiscyllium ocellatum. The sequence continues at coordinate 80,999,914 of NC_083412.1, forward strand.
TATGAATTCAGATTTCTCCAGCTTCCTCATTTCCCCTCCCCCCACCTTGTCTCAGTCGGTTCCCTCAACTCAGCACCGCCCTCCTAACCTGCAATCCTCTTCCTGACCTCTCCGCCCCCACCCCACTCCGGCCTATCACCCTCACCTTGACCTCCTTCCACCTATCCCACCTCCATCGCCCCTCCCCCTAGTCCCTCCTCCCTACCTTTTATCTCAGCCTGCTTGGCTCTCTTTCTCTTATTCCTGATGAAGGGCTTATGCTCGAAACGTCGAATTCTCTATTCCTGAGATGCTGCCTAACCTGCTGTGCTTTGACCAGCAACACATTTGCAGCTGTGATCTCCAGCATCTGCAGACCTCATTTTTTACCCTAACTAAAGGTCATCAGTGTAAGATATCCCTCCCAAAAAAACCCTCAGGAAATTCAAAAGAAACCTCTTTCCTAAAACATTGGTGAAATAGGGAACTTTCTACCACAAAGAGTGATTGAACCGAATAACCTGGATGCATTTAATGTGAAGCCAGTTAGATTTTAAAAGAGATATATAGAGGTGACTGTACTAGACTAAAATGAAAACAGATGAGAGAGTCTTGAACGTAATAAAATTGGCCTGAATGGCTTGTTTCTGAAGGAGGCAGCTCAGTACACTCACATTTACTACTTAGCCTCACGTATGGTGTTCCAACTTGTAATTATACACATTTAATATTCGAGCCCACGGCTGAATTCACCCTGAAGCTATGATCAGCACTGCCCTGCCCTCTTTAAGTAGACTTAGCAGGAGGTTGTAGTCCGTCTTTATTACAAATTTATATCTGTAAAGATATTGGTGGAACATTCTGACTCCAACTGTGACAGCCAAACCTTTCTTCTCGATCTGGGCTTATTTACACGTTGCATTAATTAAAGTCCAGGATGTGTATGCTTTTTTGTCCACTTATGAGCTAATATTGCCCTGATGCTACTTTGGGAGGCTTCACATGTCAATACCAGATCTCACTTGGGGTCATAATATGCCAACAGCTCTTGGTTATGGCTTGGATACACCATCATTTCCTTGGCTGACCATTTTTTAAGAGTTGGTGCAAAAGTACGAGGATGGAGGTCAGGTTATGTATGAATTTTCCAAAATAGTTTCCTAGCCCAAGGAAATATCTAAGCTCCGGTACTGACTTGGGAGCCCGGGCACCTTTGATTGCCCTCACTTTATCTTCCAATGGGTGTAACCCGGTCTTGTCAATTCTGTGGCCAAATAGGTCACTTGGGGTGCCTGGAACACTATTTTTCCCTGCTAAGGCATAAATCCGCCTGGGAGAAATACCTAAGGACTATGTTCAAGTTCTCTAAGTGCTCCTTATTGGTCTTCCCTGTTAATGGCGATGTGGAATAGATCATGTGAAATGCTTGCCATTGGCTGCTGAAAATTTGCACAGGTGCGAAACCCCAAAGGCAGTCTTGTATGTGGGTACAAACCCTTACAGGAATTAATTGTAGCATATTTTTGGGAATCCTCATCCAGCTGCAATTGCAAGTACGCCTGGCTCATATCTAGCTTTATGAAGGACTGCATTGTGAGGAAGTAGGTATTTATCCAGCTGTGAAAAGTGGTTTTCCATTTGTTTAAAATCTCCAAAAAGGTGAACCAACCCAACAGGCCTCAAGAACTGGTGCTGCCCATTCCGCAAACTGGACGGGTTTGATGATTCCTTCTCTTCACTGCCTCCTGATTTCTGCCTCAATGTGGCCCATAATGCAAATGGCAGTGGTCAGGCCTTGAAGAATCATAGAATCAGTTCCTGGTCAACATGCCAGGTGGCCTTGGCTGCTTTGATGGTGCCTAGACCTTCATGAGGAACTTCTGGGTAATTAATTCAGATTTTACTCAGGCAGCTATTTTCTAATTGTAAAATGTTGAGCCAGTCGGCGGGAATCTTTCTCAACCAATTTCACCCCTTCAGTTTGTGCCTGGGTGTTTTACAACAACTGAACCAGTTGCTTCTTATAAGACACTGAATCCGAAGTTGTACCTTAATCTATAAACATTCCCTGCTATAGCTTGTCAGTCTAGCTGAGATCTTGCGCAAATTTAAGGGTTGGAGTTCAGAGCAAATGTTGTTAAAGACTGGTTCTGCAATCACTGAGATGGCTGCGCTGGTATCAATCCATTAGAATGGGTGACCATTTAACCAGATGTTTATTTTGATTGGGAGAAAGTGAGGATTGCAGATGCTGGAGATCAGAGCTTAAAAATGTGTTGCTGGAAAAGCGCAGCAGGTCAGGCAGCATCAAAGGAACAGGAGAATCAACGTTTCGAGCATAAGCCCTTCTTCAGGAATGAGGAGGGTGTGCTAAGCAGGCTAAGATAAAAGGTAGGGAGGAGGGACTTGGGGGAGGGGCATTGGGAATACGGTAGGTGGAAGGAGGTTAAGGTGAGGGTGATAGGCCAGAGAGATTTGGATGTTGCTAAGCAATTTAACTGTTCCAAGCCAGCTGTAGGTGGACCTTCCAGGCTGTGCACCCTGCTGGGTATCATCCCATTAGTTTTCTCACTCAGTTTAGGTAGAGGCCCTCTTTTCTTGTCTCGAGTCCACATATTGTCAGCAATGACAATGGCTTGCCGGCTGGGAGCCTGAAGGAAAGTTTAACAATTTGGTTGAGGCTTGGCTTTGTTTTGGCATTTTACTATGGGTTGACCTAGAGTCTCCCTGTTTAGGATATGTCCTGAGTGAGGCCTATACTCAAGTGGTGTTGCCCAAGCTCAGTCGGCCAGCCGAGGGTGCCCACTTCCATCGGAATACCCTGCAACCCATGTGGTCCACTTGCTGCATTTTCAAATGATGAAGCCAGTTTGAAGTCCAGTGGGCATCAGCTAATAGGCACTTGTGCGTGGTCACATACCAAATGGTCTTTCAGCATCTCATTAAGGGTTAAATCAAATTCACACTTTTCCAGCTGACTTAACCTAGTGAAAAGTCCTGATATGAATCCCCCAGTTCTCAACTTGCCGAGTACAATCAATCGCACCTCAAAATTAGAGCGGATTGGCATCATAATATTTCTTAACCAATTCCATCAACTCTTGAAATGTTTTAGTATCTGGTGCCTCAGGGCAAGTTAGGCTCCTAATAACTGAAAACGCTGCAGGTTCACAGGCTGTCAGGAAAATTACTTACTGCCTCAATGTCAGTTGCCCAGAAAAAATAACGTATTCTTTCCACATACCTGAACCAGTTTTTGATGGCAGGACTTTTGTGTGTTCATTCACAGGATGAGCTAGGCAGCATTTATTGCCCATCCCTAATTGCCCAGAGGGCAATTAAGAGTCAACCACATTGCTGTGGGTTGGGAGTCACACATAGGCCAGACCAAGTAGGGATGGCAGTTTCTTTCCTGAAAGGACTTTAGTGAACCAGATGAGTTTTTTCCCTGACAATCAACAATGGATTCATGGTCGTCATTAGATTCCTAATTCCAGATTTTTATTGAATTCAAATTCCGCCATCTGTTGTGACAGGATTTGAACCGGGTCCCCAGAACATTATCTGCCCCTCTGGATTTACACTCCAGTGATAATACCTACCATCGCCCTCTGGGACTGAACACATCAAGCTTCCCAAACAATAGCATGATGCCAGAAAGGCTTACCCCAACTCAAAGATGACTGTTGTGAGCTGCCAAAGTACCACCAACACTCCTGCTGTCCACTAAAGGACCGAACATATCCTGGACCACTGCTACACAACCAACAAAGACACCAACCACTCCATTTCCCATCCACACATCAGAAAATCAAATCACAGAACTGTGTTCTTCCTCCCAGCTTACAAACAGAAGCTGAAACGGGAGCATTCTTCATAGAAAGAAATACATTGCCAGCAGAAGACCGTCTCCAGGATTGCTTGGAATCGGTGGACTGGACCATATTCATGTACTCAGCTGAAAACCGAGAAGATTACGCCACCACTGTCACAGACTTCATTAACAAATTGTGGGGGATTGCATACCAAAGTCGTCAATCTGGGTGTTCCCCAACTGGAAACCTCAGATGAATCAGGAAATCCATCCATACTGAAGACCAGGTATGTAGCTTCATGTTGGATGACCCAGACCTGAACAGAAAATCCAGACATGAACTCCACAAAGCCATTAAAGATGCCAAGAGGCAACACTGGACTAAGTTAGAAGCCCTAGCGAACCATAAAGACACCCACTGCACCCTTGGGCAAGGCCCAGACAACATTAGGGGCTACAAATTGAAGCAGAGCAAGATAGTGGACAAAGACACATCCCTCCCTGATGCTCTCTCAATGCTTACTAAGCTTGGTTCGAGCAGAATGCGAGCAGAGCAGTGTCATCTGCCTTGACAGCTCCAGCTCCACCTAGTCCCTCAGTCACCACTGCAGACCTTAGATTGATCTTCCTGGGAGTCAACGGAAGGAAAGGACTAGGCCCAGGTGGAGTCCCTGGCCTTGCACTTAGATCCTGTGGACTCTGGCAGAGGTATTCACTGAGATGTTCAACTGCTCCCTCCTACAAGCTGAAGTGCGCACCTGCTTCAAGAAAGCACAAGCAATGTGTCTTAGTGACTAACGCCCAGTAGCTCTGATCTCCATAATCATGAAGTGCTTTGAGAGACTGGTGACGGCCCACATCAACTCCAGTCTCTCTGCCTGTGATGATCCCCTCCAACATGCTTACCGATGTAAGAAGTCCACAGCAGACATCATTTCCCCAGCCCTACACTCATCCCTGCAACATCTGGACAACAGGGACACCTGAGTCAGATTCCTATTCATCGACTACAGCTCCATCTTCAACACCAGAATCCCCTCCAGACTGATCTCAAAACTCCGAGACCTAGGTCTCAGCTCTGCCCTCTGCAACTGGATCCTCAGCTTCCTACCCATACACCGCAATCAGTGAAGATAGACAACTGCACTTCTTCCATGATGATACTCAACACTGGAGCTGCCTAAGGATGTGTCCTCAGCCTCCTACTGTACTCCCTATTTACCAACGACTGTGTAACCAAATTCCGATGGAATGCTATCTACAAGATTGATGATGACACCACCCTGGTAGGATGGATAGCAAACAATGCTGAGTCAGAATACAGTAAGGTGATGGAGAGCTTAATGACGTGGTCCAATGATAACAACCTCTCTCTAAATATTGGCAAAACTAAAGAACTGATCACTGACTTCAGTAAGAAAGGAGGCAAACAAGCTCCCATCTATATCAACAGGCAGAGGTGAGAGGGTCGAGAGTGTCAGGTTTTGAGGAGCGACAATAACCGCCACCCTGTCCTGGAGACTTCTCATGTAGATGCGACCGTCAAGAAGGCACAATAACGCCTCTTCTTCCTCAGGCATCTCAGGAAATTCAGCATGTCCATAATGACCCTCACCAACTTTTACAGATACGCCATTGAGAGCATACTGTCCAGGTGCATAATGGTTTGGTACAGAAACAGCTCTGCCCAGGACTGTAAAATACCATAGAAGGTGGTGTCACAGCCCAGACCATCACAGAAGCCAACCACCCATCCATGGACTCCTCTTACATGGCTCACTGCTGCAGAAAGGCTGCCGACATCATCAAAGGTCCATCCCACCCCAGTGATGGTCTCCAAAACCTCTTCCATCAGGCAGAAGATACGGAGGCTCGAACACACACATTGGCAAGTTCAAGAGCAGCTTCTTCCTTGCCGTTATTAGACTGATGTATGGACTCCGTAACTTCAAATAATGCTGATCTTGTTAATGTTGATCTCGCTCAGCACATATCATGTATGGTGTAGCCCGCATGCCTTACTCTGTCCAAGGTTTTTTTTCACCCTATGATCTGTATGTCTTTGCTCACAATGCTCTGTCTATACTGCTTGCAAACAAGGCTTTTCATTTTACTTAAGTACATGTGACAATAAATCAAATCAAAAATCAAAGTTAATTTCTTAATGCTTTTCTCTCATTGCCATTGAAGTAATTCTGTACAGGCCAGTATCCCATCATCAAGTCATCTTTTATTTATATGTGGAGAATTCTTGACACTGATCTAGCTCCCTCTGAGTGACCAGAACTTCTGACACTCCTGTTTATATCTGTCAAAGGGCTTCCTGATTGGACCAGATTAACAGCCTCAATCAGGAAACTCATATTCTATGAGGTGCCTGGCTGACCGCGTTACAACCACTGCAAGGTGGAGTCTAATGTTGCCAGTGTCCACAGCAATCTGTGTCACCAGCTGTATTTTTCTGTTCCCATGGTGTGACGTACTCCTAGAAAATGGCTGGAATAACACTCAGGGTGGGTATTTCAGATTTGATTTGATGATAAAAGTCTGGAACCATGTTTGCTGAATATCATTACAACTTAGCAACAAAACATGGAGCAGATCATTGCAAATTAAAGCTACACTAGGTTTGCAATCATTGCATCGTCCATTTGCTATGCATTCAGATTGAGGGTGCTTTGGATCAGATACTGTGGTAATCAATACATAAACGTTAGGTTCCATCTGGTTTTGGCACCATCACTATGAGTGAGCTCCATTTGCTGCAACTCACTTCAATTATATTGTCTTTGAGCACGTTCATCTATTTTGAACCTGTGCCAACTTCAGAAGGTTAAGTCCATAAGGATGTTGCTTAATTGGAACAGCAACCTACATGATACACAATCTTGTTAGCACTTCCCAGCTTATTCCCACATATTTCCCAATGTGATTATAATAACTCTTTCAGATCATTTCAATTTTCTTCTGGAAGGTAACTCAATAATTTACCCCAATTTTTGAGAAATTCTTCATTGTCCAATTTAATTTGTGGAATATCAAATTCAGAATCATCTTGATTTGGTTAATCATTTTAAGTTGTAACCAATATCATATCCTCCTTTTGCTTTCCTTAAGTATCAAACTACCACGATACACTCTGAGTTTTCCTTCTACCTGACATTCTTATCAAATAATTCATCTCACTAAATTTCCTATTGATTTGATAAGGCCCACTAAACCTTGCTTTTAAAGGTTCACCTACCATGGTAGTTACAACTTCACTTTATCTCCTCCAGCAAAGCTGCGAATTTTTGATTTCTTGTCTGCTTCTTGTTTCATCATATGTTGTGCTACTTTTAAATGCTGTGTAGCCAATTTACCCACTGTATTTAATATTTCCCTAAAATTTGATACATAGTCCAAATATGTTGTCTCTGAACTCTGACTCACCAATTTCTCCTTAACTAATTTCAGTGGTCCTCTCACCTCATGTATGTAAACTAATGCAAGTGGAATGAATTTGGTTGATACATCAGGTTCATCCCTAATGACAAAAAGTACAAATTTATATTGGATTAGATTCCCTACAGTGTGAAAACAGGCCCTTCGGCCCAACAAGTCAACACCGACACTCCGAACAGTAATCCACCCAGACCCACTTCTCTCTGACTAATGCACTTAACACTATGGTCAAGTTAGCATGGCCAATTCTTTTAAGAATTCTTGCATTTTCTCCTTAAACCAACCCCTTACTAGGTTCTATATGCTTTTGTAGCTCTGTAGCTTCTATGGGATCTTCTTTAACCCCACTGGCTTATCCTGTTTTCCCACATCAGATTTCCAGTGTATTTTTTAAAACGCCAACACTGTGACTTCGTGTACTCTTATTAATTGCAATGAAAACACTTTTCTTAATTTCTCTAACCCTCTCATTGGTTTCTTTTTTAACCTGTAGTAAACTATCTTGAATATCTTCAAGGAGATCTCTTTTCCTTTATTACCTGAGAATTTCTCTTTTCCCCAATTTCTATCCCTCAGATTAAAATTGATACTGGAAGCCAAACTTTGATCTTTGAATGAACTCACAATCATTTGCCATTTCTCCTGCTAACCTTGCAGTCATAACTTTCTGCTCTTCCACATGGGTTCTCACTACTTCAGAAAGTAAATTTTTGAACTCCTCCAAATTAGTAGTCTCTCCAAGACTGTTATGTGTTTGATTTATTTTCAATGCCCTTATCTATCTATCAAAGTTACTTTGTTTGATTCTTTCAAACTCAATGTATGTTTAACCAGATTCCTAAAACATTTATCTGTAGGCTTCTGGCCCTAACTCATATGCACTTTAGATGGCTTTTTTCACTTTCTCATACTCTCCAGATACCTCTTCTAATAATGATGCAAATACTTTACTAATTCTACCAACCAACTTTGTTTGAATCTTTGCCATTTCCTGAAATGAAATGAGAAAAGGTTTCTACATCCTTCTCCTCAAACTTTGGTGAGAAGGGTAACACTTGGACATACTTAGACAGATCCCCACCAGATGGGTTTTGGCTATGATGGGTTTGCTCTTCATCACTACTCCTACCTTCTAACTACACTTTTACCATTTTCAGTCGACGTTCCTTTTTTGTTGTCACCTTCTGAAGATCAAAACCTTTCACATTCTCCCTCTCTTCTGCCAGGGCCTTCCTTTCTTTCACTTTTTCTGATGGTTTTAATCATAATTCAAACCGTTTCATTCCCTTTTTGCTTTCTTCTTCCCTCACCAGTGCCTCTGACTCAAGTTCCTCATTTCCAATTGAACTTTGGTAATTTCCAATGAGTCTGAATGCATTCTGGCAATCTCAAATGTCAACTTATAGTTGCAATTATCTCCCTTTTTCTCACAGACACAGGCAACTCCAACTTTAGTTTGCTTGTCAATTCTGAAATTTTTGCCTTGCGCACCTTCTGTAAAACAGTTGAAGTAACTTCCTTCACCCCCTGGAAACTTTTAATGACTGCAAGAGCCATTATTGCACAAACAATACCCTATTTAAACCAACTGAATGCAAGACCTGAGGGTAAAATAACCCCAACACTCATTAGTCACTGTTGTTGAGTCCAATAATCCCAAACCAAATCTGGAATTAGAGATTGTGATCTTGATAAGAGCCCTCAGTTTGTTATGGTTCAGACCAAACCCTCTTCAAATTTATTAAGGAGACAGCCTACACCCTGACTTTTATCTTAACTAAAGGCAAGTATAAGGAGCTGTGTTCCAGATGTAATTTGATTGATCACACTATTCGGCTTGAACCAAAACACACTTTATTCTTACCCCCAGTTAAAATATAAAACAAATGAAGAAAAATTAGTTTAATTTTAATTCTATTGGAAAACTTAACAGAATAATAGATTATTTAAGTACTAAACAGCAACAGTTCCAAAACAGTAACATTCCATAACCACATCCTTAACAAAGGCAATGCCAGTAAAAATAGATTGTCTCATGTGATTCTGGCAGCAAAAAGAGAGCCTAAGCTTTTAGTTGTAAAAGAGAGAAATTTCTAGCAGAGAGAGAGAGAGAGAGAGAGAGAGAGAGAAAGAGAGAGAGAAGAGAGAGAGAGAGAGAGAGAGAGAGAGAGAGACAGCTTCCATATTCAGTTTCAAGACCCGAGCAACTGCTGAAAGCTAAACTAGAACTCTGGTTCTGTGGGAGCCTGACTCCACCCATTCATGCTGCTTCTACTGTTCCAACTTTAAAAAAAATCCACGACCTCACGAGGTGTTTGCTTTTCTGGTCTTGAATAGACCATTTGGCATGTCTATCTCAACTTCTCTTCCTAAGAACAAGAATCAGGATAAAATACACCTCTTAAAACCAGAGTATTATCACAGGGGGAATTATGTTGCCTGCTGGAGCAGGACCTCAAGGTTGCAGGAGTGGTGGACCATCTCCTTCCAGTGCTGCGAAGGTCACTGCAACACTGACTTCTGTATGACTGGCTCCTGCCAGGGAGGAACGGGTAACATGTGCGAGACTTCTCCATTAGGACTGATGCCATCAGTGGAAGGTTTCACCATTTAGTTTCGTTCCATCATGACGAGGATAGTGCTGCAGCTCGGGCAGTTAGATTCGAGAATGTAACCGTGCTCCCCCTGGAGCAGATGAAAGAAGAAAGCTAAAGTGATTGGGCAAGAATGTAAATTATGGGATAATGTGAAGTCTATCAGTTTGGTAGGAAAAAAATCCTGGAATGAGAAGGTTGCCTTATGAGGAGAGATTAAGCTGAATGGTCCCATCTTCCTTGGAGAGTAAAGGAATGGAGGTAATTTCATTGAAGCATTTGGTGGGATAGATGCCAACAAGCTGTTTTATTTGGCTATAGAGTCTGGCACAGGGACTAATTCAGAATAAATACTTGGCCCTTTAAGACTGAGATATAAAGAAATCTCATCACTCAGAGGGTTGTGAATCATTTGAATTCTTGCGCAGTGAGTATTTTCAAGGCAGTGATCAACAGACTCCTGGGTGCTAATGGATTCAAGGGACATGTCAATGAGTCAGAAAAATACATACGTCATAAAAGTCTCTCTCTACACCTTCTGGGCAGTTATAACATTGTTCTGTTACCCTGATGTACTTGCATAGTACAATCTGCCTATAAAACATGTAGGACAACATTACACTGTACCTCGTTACACATGACAGTAATAAATCCAAGCAAATTAAATCAAGTGCAGTTGAAGCTGAAGATCAGCTTATTGAAGGGTGGAATTGGCTCAAAGGAGTTTAAGGCCTGTTCCTATTTCCATGTTGCTTCTGATCTGAAATACAGCCATGCTGGGATTTCACATTCCAATGAGCATTATAATGTCAAAGTAAGCTTGCAGGTGCAGTAGGTGGTGAAGAAGGCAAATGGTATGTTGGCCTTCATAGTGAGACGATTAGAGTACTCAGAGAAGCCTTGCCCCAATTCTACAGGATTTGTTCAGACCACACGTGGATTAATCTGTGAAGTTTTGTTCTTTTTGTCCGAGGAAAGATGTGGAGGGAATGCAATAAACGTTTACCAGAAGGATTTCTGGGTTGCCAGGACCGATGTATGATGAGAGGCTGGATCGGTTAAGAATGTACTCACTGGAGCTTGGAAGAATGAGAGGGAAATCTCATGGGAACCTATAAAATTCAAACAGGACTAGTCAGGGTAAATGCAGAGAGGTATTCCTGATGATCGGGGAGTCCAGGACAAGGGGTCACAGTTTAAAAGTATTTGATAGGCCATTTAGTACTGAGAGGAGACAAAATATCTTCACCCACAGAGTGGTAAGCCTGTGGAATTCTTAGGGTCAAAAGGATCAAGGGATATGGGAGAAAGCAGGAACGGGATACTGTGAGGGATGATTAGCCATGATCAGATTAAATGGCAGATGGCTCTAACAGCCAAATGACCTACTCCTAGACCTAGTTTCTCTGCTTCTATGTTTCCATGTCAGCAGCTTGGTGAACTGAGAGCTGATATAGGTCAGAGGGCACAGACAATAGCTATGCAAGACTTGGAATGGGTTTGGACATGGTCATTAGGTTTTAAACTGTGTGTTAAAGGGAAGGACAGTTGGTAGACCAACAGAGTAGTTGAGTCTGGAGGTAACAAAAGCATGGCGAAGTAATGCAACAGCCAATGAGCTGTGGTGGGAGACGAGATGAATGCTGTTACTGAAGTAAAAGCACGCAATCAACTTGATTGAAGAACAAATTACCATCATCTCCGAATGAGAATTCCATGTAAACATTCTCAGAAGCTGTCAGCCTTCCTGGGAAGAGGCAACAGAGCAGGTAAAGAGGTCACCTCTTACATGGAAGTGAGCATCAGCATAAATGATGAAAGTTTGGCATGCTGACAATTTTGCTAACTGAAGTGCAAATTAATGTAGTTGCTTGAACTGCAATGCTATAGCACAGCTGCAACACACTTCCAACAGACCCTGCTGCTTTCTGACTTTGATGCCTGCTAATCATTTGGGAGTAGGAGAAAGTGAGGACTGCAGATACTGGAGATCAGAGCTGAAAAATGTGTTGCTGGAAAAGTGCAGCAGTCAAGCAGCATCCAAGGATCTGGAGATCCTGAAGAAGAGCTCATGCCTGAAACATCGATTCTCCTGCTCCTTGGATGCTGCCTGACCTGCTGCGCTTTTCCAGTAATCATTTGGGAGTAGACAATCACCAGGCAACCCATGTTCATGCATCATGTCTTCCAGTTTCCAAAAAAACTGTGAGCACTTTACAAAACCCTACCTGACTTCCTTTGAGTGAGTCACACATATCAAGTTCTGGAAAGCATACGTTCTAGGTTTGTGTAGTGGCATGTTTCATGCTAGACGTTAAATGCTCAGAGCCAAATACATTTTAGTCTTTCAGTAGATGGAACTATTACAAGAATCCCAGTCAGACTAAATATTCGATTTAGTCTATTTATAAATAAATGCAGACTACAGAGACCGGTTCTGTCAAATACAAGAAAAAAAACATTCTTGCGTTTATATCAGCCTTTTGCATGTTAGACAGTTTTAAGCTCACAGATCAGTTTCTCAGCAATGTATCCCTCAGCTTAAAATGCTGTTACATATTCATAAACTCTGTCTGTTCATGGAACCCTGAAATGAAACCAACTATCCCTGCAATATTCCTGTCTTAATCTCTTCAAATTGCATGTTCTTTTTCTTAGAGAACACCATTTCATTAGAATTGGCAAACAAATTTAAACATGTGGCAGTCTCAGGTCAAATAGACATCAAATAATAACCAATCCCATAATGATTTTTTTATAACAGAGTAGTTCAAATTGTCTCGAGGGACCAATGCATGTTGCTGATTGGAAGCAGAGGGAAAACAAATAATCAGATGGAGCGTGAACCTCTCCAAGAACAACAAGAGAACATCAGCAATTATATAATTTCCTTCAAATGACTGGTTCACTTGAAAATGTTGGCCTATGGTTCCCACCAGTGGTTCATGTTTTGAGAAGCACTACAGTTTTGTGCAAAGCAGTGTGAGGGGCTCTTTAAAGTGATGGCACTTCTACAACTCTGTATTTGCTTGCAAGAAAACCATCATTGCAGGAGAGAGGGAGAGAGATGAACAACTGATGTGCAGCCACTTCGAGCTGAAGCCCTAAGCCAGTGTGAAGAAATGGCCTTGCAGGTGGTTAGTTGGGAATCAGTGGAGCCAATTAGAAAGGGAACAGAGGACATCTTCTTGCAACCTGGCTGGTTCGCTTAGTTTCTGCTGCTTCTTCCCTTCCCTTGTACACACTCTCACAGTCACATGCACCATAAGGCACACTTTTATTATATGTAGCAAGCTTTGGAAAGTCATGAGTTACAGAGTGTGTTGCTGCTATCAATAAAATGCTTGCTCTATTTTTTTTTCCATTCCATGGGTCCCCGAGGAGCTGCCAGATACAGACTTGGAGGATCTTGAACCCATCGTTTCTCAATACTCAAGGGCAAACTGCACATGTGGTAGTGACAGGTAGATGTACACTTGAGAATTTAGTTTTAGTTGGGAAGCAAACAGCATGAACAAGCTGGATTTAATATAGATGGCAGCAGAGCAGCAGGAATGAGCTGACTAGAAGATAAACCATTCACTTGGACATGCAGACATTCACTGTCTGTGAGTGACTGAAACATTGCTTACTCTTGAATGCCAATTCACGGTGAAATAATTCCACGATGCCCATAGTCTGTCACCAAGTTACCCTTTATTTACCCAATGTGTCGTACCAGACACTGATCCAGCTATCTCAAAGCCACTTCCAGAGTGAGCAGACCTACTGATGGTCATGTTTATATCTGTCAGCTTGGGTTCCCTGATTGGACCTGAGTAACAGCTCCAATCAGGGAACCCATATTCTATGAGATCCACCTGGCTGGCCTCGTAGCACTCACTGCAGTCCTCCTCTGGGACGTAAGCCAGTTCAATTTCCTGTAGCTTCTCCTGGGGCTTTGTTGCACCAGGTCCGCTTCCTCTGACTCTGCCCTGGATACTAGCAGCATGTACCAGACCGTAGCCCACCTCTTGTGCCTGCAGCATCTCAGCCAAAACTGCTCTTCTTTGTCAGGCAGTAACAGCATCAAGGCTGTAACACCCACTGTGTCCATCTCATCTTCAGAGGCTTCTTTGATGGTAGGTGGAGGGGGAGAATCCATAGGCTCTGACTGCCTTGCTGAGGCCCTTTGTATGCTTTGCTCCTTCCCCGGTTGCTTGCTCAGGACCGCCTCACTGATCTAAACTTTGTATGTCCTGGGGCCTTACCTCGCGTCAATCATACCCTTTACCCATGCAGAGCCATTTCAATGGTTTCAACACCAAGCTTTGTCCCTTGAAGTAAACTGTCTCTCTTGCTTAGAGAGTCGTGTGTCAGGTATTGGCGTTCCTGATGCTGTTTCACCCCATTTCACCTCAGGTCTATGGAGACCAGATTTAATCTGGTGCAGAATCTTCTCCCCGTTAGTAACTCTGCTGGAGCTAGCCTGGAGTTGCATGATGGGTGGTCATATTGTCAAACAGGAAGTGGAACATTGTAATATCAGGTGAAACTGTAGACTATTTCTTTGAGTCTGCCTTCAAAGTTTAGACTGCACTTTCCAAACTGTTGGTTGATGGATGGTATGGAGCTGTCCTTACATGCCAAATACCATCAGATTTTAGGAAACATTCAAACTCTCTGCTGGTAAGTGATGGCCCGTTGTCTGTGACAAAAACCTCTGCGAGTCCATGTATTGCAAAAGATGAGCACAATTTCTCAATGGTCATTCCCCTGTTTGACAAATGAACATTATGCATATTGTACCACTTTGAGTGGGCATCCACAATGACTACAGATGATGAGCCCATGAAAGGGCCTGCACAGTCAATGTGTAACCCTAGTCCAGAGTTTACCTTGACATTCCCATGAATGTGGGTGAGCTGCTGGCAGTGATCTCTGTCCTTGTTGGCACTCTGGGCACTATCACACCCATGTGGTTATGTCGACTTCCAATCCTGGCGACTGGACATAACTTCTCATCAACATCTTCATTTTGGAAACCCCTGGATGGGCCCTGATGGAGTTCAGACAGTACCTGGCAGCAACCTTTGCTCAGGACAATCACTCTTTGCTCCCCATAATAATATGATGCCTTCTCTTGTGACCTGGTCTTGCTGGGTCCAGAAAAGTTGATATTCTGGTTCCAATGGTCCTTTTGTTTCCCACATCATTACCAGTGGTTTAGTTTTGCCATTTTGTTTCTAAGGTCTGATAGTGTCAGCAGCAACTGGAAGGATGTGCAGAAAATTTAAAGCTAGAACGGACTCTTCTAGTGAAGGTACCACCGCTGGTGTTTCTGTCAGTGGCAGGTGGCTCAAAGCATCCACATTTGCCACTTGGCCTCCTGGATATTGCTCCAACTTGTAATTGTATACACTCAGAATAACAGCCACTGCTGAACTTGACCTCAATTTGAACTGGGTGACCATTTAACCAGGCTTTTATTTTGATTGGTTCTGATTTGCATGTTCCTAAGCATTTTAATTGTTTCAAACCAAATGTAGATGGACTTTTCAGGGTCTACACTCTCCTGGATACTGGCCTATAAGTTCTTATACTCAATTCAGGGCTAATGCAACTCCTCATTGTCTCAAGCCTGCATACCATCAGCAACGGCATGCCAGCCCAGATCCTGAAGAAAATGATAATTTTGGGGTCTTTCTGTGGGCTGACCTGGAGTCCCTCTGTTCAGGATATGTCCTGAGTGAGGTGTGCAACAACCTTCACTCGTGATGTTCCCCAAGCTCAGTTGGACCAGTGTCATGTACTAGGCACATGGAAATGAAGGGTGATTTGGTGACAAGATACCAGCTTTCATGGAGTTACTTCAACGGCAATGAGAGTGAGATCACGCCCATGAAGAGAGTAATTATGAGTTACCTTTGAGTTGGGGTAAGCATTTCTGACATCATGTTGTTGTTTGGGAAGCTTGACCTGTTCAATCTTGCCATCAAAGACTGGGCCCGGTATGTGGAAAGAATGCATTTTTTTTCTGGGCAACTGACATTGAGGGAGTCCACTTCCATCAGAACATGCTGTACCTGATAAGTTCCAGATGCCACATGTTCTAACAATAAAGCCAGTTGTGGTTCCCATTTGAAATCCAGTTGGGCTTCCGCTAGTAGGCACTTTTGCCTCGTTACATCCTTAATATTAAATACCAAATGATCTCTCAGCACCTCACTTAGGGTCAAACCGAAGTCAAATGCCTCTGCTGGTCATCTTAACCTCACCAAAAATCCTGATATGGATCCCCCTGTATCTCGAACTGCTGAGTAAAATCAATAGCATTTCAGAATTAGAGGAGGCTTGGGGTCATAATATTCCTTAGCCAAATCTTCAATTTCTGGAATGTTTTATTATCTGGTGCTTCAGGTAAAGTTAGACTCCTCATACCCAAAAAGGCTATGGGTCCACGTGCCATCAGGATAATTATTCGTTGGTTTTTGTCCGCCTCAATGTCAGTTGCCCAGAAAAAAAATGCATTCCTTCCGGTTACTGGGCCCAGTCTTTGATGGCAAGGTTGAACAGGTCAAGCTTCCCAAACAACGGCATGATATCAGAAATGCTTACCCCAACTCAAAGGTAACTGTTGTAATGTAACCTCTTCATAGGCGTGATCTCACTCTCGTTGCCATTGAAGTAACTCCATGAAATCTGGTATCTTGTCATCAAATCACCTTTCATTTCCATGTGCCTAGTACATGACACGAACTGAGCTAGCTCAGAGCCGCCTCCTAGTGTGAGCAGAACCCTGGACATTCCTGTTTTTTTCTCTCTTTTCTTTTTTTTTTGCCTTTTTTCCCATGATATGTGTGTGGAGGTGTGAGACACAGTGAAAGACACAAGGTGTATAAATCTTTATTCAATTTCCACCACCAAATGGCCAGTGACAAGCAGTGCCCTTCTTAGAGGGCAATACATTCCTGTTTTTTTTTCATAAGCTTATAGTTTGCATCTATTCACGGGAATTCATCTTGAAATTCCAGTTTTCAGATTTTTGGCCTGAAATAAGTCTGCAGAGGCCAAAATTCCTGTCATCAAGTCACCCTTTATTTACACACGGAGAGCCCTTGACACTGATCCAGCTTCCTCACGACCAGCTCTCAGAATCTCTGACACTCCTATTTATTGTTTTTTACCCTCACACTACCACCTAACTGCGGGAGTGCTTATTTTTCCCCCAGCACCCATGGTGTGTGTGTGTGCAGGTGTGAGACACAGTGAGAGACACAAGGTGCACGAATCTTCATTCAGTTTCCACTACCAGGAAGAAAAGAAACACCCGAGTAGCCATGACAAGCAGTCCCTTCATATCAAAGGGCAATGCTGTGTGATCAAACAGTGAAGGCGAGGGCAAGGACCAAATCAAAATAGAGTTGGAACATTCCTGTTTATTTTTTAAATTTTTTTTCCTCAATATTGGTTAAATGGAAGTCACATGCCTCTGCCAGTCATCTTAATCTGGTGAAAAATGTTGATGCAGATTCTCTGTTCTTGAATTACCAATTAAAATCAGTAAACATTCCTGTTTATCTTTTTTTCTGAACCTCTGACGCTGTTTTTTTTACTCCCACACTACCGCCTAACTGTGGTAGTGCTTATTTTTTCCCCAGCACCCATGCTGTATGTGTGCAGGTGTGAGACACAGTGAGAAACACAAGGTGTACGAACCTTTATTGAATTTCCACCACCAGGAAGATAGGAAAACACCCGAGTGGCCAGTGACAAGCAGTGCCCTTCACAAAAGGTAATGCTGTGTGATCAAACAGGGAAGGGGAGGGCAGGGATTAAATCAAAATAGAATTGGAGGGGGAAATAATACACTCCACTCCCTGCGGTACCCACCTCTCCCTGAACAACTCCAGGGTGTTGGTGGACACCATGTGCTCCTTCTCCACGAACACCCGGGCCCTAATGTAAGCGTGGAAGAGGGGCAGGCAGTCGACCCTAAAGACCCCCTCCACGGCCCGCTGCCTGGACCTGTTTATGGCCAGTTTGGCCAACATTCCTGTTTATTTTTTTTTCCCCAGAGTGAACAGAACCCCTGACCCTCCTGTTTTTTTTTCCCCTTTTGTTTGTTGTGTGTGTGTGCAGGTGTGAGACACAGTGAGAGACACAAGGTGCACGAATCTTTATTGAATTTCCACCACCAGGAAGATAGGAAAACACCCGAGTGGCCAGTGACAAGCAGTGCCCTTTTCAAAAGGTAATGCTGTGTGATCAAACAGGGAGGGAGAGGGCAGGGATTAAATCAAAATAGAGTTGGAGGGGGAAATAATACACTCCACTCCCTGCGGTGCCCACCTCTCCCTGAACAACTCCATAGTGTGGGTGGAGACCGCGTGCTCCTTCTCCAAGAACACTCAGGCCTAATGTAAGCGTGGAAGAGGGGCAGGCAGTCGGCTCTAATGACCCCCTCCACGGTCAGTTTGACCAGGCCCGGGAGCAGACCCACGAGGAGGTCTTCAGACCTGCCCTCCCTCCTCCATCCCGGGTGCCCGAAGATCAGGAGCGTGGGACTGAAGTGCAACCAAAAACAGAGGAGAAGGTTTTTCAGAAAATCAAAAAGGAAGTGCAAATGCCCGCACCCAATATACACATGGTCCATGGACTCCACAGCGCCACAGAACAAGCAGTTGGGCTGGGAGTCTGTGAACTACTGCAATCTGCGGTTGCAGGGGACTGCTGCGTGCAACACCCTCCACCCCAGATCCCCGAGAGAAAGGGGGAGGACTCCCGCGTAGAGAGCCCTCCACAGGGGATCCCCACTGCCCGGTGGCAAATGGGCACGCCACGGCGTGTCCGGACAGTGGATGAGGGAGAAGAGGTGGACGGTTTGCAGCAGCAGTCTATACAGGGCCCGCCTTTTTACCCCCGAAAGGGAACAAAATTAAAATTCCGGAGGCGGCTCAGGTTGTGGGGCACAGGCTCCCGCGGGAAGTACGAGACCTTGGGGCCATTGTGAAATTCTGTCCGGGCTGGGGTGAGCGCGGACGGGATCCCACCGCACACCCAAGCGTCCTCCAACTGGTGCACTACATTGGGTCCGAGCACCGTCGTTTTAAACATTCCTGTTTTTTTTAATTTTATTAAACAAATTACAAAAACAGTTTACAAAAAACATTTACAGCTGTACAAGAGACAGCAATTTTACAAGGGAGAGGAGCAGCAAAGCTAGGCCCCAAACCCTACCGTTCAACCATTTTACAGGGAGATGAGGACAAACCTCAAACTCCAGCTCCACATAAGACAAGACAGTGACAATGACATTTGTACATTTAAACAATACTGTTACATACAGAAGTGCAGACAATACAGACCCAGCAAGCCCCCGCCCCTCCCACCTTCCAACTACTCTAAGGCAGCCCGCCCCTACCCACCTTCCGGTTCTCGGTCCACCCCGTGCCCCTTCCAGTTCTCGGTTCGCCCTGACACACCTTTCGACCACCTCTGGGACAGCCCGCCCCGGTACCCGCCCGGGGTGACAGCGGTTTGGACGGCCTACCCACCTTCTAGCTTCACTAACCACCCTCAGCACCCTTTGACCACCTCTGGGGCAGCCTGCCCCTGTACCCGCCTGGGGTGACAGCGCTGAGGACGGCTACCCGCCTTCTGGCTCTCGGTCTGCCCCTACGTACCATTGGGCTCTCACCCACCCCGTTGCGCCTCCGACCAGTGGGCTATCCTAGCACACCTTCCAGCCACCTCTAGGGCAGCCTGTTCCCTTCCCTGGGACGACAGTGTGTAGGCTAGCCCACAAGCCTTCTGGATCTCAGCCCGCCCCTACGCACCTTCTGGCTCTTGGCTGCTCTTACACCTTTCAACCACCTCTAGGACAGCCCGTCCCGATTACCCCTTATCGGGACGACAGCGCTCAGAACAGCCTACTCACCATCTGGCTCTCGGGGTGACTGGCATCAGGGTGGCCTACCCACCCTCTGGCTTTCAGGACAGCCTACTAACCTTCAGGTTCACAGGATGGCCTACCCACCCTCCAGCTCTCAGGGTGACAGCTTTCAGGGCGACGCGTGAGCCTCCCAGCTCACAACAAGGCCTGCCAGACCCAGAGACACAAGACAGTGCAACACCACAATATAGTTAGTTACCACACAAAAAAAAGAGTCCTTTCTGGTACACAGTCCAAATCTATACATAGAGTCTTCAAGATATAGAATCCATTGCCAGGAAGAGTCCACTCCAGTATACAATGTACGTGGTCGGAAATAGAGTCCGCTCCAAACTGCAGAGTCCGTTACTAAAAAACAGAGTCTGCAACAAAGGGCAGAGGCCACTCCTGAAGGCAGCAAATGAACACCCCACAGCACACAGTTGTTCAGTCTCCATAGAGTCCTGGCCCAGCCTTGGAAAACCAGGCCCACTCACAGGAACAGTACATTGTACAGATGCAGTTAACGCACAGGGGTTTGGTCCACTCCTGAAGAAAAGGTCTTCTCCCAAACTCCAGGATATAGCAACTGCTCACCTCCCAGCACACACACACAGGTGTTCAATCTTCAGAGGCCCAGTCCTAGGGCTAGGCCTCCCCACAGGAGCAGCTCCTCTGGTAGAATGTATGTCTTCCACAAAGGCTCAGTCCAATCACCATAAAAAGTGAAGACACATACAAAAAGCAAAGAAAAGGCTAGAGTCCAAGGGCTAAGCCCTACCATAAAATTAACATTGTCCTTTTAACATTCCTGTTTATATCTGTCAGCCAGGACTTCCTGATTGGACAGTCCCAATTAGGGAACTTGCATTCTATGAGATCCACCTGGCTGACTTTATTTCAATCACTATGCGTTGAATATGAGGTTTAGAGAACTTTGACTATTCAGCCCAGCATAATTTTAGTATGTGGGAAAGCAACGCATAAACTGCACTCTGTCCGGGGATGCAATGCACAATCTACACCATTAGTCTCGCAAAACAACACGCAAACTGCACTGATAGTCGGGAAGAACAACATACCTCCTGTTGCACTCACATCATTGGGAAAGCAGCACTCAGACTGCTGCAACAGTAAGGGAAGCTACAGGCAATCTAAATTGATTGTAGGGAAAACAACTGTGTGTGGAAATGTATTAGGTGGCCTGTAGTATGTGGGAAATATTCAGCACTCCTGGCAATCTGGAGGACCACATCTTTAGGAAGCACCACTGGTTTGCCCAGCTTGAATGCTAGGCTTTCCAGTTCTCGGAGCTTGAGTGACAGCTGGGGGACACAGAAGTACACTCCCAAGGCTGAAAATTATGTGCACTGTCTGTTTTTAGATCTGATCCCTGTGCAGTCTAACAAAGTGAAGGAGTGGGCAAACTCCAGTCAGAAGAAGGGAGGCAGGGAGAGAACATTTCAGTGATAACAGAAATTGTTGGAGAAACTCAACAGGTTGGCAGGATCTATGGAGAAAAAGCAGGGTTAATGTTTCAGGTTCAGTGACACTTCTTCAGTTCTGAAGAAGTGAGAAAGCAGAGTTAACTTCATAGCTGCTGTCAGACCTGCTGAGTTTCTCCAGCAATTTGTGCTTTAGTTTCTGATTTCCAATATCTGAATTTCTTTGCTTTTTTTTGGTTTAATATTTTAGTGATAGTGACCAAAATTCAGTAGGATTTAAGGTAGTTAAGGGAAAGGACAAAATGGACCAGGAGTAAAGGTTTTGAATTGGGGGAGGGCTAACATTAATATAAGGCAGGATCTGGCAAAAGCTATCTGGCAGCAATTACTTGGAGGAAAGTTTACATCAGCACAGGGGAAGTTATTTAAAAAGGGGAGTAATGCGAGTGCAGAGCCAACATGAGCCCACTTTCACCTTCACAGGAATAACATCTCCAGAGAAACCTGGATGTTGAAATGTACTGGATTGGATAAGGATAAAAGGAAGCTTATGGCTGGCTCAAAAATAGTTGCTCTACAGCAGGCGCTTTTAACTGGCATGCCATGGCAGGGTGGCAAGAGTGCCAAGGGATTCTGGGAAAGCGGTGCCCCTTTGCATTGACCTCTGAAACTGCACTGATATGGAGTTTTATCACTGTACATGCTCAGAAGGTGGGAAACCTGCACGGTTACTCAGTCTGCTTGTGCACATATGATGATTGAGGATGAAATGAAACTGTGTGTGAGCACTAAAGAGATGTACCATTGTTGAACATCTGTTGGACTGGTCTATGTGCCTTGGCACGTTTCCACATGAGCATGGATTTTAAGGTGAATTCTTTTGGATTAGCATGGCTCAGTGGTTAGCACTGCTGCCTCACAATGCCAGGGACCCTGGTTTGACTCCACCCTAGAGTGACTGACTGTGTGGAGGTTGTATGCTCTCCCAGTGTCTGCTTGGGTTTCCTCTGGGTGCTCCAGCTTCCTCCCACAGTCCAAAGATGTGCAGGTTTGGGTAGATTGGCCATGCTAAATTGCCCACAGTGTCTGGGGATTTGCAGGCTAAGTGGATCAGCAAGGGAAAATGCAGGGTTACATGGGAAGGGTGGTTCTGGGTGGGATGCTGTTCAGAGGGTCAGCATGGACTGTCAATGTGCTGAATGGCCTGCTTCTACACTTTAGGGATTCTCTGAACTTTTTTTAGTTTAACTACTCATCTAAGTGTTAGAACAGATTCTATGAAGAATTGTATGAGTTGTTGTATGCTTGCTGTATGCACTGTCTTGCAAACCTCTCTGGGTAAGGACATACCATAGTAAATGCAAATGTGATGTTTATGAGTAATCAATTCAGTTGAAAGGAGAGTGTGGAATTGTTTCTGTCATTGAAGTGTGTCCTGCTACTGGAAAGTTTGGGAACTACTGCCCAGAGGAGGATTGAAAGTGCAGAGGGTTACTTAAAAACATAATTCGAACAGCAACCACGAAGCATGGAAAAACATTCATAGGTAAAAGAAAATCCAAAGGCATTTTCTAAGAACATTTGGTGCAACTGAATAACCAGGAAAAAGGGAGGGGCAATTATGCACTGAGGTGGCAATCTGTGTATGGAGACAGAAGGCATTACTGACGTTTTAAGTGAGTACTTTGCATAAGTATTCACTATTGAGAAAGACAATGTGATTATAGAAACTGGGGGAAGGGACTGTGATATATTTCAACAAATTAGCAGTGAGAGGGAAGGACGTATTAATGGTTTTAGTGGGCCCAGAGAATCAATACAGGCTCATTCAGAAGCAAGGGAAGAGACTGCAGGGGCCTTGACATTAGTTTTCAAATTATTCTTGGCCACAGAAGAGGTTCCAGAGAACTAAAGGACAGCTAATGTAGTACCACTATTCAAGAAGGGTGGTACAGATAAATCAGGAAACTTCAGGGTAATGAGTCTGACATCAGAGTTAGGGAAACTAGTGGAAAACGTTCTGAGAGATGGAATTAATTTACACATGGAGAATCAAAGACTAATCAAAGATAGTCAGCATGGTTTTGTCAGGGGGATATCTGCTTTCTGAGCCTCAATCAGCTCAGGCAATGCCACATAATCTTTTTGAATTATTCACCTCAATGTTTGTGGTGCTACTTTGAGCTCTGGTGATGGACTTTGTTTTAATCCATTCTTCTGGTCACTACACACGATGGAAAATAAATGTCTGGAACTTGTCCCAGTAACTTTTCTGACACTTTAACCTCATTCAGACTTCGCATAATTTTGTGCAACAGAATAACCTTTACTCCAGCCAAGTAATTCCAGTTAATAATTCAACATTCTAGTTTGATTTTACACAATGGAACTTGGGTATTCTCTTCATATATCCCATTTACTAACACTTTGGCTTTCATTACATTCTTTGGAGGCAAACCTACATTCTCCCCAAACAAAAGAGCAGCTTTGGTGTCTCCTAATGCAGTTATAGGTTTAGCAGCCTCATTTGAAGAAAAAGGGGCTATTTTTCCTGATGACAGAAACCCTTTATATATCACATCAACCTTATTTTCCTCACCTACACTCATAATAGTTTTATCTGCGGTTTCCTGCATGGGTGGTTAGCATCTCCTGGTTCCATTGTACAAACTGCAATTGGGGTGTGACTTGCCATTTCACAGAATCCTTACAGTGTAGAAGCAGGCCATTCTGCCCATCAAGTCCACCCTGACCTTCCAAAGAGCATCCCATGCAGATCACCCTATCACTATAAGCCTGCAATCCCCCTGGCTAATCCACCTAGCCTGCACATTCCTGGACACTATAGGCAATTTAGTATTGCCAATCCACCCTAACCTGCATGTCTTTGGACAGTGGGAGGAAATCAGAGCAGCAGGAGGAAACCCACACAGGCACACAAGGGAAAATGTGCAAACTCAACACAGTCACCCTAGGGTAGAATCAAACCCAGATACCTGGTGTTGTGAGGCAGCAGTGCCAATCACTAAGATATCATGCCACCCATCGTAGTAGGAGTAGTTAAGGTGGTAGTTAATACCTTAATGGTGAGAACAATTCAAAGGGATCATTTGGCATGTCCCTTTAATTGTGGCTCAGAAAGCATATCTTGAGTTAAAGTTAGCACAAACAGCTAACACTGAAGTTGAGGCTGAAGGAGTTCTGCAGTGTTGTTTGATTAAGAAGATAGTTCTAATGAAGCACTTGCTGCAACCTCACAGGCCTATGGGTTGAGCAATGAACAGTTGGTCATCAAATAGTGGCATTGCCTTAACATTTCCCAAATATTCTGTGAGTAGCCCGTGAAATTCTGAAGGTAGGACATGTACCAATGTGGAAAATTTAAGCATCAATAAATTGGCCTTTTACCTGGCCCAGACTTCTCAAGGATCTAATGCAATTCAGTGAAGCATGTTATAGATATATCAGGGTAACCTCAACATGTAATTAAACATACACCTTTAATACCAAAACCAATTTTTGTAAAACTGTCTAACTGTGACAAAGAAATCACTGTTTCATTTGAAACCAGGGGAAAAAGTACTGGATCTGAAGCTCTAATCCGGGAATGTGGAA
The DNA here is from genome assembly GCF_020745735.1 of Hemiscyllium ocellatum. Lineage (NCBI taxonomy): Eukaryota > Metazoa > Chordata > Chondrichthyes > Orectolobiformes > Hemiscylliidae > Hemiscyllium > Hemiscyllium ocellatum. The sequence goes on from NC_083412.1 coordinate 81,024,718, forward strand.
TGTATAAAGTGGAGATCTTCATCAGTGGTGGCTTCTGGGTATTCCAATATTTGGCACTTTAATCGACTTTCCCCAAAGTGAAATTGATCTGAGATGAACATTGCCTTGATTTTTACTACTTTTTTCTTATCTATACTTGTCATTAATACAGGCACCATGGATGGAGGGTTACAAAACTTTTCACAGTATTTCTTTTTTTGTAAAACTACATGACAATAAATTGCTATTCTATTGTATTCTATAATCCTGTCATAATGAAAGATGGACAACAGATGTTTGTGTTCAGTTTAAAGTGTTAATTCAGTGCCTTATTGCATATTCGTCTATCCCAGGTTTAAATCTTTATTATTCTGCTCAGGAAGCAGTAATTTTGTCCAATGGGATGGAGAAAAAGGAAATTCAGGTGCATCCTATGCAATTAAATTAAGATAATATCATTGAACAGTTTCCATGGTAACATCATGTCCAGATCTTTCATTGTGCTTCAGCAATGACGGTATTGCCTAGTGAAGGGTAGACTAAGGATATCCAGAGAGACTTTGTCACCCTAAAAGAATGTAACATGGTTGATGAGCCTCCTGCCTCAATTTATCCTTTAGAATCCAATACAGATCTTTCTAACTATATTCAGGCAGTATCAATATTTCCCAGAATGTTTTCTGTAAACTTTGAAGAGGGGAAATTCCATAGCAACTCTGATGAGGGAGAGTAGGGCCTGCATTCAGATAGAGGAAGCAGGAAATGAATTTAATCTGAGGTGCAGCAATTAACAGCCAATCCGAATCATCAAATTTGGAGCTAGGATATGAAGCAACTAAGATTCAAATTTCTTGAACTGACTGTTGCCTAATATTCATGATGACATGAAATTTGGTGGTGAGAAAAGCATTAGTCAACAGGACAACATAGGCAGGCTGGTCAGATGGGTTGATAGCGGCAAATGGAATTTAATCTTGAGAAGTGTGAGATAATAGAAGGACTAATAAAGCAATGGAACAGTAGGTTCTCAGGATGTACACAGAATTAGAGTGACCTCGGTGTGCATGTTTATAGATCCTTAAATCAGCAGAACAGGTAGATAAGGTGGATAAGAAGCTGATTGGATACTTGCTTTAATTTGTCAAAGGATCGAATGCAAGATCAGAGAGGTTGTGATGGAGCTGTACAAAACGTTAGTTAGGTCACACTGGAGTACAGTGTGCAGTTCTGGACACCTCACTTTAGGAAAGATATAACTGCATTTGTTAGGGCACAGAAGAGATTCATTGGATGTTGGGGGCTAGGTTAGAGTGGTACTGGAAAAGCACAGCAGGTCAGGCAGCATCAAAGGAGCAGGAAAATCGACGTTTTGGGCAAAAGCCCTTCATCAGGAATAGAGGCAGAGTGCCTGCAGGGTGGAGAGATAAATGAGAGGATTTATCCCTCCACCCTTCAGGCACTCTGCCTCTATTCCTGATGAAGGGTTTTTGCCCGAAACATCGATTTTCCTGCTCCTCGGGTGCTGCCTGAACTGCTGTGCTTTTCCAGCAACACTCTAATTTAGACTCTGGTTTCCAGCATCTGCAGTCATTGTTTTTACCCATTCTTTGGATGTTGCCATGTCTGCAGCATTTCAGTTGTGAAGATAAACTAGACAGGCTGGGATTGGTTTCTTAGTGCAGAGAAGGCTAATTGAGCTGTAGAAAATTATGAGAGCCACAGCTAGCATAGTTAGGAAGAAATATTTCTCCTCTGTACGGAATTTACTCATCAGAGGACATAGATATAAGGTAACAGAAGAAGAATTAGATGGGATTTGAAGAAAAGTTAGCTTATCCTGAAGGTAGGAGGTATCTGGTACTCACTCTGAAAAGGTGAGGCAGAAACACTGACAACATGGAAGAAGTCCTTTGACATTAACTATTAAGAAAGGGTCTAAATCCCCTATTTGTTCACACATAATTCAGATTAGAATTTGTATTTGGCTTTAATATGCACTCTGCAATTCAAAGTTATGCAGTTGTAGATTTTAAGCAAGCTTATCTTTAAGGGTAAAATGGAGATGAGATGAATTTCTTGTCTCCAAGGGTTGTGAATCTGAGTTAGACAGATTTCTGATCAGCAAGGGATTCAAGGTTTCAGGGAACATCTCTGGGGGACACACACCAAAAACCCCACTGTCCAACCACTTCAACTCCCGTTCCCTTTCTGCCAAAGACATGCCAGTCCTGGGCCTCCTCCACCACCAAATCCAAGCCACCAAACACCTGGAGGAAGAAAGCCTCATCTTCTGCCTTGGGACCCTCCAACCACATGAAATCAATGCAATTTTCACTAGTTTCCTCATTTCCCATCCCCACTACCTCATCCCCGATCCAACCTTCCAACTCAGCATGTCCTTTCGACATGTCTTACCTGTCCATCTTCTTTCCCACCTATCTGCTCCATCCATCCTATCACCATCACCCTGCACTGCATCTACCTATTGCCTTCCCAGTTACCTTCCCCCCCAGGCCCACCCTCTTATTTATCTCTCAGCCTCCTTCCCTCTCAACATTCCTTATGCCCAAAACATCGATTTTCCTTCTCCTCGGATGCTGCCTGACCTGATGTGCTTTTCCAGTACTATTCTTTTTGAGAACCAAGTGTTTGATTTGTTTATTTCGGTTCCTATTTCTTATGGTCTATTTGGCAGAGAAAGACAAAATGAAAACTTTACTGATTGTGTGAGAAAAGGCACACACAGACAGTATTGACAATGATGCAGACAATTGAAAAGTGTTTTCCATTACTTGGATCAGAGTATAGTGCCTTCGTGTCTGGTTGGACATTTTGTGCTGCATTATCTTAGCATGCTGTGCTCTGTTCAAATGAGGCAGGTAACACATTGTCAAGGAAAACATCACCCTTAATCTGTTTTGTTTGTGGTTGCTTTTGCTGTCTGAAAATAAAAGCTCCAAATAATGGAATGAAACTCAGACTTGGTCAAAAGTCACATGATTCTGCCCATTGCCTCATTTGCAAGAGTTAGCCTCCCTTGATTTTTCAGGCTACAAACAACTCCTTGTACATTCTCTTCTTGTAATAAAGTGTCCAGTTTTTCTCATTTTCAGATGACAGTCCACAAGCAAAAAAAAAGTTGTCTCTTATCCTTAGAAGAGATAAAATGTAATTTCAAAACTGCATTTCATCTGAAGGTATATGATGTATAGACAGCAAAACATGGAACTTATATCCATTCATCTCCTAGGCACTGCTTAATCGATTTCTTGATGTTGTTGACTTACATTTTTAACTTATTTCATTATTTTTACAATCTGAATAATGCATCCACTGTCCCTTTTCATCATCAGTCCTATAACATTGTGCATACAGCTGAAGTTTTGACTTCATTTGACTTCACTACATGTCAACCCCGAGGTGGTTAAGTGGCAACTTTAGGTGACGCTGACTTTTTAGTGACTGTCCCTTGTGCAGTGGTTTAAATTTGAGGCATAGATACTATTGCAAAATGTGTTGCAGCATAGAGGAAGGCATTCACTTCTTCCAGTTAATACTTTGACTGTGTTGAACTCTTTTGCAATTTGCCCAACAAGAAGTATTTCTCAAAACAGAAAATTCTGGTAGAACTCTGCATTCAGTCTCTCAGTCTAAAGAAAAATAATGTTAATCCAAGCTAAAACAATAAATATATGCATTAACATCTTCACTTAAAACAGAAAAAAACCCCAAAAATTAAAGCTAAATTAACTAAAATTATTATCGAGGGAATTACAAAAACATTTTCCCGCTCATCTGCTTTTAGGTCAGTTTCCCTACTTTTAGCTAAGTCACTTATCCCATTTACTGAGATTGCAAGTGAAACCTGGTCATTTCAAGTGGTTGATCAGTAGTTGTGATAAACAACAATTCTTCACTGAAAGAAACTCAGAAATTGCTGGAGAAACTCAGCAGGTCTGGCAGCATATGTGAGGAGAGAGAGAGCAGAATTAAAGTTTCAAGAACTGAAGAAGTCTGAAGAAGTGCCACTGAATACACAACATTAACTCTGCTTTCTCTCCACAGATGCTGCTAGACGTACTGAGTTTTTCTAGCAATTTTGGTTTTTGTTTCTGATTTCTAACATCTGCAGATCTTTCATTTTTCTCTGCACTGAAACACATTGTTTTGAATGATCACATCGAATTCAAAATCTATGTTTGGAGTCTCACTTCCTAATTGTTATTCTGAATTATGCATGCCCAATGCATTTGAAGCAATCACTGCTAAACATTCTGACCATTCTAGTTTATCAAAATCCATTAAATCTTTCTTCCTTTTGAGCTGATCATCAGCACAGTTATCAGTGTGAGAAATTCGAAATTTCAGATATTTCAGGTTCCAGTTCCAAGTTTGGCAATTGTAATTGAATGTCTATTTCCTGTACTTCAAACACAATGCATTTGCCACTCCATCTAACTGTAGGTCCCATTCCCCTTCATCAAAGTCAGCTGGGGATTCCTGCACTTTAAAGCCTGCATCAAACACTCTGAGAAATGTTAATACTTCCTGACTATAGTTTACAGATTGACTTTGGATTTTAAAGGAGAATTTGTTGCATGAGGCTCAAAAACCATTTTTCACCTAATTTCACAAGGGTTGCCTGCATTTCCTTGATCTCCCCCTCACTGGCAATATTGCCATTTCCAGAACACAGTCTGAGAGAACTAGCTACTGTGGAAATTATTAAAGGATGCTCAATAATATTATGTTCATTTAATTGTACAGAGCTTGCCTGGATTTCCTTGTTCCCCTGCACAATGGGCAATATTTCTATCTCCTGAGTATAGCAAGCTAGGTTTAAATCTGATGGTATAGATAAATCTGCAATAGGCCATTGAGCATATTCTTCAAACAGATCAAACTTTTGTTGTTCAGTTTTTTGTGTCAGGGTTATCCATTCCATCTTGATTAGGACTTCAGTTCCACAATTTTCCTTATTACAATTACAGCTTTACTCTGAATTGACTAACACCTCCTCTGTATCAATTAAAATCTCCTTCCAGAGTTCATTGTTAATTCTTTAATGTTACAATTCTCCTTTGAAAAGCTGTAATTGTACTCAATTGAATTGGATTGTCCCACTTCATAATTGTAAGGATAAACTGATGTCCTGCTTTTGCTTTGGGAAGTAGTCCTACAAAATCTAACACCCCATTCAATGGTTCATCGAAATCTGGTCTGGGTATTAAAGGTGCTGGTTTCATTTAGATTTTTCATCGATCTGATATGTATGACATGTCTTTCAGAACTGAGCTAAATCTTTATGCAACCTTGGCCAGGTAAAATGTCTCTATCAACGGTGCTTGAGTTTTCTTTATTCTTAAATGTCAAACTACTGGAATTTCATGTGCTACTCACAATATCACCTTATGAAGCATAGACAGTAGCACTATCTGATGAACACACATCTATTCCACATCCACAGGTCTGCAAGGGTATCTCTACTTTCTCACCATTGAACTCCTTCATCTCAACGTCAGAGTACCCTGATTACATTAAGATGCTTACCTCAAGAGAATTTCTTTTGTTGGAGGCTCAGGAGTGACCTGATAGAAGTGTATACAATTAAGAGAGACATGGTTAGGGTGGATAGAGTCTTTTTCCCTGGGGTGGAAATATCTAATTCCAAGGGGCATAGGTTTAAGGTGAGAGGGGGGGAAAGCTTAAAGGAGATATGTGAGGTAAGGTTTTACACAGAGAGTGATGGGTGCCTGGAATGTGCTGCCAGGGGAGATGGTAGAAGCAGATCAATAGCAAAGTTTAAGAGGCATTTAGATAGACACTTGAACAGGCAGGGAATAGAGGGATACAGATCATGTGCAGGCTGATGGGATTGGATGAAAATGGTATTCTCTTCAGCACAGACATGGTGGGCAGAAGGGTCTGTTGCTATACTGTATTGTTCAGCATTTGTAAATTCTGGTTGTGGTATTACGTTGACCTTCTGTGATAGACATGATTTAGCATTGCCCTGGTCAGCACATACAATGGAAAAAACATCAAACTTGACCTTGTATCTGTACTGACTCTTTAACCTCATTCAGACTTTCCATGATTATGGGTGAAGCTACAACTTTTAATTCAGCCAAATTAGTCCCTCGGAATAAGTTGAACTTGTCCACATTAACAAATATTGTCACTGTTCTGATTAACAAGTCACATTCTAATTGAACTTTGTACAACACATACAGAACTCTGCTAATCCTGTTTATTTATACTTTGATTTACACTGCATACTGTTGGGGGGTGGGGAAGGGTGGGGAGTGGCTATGTCCTTTTCCAGCAAAAGGGTTTGAGTAGCTCCGGTCTCCCTCAATATATTTGTGGGTTTAGCATCATCATTTGAAGAAAAGGGGGCTCTCTCCCCTTTTGACAAAACCCCTCATCAACCCTATTCCTCTCATCTGTACTCGTAGCAGTGTTTATCCCTGGTTTCCTGACTTAAAATGATAATTTGCAACATAATATTTTCCTTTTGAGTTTCAGATTCACTCTTACAAACCCGATTAAGTCCCATCAGCTGTCTTCTCAGCTTTCAACAGTCTTAATGATGATGCCCCATTTACTGTATTACCACAGAAGCAATTTGGTCTTTGATTTTCACCTCCACCCTCAGCACCTTCCTTTCTGATTTAAGGAGGGGATCTTGGAGCAACCTCTACTGTCCATTCGTTATAGAACAATACATCACAGAACAGGCCCGACGTTGTGCCGAACATTTGTCCTAGCTTAAGCACCTATCCATGTTCCTATCCAATTTCCGCTTAAAGGTCACCAATGATTCTGACTCTGCCACTCCCACAGGCAGCGTGTTCCATGCCCCCGCCACTCTCTGGGTAAAGAACCTACCCCTGACATCCCCCCTATACCTTCCACCCTTCACCTTAAATTTATGCCCCCTTGTAACACTCTGTTGGACCTGGGGAAAAAGATCTCTGACTGACTACTCTATCTATTCCCCTGATCATCTTATAAACCTCTATCAAGTCACCCCTCATCCTTCGCCGTTCCAATGAGAAAAGGCCTAGCACTCTCAACCTATCCTCGTACGAGGTAGAACTGTGACTTACTCCTGCCATCAAACAAGGTTTTACCCAAAATCCATAAATGCAGATGTAGAACTTCAAAGTTAATCCTATCAGCTAAGATTCATAATCTGTTGCAAGACTTAGTTCTTTTAAGCCATTGTTCACAATGACCCTTGTGCACACCTCGCAATGGCAGCATTTTATCCTCCCTTCTAATACTACATTAATGAGGGATTTACCTATTCAGCGGTAGATTCAAATTTGGAGGAAAAATATGCTGACAACATAACCACAGCTGCAATTCCACCATTGTCGTAAGTATCTCTGTTTTTATTTCATGACTTGCCTCTCTTTTTACTTTCAGACATCAAGGCAGGGAACTTGTGACTATTTGCTCATGTTTATTTTTATTTTTTATGTATTTTTAAATTATCTTGGCTGCTTGCTTTGCTCTCACTATTCCATCCTCTCACCTTTTCTGATTTTCAGGTGTGATGGAAAAAAAATGTTTTCATGTATGGATTAGCTCATAATTGTCAACTATTACTGCTGCCTGTCTAGTAGTTGCAACTCTCTGGTCTGTAACATGGGTTCTTATTCCAAAAGGTAGTGATTTTTTAATTTCCCTCAACAGAACGATCTCTCTGGGAACTTCATTCATTCACTCTGAATGTCTGCGTCCACCTGTCAAAATCAACCCTTTTCAAATTCAGTATCAATTTGTCCAGGCTGGTTCCTTAAATTCCAAACCTTCTGCCTGTTTCCTTTTAAGACAATCTCACATGGACATCGAATCACAACCATAGAAACCTCCTCTAATACTGAAGCATATATTTCAAGTATTCTATGTGGCCAGTTGCTTTGATTCGGCTGTGCTCAATTTTCTTGCAGTCAATTAATTTGCCTCACTCTTATCTTAAATTACATACTGAATATCTGCACATCCTTTCCTCAAATGTTCGTTGGACTTATACAAATTTAACCATTTCCTTACTGGACTTCCGTGTATGACTAAAATTTTCCCCATCAGAGCCTGCATTGGTATTTTATACCTCTGCTTTTAATTATATCAATATGAGCTTAAATGAGCTTCCTTTCCATTTCCCTCTATCTCCATTGAAGCTCCAACTCCAGCATTCTCATTTCTATTCTCTTCAATTCCTATACGCTTTCTTTATCTTCCTTTGCACTTTTCAATTTTATCTCTCAGTATTAAATTTTTTTATTTCCATTTTAAGCTGCTTTACCTTTTCCTCATGTTTAAATCACTTTAAATGTAATTCAACCTTAACTGACTCCAATCTCTCTCAATGTCAATATATAATCTCTTTTATTTCTGGTCCAACAGTCATCCTACTACTTCAATTATCTCTGTCTTTTTAACTCTGGCAGGCTGTTACATGTCCAATTTACTTGACAACTCAATCAAGCTTCTTTTTTGATCTCATTTAAATTTGTCAGAGGTATCTCTTCCACCTTCAGAAAGGCTTTAGAAACTTCTAACACCATCTTATTTCTTCATGCAAAACTTGACGTGTGCCCTTTTATTCTTTATTACTTATATTAACTTCACAACCAATCTTGGTCTGGGGGCGGCATGGTAGCTCAGTGTTTAACAATGCTGCCTCAGTGCCAGGGATCTGGGTTCAATCCTAGCCTTGGTGACTGTCTGTGTGAAGTTTGCATGGTCTCCCCTGTGTGGGTTTCCTCCAGGTGCTCCAGTTTCCTCCCAAAATCTAAAGATGTCCATTGATCGGCCATGCTAAATTTCCCATAGTGTCCAGGGATGTGCAGGCTAGGTAGATTAGCCATGGGAAATACAGGGCTACAGGGATTGGGTAAGTCTGGAGGGATCTTCTTTGGAAGGTTGACGTGGACTTGTTGTCTGAATGGCCTGTTTGCACACTCTAAGGATTGTATGACACAAAGCCCAACATAAGTTGGAGGAACTGTACATCATATTCAGCTTAGGTATGTTATAGCCTTAGGGACTCAGCAACTTCAGAGCATGTGCACTGTCCTCCCGTTTGATTGAACTCCTCACCCTGTCCCTACTATCTGACCTAATAGCTAACCTATTTTTAACTATTCACACCCATCACCAACACTTGTTTTGTACCTAGACCTCTCCTTTACATGCAGCAGCACTCCCTTCGTCTTTTGCTGTGGACACTCTCAATCCTCCTTTGTCAATAGCATAAATACAATCATTTTCCAACCCTCTACTGTCCAGAAGAAGGATTATTGGACTGACACATTAACCTTGTTTTGTGTCCCATTCAGCTGCCAGACCTGCTGAGTTTCTCCAACGATTTCTGTTTTTATTCCAATGAAGTAACTTCTGCTATTTCCTTAATCTTAACTGTTTACCTGTAAGCTTCAAGAACTAATTCATATACTCCTGTGGTAGCCTGTTTCACAGTGTCATAAACCACAGTCATGATTTGGTGATGCCGGTGTTGGACTGGGCCGTACAAAGTTAAAAATCACACAACACCAGGTTATAATCCGACAGGTTTAATTGGAAGCACTAGCTTTCGGAGCGCCACTCCTTCATCAGGTGGTTGATGAAGGAGCCGCGCTCCGAAAGCTAGTACTTCCAACTAAACCTGTCGGACTATAACCTAGTGTTGTGTAATAAACCACTGTGGCAGTGAAACATAAATTACAAATTTCCTGCTAATTTACTTTACATGGACAGTGTCCAGTCTCCCTTTAACCAATTTATCTTGTATTGGCATTCACTCAAATAACATAAAATGCCTTCATATCTTTTCCCAAATTTTAGTAGGACCTGTACAAACCTAAACAAGTTTTTTAATGTTAAAGTTCACTTTCTCTTTTCCCTTTGTGATTCAAATTCTAGTTCCATAAACATTTTCGGAACCGTTCCTTTCTCTTTCTCCTTCTGCATTCTATCTCTGCCTCAAGCTGCATTCTTCTTTTCATGTTCAAGCTCTTTTAACTGCAAGTGATTTCTTCACAACTCAAGTGATTCGCTGCTTTGTATCTAGCAACCGGTGTATTTCTGTCAGTTCAAGATGTTTTGCCAATGTTTCAAATACATTGGCCTTCTTGGTTCTTAAAGGCAATTTCACTAATGTAGTTTTTGTCAGGTCTGGTAAATCTGTTATGGATAATTCTTCCAACAGCAAGAAGGTTTTTGCAATTTTTAATGCCATCTTATTTTTTAGAATGCAAAACTGGGGTCCTTTTTATCACTTGCCAGTTACTAACATTTTGTGTTATGTTGATTTTGTTCCAAAATGTCTCTGTCATGAGCCCAAATCCTTGTCAAGACTCCCATGAGAGAATGTGCTGACGCAGAGCCTCACCATTTCCACAAATGTGAAAAATTCATCTAATTATCAACAGAAAGCCAATTTACCTGACTGCCTGATACAGGTTAAAGGATATACATACAAATTTTCTGCCATTATCAAGAAAGTATCTAATTATTTTAATCAAACTGCTTTGCTTAGCCAATGCAGGAAAAGAAAAATGAATTACTAATCCATGACTATCAAGTCACTCTCTCTCTCTCACTCACACACATGCGTGCGCGCGAAACTCAGTTCTCTATTACCAGTCCAAATCACAGAACGGGAAACTCGGTTTAACAATCCTTTTGATTCTTTGATGATACAATTATGTTACTGCACAGCTATGATTAGTCTTTAGTACATAGATTGTTTGATTGGATCCAAGATCTTCCTTTTCCTTTTAGAACTATTTAATTCAGCTTCTGTGAATGTAGTTTTTCTGTTCTATAATCAGAGAATTAGAGAGAGCAACTCTCTGAGCCTCTCTATGTGTATTTCCCTCACAGGGTTTGTGTTAAGCTTGTCATGACTTGCAGTGATTATGCTAAAGCCCCACATAGACTACACTGACTGAAGGGGAAAACAAAACATGAACCTCACTGATTACACGGGAAAATCAATATGCAAACTGCACTGTGACAAAGCAGTGCAGAAACTGGAAAATAAACAGATAACAGCACTGACTACAGGAAAACTAAACACCAGACAAGCAGCATTGACCACAGAGAAAAGCAGAACAGGGACTGTACTGAGGAAGCAACTCATAAACTTCAACCACTGTGGGGAGAAAGAACACACAAATTATACTGGCTTTAGAGAAAAGTAGCACATAAATTACAATGAGTGACGACAATAGCAATATGCAGAATGCACCAATTGACAGGGAGAGAAACAAAAAAACTACATGGAAACTTAAGGAAACCTGACTGGACTGACTTGGCAACAATGTAACAATTTGATGTAACAAAGGCTGATCTCTGTAGTTTTTGCTGCCAACATCATTAGTGGTATCTTCTAAATAAGGACTTGGGTCTGAATCTACTTTCATTACAGCAGTCATTTTTCTGTAATTTGTGCAAAATCCTCGAGTCAACTCATCAATTTAGGAACTAACCCAACTGGTTATCTCCAAATGCTTTGGCAAGGTTCAATCAGGCAATTTTTCTTCATAAGTATTGAACCTGTTTTCACCTGAGCTTGTTTATTCCAAGTTTAATTGTTGTTTTAGTGGTACTGATTCCCTTACGTCTAAGCCATGGCTGGTTGGCATAATTATATTCTTGCATATTTCTGCAGATTTCCTTTAAGACAGATTGAGTTTAATTTGGATAAATGTGAAGCATTGCATTTTGGGAAACCAAACAAAGGTAGGGTTTATACAATTAATGGTAGGGCCCTGGGTCGTGTTGTAGAACAGAGAGACCTGAGGGTTCAGGTAGTAATTCTTTGAAATTTGCGTCACAGGTAAACAGGGTGGTTAAGAAGTTGTTTGAGAGGGTTAAGAAGTTGCTTGCCTTCATTGCTATTAAAGGTGCTGGTTTGATTGTGTTGAGGTTTTCCAAGTTCCTGACATGCATGGCATATCTTACACAACTGCACTGTATTCTCATGAGTCTTGGTGAGTAGAATGTCCCTTCGTTGATGCTTCCGTTTTCCATATTTCTAAATGTCCTACCATAGGCATTTCATGTGTTACTTACAATAACTGTTTATGATATTTGGGCAGTGCTATTACATAATGAATAATTTTTCCTTCCTGTGAGGTTGTCTCCATTTCCTCCTCAGAAGTATGTTTTTAACATATCGACACTGTGGAATTCAAACGGCTTCAACATCAGTGTGGGCTAATTATGTTAACTTACTTAACTTCGGACATGTTTTCTATCTCAAATGTGGTGAAAACAACTAAACTGTTCCTTTGAATTACCTCCATCCTTAAAAAAAGTTTCACCTAACTGAACATCTGTTTGTGCTATCACTTTGGTAATTTGTTGAGCCATAGCTTTGGTCACCATGCATGATGGAACTTGTTCTGATACCTGTTCTGCTGCTTTAACATCATTTTGATTTCCTGCAATTACAATCAAAGCTATAACTTCCATTCTGGCCAAGTCACTGCCTAGGAGTAAGCCAATACTGGCCACAGGTGATTTTGTAATAACTCCCACTCTCACCATACTGAACAACATCCTCCCACAGTCACAAAGATGTGCGGGTCAGGTGAATTGGCCATGCTAAATTGCCCGTAGTGGTAGGTAAGGGGTAAATGTAGGGGTATGGGTGGGTTGCGCTTCGGCGGGTCGGTGTGGACTTGTTGGGCCGAAGGGCCTGTTTCCACACTGTAAGTCTAATAAATAAATAAACACCACACACTCAAACTATACTTTGTGCAATAGAACCAGGATGTACACTTTACTTAACCCATTTATTAACATTGACTATCAATGATTTCTCCAAAGAAAAAACTGTCTGTCTCAAGCAAAAGAGTGAGTCACTCCTGTGTCTCTTAACACAGTTATGGGTTTAGCTGTATCATTTGTAATAAAAAGGGTTTATCTTTCCTTTAGATAAATAGCCTTTTATATCTCTCATCTATCTTATTCGCCTCTCCTTCACTGACAGCAGTATTTATCTTTGCTCTCCTGGTTGTAATCAAAGCTACAATTTGTTGAGTGTTTTTTTTTGCAAGTTCCTTTCTTGGACTCACTATTATAAACACCAATAAGTCTCATGCGATTTCTTTGAACTTCTATCTTTCTGAATGAGAGTCCCATTTTATCACAATGAAAATCCTTAGGCCTTTGACTTTGAGCTCTACCCTCAGCACCTTCCTTTCTCGTCGGAGGACAAGATCTTTCTGAATTCCCAGCTGCCCCTTCTTTACCCTAACTACTTGCCTTCCTTTTCACTCATCAATCTTCTATCTATCATGATTTATGGGTGGGGGCGGGGGACAGTTTTATGTATCTACCCATAATCGTCAGTTATTTCTGTTGTCTGTCTAACAATTGTAACCTCTGGCCTTCAACATGTGTTCTTATTACAACCTGGACACTTCTACTGGGATTCTGGATCAGTGGTGCTGGAAGAGCACAGCAGTTTAGGCAGCATCCAGCGAGCAGCGAAATCGACGTTTCGGACAAAAGCCCTTCATCAGAATTTAAAGGCAGTGAGAATGAAGCATGGAGAGATAAGCTAGGGGAGGGCGGGGGTGGGGAGAGAGTAGCTTAGAGTACAATGGGTGAGTGGGGGAGGAGATGAAGGTGATGAAGATGAAGGTCATGGAGGAGAGGGTGGAGTGGATAGGTGGAAAAGGAGCTAGGCAGGTCAGACAGTGCTGAGCTGGAAGTTTGAAACTAGGGTGAAGTGGGGGAAGGGGAAATGAGGAAGCTGTTGAAGTCCACATTGATGCCCTGGGGTTGAAGTGTTCTGAGGTTGAAGATGAGGCGTTCTTCCTCCAGGCGTATGGTGGTGAGGGAGCGGCGGTGAAGGAGGCCCAGGACCTCCATCTCCTCGGCAGAGTGGGAGGGAGAGTTGAAATGTTGGGCCACAGGGTGGTGTGATTGATTGGTGCAGGTGTCTCAGAGATGTTCCCTAAAGCGCTCTGCTAGGACGCGCCCAGTCTCCCCAATGTAGAGGAGACTGCATTGGGAGCAACGGATACAATAAATGATATTAGCGGATGTGCAGGTAAAACTTTGGATGTGGAAGGCTCCTTTAGGACATTGGATAGAAGTGAGAGAGGAGGTGTGGGCACAGGTTTTACAGTTCCTGTGGTGGCAGGGGCAAGTGCCAGGATGGGAGGGTGGGTTGTAGGGGGGCGTGGACCTGACTAGGTAGTCACGGAGGGAACGGTCTTTGCGGAAAGCAGAAAGCGGTGGGGAGGGAAATATATCCCCGGTGGTGGGGTCTTTTTGGAGGTGGCAGAAATGTCGGCGGATGATTTGGTTTATGCGAAAGTTTGTAGGGTGGAAGGTGAGCACCAGGGGCGTTCTGTCCTTGTTACGGTTGGAGGGGTGGGTCTGAGGACGGAGGTGCGGGATGTGGACGAGATGCATTGGAGGGCATCTTTAACCATGTGGGAGGGGAAAGTGCGGTCTCTAAAGAAGGAGGCCATCTGGTGTGTTCTATGGTGGAACTGGTCCTCCTGGGAGCAGATACGGCAGAGGCAGAGGAATTGGGAATACGGGATGGCATTTTTGCAAGAGATAGGGTGGGAAGAGGTGTAATCCAGGTAGCTGCGGGAGTCGGTGGGTTTGTAAAAAATGTCAGTGTCAAGTCAGTCGTCATTAATGGAGATGGAGAGGTCCAGGAAGGGGAGGGAGGTGTCAGAGATGGTCCAGGTAAATTTTAGGTCAGGGTGGAATGTGTTGGTGAAGTTGATGAATTGCTCAACCTCCTCGTGGGAGCACGAGGTGGCGCCAATGCAGTCATCAATCTAGCGGAGGAAGAGGTGGGGAGTGGTGCTGGTGTAATTACTGAAGATCAACTGTTCTACGTAGCCAACAAAGAGACAGGCATAGCTGGAGCCCATACGTGTGCCCATGGCTACCCCTTTGGTCTGGAGGAAGTGGGAGGATTCAAAGGAGAAATTGTTAAGGGTGAGGACCAGTTCGGCCAAACGAATGAGAGTGTCGGTGGAAGGGTACTGTTGGGGATGTCTGGAGAGGAAAACATGGAGGGCTTGGAGGCCCTGGTCATGGCGGATGGAGGTGTAGAGGGATTGGATATCCAGGGTGAAGATGGGGTGTTGGGGGCCGGGGAAACGGAAGTCTTGGAGGAGGTGGAGGGCGTGGGTGGTGTCTCGAACATATGTTGGGAGTTCCTGGACTAGCGGGGATAGGACAGTGTTGAGGTAGGTAGAGATGGTTTCAGTGGGGCAGGAGCATGCTGAGACAATGGGTCGGCCAGGGTGGTCAGGCTTGTGGATCTTGGGAAGGAGGTAGAACCGGGCAGTGCGGGGTTCCCGGACTATGAGGTTGGAAGCTGTGGGTGGGAGATCTCCTGAGGAGATGAGGTTCTGAATGGTCTGGGAGATGATGGTTTGGTGATGGAGGGTGGGGTCATGGTCGAGGGGGCAGTAGCAAGAGGTGTCCTCGAGTTGGTGTTTGGCTTCAGCGGTGTAGAGGTCAGTGCGCCAGACTACCACTGTGCCCCCTTTATCCGCTGGCTTAATGGTGAGGTTGGGATTTTGAGCAGAGGGATTGGAGGGCTGCGCGTTGTGAGGGTGAGAGGTTAGAGTGGGGGGGGGGCTTAGACAGGTTGAGGCGGTTAATGTCCCGGCAGCAGTTGGAAATGAAGAGGTCGAGGGCAGGTAATAGGCCAGTGCGGGGTGTCCGGGTGGTTGCAGTGTGTTGGAGGTGGGCGAAGGGGTCCTCGGAAGGTGGGCGGGAGTCCTGATTGTGAAAGTAAGCTCGGAGGCAGAGACGACAGAAGAATTGTTCGACGTCATGGCGTGTGTTAATTAGCTTCCCTCAAACTCAGGAGCAGGAGAATTGACGTTTCGGGCAAGAGCCCTTCTTCTTCAGCTCATGCCCGAAACGTCGATTCTCCTGCTCCTTGGATGCTGCCTGACCTGCTGTGCTTTTCCAGCAACACATTTTCAGCTCTGATCTCCAGCATCTGCAGTCCTGACTTTTTCCCTCAAACTAAACTGAGAAACTCCTAACTAACTAAACTAATTCTGAATTCATTTCTGGGGTTTGCTGAACTGAACCGGAAACAAAGCTAATGGTCTTAATTTTCTTTCATGAACTGACATAAAGCCAAAAGTATAAACATTTCCCATTAAAACCACAATAGTCTGCAGTAGTGTTTGATGAAAAGTGCTGTATTGCTGTATTTAGGTCACTGTTCCAGAAATGACTTGCTGACATTTTGTTTTAAAAAAGAACCTTAATAGAATTGACTCACTTCAATCTGCTTCCCGTTTTAAAACTGTTAAAATTTCAATCATTATTACAATTTGTGGGCGGCATGGTGGCTTTTAGCGCCTGGGACCTGGGTTCAATTCCATCTCAGACAACTGTCTGTGTGGAGATTGCATGTTCTCCCCATGTCTGTGGGGGTTTCCGCCAGGTGTTCTGATTTCTTCCCACTGTCCAAAGGTTGGATGGATTGGCCAAGCCATTGGCCCATGGTATTCAGAGATGTGTAGGTCAGGTGCATTAGTCATGGGAATTGCAGGGCTACAAGGATAAGTTTGGGGGGAATGGGTCTGAATGAAATGGGTCTTTGGAGGGTGATTTGGTGCGATTGGTCCGAATGGCCTGTTTCCACACTGTAGAGATTCTATTGTATTCTATAATATATTACGTAACTTTCATTACACTGCCCCTCAAAAAAATGAAAAGGTATCTTTTAGAGGCATTTTCATTTTCCACCAAAAAGATTCTATGATACCTCAATGACAAAAATATCTTGATATTCAACACATGAGTTTCATAATAACCATTCTTTATGTAGGCCCATTTTGATTGTGATATTTGGTCTCATTCACTTCTTCCCTTGGATGATTTGTCAACTATAATATTATCTTTGCTAGTCAAATTTTTAAATTTTGGTGTTTCAATATTAAACCCTAATGAACGACATGGAATCACTCCTAAATAACCAAAGTGTTATGGTCTGTAAGAACGATAGTTCCTTCAGGGGTTTTACATATGTAAATTTCAAACTGATGGTGGTAGTCAGAACAGCTTTCAAATTGTCGAAGACACTCTTACATTCTTTTGTTCATTCAAAATGTTTGCATTACATTTCATATGTTGTCAAATGAGCCAGAAGAATGCTGAGATTTTGAACAAATGTCCAAAATCCATTCATGCCAACATCTAAGAATTTTGTTTGTTGCCTCAAGCATTGGAAAATCCAAGACAACTCTTTCTCTACTAGCCCTTGTCCCAAATTGTGCTCCAAAAACGTAACTTTTTCACTGGAAAATTCACATTTAGATAGATTTATAACCAAATTAGCTGTTGTTGCTAATCAAGCAGTTATTCAGGTGATGTAAATGCTCTGACAGGATGGGCTGAACACAATCACGTCTTCAGTGTTAATAATAGTTCTGTAATCCTTCAATGATTTTGCTGACTCATCCTTGAACAGTTGCTGATGCATGTTTTTTTACCTCAACTGATATGACTTTACATTGCAGTCCACCAGTGTAGCAAAAGTTGGATCTATCAGTCAATAACCCCATATACTACCCATTTAGCAAGTCAATTTTGGTGACAAATTGCATGTGTCTAAGTCTGTCATTACAGTCATAATGTTATGGAATTGGATACTGTTCTTATTACTGTGTAGACTTTATAATAAATAAAGTAGAATTGCAATACCCAGTTAGTTTCAGGACCACCATGACAGCTCAATTCCGACTGTCATGACTCATTTCAACCATTTTTTTGTTATTTACTTCCCAAACTATTAAACCATTTCATTTTTGATAATGGCTCAGATATTCCTTTGTTTTCAACAATGTGAGCAAGTGTTTTGTTAAATCATTGAATTAATTAGCTCCATCTTAACAATCTTCTATTTTGCATCTTATATTCCTCTACAAAAGCTGGCAGATTGCACAATAATAGAGTGCCTACAGTGTGGAAGCAGGCCATTTGGCCCATCGGGTCTACAATGATCCTATGAAGAACATCCCATCCAGACACATCCACTCCTAACTATATTCCCTGTAATCTTGCACTTCCCATGATGAATCCACCTAGCCTACACTGGGCACTATGGGCAATTTTAGCATGTTGGAGATGGTGAGAATTGCAGATGATGGAGATCAGAGTGCTTAAAGGATAGAGAAAAAGCACAGCAGGTCAAGCAGCATCAAAGAAAGAGGGCCAACCCACCTTATCTGCGCATCTTTGGACTACTCTTTGCAACCATAAACAGATTTAGACTTCAAAATGTTGAAGAGCTAATAATAATCACAAAGCCTCCTTTTCCAACACAATACTTTTTCTGATTTTGGGGCTTTATTTGGAAATGTACCAACTGACCTCTATTCTCAAATCATCATCTTGCAATTATGACAATGCTGTCACTTTAAAAAGATTATTTTGCCTTGAGTTTTATTGAAGAGAGATTGCAAAGGCAGAGGTGCCAAAATGGCCACTGGGCTCTGGCTAAGTCAACAATCATAGAGTCATAGAGATGTATAGCACAGAAACGGACCCTTTAGTCCAATCCATCCATGCCGGCCAGATATCTCAACCCAATCTAGTCTCACCTGCCAGCACCCGGCCAATATCCCTCCAAACCCTTCCTATTCATATACCCTTCCAAATGCCTTTTAAATGGTGCACTAGCCTCCACCACTTCCTCTGACAGCTCATTCCATAGACATACCACCTTCTGCATGAAAAAGTTGTCCCTTAGGTCTTTTAGATATCTTTCCCCTCTCACCGTAAACCTACGCCCTCTAGATCTGGACTCCCCCACCTCAGGGAAAAGACTTTGTCTATTTATTTTATCCATGTCCCTCATAATTTTATAAATCTCTACCAGGTCACCTCTCCACCTCCGCTCCAGGGAAAACAGCCCCAGCCTGTTCAGCCTCTCCCTATAGCTCAAATACTCCAACCCTGGCAACATTCTTGTAAATCTTTTCTGAACCCTTTCAAGTTTCACAACATCTTTCCGATAGGAAGGAGACCAGAATTACACACAATATTCCAACAGGGGCCTAACCAATGTCCTTTACCATTGCAACATAACCTCCCAACTTCTGTACTCAATACTCTGACCAATAAAGGAAAGCATACCACTATCCTACCTACCCACAACTCCACTTTCAAGGAGCTATGAACCTGCACTCCAAGGTGTCTTTGTTCAGCAACACTCCCTAGGACCTCACCATTAAGTGAGGCCTTTAAGGTTTTTCAAAAAACTGTTGTACAATGGAAGGGGAGTAACCAATTCTCATGGTTCAGTTTTTTTTTAGCTGTAGCAGTCACAAGTTGTGTGGGTACGGAATCAAGGGCGATGGGGAGAGTGCGGGTAAGTGGAATTGAAATGCCCATCAGCCATGATTAATTGGCAGAGTGGACTTGATGGGCTGAATGGCCTTGCTTCCACTCTTATGTCTTACAGTTTATGGTTTTGTAGTCTTAAGGAGGACCAGAAGGGTTGCAATCTTCAGTAAATGATTCCTAACTGACATTCCCTGAAATACCTCTGGTTGTTCTTCCCTCCTGGATTGGAATCCTGCTTGTAAGAATCTGTGTTTGAATTTGCCATTTTTTGCCAAGGGGTATGTTTATAGGATGTTAATATTTTGGAACAGTTAATTAGTTAAGTTACAGTATAGAGTATTTGGTTAAGGTTTTCAATAGTTAAGTTGTTCTAAATTCCTCTTTCTTTTGTTTGTATTTTAACTGTAGTGTTTTTCTTAAAGTCAAGTGGTTTGACAAGTTGCACCACACCTGGAACATAACACAATACTAATGTACTTACTCCTAAGTCACTATCATCAATTCCATCAAAAGAAGATTTTGTAAAGTCAAGCACCACTGGCTTATTTAATAAGATTACCTTTTAGCTTCCAAAGCTGCTTGTCAATCTTCTCACCCTGCCAGCTTTGCCTGTTTTCATACAACTGTGTGAAAGGTACAGATATTGTTCTGAGGTTAGACACACATTTCTCAGACACACATTCCCAGGAATGTCACCCATTTAATTTTGGGAATGTAAAATTCTGTTAGTACTTTCACATTCACTGTTTTTGGTAGCTCTTGCCCTTGCCCTATAATATGTCTTAGGTAAATCATTCTCACTTTTGCAATTTGCAATATTACTAAGCCACCTAACTGTAGTTGCTTGAATGTGTCTCCAGTTCTACATTCACAGCTATCATGATATATTAGAAAAACTTCTAAATAAACTCCACAGTTAAGCACATTAGCTACAACATGATTGATAAGTCTTTGGAATGTAGCTGGGACATTCTTCAACCGAAATAGCATGATTTGACATTTGTATAGCCCTTTCAGTGTAACAAAGGCTGATATCTCTCTCGCTTTTGATGTTAATGGTACTTTTCAACACCTTATACAGATCAATCTTGGAGAGACAAGATCAGAAGTCAGATGATACCAATTTATAGTCCAACGTCATCGGGTGAAGTGTGTTTTGAAATGTACCTGAAGGGGCAGTGTTTTGAAAGCTTCTGGTTTCAAATAAACCTGTTGGACTATAAATTGATATCATCTGACTTCTGACCTTGTCCACCACAGTCCAACACCAGCACCTTCAAGTCTTGGAGAGAAATGAAGGACTGCTAACCCTGTCAATATAATCTTCTAACCAAAGAATTAGATGTGAATTAGTTTGTTTAACCATGTTAACTTTTCAGTAATCTATACAGAACCTATCTGGTTTAGGAACTAACACCACTGGTGAACTCCAACTGCTTTAGGCGGATTCAATCAAGTGAGTTTTAGCACATATTGAATCTCAGCTTCCACCTGAGCTTGTTCTTATATGCTTAACTGGAAAGGTACAGATTCCTCTGCATTCAAGTGAATGGTTGTTTAAAAACTGGTATGGGTATTGTTCTGATTCCAGCTGATGATATTACTGGAAAAGTGGTAGACTAAAGTCTAGACCCAGATGAAATCTGGTTGATATATCATTTTGTTTTTGTTTTGCTTTTAATGAGGTGGTCTTTCAGAGAAACACAAACATGCCATGCTGCAGATTTGTGTTCAACAGTAAAACAATAGTTGATAATACAAAAGAAGCTAAGGCAAAATTGAATAAACTAAACTATTTACAAAAAGCACAAATTTAAAGATTTTAAAACACACTGTAAAAGACAATCCCATTAACCGTAACACCAATGGGAATTGCTTTCTTTATCACATTTATGGAGCGCAACTGCGGCCTCAATTCCTCCATCTTGGGGATTTAATAGCCTCTTCATTGAGTCTTCATACAACTGACTCCCAGCTTCAAATAATGCCTTCAAAGGTTTGGCTAAATACTTTTTCTTTGGAACTTTAATAATAAACTCCTTACATTGTAACAATCTATTTGTTAACGGTTCTAAACTATCTGCCGACTTCAGGAGCAACTGTTTTATAGATTCAGCTTCAGTCAAGACTGCTGCAAACTTGTGAATGTGAAACTAAAATGTTTTTCCAAGCTGCATCCCTTAAGCTAAAAGGAAAATATTTCAGGAGGTTTTTAACTGAAGCCGAATGCACTGCACTGCTTATGTGGCTAATTCAAAAAAATGCTGACAATGTAAGTAAATTCCCATGAGCCTCAACGAACTATCCCTCTTGTGATGAAGCTGCTCCTTTAACAAGGCTATGCTGTCCTTGGCTGTTTTTCAAAGGTGTTGTATGAGATAGGGTTGCCGAGAAGCCTAGCTTAGATGGGTTTCAGGGCCAAATTGATGATAGCTAACAGGTACTGCCTCAGGCAAAAGGATTTCAAGTTTTAAAAAAACATTTGTGCAATGAAAGGGAGCAGCCAGTTTTTTTTTAGATTAGATTACTTACAGTGTGGAAATAGGCCCTTCGGCCCAACAAGTCCACACTGTCCCACCACCCCACATTTACCCCTTCACCTAACACTAGGGGCAATTTAGCATGGCCAATTCACCTAACCTGCACATTTTTGGATTGTGGGAGGAAACTGGAGCACCTGGAGGAAACCCACACAGACACGTGGAGAATGTGCAAACTCCACACAGAGAGTCACCTGAGGTGGGAATTGAACCCAGGTCTCTGGCACTGTGAGGCAGCAGTGCTAACCACCATGCCACCGTGTTCTTCCAGCTCAGCTTTTTTTCTTGTTTGGGTTTTAGCAGTCTGACTGTTCAGTGAAAGCAGTCAGTTCAGTTTGAGGCTGCTGGTCAAAGAAACGCTACAAGGTGTTCCACGCTGGATCTCCCTGACATCTGTCCCGTAAGACTCTGTGTTTGATTTTACCATGTGTGCAAAGAGGTGTTTATGGGGATTGTTGCAGGAATTTGGAACAGCATCATTAAGTTAGGATAACCTATTGGGTTTTCAGATAGCTCAAGTTATTCTGTATTCTGTTCTCTCTTGTTTGTGTTTCATCTGGTAAAGTTATAAATAAATTCTGTTTTGTTTAAAACTAAGTGGTTTGACTAACTCCTGGAACATCTAATTTATACCTGCTTAACACAACTAACAAAGTTAGGGTTAGGGCTACTTTCTTGAAATGTTTAGAGGGCGTTTGACCTGGGCCATGACAGATTTGGGGCTCTTTGTGGGATTTGTTCTATAGTTCCGATTTGGGATTAGGGCTGCTGGACTTGAAGGCAGTGAGTGGTAGGTGTTAGTGTGTTTTGTTCTGCTGTTGATTTCAGTTGTTTTAAACAGTGCTTGGGATAACAATGGCATTTTCAAGAGGTTTTGGGGATGGAAGAAGTGACTTTGAGGGTTTTGCAAAACGTGATTAAGGCCAAGCTCCTGGAATGAGCAGACAAGCTGGAGTTGGAACTGCCTGGTTCTATGGGGAAAGGAGAGATAATTACAGCAATAGCTCAACATTTAAATTGGCTGGAAATGTCATCGAAATCTTTAGAGATGGCTAAAGTTCAATTGAAAATAAAACAGCGTGAGTTAGAGGCAAAAGACAAGGAAAGGGTAATAGAAGTGAAACAATTTGAATTATGATTAAAAGCGTAAGAGAGAGAGGAAAGGAAGAAAGAGGGAGAGTTTGAACTTCAGAAATTGGCACTTAGACTGGAAAGTCAGCTTAAAAGGGTAGAGGGGAATGCTGAAAGTAAGTTTAGTGAGGAAGAGAGTGAGAATGAGCAAATCCTTGGCAGCCAAAGGCCTGGTGGTGATCTGTTTAAATATGTTCAAGCATAGCCTAAGTTTGAGGAAAAGGATATAGAAGCCTTTTTCATCTCTTTTGAGAATGTGGTGAAACAAATGAAATGACCAGTGACCATATGAGTTTTGGTGATCCAAACAAAACTTGTAGGTAGTGTTGGTGAGGTATTGACATCACTGTCAGAGGAGGTATCGAGGGCATATGATGAGGTGGGGAAAGCCATCTTAGGTGCCTCTCAGCTTGTGCTAGAAACAGACAACATTTCAGGAAGCTAAGGAGATATCCTGGTCAAACCTACATTGAGTTTGAAAGGACCAAACAAAGTAATTTTGATAGGTGGATAAAGGCATTAAAAATAAACTAAACCTATGACGCTCTGAGAGACACAATTACTTTGGAGGAGTTCAAAACTTCACTTCCTGAAGTAATGAGAACTCATGTGAAAAAGCAGAGAGTTAAAACGGCAAGATTAACTGCTGAAATGGCTGATGATTATGAGTTGGTCCATAAATCAAAGTTTGGCTTCCAAAACCAGTTTCAATCCGTGAAGGATAGAAATTGGGGAAAAGAGAATCCTCACATGGAAAGGAAAAGTTAGATCTCGGTAAAGTTCATAAGGGTGAAAAGGAAATCCTTGATGGGGAAAGAGAAGTTAAAAAGCTCCGATATTTTCACTGCAATAAAGTAGGCCACATGAAATCACAGTTTTGATTGGTTAGGAAAAGCACTGGGAAGCCAGATGTAGGAAAACAGGATAAGCCAGTGAATTTAGTTGGAGTGGTAATGGAAGCACAGTGGAGGCTAGAAAGCTGCACCAGAATGTACAAGCTGGTCGGAGGTTGGTTAACGAGGAAGTGCCAGATCTTCTTCAACCATATACCTGTGAAGGTAAACTTTACTCGCATAGGCCAAGAGCAGCAGGTAAAGAGGTTACAGTTTTAAGTGATACAGCATCCTCTCAATCCATGATTTTTAAAGATGAGGAGATATGTACCTCTGAAGGACAATTGCCAGAAAAAGAACTAGTAACAGGAGTTCACGGTGAGATGAGAAGTGCTCAGTCATGTTCAGTGAGATTACATTAGATTAGATTACATTAGATTACTTACAGTGTGGAAACAGGCCCTTCGGCCCAACAAGTCCACACCGACCCGCCGAAGCGCAACCCACCCATACCCCTACATTTACCCCTTACCTAACACTATGGGCAATTTAGCATGGCCAATTCACCTGACCCGCACATCTTTGGACTGTGGGAGGAAACCGGAGCACCCGGAGGAAACCCACGCAGACACGGGGAGAACGTGCAAACTCCACACAGTCAGTCGCCTGAGTTGGGAATTGAACCCAGGTCTCAGGCGCTGTGAGGCAGCAGTGCTAACCACTGTGCCACCGTGCCGCCCAAGGTTAGATTCCAGTGAAGGGTGGAGAATTTGTGGTAGGAATCCTGGACAAACTCTCAGCTCCAGGAATACAATTTGTCCTTGCTAATGATATAGCTGGTTCACAGGTAAGAGTACTGTCTACGGCAGTTGAAAAGCCAGTGGAAACGCAGGCAACTGAACTATTGCAGGATATGTATCCTGGGATTTTTCCTGAATGTGTGGTAACAGGATCACAAAGTCATCAGTTGAAACAGAAAAGATCAAAGAGCACAGTTAAGAAAGTTGAAGTAGAATTAGTAGAGATCTTGTTTGATCAGATGGTTGATGTAACCAGGAGCAAATAGATGATAAAGCAGACATCATTCATTAAGATAAATTAGCTGAGTTATAGCAAAAAGATGAAAAATTAAAGTGATTTTATCAAAAGGCATACACGCAAAAAAATCCAAGTATATCCCTGAATGCTATTATCTTGAAAATTATGTCTTAATGAGGAAATGGAGGTATCACATATTCAACAGATGAGAAATGGGCAGAAGTTCATCAAGTCGTATTGCCAGTGGGTTACAGAAAGGAAATGTTGCGAGTGGTGCATGAACTAACAATAGGGGGTCATTTAGGAGTGAGAAAAACTGAAGCTAAAATACAAAAACATCTTTATTGGCCTGGGCTGCACAAGGATGTAGTTGAATTTTGCCAGACGTGTCATACATGTTGGGTAATTGGAAAACCACAGGCAGTAATAAAACTCACACCTTTAATACTTGTTCCTGCATTTGAGGATTCTTTTACAAGAATCTTAATTGATTATGCAGGACCCCTACCTGAAACAAAAAGTGAGAATCAGTATTTGTTAACATTAATGCATGTGCCCACTAGATTTCCAGAGGTTGTTCCATTTTGCAATATCACAGCTAAAAGGATTGTAAAGGAGTTACTCAAATCTTTCACTAGATACAGATTAACCACAGAGATACAATCAGATCAAAGGTCACACTTTGTATCAAAATTATTCAAGGAAGTTATGGACAGTTTAGGAATAAAACAATTCAAATCTACTCCATACCATCCAGAATTGCTGGGAGCACTAGAAAAGGTGGCATCGGATATTAAAGATTATGTCAAGGGCTTATAGTCAAGCATATCCAAATGATTGGGATAAGGGCATTTTATGATCAGAGATGCATCAAATGAATCGATCAAGTTCAGTCTATTTGAATTAGTTTTTGGGCATAAAGTGAGAAGATCATTAAAATTGATTAAGGAGAAATTGGTAAGTCAGAATTCAGAGACCGCATAACTGAAATATGCGGGTGGGGGGAGATGGGGTTGGTTAGACAGCATTTAAAAGTATTACAGCATATAATGAAACAGAAAGCTGACAAAAAATCAAAAACTCACAATTTTGCTATCAGGGATAAGGTGTTCATGATAGGTGAACCTTTAAAAGCAAGGTTTAGTGGACCTTATGAAGTCAAAAGGAAGTTGAGTGAGGTGAACTATTTGACAAAGACTCGAGACTGAAAGAAATGCACAGTGAGTGTCATGTGAATATAATCAAAAGGTATTTTGACAGGGAAGGAAAGCAAAAGGAGAATATCTTATTAATTACAACACAGAATGAAGAACCAAGTTCAAAGGATTCTGACTTAGACATTCTTCAAATTACATTGGACAATGAGAATGTTATCAAAAATTGGGATAAATTATTGAGTTACCTTCCAGAGTAAAATCAAAATGACCTGAAGAGTTATTACTATCACATGGGGAGAAATGTGGGAATAATATGTGAAGTATTAACCTAATTATGCATGATATAGATACAGGAGATGCTGTTCCAATTAAGCAACATCCACATAGGTATAACCCTCTGAAGTTGGCATAAGTTCAAAAGGGGATTAAATGCATGCTCCAAGATGACATAATCGAAGTGAGTTGCAGTGACTGGAGCTCACCCATTGTAATGGTGCCAAAAACAAGATGATACCAAACATTTATGAGTAGATTATCACAAAGTCAATGCAGTTACAAAGACTGGTGCATATCTGATTCTGCATTTGCGAGACTGTGTTGAAAAGATGGGACAAGCAACTGATATTTCTAAGTTGGGACTTGTTTAGAGGATACTGACAGGTACTTTTGTCTCAAAGAATGATGACAGTTTGGCTTTTGTAATGCAGCACAAAAGTGGTATCAGTTTAAAGTCATGCTGTTTGGTAATGAAAAATGTGCTAGCAACATGTCAGAGACTATCCAATAAATCATTGCTGGATTATCCAATTGTGTATTTTGATGTCCTGGTGATTTTTAGGTACACACAGAAGGAACATTTGCAACATTTATCAGAATTGTTCGATCAACTTCGGAAGGCAGGCTCAATTATAAACCTGGCTGAAAATAACTTTGCAAAGCTCAGTCACCTTCCTGGGCCATGTTAATGGACATGGACAAATGACACCATGGGATGCAAAAACAAAGGTAATTGGAGAGTTTCCCATACTATCGACAAAAAGCATGATTTCTGGGATTGAATGGATTTTATCAAACATTCGTACCAAATTTCATCAGTGTGGCTGCTCCGCTCACTGAATTGCTAAAGAACAGCAAGAAGTTTCAGTGGACAACAGACTGTCAGAAGGCATTTGACACCCTGAAGACTGTGTTAACCCCCACCCCAGTATTAACCACAATTAATTATGCAAAGCCATTCAAGGTGGCTATCAATGAAAGTGATGTGGGTGTTAGTACTGTGCTCTTACAGGAAGACAACGAGAAGATAGAAAGACGACTCAGGTATTTCTCCAGGAAATTGAACATTTATCAGCGGACATATTTGTCAGTTGAGAAGGAGACTTCAAGCTTAGTATTGGCGTAATAACATTTCAATGTTTCTGTTCCCAGTAATATACCTGAGACAATCATATACACTGATCATAACCCTTTGAAGTTTGTGGAGAAAGTTAAGGACAAAAATTCCAGAGAGTTTAGAAGGAGCTTGTGTTACAGCCATTCAACTTGAAAATTGTGCATGTGGCAGGTCGAGGAAATGTGATTGCCGACGCATTGTTGAGACTTGAATGTTAAATGGAGGCAATCGGAGGCAGGGGTAAAACAGATGGTGACAGAATGTAGTTGTGCATGCTTGCGATAATTACTGTCAACGTTATTTATTTGGGTGTTGTGGTTTACTTACAATTTAAGATTAAGGGCTTTTAAAATGATACCATCTTTGGATATTGATGGTTCATTTTCATTGGGGGGGGGGGGGGCAGAGTTGTGATGATGCTGCTCCTTTGACAAGGTTATGTTGTCCTTGTTTTTTTTTTCAAAAGTGTTGTATAAGGCAGAGTTGCCGAGAGGCCTAGTTTAGATGGGTTTCAGGGCTAACTTGAGTATAGCTAACAGATACTGCCTCAGGAATAAGGCTTTCAAGTTTAAAAAAACTTGTACAATAAAAAGGGAATGGCCAGTTCTCCCAGCTCAGCTTTTCCCTGGTATGGTTTGACTTGGGTTTTAACAGTCTGGCTGTTCAGAGACAGCAGTCAGTTGGCTTTGAAGTTGCTGGTCAAAGAAACAGCTACATTGGAGAAGGCGTTCCATGCTGTACCCCTTTGCCAACTCTAGCTCTCTGTCAACTGTCCTGTAAGACTCTGCATTTAATTTTACCTTTTGTACCAAAGGGTGTTTATAGTGGTTTTGCAGGAATTTGGAACAGCATCATTAAATTGGGATAATCTGTTGGGTTTTCAGATAGGTTAAGTTATTCTATATTCTGTTCTCCTTTTGAGTTTCATTCGGTAATCTTGCAAATAAATTCTGTGTTGTTTAAAATGAAGTGGTTTGACCAACTGCAGCACTCCTGGAATATCCACTGTACATATGCTTAACACTACTAGCAAAGTTAGGGTCTAGGCTACTTTCTTGAAATATTTTTGAGGCAGTCAAGCCTGGTTCTAAACACTCTCATCCTGTGTTTTTTTTTGAAAAGGAATTCACCCTGACTTTGGTCATGCTTATAAGTTGGCCATTAAACATAAACCAAACACATATGCCACCAGTTAAAAATACAAACTCAAAAGTAAATTATCTTAAAATACAGATGAAACACACAAAATACATCACGTCTCCCCCAAAGAAAAATTAAATGTATCTTTGACAGACATTTTCATTTCCTATCAAAAATTATCTTAATACAATCGCAATATCACAGTGACAGGAGTAACATATAAACATTAAACATACTGTGAGTTACATAGAAACCTAGTATTACATAAGATCATAGACACCACTTTACATAATGTCCTTCAAATATGTTCTTGATAAAGTGCTACTAAAACATTTTATTTTCTGGGCACATGAATGATTTTCAAATTATATGGTTAGAGATTTAAGCTACACCAACGTAACTGTAAGTTCTTGTCCCAAACTACCTAGGAAAACCTCCAAGAAAATCAAAGGATTGTGGGTTGTACAGTATCGTCCACATTGTTGGTGATATAAATCTCAAAATGAGCCATCCCAAACTCGGTGATGCCTTTCCCACTGGTTTTGCTGACATCATCAGTGTTTTTGACTTCTCATTTTCACTTCTCCAAGTGTTACTTGGCCTTGTTGTGTAGTGTGGCCAATTAAGACACCATTGCTTTGGCAAATTCACTATTAACCAGGTTTATGACCAAATTTGTTTTGTGTGGCCAATTGAATAATTCAGTCAAGCGGTATGAGATTTGGATAAAACAAACCGATGTCCTTGAGAATTCTTGTCAAAATTCATGCCTACCAACTTAGAGTCATAGAGTCATTGAGATGTGCAGCATGGAAACCAACCCTTCAGTCCAACTCGTCCATGCCGACCAGATATTGTAAATAAATCTTGTCTTATTTGCCAGCATTTGCCCCATATCCCTCTAAACCCTTCCTATTCATATACCTATCCAGGTGCCTTTGAAATGTTGTAACTTTACCAGCCTCCACTACTTTCTCTGGCAGTTCATTCCATACACATACCACCCTCTGCATGAATAGCTTGCCCTTAGGTTCTTTTTAAATCTTTCCCCTTTCATCTTAAACCTATGCCCTCTAGATTTGGACTCTCCCATCCCGGGGAAAAGACCTTGGAGTTGTTGGTCAGTTCCTGAGCTGGTTAAATTTTTGCAAACATTTTGTCTCCTTTCATTGAATTGGTGTCCTTCAATGTATTCATGAGCATCAGCTTGCAACAAGAAAACATGACCAGTTCTCCTCCTATCAATACACACTGACAATGAAGGACACCAAATCAATTGGGACAACATCACAATACTGGGACAGGCTAAACAAAGACAAGCTTGGGAAGTCCTGGAGGCCTGATGTTCATCCACTGTTTCCATAAACAAACATGTTGAGATAGACCCCATCTACAGACCACGACAGCACAAAATCAGAAATAGAATCATCCACCTTGACAGACAGAACTGTATAAATTCTGGGCAGATCGCAACAACTGCGCTTCATCCGGAGGCTACATAGCACTGAAGATGTCACCCAGTTGGGAGACAAAATGTTTGCCGAAAAAGTAATCTGGCTCTGCGAATCAACCAACAATTCCAACCAAACCCAAGCTACAGATCATCATGGAAAGGACCTTGTCTATTTAACCTATCCATGCCCCTCATGATTTTGTAAACCTCTATAAGTTCACCCCTCAGCCTCTGACACTCCAGAGAAAATAGCTCCAGTCTTTTCAGCCTCTCCCTATAACTTAAGCCCTATAAGCCTGGCAACATCATTGTCAATCTTTTCTGAACCCTTTCAAGTTTCACAATATCCTTCCTGTAGCAGGACACTGTAGTAGCACACAATATTCCAAAAGTGGCCTACCCAATGTCCTATACAGCCGCAGCATAACCTCCTAACTCCTTTACTCAATGCACCAACCAATATAGGCGAGCATACCAAATGCCTTCTTCACTATCCTATTTACCTATGACTCCATTTTCAAGGGACTATGAATTGCATTCCAAGGTCATTTTGTTCAGCAACATTTCCTAGAACCTGTACCATTAAGTGTAGAAGTCCTGCCTTTCCAAAATGCAGCACTTTGCATTTATTTAAATTAAACTCAATCTGCCACTCCTCGGCCCATTGGCCCATCTGATTAAGATCCCATTGTCTTTTTCAATTGAATCCTCTAATTGTGACATAGCATATGAGTCCACTTTAATTACCATGTTGACTTTGCAATAATCAATATAGTATCCTTGTGACCCGCCTAGTTTTGGCACCATCAAGATAAGTGAGCATCAACTATTACAACTCAGTTCAGTAGTATTGTTGCCCGTCATGAAGTTAATCTCTTCCTTGCCTTGAGCTGCTGCCTCTGAATTGAATCTGCAATGCGTGTTGTTTCAAAGATAATGCATCCCTCACATTCACATCATGAACATCGAATGCTGGTTTTCAAGGTCAATATTTAGAAATTTGATTGAAACCTTGTAAGAGCCTTTGTGAGTCACCATAACGGCTTTCTGACAAAACATGATGTCACCAAGCCATTTCTTCAGTCGGTTTTCCAATCAGATTGTTGGAGGATCAACCTTTAAATTTTCAACTTTTGATTCATTCTACAATTCCTGTGTTTCAATTCATTCCCTACTTCTTTAATGAGCATAAATATACCTTTCTCCTGATTTTCACCCCTGTCAAAATATCTTTACACTTTTAACTTGTTGATTCTTGCTGTTGTATGGAGTACCTACTATATAATTTACATAATTGAGTTTCTTCTTTTTTAATAAGTTCCGGTAAACTTTGTTTTAATGGGTCCCAGAATTAAGAAACAGCATTAACAAATTGTGAATCATAATTTTTAAATATAAATTTAGCCTTTTTACTTGTTCTAGTTTGTTTATTGAGTGTGCAAATGCTTTTTAGCCAACATCGAGACATTGGTTAGATTCTCCCTCAAACTCAAAATTTAGATTGGAAGAACTTTCAGAGTTTGATTTATCAATTTCTCTTTATCAATTTAAGTGTTCCTCCCATCTCTTGTCCATATGATAGTTCTGAAAGGCTAAAACCTGTGGACACATTGGGCGCATCCCTAATGGCAAATATTAACAATTGAATTTTGTTATCCCAATCAAGTGGACATTCTTAGCAATAGGCTCTAATTATGGTCTTCAAAGGTTGATACCATATTTCCATTGCCCCTTTGAGAGATCAGCAGAAAATGTAAATTGATTTATTCCCAAGTTAGTATTTTTTTTGAGTACTTGCAACATAAAATTTGAACCTTAATTGGATTGCATTTTTTTGGAAAATCCATATTTATAACAAATTGATGTAGCTTTTCCAAAAGCACTTTTTCAGTCATTTCTCTAGAGGTACCATTTCAGGACAACTGTTGGAAACATTTGTAATTGTTGAAAGATATTCCTATTTCTGGTTTTAGATAGAAGTCCTATAAAATCTGTTTAGAACCTGCTGAATAATTCTTTTGAAGTGGAGTTGGAACTAAAGGTTTAGCTATAATTGAGGGTTGTGATTTCCCTCATTATCTTATAAATATGGCAAATCTGGCTAAATGTGACTATATTTTTATGTAAGAAAAGCCAATAAATATGTTTTGCTATTTTAGCTTGTGTTTTCCTAATATGTCAGAGATCTGCCCTTGGAACACTGTGAGCCACTTGTAAAATATCATTTCGATACTCAAAATTAACTTCCACTTGGTGGACCACTGCTCATTTCTCAATGACTGGTATTTGGGCTAGTTTTCATTTCCTCATTAAAAATTTAACTTTTAAATAATAACACTCAGATATTGTTTTAGATTCAATTTCCAAATAAGTTCATCTGTGCAAGCTTCTCTATTCCAAATCTGTGTTTTTGTATTTCTAATACAGAAGATAGTTAAATATCTGTTTCATTCTTTTTGCCTTCATTCTTTTCAGCTGTGTTTTCAAGAATTGTATCTGATAACTAAAGTTTTAAATCATCTCCTTGTATCATAGATTTATTTTCATCCTGTCTGATTTTAAGAGCCTGTAATCTAGTTATGACACAATCAGGAAACAATCAGGATTTTTTTTTAATCTTCACTGGTTGTTTTACCACTCTTGGTGAAGCCAATATTTTTAAATCCTCCAAGTCATTTTACTAAATAAAGTCAAATAATTCTACTGAAACATGTTTCAGTACACCAACTACAACTTCTCCATTTACCAAATCAGTCTGTAATCCAACTCTATATGATAAGACAGATTGTAACCTCCATGAATACATCCAATTAATATTACCTTCCTTCAATCACCCCTCTTGAAGACAAATAGCTTCATCGTTTGGCATCAGGGACTCACTTGCTCCAGTGTCTCTCAATATTTTGATTGCTTACCTGCATAATTCAAAGCATAACGAAAAACCTCTTTTATTTTGAGATAAATTTTCCAGAACATCCACCTGACTTATTTTCTTTGTCAAACTCTGGAAAGGTTTTCGTGATGGCCCTGAGCCATCTTTCCCTTTTTGGTTCATTCCAAGGAAATATGTTTTCTTTACACCACTATTAGTTTTTATACTTCCTTGATTGTTCCTTCATTTCTGAAGATTCCTTTGATTCCCATTAATGAAATTTAATTTCCAGTAATTGTCTTTAGTTTGGCATGTTCAATCTTATTACAATTCAACACATTGACTTATGAACATAAATTATGTTTCTAGCCCTTCTATATTTTTATTTAATGTCTTGTCTGTTCTCTGAAACTAGTACCTCTTCCATTCACAAACATTCTATTTCCCTTTACTCTAAGCTGTTTCATGGCCAACTTGTTTTCTTTAATTTCTCTATTTCGGTTGAAGTTCAAATTTTTAAAATTCTGTTTTCTCTTTCCTCTCTTCCCCCTTTTTCCTGTGTTGTTTTCTCCTCTCTTTCTGCTTCAAGTTTTTTTAAATCTCCATTTCTACCTGTCTTTGTTTCTCCTGCTTTTTGTGTGACTCATGCCCTTTTATTTCTAAATGCATTTGAGCTAATTCCAGCTGTGGCATTCCAATTTCAGATTTCTTTCCTTCTAATTCCAAATGCTGTCTAATCAATTGAACTATCTTAAAGATCCTGCTTTAATGTCTACCTTCAATTTATCTGCTAAACCTGCTTAGTCAGCTTCAATTAAAAATTATAAATAGTTAGACCTACCACGTTCAGAAAACTCCTGGCAACATTCAAAGCCAACTTCACATTTTGTGCAAGAATCTCCACCAAAACACAACTGTTCATGTCCCCAAATCACCTCATGGTTTGGTTTAACAAGAAAGACACCAAAAACCCTTAAATCCAATGACTTCAAAAATCTCAACGACACCTCCTCCATTGTTAGGGTCCCAGATGATGTTATTACAAGTGAGATCCCAGACTGAAGCTTGGCTTGATAGGTCATACTTTGGTTTGTTTTGGTTTAAACAAAACGGTCTCTCACTGAAACATATGTAGCAATATTGCAGATTTTACTCTCAGCAAAGTGGACAATGTTTTTCTTTTCCTCAGCTTCATTTTCACCCATTTTAAATCTCTATCTTTTGGAGAAAGTGTTTTACACATTCAGCTTCAGACAAGACTTTGAAATTCTGCTAAACTGAAACTAAAACGCTATAAGTACTTCTCCCAAGGAAAAAATATCTAGTACCTTCTTACTGAAGCCCAATACACTATATTGCTTAATTTGTTCACTGGTTAAAAAGTCTCCAATTAAACAAATTCTCATTAGCCTGAAAGAACTATTTCTTTCATTTTTTGTTTAAAAGAAATCACCATGGCTACAGAAAAATGTACAGCTTAATCATTAAACAGCTTAATGATTCATATAATTTATATTTATCTTAGTTTGAATTAATGGTATATGGTATTTTCTCTGTATAGATGGAGACAAAACTCACATACCATTAGTTCAAACTTTAAGCTAAATATAAATTATATTAAAGTACAGATACAAAAATATGAATCACACACCATAAGTTACAGTATTAAAGTGTCGGCTTGATTATGTGCTATATAGGACATTGGTGAAGTTTACAAGGACGTTGCTGCTTTGAAGTGTTTGAACTATGGGGAGAGGTTTAATAGGCTAAGTTTTTCTTCTGCAATTTCGGAGCTAAGAAGTGACCTGATAGAGGTTTATAATATCATGAGGGGCATGGATAGTGTAAATAGACAATGTTTTTTCCCTGGGGTGGGGGAGTCCAAAACTAGAGGGCATAGATTTAAGGTGAGATGGGAAAGATTAAAAAGGGACCTAAGGGGTAACCTTTTTATGCAGAGGATGGCATGTGTATGGAAATGAGCTGCCAGAGGAGGTTATGGAGGCTGGTACAATTATAAGTTTTAACAGGCATCTAGATGGGTAATGGATAGGAAGGATTTAGAGGGATATGGGCCAAATGTTGACAAACGGGACTAAATCAGTTTCGGATATCTGGTTGGCATGGATGAATTGGACCAAAGGGTTGTTTCTGTGCTTTATGACTTCATGACTCTATGACTCTATACTCCACAACCTGATGTGTATGGCATAGTTTACAGAACTGCAATATGTTCTTATGAAAGTTTGGGCGGTAAAATGCCTGTTTAATAATTCTTCAGTTTTCCTGTCATTAGCATTTCATGTGTTCAACAAATCCTTACAGTATCAGGCAGTACCACAAGCTTACAAACAATGTCTATTTCTTGGCTGCCACTCTGTGAGGATGGCTCCACTTCCCCAGAACTCTGTCTTTTGTACACTAATGCTCCCGAACCCCTTCAATCTCAACTTCAGGCTGGATTGTTTGAGTTAACTTACTTATCTCCAGATCTTCTTTCTGAATTTCAACTAACAACGACATGTTAAACACTCGCTTTGAAACTTAAAAAACACATTCGCTTCTCTGTCATCTGCTTGTGGTATTAATTTGACCTTTGATGATAAACTTTGTTCAGCCACTGCTCTGGTCACTATATACATTGGTATTAAGTTTGGAAAATATACCTGGAATTGTTCCGTTTATTTAACCTCATTCAGACTTTTGGTGATTATAGGTGAAGCTAAAACTGTTAACATCATCAAATCGTTATTTAAGAGTAGGTCAATTCCTTTCACAGGAAAATTCTTTACAATTCCTACTACAATTGGTCCAGACAACAGGTCATATTCCAATTGCACTTGGTGCAATGGATATAAATTATAGTTTCCACTTATCCCTTTTATAACATTTGGCTTTCATTACGCTGACTGGAAGGAGAATTATATTCTCCTCCAGCAAAGACTTTGAGTAGAACCTGTATCACATATTATAGTTGTAGATTTAGCTGCATCATTTGAAGGAAAAGGGACTATCTTTTCTTTTGACAAAGCTCCTCATATTTCCCATCTATTGTATTCACCTCTCCAGCACTCATAGCAGTTTATACCTCTACCTCTTTAATTGTAATCAATACTATGATGTAAATCTTGGAGCTTTTCTTATGCATTGTCTTTATAGACTCAATTTTATGAATCCTAATAAGTCCCATGATCTTCTGTCAAAATGTTCAGCATTCTGAATAAAGGTGTCACATTAATACAATGGAAAGACTTAGGTCTTCGATTTTCACCTGTATCCTCTATATCTTTCTTTAAGATCTGAAGAGTTCTTAGGGCATTCCCAGCTCCTTGCATTTCACTCTCCCATCTTCTAACATTTTTGGGTTTATAGGTATGATGGCAGAAAGGCTTAGCTTTATGCATCAGCTCATAATGATCAGCAGTTACTGCTGCTTGTCTAGCAATTACAACCGTCTGATATTCACCATGGGTTCTAATTCCACTAGAAGTGAAATTTTAAGTTCTTCCAAGAGAACAATTTTACAGAGCACATCATAATGTAATATTTACACCTAATTTGTGAGAAGATTTGTAGCTCAGGTGCTCGTTGTTGTGGTTCTGTTCGCCGAGCTGGGAATTTGTGTTGCAGACGTTTCGTCCCCTGTCTAGGTGACATCCTCAGTGCTTGGGAGCCTCCTGTGAAGCGCTTCTGTGATGTTTCCTCCGGCATTTATAGTGGTTTGTCTCTGCCGCTTCCGGTTGTCAGTTCCAGCTGTCTGCTGCAGTGGTTGGTATATTGGGTCCAGGTCGATGTGCTTATTGATTGAATCTGTGGATGGGTGCCATGCCTCTAGGAATTCCCTGGCTGTTCTCTGTTTGGCTTGTCCTATAATAGTAGTGTTGTCCCAGTCGAGCTCATGTTGCCTGTCATCTGCATGTGTAGCTACTAAGGATAGTTGGTCGTGTTGTTTCGTGGCTAGTTGGTATTCATGGATGCGGATTGTTAGCATGGGATTTTGTACACTACATTGGTTTTGCTCATGCTGGTGAGTTGTTGTCTGAGAGTGGCTGTTGGTTTGTGTGCTATCCTTAGTAGCCACACACGCAGATGACAAGCAACATGAGTTTGATTGGGACAACACTACTATTATAGGACAAGCCAAACAGAGAACAGCCAGGGAATTCCTAGAGGCATGGCACTCATCCACAGATTCAATCAATAAGCACATCGACCTGGACCCAATATACCGACCACTGCAACGGACAGCTGGAACTGACAACCAGAAGCGGCAGAGACAAACCACTATAAATGCTGGAGGAAACATCACAGAAGTGCTTCACAGGAGGCTCCCAAGCACTGAGGATGTCACCTAGACAGGGGGTAAAACGTCTGCAACACAAATTCCCAGCTCGGTGAACAGAACCACAATATTTACGCCTAATGCCCATGTCCACCTTTCAAAATTATATTGCTTTCTCCACTCAAATTTAATTTAGGAATATCCAATAATCATGAGTCTCAAACATTTGCTGTATGCTTCAATGATTAAATGCTTAATTTGTTTAGTTAATTAATGTGGAGGTTCGTTACTGAAACATATTTACATGAGGCCACAGATGTTCTTGAACAAGGAAACCTACATTTATTGCACAGAAGGGAAAAAAAACAAAACTCTATGTACGCAAAAGTGAGGACTGCAGGTGCTGGAGCTTAGAGTCGAGAGTGTGGTGCTGGAAAAACTCAGCAGGTCAGGCAGCATCTGAGGAGCAGGAGAGTTGATGTTTTGGGCAAAAGCCCTTGATCAGGAAGCATACCTGCTGGGCTTTTCCAGCACCACACCCTCAAAATCCTATGTATAATATTTAATGTTATAAATATATTAAAACTTACACATGTACTACAGTTAAAATGCTCTAAACACAAACATCAAAACAAAGTTTTAACCAATGCCCCCTAACACCAGTTGTTACAGGGACTAAGATAAAAAAAACTCACTCCCCTTATTTTAACCCTTAGGCTTCTACTTAACTGCTCTGTCCAGGTTATGGTTGAAAATGTGTTGCTGGTTAAAGCACAGCAGGTCAGGCAGCATCCAAGGAATAGGAAATTCGACGTTTCGGGCATAAACCCTTCACAGGAATGGGATCAAGGGCTTATGCCCGAAACGTCGAATTTCCTATTCTTTGGATGCTGCCTGACCTGCTGTGCTTTAACCAGCAACACATTTTCAACTGTGATCTCCAGCATCTGCAGACCTCACTTTTTACTGTCCAGGTTATGTACCATCATCTCTGGAGGTGAGATTTAATGATGATTTTCTGAGTCTGCTGACATGAACACTTTACAAATCCAACAGCTTGGACTTTCTTGGATCCAATAACTTGCAGTTTTCTATGGCATGGAAACTTCACAGACCAGATCCTTTTGCTCGGGTGACTGGCTTTAGTTGAACTGAACTGCAATTCAGCCACACAAAAACTGCACTGACCGCAAGGGAAAGCATACACTAATTTCCAAGAGTGCAAGGAAAAACCACATATAAACAGCATCAAATATGAGAGGAAGACAGCATACAAACCCCACTGACTGTAGGCAAAATGAACCTACAAATTGTACTAGCTATGGAGAATAGCAGCACACAAACTGTATGGAATGCAGCAATCCAGATAACATGGCTGAATTGTGGGGTAGAGTAGCACACAAATTGCAGCAGTTTCACTGGAAAAGCAGCAATCAACTGACTCCGGAGACAAAACAATGTGAAAATTGTCTGGACTGTAGGAGAAAATAACTTTTAAGTATTTAGTGGTACACAGAACATAGAACTGTACAGTTCAGGCCCTTCAGCGCTTGTTGTTGTGCCAGCCTGTTACCCTACTCTAAGTTCAGACTAACCTACATAACCTTCATTCTACTATCATCCATGTGTCTATCCAGGTGCCACTTAAATATCCCCAATGTATCAGATTCTACTACCACTGCTGGCAGTGCTTTCCACTCACCCACCACTCCCTGAATAAAGAACCTACCTCTGACCTCTCCCCTAAGCCTTCCTCCAATCACGTTAAAATTATGCCCCCTCATGATAGATATTTCCAACATGGGAAAAAGTCTCTGGCTATCCACTCTATGCCTCCCATCATCTTGTCTACCTCTATCAAGTCTCATCCT
The DNA here is from genome assembly GCF_020745735.1 of Hemiscyllium ocellatum. Classification (NCBI taxonomy): domain Eukaryota; kingdom Metazoa; phylum Chordata; class Chondrichthyes; order Orectolobiformes; family Hemiscylliidae; genus Hemiscyllium; species Hemiscyllium ocellatum. The sequence continues at coordinate 81,063,784 of NC_083412.1, forward strand.
TCTTTGCTCTAATGAAAAAACCTCTGGCTCCCTCAACCTTTTTTCATAAGACATGCCCTCCAGTCCAAGCAGCGTCCTGGTAAATCTTCTCTGCGCCCTCTCTAAAGCTTCCATATCCTTCCTTTAATGAGGTGACCGGAACTGAACCCAATATTCCAAATGTTGTTTAATTAGGGCTCTGTAGAGCTGCAGCATAATCTCACAACTCTTAAACTCAATCCCCCTGCTAATGAAAGCCAACAAACCAAATGCCTTCTTAACTACTCTATCAACTTGAGGGATCTATGCACATGGACGCCAAGATCCCTCTGTTCGTCCACACTGCCAAGAATCCTGCCTTTAACCCTGTAATCTGCATTCAAATACGACCTTCCAAAATGAATCACTTCACATATTTCCAGGTTGAACTCCATCTGCCACTTATCAGCCCAGCTCTACATCCTGTCAATGTCCTTTTGCAACCTACAACAGTCCTCCACACTATCTACAACTCCCTTACTACTACTAACTCACCCTTCCCTTTCCTCATCTAAGTAATTTATAAATTTAACAAAGAGCAGAGGTCCCAGAACTGATCCCTGTGGAACACCACTGGTCACCAAACTCTAGCCTGAATACTTTCCATCATCTATGGGCCAGCCAACATATTTTTGGCAATGTCAGACAATGTGCATTTCAAAGCAGTGAGAAAAATAATTTGAGATGGAGTGGCACTGAAAATCTTTGAGTTAAAGAAATTCAGCCTGATAACAGCACCCTGATTTGTCGGGCTACAGTTTGTTACAAAGCTGTGAACGCAAGAGCAGACTGATACATCTGGAGCCTGTAACTAAAAATATCTCTCTTTCTCTCTCTCTCTCTCTCTAGAGGGGGGATCATGACCGAAAAACTGAGGAAACTTAAAGGAATGAATTCTAACAAGAAAGGACCATGTCTGCTGAATTAACTGTATAAGTGAACAAGGACCATCACTCAGACACAGCAGCATGTCATCAATGCCAAAGAGTAAGAGGAACTGTCAGACAATTTAATCCATTCTTGAAATCTGGACTTAGATCTTGTAATGTTCTGTGTTATTTTTCCACTCAAAATTATTGTTAAATCATCAGTCTTTTGTTTGTTTCATTAATAAGTATGTGTGCTTTTTAGCTTGGAGCTCTTTAGGGGATACTGTTTAATTTTCATATAGTAACTTAGAATTAATTTATTTTTTCACAATTTGATAAATTTAAGTGTATGTAATAATTGGAGTTATTTTCTGATGAAAGTTAGTGTGAATTGTTTTTTTCTTGGATATCAACAATCCAGCAAAATGATCACCTGCATGGTGTAATTAGGATTTAATAAGGAGGTGACAGCTTAGTGGTATTACACTGGATGGTTAATCCAGAAACCCCGGTAATGAGCTGGTGACCCTGGGTTTGAATTCTGCTATAACAGATGGTGGAATTTGAATTCCAGATCAAAGAAATCTGCAATTAGAAATCCAATGATGACCATATATTCATTGTCAATTGCTGGAAAACTCATCTGGTTCACTAATGTCCTTTAGGGAAGGAAACTATAATCCTTCCCTGGTCTGAGCTACACATGACTTCAGACCCATAGCGATGTGGATGATTTTTAACTGCCCTCTGGGTGTAGCCAGTGATGCCCTCATCCAAGGAATGAATAAAAAATGTTTACACTTCTGAGGAGCAGTGAGATATGATTATCAGTGCACTCTCTGTGCTTTAGTCATGACAAAATCTAATGGCTGATATCTTAAAATCAAAAGACCTGATGGCCGCCTACAGAATGGTGACCTTTCTCCTTTCTCCCTCTTACACTAGTGGCATCAGTGTTGCCTGTAGAGTCATAAAGATCTACAGGACAGAAAAAGACCCTTCGGCCAATCAAGTCTGTGCCAAGCAACAACAGGCAGCTAACTATTCTAATCCAACTTTCCAGCATTTGGTCCACAGCTTTATACATTTTGATACTGAAAGTACATATCTAAATGCTGCTTAAATGTTCTGGGTTTCTGCCTATATTGCCCTTATACACACCCTTCTGAGAGATAGGAGCCTACTCTCTCGCTTGCTGCTCTATTGCTTTAGTTGCTGCCTGCTCAGGAATTCTCCCACATCATGTTCCATTCTCTGCTATAGACAAAATCGCCCACCACCTTTAAGAGATGCAGACGGAAATGGAGCTCGGCATGAAATGGATTTTGCCTCACACGAATTTCAGCTCAGAGTGCAGCTCCTCAGCTCCATGTTCAATGCTGGACTGCCTCCAGGAATGATGGAAATGAACAGGCATCGCAAAGTATGCATGCTATATGCACCACTTCCATTGCCTGCAGAGTCATTGCACTTTCTATGTAATTACAGCCAAATGTCTTTAATTTTCCTAGATGTCCAGGCAGTTCTACAACATGTAAATGGGATTTAATTTTCAGTTCATTTCAATTATTGTTTTTAACTCACACCTCCATCTTCTTTTGTCTCTTCCTTATATTTAGAAGGTAGCAGAACACAGCTCAAAATTTTCAATAATAGCTTTAATTGTGAAAAAATGAAGTAAAAATGTGAGTAAAAAGTAGCTGAACTCAACCAAGTATCTTAAAAGTAGTTTTGCAGCAAAAGTGACCTGTCGAGTAGCCATAAAATACTGCAGTAGATTTAATGTTATGCTGAGGTTTTCTTTCTTTTTCTCGCCATCTACAAACAATATCTCATTTGACCACCTCTATTACTTTCAAAAGCTTTGTACAGACTCCACATTGATCAAAATGGATTGATTAACCCCTTCAAAAAAAATGGCTTGAACCAACAAGACTTAAGCTGCATTCAATTCAAATGATATTTTGGAATTAATCCCTCGAAATGTACTTGGTTGAATTGAATGTTTTGCCCCTTTCCAGATTATCTAGCAGCAATCAACATGGGGTGACACAATGGCCCAGTGGTTAGCACTGCTGCCTTGCAGCACCCAGGTTCAATTCCAGCCTTGGGTGACTGTCTGTGTGGAGTTTGCATATTCTCCCTGTGTCTGTTTGGGTTTACTCCCACAGGGCAGGTGAATTGGCTATGCTAAATTACCCATAGTGTTAGGTGCATTAGTCAGAGGGGCAATGGGTCTGGGTGGGCTGCTCTTCAGTTGGGCTGAAAGGCCTGTTTCCACACTGTAGGGAATCTAACCTAATCAGGTACAATTGAATGAGATTAAATTATAATGTAGTTGAAGACATCTTGATCACTTCCATACATCAAAGTGCATGCCATGCTAAATCTTGGAGAGAGTGTTGGTTCTGTCTATTTTTATTGTGCTAATTATTGTGCTGTAGCCCTGGGTTCCTTATCATTGTCTTCTTCTAGACCAGAGATTTGGTAATTGAAAATAAATACATCAAAACAAAACAAAGATGCTGAAAATAGAAATAGAAACAGAAATTGCTTGAAAATCTCAGCAGGTCTGGCAGCATCTGTGGAGACAAATCAGAGCTAATGTTTTGGGTCCAGTGAGCCTTCTACAGGATGGATGGAGAGGCTTGTAGGGGAACTTTCAGGACATCTGCTGCCCTTCTCCTTCTAGATCGAAGTGGTCACACGTTTGAAGGTGTTGTCTGAAGAAAGCTAGTGAATTTCTGCAATGCATCTTGTAAATGACACACTCTACTACTACTGAGTGTCAGTGGTGGGGGGAGTGCATATTTGAGAACATGGTGCAAATCAAACAGGCTGATTTATTTTGGATGATGTTAAACCTCTTGAATGTTGTTGTAGCTGCACCCATCCAGGCAAGTAGGAAGAATTGCATGATATTCCTGACTCAAGCTTTGTTGATGGTGGACTGGCTGTATGGAGTCAGGAGGTGAATTGCTTACTTCAGTATTCCTAGCCTCTGACCTGCTCTGGTAGATTGTATGTATATAGCTAATCAAATGTAGTTTCTGGTTTACAGTAATCACCAATATTTTGATAGTGAGGGAATTCAGTGATGATAATTCAGTTGAATAGAAAGGGCTTCCTGATGAAGGGCTTATGCCCGAAACATCGATTCTTCTGATCCTCGGACACTGCCTGATCTGCTGTGCTTTTCCAGCTCCACACTCTCAACTCTGAATATCAAGGGACCATGGTTAGATTGTCTCTTGTTGGAAATGGCACAAATGTTACTTGCCACTCATCAGTCCAAGCCTGAATATCTGGGTCTTGCTGCATTTGGACATAGACTGCTTCAGTATCTGAGGAGTTGCAAATGATGTTGAACATTATGCAATCATCAGCAAACATCCACACTTCCCATCTTGTGATGGAAGGTAGCTCATTGATGAAGCAGCTGAAGATATTTGGGCCAAGGACATTACCCTGAAGAACTCATGCAAAGATGTACTGGAGCTGGATGGCTGACCTCCAACAACTACAACCACCTTCCTACGTGCTGGGCATAAACCCAACGAGCGTAGAGATTTCTTACTGATTCTCATTGACTCAAGTTTTGTTCCAGCTTCTTGATATTACAAGGAGCAAATGGTCTCTTGATACCTCACCTCACTTATTGAGTTTATCTCTTTTGTTTATTTTTGGACCAAATGTGGCTCAGTCAACACCGGGACAATGGGTGAACAGTGGTAATAAATTCAAATACAAGTGGCAATGTTTTAGACGAGTCTAAAACTACAAATGGTACAAGGTGGAGACTGGCCAGGAGATTATTAGAATAGTCAAGTCTGGAGCTAATAAAAGCATGCATGAAGGTTTCAGCAAAGATGCTGAGCTGAGGAGGGAATAAGATTTGTGATATTAGGAAGAAGCTTAAGCTTGTGAAGTTGGCAACAATAGTTTGCTGAGGTTACAAGGAGTCTAGTTCAATTTCAGAGAGATGTTACGGAACAGTAGGCGAGGAAATAGTTTTGTTGAGTATTGGAGACAATGTTTTCAGCCAGAATTGGGGGAAAGCTTTCGCTCATTCAAACTGGATGTCAAACAGGAAACATGACAAAACAGAGCCAGTGGTGGATTCAAAGGAGGTAGTGTTTAGATTAGATTCCCTACAGTGTGGAAACAAGCCCTTTGGCCCAACAAGTCCACACCGACCCTCCAAAGAGTAACCCACCCAGACCCATTCCCCTACCCTATGTTTTGGATATCATTAACAGTTATATGTAATGTGACATTGCCTTTGCAGATGCTACATGTTGGAGTTTGCTAAGGGACACTAGTGTGAGCATCCAGAGTTACCAGTATGTGTGTGAGAAACAAAGGTAGTCGCTGATGTCCCAGGAGGCTGTTTGGCCCATTAAGTCCATTCTAGCTTCATGCAGCACGGTCTTGTCAGTCCCTGATCTCTGCTGTGTCTTCATAATTTCTAATCAATCTGTTCAGAATGTTATCACACACTACTGGAGCAGATGGGACTTATATCTAGGCCTCTTTGTTGAGAAGAAGGAATACTCCCACTGTGTCACAAGGGTCTGCTGGGTCTCCATTGCTCTGTCGGTATATTACCTTCAGATGACCATTGAATTTCCTTGTTAAATCACTGATTGGTTCTGCTTCCACCATTCTCATCAGCAGGTCCACTTGCTCCATAAAGACTTCTTCCTCATGGTCATCTTGCATTTTATGACCAAAATCTTATATGTATTAAAAAGTCATCTACCACCCTCATGCTGTCTATGCCAAACTATTCATTTCCCATATCCCCTCATACTCTTTATGACCCTAACCACACTTGTGTTCACTGGTGGCCTTTTAGGGAACGAAATTTGCCATCCTTATTTGGTCTGAATTGCATGTGATTCCAGACCCACAGCAATGTGGTTAACTCTGAATTGCCTAGAGTGGTCAATAAATTCCAAAATCCCACTAACAATTATGTGAACACACATGCCAAGAAACAGGTAGTAGTTAAAGCTATTTATTTGATATCCCGTTGTAATGATAATAGTTTTAGAAATTAATAATGCAGCAAAAACTAAATCATTTTATATAACCTAGCACTTTGAAATACTTGCTTCTTAAAATAAACCTCTGCATTGTTTTTAGATGCTTTTTTTGACAATATAGTCAGCTTCAGTGCGTTTTTCATTTTTTTTTACATATAAGCATGCCTTCATATACTCCCAAAGGTCACCTGAGCATCACCAAAGGTTTCCCAAGAGCATATTCAAAAGCTTATCCCTTCAGTTGGGAAGAAATCTAAAACATTCCTAACCCCCTGCACCTCTTGTGCTTCAAACCACTCCTAACCCCTACATTTTCTTCATGCCCATCCCTGCAGGATCTCTACCTGTCCCATGATTCCTCATTCCCTTATATCAACTTAATGTCTACTTCTACCCATTATCCTTTCCCCTACACCAATCACGCCGACTCATTGCAAACCATGAATGAGCGAAACTCCAACAACATTTGAAACTCAAAAACATCCAGGACACAGCAACCTGCCTAATTGAAAACCGAAAGATCCCCTTCAATATTCAATATTTCCTCCATCCAGGTAGCTGTGGGAGTCGGTGGGTTTGTAAAAAATGTCAGTGCCAAGTCGGTCGTCATTATTGGAGATGGAGAGGTCCAGGAAGGAGAGGGAGGTGTCAGAGATGTCCAGGTGAATTTAAGGTCGGGGTGGAATGTGTTGGTGAAGTTGATGAACTGCTCAAACTCCTCGTGGGAGCACGAGGTGGCGCCGATGCAGTCATCAATGTAGCGGAGGAAGAGGTGGGGAGTGGTGCCAGTGTAACTACAGAAGATGGACTGTTCTACGTAGCCGACAAAGAGACAGGCATAACTGGGCCTCATGCGGGTGCCCATGGCTACCCCTTTGATCTGGGAGGATTCGAAGGAGAAATTGTTCAGGGTGAGGACCAGTTCAGCCAAACGAATGAGAGTGTCAGTGGAAGAGTACTGTTGGGGACTACTTGGATTACATCTCTTCCCACCCTTCCTCCTGCAAAAATGCCATCCCGTATTCCCAATTCCTCTCCCTCCACCGTATCTGCTCCCAGGACGATCAGTTCCACCACAGAACACACCAGATGGCTTCCTTATTTAGAGATCGCAATTTCCCTTCCCATGTGGTTGAAGATGCCTTCCAATGCATCTTATCCACATTCCGCAGCTCCCCCCTCAAACCCCGGTCCTCACCTTCCACCCTACCAACCTTCTTATTAACTGCATCATCAGCTGATATTTCCGCTAGCTCCAAAAAGACCCCACCATCAGAGATATATTTCCCTCCCCACCCCTTTCCACGTTCCACAAAGACCATTCCCTCCGTAGCTACCTGGTCAGGTCCATGCCCCCCTACAACCCATCCTCTCCTCCTGGCACCCTCTCCAGCCACCGCAGGAATTGCAAAACCTTCGCCCACACCTCCCCCTTCACCACGATACAAGGCCCCAAAGGAGCCTTCCACATCCATCAAACTGTCACCTGCACATCCACAAATGTCATTTATTGTATCCCGATGCTGTCTCCTCTACATTGAGGAGACGGGACACCTCCTAGCAGAGCGCTTTAGGGAACGTCTCCATGACACCCGCACAACTCAACCCCACCGTCTTGTGGCCCAACATTTCAACTCCCCCTCCCACTCTGCCGAGGACATGCAGGTCCTGGGTGTCCTCCACCGCTGCTCTCTCACCACCCGATGCCTGGAGGAAGAATGCCTCAAGTTCTGCCTTGGAACACTTCAACCCCAGGGTATCAATGTGGACTTCACCAGTTTCTTCATTCCCGCTCCCCCCATCTTACCTCAGTTCCAACCATCCAGCTCAGCACCGTCCTCATGACCTGTCCCACCTGTCAATCTCCCTTCCCACCTACCCGCTCCACCCTCCCCTCTGACCTATCACCTCCATCCCGACCCCCATTCACCTATTATACTCTTTGCTGCCTTCTCCCCAGCTCCCCCCCCACCCCACCATTTATCTCTTCACCCTGGAGGGCCCCTGTCTCTATTCCTGAGGAAGGGCTTTTGCCCAAAACGTTGATTTTTCTGCTGCCTGACCTGCTGTGCTTTTCCAGCACCACTCTAATCTAAACACTGATTTCCAGCATCTGCAGTCCTCACTTTTGCCTAGAGAAAGGCAGTGCAACAGTGTCCTATGGCCAATCCCCTGCAAAACCAATATACTATTTTGGATACTATGGAAGAGAATGGGCTCTCAGTGAAATGAAGCAACAATCAAATTAATCGCACTATGTTGACTCTGCTGCATGGGAGACGAGTAACTGTGAAAAGGCTAAAGTGAAAGGGCATTCAATTGTAAGGGGAATAGATAAGTTTTCTATGGTTGCAAACAAGTCTCTGGGATGGTACGTTGTCATCAGGGTGCTACATGTCTCGGAGTGTCTGCAGGACATTCTAGAGTGGGAGGGGTACACAACCAGCGATCATGGTACACATTATCAGCACCAACATAGGTAAGAAAAGAGATAAGATCCTGAAAACAGACTACAGGGAATTAGGTAGCAATTAAAAAAGTAGGACCCAAAGGGTCGTGATCTCAGGATTGCTACCAGAGTCTTGTGCTAAGCGGAATAGAAATAGTAGAATATACCAGATTAATTTTTTTTAATATACTTGATTAGGTTCCCTACAGTGGGGAAACAGGCCCTTCGGCCCAACCAGTCCTCACAGACCCTCTGAAGAGTAATCCACCCAGACGTGTTTCCCTCTGACTAATGCACCTTGGCTGGACAGAGAATTTCAGATTTCTTGAACTTTGGGACAGTTTTGGAGGAGGTGAGACCAATACAAGCTAGATGGGTTACACTTGTGCAGGACTAGAACTGATGTCTTCTGGGGATTATTTACCAGTGTGGTTGGGAGGTGTAGGGGATGGAAAACCATGCAGGGAAAGAGAAGAGAGGGAACGAGGGCAAAGACAAAAGACAGAATGGGAAATAAGAAAAGTGATATGTCAAGATTTAAGCTGCAGTGTGAAATAATGCGGACAGAATTAAAAAGTTAAGAAGACAAGATTACGTCTGAATGTGTGGAGCATTCACAATAAAGTGGATGAATTAATTGATATGAATGGATATGATATAATTGGGACTGTAAAGACAAGGTACAGGGTGACTGGGGATATCCAGGGGCATTTGGTTTTTACAAAGGACAGACAAAAAAAGGAATGAATGTGGGTTAGCATAGATAGTTAAAAAGAAAATTAGTAAGGAAGGATGTTACCTTTGGTGAAGTGGAATCTGTATGGGTAGAAACTTGGTAAAAACACCAAAGGGCTGAAAAATGGTAGTGGAGTTGTATGTAGACACCCTGCCAACTGTTGTGGTAATGTTGGAAAAGGCATTAAACTGGAAAATATGTTCAAGTAAAAATGTCACAGCTGTAATTATGGGCAAACTTTAATCTGATATAGATTGGGCAAATCAAATCAGTAACAACACTATTGAGAACGAGTTTCCAGATCATATAAAAGAATTTTTTTTTGGATATATATGTTGAGGAACCAACTAGAGGACAGGCTAGAGTGTGGTGCTAGAAAAGCATAGCAGGTCAAGCAGCATCCAAAGAGTAGGAGAATCAACGTTTCTGGCAAAAGCCATTCCCGTTGAAGGGCTTTTGCCAGTAACATCGATTCTCCTGCTCCTCGGATGCTGCCAGACCTACTGTGCTTTTCCAGCACCACATTCTCAACTCTAATCTCCAGCATCTGCAGTCCTCACTTTCGCCTGGAGGATGGGCCATCATGGAATGGGTATTGTGTAATGAGAAAGGAATCATTGGCAATCTAGCAAGGCCATTGGGGAAGAATGATCATAATACGGTAGAATTCTTCATTAAAATAGACAGTGGTGTTAAGATGGTTGGTTCTGAGATTAGGGTCTTGAATCTAAATAATGGAAATTTACCATGATATACAGTGCAAGCTAGCTGATAGATTGGGGTTGACAGTGGACAGGAATAGCAAACATTAAAAGAATACAGAGATGAATTACAACAATTGTCCATTCCTGTCTAGCATAAAAATAAAATTGGGAAACATGGACAAGCCATGGCGAATATGAAAAATTAAAGATAACATTAATTCTAAGGAAAGGGCATGTAAATTGACCAAAAGAAATAGCTGATCTATGGATCTGGGACAGTTTAGAATTTAGCAAAGGAGCAGAAAGGGATTGAATAAGAGGAGAGAAATAGAATATAAGTAAATTTGCGGGTAACGAACAAACTGATTGTAAAAGCTTCCATAGGTATGTGAAGAGAAATGATTAGTGAAGACAAATGTGGGTCCTTTACAATCAGAAATGGGAAGTCATAAATCGAGAAAGAAAAAATAGCAGACCAATTAAATATGTAGTTTGGTTCTGTCTTCACAATGGAGGACATTTTACCCAGAGTTAACTTCCTTCCTCACTACTGCGTTAATTTCTCTTTAACCAGCAACCCCACCTCCTTTTCCTCTTTGTCCTTCCTAAAAGCTCAATGCCCTTGGATATTCAGTTCCCATCCCTGGTCACTCTGCAGCCATATCCCTATAATTCCAACTATATCAGATCTATTCATATCTATTTGTACAATTAACTCATCCACTTTATTGCAAATTCTCAACACATTTAGAATTTGGGCTTTAATCATATCTTCTTATTATTTTTGTCATGTTTATATTGTTTTGTACTATGGTTTGAATTATCTGCATCCCTCAAAAAATCCCAAAAGTAATGGGGAACACATGATGTAATGAAAGAGAGGGACTGAAGGAATGGTGTCGGGACAATTGATGAATTGAAAGCTGAGAAATCCCCAGGGCCCAATAATCTACCTCCTTAAAAAATCCATTCTCCACAAAATGGAATTGAAAAGAGATAGGGTCACTAAAGAATAGGAGTTGAGCACGTGACAGCAAGAGAAAAGATAAATAGAATATTTGTGCATAGAAGAGAAATTGGTTTTAATAGTAGACAAGACACATAACACTCAACACTGGAGCCCCCAAGGATGCGTCCTTAGCCCCTACTGTACTTCCTGTACACCCATGACTGTGTTGCCAAATTCTAAATGAACACCATCTACATGTTAGCTGATGACACCACCGTAGCAGGATGGATATCTAACAATGATGACTTAAAATACAGAAGGGTGTGCGAGGGCTTGGTGACATGGTGCAGGGAGAACAACCTCTCTCTCAATGTCAGCAAAACTAAAGAACTGATCATCGACTTCAGAAAGAAAGGAGGCAAACGTGCTCCCATCTTCATCAATGGAACTGAGGTGGAGAGGGTGAAGAGTATCAAGTTGCTTATAGTGACTATAACTGACAACCTGTCCTTGTCTTCCAACATAAATGCAACAGTCAAGAAGGCACAACAACGCCTCTTCCTCCTCGGGTAGCTTAGGAAATCTGGCACGTTCACAATGACCCTCACCAACTTTTATAGATGCATCACTGAAAGCATACTGTCCGGGTACATAATGGCCTGGTATGGTAGCTGCTGTGCCCAGGACTGTAAGATACTACAGAAGGCGGTGTGCACAGCCCAGACCATCACGGAAGCCATCCGTGGACTCCATTTACATGGCTTGTTTCCATAGAAGGTCTGCCAACATCATCAAAGACCCACTACACTTTGGTAATATCTCCTATGACTTCTTCCATTAGGCAGGAGTTACAGAAGCTTGAACACATGCACCAGCAGGTTCAGGAACAGCTTCCTCTCTGCCATTATTAGACTTACAAATGGACTCTCTAGCCTCAAATAATGCTGATCTTTCTAAAGTTGATCGTGCCTAGTGCACACCCTGTGCAACCCGTAACCAGTATGCCTCTGCCTAGATTTTTTTTTCAACCTTTGATCTGAAAATCCCTGCTTACTATGATCTGCCTGTACTGCTTGTAAACAAAGCATTTCACTGTACTTTGGTACATGTGACAATAATCAGTCAATCAATCAATGAGCAGAAGGGCATCAAAGTAATACAAGATAGAACTAAAAATTGTATAAGGAAAATAATGTGATTTCATTGTAATCAGATTGGACATTCCAAAGCCAGTTGCTGAAAATTAAATGGCAGATTGATTGCAGTAATAGGAATGTGGAAATATATAAACTAGGTTCCTGACTAGGTCATTTGATTGTTCCAGCCTGCTCCAACATTCTATACAATCAAAGCTGATCCTTGATCTCAATGCCATATTCCTGCTTTCTCCCCATATCTCTTGATGGCTTTAACATCTAAAAAGTTATTTTTCTTTAATATATTCAGTGTCTTGGCTTCCTTGGCCTTTTGTTGTAGAGAATAAACCTAACCCTATCACAGCTTAACTATCCCTTGAATGAAGACATTTTGCTTCATTTCAATCTTGAATGGACTTGTCTTTCTAAACAGAGAGCCTATTAACATTTCCAATCAGATCTAAAAGTTGAAGTTCTAAATTGGAGAAAGGCCAATTTTAACGGTATTAGGCAAGAACTTTCGAAAGCTGATTGGAGGCAGATATTCGCAGGTAAAGGGATGGCTGGAAAATGGGAAGCTTTCAGAAATGAGATAACAAGAATCCAGAAAAAGTATATTCCTGTCAGGGTGAAAGGAAAGGCTGGTAGGTATAGGGAATGCTGGATGACTAAAGAAATTGAGGGTTTGGTTAAGAAAAAGAAGGAAGCGTATGTCAGGTATAGACAGGATAGATCTAGTGAATCCTTAGAAGAGTATAAAGAAAGTAGGAGTATACTTAAGAGGGAAATCAGGAGAGCAAAACGGGGACATGAGATAGCTTTGGCAAATAGAATTTAGGAGAATCCAAAGGGTTTTTACAAATGTATTAAGGACAAAAGGATAACTAGGGAGAGAATAGGGCCCCTCAAAGATCAGCAAGGCAGCCTTTGTGTGGAGCCACAGATACTACATGAATATTTTGCATCAATATTTACTTTGGAAAAGGATATGGAAGTTATAGACTGAAGGAAATAGATGGTAACATCTTGCAAAATGTCCAGATTGCAGAGGAGGAAGTGCTGGGTGTCTTGAAATGGTTAAAAGTGAATAAATCCCCAGGACCTGATCAGGTGTACCCGAGAACTTTCTGGGAAGCTACAGAAGTGATTGCTGGGCCTCTTGTTGAGATATTTGTATAATCGATAGTCACAGGTGAGGTGTTGGAAGACTGGAGGTTGGCAAATGTGGTGCCACTGTTTAACTAGGGGGGGTAAAGACAAGCCAGGGAACTATAGACCGGTGAGCCTGACCTTGGTGGTGGGCAAATTGTTGGAATGAATCCTGAGGGATAGGACATACATGTATTTAGGACTGATTCAGGATAGTCAACATGGCTTTGAGCATGGGAAATCATGTATCACAAACTTGATTGAGTTTTTTGAAGAAGTAACAAAGAAGACTGATGAGGGCAGAGTGGTAGATGTGATCTATATGGACTTCAGTAAGGAGTTCGACAAGGTCCCTCATGGGAGACTGATTAGCAAGGTTAGATCTCATGGAATACAGGGAGAACTAGCCATTTGGATACAGAACTGGCTCAAAAGTAGAAGACAGAGGGTGGTGGTGGAGGGTTGTTTTTCAGACTGGAGGCCTGTGACCAGTGGAGTGCCACAAGGATCGGTGCTGGGCCCCCTACTTTTGGTCTTATACATAAGTGATTTGGATGCGAACATAAGAGGTACAGTTAGTAAGTTTGCAGATGACACCAAAATTGGAGGTGTAGTGGACAGCGAAGGGGGTTACCTCAGATTACAACAGGATCTCGACCAGGTGGGCCAATGGGCTGAGAAGTGGCAGATGGAGTTTAATTCAGATAAATGTGATGTGCTGCATTTTGGGAAAGCAAATCTTACCAGGACTTATACACTTAATTGTAAGGTCCTAGGGAGTGTTGTTGAACAAAGAGACCTTGGAATGCAGGTTCATAGCTCCTTGAAAGTGGAGTCACAGGTAGATAGGATAGTGAAGAAGGCGTTTGGTATGCTTTCCTTTATTGGTCAGAGTATTGAGTGCAAGAGTTGGGAGGTCATGTTGGCTAGACCACTGTTAGAATATTGCGTGCAATTCTGGTCTCCTTCCTTTTGGAAAGATGTTCTGAAACTTGAAAGGGTTCAGAAAAGCTTTACAAGGATGTTGCCAGGGTTGGAGGAGCTGAGCTACAGGGAGAGGCTGAACAGGCTGGGGCTGTTTTCCCTGAAGCATCGGAGGCTGAGGGGTGACCTTATAGAGGTTTACAAAATTATGAGGGGCATGGATAGGATAAATAGACAAAGTCTTTTCCTTGGGGTGGGGGAGTCCAGAACTAGAGGGCATAGGTTTTAGGGTGAGAGGCAAAAGATACAAAAGAGACCTAAGGGGCAACTTATTCACACAGAGGGTGGTACGGGTATGGAATGAACTGCCAGAGGAAGTGGTGGAGGCTGGTACAATTGCAACATTTAAGAGGCATTTGGATGGGTATATGAATAGGAAGGGTTTGGAGGGATATGGACCGGGTGCTAGCAGGTGGGACTAGATTGGGTTGGAATATCTGGTTGGCATGGACGTGTTGGACCGTAGGGTCTGTTTCCATGCTGTACATCTCTATGACCCGATATAACTAATCTTGAGTCGAAACATTAGCTTGCTCTTTCTCCATGGATGCTGTCTGACCCACAGTGATCTTCAGCATTTCTTGTTTTCAGTACAGATTCCAGCATCTGAAGTAATTTGATCACCACTTCTGTACACCTGGTTTATCCAACCCTATTAGAATGTTTTATATATTGCAAATCAAATCCTGTGAAGGCCTTTGACAAGTTCTTGCATGGTAGACTACTTAGTAAGGTCAGATCACTTGGGATCCAGGGAGAGAAAGCTAATTGGATACAAAATTGGCTTGACGGTAGAAGACAAAGGATGGTGGTAGTCAAAGGCTGTCATTTGAACTGGAGGTCTATGACCACCAGTGTGCCACAAGGATCTGTTCTGGATCCATTGTTGTTCAACATTCACACCAACAATTTGAATGAGAATATCAGAGGTATGGTTAGTAAGTTTGTGGATGACACCAAAATGAGTGTTATAGTTGACTGTGAAGAAGATTATATCAGTACAATGAGATCTTGATCAGAAGGGCCAATGGGATGAGAAGAGGTGGATGGACTTTAATTTGTGCAGAGTGTTCTAGCTAGGTGGATAAAGAACTGGTTGAGCAACAGGAGACAGAGAGTAGTAGTTGAAAGGAGTTTCTCAAAGTGGAGAAAGATGACCAGTGGTGTTCCACAGGGCTCAGTGCTGGGGCCACTGTCGTTTGTGATATACATAAATGATCTGGAAGAGGGCACTGTTGGCATGATCAGCAAGTTTGCAAGTGACACGAAGATTGGTGGAGTAGCAGAAAGCATAAGGGACTGTCAAACAATACAGGAGAATATAGATAGACTGGAGAGTTGGGCAGAGAAGTGGCAGATGGCATTCAATCAGGGCAAACATGAGGTGATGCATTTTGGCAAGTCTAACTCTAGAGCGAATTATACTGTGAACAGAAGAGCCTTGGGAAAAATTGACGAGCAGATAGATCTGGGAGTGCAGGTCCATTGCACCCTGAAGGTTGCTGCACAGGTAGATAGATGGTCAAGAAGGCACACGGTATACTTGCCTTCATTGGATGGGGTATTGAGTATAAGAGCTTGCAAGTCATGTTAAAATTGTACACAAATTTGGTTCAGCCGCACTTAGAATGCTGTGTACTGGTCGCCACATTACCAAAAGGATGTGGACGCTTTGGAGATGATGCAGAGAAGTCTACAAAGATGTTGCCTAGTGTGGAAGGTGCTAGCTATGAAGAGAGGTTGGGTAGGTTAGGTTTGTTTTCATTATAAAAAAGGAGATTGAGGGGGGGACTTGATTGAGGTTCACAAAATCATGAAGGGTATAGACAGGGTAGATAGAGATAAGCTTCTTCCCAGGATGAAGGATTCAATAATGAGAGGTCATGCTTTCAAGGTGAGAGGTGGAAAGTTTAAGGGGGATACACGTGGCAAGTACTTCACACAGAGGGTGGTGGGCGTTTGGAATGCGCTGCAGCAGAGGTAGTAGAGACAGGCACAGCAAATTTATTTAAGATGCGTCTGGACAGTTCATGAGTAGGTGGGGAGCAGAGGGATACAGATGCTTAGGAATTGGGCGACAGGTTTAGACAGTACATGTGGATCGGCTCTGGCTTGGAGGGCTGAAGGGCCTGTTCCTGGGCTGTAAATTTTCTTTGTTCTTTGTTCTTTAGATAATTGCGAGGAGTTGCATTTTGATGAGTAAACCAGGATAGGACTTACGCAGTTAATGGTCGGGCCCAAGGAAGTGTTGTTGAACAGAGGAACCTAGGGTACAGGCTCATATTTCCTTGAAAGTGGTGTCACCCTATACAAGGTGGTGAAGAAGGTGTTTGACATGCTTGTTTTCATTGGTCAGACCAATGGGTATTGGAGTTGGGACATCATGTTGTGGCTCTACAGGATATTGGTGAATCTACTTTCAGAATACTGCATACAGTTCTGGTTACCCCTCTATAGGAAGGATGTGGTTTGACTAGAAAAGGATGCAGGAAAGATTTCCCAGCATGTTGCTGAGACTGGAGAGGCTGGAGAGGTCGGGACTTTTTTCCCCTGGAGCATTGGAGGCTGCAGGGTGGCCTTGTAGATGTTTGTAAAATCATGAGGGGCATAGATAAGGGGAATAGCCAAAATATTTTTCCAAAGGTAGGGTAGTCCAAAACTAGAAGGCATAGCTTTAAGGTGAGAAGGGAAAGATTTAAAAAGAGACCCGAGGGCCAACTTTTTCACACTTGTAATTAGCTGCCAGAGGAAATCATAGAGGCGGGTACATTTAAAAGACATTTGGACAGGTAGATACCAGTTTCTTTTTTAATTGTTTGTTATACCACCTGTACACCTTTATTGACTGGTGTACAAGGAAATTGTACAATATTGACATTTGCACATCTGCATTTCCCAATATATCACCATTTAAGTAATACACTGCCTTACAGTCTTTCATACCAAAGTGTGTAACTTCACATTGAACCACTTGTATTGCATGTGTTTGCCCACTCACTCATCTGAACTACTTTAAAACTTCAATGCATCCTCTTCACAACTCAAAATCCTGCCCAGTTTTGAGCATCAGCAAACTTGGAAATGTTGCATTTGGTTCCCTCATCCAAACCATTTATATATATCTGGGGCCCGGGCACTGATCTACACTAGTCACTCTTGGCCACTCAGAAAAAAGTTGCATTTATTCTTATTCAATCCATGTAAATATATTATCCCCAATTCCATGTGCTTTAATATTGCCCACTAATCTCTTACGAGGTAACTTATCAAAAACCTTCTTAAAATTCAAATACACCACATCCACATGGTTCTCTCTTATCCACACTACTAGTTACATTCTCAAAAGAATACAGTAGATTTTCTAATCACAATTTGTCTTTCACAAACCAATGCTGGCTTTGTCCAATCCGATTAGTGCTTTCCAATGAGTTTTAAACTGCATGACGTTTATTCTTTCTATCTGTAGCTGACACAATTCCTTTTAAATTTATTACCTGTGTGTGTACATGTGTCTGATTTACGGTTTCATTTTTTTTCTCACATTTAGGAGGTAATAACATTCATCCTTTTTTTCAGGAAAGTGAACCTTGTAATTGGCTCCTTTTTTTTTATCTAGTTAACAACATGCAAATTGACATGTGATAGGGATATATACTAAAAATCATAAAAATATTTGTTGCAAGGGTAGTCAATTTCTCCTCCTCACCCGGTCATAGCAAATTACGTTCAGAATCTTAGAGATGCTATGGCACAGAAGGAGGCTTTCATGGTTCTCCACATCAGCATTGTGACTCAGTATCATTCTCCTGTCTTGTCCCTATACCCTTAAATATTTTTAAAATTCAAATCATCATCTAAGCCCCTCTTGAAGGCCTCAGTTGAACTGCTTCCATAACACAAACAGGCAGTGCACTCCAGATCCAAACATATTTTCTTGCATTATATTTTCTATTTTTGCAAATTACTTTAAATCTGTGTACTGTCATTCTCAATCCTTTTATAAGGGGGATCAATTTCTCCCCATCTGCTCTTTTAGATTTCTTACGATTGTGAAAAATTCAAATGTATCTCCTCCTAACATTCTTCTCTTCAAGAGAAAAAGATCCAACCTCTCAAATTATCCTCACAACTGATGTTTCTCATCCAGAGAATTATTCTCGTAAACCTCTTCTGAAATCTCTTCTCTACCTTCACATCTTTCCTTTGATCTATGGCACAGTTCTCGAGCTGAGGTCAACCAGAATGTTGTGTAGGTTCGACGTTACCTCTTTGTCCTTGTACTCTATGCTCCAATTAATAAAACTCAGATTGCTGCATACTTTATTAAATGTTGTCTCCATTTGTCATATAGTCATAAAGTCATACAGCATGGAAACAGACCTTTCGGTTCAACTGGTCCATGTCGACCATGTTCCCAAACTAAACTAGTCCCACCTGCCTATAAGTTCACCCCTCAACTTCCTATGCTCCAGTGAAGAAGGTCCCAGCCTATCAGCCTATTTTTAAAAACTCAAACCCTCTATTCCCAGCAACATCCCAGTAAATCTTTTCTGAACCCTCTCTAGTTTAATAATATCCTTTCCGTAAAAGGGTGACCAGATTGCACAGCAATGTCTTATGCAACCTCAACATGACGTCCCTCCTCCTATGTACAAGATACACTGCTCTGGCATCTGAATAAGGACTGTACCCTTTGTTTTATATTGCTTGTCCATGCTCTTCCTTCCAAAATGCAACATCTCTCACTTCTCTTTATTGAACATCATCTGCCACCCACATGTCCATTCCACCAATCTGCAACTCCTTTATTCAAAAAGAGAGGGAGGCAGCAAGTAGAAAACCATAGGTCAGTCAGCTTAACATCTGTCACATACAGAATGTTTGAAGCTCTTATTAAAGAAGTTATGGCTGAGTGTTTACACAAGTTCAAATTAATCAGGTCGAGTCAACATTGTTTTGCAAAAGAGAATCATGGTTAGCCAACATATTGGAATTTTTTGACAATGTAACATACTTTTTTTTATAGATATTTTTATTGGAAATTTAACATTTTTACAAGTTTACAAAAATAACAAAACTCTCAAGTACAAACATTGATATACAATTAAATCTTAAATAAATAATAATCAAAATTTAACAAAAGAAAAATACCGAGAGAAAAAAAACAAAACTCAACTAACTACTAATCTAACCTACAACTAACCAGAGTGTATAATTAAGTCTCTTACATTATTCAAATAAGAGAAAGAAAAAAACCCGGATATTTCAGAAATTGGATACATGCTCGGAATGTGTTAACATCAAATATAACCAAACCCGTATTCATGCGGGATTCCTCTCCCAAGGGGCCCCGGACCAGCCAGGTTCGCAATCTCGATTAAATAAAAGCCCTTGTTAGGATAGCCGAAATATTTGTATTTATATAATTCAAGAAGGGCTGCCATATTTTATGAAATAATTCAGTCTTTCGGTGCACCCTATTTGTAAGGAATATCAAGGGGAATACATGCCATACATTGAAAGTCTAGGGGGGGGTCCTCAGCCATCCAGTTTACCAAAATATTTTTCCCTGCACAGAAAGAGAGAATAGAAAATAATCTCTTCCCGTGCATTGCCAGGGAGGGTAAGTTCGAAAAGCCCAAAAGGAGAGATACAGGGTCCACTTTAATTTCCGTTCCTAACATTTCTGTCAGGTTACTTGCTACTTTAGTCCAGTATCTACAGAACTTGTGACAGGTCCATAGGCAATGTACAAGAGTGCCCACCTCTATTTTACATTTGGGACACATTGGAGAAGCTCCTGCCTTACATTTTGCCAATTGATCCGGTGCTATATGGGCCCTATGAAGTATCTTCAGCTGAATGGCCTGAGTTCTGTTGCAGATGGTGATTCTTCTGGCGTTTTCCCAAATGTCATTCCACATTTCTATAGAGATTTCTAGTCCCAAATCCTGATCCCACGTTTTAAGCAGATTGTCCATATCTCCCGATACTTTATCATGTAGTAAATGATAAATAGTACTGACTGAAGATATCCCCTTTGGTTGTAGCACTCTACATTCTCTATCTGATTTATAAAGACTATCTAATAACATAGTCTTCTTCTGTATATAATCTCGAATTTGGAAGTATCGAAAGAGGTCTCCATTAGGTAATGCGAATTTCTGACGCAGCTGTTCAAAAGACATCAGGACCCCTTCTTTAAATAGGTCCCCTAGGCATGAGATACCCCTGGATCTCCAGAGTTTAAAAGTGGCATCTGTAAACCCCAGTTGAAATCTCCATGCTCCCACTATCGGAGCATAGGGGGATGTTTTATGTGAGTTGCCTTCATTTTGCTGCATTATATTCCAAGCTTTAATTGTGTTTAGTATTATAGGGTTTTTACAGTGATCCGTAATGATTTTCCTCTTGTCTGAAAATAAAAGGTTAATAAGTGGACATTTTACTTGAGAAGCCTCGATGTCCAGCCAGATTGATTGCAGGTCAGACAAGACCCAATCGGCTATGTAACTTAATAGGGAACTTAACTGATATTTCCTAAAATCTGGGAAGTCCAATCCTCCCCTTGCCTGTGGGAGCTGTAGCTTCTTCAGCTTAATGAGGGGCCGTCTATGATTCCAGATAAAGGAACCCAACCAGCCATATAATTTACGTAGTGCCAGCCTCGGCAGCATCACCGGAAGCATTCTCATAGGGAATAGGAGACTGGGCAGGACATTCATTTTAATTAGTGTTATTCTACCCAGACAGGAAATTGGAAGGTCCCCCCCCATTGCTGGAGGTACCGCCTTATTCTTTCCAGTAAATGCACAAAGTTAGCCTTGTATAATTTACCAAATACTGGGGCATTAAAAATGTCTAAATATAAGGAACCCTCCAGGGACCACCGAAAGGGATCCGTCCACTAAGCGGGATATCATAGCAAGGCCACCCATTGGCATCGCCTCCAATTTTGAGAAATTAATTTTATAGCCTGAGAATGCACTAAATGTATTAATAACTTGGATTAAGCGAGGCATGGACATCAGAGGATTACTGAGGAATAGAAGAACATCATCTGCATAAAGGGTAATTTTATGTTTACCTGTACCAATCCTCGGGGTCGTTATATTAGGATCAGTCCGTATAGCTTCTGCTAGTGGTTCAATTATTAGCGTAAATAACAATGGCGAGAGAGGACATCCCTGACAGCAGCCCCTATCCACACTGAAGCTATCCGAACCTAATCCATTGGTAACCACAACTGCTTTGGGATCACTATACAATGTTGAGACCCATTTGGTAAACACCTTTCCAACGCCAAGCCTTTCCAATGTGTAAAACAAATATGACCATTCAAACCTATCGAATGCATTTTCCGCATCTAATGAGACTACTACTCCTGGTATCTTTCCCTGATGGGTAACATATATTTTGTATGAATGTGAACCAGTGTTGATTTCTCGATGGCATTTCATAAGCTGTGCCATCAATGTTTATTGCGGAAAATTAAAGCTCCTTTGTAGAGGGCATCATGTTGGCATGGATGGAAGATTGGCTGGCTAACAGGAAGCAGAAAGTAGTCATAAATAGGCCCTTATCTAGTAGGCAAAATGGAATGAGAGGTGTTGCTGATACCTCAACTGTGCAATTTTCCATCAATGACTTGGATGAAAGAACAGAAGATATGGTTGCCAAATTTGCTGATGGTACAAAAATAGAGAGGCAAGTAAATTGTGGACAGGACATATGGAGACTACAAAAAGATTTTAAGTGAGTGGGCAATGACCTAGAAAATTGTCAGAAGTCACACAACACCAGGTTCTCGTCCAAGAGGTTTATTTAAAATCACAAGCTTTCAGAGCGCAGCTCCTTCGTCAGGTGAAGTGAAAAGGTGGAGAGAAAAATATAAAGGCGACCATTTAAGCAGGAGAAATTAAAAAGAAGTACACTGGTTTGTACATTTTTTCTCCCTCTCTTTTTGAAAAAAGGAGTTGCAAGTTAGTGAAGTGGGCATATAAATGGCAGATAAGTTCAATGAGAAGTATTAGAATTTGAATTAGAATTAGAATTAGAATTCCTACAATGTGGAAATGGTGCATTTTGGTCAGAAGAACATGTACAGATAATATAAAAGAAAGGCACAGTTCTTAAGGAGATGCCAGAGAGCAATGTTACCTGGATTCATATATACACAGATCATTGAAAGTGGCAGTACAAATGGAGAGATCAGTTAAAAAGATCAGTAGCTCCAAATGTAGTTTCATCAGTGCCTTGTATAATTAAAGCATAATCTTCCAACTTTTGAATTTAATTACACTCACAATAAATGATAAAAAAAGCTTTCATTTTACTTGCTGTATCTGTATATTAACCTTTTGTGATTCATGCACTATGAACACCCAGATTCTTCCACATCTCAGTGCTCTTCCACATCTCAAGTCTCTCACCAATTTATTTTCCAACCTAACTTTGTATCATCAGCAAAGAGGGACCTTCTGTCCCTCCATGAAAATCACTTCTATAAATAGTCGATTAACCTGTTGAGATCTACGCAGAATGCTAAGAGAGGCAGGTGAGGAAATTGCTGGGGTATTGTACTAAATCATTATATCCCCTTTAGTCACAGGAAAGGTCCCAGAGGACTGAGAACAGCCAATGTTGTTCCCTTGTTTAAGTAGGGCAACAGGGATGACTGGGAAATTACAGGAAATTACAGAATCTTACATCAATGGTAGGGAAATTATTGGAGAAAAGTCACGGGGAGAGGACTTACTCCCATTTGCAAAAATATGGACTTATTCGTGATAGATAGGATGACTTTGTAAGGGGAAGGTCATGTCTCACAAATTTGATTGAGTTTTTTTGAGCAAGTGACAAAGATGATTGATGAGATCAGGGTGTAGATGTTGACTATATGGACCTTAGTGAGGCCTTTGACAAAGTCCCTCATGGCAGGCTGATACAAAAAATGAAGTCACATGGAATCCACAGTGAGCTGGTAAGATAGTTACAGAACTGGCTTAGTCATGGAAGACAGAGAGTAGTGGTGGAAGAGTATTTTTCAGACTGGAAATCAGTGATTAGTAGTGTTCCACAGGGATCAGTGCTGGGATCCCTGTTGTTTGTAATATGCATAAATGATTGAGGTGAATGTCAGTGGCCTGATTAGTAAGTTTGTGGATGATACAAAGGGGGGAGTTGAGGATAGTGAGGTGGATTGCCAGAGGACACAGCAGGATATAGATAGGCCCGAGACTGGGGTGGAGAATTGGCAGATGGAGTTTAGTCTGGACAAATGCGAGACAATGTATTTTGGAAGATTCAATCTGAGAGGGAAGAATACAATAAATAGCAGTACCCTTAGAGGTATCAGCATATTGGCAACACAAGTGTATAAGCTGGTCAAGAAGGCATATAGAATGCTTGCCTTCATCGATCAAAGGAATGGAGTATAAAAATTAGCAAGTCATGTTGCAGCTGTGTAGAACATTAGTTAGGCCACATTTGGAATATTGTTCTGGTCACCACTTGACCAGAATAATGTGAAAGTTTTGGAAGGGGTACAGAATCAGGATGTTGCTGAAAGTGTGTTGCTGGAAAAGCGCAGCAGGTCAGGCAGCATCCAAGGAACAGGAAATTCGACGTTTCGGGCATAAGCCCTGAGGGCTTATGCCCGAAACGTCGAATTTCCTGTTCCTTGGATGCTGCCTGACCTGCTGCGCTTTTCCAGCAACACATTTTCAGCTCTGATCTCCAGCATCTGCAGACCTCACTTTCTCCTCGAAGAATCAGGATGTTGCTTGGTTGGAGGATGTTAGTTATGAGGAGAGATTGAACAAACTTAGTTTGCTTTGACTTGAACAGCAAAGGATAAAGGACAACCTGAAAGAAGTTTACAAAATTATGACAGGCATGGAGAGAATGAATACTCGGAGTTTTTTTCCCAAGGTAGAAATGTCAGTTACTATGGGGTATAGGTTGAAAAAAGAAGGAAGTCAGTTTAAAGAAAATGTGAAGCAGTTTTTTTTCATAGAGGGTGGTAAATACCTCAAAATGTGCTGCCAGAGGAGGTGGTGGAGGCAGATAAAATAGCAACATATAAGAGGCAACTTAACAGATATATGACTGGGGGGGGAGGTGATGACCTAGTGGAATTATCACTGGACTATTAATCCAGAAACTCAGGAAGTGTCCTGGGGACCTTTGTTCAAATCCTACTACAGCAGATGGTGGAATTTGAATTCAATAATAATCTGGAATTAAGAATCTACTGATGACCACGAAACCATTGTTGATTGTCATAAAACCCCATCTGCTCCACTAACATCCTTCAGGGAAGGAAATCTGCTATCCTCACCTGGCCTGGCCTAGCCTACATGTGACTCTAGAACCCCAGCATTGTGGCTGACTCTCATTTGCTCTCTGAAATAGTCTATGAAGCCACTCAGCTCAAAGGCACCTGGAGCTGGGCAATACGTGCTGTCGATGCTCACTTCCCATTAGTGAATTAAGAAGAAGAATAGGCAGGGAATGTAGGGTTATAAACTATGTAGAGAAAAAAGGTTTGTAGTTTAGATGGGCATCATGTGTCAGTGTGGTCTTGGTGAGCTGAAGGTTCTGTTCCTGTGCTGTACTGTTCTAAACTGTAGCACTCATTTTGTCCTACCTGAAAAAGACCACTTACGCCCACTCACTGCTTCCTGTTCGGCAGCCAATCTTTGATCCATACCAATATGCTACCTCCAATATCATAACTTTTTAGTTTTGCAATAATCTTGAAAGAGACATTTTATCATACATTTTCTAGAACCTCTTACTATGTAGAACATGGAACACAGAACATTATAGCACAGTATAGGTGCTTCAGCCCTTGATGTTGCACCAACCTGTGAAATCAATCTGAAGCCCGTCTAACCTACACTATTCCATTCTCGTCCATATGCCTATCCAATGATCATTTAAATGCCCTTAAACTTGCCAAGTCTACTACTGTTGCAGGCAGTGTGTTCCATGCCTCTACTACTCTCTGAGTAAAGAAACTACCTCTGACATCTGTCCAAATCTATCATCCCTCAATTTAAAGCTATGTCCCCTCATGCTAGCCATTGCCATCCAAGGAAAAAGGCTCTCACTGTCCAACCTATATTATATGTCTCAGTTAAGTCGCCTCTCAATCTTCTTCTCTCTAATGAAAGCAGCCTCAAGTCCCTCAGCCTTTCATAGAGTCATAGAGATGTACAGCACGGAAACAGACCCTTCGGTCCAACTTGTCCATGCCGACCAGATATCCCAACGCAATCAGGTCCCACCTGCTAGCACCTGGCCCATATCCCTCCAAATCCTTCTTATTCATATAGGAATGCCTTTTAATTCAAATGCCTTTTAAATGCTGCAATTGTACCAGCCTCCACCACATCCTCTGGCAGTTCATTCCATACACGTACCATCCTCTGAGTGAAAAAGCTGCCCCTTAGGTCTCTTTTATATCTTTCCCCTCTCACCCTAAACCTATGCCCTATAGTTCTGGATTCCCTCAACTCAGGGAAAAGACTTTCCTCATAAGACCTTCCCTCTGTAGCAGGCAACATCCCAGTAAATCTCTTCTGCACCCTTTCCAAAGCTTCCACATCCTTCCTATAATGCTGTGACCAGAACTGTACACAATAATCCAAGTGTGGCTGCACCAGAGTTTTGTACAGTTGCAGCATGACCTCATGGTTTTGAAACTCAATCCCTCTACCTATAAAAGCTTACACACTGTATGCATTCTTAACAACGCAATCAACCTGGGTGGCAACTTTCAAGGATCTATGCATCCGGACACCGAGATCTCTCTGCTCAACTACACGACCAAGTATCTTATCATTAGACCAGCACCCTGCATTCCTGTTACTCCTTGCAAAGGGAATCACCTTACACTTTTCTGCATTAAACTCCATTTGCCACCTCTCAGACCAACTCTGCAGCTTATCTATGTCCCTTGGTAACCTACAACATCCTTCGTCACTATCCACAACTCTATCAATCTGAGAGCCATTCACAAATTTACTAACCCACCCTTCTATGCCCTCATTCAGGTCATTTACATAAATGGCAAACAACAGTGGGCCCAAAACAGATCCCTGCGGTAGCCTATTAGTAAATGAACTCCAGGATGAATATTTCCCATTCAACCACCACCCACTGTCTTCTTTCAGATAGCCAAATTCTGATCCAAACCACTAAATCACCCTCAATCCCATGCCTCCATATTTTGTGCAATAGCCTACCATGGGGAATCTTATCAAATGCCTTACTGAAATCCATATACACACCACATCAACTGCTTTACCCTCACCAACCTGTTTGGTCACCTTCTCAAAGAACTCAATAACATTTGTGAGGCATGACCTACCCTTCACAAAACTGTGTTGACTATCCCTAATTCATCTCTGGATGATTATAAATCCTATCTCTATAACCTTTTCCAACACTTTACCCACATCCGAAGTAAGGCTCACAGGTCTATAATTTCCAGGGTTGTCTCTACTCCCCTTCTTGAACAAGGGAACAACATCTGCTATCCTCTAGTCTTCTGGCACTGGAGGATGTATTATATATTTCTGGCTAGTTTGGCCTTCTATTCTATGGGTAACCTCTATATTAGTGTTTTTGCTAAGTTCTTGTTAGGAACATGGGAATAGGAGTGGCTGATCAAACACTTCAATTCCTTTTACTCACTCCATCCCCATAACCCATTGTCATGAGTAATCAGAAATATATTAATCTCGACCTTAAACATGTTTAGAAACTGAGCTTATACAACTCTCTGAGGTAGAGAATTCCAAACGTTCACAATCCTCATTACAGATCAAAGTGAAATTCCCTTTGGATATAAGTTTGCTCACTAAGCTGGAAGGTACATTTTCAGAAGTTTCATCACCATATAGGTAATATCATCAGTGAGCCTCTGGTGAAGTTCTGGTGTTATGACCTGCTTTCTATGTAAGGATACTACTGAGAGTGGGTCATTTTTTTTGTGGCTAGTCGATGTTCATGTATCCTGGTGGCTAGGTTTCTGGCTGTTTGCCCAATGTCATGTTTGTTATAGTTCCAGAAACCCTAGTCACTCTCCCCTGCATCAAAGACATCTCTGAAATGACTGCCAGACTACTCAGACCCCTTGGCATCATGGTAGCCCACAAACCCACCAACACACTAAAACAGCAGCTAGTGAACTTAAAAGACTCTACACAGACAAGCAAAACGAACATCATTTACAAAACACCTTGCAAGAACTGTAACAAATACTACGTTGGACAAACTGGCAGAAAACTAGCCACTAGGATACATGAGCATCAACTAGCCACAAAAAGACATGACCCACTATCACTAGAATCCTTACATACAGATGAGGAAGGACATCATTTTGACTGGGACAATGCAGCCATCCTTGGACAAGCCAAAAAGAGGCACACATGAGAATTCCTAGAAGCATGGCATTCCAACCAGAAGTCTATCAACAGACACATCGACTGGGACCCCATTTACCACCCTCTGAGAAAAAGAACAAGAAATGTCATCACCAATCCAAAGAAACCTTAACAATTAAATAGAAAGTGGATCATAACACCAGTGCTTCACCAGAGGCTCATTGATGATGTTATCTAGTATGGTGACGAAACATCTGAAAACGAACCTTCCAGCTCAGTGAGCACACTTACATCCGGAACCTCAACCTGAGCTACAAATCTTCACCAAATAAGCAGATGTCCCCTTTATTTTACATTGTGGACACTGGTTCTAGACTCTCCACCAGAGAGAACTTCTTCACTACATATATCCTGTTAATCTATTAAGTATTTTTGCAAGTTTCAATGAGATCACTTCTTCTTCTTCAAACGTCTAGAGAATACAAGCCCAGTTTGTCCAATCCCTTTGCATTGCACTGTCCTTCCTTCCTGGGAACAGGTATGGTGAACCTTTGTTGCACTCCTTTTATTGGAATCATATTTTACTTGAAATACCACTCTAGGATAAACAACGAAATGTGTGCTTGGCAGCAGATGATAAAGGTGAGATCCAAAATGAGTACTTTGCATTGGTATTCACCCAGAAGGGTACGGAAGATAGTGAGATTAGTGCGGTGCATGCTAATGTGCTTGGGTATTTTGAGATCAGGAGAAAAGTGGGGTTGGATCTCTGAAGAGTATTAAGGTGGATAGGTCCCCAAGACATGATGGTATCTACCCAGGTTATTGAGAGAGAGGTAATAGAGGAGATTGCTGGGGCAGAGGACAGGCGAGTTGCTCATATTCTTCCTCTAATCAAGAAAGGAATTAGGGATAATCCAGAAACATCGGTGGTAGGGAACCTATTGGAGAGAATTCTTTGGGATAATATTTACGTGCATTTGGAAAAGCATGGCCTAATTAGGGACAGTCAATAAGGCTTTGTGCAGGGAAGGTCATGTCTTACTAACTTGATTGAATTTTTCGAGGATGACAAAGGTGATCGAAGACTGTAGAGGAGTGGATGTTGTCTACATAGATTTTAATAAATCTTTTGACAAGGTTTCTCAAGATAGGTTCATCCAGAAAATTAAGATGCATGGGATCCATGGTGACTTGGCAGCTTGGATTCAGAATTGGCTTGCCCATTGAAGGCAGAGGGTAGTGGTGGAAGGGTGTTTTTCTGACTGGAGGTCCGTGACTAATGGTGTTCTGCTGGGATCCGTACTGGGACATCCGCTGTTTGTCATATATAAATGACATGGATGAAAATGTAGATGAGCGGGTTAGTAAGTTTGCAGACAATACAAAGGTTAGTGGAGTTGTGGACAGTGTAAAAGATTGTTAAAGGATAAAGTTGGATATAGATCATTGCAGATATGTGCAGAGAAATGGCTGATGGAGTTTCATCTGAGTAAGTGTGAGGTGCTGCACTTTGGGAGATCAAATGTTAAG
The DNA here is from genome assembly GCF_020745735.1 of Hemiscyllium ocellatum. Lineage (NCBI taxonomy): Eukaryota > Metazoa > Chordata > Chondrichthyes > Orectolobiformes > Hemiscylliidae > Hemiscyllium > Hemiscyllium ocellatum. The sequence goes on from NC_083412.1 coordinate 81,092,756, forward strand.
GAAATGTATACAGTTAATGGCAGGACCCTGAACAGTATTTTGTACAGAGGGATCTTGGGTTTCAAGTCCATAGCTCCCTGAAAGTGACTATACAAGTAGATAGAGTGGTAAAGGAGGCATATGGCATGCTTGCCTTTATTGGTTGGGGTAACCGAGTATAAGAATCAGGATATCATGTTGCAGCTTCATAAGATTTTGTCAGGCCACAACTAGAGTATTGCATTACCTTCTCGTTGCCACGTTACAGGAAGGATGCAGAAGAAGTTTACCAAGGTGCTGCCTGGATTAGTGGTTATGAGCTATAAGGAGAGGTTAGAAAAACTGGGGGTGTCTTCTCTAGAGCAGCAGAGGCTGAGGAGGGACTTGATAGAAATTTATAAAATTATGAGATTCATAGATAGGGTTGATGGTCAGAATCTTTTACCCAGAACTGAAATATCTATAATAGGGGACATGCATTTCAGGTCAGAGGGAAAAGTTCAAAGGAGATCTGAGGGGCAAATTTTTTTTTATAAACACAGAGAGTGGTCGGAGTCTGGAATGTGCTGCCAGGGGTGGTGGTGGAGGCAGATACGATGGGGGTGTTTAAGAAAAGCACACAAATATGCAAGGAATGGAGGGATACGAACCAAGAGCAGGAGGAAAGGATTAGTTTAATTTGGCATCACATGTGGCACAACGTCGTGGGCCAAAGGGCCTGTTCCTGTGCTGCACTGTTCTTTGTTTTATGCTATATATTCCATAAGGAGATCAAAATTGCTTCATCTGCAGCCTAACCAGCTCCTACAGAATTGAAGCAAGACTTCACTACTCCTGTACTCAAATGTTAATAAGCATTAATATTCCACTAGTCTTCCTAAAAGTTTTCTACACGTTCCAACCCTTTATCATTTAAGAATTAGTCTGCACATCTATTTCTTCTACCAAAATAGGTCACCTCACCTTTTATACAATAAATTCCATTTTTCATGTTCTTACCCATTTACTAGGGTATCCTCCTGAAGCTGCTTTACATCTTCATAACAAACATTTCCACAACTTTATTCCCACGTATTTTGAAATATTACATTTGGTCCGTACGTCCAAATTATTGATGTATATTGTGAATAGCTCAGGCCCAAGCATAATTCACATGGTCAAAGCCTGCCAATGTGAGAATGATCCATTTATTCCTACTGTCAACTTTCTAACTGTTAACTAATCATTAATCCATGCCAGTACATTACCTCCGATCATTCAGATAATGCTTGTCTTTTTCAGTTCAAAAGACCAATATATGCATCACATATACAGAGTGGAACAAGATCTGCATGGCAACCACTCTTAGTTTGAACTGAGTTACACTTAATGGAGTTTTCTTGCCTTCCATCTTTCACTCATGGGCTTAAGCTACAGCCACTCATCCTCTATGTTAAAACAACCCTTATAGTTTCCAGTGGAGTACTCCACTTTAGTTGTAATAGTAACATTTCTTCATTGAACTAGCCTCTTCTGGCAAATATTTGACTTTCATATCCACTTTTGGTAGTTATCACTGTCACCCTGTCCTGTATTTAGATGATTTTTCTCAGTATGTTCACATCCTGTCCTCTGTTTTCTGAAGTATCATCGATTGCCCCTTTACACTAGCAAAGTCACTGGAAAGGAATACATTCAAAGGGTCTCTTTTTAGTGCTTCTGATTTTTGTTCTAGCACTCTTTATTACTACAATGGGTTATAGTAATACCTTAAGACATGGAAGCAGATGTAGCAGACGAATAAGCTCATTGAGCCTGCTCTGTCATCAGTGAGATCATGATGAGATTAGATTAGATTAGATTCCCTACAGAATGGAAAAAGGCCATTCAGCCCAACAAGTCCACACCGACCCTCCGAAGAGTAACCCACCCAGACCCATTCTCCTACATTTACCCCTGACTAATGCATCTAACTACACATCCCTGAATACAACGGGCAATTTATCATGGTCAATTTACCTGACCTGCACATCTTTGTCTATGGAGGAAACCAGAGCATCCGGAGGAAGCCCACGCAGACACAGGGAGAATGTGCAAATTCCACACAGACAGTTGCCCGAGGTGGGAATCGAATCCAGGTCCCTGGCACTGTGAGGCAGCAGTGCTAACCACTGAGCCACTGTGCCACCCCGGTGGATAATGTGATAATCAGATCATGGCTGATCTGATAATCCTCAAGTCCATTATCCTGCCTTTCACCCATAACCTTCGATTCCTTCGCAAAGAAACATTGAAAATATTGCCCCTTCAAGCCTGCTCTACCATTCAATGTGATCATGGCTGTTCATCCTACTCAGTACTCTGTTTCTTCTTCAGCCCCATACATCCTTTAGCCCTAAGAATTACATCTAATTCCTTCTTGAAAATATTCAAGGTTTTGGCCTCAACTCTTTTCTGAGGCAGAGAATTTCACAGGCTCACCGCTCTCTAGGTGAAGAAATTTCTCATCTCAACACTAAATCGCCTACACAGTATCCTTTCGACCCATGACTACGGTTCTGGATTCCCTGGTCATGGGGAATATCCTTTCTGTATTTACCCTGTCAGGTGCGGTTAGAATTTTACAGATTTCTATGAAACCTTAATTCTTCTGAAGTCCAGTGTATACAATCATAACTGACTCAATCTCTCCTCATATGTCAATCCTGCCATCCCAGGAATAAGTCTGATAAACCTTTGTAACACTCCCTCCATAGCCAGAATACCCTTCCTCAGATAAGGAGACCAAAACTTCACACAGTACTCCAGGTATGGTCTCATCAAAGCCCTGTACAATTGAAGCAAAACACCCCTACTCTTGAACTTACATTGTATCACTATGAAGACCAAAATGCCAGTAGCCTTCTTCACTGCCTGCTGCACCTGCGTGCTTACTTTCAACAACTAGCATACAAGGACCCCCAAGTCTAGTTCCATCGTCCCCTTTCTCAAATGATCACCATTCAGATAATAATCTGCCTTCCTGTTTTTGTTACCAGTGGATAACCTCACACTTACCGACATTATACTTCATCTGACATGCATTTGCCCACTCACTCAATTTGTCCATATCACACTGAAATATCCTGCATGCTCTTCACAGTTCACACTTCCCCATAGCTTTGTGTCATCTGCAAGCTTGAAGATATTACACTTGGTTCCCTCACCTAATTCATTAACATATATCATAACTATTCAACATGGTTTAATTTTTCTATTCAACCTCATGGCACCTGAATGCCTGAGCGAGAAGGCTGCACAGCAGGTGTGCAAGGTTAATGGTGTTGGGTGCTGGTGAGTGAGGGAGAATGTTGGATGCACGGTGTGAGTGGTAGAACACAAACTTTTGTGGGAGATCGATCTGGTAGCAAGACAGAGTGAATATGAGGTATTGGAGAGAAGTGGTATCATGGAGAAGAACATTGGCCTTCTTCCTCAAGATGACTGAGCTGATCTAACATGAGTGGTAACCTTGGATCAGGCAGGCCTGGTCTCGTGTCACGGGCTGCACTGCTGCTCCTGGAGAAAGAGAGACTCAACTGTGCACTACTTTGACCAGCAGGAGCTTCAGGTCCTTGCCCACAAAGCAGGGTTCCTGTTTGCCATATCTGGGGCAAATGTCAAGAACCAGGCAGGGCAGCACCAGACTGACAGCGTTTGTTTGGGTGCACAATTATCTTTTCTGTCCAGTGATTGGAAAGATGCCCAGGAATGGCACTTGGTAAGATAGTTTGGAAATTTTACATGATATTCATGACAAGGTCTGAAATATCAATTAGCGCATTAAGTTTGATGAGATGAGGTGAGGGAATTCCCTCAGCCTTACAATGAACCACTGCATCATACTTGACAGGACTCAAACTGAGCCAAAAAAAATGAGATTCAGCAGTCTTTCATTTTTTTTTGGTAAACTTCCAGTGTTATTGATTGCTTTACACACTCTGGTCTAGTTGTTTGCTAATTTCTACATTTATATCTTTCTCTTGACCTTACTTTTTGGTTTACCACATCTTCCCAAATTTAATTTTGTTGCTCCACTAGTTAGTTCAAAATCCTTTATACTTCCCTAGTTATTCAGCTGCTAAGAATATTGGCCCCACCAAGATTCAGATGGAGACCATCATAATGGTGTAGATCTCCTGTCTTTGAGACACATATTCATCAGTCTAATCTGATTTGTCATATTCAATTATCACATGGCTCAGCTGATAATTCAGAGTTTAGATCAGACTGGTGCTGGAAAAGCACAGCAGGTCAGGCAGCATTCAAGGAGCAGGAAAATTGATGTTTCGGGCAAAAGGCCTTCCTGATGAGATTATTGATGCCTAATTCAGAGATTATAACTCATGAGATTCTGCTTCTTAACTTGGCATCTACTTCCTCATGGTGACTGCACAGAACTGAACCTCCTTCTTTATCCTGCCCGTTTATGTCATAGGTACCTGGATGGACCATGATATCTGGATCCACCTCCTCATCCTGTAAGTTTTTCTTAATCCAGGGTTGGAGGATTTGAGCTTTAAGGAGAGGCTGAATAGGCTGGGGCTGTTTCCCCTGGAGCATTGGATGCTAAGGGGTGACCTTACAAAAGTTTATAAAATCATGAGGGGCATGGATGGGGTAAATACACAAGGTTTTTTCCCCTGGGGTGGGGGAATCAGGAACTAGAGGACATGGGTTTAAGGTGAGAGGAGAAAGATTTAAAAGGGGTCATCTTTTCATGCAGAGGGTGGTGCATGTATGAAATGAGATGCTAGTGGAAGTTGTGGCTGCTGGTACAATTACAACATTTAAATGGCATCTGGATGGGTATACGAATAGGAAGGGTTGAGAAGGATATGGGCCAAGTGCTAGAAAATGGGGCTAGATTTATTTAGGATATCTGGTTGGCATGGACGAGTTGGACTGAAGTGTCTGTTTCCAAGTTGTACATCTTTTTGACTCTATCTCTGAATAGGTGCCCTGAATCCTGGCACCAAGTAGGCAACACAATCATGCTCTTTGCTGCACACAATAGTGACAATTCCATTTCACTACACTGTTCCTTATTACCAGTACATTCCTTCTCATTCCTCCAACTTGAATGACTTCCTGCTTCAGTGCTGCCATGATCAGTTAGCTCATCCCCTGTCAACCCTCAGTCTCATCTAGACTAGGTGAAAGATCCTCACGCTTGTTGGACAACTGCAAAGTTTGAGTCACCTGTATTTATGGCCCTGGATTCCCCTTACCTGCCTCACTCACAGTCACTCTCTCCTGATCCTGAACTGTGGCCAGATCAGAAGATCCTATCCTAAAAGATGTGACTGCTCTGATACAAAGAATCCAGGTAACTTACTCTCTCTCTCTCTGATATACTGCAGTGTCAGTCGTTCAGCTGCCACCTGGTAAACTCTGAGCCTCTGCATTTCAAACTTCACTTACTCCAGATAGCTTTCCTTTGGATTACTTGGGAAACTAGGAGCCCCATGTGCCTCAGCTGTGACACATCACCCATCGTGCCATTCTTAATGTGCTCTCATTAACTACTTAATTATTTTATCCATTTTTATATTTACATATATTTTTATATATTTTATTAACCTTGCCACAATTGCTTTGCAATGTTGACTCTTAGATATTGAATACACTTTCCTCGCTTATCAAATATTCACGAATAATTAGCTTCTTCCTCTGTAACAGAGTAAAAACCAATCGACGGAAGCTGAGAAAGTTTGAAAAAGGAAAGCCATTGTGTATCTTCTTCCCTTCCTTCCCCAACATCCTGAATTAGCTGAATGTAAAGCTCTTGTAATTCACACCCAAGTGTTAAGTCAAACTGAGTTGGCTAGTTTATATACTCCTATCACAACAGGCCGAGATAGCAAGCTTATAGAGGAACTAGCTCTTCTAATTGAGCCTTTGTTTAAAAAAATCAGTTAAGGCTGGGAAGTTTAGAATTTCACTGTAGATCTCAGTTAAATACTGACTACAAACTATGTACAAAATTAAATTTCTACAAAAATATTAGATTTCCTTACCATCAACTGAAGAATTTAGTCCTGGATGGAGCTGAGTCTCCTTGTTGCATTTATATGCCCCTCCTGCAAAAGGTCTTGCTGGGCCACTAAAAGAGGAACTGGTTTAGCCAGCTTCTTTTCTTAATTAAACTAAAACTCTGTTCCAGTGGAGACATTGTTAAAACCTTGCTTTCGGTTAAATGATAACTGCAAACCACAAACAAAATTAGATTAGTATAAAAAAATTATTTCCTTTCCATTAATTGCAAGCATGTAGTCCTCTCATCTCCTTCCCTCCCTCCCAGAATCAACTTCCATTCCTCCATTATTTGAACCACTTCCAGGATCATTTCACAATTGAATATATCTTCTTCTCCTTGATCAACATTTCGATCCACTCCTCAATTACTCTTCCAACACACCTTCCCCTACCCATGACACTTTTCCATTCAGGAACAAAAGATGCAACGCCCACCCTTTTAATTCCTGCCTTCACATAATCTAAGGTCCTAAACAACTGCCTTATGATGAGATGATGAATAGGTTGGGCCTGTATGCATTGGAACTTAGAATAATGAGAGGACAATGAAACATGCAAGATTCTTCGGGGATAATAAAACAGAACAAAGAACTATGGATGCTGGAAACTGAGACAAACAAAAACAGAAATAGCTGGAGAAACTCAGTAGGTTTGGCACCATCTGTGGAGTGATAACAGATTTAACATTTCAAGTCCAGTGTCCATTCTTCAGAATGGATTCTTAGGGGGCTTGACTGGATAGATGTGACCAAGTTGTTTTCCCTTGTGAGAGAGTCTTGCACTAGAGAGCAAAATCTAAAATTAAGGAGTGGTACATTTAAAACAGATGAGAAGGAATCACTTCAATCAGATGATAGTGAATTTGTACAATTCTCTACTGCAAAAGGCTGGATTATTAATGAGTTAGGCAGACACATTTTTCATCAGAAAGAGAATCAAGGGTTGTGGGGGAAAAGCAGGAAAGTGAGATAAACATGATCATATCAGTTTACTGAATGGTGAAGCAGACTCAATGGAGTGAATGGCCTATCTCTACTCCTTTTTTCTTACAATTTTATGGTCCTAACTCTTCCACATGACGCGATGGTTTACTTGTATGCTTTTCAGTTTAGTGTACTATATTTGCTGTTGACAAGTATAGTAGTTGGAAGGTTATGTTGCAGCTGTACAGGACATTGGTTAAGCCACTTCTGGAATAGTGTCTGCAATTCTGGTCTCCCTGCTATAAGAAGCGTGTTGTGAAACTTAAAAGGATTCAGAAAAGATTTACAAGGATGTTGCCAGGGTTGGAGGATTTGAGCTATATAGGGAGAGGCTGAATAGGCTGGAGATGTTCTCCCTGGAGCGTCTGAGGCTGAGGGGTGACCTTACAGAGGTTTATAAAATCATGAGGGGCATTGATAGGGTATATAGACAAAGTCTTTTCGCTGGAATGGGTCAGTCCAAAACTAGAGGGCATAGTCTTAAGCTGAAAGGGGAAAGATTTAGAAGGGACCGAAGGGGCAACTTTTTTTTACACAAAGGGTGATGCATGTGTGGAATTGAGCTGCCAGAGGAAGTGATGGAGACTGATACAGTTACAATATTTAAAAGGCATCTGGATATGTATATGAAAAGGAAGGGCTTAGAAGGATATAGGCTACATACTGGCAAATGGGACTAGATTAATTTAAGGTATCTGGTTGGCATGGATGGTTTGGACTGAAGGGTCTGTTTTCATGCTGTACATCTCTATGACTCTATAACATTGTGTTCTGCTCCACTCTAACGAGACTAAACACAAATTGGGGAGCCACTTAGTGAAATGTCTCTGTCCTTTTCAAAAGAATGATCCTGAACTTCCGGATAACTATCATGTTAACTTCAACTTTTTGTCAAGTTGACTTCTCTGGCCTTCACCTCATGAATATTTCCAATTAACTTAATCATAAGTTTCAGGAACAGCATAAAAACATAAGAAATAGGAGTAAGAGTTGACCTATTCCTCCATCGATTTCATCATGGCTAGCCTCAGGTTTCCATGTCATGTTCCACTCTTCTTCCCAGTTTCCTTTATTTTCTGAGACAGCAAAAATCACTCTTTCACAAGTTTTAAATCTATTCAATGATAGAGAATCCACAGCCTTGAGGGGCAGAGAATTTGAAAGATTTACAATGTTTTGGACAACAAAATTTCTTCTTATGTTAGACCTAAATGATCACTCACTCATCTTGGAAATATGCCCCCATATTCTAGATTCCTCAGCCATTGGGAACAACCTTAGAGTGCATACCTCTTAATTCCCTCTCTGCCTTCCAAACATATGAAGAATATAGGCTCAATTTATTTAGGGACCAATCTAGCTGTACTACCTACAAGTTAAATGTAGCCTTTCTTAAATATCTGACCAAATTTCTCATAGTATTAAGGGTATTATCTCTCCATCTTCCTGTACAATTGTGGTAAGAATTGTTTAATCTTGTACTGAAACACCATTGCAATAAAGGGTAATTCTAATTGTTTTATACACTTCTATGTTTTGTATATTCTTTGTACAAATACCCAAATCTCTTGAAACATCAATGATTACAAACTTCCTACATTAAAAAATTCTGCTTATTCATTGTTATGACCAAAATTAATAACTTCACACTAGCCCACAGTATAGACTATTTTCCACTTTGTTGCTGACTCATTTAACTATATGCATTCTTTCCTAGCTTGTTGCGTCATCCTCACAGCTTGCATTCACATCCAGAATTACATCAGCAAACGTGTATATACGTTTCGCCTGTCTCTTTGCCTAAGTCATTAATATAGTTGTAAATAGTTGAGGCCCCAGCACTGAACATTGTACTGATCCACTAGGCACATCTTGCCAACTTGAAAATACTCTGTTTTGCTTCATGCCATTAACTAATCGTCTATCTTTGCTTATATAGTTTATGACCCTATATCTTGTTATAGTGTCATAGAGATATACAGCACATAATCAGCCCCTTCAGTCCAACTCATCCATGCCGACCAGATATCCTAAAATAATCTAATCCCATTTGCCGCATTTGGCCCAATATCTCTTTTAAATGTTGTAATTGTACCAGCCTCCACCACTTCCTCTGGCAGCACATTCCATGCACCACCATCTCTGTGAAAAAGTTGCCCTTTAGGTCCCTTTTAAAGCTTTCCTCTCTCACCTTAAGTCTGTGCCCTCTAGTTTTGGACTCCCCCACCCAGGAAAAAAAGCTGGCCTGCTTATCTTAGCCATGCCCCTCATGATTTTATAAACCTCTACAAGGTTCACCTTTATAATCTCTATAGCCCTTGTAAACCTTTTCTGAACCCTTTCAAGTTTCACAACATCCTTCCAAAAGGAGAGAGACAAGAATTGCACGCAGTTTTCCAGTAGTGGCCTAACTTAATGTCCTATACAGCCGCAACATGACCTCCCAAAACCTACACTCAATGCATTGACCAATAAAAGCAAGATGACCAAATGCCTTCTTCATTATCCGAACTACCTGGGACTCCACTTTCAAGGAACTATGAACCTGCACTCTAAGATGGATTCTACAGATAGGAGTTTGGCCTTTGTGATTCTCCAGGCTGAATTCACCACTCGCTGTAGCCATCTCCGATCTTGAATGGTACAGTTGCCACACCAGGTAGTGATACATCTGACAGAATGCTCTCGATGGCATACTTATAAAAGTTGGCAAGGGTATTCGCTGTCATGTCAAATTTTCTCAGCTGCCTGAGGAAGAAGAGACGTTGTTGGGCATTTGTAGCCAGTGCATCCACATGAAGAGTCCAAGGAAGCTTGTTGTTGTTGACCACTCCCAGGAGCTTGACACTCTCCACTTGTTCCACCTCCATGCTGTTAATATGTAGGGGGGCATGAGTAACATCCCATCAAAAGTCAAAATGAGTTCCTTGGTTTTGCCGGTCATGAGAGCTAGGTTGTTCTCAGTGCATTATTTTTCCAGATTTTCCAGCTCACGTTGATAGTCTGTTTTGTCGCCATCTGAGATTCGACTGACTACGGTGGTGTCATCAGCAAATTTGTCAATGGCATTAGTCTGGTATTTGGCGATGCAGTCATGTGTATGTAGGGGGCTGAGTATGCACCCCTGAGGGGCTCCAACGTTGAGTGTTAGTGAGGATGAAATATTGTCCCCAATCCTCACTGATTGTGGCCTGCGGATCAGGAAACTGAGGATCCGGTTGCAGAGTGTGGGGCTTAGTCCGAGACCTCTAAGTTTACTAATCAGTCTCGAGGGGATAATAGTGTTGAAGGCTGAACTGTAGTCAATGACTAGGCTTCTTACAGAGCTGTTCTTGGTGTCAGGATATTCTAGGGGAGGAGTGAAGGGCAAGTGATATGGCATCTGATGTGGATCTGTTAACGAAGTATACATCAGATTATCAAAAACAATTGTTTTCCTTATAGCTATTGTCTTTTGATGTTGTGAAACTTAAAGTCACAACACACAAGGAAAGCTTAAAGTGGAAAATATTGACAAATTCTTCTAATTATGTTTCTGTGAGTTCAATATCCCAAATGTCAATGCAAATACAAAACTATTGACTGCATCTTAGCTAATGAAGGAGTTAGTAAGAATAAAAAGCCCCTGAAATGTAGCTCAAGAGAAACCTCAGGACAAGTCCTTGCTAAAAAAAAGTCCCTGCCTTCTAGTGTGAAGATAGACACAAAATATTTGTTCAACATCTCTGCCATTTCCTCATTCCTTGTGATAATTTCTCCTGATTGTCCCTCTGTGGGATGAATGTTTATTTTAGTTACTCTCTTCCTCTTCTGTCAACTGGTAAAAGCCCTTATGTTTTGTTTAAATCTGTCTTAAAAGGCTATTTTTTAATTCCATTTCTTCGCTTTGCTGGTTTCCAAAACACTCCCAATATTCATTGTTGCTACTAACCTTTAAAATCTCATAAACCTCTTATTTAACTATAATGCTATTCTTTACCTCCTTAGTAAACACAGATGTATCTTTGTTGCCTAGTTTTCTTCAATGAAATGCACTTTTGTCAAATACTTGGGAAATGTTACTTTTTACTACTGCTTACTTACCACCTTATCTTTTAGTTTATTTATGCACTAAACCTTACCCGTATCTCCCTCATACATAGAGCCAATGTAACTGTCTCAATTAAGATTCTTATTTGGGACTCAATTATGTTGCTTTCACATTTAATTCACTCATCCTATGATCACTCAATCATAAAGTATCCCTTATGGAGAGATTAGAAATTATACATTCCTTGTTCCACTTGATCTAATTATGCATTCATTGTTACTGAAGATCTAAAATAGCCTTATTTGCGGTTGGTTCCATAGCTTATTGTTTCAAAATACAAAACATTAAAACATTTTACAACTGCATCTTCTAAACCACTTTGTTACATGCTCCAATAAATTATTTAATGCTCTTTCCAATGGAATAACTATTCTAGGGGGCAGCACAGCGGCTCAGTAGTTAACATTGTTGCCTCACAGTACCAGGGACACGGGTTCAATTCCACCCTTGGTGAGTATGTGTGTGAAGTCTGCACATTCTCCTTCTGTCTGCATGGGTTGTCTCTAGGTGCTCTGGACTCCTCCCATGTCTAAAGATGTGCAGGTTAGATGGATTGGCTTTGCTAAATTGCCCATAGTATCCAAGGATTTGCAGGCTAGGTAGATCAACCATGGCAAATGCACAGTTACAAGGATGAGATGGGTCAGTGCGGACTCATTGGGCCAACTGGCCTGCTTCCACGCTGTGAGGATTATATGATTATTTTGTTAGGTGGCCTATAAACTACTCAGAGCAGCATTTTCTGATTGTTGCTTCTTTTTCACGGGTATCTAAGCAAAATATTATTTCTCATTAATGTCCTTATCATCCTTCACCAACAGCACTATTCCTTCTCTTTTTACATTCTGTAAAAGGTTGAGTGCCCTGGATATATATTTCCTAAGCTTGGTCACCTTGTAACCATGTATCTATAGTGGTGTTTAGATCTAAACCATTCATTTCTATTTGAGCCACTACTTTGTTTGACTTCTTCAGGATGTTTCAAATATTCAGATAAAAAAAAGTCTTCAACATTATTTGTAACTACTATTCCTTGGACATTCCTTACCGATGCATTATTAATGTTAGACTCTGTCTTTACATACATCAATATTCTGTCCCATTGCCTCAACATTTTTCTTTGGATTTCTAATCCACCCTTTTCCCAAACCTTCCTTACCCCCTCCTACCTCCCAGCATCACCTGTCCTCTAGCCTCCTGCCTTCCAACCTAACAGAGACCTCAAAACTTTGTTCTTTAGTCATCCTCTTCCCTTGACTCACTTAAATCTTATTTTATTTCTAATGTTCCCCAATTCTATAGCAAGAAGCTCTGCTCCTGACTTCCCAAAGCCTGTCCACACCCACAAGGCACAAGTTAGGAGGATAATGGAATTTTCTCCACTTGCTTGGTGAGTGCAGCTCCAACAGCATTCAAGAAACTCAATACAATCAATACCAAACATCTCACTTGCTGGGCACTCTATCTGCCACCTTAAACATTCACACGTCGCATCACCAAAGTACGTTGTCAGCAGTGTATACAATTTACAAGGTGTATCTCTGCAACTCACCAAATTCCTTCAACAGCACCTTCCAAATCTGTGATCTGGAAGGATAAGGGTAGAAGATATCTGTGACCACTACCATTTACAATTCCCCTGCAAACCATCTGAGTTGGAACCATTTCCATGCTTCTTCACAGCCATTGGATCAAAATCCTGGAGCACTCTTACTAATAGTATTGTGCTGGTACCTCCCACTCCCAAAATTGCAGTGGTTCAATAACGCACTCACAACCACTTTTTCAAAAGCAATTAGGGATGGAAAATAAATGCTAGCCTTTCTAGCGATCTCAAAAGAATGACATAAATAAAGATTTGTTTTAAACAGTCAGCCTTGGCTTAATTGGAAGAACTCAAGTCTTGCTCCAGAAACTTCTGTCCAAAAAATTGCCCTGGCCAATATCAATCCCTCAACCAACCTTTAACCAAATCTTGAAACTGATTACTTAGTTGGTATCACTTTGCTGTGTCTAGAACTCATTGAACACTAATTTGTTGCCATATTTCCAACATTATAGCAGCGAGTAAATTTCAAAAATATTTCATTCACTCAAACGTCCTTTAGGACACCTGAAGGTCATAAAAGATAATACAAAAGTGCAGGTCATTCCTTTCTCAAATAGCTGAAGGATTGAGACTCAGTGTATGATACCCCTTTATTTTCCCTTATGTTTACTTGACAAGAGTCTTTATGGAAAGGCTACATAATCTTCTATCAACTACCTTCTGAAGGACCTACTGTGAAATTTCAACATTTTTAATCACAAGAAGACGGTTCCCGATTAATTTAAGATTATTTCATGTTCCACTTACATATCCATTGATTACCTTCACTAAATTTTCCCTTCAGGTTGGAAAGTTTATTTGGCAATAGACGACAGCCTAACAAAAACCACCTCCCCTTCCTGGAAACACTCCTCTGCCCCCACTGTTGGATTGCTCCCTCTCTTGAACGTAGCTGCAAACTATCCAAACAGTTAACGGTCCTAGTGATGCGAAAACATTTCCTCCTTTCCAATTAGATTAAAGAAAGAAGCAATGGGTTCAATATGTTCAAGACAATTGATAACTTGTGTGTGTATCCCTGGTATCCAGAGTTGTTGCCAAAACACAAAAAGAAATTTTAAAAAAAACTCTATATGTTCAAATAGGGAAGGAAAAGATAGTGATGAAGGTGGAAGATGAAGGAGAGTATTAAAAGCTTTTTAAGATACATGCAGTATTGACACTGCCATGAAGTCTACAATACTTGACTCCAAGCTGGCGCGTGGCGCCTTGCGCTCCAACAGCCGGCTCGAGTGCTCGGCCAACCTACCTTAATAGCAGGGTGACGTTAGACATCGAGGTTTTTTTCACCCCTCTTGTCATTATTGGCCCCGCCCCTCCATCTCCACCAATCGAAACACGTAACCCCCACGGGTGGCCCAATAGCCTCCTCGGAAGAATGCAATTGGCCACTGGCCATCAAGCTAGGTTGATTCCGAGGTTATATAAAGGAGTCGGCCGCCGGGCGGCGGGGCGAGCGAAAGGGGGGAGAGAGGCGAAAAAAAAAGCTTTAGAGTAGTTGAGGCCGAGTTGTCTCCGCGACGTTTGGCCACTGAGGGAGATATTGAGTATAACATTTTAAAAAAAAGAGTGATAGAGGCGAAGTGGGAGTGTTCAGGGAGTGACCGGAGACGTTAATAAACTCAAGCGGAGAAAGAGAAGATTTTTTTTCCCCCAAAAAAGGCAAGCAACAAAATTGAAAACAACAACAAAATAAAACATACCAAAGAAGGGGCGGAATCAACTCATTTATTTATTAAAAAAAAATAAGAAAATAGGGGCCTGGAAAATGGCCGGCGACAGCGGCACGTACGAGGTGGTGACCAGCCGGTATTTAAAGGACAGGGATGAGCCGTGTTTCCCCGGCTCGGGGAGAGGAGGAGGCGGCGGTGGCAGGGAGCTGGCCAAAGAAGGCGGCGGCGGCGACGAGGATGAGGAGGAGGAGGAAGAATATTCTGGAAGGAAGGTCGCCGGCGCCGCCTCCAGCTCCTCGGGCGATCCGTCCTGGGCGGCCTCCGGCTACGAGCTGATCGACGGCACCTTGTACCGCAAGAGGCTGGAGAGGGGGGCGACCAGCTACACCGAGGTGCTGGTGGCGGCCGCCGAGGAGCAGCGGCGGGCTGTCATCGCCGCCTTCCACCAGGAGCCGGACCCCGGGCACCGCCACTGCACCATGGAGGAGACCTACAAAAATGTTTCCGAGAACTACTGGTGGGAAGGTGGGTTAACCCCAGGCTTTACTCACCCCCGCCAGCCTCTCCCCCCTCTCTCTCTACCCTCCCTCCCCCCCCCTTACTCTGGATGGGTTGTGGTGAGGGGTTCGGGTTGGGATAGAGGGAGTGTGTAGACATTGCAGTGGAGAAAATGCCTGGGCTCAGTGTGTGACCCATCGATTCGTGCATCTGTGGTGGAATGCAAAGTCAGTATCTTTTTTGTGCAACTTTTCTTTCAGAAGGATCTCTCTGACTCCTGCACCCTCCGCTGATGTTTTTGTCATGTGACTGTTTTGCTCGACTCGTTAGGTTTACTGAAATTGTTTTGATGTCTTTCTGGGAGCTGTGGCAACACCCAGGTTTCCTTTTCACTCTCTTTCCCCCCCCCTCCCCTGATATTACAGCCTAGCTCTCACATGTGGATGCGACTGAAGATTGTGTAGCGCGATTTCTAAACATGTTTCCATAAACTTTAAATCCGCCAATTTGCTGGACTTTTAATCCGCACGGTTAAATCGCTGCCTTCCCCTTGTTTTTTTCTCTCTCTCTGGTTTTCCTGAAAGTTGTTTTTTCAGAGTCGGGCCGTGAGGGGCCAGGATGATCTGTTCACCAACAGAGTGTATTGGTGTGATTTGGCCTGAAGGCTCTCCCTGTCCCCACCTTGTTTCTGGGAGACTGGAACCATCTCCTGAAGGCCGGAGAACCCAATGGAATGATCAGGGTTAATGGAGTAGTATGTTGAATATACTGGTGTCAGTAGTAAACTAGCGAGTTAAAAAAACTCTTGATTTTTCAATCATGGAAAAAAAAAGTGGGTTATTTCATGTTCTTAAGTGTACGTAGAGCTTCCAATGGTACAAAAGATGTAAAGAAGCTTGCTTTTCCGTGGATAACCTAGGTTCATGATGTCATGTTTGTTTGGTAATCTGAGCCACGTCCTGTCCAAATCACATTTGCTTTGCTCAATTTCATCATGCCAGTTGAACCCAGCTTTTTTTTTTCAAGTTAGTTCAATTGCTACAGCTCTTACTGTCAATGACTATAAAGTTATTTGAAATTTCAGTTCCTTTTTTGATGTAGCTGGCTTATTGTTTAGGAAATTGTGCAAGTACACTATTTAGAAGTCCATAGTTGTGGTGCCGACTTCAGTATTTTCCATTGCTAGCGGGCTCTCTTGGGTAGCTCATTAAGAGCCTCTAGTGGTAGAAGATAATGATTGCAGTATTATGGTAAATGTTGGTTTCTTGTCAAATTTCAAAATTTACTGAGAATGGCGTTAGTCATCCAGTCTACCTTGAGAACAAATGTTTAGGCTATGAGTTGACGTTCATTGTTTGTATGGAGGAATAGATCTTACCAAACTTTAGCATTTAATAACAACGTTTTCAAACTCAAATTCAAAGCTGTGTTAGTGGCAAACAATTGGTTTCAATTTAAACTTGATGTCTTTTGACTTCTGTACATGGTAAAACAAATAATTGACCATAGTAATTGCATGCAGCCATTTTCACATGACATTTGGAATATTTTAAATGGTGACAGTAAAATACCTTAAAGTTGGAAAAATTTGCAGGAAAAAACATTTCGGAGAGGTGAGCTGATAAGTGGCTACTGATATTAGATATGGGCAAGTGTAAGGTAATGAGACTTGGAAAGAATAAAATAGTGGTAAAATCCAGGTTATTACAGGATACAGAGTACGACATGGGATTTAGGGGTGTTGGTTGATAACTTGCTGAAACCAATAGTTGTGCAAGGTGATGCTGTCTACGAATCTAAATCAATATTCAGAATTGCAGCCATAGGGATATAGCACAGAAACCTGGAGGATATGATGAATCAGGTCAAGATGCTAGTTTAACATCTGAAATAATATTGTAATGACCATCTAATGATACCTTTGATATCGAAGGTAACACAAGACGACAGCCAAAGTGAAAACTAATATAATACAGATCTCGGGCATTTGTGAAGAATCTAAAATTCTTTTCTCTGGCAATGTAGAGGGGAGGAGATGTTTTGGTTATTTAAGATTATTAAGCATGTTGAATAATGTTTTTTGGTTTGCTGCATGCTCCTACAATAAAGAACATTGAGACAACTTGGGGAAGTTTAGATTTAATTATTTTATGCAGGAAGAGGTAGAGTAGAGGACTTTACTACTTTTTTGAGGGTTGGGGGAGAGAAAGATAGCGAAGCATAAAGAATCAGGAACCGATATGAAGTTGACTATCACCTTGGGAAAATATCGTGCCCTCTATTCCGATTTTCTTATGAAAGTAAAGAACAAGTATCTTTGTAACCAAAGCTGCTTTACAGTTTTTCTTTTTATCTATGTGTTACCATTGAAAATTTATCGCACTTTATCATGTGAAGATGAAGAAAGAGGCATTTTTTTCAGACAAGACAATTTCACAGTTGCCATTGAATACAAAAGAGAATTAGAATTATTTATGTAAAAAGAGGAAACTGAAGAAGTACTAACTGAAGGCTGTGAGGAAGGTTGTAATTAGTTCAAAGGCCTGAGTTGTCCTGAAGTTCTGACCACCTAAGGCATGTGAGGCAAACCTAACGGGTCATAGAGATGTACAGCACGGAAACAGACCCTTTGGTCCAACTCGTCTATGCCGACCAGATATCCCAAACCAATCTTGTCTCACCTGCCAGCACCCAGCCCTCCAAACCCTTTCCTATTCGTATAACCATCTAGCTGCCTTTTAAATGTTGCGACTGTACCAGCCTCCACCACTATCTCTGGCACCTCCTTCCATGCAAATACCACACTCTGTGTGAAAACGTTGCCCCTTAGGTCTCTTTTATACCTTTCCTCTCTCACCCTAAACCTATGCCCTCCAGCTTTGGGTTCCCCCACCCCAAGAAAAATACCATGTCTATTTACCCAATCCATGCCCCTCATGATTTTATAAAACTCTGTAAGGTCACCCCTCAGCATCCGATGCTCCAGGGAAAACAACCCTAGACTGTTCAACCTATCCCTAATGCTCAAATCCTCCAACCCTGGCAACATCCTTGTAAATCGTTTTTGAACCCTTTCAAGTTTTACAACATCCTTCGGGTTGGAAGGAGACCAGAATTGCGCACAATATTTCAAAAGTGGCCTAACCAATGTCCTGTACAGCTGCAACATAACCTCCCAACTCCTGTATTCAATACTCTGACCAATAAAGGTAAGCATACCAAACACTGCCTTCGTTATCCTATCTATCTGCGACTATCAAGGAGCTATGAACCTGCACTCCAAGGCCTCTTTGTTCAGCAACACTCCCTAGGACCTTACCATTAAGCGTATAGGTCCTGCTACGATTTGCTTTCCCAAAATGCAGCACCTTGCATTTATCTAAATTAAACTTCATCTGTCAATCCTCAGGCCATTTACCATCTGATCAAGATCCTGTTGCAATCTGAGGTAACCTTCTTCGCTGTCCACTACACCTCCAATTTTGGTTTCATCTGCAAACTTACTAACTATATCTTTTATGCTCACATCTAAATCATTTATGTAAATGATGAAAAACAGTGGATCCAGCACCGATCCTGTGGGACTCCACTGGTCACAGGCCTCCAGTCTGAAAAACCCTCCACCATCACCCTCTGTCTTCTACCTTTGAGCCAATTCTGTATACAAATGGCTAGTTCTCCCCTGTATTCAGTGAGATCTAACCTTGCTAACCAGAGTCCTATGGGGAATCTTGTCGAATGCCTTCTTGAAGTCCACATAGATCACGTCTACAGCTCTGTCCTCATCAATCCTCTTTGTTACTTCAAAATACTCAATCAAGTTTGTGAGACATGATTTCCCACGCACAAAGCCATGTTGACTATCCCTAATCAGTCCTTGCCTTTCCAAATACATGTATATCCTGTCCCTCAGGATTCCTTCCAACAACTTGCCCACCTCTGACGTCAGACTCACCAATCTATAGTTCCCCAGCTTGTCCTTATCACCCTTCTTAAACAGTGGCACCACATTAGCCAACTTCCAGTTTTCTGGCACCTCACCTGTGACTATTGACGATATAAATATGTCAGCAAGAGGCCCTGTGATCACTTCCCTAGCTTCCCACAGAGTTCTCTAGTACATCTGATCAGGTCCTGGGGATATATCCATTTTTTTGCATTTCAAGGCATTTCTCTTTCCTCTACTGTAATATGGACATTTTTCAAAATGGTCACCATCTAATTCCCCATATTCTATGTCTTCCATGTCCTTTTCCACAGTAAATGCTGATGCAAAATACTTGGTATCTTCTCTCATCTCCTGCGGCTCCACACAAAGGCTGTCTTACTGATCTTTGAGGGGCCTTATTCTCTCCCTAGTTACCCTTTTGTCCTTACTGTAATAGCAAAATCTCTTTGGATTCTCCTTAACCCTATTTGCCAAAGCTGAGTTCCCTCAAGTATACTCCTTCTGCCTTTATACTGTAAGGATTCACTCGATCTATCCTGTCCATATCTGACATATGCTTCCTTCTTTTCCTTCACAAAGCCCTCAATTTCTTTAGTCATCCAACGTTCCCTACCAGCCTTTCCTTTCACCTTAACAGGACTGTACTGTCTCTGGACACTCGTTATCTTATTTCTGAAGGTTTCCATTTTTCAGCCGTCCCTTTACCTGCAAACATCAGCCCTGAATCAGCTTTTGAAAGTTCTTGCCTAATACCATTAAAATTGGCCCTTCTCCAAGTTAGAACATCAACTTTTAGATCTGCTCTATTCTTTTCCATCATTATTTTAAAACGAATAGAATTATGGTCGATGGCCCAAAAATGCTCTGCCACTGACACCTCAATCATCTGCCCTGCTTTATTTCCCAAGAGTAGGTCAAGTTTTCTGTAATAGGTACATCCACATATTGAATCAGAAAAGTTTCTTGTACAGAATTAACAAATTCCTCCATCTAAACCCTCAACATTATGGCAGTCCCAGTCTGTTTGGAAAGTTAAAATACCCTACCATAACCACCCTATTAGTCTTCCAGATAATTTCCCCCTGACTAATACAATCCCAGTAAGGTGATCATCACTTTCTTATTTCTCCGTTCTAGCCAAATAACTTCCCTGGATGTATTTTCGAGAATATCCTCCCTCAGTACAGCTGTAATGCGATCCCTTATCGAAACACCACACCCCCACCTCTCTTGCCTCCCTTTCTGTCCTTCCTGTGTCATTTGCATCCTGGAACATTAAGCTGCCAGTCCTGTCCATCTCTGAGCCATGTTTCTATAATTGCTATGATCTCCCAGCCCCATGTTCCTAACCATATCCTGAGTTCATCTACCTTTCTTGTTAGGCCTCTTGCATTGAAATAATTGCAGTTTAATTTATCAGTGCTACCTTGTTCTCTGCTTTGTCCCTTCCTGCCCTGACTGCTTGACTCTTCTCAACTGTACCAGTCTCAGATTGATCTCTTTTCTCACTATCCTTGGGTTACCTCCCCATCACTTATGGAATAATAAAAATGATCACTATAAATACTGGTAAGAGGCACAAAGTCTGGAATTCTGCATTCGAAACCTGGCAAAGTTTAATTATGATCCCAAATTGCATCAGTGATCTAGTATTGGTTTGATGCAGTGAAGTAATTTTTACTTTGGAATGGAGAAGTTTGTTTATAAAAGATCCATAAATGCATTCCTTATCAAATGGGTGAAGAAGTTAGAGATTTACGCTTGTTTTAGATGGAGTGGAACAAGTTGTATCACTGAAGCAGGCCTATTCCACATTCAGGTTTGGGCTGATAAGTGACATAAGTGCTAGGCAATGATCGTTTGCACAAGGCCTTTATCATTGTTGATTCACCAACAGTCCGCATCTTGGGAGGTGTTATCTTTGACTTGAAACTTAACTGAACTAGCTATGTAACTCCAAGAACAGGTCAAAGATTGAACTTCAACTCCTGACACCCTAAAGTCTGTCCAAAATCTACAAGATTTAAGTTAGGACTGCAATGAAATATTCTCCACTTGGCTCAATAAATATATATATTTTTAAAAATCCACTCTTGAGATGTGGACATTGCTGCCTAGGCCAGCATTTGTTGCCCATCCCTACTTGCCCTTGAGAAGTTGGTGAAGAGCTGCCTTGAACTTCTGCAGTCCATATGTTGTAGGTAGATTGCAATGCTTTTTGAGGGAATTCTAGGATATTGTGAAGGAACGATGATCTATTTCCAAGTCAGAGTGGCTTGGAGAGGAGCTTGCAGATGATGGATTTCTCATGTATCTGTTGCCCCCCTGCTTCTAGATAGCAGGGATTATAGGTTTGGAAGGTGCTTTCCAAGGATCTTTGGTGAATTTCTGCAGTGCATCTTGTAGATGGTACCGCAACTATTTTCTAATCAACATAATCAGAGATGTTATTGCACACCTTTGGAACAGCTAAGACTTGTACCTGGGCCTCCTGGTAGAGATACTACCGATAAACCAGAAGAGCCCTTTGTGGATGGTATGTACTGTTACTACTGAGCATCGGCAATTTTGTTCCAACAACACTCTGGAACTGGGCATTAGATGCGATAAAGCAGCCTTTTTGGCCATCATCTTACCCACCATCTTAAACATTTGCTTCCTGCATCACTGGTGTACTGTGTACCATTTACAGGGTATACTTCAACTTGAGAGGTTTTTTTCAGCGCCTTTCAAATTTATGACTTCTGCTACCAAAAAGGACAAAGGCAGCAGATGTGGCCTTGCCACCACCTGCAAGTTCTTCTCTAAGCTGCATATCATCTAACTTGGAACCGCATTGCTATTCCTATTGTATCACTGCACCAAAAACATGGCGATCTCTTCCTAACATCACTACAGATGTACCTATATCATGTGAGCTACACCAGTTCAATCTGGAGGCTATCTTTCATGTATTTGAAGCAAAGTCATGGCTTGAGGAATTTCATAAGTTTGTGCAAGTTCCATTTCAAAACCAATTCAATTTTAGATAATATAAAAGGATGCTTTAAGAATTTACAGATAGCATCATGCACAGGTTATTCGCACTTTTAAAATCAGTTAAGGGTCTGTTTTTATTTTGAGCAGATACTTCTCTTTGGCAAAAGTATATTTTGTGCAACTACATTTTTGCCTTACCTCTGGAATCCATTGATTGTGAAATATGTAATCTTCCCTAAAGCACTAGAAATCAAGTGTGCAGCAACTGTTGGAAAATTAAGACTGTCCAATATGATATGTTCACTGCTATATTTTGAGAGCTGTAGATTTGGTGTTTTTTTTAAACTAGGAGTCTTTCATCTGTCAGCAGGTATCTAGGAAGGAGTGAAGTATTGTATGGCTCAAATTCCAAGTGTTTAACTAAGATAATGTCATCTTTTGACCATATTCTGAGAACTCTTTACTTCAAAAGAGCATTTTGTGTGAAATTTAAAGGTGTCTCCTAAAGGATTGACTAATTAAAGGAATAACATCTCAACCAATGAGTCAACTTTTCAATCAGTCAGCACCCTTTCTCTTGTCCAAATTATTGTGGTCATTTAAATTTTGCTATTCAGCTCCAGAAAAATGACTCTCCAATATTTATTTTGTTTGTATAAGAATATTAGAATTCTAGTTTTGAATTGTCTTCTCACTATCAATTCAAAGTAACCTAAATCATTGTGGGTTGGTGGATGAAAAGCTCCCTAGACAGACCCTGCGACAGTGAAAGAATATCATGTAGGTTCAGAAGTTTCTGGAAAGCTTTTGTTGTGTGATTTTTATTTTCTCTATAATACCATCAGAAGCTGCATGTATTTTTATATGGATGTTTGACAACAAGACCTAAAAATGTGGTGTAATAACAAATGTGACTAATGCAACTGGTGTAAATTGATTAACAGTTTATATTTTCAGATGCAACTTTCTCTATTTCAGGAATGTTTCCAGACATCAGAGACTACGTCCAGGGATGCAATCAATGTAAAAATGGGAAAGATAATCTTCTGGTGAGTGTTGGGGAAATAAGCTAATAGTGAAGGAATAGAAAGGCGAAAATCAATGTGATCATGTAAATTCTATAAGTTTGTTTTGTTTAACTAATTATACATTTTCTCCTGAATAGATTCTTGGGCTCTTTAGACTATCATGTCTGTTCGTGTTCAAACTCCATTTGCAGCCAGGGGCTTTTAATTGCATTTCCTGCTGTTTTCCTTTTCTTTCAAATCTGTATCCAATTCTGTTTCAAATCATAAGTTTTTTTAAAGGCAGTGTGATATAGATTCTACTCAAACAAGAGGGTGAAAGGTTATCATAAATATGTGGGAATGTGTGATTTTGGGGTTGCAATATGATATTTTCAAAAATTACAGTGAATGGTGAAGCAATCTATTTCTAATGACCAGCAATAACTTCGATTCATGTAATAGCAGAGGAACAGGAGTAGGCATTCAACCCTGCAAGTCTGTTGTGTCATTCTAGATTATAGCTGATTTATATAGTGCCTCTTAATAAAAGAAAATATCTTGAAATGCTTCACAGGAGTATTGTCAAACAAAATTTGACACTAATTCACATAGGGAGATGCTAGGATAAGTGGCCAGGGCTTGGTCTTCAAGGTGAACATTAAGGAACAAGGGAGAGCCGTGGAGAGATGGTTTGGGGATGAAATTCCACAACTCAGTGTTGAGTCAATTGAAAACATGACCACTTGTGATGGATGGTTTAATATCAAGGATGCTAGCAAGGCCAGAACTGGAGGAATTTCAAAAGATTGCAGGGCTGTAGAAGTTGGACGAGGAATGCTTTGAAAGGGAAAAAGCTCATGGGCTTAGGTAATCGAAAAAAGCCATAAATGCTCTTCCAATAAAATTTGAGGTACTTGAAGCCGGAATTTGATTAGCACAGAGATCTTGAAGGGTAGCGGGGTGTGAAAGTTATGGCTCAAAGCCATAGGTATGAAATCAAGGAGGCGAATTTTAAAATTACTGATGTTTCTTAACTGGACATTAAGTTAGCAAGCTCAGGCATAATGAATGAAAGGGACTTTGTCATATGTCACCAAAATTGTATTATACTTTTTCAGTCTACTAGAGAACTTTCAAAAGTTAATTTACATAGTATTAAGGACTCCCATTGTTGAAAACAGAATTGCATTTTTATTGTTAATGTTGAAGCTAAAGTAAAATTAATTCAGAGGATTTGAAGCCTCAGGTTAGTAAGATTCTAGGAACATATTAATTTATCAGCTAAAATATCAGTTCTTATCAGCATTGCTGTTAGGAATATATTAATCAAATGGGTCACATTAAAAGGCCGACTATTAACTGTCCTACAGGTTTGTTGTTACTTTTTTTAGATTAGATTACTTAGTGTGGAAACAGGCCCTTCGGCCCAACAAGTCCACACTGACCTGCTGAAGCGCAACCCACCCAGATCCATTCCCCTACATCTACCCCTTCACCTAACACTACGGTGTAATTTAGCATGGCCAATTCACCTAACCTGCACATTTTTGGACTGTGGGAGGAAACCGACCCACGCAGACACGGAGAGGATGTGCAAACTCCACACAGGCAGTCACCTGAGGCGGGAATTGAACCCAGGTCTCTGGCACCATGAGGCAGCAGTGCTAACCATTGTGTCACCCCTTGTTGAGTGTTTCTTTTTCCTGTGTTGCTGTAGTTATATTGATGATGCAAGCAGTGATTTTTTTTTTGTTTGTTTTAATATATGCAGTGTTTATATTGATTATAGCTTAGTACAAATGAAAAGGGGATAAGTTGGCTTGATGGCTGATTTGCAATGCCAACTGCATGCACTGTTTCCATATCCACTGTAAAATTACTATGAAGATCCTCCCTTCTTGACCTCTCTCCTTGCCTGAGGTATGGTGATCCTCAGGTTAAAACACCACTAGTTGTGCCTCTCTAATGAGAGAGCAACCAGTGGGATTATGGTGACCTTACCATTACAAATTAAAATTCAAAACAGTGTCAATTGCACCTATCGTAAATCATGGATGCTTGCTGCCTGTGTAATTAGATTACTTAGTGTGGAAACAGGCCCTTCGGCCCAACAAGTCCACACTGACCTGTCGAAACGCAACCCACCCATACCCCTACATATACCCCTTACCTAACACTACGGGCAATTTAGCATGGCCAATTCACCTGTCCCGCACATCTTTGGACTGTGGGAGGAAACCGGAGCACCCGGAGGAAACCCACGCAGACACGGGGAGAACGTGCAAACTCCACACAGTCAGTCGCCTGAGGCGGGAATTGAACCCAGGTCCCTGGCGCTGTGAGGCAGCAGTGCTAACCACTGTGCCATCATGTTGCCCAAATCTTTGTCTACTGGTTCCATTTGTGTCTTGAAGTACTGCTACACTTCATGATAAAGTGGCATGAGGTTTGTTTGTGGTTGTGATGTTTTAATTGTGTTTTGAGCCTATCTGGGAAGGGTACTAAAGGAATGTGATTTCCCAGACGGAAGGAGTGAAATAAATGTTGTTGAAAGTTACATTTGTGTACTTTCTTTGGCAGATTTCAGAAGAAAAGAATATAACTCGTGAATTGCCTACACACTGCACCAAAGTGCTTGAGAGACTGAACAGTCAACGTTCTAAAGGCCTTTTTTGTGATGTAACTTTGATAGTGGAGAAAACATCATATCCAGCTCACCGTGCTGTGTTAGCAGCTGTTAGTGAATACTTCCAGGATCTGTTTTCAGAGAAAGGATCTACTTCTAATAAAATTGTGGATTTGAAAGGTGAAGAATTTTGAAAAGATTATTTAAGCTTGTTTTATTTCTAATGTCAGCTTAACCTAGTGAAGTAATGAGTTTGGAGGACATAGATTCAAGTCCATGCTACAGAGTTGAGCATGTTATATAGGCTGACATTTCAGTCCTTTCAACACTAAACTACACTGTCAAAGGTGAATTCCTTAAAAGAAGACTTTAAACTGTATCTCTGACAAAAGTTGGACATAAAAGATTGCTTTGCATTATTTGACAAAGAGCAGGGCATTCCTCCTGTATTCTTCTTACATTTGGCCTTCAATGAGCCCTTTCAAAAATAAATCAATTAACCAGTCATTTATTTCATTGCCTTTTGAGATAATTCAGTATATGCAATTTGGCTGTTATAATTACTGAAGAAAAAGATGACCACATTTCAAAAAATCAGTTTATGAATCATTTTGGAACTTGCTGAGCACATGAAGGATGCCAAGTAGATACAAGTTTGTTCTTTCTGGTATTGTTGCAAATGTTATAATGAATCTTTAGCAGACTGTGGCAACAGGACACAATTGCTGTTGTATAGCTCTAGATCATAAGGTACCCAAGCCCAAGTCGACCTTTCGGCCATCAAGCCTGCTCTGCCATTCGATGAGACCATGGCTGATCTGATAATCCTCAAATCCACTATCCTGGCTTTCCCCATAGTCCTTGATTTACTTACTGATTTAAAAAATGCCTATCTCGGCTTTGAGTATACTTAATGACCCAGCCTGTATAGTTCACTATGATAAAGAATGTATAGCTTCTCTACCCTCAGAAGAAAGTCCTCCTTGACTTCTGTCTTAAATGGCGATCCCTTTTTCTGCGATTAAGTTCTAGACTTTCCACAATGGGAGGTAACCCCTCAGCATCCATTCTTTTCAGGTCCTGAAGAATCTTATTCACTAGTTACCCTCATTCTTCTTAACTCCAATAACTACAGACCCTATCTACTCAATGTCTACTCATTTTAAAAAAAAAGTTAATTTGCTTCTCTGTTACCTATTGAACTTGTATGCTAGCTTTTTGTGGTGTGTGTAAGAGGATCCCCAATCTTATTGTACTGTAGTTTTCCACATTTCTCCATTTAAATAGTATTCAGCCCCTCTATTCTTCCTGCCAAGTGTATAATCTCACATTTCCCCGCATTATATTCCATCTGCTACTGCTTTGCCCATTCACTTCTCTGTATCCTGTCTTCTTCACAAGTTGCCTTCCAACCTATATTTGTTTCACCTGCAAATTTGATAGTAGTATACTTGCTTTCTATCTATTGTAAACAATTGTGACCCAGCACTGATCCCTGTGGTATCCCATGAGTTGCAGATTGCTATTCTGCCATTCCTCCCAACCTAATCCCAACTCTTTTGTTAGCCATCCCTCTATTGATGCTCGCAGAATACATGACACTATGGACTCCTGTCTCAGTCTTATATCTTATCAAATGCCTTTTGGAAATGTCTTATATCTTTAGCTTCCCCTTTATCCGTCCGGCATCTTCCTACCTCAGAATTCTAATAAATTCATCATGCATAATTTCTCCTTAATTACGAAATGCCTACTGTGCTTGATTATGCAGTTTAAAATGCTGTGCTGTTTCATCCTTTATAATACACTCATTTTTCAGAGTGTTGATTGTTAAAATAACTGGCAAGATAAGCAGAGAATTGCAGATACTAAAGATTTGAAACAACACAACAGAAATTGCTGGAGAAACTAAGTACATCTGCTAGCATCTGTGGAGAGAAAACAGACTTAACATTCAAGTCAGACCTGCTGAACTTCTCCAGTAATTTCTGTTCTTGTGTGTTGAGTGAACTGATCTATTTTGTTTTTTTTAACCCTCCCTTTTTGAATAAGAGTATTTATATTGGCAGCTTTCCAACTCTGAACGTTTCCTAAAATTTAAGGATTCTTGGCAGACTACTATAGGTCATGTATCATAATCTGTACATCAAAAAACTACAAAGGCTGAAAAACCAAAGGTCTTTTGAAAGTGGATTTAAACAGACCAGTAGACATGCTGAGGATGGGCCTTTGGAAATGAACTTTGCTTTAAAAGCAAAGATTTTTTCCAAAGGTTCGGAATGGATCTGAACAGATTCAAATGGACTTGAAAGGATAACATTTCGAATACTAATATATCTGCGAGCCAAACATATCCTTTGTCTGAAAGTCAGTTGGCCCCCAGATTTTCGACCAGAGGATTTCCAATCTGTGCCAGTGCATATCCTTTAGCTGCTTCCTAAATGTTTTAGGCTCTCCCCGGTTATGTTGAGGGGACTTATTGAACTGGCAGTAGGATAGTCTGCTTTTAGTATTTATGTTGTAATGGTCAACTAAGTTTGACACGGCTTTTAGATTTTGAGGATTTTACTCTTTATGGTTGTAAAAGCCTTAATACTTTCGCTGAAACAAAAAAAATGCTTTAGAAGCATGGCAACTCTGGTAGGATCTGTGAAGAACAAAACAGTTGATATTTCAAATTTAGTATGATACTTCAGAGTTCCTTTGTTCTGAAGAACACTCATTTAAGATTCAAAATGTTAACTGTTTGTTAGATGCTGTCAGACCAGCTAAATTTCTCCATGACTATTTTTATTTCATTGTTCCAGTATCCTCCAGTATTTTGCTTTTTTGAGTATTTAATCCGTCTGCTGTTTGCTAGAAATGTTCAACCTTTGGCTTATTGACCCTGACATCAGCCAGTTTGACCATTGAAGGGCATTCAACTCAATTCTCACATACTAATAATTTGATTAATAATCTTAATTGGAAATTCATGAACTTTCCTTATGTTGTTAAAATGTGAAATGCAGTACAGAAAATAATGGTTGAGGCAAATAAGTGATCCACTTTGAGAAGTTAAACATTTATGGGAGAAGAGAATAGAAAATATAGTGATACAAGTAATTTAGAAGGAAGCTTGTGTGAAATATAAACACTGGCATATCCTGTTGGCTGAATGGTCTGCCTTTGTATTGTAAACCATGATGCATACATAATTCCATTACTTTTTACTTAACTGATACTTTTTGTTTTCATGGTTTTGAGCACTATTGACTCATAAGTGAACCTGAAGGAAAACATTAACAAGATCTGTTGATATTATCAATTGAGTAAAATGCAAATTATTGAATGTGCCAGTTTGAACGTTGTGTGGCCCAGGGCACCATGGTGTGTACCTTTATGACTTTTCTGTATAAGCCAAGTTATTTTTTCATTGCATTTAGAATGCTATTTATTTAAGGCCAGCAATTGGATTTGTATTATTTGCACCGTTGCTACATCAAGATGATTATAGTGGGTGACTCTAATTCAGAAGCTTTAGATTAAACAAAACTGCAGAAAACCTTAGTTTTAAAAATTCATTTAATGTCCAACATGAAGAATTTATTTTCATGACTGAAGTGTCACTGTGCAAATTTCATAGAGTTAACGTTCTCAATTTATAATACGTGAAATTACTTCCATTATATTTTCTAAGATGAATTGTTTGCCTTAAACTTTAATAGTTATTGAATCACTGTTAGCTCAATTAGCTGGATGGCTTGTTTGTGATGCAGAATAATGCTAACAGTACTGTATAGGTTCAATTCCTGCACCAGCTGAGTTACCAAAGAGCGCACTCCTTTGCAACTCCTTCCCTTGCCTGAGGTGTAATGAGCCTCCCATTAAACACCATAATCATCTCTCTCTGTAATGAAAGAGCAACTCTATGGTCCAGTTGGACCACTGCAACTTTACTTTTATCACCCTGTGATAAAATAGTTTAGGTGCTCATTATTTAAACTCTTGATTTTAAAAGTAACTGTGAAAGTCTAGATATTGCCTCAGATGTAAACCAAACTTGAGGAAATAGAAAATGTATTTTGCAATATAATCATCAAATGGCATAAGTTTGATTCCACTGAACACTGAATGTGAACTGGAAGAAAGCATAAATGACGTCACAGAAATGCTTGAAATGTCCCTCAGTTACAAAGTTTGGGAGAATCAGTCCAACTTTTCATTGAAGAGTTACATTTCCAGTGTTCAGGAATCCTTTGAAGTACATAGTGATAGTGATCCTAAAACTGTTTTCAGCTAACCTGTGTATGTTTAAATACTTGTCCCATTATTGGATGAAGTCATTTTTGTTATTTGTTATCTGGAAAAAAGGAATTATTTTTAGGTTCTGTAAACCTCTTCTTAATTAACATTCAAAACAAAATGGAAAAAGCATTGCTTGTCAAACCATTATTTGTCGAGCAAAGTACCAAAGGTTTCGCAGTTGTAATGACATAAAACGCAATTTTTTTTTGCCTTCTAGGTTTCAGCAGCAAGAGTTTCCTTCCACTGTTGGAATTTTCATACACATCTTCTTTGTCGCTGAAACCGGATTATTTTGCTGAGACATCTGCTTTAGCAAGACACCTGCGGATTTGGGAAGTGGTTGAGATGTGTTCAGCATTGCATAAATTCCATGGAGCAGGGAACAGTAAAGCACATAAGGAAGAAGGCAAAGAAGAGAAAAAGGAATTTTCTTCATTTGAAGCTTTTATTGATCAATCTTTTACTGGAGCTAGACAGCATGTTTCAGACATCTGTTCAAAGTTAGGTCAGTTAGAAGATGGCACAACTCAGCACAAAGTGGATAGAAATGTATTTAGTGCAAGAGCACATTCAGCAATGATTCAAGGAGAAACAAAAGTCTCAGATTTTACTGTTAAGTTTCAAGAAATGCAATCAGGACTTTTCAAAGACAAAGTGACACCAGTACATTGCGAATCTTCTCTTAATAACATTGAAGTGGAGGGATTGGAAAGTTCAAGTCGACGATTTAAATTATTTGACTTTTATGATAAAACTCCATCAAAGTTCTTCCCAAACGTTAAATCCCTCTCCCCACAAAGACATCCATCTGTAAATACAGCATTGAGTAGCATCCCTAATTCACCGGATTTTAAATTAGCTGGCATGTCAAGAAATGCTAGTCATCAAAGAAAATGTAGCTTTGAGAAAACTCCCATAAAATCCAAACCACGTACAAGAATGTCAAAACATTTGGATCGTAACATTGTGAGCACTCAGGACAACTCTGGTTGTAAAGGAATGAACGCACTTCTCCGATCACCTGTTAGACAAATGACCACTGAAGACGAACTTTATTCTCCTAACACAACAGAGAAATACAAACTGCTTAGTGTTTTAGGACTAAGGAGAAAAACTTCTGTTATAGATGAAGAGCAGGCTGGTTGGAAACAAAAAAGGAGACTTAGACAGCCTAAAGTAAAAAATTATTCATTGCTGACTGGGACAAAGAGAAGAAAAATAGACATTGCAAAAACTCAGTTGCAAGATGACCATATTAGAGCAAAAGCACTTGCCAATTGCTTTGTTGTCATTGAAAAGATTCTACCACCAGTACAGAAACAAAAGGTCGACAATCAAAAATTAAACAAAGCAATGCTTGCACTAAACAAATCAAAATCTTTAAGTTATAAAAATAATGTCTCTCAGGGTCCCACCAAAAAGGAAATGGTTTGCATTCCAACTAAAACACAAATAAATAATCCTAAAGCTAAAACTAAAGGCCGAAGCAGTTGTCTTGACAAGAAAATCCAACGAGTGAATAAATATAGTAAGGGCAGTAGCCAGAGGAATAGACCTTTAACAAAAAAATCACAACGCTGCAAAGTAGATTCCAGTATTTCGCCAAATGTGTTGAGGAATAGGAAGAAGTTCTGCAGGGATGACAGAAAACAAAACACAGTGTTAGCAAAATCTCAGGCAAGTGATAGCAAGGAGACAGAAGGCAGTTCATTAACTAGAAAAAGTAGATGTGCCAATTATATGTCTGTAAAAACTTCTACTATGCGAGGCAACACAACATCTAAGGTCTCACCTTGCCTGATGGATGACATACATAGTGGCAGACGGAAGACAAGGCAGTCATATAATTCATCGATGAATTATAGCAATTGTAATTTAAACTTGGACAATAAAATACAAAGTTGCCCACAAAGTGTTGCACTGAGAAGATGTGCATCTATAAGAATGCTGCCAACTCGTTTTAGATCATTGGATCAGACTCCAAACCTAATGGAGTCACTTTCTGATGACACCTGTTCGACCATGTCATCCAAAACTAATGAGAGGCAAGTTCTAGATGAGAATTCTTCACATCAACTGTCTGCAAAAGCAGGGGTAGGTAACGTTCAAAGGTTTAAAGGGAAATATGAAGGGAATAAATTAGTTCCTAATATTCACCAAAACACTTGTGCAGTAGGAAGTGAGCAGAAGAGGATGACTCGACTAGCTGGGAAGCCAATTGGAAATGATCAGCCTATATCACAATTGAGGTCTAAACAGGAGACAAAGAAACCAGAACAGTTAAAACCTGTTTATAAGGACCCAGGAAAGCAGACTGGAACTGCTTCATGTGAGAAAATGCAATCTAGAAGGAAAGTAAAAAACACAAGGTGCCAATCTTTAGGTGCTGAAAACCAAAATTCAGGTACTTCTTTGCACAATATTCAAACTGATGGAAGTATTCCAATACTAGGTAAAAGGAAACACATACCAACACAAAAACTGATTGAATCTGGATTTTCTTTTGGATTTTTTATGTCTGAACGGAAGAAAAAAACTGACATGCCCAAGCTACCCAACCGAACCAATAGTAAACCATTTGAGTTGTCTCCTAGTTGTACACTGAAGAGCAACCATGTAACTAAAGCAAAGGTGGATGTGCAAGAAAATTCTAAGCACACCATTTCTGTCAAACAAACACTGGTTAACATAAAGCAGAACTGTTGCAAAACTGAACGTGGCATTGGACGAAACCCATCATGCTCAGAAATTTCAAAAAGGACAAAAAGTGTACCAGCAAAAAATGAAAAAGTGAAGCTAGTTGGCTTGTATGGGAAGAAGCTAATAAATCTGAACATTAAAAATGCACTGTTGGATAAAAGGGCAAAGCATCCTAACACGATAATGAAAGATGAACAACTATCTACCTCGCAGAAGGCAATAAAGTTGCAAAGAGTAGCCAGAGCTAGTTCGAAGCTCATAGGTTCCAAGGACCCACCAAAGGTATGCTCCTTACATTTTAGGGAAGTACTGGCAGTATGTTTGATCTGAGGACTAAGTGACAAGATAAGCCATGGAAATGAAAATTGACTCTCATCATTTTTTACTGAAATTGACATGGATAGTAGTTGATTTATAAGTAGAGGTAGAGTGTTCAAAGATCAAGGAAGTATTGCAAATTCTTTTTAATATGTTTAGGCCTTGCTGAAATGTGTTTAATTCTGGCTGTCATGCCTTAGGGAAGGCTCTTAAAGCCTCACAAACGATACAGACAAGATTTACGAGAATGATATCAGAATTGAAGGGCATAATTAAATGAAGAGCCTAGAGGAGCTGGCCATGCTGTCTTTGGAGCAGAGATAATTCAGGAAAAACTTAATAAAGATGTTTAATATTGTGAAAAGTTTCCACTAGCTGAAGGGGTAACTGGGGGATATATGTTTGAGATAATTGACAAGAGTAAGAAGAAAATTGAGAATTTTCATAACACAGCAATCTATGACCTGATGTACATTGCTTTACTACACTGTCAAGCAATTTCAAAGACTCTAAGACTATAATAATAATCAAAACTGATCAATATTTAATGGGGATAAATTTGCTAGAGTTTGGGTGCAAGCATGTGGGTACAATTGGATAGCCTTTTTAAAGCTGCAGACGAATAATGAATGGGCAACTTGGCCATTCAAGCCTGCTCCATCATTCAATAAGGTCATGGCTGATCTGATTTAAATTTCAACTGTACATTCCTGTATACTTCTGATAACCTTCCATCGCCTTGACAATCCAGCATCTATCTACCTCTGCTGTAAGGTATTTAAAGTTTCTGCATTCATTGCCTTTTGAGGAAGGGAATTCCCAAGACATTGGATTTTCTAAGAACTTTATCTCTATTGTAAATGGGTGACTGTTTGTTTATTTTTAAACCATGATTCTCCCAAGAGGAAACATCCTTTTTGCATCCACCCAATTGAGACCCCTCAGGATCTTGTGTTTCAATTAAACCACCTCTAATGCTTCTAAACTCTAAAAGATAGACATATCCAACCAGGCCTTTCCTTATAAAGAAATACTGCTTATTCCAGATGTTAGTGTCTTAAACCTTGTCTGAACTGCTTCTATTATAGTAAAATTCTTCTGTAAGAATGGTGACGATCACTTTATACAGTACTCCAGAGCATTCTCATCAATACCCTGTATACTTGAAGCACAATCACCCATTCTTATGTTTAATTTCCCTCATAATAAAACGTAACTGTCTATTTGTTTTCCTGGTTATACTTGTTGAACCTGCATCCTAGCCTTCTGCAGTTCAGCGTTTGGAATTACCTAGATCATGAGTAAAAACACCAGATCAAATCTGACAGCTGAATGACCGCCTGTGCTTTAAGGTTCCCATGATTTTGATGTTTTGTAATAAGATAGTGAAGGCAAATACCATTCTCTTAGCAACTTGTGTCAGAATTGATAAATATCTGGTTGAAAGTTGATAAAATCAAATATACGAAAACATGGTTCAGTGGTGCTGCTATTTTGATATCAATAAAAAGCAGCCTTTTATGCATTTAAAGTTGTCTGGATGGGTTACCACTTCACACTTTCAAAATAGACAGTGTGAAAGGTATTGTTCCTATGTAGTTTCAATATGAATTTATAAAATGCTATGTTTAAACTTATTGCAAACTTGCTAATCTTATGATTCAAATGACATACCTTAATTAGGCTTTATGAAGGCTGACAAGTGGCAAGTAACATTTGCAGCATACAAATGCCAGGTATTGGCTATCTCCAGTAAGAGATCATCTAACTACAACCCCTTGATATTCAATGGTGTTGGCATCACTGCATTCCTACGATTAACATTCTGGTAATTACTATTGACCAGAGATTGAACTGGACTCACTACATACACACAGTGGCTATAAGGGCAAGTCAGAGTCTAGGAATATAGTGGTGAATACTTACCACCTGACTCCCCAAAGCCTGATCACTGTTTACAAGGCATAAGTCAAGAGTGTGATGGAATACTCCCAATTTTCCTGGATGGGTGTAGTTCCAAGAACACTCAGGTTTGACACCATCCAGGACAAAACAGCCTGCTTGTTTGGTACCACAAGCATAACATACATTTCCTCCATCACTGACACACTGTAGCAACAATCTATACTATCTACATGATGCACTGCAGGAATTCACCAAAGATCCTTAGCCAGCCACTTCTAAACCCAGAACCACTTCTTTCTAGAAGAACAAAGATGGAAGGTACGTGTGAACACCCATAGGCAAGTTCCCCTTCAAGCCACTCACCATCCTGACTTGGAAATTATTTTGGTGTTCCTTCACTGTTGCTAGGTCAAACTCACAGTAATTGGCTGGGATTGAGAGTCAAACTACAGCAGTTGAAGAAGACCTTCTCAAGGGCAGCCTGAGATGGGCAGTAAAGGCTGTCCTGGCCAGTAACAGCCACTTGCCACCAGTGACTTAATAAAAAAAACCAACTTGTTTGTCTTGCACCTTTACCATAAAACATTTCAAGGTGGCTTACAAGAGCATTATGAAGCAAAATTTGATACCAGGCATTATAATATATTAGTGTAGATGAGGTAATTTTCATAGAATGCTTTCAAGGAGAGTAGAGGTTGGAAAGTTTTGGGAGGGAATTTTAGAACTTAAGCTAGCTAAAAGTATACTTTACAGGGGATAGCGCAATTAGAGATCCAGATTCAACCTGCCACACCAATATGATCTATGGACTGGAAAGAGATTACAAAGAAAGGAACAATGACACCAAGTAGGGTTCTGAAAAGAAGAATGAGAGTTTTAAAATTGAGGTGTTAATTAACCAGGAACCGATGTAGGTCAGCAAATATAAGAGTGGCAGTCCCTTGCAAAGATACAGACAGCTGAGTTCTCAGTGACAAAGTCTATGGAGGATAGAATGTGGGAGATCAATGAAGGAATGTTCCTCAGCAGAGTAGCTGATGCAGGGTTAATGTTGTGATGTTATTGGAAATTGGCAGTCCAGCTGATGATGAGGGCCATAATGATTTTAGCTGTTATGTGCTAAATTAGCTAGTGTGTCCTCAATAATATACTTTTGAACTCCCTAGTCAAAAACATCAAAGTTGATGATCTAGTCCAATCCTTTAGACCTTGAGCCTGCTTGGCGGCAGGTGAGAAATATTAGGTTCAACTCCCCAGCATTATAATAACCTCTGATGCAATGCTAATCAGATGTGGACATTGTAAAATTGTTCTTGACCACCCTAAATTCTAATAGAAAACCAGCAAAAGCAGAGCAGGGAGTTTGGTTTTGTTCCTTTCATATTTATTACTGCCTTGAGGATATTAAATCCTAAAGTAAATATGCAATGGTCTATATGAAGAACTTCCTGGAAAATAATTGCAGCCAATTACTGTGCATCTTTCTAGCATGTAGCACTACTTATCTTTTATGCTTCTTAATGGCAGGTGTGCTACTTGTTGAATTTGAATACTGTAAGCAGCTGTCTTGGCCCATGTATAGGGCTTAGCTGGAATTTAGATTCTGCCATCATGTATGTGCAATATAGCTGACCATTCATGCAGAGTTAAACCACTCAGGGAATATGTTTAACACCAGGTAAAGCAATCATGGCTTCAACCATTGCTATGATTATATCAAGTTAAAAATCACATGACACCAGGCTATAATCCAACAGGTTTATTTGGAAGTACAAGCTTTCGGAGTGCTGCTCCGTCATCAGGTAGCAAGTAGGTAAGATCTTAGGACCCGAATATATAGCAAAAGATCATAGTGAGATTAACTGATGCAATATATTGAACAAACCTAGATTGCTATTAATATACAAATCTTGTATAAAACTCTTTTAAATTTCTTTTTAGCTGGATGCGCAAAATGGCAACGTGACCTGATTAGCAGATTATAACTTATACTGAAGCCCAAATGTACACTCCAATAGCAGCATAAAGCTGGTACTGAGGTATTATGGAAAAATGTGTTGTGTATGCAAATACATAATCTGGAACTGGCAACATAATTTTGTCATACCATTATTTAATAAAATGCTGCAAATAAAAGTCAGGGAACTATAGATCAGCGAGCCTAATAACTGTGGTGGGTAAGTTGTTGGAGGGAATGCTGAGAGACAGGATCTATTTACATTTGAAAGGCAAGGGTTAGGGATAGTCAGCATGACTTTGTGCATGGGAATTCATCTCAAAAATCTAACAGTTAGTTGAAGAAGTGACCAAGAACATAGATGAAGGCAGATAGATAGATGTTGTCTACATGGACTTTAGCAAGGCCTTTGACAAGGTAAACTGGTTAGTAGGGTTGGATAACATGGGATCCGGGGAGAGCTATCAAATTGGATGCAGAATTGGCTTGGCAATAGGAGGCAGAAGGTGATGGTATTCAGACTGGAGAACTGTGACCAACGATGTGCCACAAGGATGGATGTTGGCTCCACGATCCGTCATTTATATAAATAATTTAGATAAGAATAAAGGAGGAATGGTCAATATGTTTGCAAATGACACTGAAATTGGTGGTATAGTGAACAGTGAAGATTATTATTTAGAAGTACAGTGGGATTTTGGTCAACTGGGTCTGTGGGCTGAGGAATGGCAGTTAATTTAAATTAATGTAAGGTGTTGCATTTTGGTAAGACAAACCAGGGCACACCTTGTACAGTTAAGGGTTGGGCACTGGAGAATGTTGTCAAACAGAAAAACCTAGATACAGGTACATGGTTCCTTGAAAGTGGCGTCACGTGTAGATGGGGCAGAGAAGAAGGCATTTGACACTCTTGCCGTCTTTGGTCAGAGCATTGAGCTGGGGCATCGTGTTATGCTGTACACGACTTTGGTCAGTCCACGTTTGGAGTACTGTGTACAATTCTGGTCACCTAGCTATAGGAAGGATGTTGTTAAACTGGAAGGGTACAAAAAGGATTTACAAGTTTGAGTTATATGGAGAGTTGGATAGGCTAAGATAATTCTCCCTTGAGTGTAGGAGGTTGAAGGGTGACCTTGTAGAGATATATAAAATCATGATGGGCATAGATAAGGTGATTTTCTTTTTTCCCCAGGGTAAGGGAGTCCAAAACTAGAGGATAGGGGTTTAAGGAGAGAGGGGAAAGATTTAAAAGGGACCTAAGGGGCAACATTTTTGCACAGAGGTGATGCATGTGTGGACTAAGCTGATAGAGGAAATGGAAGCAGGTACAATTGTAACAGTTAAAGTACATTTGGGCAGGTGCATGGATAGTAATGGTTTAGAGGGATATGGGCCAAACACCGGCAAATGGGACTTGTTCAATTTAGGAAACATTGTCAGCATGGACAATTTGAACCAATTGGTCTATTTTTACGCTGTATGATTCTGAAAGTTTACAATTTGTGTCTTTAGTTTCATTGTGAAGTGCTACTTGTAAAGTGAAATGTTGAATCTTGTAACATAGCACATTGATGAATGGCTACGTAATTTAATCTCTGGGGACACTAAGCCCATGCAATCATATGTAACACTATGGCTTTATATTCTTTAGAACTTGCGTGGAGCTGCACAAATCCTGAAGAAAATGCAACCAAAAATTAATGCAACATTAAAACTAACAAGAAGAAGAAAATCAGTAACTGGAGAAAAAGTTAAAAAGACCAAAGTTTCAGAATCTCATACCTGCTATGAATGTAGCACAACGTTTATAAATTGTGACTCGCTGTTTGTGCACAGAATGAAACATATTAAGGGCAAGAGCTGGCAGTGTCTGGTAAGTACAGAAGCTGCTGTCTGTATTTGTTTAAATGTGATTAGTAAACATGTTTGCTTTTTTAAGGGTGGGCAACGTGGAAGCATTTGAATCGCAAGCATTTCCCCGAATGCAAGAAGTGAGGCCTCAGGAAAATTTTTGATCATATGAACACTTGCACTATGTTTTAGAGGTCATAGAGATGTACAGCATGGAAAGAGACCCTTCGGTCCAACTCGTCCATGCTGATCAGATATCCCATCCCAATCTAGTCCCACCTAGTACCCAGCCTATATCCCTCCAAACCCTTCCTATTCATATACCCATCCAAATGCCTCTTAAATGTTGCAATTGTACCAGTCTCCACCACATCCTCTGGCAGCTCATTCCATACACGTACCACCCTCTGTGTGAAAACATTGCCCCGTGGGTCTCTTTTATATCTTTCCCCTCTCACCCTAAACCTATACCCTCTAGTTCTGGACTCCCTGACCCCAGGGAAAAGACATTGCCTATTTACCCTATCCATGCCCCTCATAATTTTGTAAACCTCTATAAGGTCACCCCTCAGCCTCCGACACTCCAGGGAAAACAGCTCTAGCCTGTTCAGCCTCTTCCTATAGCTCAAAACCTCCAACCCTGGCAACATCCTTGTAAATCTTTTCTGAACCCTTTCAAGTTTCACAACATCTTTCTGATAAGATGGGAATTGCACGCTATATTCTAACAGTGGCCTAACCAATGTCCTGTACAGCTGCAACATGACCTCCCAACTTCTGTACTCAATACTCTGACCAAAAAGGAAAGCATACCAAACGCCTTCTTCACTATCCTATCTACCTGCGACTCTACGTTCAAGGAGTTATGAACCTGCATTCCAAGGTCTTTGTTCAGCAACATTCCCTAGGATCTTACCATTAAGTGTATAAGTCCTGCTAAGATTTGCTTTCCCAAAACGCAGCATCTCGCAATTAACTAAATTAAACTCCATCTGCCACTTCTCAGCGTATTGGCCCCTCTGGTCAAGATCCTGGTGTAATCTGAGGTAACTTTCTTCGCTGTCCACTACACCTCCAATTTTGGTGTCATCTACAAACTTACCAACTGTACCTCTTATGCTCGCATCCAAATCATTTATGTAAATAACAAAAAGTAGAGGACCCAGCACCAATCCTTGTGGCACTCCACTGGTCACAGGCCACCAGTCTGAAGAACAACCCTCCTCCACCACCACCCTCTGTCTTTGTGCCAGTTCTGTATCCAAATGGCTAGTTCTCCCTGTATTCCATGAGATCTAACCTTACTAATCAGTCTCCCACGAGGGACCTTGTCAAATGTCTTACTGAAGTCCATATAGATCTTATCTACTGCTCTGCCCTCATCAATCCTCTTTGTTACTTCTTCAAAAAACTCAGTCAAGTTTGTGAGACATGATTTTCCACGCACAAAGCCATGTTGACTATCCCTAATCAGTCCTTGCCTTTCCAAATACATGTACATCCTGTCCCTCAGGATTCCCTCCAACAACTTGCCCGACGTCAGGCTCACTGGTCTATAGTTTTTTGGTTTGTCCTTACCACCCTTCTTAAACAGTGGCACCACGTTAGCCAACCTCTCCAGTCTTCCGGCACCTCACCTGTGACTTTTGATGATACAATTATCTCAGCAAGAGGCCCAGCAATCATTTCTCTAGCTTCCCAGAGTGTTCTCTGGTACACCTGGTCAGTTTCTGGGGATTTATCCACCTTTACCTCAAGACACCCAGCACTTCCTCCTCTTTAATATGGACAAAAATATGTTATCTGGCTCACAGGGCTAATAGTTTAGTGATAATACTACTAGGCCATAGGCTACACTGAAGTTATTCATTGGGTTATCTTGAAGTTGTTCTGTTATGGGACTTTGGACCAGTCTTACCAAATCCTGACTCCCCATAAAGGTGATCGTTTATTTCTTTTCTCTAAT
Organism: Hemiscyllium ocellatum; assembly: GCF_020745735.1. Classification (NCBI taxonomy): domain Eukaryota; kingdom Metazoa; phylum Chordata; class Chondrichthyes; order Orectolobiformes; family Hemiscylliidae; genus Hemiscyllium; species Hemiscyllium ocellatum. The sequence goes on from NC_083412.1 coordinate 81,133,190, forward strand.
TTCCCAGAGCCACTTAAAGATCACCACATTACTGTGGGTTTGGAGTCACAGGTAGGTCAGACCAGATAAGGACAGCAGGTTTCCACCCCTAAATGACATGAGTGAACCAGATGGATTTTTTTTTGACATCAACAGTGGTTACATGATCACCATTGACTTTTCATTCCAGATTTTATTGAATTCCACCAGCCATGGTGGGATTCAAACACATGAATGCAGAACATTTGCATACACCACTCTCTCACTTTTTAAAAGAGTGATAATATGGTTGCCATGGAAATCTGCATCACAGCTGGTGGCCAAGAGTAGAATCTTATAAGGGACTGAGTGACTTGAGCAATAATGAGATTTGTGGCTGACTCGGATGAGACATCCTGAAAGAGTATCTTTTATGCTTTCAATGAGCAGGGGAGTTTCTTGCTGGTCACTTGAAACTTAACAAGGTGGATTATGGCCTGTTAAATGCCTTGCTTATGGTCCAATTCACCTAATTTAACAGTCAGCTTCCTCTCTTACCAAACGTACCAAAAAAGCAAGATGTCAAGAAACCTCGGAGTGGAAATCAGAGTGGGCATCTGGTGACTTCATCTTCCTGTTTGTTCCAAAGTGCCTGTATGGCGGACACTGGGTGTGCTCCATAGGCATTAGCCATGCATCAGTCTACATCCATGGACATTGGCATTTAACAAGCATGAACATCTTAGGATCCCTCTTGGCAAATCTCTGATCCATTTACAGGATGCCTTTGCACTTCACTGCTGTTTGTGGGCTGCACTAGCAACTGTCTTTGTAAGGAAAGGATGCTGTGCTCTCAAGGAAATGCACCCAGCTTTTGGACTGTACCATGCTGCACTTGATTTTATTTGATGTCAAGCACTCACTCTGGACCTACCTGGATGCTCTCAGCATCCCTGCTTTGCCTTTGTGTATTTTACCTTTCAGCCAGAGATACCCAACTCGTTACTCTGAAACAAAAGCATAAAGTGCTGGAGAAACTGAGCAGGTTTGGTAGCATCTGGAGAGAGAAAAACCAGCTTATCACTTCAAGTCCAGCGATCCTTGATCAGAAGTGCGTTGGTTCCAAAAAATCTAGTTTATTGGCAGCAGCTGCCTCCTCTTCACCATGGACATACAATCCCTCTATGCACCTCTCTCTCATCAGGAAGGACTAGGTGCTTCTTTGAAAAGAGACCTTAAAACTCTACATCCACACCACCTTCCTCTGCCTGATTGAGCTTTTCATCACTTTGAACAATTTCTCCTTTGACTTCTCTCACTTCCCTCAGGTCAAAAATGTGGCTATGGGTACCCAAATGAGCACCAGTTAATTCCCTCTCTTTATTGGAATATGTGGAACATTCCTTGTTACTCTGACTTGGGTCCCTATCAACAACTTTCTTTCATTGATCAATGTCATCTCTCTCTTGTCTGAAATTGAAAGCAAATTCATCAATTCTGCTCCCAATTTTCACCTTTCTCTCACCTTCTCCAGTCCATCTCTGACTCCACCCTTCCCTTCCTTGATATGCCTGTTTCCATTTATGGGGATAGGTTGGCCACCAACATCCATTACAAACCAGTTAACTCCTACAGTTACCTAGACTATATTTGCTCACCTTGCTTTCTATAAAGATTCCATTCCACACTCCAAGTTTCTCCATCAATAGTTCTGATGCTGTCACCTTCCACAAGGGTCCTCAGACATGTCCACCTTTTTCCTCAACCTAGAATTCTCTGCTACTGTTGTTAACAGAACTCTGTGTGCCTGACCATTTCCTGCACTTCTGCCCTCATTCCTTCCCTTCCCTTTCCTTCCACAACAGTGATAGGGTCTTCCTTGTTCTTACTTCCCACTCCACATCTTAAAGATCATAAACTACCATTTCTGCCACCTTCACTTGGATGCCATCACCAGAGACACATTGGCCTTGCCTCTCCTGTCAACATTCCACAGAAGCAATTCCTTCTGGGACACCCTGATCCTCCACTCTTCCACTCCAACACCACCCTACACTGCCATTGTCACCTTCCTAGGCAATCACCAGAAGTGTAGCACATGCCTTTTTACCAACTCCCTCCTTACTATCCCAGGCCCAAAAACACCTTACAGGTGAAGCAAGGTATTATTTGCAGTTCATTCCACCTAGTCCACTATACTCTCTGCTCACAATGGGGATTCCTCTACCGTGGGGCGATGAAACCTGGTCTACATGATTGTTTTGCAGAATATCTCTACTTGGTGCATAAAAATGACCCTTAGCTTCCAGCTTCCTTCCACTTGAATGCTTCTTCATGTTTCTGTGCCACCTTTCTGTTTTGGGCCTGCTGCAGTGTTCCACTAAAGCTCAATGCCAGCTGGAGGGAGATACCTTATCTTCTGCCTCAGTACCTTGCAGCCCTTAGGACTCGATATTAAGGTTACCCAATCTCAGTGCACAAACACCTTCCTCTGTTTGTTACCCACCCCCACACCTCCAAGTCATGTTTCTCTTTCCACAGATGCTGCCAGCCCAACTTAATTTATTCAACATCATTTTTGTTTTGTGTCTTCAGCATCACAGTTCTTTGTTTTGTCACATATTTCTGTCTTGCTTTGCACAGACACTTAGGCAAGAAGCTTATCATGTTTGTCAGCAGACCTTGGTCAAGGCATAGACTTTGTTCAGGAGATCTTGGCACAGTAAGTTGATGACAGTCTCTGGTACCAGCCCAGGAGCTTCAGCATGGTCTGTTAGCCACTGGAGCACACATTCAGGATGTGCTCCACCAAAGGGATGAGGAGCCTAATGTCAAGCAGCTCAACACCCATCTTGAGTCTGCTTGTCCTTTTGTGGGCTGTTTACCTCCTGCAATCAGAGACCGAGGCAGGTATTACAGAGAATGATAGTGAATGAAACAACTGTTACTTTTGCTGCAGTGGGAAGGTGTCTTGGGCAGAGAGCATGCAGGGTTAATGTTATCATGGTTGAGGTCGTTGGAGTGAGTGAGAGAAAATGTTGTTGTGTGAGTGATAAAACCTTGGTGGGAGGAGGGTACGGTACCAGATGGTGAGGTGAGAATGATTGCCCTTAACGTCAGGGTCACATTTGACCAAGTGTGGCATCAAGAAATTCTAGCAAATCCAGAGTCAAATAGAATTGGGGAAAATTCTCCGCTGATTGCACTGATATCTGGTGGTCAGACATCAGTCACCTCAGCTGCAGGACATCTCTGCAGAAGTTCCTCAGCATACTGTCCTCATCCCAACGAGGACTTCAATGACTTTCCGTCCAGCATACAGTCCAGAAGTGGAAATGTTTGCTGATGACTGCGTAAAGTTCAGCAGCATTAGCAATTCCTCAATTCAATTTTATCACCATCATTGAATTTCACACTAGTAACGCCTTGGGGGTTAGATTAGATTCCCTACAGTGTGGAAACAGGCCCTTCAGCCCAACCAGTCCATACCGACCCTCTGAAGAGTAACCCAACCAGACCCATTTCCCTCCCACTAATGTACCTGACACTATGGGCAATTTAGCAAAGCCAATTCACCTGACTTGCACATGTTTGGACTGTGGGAGGAAACCGGAGCACCCAGAGGAAATCCACGCAGACACGGGAGAATGTGCAAACTCCATGCAGACAGTCGCCCAACCTGGAATCGAACCTGTGACCCTGGCGCTGTGAGGCAGCAGTGCTAACTGCTGAGCCACCGTGCCACCCCAAATGGGGGATGATCATTCACCAGATGAACTAGACTAGCCATATAAATACAGTGGAACAAGAGCAGATCAGAGTCTGAGTTTTGCAGCAAGGATCTCTCCTCCTGACTCCCCAAACGTCTGTCCACCATCTAGGAGTAACTCCATCTACAAGCACAAGTGAGGAATGTGATAGAATACGGTTATGGACCAGGCCAAACCCCCCTCAAAACATTTCAAGTAGGTAGCTTGGACCCTAACTTTTGTTGTTTTGACCAGGTGTACTGTGGATATTCCAGGAGTGATGCAGCTGGTCAAAATCCCTCCATTTTAAACAGAACAGAATTTTTTTTAACAGAGTACCAAATGAAACACAATCAAAAGAGAGCACAATACAGAATAACTTAAACCCAACAGACTTTCCAACTTAATGATGTTGGTCCAAATTCCAGCAACAATTTCCATAAACACCCTTAGCAAAAAAAGTTAAAATCCAACATGGTCTTACAAGAGAGGGAGATGCCAGAGGATTCAGCCTGGAACACACACTTCCACGGAACTGTTTCTTTGACCAGCAGCCTCAAAAAACCGACTGCTTGCTAAAACCAAACCAAACAAAAGCTGAGCTGGGAGAAATGGCCACTCCTCTTTCATTGTACAAATGTTTGTTTAAAAGCTTCTTCAAGAAGATAAACCCAGACATTTTGGAATCTTTTGTATTTACGACCACTCTGGAAAAAAAACAAGGACAACATGATCTTGTTAAAGGACAAGTGTCATCACACACCCCACATGCCAGGCTGTGTGTGGGTCCAACAAACTTGATACCATCTATAACAGAGCAGCCAACTTAATTGATACCATGATCCCATGCTTCCACCACTGACACTCAGGAACGGCAATGTGCATCATTTGAAAGATTAACTGCAGAAACTCACCAAGGCTGCTAAGACATGACCTTCCAAATCCATAACTACTACCATTCAGAAGGTGAAGGTATGTATGGGAACACCACCACCTGCAAGTACCCTCCAAGACACTCAACATCCAGACTCTGAAATATATCACTTCCTAATGGCATTGTGGATTTACCTATGCTGAATGGATTGCAGTGGTTCAAGAAGATAGCTCACTACCATCTTTTCAAGGGCAGTAAGGGATAGTCAGTAGATGCTAGTATTGGCTACATTCTGTGAATTAATAAAAAGTAAGGTATTGGCAAGAAGCTGGCAACATTTATGCTGGCAGAATGATGAAGGACATTGAGCTTCCCTACAGCGCTGGGCCTTCCTCCAGGTGGCTAAGACTGCTCTAACCTGGATGGCAACATTAGATCAAGCTGGCATAGTCTGGTGCTGTGGCCTCCACTGCTGGTTTGTAATCTGCCCAGGTCCCAGCCTACAAAGCTGGACACCTGCCTACCATGTCAGGCAAATGTTAGGAACTGTGCAGGGCAGCTAACAGTTGACGGTGCTTGTCTGGCTGCATAACGGGATTTTAAAAATGATCTGGGCACAAGGGATGCTGGTCTTTCCACTGATATTTGCTGAGGAGCCAATTGTTCAGGGAATGGCATGTGGTAAAATAGAGAATTGGGGATAACAAATGGGATAGGCTGTTCATGTTGATAAAATCAGGAGAATAAATCTAGTTGGACCTGAGTCCCTCCAAAAAACTCAATGGAACTCGCACTTATCCACAAAGTGTTAAAATTCCACCTTACTCTATTATTACAATTCACTTTGGTGTGACATAGAAATATTCTCACATCTAGAGCAGCCAATGAAGAAGGGCCCCTCAAGGACCAAAGTGGACATGTATGTGTAGAACTGCAGGAGATAGGTGAGGTTCTCAATAAATATTTCTCCTCTGTGTTTACCATGGAGAAATACTTGAGAACTTGGGGAAGTTAGTGGTCATATCGTGGAGATAGTCTATATCACAGTAGAGGTGGTGTTGGATGCATTAGAATGTATGAAGGTGGATAAATCTCTTGGTCCTGACCAGATATATCCAAGAACACTGCAAGAAGCTAGGGAAGAAATTGTACGGGGCCCGAGCTGATAGATTTGCATCATCATTAGCCATGGCTGAAGTCCTGGAAGACTGGAGGGTAGCAAATGTTGTACCATTATTCAAGAAGGGCTTCAAAGAAAAACCTGGGAACTATAGACCAGTAAGCTTAACATTTGTGGTGGATAAGTTGCTTAAGAAGATTCTGAGAGATAAGATATACATACATTTGGAAAAACGGTTTCACTAGGAGTAGTCAGCATGGCTTTGAGAGTGGGAGATCATGCCTCGCAAGTTTTAGTTCTTTGAGATGACCAGAAAGGTTGATGAGAGCATGACAATAGATGTAGTCTATACGGATCTCAGTAAGGCCTTTAATAAGGTTCCACATGGTAGGCTGCTCTGAAAGGTTAGATCGCACTGATCTGAGGCAGGCTGGCAAGTTGGATACAAACTTGGTTTGATGGTAAGAAGCAGAGGATAATAGTGGAAGGATGCTTATCAGCCTGTGAAGTGCCTTGGGTTGGTGTTGGGCCCATTACTATTTGTTATCTATATCAATGATTTGGTTGAAAATGTACAAAGTGCGGTTAATAACTTTGCAGATGACACTAAAATAGGTGATATCATGGACAGTGAGGAAGATTATCAGAAATTGCAGCAGGACCTTGATCAGCTGGGGAAGTGGGCTGAGAAATGGCAAATGGAGCTTAATTTAGATAAGTGTGACATCTTGCATTTTGGAAAGTCAAATCAAGGTGGGAGATTCATGGTGAATGATAGGGCATTAAGGAGTGTAGTGGAACAGAGGGACCTTGGAGTTCAGGTTCACAGTTCTCTAAAAGTGGAGTCACAGGTAGGGCAGTGAAGAAAGGTTTTGGCACACTGGCCTTCATCAGTCAAGGTATTGAGTATAGAATTTGGGCAAGTTCTGTTGTGGTTGTTCAGGACGTCTGAAAGGACTCAAGGTCTGAGTTACAGGGAGAGGTTGGACAAGCTAGGATTTTTTTCTTTAGAGAGTAGAAGACTGAGGGGCGACCTTTACAGAGGTGTATAAGGTCATGAGAGGCACAGATAAGGTGAATGTGTTCGCTCTTTTTCCTCGAGTTGGGGAATCAAGGACTAGAGGGCATCACTTTAAGGTTAAAGGGGAAAGAATAAAATGGAACCTGAGGGGCAACTTTTTTTACACAGTGGGTGGTACACATATGGAATAAGCTACCAGTGGAAGTGGTTGAGGCAAGTACATTAACAACATTTAAAGGCATCTATGACTCTGTTTGGGCAAATACATGGATCGGAAAGGATTAGAAGGATATGGGCCAAGTGTAGGGACATGGGGTTAGCAGGGTGGATATTTTGGTCATCATGGGCCATTTTGCACCAAAGGGTCTGTCTCCGTGCTGAAGGACTCTATGACTCAAGGGAAACTCAACTTGCAGGACTCAATTTCAATGTTATTCCCAGTATAATTTAAAAATAGTAAAGAAGCTGTTCAAAAGTTTGGAGGTTTTGGAAATGAGGAAGGGGCATTAATATGAGTGAATGCGCACAATGTTTTAAAAAGTGCTACTTTACATAACAATGGGATGGCTTTGTAATTTTAAGCTGATAATTAAAGTATTAAAACCATGATAAATAGTATTTTATTTTAAACACGTTTATTTAAAAAAAATTGTCCATTTTTAAATATGCAGTCGTATCCTCGTTTTCTTGTTTCTTTAGAACTTATTTTGCCTTCAGCTCTTATCCTGAACAAGTGTCACTAATTTTTCCAATCAGATGAATACCTAGATCATTCAAATTGATATGGTTCTGTCATGCTGTTTTCCATGGGCTGATCAAATTATATGTTATTGCTCTCTGTTATAACATAGATACCTTTATAATAGACTTGGGCTTTATCACTTACTGTCGACCAGCAGCCCTGATTATCTTAAATCACATCGGAGCATAAGTCTTGTTTTGTCAATTACTCCTACAATTTCTGAAATGGTAACATGTGGAAAATGTTTGTTTTTAGTTATGTGATAAATCGTTCTTTCGCCAGAAGAATGTCCAAATTCATCTTCGCTGTCATAATGAGAAGCTGTACAGATGTAGACAATGTATGACAGATTCAAAGAAATCAAAGTCATTTCAGGCCAAGTAAGTGCTCTCATTAGTATTTCTCACCATTTTCCTGACTACAGTTGCATTATGTCAGATTAAGTCACAACGAAGTTTATCCACAAAAGGACAGTGCTAGTGAATAATATGTAATACAAAGATGTAACTTGATAAGTTACAAGGTTTTCTAACTAATCTTTTACTAACATGTTAGACACTGTATTTTCTTTTAGCTTCCTGTAATAAACAACCCCCAAAACATCTCCACCTTTATTTGAATAATTGTCAGAGCATTCCAAGTTCTCTGCTTATCAGTGAAATGAAGCTGAATAATTTGCATTAATTCCAGTTAACAAAAAAATTAGAATCATAAAATGCTTGCAGCACAAAAGTCAATTTAACTCTATATACATGCCAGACTCAAATGAGCCTGTTCAACTTCTCTGCCCTTTCCTTGCAAACTTTCTTATGCTTGTGAAGTTGCCTTTTAAAAATGACAGTGGACTTCTGCCTCCACTACATACTCGGGGACTACACTCCAAATCCGAACTGCTACTGCATAAAACAGTTCTTTCTCATGTCACTATTGGTTCACCCACTAATGATCTTCAATCTCCTAGTACTCGATTTTTCTACTAATGGAGTAATTTGTCAAAATCTACTACTTCCAAACGCAGACTAGTTCATATAGGAGTAACAGGAGGGCTTGCAGTGTGCGATAGACAAAGGTAAGTGATGCCACAACCAGTTTGAGCACATTTGTGAATGATGGACAATTAACAACCAACAGGAGGGAAAGAACTTACAAATAAACCTGCCCACAGTTGAGGGGAAGCCTAGCACATCAGTGCAAAAAAACAAGGTTGATTTGTTACCATATTCAGACAGAAGAGAAGAGTAGCTGATCCATCTTGATCTTCTGAAGTCCCCAGAATCAATGATGCTTGTTTCCAGCCACTTCAGTTTATTCTGCATGATATCAAGATATAGCTGAAGGCACCAAATACTATAAATGGTATGGTTCCTCATAAAGCCCTAGTAATAGTGCTTTGGAACTAGTTGCAACCCTAGTCAAGTTGTTCTAGCATAGCTATATATGGGTATCTAGCTGTCAATGTGGATAATTGCCCAAATAAGTCCTCCCCAAAATATAGGACGAATCCAGTCAAGCAAATTACTGCTCAGTCAACCTTCTCTTGATTATTAGCAGCGATGAAAGAGGTAAGTAATAGTGCAATTGAGCAGTACTTCCACAGTAACCTGCTCACTGATGCTCAGTTTGAATTCTCCCAAGCCACTGAATTCATTACCACGTAGATCCAAACATGGATGCAATAACTGAATTTCAGAGATGGGTTGTGAGTGATTGTTCTTGGCATCATGGAACACTAGCAAAATTTAACTCATTGGGAATAAGGGAAATAATCTCTGCTAGCTGGAGTCAAACCTAGCGCAAAGGAAAATGATTATGATTATTGATGGTCAAATTTTCAGTCCAAGCTGATCACTGCTGAAGTTGGTTATGGCAGTTTTCTAGGCTCCGTTACCTTCAGCTGTCGAGCCACTTGTGGTAAAGAATCTTAAGGTCCCCAACCATCCAAACATTCTGATCTTTTTCCACCCTTCATATTTCCTCCAAAGTTCGTCAGCATGGAGAGTACTGATACATGTACTGAGCAACACATTGATGGTAATCAGCAGGAGGTTTCCTTGCAGACATCTGTCCTTTATGCTATGGGACTGTGGGGTCTGGAGTCAATGTTGAGGACTGCCTGGGTATGCCTTCCCTCCTGGGATCAATGTGCTGCCATCTCTGCTCAGTCTGTTCTACAAGTGGTACTGGACATACTAAGAGATAGAAGAAGGTGAGGACTGCAGATGCTGGTGATCAGAGTTGAGAATGTGGTGTTGGAAAAGCACAGCAGGTCAAGCAGCATCCGAGGAGCAGGAAAATTGATGTTTCGGGCATAAACCTCTCATCAGGAATGAGGTTTGTGGGTAGGGGTTGAGAGATAAATGGGAGGGAGGTAGGGTTGGGGGGTGCGGTAGCTGGGAAAGTGATTGGTGCGCAAAGGCGAGGGAGAAGGAGATAGGTCTGAGGGGCAGTGAAGAGCAGGTCTACTGCATCCGTTTCAACCGGTGTGGTCTCCTCTACATCAGGGAGACAGGACGCATTCTTGTGGATCGTTTCAAAGATCTCTGGGACTCCCGCATCCACCAATCCCACTGCCCCGTGGCTGAACACTTCAACTCCCCCCTCCCACTCCGTCAAGGACATGCAGTTCCTGGGCCGCCTCCACCGGGAAACTGTTACCAACCAATGCCTGGAGGAGGAACACCTCATATTCTGCCTTGGAACTCTGCAGCCACACGGGATAAATGTGGATTTCAACAGCTTCCTCATTTCCTCTCCCCCCACATTAACCCAGTCCCAAGCCTCCAACTCTACACTGCCCTCCAGACCCATCCATCACTGCCCCCTCTGACCTATTATCACCTCCCTCGCCTTTATCTACCTATCGCGCTCCTAGCTACCTTCCCTCAACCCCGCCTCCCTCCCATTTATCTTCCAGCCCCGACACACAAGCCTCATTCCTGATGAAGGGCTTATGCCTGAAAGATCCTGCTTCCCAGATGCTGCCTGACCTCTTGTGCTTTCCACCGTGTCATTCATGTGTGGAATGAGCGTCCTGAGAAGGCGGTGGATATGGATACAATTGCAGCATTTAAGATATTTGGATAATTACATGAATAGGAAAGGTTTGGAGGGATATGGGCCAGAAGCAGGCAGGTGGAAATAGTTTAGTTTGGGATTATGTTCGGCATGGACTGGTTGGACCGAAGGTTCTGTTTCCATGTTGTATGTCTCTGGGCCAAATTTTGAATTTGTGCCACATCTGCGATTATATGTTGATTGTATGCTAAGAAAAGCAATGCTTCTAGTATTAATCCCTAAGGAACTCCACCTAAATCCAGATCATTACTCTCTTCTTCCAACCACTGGTTGTATCTGTGCTGCCAATTTTTCTTTTATTCTATGGGCTTAGACTTGCTGGTGTCTCTTATATGGCATTATATCAAAGGTCATTATAAAGTCCATATTTTCTGTATCTGTTGCACTACACCTCACACCCCTTGCTGTTACTTCATCCAATAAAACTCAATAAAGTTAGTTAACTATGTTTACATGTGCATGGTAATTAGAGCTGTTTTAAGATTTCCACTTGAAAAAATAGCAAACATGATTTCACTTCCTGTCGTTTCAACTCTAACATGAATCAAAATGAATTCATGAATTAACATGAATAAGAGGTAAATTTCACTTTAAATAGTCAGTATAACAAAGCTGTGTTTTTTTTGTTCATTCATGAAGTGTGACTGTTACTAGTTAGGCCAGTGTTTATCGCCTGTGAGATAGTGATGTATTGCCACTTCAAAACACTTCAGTCCAGGCTGGATTCATACACCCATTCTGCTAGTCAAAAATTGGTTTCAGAATTTTAATCTGGCAAAAGTGAAGGAATTACTATGCTGAAGATGGTAGATGATCATAAGACCATAAAACATAGGAGTGGAAGTAAGGCCATTCGGCCCATCGAGTCCACTCTGCCATTCAATCATGGCTGATGGGCATTTCAACTCCACTTACCCGCATTTCTCCCTGTAGCCCTTAATTCCTTGTGACATCAAGAATTTATCAATATCTGCTTTGAAGACATTTAGCGTCCCGGTCTCCACTGCACTCTGCGGCAATGAATTCCACTGGTCCACCACTCTCTGGCTGAAGAAATGTCTCTGCATTTCTGTTCTGAATTTACCCCCTCTAATTCTAAGGATGGTCCACGGGTCCTGGTCTCCTCACCTAACGGAAACAATTTCCTAGCGTCCACCCTTTGCAAGCCATGTATTATCTTGTAAGTTTCTATTAGATCTCCCCTTAATCTTCTAAACTCCAATGAATACAATCCCAGGATCCTCAGCCGATCCTTGTATGTTAGACCTACCACTCCAGGGATCATCCATGTGAATCTCCGCTGGACACGCTCCAGTGCCAGTATGTTCTTCCTGAGGTGTGGGGACCAAAACTGGACACAGTACTCCAAATGGGGCCTAACCAGAGCTTTATAAAGTCTCAGTAGCACAACGGTGCTTTTATATTCCAACCCTCTTGAGATAAATGACAACATTACATTTGCTTTCTTAATCACAAACTCAACCTGCATGTTTACCTTTAGAGAATCTTTGACTAGCACTCCCAGATCCCTTTGTACTTTGGCTTTACGAATTTTCTCACCGTTTAGAAAGTAGTCCATGCTTTATTCTTTTTTCCAAAGTGCAAGACCTCGCATTTGCTCACATTGAATTCCATCAGCCATTTCCTGGACCACTCTCCCAAACTGTCTAGATCCTTCTATAGCCTCCCCACTTCCTCAGTACTACCTGCCTGTCCATCTAACTTCGTATCATTGGCAAACTTCGCTAGAATGCCTCCAGTCCCTTCATCCAGATCATTAATATATAACGTAAACAGCTGCGGCCCCAACACTGAACTCTGCGGGACACTGCTTGTCACCGGCTGCCATTCTGAAAAAGAACCTTTTATCCTAACACTCTGCCTTCTGTCAGACAGCCAATCTTCAATCCATACCAGTAGCTCACCTCGAACACCATGGGCCCTCACCTTACTCAGCAGCCTCCCGTGTGGCACCTTATCAAAGGCCTTTTGGAAGTCTAGACAGACGATATCCAGTGGGTTTCCCTGGTCTAATCTCCTTGTTAGATCAGAAGGAACTTGCAGGCTATGGCGTTCTCAAATATCTGCTGTCCTTGTCCTTCTGTATGATTAAAGTCTTGGTTTAGAAGATGTTTTTGAGAAAGCTATGTTGAGTTTTAGCAGTGTATCTTACAGATGACACACTGCTGATGGAGGAAGTGAATGTTGAAGGTGCTGTAAGGAGTGCCAGTCAAGCAGAATGGAGTTGAGCTGCTTGAGTGTTGTTGGATCTGCAATCATCCAGGAATATTCCATCACTTTCCTAACTTGTGCATTGTAGGTGGTAGACAGATGGGGATCTGGAGGTGAGTTACATCTTATCCAACCCATCAGTATTCTCATCACTTCCAACAGAAATGTCGCCCTTGTGTAACTACACAGTTCCACAATACACTGTTCTTTATTCACAGACAGTAGGTCAAGAGTCCACCCAACAATGGTTTTACCTTATGAGTTTTGTGATTATGATTATATTCAGCAAGGCACATTCTCAGATTCCTGTCTGGTCACAACAATCTTATCTGTGTGGCTTTCCAATGTTGTTTTTCAGCGTATTCCTTTTCAAGTAGCTCATGGTTTGGCCACCTTTGGGGAAAATATCCAGCTCGCACTGTAGATCCAACAGTTGTTTTTCCCTTTTCTGCACAGCTGGAATGCTGACAGCTTCCTCAGAGTGACTTCTTTCTGATAGTTGACTTCTCACTATCCAGCTCCTCTGTTTGTACTATTCTTTGGCTACAGCTTTCCATTGTGTTTTCCACCACATGGCTTCTTTGTTAATTTTCTTCCTGTTGATTATGTTTACAGCTTGCCAGAATAAATGGATAAAAAGTGTTTCTTATTCAAGAAAGTTATAATTGATTTTTTTGCAATGGATTCAAACTCTTAACTTCTTTTTGAACTTAGAGTTAAGAAATTATACATTTTTCTTACATTTGGACTTGGAAGCACAGGTGTCGTGGCAGTGTGTTAAGTGCAGTAATGTGTAAATCATAGCTGCATGCACCTTTTGTTTCCAAAAAAAAAGTGTTAATTCTCAAGTTGTAAAAAAACTCAGGGTGTATTCTCTGATGGCCAAACAGTCATCATTCTAGTGTAGCTGTTGCCTGAAACGTCGATTTCGCTGCACTTTGGATGCTGCCTGAACTGCTGTGCTCTTCCAGCATCACTAATCCAGAACCTAGATGTGAGTTATGCATGGTGACTCTGCATTATCCCAATCTTAGATGCCAAAGAAATAGACTGGGTAGTTGTTCTGCTGGGCAAATCCTCTACACTTGGCACCCTCAAAACAAAAATTAAATCTGAGAATTTAGAGGGTTTTAATTAAACAATATACATATTCTGACTCCTAAATAACTATTCAACTGACCCCATACATAGCTCATAAACCCCCAAGCTACACATTACCCTGACTTCTGACACTCTGCTTCTCTTCCTCTATTCCGTCAGCCTGCTTCTATCTGTTCTGCCCCATCCCCTCAAATATTTATACAATCATCTACAGTTAGAAATTCTTTCTTTCTATTTGTCTTTTCTGATGCCAAACACAATCTTGCCCTCCTCACCTGATTCACAATTGCATCCACATCCAACACAAAACTTTGTGTAAGTACAACTGGATTCTGCACTGGAGTTTGAAAACTAGAAATTTGTTGAAATAACATTATTGAGTGGTTTTCAGTGATTTCAGGCATATACTTGCTAATTTAATCTTTACTGCTATAATGAACCAAATGTACAACATGCTAATGTTTTGTAAAGATTTGGTGATGATTATTGCAAAATTAACACTTGGTCTACATTTAAGAGTGTGGTTACCTAATCCATTGTCTACGCAACTTCTACTTAGTGTTTGAAGTTGGTTAGTGTAGTTGTCTTGATGGCTGGTTTGTGATGCAAATTGATCTCAACAGAGTGGATTCAATTCCCGCACTGGCTGTTACCATGGCCCCTCTCACGACCTGAGGTGTGGTGATCCTAAAGTTAAACTACTACTAGTTGTCTCTGTCTAATGTTATGGCAATGTAGAAATGTACTGTACCTTTAAGAGAGTGAATGACGTGGCAAGTGCTGGAGAATTTACAAGTAATATTTGATTCAGAACAAACGGCACTTGCTGAGTTGCTATGAGACAAAAACATAAATTTGAATTCTGCCAATCAGTTTAAATTATACCCCGAAAATACCAAATTCTAATCAAGTTGAATTGAGAATATTGACAATCTTAAAAGCCAGTGACACCGATGCTTTGGGGATATAAGTCTGGGGAAATTTGAACAGTTAAGAGAAGAACTAACAAGCCCAGCATGTGAACAGATTGCCTGAAAAATAACTCTCTCAAAAAGGTACCTTCTTGAACAGTAACCTGTGACACAGAAACTCCTAAGAAGAAGAAAAGAAGACACAGGAAAATCAGACTAGAAGAATGAAAGCTGCCTAGTTTTGAGATAGGAAGTGTGGTTTTGTAAATCTTAATTGGGAGTTTTATCGGACTAGTATTATAGAAGGGAAGGTAAAAGATAGGTTAGGGGAAAAAAATTGTAAATAGTGGTTAGTTACTTATTCTGTCTTATACTTTAAGAAATAAAGTTGTTAATTTTTACTTTAAATAGTTCTTGGCCACTCGAATATGTATAGATTTTACTGCATGGGTAAATCATTTCTGTGTTGCTGGTTTTAAATTTAGCAGCAGGGTTTACCCCGTGTTGTAACAGTTTGGGGGCTGGGGTCAGTGATTTGTACTGGTTTAGACTGATTTGAATAGATTTGGGGGTACAAAGAGTCCCAGCAGATTTACACACTATCAGGTTAGTGTCCTAGATCTCTAAATAAAGCGTGGATGAGATCATTTGTTTAATTTCGGTAACTTGATTGATTAAATTAAGAAGAGAGAAATGGCTCTTAAAATTGCTAAAGAGGTTCTGGGATTTGAAGACGATTCTCAAATTTGCAAGAAAGTTTAGAAAGAAAGAAAAAGGCCATACTTTTAGAATTAGCAAACGAGTTACATTTGGGTTTAACCAAGGACAAAAGTAAAGCTGAAATTGTAAGGGAATAACTCAAACGCTTAAGTGTGTCAGAGAAACAGACAAGTGCAGTAGAGGTAGAAAAACTTAAATTACAATTGAGGAAAATGGAGTTAGAAGATAAACAAAGGGAGAGAGAGAGAGAAGGTTCTTGACAGAGCAAAGAGAGAGAAGAAAGAGAATTTGAGCTTGAGTTGCAACTTAGTCAGCAAAATCAAGTTAACACGATGGAGATTAAAAGAGAAGGTAGTGATATATATAAATCAAAACTGCCACATATTGATGAGAAAGGTGTTGAAGCTTGCTTTATTTCATTTGAAAAATTGGCTAGGCAAATGGAGTGGTCGGAGGATTCATGGATAATGCTAGTTCAGACCAAACTGGTAGGTAGAGCTAGTGAGGTATTTGCAGCACTGTCAGATCAGGTGTCAAGGGATTATTAAGAGGTTAAACAGACTATTTTAAGTGCTTATGAATTGGTACCAGAAGTGCATAGACAGCGGTTCAGAAACACAAAGGAGGAATCAGGTCCGACCTATGTTGAGTTTGTGTGGGAAAAGATTTGCTAATCCATGATAGGCCAACAAAAGCAATATTGGCCCAACTGTACCAAAACACCCAGAATTCCCCAGCAGTATAAGGCAATACTCTTTAAGCTCCCATGGACATGACAGAGCACCACAGATATCTCAAAGTTCTAAGGGCAGTTTCACAACCCAGCAATACCCAAGCCACACAGCAGGACAGACAGACAGGACAATGAAAGCACCTCACCACTTCAGAAGAGACCTACCTGGGAAGATGAATGGAACCATGATACTGTCAGGATGTTGCATTGTGTGAAGGAACAGGACACTCCTCCGATAAACTGTTTTCCAATTAGCATCCTTGCAACTAAATTACTCCATTTCCAGAAATGTTTCCCATTTCTTAATCAGTGTCATTGTGCAGCATTATTATAAACCTGGTCTCATCCTTAGCTCCTGTCAGTTCTGTCAATCTAGTCAATTTCTCTTCCAGCAATATCGCTTGCAATAAACTGTGTCAATTTCACTTCGAGCTGTGTTTTGTGATCTCTAACCTATTGGGCAAATTTCTCTGATAGTTCAAAAGAAATAAACATAGTCATTTTGATGGATGGGTCCATAACTACAAATTGAGGGGTAATAGATTTAAGCCTGATGTCAGAGGCGAGTTCTTTACGCAGAGAGTGGTAAGGGCGTGGAATGCCCTACCTGCTAATATAGTCAACTCAGCCACATTAGGGAGATTTAAACAATCCTTAGATAAGCACATGGATGACTTTGGGATAGTGTAGGGGGGAAAGCTGAGAATAGTTCATAGGTAGGCACAACATCGAGGGCCGAAGGTCCTGTTCTGTGCTGTATTGTTCTATGTTCTATGCTTTGAAAAGACATAAAACATTTGAGGCTCTGGAGCAGTTTAAAAACTCACTTCCAGAGATGCTAAGAATTCACACGGAGGGACAGAAAGTTCAGGAAGTGAGAAGGACAGTAGAATTAGCAAATGAGAGCATGTTGGTGCATAAGACAAGCTTCCGGCCAGAATTTCTTCCTGTGACGGGGAGAAGTTGGGAGAAGGGGAGATCCTAGGCTACAAAACCATTGGTAGAGAGCACTGGTAAGAAGTTAGCACATGATAAAAAAGAAGCCCAGGAGGTGAAAGGCCTCAGGTGAAAGTTGCCACCCAGATTGACAGGGTTGTTAAGAAGGCATACAGTGTTTTGGCCTTTATTAATGGAGGGATTGAGTTCTGGAACCAGGAGGTTATGCTGCAGCTGTACAAAGCTCAGGTACGGGCACACTGGAGTATTGTGTGCAGCTCTGGTCACCGCATTATAAGAAGGATATGGAAGCTTTGGAAAGGGTGCAGAGGAGATGTACTAGGGTGTTGCCTGGTATGGAAGGAATGTCTTACAAGGAAAGCCTGAGGGCCTTGAGGCTGTTCTCGTTAGAGAGAAGAAGGTTGTAAGGTGACTTAATAGAGACATACAAGACAATCAGAGGGTTAGATAGGGTGGACCAGGAGAGCCCTTTTTCCAAGTATGGGAACGGCAAACACGAGGGGACATAACTTTAAAGTGAGGGGAGGTAGGCATAAAACAGATGTCAGAGGTAGTTTCTTTACTCAGTGTAGTAAGGGTATGGAATGCTTTGCCTGCAACGGTAGTAGATTCGCTAAGTTTAAGTGCATTTAAGTAATCATTGGACAGGCATATGGACGTACGTGGAATAGTGTAGGTGGGATGGGCTTCAGATTAGTATGACAGGGCGGCGCAACATCAAGGGCTGTTCTATGTATTTTCACTGTAATGGAATAGGACATGGAAAATTAGTGCTGCTTGTTTCAGAAGGTGGGACACGTAAAGACTCCATGCTGGTCGTTAAAGAAAGGCACTGTGGGAAAAGATGTGGTAAAAGAAGCTAAGCCAGTGACATTACTGAAGGTAGTAAAGGAGACCCCAAGAAGAACTGAGGAGCTGTAGGAGAGTGCACGGCCTAGGCAGGGGCTGGGTATGGAGTTAGTACCTGACCTCTATAAAGCACTCACCTCTATAGGTAAAGTTTATTCAGAAAGAACAGGGGGGAAGGATAAGTTATAATTTTGAGGTACAGGATCTAACCAGTCACTGATAGTAAGGGATGAGCAAATACGCACCCTTTCTGATCTGTTACCTGAGAGTTTGTGGGATAACTGGACAGAAATTTAGCGTTCCCCACTGTAATATCAGGTTGGAGTGCCAGCTTAAGACTGAGCAAGTTACAGTTGAAGTGATTGACGGTGTGTCAGTTTCAGGAATATGGTTTCTTCTTGGGAATGACCTGGCAGGATCCAAGGTGGGAGTGATACCCCTTGTTATGGAGAAGCCCAAGGAAGTCCAAGAAACTGAGGAGTTAAAACAGAAATATCCTAGTATTTTCCCAGGGATAACCAGATTCCACTATCATAAATCACAGCACAAAGTGAAGAGAAAGATGAAAGAGTTGAGGTTCAATTTGCGGATACCCTGTTTGACGTAATGCTGCAGGAAAAACTTGAACAGACAAGGGTCATGAGGTGTTTAGTCCTGAAAGGCTAAGAGACTTGCAACAGCAAGACAAGACAATAAAAGATATATGTGGATGCATACTGTGAAAAGGAGGCAGAGCACATTCCGGAGCATTATTATCTGAAAGATAGAACCGTCAGATGGCAGTGGAGACCACGGCAGGTTAGTGCAGAGGAGAAATAGACTGAAGTACACTATATTGTATGGCCAGTAGCAGACAGACAGGAGGTGTTACGTGTTGCACATGAACTACCTGTAGGAGGTCACCTCGGGATACAAAAGACTCAGGCTAAGGTCCAAAAGCATTTTTATTGGCCTGGAATGCACAAGGATGTGGTTAAATGGTCTGTAGGCCTCAGGTGGTAATAAAACCAGCATCCCCGTGTCTGCGTGGGTTTCCTCCAGGCGCTCCGGTTTCCTCCCACAGTCCAAAGATGTGCAGATCAGGTGAATTGGCCATGCTAAATTGCCCATAGTGTTAGGTGCATTAGTCAGAGGGAAATGGGTCTGGGTGGGTTACTCTTCGGAGGTTCGGTGTGGACTAGTTGGGCTGAAGGGCCTGTTTCCACACTGTAGGGAATCTAATCTAATCTGATCTACTATAATATAATCTTTGTTGCCAAGTCCTGCATTTGAAGAACCTTTCATGGAGATTATAATTGATTGTGCAGGTCCCCTCCCGAGAACGAAAAGTGCAAACCAGTACTTGTTAACGATAATGGATGTGTCTACCAGATTTCCGGAGGCAATTCCATTACGAAATATCAAGACACAAAGGCTAGTAGAGGAGTTAGTAGCTTTCTTCACACAATATGGGCTACGCAGAGAGATTCAGTCGGACCAAGGGTTAAATTTTACTGCTAGGCTGTTTAAGGAGGTTATGGATAGTTCAGGTATACAGCACTTTAATTCCAGTGCATATCATCCTGAATCCCAGGGAGCTTCAGAAAGGTGGCATCAGACCTTGAATACCATGTTGGGAGCATACTGACTGGATTACCCAAATGATTTGGATAAAGGTATCCCATTCATATTGTTTACCATTAGAGATGTCCCAAATGAATCTCCTCAGTTCGCTCCCTTTGAGTTAATATTTGGCCATGAAGTGAGAGACCCTTTGAAATTAATTAAAGAAAAATTGACAGGTCCAAAGTCGGAGATCTCACACTTCAATTATTTATCAGAGATGGGGGAAGAGATTAAGTCACGTAGGTGAGTTAGCTAAACAGCACCTAAAAAGGGCACTGTGTAGAATGAAGAAGGGCTTATGCTCGAAACATCGACTCTCCTGTTCCTTTGATGCTGCCTGACCTGCTGCGCTTTTCCAGCAACACATTTTTGAGCTCTGATCTCCAGCATCTGCAGTCCTCACTTTCTACACTGTGTAGAATGAAGCAGGTGGCGTATAAAAGCTGAGGCTCGGACATTTTCCCAAGGGGATAACGTGTTGGTACTGTTACTAATGATAAGTAACTAGGTTTAGTGGCCCGTATCAAATTTGAGAAAAAGTTGAGTCGAGTGAACTATTTAGTAAAGATGCCAGATAGGAAAAATTTATTGAGTATGGCATGTGAACTTGGTGAAACCACATTATACTAGGGAGAAAGAACTGGGGAAACAGGTGTTAGTGACTGCCTCGCAGGGTGAGGAATCAAATCCAGGTGTTATGGATTTTGAGGTGCCTCAAAATAGATTAAAAAATGAAGTCACCCTTGAGGGATGGGATAGATTAATAAGCTATTTGTCTCAGGAGCATAGAATAGAGTTGAAAGGTTGTTTACTACTTTACAAGACATATGTAAGAATCAGATGGGGCGGACGAATACAATTGCACAGGAAGTAGACGAAGGGAATACTGCTCCGATAAAATATCGCCCCCATCGGCTTAATCCTTTCAAAGCCAGACAGGTGCAGATAGAGGTGAAAACTGTGCTCGATGAGAACATCATCGAACCAAGCCAGAGTGAGTAGAGTTCACCAATCATCTTTGTTCCCAAACCGGACAGGACTCAGTGATTCTCTGAGGATTATTGGAAGGTCAACACCATCACAAAATCTGATTCTTATCCAATTGCTAGATTTTGTATTCTGTACTGAGAAAGTCAGTCAGTTACCAAGGTGGACTTAATGCTTGGTTACTGGCAGGCACCTTTATCAGAGGTGGTGAATGAAATTTCTGTGTTTGTAACCCAAAATGGGCTATATCAGTTGGAAATGATGCCCTTTGGAATGAAGAACATGCCTCCCACATTCCAAAGACTCATGAACAGAGTTGTGACTGGGTTAACAAACTGCAATCTATTTGGGCAATGTAGTGATATTTAGTAAGTCCTGGAAATATCACATGGTACAGTTAAAAGAGCTCTTTGAACAACTACAAGATGCAAAACTGGTGGTAAACTTAAAATGGAATTCATGAAAGCAGAGGTGACGTTCTTGGGACATAACATTGGTCATGGAAGGTTGACCCCATGGAACACAAAGACGAAGGCCATCGAGGAATTTCCAGGACCAACCTTGAAGGAAGAGGTGCTTCAATTCTTAGGTCTAAGCGGATTCTATCAGAGGTCTGTCCCAAACTTGAGCAATATAGTGGCACCATTAACTGATTTGCTGAAGAACACCACAGTGGATAGAACCATGCCAGGAGGCATTAGACCATTTGAAATCGATATTAACCACCAAACCAGTTTTAACTACACCAAACCTTTCAAAACCTTTTAAAGTCATCATTGACGCTAATGATATTGGAGTTGGAGCTATACTGCAACAGGAAGATGAGGATAGGATTGAATTGCTAGTTGGCTACTTTTCAAAGAAGATCAACATCTACCAGAGGAAATACTCCACAAATGAAAAGAAACTATTGAGTTTGGTACTGGCTTTACAGCATTTTAACGTGTATGTCAAGAACAATGTGTCTGAGGCAGTTGTGTACGCTGACCACAATCCGCTTACATTCTTAGAACATTTTAAAGATACAAACATGAGACTATTTCGTTAGGAGTCTTATGTTACAGGCTTTAATTTAAAAATCATACTTGTTGCAGGTCGGAAGAATGTGTTATAGATGTGTTATAGCAGATTTAACTCCGTTTAGATGAGATTTGTTATATATGGAATATATTGTTATGTATAGGTATATGGAAAGAAGTTTAGATTAGATTACTTACAATGTGAAAACAGGCCCTTAGGCCCAATAAGTCCACACGACCTGCCGAAGCGCAACCCACCCATACCCCTACATTTACCTCACACTACGGGCAATTTAGCACGGCCAATTCACCTGACCCGCACATCTTTGGACTGTGGGAGGAAACTGGAGCACCCGGAGGAAACCCACGTAGACACAGGGAGAACGTGCAAACTCCACACAGAATTGAACCCAGGTCTCTGGCGCTGTGAGGCAGCAGTGCTAACCACTGTGTCACCGTGCTGCCCACAAGGTGAACTTTTATGAAACTTATCTGTATGTTAGAGTAATGTGTTAAAATGTTTGAAAAAATGAAGCCATCTTTTCATTACGATATTTCATTTTTTTCTTAAGGGGGAAGTGTTATGAAGGTGTAGAAATGTTCTGTACCTTCAAGAGAGTGAAGGACTTAGCAAGTACACAGAGTGCTGGAGAATTTACAAAGTAACATTTGATTCAGAACAAATAGCATTCACTGAGTTGTTATGAGACATAAACACAAATTCGAATTCAGCCAATCAGTTTAACTTATATCAAACTCCAATCCAATTTGAATTGTGTATATTGACAATCTTAAAAGTCAATGACCCAATCCGATGCTTTGGAGGTATAAGACTGGGGAAACTTGAACATAGAGCCATAGGGATGTACAGTTGAGAGGAGAACTGACAAGCCCAGCATGTAAACAGACTGCCTGAAAAATAGCTCTCTTAAAAAGGTACCTTTGCAATTAGTAACCTGTAATGCAGAAATTCCTAAGAAAAAAAGACAACACAGGAAGATCCAAATAGAAGAACGAAAGCTGCCTAGTTTTGAGATAAGGGTGGTTTTGTAAATCTTAATTGGGAGTTTTATCGGATTAGTATTATAGAATGGAAGGTAAAAGATAGGTTAGAGGAAGAAATTGTAAATAGTGATTAGTTAATTATTCTCTGTTACATTTAAGAAATAAAGTTGTTAATTTTTACTTTACATACTTCTTGGCCACTCGAATCTTTACAGATTCTTGCATGGGATAAATCTTTTCTGTGTTGCTGATTTTAAATTTAGGAGCATTTACCCCATGTCCTAATGCACTCCTGAGAAAGCAGCTCTATGGTCTGGTAAGACTATAGTGACTTTACTTTTATTTAGTGAGCAAAATATGACTTCTCACTATCAACTAGGTTACCTGGTTATATGAGACTGATGTTCCTCTACTTTGAAAGTTAGAAAATGTGAGGATGGATCATTTGATTACTTCATCCTGTTATCAAGAAACTAATTGCTGATATCACGATTAACTGGTGATGAAGAATTGTATTTTCATGTTAAATAAATTGCTCCATTTACATTATGACTGGAAAAGTGCCAAGGAAACTTTGTATTTCCAAGTATCACTGGTAGATGGTGCTATCATTTCAAAAATTCATTGTGCCCTCAACTAATTTCCTCCAAATTAAATGATTTAAGCACTGTGGAAATCTGAAATCTTGTTTTCCAAGGATATTTTAAAGTGTTTCATGAAAGGGGTTTGTTTCAGTTAAAATTGATTAGCATCAAGGAGTAAGGAAGAAAATAATTTTAATACATGAGAATAATGGGCTAATACATTTTCTGTCAATCAGTGCTTTGATAATTTACAATGAGTGCAGTGAAAAGTGTGCAGTATTTATTAGAAGTTGAATAAGCATGGAATTGTGATCATATAAAACTATTTTCCAGGTGTAAGTTGCACCTGGAAAAATCGTGCACTGGTTAAACTGAAATCAAATATGTGTATAACTGCAATGTACTAAGTGTAATTTGTTTCCTATTTCTTCCAGGCGCTGAGAATTATTGGACCACTGTATGAGGACGAAATGGTGAAATTTGAGAGCTAGAGACTGCTGCATTTGCATGTACTCAATTGAGTTCATTCCAAAATTTGAGAAAACAGGAATTATGAGAGGATGGGCTAAAATTCTTATGTACTCTGGTGCTTACAATTCCATCTGTTGAATCTCTTATCAACTTAATCATTTCTCAATGTGAAGCTAAATACACCCATCCCTAGAAAAATTCAAGCCATTTTAAAATTATGTACCCAACTCTTTTAAAAAAAAGTGGTATCTTTTGAAATTAGCATTACCGATTTTTGTCCCAAAATAGAAATCTCATTTGATTGACCGAATACCTTAACTGCAAACACTGTAACTAGACTGCAGGGTAAAAATAATCTGGGATGAATAAAAACTGTGCCTTTGAAATGAATTGTGTACAATATAAAGATATGGTGGTTACTAAAGCCCCTCAGTGGGCATAAAACAAAAGCATAAATGATACCTATGCACTGGAGCTTGGAAACTTGTAACTTGATAGTTAGAAATTTTATTTGGTGTTGATCTGTGGTTACAGTCATGTACTTGCTGATGTGACCATTACTGCTATTATGAAGCAATTGTGCAAAACACTGTAATGTTTTGTAGATAACTGGAGATAATTACTGTTGTAAATATTACAGAAAAATGTATGTTCGGTCTATATTTAAAAGAACGTGGTTACCCAATCAACTGTCTACACTTAGTTCCTTACTAGTGAACAATCTTATTTCATTCATGCTATAAATTTATATTTATGAATCTAAATGTATAACTGTAGTTTTCACTACTTGAATATTTTTAAGACATGTTCTTAAATGTATGTGAAACTGTAGCATGTTTTATCTCAAATAGAAGTGTACCAACTATTTTTAAGAAGCAGACTTTTTGAATTTTTGCAAAAGGGTGCTTACTGTTTTAAGCCTTGAAGAGACATTTTAAACAGAAAAGGCCAGTTCATGTTTCAGGAAGTTTTTTTTGTCCAATCTAGCCAGTCTAATGATATTCTAATTTAAGTATTTTGAAAGTATGTTACCAGCACTCTGCATCTATGCACATGTGTGCACACTCCCACCCACCTTCTCATCCACTCAGGTTTTGTTCAGCTGGATGGGTTTTAGAGAGAAACAACATGCAAGATAACATTTTTGTTCTACTTACTAAATTTTAAGTTTCTTGCAATTTTTAATATTTTAATTGTTTAATAATCATTGCTTGTCTGAAAAGACTGGAACAATTCTTTCATCTCAGTGTCATCTTAACTTTAAAATGAGCTAGGAAACTTGAGCCATTTTTACTATGGAATTCTAAGTAAAGTCTTGTACCATATAATAACTAGATGCTGAAAATTCTCAGCAGATCAAGCAACATCTTTAGAGAGAAACAGAATTGACATTTCAGCTCTTGAACTCTGATGTCATCATGACATTAAATGCCAACTGTTTCTACAGATGCTGGCTGACTTGCTGAGACTTTTCAAGTGTTTTTGTTTTTATTTTATATTTCCACTTCCTGCAGTATTTTGCATTTGTACTAAAGTCATTACACCGTTGCTGTCTAATGGTCTAGTTTCCGATTAGTTATATTCTTTTGAACCATTCACTGTGTGAATTGGTCGAGTTTCAAATTGGACCCCCTCTAAAGTCTCAATCTGTTTTCCTTTATTTATGCAACGTGCAGTTTTATGAACGTGGAAGTGACGAGTCTTGTATCAATTGAAATTGTATTAACCGTCTGTTTAAAAATTGCCACTGTTGAAGTTATATCAAAATTGCTTTATGTCCCTATAATTCGCTTATAATGAAATGTGTTACTTTGGCAAGCTTTTAGTAACTGTGTAGACTGTTCAAGAGGATATGATGGTTTTTAAGTTTTAAATCTAATTTGCCAGTTAATTGAGCAAAAAAAAAATTTGTGGCAAGAGTTAGTATATTTAAACCCTACTGATGTGTAATTTGTTGCTTATAATTTTGTTTAATGATGATTTAGGCAAAATTTTATTTGAAGGGAAAGATACCCGAATACGTAAAGCACAATTGCTGAACAATTTGACATGCTTTTTAACATGATAATCCTCAGTTTATCATGTTTTTTTTCTCCTTTAGTCTCAGGTTCAGTATATTCTGTCACAGGGCTTTATATACTAAACTAAACTACTTAAACTTAAGCCACAATTTATATTATAAATGTTCTTCATGTAACTAGTGTGGTTCATTGTGCACACTACTTGCTTTTTACAGATGTTTTTCCAAAAGTAATGAGTTCATTATTCTCATATGTAGAGATATGCAACTATATTTCCTTAGGGGAAAAATGCCCTCCCTTGAACTGTTAAATATTTACTGTTGGAGATTGAATTTGGTTCCCATTCCAAATATTTTAAACTTTCTAAGAATGTAAATTTTGTATCAACATTAGCACCTAAAATTTTGTACATAGGGAGTTTTACGGAGTTGAGGTTTTTAGAATATAGATTTGAAAACCCCAATGAAAGATGAATGAGATGGTTTTTATTTTACTATTTTGTAATTTAACTTCTGGCAGGTAGAATCAAAATAGATTTTTAAGTAATGAAACCTTTTGATCTAATAAGGTACTTGTTACTATGTATGTTTCACAGATTTATGTATGTGATTTTCACCATTTTTAATAAAGGTATATATAACGCTGTATGTGCCTGTTGCGCGCACTGTTGAAAATGCTGTATGCTGCTTTTCATTAAAACATGTAGGAATTTATTTTTTCTTCCACTACATCTCTGGTATACTTAAGCAATTATATAATAGCTGTAATAAGATTAAAACAGGATGTAAATTTTATAGTTTTGCTTTACATTTGCTCTGTAGAATAAAGCACATTGTAAATACAACCATAATGTGAAGGTATCCACAAAAATAAAGTAAGATTTAATATCTGCATGATTTCTGTGGCTACAGTTTTAGTGAAGTGAAAGTTGCCATATTTTAACAATATATTTTGACTTATTTGTGAACTTAAGTTTCAGGATAGAAGATGATCCTTGTTTAGTTGTTCACTTTGCTCCTTTCATGTCACATGTACAGAGCCAATAAACATTTACATGACGTAATCTGTCTCTGGTTCTAGTCCAGCTGTAAGTTGAGTCTCAGTGACCACCCTCTTTTTTTTAATACATATACCTTGTGTTCATTTCTCAAACTCAAACGACTGACTTCCAAATTAATACTATATGTTAATTAAGGTACTGCACTGAAAAATCCAGTACTATTGAATCCTTTGCCCTTTCTGATTTTGTATGTTTATTGCAGCTAGGTTATAGTCCAACAGGTTTGTTTGGAAGCACTACCTTTCGAGGCACTGCCTCTTCAGGTGGTTGTGGAACATGACCATATGACACAATTTATAGCAAAAGGGTTACAGTGTCATAGTGTCATTAAATATATTAAAAGTTGTTTAATATATCATTATAACTCTATGACACTAACCCTTTTGCTATAAATTGTGTCGTATGGTCATGTTCCACAACCACCTAATGAAGAGGCAGCACCTAGAAAGCTAGTGCTTCCTAGATAAATAAACCTGTTGGGCTATAATTTGGTGTGTGATTTTTAACTTTGTCCACCCCAGTCCAACACTGCAGCTAGGTCATTGTTGGCATGAGATCTTACAATAGAAATTGCCCACTGGATAAATAGCTAAGTATGTTTTTTGTGGCACCACAGCCATTGTTTAATTCTTATCTGCATACAACTTCCTGAATACTTTATTTCTGTAACTTATTGCATAAGCTTTAATCAGTTGCTGCAAAAATTATAAGGTAGGCTATGCATGTACCATGAACATTTTTGTTTAATATCCAAACACAAAAGGTTATCATATTTCCTTTATACATAAATGTTAAGCAATGAGTTAAATGCTAACAGCACTATTAAAATATGATTTGTGAACTTTTCAATGTGATAAATTTGCTGCTTTATTATTCAATTAAAGAAAAGCTTGTTTGTAACTCCTAAACGAGGTTTTGAGGCTTTGTGTCATATTGTGAGTAATATTTCATGAGTATTGCTTGCAAGGCCTGTAAATAGTTGTATTTGTGGATGTTTAAATATAATACACTTTTTTGGTTGCAGAGTCATAGAGATGTACTGGAAGGAAACAGACCTTTGGTCCAACGTATCCATGCCAACCAGATATCCAATCCAATCTAATCCCACCTGCCAGCAACCAGCCCATATCCCTTCTAACCATATTCATATATCCATCCAGATGTCTTTTAAATGTCGCAATTGTACTAGCCTCCACCACTTCCTCTGGCAGCTCGTTCCATACATGTACCACCCTCTGTGTGAAAAAGTTGCCCCTGAGGTCTCTCTTATCTTTCCCCTGTCACCCTAAACCTATGCTCTGTATTTGCAATGCATGCTGAACTTAGTTTCCATTTTATCAATTTTTATTTTTGACAACGTTGCAATATGTGACAATTTGCAATTTAAAAATCAAATTAAGCAGTAAGTAAATAAAGTAGAGATGCAGGGCCAGGCAATATATTGTACTTACATGTTGTGGTAGTTAGTGGACCCCATTTGTGGTTCATAGTGATTGCATCTGTAGCAAGTGTTGGTTGCTTGAGGAACTCCGGCTCAGAGTTGATGAGCTGAACCTGACTTTTGATCACTGTGACACCAGGGCGGGAGCAAAACTGTTTTTGGAGGGCCCTACTTTGCCATAGATTAATTACCTCTACTTTGGTCAGTGGTCATGGAGAGGAGAGTGCGCTTCTAAGTGAGGCCAGTAAAGGGATCCAGGAAATAGTGCTGAAGGAGCCTCAGCCCTTGAGCTTGTCTAACAGGTATGAAATTCTTGTTCCCTGTGTGAATGAGAGTGGGGTGGTAGGAAAGGATGAGCAAGTTGTCCATAGCACTGTGTTACAGGGGAAGAAAAGAGAAATGTAATCAGGGATAGTAAATTTGAGACATTGGACACTTTTGGCCAAGGCCAGAATTGAGAATCCCAAAGACTGTGTGTTGCTCACCTAGTGCCCACATTCAGGATATCTCATTTGGATTGCAAAAAAACTTGGAGTTGGAGGGGAATGATCCAGTTGCTGTGGTCCACGAGTGTCAACGATACAGGTAGAAAGATGTTCTGCTGAGGGAATATGACAGCTAGGAGCTAAATTTAATTAGCAGAACCAAAAAGGTAGTAATCTTTGGAATACAACTTGAGCTACTCGCCAACTGGCACAGGATCAATGAGATTAGTGTGTTATGAAGATGAAGGTATTCTGTACCTTAGGGAGTTAAAAGCTGGCAGAACTACATGACCCCGCAGCAAGTGTTCTGAAAAAGGTATAATGTAACATTTGGTCGAACAAATCGATTAGCTGATTGCCTGGAGACCCATGAAACGCATTTGAATTAGGCCAATAAGTTTAAATTATACACTGAAAAATACCAAACTCTGATCAAGTTTGAATTGAACATATTGACAATCTTAAAAGGCAATGACATAATCCGAAGCTCTAGGGGAAAAGATCAGGGAAAATTGAACAGTTGGAAGGAGAACTGCTCAGCAAATGACATTTGCAGACTGCCCAGAGAATAGCTCTCTTAAAGGTACCTTTATCAATCAGTAACCTGTGAAGCAGAAATCTCTAAGAAGAAAAGAAGATTCGACATCTGGCTGGTTTTTGAAAAGTTGAATTTTGGGAAATCTTAATTGGAGCGTTTATCAGAATGGTGTTACAGAAGGGAAAATTAGAGGAAGGAGTTGTAAATAGTTAATTAATCTCTGTTATATTAAGAAATATTGTTATTACTTTCACTTGAACTGGATCTTGGACTCAAATTTTCACAGATTACTGCATGGGATAAATCTTTTCTGTGTTGTCGGTTTAAATTGAGCAGGAGAGTTTACCCTGTGTTGTAACGAGGTAAATGTGTGACTCAAAGATTGGTGTCGGAGAAATGGATTCAAATTCATGGGACATTGATGCCAGTACTGGGGAAGGAAGGAGCAGTTTTGATGTGATGGATACCAACTGAGTCATGCTGGGATTTTATTTGGGGGGGGGGGCGCGGAGGGGTGCAGTGAGGGTGGAGGTCCAGTTATTGGAAAATTTATGGAAAAACTTAAGGAGGCAGAGGGCTCAGCAGAGGTTATTCAACTTGCCAGAACAAGCAATGCAGATTGTTTGGTTATAACGCATGGTTCGTCGATACTAATTCACTGTCATGTGATTATTGAATTGGGGACGCAGTTTCTAAAGCGTGAACTTTTAAAACATGTTGGCTGTAATGCAATTATAGTTCAATGTTTTAAGCACTGTTTCTAAAGCGTGATTTTTCTTTAATGTGGGTTTGCACAATAACTCAACTGCATTACCAAAAAAACTGGCTGTAGGACATAGAAATACTTAGGCATCTATATTCAAGCACAGCAGGTAAGGGGACAGTTATGATGAGGGGAGCAATCAACATAGGAGTGAGGGTGTAGTATTTAAATGCACACTGTATGTGAAACAAGGTAAATGAGTTTGTAGTATAGATTGAAATTGTCAGGTATGATTGGGTTTCACAAAGACAGCTGGGAACTAAATGTTCAGGGATATGTCTCCAATCAAAAAGACAGGCCAGGGGGGAAGGATTACCTTGCTAGTAAGAAATGAAATTAAATCAATAGCAAAAGTCATATGGAGATGGAAGGTGTGGATTTTGTGTGGGTAGAATTGAGGAATTAACAAAGAGAAAGACCCTGATGAGAATTACGTTCAGGCCCTCCTAGCAGAAGTTACAATGTAGGGCAGAAAATAAATCAGGAGAAAGAAAAGGCATGTAAGAAAGACACTATTACAATCATCATGGCAGGCTTCAATATGCAGATAGAACAGGAAGGTCAGGTTGGCAGCAGACCTCAAGTAAAAAAATCTGTGGGATGTATGAATGTTTTCTTTTGCAATAGCTTGTGGCAGAGCCCACTTTGGAACAGGCAATTCTGGATTTGGTGATGTGTAATGTGGTAGACTTGATTAGAGAGCTTAAGATGAAGGAACCCCTTGGGGCCAGTGACCATAATATGATAGAATTCATCCTACAATTTGAGAGGGAGAAGCTGAAATCAGATATAACAGTGTTACAATTGAGTAGAGGTAACTACAAAGACATGAGGTTGGAGCTGGCTGGAGTTGATTGGAAGAGAAGTCTAGCATGGAAGACGATGGAGCAGCAATGCAGGTGTTTCTGGGGATAATTTGGGAGGCACGGCAGAAATTCATCTCAGGAAGGAAGAAACATACTAAGGAGAGGATGAGGCAACCGTGGCTGACCAGGGAAAACATAAGAGCAAAAGGAAAAGCATACAATCTGGTGAGGGAAAGTTAGAAGCCTTCAAAAGCCAGCAGAGGATAACTAAAATAAATAATAAGTGGGAGAAGATGAAATGAGTAATCTTGTTAGTAATATAACAGATTTCAAGAGTTTTTTTCCAATATATAAAAAGTAAGACAGAAGAGTAGATATTGGACTGCTGGAAAATGAGGATGAAGAAGTAGTAAGGGGGAGTAAAGAAATGGCAGAGGGATTAAATGGCTACTTCTTAGTGGAACACACCAGTAGCATATCAGAACTTGAAGAGAGTCAGGGGGCAGAGGTGAGTGTCATTGCCATCACTAAGGAAAAGTTGCTGGGAAGCCGAAAAGTGTGAAGGTTGATAAATCACCCAGATCAAACAGACAACATCCTAGAGTTCTGAAGGAAATAGCTGAGGGGAGTATGGAGACAATCTTTCAGGAATCACTAGAGTCAGGGAGGACAGGAAAATGGCCAACCTAACATGAATGTTTAAGAAGGGAGGGAGGCAGAAAATGGGAAGTCAGAGGCTGGTTGGCCTGACCTCTGTTGTTGGTAAGGTTTTTGAGTCCATTTATAATGATGAGATTGTGAGGTACTTGAAGGTGCATGATAAAATAGCGCTGAGGCAAAACGGCTTTGTCAGAGGAGGTCATGAGGATGTAATGAGAAAGTTAGACAAAGGAGAGCCAGTGGAGGTACAGCACAGAAACAGACCCCTCGGGCCAACTTGTCCATGTCGACCAGATATCCCAACCCAATCTAGTCCCACCTGCCAGCACCCGGCCCATATCCCTCCAAAGCCTTCCTATTCATATACCCATCCAGATGCCTTTTAAATGTTGCAATTGTACCAGCCTCCACCACATCCTCTGGCAGCTTATTCCATTCACATTTCTCTCTGTGTGAAAAAGTTGCCCCTTAGGTCTCTTTTATATCTTTCCCCTCTCACCCTAAACCTATGCCCTCTAGTTCTGGACTCCCTGACCCCAGGGAAAATACATTGCCTATTTACCTTATCCATGCCTCTCATAATTTTGTAAACCTCTGTAAGGTCACCCCTCAGCCTCCGACACTCCAGGGGAAACAGCCCCAGCCTATTCAACCTCTCCCCATAGCTCAAATCCTCTATCCCTGGCAACATCCTTGTAAATCTTTTCCGAACTCTTTCAAGTTTCATAACATCTTTCCAATAGGAAGGAGACCAGAATTGCGTGCAATATTCCAACAGTGGCCTAACCAGTGTCCTGTACAGCCACAACAAAACCTCCCAACTTCTGTACTCAATACTCTGACGAATGAAGGAAACTATACCAAACACCTTCTTCACTATCCTATCTACTTGTGACCCCATTTTCAAGGAACATGATCCATTTGGATTTTTAGATGGCCTATGACAAAGTGCACACAGGAGGCTGCCAAATGAGACAAAAAGCCATGACATTGGTGGCAAGGTCCTTTTTGTAAAAAAAAATCATCCACAGGAGATGGCTGTCACTGTCTAGGTCAGCATTTATTTCTCCAGAGGGTAGCTAAGAGTCAACCACATTGCTATGGGTCTGGAGTCAGGTGTAGGCCAGACCAGAATTGGATGGCAGATTTCCTTCCCTAAAGGACATTAGTGAACCAGATGAGTTTTTCCTGATAATCGACACTGGTCTCATAGCCATCATTAGACTCTTAATTCCAGATTTTGAATTGAATCCAAATTCCACCATCTGCAGAGTGAGATTCAAACCGAAGCACCCAGACTATTAACAGTATTTCTGGATTAATAGACTAGTAATAATATCATTAAGCTATTGCCAAGTGGCATGGGTAGAAGATTGGCTGACTGGCAGAAGGCAGAGAGTAGGGCTCAAGCGGTCTTTTTCAGGATGGCAGCCTGTGGCTAGTGGAGCTCCATAGCGGTCAGTATTGGGACTACAGCTATTCATATTAACCATTAATGATCTTGATGAAGGGACAGAGGGTATTGTTGTTAAATTTACAGATGAAACAAAGATAGGTGGAGAGACAGGTAGTGATGAGGAAACAGGAAGGCTGCAGAATGACTTGGACAGGTTAGGAGAGTTGGGCAAAGAAGTAGCAGATGGAATACAATGTGGAGGAAGTGTGAGGTAATGCACTTTGGTAAGAAGAGTAGAGGTATAACTATTTTCTACACAGATAGCCTCACGATGTTATACTTTTCTAGCTTCCACCCTAAACATATTAACACATCCATCCCCTACGGACAAGCCCTACGCATACACAGGATATGTTCAGATGAGGAGGAACATGACAGATACTTGGACTTATTCAAGGATGCCCTCATAAGAATGGAGTACATTGCTCAACTCATCAACCACCAGTTCTGATGTGCCTCAGCAAGAAACCGTAATGACCTCCTCAGGAGACAGATGTGAGCTGCCTTCCAGGAGCTGAAAAACTATGCATTGTTCTTCGCTGCCTGCAAAACATTGTTGATGAGGATGAGCACCTCACAAAAACTTTCCCCATGCCTCCACTTCTTGCCTTTAAACAACCACCAAGCCTCAAACCACCAAAATAATTGTTTGCAGTGAACTGCCCAGCTTTCAGGACAACACCATACAACCTTGTCATGGCAGACGCTGCAAGGCGTGCCAGAGTGTCAACACGGGTACCGCCGTTACACATGGGAACACCACCCACTATGTATGCAGCAGGTACTCATGTGGCTCAGGCAATGTTGTCTATCTCATACGCTGCAGGCAATGTTGGCAAGATCGAGCAGATGCTACGACAACAGATGAATGGACACTGCATAACACTCACCAGGCAGGAGTGTCCCCTCTCAGTCGGGGAATACTTCAGCACTCCAGGGCATTCAGCCTTGGACCTTCAGGTAACCATCCTCCAAAGTGGACTTTGGGACAGGCAACAATGCAAAGTGACCGAGCATAAGCTGATAGCCAAGTTTGAAACCCATGGATGGTTTCAATGGGATCTTGGATTCATGTCGCACTACAGGTAACCCCAGTGCACTATATGCTCTCACACACCCACACACAAACTCCTTCAGACCAACATACCCACACAGAGCCCCTCTCATACACAAGCTCTCTCTCATATTCTCACACATACACCCCCCACACTCACACCCACACATGTACCCTCTCACAGGATTATACTCCATTACACTCACATATGCTCTCTCACAGACACTCACACCCCCACACACATACCCACATGCACATACTCGCCCGGTCTCCCCTGCACAAAAACACACACATATAAGTTTCTGGGGTGAATTTATACTTGCAGAATTACGTTTTATTTTGCTCAAAAACTGCATACATCCATGTAAAATTCTGTAAATCCCACTTTTGTAACAAAATCCATCTGATCTAACATTGGGACACAGACTGACTTTAACTTTGCACCTTCAATGCATTATCTGAGCTGAGATGGCACCTATTGTTAAAAGCTATCTTGAGAATGTAACTTTTAAAATATTCTGGGATTTACATATGAAGAAACCAAAACTAATATGATCATTCTAAAAGATGTAAGATTCAAGCTAAATTTGTTTAATATTACATTCCTTGACACCGAAATCTGTTGCTAGATATTCTGTGTTGTATGATTCTGCTCCACAACCACCTGGTGAAGAAGCAGCACTTCGAAAAATAGTGCCTCCGACTAAACCTGCTGGACTATAACCTGGTGTGTGATTTTTAACTTTATAAATGGGGAAAGGCTTTGGAAATCTGAAGCACAAAAAGACTTGGAGGTCTAGTTCAGGGATCTCTTAAGGTTGACATGCAGGTTCAGTTGGCAGTTATGAACACAAGTGTCATGTTAGCATTCATTTCATGAGGGCTAGAATGCAAGAGCAGAAATGTAATACTGAGGCTATATAAGGCTATGGTCAGACTGCATTTGGAATATTGTGAGCAATCTTGGACTATGTATAAAAGGGTGTGATGGCATTGAAAGTCTGTTGTGAGGTAATGTTTCCTGATATCAAAGACTACTGATGTCATGTCATCTCATAAAGTACCAAGACACTGCTCTGAATTGTAACAGTCTTGTCTAACTGAAGTCTATATCACACCTCCTAGTTGCAGAACAAAAAGCTCTCACAGTACTTTTTAGCTGGATAGCATTCCAACTTCCATTTTCCAGTTTATAACCGAAAAGAAAAAAAGATGGTGCTTTCTTACATAGTATTTATATGGCTGGGCCGTTTCATTTTTTGAATTATAGAAGTCTGAAGGTCAACTGTAAGGGAAGTGAAGTTGTGGAAAAGGGAACTCAGAAGAACAGAAATTAAGGCTGAAAAACGTTATTGGGTTCCACAAGGACACAAAAGGAATTAAATGTGAAGATAATAATCTTGAATTAGTTATTCGGGATTGGAAGTAAATTTGGATCAATGAGGAAATAGATTAAAAATGAGCTTGATGTAGGATAGGGTATGAAAGCAGATCTTTGGACAAGCTACAAGTTTACAGAGGATGGGAAATAAGAGACAGAGCAAAAGAGCATTGGAATAGCTGAAGCTGGAGATGGCATAGTTATGGATGAGGAGTTTAGTAGCTCAGACAGGGAAAAATCCTGGTGAATTCCAGTTCTACTTGTAAGAGAGAATTTTCACACTGGATGATCCACGGGGAATGATTTTGCCATCTCTGTAGGCAAATGAATAACCTCGAATTATAAACCAGCTCCCTTTTACCGAAATAATAAAAATTATAGCATCGTTTTTGTAAAACAATTTGTAAAACAACTTACTTGCCTTCTGATTTACAATAAGCATGCACTTCGATTTTCACTTCAAGTTAAATTGGTAGAAGTTACTTTCGTATCTGGCCATTTGTACTCATTAGCACATTAATATTTAAAAGGTATTGTTCAAGAACTTATGATTCATTTCAAGTTATGTTGAAATAATATTCCATCTGAAAAGGCATATCCTCTTCAAATTGATACCTAAATTTCCAAATTTCAGTAGGAGATGCTTGGTTTCAAATCTAGCCTTCAACATTAAATTGAAAAATAAGCCTTTCAAACTTTAGCTAGCCCAGCGACTGAAAAGAAAAAGAGCGACTATCAGAAAAGAGAAAAAATCATACTGAATTGTAATAATAAAAGCTGAAGAAGGAGGTACTGTTTTAAAGGAGAGTCAGTAATTCTCTACAACCTGGATGCAAAATTATCATGGATAGTCAAAGGGAAGTTATAGCAGGAATGTTAGCCAACCAATGAGCAAAGTCCATGTTATTTTCTGAATAATGCTTTGGAGCTATACAGTGGGATAATATCTTAAGATATTTTGTTATGTTCGAGGTGCTATGTTGATGAAAGTTGTTGTTGGAATCTTTAATAATCACCTAAATAGGCAGGCATGGCCTTCGGTATACTTCTCAATTACAGGTCAGGACCTCTGACAACACTGCACTCCCTCAGCATTAGCCTAGTGTTTAAATCTTTTGAGAAACACTTAAACTCATAGATTTCTGGCTGAGAGGTGTGCGTGCCATAGAAGTATATTATTCACACTTTTGACAATTAAGTACAGCACTTGGGAAGGAACAGACATGGTCACCAAGGCCAAAGTACTTATCTAAATTCCATATGAAGGGAAGAAAACCTGCATCATATTCACCGGTTGCCTCAAACCATGATGAGTGTTGAAAGCTATAAACTATACCTTATGCTGTTTCAAAGGAAGTTGGGAGGAGCTACGTTTTGACACTATTGTCTGTCAAGATGATGGGACTGTAGTCCACATCAACAATGTTGTGCTTACTGCTTGGGTGGATTCCAGAAAATCTCCCCGGGGAATACCACCATTACTCTCTTGAAGTGTAAAGCACATATTGGTTTCTTAATCACCTGATCTCAGTTCATGTTAGTTCGTCCTTAGGGGTTATCTGAAAGATCTGGCACATGTGTGCCGACATCCAAAGTGCCCTGGAGGAACATAAGGTCAGTATCAAACCTGAAGTCTGGAGAATCCCCTGACATGCAATTTTAAGAGTTGTAAGCAGCTGTTGCAATGTGGTAAGCAGAGATCAAGCATTCTAAACAGCTGGCAACCCTAGTTTAACTGTCCTCTAGTTTATGTATTTAAAAACAAAACTGACAATCTTTCATTTCAATTGCAGTTTTTCACTTTGGAACTTTGGTGCAAAAGAAAACATATTTCACTTTTTAAAATGTTTTACTTCATTTTATTTCATTATGGTATTGTAAAGGACTACTGCCATAAAAATACAGTTAACTGGGATATTATGAAGGGATAGAATTTGATTTACACCAATCATTCACAACAAGATTACTTGAACTAATTCATGCCTCATAAAGTTGCTGGTAAGTGACTTTCTAGAGTGAAACGGATCACTTCTGGCACATCTTGTAGACTCTATTTGAGAACAATCCTGGCAGAAACAGCTACTACAAACAATTTACATTCATGAATGCCTTTAATGTAAACACACTATTGCAGGATTCTTCCCAGGAACATGATAAAACACAATACATCACAGAGCTATTAATGGAGAATGTAGGAGAAAAGCTTGGTCAAAGAGAGAATTTAAGGAATAATTTAAAAGAGAAAAGCAAGGCAGTGATATGAAGAGCTGAAAATGTGTTGATGGAAAATCGCAGCAGGTCAGGCAGCATCCAAAGAGCAGGAGAATCGATGTTTCATGCATGAGCCCTTCTTCAGGAATCATGCCCGAAATGTCGATTCTCCTGCACTTTGGATGCTGCCTGACTGCTGCGCTTTTCCAGCAACACATTTTCAGCTCTGATCTCCACCATCTGCAGTCCTCACTTTCTCCTCAGTGATATGAAGAGGTCTAAGGATGGAATTCCACAACTGATGGCCTTGACAATAGAAGGCATGGCCATTAATGTTAGAGCAATTCAAATCGGGAAAACTCAAGAGAGCAGAATCAGATAATGTTTACATGGATGCAGATGACAAAAGATGGCGAGGAGTAAAACCATGGAGAGATTCAAAAGCAAGGATTTTAAAGTCAAGGTATTGCCTAAATGGAAGCCAGTGTAGGTCAGTGAATACAGGAATGAATGGTATCTGTTGCAAGTTCAGGCAGAATATTGGATGATCTCAAATTCATGGGCAGTAGAATGTGGGACTCCAACTAGCATTGCAATTGAAATATCAAGTCTAGGGTTAACAAAGGTAAGAAAAGGGCTTCAGCAGCAGATGGGAGGAGGCAAAGATGAAGTCAGGCAAAATTAAACGTAATGATTTCAGTGATGACATGAATAAGTGGTATGAAGCTCAGATCAGATTTGACACCAAAACAATGAATGAACTGCTCACAGCCCAGGGAGAGGGATAGAGTTGGTAGCTAAGAATGGATCAGACAACTATATTTATTGGAAACAGTTTCTGTTCATCCAGGACTGATAAGGCAGCCTTATAATTTAGCAACAGTGAAGCAGTTTAGATGGTTGTGTTAGAATTGGTTGTCAAAATGCACGTGGAAACTGAATTTATAATTTTGAATGATGTTGTCAAGGGGCAGCATGTAGATGAGAAACAAGGGAGCACCGAAGATAGAACCATGGGAGAGACATTAGATGTAAGAAAAGCCATTGCGAGTAGTACTTTCACTACACTCAGATAGGCAACAATGGAAACAGACAAGAGTAGTCTACCCGATCTGCACAATAGTGGAGAGACATTACAGGAGAAGGGTGCAGTCAACCAGATCACATTAAAGCTGCTGATGTGTTGAGAGCACAAGGAAGGAAAATTTATCACAGTTACCCAGGATGTCATTGCTTACATTGATGAAAGCCATTTTGGCATTGTAGCAAGGATGGAAAGCTGATAGGAGAGATTTATGCATAAAGTTCTGAAAAAGGTGGACGCTAATTGAGATGGGGGGGTCTGTCTGCTTTTCCTTTCAGTTTGCAGATGGTGTTTATTGTGGAAGAATGTAGGGAAGGTGACCCAGAAATGGATCTATGTATTTTTTAAATTAGGGGTGCAAATAGAATTTATGAAAGTCAGGAGAGCATCTGTTTCGATCTCCAAATACATGGTTTTCCCTCATAGGCTGCATGGTTCTGTAATTCTATACAGCTGTAGCTCCCCATTTTCTCTTTGTTGCTGATATGTCTTCAAAGACACCCTTTTGATATAGTTGCACTGAAGGCCAAAATACAAGTCTTCTATCTCACATGGGTAAAGTTGTCAGCACATATTTATGAGCTTTCTTTAAATCTTGACATCTTTTTCCCTATTCCTCATTAGTTTCTGGTCTTCTGTACAATATTTGATATAATTCTATTAATTTAGAACTGATATTTACACTCTGCATTTGTTTGAAGTCACAATATCAGCAGACAATAGAGCATGCATATTTTTCTTTCTCGTTACTTTAGACGAGAGATTATCAGTCTTTGTTTAATTTTGTAGTTATTTAACATTACAAACAGAGAAGGACAGTTTCAAATTTTTAATGATGTGCCTTTTTGGACCTCACTATGAAGTAAAATGAAGTAAGCAATCTTTTTGAAAGCAATGCTGAACATTTTACTTATAACTAGCCACTTGATGGCAATCTTGCTAAAAGCTTTATTCTGAAAGACTTCGGGTACTGCTTTTTGCTGCAGGCATAATCTTCTTTGCTAAACCTTCCCACATTTCTTGATTGAAAAGTGGCTAGTGTCAGTTTCAAGGAACAATGTCCTGCACCCTAAGACAGCTAAATAAGTAGTGTCTGGGGCTGTTGCATGGCACAAGCATTGAAAAGCCTGCATGTGTAGAAAAAAAATTGAACTTCTACAGCACTTTGCAAGACCAACAGACACCTCAAACTAATTCCCTGCCAATTAATTACTTGTTGAATTATTTTTGCTGATCCAATATAGCAAACTCACAGCAAACGCCCACTAAGAGCAATGTGAGAATGACCAGATAATCTGTGGTTGTAATGTTGATAGAGATATAAATGTTGGTCAGTCAGTGGGACAGAACTCTCTTGCCCTTCTTCAAAAATAAGCACTGTAGAACCGTCTCCATGCATTCAGCTGGACAGACATGGCCTCAGTTTAATGCCTCAGCAGAAAATGGCATCTATGACAATGTAACACTCTGTACGCAATGCTGCACAGGAGCGTCAGCCTGAGTCCGACTTGAACCCCAAACCTTTCGGCTCAGAAACAATAAGTTTATTACCTGAGCCTTTTGTGACACAGTGCAGGGCTACTTATCAGACCTACTTTGCTCAGCTCCTCCCAAGTGTGATCACAGAGGATAAGTTCATCTTGTAAATTCGATTCAGCCTCAGGAGGTGGAGGTAGACTCTTTCTCCCAGCTCCACAGAAGGCTCACGATCTTCAAGTGGTGATCGGTAAGCTAGACCTAACCCTAACCCGAATTCATTCCAAACATACAGTGGGCTGCAAGGCTTTATTTTGAGTTAGCCTCAAAATTTCCCATATGGAGCAAGCATTTTACCATTTCATGCCCGGGAATGTCTATTTCAAGAAATTTCCAGAAGTGTGGAACCTAATGCATATTCTCTTGCTGGTTCCAATCAGTGTTTTCAGTAACTTTCATTGTCAGTGTTACTTTGATATTAAAGCATCTCAGTGATTCATTAGACTTAAATGAATGCTGGAGATATTGAATTTATTCATTCTTTTACTAATATGCTTGCCTGTTTACGTGCTATGTTGATAGAACTTTTCAGTATGGGGCTGTCTTGTGGCTCAGTGGTGGTCTCCCTACCTCTGGATCAAGAAGCCCAGGTTCAAGTCCCACCTGCTTCCACGTGTGTAATAACATTTCTGAACAGATTGATTAGCAAAAACAAAACTCTTTTCTTAAGAAGCCTTAAGTTGGATTTTCTGGTCCCCAATCGGGAGCAAATGGAAATTCCACCAGACAAAAAAAATCTGACGATCAAAAGGAAGAAATTAATAAGAAAGCAGTAATACATAGAACTGAGTGCACTAGTCGAACTGGAGCTCCACTTTGAGGTATACTGGACAAGTCAGCCAGTATGTTATACCAGCTATGAGGAGTGGGAAACAGTAGATTGGTGATGGGAAGCAATGCATGTTCCTGTGTTCAGTGAGGTAGGTTATGACAGTACTGGTGTGAATGTAAGATGTAACTACCCCAAGGATTGTTCCTTCTGCCAATTGGATGGCTGTCAATGTGAACTAACAACATTGAAAAATATTAGAAAAGTCTTCATGTGCATTTAAAAGTCTACTGAATTTATAAAAGTTAGAGTACATTTCACTCTATTGAATGGTAACCTAAAATACCTCCAAGTTCACCTTGAAGACACTCACCACCCAGACTTCATTGCGGTAAAATCCTGTAACTCCCTCCAAAACAACATTGTGTAACTACCTACACCAAATAAACTGCTTCACTTCAAGAAGGTAGCTCATAGCACCTTCTCAATGGCAACTTAAGATGGACAATAAGAGCTAGGCCAGCCATTGACCCCCAACTCTAGAGAGTGAATAAAATAATATTGATGAAGTGTACATTTTTAGTCTTTTCCCATTGCCTTCAATATTCAGTCTAGACATTTATTGAGTTAACAGTTCTAAAGTCTGTAGTTTCTGACTTTTATTAAAGGATTTGTGGGTATTTTTCACAAATAGAGTAGAGATCGAGGAGTGAGGATGTGGAGAATAACTGTGAATGGGAATGATGATGTTGGCTGAAGGTAAGAAATGAGAATGAACAAGTGAGAGTGAGGCATATGAGCTGATGATGGTAAGGCGTGGAGAGGGGTGAGGATTATGGAGGAGATAGGTTTAAAGTGTTTAGACAGTTTTCCCATATATAGATAAGATTCTGATTGGAATTTAGAACTGTCTTGAGGATTTATTTGTGATCAAATGTAGGCTTTCAACTTCCAGCTCTGAACTTAGTCCACATCTATTCCTGACCTGAACATCAGACTAGTGAAGATCTGGACTCCTGGAAGATCCCATTTACCCAATGAATGGAGGCAGGCAATATGCTGAGGTTAGTCTCATCTGCAATTCCCAACTCCAAGATGAAAACCAGTCTATTGACGGTATGCTTAGGAGAAGTAAGCAGACATATTTGTAAGGAATATGAGCACGGGATGGGCGATGCTGCAGGGAAACAGGGCTGGACACCTACAGATATGAGTTAGAACAGTGAGTTACTAGCACAGAGATGGGTCTAGCCTGTAGGCATTGTTCTATGATTGCACAGATCTCAGCAAAGCAATTAACCTAAAGGTAAACAAAAAACAACTGCAGATACTCAAAATCTGAAAGTAAAACAGAAGTTGTTGGAGAAACTCAGCAGGTATGGCAGCATCTGTGGAGAGAGAAACACTTTTTGGGTCCAGTAACTCTTCTTCCTAAAGTTAGTTTCATTATATCGTGAAAAGTGGTATGCTGCTTTAAGAGGTCTCCATCTTACTCTCCATGTATTCTGCAAGAGTGGTGACTGCAAAACTCTTGGCAAGATTTGACAAATCTTTGAAGATTGACTTATGATCAGAGTTAATTTCAAGATTCGTTGACAGGAACTCATGTCATATCAGCAACAGCCAGCAGAAAATATGGAACAATTCACAGGCAGATGAAAACACAAAAGTAATTTTGTTGAAGGTAATTTAGCTGAATCGCTGATGAATCTGATTATCTACATCTATCAAAAAAAATGGATGACTACAACATTAACACACTGCTGGAAGAAAGTTATAAGTTTAAGGCAATTGTGGGACAGCATCATCCACAGGTGCTTGACTCTGCCACTATTATTCATGATGAAAGGCTCCTGCCTGAAACGTCGATTTTCCTGCTCCTTGGATGCTGCCTGACCTGCTCTGCATTTCCAGCAGCACTCTAATCTTGACTCTAATCTCCAGCATCTGCAGGCTTCACTTTCGCCCACTATGATTGCAAGCTAGTGCTTCCAAAATCTTTTGCTATAAATTCTGTGTCTTATAGTCCTGCTTCACCACTACTTGATGAAGGAGGAGCCCTTCAAAAGCTTCCAAATAAATCTGTTGGACTATAACCTGGTGTTGTGTCATTTTTAACTTTGTACACCCCAGTCCAACACAGACTTCTCCACCTCAGGACTAGTTTTGTAGCCATCAACAAGAACATCAAAACATCTAAGTTATATTTGAGATATAGATGGTCTCATTCACCAAAATAGTCCTCAGCATTTTGTGATGTGCAAGAAATGTTCAGAGGGCTAAATTGCACAAAAACATCTCAGTGCATAGACAGTCCCAAAGTGCAACATAGCTCTGTACAGCAGCACGTAAAAAAGATCAAACCAAGGATGAATATCAAAGCCACTTCCAAACTGCCATCTCTGGCAGGTAATCAATGAACTCAAAGATGAAATGGCAGTGTGACAGCTTACAGATCCCAGTCAGAAGTGCATGTATTCAGCTTGACACATCATAATGACCATTAAAACTCCTCCATCCTAGTAATATATCGCAAAAGGAATGAACAACATGTGCTACATGCCAGGATTGAGATTATTGCACCTGCAAATCATATCCCTTTATCCATCTTACACAAGGTATCAGGAAACTGATACAACGTGTTGCAGAATTGATTCAACGATTCAGCATCTAACAATGTCCTGATCATTCAACAGGTACCTGAGCAAGTATGGTTTTTCTAGTCATTCAAAGATGAATTAGGACTCTGTAGGATTGCAATTTTCAAGGGCAAACAAATGATTCTTCTACAAATTTACATAGATATACGATTGACTATATACACATACATCATATGGCACAGCAAAAGACAAGCGATTGGCATGTGAGAGTCCATCAACGTCAACAGTCAAGAGATCTTCTCATTCCACAAAAACTTCTTCTGAGCGAGGGTACATGAGGGTACAACTCATATTTTCCATGTCTAAGGATGTGATTATATCCTGGTGACAGACTATCCATTAAATTCCCTTTTGTCTCATTTTTCCCCTTGT
Organism: Hemiscyllium ocellatum; assembly: GCF_020745735.1. Taxonomy (NCBI): domain Eukaryota; kingdom Metazoa; phylum Chordata; class Chondrichthyes; order Orectolobiformes; family Hemiscylliidae; genus Hemiscyllium; species Hemiscyllium ocellatum. The sequence continues at coordinate 81,177,200 of NC_083412.1, forward strand.
TTTTTACTTGTACTTAACAATTTTTCATCATTCTATGAGCCATGACTCTATTGAGCAGGTCTTCTGTTCCCTTGCCTTTTCTATCATCATTCATTTTGGCCTTGCAACATGAAACATATTGCTAGTTAATCCTGTCTTCCATCAAAACTTCTCTCTTTTTCCAATCTCCCCTTTTCAGTTGTATAGAATTTATTGCATTGCTATCATGTCCCAGTCCTGATATGAGGTTAATTGTTCATTCTGTTTTTCTCTCCATAGATGCTGGCTGACCTGTTGAATGTTGCAAGTTTCTGATTTTGTTATAAGGCTCTCTAATACTAATTGCAATAAATTTCAAATCCATATTTTTCATCCTGTGAATGATAAGCTAAAGATTCTCAGTCTGAATGAATTGAAATGCTCTCTGAACAATAATAAGTGAATCACTCAAATTTAATATAAAATTATATTAATGTGACTGAGAAAAAATCTCTACAGGTTATATATTAAATGATAATGTCATGCTAATATTCTTTTATTGTCAATTAAGTTCTGAAATCCAAACAGCATTACATTTCCTTGCTGTTCTCTCTCCAGTCCATTATCGAAGATATGGCAAACTTCAAATGCATTAACACTTTCCTTATGATCTTCAATACTTGTTCTTTTTTTTGCAAATTAGCATAAGCTTACTTTGCATCCTTCTGAAATGTATTGTTGCTCACCAGTCATTTATAGTTCAGTTTTATAGTCCCAACATAGTTGCGCAATAAATCAGTGAGGTTTTGAAACTTTTAAAACTTTATATTTATTTTCAGTAATTAACATTATTAGATGTAATCATTCTTTTTAAGTACATAATTTGCCTTCTATTTAAGAGGACGTTTGTTTAAGAATTGGTATCAAAACTCAAATATTTCTCAGGAAACTACAGGTTAAATGTAAATTAATCACTCCCAAATGTCCTCTAAAATAAATGTAATATTTAATACTCTAGAGTACAATATATTATGTATAAAAACAGTTCAATTATTTCAGTCTGAGAAATTGCCAGGTGACTTCAGTGTTGGCTTTTCAATTTCTCTGGGGGCTAATTTGTGGCTTACTGATTAAAATCTGCACAACAACTGGGCTGGGTTCTATAGATTGCAAATTTGGTAGAGGGCTATGACAATTTATTTGCAGAGACAGCGGTGTAGTGGTCATGTTATTGAATTTAATAATCCAGAGGCCCGGAGTTTGAATTCCACCAGAGCAGCAGCCGGTGAATATGCCAGTGAAGGCCCTCAATCTTAAGGGAAGAATTCAAACAGTTAGATTCTGGAAGAAAGGTGCAAAAAGACAATCCATCCAAACCAGTCCTAGGCACTTTGAACAATTCACAACTCAGTGGGTTCTACATTGATGCAGCCAGATTGGAATATTTACTGGATAGTAATGGACAGCTCCCCCATCAAAAGGTGCAGGACAGTCCCAAACACAGCTGGATACAGACACTGAACCTCAAGGGCCATCCTTGAAAAGAAACTTTGTGGAGCATCAACAAGAAATGTGTGAGGTTCTAACACATCTAATCAAAGTCATCTAATCTAATCAGAGGTTCCAAAGACATGGCGCAGTCTTGGAGATTGATTGAGGAGTACATCTCTTGTGGGAGAGTTATGATGACCCAGGTACTTGTGGTGACATCCACCGCCATTGAAAGAGTGAGCTGCTGAATGGAGTGACAGGTTACTGAATGTCTGCAGGCCCAAACCAATGGCCTGCACATTCTGACTGTCACTTCACAGAGAATAGAAGAAGTCAGGCCTTGGTGTATCAAATCCAAGAAAGTAGTCGCTAGAGAAATGTGGGGAGGCAATGGCCATTGATCTTATTGCTAGATTGTTAATCCAGAGATTCAGGTAACGTCCTGAGAGCCTCTGTTTGAATCCTACCACGGCAAAATTTGAATTTAATAAAAATTGGGAATTAAGAATTTCATAATGACATTGGAGCTATTGTTGATTGTCGGAAAAAATCCATCTGGTTCACCAATGCCCCTTTGGAAAGGAAACTGCCATCCTTGCCTGGTCTCCCCTACATCTGACTCCAGACCCACAGCAATGTGGTTAAATCTTAACTGCCCTCTAGGCAATTAGGGACAGGCAATAAATGCTGATTTAGTCAGCATCTCATGAATGAATAAAATAAAAGGTCATGAACAGCAATTAGAAAAAGCAACTATAAATTTTACATTTGTCACAATTATTATATGATTTATCTGCAAATTGAAAAAATCTTACAGATGCAGAGATACAGGTATTTGCACCTTAAAGTTGGCATTATGTAATTGCTCAGATAATATTATAGTGAAATTCGACTAGGCCTCACTTCCCCTAAAATTCGATCATCCAATGGTCTCATTCTGCCAAGAGATTACAATACCTACATTTGCTATCATCTAAAGTGAATGAACAAAGAACTGATGGTTAGTGCTGGAAGAACGTAACTTTGTAAACACATAGTCCAGATGCACGTTTCATAATTCCATGTCAAATTTTCCATATAAGTATTCACCAAAATATGTATTAAATGACCCCAAAATATACAGAACAACTGATAGTATTTCTCTAACTAGTTATTTCTCTGCAAATTGTAAAGCCAACATATTATTATTTTCACTTATGTAACATGTTTTTATTACTACTTTCGGCTACTTGAATACGTTTGCTTAATGGAACAATTTAGTAAATAGAGTAAAGCAATTCCACTAGGAAATTTCCAGTAATAGACTGAAATAGCATTAATGTGCAAATAGTCTCATGACATGATCTCTGTCCAGTGCCTTACAAGAAGGAGCATTTGCATTTTAATCAAGATTAAAAGGAAAATAGAAGCGTTCTTGGATATGCTTTTTCTAAAAGTGAACTGTTTTGCATTGTTATTTAAATGTGTTCATGAGTTATTTAATCATGTGAAAATAAGAACAAGAAATTTTTGACAGAAGTGAGAAATAAAGTAGTAGAATCCAGCTTTCAGAGGCTGTGAGAAGGAATGACCTTGTTTGCTGCATACCAATGTCATCAGTGTTCAATTAACATCATTCGGTGCTCTCTGGACTCAAAGTGGTTGCAGGCATGCTTCGGTGTAAAATGTTGTAATAAAACTTCATAGAGGTCTGATTGAAAGCTTGCTAACTTGAACCATAAGCTGATAGACTGACAACTTGGCCCCTAGTGAATTTCTGTCTTGCAGTCAGAGACCATGCAGACGTGCCCTAAGTTTTGCTCAATGAATTTGGACCTTCTAATTGCCAGAGCTGTGAACTTGTGTAACCTTATGACTGTAGCTGTCATTTTACGTTAGTGTGACTTGAAACACAGTCAGCTATTTAAACCGTGCAATTACTAATTAACCTTGCACTTTTTCAAAATAGTCACAATCACCGGACAATGATTATTTAACTAATCCCACTCTTTTATCAGTGACACACTCCGTATTACACCTTCAGTACCAGGACCCTCCACTACTTCAGATAACTGAAAACCACTTTTATCAACTCAATCCCATGAACATAACTTCAGTATGGACAAACTTTAACTCCTAAACAAGAAGGTGACATTTTCGATCCTGTAATTGTATTCTCAATGTTAATAATGAATAATTACAGGATTGGTTGTTGAACTACAATGAAATCCTTTGACATTGGAGTAAATTCTGATTAAGGGCCATTGTTAATACATTGATGCAGCTTTCTTTGATGAACTTGTTTTACATTTCCAGCTGACTTTGGGAAGCTAGGGAGCAACTGAGGGTGTTATGTCTCATTGCTACTGTGAGTTGCATAGATCACATTTGGTTCCATTTCAGTGTAACCACAGGGCCTCAAGAGGATTGCTTCTTGATTACTACAGCATCTGACATATGGTATTTTTGAACACCCCAATCACCTGACTCCACCTACATAATTTGCATATGTGTGTTGTGCACCTGGAAGGACTGTCTTGTGTAGGAGAAGAACCAGAGCTAGAGCTTAGTGTTACACAGACACATGACATCTCACTTCGCCACTCAGTCTGTCACCTGAGTAAGCTGCATAGCTTCACTTTGGACAGTTTAGCAATTTGAGTGTGTGAAGCATATGGCAGGTGCAAATGGAGGGTGAACAAAAGCAGCAGCAAAAACTGTTGGAGGCGCCAATCACATCCACTCTCAGCTGATGAGAGCAACAATCATGACTCCAGAGTCAAAACAGAGTGTTCTCAGGGCAAAAAAATTTGCTCCAGTCATTGAAACATTTTCCATGACCTTTCACCTTGTGATAGAGAACCCACATACTAACAAGTATGGGATTTGCCAGTATGGCATTAATACTCTGCATCCACTGTGGAAAGAAATAGCACTGCCAGTGGCACCTGCTTAATCATAGAAGGCCAGTGTGGAAGCAGGCCATTTGACCCATCTAGTCCACACCAACCCTTCAAAGAGCATCCCACTGAGACCCAACCCCATCTGCCCCCACCCCCACTCAACTTTTTCCTTGTACATTCACAATTACTTATTGAGTAAATCACCCTTTCCCAAATTTGGGGCCCTGAGATTATAAGATACCTTCTAGATAAGCTTGTAAACCCTACTTTACAACCACTGGCAGTTGCCCCACCTGCCACACCCTTCATCATTGAATTCCTACAATGTGGAAACAGGCCATTCAGCCCATCAAGTCCACACGACCCTCCAAATAGTGTCCCCCCCAGACCCATTCCCTTATCCTTGTGGCACTACACTTCCCATGACCAATCCATCCAACCTGCACATCTTTGGGCTGTGTGAGGAAACCGGAGCATCCAGAAGAAACTCATGCAGGCACAGGGAGAGCGTGCAAACTCCACAAAGACAGTCACCTGAAAGTGGAATTGAACCCAAGTCCCTGGTGTGCCATCTTCATTGTTCTAGGGAGCAAGAATGATTGTCCTGAGCAAAGATCGCTGCCAGACAATGGCTGTACCCCACTGGGGCCTCCCATGGGGTCTCCAAAATGAAGATGCTGGTGAGACGTTTTGTCTGATGATCAGGATTGGTTGCAGACATAGTTGCATTGGTGCCCAGTGCCAACAAGGATAAAAACTACTGCCAGCAGCTCCCCCACATCCATGCGAATGGCCAGTAAACCCTGCATGTGATCAGTGTCAGAGGTGATGGCACTCTGCATCCTCATGAACATTCACAGTGGCACCACATCTACAATATTCCAAGTTCCATTTCTAGTGACTTCCTACATGTCAGCAAGTGGCCAGGGCTAGACTGTCACAGCCGATACAAATTAGGCTAAGGCAAGAATTGAATCAGTTGAGTAAGAAAGTGAAAGGTTCTATGCGCTAGTGGATGAGTTAGAAAGCCTTGAAACCGACACTAGACAATTGTAGAGAGTGATGCAGATTCTTATGGTGGTAAAGGATGTATGTTGTTGTACTCCATTCGTAAGGAAATCAAAAACCATCTGAATCCTGAACTTGAGAATCACAGAAACTCAATCGCTGACCATCTGATAGTATTCCCCTCAGTTAGCTTTATGTTCAACATGTGCACACTAAGAAGACCATTTCACTTTGTAGTTAGAGAAGATGGCATCTGTCAGGGGCAAAGGGATAGATGCGCGTAGGAGTTGGTATGGGGGCTATTAAACAGAAGGCACCTCCTGCTAAAATTTGTTAAATGCTTGTTTCAGATGACAAAAGTGCTGTATCCACCAAACCCTTTGCCTCTTCGATTGATATCCTTAAACTATTCATCAAAAATCTATTGCTGTCAGTAATGATGCTGTTAATGGCGTGGGCATGCAGATTGCATTGTTGTTGAATGTCCTGCAGAATGCCTGATGCTATCAATATCCTTGTTGGTCTCTGCAAAGACTCTACAGCTATCACCTTCATTGTCACTACAGTTGCAATATGGCTGACTTACCATATGATTCCCTTCTGCAACAAGTGACTCAACTCAGTTATAACTTCACTGCAAATCTGGGCATATGAATATCTAATTCTCATGTATACTTCAGATATGGTTGGTTGGTCAGGTACCTTGGAATAGGAGCTGCCTTATACAAAAACTTGATATTTGATGTGGAACAGCGCCCTGGTGAAGTCTGCTAACTTGGGGGACAGCCAAATGCAAACACAATCATGATAGCTCCTGGACTGTTCTAAATAAAACTCAACAGGTTCACTAATGTCATACAGGAAAGGACCTGCCATTCTGGCCTGGATCGTTTGAAATGAAGCAAAGATCTATTTGTACTTCTTTCAATTTAGTCGACTGTATCTACTGCTGACAATGTAATCAGCTCTAAACTGAGGTGTTCAAATGTCATTTGGGTGACAGTGTTGCACAGCCCCTTTATTTAGCTTGAAAATGTGACCTGGAGCTTCGGGCCAGATATCATTTTAATTCCCTTGTGATTCCCACTTTGACCTTTCTGCGCAGTTTTCTATCTTGCTCAATAAAGCTCAACATAAGCACAAGGAATAACACCTCAACGTTTTGTTATGCACTGCATGCTTCTGAACTTACAAACTGTTACATCTCTATCTTTGGCAAATTCTGAGGAAATCTGATCTGAAATATTAACTCTTTTTCTTCCTCCACGGAAACCATCACCCACGCTGTGTACTTCCAGCACTTAAATGTTTTAGTTTTAAATGATAAATGCTGCATTGTCAGATGAAGTTGATTGAATAGCAGTATTTGAACCAGAAAATTCAGGTCAAAAATTAGGTCAAACAATGTCAACCTTCAGATTTAGATATCAATTGACATGAAAACCAAAATTTGAAACTGGTGTTCATAAGATATCAATGTCTTGATGTATGTCTGTCTCTAAATCGAGCAAATAGAACCTATGAGATTCAGATCTAAAAGTGTCATATGTTAAACATGCTCAATTTTATTTAATTGCCAGTGCACGTGACTAGTTTACATTGGAAGCTTCACAGAATGTTGTCATTCATCAATGCACAGACATAAAAAAACCCCACTGTTGACGAAATCAGCATTTGGTTGTGTAATCTGATTTTGTATTATATTATATATTTTATTTTATATTTTATATTATTTATATTAAGTTATTCTATAATGTAAAATCATTCTTTGTTTTACAAATTTCTATTTATAGCTGTTGTTGCAATCCAGAAAGCAAAATTGGCAATAATATATAATGATTTATCAAACAACCCCACATTGAAGAAATTACCAACTTTTTTGAAATCTTTAATTTTGCATGAATCAAAACCTACGCAAATTAAATATACAAGAGATACTTCAAACAAAAAGATAAATAAAATTTTAAATACTTGCCATAACAAAAATGCATCCTTCACAGCCATAATCTTCTGCAAAACACTCTTTATAGTTTTATGGCACTACCTGCAGTTTCAATGTCTTCTAACTCATCCACTGGTATCTAAAATCACGTTGTTGCTCAGTCATTTGACTCTTGCATTGAATTTTAAACCTAATCTTTTTCAGTATCTGGAATCAGCATAATGATTTTTATTTACAGTATATACTGTAGTCCTGAGATTCCTCTGTGTTTCTGGAGTTGTTATTCAGGCAGTCAAAAACTACCGGGGATGGATTTTGCCCAGGCATTTATTCAGGCTATTGCTGTCTGTGATTGCCATGCTGATGTTTGTGCAGTCTATCACTACGCCATATTGAAGTAAAGATGGGTAGTTTGCTTTAGGTTCATATTAATAGACGCTGACTTATTTGATCATAGGACTTTGATTAACATTGATTGATGAGGCTCCTGACCCTGTTGAAATAATATGTCCGACATGAGTTAGCGGTTAATACGATGGCAGAGCCACACTGGCAAAAAGTCCTCAACTTAATTTTAGCTATAGTTGTGGACTGTTTCTGCAAGAAATTTAAGTTAAAATGCGTATGTCTCTAACCTTGAACACGAAGGGTATGTTTCAACCTCATTCCCTGATGTGTGTCTATGTGGATGAAGAGACAGAGATTCATTCAGTACCCATGGCTTGAAGATTACAAACTTTGGTTGTAGAAATTCTTATGTTTAGGGAGCCATTGAGGTGGGTGGTTTAATAAAGAGACAGAAAGAGACACTTTGCTCAAATCCTGAATCAGTCTAGAGCTGAAGTTGTACTGATTGCCGAAAATGCATTGCTGACATGCACGGAGTTTGCAAAATATCCCAGAATGACAAAACAAGCAACAAGTGCACAAGGGCAATTTTGCCGTCAGGTTATTGTGAAAATGTTTCACAACTTATGGTCACGCATCATGCATTCTCGTGGTGTTACATGATCTTTAAGTCACTTATTGACTTACTGGTGCTCATGTCTGAAAAAGCTGCAAGAGTTACATGCAGACAAGGAAACAACCACATATTACCTCACGCAGAAAAGAAAATGCATCCCCAAAAAATGCTCCTGCCACATGTACGATTTTAAAGGAAAAACTGAAATTGCTGTAAATTTGAAAGAAGAGCAAACTCTGGAAAGACACAAGTCAATCAGATACCAGAAGAGAAAAATCATGTTGAGGTTCTGGATGTAGGGTTGCCTGCTGAGCTGGAAGCTTAATTTTCAGATGTTTTGTCACCGTTATGGGGTAACGTCCTCAGTGAGCCTCCGGACGAAGGACTGCTGGTGTTTCCTTCTTTCTATTTATATGTTTGGGTTTCCTTGGGTACAAATATAAATATACATTTAAATAGAAAGCAGGAAACACCAGCAGTGCTTTGCCCGGAGGCTCACTGAAGATGTTACCTAGTGTGGTGACGAAACATTTGAAAATGAACCTTCCAGCTCAACAAGCAAACCTATATCCAGAAAAGTCATTTTATGATGCTTCAGAACATACACTGAATATATCAATTTTTTCTCCATCCTCATGACAGAATCTGTCTGGTTCAATATTCAGCAGCTTATAGTTATTGTGTCACATTAAATAATCTCAAATAATGTCACATCTGCCAACAAGCAACTAATTGCCAAAATATTCAGATGCTTTCCTTAAAATTCAACATTGCTACTTGTTCTATCATTAGTGATTACCCTAGCAACATGGAAACGCCCTATTCAACTATGGTTATAGGCAACTGCAGATTTCAACAAATATCCTAAAATATCCAGTATGAACACAAGGCAGAGAAAAGAACTTGTGAAGAGGAATGTGTAGCGATACCAAGATAGCTAACAAATTATGACCTGAAATGATCCTTATTCATGCTTGCAAGGATGACAACTTTGCCTATTGCACAGTTTTAGTCAATTTCATTTATTTGCAATATTTTTACAAAATATGCACAATTGATTTAAAAAATGCAGTCAATTTATTCTTTTTTAATTGTAGTTAAGTGCTGGTATTGATTAGTAGCTGCTAACAACATTGCTTGTCACGATTTGAACTGAAGAGCATTTTAATTTCTGAGTGCTTTATTATTGCTCTCAACATACTGATCGGTTAATCTGAAATACTTTGCAATCAATTCCGCTAATCTCTTTTAGAGTAGTGAAGTTGAAATAAAGTTCAGAGCACATTGCTGAATACTATTGATCATTACAATTAATATGTCCACTGTTTAATCCAGTTTTATGTAACTATCTACTCTTCAACCTTGTGTGAAATAAAGCACGCACCTACATTTCTATCCAGTACTACATCCAGACTAAGCTTAGATGCAATGCAATTTTCTATTATCTTCCATTATTATTATATGTAAGTTTACCTTTCTATACAAATCTATAAATAAATCAACCGTTCCATCTAGTATTCAATATTATTCAATTTATAAAAACAACTTCCTTGAAAAAACTGCAGAATGTATTGGGCAGGTGATAGTACAGCTGACATATTGTGCAGTTCAGTCCTAAACAGAGGTTTGGGACTGTTCTATTGAAAAAACATCCAAAGGCAATGCAAATGGGTCAAATTTGAATAAACAATTGTTAAGTCCTCTATTGTTGTAATTGTTCTTCTTGATTTCCTGAGAGCTTGGTTCCAGTGTTTGGAGGGGCAACTTTTTGTTGCTGACAACATTTCTTTTGTAAAATGGACAACTATAGATTAGACTGGCATTGTGTTGTTACATGTCTCACAGCTAGAATACAATATACCTTTTAAGAGACAGGCTCATGATATGTATCATACTGTATCATAGCATGTGACCTGATGGTATAAAGGTCTCAGATTCCATCTTAACTGGGGTCACTTCAAGCATGCCATGATGATGGGAGCCTGCTACTGTTTGTAACTGAATAGCTTAACATTAGCCCAGATACTGAAGTAAGTGCCTGTGATTGTAAATTGTGTATGTATGTCATTATGATCCCAGCTGATGTTATTACTGGATAAATCAAATTCAGACTGAAATCTGGTTTGATGGATTCTTTTTAGTTTTAATAAGGTGGTCTTTCATTGAAACATAAGCACACAGTGCTGCAAATTTTGTTTTAACAGTTTATGGTACAAAGAAAATTAAGATAAAGTGGAATAAACTGAACTATTTACATATAACATAAGTTTAAAGATTTTGAATGGTAAAAATATAATTCTATGAACCCCAAAACACTCCTTTTTGGATCCCAAGATAACCTGTTTCCATAACTCACGCCAGAGAGAATCTCCTTCACTGTCATCTTGATGTGCTTAATTTAATTCTGGCTTCAAATCTCCATCTTAAGAATCCGATAACTTTATCGAATCAGGAATGTCAATAACCCAGAAGGAGGCCATTTGGCACATGATGTCTGTGTCAGTCAATAATTTTCTGACGACAATAATCTCATTTTCCATCTTTTAGCCCTTAGCTATGGATACTATGGCAACAGAAATGAATATCTAAATACTGCTTAAATGTTATGTGTGATTTTGATTTTGTCATCCTTTCAGGCAGTGAATTGCAGACATCCCCACCCTCTGAGTGTAAAATATTCTCAACTCTCCTCTTAGCCTCTTTTTATAACCTTAAATCCATTCCTACAGGTTATTTATCCCACTATGAATGAAAGCAGTGTCTTCCTATCCACCCTATATATGCCCATGTCTTGCATGTCCACATGCAGATTTATCTCTATGGTCCCTAATGGGCCCTATTCTTTCCCTAGTTATTTTCTTGCTCTTTATATACATTAAAAAAGACATTTTATTCCTTTATTTTATCTGCCAATGTTTTCTCATACACTCTCTTTGTTTTTTAAGTTGACCCTCTCATGTTTTAATTTTCCTCTGGGCACTCTGCCATATTGAGCCTTCAGTATCTGCCATAAACATCTTTCTTTTCCTAATCCTAAAGTTTATGTCCCCAGGATTCTCCAGTCCTGCTCCCATGCCTTGTCTTTACAGGAGCATATTCACCCAGTACTCTCACTACTTTTGCCATGACTGTTTCCCCATAGTTTGAGACAGGTTTAACTGCAAGAAACTGCTCCTATTCCATTAGTGCCAAATCATGTGTCATTTTAGTAAAATTAGCTTTTCCCCAGTTTAGAACTTTCATTTCTAGCCCATCCTTATCTGTTTCCATAACCATCCTAAGTCTAGCTGTGTTGTGATCACTACCTCCAAAATGCTTTCCTACCAATATGCCTCCCAATTACCTGGACTTATTTTCAAATATTAGATCCAAATTTGCACACGCCTTTGTTAGATTTTCTACTTACTCACTTATTAAGTTTCTCCTGGGTGCAATTCAAGAATATTGTACCTTGCACACTAAAACTATTCCAGTTATAATTTGGGTAGTTAAGATTCCCTACTATTGGGCCATGCTAAATGCTCATCTTTTTTATCTAGCCTATGTTTCCACTACATCCCAGACTCTTATGTTTGCATTTCCATCTTGGCCTCTCTTCCCTCTGAACTATTTGTTATGATCCCAACCACCAACCAATCCAGTTTAAATCCATTACAACAGAATTCGTAAACCTCCCTGTGACAATAGTGATGCTGTTTCTGTTCAGATGTAACTTCTTCAACTTGCACAGGTCCAACCTCCCCCAGTCCCTCCTGAAACCCTCCCTCATAGAACATAGAACATAGAAAAATACAGCGTAGTACAGGCCCTTTGGCCTTCGATGTTGCGCTGATCCAAGCCCACCTAACCTACACTAGCCCACTATCCTCCATATACCTATCCAATGCCTGTTTAAATGCCCATAAAGAGGGAGAGTTCACCACTGCTACTGGCAGGGCATTCCATGAACTCATGACTCGCTGAGTAAAGAATCTACCCCTAACATCTGTCCTATACCTACCACCCCTTAATTTAAAGCTATGCCCCCTCATAATAGCTGACTCCAGACGTGGAAAAAGGTTCTCACGGTCAACCCTATCTAAACCCCTAATCATCTTATACACTTCTATCAAGTCACCCCTAAACCTTCTTTCTCCAATGAAAACAGCCCCAAGTGCCTCAGCCTTTCCTCATACAATCTTCCTACCATACTAGGCAACATCCTGGTAAACCTCCTCTGCACCCGTTCCAGTGCCTCCACATCCTTCCTATAGTATGGCGACCAAAACTGCACACAATACTCCAGATGCGGCCACACCAGAGTCTTATATAACTGCAATATGACCTCAGGACTCTGGAACTCAATTGTAGTTACCAGTTATAATTTTGAAATAGAGAATACACGGAGATCACAACTGAACTAAGACACAGCCTGAGTGAGTATATCACTCAGGGAATTTGGAGGCAACGTGCCAATTCAGGTGTTTTCTGCTTGCTTTCTTCTGGCTCTAAATTCATCAAGTTTTTATTTAAAACAGAATAACTTAAAGCCATGGACAAGGGCTGAGCTCAAATGAGTGACATCACAGGCAAACTAAGTTCCTTGGTTGTGATAGTTACTAAGTTGACTATCCATTCATCGAATTTTTCAGTACAGAAGGAGGCCATTTGACCGATTGTGTCTGTACTGGCTACCAAAGAGCTATCCAGCTAGTCCCACTCTCCAGCCTCATCTCCGTAGTCCTCTAACTTCATCACTTTCAGCTCTCTTTGAAACCCCCTATGAAATCCACTTCCACCATTCTCCCAGACAGCACATGCCAAATCTCTGAGTAAAGAAGTTTTTTCTCACTTCACTCATAGTTCATTTGCTGGCAATCTTGAAATTGTGACCCCCAGTTACAGACAAACCAACTTGTGAAAATAAAATATCCTACTTTACCCTGTCAAAATTATGAATAATTTTGAACACCTCAGTCAGGCCATCTCTTAATCATCTCTGTTCTGAGAACAAGTCTAATCTCTCTAATCATTCCTTGCATCTAAAAGCCTTCATTCCTGGTATCAGTCTAGTAAATGTCCTTTAAACTCTATCCAACCTTTTAGCATCCTTCCTTAAATAAGGTCGCCAGAACTAAACAGAATACTGCAACTGTGGTCTTAGCAATGATTTGTAGAGGTGTAGCATCACTTCCTTGCTTTTATACTCTATGCCTCTGTTTATAACCCAAGGATTCTATAAGCTTTCTCAACAACTGTTTCAACTTGTCTGGCCACCTTCAGAGAATAATGTATGTGAACCCCGAGATCCCTTTGTTCCTGTATTTCCTTCAAAGTTGTACCATTGAGTCTGTATTGTCTCCCATGTTTCTCCTACAAAATGCATTAACTCATATTTCTCTGCATTGAAATTCATCTACAAGGTGTCTGTCCATTTGGCCAACTTGTCAATGTCCCTTTGAAGTCACTTAGCATCATCCTCACAAATCACTACTCTCCCTTGCTTAATATCATCTGCAAATGTAGAGATTTTACTCTCAACACCCATCTCCAAATCATTTATATAAAACAGAGAATGCAAAGGTCCCAAAGCCTGGGGAAAAGTACTTTGAACTCATCTCCAATCTGAGAAATGCCCATCTGTACCTATGCTCTATTTCTGATCCTTTGTCCAATTTCTAATTCATGCTGCTAAGGACCCATCAATCTCAAACATTTCTAATGAGCTAACCAACCTGCCATGTGGCACTGAATCAAATACCTTCTGGTTACTTTCAGATTGAAGAGAAACAGGGAAAAAAGTTACAGGTTACAAACTAAAAAATTTCTTTAAGAAACAAGAAAATTAAATAGAGATGCAGGGCCACAGTGTATTACGCCTGCTCGATGCAGGAGCTGGTGTGCCCCATTGTGGTTCATGGTGACTTAATACTTTTCTTAGCTTTTAAATTTGACAAGGTTAAACCCAAAATGTAACAACGATGTCAAATGCAAACTTAGTCCACAGCGAAACAAACTGCCGTATTTCATTTTTCAATCTTAAATTTCCAGATACAAAAATAAGGGCCGCAGAGAGGGAAGACAGTGCATTTCACCTGATGTTTACTGAAACTTTCAGAATAACTTGAGAAATGATCCTTGACAAGACTTGACACAACAAGTTAACACCTTGACAACACTGGGAATGAGGAATGCGGTTGGGTTTCAAGGATCAATGTAGAGGTAACTCGGGAAGAGATGAGGAGGTTTCCAGTTTCTGAGGAAGATTTGGTTGAAAGCCTACCTGTGTGCTTCAGCATTGTTGCCAAAAATTAAATAATAACAGTAAAACCAATCCTCCTGCCCTCACGCTTTCCTCACTTCACCTCATCCTTCCTTCACATTTCATCATCCTTCGCTCATTCCCCCTCACCTCCACCTATCCCCATCAATTCCAACCTATGCCACCAAAGTATCTTCACCCAGTCCCCATGACCCCTCATCTGCCTTTATCAACTTTCAATCTACTTTGACCCACCTTTCTCCCTTGTTTCTCCCTTTTACCTACCATGCCAACTCACCTAATATCCACGTACACTAATGCACACAGGAGAAAAAATAAAGTGATGTTACTTAAAATTCTGAATGACAGATTATTCTATTGGGATAAGGACTCTCATTCATAAAAACAAATTTTGATGTATGTTGTCAGATCTTGACATATCTTGATGATTTGTACAGTTCCAAAGGATTCATGCACCATTTGTGCACAATCTCTTCCATGTTAATAATCTTAAGGACATCTGATTTCCCCTCTTCTTAGTAGGAAGCAGTAGTCCAATGGTGAGGTTACTGGACTAGAGAGACCAGTAATACAAAACACTTGACTTATGTTATGGGGACTTGAGTTCAAATCCTACTATGGCAAGTGATGAAATTCTATGTAATGTAGTTTGAGAAAAATTCTGGAGTCATTGAAAAAACCCGTTGAAGCTGTTTTGTGATTATAGGGTCTTACTAGATGGTTAAGCGATGGATTGAAAGGCCTCCCTGATATCAATTTAGTGATCTTGACGGAAACTAAACACAAATTGTTTCACATTTATTTGAATTTTCCCTTTAAATCAGCCACAAAACCTCTCTTAATCCTCAGCTCAAAAAGTCACAGTTAACTTGGTTCTTGCTTGGATGCTCGCATGTGTTTGTGAATCCAGAGAAATGAAATATAAATATTGGCAAATTCACAAAGTATTATTATTAATTGTTAAATGAAATTATTGACAAAAACTATTGCAGTTCTAGACGACTTGCTTGGAAAGTTAAATACCATAAAAGCAAGATCAGAAATTGTAACCTATGAAAAGCTACCTGACAAAATTAACACCCTAAGGCCATTATATAACTTTTTAATACCAGTCCAGTTTCATAAAAAATTGTATTTAAAATATTATCTTCCAAATCTGATTTTTAAAAACTAAACACCAAGGGTTGCACTTTTAACATCTATTAGAGACTGTTGACAGATTGTACACAAAGCTTATTTTTACATTAATAACAAATACAGGGACTCTAAAACCTCAAGTTAATAATTAATTACATATTAGCATTTACTTACTTTTACATACAGATTTTGAAAACGAATCACATTTCCCAGTAGCCTGGAATAACTAAGACATCATTCCCTCTAATTTAGAGTCCATTTTGAGCTTTTAAATGCAAAGATCCAAATGAGCACATTGTCCACAAACATAGTAATTTATTGCATATAGTAACGACATGGATATACCGAAATGTGTATTTTTTAACACAGAATAAATTCTTCACAAAACTCACTGCTGAGTGACTTGGTTCTTTTATTGAGTGAGAATCCTCCTGTATGTGTTTTAAATTCAGGTCCCTCTTTGCTACAATCAGACATAATTGTGTAAGCGGTAATTGCCATGTGAGGCTGATGTTTGTGAAGTTGGGTTGCCCTTATAAGCGAACGGTAGCCTATACTCAGGCGCACTCTGTTCAGATGAAGCCTGTGGTTCATAGGGTCTACTATGCCTTTGCTGAGGACAGGACAGACAAAAGAGAGCCCCTCCAATGAGTGTCATGCTCATTGACACAAAGCCAATGTATAAAGCCTCTCCCATTTCATACTTGATTGCGGGTGGTATCATTGGGTCGTAGAATTCTCGAATTAAGTCATTTGTTGACCATGACACTGGAATAAGACACATGATGCCAGCAAGGATATAACATATTCCTCCAGCTATGGCAATGTTATTTTTGAATGAAGATTCCTTGAAGCACATGGTGCATTTCATACCCATGACAGAAATGCAAGTGGCTAAAACAGAAAGCAAACAGGAAATTACCATCATGGCACGAGCTGCCTGCAGGTCTGGAGGCAATGCCAGCTGTGAACGATGGACTTGACATTGGTAGATGCCAGTACTTTGCCAGACACACTCCATCCACAATCCCTTCATGAACTCAATCGCCGTGATGATATCTGCACCCAAATGTGCTCTTCTGTGCCAATGTGGTAGGATAGTGGTGATCAATGTTCCAAATAGGCCAAGAAGGCCAAGAGAAAACCCAATGATCTGAATTCCCATGTGAGCCATTTTGCCTCTTGCTTCTTTGGCTATAGTTATTAGATAGAGCAGCAACACCAGCTTTCCCGAGAATGTACTTTTGTTTTCGTATAAGCAAAACCTATTAACAATAATGAAATAGTATAAGTTACCAAATGTAGCCTATCAAGATTTATGCAAGTGCAAATTGCTTAATTGCTTAATAATTTGTAAGTTGGTCAGCAAGGAAACATTACATCTGAAATCACGCATTGTTTTAGGAACAATTTGTTGACAGTGGCTTTGTGAACAGTAGTAAATTGCACATCAAAAGTTAACTGTTTTCCGTTTAATCCACTTTCAAAACTTTCCAGTATGGCCATGCCTGTACTGTGTTCCTTTTGCTCCTTGGATGCTGCCTGACCTGCTGTCACTCTAATCTAGACTCTGATTTCCAGCATCTGCAATCCTCACTTTTGCCATCTTCATTTTTAATCCCATGGTGAACTCTGCCTGTCCTATCCCTACATCCTCCTCCAGTTCCACAACACCCTAAGGTACATGTGCTGTTTGAATTCTGACTTCTTAAAGATTCCCGATTTTAACTGCCCCATTATTGATGGCTGTACCTTTAGCGGCTTAGCTGTGGACTATTCTCCCTAGATCTCCCCTGTCTTTCTAATTATCTTTTCTCCTTTGAGAGATGCCTTTAAACCCATCTTGTTTTCTTAACCAAGCACTTGATCATCTAAACTAATATCTCATTATGTGCCCTAGTGCCATAACTTATTTTATAACACTCATATAGATGTACAATAAGATGCTTTATGTTGTTTCTGTAAATTAGAGACATTTTGCTGCTGTATGTATTCCTTAAAGTTTCAAAGAATGAAAGATGATCTCATTAAAATGTACAAAATTTGTACAGGGAATGACAGAGTGGATGTGGCTAAGATGTTTTGCCTGGCTAGTGAATTGAGAACAAGGATGTAATTTCAAAATCATTTAAAATACATTTAAGAGCAAACTGAAAGGGAATTTCTTGACTCAGAGGGTGTGACACTTTGGAATTTGCTTTCCCAGAGGGCAACAGAAGTTGAACATGTTCAGGACAGGCTTCCAGGTTAATACAGTGTATGGTTACACTTGGCATGGTCACCTCATTATGCCCGGGAAAGGGTGGTGAATGTGACAGTGAGTGCATGCTCATGTAGATAAGTTGGGTAGCTACCTGAGACATCTATGGGGTTGACATGGAGACTGCCAGAAAAGGGATGTAAATGACTGGGGTCCTCATACATAACAGGATAACCTGGAAGTTATTGTCGAGGTGCACTCGAGGTGCTGTCGCCTTCCATCGTCCTAGAAACTACAACTGTGCAATGACAAAGGAAATAGCCTTCACTACATCTGGAGTGTATGAGCAAAGTGTATCGCACTGCAGGGAGAGAGCTGTAAACCCCAGCAATGCGAGGCCCTACAGATAGACCCATTCATTACAGAGGACACACACCTCTCAATTCCATGATGATCCTAACACCAAGTCTCACTGTGTGCTACAAAACCTGCTGACCATTTTATGCACTGAGGCCAGTGGTGCCAAAGCAACTTCTGCGCGCTTCGTGCAATGGTAGCCAGCTGCCTGAGTTCCTTCCAAACGTAACGTTCATAGCGTCTGCACCCGGTGCAGCAAAATCTCTCAGGTCAGGCATTGCTCCAGGGACTATCATGCACATGAACTGTTGTCTGACCTCAGAGTGTAACAGTTAGAGCAAAGGCTACACAGAGACATGAGCAAACAGATTTCGTGGCATTGTGAGCACATTTCAATAAACGCGAGGCTTTATTCACAGTGAGACATCACCAGTATCGCCAACATACCCTCAAGGATTTTTTGAGAATCTTTCCTTCCCACTGTGTGTAAGTGTTGTCCCAGGTGCAGTGGAGGGAGCCTGCCTTAAAACTGGACTCTGCTTTTTGTATCTAGAGGCCCAGACATGATGAGTGCATTCTTGTGTGAGGCAACAGTACCCTTCTCTGCTTAACTCCCACAGCCTCGAGAGTCACAGGTAGGGTGAAGGCCCTGCTACCTCAGCGGCCTTCCGAGAGGTGATTTCTGAGGGGCTGTGTAAGGTTCCTCCTCCCTCTGGTGTCTGCTTGTGAGGAAAGGGCCTCTGATATGAGGTCAAGGTGGCCTGCCCACTCCTGCTGAGGACCAATGTCAAGGGCAATGAAGGGCATATCTATGACCTGGAGATTGCTGGTTGTGGCTCTCCATGCTCCTGCTCATCGACTACTGCTCTGCCTTCAGCACCATAATCCCCTCTCGGCTGATCTCAAAACTCCAAGACCTAGGACTTGGTTTGGTACCTCTGCAACTGAGCCCTCAGCTTCCTGACCCACAGACAGCAATCAGTGAAGATAGACAACTACACCTCCTCCACAATGACAGTTAACACTGGAGCCCCTCAAGGATGCTTCCTCAGCCCCCTACTGTACTCCCTGTATACCCACAACTGTGTTGCCTAATTCTAAACAGATGGCATCTACAAGTTTGCACTTGACACCACTGTGGTGGGATGGATTGCAAACAATGCTGAGTCAGAACATAGAAAGGTGATAGTGGGCTTAATGATGTTGTCCAATGATAACAACCTCTCGCTCAATGTCGGCAAAACTAAAGAACTGATCACTGACTTCAGAAAGAAAGGAGGCGGACATACCCCCATCTATATCAACAGGGTGGAGGTGAGAGGATCAAGAGTGTCAAGTTCCTCGGAGTGATGATAACCACCAGCCTGTCCTGGACTTCCCACATAGATGCGACTGTCAAGAAGGCACAACAGCACCTCTTCTTCCTCAGGCAGCTCAGGAAATTCAGCACGTCCATAATGACTATCACCAACTTTTACAGATACACTATTGGGAGGTGCATATCAGCCTGGTATGGTAACAGCTCTGCACAGGACTATAAGAAACTACAGAAGGTGGTGTGCACAGTCCAGACTATCGTAGAAGCCAACCTCCTATCCAAGGATTCCATTTACTCCTCTTGTTGCCATGGAAAGGCTGTCAACATCAGCAAAGCCCAATCTCACCCGGCAATGCTCTCCTACTACCTCTTCCATCAGGCAGAAGATACTGAAGCCCGAACACATGCACCAGCAGGTTCAAGAACAGCTTCATCCCTGCTGTTATTAGACTGATGAATGGACTCTCTAACTTCAAATAATGTTGATCTTGTTAATGTTTTTCTTGTATTGCACAGTGTCACCTCTAAGTCTCACTCTCTCCAAGTATTCTCACCCTATGATCTGTATGTCATTGTTTACTATGATCTGCCTAGACTGCTCACAAACAAAGCTTTTCACTGTACTTAGGTACACGTGACAGTAAATCAAATCATTATCAACAACATGGCAATGGCCAACTTGTCCATGGAGGCAGCAAGACAACTGCACCCCCACACTGTAGCTGCAGCCCAGTAGCCTCTGCACAATGGGGACCATTGCCTCCCACATTCCTGCCCTTGGCTCCTGTGTCTGCTTGTGCATGTATATAAAATGCCTACATGGTTCTCTCCTGCAAGGGGCTCAGCAGGTACCTGATTTCTAGCATTTCTCAGAGTGCAACTGACCTGCGGCATTTCTTTCTCCATCAGCTGTGGAGATGTTGCAGTGATGTCCTCCCCAGATTGTCTCTAGTCTTGCTAACATTCCCACCAAAGTTTCAGTATTTTGAATTGGTGCATGCGGCAGGGGGCTGCTCTTCATACTGGGTCATCCTCTGAGGCCATGGAACTCTCCTCCTCAGAGGAAGTGAAGGGCCTTCTTAACAGGCCTGCTCTCTTGACAGTGATGACAGTGGACTTCCACTAGAACCTACAAGGAAAGGAGTGAGAAGGCAACATGGTTTAAAGATGTATGCGATGAATGGCTCTGACAGTGTCATTAAGGGGAGAGTTGTAATGGAATGAAAAATGGAAATTCCTTGGTTGGCAGGACACAGATGTCTCAGTTTCCCCACAGGATAGTCCTGGTCTTCTCCTGCAAGGTCCAAGATTCTTTCCTCACTGGAATTGAGTGTGACCTGCTGCACCCTGAAAATGAGGGACATGTTTCCATTCTCCACTTACAATCAGCTTGTGCAGGAACTTGGTGAATGACACTACGTGACATCAAGAATGGAGTGCCCCTATTGCTCCAGCACCCTCCTATTCCAGATCCATGTGAAAAACTCAAACTCACCCCACAGTCAGTGCTAATCACTGTCTCAGCAACATGACAGGTGACATGCAGTTCCCATGGCACTCTTAGATGTTGCATGAGTAATGGTTCACCTTTGGCTAATACTGATCTTTTTTTAAACATCATTGCTGTCAATATCATTAAGACGTTCATGTTCAATTAGTGAGCTATCACTTTTAACCAGCAACTGACCCCGAGGCACCTTCACTCTGCACACATAGCAAAGTGAAGATGAAAAGATTAAATGATGCTGGAGTTTGCAAGCAACTGCTTCATTTATTTGTTCCTTCAGTGTATCCAGCAAACATGGATCCTGCATTTCACCCGGCAAACTGGCACTGACCCCACCCACCCAAATGGTGTCCCCACCACTTTCACATGCAGAGAATGGAAAATGATGGTGGGGAACACAGCCTGCAGTAGGCACTATTAGCACCAGACCCCTCCTGGCCAACAAATACTCTCCCCCAGCCCTCTTTTACCTTGCCCTATCTTGACAGGCTATTTCCATCTGTCCCCCAGGTGGAGACCCACCATAATGAACATTGCATCTTGCCCTAATGATCCCCACCTTGTCCTTCCATGCTCATTCAGTGGAGCACATGGTGATGCTCACCACCATTACCATATCCTCCTATGGCCTCCCTTGCTGTTCCGCATACTCCCCATTGTCCCCTTGTACTCTGCAAATGCCTGTTTCCTCCCTCATAACCCTGACACCCTTTGGCACTGATCACCCCTGCTATCCCTATAGCCCTCCCTTACACCCCATTGAATGATGGAGTATGTATTTGCCAAGAACTCTGACCAACATCAGTGAGCAGCCACTAGACATGATGGAGCAGATACCTTTGCAGCTCCCTGGTTGACAATACATGATTCCCTGACTCTACAGGACAAACCATTACTATCCCTGGACTGTAGTCTGACAGATACAAAACTATGAGCATAACCACTGCAACTATGGTGCATGGCATCACTATACAACCCTCTGTCTAATGTGGGACTCAGATGTAATGCTACATGCCTTGACCAAGACCATTGTGGAGCAGAATATAGAGATGTTGGAGATGTGGTTCTGCTACTTGGACTGAGGCAACATACTGGATGCTGAAGATATGGGGAATAGGAGCAGTGTCCTGAGGAGGAGACTGATGACACTGAGGTTAAGGAAGCTGTAGTTGTCCATGAAAAAGCTCAGCTGTTTTGGATGTTACAAGTCAGAATAAACCTCATTGATACCTGCTTCCTCAAGAAGAGGACTGAGTGCATTGTTGACTGTAATATGGTCTTTGCTCATGATGCTGAAATCTGGCTTGCATTATTAAGTGAACCTCAATTTCTGTTGGTTTTGCTTTTGTTCTTTATTCTGGTCTGTACATAAAAGCTGAAGGTCAGAGAGTCATAAAGTCATGCCAAATGGAAACAAACCCTTTGGTCCAACCAAACCATGCCAACCATAATCCCAAACTAAGCTAGTCCTACCTACTACTCCTGGCCCATATCCCTCCAAACTTTCCTTTCATGTATCCATCCAAATATCTTTTAAATGTTGCAATTGCACCTACATCCACCACTTCCTCAGGAAGTTCATTCCACATGTGAACCACAATTGTTTGCCTGTATGTGGTATTTCCCAACTTTTAAATGACAAGTTGAGGGCCTACAGTTGGCATTGGGACAGTATGGAGCTGGCTTAGTGGGGTTTGACAGGATGTAGCACAGAAGAAGCAAACATTGTGTCTGGTGGGGAAACAGTGATGAGGGTAAGAGATTATATGCCCCGGGGAGTGTCAGCCATGTCAGCTTTATGCCATGGGCAGTGTGACATCATGGCTGCTTTACCATGAGGCAGCTAGTGAGGATAAATGCAATACTGTCAATGCTTGTCCAGGCACAAGGTGGCCATTTCAAAGATGACACTTTACAAAGGATGCCAGTCTTTCTGCAGATACCTATGAGCAATGAATGTTACAGCAATGGCACATAATAAAACAGGGCTGAAATCTGACATGGCTGACATCAAAGGTAGGTGGTTAATAAAGTGAGTATGGTAAGGTATGGCAAGAAACACCGTGGCCAAAATCCTTCTAACATACTCAACGCAACTCAGACATAGTCAAATAAAAAAAGAATCTGTCCAATGATAGAAGAGGTTATTTAGCTGTGAACGCAATATTATTTGTTTCTGAAGAATAGGAAAATGACTGTCAATTCATTGTAATGTTTTAAGAAGGGACAAGAAGCTGCATCTAATGAATCTTGTTCAGCCTTTACCAGGTTTATTTTACTAGTTTGAGTAACCAATTTCCTTAACAAGCTCTTTTGTCTGTCTGCCTATTGAATCTTACATCTACACATCCTGCAGACTCTGAAGTTTCATGGTGATCCTTTTTTGACACTGAGGTGTCCCTCAGGCAGAGAAGATTATATTATAGGCCAGTGGGGATTATGAAGACATAAGCCCTGAAGATGGGCCTATGCCCGAAACGTCGATTCTCTTGCTTCTCGGATGCTGCCTGGCCTGCTGTGTTTTTCCAGCATCATGTTTTTCAATGATGGAGAAATGCCCTGTTTGAGGCTAGCCAAGCCATGAGGATGAGGGGTGAATGTTTATGGTCTCTTTAAATCAAACACCTTTGTAAACCAACAGAATCCTCAAGATCAGTGAGCTGTGAGAGTTATTTTGAGTAACAAAGCTATAGTGCTTGAACACGCTGCTCCTTGTGGAAATGAGTTTCCTTGACACTGTTGCTAGGAAACAAAATGAATGAGGCAAATGGTGAATACGGTTGGTGGTATAGATTAGCACCACAGCCTTGATTTGATTTGGCCACCCCAGTGAGATCACTAAACTTCTCCCTGTGTAGCTATACTCCTTTACTACAATTACTGAGTAATAAACTTACAGCACTTGAATTAGCAGCGAACTTTACAACTGCACCAGAATTATACTCTCTTATTCCACCCAGTGGCAGTAAACAAATGAATAAGTTAGCATAGGTACAAGAGCAGACCATTCAGCTCATCGAACGCTGCTGACTTCCAGTGAGATTGTGGCAGAGCTCTACCTCAACTCCACCCACCTATCATGGCTCAATTCCCTTGGGCAGCACAAATCTACTGATCTCACAGTTAAAGTGATCAGATGAGCTTTATGCCAGAGACAGTGTGGCATTTTGACCACCCTTTGTGTGAAATGTTTCCGAACACCTCTCCTGGGGTGATTTTAAGGTTTGTTCCCAAGTCGTAAGCTCCCTTACCAGGAAAGACTGATGAAGACACTGCGAGCATGTTGTAACAAATTAGCAGGGGCAGTTTTAGGATGGTTCTGTCACAGATTCCTAGGAAGTCTCGTCACTGTGCTTTGGAATCAGAGCAAGGTTACAATTTAAGGTTAGTTGCAGATCAAAGCAGAGAGCAAAAGTGTGTAAAAGACATACCTTTGTCGCAGTACATTATCCATAAGAACTGAACCTAGGAGCTGCTTAATGTGTGTTAGTACTCATTGCAATTTATTTTTAGACAGAACTACATGAGCTATTTATATATTGTGAGCAATTTAAAACCAGCACTTACAGACTACCGGTCTTGATCAATTTCTGTACTCTTGGTGTCTTGAAGTCTGATGACTAATTCATTGAATTTGAAATATTGAATTTGTTTTCTCTCCAGAGATGCTACCAGACTTGCTGAGTTTGTGCAGCAAGTTCTGATTTTGTGTTGTTACAAAAAAAAATCAAGTGCTTGGTCATTTCGGAGGACAGTTCGAAATCAAAGAACAAAGAACAAAGAACATTTACAGCCCAGGAACAGGCCCTTCGGCCCTTCAAGCCTGAGCTGATCCAAATCTACTGTCTAAACCTGTCACCCAATTCCTAAGAATCTGTATCCCTCTGCTCCCCACCTACTCATGCAACTATCCAGACGCATCTTAAATGAATCTACCGTGCTTGCCTCTACCACCTCTGTTAGCAATGCGTTCCAGACGCCCACCACTCTCTGTGTGAAGTACTTGCCACATGTATCCCTCTTAAACTTTCCACCTCTCACCTTGAAAGTGTGACCTCTTGTTATTGAATACTTCACCCTGAGGAAAAAACTTATCTCTATCTACCCTATCTATACCCTTCATGATTTTGTAAATCTCAATCAGGTCCCCCCTCAATCTTCTTTTTTCTCGTGAAAATAAACCTAACCTACTCAAACTCTCTTCAGAGCTAGCACCTTCCATACCGGGCAACATCCTTGTAAACCTTCTCTGCACCCTCTCCAAAACGTCCACATCTTTTTGCTAATGTGGTGACCAGAACTGTACACAATAATCTAAATGCAGGCGAACCAATGTCTTGTGCAATTTTAACATGACTTGCCAGCTCTTATACACAATATCCTGTCCAATGACAGCAAGCATACTGTATGCCTTCTTGACCACTCTATCCACCTGTGCAGTAACTTCAGGGTACAATGGACCTGCACTCCCAGATCTCTCTGCCCATCAACTTTTCCCAAGGCTCTTCCGTTCATTGTATAATTCGCTCTTGAATTAGTCTTGTCTAAATACATCACCTCACATTTGTCTGGATTGAAATCCATCTGCCACTTTTCCACCCAACTCTCCAGTCTATCTATATTCTCCTGTATTCTTTTGACAGTCCCCTATGCTTTCTGCTACTCCACCAATCTTCGTGCAATCTGCAAACTTGCTGATCATACCAAGATCTTCCAGATCATTTATGTAAATCACAAAAAACAGTGACCCCAACACTGACCCCTGTGGAACACCACTGGTCACCTTTCTCCATTTCGAGAAGCACCCTTCAACTACTACTCTCTGTCTCCTGTTGCTCAACCAGTTCTTTATCCACCGAGCTAGAACACCCTGCACACCATATGACTTCACCTTCTCCACGGGGAACCTTACCAAGCGCTTTACTCAAGTCTATATGTAGGACATCATCAGCCCTTCCTTCATCTATCAACTTGGTCACTTCCTCGAAGAACTCTGTTAGATTAGTAAGACACGATCTCCCCCGCACAAAACCATGCTGCCTGATAAGCCCATTCTTTTCTAAATATAAATAGATCCTATCCCTCAATACTTTCTCCAGCAACTTTCTCACCACTGACGTCAGGCTCATTGGTCTGTAGTTACCCAGAATATCCTTACTTCCCTTCTTGTACAGGGGGTCAACATAAGCAACCCTCCAGTCCTCCAGCACCTCACCTGTATTTAAGGATGCCACAAAGATATCTGTGAGGGTCCCAGCTATTTTCTCTCTCACCTCCCCCAGCAACCTGGGATAGATCCCATCTGCTCCTGGGGACTTGTCCACCTTAATAACCTCTAGCCTACCCAACATATTTTCCCTACTTATGTCAACGTGATCCAGACTAACCAAACTTCTATCTCTAATCTCAAGGTGTTCCTCTCCTCAGTGAGCTCTGATGCACCGTAATCATTCAGAGTCCCACCCATTCTCTCAGGTTTGACAGACAGACTTCCTTCATTATCCTTTAATGGACCAATCCTTATTCTAGTTACCCACTTGTTTCTTATATAAGAATAAACTGCTTTGGGATTCTCCTTAGTTCTTCTTGCTAAATCTATTTCATGACCCCTTTTAGCCGGCTTGATTCCTCGCTTGTCCTACTCTTCCGATATTCCTCCAGGGCCCGTTCTGTTCTTAGCTGCCTGGACCTTATGTACGCTTCCCTCTTCCTCTTAGCTAGTCGTACAATTTCTCCTGTCATCCACGGTTCACAAATCTTGCCTTTCCTATCCTTTGCCTTCAACGGGACATGCCTATCCTGCACTATCTTTAACTTATCTTTGAAAGCCTTCCACATATCAAATGTCGACTTCCCTTCAAATAGCTGTGTCCAATCCACATTTCCCAGCTCCTGCCTAATTTTGATATAATTCGCCTTGGCCCACAACCACATTGCTATGGGTCTGAAGTCATGTGTAGACCAGACTAGGGAAGGATGGCAGCTTTTAGTTTAGAGCTTTGGTCAGTTATTACTGCTCTTTTGAGTGCTAATTAATTTTTTCAGGTTTTAATTTTGATTCAAAATAAAATGTTGAACAGTCAGAACTGCTTGATTATGTGGAAAGATCGGCCCATTACCAAGCTGTATGACTCTATCATTCCAAAACTGCTTTTGTTCCAGATTTTTAACACTCAGAGGTAAATTAATGTTTTAATCTTCACTTTATTTACTATTCTGAATATTAACGATGAAGGAAGTGCTGCTGAGGACCTATTAATGGCTGTAAACATGGCTGTAGCTTTTATGCCTTGTTCACAGACAGAAAGGCATCACCAAATTATCAGGATCTGCATTGTTTTATTCCAGTGCATACCAGCTACAAAGGGCTGACAGAATACCAATCAATGTATTGATTATCTTTTTTTGACATAGCTTGGTGAAGAGTGAAGCCAGATAGAACAGACATTGCCAAGCTTTAAAGAAAAACTTTATTGAAGGAAAGATATGTTGGCATTGGAGGCAGTCCACAGAAGGCTCACTAGGCTGATTCCCAGTACAGAGACAAAAAGAAACTACAGATGCTGGAATCCAAGGTAGACAGGCAGGAGGCTGGAAGGACACAGCAAGCCAAGTAGCATCAGCCAGGTATGTAAAGCAACATTTCGGGGTAACCCTTCTTTAGGACTGAAACATCGACTTCTCCACCTCCTGTATCGATTAGATTCCCTACAGTGTGGAAACAGGCTCTCCGGCCCAACAAGTCCACACCGATTCTCCAAAGAGTAACCCACCCAGACCCATTTCCCTCTGACTAATGCACCTAACACTACGGGCAATTTAGCATGACCAATTCACCTAATCTGCACATCTTTGGACTGTGGGAGGAAACCGGAGCAAACCCACACAGACACAGGGAGAACATGCAAATTCCACGCAGGCAGTTGTCCGAGGCTGGAATCAAATCCGGGTCCCTGGTGCTGTGAGGCAGCAGTGCTAACCACTGAGCCACCACGCCACCCACTGTAACAACAGTGCTTAACATTCAGTTTTAACACACAGCACAGTAACAGGAGCGTTAGGCAGGTGTGGGAGTGGAACCCACGCCTCTGTGGAGTCAGCAACCTGAATCCAACGGCTTAGACCACTCAGCCACAGCACCAGGCAGCCTGGCGTGCTGTGTTCTCCCAGCATCCTGCCAGTCTAGCTTTAAACCCAGTACAGAGGCACTGTCTTATGAGGAGAGGTTGAGTAGGTTGGATCTGTACTCATCAGAGTTTAAAGAATGGGAGGTGACCTCATTGAAACATATAAGATACCTAAGGGACTAGACAGGAAACTGTCCAATACAGAAAGATTCTTTTTTTTCCTTGCGAGAGAGACCAGGATGAGAGAATATTATCTCAGAATCAGGGGTTACACATTTAAGACAGAGAGGAACAGTGAGTGTGCCACCACCTTTTTTCTCAAAGAGTAGTGATTCTGTGGAGTTCCTCACTGTACTGCAGAGACTGGCTTATTAAGTATTTTTAAGGCTGAGATCAACAGGTTTTCAATCAGTAAGGGAATCAAGGATATGGGGAAAAGGCAGGAAAGCAGAGTTGAGGATTATCGGAATAACCATGATCTCATTGAAAGATGGAGCAAACTCAATAGGTTGAATGATCTTCTTCCTTTCCAACTGTAACTTATGAACTTTTATATATTATAAGTAGAGCTGAAGTTGATAATGAAGGAATGATTAGGGACAACTAGAATATTTGCTATTGTGACTCTGGTGGGTGGAGCAATAGCAGTAACACTTCCCCTTCTGTTCGAAGTATTTGACTTTCAGCATCTCTGCCGATTCTTTAAATGTTCCTGTGCCATCTGCATGCCCCTGGGGTCTCTCTAGAGACAAGCAATTCAATATTGAGGATTCAGATTTCTGCTTGAAAAATATTGCCTTGACCAGTTCTAATGAAACTCTTCTTACATGGCAACCATATATAATTACCGATGGACTAAATCCAGCAGCTCTCTGCTGATAAATAATGGGAAATCCAAACTTTTATCCCAATCCTGAAGATATTCATGACAATATGCTTTCATCATTGTCTTCAGACTCAGATGGAATCTTTTTAAAGCTCCCTGTGTTTTTGACTTCAGCTGTTTAATACCCAAGTTACTCATGATATCTTGAAAACTTCTAGACGTAACACTGGAACTTCAGTCTGACTATTCCTATTTGTAATCTATAATTAGTAAAACATGAAGTTAATTTATCCATCTTTACTTTAGCTGTAATTGTTCTCAAAGAAATACCTTATGGAAATTGTGTTGTCATATCCATAATTGTAAAGACGTACTTTTCAATGTTGCACTATCAGCAATAACCTTACACAGTTTACTCACATTTTACAGAATGGTCGTTCAAAAACTGGTATGGGCATTAATGGCAAATGTTTAATTTCATGCTGAGCTTTTCCCATTGTCTGACATGTATGGCATATTATACAGGACTGCACTACATCCTGATGAAGCCTTGGCCAGGAAAAATGTGTATTTTTGAATACTCGAGTTTTTCATATTCCTGCATATCCTGCCATGGGAATTTTATATGAGAACCACAATATCTCTGTATGATACATGGGTGCTTCTATTAAAGGACAAACAACTGTTTATTTATCATCTGCAGCTCTGTGAGTGTGTATAATAACCCTCTGGAACTCCATTAGTTTCAGCTTCAGAGTTGGGCTGATTGTGTCAACTCACTAATCTCTGGAACTGCTGGTTCAGCCTCAATTAAAAAAGACTTACCAACCAAGGTACAGTCAGTAAGTTTGCAGATGACACCAAAATGCAGGTGTAGTGCACAGCGAAGAGGGTTATCTCAGATTACAACAGGATCTGGACCAGATGGGCCAATGGGCTGAGAAGTGGCAGATGGAGTTTAATTTAGATGCATTATGGGAAAGCAAATCTTAACAGAACTTATACACTTAATGGTAAGGTCCAAGGGTGTGTTGCTGAACAAAGAGACCTTAGAGTGCAGGTTCATAGCTCCTTGAAAGTGGAGTCGCAGGTAGATAGCATAGTGAAGAAGGTGTTTGGTATGCTTTCCTTTATTGGTCAGAGTATTGAGTACAAGAGTTGGGAGGTCATGTTGCGGCTGTACAGGACATTGGTTAGGCCACTGTTGGAATATGGCATGCAATTCTGGTTTCCTTCCTATCGGAAAAATGTTGTGAAACTTGAAAGGATTCAGAAAAGATTTACAAGGATGTTGCCAGGGATGGAGGATCTGACCTACAGGGAGAGGCTGAACAGGCTGGGGCTGTTTTCCCTGGAGCGTCGGAGGCTGAGGGGTGACATTATAGAGGTTTACAAAATTATGAGGGGCATGGATAGAATAAATAGACAAAGTCTTTTCCCTGGGGTTGGGGAGTCCAGAACTAGAGGACATAGGTTTAGGGTGAGAGGGGAAAGATATAAAAGAGATCAAAAGGGAAATTTTCACGCAGAGGGTGGTACGTGAATGGAATGAGCTGCCAGAGGATGTGGTGGAGGCTGGTACAATTGCAGCATTTAAGAGGCATCTGGATGGGTATATGAATAGGAAGGGTTTGGAGGGATATGGGCCAGGTACTGGCAGGTGGGACTAGAATGGGTTGGGATATCTGGTCGGCAGATGAAGAAAGTTAGTGTTAGTAAGGAGATTGTAATGAAGAAATTAATGGGGCTGAATGTATATACACCTACATGACTTGATGGTCCCTATCCCAACATTAAAGGAGATGGCTACAGAAATAGTAGGTGCATTGTTAATCATATTTATTAATGTATTTATTTATTATTCGCTTATGGATCTGGGTGTGCTGGCTGGCTCGACATTTATTGGCCATCCCTAGTTGCCCTTGAGAAGGTCGTACTGAGGTAACCTCTTCAACCACTTTAAAGATTCTACAGATTCCAGAATGACTCCTACAGATTGGAAGTTGTTCACATTATAATATTCACTTGGCTGACCACAGCTTCACCACCACTTGAGAAACGTAATACCATCCAGGACAAAGCAGCCCAATTGATTGGCACTCTAATCACCACCCACACCATTCACTCCCTTCACCAACAAACACTGAGTGGGAGTAGGGTCTAACATCAAAAAGCCTGTAGTTATTCACCAAGACTCTTTCGATAGCATCTTCAAACCACATAATCTCTAAATCGCTAGATGGGCAAGGGCTGCAGATGTATGGAAACATCACTACTTGCAAATCCTCCTCCATGACTTGGAACTATTTTGTTGTTCCTTCATTGTTTCGAGGTCAAAACCCTGAATGGAACATTTCTAACTGGACTATGGATATACCTGTATTTTTTATTCATTCGTGGGATATGGGTATGGCTGGTTGCCAGCAATTGTTGCCCATTTCTAGTTGCTCTCAAGAAGATGGTGGCGAGCTGCCTTCTTGAACTGTTGCAGTTCAACTGCTGTAGATTGACCCACAATACTGTTAGGAAGGAGTTACAGGATTTTGACCAAATTTACATTGACTACATCACTTGGACTGCAATGTTTCAAGAAAGCAGCTCACCACCACCTCCTCATGGGCAATTACTAAGCAGTAATAATTGCATTGGCCTTTTCAGTGACAAAGACTTCCTGTGAATGAATGTAAAAAAAAGGCGTTCAGGCCCAGACCAATGGCCAGAATAAGTATCTACACTGGAAACATGAGCCTGGCTGTTCTTTACAGCATCTCCTATTAATATTTATTGGTGATGTATATAGTCATAGGATTGCATGAAAATGCAAGGATCACTTCTCAAATTGTTACTTCGGGTGGAAACTTGCACAATGACAAAAAATCTTCAGCAGACAGCACACTGAATATTTGAGCTGTTTGACAGACAGACTACTATTCTGCTATGCTTCTGATCTTTCTTAATGCCAACAGGAGAGTGGTCACGATCTATCCCTCAATTTGAGAATGATGTCTACTCAGCATTAAGGGATTTCGCTCTGGGACTTCCTGTGACTGAGGAGAGTGATTCTTGTCCCACAGATCTTTGGGCACATGGGCAGAATGTTAGATAAAGAAATTGGACTCAGAGTGCAGAATTGCTTCTATTTCCTTCCTTCTCTGCAGTTGTTCTGTCTCATCACGAAGGCATTTGGACTAAAAACCTGATGGACAAGTTGTGACCATTTTGCATAATTAATTGCAAGCTCCACCTACTCATTAATATTAATGCAATCACACTCTAAATCCAGCCTCAGAGTGTCTTTGTAGGTTTGTTTCTTTCTCCTCCACTGCAATACTGGCTATTTGAGAGTTGAGAAGGTAGGACACGGTGGAGAGATATCCAGGGTCCAGTGGGTTTCACAGGAGGTTTGCCTGAGTATTTGTAGAGCTGTCTTCAAGAAGGCCCCAAGTGTTGGTTTGATGATCCAAGCATTGAATGTGAACAATGCAGTGGAGGCATTGGTGATGGCATTTCCTTAACACTCTTACTTGTCGCTCCAGGCCTTGTTGCATTGCAGAGTGTGCTGATAATTCCTGGTGGCTCATTGGGATCTTTGTTGTTGACATTCACTACTGTAATTGGAGAAAGATGGAACTGACACAGCTGATTTGGTGTTGTATTTTCTCATCAACAGTGACCCGTTGAGAGAATTGACAAGATATGGAAGTCTTCTACAATACATATTCCATAGGCTTTTCTTCAATATACATTGGAGGTGGAATATCTGTCTGAATTGGGTTGACATATAGGTTTTGATTGGGCAATGTTCAAGGATGGGCCAAGTGTTGTGCATGCAGAATTGATGAGATTGAAGTGGGGGTGGGGTTGCAAATCTAGAGCAAGGTATCCACATATTTATGGTCATTTATGTCTGTGGGGGTCAATTGAGCTTTGCTACGGCAGCAACTCAGGGGAAATAAATTTCTATTTGGATGGTGTTTAATACTCACACCTTGGGCAGTGATCTTTGGGGATATGAATAACCACTCATTTTTAAAGTATTGGGCTATCACATGGCCTTGTTTTACAATAATGCAGATTTTAATTACATTAGTTTCTGATCCCACTCTAGATATTTGCAGTCATAGTATCATGACTTTATTGCAAGACTGTACTGAAGTTTCTTGCTCATTTAAATCTCTGGAGAACAATCCACAGAGTGTGATGGTTTACTGAATCAAATGCTTTAGTTTGAATAGGCAAGAAGAGAGAGAGCAAACATGAGGAAAACAGAAATAGATTGAGCAATATTAAAGGACACGTTAGTTGTGTTCATAAAGTCACGCAATATCTCCCCAGCTGATGGTGAAAAGAAACAGCAGTGTGATTGGACAATGGGACTCATGTTGAAAGAGGTGTGAGAGCTAGTGAATTTTCTAGAATTGAATGGGAAGGTGAAACAAGGAGGTAAGTCAATATAACAGCACGGAGAAGGAAAGGTCCACTGACTATTCATAAATGTGGAGTAAATGTGCAAGAAGGGCAACTAAGGAAAGAATTAGTTTTGTTTTCACATCAAAACTCAGCATGGAGCTCAAATACACATGAGAGTTTCATACGAAAGACCATGTTATAATAAGGTCACTTACAATGCCTCATACGGGGCGGCACGGTGGCACAGTGGTTAGCACTGCTGCCTCACAGCGCCAGAGACCTGGGTTCAATTCCCGCCTCAGGCGACTGACTGTGTGGAGTTTGCACGTTCTCCCCGTGTGTGCGTGGGTTTCCTCCGGGTGCTCCGGTTTCCTCCCACAGTCCAAAGATGTGCGGGTCAGGTGAATTGGCCATGCTAAATTGCCCATAGTGTTAGGTAAGGGGTATATGTAGGGGTATGGGTGGGTTGCGCTTCGGCGGGTCGGTGTGGACTTGTTGGGCCGAAGGGCCTGTTTCCACACTGTAGGGAATCTAATCATACTCTTCAGAACTGCTAACATATTAGTGCCTGATCATCAAGGTCTCTGTCTCACTCTGGAACGGAAGTGAAATCCAATGTATTGGAATAAACTATCAGCAGTTGTTGATGCTCCAGCAGAACAGCATTACATTTTGTTTCAGAAAAAACATGGGTAACTGACAAAAGGAAATTTTCTTGATTTGCAAGAAGACTTTTGTTTAACTGCCTTGTTTGCTGTGTTATAGAGTCAGAGAGTCATAGAGATGTACAGCATAGAAACAGACCCTTCAGTCCAATTTGTCCATACTGACCAGATATCCCAACCCAATTTGGTCCCACCTGCCAGCACCCAGCCCATATCCCTCCAAACCCTTCCTATTCATATACCCATCCAAATGCCTTTTAAATGTTGCAATTGTACCAGCCTCCACCACTTCCTCTGGCAGCTCATGCCATACATGCACCACCCTCTGCGTGAAAAAGTTGCCCCTTAGGTCTCTTTTATATCTTTCCCCTCTCATCCTAACCCTATCCCCTTTAGTTCTGAACTCCCCAACCCCAGAGAAAAGACTTTGCTTATTTACCGTATCCATGTTCCTCACAATTTTGTAACCCTCTCTAAGGTCACCCCTCAGCCTCCGACACTCCAGAGAAAACAGCCCCAGCCTATTCAGCCTCACCCTATAGCTCATATCCTCCAACCCTGACAACATCCTTGTAAAGTTTTTCTGAACTCTTTCAAGTTTCATAACATCTTTCTGATAGGAAGGAGAGCAGAATTGCACGCAATATTCCAACAGTGGCCTAACCAATGTCCTGTACAGCCGCAACATGACCTCCCAACCCCTGGATTCAATACTCTGACCAATAAAGGAAAGCATACCAAACACATTCTTTACTATCGTATCTACATAAAACTCCACTTTCAAGGAGCTATGAACCTGCACTCCAAGTTTGTTCAGCAACACTCCCTAGGACCTTACCAATTAAGTGTATAAGTCCTGTGAAGATTTGCTTTCCCAAAATGCAGCACCTCGCATTTACCTGAATTAAATTCGATCTGCCACTCCATCAAGAGCCTGTAATCTGAGGTAACCTTCTTCGTTGTCCACTACACCTCCAATTTTGATGTCATCTGCAAACTTACTAACTATACTTCTTATGCTCACATCCAAATCATTTATATAAATGACAAAAAGATTTGGATCCAGCAGTGTTCTTCCTGCCTCCTGCCTGTCTACTTTAGATTCCAGTGTCTGCAGTTCTTTTTGTCTGTAACCGATAGCAACCAGCAGCTGTTAAAATATAGACAACATGGTAACAGAATAAAGAGGTTCCTTTGTAATTGGGATGAATTCACTAATTATCTTTTTCAATAATTAATTGTTAATAATGAACCAGTTCATTTCATAGAAATACATTTTACTTTCATTCTTACCATCTGATAGAAATATAGTAAACCTGTTGCTTAAGGCATCATGATGATACAATTGTGAGCTATAACGATGCTTTTCCTCTACCTCTTGTGTTTTGGACCTCTTTTTATAAAATGTGAAACAAAAACAGGAAGTGCTGGAGAAACTCAGCAGGTCTGGCAGCATCTGTGGAGGGAAAAGAGTTAACATTTCGGGTCCAGTTCTGAATAAGTGTCACTAGCCTCGAAACTTTAATTCTGCTTTCTCTCTACAGATGCTGCTCGACCTGCTGAGTTGTATTAGCAGTTTCTGTTTTTGTTGCAGATTTCCAGCATCCGCAGTTCTTTGTTTTATTTTTGCATAACA
The DNA here is from genome assembly GCF_020745735.1 of Hemiscyllium ocellatum. Taxonomy (NCBI): domain Eukaryota; kingdom Metazoa; phylum Chordata; class Chondrichthyes; order Orectolobiformes; family Hemiscylliidae; genus Hemiscyllium; species Hemiscyllium ocellatum. Next base: position 81,212,890 of record NC_083412.1, read on the forward strand.
TTTTGCATTCCCATTTGTGATTCCAGTTTCAATAGACCTATGAGTCCATGTGTAGCCACTCTTTGGGCCACATGTGTTCTGTTCAGAGCCTCTTTTCAGTCATTTTAAATATTCACAGGGCCCTGCAATCTGGGTCACTGCAAGTGCACCAATCTTTCAGGAAAACTAAGAGTCACAAAACCGAATCTGGGCCCAATGAAAAGGAGAGCCTACAGAAACCAGAGTGGAGAAAAACATGGAAGGCGGTTCAAGGCAGTTGACGGAATATCAGAATTTTGGAAAAAGTAGCAGAGACATCAGACAAAGTAAGAAACTGAAGATTAACAGGAATCTGGTCTAAAGAAGAAATCTCTGGGTGGAAATGACCAAAAGGTGAGAAAATGTTCGAGCATTGCAGTCAAAGTGGCATTAAGATGTAGGATTTTCAGGATTGAAGAACGGAATTCCTCTGCAGAATGCATTAGCCAGACCCTTTGTGACTGACAGTAATCATGACGTTTGTCGGGGAGAGGGGTGGTGGGAATTGCTAACAAATTCATGGGACCTGTCTGGGCTGTACCTGTTGTTTCATGTGCAAGATATTGAGCTTAACCACATTTTGCTGATTACTTCATGTTCGCCTTATGTTGATGTTCAAAACTAAGTTAGGCATTGTTTGTTAATTCAGATTTACCTCATGTTGATTTTAGATCTTAGTGTTGCTATGACCAAGTGAGCAGAGTGAATTGACTCCTCCCTTTTTAACTCCCTGGTTGGTCACAACACAGTTTTAGGATCTATGAGCAAAAGATTATAACTTTCTCCAATTAAAATGTCGTTCAACAAATTCTATGGTTTCAGTAAGGATTATAAGGTTTTCTTGAGTGAAACAATAATTTTGTCTTCTGTTATCCCTGAGAAAAAACAATACATTCACAACATCAGACATGCATACTCGGTGTACTTCCTGCCTATGCATGTGAAATTGGTGTCACTGACACCATCATTGTGCATACACTCCATAATGGTACTGGAAGTTGGAATTAGAACTGGAAGAAATGCTGCCTCTATCTTGCCACCCTGTTCTCCAGACCCTCTGCCAACCTACTCGCCACTCCATTTGCTTCTCCCATGTTGCTCTGCTGATCACACTGCTTCCCCGCTCCATTTCCTGCTTAATTCACTGGCCTTAGTAATACAAGGTTCCAACATTTTTATAACAACCTACACATCTACACATTTTAAAGACTATTGATAAACGCGTTGTTCAATGTCTTTAGCAATCCAATTTTTCAGAAAGAAATTTGTGGTATTCTGTAAGTTACTATTGCAAAGATTCTCTATTGGAATGCAATGACGTTAAGGCCATGTATGGTCAGTGTGCTCAGGGATCGAGAATGAGAACAAATAAACACACACACACACACACATCTAGTACAAAAAGATTCATGGACTATGCAGTTTAAAGTTCAGAGGGTCCCCTTGCGTGCATGTCTCTGAGATCATGGTTATGTCTTAAATCATCCAAAGTAGTGAATATTTCATTTTCCTTTGAGTTCTTTGTGTTCTGGTGTTTCGTTTTAATCAGTATTGTCACTGGGCATTTTTCCTTCTTGAGACGCTAAGAGAAGACTTCATCCATCTGGTTCCAATTCTGCAAAAATCCATCTCTCCTCCTTTGCCATTAGCAACTTCTTGAAATACAAAGCTTGTTATTGTCAGAAGTTATGTCTTGTAAGGCTTGTTAGTTTGTGGGCAAAGTTCCATCTCCAATAGGTGAGAAATCCCATCAAGGTTTAAATCCTCTTATGGAAGGGATATCCTTTTTAACCAATTTATACAAGTTCTTTGAGGAGTTAACAAGTGTTGAGAATAAAGGGGAACAGATAGATGCATTGTACTTAGATTTCCAAAAGACAATCAATGAAGTCCCACATCAAAGATCATCCCAGAAAATAAAAGTTTATTTTGTGGTAAGTAGCCATTAGCATGGTCAGAGATTGGTTGGCTAACTGGAACCAAAGAGCATACATGGATTTTTTTTTCAAGTTACAAGATGTAACAAGTGATGTCCTACAGGGATCAGTGCTTGGGCTTTAACTATTTATTATTCCTATAAATAACTTGGAATCAAGAGTCAAAGCTATTCTTGCTAAATTTGACTTGGGGCAGTATTACATCTTTCCCCCGTTTAGGCCTCTTCTTTAAACAATAGGGAACAGCTCTGCTCTCTCTGCTTTTCTCTCGAGCTTGACTCAGGCGAATTTACTTCTCCTCTAACTCTTTCCAGTCTGTGGAATTTTTCACATCCAGTCTAGCCAAGTCTGTGCCGGCTATCTGATAGTTAGAATCATAGAATCCCTACAGCGCAGAAGGAGGCCATTCAGCCCATTGAGTCTGTATTCATCTGCTGAAGAGCATCCCACCCAGGTGCAGCCTCCCATACTATCACCATAACACTGCATTTACCATAGGTGATGCACCTAGCCTGCACACTGTGGGGCAGTTAGCCTGGTCAATTTCAATGAACCTGTATATCATTGGACAGTAGGAAGATGTCAGAGCAACTGGAGGAAACCCATGCAGACATGGGGAGAACACGCAAACTCCACACCTAAGGGTGGAATCAAACTTGAGTCCCTGGCTCTGTGAAGCAGCAGAACTAACCACTGAAAGTTCATTTGTTTTAGTTGTTAAGGCAGAATGGTTGTCTAGGCCACGATGCCCTCTGCTCATCGAGATGGGTCTGGATTTAGAAAGCATGGAATCTTTGAATACCTTGAGCAGAGTACGCTCACAAAGGTTTTCATAAGTGACCTCAACTTTTAGTGCCCACACAGTGATCTAAAGCAAGCTCTTAAGCCTTTTCAGGTAAGTGTGGTCAAGCCATTTCCTGGAGGTATGGACTTTGTACCATAAGCCTCTGGCACTAACTAGCATGTAATCAAAATAAGCTCTTTCACTGCCTCTTAACTGGTTCCTCACTTCTTAGGCAAAAGGGAATAAAGTTTGGAGCTTTCCCAATCAGCCTACTCTGCAACAGCACTGTCCATCATTGGATTGGTCACTTTAATCCTGATTGTAATTGTTCAAACAGGCATTCACCTTTTCTTCATCAACTTTTAGGATTAAATGCAAGAAATTAACTGCTAGATTTGAATTAGATATAGTTCCCTCATCAGAGGTGCATTCAATGGTTATATTGGATCCCCCCTTTCAGTTTGAGCTGTTTTAATTAAAACTCCCTTTCTCTTTCCCATTTCTGGAACTTTTTCTCTTCTTTACATTTCTGCCACTTGCTTTTTCCAATTCCTGGAATTCTCTTCCCATTTTTTTTATGTTGGAGTTCTAGTTCTAGTCCCAACGGCTCCAATTTTAACCTATCTGCTTCACTTTTCACCTCTAGATATTCTAGTGCTAATTTGCAATCTCTGTTTTCCTGGCTTTTGAGCAGAAATGCACCCCAAGTTCTTAACTGCACCATTTAATTCTTCTAAAGTTGGTAACTTTAAATTTTCATAAGTCACCCTCATCTTGCTCTACAAAATCATCAACATCAAATGTGGACACCTTAGCACATTAACATTACAGCCTCAAGAACTGGTTTTTAAAGATTTTTTAAACAGCTCCAGCTGTAACATTTAAAAGGCCATCTTCTCTTTGCCACGGCCTGGAAGTTAATTGTGGGTTGGTTCTAGTTCAAAGAACACAATGGTAAGGTCCAAGGGAGTGTTGCTGAACAAAGAGACCTTGGAGTGCAGGTTCATAGCTCCTTGAAAGTGGAGTCGCAGGTAGATAGGATAGTGAAGAAGGCATTTAGTATGCTTTCTTTTATTGGTCAGAGTATTGAGTACAGGGGTTGGGAGGTCATGTTGCAGCTGTATAGGACATTGGTTAGGCCACTGTTGGAATATTGTGTGCAATTCTGATCTTCCTATAAGAAAGATGTTATGAAAGGGTTCAGAAAAGATTTACAAGGATGTTGCCAGGGTTGGAGGATTTAAGCTATAGGGTGAGGCTGAATAGGCTGGGGCTGTTTTTTCTGGAGCGTCGGAGGTTGAGGGGTGATCTTAGAGAGGTTTACAAAATTATGAGGGGCATGGATATGGTAAATAAGCAAAGTCTTTTCCCTGGCGTTGGGGAGTCCAGAACTAGAGGTCATAGATTTAGGGTGAGAGGGGAAAGATATAAAAGAGACCGGAGGGGCAACTTTTTCACGCAGAGGGTGGTACATGTATGGAATGAGCTGCCAGAGGAAGTGGTGGAGGCTGGTACAATTGCAACATTTAAGAGGCATTTGGATGGGTATATGAATAGGAAGGGTTTGGAGTGATATGGGCCAGGTGCTGGCAGGTGGGACTAGATTGCATTGGGATATCTGATCGGCATGGACAGGTTGGACCGAAGGGTCTGTTTCTATGCTGTACATCTCTATGACTCTATGACTCTAACACTGTAGATGTTTCTGTTTTGTGGTGTCGTGTGCTCAAGTGTTGGCAAATGTTTAAATGATAATAGGGGCCATCCCAAAATGGCTGATGCTAACTAATCTAACAAAGCAAAGGTTGAACATCACAGGAAGTTTGAACTTGAATTAAACTGTATGTTTTGTCAGAAGGATTGTGGCTGCAGAAACTGCGGGACAGAAATTTGATAGCTCCTTGGTTTCCTCAACTTATTGAAAGTTCAGAGTATAGAATCTCAGTTATAAGAATTAAATGAATACTCCTTGGAGCTGACAGAAACTATTTGCATTGACCAGTGTCTTCAGAAATCAAGCAAGACATAAGGAACTATCCCATTTGCCCGAGGTTACTGTGCATTCTGGAAGCAGCTTAACTGGTCAGTTACATCGCCTCTACTCTAATTTATCCCTTAACTGTGACAGTCTGTCTGTCTGTGAATGGGGACTAGAATCAAAGAAGATTGGCTTTCAAGCATTAGGTATTAACACCTTGCTGTTGAACTTTGCTGTGAGATATGAGTGCATAACTAGCAAGTGTGTTAAGTAATAAAGTGAAGCATATAAACAAGAAGCATAGGATGTGTTTGATATCCATTGTTGGTTAATGGAGGAATGGAGTGTGGAGATTGAAGCAGCAAATGAGGTTAGTGATCGAATTGACAGCCTATGGAATAGAAGGACGCATCACTGAACTTGACCATCCATGTGAGGGCATTAAGTTCTTTGTGGGACTGTATCGATGACCTTGGTATCAAACAAGTGGCATTGGCAGCCATATGCATCTGCTATCACATACCTTAGAGTCACAGTTATACAGCACAAAACAGACCCTTTGATCCACCTTGGCCACGCTGACCAGATGTCCCAACCTAGTCCCATTTGCCAACATTTGGCTCATATCCCTCTTAATCCTTTCTATTCATAGGCCTTTTAAATGTTGAAATTGGACCTACCTCTACCACTTCCTCATTCTTATACAGGTATATAGAGGTGCATAAGATCATGGATAGAGTGAAGGCACTCAGTCTTTTTTCCAGGATTGGGGAATCAAGGACTACAGGGCATCAACTTAAGATTGGATGGGAAAGAATAAAAAAGAACCTGAGGGACAAGATTTTTACACAGAGTTTGATAGGGATATGGAATGAGCTGCCAGTGGAAGTGGCTGAAGCTGGTACATTAATAACATTTCAAAGGCATTAAAATACATGGATAGGAAAGGATTAGAAGGATATGGGCCCAGTATAGGGAAATGGGGTTAGTGTGGGCAGACATTTTGGTCGGCATGGGCTAGTTTAGACCAAACACCCTGTCTCAATGCTGTAGAACTCCATTAAAAATTTGCTCTTCAGGTCCTTTTAAAATCTTTCCCTTCTCACCTATGCTCTCTAGTTTTTGACTCCTTCTTTCTCAGAAAAAGACCTGAACTGTTCACTGTATCCATGCTCCTTATGATTTTAAAAACCTCTACAAGGTCAGCCTCTGATGCTCCAGGGAAAAAATAATGTCTCTCCCTATATTTCAAATCCTCCCGTCCTGGTAACATCCTTGCAAACCTTTTCTGAGCCCTCTCATGTTCTGTGCTTGAGTCTGTAGAGCTTTCTGGCCCTAAGGGAAGAGGACCTCCTGTTCCAGCAATTCAAGAACCTGGAAACCTGCAGACGCCCTCTCCTAACTATTGCCTCACTTTATATGCTTCTTGAAGATCTTCAAATGCTGTCCAACATCAGCATTCCCTCTCATTTTCTGACCGACTACACAGGCATCTGAGGCCCATACATGACAGGATACTCTGGGATCAAATGTCCTTGCCACAATGGGGACTCGCAGCCATGTAGCTTAGAGGGAATGCTATGCCCAAGGAATTTCAGCCACTGCTGTATCCAGAATGTGATCACGCTGATGCCATCCAACTTTAAGTCAAATAGCAGAACATTAAGTGGTGCTACTCTCACACAAACCTGACCTTCAGGTGTGGCATCCATTCAATGTTCTGTAAAAACTTAAAGAACTGCTGATGTTGGAAATCAGAAACAGAAATTGCTGGAAAAACTCAGCAGGTCTAGCAGCATCTGTTGAGAGAAATCAGAGTTAACGTTTTGAGTCCAGTGACCCTTCCTCAAAATTGATGGCAGCTAGAAAAATGTTGGTTTTTATGCAGAAAATAGAGTGGGGGAGGGTTTAAAGAGTCAACGATAGGTAGAGAGAGAAGAACAGTTGGACAGACAAAAGAGTGGATAACAGGCAAAAGTGAGGACTGTAAATGCTGGAAACCAGAGTTTAGATCAGAGTGCTGCTGGAAAAGCACAGCAGGTCAGGCAGCATCCGAGGAGCAGGAAAATCAACGTTTCAGGCAAAAGCCCTAATGATGAAAGGCTTTTGCCCGAAACGTTGATTTTCCTGCTCCTCGGATGCTGCCTGATCTGCTGTGCTTTTCCAGCACTACTCTGATCTAAACAAAGGAGTGGATAACGGTCAGCCTAGGAGCTTGAATAGCTATTAATGGGGACTGTTATTGGTTAACAATGGGTTGTGTGTAATAGCGGACTATGTGATGACAAGGCCTGGTGTGTGGGGATTAGGGTGAGGAAATGGGAAAAGCACAAGCCCTAAAGTTGTTGAATTCGATATGGGGTCCAAAGGCTGTGAAGTTCCCCAGCGGAAAATGAGGTGTTGTTTTTCCAGCTCGAGCTGACCTTCACTGGAGCACTACAGCAAGCCTGAGACAGAGACAGACAACCTGGCCAGGGAACAGGTCGGTGTATGGAAGTGGCAGGCAGCTGGAAAGTTGGGATCTTTTTTGCGGGCAGAATGCACTGCGAAATGGTGTCCTGCGAAACGGTTTCCCAGTCTATGCTTAATTTCCTCAATGCCGAGGAGACCACATTGTGAACAGCCAATGCAGTAGACTGTGTGTGTGAGCTACATGTTCTGTCTTGTGCTGGTTGAAATTCACATGTCGCACACACCACTTTGATTGGCTGTTCAGTTCCATGACCACACCTGAATAAGCAAGTTTTCTATCTCACACAAGCTAGAAGAAGAACACCTCATCTTCCACCTCAGAAGTTTACAACCATATGGCCTTAACATAGAACTCAATGAATTCCAAATCTCCCCAACACCCCCAGCTCATTCCAGGCCCAGGCCTCCCTCTCCACCCGACCCCCCAATTACCTGATCCTACCCGTCCATCTTCCTTCCCACCTAACTGCTCCACCCCTCCTACTGACCAATCACAGCCACCTCCGACCTGCATCCACCTATCGCTCTACCACCCAGTTTTGCCCAGCACCATCCCCTCCCTCTCCTCCCCCACTCCTGATGAAAGGTGCCAATCTGAGACATCGAGTCCCTTTCTCCTGTGATGCACTTTTTCCAGTTCCCCACTTTATCCACCCAGCTCTCGAATTTCACCCGGCTGACTGGCAATACCAGTGCTGAACATCAAATAAGTCAGTTTGTATTACTTAGGATTTGGAAATTTTGGTGATTATATTGCACTACCTAACTCCACTAGATTATAGTGTCTGAACAGGAGTCACTTAATACAAGCACACAGTGAGCCTTACCAACTGGGACAACATTGAGAAACTAGGCTTATGCACAAAATCTGAAGCACGTCGCCTTCTTGGGAAAGACTTCACGCTCAGATTTCACACTTGTCAGATTCGATTTTTATTACATTGGATCTTGTGATTTTTGCTGGAACTTTGGAGATCACATTACTTCATGATGCTCTTTTCTTTTGAATGAAAACCGCAAACCAAGGCAGAATTATCTGAGATGGAACGATTTGCAATCAATGCAAAGCTTGCTTCTCCAGAGTTTTCAGGTCCACCTCACTTCCAGAATAAACTCAGTTCCACAACTACTTGCTGGATGTAACCTCTGTAGCCACAACCACAGGTTGAAGCAATTGACCTGTCAATCATATTTAAAATACTGGAGAAATTAAAATCCCAAATTGAAAACATTTTAGAGCTTTAAAGTCACAAAAGTTGACTAATTATTTAGCATCAGAGCAACATTGACAGAAAATTTGCCTTTCTTACATATATCTAATTATGACACAGCATTCAAAGCAACAACCTCCACTTACCTTTATTTACATTAAAAACTGTGGTCTGCTACAGGGAGCTGGCTAATTATTACACCAGATATAAAGTATGGACTAACCGACTATGAAAAGATTGCTTTGTCAACAGCAGCAGTTACTCACAATTTTAAGCTGCCCGAAAGGCATAAGGGTCAATCGAAATGAATAAAAGTATGTACAATAGCAATATTTTTTCCACTCTACTTGTTCTGAACTACAAATGCCAAACAGTCATTGTGCTACAACTTGATTTAGAATATTCTCCTGTCACGCAGTAACTGGTGGTTGGCTGGGTATCGCTGTCATTTGCACATTATGAATTATCTTTGGATCAGTGCACAACGTACAGGGGAGAAATTGTTCGCTGCTGTCTACATTTTAAATAGATGATAGAGAGAAGAACGCATTACCCCATGTGATTGAAGACAATAAGGAGGACATGATTGTTAAACCAATTAGTTCTTTCAAGATTCGATGCATTTCTGTATATTTCATATGTTTCTCTGCATCATTTCTTAGCTTTTCTAGGCTGACAACAAGTATTTATTTAATCTTTTACCAATTAGATATATTCAATTAAAAAAAGAACACATTAAAGTCCTGAAATTAAAAAAGGCACCAAAAGGTGTTATTTGTTTGTTTGTATTCATTCATGGGCTGTGCGTATTGTTAGCCCCTATTACCCATTCATATGTAACATGAGATTTGAACACACAAAGATCATGAAGCTGTGATTCTTATTCCATTAGCATCAGGTCATTACAAACAGTGAAGGAAATTAAGGTTGAACATGGAAGACACAGCGTGTAGATCGAATTAAGACTGTGGTTTATATCTGGTTAAGGAAGACCGTTGTCTTTCTATTCCTTCTACTCGTGAGTCCTCCTTTCCCCCAAAATGGATTGGCTCCCAGGGAGAGTCCATTCAATTGGTGCAGCTGCCCAACTCAGTGCCCATCACCACCTGCTGTTACATCGAGTTACCTTGTGAAGACTGGTGATATGGATGAATGGGATCTGAGTAGAATGTATAATGGTGTAATGATAATGTGACATAATTGTGTGGTGAGAACTGTAGGAGAGGAGAAACTCTACTCAAGTCTTACTGTAGCCAGTATTCTGCAAATAGAGAGCTTTAATGGAAAGTAGCAAGAACTCAAGAAGCACTATTTGGGACACTAATTGAAGATAGATCCTATTCATATAGTAAAGCACAGTAATATCAGAAAAAGCAGAGAAAAATAAACCAGAAAAATTGAATGCAGCTGTTGAAGTGAGCATTCAGGTCAAAAAAATCTTTTTAAAGACTCATCCAAGACACCAGGGAACATTAAAAGCACAGCAGAAGGTTCAGAAACAGGTATGGAACTACCATTCCGAGAGGCAGTGGGAATGGGAGAAAGTTTTCAACAAAATATAGGCAAGGGATAGCATCAGACTTGGTCAAGAAAGGGCAAAAGGACCATGCTAGTGCTTGATTGTATATGGCAGGACCAATGTGAACAACAAAACTGCACAAAAGGGCATTGATCAAAATACTGCAATATATAAAGACATATTGAGCACATTCCTGGATCACACTTCAGAAGAAATTTAATGGTAGATTGTGCAAAGTTTAATTAGAGTAAAAGAGGCCTGGGGAAAGCCTGGACTCAGTCATAAGTGATCTCCAGCAAAATATTGGGCAGATGAGGATGGAAGAACTATTTCAGGACAGAACCATGGTCAGAGTTTCAGATGATTTTTTATAAACCGAAGAGAATGTGATTCTTGAAGAAGCAGTGTGGATCACAAGGCAAGTCAAACCTCAGAGCCAAAACAATGGGTGCAATCTTATAAATGGATCTGAGTGACATGGACTATGGTAAGATTTGACGCAGGATTGGATGAGAAGTGCAGTGAGGTCCATTTCAGTGTTGGGATCACTGCTGTACCAGTTAAAACAGTCACACAGTCAGGCAACTTGTCTTATTGATCTGCAGTTCCTAGTCAAGGGGGCTTCCAATACAGCACCATGCTATGCCAATCTCACACTGATGCCATGTGCTTCAAACAAATGTCGTGTCTCCAACTCTAACAGGAGTAGTCCACCCTGTAGTCCACGGAGACACCTGTCAGTCAGGGGCTCCCAGCACAGTAAGTCATGGCAGCTTCTGATATCAGTGCAGGAGACGGGCCATGGTCAGGCATCCACCAGGGGTGAATCTGTTCAGGGGTCCATGCCTCGGCAGTCTGAGAGTGGGTTTCAGTCAGTTCTGTGGCTCTATAACAGCCAGTCTGGTGGCTAGGGTTAACCTGGACAGAAAAATGTACAACCACCAATCAGGGGTCTGAACAATTCTTAATCGGAGCTGTCCATTTGAGGTACTCAAGGAGATGGGCTACAGTCACCTCCATCCACAGAAACTAAGAGGAAAGGGAGTTTGGGGATATGGAGGGAGGTTGTAAAGTTGGTAATGCCAGAGGAATGAGACACGACAATGTTTAACTGGGATATGGGTCGTAGAGGAGGGGGAAGCTTTATCTATGATGAGTACTGGCTTCAAGTAGGACAGTATATGACTACATTTGTCATGGTCATCTTATTTGCCAGGGACAGAGGGAAGTTAGGCAGTTCTGAGGAAGGGTCACTTTATCCAAGATGTTAACTCTGATTTCTCTCCCCGATGCTACCAGACTTGCTGAGCTTTTCCAGCAATTTATGTTTTTATTTCTGGAAGTTAGGCAGGTTCAGCCTCATGTGAACAGATTGGGTGGGGATCTGAACCTCTCTAGTGGGGGATACAGGAAGGGCTGATAGGAACTGCAAATTGAAAATGTGCAGTGAGGATTAGATGGGCAGGGTCAGTGACTGAGCCTGTGAGGGAGGGGGCCTGCAGCAGTCAATATTCTGTTTTTTAATGGAAAACCATGCAGCAAAAAACCATGCATAATCCATACTGAACAGGACACTGACCTGCAGGGTCCCTGCTCCCTCGATATCTGAAAGCATTGTCTCCCTCAGCACCTGGCATCTCACTGCTGCAGGTATTGCTGAAGAGCCTGTTGAGAGCTACACCTTTTGGATACAGAGGCCACAAAAGAATATGGATGTTGTATGAGGATGGTAGAAGATGCCAACGTGATTCAATGCCGCATACAAATGCTGGCTCTCAGCACAGACCTCCATCTATGGAATTCCAGCTGTGACCATTAGCTAATGCCAGCTGTTATAACAATGTAACCCAGTGCAGGACAGAGAAGACTAGCAAATGTAGAGTGAAATCAATGACATCGATACAAATCCACTGTTACCCCTGCCTCAAAACTGTCCTTTTAGGTCTACTCCTTGGACTCCCTCTCACTGGTTCTACAGTCAGATGGAGGTAGTGTGCTCAGCAGTGAAGCTCATTGGCCTGGAAGTTTGGGCAATGACCCTAGGGCATGTTTGTGTCCAGACACTAGAGACATGTGCAGGTCTCGACTCTCCTCGTCGCGAACTCCCAAGAGTTGGGGCGGATGGGCAGGGTGGAGATGGAGGGCTCAGCCACCTTTGCATTGCACTGATAGGACAGTTGTGAAGGAGCTACATGTGGTCCCTCCTCTAGCTGGCACTACTCTGGCACCTTATAAGGAAGGGGCACCTGGTGTGTGCTCATGGATTTCTGTCCCCATCTTTTTGCCTTCAGGCCTGAGGCTGAATGGCAGGGGTGCTAGTGTGCACCACTCCAGCTGAGAACGGGGGACTTAACTCTCCATGGCAACCACCAACCTGCCCAGGAAAGCAGATGGATGGTCACATTACTGAAATCTGTGGGCAATGAGGGTCATTGTGGCCACATCCCTGTCTGCAGTTCCTGTAGCTCCCTGTGCATGTGGACCAAGTCCCTGGTTATCAGCTCAACAGGATTCTCTCCTTCCTGAGCCTGAGCAGGATCCTGAGCTTTGGGAGTCCTCCAAGTGCCAATGGCCTGGGCTGTTCCTGCCATGGGGAAGCTGATAACTGGGAGGTGCTCACTGGACTGCAGTCCCATACTTCCCAGGCCTAGCATTCCCACTGAACTGTCAACATCTGAACTGGTGGGGGTTCAGGAAGCAACCTTACTGATAGTTCCTCTAAGGTCTCTGTACACTGTTCCTCCAGTGATCAAGGAAGTGTCACCTGGGGGCTGCCTGTTTCACTGAGGTGTGGTGGTGATCCTGGTGGTACATGCCAGACACAAGATAGATACAAAGCTGTGGCCCATGTTTAGAGGTGGTGTGTAATGAATGAAACTGACAATGGGGCTAATGTGAGAGATGTATGGAATGGACAATGGTACTTACCCGGTTGGCAGGACATGGATATCTCTGCACATCATCCCAGAAGTGATCCCTTGTCAAGGCCAGGGTTTTGTATGATTAGATTAGAGATTAGATTCCCTACAGTGAGTCTATCCTCATCGTTGGTAGGACCTTTAATATTGGGCATCCCTTATTGCCACACTCTGCCCTGTTCTGGGCTATCTTCTCCTGGAAGGAGAGAACAGGAGCAAGATGAAAATGGGAAGCGTGCCTATTAGAACTGGAGCAAGTGGTTGAAAGGTGGTGAAGAAGCAGGCCAGAGAGCATGCAGAGTTATTGGTCTCAGGCCTGGGGTGGGTGAGGAACAATGTTATAGGCAATAGTGAGTGTGGCAGAGTGTGAGCCCTAGTGGGAGGTCAGCACAGTAGCAGAGATAGAGTGAGTGTGACATAGCAGAGAGAAAATGATGGCACTTACCCTGGCACAGCAGGGAAGGTCTGAACTTCCTTTGACACTGCATGCCATTCCTCTAGACTGTGGATAGGGCACTGACTTGGATGGCAATCACAGATCAGACTGTCATGGTCTGGAGGTATGACATCCTCTGTTGGCCCTCCAAAGGTCTCCTTTACACTATGCCTTTGACCATGGCCTCCACCTCCTTCTCGAAGAATCACCGTGTCATTTCCCCCTTTTTCAGTATGTTCACAAACTGTACTTGAGTAAAAAGGGCAACTTTGAAATGCCAGTCCTAAAGATGGCACAGCAGCAAAATTGGGCGATCTTTCAAAGGATATCCGATCATGTTCTGGGACTAGCATGTAGTAAGATGGGGCGGGAATTTAATGTGACAGACAATCCCAAGATGTACAGATTAGGTGCATTGGCCATGGGGAATGCAAGATTACAGGATTAGAGTAGGGGATGGGTAGGATGTTTTTTGGAGGGTCAGCATGGACTCAATGGGCAGAATGGCTTGATTCCACCCTATAGGGATTCTATGATTCTATGAGACACTATAAGGGGTAGGATCAATAGTTAATGCTGCAAGTTTGGACAGATAAGATGAGAAAACACGTTAAGTCATATGGCAGAAATCCTTTCTGAAAACTCAACACAACCTGGACTTTGGCAAAAAAAAAGCTTCAGACCAAGATGTTTGTTTGAGAGGAAATTAAATTCCGGGAAATAACTGAGAGAGCTGATTCCATGGCTATTCTCATCCACTTCAGGCTTAATGAAACTCCCACATAACATTGGCTGTGTGGTTAGAAATCTAGTGAAGTGCACCACACACCAGATAGAACTTGCCCACTTTCCTTCAGTGAAATCAGAGATGTTTTTACTCATTAATTACCTGTCTCTCATCCAGGAACAACTAAACACAAACACCATTATCCCAATGAATGTGCTGCCATTACTAGATATGTATGTTACATTACTAAATACATGTAATAGGTTCATAAGAGACTATTTCCTGTCATGGCTCCAATGTACATAAAAATACATTCACTTTCCGTCCTCATGTGTATCGGGATCTAGAGGTGAGCTATTCAGTACTCTCTGGAGAAGTCAATGTTGTCCAGGCCCAATAAAAGGGTTATTTAGTAAATACAGCACGAGTGTAGTGTCAGCATTGAAAACATTGTTTCTGTGTGAAATGCTGTGCATCATTACAGGTTAAAGAAAGACAACTGGGACCATCTTACTGGTCGCAGTGTTACCAAAATAGATCCCAGAGTACCACCAGACTGGACTAAGAACTTAGCTAATTCTTTCCCTTGAATTTGATGATTCAGCAGAAATTGCAGTCCCCTGAAGTTCATGCCTAAATCCCTGCATCAGGTAATTGAATTGTTAAATCCTAAGGCTATGGCGTCTCTTAACAGGGCCTGTGTCTACATTAACCATACTAATGCTTATTTTCTCCTTTTAGGGCCTAAGATCACTTCCAAGGCTTTCCTTGTCCAGTTTAAATATTCCCCTTCCTCTCCTCACAACTCAAGGGCCTAATCCAAACTATCAAATTACCATTTTGAAATCGTCCAATACAATAAAGCTGTCATTTGTAAAAAGTGTTCTAATCTCCCAATTACCTGAATCAATTCAGATAAAATAATAATGGCACAATGATGGTCAAAGTAAAGCAAAGCCTGGTTCTGAATGAACTGACCTTATTGGAACTGGCTTGATTCTTTCTGCTCCATGCTAACCTCTGGTAGACTTTGTAGAAAACAGAATTTCAATACACTCACTGTCTATTCAGTGTAGAGAAAAATGTTACCTTTGGCAGGATAAAAGTTATTCATTCCATAATTATGACTTTTTTCCTCTTCCTCACGACTGACCACTATTTTATTAGGAATCTGCAATATTTGTATGGAGGAAGGTGTAATATTTCACCTCGCAATTTGTAACTTAAAGAAGGTCGCCTGGTAGTAGAGGCAGAATTCCAGTAGCTGTTTAATTTATGTGGGACAGCTGCCAAAGATTTAATTGGTACCGTATTCCAAATTAAGCTGAAAGTTTATCTCTTGATTACATTTTCCAGGACTCAGTACAGTGTTAATGTAAAACATCAGACTGTTGGAAACTACATCCAGCAAGCAAAAAAAGAACAAGCTTGACACAAGTAAATCAGCAGAATACCAGAGGACACTTTCATTGCAATTGTGATACCAGAGAATAAGATGTAGGAGCAGAATTAGTTTGTACCATCTATTGAGTTTGCTCTGTCATTCAATCATGGCTGATATATTTCTCAATACCATTCTCCTGCCTTCTTCCTGTAATCGTTTTTTCCCTTGTTAATCAATAGGCTATTTATCTCTGTCTTAAATACACTTGGCCTCCTCAGCCCTTTGAGCCAATGAGTTCCTCTGGCTGAAGACATTTCTCCTCATGTCAATGTTTAAGGGTGGTCTCTTCCCTAAGAGGCTGTGCCCTCAGGACCTAGCCTCTCCTACTAGTAGAAACATCTTCACCACATCCACTCTGTTCAGGCCTCTCAGTATTCTGTAATTTCAATCAGATCTACACCTCATCCTTTGAAAGTCCATTGAGTATAGATCCAGAATCCTCAACCACATCTCATATGATCATTCTTGTAAATTCATCTGTACCTCTTCAAGGTCAAGCACATCCTTCTTTAGATAAGCAGCCCAACAATTCTCACACTATTCCCAATCCAGTCTGACCAGAGCCTATACGGCCTCAGCAGGTCATCCCTGCTCTTGTATTCTAGCCCTCTCAAAATGAATGCATTTGCCTTCCTAAATTCCAACTGAACCTGTATGTTAACCTTAAAAGAATCCTGAGCTAGGACTTTCAAGTTGCTTTGAGTTTTAGACTGCTGAAGCCTTTTTCTGTTTAGAAAATAATCTGTGCCACTATTTTTCCTACCAAAATGCATAACCTCACAACTTCCCACACTGCATTCCATTTGCCATTTCTTTGACTGGTCTCCTCGCCTCTCTAAGTCTGAATACAGCATTCCCACCTCCTGAATATAACATATCCCTTCAATTATCTTTGTATTATCTGCAAGCTTAGTAACAATTCCCTCAGTTCCTTCATCCAGATCATTAATGTATAACGTGATTAGTAGTGGTTCCAATACAGACTCCTGCATAAATTCACTGGACACCACTGCCACCCTGAAAAATACCCCTTAATTTCCATTCTTTGTCTTCTGTCATTCAATAGTATCCTGGCTGATCTGATTGTAACCTCAAATCCACATTCCTACCTATCCTTGATAACCTTTCATCCCTTGCTTAACAAGAAACTATCTATTTCTGCCTTAAAAATATTCAAGGGTTATGCCTCAACCACCTTTTCTGGAAGAAGGTTCCAAAAACATCTGTCCGTCAACAAGAAAAACATTCACTTCATCTCTGTTTTAATTGGGTGACACCTGATTTTTAGACAGTCACACATACTTTTTAATACCCCCACATCTCCACATCCAAACTGTCAAAACCTCTTTTATATGTTTCAATCAAACAGCCACTTAGAGTCACAGAGCTGTACAGTATGGAACCAGACCCTTCGGTCCAACTTGTTCATGCCTACCAAATATCTTAAATTAATCTATTCCCATTTGCCAGCATTTGGCCCATATATTTACAAACCCTTTCTATTCATATACCCATCCCGATGGCTTTTAAATGCTGCAAATGTAACAACCTCCTAATTTCCTCTGGCAGCTTATTCCATACATGCATCACCATTTGCCTGAAAAAATTGTCCCTTAGGTCCCTTTTAAATCTTTCCCATCTCACCTACTCAGCTGAATTCCCGAATATGCAAGTCTAGTTTGTACAATCTTTCCTCATGAGACAACCCACTTATTCCAGGTATTAGTAGTCTAATTTTCATTAAGCAAACGGAGAATCATATGTGAATTCCCTTCGTAGAGGTGGCATAAGTTTGGCATTATAATGGGACAATTCTATATTAACAGAACAGCAAGGAGCAGGACTTATACTCTTAACGTAAGGCCTGGGGAGTGTTGCTAAACATGGAGACCTTGGAGTGCAGGTTCATAGCTCCTTGAAAGTGCAGTCACAGGTAGATAGGATAGTGAAAAAGGCATTTGGTATGCTTTCCTTTATTGGTCAGACCATTGACTATAGGAGTTGGGAGGTCATGTTGCAGCTGTACAGGACATTGGTTAGGCCACTTTTGGAATACTGTGTGCAATTCTGGCCTCATTCTTATCGGAAGGATGTTGTGAAACTTGAAAAGGTTCAGAAAAGGTTTAGAAGGATGTTGCCAGGGTTGGAGGGTTTGAGCTATAGAGAGACACTGAACAGGCTGGGACTGTTTTCCCTGGAGTGTCAAAGGCTGAGGGGTGACCTGATAGAAGTTTATAAAATCACAAGGGGCATGGAAAGGATAAATAGACAAAGTCTTTTCCTTGGGGTTGGGGAGTCCAGGTTGGAATAAGTTGGGGAGGGCATAAGTTTAGGGTGAGAGGGGAAAGATATAAAAGGGACCTAAGGGGCAACCTTTTGACACTGACAGTGGTGCGTGTACAAAATGAGCTGCCAAAGGAAGTGGTGAAGGTTAGTACAATTACAGCATTTAAGAGGCATCTGGATAGGTATATGAATAGGAAGGGTTTAGATGGATTAGGGCCAAGTGCTGGCAAATGGGACTTGATTAATTTAGGATATCTTGTCAGCATTGATGAGTTGGACCGAAGGGTTTGTTTACTTGCTGAACATCTCTATGACTGTATGACTTTATGACTAGCAATAGAATCTGACTACATTATCTAAGGTGTATCAATCTTGTTCCAAATTAACATCTATTCAGGTCCAGAATTAATACCTATTCAGGTAATGTTTAAGATGCCTTTCAGTACTAATACAGAAAATAAATATGTGCAATCATTCACCAAAAGTTAATTAACACAACACCATAAAGTCATTTTTTGCTCAACTACTCTTCCAATATTAACCCTAAATAGGATGAGGTCAATTTGACTGCTATATGACAATTATTTTTCAAGAAAAAAATCTCATGTGTATAAAGCATGAACATTTTTTTAATGAAGTTATTTGTTTTTTTTCATTTACACTAGCTCTCATCCTCACACTAATATCACTAAGAACAACAGTTATTGCTGATAAATTAAGTATAAATGCTCACCAGAGATAAACTTCAGTCATACTCTGTGAAGATGTAGCCAACCCATTGTCACTCACACAGTTGTGTACTATTTTTCAAATCACCCTCTTCAGTGATGTTAATACAGATATCTAGAGCAGTTGGGACTTGAACCTGGGTCTCTCAGTCCAAGGAGTAGGGACAGTACCTCTATACCACAAGAGAACCCACACTATGACTACACAGTCTGCCCTAATGCCAAATTGCTCTTAGTGCGAGATTTCCCGTACACCAAAGACCAAGTCTTTATGGATTCATGTGAGTTCTCTGACTGAAGATAGCACCATTACCCAAACCAATAAGTGGGGTGAGGAGATGGATCCTAATTCTGCCTCAGCCAGAACAGAGATCAAATACATGCTGTTGTCACCAAGCAGATCCTCACTGGCTATGTGGCCAAATAGCACCCCAAGGAGTCCAGGTTAGTACAGCAACATGCACTTTTACATGCACATTGTAGTCCAGAATAATGAGGCTGCAACTCTATTTCCACCATGTGGTTGACCCGAATTCAATTCCACCCTTGGATGGGGAGTTGCACATTCTCACCATGTCTGCGTGGGTTTCCTCTATGTGCTCCGGTGTCCTCCCACAGTCCAAAGACGTGCAGGTTCGGTAAATTGTCCACGCTAAATTGCCCATGGTGTTCAGGGATGTGTAGGTTAGGTGCATTAGTCAGGGGTAAATGTAGAGTAATAACGTAGGGGAATGGGTCTGGGTGAGTTACTCTTCAGAGGATTGATTTGGACTTGTTGGGCCGAAGGGCCTGTTTTCACACTGGATTCTATGATTCTATGGTTCCATGATCAGAAATCTCTCCCACTCTTACCTTTGAGGTAGTTTGATATGCAGCCTGTTTGATTACGTTATTAATTCACTCTAATTGGCATGGAGTGAGTCTTGAATCCAGGACATTGACTCAGAAGCAGGTATGGTTAGACACTGCATTACAACACACTATATGAAATATATATATTCTATTTAAATGTTCATTTTGTACTGGCATCAGTATGGAGTGATTAATTCAGAAATACAGAGCAATTTTAATATAGCTGTTGTTTCCAAGGGGTAATTCAATCGTAAAAAGGTGATCATGGAGCAGGGTGCAGTAGTAAAAATAAATCTTTGAACGATGATTTCAGGTGTATCTTTAAAGGTGAAAAATAAGAATAGTTCTTCTTCAGCCCATTGAATCATCATATATAAATAGATTGAAGAAGAGAAGAAGAAAACACAATATACATCAAAACACATCTGCACTGCACAGACTTTACCTCAATAACAGTGAACAAGGCTGGACAGATGATTTCAAGTTGGATATTATGTTGATGAGATTTAAGAATTGTGAAAGTTAGTGGTAGTTAGATGAATTAAAACCATATGCCATCAAACACTACCTTAGGAGAATGTTAAGAAAATAACTTGGGTGCAAGAATATGTCAGTTGGTCGCATGGGATTATCCCATTATGACAGCTCACCCCTAATTGAGCTCTATCTCATGACATTGCTCAAATTAATCTCCCTAGAACATATTGAAATGCCAATTGAGCCCAATTTACTCACACCTCAAGCAGAATAAAATTTGTGGAAAGGGCTGGTTACTGACACCTACCTCAGACAGATTCTAGGGGCTTTGTCCCACCTTTACTTCAATAGGTACAAATTTCTCCAGCTCTATTCTTCCATTCTGTTGTTGATTGAACGGGTCATGTACAATGGATTCTGTTGTTCATTCTTCCATTTACTTTTCCTCCCCCGACACTAAACATTGCCAACTATGACCAGTTTGTTTTCAATCGAGCTAAAGGGAAAACAATTTCAAAGATTTTCAAATTGGAAAATAAAATGTGGTCTTCTCACATGACAAGAACAGAATGTTTCATTGAAAACAGTATCTCACTTTCAATGGGTTCAAATTGGTCACCAAAAACAATTTTTGCATAGTAAAAATAGCCTTCAGTGCAATGGAATAAATCAAAATTCAAGAAAAAACTGATCAATTTCTCAATGTTCATTTCTCAGTAAAGATGTGAATCAAATAAATGAAATTGTACAAAGCACATGTGAAGAGTAGTGAAATGAATACCAACTGCAAAATAAAGACTTTAACATTTCCGTTTATTTTATTGCCGCAGTTCCAATGGTCTTTACTGTCAATGTTTCTGACATAACTAGATACACTTTGCCAGAATCTGAGCTCAAATTACTTATAGTCTCATTCTTTGTGACATCATAGTGTAATACCCCTACAAGCTGAATAGGTTAGGGCTGATTTCCTTGGAGTGTTGGAGGCTGAGGGATGACCCTATAAAGGTTTATAAACTCACGAGGGTCATGTATAAGGTAAATAGACAAGGTCTTTTCCCTGTGGTGGGGAAATCCACAACTAGAGGGCAACGGTTTAGGGTGAGAGGGAAAAGATTTAAAAGGGACCTAAGGGGCAACCTTTTCATACAGAGGGTGGTGCAAATATGGAATGAGCTGCCAGAGGAAGTGGTAGAGGTTGATACAATTACAATATTTAAAAGGCATCTGGATAGGTATATGAGTGGGAAGGGTTTAGAGGGATGTGGGCCAAATGCTGGCGAATGGGTCTAGATTAATTCAGGATATCTGGTTGGCATGGACGAGTTGGACCAAAGGGTCTGTTTCCATGCTGTACATATTTACGACTCTACGACTCTAAGTCAGTTCTAACATCCTGCCAAAACACAATAAATTATCTTGAAGTAGCAGCATAAAATTATATTATTAATCACTTTATTAATGTTGTACATATGCCAGATAACCACTCCGCTATAATTTTGATTTATCAGTATTTCAGTGTGAACTTATAGCCAATAGAATTATTTTGTCAAGGAAATAAAGCAAGGTTTTAACAGGCAGGTTCGTCAACTTTGGAGAGATTAACCACACAGAAATATTTTGTCACTTGGAATGTTATTAAAATATCCATTTGTTTATTGCGTGACTATAAATAAAATATTTTTTGGCAAGGGTTGAGAGTGTCCCAAGAGTTGAGGGTGATTATAATTTACACATGACTTCCTAGGAGATGTTTATATTTCACTTTCAACTATAATTATTTCTTCTGTATATTAACAGCCAACATCAGCTTGTACCTAACAAGTTAGAATGCTTTTCTTTCATCTCAAATTGAATCATAGAGTCAGACTGCATGGAAACACACCTTTTAGTTCAACTTGTCCATGTCAACCAAATTACCCAAATTAACCTAATCCCATTTAGATTAGATTCCCTACCGTGTTGAAACAGGCCCTTTGGGCCAACCAGCCCTCCGAAGAATAACCCACCCAGAACCAACTCCCTCCTAACACTAACATGACGGGCAATTTAGCACGGCCAATCCACCTGACCGGCACATCTTTGGATTGTGGGAGGAAACCAGAGCACCCGAAGGAAACCCATGCAGACACGGGGAGAATGTGCAAACTCCACACAGACAGTCACCCAAGGCTGGAATCAAACCTGGGTCCTGGTGCTGTGAGGCAGCAGTGCTAACCACTGAGCCACTGTGCCACACCTGCATTTGGCCCATATCTCTTTAATCAGATTATATTAAGAGTAGGAAGAATTAAGGATGACACATAGAAATTAGATCCATCATAGATCCAGCATGATTTTAAGGAGATTAAAAAGTGAGAGCTTTGATCTTACCCTTTTGGGTCAAAGGATAGATTTAATTTCTACTTTTAATAAGTTGTTGCAGTTCTGTTTTTAAAAATCAACTGCAGCAAATTTTAGGAGAGTTATAAAACAGAATATTGCCCATTTTGATAAAATTATCCACAAAGTCTCTAATTATAATGTGATGTGATGATCCACGCTAGCCTTCATAGAGATTCTTACTTATTTTTGGTTTCCCAGTGGTTTCAATAGGAGAGCCAGTAGCCCTTGGAACTTCTGAGGTGTATTTTCAAAATTAATTGAAGTAAATTGTCTTTGTATGTCTCAAACACAATCAGAACATCATTTAAAATCCTGGAGGTAATTGTATTTAGTTTGAATGGCTTTAGGAATAAAGTAATCTGTTGCAAAACATTTTGGAAAAAAAATCCTCAATTTTACTTCATTTCCTCAACTAAGAACACTAGCAACAGTAAACATCCACATCACAAAATCATTGATGTGGCTTCTTACATATCAGGTTGCAGCAGCAATTCTTAACTGACAAAGGAGCCAACAATGAACAGTGATTAAAGTCTCCCATAGACTCTCCTATTGTTTAAACTATGGTTGAAACTCCTGATCATTCTTGTGTTTGTAGAGTATAAATGTCCAAGGTGCATAGGGACGCTGCTGGCCTGGTGGTAATGGTACTGGGCTAGTGTCTCAGAGACCCAGATAATGTGCTGGTGATGTGGGTTCAAATCCCACTGGAGCTCCTAAAGGAATCTAAGTTCAGTTAAAGATATAGGTTGGGGGGAATAAGTTGTAGGAAGAGTCATGAGTCGGTTAAATAAGTGGCCAGAAAATTGGCAGGTGAAGTTAAAAAGACAAGGTTTTAGGCTTTGTGCCTGAGTATTTGAAATAAAGTGGATGAATAAATGGAAATGATATAGAATCCTGGCTACAGGGTGACCGGGGTAACCAACATTTAGGAAGGACAGACTAAAAGGAAAAGGTAGTGGAGTCATATTAAAGAGGATATAAATGTAATATTGAGGAAAGAAATTGACACAGACCAATATGGAATCTGTTTGGGTAGAATTGAGAAATAGCAGGAGGCCAGGAAGATTAATGGGGATGGAAATAGACTACCAAACTGTAGTGATGTTGGGAATGGAATTCAACAGGAAACCAGAGTTGCATGCGATAAAGAAGGCTCTGCATTTATGGATGACTTTAATCGGCATACAGATTGGGCTAACCAAATTAATCACAATATCATAGAGGAGGCATTCCCAGAGCGTATGTGGGATGGCTTTCTTGACCAATGTGTTGAGGAACCAACTAGAACGGGCCATCTTAGGCTGGTTATTATGCAATGACAAAGGAAAACTTAGTAATGTAATTCAGAGACCCCTCAGGGATGAGCAAGAATAACATGATAGAATTCTTCATGAAGATGAAGGATGCGGTTGTTGTTTCTGAGTCTAGGGTTCTGAATCTTAATAAGGGAAGCCACAATGGTATGAGGCAAGAGTCGTCTATGATGGCTTGGGAAATATTATCGAAATGATTAACAGTGGCAGAGGCGGTGGCAAACTTTCAAAGAGCAAATGGGTGGCCAAAACTACAGTTCATTCCTGTCTGGCACAGGAGTGCAAAGAGAACAGTGACCAAATTATGACTTATGAGGGAAATTAGATGCAAAAAAGAGGCATACAAATTGGCAAGAGAAAGTAATAGACCTGAGGATTGGGGATTGTTTAAATGTCAACAAAAGAGATCCAAGGGATTAATTAAGAAGGGCAAAATACAGTATGAGAGTTAGCTGTGAGGGGCTTAGAAACAGAATATAAATGTTTCTATAGGTATGTAAAGAGAAAAAGATTGATGAAAATGAATGTAATTCAAGGGACTTTATATTGAGAAATAAAGAAATGGCTGACAAACTAAATTCTTACTTAGCTTCTGTCTTGACAAAGGAGGACTCATATAATGTATCAGAAACAATAGGGAACATGGAGTTTAGAGAAACAGAGGAAATGAAACAAATCTGTATTAGTATAGAAATAGTGTTGGAGAAATTGATGAAATTGAAGGCTGATAAATCCCCACGGCCTGATAATCTACATCCTTGAGTACTTAAGTAAGTGGATCTAGAAATAATGTATACTTTTGTGGTCATCTTAGACTCTGGAACAGTTCCAACAGATTGAAGGGTAGCTAATGTAACTCCATCATTTAAACAGGGAATGATAGAGCAGTGAGTCCGATATCAGTAGTGGGGAAGATTAGAGTCCATTATCAAAGGTATTAAAGCAGGGGTAAAGGATGCTGATAATGGGGTGAAAATGGGCATAGAGTCACAGAATCATAGAGTTATAGATCACAGAAATAGACTCTTCAGTCCAGCTCGCCCCTCCCAACTACTTCTCCCAAACCAAAGTAATTCTTGAGAACACCAGAGGTAACACTATATGAGCACAAAAAGAGGCCATTGTGAGTGATTGCTTGGTACTGTTAGTGAATTATGAGTGAAACAATGCCAGAGCAGTCCCTGCCATCTGCATGCCAGCAAAAAGCCTGGGAAGAAGATGGTGGGCCAATGTTGCCAAAGATTGCAGGCAGGTCCCAAAAGGCCAAGAGGGAAGTTTCATCTTTGACATGTTCACATAGGATGTAAGAGCTCATAGGATTAAGGGCATTCATACTTGAAGACAAGTGCAGTGTCACTCATGCTGACTGTGAGCAGAGTTCCTGTCTCAGAGTTGTTGAACAGAAAGCGAGAAATCTCACAGCATCCAAACACCATGGCTGGTCAGCAGGTGGGAACCCAATTTGAGTTTCTAGGCTGAATGTAAAAGGGAGGAGGAGATCTATCCTGTAATAATTGAAATAGAGTGGGAATTTCATTACAATAGGAGCTGGGAGAAGGAATTATCACTGTGAACTTCAAGCCATAGCTGGTTTGGGAATCCTCTGAAAATTGAGAGAAAAGCATTTCAAAAATCACCTGAATTTTAAGGAAGGGTGGACACTTTGAAAGCTGGAAATGACTTTGGACTATCTCCTATAGAGACTGCAATTCTGCAGAAAGCATGCTGCCCAGAATATGAAAATGGCTGAGGTTTATTGGTCATTAATAAAACATGTTAATAATGTTATCTTTTCAGTGGTTTTGTGTACTGTTAACTGGGTTGCATTTGAATGTGGTTGACTGTGATCCTGAATGATATTGGGCATTGTTGGGAAAATGGCCACTTAGGAAAACATGGTTTAAAAAAAATCCTTGACATCAAGTAAAAAATGTCCAATTTTCCACCCAGTGTTTGAACAATGAGATGACGATCTTACTAGAGAGTGGTGAGAAGTCCATTTGCATGCATTTACATTTCATTAATATCTAATCTCACCTTGGTGATTTGTAGTTTATATTCTCAAATGTGATGGAGGGAAACTAGATAGTAACAGGTGAAGTGACTTCATGTGATGAAGGAGCAGCGCTCTGAAAGTGTGCGATTTTAAATAAATCTGTTGGACTATTACCTGGTGTCACGTGATTTCTGACCCTGGCATGGCAGTCAGAGTGAGTAAATGGCAGCTGCAACTCAATGCTTACTCCTGCAGCTCTCCATCTTGACCAACAGTCCCCAGAATCTCAGGGCACAGTGGAGACTGCCTGCAGCCCCTGTCCATAGATCAGTCACACTCCAGCATCACCACATCTTCACAGCACAACTCTAAGTCAATTAAAATACATTCATTCCCCACTTCAATACTACAGCTTGTAGTTGACCACCTTACATGTGGTAAGGGACAGGCAGGACAGGATGCACCTCAGGTCTCTTCACTTTCTCTCTTAGTGCTCATTTAATTTGCACTTATTTGGAAGCTCACAGCATTTTGCCACCTTATTCCAAACTTAAAGGCTCAGAATATTTCTGTCTTGGTCTGCCCGTTTAGTGCAAACATAAAGCCAGGCAGCTTGTCATGGTTGTCAGCAGTGATCAGTCAAGAGGGTGGACATATTGCTGTGTGACTATGTCATTGTCACACCTACAGCTGATGTGGCAAACATACCGCATGTGCTTCAACCAAATCGCAATGCGGGTTGTTCTGGTAAAACGCACATTCCATTAACATAAATTGGATATAATGCGGTTGACAAATTGTAGACACTGTTTGGATAATGTGAACATTCTATTGAATGGGGTATAGTGATTTTCTATAGCAATCTTGTATAATGCGATTTTCTATAGCATAGTGCGAGGTTGCAGAGGAACACAACCATCACATTATAGCAGAACGACGTGTGTCTCAATGTCGAAGGGGAATAGCTTTTGGTCAAGTCAAGGTGGACTGACATCAGTCAGTCAGGAGCAGCAGCCAATATCAGTCCAAGGTCTTGGACACAGTCAGTAGGTCACCTCAGGCAGTCCGAGTCAAGGGTTCCATGCCATTACAGTCCAGTGAGAAGGCCACAGTCAGTCCTGTTGAGCCAGTACAACCAATCAGTGTTTGCAACATGACAGTCAGAGACTTGCACACAGAGCAGTTGTATGTTCAGTCACTCATCAGTCAGAATTTGTGCTGCACATGTTGGAATCAGGTCCCCACTGCCAAACCTCCATGGAGATGCATTCTCTTTATCAGAGATCACCAAGTCCAACTGTATGAAGGAGGATGTGAGACTGTTATTTGTGACTGGTGACTGCTCACATTACTGAGGGTCTGTTTAGTTTCTGATTTTCCTCATACAAGCTCATTGGAGGAGTGACCAGTAAATCCAGCTCCAGCAGGCAATCATTGTCAGTGTTGCTGTGATGCAACAGAAACGCAGAGAAATTGAGGGGGAACAAGAAAGCCCCAGGGCCAGCAGGAACCTCCAGCAGCAGCCGAGCAACCTCCACATGAAGATAGCACAGCTGAAGGTGTGCAGAGATCCCAAAGCTCTTTGTCATCAATGTCATTTCCTCAAAATATAATACCAATATTCCCTAAGACTTGTCTTCCAGAACTTGCCGCTCCCCTAGCCAAGAAGTATCTGTACACCATTAGTATCTACAGACAATGTGGAAAATTGCCCAGGTATGTCTTGTACATAAAAAGCAGGACAAATCCAACCTAACCAATTACTGCCCCATCA
Organism: Hemiscyllium ocellatum; assembly: GCF_020745735.1. Classification (NCBI taxonomy): domain Eukaryota; kingdom Metazoa; phylum Chordata; class Chondrichthyes; order Orectolobiformes; family Hemiscylliidae; genus Hemiscyllium; species Hemiscyllium ocellatum. The sequence continues at coordinate 81,240,148 of NC_083412.1, forward strand.
GTCTATTCGATCATCAGTAAAGTGTTGGAAAGTGTCACTAACAGTGTTTCAAGCAGCACATGTTCAGCAATAACCTGCTCAGTAACATCCAGTTTGGGTTCTGTCAGGACCACTCAATCCTGACCTCATTACAACCTGGGTACAAACAAGAACAAAAGAGCTGAATTCCACAGGTTAGGTGAGAATAACAGTGCTTGATACCAAGACCAGATTCAACCAATTGTGGCATTAAGGAGCCCTTGCAAAATTGCAATCATGGGCATCAAGGAACAAACTCTTGGATGGCTGGAGTCCAGGAAGATGGTCATGGTTGTTCAAGGTCAGTCATCTCAACTCCAGGACATCTCTGCAGGAGTTCCTCAGGGTAGTGTCCTAGGTCCAACTATTTTCAACTGCTTCATCAATGACCTTCCCTTCATCATAAGTTCAAAAGTGGGGATATTTGCCAATGATGGCACAATGTTCAGCAACAATTGTGACTCCTCAGATAATGAAGCAGTCCATGTTCAAATTGAAACCTGGACAATATCCAGGCATGGGCTGACAAGTGGCGAATAACATTTGTGTCATAGGAGTGCCAAGCAATAACCATCTCCAATCAGAGATAAGCTAACCACCTTGACATTCAATGGTGTCACCATCATTGAATCTTCCACTCTCCTTGGGATTACCATTAACCAGAACTCAATTGGACTCGCAATATAGACACAGTGGCTACAAAAGCAGGTCAGAGGCTCAGAATACTGTAGTGAGTAACTCCCCTCCTGACTCCCCAAAGCCTGTCCACCATTTACAGGGCACAAGTCAGGAGTGTGTTGGAATTCTTCCCACTTGTCCAAATGGGTGCAGCTCCAGCAACACTCAAGAAGCTTGACACTATCCACAAATATCCATTCCCTCCACCACTGATGCTAGTAGCAGCAGTATGAATCATCCAGAAGATACACTGCATAAATTAGCAAAAGGTCCTTAGACAGCACCTTTGAAACCCATGACACTTCTATCTAGAAGGACAGGGTAGCGGATACATGGGACGCCACCACCTGCAAGCTCCCATCCAAGTCATTCATCATCATGATTTGGAAATATATTTCAGTATTGCTCGGTCAATATTCTGAAATTCCCTCCCTCGTGGCATTGTGGGTCTACCTACAGTACATGGACTGCAACAGTTCAAGGAGGCAGTTCACCAGCACCCTCTCAAGGGCAACTAGGGGCAGGCAATAAACGCTGGCCCAGCCAATGATTGAAAAAATCAGTGAGGCACAATGCTGCCACAGCCTGAAGATGTCCTGGAACATTGACACTGAATGGTGCCAATTGCGAGAGGGGGAATTACAACCTGAAGGAATGGGTAACTATCCCATCAAATCAGCCATCATGGACAGCTGCACTAAAACGTTATGCACTGACTGTTTCCAAGGATCCAGTGGAGACCTGTGTGGGATTGCTCAATCCTCAGCCCAAAAATCTAGCAAGGCTTACAGATGCAATTCGAGTCAGAACACCCCACTTCATCTCGTTTCCCTGTAACAAGTTCAGTGCTGCAGCCTTGGCTGCAGGCCACTCAGGCTGTGCACATGTTGAGAGCTCCATGTCATAATGTGGAGCACTTCAGCAATACAAGAGGATTCTGTTCCATCAATGTACAAGTCATCTGTCATCATTAATCCCACATCTTAGAAATCTGCATCCAGAAGCTCCTATGATGGCTATATCCTTGAGAACAGTCTTACATAGAACATAAAACATAAAAAAAAAAGCGCAGTACAGGCCCTTTGACCCTCGATGTTGCACCGATCCAAGTCCACCTAAACTAAACCAGCCTACTGTCCTCCATATGCCTATCCAATGCCCATTTAAATGCCCATAAAGAGTGAGAGTCCACCACTGTTACTGGCAGGGCATTCCATGAACTCACGACTCGCTGAGTAAAGAATCTACCCCTAACATCTGTCCTATACTTATCACCCCTTAATTTAAAGCTATGCCCCCTCGTAATAGCTGACTCCATACGTGTAAAAAGGTTCTCATGGTCAATCCTATCCAAACCCCTAATCATCTTGTACACCTCTATCAAGTCACCCCTAAACATTCTTTTCTCCAATGAAAACAGCCCCAAGTGCCTCAGCCTTTCCTCATACGATCTTCCTACCATACCAGGCAACATCCTGGTAAACCTCCTCTGCACCCATTCCAGTGCCTCCACATCCTTCCTATAGTATGGCAACCAAAACTGCACACAATACTCCAGATGCAGCCGCACCAGAGTCTTATACAACTGCAACATGACCCAGAACTCTGGAACTCAATTCCTCTACCAATAAAAGCCAGTATGCCATATGCCTTCTTCACAGCACTATTTACCTGGGTGACAACTTTCAGAGGTCTGTGTACATGGACACCAAGATCCCTCTGCTCATCCACACTACCAAGTATCCGACCATTAGCCCAGTACCCCATCTTCTTGTTACTCTTACCAAAGTGAATCACTTCACACTTACCTGCATTGAACTCCATTTGCCACCTTTCTGCCCAGCTCTGCAGCTTATCTATATCCTGCTGTAATCTGCCACATCCTTCCTCACTGTCAACAACTCCACCGACTTTCGTATCATCCTCAATATTGCTCTCTCAACCTTCTAGCCCCTCCTCCAGGTCATTTATAAAAATGACAAACAGCAATGGTCCCAAAACAGATCCTTGTGGAACACCGCTAGTAACTGCACTCCAAGATGAACCTTGACCATCAACTACTACCCTCTGTCTTCTTCCAGCCAGCCAATTCCTAATTCAAACCTCTAACGCACCCTCAATGCCATACTGCTGTATTTTTTGCAGTAGCCTACCATGGGGAACCTTATCAAACGCCTTACTAAAATCCATATACACCACGTCTACCGCTTTCCCCTCATTCACCTCCTTAGTCACCTTCTCAAAGAATTCAATAAGGTTTGTGAGGCACGACCTGCCCTTCACAAAACCATGCTGACTATCCTTGATCACATTATTCTTATCCAGATGTTCATAAATCTTATCCCTTACAATTCTCTCTAAGACTTTGCCCACAACAGAAGTGAGACTCACCAGCATGTGGTTACTAGGATTATCCCTACTCCCCTTTTTGAACAAGGGAACCACATTTGCAATCCTCCAGTCTTCTGGCACTACTCCCGTAGATAACGAGGACATAAGAATCAAGGCCAATGGCTCTGCAATCTCCTCCATTGCTTCCCAGAGAATCCTAGGATAAATGCCATCAGGCCCAGAGGACTTATCTATTTTCACCCTTTCCAGAATTTCCAACACCTCTTCCCTACATACCTCAAAGCCATCCATTCTAATTAATTGTGACTCAATATTCACATCGGCAACAATGTCCTGTGCCTGAGTGAATACTGACGAAAAGTATTCATTCAGTGTCTCCCCAATCTCATCAGCCTCCACACGCAACTTCGAATTACTATCCTTGACTGGACCTATTGCTACCCTAGTCATTCTTTTATTCCTGACATACTTATAGAAAGCCTTTAGGTTTTCCCTAATCCTACCAACCAAGGAATTTTCATGTCCCCTCTTTACGGCTCTTAGCTCTCTCTTTAGATCCTTCCTGGCTACCTTATAACTCTCAATCGCCCCAATTGAACCTTCACACCTCATCTTTACATAGGCCGCCCTCTTCCCTTTAACAAGGGATTCCAATTCCTTATTAAACCATGGCTCCCTCACTCGACCCTTTCCTCCCTGCCTGACAGGTACATACTTATCAAGGACACTCAATAGTTGCTCCTTGAACAAGCTCCACATATCGATTGCACCCTTCCCTTGAAGCCTACTTTTCCAAGCCACGCATCCTAAGTCATGCCTCACCGCATCATAATTTCCCCGGCCCCAGCTATATCTCTTGCCCTGCAGTGCACACTTATCCCTCTCCGTCACTAGAGTAAAAGTCACCGAATTGTGGTCACTGTCCCCAAAGTGCTCACCTACCTCCAATTCTAACACCTGGCCTGGTTCGTTACCCAGAACCAAATCCAGTATGGCCTCACCTCTTGTTGGCCTGTCTACACATTGTGTCAGGAAACCCTCCTGTACACATTGGACAAACACCGACCCATCTAACGTACTCGAGCTATAGCTTTCCCAGTCAATATCTGGAAAGTTAAAGTCCCCAATAACAACCATCCTATTATTTTCACTCTTCTCCTGAATCATCCTCACAATCCTTTCTTCTACGTCTCTAGGACTATTAGGAGGCCTGTAGAAAACTCCTAACAGGGTGACCTCACCTTTCCTATTTCTAACCTCAGCCCAAACTACCTCAGATAGCGAGTCGACATCCATCGTCCTTTCCACTGCTGTAATACTATCCTTGACAAGCAATGCCACACCTCCCCCTCTTTGACCCTCACCTTTGACCCTACTAAAACATTTAAACCCTGGAACCTGCAACAGCAAATCCTGTCCCTGTTCTACCCATGTCTCGTAATAGCCACAACATCAAACTCCCAGGTACCAACCCACACTGCAAGTTCACCTACCTTATTTCATCTCCTTCTCGCATTGAAGTATACACACTTTAAGCCACCTTCCTGTTTACCGGCACCCTCCTTTGAGATCGATGCCATGTTCCTAACCTCCCTACACTCAAGGTCCTGCACGCTAAAGCTACAGTCTAGGTTCCCATGCCCCTGCAGAGTTAGTTTAAACCCCCCCAAAGAGCACTAGCAAACCTCCCCCTAAGGATACTGGTGCCCCTCAGGTTCAGGTGTAGACCATCCTGTATATAGAGGTCCCACCTTCCCCAGAAAGAACCCCAGTTATCCAGATACCGGAATCCCTCCCTCCTGCACCATCCCTGTAGCCACGCATTTAACTGTTCTCTCTCCCTATTCCTCGACTCTCTATCACGTGGCACAGGTAACAAACCAGAGACAACAACTCTGTTTGTTCTAACTCTGAGCTTCCAACCTAGCTCCCTGAAAGCCTGCCTAACATCCTCATCCCTCTTCCTACCTATGTCGTTGGTGCCAATGTGGACCACGACTTCTGGCTGCTCCCCCTCCCCCTTAAGGACCCGGAAAACACGATCAGAGACGTCACATACCCTTGCACCTGGGAGGCAACATATCAATCGTGAGTCTCTCCCACACCCACAAAACCGCCTATCTGTGCCCCGAACTATCTGGTCCCCAATAACTATTGCTCTGCTCTTCTCCACCCTTCCCTTCTGAGTAACGTGGACAGGCTCCGTGCCAGAGGCCTGAACCCCATTGCTTACCCCTGGTAAGTCGTCCCCACCCACAAGTATCCAAAACAGTATACTTGTTCCTGCTTCTTTTCAAGGGTGGGATGTCTTCCAAGGGTTGTTACTGGGAGACAAGGGCTAACCTCTACAGCCATGGCTGATTTCATTATTAACTCTATTATGCAATTGAGTGAGGCCAAGTGCAGATACAATGCAGACCATACTTCCACCAGGTCCATCATGGTGCAAACAATAGGTCTTCTGAAGGGTCTTGCAGTGCAGTGCAGCCTGAGAGTGCCACATAATCCCTGCAAACGGTCCTCTGCATAAACACAGAGATGTGATGGACTCTGAGAGACTGGGAGAGGAACATCTGAGGAGGAAGATGAGGACATTGAACAGGAGTAACATCTGTTTCACCGTGGTACAGAAGTGCAACATCTGGTGCAAAACAAACTAGGCAGGACTGAATTGACAACAACCTCTCATGTCTCTGAGTTGGATGAGGTGAATATTCATTAACTGCAAATTTATTGTTGCCCAAAAGGTAAGTGATTGCTGTTTGTTCCCAGAAGCTAACGCAGATTCATTTGTTTGTTTTTCTCTTCACTTTTGCTGATGTTGCCTAAAAGTGAACACTTTTAACTGTTTGAAGGCTTTCTAACATGATAGACTGTAAGATGTATGAGCAGAAGCAGGCAGTTCAGCTCATCGAGTTTGTTCAGAATTTCAATGGTGTCATGGCTGCTCTGTTAACCCCCAACTCCACTTTCTGTTCTTTCCTATAACCCTTGATTCCCTTACAGATTAAGTATATTCAAGGTCTTTTTCAACCTTAAATATACTTAATAAGCTGAAAATGTGTTGCTGGTTAAAGCGCAGCAGGTCAGGCAGCATCCAAGGAACAGGAAATTCGACGTTTCCCGAAACGTCGAATTTCCTGTTCCTTGGATGCTGCCTGACCTGCTGCGCTTTAACCAGCAACACATTTTCAGCTCTGATCTCCAGCATCTGCAGACCTCACTTTTTACTCAAATATACTTAATAACCCAGCCTCTACAGCCCTTTGTGGTAAAGAATTCCACAGATTCACTAGCCTCTGAAAGAAGAAATTCCTTCTCATCTCTGTCTTGAAAGGTGCCCTCTTGTCCTAAACTTTTCTACGCAGGGAAACTACCTTTATTGATCTACCCTGTCAAATCTCCTAAGAATCTTCTCTGCTTCAATAAGGCCGCTTAGCAGTCTTCTAAACTGTGATGAGTACAGACCCAATCTACTCAATCTCTCTTCATAATCAGTTCCTCCACATCCAGGGATCAGCATGGTGAACCACCTCTCCACTGCCTTCAATGCCAGTATATATCTTCCCTTAGATAAGGGCCCCGAAACTGTTCACATTATTCCAGCTGTGATCTGAGGGTTTTAAGGCAGGGTTTTAAGATGTAGCCTTTGCAGCTTTATTGCTGTAGCTGCTGTGCTAATGACAATCAGGAAACTTCCCAAAATTGACATTTATTTGATTGTTGACAATATTCAGCCCAAAATGTTTGATCAATGTTGATTTTAGCTTGGTTGTTACATTTACAGTCTTAAAACTTGAATATTTGTTGTGAAGTTTCTTTAAGTTGGTTACTGGGAATTCAAAATTTTTTAAGTTATTGGTCTCTATGGGATTCACGACAATGTCAATTGTTACTAAATGCTGTCTAATTGTTTGAAAATAAAGAATGAGACGACTTGATCCCAAATAGGTGTGCACTACAAATTATTACCACTTGGGGTCAGTACTGTAATGCACTTTTTATTCATATTGTGCAAAAGACATTGTCTCTGCTATTTCAGGGCTTGTGGAAAGGAACAGTTTTTTTGGAATGTGATTGGCAGCTCCTATTTTTCAGTACAGTACTGGCAGCTGAATATTGCCAAGAGTAGGAATGAAAGCTTCTTTATTTTACACCAAAATAGAAAAACACCAAGAATCTTCTCTGCCTCTTCTCTACATAGGATTTATAGTCCTGATACTTCCCGGCTCCAATGTTTGCACTGGAATTGACCCTCCACAGCTGATTGTACTGGTGTTTGCCCTGATCTGCTGGTTTTACTGGTATTACCCCTGCTTGCTGATTTTAATATAATTGCTCCAGTCCTGCAGTTTTCATTTGTATTGCTCTGCTCTGCTGGCTGTGCCAATATCGTACCCTCCTCTCCATCCCAGCTCTGCTGGTTGTACTGGTATTGCCCCCATTCTGCAGGCTGTATTCATATTGCCCCCTGCTCTGCTGGTTTTACCTATGTTGACCCCTCCCCATCCACACCTTTGCTGGTTGTACCCCATTCTACTGGTTTTAATGGTATTACCATCACTCTGCTCTTTATGTTAAGATTTCCACCTATTCTGCTGGTTGTACTGATATATTATCTCGAACTAATGGTTCTACAGGTATTGCCCTGATCTGTTGGTTTTACTGGTATTATCTCCACTCTGCTGATTTTACTGGTCTCTCCTCTATCCTGCAGTGTTCACTGATATTTCACTTCTCTGTTGATTAGGCTGGATTTGTTCTGGTTCTATTCGTCTTGCTGACATTCCCACTGCTGAGCTGGTTTTAATGGTATTGCTGCTGATGAGTTTAGCAATGTTACCTTTCACTGCCTAATGACTGTTTTTTAAACTTTGGGATGTGTGTGGCACAGCTAGGACAACATTTATTGCCTGTTCCTGATTGCCTTGAGTTGCTTTCTGGAGCCATGGCAATCACAGTGGTATAGATGCATCCACAGTGCTGTTGGGAAGAGACTTCCAGGATGTTGATCCAGTGAGAATGAGGAAACAATCATATAGTTCCACACTAGGACAGTATGAGGGTTGATGGGAACATGAGGTGGTGCTGTTCCTTCATATCTCCCGCTCTTGACCTTCCAGGTAGTAGAGGTCACATGATTTTAAGGAGCTGTCTGAGAAGCCTGTGTGAATTACTGCAGTGCATCTTGTAGATGGTATATACTGTTACCATCTACAAGAGTGTCAGTGATGGAGGGACTGAGTGTTGAAGGTGGGAGGTGGGAGCCAGTCACTCATCCTGGTTTGTTTCTTGAATGGTGTTGATCTTCTTGAGTGTTGTTGGGTCTGCTTGCATTCAAATAAATGAACAGTATTCTATCTTTGTAGATTGTGGACAAACATGAGAGAGACAGGAGGTGAGTTACTTGCACTAAATATCCTATTCTTGTAATCATGGTTTTTATAAGGCTGTCGAGGTTAGTTTCTGGTCAGCATTAACCTTCAGAGGGATGAGTACAATTTTGATAATAACATTGAATGTCAAAGGACAATGGGTTCTCTCTTGTTTGGGATGGTAATTTATGTGGCACGAATGTTACATGCATTATATTGTTCTTGCTCTGCTGATTTCACTGATTTGATTTGATTTGATTTGATTTTTTATTGTTACACACACCTAGGTTCAGTGAAAAGTTTTGTTTTGCATGCAGTACAGGCGGATCATACCATACATATGCATTCAGGTAATAGAACAGAGAGAGGATCCAATGTTAAGGCTACAGAGAAGATGCACAAAGACCAAGATCAAATATAAACTTAAAATTTGAGAGGTCCATTCAGAAGTCCAGTAACAGCGGGTAAGAGTCTGTTCTTGAATCTATTCGTGCATGTAACATTGTTAGTAATTCTGATAGATTTAGAATTGAGGTTTAGAAGAGCAGAATGATTATAAGATACGCAAGATTAAGGTCTGGTGTAGACAGCTCACAAAATGTTGGCACGCTCTGGCACCATCTTGTTTTGAAATACATTGGCCCACTGTGTTACAGCCATCCATATTCCTATTTGATTCACTTTTAATTCTTTATTTAGATGTGGGATGTAGCATCGTCGGCTGTGCCAGCATTTATTGTCAATGCCTTTGAGCTGAGTGGATTGCTAGATTATTTCCAAGGCAACCATACTTGTGTGGGTCTGGAGTCACATGTAGACCAGACCGGGTAATGATGGCAAATTTCCTTCCATAAAAGATATTAGTGAAATGATTCATTTTGATTATGACTGATAATGGTTTGAGATTAGATCAGCTTTATAAGTGAATTTTTAAAAAAAATTCAAACCTCAGTATCTACATAGAGGGATTTTAATCCATATTCTCAGGGCATTAGAATGGGGTCCTGGATTACTCGTCCAGTATCATTGCCATTAAACCATCACTTCCCCTCATTGAAGTTATTTTCAGGTATGCTGATTTTCCCTTTAATATCAATAACACCACTTCAATGGTATTGAGGAGGCCTCATGGCAATGTCACTAGACTAGCAGCCTGGTGCTCCAAGGGCATGGGTTCAAATCCCACCAAGGCAAGTAGCAAAATTTTGTGGGTGAAATGTGGTGCTGTGATCATATAGTGCTTAATAATCTGCATTGTAGCCACAGCAATTGTGGTTTGTATCTGAGTCATGGCAGACACTGTATGGGACATCTTGGGGCCCTCTTGTGATGCAGTAGGAGTCTCCCTAACCCTGGCCTAGGAGGCCTGAATTCAACTCCCACCTGCTCCAGAGATGTATAATAACATCCCTGTACAAGTTGATCAGAAAAATAGGTTAAATAAAAAACAAATCACCACTTTTGCATATTGTTTTACATGAAGAATCGCTTCATTGATACTCTTCAGAAATTTCTTAATAAATTGTTCAAATAATTTCATCTATGAAATTTTTTTCTTCCACTTTTCTGTGGTTTATCAAATAGTATGAGGCGGGGTCTGACACACAAGGTTCATTTTACTTCTATTTATATAAAATAGCACATGAAAATCTCCAGAGACTGAAAAATCTATCCCAACATGCCAAGCAACACCTTCTCAAACGACAGCTGTATATAATACTGGCTAACATTGAGGAAATATGGACTGTGGACCAAAGAGCCTGTGTTTATCTGGTGGGTTATGCCTGAATAGGCTGTATTGTAATGCACTGAATAGAAACCCTCCAATTTCAATGGGCACAATTGCAATTTTTCATCACATTTTACCCGAGCAGAAGGACTGCAACTTTTCCCCATGAAAACCACTGCTGTATGGGAATGCTGAGGTGGACATTTATGATATCCATTCTTTCAAAATTCACACTCACAATTTTTAAGAATTCATGAGGTTAAACTTGGATGCAACCTGATCCTAGCTGCCTACTGGCAAGATTAAAAGTTATTCACAGCTGATATTAAGTATCATGAGAGAAAAATAGTATGGGATGCACACAATTTCCACATTATCACAACAGACAGAACAATAGCAGATTTTCAATGGAGTGAAAAGGGCTTGATATCTGGATTTTATGTAATGATATGGTGTATAATGGCGAATGGCCATTTTAGTGCCACTGGGATTTCATGGTTTTAGCCTATCACCATTAGTTATAATTAGGAAAACAGAAAGTGCTGGTGAAACCCAGAAAGTCCTGCAGCATCTGTGGGGAGAGATCATACAGTTAACATTTTGAACCAATTCCACCTCAGTTTCGAAGAAGACTTTTATTGGAGTTGAAATGTTGACACTGTTTCTCCTTCCACAATGCTGTCAGATCTGTTGAGTTTCTTTGGCACTTCCTGCTTTGATTTTATACGTCCAGTATCATAATGATTTCGCTTTCATTTTATCATTAATCACCATTTATGCATGCTATGATCCTCACAGAGACCAACTACTTTTAAATAGAGCTTGGATTCCTGGTGGTCAATTCGTAGAGATACAAAGGGTGCAAAATTACCAGGGCTCGCACACCCAGGAGGGAAATCATTAGCAAGCTGTTTTTAAAAAATGCTGCCTTGCAGCTGTATCATGCTGTGGGTGGGCTACATTGGCATTTGGTGTGACTTCTACCCCTCATTTAAGAGTAAGAGCTTCGCTCAAAGGTTGCTGATCAAGTTGCTAGTCAGCCATCATTGAGCTCCAGTGTTACTGGGATTGCAGGAAGAAGCTTGGAGAGGGTTATGATCATTTTCAGAAGATACACACTGGTGTTTTAGTGTAGTCAAGGATCCTAGACTCCAGTGATGGACAGGGAGGAATGTTTGGGGACGAAGTCTGTCAAACAGGCAGCACAAACAGAACGATGGTGGAATTTTGCCTGGATGCCAACAATGCATGAGAGGCAGCCCCAAAGTGAGGTCCTTTCCACCTTCATCCACGTTGGCTTTTAAACATAGTCCACTTCCATCTGACTGACCAGCTTTTTTATCTTAGAATCTTATAATCCCTACAGTGTGGAAACAGGCCCTTAGACCCAACAAATCTACATCAACCCCCTGAAGTGTATCCCACCTAAATACATTCCTTATCAATCTACATTTACTCCTGACTAATGCACCTAGCCTTCACATCCGTGAACACTATGGGCAATTTTGCATGGCCAATTCACCTAACCTACATATCTTTGGATGGTGAGAGGAAACCAGAATACCTGGAGGAAACCAATGCAGACATGGGGAGAACGTGCAAACCCCACACACATAGTTGCCAGAGGCTGGAATTGAACCCAGGTCCCTGGTCTTGTGAGGCAGCAGTGCTATAATAGATTAATTCAGGTGACCTACAATTATTTATTTACATGTGGTGGGGTAGCTGCTGATTTCACACCCGCCACCCCTCTATATCTTGGAGATTGACTCAAAGGTGAATGAGAAGATTGTGGGTTGGCCACTTAAAGTATTTTACATGCTCACCCATCACAGAGGCAGCATGTAATCTCTAGTCTAAGATTTTACATTTTCAGACACTCAAGAACACTCTAAAAGCAATGTAGACTAAACTTTATTTAGGAGACAACAAATACACTGATCTACAGAAATTATGACCTTTTCTTAACTTCCCAAAGTGACTGAAAATCTCCGCTCTAGGGGGGAGATAGTGATATCTCTGGACTGGTAATCCAGAATTGTAGCTTAATGTTTTGTGGACATGAGTTCAGTTTCCATAATGGCAGATGGTGAAATTTGAATGCAACAAAAATACGGAATAAATAGCTGACCTAACGGTGACCATGCAACTGCAGTCGTTTGTTACAAAAAAAACTCCACCTGGTTTACTAATGCCTTTTATGGAACAAAATCTGGTCTGGCCCAGTTGTGACTCCAGACTCACCGCAATGTGTTTGACTCTTAACTCTCCACTGGGCTCCTCATCCATTCAGGGATGGATGATAAATGCTGGTCTCACTAGCGATGCTCACACCCCATAATGAATAAATAAATCACGCTGCAGAGAATTGTCTTCAGAGGAAACGAGTCAAGCAGTGGTTCCATCTTTCAGTGGGCTGGTTTCTCATCATTTCATTGAGACTTCATGTCCACTGTCCATCAGAGATCATTTCCCTTAGATATTTTCAGATGTATGCCAGCTACCAGCCGCAAGTCTCATTCAGGTGGCTCTTTAAAGTCACCTTAAGCTTCTTAATTACTTCCTTGAGTTTCTGGAATGTTCCATCTTTTCAAAAAGCGAATTTTGTCCCACTCAGCATTCAGCAGTGTAGCTAACAGAGAACCATCTTTCCCGAGTGGAAAGCTTCTCTGTCTCCCTCTCTGGGACTGTGTGTGTCTCTCTCTCTCTGTCTGAAACTCTCTCTCTCTCTCTGTCTGTCTCTCTCTCTTTTGTGCTCACCCCTTGTCTCCAGTGTCCACCCATAGCGAAACCAATTGCCATGTACTTTGAGTTACTGAATTAGCTTTATTCTCAGATGTATTACCATGACTATAATGAAAAGTTTACAAGTCACCATTTAGGGTGCCATCTGGGGTACAAAGGTACCTAGGTACAGATTCCTGAGGACAAAATTTTTTAGGTAAATAAATATGTCTAGCATTATACTCCTTCAAAAATACAAATCTTAGTAAGAAATGAGAAAAATAAAGGAGTAAAAAGTTCAAAATGTGTTCAGGTGCGAAAGCTGACACTCAGCTTTAAGTAGGACTCGACATGGACCGACACCTAATACCCATGACAAAGAGGTCACATCACCATACAGGACCATGAGGATGCCATGTCTTTCACTTTATCTCAAATTAAAAGCAACAGTTTAAAACGTAACCATCTGATAAAACTTTATACTTGTCACAATGAAACAATACGAGAACAATGTCATCATATGTTCACATTTCTTGTCATCCTTAGGGCAGACAGGGAGGAAATAGCATTACTGAGCTCTTAGTTCCTGTCTCAGTATTCATCCCTCTCCATTTTATAACAGACGTCATGCCAGTAAATTAAGGTTAATGCTGAACAGGTGGGAAAATAAGCTAAAATCCAGTTAGAGCTGTCACTTGAGGCAATTAATTACTTTAAAAAGAAAGAACAACAGCAATATTCAGGAAATCTGATGGTTCTTGTGCTAGTTTGCGGTAACAAATATTATCTATGAAATGTAATCAGCCAGTATCAAATGGTGCTCTTCTGAAGGAATTCTGCAGGTGGTAGGTATTTGCATGAGTTCCTAAAGTGTGTGTGGAACAGATATCTGCAGGGAGTGTTTTACATTATCATACAGAATCAATATCCATCCCTGGTGACTTAGTGGTGGGAAAGTCATTTGGTTGTGTGTGTGTTAACACTTCCAAATGTAAAAAAGAAAAGAAAATCTACCCCTGGAATTTAATTTCTGAGGAACAGCGAAACACTTGTTCATTAAGTAAATGAGGTAGAATCTCAAATTTGACAGATTTTCCTTAAGGAATAAGCCTAAGGAATAACTGAATGAAATTAATGGCCTTTTCCTCTTCTCTCATTTTATAACTTCTTAATATGTACAATGTATCACACAAAGTAGGAAGAAAATTTCTGGCTGCAAATGTGTTGCTGGTCAAAGCACAGCAGGTCAGGCAGCATCTCAGGAATAGAGAATTCGACGTTTCGAGCACCACCAGCTCAAGAAAATTTCTGGCCAACAGGAAGGAAGCTGAAATTGACAACCTCACAACTGAGTTTGAAGATCTGGAATTCTGGGACCTTAGTATAAATCTTGCACTACGTGTGATGCCAGACTGGAATATTCCATCTTTTAGATAAACCACAAAACTGAGGCGACAGATTATTATCTAATGCAGCAATTCAGATGGATATTAAAATTTCTCAAGCATGGATTTTCTTGGTGTGATGTGGAGTTATCACATGAATCCATAACAGTAGGGATTAGATAAGAAATTGCATTTATTGGAGTTTCACCTCACTTCATGCCTGGCCCCCTCACCCTCACACCCATGATATTCATCTTATTTAGACACACCAGGTTTTCATCCCTTTTCAAAAAAACTACTGAAGCAGTGGTAGCCAAAGGCAAGTTGGTGTTTGCTGTTTTCTAATTGGTTCTGCTGGTCACTTGCTGAAGATATAAAATCTGGAGGGTATGTTACTGATAAAACCTTCTTACTCCACATTTCTCATTGGTCCTTTGCTGCACTAAGGAGTATATTCTGCAACAAAGTGATACAAACCTATTTATATACATGCCACTTGCTGATAACTTTAGCAATTTTCACTCCACTACAGCATTACAAAGCTTTCATTTATTCTGCTTTCTAGTGAGTTTCTATCCCACTTGGACACAATATTGAGGAGAAAAAGATTGTGTTGGATTTCTCTATTTGAGTGCCCTGCAAGTCGGCATTATTTGCATATTTAGGATGGCTTGTCAGTGCTTAGTTTCTCCCATGGTTAACCTTCCTGGTGATATTTGCAAAGCAGGTTGGCAGCTGCAGGGTATACAGTGACTGCCAGGACTTTATACTTTGGGCAGAATCTTACTCTATCCCAGGGAATGTGACAGTAGGTTGTTGATTGGCATCAAGGTGACACCTGCTACCTTCCTGCCAACACAGCATTTTACTTCATGTGCAGGAAGGTTGGAGCTCAAATTTCCTTGCCCATTACCAATTAAAGGCCATCGTTGTTAATTAATACCAGTTAGGGGCCTCCTCATACCAGTACCCCAATTGACTCTGTTCCCAACAATGCCAGCCTTCTCAATTCATAAAACTGCCTGCCTTGATCTGTCCCACTCAGCAGCGTGGATTGAGATGGCTGGGGTGGGGGCAATTGGGGGCTTTACCTCCACCACCCCCTTCACATGAATCCATTCTTTCTTCACCACCACCACTTCCCCAGCATCACCCACGGTGCCTGCTGCTTCTGGACTTCAGCTTGCTGTGCTGCTGATAGACTCAGTCTCTGAGGCAGTACGTCTGCTCGGACTTTCACTGATGGAAATTCCATTTGGCGCGGGTATACCTCTGTCCCAAGAAGTAATGCTCCAAATTTCCAGTGGGTGACTGCTTTGATGCCTGATAGGCAGATCCAGTGAGATTTCCCATTGCTGGAGGGGGGTGCGGGGCTTGTCTCCCATGATATGATTCCCATCATCACACTTTCAAAATAAAACCAGAAAATCCTGTTTTTTCCAAAACAGACAAATCAGAACATCACAGAGGAATCCTTAATATTTAATATTAATCACCTTTTAGCCATGAAACATGTTCAACTTTAACCACAAATAGCAGAGGCATAATTTGAATGTATGAGCACATTATTCAGACAGTTTTACACCTTTTATTATTTAACGTTAAACAGCTGCTAGAGGTGGAGAAGGAGGCTGATATTCAGAATGCAATAAGCCAATAATGATCATTCTGCTGTTGCTTGTTGGGTGATGGTCATATCCTTTGATATTGAGGCTGGAGGCCTGAGGCCTACTTCACAACTAGTCTCCATAGTGTCTCAAGAAGGTGCACTGTGCACATTTACTGAGATCAATACAAACCTCATTATTATGATTGACTTAATTTAAATATGGTGGTGTTCCCCAAAAATTCAAAATCTAACTGGCTACATGATGCATTGTAGGAAGAAAAGGCCTGTTTCCTTTAGTTGGCTCCTTTATGTTCAGAGGAGTTGGCTGTTCTTCCTGCATCTCTGAACAACTAATTGCTTCAGTACTGTTTTGGGTCTCTAGCACAAAGGAATTTCCTGATAGCTACTTAAAGCTTTTCTGCATCTTTTGTCATTAACTGTTTGTACAGCTGTAGTTGTTAAAAGGCTCATTCAAGCCTGGGTATTCCTCTGGGCATAAGTCTCTGCTTGCACATTCTGTTAAAGACACGCAAGGCTGTACCTACAAACATCAAACTGCCATTCGTGCAGCTAGCAGAGGGTACCTTACCTACATTGTCTGAAGAAACTCATCAGCACAGACCTAGAATTGCCAACAGAGGGAGTTCCTGCTAGTTTCCAGCCTAATATATATGGCTTAACTGATATTTACCAAAATTTCTTTTGGTAAATATCAGTTAAGCCATATATGTTAGGCTGGTTATTGACTCAACGCTGTTTGTGGGCTCTTGCTGGTCATGTTTCCTCCACTGCAACAAAGACTATACTTCCAAGCTATGTCATTAACTGTGAAGAGTTTTGGGCTGGTCCCAAGGATGCAAAAAGCAGAATATAAATGAAGATTTGTTAATTCAATGAAAGCCATCACCTAACTCTACAAATAGGTGCAGCCACACTTGGAGATGTGTTTAATTACATAGATGGCTTTGTTATTGGCTGTCATGAGTGCAGTGACTTCAAACTATTTGTGACAAGCATCTTCCACGATTTCTGTCATATTCTCCAACCTTCAGCTGAGAATTGTCTCAAACCGGTAATTGCCGTGGCCTGAGATTTCACTCTGTTTCCTGTATAAAAAAAAACCTGGACCTCTTTTTCAGAAGTAGGTATCCCAACCAGATGCCATCTTTCATGACATCAGAATGTCCCAAAGCAATTTAAAGTCAATTATGGTTAAAAAAAGGTATTGTTTATAAGGCAAATCAGTATACATCGAGATATTGACACACAGGTAGATCTCTGAAGCACAACAGTGTGTCCAGGAAGGGGATGGCCTATAGATGGTAATGTATACTGAATGCCAAGGAGAGATTTTTAGCTTTTCTCTTGTTGGAGGTGGTCATTGTGCAGTGCTTGCGTGATGCGAAAGTTACTTGCCACATATCAACCCAAGGCCTGGGTAATAGTGCCCAGGTCTTGCTGCAAATGGACATAGACTGCTTCAGTGAGGAGTATACCATCAAAGACATGATTATGACATCATCATTGTATTATTCCATGTGATCTGAGGGAATAAAGATCTTAGACTCCATCTTAACTCAGGCCATTTGAAGTACATTAGTAGAAACATGCTACCTTTTGTAACTGATTAACTGAGTCTTAGCCCAGACACAGATGTGCCAGTGAATGTGACATTTGCATGTGCCAGTGAATTGTTATAAACAAATTGTTATAAACTGTGTCCAAGTATTATGTGACAAGGAATAACATAAACATTGCTGCTTACATAAAGATACCATGCTGGAGGTAAAACCCACACAATAGGTAGCAGTGGCAGCTACTTATGAAGAAACAAGCCCAAGATCTCAGTGACAGATATGGGGAAACCTCATTGAAGATCAATTAGACAACAGCTCTGGAAGTCAAAGAATTCAAACAAACCAGCAGCGTCAGCTTTTATTAATACCCCCGTATACCTGTAGATGGACATTGAACAACCACAAAACAAAGTTAATTTCTTTCAGATTAAAATCTCAGTTTTTTCACCTTAGAAGGCCTATCTCTCCTTAAAGACACTTAGGCATTCCAAATTTTCAAACAAATTGAATGGTCCTTACAGTATAGGTAATTAGTAAGGCTGGTGTGTGCACACAGTCATCTGATTTGACGATTTTGCTTTTCCAAAGTAAAGGGAAGCCTATGTGACAATACCATTCCTTATTACATGTAAAAGACCATCTAGAGGCCGAAACCCACAACAACAACTCATTAATCTTTGACCTAAAAGGCTACAGTTCCTAAAACAGCATTCTTATAGGCACTTAAGACTAGGAAAGAAGGGACAAGAGGAAAAGGTATGGAGAAGCAGATACAGAAAACTGGAAAATAAAATTAAAGAGAAGCAAACCCAATAAAAGGAATAAACCATTTCTTTTTGCAGCATTGCACTCCACTCTTTTTTTTTAATGCAAAGCTCTTCAAAAACAAATGTATGGCAAACATTTCATTGCAGACTGGACAGGATGATATCTGTACTGAATTGCTGCTATGTAAAGCACTCATGAAGTTTTATTTTACAAATCAACTGATAAATTATCCTGAGAAAGCAGCTCTGAAATCGTTCTAACCATCAGCTAGGAGAGCTTCACTGAAATAAGACCTCTGGTTGTTCCATGGATGATCAGAAAGATACAGAAAAGATGTATAAGGAACTTAAAGACAGATTTGAGTTAAAAAGAAATCATTTCCGGATGAACTGACACCAACTCATGTTAAACAGACAGCATCCCCAAGAATCAAATGATCAGGTTGTGGTAGAACCATATTAAAGGGCATAAGTGTGTTTTTTTCAAAGGGGAACACTCAGACAGGCTAAATGCATCAGTCATTGCCTCTATGTTAACTGATACCTTTAGAAAGGATCATGTGGCCAAGAAAATAGGCCATATCTTTCACACATTAATTGGCGGTAGATGCAACTATGGAGCTATAGTAGCAAGCCAACTATATTTATATACTTCAGGTGCAACCAATACCATAACTACAGTCGGCAAAGTATATCAAACCAACAAGATCTATAACAGATGAGCCCACGCTTAACACATCTACCTACAATCTGTCGAACTGGATATCGGTAAAGCATGTGGCATTAAGGAACACTGGGTATGCATGTGTAGATAGTTTGGTTCCAAAGGCAAAGTCAGACTCCAGACGAAAACACAGGTGACCAACAAGACTATACAACACCCAAACACTGATAACAAGGAAAGTGTTAGAATATGCCCAAATGTAAACATATCCATTCTAACATTTGGAATCAACCCAGCGAAAAGCAAATTTCAGATGATGACCTGGCTTTCCACATGCATAACCTCACACACCATGTTATAGAGTCTTAGAGTCATAGAGATGTACAGCATGGAAACAGACCCTTTGGTCCAAGCCACCCATCCCGACCAACAATCCCAACCCAATCTAGTTCCACCTGCCAGCACCTGACCCATATCCCTCCAAACCTTTCCTATTCATATACCCATCCAGATGCCTTTTAGATGTTGCAATTGTACCAGCCTTCACAGCTTCCTCTGGCAGCTCATTCCATACACATACCACCCTCTGCGTGAAAAGGTTGCCCCTTCGGTCTCTTTTCTATCTTTCCCCTCTCACCCTAAATCTATCAACTACATTGATCATACATTTTTACAATCATTATGATCACGTGTCCTTAAAAGGCAGGTTGAGGCATTCTAAAACCTATTAGTGACATAGGAGCTAGTGCCAAGGTATTAAGATGATATTCCAAGACAGGAGAAAGAAAAGGCAGACCCACAATAGGCATCCAATTGGAAATGATGTCAGACAATTGTACAACTCACTTGAACAACTCAAATTGAACAAATCCCAATCCCCAATGATGGAGGAGCTCAACAGTTAAGTGCAAGAAATAAGGCTGACACACTCCAGCATTATACTGAAGACTTGAGCTTCAGAGCTTCCTGCTCCCCTAACCAAGCTCTTCCAGTATAGCTACAACACTGGCGTCTATCCAACAATGTGAAAATTATCCAGGACAAAGCTAACCTGGCCAATTGCTGCCCATCAGTCCAGTTTCGTTCATCAGTAAAATGATGGAAAATGTGATCAACAGTGCTATTAAGTTTCAAATCCAGTGTTCTGACAAAGGGTCACTGGTTTCAATGCATTAACCCTGCTCCTCTCTCTGCTGATGTTGCTAGTCCTGCTGAATTTCCCAGCACTTCCTGTTTGTATTACCTCTCATTCAAGATTGCCCCACAAGGGGGTGCATCTAATCTACCTCCATCTTGTCCATCCCCTTATTTATCTTATCTTCCTCAATTAGATACTGTCTCATCCTTCTGAACTCTATTGAATACAAACCTTTCATCTCTCGAACTAACCAGTGAACCTTCTCTGAATTACCTCCAACACAATGACATTCTTCCTCAAATAAGGACCAAAACTGTTCACATTCACAGTCTCACCAATGCCTTGTATAATTATATCAACACTTCACTACTTTTATTTCCATTCACACTAAAATTCCATTTTCCTTCCATATTACCTGCAATAGCTGTGTATTGTCAGTTCTCCTATAACGCAGTAGTTCTGTTCTGTGCAATCACATGTTATAAAAAAAAATCATGTAATAGCAGCACCATTTATACTAATGGGGCCAGAACTGCAATATAAACAATACACACTTTAAAAGTTCACACTATAGGAACAAAGTTCCCAACTCGTCAATCACATTATAGTGAATTCACATTCACGAATCACTCGTTATAGCAGAATGACTTGTACTAACCTTCTGTGACTCATGCATGAGGACACCAGATCTCTCTGCACTAAAGCATTTTGAAGTTTCTCTCCATTTAGGTAATAAATTGCCTTTTTTATTCATCCAGCCAAAATGGGGAATCTTATACTTATCCACATTAAATTCCATTTGCCAAATTTTGTCCCATTCACCTACCAATCATATCCATTTATAAGTTTCTTATTTCTTCATTCCATCTAGCTTTCCAACCTATGTTAGTGTCATTTACAAATTTGGCTGTAAAATATTCTATTCTTGCGTCCATGTTATTAGTATAGTTTTTTTTTAAGTCATTCACAGGATGTAGGCATCAGTGATCAGCATTTATTACTCATCCCTAATTACCCAGAGGACAATTAAGACTCAACCATATTGTTGTGGGTCTGGAGTCATATGAGGTCAGGCTATGTAAGGACAACTGTTTTCTTCCCTCAAGAGAAATTGTAAAGAATTGATGCCTCATCTCAAACACTCAATTACACTCACTTCATCTTTAATATTCAGCTGGTTTGTCCATGTTTGGAACAAGCTGTAATGAGGTCCTAAATTGACCGGCCTCAGCAGAATGTAACCTGCACATTAGTGAGTGGGTTATTGCTAAGCAATACTGCTTGATGGCATCGTCAACAACCCTGTCTATCACTTTGCAAATGATCAAGATTAGCCTGATAGGAAGGTAATTTTCTGGGTTGGATTCAACCTCCATTTAGTGTACAGGCTATACCAGGACAACTTTCCACATGAGGAGAAACTGAGGACGCAGATGCTAGAGATCAGAGCTTAAAAATGTGATGCTGGAAAAGCGCAGCAGGTCAGGCAGCATCAAAGGAACAGGAGAATCGACGTTTTGGGAAAAAGCTGTAGAAGGGCTTATGCCCAAAACGTCGATTCTCCTGCTCCTTGGATGCTGCCTGACCTGCTGCGCTTTTCCAGCAACACATTTTTAAGCAACTTTCCACATTGTCAGGTGCAGGAGAGAGAGAGAGAGAGAACCTGCACAGTTACTGCCTTTGTTGTTTTTGAATTCATGTATCGCTGGACATTGAGTGCGTCTGGGAAAATTAACAAACAGTGAATTTCACAACTAATCTTGGAGGAACCTGTTTGTGTACTCAACACAGAATCAGATACGTTAATCGTTATTTTAAGTCTGTCCAAAAGAAAGGTTGCAGTAGTGAGTACAATGGGTTCTTTCTTGATTATATGTTTTTGGAGATAAGTCTCTTGATTAAACTTAAAATATAAGCCATAGCTATTAATTTAACCTGGTGCAGTGTTTTGTAGAGGAATAAGACGGTGTTATTTTCTGGGTCTGTAGATTGTGAAGGAGCAAAAATGGCCTTTGCAGTGATATATACTTCTTGTCAGATGTGGGAGTTTAAAGAGAGTTTAAGGGTTACTGCTGATTATAGCTGTCATAAATGCTGTTGGATGCGAATCTTATCAGATTGAATGGATCGGTTGGAGAGACAGTTAGAAGCAATGAGGAATTTGCAACAACAACAGTATGTGACGGATGGCAGTTATAGGAAGGGGGGAACGTCTCAGATACAGTTACACAGATTGGTTAACTCCAGGAAAGGTAAGAGAGGTAAGCACCTAGGGCAGGAGTCTTTTGTGGATATACCCATTTCAAACAGGTATGCTGTTTTGGAAAATGTAGGGGGTGATGGATTCTTAGGGGAACCTAGCATGAACAGCCAAACTTCTGGTATTGAGACTGGCTCTAATGCAACGAGGGGTACGTCGGCTTCCCAAGAAATCAATTGTGTTAGGGGATTCTGTAGTCTGAGGAACAGACAGACGTTTCTTTGGCGAGCAGAGAAAAAGCAGAATGGTGTGTTGTTTCCCTGGTGCCAGGATCAAGGATGTCTCAGAGAGGGTGCAGAATGTTCTCACGGGGGAGACGGGACAGCAAGAGGTCATTGTCCACATTGGAACCAATGATATAGGAAGAGAAAAGGTTGAGATTCTGAAGGGAGATTACAGAGAGTTAGGCAGAAATTTAAAAAGGAGGTCCTCAAGGGTAGTAATATCTGGATTACTCCCAGTGCTACGAGCTAGTGAGGGCAGGAAAAGGAGGATAGAGCAGATGAATGCATGGCTGAGGAGCTGGTGTATGGGAGAAGGATTCACATTTTTGGATCATTGGAATCTCTTTTGGGGTAGAAATGACCTGTACAAGAAGGACGGATTGCACCTAAATTGGAAGGGGACTAATATACTGGCAGGGAAATTTGCTAGAGCTGCTTGAGACGATTTAAACTAGTAAGGTGGGGGGTGTGGGGGGGGGGGGGTTGCTGAGACGCAGGCAGATAGTGAGGAAAGAGATCGATCTGAGACAGGTACAGCTGAGAACAGAAGTGAGTCAAACAGTCAGGGCAGGCAGGGACAAGGTAGGACTAATAAATTAAATTGCACTTATTTCAATGCAAGGGGCCTAACAGGGAAGGCAGATGAACTCAGGGCATGGTTCGGAACATGGGGCTGGGGTATCATAGCAATTACAGAAAATGGCTCAAGGATGGGCAGGACTGGCAGCTTAATGTTCCAGGATACAAAGGCTACAGGAAGGATAGAAAGGGTGGCAAGAGAGAAGGGGGAGTGGCATTTTTGATAAGGGATAGTATTACAGCTGTGCTGAAGGAGGATATTCCCGGAAATACATCCAGGGAAGTTATTTGGGTGGAACTGAGAAATAAGAAAGGGATGATCACCTTTTTGGGATTGTATTATAGACCCCCTAATAGTCAGACGGAAATTGAGACACAAACTTGTAAGGAAACCAAAAGAGAAGATGCTGGAAAATCTCAGCAGGTCTGGCAGCATCTGTAAGAAGAGAAAAGAGTTGACTTTTCGAGTCTAACTGACCCATTGTCAAAGCTTTGATAAAGGATCAGTTAGAGTCCTAACAAATGCTGCCAGACCTGCTGAGATTTTCCAGCATTTTCTCTTCTGGTTTCAGATTCTAGCATTCGCAGTAATTTGCTTTTAAACTTGTAAGTAAAAAATGAGGTCTGCAGATGCTGGAGATCACAGCTGCAAATGTGTTGCTGGTCAAAGCACAGCAGGTTAGGCAGCATCTCAGGAATAGAGAATTCGACGTTTCGAGCATAAGCCCTTCATCAGGAATAAGAGAGAGAGCCAAGCAGGCTGAGATAAAAGGTAGGGAGGAGGGACTAGGGGGAGGGGCGATGGAGGTGGGATAGGTGGAAGGAGGTCAAGGTGAGGGTGATAGGCCGGAGTGGGGTGGGGGCGGAGAGGTCAGGAAGAGGATTGCAGGTTAGGAGGGCGGTGCTGAGTTGAGGGAACCGACTGAGACAAGGTGGGGGGAGGGGAAATGAGGAAGCTGGAGAAATCTGAATTCATACCTTGTGGTTGGAGGGTTCCCAGGCGGAAGATGAGGCGCTCCTCCTCCAGCCGTCGTGTAGTTGTGTTCTGCCGGTGGAGGAGTCCAAGGACCTGCATGTCCTCGGTGGAGTGGGAGGGGGAGTTAAAGTGTTGAGCCACGGGGTGATTGGGTTGGTTGGTTCGGGCGGCCCAGAGGTGTTCTCTGAAGCGTTCCGCAAGTAAGCGGCCTGTCTCACCAATATAGAGGAGGCCACATCGGGTGCAGCGGATGCAATAGATGATGTGTGTGGAGGTACAGGTGAACTTGTGGCGGATATGGAAGGATCCCTTGGGGCCTTGGAGGGAAGTGAGTGTGGAGGTGTGGGCGCAAGTTTTACATTTGGCGGATATGGAAGGATCCCTCAGCACCGCCCTCCTAACCTGCAATCCTCTTCCTGACCTCTCCGCCCCCACCCCACTCCGGCCTATCACCCTCACCTTGACCTCCTTCCACCTATCCCACCTCCATCGCCCCTCCCCCTAGTCCCTCCTCCCTACCTTTTAAACTTGTAAGGAGATCTCAACTATCTGTAAGAATAACAGGGTAGTTATGGTAGGGGATTTTAACTTTCCAAACATAGACTGGGACTGCCATAGTGTTAAAGGTTTAGATGGAGAGGAACTTCTTAAGTGCATACAAGACAATTTTCTGATTCAGTATGTGGATGTCCCTACAAGAAAAGGTGCAAAACTTAACCTACTCTTGGGAAATAAGGCAGGGCAGGTGACTGAGGTGTCAGTGGGGGAGCACTTTGGGGGCAGCGAGCATAATTCTATTCGTTTTAAAATTGTGATGAAAGGATAGACCACATCTAAAAGTTGAAGTTCTAAATTGGAGAAAAGCCAATTTTGACGGTATTAGGCAAGTACTTTCGAAAGCTGACTGGTGGAAGACGTTCACAGGTAAAGGGACGGCTGGAAAATGGGAAGCCTTCAGAAATGAGATAACAAGAATCCAGAAAAAGTATATTCCTGTCAGGGTGAAAGGAAAGACTGTAGTTATAGGGAATGGTGGATGACGAAAGAAATTGTGGGTTTGGTTAAGAAAAAGAAGGAAGCATATGTAAGGTATAGACAGGATAGATCGAGTGAATCCTTAGAAGAGTATAAAAGAAGTAGGAGTATACTTATGAGGGAAATCAGGAGGGCAAAAAAGGGACATGAGATAGCTTTGGCGAATAGAATTAAGGAGAATCCAAAGGGTTTTTACAAATATATTAAGGACAAAAGGGTAACTAGGGAGAGAATAGGGCCCCTCAAAGATCAGCAAGGCAGCCTTTGTGTGGAACCACAGAAAATGGGGGCGATACTAAATGAGTATTTTGCATCAGTATTTACTGTGGAAAAGGATATGGAAGATATAGACTCTAGGGAAATAGATGATGACATCTTGAAAAATGTCTACATTACAGAGGAGGAAGTGCTGGATGTCTTGAAACGCATAAAGGTGGATAAATCCCTAGGACCTGATCAGCTGCACCTAGAACTCTGTGGGAAGCTAGGGAAGTGATTGCTGAGCCTCTTGCTGAGATATTTGTATCATCGATAGTCACATGTGAGGTGCCAGAAGACTGGAGGTTGGCAAAAGTGGTGCCACTGTTTAAGAAGGGCGGTAAAATCAAACCAGGGAACTATAGACCAGTGAGCCTGACCTCTGTGGTGGGCAAGTTGTTGGAGGGAATCCTGAGGGACAGGATGTACATGTATTTGGAAAGGCAAGGACTGATTAGGGATAGTCATCATGGCTTTGTGGTGGGAAATCACATCTCACAAACTTGATTGAGTTTTTTGAAGAAGTAACAAAGAAGATTGATGAGGGTAGAGCATTCGATGTGACCTATATGGATTTCAGTAAGGCATTCAACAAGGTTCCCCTTGGGAGACTGATTAGCAAGATTAGATCTCATGGAATACAGGGAGAACTAGCCATTTGGATACAGAACTGGCCCGAAGATAGAAGACAGAGGGTGGTGATGGAGGGTTGTTTTTCAGACTGGAGGCCTGTGACCAGTGGAGTGCCACAAGGATGGGTGCTGGGTCCTCTACTTTTTGTCATTTATATACATGATTTGGATGTGAGCATAAGAGGTACAGTTAGTAAGTTTGCAGATGACACCAAAATTGGAGCTGTAGTGGACAGCGAAGGGGGTTACCTCAGATTACAACAGGATTTGGACCAGATGCCCCAATGGGCTGAGAAGTGGCAGATAGAGTTGAATTCAGATAAATGTGAGGTGCTGCATTTTGGGAAAGCAAATCTTAGCAGAACTTATACACTTAATGGTAGGGTCTGAGGGAGTGTTGCTGAACAAAAAGACCTTGGAGTGCAGGTTCATAGCTCCTTGAAAATGGAGTCGCAGGTAGATAGGATAGTGAAGAAGGTGTTTGGTATGCTTTCCTTTATTGGTCAGAGTATTGAATCCAGGAGTTGGGAGGTCATGTTGCGGCTGTACAGGACATTGGTTAGGCCACTGTTGGAATATTGTTGGCAATTCTGGTCTCCTTCCTATCGGAAAGATGTTGTGAAACTTGAAAGGATTCAGACAAGATTTATAAGGATGTTGCCAGGGTTGGAGGAATTGAGCCAAAGGGAGAGGATGAACAGTCTGGGACTGTTTTCCTTGGAGCGTCGGATGCTGAGGGGTGACCATATAGAGGTTTACAAAATTATGAGGGGCATGGATAGGAAAAATAGGCAAGTCTTTTCCCTGGCGTCGGGGAGTCCAGAACAAGAGGGCATAGGTTTAGGGTGAGAGGGGAAAGATATAAAAGAGACCTAAGGGGCAACTTTTTTCACGCAGAGGGTGGTGCATGTATGGAATGAGCTGCCAGAGGAAGTGGTGGAGGCTGGTACAATTGCAACCTTTAAGAGGCATTTGGATGGGTATATGAATAGAAAGGGTTTGGAGGGATATGGGCTGGGTGCTGGCAGGTGGGACTAGATTGCATTGGGATATCTGATCAGCAGGGATGGGTTGGACCAAAGGGTCTGTTTTCATGCTGTACATCTATATGACTCTATGGCTTTAGGTGGCATCCAAAGTACAGCGAAATCGACGTTTCGGGCAAAAGAAGGGCTTTTGCTGCACTTTGGATGCTGCCTGAACTGCTGTGCTCTTCCAGCACCACTAATCCAGAATCTGGTTTCCAGCATCTGCAGTCATTGTTTTTACCTCTATGACTTTAGGTGGCTGACCATGTTGCAGATGCTCTGAACAAATTAGTTCGAGGCACAGTTACTTCTGGAGCTCAAGTCTTTAATACTTCAAGTTTATTTCTGGAATGCTGTCAGGGCCCATAGCATTTGTAGTATCCAGCACCTTCAGCTGTCATTGATATCTCATGGAATGAATCAAATCAACTGGTGACTGGCATCTATGGTACTGGGAACCTTAGGAAGTGGCTGTGTTTCTCAGAATCACTGTCTGAAGATGAATACAGATGGTTCAGTTTTGGTTTTGGCAGAGAAATGCTGGGCTCCCCTGTCATTTAGGATGGCAACATTTGTGGAGCCTCCTGCACCTGTTTGTTGCTTAATTGTCCCCCACTATTCAAGGCTTGTTGTGGCAGGGCTGCAGACCAAAATCTGATCCATTTGTTGTGAGATCATTTCATGTTCTCTGTTGCATGATATTTCTGCTGTTGGGAAGCAGGTGGTCTTGTGTTGTATTGACACCAGGTTGAGACCTCAATTTTAGGTATGATTGGAGCTTCACTTAGCAGGCTTCTTGCATTCTTCATTGAACTCGGGCTGATCAATGGCTTGATGGGAAGAACGGAATGGGGGATATGCTGGGCCAGATTGAGGTTATAGAGTCATAGAGTCAAAGAGATATAATCTGAGGTAACCCTCTTCGCTCTGCACTACACCTCCAACTTTGGTGTCATCTGCAAACTTACTAACTGTACCTCTTGTGCTCGCATCCAAATCAATTATGTAAATGACAAAAAGTAGAGGACCCAGCACCGATCCTTGTGGCAGTCCACTGGTCACAGGCCTCCAGTTTGAAAAATAACCCTCCACCATTACCCTCTGTCTTCTATCTTTGAGTCAGTTTTGTATCCAAATGGCTAGTTCTCCCTGTATTCAGTGAGATCTAATTTTGCTAATCAATATCCCATTAGGAACCTTGTTGAGCATCTTACTGAAATCCATATAGAATCACACCTACTGCTCTGCCCTCATCAATCCTCTTTGTTACCTCTTCAAAAAATTCAATCAAGTTTGTGAGACATGATTTCCCACGCACAGAGGCATGTTGACTATCCCTAATCAGTCCTTGACTTTCCAAATACATGTACATCCTGTCCCTCAGGATTCCCTCCAACAACTTGCCCACCACCGACGTCAGGCTCACTGGTTTATAGTTCCCTGGCTTGTCCTTACCACCCCTCTTAAACAGTGGCACTACATTACCCAACCTCCAGTCTTCGGGCACCTCACCTGTGACTATCGATAATACGAATATCTCAGCAAGAGGCCTAGCAATCACTTCTCCGGCTTCCCACAGAGTTCTTGGGTACACCTGATCAGGTCCTGGGGATTTATTCACCTTTACCTGTTTCAAAACATCCAGCACTTCCTCCTCTGTAATCTGGACATTTTGCAAGATGTCACCATCTATTTGCCTCCAGTCTATATCTTCCACATCCTATTCCACAGTAAATACTGATGCAAAATTCTCATTTAGTATCTCCCCCATTTTCTGCGACTCCACACAAATGCCGCCTTGCTGATCTTTGAAGGGCCCTATTCTCTCCCTAGTTACCCTCTTGTCGATAACCTATTTGTAGAAACCCTCAGTCACCTGCCCTGCCTTATTTCCCAAGAGTAGGTCAAGATTTGTACCTTCTCTAGTAGGTACATCCACATACTTAATCAGAAAATTTTCTTGTACATGCTTAACAAATTCCTCTCCATCTAAACTATTAACACTATGGCAGTCCTAATCTATGTTTGGAAAGTTGAATATAATTGTGCTGCCGTTACTAGATCGATTCAAAGTCTATCCTGTTTTGTACAGTGATACAACATGATGGAAAGTATCTTTAATATGAACTCAGATCTCCTATCTTTGACTTAGATTGATGTTGGGTGGTGTATCATTGTGGCAGGTTGATACAACTGAATGGCTTGGGCTATTTCCCAAGGTATTTTAAAAATGAATCACATTGCTGTGGTTCTGAACTTACGTACTGACCAGATCACCTGAAAGGGGATAAAAGGGCAGCAAAGAGTTTGATAATATTCACAGTAGTGGATATGAACACATAATGATTTGATTGGATAATATGCTCATGCCAACATGTAATGATTTGATCGAGTACTCTTGTGTACAGATTTGAATATCTTTCGATAATATGGTCAGGGTATACTCACTTCGAGTTAGAGTAGAATGAACGCTATTGATTAGAGGTGAGTGTGTAAGGGGTAACCTCTTTGTGTGAAAATTGTTACAAGATATAGGAGCAGAATCAGATCATTCAGCCCATTCAGTCTGCTCCGCTATTCAATCATGGCTGATATTTTTCTCAGTTTTAGATCAGAGTGGTGCTGGAAAAGCACAGCAGGTCAGGCAGTGTCCGAGGAGCTTTGGCTTTTGCCCGAAACATAGATTTTCCTGCTCCTCGGATGCTGCCCAACCTGCTGTGTTTTTCCAGCACCACTCTGATCTAAACTCTGGTTTCCAGCATCTGCAGTCCTCATTCTTGCCTGATATTTTCCTCAACCCCATTCTCCTGATTTCTCGCCGTAACCCTTGATCTCCTTTCCAATCAAGAACCTATGTACCTCTGTCTTAAATACACTAATGACTAGGCCTCCACAGCCCTCTGCAGGAATGAGTGCCACAGATTAACCACCCTCTCCCTAAAGAAATTCCTCCTTATCTCTGTTCTTAAGGGTCTTCCGTTCACTCTGAGGCTGTGCCTTTGGGTTTTAGTCTCTCCTACTAGTGGAAATATCATCTCCATAGCCACTCTACCCAGGCATCGCAATATTCTGTAAGTTTCAATCAAATTTCCCCCTCTATCTTCTAACCCTAAATGTGTACAGGCTCAGAGTCCTCAACTGCTCCTTATGTGTCAAGCCCTTCATCCCCTGGGTCATTCTTGTAAATCTCTTCTGGACACAATCCAATCCCTGAACATGCTTCCTTGGATATGGGGCCCAGAACTGCTCACAATATTCCAAATGCAGTCTGATCACAACTTTATATAACCCCAGCAGTACATTTCTGCTCTTGTTTTCTAGCCTTCTTGAAATGAATGCTAACATTGTATTTGTCTTCCTAAATTCCAACTGAACCTGCATGTTAACTTTAAGACAATCCTGAACTCTGATTCCCAAGTCCCTTTGTGTTTCAGATTTCTGAAGCCATTTCCCATTTAGAAAATAGTCTATGCCACTATCCTTCCTACCAAACTGCATGACCTCACACTTTCCTACATTGTATGGCATCTGCCACTCCTTTGCCTATTTTTCTAGCCTGTCCAAGTCATTCACAGCCTCTCTGCTTCCTCAATACTCCCTTTCCCTCCACCTATCTTTGTAACCTTTGCAAACTTTAGCAATAATACCTCAGTTCCTTCATCAAGATCATTAATGTATAATCTGAATAGTTGTAGTCCCAACAGAATGCCCTGTGGAACTTCAGAAATCACCAGCGACCATCCTGAAAAAGATCCCTGATAAAGACAACTCTCTGCCTTCTGCCGGTTAGCTAATCCTCCATCCTTACCAGTACCTTGCCTCCCAACAACATGGATTTTTGTCTTATTTCGCAGTGTCCTGTGCAATATCTTGTCAAAGCTCTTCAGTAGATAACATCTACTGATTCTCCTTTGTCTAATTTTCTCGTTACCAAATTTGTTTGGCATCACCACCCCTCAACAAAGTTGTGCTAACTCAGCCCTATTTTATCATGTATTCTGCAACCTGATCCTTAATAATGAGCTCTAAAATCTTACCAGCCACCAATGTCAAGCTAACCAGCCCACAGTTTCCTGTTTGCTGCCTTCCTCCCTTCTTAAACAGGGGTGTTACATTAGCCATTTTCTAGTCCTTTGGGAATGTTCCTGATTCCTGTGATTCCTGAACGATCACCACCAATGCTTCCACAATATCTTCAGCTATCTTCTTCAGAAATCTGAGGTGTCATCCATCTGGCCCAGACTATTTATCCAACTTCAGACCTTTCACCTTCCCCAGCACATTCTCCTTATTGATGGTCATTACACTCAACTCTGTCCCCTCACTCTTTTGAAGTTCCAATATAAGAACATAAAGCATAAGAAATAAGAGTAGGAGTGGGCCAACTGGCCTGTCAAGTTTGCTCCTGCATTCAATAAGATCATGGCTGATCTTTTTGTGGACTCCTCTCCACTTTTCTGCCCACTCACCATAACGCTTAATTCCTTTACTGTTCCAAAGTATATCTTTCTTTGCCTTAAAACAAGGTAGCCTCAACTACTTCCCTGGACAGGTTATTCCACAGATTCACAACTTTTTAGGGAAAGGAGTTCCTCCTCAACTAAGTTCCAGATTTGGAAAAGCACAGAAGGCCAGACAGCATCCAAGGAACAGGAAAATTGCTGGTCACATCTATTGACTCTGACTTCCAGCATCTGCAGTCCATACTGTTTCTAAATCTGCTTCCCCTTATTTTGATGCAATGCCCCCTAGTTCTAGTTTCATGCACCAATGGAAATAACCTTCTTGCTTCTACCTTATATATTGCTTACATAATTTTAAATATGTTTCTGGGATCTTCCACTGTGAAAACTGATGCAAAGTACCTATTCAGTTCCTCCACCATTTCTGTCTTATCCGTTACTACTTCCTCAGCCTCATTTTCCAGCATTCTAATGTCTCATGCCTCTTCCCTTACCTTACATATCTATAAAAACTCTGGCAATCGTCTTTTATATTACTATTATATTACCCTCATATTTCATTTTCTCCAATGTTATTTCTTTTTAGTTGTCCTCTGCTGGGTTTTAAAGGCTTCCCAATTCTCTGGTTTCCCATCAATTTTCACCATATTGTATGTTTATTTGTAAAAAAAAAGCACCCAGAAAATTAGTGTAAAACCATTGTATTGTAGCAAATTGGAGAGTTCTATACTACCTTTGATGGGTCTATCTCCCATGCATGCAAGGGATTATATAAGGATGGCAGATATTTGCTTCCCTGAAGGACATTAGCGAACCAGATGAATTGTTTGCAAGAGTTAACAATGATTTTCCCATGAGGCTAGCTTCTTATAACTAATGTGTCATGGGGAATTTGAACTCATATTCCCAGAGTACTGGTACGAGTTACTGGATTGTTTATTGTAATGGACCAGATCAAAGCCCCACAAAATATTTTAAGAAGATAGCCTAGGTTGTAACTTTTGCTTATTTTTAAAGGTAAGTGTAAGGCATTCCATTCCAGATGTAATTCCATTGGGCAAACTTCTTGACTTCAAGGAAATCACATTTTATTTTAAACTCCAGTTAAAATTCAGACAAAATGAAGATCAAAGTAAAGATTGGCTTAGCTGTAACTATCAAAATGCTTAACAAAACAATATATAATAACTATTGCTAAATAACTGTTCCAATATAGTAACATCCAATGAACACACCCTTGGCAAAGGCACATTCAATAAAATACATTGTCTCACATTTAGCTTTTAGCTGTAACAGAGAGAGGAATAAGAGATTCACATTCACCTTCAAGACCCCAACAACAGCAGAAAACTAAAACTAAAACTCTTGGCACTGTGGGAGCTTGACCCCACCCATTCAGGCTGCTTCTATTATTCCAACTTTAAATAACAGCCAAAGGCCTCACAAGCTGTTTACTTTATTGGATTTGAGCAGATTGCTCACACCTCTTTCTCAACCTTCCTTCATAAGACAAACCAGGATTAAATGCACATTTTAAAGCCTCTTATTGTCACATTATCATTACCACTGCATCACTGAAAGCCACACAGAAAATAATTGATGTTGGTTGACTGGCCAGGACACGAGGGTTAGCTTTCCTTGAGCCCATCAAAATTGCAGGATTGACTTTTCTATACTCACCAGACAGAAGGTGTCTCATTTCAGTCCGGAAAAGCACTGTCTCAGTACTACACTGGAATGTCAGACTGGATTTTGTGCTTAAATCCCTGGAAAGAGACTTGAATCCACAACTTTATGACACAGAGGTAAGGCATGGCTGGCACCTCATAAGAGACCAATCTTTTCATTATATCTTTTCTGCCAATGCTCGGTCACTCCCAATTTGACTTCACTCCCAGCATAACCAAACAGTTTCCTTCTTTGAGCCAAACGCACCATCACGATTACATTCTCCACAGCAACTGAAACCAATCTCTAAGCAAAAGAATTGCAGGACATTTTTTATCCTAACTCAGCCTGACAGTTGGAGAAAATGAGGACTGCAGATGCTGGAGATCAGAGTTAATAAGACTCTGGAAAAGCACAGCAGGTCAGGCACCACCTAAAGAGCAGGAGAGTCAACATTTTGAGCTTAAGGCCTTCATCAGGAATGCGGGGTATCTGGACTTTGCAGTGTATGTTGCCGTTGTGTTCAGTGTTTCTACAATTGTGCTTTCCCTTCATCAGTGTACAATAGTAAGAATGCTAATTTCAATCAAACAGATTCTTGTTTAGTGATGATTTGATGAAGATTCATTCCATCTGTAGTCAGGGTTTACTGTGGCAATTCTTAAGCAATGTTTTTCCATTTTGCAAACATGCTTGTCAATGAAAGTCTCAGCTATTAAAATCATATGATGGAAATTGAAATTTATAGTCCATACTTTATCACGATTTGGAGACGCCGATGTTAGACTGGGGTGTACAAAGTTAAAAATCATACAACACCAGGTTATAGTCCAACTGGTTTAATTGGAAGCACACTAGCTTTCGGAGCGTCGCTCCTTCACCTGATGAAGGAATGATGTTCCGAAAGCTAGTGTGCTTCCAATTAAACTTGTTGGACTATAACCTGGAGTTGTATGATTTTTAATATTTTATCACTGTTGTGACAAGATCAAATGTCAAACAAGATAGAGGGTAAGTAGATGGTATATGACCAGGCTAGTAAGCTAAAATTAATGCTCTCAAAGAATAAGTTCATATCCCATACGAGCAGCTGGTGTTCAAGTTAGAACTCATTTAGTAAATCTGGATTGATAACACCACGGCAGCAAAAGGTTAGGGCAGAATCTTTCCCTGCGGCAGCACATTCTGCATGTGCCTCGCCAAACTGTAAGCAGGACCCAGCCAAATTGATCTTCTGGCTTCATTTGGTCAATGCTAGTGAGCTTACGATGACAGTGAAAGCCCTCAGAGACAACTTGCCAGTCCCAAGAGGCACCAAGCTCATGGTAAAGTCTTGGGTGTTTAAGGTGATGTGAGGCAGTGGTTGGCAACTGCCAGTATACTTAGTGTGGAGTCTGGATGTGTTGTTCTCTTCCCAACCTCATAATAAAGGCATGTTAAAAAGTAAAGTTTCTAGAAGCAGCCCCCAGTGATTCCTTCAAGAGATCTTCTATTGAATACTGCAACCAAACAAGCCTGGGGACAAATTTATATGAATGAAACAAAAAGGAACTGTTGCGTATTCATTATTCACACTGGAAAATTGAATGTAAATTGTCACTGTCTGAACAATTGAAATATGGTGTTGTTTCAACTTGTCAGTCACGTGTAAATTGCAGAACTCCAGTTCAAGCAGTGTTGATAACCAATGGTTTATCCTCATTGCCTGCCTTCCACTTGGGCAGAAAGTTGAAATGTTTCCCACATATGGACCCTGCTGCCAATTTCAGGCAAGAGCAAAACAAGAAAGCTGAGTCATTTACAAAACAGTTGATGAGTGAGCACCAAACCTCCTACCACTCCATTACTCTCCCTGTCTGCCTGTTCATTGGCTGTAGGAGAAACAAATATGATGTAGAGGTGCCAGTGTTGGACTGGGGTGGACAAAGTTGAAAATCACAAGACACCAGGTATTATTTGGAAGTACAAACTTGCAGAGCGCTGCTTCTTTATCAGATAGCTCGTGGGACAGGATAAATAGGACACAGAATTTATAAGTAAAAGATCAAAGTGTCATACAACTGACGCAATGTATAAATTCTGTGTCCTATGTATCCTGTCCCACTACTACCTAATGAAGAAGCAGCGCTCTGAAAGCTTGTACTTTCAAATAAACCTGTTGGACTATAACGTGGTGTTATGTGATTTTCATCTTTGAGAAACAAATAAAGTAGGTCTAATTACTCTCAATTTAGCCCAAATACCCACTCTGATTGGATTGTTGCACTACAAAGTACTTCACGGACTTACCACGTATAATCATAACAACCAAAAGTTGCTTAATTTATTTTCTACTTTCACTCATCTTTTGAAGGTGTCAGAGAATTTTGAGCATGTGAAATCCAGGAAAATCAGACTCCTGTGCTTGGATTCGACACAACTCCGCTGTTTACCCCTATCCTAAACTCCGCAAATAAAAAATAAATACATTCTATACTGAAGCAACTGGCAGATTAGTAAATAAAATCAATCAAAATTGTCAGAAATCAAACATTAGCTGTAAACTGTTTATGTTCGAAAGCTTCATTTTCTGAGAAATTTTGTAGTTGGAAAAGGAATTGCATTTTCATACTTTAATGTCATAGAAAAGAAAACTAGCTCGATTACACAGGGTTCTGGCCCCAGTCTAATCCCATTAGATTACATTGTAAATAGTAAACCACAGAGAATATCAACATTCCACTAATATCTGTTTGGCAACAGTCATTGATGTGAAATTTCTCATGTTATTCAGCTTTATTGGCATTGGCTAGGGTAAGCTCATCACTTTGGAATGGAAAGAGATCAGATCAAGTTCCCTTCAATCCTCATTCTTCCCTCTTTTATTTGGAAAAAAGCTGCCTTTTGTGTTCAGTCTACCAGCTGTGTATACCCAAGTGCACAGAGGAGCAGGTAACACTGGAGCTTGAAGCTGTAGTATTCACCATTGTGAGTTTGTAATCACCAAAAGTGCTACAAATCCCCTGATTACTTACATAAGCCTTTTCACACAGTTACATTTTTCCGATTTATATCGTCGATGCCTAATAGACATGTACAAAATCCCAGGGCACAAGCTGCTTTCAGTCCCTTATACTACTTGGGAACCTTGATTCAGCACAGTATTTCATTCAATCCAGAAGATTGTCCCTCGTTTTTCATGTTTTTTAATGCTTCACTCAAGCAGTACAGCGAGTATTGTCAATCCAATTTCCCCTAAAGACCAGCGAAGAAATGTTAGAAGACTAATCTTCCACACACAATAGAATAACATTATTACAAGCTTTGTACTTCCAAATCTCTCATTATAACAAATGTCTTTTTCTCTCTGGTCTTGGCAGAAATTCCATTATAGTGCACTGCAGAATCCCAACTTCAAGAGGAAGATCACTTCCATTAAAATAAATGTTATTTTGTCAGTTCCCAGGAGTTTGTACTTAGCTCCCATGATGCTTTAGGGGTTGTACAGACTGTTAGGTGTAGTAATGAGAGAGAAAGATTCGATTGCTGCTCTGTGCCCACTTAACTCAGATAGAGTGCTTGCTTGAAGTTGAAAAATTGGCCTCTAGACTAGAGAGGATAAAGATAGACTCCTAGTGGAATTGTGCATGTGTGGTTGGTGGTTGAGAACAAAATAGGGAATGTGCCCTATAGTTTATACTACCATGGTTTTTGAATATTGCGTGTAAGTTCTGGGCTCCTTCCTATCGGAAGGTTGTTGTGAAACTTGAAAGGGTTCAGAAAAGATTTACAAGGATGTTGGCAGGACTGGAGGGTTTGAGCTACATGAAAAGGCTGAATAACCTGGGTCTGTTTCCCCTGGAGCGTCGGAGTCTGATGGGTGACCTTACAGAGTTTTATAAAATCATGAGGGGTGGGGGACTCCAGAACCAGAGGGCATATGTTTAGGATGAGAAGGAAAAGATTTAAAAGGGACCTAAGGAGCAACTTTTTCACCAAAGAGTGGTGCATGTTTGGAGTGAGCTGCCAGAGAAAGTGGTGGAGGTTGGTACAATTACATATTTAAAAGGTATCTGGATGGGTATGTGAATTGGAAGGGTTTAGAGGCATATGGGCTTGGTGTTGGCAAATGGGACTAGATTAGGTTGGGATATCTGGTTGGCAATGGACAAGTTGGACCGAAGGGTCTGTTTCCGTGCTATACATATCCATGACTATGACTCTATGGCTCAGTCATCGCCTGCAAAACGCTTACCATTTCAGATAGAGGCCAGAGTTTTATTTGCAGCTGGTGGCCTTGCCCAACTGGTGGAAATGGCAGAGATGAGCGTATCTCCACTTACCTAGATCACCTCTCAGCTATTTTTCAGCCATTGGGTCAGTGTTCAGCTAAGACTGAGAGTTCCTCCCATAACTGAGAAGAAATACCTCTCTTAGAGCTATTGCTCCATAAGATGGCCAGTAATGCTACGAGGAGTTGTGGGCACCACAGGTGTTATAGACCAGACCCATTAAAAAGATAGCCTACACCCTAACGTTTCTTATTTTTAATGGCGAGTATCAGGCATTGTGTTCTGGATGCAATTCAACTGGTCAAACTACCAAGCTTGAAGCAAAACACCCTGCATTCTTATACTATTGTTAAAATGCAAACAAAGTAAGAATAAAAAAATTAGCCTAACTCTATCAAAGTATTTAACAAGGTAATATATATGTTAACTACCACCAAATGGCTGTTTCAAGGAATTAACATCCCATAAACACACCCTTGGCAAAAGCAAATTCAGTAAAGTAGATTGTCTCCCATAAAACATTTCTCTAGTCCAAGAGGAAAGACAATCAAGAGAAGACTTTGAGACAGAGGGAGAACTCAAGTGTATTGCTATAGCAGTCAAAGATGTAGAGCAGCTTTTAAACCCCATCAACTACTGAAAGCTAAACCAATTATCCTGGTTCTTTGGGAGCCTGAATTTTTTTTTTGTTCACAGGACATGGGCGTCACTGGCTAGGCCAGCATTCATTACCATCCTTAATTTCCCAGAGGGCAGTTATGAGTCAACCACATTGCTATTGATCTGGAGTCATGTGTAGGCCAGACCAAGTAAGGATGGCAGTTTCCTTCCTTAAAGGACATTAGTGAACCAGATGGGATTTTCCTGACAATTGGCAATGGACTCATGGTTATCATTAGACTCTTAATTCCAGACTTTTTGCTACCATCTGCCATGGCAGGATTAGAACTCAGGTCCATCGATAATAACATTAGACCATTGCCCCTCCCGCCACTTCACTGCTTCATGCTGCTTCTATTGTTCCAAATTTTTTAATCATTCCCATGGCCGCGCAGGTTATTTGCCTTATTGGTTTGGAACAGATTGCTTGGTCCTTCTGCCTCAACTTTTCTTCATAAAAAAACCAGGACAAAATATTCCTCTTAAAGCCATAGTATCATGACACTGGGCACACAAGCAGTCTTAAAGAATCAATGCTATGAGCCCAAACATAAAAGTAAGCTCAGGGAATTTTTTAAAGGCAGACTGTCAGGCCCTGGTAAGAGGAGTGAGCATTTGGCATCATCAGGAGAGAGAAGAGCATAAGGAGCAGGGACAACTTTGTGAGGGGAACCCCTCCAGCAGACCGCAACTAGCTTGCCTCATAGTGTGGACACTCCTTGCTGCAGTTAAGTCCCAAATGGTGAGGAAAAAGCCCTCAATGGCCATTAATTGATTTGGTAAAAGGCCTCAAATGGTCAAATGGTGATTGGCTACCCAATGCCTCCCCTATAAAATTCCAGCAGAGTGGAATGGGAATTTTAAGCAGCCCTGTGTGCCAACCCAATCCAGGTCTCAAAATTCCAGCGAACTTGTGCCACCTAGGTTCATAGAACTGTATGGTGGCAGTATCGCCAATGTGTGGATTTCGTATTTTCTAAGGGCCATCTATTTAAAAGAGTGCCAGCCTTCACCCTGTCTGCAATAGCACGATTGATAGGAGTCCTGACTGAACAAATAATGCTCAGTGGGAAAGGACCTAAGTTTCACTCATAGCAGCAGGAGCAGGATATTCAGCTCATTAAGCCTGATACACCCTGCAACATGATCATGACTGATCATCTGCCTCAACTACATTTAACCAACACTGTTCCCCATTCCCCTTGGGTACCTGAGACATCAATTGTTTGTCAGCCTCAGCCTTACTTAGTTTTGATGATTGATCCATAATTCTATGGGCCACAAAATTCCAAAAAAATCACAATCCTGCGTGCAGAAATTTCTCTTCATTGCAGTCCTAAATGGTCAGTTCACTATCCTGACACTATGTTCCCGAATCCTCCATTCCCCAGTCAATGGGAACAATCTTTCTGGGTCTACCCAGTCAAGCCCATTCAGAACCCTTTTTGGCTCTAATTAGATCACCATTCATGTTTTGGTTGCAGAGAATATAGACTCAATTCACTTCATCTTCCATTGTAACACAACCTTCTCATGCCAGGGACCATAGCAAGTGACTATCTCTATATTCCTGACAACGTAGGTACGTCCTTCCTCAAATCTAGAGACTAAAATTGCATGACATAATCCAAGTGTGGTCTTAGCAAAGTCCTGTAGAAATGTGTAAATATTTATTTATTTTTGTATTCAAATGCCCTAGCACTAAATACCAACATGTCTTTGGTGTTGCTTCTACACCTGTATGCAAACTACCAGCTTTTCTTTTATAAGTACATCCTTTCCTTCATCATGTGACCAGGCAAGGGGATGTTTACCGTTATTGTGCAATGTTCAGCATCACTCACAACTCCTCTGATTCTGAAGCAGTCCAGGTCTAAATACAGCAAGACCTGAGCAATGTCCAAGATCAATTCAAGGGGTAGGAGACAGTCAGTCAGCTACTTTGAGCATTCTTCATGCAATATCTGTCTTGGATGTTTCTGTCCTACTGTGTACCATTTTGTTCTGGAGTAAGACTAAAGGAGGGACTGCATGAGATAAAAATAGCTGTTAGTGCTGATGCAGGTTGGGAAAGGTGGTGAGGTATCCTGAGTAAAAGGTGCAGAGATCATGCAGAGTTCATGGACTGGGGTGGGCCGGTAGTGGATGGGTGACAGCAAATGAGCTAAGCGTTGCATTCGACAATGAGAGTGGTAGAGCACGAACCTTGCTTCAAGGTAGTACAGAATGTGAGTGTGAGGTATCAGAGAGAAGGTGGTGGCAGGTATTGTAGAAAAGCAGAGAAGGTCAGTGACCTCCTGTGGTAATGATGGACATTCCTCCAAAGAGCAGAGTGACCCGGGTGGCAACCTCAGACCAGGCTGGTAGTGTCTGGTGTTGTGGCCTTCCCTGCTGTGCCTGGGGGAAAAGATAGCCCTCCTCATCCACAAGTTCTTTTCTGCAGGGTGCCAATTTACCCATGTCTGTCATAAATGAGGCAAATGACATAAAGACCATAAGACATATGAGCAAAAGTAGGCCATTCACCCCTTTAATCCACTCTGCCATTCATTGAGATAATCTGATCATCTTCAACTCCATTTTCTTGCCTTTTCCTCCGAACCCTTGATTCCTTTACTGATTAAAAATCTGTCTGCCTTCTCCTTATATATACTTAATGACCCAGCAGGGACAGCTCTCTGTAGTAAAGAATTCCACAGATTCACAGCCCTTGAGAGAAGAAATTCCTCCTCATCTCTGACTTAAATTGACAACCCCTTAATCTGAGATTATGCCCTTTGGCCTTACACTCTCCCACAAAGCGAAACATCATTCTGCATTCTGGCCTGTCAAATCCAGTAAGAATCTTGATTGTTTCACGAAGGCTTTCTCTAATTCTCCTAAACGCCAGTGAACACAAACACAATCTACTCAACCTTTCCTCATAAGAAAATTCCTCAGTACTCCGAATCGACTGCACAGGACATTTTGGGATGACCAGTGTTTGACTGGGTGAACAGAACCTTTTAAACATAGTGCCTGTGCCAGGACACCCCAGGATGTTTCAGCAGTGGTGAGGATGATCGTCTGTGCTGAGTAGAGAACCGGGTTAGAATCAGACAAACAGAGAATCATGAAGGTATGATACCTAATTAATGAGGCGAGTTTGCAATTATGACATGCAAAAGCCCATTAGGTCTTATGGGAAGAAGTCATCTAAATTGAGCTCAACGAAAATGACACCGTGTTAATTTTTCCCAAGATTTAACTGGACTCTAAATTGATCACATTTTCCTTGTGCAATGACCAGATTTGATATTCATGGCAAAGTGCTGATTTAATCAATAATACTGTTGTATCAGCTCCTCTGTCTAATGTGAAAGTGGTTACCATTGCAGATCTGACTGAAATTGATGTGTCAAGATGTGGAAGATGGCAGTACCCCTTAACCTCACCAGAACTGGTAAATAAGAAAGAATAACAGTCTGCATTGTCAATCATGTCAATGTATGCTCTGATGGAGTCTTCAGGTTGATTCAAATCCTATCCTGAAATGTTTACTCCCATAAGGCTTCCGCCTTTATAGTGTCATAGAGATCTAGAGTACAGAAAAAGGCCTTTTAGATCATTATGTCCATGCCAGTCAAAAACAACCATTTTTAAAAATTAATTTGTTAGATGTGGGCATTATTGGCTGGACAGCATTTATTGCCTGTCCCTGGTTGCCCTTGAGAAGGTGGTGGTGAGCTGCCTTCTAGAACCGCTGCAGTCCAAATGTTGTAAGTTGACCCACAATGCCCTCATGGAAGGAATTTCAGGGTTCAGTCCAGCGACAGTGAATGGTGATATATTTCCAAGTCAGGATGGTGAGTGGCTTGGAGGGGAACTTGAAGATGGTGATGTTCCCATGTATCTGCTCCCCTTGGTCTTGTAGATGGAAGTGGTTGTGGGATTGAAAGGTGTTATTTGAGGATCTTCAGTGAATTTCTGCAGTGCATCTGGTCATACACACTGCTGCTATTGAGCATCAGCAGCGGAGGAAGTGAATGTTATGGATTCACAATCAAGTGGGCTGCTTTATTCTGGATGATGCTGAGCTTCTTGAGTGTTGTTGGAGTTGCCCCCATTCGGGCAAGTGGAGGATATTCCGACACACTCCTGACATAACTAGCTACATTCATAAACCTGTTTAGGCTAACATTTTTTGTCACTAGAGTTGTGACTGTTCCCAAACACACAATAATTAGGTCATCATAAATTTGAAGGTATTCTGTTGTAAACACATCTTCTATAAGCTGCTCGAACATTCACTAGCCTTTTGTTCTTACACTGGGTGTGAGGATTATTTTCTTGTGAATTGCTGTCATATTTACACCGCCCATCCTTACAGTGAGCAAGTTCTGTCTCTCCACTGATATTAGTTACAGTAATTTCCTCATTCCTTTTAGCCCCTATGTTAAAAATGAAGGGATGAACAAGTAAGGTAGAAGAGATTGTTTCTTGTAATTAAGGAATCTGGAATAAAATGCAATGAAGACACTCTGAGACATTCATAACCCAGGCAGGAGAAATATATTTGCAGAGTTATGATGCTGTAGAATTAATTTCCAGGGTTCAGCAAAGACAACATTCGCGGTTAAATTGGATAAATTGATAATGGTAAAGCAAATCAAGGGGTAAGAGAACAGGATGGATAAATATAATTTGGACTATTTAGTCACTGATCAAAGAGTGATTGAGTAAAAATGACCTTCCACTCTGTAATAACTCCACAGAGCCTGTATCCCATCACCAAGTCACCCTTAATTCACACATAAAAAAGCTTTGACCCTGATCCAGCTTCCTCAGAACCAGCTCTCAGTGTCAGAATGTCTGACACTCCTGTTTTTATCTGTCAGCCAGGGCTCCTGATTGGACCAGGTAACAGCCCTATTAAGGGAAAGCATGTTGAATAATGTCCACTTGGATGACCTCGTTATAATCACTACACTTCTATCGAGCTTCTCTTGGTCTTATAATCAGAAAAATATCAAAAGCCTTGACAAAACCATGACTTTTATGAGTGTCTATTGTTTACTGTCTGGGAGAAACAACTTCTATTCAGCTAATTAACTACTTTTGCGTAAATGTTACCTTCAAAAGAGCGAACATTTCCGAGAATAGTCATTACTTTCAAAACACTGCATTAAATATAACTGTTTCCCTAATCCTTTCTGTGAGAAAATGATTAAAATGAAATCTTAAAATATGATAAAGGGACCATCTCATTTTGTAATAGGACCCTCTTGTTAGAGTTGCAAAGAAAAGTAGGGGATGGTATCAAATCTCAGATCTGCCAATATCCCACAGAGTGGTTACAAAAAAGAAGAACATCCACCAATGATGAGAGATGAAAGGTTATATCTTACCCTGGACCACATTGTGATGCTAAGTCTACAGTATAGGTTGAACCCTATTCACTTCAAAAAGAATTATGTTGTGGAAGAATGTGTTCATGCTCTACTTTGCAGCTCAAATGTATGTCATAACTGATATTAATCTATTTTCCTCTTTAACACATTTTATGATCCAGGGTGAAAGAGTAAAATCTCAATATGATTTTTTTCATTCTTGGGTGGCTTGACTGCCATAATGAGCATCGTGTGCCACACGAGATAAAACATACTGCCATTCACCCAGAAAGAGCCCTTTCTTAGAAATAGTGCTGCCCCTTTGTCCTTTCATCAGGAGGAAATGAGTTCTGAATTTCTACTGTGTCATTCGAGCCAATTTTCCTGCTGATATTCCCAAGAAATTCTGCCCTGCTGTCACAACTATGTACTGAAAATATGCTTAAATGAATCAATTGATAAATATTCAAAGGCTCAAAAACATGCTCTGCACCGCCAAATAAAATAGTCAAAATAGAGCCTCAAGGGCCTGTACCTCACTGTTAAGGAATAGAATTCTGCTCAATGTGTCTTTCATTAACACTACAAAGTGTAATTTGCAAATTGGTTATTTGAACAGCCCCTCCATAGCTGTCTTTATCCACATTTAATCCATACTCGCAATTTCGTTCTCACCACTCAGCTGTACATTGCCAAAATCCAGCAACACCTGGTGACCTTCTACTTTTCCAGGCTTGAGAGGAAATTAAATTTCGCTTTTTAAAAATGCATCACGTGAAAGTGAATAATGTTCAGGGGAAAAAAGTTGACACATTTTATTTTAAACAATAATCGTAGCTGGAACTGCAAAATACATCAATGGAATTATAATTTAATTCTAACGCCAGTCCTTTTTCCTTAAATGCACTGAAATAGTTGACTCTAAGTACACCAAGTGCCAAATGTGCATTGGGCAAAGAAGATGACCTAAAATTGAGATGTGGGTCAGGTCCTACTGACGTCTGGTTTTCTTCTCAAGTGAAATTAAAACAAATGTCAGGTCTCATTAAAATAAAATTAAGCATCTTGGGGAAAAGAATGAATATTGAAGAGGCACTCATGTCAGGAAATCCTGCAGTTAATGAATCAAAGATTAATTCTGAAATGGTGGCATATGTGCTACTCAAGATTTCCTCCCTTTCACGAAAAGATGGTAGAAAAATGCCAATAATAGCATTCCTGATTTCAGTTTTGACATGTAGGTAGATTGAAGGATATGTCAGAGAGACAATCATCTAGTTTGCTTTAGTGCAATTTGATAGGAGTTGTCTGTAAAGACTCATCGACGATATTAATGAGTCAATCTTGGCTCAGTAGCAGCAATCTTGGAAGACACCCAAGTGCAATACTGAGGATCTGTTAGCCTTGTGGTTATGCAATTGGACTAAAGGCTGTGGGGCCCAAATGCCACTATGCATAGTTGAAAAACTGAACATTAACCCTGGTAATTTGTGGTTGAGAATCTGAAGGCAATTGGCAGCAAGATGAATAATTTCAACGTTT
Organism: Hemiscyllium ocellatum; assembly: GCF_020745735.1. NCBI lineage: Eukaryota > Metazoa > Chordata > Chondrichthyes > Orectolobiformes > Hemiscylliidae > Hemiscyllium > Hemiscyllium ocellatum. The sequence goes on from NC_083412.1 coordinate 81,285,129, forward strand.
TTTTGTATTGTGAGCTTTCTTCTTCTGGCTTCTGGTTAGACAGCATACAAAATTATTAAATTTTAAAAAGATTAAACTTTTGGCTCAAACTACTAGACTAGATTTGAACATATTTCCCAGAGGTGAAAGACAGCCAGTGGATAGAATTTATGTGGAGTTCCAGAATACATTTTATACTATAGTTACACATACTTTCAAAGAAGGTTAAAGTTGATTGAATTAATGCAAATTAGTTAGCTAAACTAAAATGGCTTCATGATCAAAATTAAAAGATATTGGCAAGTAGAAAAAGATCTGTCTGAAAGATTTCAATGCAGTTATATTGAGATAGCCATTGTTCATGCTATTTAGAAATGATTGGGAGGAAGGGGTTTCTGATACTACAGCAAAATATATCAATGACAGTGAGCTATGTGGCCAGATGACAAGTGTAAAAGAGATTGATAGAGTTCAATTAAGCAAATGGAATAAGGGATGGCAGATGTATCTCAATCTTGATTAATATAACGCAGTACAGATTAAAAAGGAAATATGAAACATGTGCAAGAGGTGATATTTTGCCCATTAGTGAGGGAGCAAAAAGGAAAGGGTCATAGGTTGATAGTTGGACAGAACTGTTTTCAGTCAACAGGAAGTCACCGCTAATAATGAAATATAAATTTTGGGATGTATTTTCAGAGTTATTAGCCAAAACAATTTTTGAATCTCATTTGATTACCGGTGAATATTTGACCACTATGTGCACCCTTGCACTTTGAAGCTTCCAAATCATCATTGGTGAATTGCAATACATTCAGTTAGGAACAGAACTGATAATTTCGGATTTTGCACCTGAAACTGATGAAGCATGGCCCGCTGAGCCAAGTGCATTTTAATTGCTCAACAAGAGTTTAAAGAAACTGTGATCAAGAATATTAAAAGACATAGACACAGATCAAGGAGAGTAAAGGGAATTGTAAAGCGGTAGGTTAAGGAATAAATAGTGAATACTGTGCTGAATTCATTGAACCAGTAAAGAGCTTAAGTATATGTTTTCGAAATAGATTTGGAAATTTGGCGAAAGTGAACTGAAATAATCGAGTACTGCATAAAATAATCTGGCCTGCAATGAAGGACAGAGATGTCAGCTCAAAAGGATTGTTGGGAGTAAGGCACAATTTTAGAAATTTCCATCCAAATTTTGCAATGGGTACGATTGTACATAGGTCACTGAAGGAGTAGGCTTGAATAATCTGATGAGAGTTTCTGATTTAAAGTTGTCTTTGTTGTGTTGGTTCAACTATATGTTACTCAAGTAATAAGTAAAACTGAAGTATTAGATAATTTTAGGCATTATTCTGTCCTTGCTAAAAATAAAGTGTATTCTGTTATGAAGATGGAATTTCTAGGAGATAGAGAAAATGTATTAAGACCAAATGATCCGATTCATTTATCATGAGGGAGCTTCTACAGAAATACTATCGTACTGTGAAGCCATCTGTTTTAATTTTACTCAATGGAACATTTGGTGTCTAACTTTTCCAGTGACAAGTAAGCTCATTGTATCCTCCATTAGAGATGGATGTCTTATCACAAAAGCCCAAAGGATTATATGACTATACTTATATTAAAAGTGATGAAAGTCTGAAGTATTGAGATTTGATTATTGCATTGTGAGGGAAAAGAACAGATTAAACATTTAGTGGATCACTTATCGTATATTTGAACTCCAATCCAGCTTTAATCCAATAATTAACTTCTAAATATCAAATGCTCAGATATGCACCTCTAATTATTTTGCAGATTTAAAAGTGAGCAGTTGTGGGGGAGGGAGGTGGGGAAGGAGCTCAGATTGCAGCATCAGCTGTTTGGGCTGTAATCTTGGAAAAGGGTTTTTTTCAAAGAACAATTGTCTCTGATGATAACCAGACAAAGCCAACTACAGCCAGACTTGCTGTTAGCAAGTCATACACAAAGAATGCCTAGAAAGTGCTTATCGCCCGACCTGAGACAGTATAGCTCTTTGCAGTGTCTGTGTCGTGGGTCCTGTTTTATGGTGGTTAACTGGGCTTTTGGTTTCAACAGCTGTGTATTTTGAGCAGAGGCACCAGAACTGGAAACATCATACGTATGAATATTAATTTTGATTGCAATAGGAAGCAGTATTTCCATGACAATGTTACAAAGACCTGGTGTTAAATCTTGTAGAAACATTTTTCGAACAAAAGATATAAACTTTCTGGAAGAAATGAAATTTACATTGGAATTTTTGATTTGTGACAGAGGCTGGAGCTCTGGAGGAAGGCTCAAGAATTGACCCCAATGAAGCTGGACAGGTTGCCTGCCTGTGAGCACCTCCAGGCTGTTTTATAAAGGGATGCTGGAGATTGACATCTGCCAGCCACAAGCAGTGGCTAAACAGAGTAAGGACCTGTGAAGGGCACTGAGACTGGGCTCTCTGCCATGGCTGAGATTAGGAGGCTAGTGCTCCAAATGGCTTTTAACTGCTCGTTCTCATCCCTTTGGCCTTGTCTGTTAAATCATTGACCACATGCGTGACCACAAGCAACCCTGAACAGGGATCCACCTCCGAATAGTGGTCTGGGAACTTTGACCAGTACAAGCTTCACCTTTATGACAAAGTCTTCAGTGTATGCCTCCATTTTGAGGTCTCTGTCGCTCTGTCTGTCTCGCTGACAGACCAATGGTGTAGGGTGTGGTTAATTCTAATTTGTAACAGTGTAAAAGCCTATTATTGGCCTTCCATCCTTAATTTGACAACTAGCACACACCTTGACCATGTGAAAGTAGGAGGCTCCTGTCTCTAAAACATTAATTTCTGAGCACAACTTTGTGATTTTTCCAGTTGAATTGAATTCAGTTGAATTAGATTTATTGTCACATGTACTCACATGAGTACAGTGAGAAATTTACATGTCGCCATTAATGGTGCCATTTTAGGCACAAGGCACCTAGATACAGAGTCTTGAGTACAAATTCTCAGGAAAAAAAGTTAGAACAATAAATAAATAAACATCCAGCATTACCCATCTTTAAAATACAAAGTCATAGTAATAAATTAGAAAAAAATAAAGAAATAAAAAGTTCAAAATAACAATCCTTCTATTATAATAAAAGAAAGGGAAAAAATGAAATAAAAGAGAATTTAAAACAAAGTCCACTTAGTCTATTTCACAGCTCTGGCCTCAAGCACCCCCCCCCCCCCACCCCCCACCATTGGAATCTCAAGCCAAACCCACCATGATGCCAAAGAAAGGGATAAAGTCACAAAGTTTTTTAAACAGGCCACCTCAGCACTCAACAGCGACTGTGGCAGCCTTCAATGTTTTTCTAGATTTGTTGGCCTGGTAGCAAGCTCTGATAATGAAGATCCTGTCTGCTGCATTGGGATCACAGACTGACTGGAACTGCCACATGGAAACCCAGACCAACACCAATGAAAACAGTCGTGAAAAGAGTCCCAGGCCACCAAAAATACTTGCAGCACCAAAAATAACATCTCACAAATCTGAATATGATGGGGTTGATTAGAATGGCCCTCAGTTGACACACCTTGACTATTCAACCAATATTTGTCTCCACATCCTACAACAATCAGATTCACCATTAATTCAGCAACTGTTTGCAATAAAGTACAAGAATATATAGAGACCCAAACATCCAAGATGAAGGGAGAAGAGTAACAGGTAGATGGATAGAAGGAATTACAGCAGATATTCAATCAGAGTTTGATGTCAATGGTGCTCCAATTTAAAAAAAGGGTGCTGCTAAATAAGTATGGCGTATCACACCAGGTTACCATTAACACTTCAACCACAATATAATTTTTCTGCCCAAGCAAAATCCAAAATAATTGTCCCCAAATTTTGTTTTTGTCTTGCATTAACAAACTAGTCCATCTTTCTCCGTGACATAAGGCTGAATCTTCCATTTTCTAAATTACGTTGGGCTTTTTGGAGCGATTTTTGCTGTGAGGCCGAGCAAGTTCTCTCACCATATCTTACAAAATGTGACTACTTACCACATCAAAAGAGTATCTTCCATGACTGATTTCTGCCTCATCTTACCACGTCCTATTCCTAGAACAACCTGGCACTCAGTGGATCACCACTGAGATTACAACTTCCCTTGTGTCCACATCTTCTGGAAAAGCCCATTGTTTACTCAGTGAAGCACTTGTCAATCCTGAGCTGCACTGCATGATTCGCACATTTACCCTGGACATGGCAGACAGGAGGATATTAACACTGCACTTTGTGGGCAGGGACCTAGTGGTCCGACTGGATGATGAGGATGGTGCTGATGGGGGCTTTCTCCTCCCCGGGACCAACAGTGGGCACCATGACACCAGACCATTCCAGTCTGGTCCAGTATTGGCACCTGAGTCAGTGTAAGCTATATGGGGAAAAGCCCAGCAATGTAGAAAGAAGTTTGATGTTCTACTGCACTTCGCTAATGAAGGTGACACCATTCTCTCTCTGATACCTTGCACTCATTCTATCTTTGCTACTGCACCAATCTTCCATCAAGACCCATGCTCTTCCACGCTCGTAAATGTCTGCAACATCTTCACTCATTCAGTGACAACCAACCCAGCACCCACTGACATAACCCTGCATGGTCTCAGTGCTGCCTGCTCAACCATTCAGGCCACCAGTAACAGCAGTGTCACCCATCTTTATTTCCTGTAATACCTGCCCCTCATTCCAGAAGCAAAATCGGCTACAGCACAGCAGAAAGTGTCAAGGTGAGTTGAGGGATGCCTATCATTCAGCTAGAATGAGTTAGTCAAAACCTTGGGAGTTTTTGGACAGTCGAGAATACATGTGGCAGATCAATGATCACTGCTAAAGATTTTTAAGCAAGAGTTCAATAATGCATTGGACTACTTGGTATTGTTAAATTTTGTCTTGAAACATTAATACTTTTTTTTATTTTTGAAGGAAGACTTGCTTTTAAATAATATTTAACCACTTCTGCAGAGATACCTGTGTGCTTGGCATGCAACAAGTTCAGCACTTCTTTATACACAGGGTGATAGGTGCCTGGTATATGCTGCCAGGAGAGGAGGTTAAAAATAGATACAATAGCAACATTTGAGATGCACTTAGACAGACAAAACAGGCAGGGAATAAAGGGATATGGACCATGTACAGGCGAATGGGATTAGTTTAGAATGTCATCGTGGTCAGAACAAACAAGGTGGGCTGAAGATCCTGGTCTTATGCCGACTGTTCTAAGTTCCTTGCTTACTGTCTGTTAGCATGTCGGCAATAGTCATGTATGAACTCCCATTAAAATAAGAGATAAAATTGCCAAAGAAAGAATAGTCAATTTTAAATAAAACAACGTGACAGAAATTATAATTAAAATCTAGCAATGGATTGTCACTGAATTCTGCAGAAAAAAGACAGAAATAATTGAGTTTAAAAGTTTGTGAAAATAATGGGCTGGACATTCATCCTCAAGGCTGATAGCAAAGAGAAACCTAACCACTGCACCTCTGGAGAAAGTGTCCACAAAGACAGATCTTCATTATCGGAGCCAGGGCCATGTGTGAGCTGCTATCAGGCCAACCAACCTAGAAAAACATTGGAGGCAGCCATGGTCACTATCAAGTGCAGAGGTGGTCTGTTTAAAAGGTTTTCTGACTTTATCCCTTTTGCGATAATAAGACTTCCAACTCTCACTGCACACACACTCCAACATCCCACTCACTCCCATGTCCCAACCTTGCCATCTCATGTGCTCAACCAATGTGACTCCTCATGCCCTCCGGTCAAGGTATGTATTGCCAAACTAGCCCTGTAAGACCCTAAATTTCCCCCACACTAGGCTATAGCATTTCCATTCACCACTACAGACTAAACAGAAGCAATTTACTCTTTCGTGACTGGAAAATTTGTAAAGAAATTATTTAAAAAGTCACTCATTGATAATTTTTCATTATGTTGAATAAAACACTTTTTCATTATATTCCAATAAAAGTACCAATCATTCAAATTCTTTAAAATTTGAATAGCTGAAACTACAAAGACATTTGAAACAACTCAATCATATGTAAATAAACATTGTGAAATTGCTAACCAGAGCTATCAATTAACCAGGGGCTGAGGTGTTTCAAAAGAGTAATGATTGTTAGAGCACATAAGCAAGGAATCCCGACAATAGGAAGTAACAGAAGTCTGTATCAATAAGGAGCTCCTTTCAATATAGCATAAATCTTTCGATGACCGACTGTTTTGCTGAAGTTTGTTTTTACATATAGCTTTCATTATAGGAATCATTGCTTCTATATAGTGTATAAACAGTGAATGGGCATGAAAATGCCATATCTTGGCATGGGGGAGTGGCATGAAGATCATCATGGTATGGAAGAAGTAATGTGCATTGACATGGGGCCATGAGGGAGATCTTTTGAACTTACTTCTCAAAAAGGTTCCCTCATGCACACTATGGCTCTTGATGCTTCTACTGTGTTACCAACCAGGGCACTGAAAAGGTTTTCAATTCTTCCAACTTGAGGAAAATCCAGGTCTTTATGTGGAGGGTTTAAATGGTCTCTAAATGAAAAGGTTGTTCTTTGCAGAGACTCCATTACATCACTTCCACTTTCCCTTGCTTGTTTTCAGTTTTTCCTAACGAGTCATACAACATCACCATACTGATCTATTACAAAGTAACTGCTGAAATTCCTCAAATATCCATTCTTTCTATCATTCTTCCCTCATCTACATGTTCCCTTGGCAACAACATCCACATATTTGGGTTCAGTTTCCACATGCCATGCCAATAAGAGTCAACTCTATCTCTACCTCTGACCTCATTCCATGTTGTTAGTCTGCTTGTCCCATATCTAGTGCTGAACACACAGTAACTTCTTTCAGCACATCACTGAAAGACTAATATCATCATATCCACCATAAACACCATACTGCTAGCACTGTCTCATGCTGAAACAGATTGTTCATGACTTTCGTATCCTGGTTGACCCAGAGCTGCTTCCAACCCATATGCTTTTGATCATCATAACTGAGGTAGGAACTAAGTTGATGAAGATTTCTTTTCAATAATGCTTTAAATTCTTCCTTTTCTCCAGTTGTGAAAGTGATGACTTTTCTTCGATTTGTTCCTTGTACTGGCCCTTACCAGACTACAGATAACACAAGTATAAGCTGACCACAGCAACCACTACCCCCTCACCTCGTCTCCCACTCCTGAAAGCAGAATGGTTATCCAATTCAATTTCACACTGTCATTCAACCTGTAGTATCAAGACAGGTTTAGCAATGCAGGATAAATCAGCCATTAGTATTTGAAGCAATGAACAAACTCTAACATTGCTAATTGTAAGTGCATGAAGAAGTTGTATTTTAATATTGTCCATAGTTGCAAGCTGAAAGAAACACACATCACTGGAAGTTGCTCATTATCTCATTAACTTTGCCATAAAGACCAAATAAAGCTGTGCTGAAAGTGAAATAGCCAAAAGACCATTTTCTTGCATTTAAGCAGTCACAGCTTTTACTGAGGCCATACACGTGAGATATATCAAGTTATGATGGGATAAAGCTAAGAAAAACCATTTGGAAATAAACATATTTAAAATAATTATCAACTATTGTAGCTAATTCAGTTCACAAGCTGGGCTGCCTACACTCTGGGCTGCATATGGTTTCTGCTGTAGTGACACATATTGTCATCTTGTCAGCTGTAACTGGAGATTGATCATGGCAGCAAAGAGGCCCAGCACAGATACACTTGAAAAAGATCATTCCAAATTTTGTTTTGACTCACCACAAATCCACCACAGTCTGGTTGGACTGGACCTGTAGGACTGAATTTGGCCCACTTCTTGGACTGTATTTATATGGAATCTTGATTGTCCATGTGCCCAACTGAAAGTGTCTAATCCCTTGGATCAATACTGGATGATTCTTTTGACTTACTGTGACAGTACCCTCTGACTGATGACATTCCCTTGAATTGCCTGGAGACTACTTGCATTCCAGAACAAGCTATACCCTATCAAAGTTCCAATACAGTGACAACATTAGCACGTACCTGGCAATGTGGAAAATTGTCTAAGAATTCCCTAATCATGAAACCAGGAAAAATCAAACCCAGCCAATTAGCACTCCACTACCCTACTCTCAATCATCAGCATTGTGTTGCAAGGTGCTATTGGCAAAGTTATTACCAGTGACCGTACAGTAACTTGCTCACTGTGACTCAGTTAAGGTTCTGCCAGGAACCCAGCTTGGACCTCATTACAGCCTTAATCCAGACATGGACAAAAGAGCTGAACTCAAGATGTGAGGTGAGACCAACTGCCTTTGACATAAAGATAACGTTTGACTGAGCATGGCATTGAGGAGCCTTTGCAAAACTGAAGACAGTGTATATTTAGGAAACTTCCCTGCTGCCTAGAGTTAGACATAGCACAAACGACATGCAGGCCAACAATTCAGTCCCGGTCAGCACAAAAGGAAATCTCCAGATCTCCTACTGGCATATCAATGGAAAAGAGTGGTCAAAGGAATTGGGTCAGTTAGGGATGATAAAGACGGTTAGGGACGATCACGCATTGAGGTAGAGGATGTAACTGAGGTATTAAATGAATAGTTTGCACGTTATTTCCAAGGAAGCTCTTTAGCAGGCGAAAGAGGAGGTAATTCAGACATGAGAAGGATTTCAAATTAATGAGGAGAAGCTATTGGATTGGCTGTCTGTTTTCAAAGTGTCTAAGACACAAGGACCAGATAAAATTCTTTCAAGGATTTTAAGGCAAATGATTGTGAACATTGTGGAGAAACTGGAAATCATTTTTCAGGCTTCTTTGGGTGCAGGGGTGGTGTCAGAGGACTGGGGGGGGAATTACAAACATTACACCCTTGTTCAAAAAAGGTTGATTTAACTTTAATGGTGGGGAAATGTTTGGAAACAATTATTTGAGGCAAGGTTGATTGCCTTTTGAACAAGTATGGGTTAATAAAGAATATTGGTATGGGAAAACTTTGATTCAACTAACATGCTAGAGTTTTGTTTTAAAGAGGTGACATGGGGATGATGGCAACATTAATGTGAATGTGGTGCACATGGACATCCAAAGGATACTTGATATCATGCCACACAATAGCTATAGCTCATGGAATAAAATGGCAAAATAGATACAGACTTAGCTGAGTGACAGGAAACAGACAGGGATAATGAATAACTTCTGGACTGGAGGTAGATTTGAAGTGGAATTCCCCATAAGTCAGTGTTGGAATCCTTGCTTTTTCAAATATATAGTAATAGGCAAGACACAAATTCAAAGTGGAAATATTGTGAACTTGAGGAGGCCAAAGACAAGTTGGAGGTGAAGGTGGACCAGTGGCAAATAAAGTTCAGTATGTAGAAATTTAAAGTGATTCAGTGTAGTAGAAAGAATTTACTCACTGTCTGACACTTTTGATCACCTGCAGAAAGTTATTATTCAGCCTATCAACACTCCGCTCACACGATCTTTTGACCTCTCTCTCAAACTGTGATGATGGAAAAGCACAGCCGGTCAGGCAGCATCCAAGGAGCAGGAGAGTCGATGTTTCAAATATAAGCTCTTCATCAGGAATGAGGGTGTGGCCCAAGAGGGCTCAGAGATAAATGGCAGAGGGGTAGGACTGGGGAAAAGGTAGCTGGGAATGCAATAGGGAGATGGAGGTGGGATGCATTGGTGATAGGTCAGAAAGAAGGATGGAGCGGATAGGTGGAAGGAAGTTGGACATGTGGGACAGTTCAAGAGGGCAGTGCTGGGTTGGAGGGTCGGATCTGGGATAAGGTGGGGAAGTGGAATTAAAAAAACTAGTGATATCTACATTGATCCCATGTGGTTGGAGGGTCCCAAGGCAGAAGATGAGGTGTTCTTCTTCAGGGTGTCGGGTGGCTAGACTTTGGTGTGGAAGTGGCTTAGGACTTGTATGTCCTTGGCAGAGTGGGAGGGAGAGTTAAAGTGTTCGGCTACAGGGTGGTGGGGTTGTTTAGTGCAAGAGTTCCAGAGATTTTTGCTGAAATGTTCCACAAGTTGGCGTTCTGTCTCCCCAGTGTAGAGGAGACCACACCAAGAGCAACAGACACAGTAGATGACATGTGTGGAAATACTGGTAAATCTGTGTCGGATGTGGAAGGATCATTTGGGGCCTTGGACAGAGGTGAGTGGAAATATGGGTACAGGTTTTGCACTTCTTGCAGTGGCAAGGGAAGGTGCCGGGAGTGGAGGGTGGGTTATTGGGACGATGGACCTAACCAGGGAGCCGTGGAGGGAGCCCCACTCCACTCTTATTTATCTCTCAGCCCCTTAAGCCACCACTTCTTTGCTGATGAATAGCTTATGCTCGAAATGTTGATTCTTCTGCTCCTTGGATGCTGTCTGACCAGCTGTGCTTTTCCAGCACTACACTTTTTGATTCTGATTTCCAGCATTTGCAGTTCTCCCTTTCTCCTCTTGATCTCTCTGCCTGTAGATTCTGTGCCTGTGTGCTTTTCTTCACTTCACCTGATGAAGGAGCAGGGCTTTGAATATAGAACATAGAACATAGAACAATACAGAGCCGAACAGATCCTTCGGCCCTCGATGTTGCACCAACCTGTGAACTATTCTCAGCTCGTCCACCTACCCTATCCCATCATCATCCATATGCTTATCCAAGGATTGTTTAAATCTCCCTAATGTGGCTGAGTTAACTACATTGGCAGGTAGGATATTCCATGCCCTTACCATTCTCTGTCTAAAGAGCCTGCCTCTAATATCTGTCTTAAATCTGTCACCTCTCAATTTGTAGTCATGACCCTGGTACAAGCTGACGTCATCATCCTAGGAAAAGTACTTTCACTATCTAATCCGCTGATCATCTTGTATGTCTCTATCAAATCCCCTCTTTGCCTTCTTCTTTTCAATGAGAACAGACCCAAGTCTCTCAGCCTTTCCTCATAAGACCTTCCCTCCAGACCGGACAACATCCTGGTAAATCTCCTCTGCTCCTTTTCCAATGCTTCCACATCCTTTTCAAAAAATGGCAACCACAACATTCCAAGTGTGGCCACACTAGCATTTTGTATCGTTGCAGCATGATATTGCAGCTCCGGAACTCACTCCCTTTACGAATGAATCCTAACACACCGTATGCCTTCTTAACAGCACTATCTACCTGGGTGGCAACTTTCAGGGATCTATATACATGGACTGCAAGATCCCGCTGCACTTCCACACTGCCAAGAATCTTTCCATTGGCCCAGTACTCTGCCTTCCTGTTATTCTTCCCAAAGTGCATCAGCTCACATTTAGCTGCATTGAACTCCATTTGCCACCTCTCAGCCCAATTCTGCAGTTTATCCAAGTCCCCCTGCAACCTGTAACATTCTTCCAAACTGTCCACTACTCCATCAACTTTATGGTCATCTGCAAATTTACTAATCCATCCACCTATGCCTGCTTCTAAATCATTTATAAAAATGACATACAGCAGTGGTCCCAAAACAGATCCTTGTGGCACACCATTAGTAACCAGACTCCAGGCTGAATATTGTCCATCAACCACCACTCACTGCCTTCCTTCAGAAAACCAGTTTCTAATCCAAACTGCTAAATCACCCTCAATTCCATGCCTCTGCATTTCCTGCAACAGCCTACCATGTGAAACTTTATCAAAGGCTTTCCTGAAGTCCATGTACACCACATCAACTGCCCTACCCTCATCTATGTGCTTGGTCACCTTCTCAAAAAACTCAATGAGGTGTCTGAGACATGACCTACCCTTGATAAAATCATGTTGATTATCTAAAATCAAATTGTTGCTTGCTAGATGAGTATAAATCTTATCTCTTATCTCCTACAACAGAAGTAAGGCTCACTGGTCTATAGTTACCTGGGTCATCTCTACTGCCCTTCTTGAACAAGGGCACAACATTTGCAATCCTCCAGTCCTCTGGTACTAAACCTATAGACTGTGACGACTCAAATATCAGAGCCAAAGGCCTTGCTCTCTCCTCCCTAGCTTCCCAGAGAATCCTCCGATAAATCCCACCCGGCCCAGGGGACTTGTCTCCTTTCACTCTTTCTAGAATTGATAACACCTGTTCGTAACTAACATCTAACAGTCTATTATCTCATACCTCATACTTCTCCTCTACACCATTCTCCTTTTCCTGAGTGAAAACCGAAGAGAAATGTTCATTTAGCACCTCTCCGATCTCCACAGGGTCCACATTCAACTTCCCACTTCTGCCTTTGACTGGCCCTAATCCTACCTTAGTTATCCTTTTATTCCTCACAAACCCTAAGGAAGCTTTAGGGTTCTCCTTTATTCTATTTGCTAAAGACAGCTCGTGTCCTCTCTTTGCTCTTCTTAACTCTCTCTTTAAATCCTTCCTAGCTGATTTGTATCTCTCTATCAGCTCATCTGAACCATCTTGCCTCATCAACACATAAGCCTCCTTCTTCTGCTTAACAAGAGATGCAATTTCTGTCATAAACCACAGTTCCTTTACCTTATCGCTTCCTCCCTGCCTGACAGGGACATACCTATCAAGGACACTCAATATCTGTTCCTTAAACCAGCTCCACATTTCCATTGTCTGCATCCCGTGCATTTTGCTACCCCATTCTATGCATCCTAATTCTTGTCTAATCGCACTATAAATGTCCGTGCCCCATCGATAACTCTTGACCTGTGGCATGTACCTATCCCTTTCCATTGCTAAACTAAACATAATTGAATTATGGTCCAAAGTGCTCACCTACAACTAAATCAAACACCTGGCTTGGTTCATTACCAAGCACCAGATCCAGTATGGCCTCCCCTCTTGTCGGCCCTTCAACATACTGTGTCAGGAAACCCTTCCGTATACATTGGACAAAAGCTGATCCATCCGACGTACTAGAGTTATAGCATTTCCAGTCAATGTTGGGGAAGTTAACGTTCCCAAAAAAGCTTATGGATTCAAATAAACCTGTTGGACTAAAACCTGGTGTCATGTGACTTCTGACCAGGTAGGAAGAAAATTCAGACACAATTTAAAACAAATGGTACAATTTGAAAAGGGGCATCAGAAACAGAGGGACTGGTTATTCAGTGCATAAGTCATTGAAAGTGACAGGACAGGTTGAGAGAGTAGATAATAAAGAATACAATAACTTAGGCTTTATTAATAGAGTAGGGGTTATAAGGGTAAGGACATTACATAGAATTTACATAAGCTATTAATTTAGCTTCAAATGGAGTACTGCATTCAGTTCTGGGTGTCAGCATGTTAGGAATGATGTGAAGGCATTTGGAGAAAGTGCAGCAAAGCTTCATGGGAGTTATTCCAGGGATGAGGAACTTCACTTATGAGAAAGGTTTGGAGAAGTTACAGCTGTTTTCCTTAGAAATGAGGGGATTAAGTGGAGGTATTGAAAATCATATGGGTATGAACAATGCCGACTAAGAATGAGTGGACACACAGTTGCAGTTATTGGTAAGAGAAGCAAAAGTCAGATGAGGAGAAACATTCTAATGCAACGAGTGTTTAGAGTCTAGAATAGACTACCTGAGTGTTTTAGTGGAAGCAGGTTTGACAGAAACATCTCTTTGGGAATTAGACTTGTTAAAGTCTGTTTTGATATAATGCGATCCCACGTTATAAGAAAATAGGGTAGTAACAGCACCATTTAAGGTAATGAGACCGGAGTCATGTTATAATCAGTAGGGGTAAGGAAGGGTTGCATTCTACAAATAATGGTCTAAATTTTTCAATCACTTTCCAGCCAATTCGTGTTGAAGAAACACATGTTTTAGCAGAACCAACTGTATCTGCAAACGAAGGGAAAAGGTAGGAGAATGGTATTATGTGAGTTGTTCATTTGGAGAGCTGGTACAGAGATAATGGTGACTATCTTTCTTCTGCACTGTAGCTATTCTGAAATTTGGTGATTTTGTTATCCTTCAGTCTTGATGTACAATGGCAACAATGTGCCTCATCTAGATGATGCACTGCAATAATTTACCTGGGCACCTCTGATTGCATTTTCTAAATATACAACCTCTAACACCAAGAAGGATAAGGGCACCAGGGAACACCACGATCTGCAAGCTCCCCTCAAGGCACACATCATCCAGACTTGTAAATACAGCACTGTTCTTTCAGTACCTCTGGGCCAGAAGCCTGGAACTCCCTCCCTAACTACACTGTAGGTGTACCTACACAACAGGGACCACAGCGGTTCAAGGAAATTATTCATCACCACCTTCTGAAGGCAAATTGGGGATGAGCAATAATTGCTGATTTAGCCAGCAAAGCTCTCATTATGTGAAAGCAATAAAAGGACAAATTGCCTAAAACCTCAAAGTTTTAATAAATGACACAAAAGAGATGAATTACAAAGGCAGAGAGGTTGAGGTGAGGAATTCAGAGCACAGCCAGCTGAAAACATAGCTGCCAGTTAGGAAAGGATTGAAGGCCATTATTGAGGTAAGAAAACTACTATCAACTTAAATATTTGCAACAAGATTTATCAGTGCCATTAACTTGAAAATTGTAATTGTGAAACAAGGATATTAAATTAGTTAAGTTTCTTTAGCTGGTACTAGAAGCAAATGAAAACAACTTATCATGAAACAAAACCAGTATCATGTAGTATGAACATGTTTAAACTGAGATGGTGGTGGCATAGTGGCTCAGTGATTAGCACTGCCGCCTCACAGTACCAGGGACATGGGTTTGATTCTATCCTCAGGTGACTGTGTTGAGTTTGCACATTCTCCCTGTGTCTGCATGGGTTTCCTCCAGGTGCTCTGGTTTCTTCCCACAGTCCAAAGATGTGCAGGCTAGGTGGATTAGCCATGCTAAATTGTCCAGGGATGTGCAGGCTAGGTGGATTAGTCATGCTAAATTGTCCAGGGATGTGCAGGCTAGGTGGATTAGCCATGCTAAATTGTCCAGGGACGTGCAGGCTAGGTGGATTAGCCATGCTAAATTGTCCAGGGATGTGCAGGCTAGGTGGATTAGTCATGCTAAATGCAAGGTGATAGGTCTGGGTGAGAGGGTCAATGTGGGCTGAATGGTCTACTTCCACACTGTAGGGATTCTATGATAAATTGAAGCTCTTCTATACGAGTCAGAAGAACTTAGTCTTTTTTTAGAAAAAACAATAAGATAACAAATTACAGGGTACCCTATGGTGCCATCTGTTGATCGGCAGAGAGATCTGGAAATCATTTGTCTGCCACAAGGAGGGAGTAAAACCTCTGAAGTATGGGCCTGACTAAGATCCATGAGGCTTCAGGGAACACAATCCTTGGGATGACAGGAAATCCACAGTTTTTAGGCTGCAGAGCTTGGATTTCCAGAACAAATCCTTATTCCATGGTGGACTACTGCTTGGCTTGGAAAGCACAATAAATTTATTTTCTTTTTGGTATATAATAAAAAATGCATCATATATGCAGATTTTTCTTGGCTACAACAATCCAATGCAGCTTCCAGAGAAAACCCATCAAATTCCATTGACTTCTCGTGAAAAGAAAAGATGAGGATTATATTTCGTTGGATGGAATAAGAAAATGTACATTTCAGACTGAATACTTTCACTCTCCAGCCATTGTCTTACCCTATGATATGCAGTAATGCAATACCTCAACATGACAAGAAAATTCATTTGTAATTGTCTGTTTTGTGTGAATCTATTCTATGTACAGCTGGACTATTGGAGCACGATTACTTGGAGCTGTTTTAGTCTTTGTGACATGATAATTTCAGTCAGATGGATCAACATTCCATGTCTGTTAACCAAATAGTTTGAGATGGAAATTCCCCATTTCCAAAATTAAATTTTTGTCCATCTTGCTGTATTTGAATGGAAGAAAAATATTTTCATGCAGCAAATGGTTAGGATTTAGAAAGCGCTGCCTGAATTTGGTAAAAGTATATTAAATGAATATGTTCAAGAGAAACTGGATTGTTTTCCAAAGGGGAAGAATTACTTGGTGACAGAGATAAGATGGAGGAGTAGCACTGTGTAAATTGCTCTTACAAAGACCATTATGCCGAATGTCCTCCTTTTGTGATGATTTTGTTATTCATCATTCTACAAATACGCTAAATAATCTAGGAAAAAATTCTGTTTGATCAATTTTGTCACCCCCTCAACTGCAATTACATGCACACAATAAATTTGTGGGTGGCATGGTGGCTTACAATGGCAGGGACCTGGGTTCGATTCCAGCTTCGTGCCACTGTCTGTGTGTAGTTTACACATTCTCCCCATGTCTGCATGGGTTTCCTCCCACAATGCAAAGATGTGCCTGGGGTCGGGGAGTCCAGAACTAGAGGGCACAGGTTTAGGGTGAGAGGGGAAAGATATAAAAGAGACATACAGGGCAACTTTTTCACACAGAGAGTAGTACGTGTACAGAATGAGCTGCCAGAGGATGTGGTGGAGGCTGGTACAATCGCAACAGTTAAGAGGCGTTTGGATGTATATATGAATAGAAAGGGTTTGGAGGGATATGGGCCGGATGCTGGCAGGTGGGACTAGATTGGGTTTGGATATCTGATCACATGGACGGGTTGGACCGAAGGGTCTGTTTTCATGCTGTACATCTCTATGTCTCTATGTGCAGACCAGGTGAATTGGCCGTGCTAAATTGTCCATAGTATTAGGTGCATTAGACAGGCGTAAATGTAGGGGGGGTGGGTCTGGGTGGGTTACTCTTTGGAGGGTCATTGTGGACTTGTTGGCCAAATGGCCTGTTTTCACAGTATAGTGAAACTAATCTAAAAGTTTAAATGAATACTTGCAAATAATTCACACAATTTTACAGCAAGATAATTAGCTATTTAAATCAAATACAAAGAAAACAAGTAACTACATCATTATCTCAGAGAAGCAACATTTCTCTGCTGCTGATGTAAACTAGTGTAAAAATCCCTCTAAACATTGCATTAGTCTCGCTACATAGCTAACAGCTGGGAACTGCTCTCCCTCTCACAAAGGCTCCCCCACAGAATTTGTTTGTCTCACATGTTTTCTTCAAAACTGCATACAGTTCAGCCTTGACCCTCCTCTCACCCAACAACACTCAGAAGATATAAACACGTTGGTACACATTTAGGAGGCTGTATGCCAACATGATGAAACAATGAAGGGATAACCTAATATCCAGTCTCCAGTTATTATTTCACAGTGTGAATTGATTCTGTCTGATTTCAATCAGAAAATAGTTGATGCCATTTTATCATTTACATATTTTAGAATCTAGGGTTCTAAGTTACTAACATTGTTGCTCTTGTCTGGCCATCAGGAGATAGATGAGCATCAATCTGCTATCAAAATATTGCTATCAGATATTTTCTCATTACTGAGGCTGTTTGCCTGCTCTCAGTTTGGCACCTCATCTTACATCCTCCCAAAAGAGTTGGGGGATTGAGCAATGGGAGAATCAAATACATGTTCTGCTGTTCTGTGTGATCTACTAATAATTGACACAAGTTCAACAGTCTATTCACATGTCCAACCAACAGCCAGATCCATCTACTCTACCTTAAGTATTTTAAAATAAATTTATTTGTGATTTTTGAAGAGATTACCAAGAAGAGAGATGAGGGCAGAGTGGTAGACATTGTCTTCATGGATGTTAGTAAGGCCTTCAACAAGATCCTGCATGGTTGACTGATTGGTAAGGTTAGATCACATGGGATCTAAGAGAGATAGTCAATTTAATACAAAATTGGCTTAAAGGTAGAAGCCAAAGTGGTCCCTTGATGGTAAGGGTTGTTATTTGGAGTGGAAGCCTGAAACCAGTGGTGTGCCGCAAGGATCAGTTCTGGGTCCACTGTCGTTTGTCACTTATATCAATGGTGTGAATGAGAATATACAAGATAAGGTTAGTAAAATTGGTGGTACAGTGGACAGAGAAGAAGGTTATCAAAGCACACAAAGGGATCTTGATCAGATGGGCTAATGGGCTGAGAAGTGGCATTTTGAGTTTAATTATGATAATTACAAGGTGTTGCATTTTGGTCAGGCAAACCAGGACAGGACTTACAGAGTTAATGCTAAGGTCCTAGGGAATGTTGTTGAACAGAAAGACCTAGGTTAATGATTCTTTGAAAGTTGTGTCACACAAAGGCTTTGAAAGCCTTTTTTGATTTGATTTGATTTATTGGAGTCACGTGTACCTAAGTACAGTGAAAAGCTTTGTTTTACAAGCAGTAGAGACAGATCATAACAAACAAGTACATACAGATCATAGGGTGCTTAGACAGAACAAGGGCATAAAAGTTTGCATAGGAGTGCACAAAGCAAGATCAACATTAGCAAGATTAATATTATTTGAAGTTAGAGAGATCCATTAAGCAGTCTAATAACAGCAGGGAAGAAGCTGTTCTTGAACCTGTTGGTGCATATGGTCAAGCTTCTGTATACTTTGTCTGATGGAAGAGTTTGGAAGAGAGCATTACCGAGGTGGGAGGGATCTTTGATGATGTTGGCAGACTGCCCATGGCAATGAGAGATGTAAATGGAGTCCAAAAGATTCAAGGTTGGCTTCCATGATGGTCTGGACTGTACACACAATTTTCTGTAATTTTTAATGGTCCTGGGCAAAGCAGTTGCCATATACACCTGGATAGTATGCTTTCTATGGTTGATCTGTAAAAGTCAGTGAGGGCCCTTATGGACATGCCAAATTTCCTGAGCTGCCTGAGGAAGAAAAGATGTTGTTGTGCCATCTTGACTGTCACATCTACGTGGGAGGTCCAGACAAGATTGTCAGTTGTTGTCACTCCTAAGAACTTGACACTCTCGACCCTGTCCACTTGAGCTCCGTTGGCGGAGATAGGGGCATCTCCTCTTCTTTTCTTTCTGAAGTCTTTTAGCTTGCAAACATTGAGAGAGAGATTGTACCATCACACCAAGCATTCTATCTCCTTTCTGTATTCTGATCATTGTCTGATATCCATCCGACCATGGTGGTCTTATTAGCAAGCTTACAGATGATGTTTGTACAGAACTTATCAACGTAGTTGTGGGTATACAGGGAGTACAGTACAATGCATCCTTGCTGTGTGCCAGTGGATATAGGTGTCCTTGTTGTCCAGATGTTGCAGGAATGAATGTCAGATTAGGGAAATGGTGTCTGCTGTGGATCTGTTACATCAGAAGGCAAATTGCAGGGGATTAAAACAGGCCGGGAGACTGGAGTTAATGTGGGCCATGACTAGCCTTTCGAAGTGCTTCATGATTATGGAGATCATAACCACTGGGTGATAGTCATTAAGGCACATTGCGTGTGCTTACTGAGATAACAGTTGTCTTCTTGTAACAGGTGGGGATTTAAGGTTGTAGCAAGGAAAGGTTAAAGATGTCAGTGAATACTTCATCCAGGTGGTCTGCACAGAATCTAAGTGCACAACAGGGAACTCCATCTGGGCCTGTTGCTTTTTTGGGTTGACTCTCAAGAAGACCAATCTAACATCTGCATCGGTGACCGAGGGAATAGGTGGGTCTGGGGCCGTTGGAGAGGTGACACCATGCTGCTGGGTATTCTCCTCAAACCAAACATAGAAAACATTGAGAGCATCAGGTAAGGGTGTGTTTTTGTCAGCTATGTTGCTCTATTTCATTTTATATCCTGTAATGTTGTGTAGGTTTATTTGGCACACGCCTACATTAATCAGAACACTGAGTATAGGAGTTGTGACACATGTTGTGGCTGTACATGAATTTGGAATTCTGCTTCAGGAAGGATGTTGTTAAATTAGAAAGGGTACAGAAATGGATGTTGCCGAGACTAGGGGGTTTGAATTGTATGGAGAGGCTGGGTAGGCTGGGACTTCTTTCCCTTGGAGTGTCAGAGGCTGAGGGGTGACCTTATAAGAGTTTATAAAATCATGAGGGGCACAAATAAGGAGAATAGCCAAAGTCTTTTTCCCAGGGTAGGGGAGTCCAAAGCTAAAGCACATAGGTTTAAAGTGAGAGGGGAAAGATTTAAAGGGGACCTAAAGGAGTAATTTTTTCAGTAGAGGTGCTGAGTGTGTGGAATGAGCGGCCATACTTCCATGAGGAGTAGGCCCCTGGAGACGGCAGCGTGTATGGGTTGGGAAGCCCAGAGCCGGACTTTGGCAGCAGTATGCTGTAGAAGCAGAGAAGGAAAAGTTGGACCATCTTTAAGTTACCTTTTTGAATTTTATTCGTGAATAGAACTTACATACAAGCAATGGCATACACTTTTCACTGTATTTTACATTGAATGCATGTGACAATAAAGGATATTTATATTCAAAGGAAGTGGTAGAGATGGGTACAATTTCAATATTTAAAAGACATTTGGACAAGAACATGAATAGGAATGGCTTAGAGGGATATGGACCGAACACAGATAAATGGGACTATTTACATTGGGGATTCTGGTCGGCAGGGATGAGTTCGACCGACAGGTCTGTTTCCGTGCTGTGTGATTCTATGATTCTACTAATCTCGAGTCCATCTTTGTTCTTGTCTTTTTTTTATAATGATTTTAAAATTTCTCTTGTGGAATATGGCCACTTAATTGTCCATGAACAATGGGTTCCTTCTTCAAACACTGCATTTCACCTCGTGATAGTCTTCATACAGCATTCTTAGGTAAAGTTTTCTGGACTTTAACCCAAAGCTGGAGGAAGAACAACATGTTAAGCGACTAAGAAGGGATCGTGTAAAAGGTGATGATCCTGTACACTTGCTGGCTTTGTTCTTCTAGCTAGTGGGAGTAGCAGCTTGGGAAGTGCAATCAAAGAAGCCTTGGTGAGTTGCTGCAGTGCATCTTCTGGCTGGTGCCCATTCCCACCATTGTGCATTGATGCTGGAGAGAGTGAATATCTGTAGTGGTGGGTGCAGAGCTGTTTAGACCTAAATGGTATTGTGTTCCTTGAGTGTCCTCAAAGATGCAATTCAGGGCGTATCATGAGGATGTGCGGATTTGATATTTCATCTGCTGGATTCACCATGTCAAAATATATTTGAGAAAAAAGACATTTCATTGAAACAAAGTACATCATGTGTTAAGCATTCTGGTTGTCCTTTGGATCCCAGAGGCTGGAAATAGTCATATTTTAAGCTGGAAAAACTTAAAGCTCTTTGTCTTTAACCAGTTTGCCATGCCTCAGGCGACTGACTGTGTGGAGTTTGCACATTCTCCCTGTGTCTGCGTGGGTTTCCTCAGGGTGCTCCGGTTTCCTCCCACAGTCCAAAAATGTGCAGGTTAGGTGAATCGGCCATGCTAAATTGCCCGTAGTGTTAGGTGAAGGCGTAAATGTCGGGCAATGGGTCTGGGTGGGTTGCGCTTCGGCAGGTCGGTGTGGACTTGTTGGGCCGAAGGACCTGTTTCCACACTAAGTAATCTAATGCTGCCTGGTTGGATACAGCTTAAGCTGGTGTCATGTTACATAATTGCTGGCTCTCTAGCACAGTGCCCTTGTGACCCTCTGAACAGTTTGACTTGACTGGAACACAAGTCTTCAGCATTTTTGGAGGACAGTTGCTGGGATCCAGAGGCGTTGCTGTTACGTCATGCCATCAACCAGATTCAATCAAATTGCTGATTTCTATGATGTTTGGGACTCAGAATACACCAAGATGGATTATCCAGTCAGAAAGCCTGGCTGTAAATGTTTCAGCTTTGTCTTTGAATTTACATGTTGGATCTGTTATCTTATTTTACATTCATTCACAGGACGTGGGTGTCATTGGCTAGGCCCACAGTCATTTCCCATTTCTAATTGCCCAGAGGACAATTCAGAGTCAAGCACATTGCAGTGGGTCCAGAGTCACATGCAGACCAAGCCAAAGGAGGATGATAGTTTCCTTCCATGAATGTCATTAGTTGAGGACATGGACCTCCGGAGGTAGCACAAAATGGCAGGATATGGGCCTCTGGGAGGTAGGACAAAATGGCTTCTGCAACTTCTGCATTATTAAATTAAAATTACTCTGAACCAGTCAGAAATAAGAAACCGCAGACTGATGTAATTCCAATAATAAAAACACAGAAATAACGACGGAGGTAAGGCAAAATGGTTCCCTGCATGGAAATCCTACTGTAGTCCTTAAAACCATATAAATAACTAACCACATTTGCAAGCTGCGAGATGAGGAAATACTAACTATACCTACAAACGGCGGGTCTATGTTGAGGAAATACTAAACCACATTTTGCAAGCTGTGAAAAGGTGACATAAGCCATTACAACTTAATCATTGGTTCAAATTACTGCCCATAAAGTACTTATAATTATTCATTGGATTTAAATATGCGATCATGCTCCATGTCTGATTAAGATTAATGTATTTAAACTTTATGCAAACTCCGTAAGGTTGTTGGATTCTTTTGATTGCCAAGAAGTTTTCCTACTTCTGGGCAAATCAGAGTCTGCCAACCCAGCGCTGGAACATACAATAAACGATTGTTTGCATGTTGGACAAAGAGTGGTTTACAGGTGTGTTAATTGATCGATTGTGAAACCGACTTATAGATCCTCATAGTGAGCTGGATGGGGTTTTTTTTCCTGATAATTGACAATTGTTTCATGGTCTTCACTATTCTTAATTCTATTTTTTTTAAATTCAAATTCCATCATCTGCCGTGGTGGGTTTTGAGCCCATGTCCTCAGAATATTACCTGGGTCTCTGAATTAATAATTTCATGATAATATCACTAAGCTATGGCCTCCCCACCTTATGGTTGGAGATGTTTATGGACACTTTCTCCCATTAGTTGTTTCTAACCACTGACTTGTTGTCTGCTGTATGTTACCTAATCCTCAATCCATGCTGATACTCCCAATACCATGAGCTCCCAACTTGTGCAATAACATTCTATGTGGCAGCTTATTGAACATTTTCAGGAATTCTAAATACACTACATCTACCAATTTCCTCTTTATCACTCCACTTGTTATATCCTTGAAGAACTTGGATTTGTCAAACATGCCTTCACTATCAGAAAACCAAGTTGATGCTATTTGTTTGTGTTAAATTTTTCTGTCCTGCTATTTCCTCTTTAATAACAGGCTGGTACATTTTCCCAATGACAGATGTCAGGCTAATTGGCCTAAAGTTTTCTGCTTTCTGTCTTCCACCCTTCTTGAAAAAGGGAGTCACATTAACAGTTATCTAATTCACCGGAACACTCTTAGAATCCAATGAGTTATGAAATATTTTAACCAATGCCTCCATTACCTCTGCTACTACTTTCTTTCAAATCTTTGGAGCAGGCCTCCAATACCTGGTGAATTGTTTGACTTCAGTCCTATTGGCTTGGAGAAAGTGAGATGCTGGAGATCAGAGTTGAGTGTGTGGTACTGGAAAAGCACAGCAAGTCAGGCAGCATCTGAGGAGCAGGAGAGTCGTGTTTCCGGCATAAGAGACATTCTAAGCTCTTAAATAATTCAAATTGTGCAAATACAAAATCTCTAACTCAAAGGTTCTTGTTGAACTGAGCACAGATTACTGTAGAGACCTATGAAAAACAATCAGTACCCTAGCTGCAACAAGAAGGTGCAACATAAAGTATTACCATCAACAACGGATCCAATCAAAGCTCTGCAATGTTTCATGAATGTTGGTGGTTAATGGAACTTCTCCAGGTTGGAAGTATGTAAATAGTGAACCCTCACAAAGCTCAGACATTGGGCCTCAATTATTTATTATCCAATTAATGAATTGGAATGTAATGCGTTCATTGTTTCAAATAAACCAACCCAAGGAGTTAATTAATTCTGCTAAGTGATTGTTTATTCAACCATTATTAACATGGCAAGGATTACAGATCTTTTTATTCTGGATTTGTTAAATCAACCAACTGGATTTAAGCATAACCTGGCCCTGAGGAATTTTGTCTGCGGATCATTAACTTAGGTGCCTGGACTACTAATTTATGGCACCTTTCCCAACAAATTAGTTTTGATATCACAATCTCTACAGGTCAAGTATTCTCCTAGCTATAATTAAAGTCCAATATAATTATGGCTCTCCCTTTCACTATTGTACTTTTTATTTCTTCAAATAAAGCCATTTCGTTGTCTTCTTCTTGTCTCTTTGGTCAACAGCAATTCCCAGCTTTTAATTTACTTCCTCGTGTGTCGCATCCAAACCAGTTTGGTGGAAATCAATGGCTCAGAGGGCTAGGAATTCATAATTAGAATTATTGAACACCAAGACAACAAAATGAAATTCACATAGAATTATTTGAACAAATAAGAAAGGGCTTCAGCAAAATTGTGGGCAATAATTATAGTGAATTTAATTAACAGAATTAGATGAAAATAGGAATGTCTACTGGCAGAATTACTTTGACATGACAATGCCAGGAAAACTACCATTTCATTTCACTCCAACCAAATCATTACCTGTCATAACACACTCTGGGACTGTATGCTGCTATTAATAGGTTAATTAACCTTACCATGGGAACAAAAGCCCTCGCAGTCTTATGCTGCAGACACTCCAACATCACAGACAGTGTTAACAGGATTTCAAACTTCACACTTTCACCAGCACTGCCCATTAATATATATGTTCCAGCCTGAATTACCATTCATGGAGATACAGACTCTGGGAAGGAGCGTATTGAGCACTTTAGTGCTTGAGATCCATATCTAAGCGTTGATATGGATGTGGGTTTTGTGTGGGGAGGTTGAGGGAATTATTATTACCTCTCAGAATTTAATTGTAGAACACATTTAAATTTAAGTTCCAGCCAGTGGGCATCACATGTCAGGTGGGAGGTGGTTTGGGTGTGAAGCTTTCTTCTCAGGACTGAAATCTATGAAACAATTAAATGGAGGAGTGAGCGAGTGTCATTGGGGAGGTCGGGTGGGTTGTCAAATTGTTGAGGGAGGACTCAGTATTGGTCGGTGGGGAGGGGTGGATGATAGCCGCACAGCATTGTGACTGATTGGGTGGAGCAATTCTCATGATGGCCAGGGAGGAAAAGTTCATGGTGGGTAGGGTTAGACGGTAGCTAGGATCTGATCTGGGTGGTCATGGGTGGTTATGTCAGATGGTTGTTTGAGATTAGGAACAGAAATTTTGTGGCTATTGGTGGGATAGCTAATTGCACAACGTTTTGGATTATTAGGAGTACTCCCACTCATGGCCCACAAGCTGTGCTGTAAAGGCACTTTTACCTCATGCACTCAATCCTTTCTTTCTCCTTTAAACTGCCTAGTATCCCAAACCCAAGGCAGCACCTGGAGTTAAAATAGAATGGCTGTGAAAATAACAAACAGCTACAGAAATGAACTCACCTCCCACAAGCTGATTGCTTGCCTACTCCTCACCCAAACTTCATTAAAGCTGGAAGTGGGTGTCTCGAGGCCAGGTGGGATCCTGTTTTAGATTTCGTTCAATTTAGCGTCTAGTATGACAGCCAACTCACCTGCATTTGGAAGTTACAATTCAGATTCAAGATTGGAGAAATGGTGTCTGCAGAGTCCGCTAGTTGTAAATGTTCTATAAATTTATCCAAACTCATCACAAGTGAATGTGTCAAACTTAATGGAACATGACCTATAACATAGATGTCCTTATTTTTGTGCTGATTGACATCTTGTTCAGAAAGATCACTGTGGAAACGAAAAGCAAATGCCATGTAAGTGCAGTAGGCTAACTTTTCTCAGACAGGGCTAAAGAATTTGATGATCTACCAAAATAAAACGAGACATGCTTATACCACACCTATGAATAGTTGAGGACAATGAATGCCTGACATGTGAAGAATTTCTTTCCCACCAGGATTCAATAGCGAGAAAAGTGTGTTGACATTGTGGGCAAGCAGGTTGGTTAACAATATGCTAATTCTTCCAACACATTCAATATGTTTTCCAAGGTTCAGAGTTCAAGCAATGATGTGACTCACTGAGGTATATCTGTGAGACAGTGAGCTAAGTTCA
This sequence comes from Hemiscyllium ocellatum, assembly GCF_020745735.1. Lineage (NCBI taxonomy): Eukaryota > Metazoa > Chordata > Chondrichthyes > Orectolobiformes > Hemiscylliidae > Hemiscyllium > Hemiscyllium ocellatum. Next base: position 81,311,075 of record NC_083412.1, read on the forward strand.
GAAAAGTGGTCACACCATAAGGCAGAGCAAGTGGGCAACTAGGGGAATGGGTGATTAGGCAGTCCAAGATAAACAGGCAGATAGTGCTGGAGTCTCCAGAAATTCCATTCATTAACCAGTTTGTCATTCTGGATATTAGTGAGGGCATACATCGAGGAGTGTGGCAAACTCCAAGCCCATGGCAATGTTGATGGCCCAGTTATATGGCACAGGAGGATGAAGATCAAAAAGGCAGTACCGATAGGGAATTCATTAGTTAGGGGAACAGTCAATCATTTCAACATGACTCCAGGCTGGTGCAATGCCTCTCTATCAGGATGTTCTTATGGTGGAGGATGTACAGCCAGAGATTGTGGTCCACGCTGGCACTAATGAGATAGGTAGGAAAGAGGACACAGTACTGGGACTGATTCTGGGGGAGCAAGACACCTGGACAAGGTGAACAAAGTTGGGACTGAGTTTCTCGTGGGGTGTTTTGTCATGTTGTCTTAATTAAAAGGCATTCAGAAAAGATAGGAAAACAAAAAAGGAAGAGGGGTAACACTTTTGATCAAAATATTACAGCACTGGAGAAAGTGGATGTTTCAGAGGGTTCAAGCACAGAATCAATTTGGCTGGAGTTAAGACATAGGAAGATGTAGTCTATAATCACCAATTAGTGGAAAGCATGAGAGAAACAAATCTGCAAGGAAATTACAGACAGCTGTAAATGTCATAGAGTAGTTATAATGGGCGGCTTTAATTATGCATTTATAGACTGTACAGTGGTAATCATAGAATCCCTACAGTGTGGAAGGAGGCCATTTGGCCCATCGAGTACACACTTCCTCTCCAAAGAGTATTCCAACCAGACTCACACCCCCAGCTATCCCCTAAAGTCTGCATTCCTATGGTTAATTCATCTACCCTGCAAATCCATGGACACTATGGGTGACTTAGCATGGCCAGTCCACCTAACCTGCACATCTTTGGACTGTGAGAGGAAACCAGAGCACCCGGAGGAAGCCCATGCAGACACAGGGAGAATGTATAAACTCCACACAGACAGTTGCCTGAGGGTGGGAATCAAACTCGGGTCCCTAAAGCTGTGAGCCACTGTGCCACCCTGTGGTAATGTCAAGGGCAGTGAGTTCCAGGCATTCCTGGATTGTGTTCAGCAGAGTTTCATACACCAGTATGTGTCAAATCCCACAAGAAAGGAGGCCCTGCTAGAGCTGGCTGTTGGGAATGAGGTGGGCCAAGTAGATTCAGTACTCCTGAGGAACAGTGATCATTGTACTGGAAGGTTTAGGATTATGATGGAAAATAACATTGGTTGATCCAGAGTAAGAGTAATCAATTAGCATAGGTTAGTGGGAGAAATAGTAACTCACCAATGTTCTACCTTCAAAGATGGGATTATTTGTACACAGTCAAAGTTTATTCCTGCAAAGGAGAATAAACAAATTAGGATCAGCAAAACCAGAACCCTCTAGATGACAAAGGAGATAAAAATTAAGTTAACAAAGAAAATTCAAGGTGGAAGCTCTTCTCTCAGAGGGTGGTGACTCTGTGGAATTCTTTATGCCAGAAGGCTGTGGAGATCAGGTCATTAGATTAGATTCCCTACAGTGTGAAAACAGGCCCTTCGACCCAACAAGTCCACATCGACCCTCTAACTAATGCAACTAACACTGTGGGCAATTTAGCATGGCCAATTCACCGGAGCACCCAGAGAAAACCCACACTGATCCAGGGAGAATGTGTAAACTCCACACAGATAGTCGCCCAAGGCTGGGATCGAATCCAGGTCCCTGGCGCTGTGAGGCAGCAGTGCTAACCACTGAGCCACCTTGTCACCCCAGCATTCAAGAATATTCAAGTTTTGCATACAGAAATTTTTAATCAGTAAGGCAATCAAAGGTTGTAGGGAAGAGTCAGTGAAGTGGAGTTGAGGATTATCAGGTTTTATTGAATGGCAGAATAATTCAATGGGCTGAATGGCCTACCTCTGCTCCTATACTTTACACTCTTACAGCTATAACTACAATTGAGAACCATGTTGGATACAGAAGGAGGTGAAAATGTAAATACAAGAAGCAAAACGGGATTATGAGAAAACACTGGCAGTTAACATAAAAGGGAATACCCCAAATCTTAATATTGACATCTTATGGAAAAGATTGGTTAAAAAAGAGTAGGGTCCAAAAGGAAATTTTACATGCAGGGGAGAAAAGCATGAGGTAGATGCTGTCTTGGCTAAGTCGATAAAGGAGCAAACTCACTCATAAGAAGGCTGGCTTAAACTCACCTTTACCATGCTTCCCGACTGTGTATTCTGGATCATTTACTGTGTGAAAATATTTTCCTCACTTTACATTTGCATCTTTTTTCAAAACAATTTAAATTTGTGCCCAATCTTTTTATGAGTGGGAATAGATTCTCCTTATCTGCTGTGTCCACCCCCTCATGACATTGAAAACTTCTGACAAATCTCCCCTCAGCCTTCCCCTTACCACTTTACCAAGGAAAACAGTCCAAACTTCTCAAATCTAATCTTATAACTGAAGTTACTCATCCTTGGTGCTGTTCCTGTGAACACTTTCTGTCCTATCTCCAACACATTCTCATCTTTTCAAAAATGTGGCACTCAAAACTGTGCACAATACAATCTAACCACTGTCCTATATAGGTTCAGCATAACCTCCCTGCTCTTATACTCCATGACCCTATTGATGAAGCCTAGAGTACTGTATGCTTTACTAACAGCTCTCTCTTCCTCTCCTGCCACATTTCATGACCTGTGCATAGGTCTCTCTGCTCAAACACATCCTTTAGAAAAGTACTCTTTAGTTTATATTTCTCAAAGTCTTTGATACCAAAAATATATCATATCACACTTCTCCACATTGAATTTCACGTCACCCATCCATCAATTTCACCAAAGTGTGGATTTTGCCCATTGAATTACTCTGCCATTCAATAAGACCTGATAAACCTCAACTCCACTTCTTTGACTCTTCCCCATAAACGTTGGTTGCCTCCTTGATTAAGGAGGGCATTGGATGAGTATTCACACAGAAACACCATGCAGGGTTATTGGGAAAAGGAAGATTTTTACCACTAAGTCAAAATACTCAGAAAGTTGCTGCAGACACAAAGCACTGAATGGCCTCCATCTGCATTGTAACAATGCCATAATTCAGAGATGTGATGGAAACAATTGGAGCCTCCACCATCATTACTCATAGCCCCAGTGTACAACCTGGGTTTTGTGTGATCTCTGATAATGGGATCATTATAAGATCGGTCACTCATAACATAACAACGAGAGTGGCAATTAAATAGATTATTTATTTCCTGGCCTTGAAATTCCAGAGCAATGTGAACAAATGCAACTTAAATTTGAATGTAAAAAAAAATCTTACAAGGCCTAAAAAAGGGTGGCATGGTGGCTCAGTGGTCAGCACTGCTGCCTCACAGCACCAGGGACCCAGGTTTGATCCCTGCCTCGGGTGACTGTTTGTGCAGAGTTTACACTTTCTCCCTGTGTCTGTGTGGGTGTGCTCCGATTTCCTCTCGCTGTCCAAAGCAGGCCAGGTGAATTGGCTGTGCTAAGTTGCCCATTGTATTAGGTGCATTATTCAGGGGTAAGTGTAGGAAATGGGTCTGGGTAGATTACTCTTGGGAGGGTCAATGTGAACTTGTTGGGCCAAATGGCCTGTTTCCACACTGTAGGGAATCTAATCAAACCTTTTTCTTAAATACTACATATTAAGGCAGAGTTCATGACTTAAGAAGCAGAACACGAAGATGGAGATGTAGGTCTTGATTTTTTTTTGCCAGCTTGGATACACAGAGGTGGAAGAAATCCAGACTCCACAAACCTGACCTTTAAAAATGGCCACCTGTAATCTATGACTAGAAACGGGTCATGGTAAAAGCTAAGGAGGTTGAGAGTTGCTGAGACAGGCTGGACCAAAAGCATTCCTCCAGCCCTCACCCCTCACACACCGTCACTTCCTCAGCCATCTCACACTCCCCATGCCCCAGCCTCCATGGCCCTTCATACACTTGAACTATTCTATTCCCTCTACACTTCCCCAGAGTACCTCAGAATCTTGACAACATTCCATGTCTCCTCCACCCATCCCATAGAGTCCCTCCTGATACCGATACCAACTTCAGGCCCACTCATGCCAATCTTTCACTTAACAGGAGATATTGGAACAGGTAAGCAAATATTTGGTCAAAGAAGTAAACTCTAAGGATGAGTGAGCACAGAGAGTTTCACCGAGAATTCCAGACTTTGGAGCCCAGGCTGAGGGCGCAATTGCTTAAGGTAGAGAATTTTAAAAATCAGGGATACGCAAATGGCCAGAATTGGGGAAGTGCAGAATTTTCAGAGGGTTGTAGTCCTAAAGTAATTACAGAAACAGGGAGAGCCAAGGCCTTTGAGATTGGGCATTTCTAAAACACGGATAAAGATTTTAAAGATTCAAGAATTGCGCAGTCGGAAGTCAATACAGGTTAGTAATCACAAGGATGTTGGAATGACAGGACTTGCTGCAATTTGGAAACAGTGCAAGAGCATTATGTATGTGTTTGAGTTTATGGTCAGTGCATTTGGAAACCCAGTGGAGATGTAATAAAGTCATGGATGAGGATAACGGCAACAACTGAGAAGTTGACTATCTCAGAGACTATAAGTCTACCTTTGTGTTGTGATTAAATCTGTAGGTAAAATCTGTCTTGTGTCATACCTGAACTAAGAGTATTTAGGCTTGATGCCAAAAGAGGAAGAGTATTCATTTACTCAGCATGTGATCAGTGTAAATCCCCAAAACCAATCTGTGTTCCTATCAGACTATCAACAGAGCAAACATACTGTAACAATGAAATCTTAATATGTCTGGCAGCTGCCAGTCAACGGATTATACTAAATGCTCAGGGACAAAATTAGAATTAGGTTGTCATTCCAATCCAAATGTGCGTTTAAATTGTTTAATAGTTGGGGATCATTCAAGACAATGAACTGGAATATCATATTAGCATCACACCTGAAGCCAAGAGAAAGCTTCAGAGTCGCAATGGGTCATATTATTATTAATAAAAAATAAATAATTTCTTTTTTTAAGAATTCCTATGGTGTGAAAACAGGCCCTTTGGCCCAGCAAGTCCACACTGACCCTCCGAAGAGTAACCCACCCTGACCCATATCCTATTGTCTCCATATTTACCCCTGACTAATGCACCTAGCCTACATATCCCTGAACACTATGGGCAACTTCGCATGGCCAATTCATTCTAACCTGCACATCTTTGGATTATGGGAGGAAACCGGAGTCACCACGCAGACACGGGGAGAATGTGCAAACTCCACAGGCAGTCTCCCGAGGCTAGAATCAAACCTGGGTCCCTGGCACTGTAAAGCAGCAGTACTAACCATTGAGCCATCGTGCCACCCTTCAAATATTATATGTTAGGATTCCAGACTACTTTGTTTTGCACTTGAGATTATTTTCTCCAGTTGGAAGTCCATGATACAAAACCAACCATTGAATTTTACTTCACATATTTCTAATTTATAGCGGAGATCATCAGCATCGAAGATAATCTTTCAACCATTGTCAAGATTTCATCTTTTAAGCATTTCTATTGTAGTTTATTAAGCCTTCAATTAGAAACTTTATACAAACGTATGCATCGGGAGCAGGAATAGATCATCCAGTCCCTCAAGCCTGTTCTGCTATTCAGTAAGACCATGGCTGATCTGATTATACCCTCAAATCATCATTCCTGTCCATGCCTGATGACCATTCACTCCCTTGCTTAACAAGAATCTAAGAAGGGGAATTTCTTCAGCCAGAAAATTATGGTGATCAAGTCATTGAGCACGTTTAACAGAGAGATGGATAGGATCTTGATTAGTAAAGGGTTCAAAGATAAAGGAGAAAAGGCAGGAGAATGGGATCGAGAAACATATCAGCCATGACAGAATAGCAGAGCCGACTTCATGGACCAAATGGCCTAATTCTGCTTCTATATCCTATGGCCTACCTATATCTTATTCATATTCAAAGGCTCTGCTTCAGCAATAGGAAGAGCACTCCAAAGACTCACAGTCATCTGAGATAAATGTCTTGGTTCACTCACATTACTTACAGTGTGGAAACAGGCCCTTCGGCCCAACAAGTCCACACCGACCCGCCAAAGCGCAACCCACCCAGACCCATTCCCCTGCATTTACCCCTTAATTAACACTACAGGCAATTTAGCATGCCAATTCACCTAATCTGCACAGTTTTGGACTGTGGGAGGAAAACAGAGCACCCAGCGGAAACCCACGCAGACACAGGGAGAATGTGCAAAGTCCACACAGTCAGTCGCCTGAGGCAGGAATTGAACCCGGGTCTCTGGCGCTGTGAGGCAGTTCTAGGATTCCCCATAAGAGGAAACATTGTCTCTACATTTACCCCTCAGGATCCTATTTGTTTCAATCAAGTCATTTCTTACTTATCTATATTGCAGGAAATAGAAACTTAGCTTGTCCAACCTTTCCTCATAAGACTAGCCTCTCAATCCAGGCATTACTCTGGTAACCTTCTCTGAATTGTCTCTGACCCATTTATGTCAGAGAACACACACCGGATCATCAACGCCACACTCACAGGAATCCGATTCACAAGAGAGGAAGAAAAGGACAACCAGCTCCCATTCCTAGATGTGATGGTACAGAGAACACCGAATGGAGAATTCACCACGAAGGTATACAGGAAAGCCACACACACAGACCAAGTCCTGAACTATGAAAGCAACCACCCCAACACACACAAACGAAGTTGCATCAGGACATTATTCAAAAGGGCCACAACACACTGCAGCACACCAGAACTACAAAAAGAGGAAGAAGAATACCTATACAAGGTGTTCACCAAAAACGGATACCCGCACAATTTTATCAACAGATGCCTAAGGGAAAGACAATGAAATGAGGACATGCCACAACCCAAAGGACTGGCCACACCACCATACATCAGGAGCATTTCTGAACTGACAGCCAGACTGCTGCAACCTCTAGGACTCATAACAGCACACAAACCAACAGCCACTCTCAGACAACAACTCACCAGGACAAAGGACCCGATACCCAGCATGAGCCAAACCAATGTAGTGTACAAAATCCCATGCAAGGACTGCACAAAACACTACATAAGACAAACAGGAAGACAGATAACAACTCGCATCCACGAACACCAACTAGCCACGAAACGACACGACCAGCTATCCTTAGTAGCCATACACTCAGATGACAAACAACATGAATTCGATTGGGACAACACCACTATTATAGGGCAAGCCAAACAGAGAACAGCCAGGGAATTCCTAGAGGCATGGCACTCATCCACAAATTCTATCAACAGACACATCGACCTAGACCCAATATACTGGCCACTGCAGCGGACAGCAACTGACAACCGGAAGCGGCAGATTCAAACCACTATAAATGCCGGAGGAATCAGCACAGAAGCACTTCACAGGAGGCTCCCAAGCACTGAGGATGTCACCTAGAAAGGGGACTGCAACAAAAACTCCCAGCTCGGCGAACAGAACCACAACAACGAGCACCCGAGCTACAAATCTTCTCCCAAACTTTGAATGTCCTTCTTTAAATACTTATGCAGTACACAGAGATGTACTCTAGATGGGGTCTTCCCAGTGCATCTAATAACTGAAGCATAATCTCCCTACTTTTGTATATAATTATCCTCTCAACACGTGATAATATTCTATTAGCTTTCCTAGTTACTTGTTGTACTTGCATACTCACTTATAGCAATTCAAGCAGGAGGACACCTAGATCTCTCTGCACCTCAGAGATCTGCAGTCTCTCACCTTTAGATAATATCCTTTTCTAATTCTTCCAGCCTAAAAGACCTTTCACATTTTCTCAAATAATGTATTCCATTTTGCAGATCTTTGCCGACTCCATTACCCTGCTGTGCCCTCTTCACAATTTCCTTTTATGCCAATCTTTGTGTCATCTGCAAATTTACCAACAACATCTTCCATCCCTTTGACCAAATCATTTACATAAATTACAAACAGGTGAAGTCCCCAACTCTAATCCCTGTGGCATATCGAACCAATCTGAAAATATGCAATTGAGTGGGGTCGTAACTTGACCTCTGAGAGGAGGCAGCAAGTCTCATTGATGTGAGGCCATTTTAAAGGGAAACATTACACATAGATACATGTTGTGTAAGGGGCATAGATCTGTGGAGTTCCTAATTGCTGACTGTTCTAATGCATTGGTCCTCTGTTGCTGCAAATCTCCCGACCTCAGACATTGCTAACCAACTCATTTGCAACAACACTTTTGGACACAGATGTCAGGAGAAAAAATAGGTATGTTGTACAAGAGGGACTAATGATGTGAGCAGGGTCCATTGTTCTGTACATGCCTTGATCCTCTTGCAAATGCTGCAGCTGGCTCTCAATACAGACATTGATCCATGAAATATCCTGTGGGGACATGGAGTTATACTTCATACCGGAACTGTTACATTCAGGGGCATTCAATACACTGCAGCTCAATCAATAAGAGGACTGTTGTCCAACAAAAGTTTCATTTTTAATTCAGTCCTATTGGAAATGTTATTTTCTTTCTTGCTGGCCCATTTTGTACAATGTACAGATGGAGGTTTAAAAAGTGTCATTTGCCTCTTTTTACCTCAGAGGTGGACATATTGTTCTGATCCCAGCTGATATTTTCACTGGACATGTCAGTTCTCAGAATAGATAATATTTGGTTTTATTTTTAATATACAAGATGGTCTTTCACTGAAACGCAAGTCCAAAATAGATTTGGTTTCAGCAATAAAACAGAAGTTTATTACATAAAATAAAGAGATTAAATAGAATATACCAAGTTATTTACATATAACCCAATTTTCAAATTTTGAAAACACACAGAAAATACAATATTCCATCGAGCACAATCCCTTTAATATTACTTAAATACCAGAGAGAATTCCAATTCTTATCACGTTGATAGGTTTGACTTAAGTGTTACATTTAATTTCCAGTCTTAAAAGTTTGATGGCCTTCTCCATGGGGATTCATACTGCTGATCTTAGACTCACTCAGCTGTGAATAACCCATTCAGAGTTCTAACCAAACACTTTTGATCTGGAATATTAAGGCTAAATCCTTATATAGAGTTAATTTATTTCTAACTTGTCTGACCTAACTCCTTGCTCCAAGAGATATTATTTCACATATCCAGCTTCAACCAAGACGTCTGCAAAATAAAATGAAAAGATTTAGAAACTATGGATGCTCTCCTAAGCAAACAAAAATTAACTCTGAGTCCTTCTAACTGAAAGCTCTCTAATACTGTTAAATGTTTATTTTGTCTGCTCACAAAACTATCCCAGTGCAAACAAATTCCCATGAGCACTCCACAAACTCTCTCTAATATACTGGCTTTTAAAAGTGGTTTCAAAAATACTGACAAGCAATTCATTAAACTCCCTCACAAACACAGATCAAAACCCGCATGCCACTTGTTTAAAATCCAAACTCTAAAATAAATGATTATACAATGGCTTCCTCGGTACCCACCGCTATGTCCCTGTAAAATCCAGTTACAAACCATGAAGACAATAACATGATCTTTGGTGCAGTGGAAGTTGATGTCTAAATCAAATTTCAAAGACATTTTTTCAATAAGATGTTTCAAGTTCATGAGCAAATCATACCTTTTTAACTGAGGAATCAAGTTAAATTAGTTAAATAACTCTGACTGTTATACTAAAATAAATGAAGTGTTCAAAGGAACTTTACACCCTTACACTTAATGTTTGTTCATGCTGGTGATGATAACAGTGTTTATTGGAATATTTGGTTTGAATTAAAGCAAACATTTGATTCTTATCCAAAGCAGATCTAAAGTATGTACACTAACTGCCTGTGTACCTCAGAAAGCACACAGTGCAGTGCAAGCTATGGTCATACATCTGCTGTATCATGAGATAAAGTAATGAGACCTGGAGGAATGCTCTGTCATGTACAGACAAATAACTGGAGCTTCACATTTCACAGTTTGCAGGACTTCAGGAGCAACTAAACAAATACACCTGGCCTTTCCAGCTCATGTAGATCTACATTGACAAATATAGCCTGCCTGCCAGTATATTTTAATCAATTATAGAAGCTTTGCTGTTTTGCCCTGTTCATCTGTAAAAGATTTCTTCCCTGTTTCAAGCTATCTCATTTCAATCATAATTGGGCATAATTTCCCATTTTTAGTTTATATGTCAACTGATATAGTGGCCTGGTCTGGAATAGCTTGGAAGCCACTTTCATTCAGTCATCCATTCTTCACTTCTTTAATTACGCAATTGGCCTGTTGGGTGTTTTTCTCTGGGAATCACTTGGCTGGAGAAGCTAAAGTGCGTGTCATTTTTGGGATCTTCCAGCATTCACAACTCCAGCACAATATTAAAACCCCAGCACATACCAGTTCAGACACTGCGACTCCCTCTCAAACTGTGCTCTTTGACCATTATTACCAAAACACATTGCCCAGAGGAAAAGCAAGCTATCTCCCCACTACATAAACAGGGACCTCGAGGTGTCGGAGAGTCATAGAGTCATAGAGATGTACAGCATGGAAACAGATCCTTCTGTCCAACCTGTCCATGCCGACCAGATATCCCAACCCAATCTAGTCCCACCTGCCAGCACCTGGCCCATATCCCTCCAAACCCTCCTATTCGTATACTCATCCAAATGCCTCTTAAATGTTGCAATTGTACCAGCCTCCACCACTTCCTCTGGCAACTCATTCCATACACGTACCACCCTCTGCGTGAAAATGTTGCCCCTTAGGTCTTTTTTATATTTTTCCCCTCTCATCCTAAACCTTTGCCCTCTAGTTCTGGACTCCCTGACACCAGGGAAAAGACTTTGCCTATTTATCCTATCCATGACCCTCATAATTTTGTAAACCTCTACAAGGTCAACCCTCAGCCTCCGACACTCCAGGGAAAACAGCCCCAGCCTGTTCAGCATCTCCCTATAGCTCAAATCCACCAACCCTGGCAACATCCTTGTAAATCCTTTCTGAATCCTTTCAAGTTTCACAACATCTTTCCAATAGGAAGGAGACCATAATTGCACACAATATTCCAACAGTGACCTAACCAATGTCCTGGACAGCCACAACATGACCTCCCAACTCCTGTACTCAATACTCTGACCAATAAAGGAAAGCTTACCAATGCCTTCTTCACTATCCTATCTACTTGCGACTCCACTTTCAAGGAGCTATGAATCTGCACTCCAAAGTCTCTTTGTTCAGCAACACTCCCTAGGACCTTACCATTAAATGTATAAGTCCTGCTAAGATTTGCTTTCCCAAAATGCAGCACCTCACATTTATCTGAATTAAACTCCATCTGCCACTTCTCAGCCCATTGGCCCATCTGGTCAAGATCCTGTTGTAATCTGAGGTAACTCTCTTTGCTGTCCACTACTCGTCCAATTTTGGTGTCATCTGCAAACTTACTAACTGTTATGCTCGCATCCAAATCATTTACGTAAATGACAAAAAGTAGAGGACCCAGCAACGATCCTTGTGGCACTCCACTGGTCACAGGCCTCCAGTCTGAAAAACAGCCATCCACCACCACCCTCTATTGTCTACCTTTGAACGAGATCTGTATCCAAATGGTTAGTTCTCCCTGTATTCCATGAGATCTAACCTTGCTAATCAGTCTCCCATGGGGAACCTTGTTGAATGCCTTACTGAAGTCCATATAGATCACATCTACTGCTCTGCTCTCATCAATCCTCTTTGTTACTTCCTCAAAAATCTCAATCAAGTTTGTGAGACATGATTTCCCACGCACAAAGCCATGTTGACTATCCCTAATCAGTCCATGCTTTTCTAAATATATGTACATCCTGTCCCTCAGGATTCACTCCAACAACTTGCACACTACCGAGGTCAGGTTCGCTGGTCTATTGTTCCCTGGCTTGTCCTTACCGCCCTTCTTAAACAGTGGCACCACGTTTGCTAACCTCCAGTCTTCGGGCACCTCACCTGTGACTATCAATGATACATATATCTCAGCAAAAGGCCAAGCAATCACTTCTTTCGCTTCCCGCAGAGTTCCTTGGGTACACCTGATCAGGTCCTGGGGATTTATCCACCTTTCCCTGTTTCAAAACATCCAGCACTTCCTCCTCTGTAATCTGGACATTTTGCAAGATGCCACCTTCTATTTCCCTGCAGTCTATATCTTCCATATCCTTTTTCACAGTAAATACTGATGCAAAATACTTGTTTAGTATCTCCCTCAATTTCTGTGGCTCCACACAAAAGCTGCCTTGCTGATCTTAGAAGGGCCCTATTCTCTCCCTAGTTACCCTTTTGTCCTTAATGTATTTGTAAAAACCCTCTGGATTCTCCTTAACTCTATTTGCCAAAGCTATCTCATGTCCCCCTTTTGCCCTCCTGATTTCCCTCTTAAGTATACTCCTACTGCCTTTATACTCTTCTAAGGATTCACTCGATCTATCCTGTCTATACCTGAGATATGCTTCCTTCGTTTTCTTAACCAAACCCTCAATTTCTTTACTCATCCAGCATTCCCTATACCTACCAGCCTTTCCTTTCATCCTAACAGGAATATACTTACTCTGGATTCTCATTATCTCATTTCTGAAGGCTTCCCATTTTCCAGCTGTCCCTTTACCTATGAACATCTGCCTCCAATCAGTTTTCAAAAGTTCTTGCCTAATACCATCAAAATTGGCCTTTCTCCAATTTAGAACTTCAACTTTTAGATCTGGTCTATCCTTTTCCATCACTATTTTAAAATAAATAGAATTATGGTCGCTGGCCCCAAAGTGCTCCCTCACTGACACTTCAGTCACCTGCCCTGCTTTATTTCCCAAGAGTAGGTCAAGTTTTGCACCTTCTCTACAAGGTACATCCACATACAGACTCAGAAAATTGTCTTGTACACGCTTAACAAATTCCCCTCCATCTAAACCTTTAACACTATAGCAGTCCCATTCTATCTTTGGAAAGTTAAAATCCCCTACCATAACCAGCCTATTATTCTAACAGATAGTTGAGATCTCCTTACAAGTTTGTTTCTCAATTGCCCTTTGACTATTAGGGGGTCTATAATACAATCCCAATAAGGTGTTTATCCCTTTCTTATTCCTCAGTTCCACCCAAATAACTTCCCTAGATGTATTTCCGGGAATATCCTCCCTCAGCACAGCTGTAATGCTTCCCTTATCAAAGATGCCACTCCCCTTCCTCTCTTGCCTCCCTTTCTATCCTTCCTGTAGCATTTGTATCCTGGAACATTAAGCTGCCAGTCCTGCCCATCCCTGAACCATGTTTCTGTAATTGCTATGATATCCCAGTCCCATGTTCTTAACCATGCCCTGAGTTCATCTGCCTTCCCTGATAGGCCCCTTGCATTAAAATTAATGCAGTTTAATTTATTAGTCCTACCTTGCCCCTGCCTACCCTGACTGTTTGACTCGTTTCCGTTCTCAACTGTACCAGTATCAACTGTACTGATCTCTTTCCTCACTATCTCCCTGGGTCCTACACCGCCCCCCCCAACACGCCTTCATAGTTTAAATCCTCCCGAGCAGTCCTAGCAAATTTCCCTGCCAGTATATTAGCCCCTTTCCAATTCAGGTGCAATCCATCCTCCTTGTACAGGTCAGTTCTACCACAAAAGAGATTCCAATGTTGAGGGGGGGAGTCAAAGGAGGCCTTCATAGCCAAGCTGGACACAGATTGGAGCCTGGACCAGATACCAATTTCTCCTCCACCTCTGAGGAAGAGGCTAAAGACCCCTCAAAGAATGCACCAGAAAGGCAGACTCCTGCACCTTCTGTTAGCTCTGATGTTGACAACCCAATGGGCAGTGTAGCTAGATTAAAGTTGGGAGCACATTCTGGTCAGTACATCATTGACACACCTACACAGCTGGCCAAGGAGGAGACAACCCAGATTGATGGCACACGGAGCTCTGCCAGATATCAGGCACCTGCTCAAACCCAGAGAAGAGAAGTTCCCGTGGTATCAGCCATTAATATTATCATTGCAAATACAGAGAAGGGCAAATTTAGAGTCATAGAGTCATAGAGATGTACAACATGGATACAAGCCCTTCAGTTGAACTAGTCCATGCCAACCAGACATCCTAACTTAATCTAGTCCCACCTGCCAGTACCCGGCCCATATCCCTCCAAACCCTTCCTATTCCTATACCCATCCAGATATCTTTTAAATGCTGCAATTGTACCAGCCTCCACCACTTCCGCTGGCAGATCATTCCATTCACATATCACCCTTTGCATGAAAAAGTTGCCCCTTAAGTCCCTTTTATATCTTTCCCCTCTCACCATAAACCTATGCCCTCTAGTTCTGGATTCCCCCACTACAGGGAAAACACTTGCCTATTTATCCTATCCATGCCCCTCATGACTTTATAAACCCCTATAAGGTCACCTCTCAGCCCCCAACCTCTAGGGAAAACAGCCCTAGCCTGTTCAACCTCTCTCTAAAGCTCAAATCCTCTAACCATGGCAATATCCTTGTAACCTTTTTCAGAACCCTTAAATTTCACAACACCTTTCCGATAGAAAGTAGACCAGAATTGCACACAATATTCCAATAGTTACCTAACCAATGTCCTGTACAGCCGCAACATGACCTCTCAACTCCTGTACTCAGTACTCTGACCAATGAAGGAAAGCATACCAAATGCCTTCTTCACTATCCTATCTACCTGTGACTTCACCTTCAAGGAGCTATGAATCTGCAATCCAAGGTCTCTTTGGAAACACTCAAGAAGCTAAACCGAAGATTGCAGAAGTCTACCAATGTTATCAGTACTGAGCCAGGGCTCTGGCAAGTGAGTGTCTCCATGGACAGGTTGGTAGATGCTAACCAGTAGAACATTCACTAGTTGCTGGAGCATGCAGACCTGGGACTCAGCACAAACATCAAGGCAACAACAGTTGAGGGATCTTGACCTCAGTCCAGGTGTCTGCTCCTCTCAGGAGAGTGGCAGCAGAGAGGCAACTGGAGAAACTACACACAGCATCCCCCCCCCAATAAGGAATGTTCCCTTTCCTTTGCTTTATGTATCTCCAAGTTCTGTGCTTCTGGAAATGGAAGGTTTGCTTCAGCATGTTGGGAACATCACACCTTGGAGCGAAAGTCATTCAGGAGATACCGGGCCACTCCAACTTCACTTTGCCCGTGACCCTCAAGACTGTCAGAGGTCAATTCGAGAAGGGTGAGCCTAAATTTAACTCCACCCAACACTCCAAGGCCAACAGGCTCCACCATTGAACAAGCTCAGTACATGCCCCCCCCTCAAACCTGTCTCCAGCTGCACACCCCAGGATTACTCCCAGACATGCAGGAGGGCAAGACAAAAGAAAACTTTAGTGGCATAATTATATATGCAATATGCATTCACTTTACACTATCACCATCATCTGAGTGATCAATTAACATTTTAGCTGTAACTATAAGAAAACAGGTAGAGAGAGTAGTTATCCATGGCTGAAGGATATTTTCCCCAGGGTGGAGGAGTCCAAAACTGGACAGCATATGTTTAAGTTGAGAGGGGAAAGATTTAGATTAGATTAGATTCCCTACAGTGTGGCAATAGGCCCTTGGGCCCAAAAAGTCCACACCGACTCACCGAAGAGTAACCCACCCAGACCCATTTCCCTCTGACTTATGCACTCTGGGCAATTTAGCATGGCCAATTCGCCTCTCCTGCATATCTTTGGATGGTGGGAGGAAACCGCATCACCCTGAGGAAACCCACACAAACACGGGGAGAATGTACAAATTCCGCACAAACACTCACCCAAGGCTGGAGTCAAGCCTGGGTCCCTGACATTGTGAAGCAGCAACGTTTGCCATTGTGCCACCCTTGGAAGGGACATTTTCATGCAGATGGTGCTCCGTGTTTAAAATCACTGCCAGAGGAAGTCGTGGAGGTTGGTACAATTACAGCATTTAAAAGGCATCTGGAATGGTCTGTGAATGGGAAGGGTTTAGAGGGACATAGGATATCTGCTCAGCATGGACAAGTTGGACCAAAGTGACTGTTTCCATGCTGTACAGATTGATGAGTCTATGACTCTAAGTATGGGGTCAAAACTGTGCACAGTACAACAGAAGCAGTTTGACTAATGCTCTGTACAGTTGCAACAACAATTCCTTTCTTTTTCCCCTATTCCTTTTGCAATAAATACCAAAGTTCCATCTCCCTCCTTGTTACCTGCATATTAGCTTTGTGCGATTCATTCACGAGGATGTCCAGATCCCACTGCACAAAGTATTTTGAAGGTTTTCTCCATTTAGATGATAAGTTGCCTTTTTATTCGTCGGTAAAAATGGATAACCTTACATTTATTCACATTAAACTCCAACTGCCAAATTTTTGCCTATTCACGTAACCTAGCAATATCCATTTGTAAATTTATTATTTCTCCATTGCAACTTACTTTGCACCCAGACTAGTGCAACTTGCAAATAATTTTATCCCTATATCCCAGTCATTAATATACATCAGAAACAGTTGGGGCCCAAGGACTGAACCCTCTGACACCCCACCAATTACATCTTGCCAAGCAGAAAATGATCCATTTATCCCAACTCTCTGCTTTCTATTAGTTAACTGATCCTCTGTCCAAGTTAGTATATTACCCCTAACATGATGTGGTCTTACCTTGTGAGTTAACTTTTCATGTAGCACCTTATCATGTAGCCTTTTGGAAATCCAGATATCCCACATCTACAGTGACACCAAATTGATGATATTACTGAATCAGTGGAGGCATAGAGTCATAGAGTTGTACATCACAGAAACAAACCCTTCAGTCCAACTCGTCCATGCCAACCAAATATTCTAAATTAAACTATCCCATTTGCCAGCATTTGGCCCATATCCCTATAAACCCTATTCACACACACACCCTGATGCCTTTTAAATGTTTTAATTGTACCAGCCTCCACCACATCCTCTGGTAGCTCATTCCATTCATGCACCACCCTCGGCATGAAAAAGTTGTCCCTTAGATCCCTTTTAAATCTTTCCACTCTCACCCTAAACTTTTTGGACTCCTCCATCCTTGGGAAAAGACTTGTCAATTTACACTATCCATGCTTCGCATGATTTTGTAAACCTTTATAAGGTCACCCCTCAACCTTCAATGCTCCAGGGAAAATAGCCCCAGACTTTTTGTCCTCTGTGTATAGTTCAAATCCTCCAACCCTAACAACATCCTTCTAAATCTTTTCTGAACCCTTTCAAGTTTCACAGCATCTTTCCTATAGTAGTGAGAACAGAATTGCACACAATATTCCAAAAGTGGCCCAATCAATATCCTTTAGAGCCACAACATGACCTCCGAACTCCTATACTCAATGCTCTGACCAATAAAGGAAAGCATACTAAGTTCCTTCTTCACTATCCTATCTACCTGCGATTCAACTTTCAAGGAACTATGAACCTGCACTCCAAGGTCTCTTCGTTCAGCAACACTCACTAGGACCTTAACATTAAGTGTGTAAGTCCTGCTAAGATTTGCTTTCCCAAAATGCAGCACCTCACGTTTATCTAAATTAAACTCCATCTGCCATTCCTCAGCCCATTGGCCCATCTGATGATTATTATAATTACCCATTGCACAGCCACAAAAATCCCAGACTTTTAGTCCATTCTAAAGAAAATGGCAATAACAGCAAAAAATTTATAACATACAAGAAATTTATTACTTAGTTAACTTTTATTTCAACTTGGCATAGTTCCTACTTCAAGATAGTGTGAGTGAATAGTAGGATCTGCCTATGACCCACAAAATTACCCCCATCCTTCATGTTCCCTTTTGTGTTGCTGTCCCAGTATCCTCTCTGACATTTCTAACTCCCCTGCCATGCTTACATAACTATGAATGCCCCATCTTACCCCCAGAGTCTGTTCCCTAGGAAATTATCATGCCCAGGTTGGCCCTCCTCATGTAGAAGTCAAAGTCATTGTGCACTATTTGAATTCCAACTTCTGAACTTCTAGTCCCTCCCCATTCACTGTGAGGTCCCACCCTACTATTGGCAATGACCATTCCCTCAGTAGCCCAATACAGTGAAGCTCCTTCCCACAATGAAATTTCCCACTTTCCCAAAAACTCCATGGACTGCTTCCTGTCAAGTTCCTCAAGCATTACTGATCAAACCTCCAGAACTGACCATTTTGCATGTCCATCCAGGTCTGACTGGGCCAGACAGCGCACCTCACCATGGCCCACGCCATGGGCTGGGGGCTGCATAGCATCCTGGCTGCAATCCAAGTACTATTTGCACTTGACCTGCAAAGTAAACCATGGCCCAGTTCCCAGACTCCAAAGACACTGATTCCCAGATTCAAATAGGATCAAATGCTAAATGACCATGGCCAACTCACTGTAGTATTGGAAATCAAGAACTAACCAGCAGTTCTGGGTGTCATTAAATTGGTCCCAATCTCTCAATTATCTTAGATTTAATAGTAACTATTTGTTTGCCCAGGATTATTTATAATGGTTTCCTTGATAAACTGCTTCTTTATGATATTTTCTAATGTGTGAGCCCTTCACTCTCAATATCATTTGAGCTCCTCTCATTTCAATCTCTACCTTTCCATGTTTCTCTATTCTTAATGGAACTGACAGTAATTTTACCCCAACCATATTCCAAATGTTCCCCAAGCAGAGTTGGCATCCTTTCTTTCCACCACTAGGAAGAAGCAATTTCTGCTATGTTTAAATTGCAGTATTCCTCCACAACGCATTCACAATATGGGCTATACAGTGCAAAGGGAAAATCTTCTTCTATAGAAGAAGGAAAGGAAAGTAATTTGTGCTCTCTTGTTATAATATCAGTGCATCCCTGCTGTAATATAGAAAATATGTGTAGTATAATGTAAAATTAAAATGTTAATAAAGATAATATAAATGAAGAATTAGGGATTTTCCTGACCCACTGGAATGTCTCCATTAAAGATTCCACAAGACACGTAAATTTTATTTGTATGTTGAGGGGAGGGATTGCTTATTGAAGAGATTTGCACCTGACAACCTTGGAAACAGAGCATCAATGGCAATGTAGGTAGGCAAGTGCTGAAGTGTGCTGCCGGGAGCTGGCAGGTGGGACTAGATTGGGTTGGGATATCTGGTCAGCATGGATGGGTTGGACCGAAGGGTCTGTTTCCATGCTGTACATCTCTATGATTCTATGACTATGACTCTAGCACTCTGTCTAGTTGTGTTAGATGGTGTTAGGCTATCTAGCCCTCACCTTTTATACATGCATGGTCTATATATCTTCAATGTCAACTCATGCCCTCTCAAAAATCTCACTCATGCTCCCTTATATTGCCCATGCCTCCAAACTACCCCCATGGCCCCTTACATTGTTCATGCCAACTAAATTGCCCATAGTGTTAGGTGTATTAGTCAGAGGGAGATGGGTCTGGGTGGATTACTCTTCGGAGGGTCGGTGTGGACTGGTTTGGCTGAAGTGCCTGTTTCCACACTGTAGGAAATCTTAAAATCTTAAGACATCATTGACATCAGCGTAGCAAAGAAGGCGAGAGAAATGTATTGAAGACTTGAGAGAAATACAGTGCCAAAGAACTGTGTTCAGAATGATGCACATCATATTGTAAGTAAAGAGTTTACAGCATTACTGAGAGTGTGAGAGACTTATCCAAAGTTAAGGATGATCTAGGGTGCAAAGATACCCAGAGATGTAGCATCTAGCCAGACAACACAGCTTTTAAGATGAAGTACAGACATTCCACATCCAAGAGATCTCACAGTTGAAAGGCTCTGTGAAGGGACAACCAGACAGTCTTGAGTCTATGTGAGAAGCACAATGCACTGACACTGCTGCAGCAATCACTAGCATGTTTACCACAGAATTCTCTCAGAAAAACATAGAATTCAATTTTACACTTTACTGGATTCTAAAAACAACCATGTCATAGTGAACAAACTATCTATTCCAGTATGTGTTGGGGAATTATTGCTGAATAAATATTGGCAAAAAGATCAGTGACAGTTTTATTGCTCTTCTTGAAAAGAGTGTCATGTCACTGGAGAGATGAGACCTCAGTTTAATGCCTTATCCTAAAGATGGCACTGCTGACAATGCAGAAATCCACTACACTGCAGTGTGAGCCCACACTTTATGATGGAGGGCAACATAACCCTCAACATTCTTACTCAAAGGTAAAAAGCACGACCAACTGAGCCTTAGCAATCATACGAAAGGCTGTGTATTTAATTCTGTACAGTTTTAAAATAACAAGCTCCAAAAAGGCAGTAGTTTTACAGCTCAAGTTTTAAGCAAAGGTCAGATAATAAAGTCATTAAGTGACTATGCCACACAGGCTCATTTTGTAAATTGGAAGGAAGCAGGGGCTTTATTTAAGGTACAAACTAAATTATATATCTTTATGGTATTAGTACTTACAAAAAAACCCTGCCAACAAATAAACAAAAGTTCCTTGGATATTTTGTAATAATTAAGAGGAGGCGATGGCTCACTGATATTATCACTGGATTGTTCATCCAGAGATCTAGGTAATGTTTCGGGGCAAAAAGTGAGGTCTGCAGATGCTGGAGATCAGAGCTGAAAATGTGTTAATGGTTAAAGCACAGCAGGTTAGGCAGCATCCAAGGAACAGGAAATTCGACGTTTCGGGCCAGAGCCCTTCATCAGGATTCTCTGGCCTGAAACGTCGAATTCCCTGTTCCTTGGATGCTGCCTAACCTGCTGTGCTTTAACCAGCAACATATTTTCAGCAATGTTTCGGGGCCCCAGGTTTGAATTCCACCATGGCTGATGGCAAAACTTGAATTCAATAAAAGTCTGGAATTAAGAGTCTAATGATGACCATGAATCGACTATTAGGAAAAACCCATCTGGTTCACTAATGTCCTTTCGGAAAGGAAACTGCCATTCTTATCTGCTCTGGCCTACATGTAACACCAGATCCACGATCCTTAACTATCCTCTGGGATGGGCAATAAATGCTGGCCCAGCCAGTGACATCCTCATCCCGTGAATGAATGTTAAAAAATCCTACT
This sequence comes from Hemiscyllium ocellatum, assembly GCF_020745735.1. Taxonomy (NCBI): domain Eukaryota; kingdom Metazoa; phylum Chordata; class Chondrichthyes; order Orectolobiformes; family Hemiscylliidae; genus Hemiscyllium; species Hemiscyllium ocellatum. The sequence goes on from NC_083412.1 coordinate 81,332,252, forward strand.
ATAAACTGTCTTTAATCTGGACAGCTGAGAGATCTGATTTCTGAAGCTCTTGTATCGATCATTACGAGGGAATTCTCCTGTCACATTTAGCTCCAGCAGGAAACAGGTTTCCCCCATCTACATATAGCAACACATCTGGCGAGATTAGCAAATGAAAAACATTTGTTTCATCCAACAATCCATCAGACTCTATAGCGAGCAAACATTACAATTGTTTCCTTGTAATCCATTCACCTGATTTCAACTACCAAGGCAACTGGCTCAAATTGGGGATTTTCCTGACTCACTGGAATGGCTCCATTAAAGATTCGACAGGGCATGTAAATTTTATTTGTATGCTGGGGTGGGGTGGGAGGGGAGGGGGAAACGGGGTTGCTTATGGAAGATATTTGCGCCTGACAACCTTGGAAACAGAGCATCAATGGCAATGTAGGTAGGCAAGTGCTGAGGTGTGCTGGTTGAAAGGCCCACCTCAGTTCTCTAGCACTTTGTCCATTTGTGTTAAATGATGTTAGGCTATCTAATCCTCACCCTTTATACATGCATGGTCTATATACCTTCAACGTCAACTCATGCCCTCTCAAAAATTCCACTTATGCTCCCTTATATTACCGGTGCCTCCAAACTACCCCCATGGCCCCTTACATTGTTCATGCCAACTTAATGACAACTCATATCCATTCTATATCTATTCACACATATAGTAATATTGGCAAATGCAAAACTGCTGAGCAAAAAAAAACCTAACACTATAGAGGTATAAATTAAATAAACCCATAGAGTATCAATAACGCAAGCTTCAAACACTTCACCCCTAATATTGTCAAAATAACCATTGAGACTTTGACAAAAGAGATCACAAATCAAATGACTTATAATTACTGAAAGATATCAATCAAGCAAAGTCAAAAATGCATCTCCTGCTGAGCTAATAATTTTAAAGGTCTGGCCTCAAGGTCAACCAGCTGCAAGAACTCATTCAAAATAAATGATTAAAATAGGCAAAGGACTATTATATAAATATGATAATTTCACCAAATGTAATTACATCTAATTTTCCAGCTGGTAGAGCAGGACTTATTATTCTGTCCAGAGTATTCAGCTGGATTTTGTGCTAACATTTAAGCAAAATAACTTGGCACTGACTTTGAAGAAAACTGCTGATAACAATTTAACAATCTCTTTTGCACTGAGCTGCCCTTTCTGGATGCCAGATTGAATCTGACGCCAATTCTGAGGGATCTCTAATCATTCAGAAACAATAATGTCAACAAGTATAACAGCCAGTCACATTGAAGTATTCACATAGATAGCAAACCACACACTGATTCCTTCACATTTAGTTTATAAATTTTACAAATGACCAAATAAACTTTTCAGACATGTACAAATGTTTAAGTTTTAAGTTAGCATTTCATTAAAATATTTTTACAATGTATAGTTTTAAACGTATTACATGATTTCTTTTATAATAGAAAAAAATTGTTATTCAATAAATAAAATATTTAGACTTTAAGGTCCATGATTCTGTTTAGCTGTAATAATGAACTGAATATGGTGTTTAAAATCCCAGTACACCTTAAACAATAAAGTTTACACTTTACATGCGTTTTTAAAGTGAGATGAAGAGAATAAGAGTGGAAGTTTTTAATTAGTTCAATGTTTCCAATTGACAGCAGTCTAGGTGACTGAAGCAGTATAGAATCATTGACAGCAGCCTCTGGACTTCCAATTTACTCTACATATGACTGGACTCCTGAAATTGCTGTCCATGTGAATGAACTAATGACAATGAATACTGACCCACTCACCACCATTACCACTACAAAATCCAGGTCAATTACTCCTAACCATTCCAGTTAAGTAAAATGCTTGAAATTATTCACAATTCTGCCACTGCGGTCTGCAGTGTTTCATTTGACAAAGTAAATCACACACCATATATTTGGGAGCTTTGATAACAAGTACTGTATGAGAAGTAGAGTAACAGATGTCCCTGTTCTTGAAACATTCCAAAATCTTACACCTGCTCTTTCCTTAATTCTAAATGCATCAACATCATTCCTTTCTTTGGAGGTGGGATGTGATTTTTGTCCACAGCATAGTTAACAAGGGAAATTTAAATTTTGTTAGCCTGAGTTTATTGATGCAATGGTGTTGCAAAGTGGAGAAATAGCTGTCTATACAATTTAGAGAACTCATTGTCAACATCTATTTTTATGGATCAGACCAAACCCCCCACAAATATATCAAGAAGGTGGCCCCAGACTCCAACCTTTATCCTATTTAAAGGCAAGTGTAAGGTGCTATGTTCCAGATGTAATTTGATTGATTACACTGCTCAGCTTTAAGGAAAACACACTTTATTCTGACCCTATATTTAAACAACAAATAAAAGAAAGAAGAATCGGAATAACTTAACCCAATTGGAAAACTTAACAAAATAATGTATTATTTAACTACTGAACAGCAACTTTTCCAATATAGTAACATCTCAAAAACACATCCTTGGCAAAAGCAAAGTCAGTAAAAAAGATTGTCACATGCCATTCTGGCAGAGAGAAAACCTAAGCTTTTTAGCTGTAGCAGAGAAAGAGAAAGAGAAAGAGAAAGAGAGACAGTTTTCACAGTCAACTCCCAAACCACAACAACTGCTAAAATCTAAACTAAAACCCTGGGTCTGTGCGAGCATGACTCCACCCATTCATGCCACTTCTATTGTTCCAAGTTTAAAAAAAACTAAGGCCCTACAAGTTGTTTACTTTGGTGGACTGGAACAAACCATCTTTCACCTCTGTCTCAAGCTCTCTTCATTAAAAAAAGTGCAAAATGCACCTGTTAAAGTCACAGCATTGTCACACCATCAAGTTTACAGGAACATTGAAAAGTATTGTTCTTGAGGATCACCTGCCCTGAAACTCCATCTGTAACTTGGTGTCACATTGCGTTTGAAGAACTTTAGGAGAGTTTACTATGGTTAAAGGCATTAAATAAATGCAAGTTGTTGACCTCTGTAAGTTGATTTGCTGTCTTATATGTGAGAATCTAGATCTATGCAAGCTTTTTAATTGTCAAGTATCTCTCCCACTAAGATAATCCCTGCCTTCATTTTTAAACCACAAATTGAGCTTTTCCACAAGTCAGTGAGCAGAAATAGGAACCTGGCTGATGTTTCCCCTCCCTGGCCCACAGATGCTGAAGCTAATTGTGGCATATCTATTGCCAGCTTGACTGTAATCAAGCAGTTCTGCAGAATTCAAGACTCGGACCTGGGGCATGTCAGCATTCAGTTTCAGATTTGCTTCATCAACTAAAAGGAAAGAATTAATTATTTAATTACAACTTAACCATGATCATTAGATACTATTGAAGTTTTATGTATCCTTTGTCAAAACTACAATGCTATACACAACTTGCATTGAAAGATGTATGGTATATTCTAATATATTAAGCTAAGCTTCTTTCAATTGCTTACAGATGGAAGCCCACAGATTGTGCAATAAAAGAATTTCCAGATGTCAATTCTAAGTCCCAGATGTTCTTGAATATCGGTTGGTGGTGTGACCATATCTGTTAAGGCATAAGAAATTTCACATTCTCACATGTGGGAATAGAGAGGGAAGTAGAATAAATGGCAGAACTCTTAGAAGCATCACATACAGGGGGATCTAGGCATATAGGTCCATAGTTCCCTTGAAGTGGCAATGTAAGTAGATAAGGTGGTGTATAAAGCATATGGCATGCTTATCTTCATCAGTGGGGTATAGAATATAAACTAAAGAATGTTTTTCAAGGAATCTCAGCTCTTGCAGTTGTCCAACAGTAATGAGCTTCTTGCAAGGGAGGAGAATGAAGAAACAGACCATAACCCCATGGTACAGGGAGCCATTCAAGTGGTGTGAGAAAATAGGAATGCAGTAATGTTAGGGAATGATGTAATTAGGGGATGGATGCTGTTCTCTGCATTCATGAGGGGGAGTTCTGAAGGCTACATTACCAAACTGATGCCAATGTTAAAAGGCTCATGACTGGAGAGGAACTTGATGAGGGAGGGAAAGAATCCAGTTGTCGACCTTTGCTTTGTTACTAACAACATTGATAGGTCGAGAAAAGAATTCTGTTGAAAGATTTTGAACAGTTAGGAGCAAAATGCAAAAGCAGACCCTCTGAGATAACAATCTTGGGATTACTATCTGAGCCAATGACAAATGACATCGGGTAAATAAAGTCAAGGTGTTAAATGTGTGGCTCAAAGGTTAGTGTGAGAGGAATGAGTTTCAGTTCATGGGACACAGGCACTAGTACTGGATAAAAGGGAGCTGCTCTGATGGGATGGATTTGACTTGAATTGTACTGGGACCACTGTGAATCAATATGGCTCTCGACAAGGCTTTAACTTAAATTGAACAGGGAGTGGGTTTGGGAGAGGAGAAACATACACTTACAAAGCAAACGTATATGGCAGCATTGCAGGGCAGGTAGGTAATGTTGCTCAGAGTGGGACAGCAAGTGATAACATATACAAACATTTAAAAAAAGCAGAAAATAGGGAAAAGGGGGGTTAAAATGGCACAAACATAAAAGTAAAATGAATGGCCCTTTACTTAATGGATGCCATATTTGGAACAAAACAAATTAATGACACAAGTAGAAGTTAATGGATATGATTTTATTGCCATTACAGAGGCATGGTTACAAGGAGATCAAAGCTGGGAACCAAATACACACAGATATGAGACATTTTGAAAAGATAGGCAGAATGGAAGGTGAGGTGGGATAGCTCTGTTAGTGTGTGATGGAATAAGTACAATAGCAAGAAATGGTCTTGCATTGGAAAAGGTAATCCTTATGATGGAGATAATAAATAACACTGTGAGAGTAGTTGGGAGTCCCAAAGGATTGCAACACCCTCTTCCCCACGGTGAGCCTGTTCAAGATCCACATGACTAAGGTGCACCAAAGCAAGAACATCCGAATAAAATGTTCATGCTGCAACGAAGCAGGAGAGTACCACACAATCTCCTGCAATTACTCCAAATGCAAAGGTAAGAAACTCTCTCCAACAGGGCACTTCGCATGTAGCGCGTGTGACCTATGGTTTACAACTCAGGCGGGACTTTGTCAACACGAGAGGCATTAGCATCCTATTCTATGGAATGAAAAATGCCTCAAAATTGCATTCAAAGTCAAGGGCAAACCAGGGACAAGTGATTGCGTATGGTCACAGAAGGAGGTAGCACACCTGAGGGAATTAGAAGTGGAATTTGCAGGATGCAAATTCATTAATAAATTCTTAATCCTTAAACTGAAAGTACCCAGGAAAATCTCAGAGAAATGCAGATGCCTTGTAGACATCCCGATGGAGGTCCAAACCCTGAATGAGTTGAGCATAACTAACGACTCGCACAAATCGGAGGCGGAGAGTGACTGGGAAATTTCCGATGATCCAAACCCACGCTAGAGAGCCAGCCGCACAACACCAGCCTCAATTCCGGAGCATAGGGACATAGGTGGACGTAACACAAGCTGAGGAGCTCTTGAGCGCGTGGAATGACCCGGATACTCTTGCCCTAGAGGTTGGACTGATGGAAAGTATTAACGACCTATTAGTAGGGAGAGACAGAAAAAATGAAGTAAGCCTGTTGTGGAAATTAAATGGATTTGACTCAACTATTAGCAAGAGCAACCAAAAAGCTTTATTAATTTTTTTTAACCTCTGCATTGCAGAGGGACCACATGCACTTGACAAAAATGCCTTGTGCAAGGGCCCTGAGCATAATTCAGATATTCGCCTTATACTGTTTCATATCACACTCTCAAGGACAAAGACTATGAAGATTTGAGTTGTTATTCTTTTGTTGTGGACATACTGTTCCTATATTTTTCCCTTGTTGAATGTTTACAAAGTTCCGCAGAGATTTGCTGTCCCTCGACTGCAGCCTTCAGCAAAGTGTCAGAAAGTTTTAAATTTAGTAAAGCATTGTCTTTCAGATTTCAGAGTAAATGGATTTCAGAGAAAATGTTAATTTTGTTAATTTTCCATTACAAGCCTCAAAAAGACCAGGCTAAAAAATACAAAAAGACCGGTAATAATACCGGGGCAAAGAAAAGATGGGCAGCACATAGAGTGCTGTTTAGAGTGACACAGCAGCTCTACAAAACCAACCAGCGCCAACTAGCTCGCGAGATCATGGGAGCGCCAACTCATCTGCGTGTCCTGTCTCAAAAGAGAAACTGGAGACATGTTTCTGAGAGAAACTGTCGATACCAAACCATAAATCAAATATCAGTAAGTATGCCCCATATACTGGGAACGTAGATGACGGCTCCTTGATGAAACCCATAGAGGTAGAAGAGGTCAAGGCGGCCATCAAGGGGATAGACAAGCACATTGCCGCTGGACCAGATGGCCTGAAACTGAGCAAGTACGATCAATTCACGAGGAGGAGGAAACTCGTCTACCCTGGCTCTTCTCCCTATGGCTCAAATCAAACATGATACCTGAATGACTGAAAAAGAGTCGAATGGTCTTGATTCCTAAGTGTGAGGACCGCCTGAAAAACCTCGACAACTGGCAGCCGATAACTATTGGTTCGATGTTGCTATGACTGTTCACGAAAATAATGACAAAACGACTCAATGAAACAGTCGAAATTAACACAGGCAAAAGCGTTTTTAGATGTGATGAAAACATTGTCATCCTTGAGAACATCATTAAGGGAGCAAAGCATAATCGCAAGGACCTTGCAGTTGTCTTTGTTGATCTGGTGAAAGCATTCGACTCGATTGGCCACAAGCTAATACTGAAAACTTTACAAAGAGCACAACTTCCCAAAGTCTTTGTAGGTCTGATCAAGGATCTCTACACTGGCAACACAACCGGGATGGAAGGGAACGGTAACTATACCACCCCAATAAACATTGAGAGGGGCGTAAAGCAGGGCGACCCACTCTCACCAATATTATTTAACATTGCTCTGGATCCTCTCTGGAGAAGGCCAACTCAGGGGTTGCCATGCCTCCGGGCGGCAGAAGAGTCAACAGTTCGACTTTGGCCTTCGCGGATGACATAGCCGTTCTGAGTGACTCTCACACCGGAATGGCGAGGAATCTGAAGCTGCTCCAGTCATATTGTGACCATACAGGTCTCAGTATTAACATCGCAAAGACTAAGGGCTTCCACTTTACATTTAAGAGGAAGGCCTTCCTATACAACCACTCCGTTAACTGGAAGCCGTGAACAAATCCATAGCTTATATACCCACAGGCAATACAGAGAAATACCTGGGTGCCCGTATTAATCCGTAGGCAAGATTGTCAGAAGGAGAATGGGAGGAGAGGCTTAAGACCTGGGTTAAAGGAATACAGGCAGCATCTCTCTGACCAAGGCAACGCCTAGAAATCCTAAAAACACCATTCCCTTTGATCCTATCCATAGCAGCTCAATGCACACTTATAAAACTGGACCAGATCATCCATAACGCCACAAAAGAATTCCTCCACCTTCCACCTCATACTGCTGATGGAGTCCTGTATGCCAGCAACAGGAACGGTGATCTCGGCATCCCAAAACTGGAGGCGCAAATTCCATCCGCAATTGTTCACAAATGGGAGGAACTTGAGATGTCCAGTGATGTGATAATTCAGGCCTCCTTTCAGTATAAAGGAGAATACAACACACACACTATTGCGGGACTGCACAAGCTCAAAGTCCTTAAAGAAATTAAAGATTTCCTACACAGCTGCCAAGATGGCAGCGAAGGGGAAATGGACCCAATGACCCACATCCAGGCCATTATGCCAGCACTCCAAAAGGCAGACGCCGGGCAACAGAAACCACTCAACAGGTATGCAGGATGGTGAGAATGGGAATTTGAAAAGTGGCGAAAGCTGGCATGTTAAGGGGCAGGCATCCAGTATTTCAGGGATGACAGGATCTCTAACTCGTGGTTGAAGTCAGCAATCCGACAGAAATCCTCACAGTTTACAAACAGCTTGCTCTTGCAGTGTAATCTGTACCCAACAAGAGCTATCCTATCAAGGGGAAGACCGAATAGAAACAAAACTTGCCAAAGGTGTGAGATGGCAGTTGAGACCGTCTCACACATCTCAGGATGCTGGCAAAAACGCTCAGATAAAATGCCATAATAAGGTCGCAGACTAGCTGCAAAAGCATGTCAGTAAATATGGCTGGACATCATACATTGAACCCAGGTTATTTGCAAAAGACAGCTCACTGTGAAAACCCAATCTCATATTCAAGAAAGATCAAAAGATAGCGGCAGTCGATGTCACAGTGCGGTATGAGAATGACAGCAAAGCAGTGGAAATAGCATGGTGTGAGAAAAGCAAGAAATATAAGTACCTTAATGCCGAGATAACAGTATTGACGGGAGGCTCTGAACCCAAGTACTTTGGCTTCATGATAGGCACATGAGGTGCGTGGCTGGGCCTCACAAATGTCTTTGGCATTGAAAGATTCAAAAGCTTTGCCCTAAACACATCCAGACTCACATTATCACTGACACTCAAAGTATTACAACTCTTCAGTGATAAGTGAGCAAACTACCGTTAACCAGCTCTGGCTGGAGACTAGGACTGGCCAACTGCCACCAAAAAAAAAAATAAATAAAAATAAAAAAAGGGGGGGGGGCCAGTCCAGATACCAAACTGATGGAAGACCACCAATACCCAAGCCTCATATAACACCTGTACCACCCCGGCCTTTGGCCTGTGGTGATGCTAGAGAGTTCAAAATGTTGACGGGTAATGTAAAGACTCGAAAAAGGCACTCTTGTGAGTATTTAAAAATAGCTCTAGTGTAGGATAGAGAAAAAAATTCTGAGAGCACATGAAAAGGCACTATATTAATTATTTAATCTACCTGTAGAGTGGAAAAATTCAATTGACAGAGGTAGCCATAAGGAAGAACTCATAGAATGTATTGTGAATAGTTTCTGAGAACAAAATGTTGTGGATTCAACCAGGGATCAGGCTATTTTCGATCTGGCAATGTGTAGTCAGGCAGGTTCAATAAAATCCCTCAGAATAAAAAGTTCCCCAGGACTGAAATGACCATAATGTGGCAGAATTTACCATTCAGTTTGAGAGTGAGAAAGTCGGGTATGGAGCCAGAGGGTAATTACAACAGAATGAAAGTAATGTTGGCTGGAATGGACTGGGAAAGAAGTTTACTGAAAAAGATAGTGAAAAATAATGGCAGACAAGTTCCAAGTACAGTTTGCATTAATCAAAGAATCATTAATTATACCTTTTACCATTTGTTCTCCCTTTGACCCTATTTTCTACTATTTTTTCAAAGTCATCCTAGGATATTAAGGGAGATAGTTGCTAAGATTGTGGGTGCACTGATAGTAATCTTCTAAGTATCTTTAGATTATAGGAAAGTCTCAGAGGATTGGTAAACAGCCAATGTAACACCCTTATTCCAAAAAAGGAGGGAGTCAAAAACACAGGTAACTATGGGCAGTTAGCCTAACATCTGTCATTGGAAAGTATTAGAGTCTATTACAAAAGATGAAATAGATGAACATTTAGAAATATAAAAATATAAAATATATAATATACTCAAGCAAAGTCAGCATGGTTTCATGTAGAGGGAGGCATGCCTGGAAAATTTCTTGAAATTCTTGAAGGATAAACATGCAGGATAAATTCAGTAAAAGGGAACCAGTAAACAAAAGGTATTTGATGTAAGGCTACTTAACAACTAATACTCCATGGTGTTGGGAGTAATATAGTGGCATGAATTGAGGATTGGGTAATGAGTAGAAGACAGGGACTTGAGGTAAAGGCATGCTCAGGATGGCACCCTGCATCTAATGGTATGCCCCAGGAATCAGTGCTGGTGCCACAGAGATTTACCATATATATTAATGACTTGAATGAGATAAGTGAATGTACTTTCACTGGATTATGCAAATTAGATGGGAAGACGTGATCAGCATGACACAAAGAGTCTACAGAGAGATACAGACAGGTTAGGAAAATGGGCAGAAACTTGGCAATTGTGTATAATGTGGAAAAATGAAAGGTTATGTACATTTGGAAAGAAGAATAAAGGTTAGTCGAATATCATTTAAATTGAGAATGACTGAAGAAAACTGCAGCATAATGAGATTTAGGGGTTCCTATTCATAAGTTACAAAAAGCTAGCCTACATGATCAGCACATAATAGGGAAGGCAAATAAAATATACAGCTTAATTTCAAAGGGAATTAAGTGTAAAAATAGGGAAGTCGTGCTAAAACTATACGAGGCAGTAATCTGATGACATCTGGAATCTTTTGAACAGTTTTGGGCTGCTTATCTGAGTAAGTATGCACTGGCATTGGAGGCAGTCCAGAGAAGGTTCATTAGGTTGATCTCACATATGGAAAGATTTTTCTTTGTGGAGAAGGTGAGTAGTTTGGGGCTGGACTCATTGGAATTAGAAGAATGAGAGGCGACTTTATTGAAACATGAAGGATTCTTAAGGGGCTTGACAGGATAGGTGTGGAAAGGTTGTTTTCCCTTTTGAGAGAGTTTAGGAGCAGAGGGTACAATCTCAGAATAAGAAGTTGCCAATTTAAAAGAGAGATGAGGGGAATTTTGTTTCTTTCAGAGAATAGCGAATCTGTGGAATTCTTTGCTGCAGAGGAGTGTGGAGGTTGGGTCACGTGGTAGGTTCAAGCCTGAGTTAGACAGATATTTAATTGGTAAGTGAATTGCAAAGTGCAAAGTGCAATACAAAATTATTAGATATGCCATGATCTCACTGAATGGCAGAACAGGCTGAATGGCCAACTTCTAGTCTATATTCCTATCTATCTATTTATGTTTCTTCACAGCAAGCAGATTGTCAGTGAATCTCTGCTATACACTTTTTAAGGACTTTATACTTTCGGACAGCTCGAATGCAATATTCTAACTACAATTCATTAACGCTTCATAAAGACTTATTGTAAACTCTCTTTGTTCTGTGCCTCTTATAATTAAAGCTAGAATTCCACCAGGTTTTTTTCTATCAGTTTTACCAAGCTGCAACAGAGGGATTTATTTGCTCAATAGGCGAACTGGTTAGAGCATGGTATAGATTAGCAACAACTTTATAGTTCATATCCTGTATTTGCTGAGCTAGTTCATGGAGCCTACCTTTTGCCTTGCCCCATAGCGATATCATTGGCTGGATGGGTGCAGTTCTAACAATGCCCAAGAAACTTGGCACCATCCAGTACATAGCAGCAGCTTGATTGGAACCACATCCAACAGACACCCACATCCTGGAAATAAATGTTAAAAAAGCAAGCCTTAGACAAGCCAGCAAAAAAATTCCAGGATGAAAAATAATACTTGGAAATTAACCATCTGGTTGTACTGGAGCTCTGTTTTGAAGTACGTGAGATGAGACTGATCAGTATGTGTCATTCGTAAGTTTTATTGGTTTTTGTTTGGTATTGTGGAGACTAAAAAGCAAAATGCGTTCTTAATATCACGTGATTTTTTTCATTTGTCCTTAGCACCACGCCCCTTCCATAAATATACAGTACATGTTTTATTGTCTGGCACCTATGAGACCAGGAGTGTGCAGGAGAATTTCACAGAATCAAGAGGTCTGCTTAATCAAAGTCAAAATAAGAAATATAGAAACGTAATTCAGGGGATATACACATCACTGTTATACCTTATTTACAGCATAAATCATTTAAATAATAATGCAACTTTGCCTTAAATAAAGCCTACTGGCAAAGAGCACCCTCAGCTGACCACTTGGACATCGTAGTAGATCACACTATTTGAGGAGAAATTGACTTGAAATTTAATCAATTAGGAATTCCCTTAGGAAACAGTGACCATAACATGGTAGAATTGATAGGAAGGAACTTGGATTGGGAACAACTATCCTAAGTTTAAATAAAGGCAATTACTAAGAAATGAGGACTTTGGTATCTGGAGTGGACTCAGAAATGAGCTTAGCAGCAAAGACACTTGAGGAAAAATGGCAGATGTTTAAGAAAATAGTTTTTGGCTCTGAGAAAATACATAACTTTGTGAAAAAGAAGAATGCTTGGACAGATACAAGCTAGCTATGATTAACCAGGGATGTCAATTATGATTAACCAGGGAAGTTAAGTATCACATTAAATTGAAGGAAAACAACATGCAATGAGGCAAAGATTAATGGTAAGACAAAGGTTTGTGAGAAGTTTTGTAGCTCGGGTGCTACACACCCACACACGTGGATGACAAGCAACATGAGTTTGACTGGGACAATACTACTATTTTAGGACAAGCCAAACAGAGAACAGCCAGGGAATTCCTAGAGGCAGGGCACTCATCCACAGATTCTATCAACAAACACATCGACCTGGATCCAATATACCGGCCACTGCAGCGAACAGCTGGAACTGACAACCGGAAGCGGCAGAGACAAACCATTGTAAATGCCAGAGGAAACATCACAAAAGCACTTCACAGGAGGCTCCCAAGCACTGAGGATGTCACCTAGACAGGGGACCGAAATGTCTGCAACACAAATTGGCGAACAGAACCACAACAGGTAAGACAGAAGATTGGGAAAGTTCCTAAAACTAACAAAAGAAAACCAAAAAAAAGGGAGAAGGTAAACTTCAAGGATAAACGTGCAAGTAATGGCAAGATGGACAAAATGATCTTTTTTAAACATATAAAAATGGAAGAGAAAGGCCAAAGAGAACTAGCTTGAAAAGTAATAATGGGGATCCAGAAATGACAGAGGAGTCGATTAAATATTTTTCACCAGTCTTCATTGTAGAAGGCATTAATTTCATTCCAAAGTTCCTAAATATTCAATAGGCAAAAGAGCAAAGGAAATGAACACAATAACTATCACTGGAGAAAAAAATGTTAGGAAAACAAATGGGAATAAAGATCACTATAATGGGATGCATCTTTGGACATTAAAAGATGTAGCTACAGATATAGTGGATGCATTGGTAATAATCTTTGATATATTCTGCAAAGGTCCCAGAGGATTGGTAAACTGCAAATGTAACATCTTTATTTAAAAAGGGAAGAAGAACAATAAAGGTAACCATAGGCTCATTAATGTCTGTCATTAGGGAAATATTAGATTCAAATATATGGCCAAGTATTTAGAAAAACATAATAACATCAAGGAGAATCCAACAGGGCTTCACAAGGGGGAAATCATGCGTGATCTGAGGTAACTTTCAAGGAGGTAACAAGCAGGATAAATAAAGGGGAAGCACTGGATGTAACATATTTAGATTTTCAGAAGGCATTTGATAAAATACCACATGTTAGGCTTCTTAATGTTAAAAAGTATTCATGGTGCTGGGCGTAGTATGTTGGCATTGATAGAAGATTAGGATTAGAGGAAAGGTGAGATAAGGAGGACAGTTCAGGATGGCAACCTGTAACTACTGGAGTGCCAGAGGGATCAGTGCTGGGACCACAATTATTTACAATACATATTAATGACTTGGATAAAGAAAATGAATGTACAATAGCCAAGTTTGCAGACAACGCTAAAACAGATTGGTAAGCAAGTGGTGAAGATAATTCTAAGAGTCTGCAAAAAGATATGGACAGGTTAAGCAAGTGGACAAAAACTTGGCAGATTGACTATAATGTAGCAAAGTGTGAGGTTATGCACTTTGACGGGAAGAATACATGAACTGATGATTATTTAAATTTGGAAAGATTACAGAAAGTGACAATACAGAGAAATTTCAGAATCCTGATGCATAAATCACAGTATACAAGCATTCAAGTTCAGGAGGTGATAAGGAAGGCAAATGGAATGTTGGCCTTTATTTCAAATGGAATGGAGTATAAAAGGTGTGGAGGTCTTGCTAAAACTATATAAGGTACCAATCAGACCACAGCTTAGGGCCCCTTCTCTAAATGAGGATAAGCTGGCTTTGGAGGCAGTCCACAGAGGTTTCACTAGACAGATATGGAGGGACTGTCTTGTGAGGCAAGATTGAGTAATTTGAGTCTGTAGTCATTGGAGCTTAGACAAATCAGAAATATATTGAAATATGTAAGGGATTTGACAGGATAAATGCAGAAATTATTTCACTTGTGAGAGGGTCTGAAACCAAAAGGCATAATCTCAGAGTAACAGGGTCACCCACACACATATGAGCAGAACTCTTTTCTCTCAGGGGTAGGGAGACGGAAGAGGGAATAGGTCTGTAGATGTTGGGTCACTAACTATATTCAAGGCTGAGATAGACTTTTAATCAACGAGGGAATCAAGATTTATGGGGAAAAGAAATGGAATTGGAGTTGAGGATTATCAGATCAGCCATGATCTTATTGATTGGAGAAGCAGATTCAGTGGGCTGAATGACCTACTTCTGTTCCTATTCCTCATGTTCATATAACTAAATTCTTGCTCAATCCAGTTAGCAGGTAAAGTTCCAATAGTGAACTGTGCAGGCCACTCTGTAAAGATCCCCTTAGCTCTTAATCTCTGCTTGCTCCCTTCTAATTCTGTTCACCATATTCCTGCTAATTCTATGTGCTTGAAGTCATTTTCTAGATTGCACCATGTCAAAGGCTTTCGGAGACTTTATTTTTGCTACATCAGCAGCATTTTACCAATCTACAATGTCCATTACACAGTTAAGGAATGCCATGAGGTTTGTCAAACATAGCTTCTTTAAACTTATTTCTTTTAATGTATTTCTTTAAATGCATACTAGTATTATCCATAATGACCACATTTTCATTCCTATAGATGTTAAGCTAACTAGCCTTTCTATCTGTGTTGATAGTTGTTATAATAACTACACATCTGGATTAGTCTTTTCCACTTAAGGGTCGGTAGGCCTTATTAAATAGCAGACGTGTAGTGAAATCCTAACATAGCGATGTTCAGCCTGTTTTATGTAGTCATCAACCTTAGGAGTCAACATAAAAATACATCTCATTGACCACAGTTTGTATGCTTCTGTGGAAAGTAATGTCCTCTACAGTCTATCAGATGAACTTATAAACACTGAAGTAAACTGAAGCAAGAACAACAATCCTGGCTTCTTAAGGACAACAGATAATAGGCAATAGGTGCAGGGGCAGGCCATTCTGCCCTTCAAGCCAGCACACCATTCATTATGATCATAGCTGATCATCCTCAATTAGTATCCTGTTCCTGCCTTATCCCCATAACCCTTGAATCCACTATCCTTAAGAGCTCTATCCAACGTTTTCTTGAAAGTATCCAGAGACTTGGCCTCCACAGCCTTCTGGGGCAGAGCATTCCACACACTCACCACTCTTTGGGTGAAGAAGTTTCTCCTCAACTCTGTTCTAAATGGCCTACACCTTATTTTTAATCTGTGTCCTCTGGTCCGGGACTCACCCATCAGCGGAAATATGCTTCCTGCCTCCAGAGTGTGAGATGAGATACATTTCAATAACTTGCAATATTTTTCAGGTTTGGCATCAATCAGTATCAGATCCAAGGTAAAATGCGTCACCTACTTTATAAATATATTTTAAACTTGGGCCTAATTGCTAAGTTATGTCACATATACAACAGTCATCATTAGTACTTTAGCTGGATCCAACCAAAACTGCTTATAATGCTTGACTTTCAACTCTTGGAAAGCTTTCTTGGCCCAATACTTTGCTAGTCGCTTTAAATGGCCTCTCATGTTTCTTCCATGGAAAGAGAGGGGAGGCATTAAGACAGCACCATCTTGATTGAAATACTAAGGACTTAAATTGATTCAAGGTAGTCTTATAGAATATAAGATTTGATATTAATCTCTGAAGAACAAGCATAGGTTTATCAAATGTCCTATAGCATTGGAAGCAGTTTTCATTTTATTTTGGCAAGCTTGATGTTTTCCAGATATATCACTTTCCTGAGACTGTATTTTCATTTTGTAATTGCCAGCAATTTCATGGCCCTTGTATGAGATATATACATCCAACTCTGACATGGTGCCCCTTGTTGTCTCGTAGTTAAGTATGGGGTTTTTTGAGGTCTGCATTATATTTTTTTATAGGATTAGCACACACCAAGAGCACCCTACTTGTTTAATATCATACTGTAAGTTGAAGTCTGAGAAAGAGGACAGTTAGTATGATATTAAACTTCAACTTTTTACTGGAAGGAGCTCCACAGAACTCACATGATGGGAAAAAATCCAACTTATGGTTTATTTTTATTGCAGTGGTGAAATCCAATCTTTTGCAAAACACTTCAGACTGGTTTCTCTCCATATAACTTTGCTCAAACATTTGAAAATAATTGGTTTATGGAATACACTGCCACCTAGTGCAGTACCTGTATATGTTACTTAGTTAAAGCTCTTGAAAGGGAGTCATATCAATTCATTAGGGAATTAATTTATTCAGTTACAAAGCATCAGGGATGGAGAGAACAAAAGGGTACAAAATGGTCAGGTACCTTCCTAATGTAACAGTTGAGCAATAGATTGTGTTTGATGGTCTAAATAGCCACTTGTCGTTCCTGCATTTTACGGTCTTGTAATGGCTATAGCAGAGAAATTTTAACTGAAGTTCTGTAGTGACTTGGAATTGCTCCTGAGCTATACTGCCACATTCCAGAGCACCTGGAAATGCCTCAGGCAACCCTCCCATAGTCGCAGAAGAGGAAAGAGCTGTGATGTGAGCATATGTTCAGCAGAAAGCACAGAATACTTATCCTCAGGAACCAGCTATTTCACGAAAACCAAATCTTATAACTTTTCAAAAACATTAACTTCAGTGTGCCGCGGCCTACTCCACCCCATTTGGAGGCCAAACTTCCTCAGCCTCTGCACTTTTAAATATGACCATTTTAGCGAATGTTCTATCCTGTAATATATAGAATTGTTGATAGGGTATGTTCCTTTTGAATTGAATTAACTAATGAACATCTATGTTATTTTCTTTTATCAGTCACAGAAAATGAGATAAAGTAGGACAGATTTTGCTTGATTTAGCATGTTTTCTATGTACACACTTCTCCTGTAATAGGGCCCTCATACTATTGCTTTCAGAGTTGCAGTTTAAGTACTATCTACCAAAAAGGCACCATGATTCAGATTCTATTGGGGTTGGTCACTCTGCAAAATATGACATTAAACTATTTCCCACACTGCTCAGCTTGAAAGTGACTATGTGAACTTACAATAATGCCACACGGTATTTAGGACATTAGTGAATCCTGCCTCACGGCGTATCTTTTTAGCCAATGAGTTTAATCTCGTACAAAAAAGTGAAACAGAGGGCAGAAAAGAAGGTAAATAAAGGATATACAAAGGAACAATAGAGAAAAGAATATTAACATTTTGACATGTATAAATTCTCTAACATGAGATTTTGCATTTTAATCTTTTCTGGACTAGGGAGGTTGGTTGGTATTGCATTAGAAACAATTCTGTTGTTCAAAAGCTACTCCACAGTGTTAATTGCCAGTTTTAACATTGTGCAGTGGGTTTACTGTGCCATTAATTCTTGAATCTTGTGCTTTTTGAAAAATAAATAGGGAAGTTAAATAAGATGCCAATTGTTTGAATCAAACAACAGAGTGGTGTCAATCAACAGCATGTTCTGTACATATCTCGCGAGCTATCTCTTACTCCCATTAACTTGCTGGATGATTTGCTAATCAATATGGCATGCATCATCCATGCATCATTATTTTTCATAGAGTTATACAGCATGGAGAAGGTCCTATCTGTCCAACTCATCCACACTGACCAGACATCCCAATTTGACCTAGTCCTATTTGCCATCATTTGGACCATATTTCTCAAAACCCTTCTTATTCATATACCCATCCAGATGCCTTTTGAATGTAGTAATTGTACCAGCCTCCACCACTTCCTCTGGTAGCTCATTCCATACATGCATTGCTCACTGCATGAAAAAGCTACCCCTCAGATCCTTTTTAAAATTTTACTCTCTCACCTTAAACCTGCGCTCTCTAGTTTTAGACTCCCTTACCATGGGAAAAAAGACTTTGGCTATTCACCCTAATGATTTTATAAACCTCAATAAGGTCACTCCTCAGTCTCCGATGCTCTAGGAAAAATGTTGCAACCGATTCACCCTCTCCCTATAACTCAAACCCTCCAGCCCCAGCAACATCAATGTAAATCTTTTCTGCACAGTCTCAAGTTTAGCAATATCTTTCCCATAGCAGGTAGACCAGAATTGTATGCAGTGTTCCATAAGTGGCCTAGCCAATATCCTGTACAGCCACAACATGATATCCCTACTCCTATACTCAATGTTCTGACCAATGAAGGCAAGCATGCCAAATACCTTCTTCACCACCCTGTCAACTGCGACTCCACTTTCAAGGAACTATGCACCTACAACCCTAGGTCACTTCGTTTGGCAACGCTCCCCAGGACCCTACCATTAATAGTACAAGTCCTGCCCTTGTTTGCCGCACCAAAATGCAGCACCTCACACTTCTCTAAATAAAACTCAATTCTGCAGCTCATTGGCCCATCTGATCAAGGTCCCATTGTACTCTTAGATAATCTTCTTCACTATCCATGACACCACCAATGTTGGTGTCATCTGCAAGCTCACTATCCATTCCTCCTATATTTACATCCAAATCATTTACATAAATGATAAAAACCTTTGGACCCAGCACCAATCTTTGTGGTACTCCATTGGTCACAGGCCTCCAATATGAAGAGCAACTATGCACCACCACTCTTTGTCTCCGACTTTCAAACCAATTTTGTATCCAATTGGCTAGCTCCCACTGGATCCCATGTGATCTAACCTTATTAAACAGTCTACTATGCAGAACCTTGTTGAACACTTTGCTGAAGCCCATATAGACAACATCTATCTAGCTCTGCCTCTATCAATCTTCTTTATCACTTCATCAAAAAATTCAATCGAGTTAGTGAGACAAGATTTCCCATGAACAAAGCCAAGTTGACTATCCCTAATCAAGTTTTTACCTTTTCAAATGCATGTAATCCTGACCTTTCGAATCCGCTTCAACAACTTATCCACCAGTGACATAAGGCTCGCCGATTTATAGTTCCCTGGTTTTTCCTTACAGCCTTCCTTAAATCACAGCACATAATAATAGCCAACCTCCAGTCTTCTGGCACCTCGCCTGTGGTTGTCAATGATACAAATATATCAGCAAGGGGCCCAGCAATCCCTTCCCTAGTTTCCACAAAGTTCTGGAAAGTCCCTGATCAGGTCCTGGGGATTTATCTACCTCTATGTGTCTTAAGACATCCAGAGCCTCCTCTGCCATAACAGGAACTCTTTTCATGATACCATTATTTATTTCCCCAAGTACCCTGGCTTCTATGTCCTTCTCCACAGTAAACACTGACATGAAATATTTGTTTAGTATCCCACTCTACAACTCAGATCCAGCCCAATATTATCACGTATTTCAAGACTTTTTTAAAACTGGGTTTGATTATTCTGTAATTGATGCAATGGAACTGTGCATTCAGTTGTTTGGATTGTCTGATTAAATTGATATGTGCAAGTTTATGCACATACATGTGCATTTAAGTCACTGTGATATTGAATTTTAGTATGGAAAAAGTGCGTTATAAAATGTGTAAAGATTATTTTATGTCATTGCAGTGGGAGTAAGATCATACTCTGAAATATCATAGATGATTTTTCCAGGGTTTTCCAGGACTGTAAACAAGCTGAAACATGAATGAAATAAAGGCATCTGAACTTGACCAGGAGATGTGTTTCTATATTTTGACAGTGACTGTGTATGAAATATGTGATTACTTAATACTGTTTCATTCCAAATATGAAGCTGTCTTTTAGCATGATATGGTTGATTCCTGATAAATAGTTACATGTTTGCCAAGAAATGTTCAGCTCAACTCAAGATTTGTATGACCTATAGATTAAAATAGCCAATTGGCATATCTTTGCAGCAGAATTCATTAATCATTTATTCCACAATTCAATGTTAATCAAAAAAGTAACAGAAAGCACTTAACAAAACCATACATTTTATGCAGTAATGACTAGACTTCTAAAAACTTATTACTATCCCTAGATTAACTTTGGCAGTCAATTGGCTTAATAGTGTGCTGAGCATCAGAAAGTGTTTTCTGCTTGGAGAGCGATTTTGTTTTTAACTATTTTGTTTGGATCAGGACATGTTATTGTATTAATGAATAGGAAATAGTTTAATACACTGGAATCTTTTGTTTGGATCAGAGTTCCACTTGAATCAGAAATGCATTTAATCTGGGTCCACGTAGAATTGTTTTTTTAATATTTCTGGGTAGCCTCATAGAACATGCAGAAACTGAAACACAAATTAAGTTTTGTTTTGGATAATTTCACCTGATAAACTTTCCTACAGGACAGGTTAGGAGTTTTATTTAAAAAGTGCACTAATTTCTTATTTGAGATGTGTTCATATCATTCTGCCACATGTAATGGCTGCCACTAAAATTGATGAATGTTACCTAAACCTCATGTCCACCTGGAATCAAAATGTGAAAGCTATAGCTTGACATAGCTATTTTTTAGTGATTTGCAGAATGGGGGCATTGCTGGCAAAACTGTTATTTATTGCTCACTACCACCTTGCCATCCTGAGAAGGTGGTAGTGAACTTTCGCTGCTTGAACCAATTGCATTCATTGAACTTGACTACAACTGAGTGGCTTACTGTTCGTTTCAGAGAGCAGTTAGTGTGGAACCACAGCCACACAGAGACCAGACAAGGTACCAATAGCAGATTTCCTTCTTCCACTGGGAAATAACTGGTTCTTTACAAACCTCTTCATAAACAACACTTCATGGTGCCTTTTACCAATGCCAGTTTTCATCAGCAGAATTCAACTTCTCAATTGTAGGAGCACTTAATCACTAAAATGCCAATTGAAGAGAAATTGTACATGGCTATTAAGAAAGGAGAGGTGCATTTTGAGTGTGAAGTACGTTTCTTGAAAGTAATTTTATCCATCATCTACCTGGTAGGAGAAAGTTCAAGCTGAGTAGTTTTGACAATGGCAAAATGAAACTACCTGAGTTGCACTGATTGGAAAGGAGCCTGGGATAATATAGAACATAGAACAATACAGCGCAGTACAGGCCTTTCGGCCCTTGATGTTGCGCCGATCCAAGCCCACCTAACCTACACTAGCCCACTTTCCTCCATATGCCTATCCAATGCCCGTTTAAATGCCCATAAAGAGGGAGAGTCCACCACTGCTACTGGCAGGGCATTCCATGAACTCACTACTCGCTGAGTAAAGAATCTACCCCTAACATCTGTCCTATATCTACCACCCCTTAATTTAAAGCTATGTCCCCTCGTAATATCTGACTCCATACGTGGAAAAAGGTTCTCATGGTCAACCCTATCTAAACCCTTAATCATCTTGTACACCTCTATCAAGTCACCCCTAAACCTTCTTTTCTCCAATGAAAACAGCCCCAAGTGCCTCAGCCTTTCCTCATACGATCTTCCTACCATACCAGGCAACATCCTGGTAAACCTCCTCTGCACCCATTCCAGTGCCTCCACATCCTTCTTATAGTATGGCGACCAAAATATCTATTTAAGTATCTATTTAAATATCAGAGATAGGTCCAGAATGGCAAAATAATGATCTCTATTCACTTTTAAATTTCAAAAGGTAAACAAAACTCCTGGACTGGTACTGAGGGAAATCTCAACTCTGTAGTTTTCTCACCAGCTTATCCTCCCTCAATAATCATAGACCATTTCTGAGATGGACTGAAATTCCACTAGAAGCAAATCCTTCCGGAAACATTTTGCTCAGGCTTGATATTTGATATTTCTGGATCTGAGGCCACTTTCTAAGCCTTACACTGCAATCCTGATCAATGTACATTAAGAGTGTGCTGGACAAGCAGACTATGGTGCTCTGACTACTCAATGAGGAAACCCTACAGTGGTCCAACAAAATAGACAACATCAAGGCAAATGATCCTGTAAGCAGTATGTGTTTGACAAATTCAATCAGTTCTGATTAGGTAAATATTAAGAACTATTAACTATAATATAATTACAGAAAATGTTTAGGATTTGGAAGCAATTTTAAAACTGTTATGATTGAATTATATGAAAATGTTATGATGGAAATAAATGGAAATTACTTTGTATTGGGTTAGTGTGATGATTTTTATATAACTATTTTTTAGAGTGGGATTTTAAACTAGACACTGGTGGACTGTTAAAATTAGAGTGTGTTGGATTATTTTTGTGAAGACTGTTAAAAATTAAGTATAACACCCTTTTTGGGACCATGATTTTAAACAGTATGTCTCCAAGACGGTTAATGGTTGCTTGTTTATTAAGAAACTTGGACATTATAGGGAAACAAAATATTAGCTTAATAGAAGATGTGATGAGCAATTATTTTAAAATTTAATTTAAAAGCTTTTGGCCAATTTGAAGGAGACCTGACTAGGGTCAGAACCAAGAATTGGCTCTCCTTGGAAAAGGAGATTGTTCAGATCAGTGAATGCAATAAGCTACCGTGATGTGCTTTATTAGAATTCTGTACAGTTTTAAAAGACTGAGGAAGTCTACATTCTGGTGTGAGTGGTCAAGGGAAAGGGCTCATGGGATAGGAATCTGAGAAGAAGCAGTTGTCAAAGCTGCAGATTTAATAGGAAAGGGAAATTTCTCTGCAGTTCTGAAGGAGGGCCACTGGACCCGAAACATTAACTGTGATTTCTCTCCACAGATGCTGCTAGACCTCCTGAGTTTATTCAGCAGGTTATGTTTTTATTTGTGTTTGTCATTTCTCTTGTTTTTAAGTAACTGTAAAGTGACTTCCAGTAAAAACAGAGAAAATGGTAAAAGGGGGAGGTGTGACATTGTTAATCAAGGATAGTATTACTGCAACTGAGATAACTTTTGAGGACTCATCTGCTGAGGTAGCTTGGGCCGAAGTTAGAAACAAAAAAGGAAAGGTCACCCTGATGGGAGCATTCTATAGACCTCCAAATTGTTCCAGGGATGTAGTGGAAAGGATAGCAAAGATGATTCTCCATAGGAATGTGAGTTCAGGGTAATTGTTATGGGGGACTCTAACTTCTCCAATATTAACTGGGAATACTATAGTTCAAGTAGTTTAGGTGGATCAGTTTTTGTTCAGAGTGTGCAGGAGGGTTTTCTGACACAGTATGTAGACAGACCAACTAGATGCAATGCCATATTGGATTTGGTATTGGGGAATGAACCCAGCCAGGTTCCAAGGGGTGTGTTTAGGGATTAGATTAGACTTACAGTGTGGAAACAGGCCCTTCGGCCCAACAAGTCCACACCGACCCGCCGAAGCGAAACCCACCCATACCCCTACATTTACCCCTTACCTAACACTACGGGCAATTTAGCATGGCCAATTCACCTGACCCGCACATCTTTGGACTGTGGGAGGAAACCGGAGCACCCGGAGGAAACCCACGCAGACACGGGGAGAACGTGCAAACTCCACACAGTCAGTCACCTGAGTCGGGAATTGAACCCGGGTCTCAGGTGCTGTGAGGCAGCAGTGCTAACCACTGTACCACCGTGCCGCCCACAACCACTGTACCACCGTGCCGCCCACGACCACTGTACCACCGTGCCGCCCACAACCACTGTACCACCGTGCCGCACTTTGGCGATAGTGACCATAATTCAATTACGTTTACAACACCAATAGGCAGGGATAGATATAGACTGCAGGGAATGAGGTACAACTGGGGGAAAGGCAATTATGATGTAATTAGGCAAGATTTAAGATGCATAGGATGGGAAAGGAAACATGAAATGTGAAGCTTATTCAGGGAACAGCTACTGCGGGTCCTTGATAAGTATATACCTATCAGGCAGGGACGGTAATTGTCAAGAGGGTGATCCATGGTTGACTAAAGAAGTTGAAGCTCGTGTGAAGAGGAAGAAGAAGGCTTATCTGAGGATGAGGCATGAAGGCTCAGTTATGGGGCTTAAGAGTCATAGGTTAGCCAGAAAAGATCTCAAGAGAGGGCAAAGAAGAGCCAGGAGGGGACATGAGAAGTTGTTAGCAGATAGGATCAAGGAAAACCTTAAAGCCTTCTATAGGTATATCAGGAATAAAAGAATGAACTCAATAAACTTATGGCCAATCAAGGATAGTAGTGGAAAGTTGTGGGTGTAATCTAAGGACATTGGGAAAGCGCTTAATGAATACTTTTCATCAGTATTCACATTGGAAAAGGGCAATGTTATTAAGAATACGGAGATACAGGCTACTAGATTAGATGGGATTGTGGTTGACAGAGGAGGTTTTAGCAATTTGGATGATCTGAAAATAGATAAGACCTCTGGGCAGGATGAGATTTATCCTCGGATTCGCTGGGAAGCCAGGGAGGAGAGTGCAGAGCCTTTGGCTTTGATCTTTATGAGATCATTGTCGACAGGAGTAGCACCAGAAGACAGGAGGATAGTAAATGTTGTTCCTTGTTCAAGAAGGGGAGTCAGGACAACCCTGGTAATTATAGTCCAATGAGCCTTACTTTGGTTGTGGGTAAGATGTTGGAAAAGGTTATAAGAGATAGGATTTATAACCATCTGGAAAGGAATAATTTGATTAGGGATAGTCAGCATGATTTTGTGAGGGGTACGTCATGCCTCACTAACCTTTTTGAGTTTTTCACGAAGGTGACAAAACAGGTGGATGAAGGTACAGAGGTTGATGTGGTGTGTATGGATTTCAGTGAGGTGTTTGATAAGGTTCCATACAGTTGACTCTTGCACAAAATACAGAGTTTCGGGATTGAAGGTGATTTAAAGGTTTGGATCAGAAATTGGCTAGCTGAAAGAAGACAGAGGGTAGTTGTTGATAGGAAATGGTCATCCTGGAGCTCAATTACCAGTGATGTGCCGCAAGGATCTGATTTGGGGCCACTGCTGTTTGTCACTTTTCTAAATGATCTGCATGTGGATGTAGATGAATAGGTTAGTAAATTTGTGGATGACACTAAGGTAGGCAGAGTTGTGGATAGTGCCAAAGGATGTTGTGGGTTACACAGTGACATAGATAAGATGCAGAGCTGTGCTGAGAAGCGGCAAATGGAGTTTAATGCGGAAAGGTATGAGGTAGTTCACTTCGTAAGAAGTAACAGGAATGCAGAGTACTGGGAAAAATTCTTGGCAGCGTAGATGAACAGAGACATCTCGGTGTCCAGGTGTATAAATCCCTGAAAGTTGCCACCCAGGTTGATAGCATTGTTAAGAAGGCATTTATTAGTAAGGGGGATTGAGTTTCAAAGCCATAACATCATGCTTCAGCTGTACAGTGATAAGGCCGCACCTGGAGTATTGCGTACAGTTCTGGTCACTGCATTATAGGAAGGATGTGGGTTCAGAGAAGATTTACTTGGACATTGTCTGGTATGGAAGGATGGTCTTATGAGGAAAGGCTAAGGGAACAGTGGTTGTTTTCGTTGGAGAGAAGAAGGTTGAGAGGTGAATTAAATGAGAAGTATAAAATAATCAGAGGGTTAGATAGGGTGGACAGTGAGAGCCTTTTTCCTCAGATGGTGAAGGCTAACATGAGGGGACGTAGCTTTAAGTTGAGGGATGATAGATTTAGGACAGATATCAGGGGCAGTTTCTTTACTCAGAGAATAGTAGGGGTGTGGAACAGCCTGCCTGCAACAGTAGTAGACTCGCCGACGTTAAGGACATTTAAATGGGCACTGGACATACATATGGACAATAACGGAACGGTGTCGGTTAGATGGATATCAAATTAATTTCACAGGTCAGTGTAACATCGAGGGCCGCAGGGCCTGTACTGCGTTGTAAAATTCCATGTCCTATGTTCTTTGTGACAATATGAGGAATATATGGGGCTTCTTTTGTTGTGTGTTTTGAAACGTTTTGGTTGGGGCATGTTCCTTTCAGGAGGATCCAGAGGGAGAAGCCTATAGCAAGGAAGATTTAAATTTGAGTGTGAGCCTAGTTTTGGTTCAGGCATGTTCCTTTCAAAAAGAGACAGCAGCCACATTCCGGGGAAACACTCTGCAGATGTCGTAGGGGAACAAGGGGCACGGTTTCTGATTGGTCGGTGCTGGTCAGGTGCTAGTTTATGTTAACCCATCCATTCTCTGGTGCTGCACATGAAGTAATCTCATTGCAATACAGGGTAACTGTGGCTCAGTCTTCTAAAGGGTTAGTGCAGTTAGTTCATCCTCTAGTTAGCACAGGGAGTTCAAATAGTCAGTAAATTAGGGGGTGCTACTTGTTAGAAAGTAATAACTGCAATTTTTAGGTAACTAATTAAAATTTAACTTGTAAACTAACAGCTAATAGAGGGTTAGTCATGTCAGTTGGTGCGGTTTTATGTTCCACCTGCAAGATGTGGTCAGTCATGGACACTGAGAGCGTCCCTCATGATTACATCTGCAGGTTGGATACCAGCTTCAACTGCTCACCAAGTGAATAGATCAGCTTGAGCGGCAATTGCAGACAGGAAGGAACCATAGTTATAGAAACATGGTCACACCCAAGGTCCAGGAAGATAGATGTGTAACCACTAGACAGAGCAGGCAGTCAGTGCAGAAGTCACCTGTAGCTGTCTGTTATCCATTTTGGATACTTATTAGGGTGACAGAAGCAGCAACCAGAACAGTGGCACCTGCTGTACAGAGGGCAGGGACAAAGTATGCTAGAGTAATGGCAATTGGAGATTTGATAGTGAGGGGCAGACATAGGTGCTTCCATAGGTGCTTGTAAGAGAGATTCCAGGATAGTATGTTGCGTCCCTGGCACTAGGGTCATGGATATTTGTGAGCAGGTACAGGGTGTCCTAAAACTGGAGGGTAAACAGACAGAAATCTGTTTACAAAGGCTAATGTCTTAGAATCATAGAATCATAGAGATGTACAGCATGGAAACAGACCCTTCGCTCCAACCTGTCCACGCCGACCAGATATCCCAACCCAATCTAGTCCCACCAAAGTCCTTGGGGGAGTTTTTGCTACTGCTGTTGGGGAGGGTTTAAACTAATTTGTCAGGGGGCTGGGAACCAGAAGAGAAGACTGGTAGACAGTGAGGTGGAAACTAGAGACTATAAGGAACAGAATCATGAAGTTAGCATTACTAAGGGGAAGAGTAGGCAGAGAGCAGATGACTGCAAAGGAACTGGTGGTTTGAAATGGATGTGTTTTAATGCAAAGAGTATAGTGGATAACGCAGACAAACTTAGGGCTTGGATTGGTGCTTGGGAATATGATGTTATTGTGATCACAGAGACTTGACTGAAGGAAAGGCAAGATTGCTAACTAAATGTTACAGGATATAAGATGTTACAGGACAGGGATGGAAGTAAAAGTGGGGGAGGAGTTGCATAATTGGTCAGGTATGATATCACGACTGTGCTAAAGGAGGACACTATGGAGGGCTTGAGCAGTGAGGCATTATGGGTAGAGCTGAGAAATAAGAAGGGTGCAGCTACATTGTTGGGGCTGTATTACAGGCCTCCCAACAGTGAGCGTGAGGTAAAAGAACAAATCGGTAAACAGATTATGGAAAGCTGTAGAGTCAACAGGGTGGAGGTGTTGGGAGATTTTAATTTTCCCAAAATTGACTGGGATACACTCAGTGTCAGAGGTCTGGATGGGACAGAATTTGTAAGGAGCATCTAGGAAAGTTTTCTAGAACAGTATGTCAATAGTCCAACTAGGGAAGGGGCCATATTGGACCTGGTGTTGGGGAATGAGCCAAACCAAGTGGCAGTGGGGGATTTTTTTGGGAATAGCGACCACAATTCCGTAAGTTTTCAGATACTCGTAGACAAAAATGAGAGTGGTCCTAAGGGAAGAGTACTAAACTGGGCCAAGACCAATTATATCAACTTTCGACAAGAACCGGGAAATGTGGATTGGGGGCAGCTATTTGAAGGGAAGTCCACATTTGATATGTGGGAGGCTTTCAAAGCTAGGTTGAAGATATTGCAGGATAGGCATGTCCCTTTGAAAACAAGGGATAGAAAAGGCAAGACTCGTGAACCATGAATGACAGGAGAAATTGTGTGACTAGCCAAGAGGAAAAGGGAATCATACATAAGGTCCAGGCAGCTAAGAACAGAACAGGCTTTGGAGGAATATCAGGAGAGTAGGACCCATCTTAAAAGAAGAATCAAGTTGGATAAAAGGGGTCATGAAATAACTTTAGTGACCAGTATTAAGGAGAATCCCAAGGCATTTTATTCATATATAAGTAAGAGGGCAACCAGACAAAGGGTTGGTCACTAAAGGATAAGGAAGGATGGTTGTGTCTCGAACCTGAGAAAATGGGTGAGATTCTCAATGATTACTTTGCATCAGTGTTCACTGAGGAGAGGGACATGATGAATGTTGAGATTAGAGATTGAAGTTTGTTTACTCTGGATTACTTTGACATAAGGAGGGAGGGTGTGTTGGATAGGCTAAAGGATATTAAGATGGACAAATCCCCAAGACCGATGGAATCTAACCCAGGTTACTGAGGAAGGCAAGAGAGGAAATAGCTGGGGCCATGACAGATATCTTTGTAACATCCTTAAACACAATTACAGTGCTTGAGGACTGGAGAGTTGCTAATGTTGTCCCCCTGGTCAAGAAGGGCAGTAGGGATATTCCAGGTAACTACAGACCAGTGAGCCTGACATCAGTGTGGGAAGGTTGCTGGAGAAGGTGCTGAGGGATAAAAGCTATTTATATTTGGAAAAGAATGGGCTTATCAGTGATAGGCAGCATGGTTTTGTGTGGGGGAGATCATGCCTTAGCAACTTAATAGAGTTATTTGAGGAAGTGGCCAAGTTGATAGGTGAAGGAAGGGCTGTAGATGTCATATATATGGACTTTAGTAAAGCATTTGGTAAGTTTCCGCATGGTAGACCAATGGAGAAAGTGAAGTTACATGGTGTGCAGGGTGTTCTAGCTAGATGGATAAAGAACTGGTTGAGCAACAGGAGACAGAGAGTAGATTAGATTACTTACAGTGTGGAAACAGGCCCTTCGGCCCAACAAGTCCACACCGACCCGCCGAAGCACAACTCACCCATACATATACCCCTTACCTAACACTACGGGCAATTTATCATGGCCAATTCACCTGACCCGCACATCTTTGGACTGTGGGAGGAAACCGGAGCACCCGGAGGAAACCCACGCAGACACGGGGAGAACATGCAAACTCCACACAGTCAGTCGCCTGAGGCGGGAATTGAACCCAGGTCCCTGGCGCTGTGAGGCAGCAGTGCTAACCACTGTGCCACCGTGCCGCCCTCAAGTAGTTGAAGGGAGTTTTTCAAAATGGAGAAACGTAATCAGTTGTATTCCAGGGATCAGTGCTGGGGCCACTGCTGTTTGTAAGATACATAAATGATCTAGAAGAGGGCATTGGTGGTCTGATCAGCAGGTTTGCAGGTGACACAAAGATTGGTGAAGCAGCAGAAAGCATAGGGTACTGTCAAAGAACACAGGAGAATATAGATAGACTGGAGAGTTGGGCGGAGAAGTGGCAGATGGAGTTCAATTTGGGCAAATGTGAGGTGATGCATTTTTAGAAGTCTAATTCCAGAGCGAACTATACAGTAAATGGAAGACCTTCGGGAAAAATTGATGAGCAGAGTGATGTGGGAGTTCAGGTCCAATGTTGCTACACAGGAAGATAGAGTGGTCAAGGAGGTATATGGTATGCTTGCCTTCATCGGACAGGGTATTGAGTATAAGAGCTGCCACATCATGTTAAAATTGGACAAGACTTTGGTTCGGCCGCATTTAGAAGACTATGTACTGTTCTAGTCGCCACATTACCAAAAGGATGTGAATGCTTTGGAGTGGATGCAGAGAAGGTTTACGAGGATGTTGCCTGGTATGGAAGGTGCTAGCTATGAAGATAGATTTGTTTTCATTGGAAAGAAGGAGATTGAGGGGGTTCTGATTGAGGTCTACAAAATCATGAAGGGTATAGACAGGGTGGAAGAGATAAGCTTTTTTCCAGGGTGAGGAATTCAATAACGAGAGGTCACGTGTTCAAGGTAAGAGGAGAAAAGTTTAAGGGGGATACGCATGCAAAGTACTTTACACAGAGGCTGGTAGGTGCCTGGAACGTGTTGCCAGCGGAGGTAGTAGAGGCAGGTATAGTAGATTCATTAAAGGTGCATTTGGACAGATGCATGAGTAGGTGGGGAGCAGAGGGATACAGATCCTTAGGAACTGGGTGATAGGTTTAGGCAGTGGATTTGGATGGGCACAGGTTTGGAAGGCCGAAGGGCCAACTCCTGGGCTGTAAATTTTCTTTGTTCTAAGTCATTGTCCAAATTGGCACAAATGACACAGGTAGGAAGAGTGGCAAGATTCTGCAATGACAATTCGGGGAGTTAGGTAGTAAGCTAAAAAACAGGACTTCTGTGGTAATAATCTCAGGATAACTCCCTGTGCCACATGCGACTGAGTCTAGGACCAGAGACAAAGCACAATTGAACACGTGGTTAAAGAGTTGGTGAAGGATGGTGGACTTCAGATATATGGATCATTAGGATGTCTTCCAAGGGAGGAGGGACCTGTACAAGAAGGACAGGTTGTATCTAAACTGGAGGGGCACGAATATTCTGGCAGAGAGGTTTGATAGTGCTACTCAGGCTGGTTTAAACCAATGTGGCAGGGGGTGTGAACCAGAGCAGCAGGTCAGTAAGTATGGAGACTGGGAACAGCTTGAGTCTAAGGCAAAAGCAGCTAAGAGGAATAGCAGTCATTGCTGAGCTCAGCAAAACTAAAGGCTTGGATTGTATTTGCATCAATGCATGAAGTATAACAGATTAGACGGATGAACTTAGAGCCTGGGTCAATGCAAGAAATTATGATGTTGTTGCTGTCACAGACATAATGTGGGCGGCACGGTGGCACAGTGGTTAGCACTGCTGCCTCACAGCGCCTGAGACCCGGGTTCATTTCCCGACTCAGGCGACAGACTGTGTGGAGTTTGCACGTTCTCCCCGTGTCTGCGTGCGTTTCCTCCGGGTGCTCCGGTTTCCTCCCACAGTCCAAAGATGTGCGGGTCAGGTGAATTGGCCATGCTAAATTGCCCATAGTGTTAGGTAAGGGGTAAATGTAGGGGTATGGGTGGGTTGCGCTTCGGCGGGTCGGTGTGGACTTGTTGGGCCGAAGGGCCTGTTTCCACACTGTAAGTCTAATCTAATCTAAACTAATCTAATAATGGTGAAAGAGGGACAGGATTGGCAGCTAATGGTCTGGGAGGTCAATATTTTCAATGAGACAGAGAAGGAAGCAAAAGAGGTGAGGGAATTACTGGTTAGGGAATATATCACAGCTGTATTGAGGAAGGACACCCTGGAAGGATCTTGCAGCAAGGCACTATGGGTAGAGCTCAGGAATTGGAAGGATGCATTCACAATCCTGGGATTGCACTATAGACCTCCCTGCTGCCAGTGGGAGAGAGAGGAAGAGATACGTCGTCAAATTCTTGAAATGTGAAAACTACATGATTGTTGTGGTGGGTGATTTTAACTTCCCCATGTTGACTCTTGGTGCTGGGGTTTGGATGGGAAGCATTTGGTTAAATGTGTCCAGGAGGGTTTTGTGGTTAGCCCAAAGAGGGAGTGGGCCACATTGGGCCTGGTATTGGGAAATGAGCCCAATCAGGTGATCAGCGTTTCAATGGGGGAGCATTTTGGGAATAGTGACCATAACCCTGTAAGTTTTTGGATATTTATGGATAAGGACAGAGTAGACCTTGGATGAATGTGTTAAATCAGGGGAAGGCCAACTATAACCGAATTAGGCAAGTATTGGAGAATGTGGATTAGGATAAATCCACATCTGTCTGAGTGTGGGCATGTTTTATTGACAAGATTAGACGCAGGACAGGTATATTCTTGTGAAAACGAAGGACAGGAATGGCAGGGGAACTTATCAGCTCAGTCAAAAAATAGATGCATACCTCAGGAGCAGGCAACTAGAAACAGACGAAGTCCATGCAGAATATAGAGAAAGTAGGAAGGAGCTCAAATGGGGAGTTAGGAAGGCTAAAAGGGGCTTTGGAATGTTCTTGGTCAGCAGAGTTAAAGACAATCCAAAGGCATTTTATACATATGTTTGGAGCAAGAGGGTAGCTAGGGAAAAGTAGGCACACTCAAGGATAAGGGGGGAGGTTATGTGTGGATTTGGAGGAAATGGGTCAGATCCTGAATACTTGACATCAGTATTCACCAAAGAGAAGAACACAAAAGTATTGCGGTTAGGGAGTGGTGTGTGGGTATTCTCGGCAGGTCAACATTACCAAGGAGGAAGTGTTGGGTGTCTTGAATACATTGAGGCAGTGAAGTCCCCAGGTCCAGACAGGATCTATCCCAGGACACTGTGGGAGGCAAGGGGGCTTAACAGATAATTTGCATTCTCTTTGACCACAGGAGAGGTTCCAGACGACTGGAGAAGGGCCAATGCTGTTCCTTTGTTTAAGAAGGGAAACAGAGATAATCTAGATAATTACAGGCCGGTGAGCCTGATATCATTGGTGGGGAAGTTGTTGGAGAAGAAACTGAGAGAGGGGGATTTATTCACATTTGGAAGCAAATGAACTTGTTAATGATAGACAGCATAGGTTTGTGCAGGGAAGGTCATGTCTCGCCAACTTGAATGAGTTTTTTGAAGAGTTGACAAGAATGATTGATAAGGGAAGGGCAGTGGATATTGTCTACATGGACTTAAGTATTTGATAAGGCATTTGATAAGATATCTCACGGATACGATGGGATGGGATCTGTTGTGAGCTGGCTAGATGGATACAAAATTGGCTTGGTCATTAAAAAATACATAGAAAAATAGTGGAAGAGTGCTTTTCAGAATGGAGATCAGTAAATAGTGGCATTCCATTGGAATCACTCCTGGGACCTTTGGTGTTTATAATATACATTAATGATCTGGAGGAAAATGTAGATGGTCTGATTAGTAAGTTTGCAGATGACACCAAAATTGGTGGAGTTGCAGACAGTGAGGAGGATTGTCAAAGGAGACAGCGAGATATAGATGGATTGCAGATTTGGGCAGAGAAATGGCAGTTTGAGTTTAATCCAGACAAATGCGAAGTGATGCATTTTGGAAGATCAAATTCAGGTACAAATTATACAATGAATGGCAGAATCTTTTGGAGCATTAACATACAGGGGATCTGTGCGTACAGATCCACAGTTCCCTGAAAGTGGCAACACAGGTGGTCAAGAAGCATACTGCACACTTGCCTTCAATGGATAGGGCATCGTATATAAAATTTGGCAGTTTACAGCTGTACAAACTTTTAGATCGCTCACATTTGGAATATTTTGTGCAGTTCTGGTCACTACAGCACCAGTAGGATGTGGATGTTTTGGAGAGGGTGCAGGGAACGTTTACCAGGATGACGCCTAGTTAGGAGGTTCTTAGTTATGAGGAGAGGTTGAATAAACTCAGATTGTTTTCACTGGAAAGACAGGGGCTGAGGGGCAATCTAATAAAGGTCTACAAAATTATGAGAGGCAGAGGCAAGATGTCACAGGCTTGCTCCCAGGGTGAAAAGGTCAACCAGAGAGCACAGATTCTAAGTGAGGGGGTAACATTTAGGGGAGAAATGCAGGGAAAGTTTTTAATGCAGAGGGTGGTGGGTGCCTGGAATGCATTGCCAGTGGAGATGGTGGAAGTGGACATGTTAGCAGCATTTAAGACATATCTTGATAGACACATGAACAGGAGGCAAACAGAGGAATAGAAACTGCGCATGAACAATAAGTGTTAGTCTAAATAAGAATTGGTGCAGGCTTGGTGGGCTAAAGGACCTGCTACTGTGCTGTATGGTATTGCTTTATTGTACAAAATCTTTCAAGCTGTGCTACCTTTAGAAAATTTGGTTTGGTTTATTCTAGTTTTATTTCTTCTGTGTACTACATTTCTAATTTATTGTTCAAACTAAATTGTCTTCTTTGCTTACCTTTCAGTGGGAGACCTCTACACTGAAATAATAAATATGCAATATCAAGCCAGTTTTCATTCTGGGATCTGATTGTCCAGTAGTAACATCAGCTGGGATTATAACTTTAGCCTTGTTTCTGTTCACAAAAATACAAGGGGAAATTACTTATGCTGAAAACCTGACTAAAATAAATTGGCCTGAGCATAAAAGAAAAACCATATTCTGTATTTGGGGCATAGCGTTTGCAAAGTTATTTTGCCAAAAGCTGAGCATATTTGAGAAAACATCACCTGAAGCCCAAAATGAAGCAAGCCAACAGATCATCGCAGTGAGTCATTCTACTGTTTTGTCAAGTTTGAGACAATTTGTTTGCTAGATTTTTTTAAAAAGTATGGAATACAGAATTTGTTAACATGTTTTCATCAATTTTACATTGCAGATGGAAATAGTGGATATATTAACTAACTTCAATATTGATTGCAGAGAAAACTAAAGGTGAAAAATTAGTCAAAATGAGATTGAGTGTGACACTGATTTCACACCCTGCCCTTGTTTACCATCCATTGTATTCTCAATATTGTAGGCTTCCCCGCTGACAAGTTAGGCAATTAAAACTTCCTCAACTTGACTAGCAAAATAAGCATCCTTAGTGATTCCTGTGGTAAAGAACAAAGAGCAATACAGCATTGGAACTGCCTCTTCAGCCCTCCAAGTCTGTGCTGACACATTTTGCCCTTCCATATTAAGAATGTCTTCACTTACAGGATCCGTATCCCTCTAGTCCCTTCCCATTCATGTATTCATCCAGGTGCTTCTTGAATATGCTATTGTGTCTGCTTCCACTACCTCCTGTGGCAGCACTCCCGTTCCAGCACTCACCATCTTTTGTGTGAAAAAACCTGCTTTGCACATCTCTTTTAAACTGCCCCCACGTCCAACCACAGTCACACCCTTTGAACTTGTGTCCTCTAGTAATTGACCCCTCCACCCTGGGAAAAAGCCTCATACTTTCACAATCTTATAAGCTCCTAACAGGTCACTCATCAACCTGTGAAAACAAATCCAGTCTATATCCAATCTTTCTTCATAGCTAAAATTCATCATACCAGGCAACATCCTGGTAAACATTTTCTGTATCCTCTCCAAAACATCCACATCCTTCTGATAGTGTGGTGACCAGAACTGTATGTAATATTGCAAGTGTGGTCTAACTGATGTTTTATAAAGCTGCAGCATAACGTGCCTATCCTTATACTCAATGCCCATTCCAATGAAGACAAGTATGGCATAGGCCTTTTTTACGACCTTATCTACCCGCGCTGCCACCTTCAGTGATCTGTGTACCTGCACACCCCAATTTCTCTGCATATCAATACCTCGTAAGGGATCTGCCATTCATGTATAATTTCCACCTGTACGTAACCTTCCAAAATGCATCACTTCACATTTGTCCAGATTAAACTCCATCTGCCATTTTTCTGCCCAGACCTCCAATCAGTCTATATCCTACCGAATCCTCAGGCAATCCTGCTCAATATTTGCAACTCCACCAATCTTTGTATTGTCTGCAAACTTACTAATTAGACCAGTCACATTTTCCTCCAAACATTTATGTTGATCACGAACAGCAGAAGTCCCAGCATTGTGGCACAGACAGCCTCACAAAGAGTTAACACCTTCAATACCTTATCTGGGCTGACATGAACCAATATGTTAAAGTGCACTTGAGAATGTAACTTTTGAAAAAAAAGTTTTGCGATTTACCTATGAAAGAACTGATACCAACATGGTAATTCTAAAAGATGAGAGACTTGACAAACAATCCAAGTCTTTTTCAATATATAATTTCAGTTACATCACACTGTAAACTTTTGCTATAAATTATGTGTCTTACAATGTTATTCTCCACAATCACAAGACACGACCTCCCCCATACAAAATCACGCTATCGCTAATAAATCCATTTACTTCTAAATGTGTATAGATCTTGTCCCTGAGAATCTTTTCAAATAATTTCCCTGCCACTACTATGAGGCCTATAATTTCCTGGACTATCCCTGCTACCCATCTTATAGTGCAGTGCTAGAGTCCCTACATCTAAGCTACAAAACCTGGGTTCAAGTCCCACTTGTTCCAGAGGTGTGTAATAACATAATTGGACAGGATGATCAAGAAAATTTCTCCTTAGGGGTTCTTCCCTTCTTCTTATGCATTGCCTCAGAACTGTGGATAATGTTCTGTCACTTTTCTCTTCTGAATCCTACGGTGCCTAAATAATCCAATGCTGAATCCACACACCTTGCCATGAGTGAGACAGATTTTGTTTGCTAAATTAAGGTGGAATGCTCAGGTGTTTTCCATGTTTCTTCCATGTCTAACAGCATAAGCAACAAGTAATAGACAGGGTTATACATTTTTAGACCAACAGATCAGATCTATGCTCTGCAGATCCATCGCATTCAGTGGTGAATGGTGGTAGACAATGAAACATCTCACTGGAGGAGGTGGCACAATGATCTCCATCCTCACCTATTTGTGCTAAGCCTCCATCTGGGTCTCTCAGAAATACTAGAAATGGTTTGGTACCTTTGCAAATACTTCTTCTCCAGTTTGGAGGTCCGAGTGATAGCTAACGGTGAAGCAATGGGAAATAATATTGTTTTGCAGGGAGGCATTGAGAATGTACTTGAAGTGTTTCCTTTGCCCTCCTGGTTCAATGAGAAATTCAGGAGCACATACCAGGAGCAGCATCAAGCATTCCTAAAAACGAGGAGTCAGCCTCGTGACCTATGACACAGGACAACTTGCACACCAGCAGCATTAACAGCTATGGAAAGACAGAGACAAGCAATTCCACAACCATCTGATCAGATTAGTGGTGGACAACTTAAAAAGTCACTGGAGGAGGAGGTTCTACAAATATCCCCATCCTCAATGATAGTGAAGCTGAACACATCAGCATGAAAGATAAGGCTCATTAATTGTATAATACACCCAGAAGTGCTGGGTGGGTGACTCATCTTGGGCTCCTCAAGAGGCCCTCAGTTTCAAAGACAGTATTAGACCACTGGAGAGTATGTTGAATTTCATTGTCAGTGTTTTTTGGACAGGTGATTACAAAGGTATGAGAATTGTTGCATATTGTCCATGAGTTATAAACCATTACATATTTCTGCAACTTTCAGCTCAGCCCCTGCTACTGATGATCCTAAATTGTCCTTTAAATATTTATTATTTGCATTTTAAAATATTCCATAATGATTTCCTGTATCACTTTAGGAATTACTTAACAGACATTTAATTGTAATCCAAGACTATTGCTTCTAAACTTCTCAAAGTTAAAACAAATTAAACCTTGATGATATCCAGTCCTGATATTGTTTATTTTGGAGGTTTGTTTTCACAGTTAACTAACATAGACAGTCAATAATTTTTATCAATTTTCTGACAATTTGTTAAAAAGCAACAGTTTAGTTATGATAAATTGGTTAATTAGATGAAGAAAATATACTACCGTGGCAACCGGAGATGGTTCACTGATATCAGGGGATAAACAAGCTGTTGGCATAGAATATTTTGGACTAGTCAAAATTGTGGGAGCAGCATCCTGCTCTCTAGCTGAGGTCATAGAGTCATTGTCATAGAGATGTACAGCATGGAAACAGACCTTTCGGTCCAACCTGTCCATGCCAACCAGATATCCCAAACCAATCTAGTCCTACCTGCCAGAACCTGGCTCATATCCCTCTAAACCCTTCCTATTCATATACCCATCCAAATGCCTCTTAAATGTTGCAATTGTACCAGCCTCCACCACTTCCTCTGGCAGCTCATTCCATACCTGTACCACTCTGTGTGAAAAGGTTGCCCCTTAAGTCTCTAATATATCTTTCCCCTCTCGCCCTAAACCTATGCCCTCTAGTTCTGGACTCCCTAACCTCAGGGAAAAGACTTTGCCTATTCAACCTAACAATGCCCCTCATAATTTTGTAAACCTCTATAAACCTGTGACGGTCCAGGGAAAACAGCCCCAGCCCATTCAGCCTCTCCCTATAGCTCAAATCCTCCAACCCTGGCAACATCTTTCCAATAGGAAGGAGACCAGAATTGCACGCAATATTCCAACAGTGGCCTAACCAATGTCCTGTACAGCCGCAACATTACCTCCCAACTCCTGTACTCAATACTCTGACCAATAAAAGAAAGCATACCAAATGCCTTCTTCACTATCCTATCTACCTGCGACTCCACTTTCAAGGAGCTATGAACCTGCACTCTAAGGTCTCTTTGTTCAGTAACATTCCCTAGGATATTACCATTAAGTGTATAAGTCCTGCTAAGATTTGCTTTCCCAAAATGCAGCCCCTCGCATTTATCTAAATTAAACTCCATCTGCCACTTCTCAGCCCATTGGCCCATCTGGTCAAGATTCTGTTGTAATCTGAGGTAACCCTTTTTGCTGTTCACTACACCTCCAATTTTGGTGTCATCGGCAAACCTACTAACTGTGCCTCTTATGCTCACATCCAAACCATTTATGTAAAGGACAAAAAGTAAAGGACCCAGCACCAATCCTTGTGGCATTCCACTGGTCACAGTCCTCCAGTCTGAAAAAAACAACTCTCCACCACCACCCTCTGTCTTCTACCTTTGAGCCAGTTCTATATCCAAATGGCTGGTTCTCCCTGTATTCCATGAGATCTAACCTTGCTGATCAGTCTCCCATGGGGAACCTTGTCGAACGCCTTACTGAAGTCCATATAGATCTTCCTCTTCTTCTAACCCATTTTCTGTCTGGAAGAAATCATTCTCTGAGGACTGCTCTCTGGGGATCACACAATGTGAGCCCCCCCTCTGATCCAAGCTTTTATTGTTATGTCATATTTCTAGGGACAGGTAGTGTATGCAGTGTCAACCATTTGTGTGAACCCTTTTGGCCAATGAGCAAGGGACAGATATACATGATTCTGGATGACCCGTACACCTTTGGCCATCTCCATTTGAAGGTTAGTTTTTCAGTCCTTCTCAGAACAAAGCTATCTTATTTTTGAAAACTGCACTCATAATAGGATAGTGTGATGCCTGATAAATCTTTTGCTTACACTGGTAGAAGTCTAGTTACAACTGTAAGGCAGTTAGATGAGGTCTCTTCCCACACAGGAAAATATCAAATATGGAATGCTGAGTTAACATAGGTTTAAGGGGACCCCAGTTTCCAGCAAGATCAACTCCAATTACAAGTTCATTGTTTTTTATTCGCACATAACTTCATCGATCAGCTCTCCATTACTAAGACCATCTTATTAGAAGTAGACTTTAATTCTACCTTGGATTTGGCATTAAAAATCAATAACCAGCATTCTACATTTATTATAAAATGTTTTGTTGACAAATGCATCAATTCCAATAGCTAAAAAGGTCAAATCCTCCAAGTACAGACAAAATACCAAATACATTCGCACTGCCCACGCATTGTGTGTTAATGAGCTTTATACATTCACTGCTTTAAGAAAGACTTTAACTGAGTTGAAATAAATGGCACAATATGTTTATTTAAATAGTGAACAAATAAGCTCCATTAATTTGTAATTATCCCAGGATTGCACCCAACCACTGGAACATCTATCATTAATCACGTTGGATTTTACAAATACAGATGAGTTTCCGAATGCTAGATTTAAATGGATACTAATGTTGGTTGTGCATCTGTGACCACACTTTAGGCACCCATATATCTTCAGAGGTTGCAATATAAAACACCCTATGTCTGGTTGAATGAGAAGTAATATTTGTACTGGCCCAGAAAGGGTAAAATAAGTTCTCTCTGCAACCTTTCCCTCCCATTGTGAAAGTGGACCACAAGCTGCTCTCTCATTAAACAAAGGACACACACAACTGGTGGGGAGTTTAACCTATGCATCAGCACTTTGCAATTTGGTGAGGTTGACAGGCCTGGATCTTCATGATAGCCTCAGCTGGAATTGAAACTGCATTGCATGCCAGCCATTCTAGCTAACCAAGCTTCACCGGCATTGTGAGTAGCAGATGAAGGAATCATCCATTACAAGATCCTGAGCTTCCCCATCACCTAGACACATTTCTGGGCTTCCTTATGTCAAACTTCCACTTGGGTTGCAAAGTTGGGTTGAAGATAGGAGACAGAGGGTGGTGGTAATGCAGGGTTGTTTTTCAGACTGGAGACCTATGACAAGTGGTATTCCATAAGGATCAGTGCTGAGTCCAAAGCTTCTCATCATTGATATAAATAATTTGGATGCGAGTATAGGAGGCATGGTTAGTAACTTTGCAGAAGACACTAAAATTGGTGGTATAGTGGATGGTGGAGTTGGAGTTTTATTTAGATAAATGTGAGGTGTTCCATTTTGATAAGGCAAACCAGGACAGGACTTACACGGTTAATTGTAGGGCCCTAGGAAGTGTTGCCGAACAAAGAGATCTATGAGTGCAGGTGCACAGTTCCTTACAAGTGGAGTCCTAGTTGGATAAAATGGTGAAGAAAGCAATTCTGGTTGCCCTTTTTTTAGGATTAATGTTGTTAAAAGTTGTGAGGGTGCAGCAAGTATTTGCAGGGATGTTGCCAAATCTGGAGGGTTTGAGCTGTAAAAGAGGTTGAATAGGCTGAACTTCTTTTCCTGTAGCATCAGAGACTGAGGGGTAACCTGATAAAGGTGTATAAAATCATGGGAGTCATGGATAGGGTGAATAGGCAAGGGCTTTTTCTTAGGCTAGGGGAATCCAAAACCAGAGGACATAGGGGAGAGATAACTTTTTCACATAGTTGGTGGTGCATTTTAGAATGAGCTGCCACAGGAAATGGTGGAGGCAAATACAATTATGAGATTTAAAAGGCGTCTGGATAGGTATATGAATAGAAAGGATTTAGAGTGATATGGGCCAAATGTTGGCAAATAGGATTAGGTCAGTTTGGGATGTTTGTAAACCTTTTGGATTCTCCTTAATTCTATTTGCCAAAGCTATTTCATGTCCCCTTTTTGCCCTCCTGATTTCCCTCTTAAGTATACTCCTACTACCTTTATACTCTTCTAAGGATTCACTTGATGTATCCTGTCTATACCTTACATACACTTCCTTCTTTTTCTTAACCAAACCCTCAATTTCTTTAGTATTCCATCATTCCCTATATCTACTAGCCTTTCCTTTCACCCTGACAGGAATATACTTTCTCTGGGCTCTCGTTATCTTATTTCTGAAGGCTTCCCATTTTCCAGCCGTCCCTTTACCTGTGAACATCTGCCCCCAATCAGCTTTTGAAAGTTCTTGCCTAATACCATCAAAATTGGACATTCCCCAATTTAGAACTTCAACTTTTAGATCTGGTCTATTCTTTTCCATCACTATTTTAAATCTAATAGAATTATGGTCGCTGGCCCCAAACTGCTCCCCAACTGACACCTCAGTCACCTGACCTGCCTTATTTCTTGTACCCACTTAACAAATTCCTCTCCATCTAAACCCTTAACACTATGGCAGTCCCAGTCTATGTTTGGAAATTAAAATCCCCTACCATAACTGCCCTATATTCTTACAGATAGCTGAGATCTCCTTACAAGTTTGTTTTTCAATTTCCCTCTGACTATTAGGGCGTCTTTAATACAATCCCAATAAGGTGATCATCCCTTTCTTATTTCTCAGTTCCACTCAAATAACTTCCCTGGATGTTGTTCCAGGAATATCCTCCCTCAGCACAGCTGTAATGCTATCCCTTATCAAAAATGCCACTCCGCCTCCTCTCTTGCCTCCATTTCTATGCTTCCTGTAGCATTTGTATCCTGGAACACTAAGTTGCCAGTCCTGCCCATCCCTGAGCCATGTTTCTGTAAGTGCTATGATATCCCAGTCCAATGTTCCTAACCATTGAGTTCTTCTGCCTTCCCTGTTAGGCCCCTTACCTTGAAATAAATGCAGTTTAATTTATTAGTGCTACCTTGTCCCCGCCTACCCTGACTGTTTGACTTCTGTTCTCAACTGCACCAGTCTCAGAAGGACAAAAGGGTAACTAGGGAGAGAACAGGTCCCCTCAAAGATCAGCAAGGCGGCCTTTGTGTGGGGCCACAGAAAATGGGGGAGATATTAAACGAGTATTTTGCATCAGTATTTACTGTGTAAAAGGATATGCAAGATATAGAAAGTAGTGAAATGGATGGTGATACCTTGCAAAATGTCCATATTATAGAGGAAGAAGTGCTGGATATCTTGAACTGCATTAAAGTGGATAACTCCCCAGGACCTGATCAGGTGTACCCTAGAACTCTGGGAAGCTAGAGAAGTGATTTCTGGGCCTTTTGCTGAGATATTTCTATCATCGATAATCACAGGTGAGGTGCCGGAAGACTGGAGGTTGGCTAATGTGGTGCTACTCTTTAAGAAGGGTAGTAAGGACAGCCAGGGAACTATAGACCAGTGAGCCTGACGTTGGTGGTGGGAAAGTTGTTGGAGGGAATTCTGAGGGACAGGATGTACATTTATTTGGAAAGCAAGGACTGATTAGGAATAGGCAACATGTCTTTGTGCGTGGGAAATCATGTCCCACAAACTTGATTGAGTTTTTTGAAGACTGATTAGCAAGGTTAGATCTCACGGAATACAGGGAGAACTAGCCATGTGGATACAAAATTGACTCAAAGTTGGAAGACAGTTGGGTGATGGTGGAGGGTTGTTTTTCAGACTGGAGGCCTGTGACCAGTGGAGTGCCACAAGGATTGGTGCTGGGTCCTCTACATTTTGCCATTTATGTAAATGATTTGGATGGCAAGCATAAGAGGTACAGTTAGTAAGTTTGCAGATGACACCAAAATTGGAGGTGTAGTGGACAGCGAAGAAGGTTACCTCAGATTACAACAGGATCTTGACCAGATGGGCCAATGGGCTGAGAAGTGGCAGATGGAGTTTAATTTAGATAAATGCAAGATGCTGCATTTTGGGAAAGCAAATCTTATACAATGGTAAGGTCCT
Organism: Hemiscyllium ocellatum; assembly: GCF_020745735.1. Classification (NCBI taxonomy): domain Eukaryota; kingdom Metazoa; phylum Chordata; class Chondrichthyes; order Orectolobiformes; family Hemiscylliidae; genus Hemiscyllium; species Hemiscyllium ocellatum. The sequence goes on from NC_083412.1 coordinate 81,375,191, forward strand.
AGAGAGTGTTGCTTAACAAAGAGACCTTGGCATGCATGTTCATAGCTCTTTGAAAGTGGAGTCGCAGGTAGATAGGATAGTGAGAAGGCATTTGGTACGCTTTCTTTTATTGGTCAGAGTGTTGAGTACAGGAGTTAGGAGGTCATGTTGCAGCTGTACAGGACATTGGTTAGACCACTGTTGGAATATTGTGTGCAGTCCTGGTCTCCTTCCTATCAGAAAAAATGTTGTGAAACTTGAAAAGGTTCCCAAAAGATTTACAAGGATGTTGCCAGGGTCAGAGGATTTGATCTATCAGGAGAAGCTGAACAGGCTGGGACTGTTTTCCCTGGAGCGTCAGAGGCTGGGGGTTGACCTCACAGAAGTTTACAAAATTATGAGAGGCATGGATAGGATAAATAGACAAAGTCTTTTCCCTAGGGTGAGGGACTCCAGAATGAGAGGGCATAAGTTTAGGAGAAAGATGTAAAAGTCAACTATGTGGCAACTTTTTCATACAGAGGGTGGTACATGTATGGAATGAGCTGCCAGAGGAAGTGGTGGAGGCTGGTACAATTGCAACATTTAAAAGGCAATTGGATGGGTATATGAATAGGAAGGGTTTGGAGAGATATGGGTCGGGTGCTGGCAAGTGGGACTAGATTGAGTTGGGATATCTGGTCAGCATGGACAGGTTGGACCAAAAGGTCTGTTTCCATGCTGTACATCTCTATGACTCTCTGACTCTATGGTCGACACGGATGAGTTGGACCAAAGTGTCTGTTTCCAGATGAAAGGCTTTTGCCCAAACTGTTGATTTTCCTGCTCCTCAGATGCTGCCTGACCTGTTGTGCTTTTCCAGCAGCACACTCTCTATTCTAATCTCCAGCATCTGTAGTACTCACTGTCTGTTTCCATGTTGTATGACTCTATGAGTCTATGACTTTCTGGTGATCACCAGCTGACCTGAGGATATTTAGAACCAAACCTTTAATAAGAACACTTTCAATGATTTGTTAGTAACAACAAACTGAAAATATTCATCTTATTATGAGAGAATATTACAACACACGAATAAGTCAGTCATCCTATCAAGTTTGGATCCATGAAATTATTCCCTCATAAGCCAACAAATTTAATCCTGCTTTCTGCTCAGTCATTTTCTTCTTTATTATCCTATTTTGAAGTAATTATTTATGGAAACATAGCAATCTGTCAGAACAAAGTTTGAGTTCACTTATGCTTATATAACCCATGTGCCTACTTCAAACTCTGCTCATCACATGATTCAATTGTAGAATTACTTAAAATGGAGCATTTACATCAATTATCATTTGGATTGTGTACAACAAATATTTGAACTGTAGACCAGGCAAGAAAGTAATACTTTTGATGCTTCTTTTTATAGAATCATGGAATCCCGACTATGGAAGCAGGACATTCAGCCCATCAAGTCCACACAAATTCTCTGAAAAGCATCCTACCTAGACTCATGCCTCTACACTACCCACGTTACCCTGCAATCTATGGCTTGCATGCACATCCTTGAACAGTATGGGTAATGTAGCATGGTTCCAATTCACCCAACCTGTACATCTTTCGACTGTAGGGGGAAACCAGAGCACCTGGAGGAAACACATGCAGACATGGGGAGAACGTGCAAACTCCACACAATCACCTGCAGGTGGAATCAAATCCAGGTCCCTGGTGCAACAGTGCTAACCGCTGAGCTACTGAGCTGCCCAAATCTTCTGATCTCATGATCTACTAAAATTCAAGTAGTTTCTTGGGCTTTTCAACAGACTGAGGAAAAATGTAAACAAGTTAATGTGGGAAAATTCTGTTCAGTATTATTTACTTCCAGCTTTCTTTGTCAGCTTATATAAAAGCAATGTATTATTTAAAGGTATTTATTTAATTACTTGTTTATGTACATTAATGTGCCATTTATGTTTAGTTTGGTTCACTAAATAAAACATCAACAGAATTTTCTTTCAACTCCAAAGACTTCTTCAATAGGCAATTCAGGATGGGCAATAAATGTCATTGACCCCTACATCCCATGTATTAATAAAAAGAAAGACTGAACTTGAAAACTCTGCTGGCATTTGCAGGAACAGAATTCACTGAGAGACAGATGGCAACTGCTTTCAGCTGCTGCTCATTTACTAAGCCAAACAGGACCAGTTATGAAATCAACCACAGCAAAACTAAATTCTAAATTGGAAAAAGCTAGATTTATTATGTTATGCACATTCACAATACAGTGATGAGATACATACCTCAATTAGTGGAGATTCAGGTTTCCCAGGTTTTTGTTTGGGACGAATGTAAACAGTGTTATTTTCAGATCGAAATTACTGTACAAACCATTCAAAGTAATACTTTTAGAACTGTGTGGTATTCCATCTCCAAGATTTGGATATATAATGATGGACAGTTGGTGTAGAATGTGTAGTTATGAGCTATGTGAAATAACGATGGGATAATTCAATCTAGTTCCTGAGACTTCTCCACAGAGTTGCTACTAACTTGGCACTGATCAGAAAACTAGCCTTTCCAGAGACGTTACAGAGGTGATGTGAGGGATCTTGTGGCACAGTGTTAGAGTCTCTACCTCTAAGCCACAAGATTAAAGTTCAAGTTCCACTTGTGTGACATAATAGCTTGACTAAAATTACTCCAAATCATAATGTGGAAAGTGGGAGCAACTGCAACCGGCAAAACAGAAATATTACTCTGAGTTGAAGGAATACTGGAGGGATCAGAAACACGCAGCTGGTTGCTCTACAGGTGAACCGAGAGTACTTGGGGAAGAAAAATCACTTTCCCACAATTGGTTATCACAAAATTCAACACAATGTAATAGAAAATCATTGGGTTTCCACTTTACTCAACGATTTGATATAATTCAGAAGTCATTGATGACTGGTAAGCTGAAAAGGTGAGAGCTAACGGATTGTTTGTGTTTCGGAATTTCTGGCTTGCAATGAATACCAACAAGAGCATTCACAGCATTGTAAATGTTAGCCATTGTTGTTTTTGCAGTAATTTATGGTTTAATAATTGTATTAAAAAACTAAATCATTATAAATCAACCAATCAGGAAACACCATTATTTCTATAAGAAGACACTACATGAAGTATTTCATTCTCCGCTATATCACAATGTTAATATTTAGACCGGCACAAATCAGACTGAGAGGGGTACTGTCATGTCCCACTTGTTAGTGCCCATTGTGGTGCCAGTCACAATTTATGTTCCAATTTCCACTGAGTATAGAAAGTGGAAAGTTATTGCTGGCATTGAAACTGCCCCAATTTGAATTTGAGATTTTTTATGTCACGTACTGGTGCGTTGCCAATGGTATTGCCCACAGTCTGGTGATGAACATAAGGAGATTTGTTTTTATTGATTAGGTGACTTACAGTGTGGAAACAGGCCCTTCGGCCCAACAAGTCCACATCGACCCACCGAAGAGCAAACCACCCTGACCCATTTGCCTACATTTACCCCTTCACCTAACACTACAGCCACTTTGGCATGGCCAATTCACCTAACCTGCACATTTTTGTACTGTGGGAGGAACCCGGGGGACCCGGAGGAAACCACGCAGACACGGCGAGAATGTGCAAATTCCACACAGACAGTCGCCTGAGACGGAATTGAACCTGGGTCTCTGGCACTGTGAGTGTACAAGATGGTGGTGGAGTTACGTTCGAGACTTCAGAAGTTATTTTCACTGTGTCACTTACTGACATGAACGTGAAAATGTTTAAGAATTCACATATCAAAATTAAATGAAAACCATTAACAGTCAATTACAATGGGAAATATGACAAATATGCATATTACCAAAAAAAGGCGGGGCTGTCAATTGATTAAGCAATTTTTAATTCCATTCATAATTACTAAATAAAGAAGCAGGAGGACAGCCCTACACCCAGTAAGGCCTGAAGAACGTTTAGGCTTGTCCTAATGAGTAACCATTAGCATTCACACCACTCAAGTGCTGGGCTATAACTAGCTTAAACATCATTCTGATTTGAACATATAATATTATTATTCTTTCATGCTGACATGAAGAGGATCCAATTATCTCCCTACGTAACAACAGTGTGAGAATATATTTATCTCATTGACTATGATGTCGCTCAATACCACATATTCAGTGGTGGAATGAAGGTGTGGATTCTAAATGCAGGCCTTCTCAATGACATTTATGTTTCAAGACTGAATTTTTTTTTAAAAAAGGCTTATGAACTAAAAATGACTCCTCCATTTAATATTTAACTAATATATGGATAGTAATACAACTGCTGAAAATGTGTTGCTGGAAAAGCGCAGCAGGTCAGGCAGCATGCAAGGAGCAGGAGAGTCGACGTTTCAGGCATGAGCCCTTCTCCTGCTACTTGGATGCTGCCTGACCTGCTGTGCTTTTCCAACAACACATTTTCAGCTCTGATCTCCAGCATCTGCAGTCCTCACTTTCTCCTAGTAATACAACTGCTCCAATATCTGTACATCTTTCTTTATTTCTCCCCTTCTCTCCTGAATTTGCTTACCTTGCAGGTCCATTGTAAGTGAGTCAGAACAGGGACAATGGTGAATGGGATTGGTGAGAGTGGAACAAAGGCATAGACATTTAGAAAAGCTCAACTCGCCAGCCAGGGGTGAGTTGGATTAGCCAGAGGTTACAAAGGCTTGGATCAGTATTTCAACAATAAACAAGTTGAAGTAGGTCAGGGTCAATCGATGTTACAGAGATGGAAAGACGTAGCCTTAGTGATGGCACAGATAACTAGTCAGAAACACATCTCACTGTTAGAGGCGACATTAACACTGAGTAATCTGGATCAGCCTTAAACAGTTTGGAATGGAACTCCTGATGAGGAACAAAAACAATGACTGCAGTCTTTATTTGAAGGAAATTTCCACTCACCCCAGAACTGGGCCTATTCCTGTACTCCTGTCTGGTCTCCCAAATTTTACAGTCCATTAACTTGAGGTCATCCAAAACTCTGCTGCCTGTGTCTTCATTGTGCAGCAAGTCCTGTTTCCAAACAAATTGTTTCATTCTTGAAACTACATATAGCTGAATTCACATATCACTTGCTTAGTTTCCATTAAATATAAAACTTTTTTTTACAAATTTGCAATACTTAAACTTGTATATTTGCCTGATTATTCCATGGTTGATCTGATTTGCAAATTTGTGTATTTAGCTTATTAGATAAAAACAACAGTTTCCTAATGTAACACTTTAAATGACTACAGATACCCGTGTCATTCCAATACTATGGCTTTATGTGATGGCTCAGTTGTCGGCTATTTAATGACTCCTCTTAATTTGACTAAAATTGCTTCATAAACAATGATGGTATGGTTCCTCAGAAACTAACATGACCCTTTAGTCTAGTGTCACATGACATCATTTCACAATCCCCATAGTCATCAATCATTCTTGGCATGTGGCAGCTCTAATAACAAAGTAGGCTGCTGTGGTTTGAAGATAAATCTGTGAAATAATATACTTTACAGCTCTTAAAGTTTTCGGAATCTTTTTATTTAGTTTTTGGCTTATTGCAAAATGATAGATTCATGTTTGAGGTACATTTCTGGATCTTTGCCCCAACGTCAAAAGGACTTGCTGTAGTCACATTTGTGTCTTTTTATCAACAGGTTTCATTCATTTGACACAGCTCTGCTGAAAAGATGGATTCTAAAGTCTGGTTCTGAATTCTCCTTTGCTGCTGGTTCAAGGATGAGGGCTTAGAGGAACATACATGGGCTATATTGTGATGGACAACGTTTCTTCCTTTTACATAGAAATCTGTTTTAATGGTTTTGTCAGATTTATGGCTCCAGATTTGTTTTTTTTTAACTAGCATGTAACAATACACATCTCTATATTGACTTGGTTTCAATGTAAATTGAATAGTACTTTGGCATCTTTAACTAGAAAATCATACAAATTCATTTTATGAGGCATGAATTGGCTATGATGGATTGGGAAATATCACTGAAGGAAATGACAGTTGCAAGCATTCAGAGAGCAAATCGGTAAGCTATAAAAACGGTTCATTCCTTCTGACACAAGACTGCAAACAGAACAATGGCCAAACAATGGCTTACAAGGAAAGTTTGAGATAATATTAAATGTGAAAAGATGCATATAAATTGGCAAGAAGAAACAATAGACCTGAGGATTGGGAACAATTCAGAAGTCAGCAAAGTAGGACCATGTGATTGATTAAGAAGGGGAAGATAGAGTATGACACTAAGCTTGGAAGGACATAAGAACAGCCTGTAAGATTTTCTATAGGAATGTAAAGAGAAAACAGTTGGTGAAAATGAATATTGGTGCCTTACAGTCAGAGATGGAGCAATTTATAATGGAGAACAAAGAAATGGCTGACAAACTAAATTCATACTTTGTTCTGTCTTCACAAAGAGAGACACAAATAACATACCAGAAATGATGGGGAACACAGGGTTTAGTGAGAGGGAGGAACTGAATCAAAGCTGCATGAGTACAGAAATAGTGCTGGAGAAATTGATGGGATTAAAGGTTGATAAATCTCCATGGGCTGAAAATCTACATTCCAGAGTATTTAAGGAAGTCCGGCTGGAAATAGTTGATGGTGGTCATCTTAGATACTGGAACAGGTCTGACAGATTTATTGGCAGTTAATGTAAATCCACTATTTAAAAAGAGAGGTAGAGAGAAAACAGAGAATTATAGACCAGTGAGTCTGACATCAGTAGTGGGGAAGATACTAGAGTCCATTATAGAGGATTTTCATGCGGAGCACTTAGAAAACAGTGGCAGTATCAGACACAGTCAGTGTGGATTTACAAAAGGGATATCATGTTTGACAAATCTACTGAAATTCTTTGAGGATGTGATGACTAGAATTGATTGGGGTGAGCCAGTGGATGTGATTTATTTGGACTTTCAGTAGACATTCGACAAACGTAAGAGATATTGAGTAAAATAAAAGTGATTGGGACTGGGCATAGAAAATTGTTTAGCAGACAGGAAACAAAGAATAGGAATAAATGGGTCTTTTTCTGAATGCAGGCCACGGCTAATGGCGCATGCAGGAATTGGTACTAGGACCCTCACCTATTCATAATATACGTTAATTACTCAGATGAGGCAACTAAATGTAATATTTCAAAGATGACGCAAAACTGGATGGAAGGGTGAGCTGTGAGGAGGATGTAGCGATGTTGCAGTGTGATTTGGATAGGCTGAGTGAGTGGGGAAATGCATGGCAGAAGCAATATAATGTGAATAAATGTGAGAGTGTCAACTTTAGAAGCAAAAATTGGAAGGCAGATTATTATTTTAAGGGACGTAAATTGAGAGAGGGAAATGTTCAATGAGACCTGGGTATCTCCATGCACCGCTGAAAGTAAGTGTCCAGGTGTAGCAGGCAGTAAAGAGGACAAACTGTAAGTTGGCTTTGACAGTGAGAGGATTCGAGTACAGGACCAAGGATGTCTTTCTGCAATCATAAGGGCATTTGTGAGACCACACCTGGAATGGAGTGTACAATGTCGATCTCCTTATCCAAGGAAGGATGTTCTTACTGTGGAGGGAGTGGAGTGAAGGTTTACCAAATTGATTCCTGGGATCCTGCTCTGACATACCAGTAGAGATTGAGTCACTTAGGATTGTATTCAGTGCAATTTAGAAGAATGAAGAGGGATCTCAGAGGTACTCATAAAACTCTAACAGGGCTAGACATGTTGAATGAAAGAAGGATGTTCTTGATGGTGGGGTAGTCCAGAAAAAGTGGACACAATTTAAGGATAAGGAGCAAACCTTTAAGACTGAAATGAGGAGAAATTTCTGCATCCAAAGAGTGGTGAGCCTAATGAATTCACTGCCTCAGAAAGTGGTTGAGACCAAAATATTGTGTTTTCAAGAAAGGCGTAGATATAATCCTTGTGGCAAAAGGGACCAGAGAATATGGAGAGGCCAGGATTAGGGCATCGGTTCAATGATCAGCCATGATCATATTGAATGGTGGAGCAGGCTCAAAGGGTGAGATGGCCTATTCCTGCTTCTCTCATCTATGTTTCTGTGATTGTTAGTTAAATGACTAGATTAATCCTAATAACTGAATAACTAGTTTGACACAGACAATTGGATTTACCTTCATCAAGTGGCTCTAACCTATCTTCTGAGGAAAGCATTGTGGACTAGACCAGATCCTCTCAAAATATTTTAAGAAGGTAAGCCTAGACCCTAACATTTTCTTATTTTAAAGGTAGATATGAAGTGCTGTGTCCCAGATGCAATGCAACTGGTCAAACTACTCGACATTAAGTAAAACACAATTTGCTTAAACACTGTATTTAAAGTGGAATTTAGTATAACTTAACTCTTGGACTTAACCGAACAATAAATACAGTACCCATTACTAATAGACTGTTCCAACACAGTAACATCCCATAAACACATCTCTTGGCAAAAAGGCAAATTTAGACTCAGATTCACACATGAGGTTCTCCAATCCAGGAAGAAAACACATCAAAAGAACTTTCCGAGAAGATAGCAGCAAACAGACATGCATTAAAGCTTTTAACTCATTTGAGATCCTCAAGGTTTCTGCTTAAAACTAAGACTAAAAACTAAAAAAAATCTAGAATTCCTGTTTTGTGAGAGTTGGCCACATTCAGGCTGCTTCCACTGTTCCAACTTTTTAAAAAAGCCCCAGGGCCAACAAATTGTTAACTTAGTCATACAGTCATGGAGATGTATAACACAGAAACACACCCTTCAGTCCAACTCATCCATGCTGACCAGATATCCTAAATTAATCTAGTCCCATTTGCCATCATTTAGCCAATCTCTCTCCAAACCTATCGTATTCATATACCAATCCAGATGTCTTTTAAATGTTGTATTTGTATTAGCCTCCACCACTTCCACTGGCAGCTCATTCCATACATGCACTACATTCTGTATGAAAAAGCTATCCCTTAGGTCCCTTTTAAACATTTTCGCTCTCACCCTAAGTCGATGCCCTCTAGTTCTGTACTCACCCACTCCAGGGAAAAGACCCTAGCCATTCCCCTCATGATTTTACATATCTCTATAAGGTCATCCTTCAGCCTCCGACACTCCAGGGAAAACAGACCCAGCCTATTCAGACTCTCCCTATAGCTCAAATCCTCCAACCCTGGTAACATCCTGGTAAATCTTACAGTACTTTCTCACCTCTGCCTTACAATCTCTCTTCAAACAAATCCCGGCCAAACAACCTCTTAAAGTGACAGAATCATCACAAAAGGTTGGACAAAAAGTAATTGTTTTGCAGGAGCAGCCATCTTACATAACAGAGATGAATGAGGTTTAAGGTCCCTCAGGTAATGCTATAGAGCCACCGCCTAAGTTAGCTGGGAAGAGGTCTTCTGCAAAGAAAATTCAGGAAATTAGAGGTTCCTAGGCAACATACTGGACAAACTACTTGCTTTAGAAGGAATGACATCATCTGTGAAGGTCATCCAAGATTCATAAGATCCTCCTGCAGAATAATTAAGATCGAGATCAACATCAACAGTCCTCAAGCTAAAGACGTACAATCTTCCAAGTCCAAAGAAAATGTAATCTGGTAGAATTGTGCAACCTCCAGACCAGCTGAATTTGTGAAGTCAGACATTTGACAGGGAAGATAGATTTGTGCTAAATGTAAACATAGTTAAGCATCCAAATGTCCAAATGTTAACTACTGGGAAAAAGGTCTGAGTGAGATTAATTTCCACCCAATCTGATGATGTCATATAGTCTAGCTTGTGGTAAAACATGTATAATACATATTGGTATTACATTTTTTAGATTTGGATTCAAAACAGGGGCTGATAGGTGATCCAAGTATTTAGTTCCAAGGAATTGGGTAACAGCAGCCATGCGCTTGGGAGCACTCCTACTGTGTAAACAGATTTTTCTGTTAGTGACAGGCACAGTAAACACGACAAGGCACCTAGTTCTGTTTTAACTTCAGAAAAGAAGGTTTTGAGATTTACTCCAGAAAAATTAAGAGTTCAGTTCAGAAGGTAACAGTCTTCTTTGAACAGGAGAACCAATGCGAGGTGCTGCATTTTGGGAAAGCAAATCTTAGCAGGACTTATACACTTAATGGTAAGGTCCTAGGGAGTGTTGCTGAACAAAGAGACCTTAGAGTGCAGGTTCATAGCTCCTTGAAAGTGGAGTCGCAGGTAGATAGGATAGAGAAGAAGGCGTTTGGTATGCTTTCCTTCATTGGTCAGAGTATTGAGTACAGGAGTTGGGAGGTCATGTTGCGGCTGTACAGGACATTGGTTAGGCCACTGTTGGAATATTGCATGCAATTCTGGTCTCCTTCCTATTGGAAAGGTGTTGCAAAACTTGAAAGGGTTCAGAAAATATGTACAAGGATGTTGCCAGGGTTGGAGGATTTGAGCTACAGGGAGAGGCTGAACAGGCTGGAGCTGTTTTTCCTGGAGCTTCGGAGGCTGAGGGATGACCTTATAGAGGTTTACAAACTTATGAGGGGCATGAATAGGATAAATAGGCAAAGTATTTTCCCTGGGGTCAGGGAGTCCAGAACTAGAGGACATAGGTTTAGGGTGAGAGGGGAAAGATATAAAAGAGACCTACGGGGCAACTTTTTCACGTAGAGGGTGGTACGTGTATGGAATGAACTGCCAGAGGATGTGGTGGAGGCTGGTACAATTGCAACATTTAAGAGGCATTTGGATGGGTATATGAATAGGAAGGGTTTGGGGGGATATGGGCTGGGTGCTGGCAGGTGGGACTAGAATGGGTTGGGATATCTGGTCGGCATGGGTAGGTTAGACAGAAGGGTCTGTTTCCATGCTGTACATTCCTATGACTCTATGGCTCTAAGTATTTTTGTTCTAATTTAGTTCAGGGATATCAGCAACCTCAGCAGAAGTCATTTCTAGTCTGTAAAGCTGCCAAACCAGGAGAATATTGATAAAAGCTTCATCTTGTCAGAATTCTATGACAAACTGAGAAAAAATAGTTCATCAAAATTGTGATAATTTCATGCCAGCAGGTTTGTAAAGGATAATAAAATAGTCTCAACAGCTCAAGAAACTAGGAAATGAGGTGAAATGTGTATATATATCTAAGAAAAATATTATTTTTGGAATTTGGAGTTCAAAATAGAAGCAGATGAGAGTTGACTGTTGCTCCATTTAACAAGTTGAAACTTTGTTTCGGTGTTTATATTAAGATCTTTCTAGCTTCCTTCTACATCCGGAGCATTATTTTATTTTATTTTGTGCAATAAACCTATCTTCTGAAATTATAAAACACCTACAGCCTCATCTGAATACATTTCAGTGATTAACCACACACTAACAAGCTGCAAATATTGAATAAATGGTCTACCAAACCAGATTTCAGTCTGGGATCTGACTTGTCCATTATTATCACCTATGGGAATCATTACAAAATCGAGATGCTAAGTGAGACAGATATGTAATCACTGCCTCCTGATAGACAGTTATTTTGTACAAAGGCTTTGGATATCTGAAACACAAGGGGATTTATGAATCCTGGTTCAGGATTTCTTCAGGTTAACATGCAGGTTCAGTTGACAGTTAGGAAGGGAAATGTAATGTTGGCATTCAGTTCGAGAGGACGAGAACACAAAAAGAAAGGATATACTGCTAGGGCTGTATAAGGCATGAGTCAGATTGCAATTGGAATATTGTGAGCCATTATGGGCTCTAAGGAAGGACACGCTGGCCTTGGAGGGAGTCCAGTAGAGGTTCACAAAAAAAGATCCAAGAAATGAAGGATTTATCATATGAGATGTGGTCAAGGATTCTGAATCTATAGTCAGTGGAGTTTAGAAGGATAAGGGGGAATCTCATTGAAACTTTTAGAATACCAAGAAGCCTGGACAGAGTGGTTGTAGAGAAGATGTTTCCACTAGAGGAAGACACGAAGACTCTAGAGCACAGCCTCAAAATGAAGGAAAGACCCTTTACAACTGAGATGAGAAAGAATTTCTTTAGCAAGAGGATTGTGAATCTATGGAACACATTGCCATATAAGGTCGTGGTGGCCAAGTCATTGCATATCTTTAAGATCATTCTAGATCAGTAAGGGTTATGGAGAGAAGGCAGGAGAATGGGATTGAGCAACATATCATCATGGTCGAATGGTGAAGCAAACTTGATAGGTGAAACGGCATAATTCTGTTCCTGTATATTATGGTCTTATGGTCTTATCTCACCACTGTGATTTGTATCAGTGGCTATCATGCAATAAGTTGCAGGTTGTTGAGCCAAGCACCTCTTCTCATTAAGATTCACTAGTGGTTCATCATCTACCACTTTTAACCAAATAGACCAGTATAGAAAGGAAGCTATAAGGCCACTTGTGGTGCGAAAGCAGTGTCTTTACCTTTGTGGCAAAAGGTCTGCAATCCAGTCCCACCTGCTACAGGTAATTACACATCAAACAGTTGATTTAAAAAACTCTGAAAGAAAGATTGGTGGCAGTACTCTGCACTAGCCATTAGCTGGTAGTGGTTGATTCTGCATGACATATAATACTTTCTACAGGCAGCCCGCCTGAGTGAAGCTTTCAATGTTGGGTTGGCTGCCCTGCAAGCAAATACAATATAGTAACACCCAGGGAACAAAAGGATGGTTAGCTTAAGCAATGGAGGTGACAAATCATGATGTCTAAAGAAGTTGGTGAGCATTTCTCCTTCTCACATTTCCATGAGTACAGCCTGAGACAACCTTTCATTGGCAAGAGGGGAGAGAGTGCAACAGGGATAATGTCATTGGACACATAATCCAGTGGACCAAACTAATTCTCTGGAGAACATGAATTTAAATATCAGTTTTTGGACTGAAATTCAATGAATAAATTTGGAATACAAAGGTAGTCTCAATAATGATGGCAAAAGGGACCAATGATTGTTGTGAAAGTCTATCTGTCATTAAGGGAAAGAAGTCGAGCATCCTTATCTGGTTCACAAGTGACTGAAGACACACTGCAAATGTGATTGACTCTTAAGTGCCTTTTGAAGTAGCCTAGTGAGCCAGACTATATCTTCCAGGTAGACAACATATGCTGGCCTTGCCAGTAACATCCACATCCCATGAATGATTTTTTTTTAAATCAAACAGTGCCTATGAAGAATAATGAGTGGGGCAGCCCCACAAGCATCCATTATTTGTTCATATGATGTGGGCATCTCCAGCTTGACCATCCTTAATTGACCAGATGATAGTTAAGAGTAAACTTCATTGCTGTGGTTCTAGAGTTACACATAGACCAGACAGAAAAGGATGGTAGACCACCCTTCCCTAAAAGGCATTAGTGAACCAGATGGGGCTTTATGAAACTTGACAATAGTTACAGGGTCAGAATTAGACAAATTTTCTGTTCCAATTTTATTTATTTAATTCAAATTCCACCATCTGCGATGGATTTGAACCCAAGCCCCCAAGCATGACCTGCAGTTCTGGGGTACAATCCTGTGACAGTACCAATACATCACTGACATGCATTGTTATTTTGACTCATGCCTATCTTGTAACTGCTACTTGATGACTAGAAGCTTTCCAACAACACAATCCTGCTCCCATCACCATTTGGCAGTCCTCAAAAGATTTGAGGATGCACTCAGAAAGGAAACCGTGACATCTTTTAACTATTGCACAAAAGCTGCTGCGACTAATAGCTTAACAGAACAAAACTGTGATCCAATAGCAAGGAACCAAGATGTATGTATGCGTGTTTGTGGGGGAAGGAGGGGTAATTCTGCTGCAACCTTCACTGGCCATTCAGATATTCCAGGTGATACATCTCCCCAACCTGTTCTGCCACTGGGGACAACTTTGTCATAGCACTGGCTATTGATTATTTCCATCATTCCTAACGACCTTCACAGTGACCAAAGTGGCACTGGACTGAAGCACTTCCACTATGGTCAACCCTCTTTAATTGACCGTATTTTATTTGCCCAGATTCCACAGCAGGGATAAAAGGCTTTGATACCAATTTAAAACCCTGAAGCACATTCAGATGACCACCATCCCAATGTTCATCTTGCTTTGTGAAGTCCATTATTTCAAAAGCTTGTGGCAACTTTACAATTCCAACAGAGCTACATGGAACGTAGTGGCGCAGGAGTTAATCCAAAATGGCAAGATGGATAACTATTGGGGGAGGAAATAAACTAGAATCAAATGTGCAAGATCAGAGCCACATTGAGATGTGGAAATAGATGCTATTCAAACAGCCAGATTTGGTACAGCATGGTGATACAGTGGCTAGCACTGTTTCCTCATAGTGCTTGGGACCCAGGTTCAATTCCATCCTGGACAACTGTGTGCAGTTTGCGTGTTCTCTCCATGTCTGCAAAGGCTTCCTTCTGGTGCTCCTGTTTCTTCTCACAGTCCAAAGATGTGTAGGTTAGGTAGATTGGCAATGCTAAATTGTCCAGAGGTGTGTAGGCTGGGCAGGTTAGCCACAGGACATGCAGGGTTATGGGATGGGGTAGGGTCTGGGTCTGGCTTGGATCCTGACCAGAGGATCATTGTAAACTCAATGGGCCAAGTGGTCTGCTTTCACATTGTAGGGATTGTGTGATTTAATTGTACAAAGAAAAATTGACAAATTCTATTTTCTTCTTAAGAAGAACTTAAATAATTCCATACAGTATGAAGTGGTTACTGAACATGGTGATTGCCAGGTATCAATCAATTGTGCATTACTAGTTGCATAACAATATTCTGAAGGGGTGGGGTGGGGGAGAAGTCTTTCTGTAGTATTCCCAGCACAACTTAACTCATTTAAGATTTGGAGATGCTGGTGTTGGACTGGGGTGTACAAAGTTAAAAATCACACAACACCAGGTTATAGTCCAACAGGTTTAATTGGAATCACACTAGCTTTCGGAGGGACGCTCCTTCATCAGATGATAGTGGAGGGCTCAATCGTAACACAGAATTTATTGCAAAAATTTGCAGTGTGATGTAACTGAAACTATACATTGAAAAATTGATTGTCTTTTAAGCCTTTCATCTGTTAGAATACAGTGATAGGTTCACTTCTTTCATGTGTAAATCACAAAACCCTTTTTTTAAAGTTGCATTTTCGGGTTAGCTGTTAACAATGGTGATAGCTAGACAGTGTGTTGAAAGTGTTAGCCCCCTGTGTTCTCTGTCTATGATCTGATGTTTAGATTGATTCTAATCTAAAAAGTGAGATAACAGAGTTTTACATAAATTCATGCAGTTTTTGAGCTCAGAGTTCTACATGAATGTATGCAGTTTTTGAGCAAAGTGCATTGTAACTCTGCAAGTACAAATTCACCCCACAAAATCTATGTGTGTGTGTGGGTCTTTGTCTGTCTGTGTGTGTGTCTGTCTGGGGTGGGGGTTGTGAATGTGAGAAAGTGTGTGTGTGTGTGTGTGTGTAGTGAGTGCAGAGTGTCTTAAGTCTGTGAGGAAGTGCATGTGTGAGTGTGGGAGTGTGTGTGTCTATAAGGGTTTGTGTGGGTGACCGTGTGTATGTGAGAATGTGTGTGTGTAGGAATATCTGTGTGTGTGTGTAGTGCAATGGTGATCACCTATAATGTGACATGAACCCAAGGTCCCGGTTGAGGCCCTCCCTATGGGTACCAAACTTAGCTATCAGCCTCTGCTCGGCCACTTTCCTCTGCTGCCTGTCCCGAGGCCCACCTTGGAGGATGGTCACCCGAAGGTCCAGTGGTCCAGGATATTCAGCCTCAGATCTTTGGATGACCATCCTCCAAGGTAGGCTTCGGGACAGACAGCAGAGGAAAGTGGCCGAGCAGAGGCTGATAGCTAAGTTCGGTACCCATAGGGAGGGCCTCAACTGGGACCTTGGGTTCATGTCACATTACAGGTGATCACCATTGCACTACACACACACACACACACCCACTCATGTACACACAGACACAGGTACACACAGACACACACACACACACACACCCTCACAGACTTAAGACACTCTGCACTCACTACACACACACACACTTTCTTACACTCACAACCCCCACCCCAGACACACACACACACACAGACAAAGACCCACACACACACATAGATTTTGTGGGGTGAATTTGTACTTGCAGAGTTACATTGCACTTTGCTCAAAAACTGCATACATTCATGTAAAACTCTGAGCTCAAAAACTGCATGAATTTATGTAAAACTCTGTTATTTCACTTTTTAGATTAGAATCAATCTAAACATCAGGTTATAGACAGAGAACACAGGGGGCTAACACCTTCAACATATTGTCTAGCTATCATCATTGTTAACAGCTAAGAGAATGCAACTTTAAAAAAGGGTTTTGTGATTTACACATGAAAGAAGTGAACCTATCACTGTATTCTAACAGATGAAAGGCTTAACAATCAATTTTTCAATGTATAATTTCAGTTACATCATACTGCAAATTTTTGCTATAAATTCTGTGTGTTAGGATTGAGCCCTCCACTATCACCTGATGAAGGAGCGTCGCTCCGAAAGCTAGTGTGATTCCAATTAAACCTGTTGGACCATAACCTGGTGTTGTGTGATTTTTAACTCATTTAAGTTCTTTCTCCCTCGATTCCCACTCTCTGCGAGCAATGTTTACCGAACAGATTAGCCATTCTTCTCGCCGCTCATTGAGATGTTGCTCTATAAATCTGGACAGCAGCTGCCTCTTTTACAGACTGCAGCCACTTCTCCAAAGTCTGGCAACATGTGACCTTGGGCGTATTTCCATAATAGAAAATGCAAATTCATTCTTCTTAGGAAATGGCAGATGTTTAAGTCCGTGAGAAGGATGAACTGTTCAGATGTTATCTAGCCTGCAAGTAAAAGAATGATTTTTTTTAATCCAGGGACAGAGAGGATTTAAACTTGACCCGGGGACTGCAGATTGTCGCTGCTTTGCAGGTGAGATAATGGAACGGTGGAGAAAATTAGAAATTACACAAACATAACATCGGAGCTTTATTGGTTATAAATTATTTTAACCCAGGAATTTGCAAACTGTTCATGACTGTCCTGTTAGAATCTACCGAGTGGAGCTAACGGGTAGATTGCAGCGTCCCGCCCCGTTCCATGGTTAACACCATAACTTCAGCCCCAGGTTGAGTTGAAGTGGAATATTTAAACATTAAGCCCTCACTCCAGGAATGCGTGGGTTGCAGATCGGTTACAAAACTGAGTCTGATTTCGGGAGTGCATCGCAGCTGAATTATGTCCAATATGTTTGTAAAATTAACGTATTTTGTGCGATGGAGCTGCTGATAGATATTAACCATTTAATTGCATTAGCAACACGCAGATGGCTGGCTGTGCTCTTCAGGGGGAAGAACGTGGGTCATTTATACATTCATGTCGTCAGTGTTAGATTACAACACTAGCTTGAGCTGTGCTTTACCACGACCCCGATGCAGAAAAAAATGACAGTTGCCTCGTGATATTGCTCAAAAATATTAGCATTGGGTCCACATAGATTCTGATTACACATTTGGGTTGTGGAGCAGATTTGAGGTTCCTTACGGATCATTTAAATTAATTTGGAAGCGATTATCACAAAATGACTTTGACACCTCCGGGCAGAAATCCAACCGCAAACTGCGTTATTAACAGCAGAATTTACAACTGCGGGCGTAATGCACAAACCATATGCAAAGGACCTTACGCAGAAGGCAGACTTGATCGAAGATATTTCCACTTGTGGGAGAATGTAAAACCTGGGACTGTAAATGTGAGACAGTCACTAATAAATTCAGGAAACCCCCAAGAGCAGTGGGAGTTTGACCTTGCTGACCTTTGCCGTGTTGAGGAATCTAACATGGATGCATTCAAGGGTAAGGTGGATCACCACACCAGGGAGAAAGGAAGAAAAGGATGATTGCTAGGAGGAAATAAAGCAGGAGACAGCGTGAGTGCAAAATAAACTCAGCATAAATCACCTAACCTGAATGGTCGTGTTTGTGTACTCTAACATTTCACATTAGCGTGGCACGGTGGCTCAGTGGTTAGCACTGCTGCCTCATAGTCTTAGGGTTGGAGTCTTGGATAACTGTGCAAATTCCACAGACATTCTCCTTATGTCTGTGGGGGTTTCCTCCATATACTCAGTCCAAAGATGTGGGTTGCCCGTGCTAAATTGCCAATAATGTCCAGTGATGTGTAGGCTAAGTAGACTCGACTATGCAGGGTTAAGGGTCCTGGTGGGATACTTTTTAAAGGGTAGGTGTGGATTCAGTTGACAGAATGGTCTGTTTCCACACTGTATGGATTATATGTATTACATATCTAATCAATGCACATTATTGGAAAGTTCATATAGAAGGTAAATCCATATTAAATTGAAAATGCATAGCGTCCCTTCTACAAATGGACAGATAATATTGGATTGGTTCACAGTGTATAAGAAAAGAGTAAGCCCCTCAGCTGAATGAATGGCCACTTTCAACATGCAAATTGTTTTAGACTTGCTTTGCTATCAGGTGAGATGCCAACATGTGGGCTTTAACAGTGCCATATATCATCTTCCCTGCATTGCCAGTCTTCTGCCAGATTTATTTTGTTTTGCAGTATGTCTATCTGAAATAAAACAATTCTATTGCATGTGTTCAAATTCTTGTGACTTTGAAGTTGCAAGAAATAAAACTTTATAACAAGGGTTGTGAACTGTGTTTGTTGGACAAGCACCCCAAAAAGGCAGTAAATTATACAATAAACACCATTGCACCAGAGAGCAGCATCATACCTGAGGTGCTGTTGTGTTACAGATCACTTGGGAGTCTGAACTGCTGTGATAATTTGTACCTTTTCCTTGCTTGTTATAGACTGGAACTATGGATGGCAATGGTAGTGGCTTCAATAGTCTTTTAATCACATGACTGCCCAAGAATATCTCCCAGGCTTACTGCTTGTCAGAAGGATTTGTAAATTGATAATCAACCCATTTGTAATGAATCTATCTTCCTTGGCCATCAGGGCCTGGCGAACTGGAATCTGGAAAAACTTCTGGTTTCAAGATATGGACATGATCCACTGCACCAATAGACCTCCGTTGATCCTGCCTGTAAGCAGCTGTAACCTTTAAATTTGAGCTGTTGTCCTTCAATGTGTTTACTCACTTTACATTGTCTCCTTGCTCCCTCCTGTCCCCATCCAACATTGATTTCATGGCATGTCCAGGCCCCAAGCAACATCTCAATCAGATCCATTAGCTGACCTCAACCCTTCTTAGTGCCATCTCCTCATCCTCAGCACAGACCTCAGCTCTCACCTTGTACTCCTAAAAATATGTGGTCTGAGATTTCTGATTCTGTTCTAGAAGCTATGTTCTTAACCAGATATTGTGCCGATGTTAATAATGCTAATAGGCGCAACATGTCTTCAGTACAGTAATGCACAGAATCAGAAACACCTTTCATTCCATAACAGTTTTACAACTTTTCCAGAGTAAGTAGTTGTAATAACTTTGTGCTTAGCAGCAATCACTAAACATTCCAGTGCTGCAGTTATTACATCCCTTGGGTATTTTAAATTAAGTCAACTTTAAGGTATTTTAACTCTGAATGTGGCTCTTCTACAGCTGCCCATTCATTATATTATAAACCAAGTAGTGACTGTGCAGTTGTAGCCAAGTTTGCAGGTGATATTCAGACCATCTTCAATCACTCCATACTAATGGGTGATCCCTCAGTCAATAGAATAGCCTTTATTGTCACATATAATCAATTATTGTAGTGAAAGTTTTATACATCGCCAGTTACAGTGCTGACTTAGATACATAAAGTATATTGGCACAGCTTCTTTAGTTACAAGAACTTAGACAACAGAGAATTAAAATGTCCAGCATTGCAGAAATAAAAGTTCAGCACAACATGTCGGTACCTAACTCCCAGTCTGCGATATCAGCCAGAGCAAAGTCTTTTGCCAACATCCCCACCACCTAAAAAAGGACTGACAGCTCCAGCTGGTTCTATTGATGGGAAGACTGTAAAAGTTTTTGAACACTTCAGATACCTCAGCAGCCAGCTTTCTCAAATGGTCAACCATTGAAGAGTCCATCCAGTACTGAATCGGCTGCCCCAGCATGGCTTTACTGGGTGGGAGGGTCGGTGTGGTCTTGTTGGGCTGAAGGGCCTGTTTCCATACTATAGGGAATCTAATCTAATCTTACAAAAACTGCACAACCTGTCCTTCAACAATAATCTCCATAACGGGTCAAAAGCTTTAGTTTCCAATGCTGTGATTGTCACCTCTCTTCTATATAGCAGTGGGAATTGGGTCACTGACTAAAGGCACCTGTGAACACCAAGAATTTTCCCCATTGGGATCTCTTAAGGATATTCAAAGGCAAAGATGGAGGATGTCTTCAGTGAAACCCATTGCTCCAGCTTACAACCATGATCAAGCAGAATCAGTTTCACCAGTCTGGACTCTGTATTCTCAAGATGAAAATCGGCTTCCCAAGCATTTCCCACTCAATCTCAAAGGAGATAGAGAAAACATTTTAGGGAGACTTTGAAGGTATCAACAATAAATCAGTCACAGTGTTTGGGAGAAATTGCCAGCAACTGTACAATATAGTGACACCTCATTCAACAAACTGCAACACTGTTGGAAACTGACTACCTAAACGCAGCTGCAGAGAAATGACAGAAGCCAAAGGAGAGAGAACAGAGCCCTGATTTGGGAATGTCCCAGGTTCAGGGTAACTCTTGGTTTTTCTACACCAAGGCCTGTGCTGCCAGACTTAGTCAGCTAAATCACCTGAGATCATAAAGTCTAGCAAACACATGCACCAGCCAGTTTCAATACAGTTTCTACCCTACTGTTGTTAGAATACTGAATGGACTCACAAACTCTTAGCATTTGCCTGTATTTGTGTTTTTGTTTTGCCGCTATTTACCTATTATTTACTTATCTGTGCTACTTGTAATCTGCCTGTATTGCTCGCAAGACAAAGCTTTTCACTGTGCCTCAGTACACGTGACAATAAATTCAGTTCAATTCTAGTGAAAACAATCCAAATTTGTCCAACCTCTCCCTATAACTAATACATTCCAATCCAGATAACATCCTGGTCAACCTACTTTGCACCTTTTCCAAAACCTCCACATCCTTCCTATAATGTGGCAACTAGGTTTGCACACTTGACTCCACGTGCTGCCTAATTAAAGTTTATACAGCTGCAACATGACTTACCAACGTTTATACTCAGTACACCAATCAATGAAGGCAAACATCTTAGACACTTGTGTTGTCACTTTCAGGGAGTAATGGACTTGCACTCCAAGGTCCCTCAGTATATCAATGCTCCTAAGGGTCTACCATTTACTGTATACTTTGCTCTTGCATTTGGCCTCTCAACCTGCATCTCCTCACATTTCTCAAGATTAAACTCCATCTGCAATTTCTTCACCCAACTTGCCAACTAATCTATATCCTATTGTACAGTTTGACAACTTTCCTCAATACCCACAACTCCACCAATTTTCATCAACCAACTTACTAATCAGACCTCTTAGATTTTCATTCAAACCATTTATATAACAAACATAAGAGATCACAGCAATGGCCCTTGTGGAACACCACAATGCAATTAAATCCTGCCACTAAGAATCTTCTTTAATAATTTTTTGATCATAATGTGCAACTCACTGGATTATAATTTTTCCACAGGTTGCGCCAACCTGTGGAACCAATCTGAAGCCTATCTATCCTACACTATTCCTTTTTCATCCATATGTCTATCTAATGACCATGTAAATGCCCTTAATGTTGACAAGTCTACTACTGTTGCAGGCAGTGCATTCCCACGCCTCTAATACTCTCTGAGTAAAGAAACTACCTCTGACATCTATTCTATATCTGTCACCTCTCATTTTAAAGCTATGTCCCCTCATGTTAGCCATCACCATCCAAGGAAAAAGGCTCTCACTGTCCACCCTGTAGAATGCTCTGAATATTTTATTTGTCTCAATTAAGTAGCCTCTCAACCTTCTCTCTAACAAAAGCAGCCTCAAGTCCCTCAACCTTTCCTCATAAGACCTTCTGTCCATACCAAGCAACATCCTAGTAAATCTCCTCTGCACCTTTTCCAAAGCTTCCACATCCTACCTAAAATGTGGTGACTAGAACTGTTTGTAATACTCAAGGTGCAGATGCACCAGAGTTTTGTACAGCTGCAACATGATCTCATGGCTCTGAAACACAATCCCTCTGCCAATAAAAGCTAACGCACATGTGCCTTCTTAAAAAACGATCAACCTGCGTGGCAACTTTCAGGGATCTATGTACAGGGACACCGAGATCTCTATACTCATCTACACCAACAAGACTCTTACCATTAGCCCAGTCCTCTTTATTCCTGTTACTCCTTCCAGAGTGAATCACCTCACACTTTTCCACATTAAACTCCATTTGCTACCTCTCAGCACAGTTCTGCAGCTTATCTATATCCCTCTGTAACCTGCAACATCCTTCTGCACTATCCACAACTCTACTGACCTTAATGTCATCCACAAATATACTAACCTATCCTTCTACACCCTCATCTAGGTCATTTATAAAAATGACAAACAGCTGTGACCCCAAAACAGATCCCCAAAACTGTACACCAATAGTAACTGAACTATTGGTTCAGTATTACAAACAGTTCTAGTCACCACATTTTAGGTAGGATGTGGAAGCTTTGGAACAGGTGCAGAGGAGATTTACTAGGATGTTGCTTGGTATGAACATTTCCCATCAACCACCACCCTCTGTCTTCTTTTAGCTAGCCAATTTCTGATCCAACTCACTAAATCACCCTTAATCCCATGCCTCCATATGTTGTGTAATAGCCTACCGTGGGAAACCTTATCAAATGCCTTACTGAAATCCATGTACACCGCATCAACCGCTTTACCCTCATCCACCTGTTGGTCACCATCTCAAATAGCTCAATAGGTTTGTGAGGCATGACCTACCCTTCACAAAACCATGTTGACTATTCCTAATCAACTTATTCTTCTCTAGATGATGGTAAATCTGATCACTTATAAACTTTTCTAATAGTTTACCTACAACCGAATAAGGCTCAATGGTCTATAATTTCCAGGATTGTCTCTACACTTCTTCTTGAACCAGGGGACAACATTTGCTATCCTCCAGTCTTCAGGCACTATTCCTGTAGACAATGATGACATAAAGATCAATCTCCTCCCTAGCTTCCCAGAGAATCCTAGGATAAATCCCATTGGCCCAGGGGATTTATCTCTTTTCACACTTTCCAGAATTGCTAACACCTACTCCTTATGCACCTCAATCCCATCTAGTCTAGTAGCCTGTATCTCAGTATTCTCCTGTTTCTTTTTCCTCGTGTGAATACTGATGAAAAATATTCATTTAGCTCCACCCCTATCTCCTTGGATTCCATGCATAACTTCCCACTGATATCCTTTTATTCCTGATATACCTAGTGAAAGCTTTGGAGTTTTTCTTGATACTATCTGCCAACAACTTCTCATGTTCCCTCCTGGCTCTTCTTAGCTCTCTCTTTAGGTCTTTCTTGGCTAACCTGTAACTCTCAAGTGTCTAACTGAGCCTTCACATCTCATCCTAACATAAGCCTTCTTCTTCCTCTTGACAAGAGATTTAACTTCTTTAGTAAACCACGGCTCCCTCACTCAACCACTTCCTCCCTACCTGACAGGTACATATTTATCAAGGACACGCTGTAGCTGATCCTTGAATAAGCTCCACATTTGAATTGTGCCAATCCCCTGCAGTATCCTTCCCTATCCTGTACATCCTAAATCTTGCCTAATCGCAGCATAATTGCCTTTCCCCAACAATAAATTTTGCCTTGCAATATATACCTATCTTTTTCCATCGCTAAAGTAAACATAAACAAATTGTGGTCACTATCACCAAAGTGCTCACCTACCTCCAAATCTAACACCTGGCTCAGTTTATTACCCGGTGTCAAATTCGATGTGGCCTCGCCTTTGTTGTCCTGTTTACATACTATCAGGAAACCCTCCTGCATACATTGGACAAAAACTGACCCATCTAAAGCATTCAAACTACGGTATTTCCAGTCAATATTTGGAAAGTTAAAAGTCCCCCATAACAACTGCCCTGTTACTTTCACTCCTATCCAGAATTATATTTGCTATCCTTTCCTCTGGAACTATTCAGAGGCCTATAGAAAACTCCCAACTTGGTGATCTTTCCTGTTTCTAACATCAGCCATACTACCCCAGTGGACAAGTCCTCAAATGTCTTGTCTGCCACTGTAATACTGTCCTTGACTAACAATACCACACCTCCCCCTCTTTTACCATCTTCTCTGTTCTTACTGAAACATCTAAATCCTGGAACCAGCAGCAACCATTTCTGTCTCTGCTCCATCCATGTCTCCGAAATGGCCACAACATCAAAGTCCCTGGTACCAACCCATGCTGCAAGTTCACCCACCTTATTCCATAAGCTCCTGGCGTTGAAGTAGACACACTTAAAACCACCTTCCTGCTTGCAGGTGAACTCTTGCAAGGTTGAAACCTCATTTCTGACCTCACTGCTCTCAACCTCCTGGACATTGGAACTACAATTTAAGTTCCCATTCCCCTGCTGAATTAGTTTAAACCCTCCCAATGAGCATCAGCAAATTTTCCTGCCAGGTACCCCTCTGGTTCAGGTGTAGAGCATCCTGTTTGTAGAGAACCCACTTACACCAGAATGAGCCCCAATTTTACAGGTAACCAAAACCCTCCCTCCTGCACCATCCCTGTAGCCACATGTTCAATGCTTCTCTCTCCCTATTCCTCCCCTCGCTAGCACATAGCACAGGCAACAAACCCAAGATGACAACTCTGTTTGTTCTAGCACTAAGCTTCTGCCCTCCCTCCCTGAATTTCTGCCTTAAATCCCCATCCCTTTTCCTAACTATGTCATTAGGCCCTATGTGGATCACTCCCCCTCCCCCTCGAGGATCCCAAAAACACGATCCAAGACATGATGAACCCTGGCAGCTGGGAGGCAGCACATCAACCGTGAGTCTCTCTCATTACCACATAACCTCCTCTCTGTCCCTCTAATTATGGAGACCCCAATGACTAATGCTCTGCTCATCTCTCCCCTTCCCTTCTGAGCAACAGGGTCAGACTCTGTGCCAGAGACCAGTACTCCATTGCTTACCCCTGGTATGTTGTCCCGCCCTACAGTATCCAAAACGGTATTCCTCTTATTGAAGGAACCCTGCACTGCCTGCCGCTTACCTTTCCGTCCCATGACTGTAACTCATCTGCCTTCTTCTTGCACCTGAGGTATAACTACCTCACTGTAACTCCTCTCAATATTGCCTCCTTCAGTATTCTAGAATAGATGCTGGGGATTTATCTGCATTAATGTTTTTTCAAGATACTCAACACCTCCTTCTTCTTAATATCATCATGCCCTAGGACATTATCATATCCCTCCTTAATCTTACCATGTCTTTTACCTTTGTGAATACTAGTGCAAAGTACTCATTAGAGACCTGAGCCACTTGCCTTGGCTCTATGCCTAAAAATTCCATCTTCTCTCCTTGAATGAACAGGCTCTTTCCCTAGCTACCCTCTTGCTCCTAATATATGCAAAAATGCCTTGGGATTGTTGTTAATCCTAATTTCCCAGGATATTTCATTGCCGCTTTTCGCCCTTCTAATTATTTATTTAGGCTGTTTCCTGCTTCCATTATATTCCTCAAGAGTCTTGTCTGATTTCAGATGCTGCAAGATCAGATTCCCTACAGTATGGAAACAGGCCATTAGGCCCAACAAGTCCACACTGACGCTCCAAAGAGTAACTCACCCAGATCCATTTCCCTACCCTATATTTAGCCCTGACACTGTGGGCAATTTAGCATGGCCAATTCACCTGACCTGCACATCTCTAAATTGTGGGAGGAAACTGGAGCACCCGGAGGAAACCCACACAGACACAGGGAGAATGTGCAAACTCCACACAGTCACCCGAGTCTGGAATTGAACCTGAGCACTGGCTCTGGGAGGCTGCAGTGCAAACCACTGAGTTACTGTGCCACCCTCTTATTGGAGAGAGCATGATCTAATCCTGCTGTGTGTCCCTGTCTCACTCTGTGCGGAGTCAGGGCGAATCATTGATGAGTTCTTCAGGGTGAAATGTCAGTACGTGGTCTGTCTTCAATTTCAATTTCCTAAACCTTTTTGTTTTATACTTTCAATATCTCTTGTCATTCAGGGTTCCTGAATCATGCCGTCCATATCTGTCATCTGAACAGGAACATGCTGGACTTGAACTCTGATCAACTGGCCTTTAAAAGACTTCCACTTGTCCATTGTGTATTTTTCCTTAAATAGCTGGCCCCAATCCAATTTCTCCAGTTCCTGTCTAATACTGTTATAATTAGCCTTCCCCCAATTTAGCACTTCCAGCAGATGACCAGACTTATCTGCTGAATTATGATCACTGTTTCCAAAACACCTCACCACTGAAATTTTGAACATCTGACCAGGCTCATTTCCCAATATAAGGTCTAATCCGGCCCTTTCCCTTTTTGGGGACTATCCATGTATAGTTTCAAGAAGCTCTCTTGGATGCACTTAGCAAATTCTCCCAATCTAAGTCTCTGGCACTAAGGGATTCCCAATGAATATTGGGGAAGTTAAAATCACCCACCACAACAACTCCTTACATCTTTCAATGGCCTGTCTACATATCCATTCCTCTGTCTCCCACTGGCTATTGGGATGCCTATGGTATAACCCCATGGCTGAAGAACTTGCCGCAACTGGTGCACTTGGGATTCTGGAATTGGTGCCATATTTCATGCCCATATGCTCACAGAAACATGCAATGCCAGCCAGGAGCATTGGGACAGTTTTCGTAACCAATAGGACGAAATCTAATCCTTGCCTTCGTCTTTTCATTTTAATCCTCTTTTGCAACCAAGATTTGCACCTCGGTACTTTTACACTATTAAAGGCAGCCGTTGTTAAAAGTTTTCACTACACTTCTGTACTGACAGACACATGATAATAAAGGATATTCTATTCTAAACGATATTGTATTCTATTCTATCCCTGTTATTATTGTAACAGTAGGCTTTAATGATGGTTTTTGGAGTTATTCTATTATTTTATAAGCAAACTACTGTTTATGTCCTGAAAAAATGTAGACATAAAGTTAGAACATTGATCAGATGGTATTTCAATCGGTAGTCTGTAACAAATAAAAACCTGAGTTAATTTTTTTCCGAGGATATACGGTAATGTGCTTTGGTTCTGGAAATTGGATGTAGGAACACCAAAAGTCCATTGAGTTTTCAGTTCTGTCTGTTATATTTCAGGATTGTCTATGTTCATGAATTAGATGGTGAATTCAGTAACAAATCTGAATATGTTTTACATTTCTGCGCAAACAAATCGCCGCAGCCTCCACGTTCCCCTTTCTGCAGTCTCTAATCCAAATTTCCTCTTAGGGAAGGGAGGGGGCCCCAGAGGCACTGTGTCCTTAAAATGAGGGGCCCCACAGCAAAGTTAATACATTCCTGTAATCCTAAATATTAGCCAAAGTCTTAATCCATCCCTTTACTTGCTTGACTCTGCTTTTGTTTAAGATTTCAGTGCTTGCAAATTTTCTGCAGTGCTCCTGTGCATCATGCACGGTGTGGAAGCAATTTGCCTTTGTTCTAAAATATAAAATAGGGCGAACTACCAATCCCTCACATCTGTACGAAGACATTCAAACGAACTGTTTTTGCAGGATTTGGGCCTATGGAATGCCATCACCATTTATTTCTTTCCCTGAAGCCAGTTATAACAGTTCTGCATAGCTTTATCTCAAAGAAAGCAAGAAAATTCAAGATACTGCTCCCGCAGCCAATACCACCAGTTTGAGCTTTTATCCCAAACAAAAATAGTTTCTTTTTACTGACCCCACACCGTGAAATTTATTTTTTCCCATACATTGCTCAAGATTAATACAGGTATCTAAATGCCCATGATGTCTTCTAAGTTGTTTTGACATTTTCAGCTTACATTGTTACAGCAGAAATGACAAAATGTATTATTCATCCAACCTCTGTACTGGCTTCTGGCCCAGAACTGACGTTTGTTTTCTGTAGGTTTGGATGTCGGTTGAAATATGGTATGGAAAACACCCACAGTCTGCAGTACAAGATTTACAATAACTTTAGTCTGGGAAAAAAAAAGAGAATAGAGATGTTAAACAGAAAATGCTCCCACTATTTCACTTATCTATGTTTCCAATTAATTTAATGTTAAAAACATGCATTCATCTATCAAAGGCTTCTTGCAGTTTGAATTAGAAATGCTCCCATGCCAGGAAGCATCACTGCAAAGAAATATTTACAATGCAATTGGGGGGAAAGAGATTCAAGCATTGGTGAACTTAACTTTGCATGAGAAGTCTATCAACCTCATTTCCTGACCCATTCGTAACTTACAAAGACTTGTCTGCTGTTGATGAATCGCTTTGTCCACAGTCAGGCTTGTCAAGTGCTCACTTGATCCTGCCTTATTGTGGTGCTGGCTTCATGGAGATTCTTGTAGCCCACACACCCTGGTTTCTTAGCTGGTGGAGGTCTGGACTCAATCCCAGTCTAATGTCAGAGCTGAATGAATCGTGTTCCAAACTAATGTTTCTAATATCTTCTGCAACAATGCTATTCATTTGTTGAGCATGTATAACATGTATTGTTTCTTGCTGAACTTCCACTTCAATGCAGTGATTACTTGCAAACCCCAGGTGAAGTTCCCCAACTCATTCCTGTTTCAGTCAGGATCTGTTAAACTCCTGAGTAAGAGATAAACTTATTTATTGACCCACCCTATCAGTTGGTTGCGGTAAGGCTAATTTACAAAAGATCTCTTCCCTTGTTGGTACTTCTCTCCCAGACCTAAATGAACTTATGGTTTAAAAGGAGCCAATTTAACAAGGCTTTCTTGAATTAACAAAAAAAAAGCAAATTTATTAATTACGACATGAGGAGAAATATTCAAGTCCCCAAGGAAATGATTTTAACGTGGTGTCAGGTTCAAAGAAGGGGAGCTGATGCATAAAATGACCAACCAAGTTGTATGTAATTACCTGACAAAGCCTTGATTGCAAAGTACTGAAATCTGAGCTTTAAATGGTCTTTATAAACAGAGGGATATGGTACAAATGTGAATAAATTTTTGCTGACCCTAGATAAAACACTCAAACCCTACTGTGGCAATGGTTTCTAATTCTGGATGTAAAAGATGAGGGTTCAGAAGAGATTTGCTGGACTGTCTCCAGAGATGGGTGATTACTGGGTAACTGGGATTGTTCTCCGTAGAGCCAAGAAGTTTAAGGCAATTTCATGAAGGTGTATACAATTATGAAACATTTAGAATAAAGAGAAACTTTCTCCAATGGCTGAAGGGACAGTGATCAGATGACCCAGATGTAACTTCACGCAGTTGACTGGCAAAAAATAACAGAGGCAATACGGGGATTTTTTTTCCCCACAGGATTAAGAATGTGTGGGATTAAGAATTTACTCCCTCCATGTGTACAGATTCAAATAAATGTATTGGCAGTGGGGATGGGAGAACGGTGGTTGGACTGATTGTATTTCTTTTTGGAAGAACTGACACAAATTTGATGGGCTGAATGGTCTCCACTTGTGCTGTTCCATTCTACTGCAAAGGTGCTCAACAGAAGCTATCAGGGGTTACAAGTAGACTCTTAGAGATGTACAGCATGGAAACAGACCCTTTGGTCTAACTCGTCCATGCCGACCAGATATCTTAACTATTCTAGTTCAATTTGCCAGTACTTTGACCCATATCCCTCTAAACCCTTCATATTTATGTACCCATCCAGATGTCTTTTAAATGGTGTAATTGTATCAGCCTCCACCACTTCCTCTGGCAGCTCATTCCATACCAATAAAGGAGAGATTCTGAGTAATCCAAGATGGAGGATAGGAAAGATTTCTGGCTGTAAGAGCTACTCCTTTTTTGGAGGTATTTTAGATGCTGGAGGTGATTTCCTCGAATTCCAGGAACAGCAATTACTGTTTTATATGCTGTTGCATTGTTTTGGAACTTTGGAAAAAGAAAGTCAAAGCAACAGCAGTATTAAAAAGAAGAAGAGCAGACAAAGGAAGCACATGGCGAGGTCATTGCAGGAGAGAGAGAGTGAGAGAACCAGCACAGTTACTGCTTTTGCTGTTTGAATCAATGTATCGCTGGACATCGGAGTGCATCTGGGAAAATTAACAAGCAGTGAAATTCACAACTGATCTTGGAAGAACTGTTTGGGTGAAGTTCACAGCACAGAATCAGATAAGTTAATTGTTGCTTTTAAGTGTGGCCCACAGAGAATCAGCAGTAGGGAGTAGAGTGGGTTCTTTCTTGATTATATGTTTTTTGGAGGTATGTCTCTTGACTAAACTTAAAATATAAGCCATAACTATTAATTTAACCTGGGGCAGTGTTTGTAGAGGAATACGACGGTGTTAATTTCTGGGTCTGTAGATTGTGAAGGAGCAAAAATGGCCTTTAATGGAGTGATATGTACTTCTTGTCAGATGTGGGAGTTTAAAGAGAGTTTAAGGGTTACTGCAGATTATATCTGTCATAAATACTGGAGGCTGCGAATCTTATCAGATCAAATAGATCAGTTGGAGAGACAGTTAGAAGCAATGAGGAATTTGCAACAGCAACAGTATGTGATGGATGGCAGTTATAGGAAGGAGGGCAAGTCACTAACCCATTTCAAACAGGTATACAGATTTGTAAAATGTAGGGGGTGATGGATTCTCAGGGGAACGTAGCACGAACAGCCAAGTTTCTGGTATTGAGACTGGCTCTGATACAATGAGGGGTCCAAGAAATCAATTAAGTTAGGGGATTCTCTAGTCTGAGGTACAGACAGACGTTTCTGTGGACAGCAGCGAAAAAGCAGAACGGTGTGTTGCTTCCCTGGTGCCAGGATCAAGGATGTCTCAGAAAGGGTGCAGAATGTTCTCACGGGGGAGAGGGGCATGCAAGAGGTCATTATCCACATTGGAACCAATGACATAGGAAGGGAAAAGGTTGAGATTCTGAAGGGAGATTACAAAGAGTAGTAATATCTACTAGTGAGGGCAGGAATAGAAGGACTGAGTAGATGAATGCATGGCTGAGGAGCTGGAGTATGAGAGAAGGATTCACATTTTTGGATCATTGGAATCTATTTTGGGGTAGAAGTGACCTGTACAAGAAGGACAGATTGCACCTAAATTGGAAGGGGACTAATATACAGGCAGGGAGATTTGCGAGAACTGCTCGGGGGGATTTAAACTAGTAAGGTGGGAGGGACCCAGGGAGATAGCGAGGAAAGAGGTCAGTCTGAGACCAGTACAGTTGAGAACAGAAGCGAGTCAAACAGGGCAGGCAGGGACAAGGTAGGTCTAATAAATTAATCTGCATCTATTTCAATGCAAGGGGCCTAACAGGAAAGGCAGATGAACTCAGGGCATGGTTTGGAACATGGGACTGGGATATCATAGCAATTACAGAAACATGGCTCAGGGATGGGCAGGACTGGCAGCTTAATGTTCCAGTATACAAATGCTACAGGAAGGAGAGAAAGGGAGGCAAGAGAGGAGGGGGAGTGGCATTTTTGATAAGGGATAGCATTACAGCTGTGCTAAAGGAGGATATTCTCAGAAATACATCAGAGAAGTTACCGGAGTTGAACTGAGAAATAAGAAAGGGATGATCACCTTATTGGGATTGTATTATAGACCCCCTAATAGTCAGAGGGAAATTGAGAAACAAACGTGTCAGGAGATCTCAGCTATCTGTAAGAATAATAGGGTGGTTATGGTGGGGGATTTTAACTTTCCAACCTAGACTGGGACTGCCATAGTGTTAAGGATTGAGATGGAGCGGAATTTGTTAAGTGGGTACAAGACAATTTTCTGATGCAGTATGTGGATGTACCTACTAGAGAAGGTGCAAAACTTGACCTACTCTTGGGAAATAAGGCAGGGCAGGTGACTGAGGTGTCAGTGGCGGAGCACTTTGGGGCCAGCGACCATAATTCTATTAGATTTAAAATAATGATGGAAAAGGTTAGACCAGGTCTAAAAGTTGAAGTTCTAAATTGGAGAAAGGCCAATTTTGATGGTATTAGGCAAGAACTTTCGAAAGCTGATTGAGGGCAGATGTTCACAGGTAAAGGGACGGATGGAAAATGGGAAGCCTTCAGAAATGAGCTAACAAGAATCCAGAGAAAGTATATTCCTATCAGGGTGAAAGGGAAGGCTGGTAGCTATAGGCAATGCTGGATGACTAAAGAAATTGAGGATTTGGTTAAGTAAAGGAAGGAAGCATATGTCAGGTATAGACAGGAAAGATCGAGTGAATCCTTAGAAGAGTATAAAGGAAGTAGGAGTATACTTAAGAGGGAAATCAGGAGGGCAAAAGGGGGACATGTGATAGCTTTGGCAAATAGAATTAAGGAGAATCTAAAGAGTTTTTACAAATACATAAAAGACGAAAGGGTAACTAGGGAGAAAATAGGGCCCCTCAAAGATTAAAAAAAAAACGCCCTGATGAAGGGCTTATGCCCGAAACATCGAATTTCCTATTCCTTGGATGCTGCCTAACCTGCTGTGCTTTAACCAGCAACACATTTTCAGCCCCTCAAAGATCAGCAAGGCAGCCTTTGTGTGGAGCTGCAGGAAATGGGGGAGATACTAAATGAGTACTTTGCATCAGTATTTACTGTGGAAAAGGATATGGAAGATACAGACTGTAGGGAAGTAGATGGTGACATCTTGCAAAATGTCCAGATTACAGAGGAGGAAGTGCTGGATGTTTTGAAACAGGTAAAGGTGGATAAATCCCCAGGACCTAATCAGGTGTACCCGAGAACTCTGTGGGAAGCTAGAGAAGTGATTGCTGGGCCTCTTGCTGAGATATTTGTATCGTCAATTGTCACAGATGAGGTGCCAGAAGACTGGAGGTTGGCTAATGTGGTGCCACTGTTTAAGAAGGATGGTAAGGACAAGCCAGGGAACTATAGACCAGTGAGCCTGACGTCGGTAGTGGGCAAATATCTCAGCAAGAGGTCCAGCAATCACTTCTCTAGTTTCCCACAGAGTTCTTGGGTACACCTGATCAGGTCCTGGGGATTTATCCACCTTTACCCGTTTCAAGACATCCAGCACTTCCTCCTCTGTAATCTGGAGATTTTGCAAGATGTCACCATCTAATTCTCTACAGTCTGTATCTTCCATATCCTTTTCCACAGTAAATACTAATGCAAAGTACTCATTTAGTATCTCCCCCATTTCCTGCAGCTCCACACAAAGGCCGCCTTGCTGATCTTTGAGGGGCCCTATTCTCTCCCTAGTTACCCTCTTGTCTTTTATGTATTTGTAAAAACTCTTTAGATTCTCCTTAATTCTATTTGCCAAAGCTATCACATGTCCCCTTTTGCCCTCCTGATTTCCCTCTTAAGTATACTCCTACTTCCTTTATACTCTTCTAAGGCAAGTTGTTGGAGGGAATCCTGAGGGACAGGATGTACATATATTTGGAAAGGCAATGACTGATTAGGGATAGTCAACATGGCTTTGTGTGTGGGAAATCATGTCTCACAGACTTGATTGAGTTTTTTGAAGAAGTAACAAAGAAGATTGATGAGAGCAGAGTAGTAGATGTAATCTATATGGACTTCAGTAAGGCGTTCAACAAGGTTCCCCATGGGAGACTGATTAGCAAGGTCAGATCTCATGGAATACAGGGAGAACTAGCTATTTGGATACAGAACTGGCTCAAAGGTAGAAGGCAGAGGGTGGTGGTGGAGGGTTGTTTTTCAGACTGGAGGCCTGTGACCAGTGGAGTGCCACAAGGACAGTTGCTGCGTCCTCTACTTTTTATCATTTACATAAACTTACTGACATACCTCCTATGTCCACATCCAAATCGTTTATATAAGTGATGAAAAGTAGTTGACCCAGAGTTGGAGGTTCACCTTGATTAACCCAGGCTTGTCTGAATTTGTGCCAACCTTTCAAAACTTTGCACCCCCCTCAGGCTTGCAGTAACTCAGCAGCACCCTGAGCACTGACTGACTGCCACAATTATGTAAATGAGCAGGCAGCAGAGCAGCCTTGATTGTTACGGATGGTGCACAGGTTAATCACTTATTGTACCCTTGCACTTTGCAATTATGTTGGGCATTGTGAAGATGACTGTGTTGTACTGAAGGTTTAATACATTTGATTAAATGTTTATTCTGAATTATTCTTCATTCCACATGAAGGGCTCCTGCCCGAAACATTGATTTTCCTGCACCTCAGATACTGCCTGACCTGCTGTGCTTTTCCAGCACCACTCTAATCTTGACTCTGATCTCCAGCATCTGCAGTACCCACTTCCACCTAAATATTTATCCTGTTGACTTACATATAGCGAGTCTTACTGAGTGCACTCTTAGTTATCTTCTCCTTCAACATTCAGTTCGTTTGCTAGTTCTGGGACCAGTACACCAAGTCAAAATCCTACAATTCCCTTCTGTCAGTTCTGTGAGTGTACCTACATTTTGTGGACTGCAACAATTCAAGAAAGCATTCACCACCACTTTCTCAAAATCAATAGGAATAAAAACCAAATGTTGGCTTTGAAATCTCAAATTGCATGAAAAAAATTTTTTAAATTTATACTCAAGTAAGTGCAAAAAGAACAATCTTAATTTTTCTGTTAGGATGTTTGGTGAACTTCCATTTTAAAAGTGGATTATGCAACAAAATACATTAACCTGCCCTGAGTTGTATTATTATGAATGCATGCTTCATGAAGTTCAGCAAAAGTTTTGAAATTTGACTGAACTAATTCCAACTACTTGTTTTAACATAATTGAATGATCAGATATTTTGTATTAATCAACGTTAATTAGAAATTGACTGTATTGGTTACAATCATGTCAAATTGGATGAAGTTCCTTCAGCTAATGGTTTAACTAAACAGTCAATGCAGTCATCACCAACAGATTAATGTTTACTAATGTTCCACTGAGGAAGTCATAGAAGACACAAATCATTTGTGTGCCAATTTTATTTTGACTAGAAAACATAACAAAAGGCAGCACCTTTGTGCTAACTGCGTTCCTTCTGCATGACGTTTGTCAATAGTTGGGTTTCAGGAGAGAAGCAATATTGCTAAATCTGCAGTAGAATGGGAAGTTTTCATCTTTCCTTTTTAATATGAGTGGTTATTAAATGAAAAAAGTTGACAACGTTGCAATAAAGATGTTTTGTTACTAAGAATGCTGCCAAGACATAATTTGAACTTTAATTACAGCATTATCTGTTAGACTGTACAATGGAAATGGAGGACTAGCAGGGTCATTGAGGTTTCTTGACAGGCACTTTAAGAGCAGTGTTTGTACTGAAAGATTAATTTAAATAGTCCCATGATTCCAAACTAAATAAACAGCAAGAGGGGATTAAAGCATTTAAGTGAAGCACAGGCATTAGAAAGGTGTTGTAACATGTTCGCAATTTGTGATTAAAAGAATTTTCTTTTTTACAGGAAGTGAGCCAAACTTATAAAAGGATAGGGTGAGCTTGAAAGTGTAGCACTGACAAAGTCCAATCAATTTTGATCACCGTTATGCAGTCTGTATCAATGAGGTGTTGGATGGATGCTGACAGATTTATGAAGGCACTGTTTGATGATAGTGACATAATCTATTGTTATTGTCTCCTAGAAAGGGTGGAGATTATTTTTCCAAAAGTCTGAAATGTACTGTCTTCCCATTTTATACTGCCAACTCACTTTTAGTGCACAGCCTTTAGAAATACAAGGTTAGAGAATGGTATTGTCTCATATACCAGATGCTTTTACTTTGTTTTTGTTTCTGTTATATATAAAAGAGAATTTAACCTCCGAGCTAGGTGGAAGGGTTAGTAAAAAACATTGCTTTACACTGGTATCCATGGTTAGTCCTGAAATACCTTTCAGAACCACAATGCAAGTGAGACTCAAATAAAGGGGGGTAGAACTACAGTTGAAAAGTGTAGTAATAATTAGGTAGCAGTAAGCTTGGGATGTGATTTTCCTGTAAAAAGACTTACATGTGACAGCCATTTCTTTAAAGAAATGTATTTAATTTTTCTAAGTAATAGAGTCACAGCATGGAAACAAACCCTTCAGTCCAATAAGTCCATGCCGAACATAATTCCAAACTAAACTAGTCCTACCTGCTTGCTGCTGGCCCATATCCCTTCAAACCTTTCCTATTCATGTACTTATCCAAATGTCTTTTAAATGTTGTAATTGTACCCACATCCACTACTTCCTCACCCACATCCCTGTATTTCCAATCAATGGCAACATTACCATTGAGCCATATAGTGATGCTATGGAATATCCATGGGGGAAATAAATTAAAGTCAAACAACATTCCTTCTTGAAAACATTGGCCCTCTTCCATTCATCATAAAGCTGTCAATCAAACACAGACAGTTAAACTCCAATTGAGGTACCACTTCAAAGAAATATCAGCTTGTTGCAAAGTAATAAAGATGTTAATCTCACAAAGGTAGCTTTGAAATTGAGTAAACAGATATCTGCTTGAACTGGACCCCTTACCCATTCTTAAAATGCAGCAAAATATTCATAATAAGGCTATTTGACAACTGTTGCAAATGTGTTGCTGGTCAAAGCACAGCAGGCCAGGCAGCATCTCAGGAATAGAGAATTCGACATTTCGAGCATAAGCCCTTCATCAGGAATCAACATATAAACAAGTTGAGGAGATAGTCATACATCTGTCTTTTCTTAATCGTAAATATTTGATTGAACTCCAAGAACACTAATGGACACAATTCAGCAGCAGTCCATTTACTCACTTGTAAATGGGAGTCACAAACAAAAACATAAATTGCTGGAAAAGCTCAGGAAATCTAGCAGCATCTGTGGAGAGAAATCAGAATTAACATTTCAGATTGAATGCCCCTTCCTCAGAACTACAAATGGGAGTGGCTAGCTTCATGTGATTGCCATCTTTATTGCTGTGTAATTATCTGATCTTTTACTTTGAAGAGGTTATTCAGTGTCTCTCTGCTTATTTGGACAAGAATAAGAGAGGTGAAGCAGATTGAAGGTTTCCTCATGGCATTTTCATTGTCTATGATCTACTGACAAATTTATGAGCGGCGAAGAAGGACAATGATTTTCTCAACGATTTTATCTTTGTTTTAGCTGAATTGCTGGAAATGGAAATGAGGGAAGCAATCCTTAAATTGCAATCCCATCACAATTTTTAAATTCTTCCACATCTTTCCCAACTCAGAGAGAGGTTTGAATGTCCAGGCCGTCAGTTCTGATTCTCCCCACAGATGCTGCTCCATGAATTTTTCCATCTTTTCTCTGATTTGTCCTTAATGATGCAGATGACAAAGACATTTTTAAATTATATTTATCATATTTATCTAAAATTTTATGAAGTAAAGAATAACATTTATATTTTGTAAATTACTTTTATGAAATTTATGGCCAGTAGCGAGATTATAAATTATTGGTCAATCAAGTGAGCTCTGGTCCCTAGAATACACTTTTAACAAACAGAGAATCAAGAATATGTGCAGTGGGAATAATTTTGTGAAATCTATGACCATATGTTGAGACTGCTTAGGTAATAAATCACAAATATAAAGCCATGATGGACTGTTTCAAGAAAGAGTTTTCAATCTGGAAGTTAGTGCCTCCAAATCCTATCATTAAATTGTAACAGGGATTAAAGCAGCCTCAAAAAAAGTACCACATATACGATGGGGGTTTGGGGCATCAAAATGAACAAGTTTATTTTTCCTTAAAGTTTAAAGCTGAAGCTGACTTGATATGGTCATGGTATGATTTATGTTTATTATTACATTTTGGAAACTTTATTATGTGGTAAATGCCTTCATATGTTCTATCCTACAGAGGGACAAAAATGTTTGATTTAGCACAATGTTCAAACTCTTTTTAATACACGTTTTGAATAATAAATCTGGGATACTATAAACATGGAATTATTACGTTATTTATGAAACAATTAAAATGAAAAAAAGCTATCATTTTTTATCAGGCCACCGCATTGCAAGTGACTTGGTTATTTGAGTGCAAAGACCAACTGTTTGTCTTGAGAATTAGGCATGAGAAAATAAAATAACACAGGAAATACAGTCTGAGGCTTGAAACAGAATTAAATTGTTTGACTAATACTTTCAAATCTGAAAGAGAAAAAGAGGGAGAAAAAGTTTTTTTTAATATTGGCAGCTAGTAAGGTGAGCAATTAGCAGAATCAAAAGAGACCTGTCTCTGAATTACGAACTATGCAGTACCAAAATGATCTCCTCACATAGCACACCAGGATGAGCATTGTTCAATGTTTAAGTTTTAATGCAAGGTCTTTGCATGTTGGACCATCTAATCTACTTCACATTAAAAGCATACACATTTTAAAAATCACATTTTGTCAAAATGTCTTACCTTGCACTCATCAGGACAGGAATGTCAATGAGACGAGAAAATAATGTTTAACAACAGCCAACTAATCAGAACTCTGCTCTCATATGTATAAATATTGTTTTCTATTTCATTGTAATTCTTGCACATTGTCCTGATGAGTGGAAGACAAAAAGCTTTGACAAAATGTATGTTTTTTTCAACAGCGCTTAATTTCTGTAGTACCAATTAACTGCATTGTACCAATTAACTGCATTGAGCTTTAAATCTGACAAATTTAAATGCATACAGTCCCATTGTCTTTCACCGGACGAGGAGTCAGAATACCTCTGGACTCTCAAATTATCTAGTCACCTCAGCATTGTCATCTAGCCAGTTTTCACTCAATAATGGAGTAATAGCACTACTCACCCATTAAGAATTTTGATGAACAAATACAGAAAGAAAATACTGCCGACACCACCTGGTTTTAACAGTTCTAACAGTGGTCAAAATGTTGCTTTATTCTTACACGCAGTGAAGTCGACAGGTGGTCCGTAGGTTCTAATTCCCCTGTACCTGCAGATGGTTACTTTGATAAATGTCACAATTCAAAACTTGCCTGATTATATCTCTCAAACTCCGTTCTTTTTCAATCCTATCTTTCCTGTTGCATTTCAGTCCATACACACATTTGTCAATTGAGCTCTAGTTAGAAGCTGTCAGAGTCATGTCATAATCACAACTTAATTTCCTGGGTTGCTATTTTCAGTAGTATTCTTGTGAATTGTCCTGATGAGTTCTAGTCACAATGTAGTTTCCACTCACCAAGAGCCATAGTGGATATCATCTTCACAACAAGACAATCACAGAATCATAGAACCATACAGTACAAAAGAACAAAAGTACTTCAGCCGATTGCACCAGCACCAACAAAACTGCTCTAAATCTACACCAGCCCCACTTTCCAGCATTTGGTCCATCACTTTGAATGTATGACATTTTAAGTGCAAATCCAAGTACTTTGTAGAGGTTCAGAGGTTTCCCACTTCAAATAGCTTCCTGGGCAGTGCATTTCAGATTCCTATCTCCCTCTGGATAGAAACATTTGTTATCAAATCACCTGTAAACCTCCTGATTTTCATCTTAAAATTAAATCTGCTTGTTATTGACCTTTCAACTGAGGGGAGCAACTGCTTTCTCTCCACCCTGTCCATACCCCTCATAATTTTATACATCTGTAACACTCTATCACTTTGCTTCAAAGAAAACAATTCATAATGTCATAGAGTAATAAAGGGCAGAAGTAGACCCTTCGGTCCAACTATTCCATGCGGACCAGATATCCTAAACTGATCTAGTCCCGTTTGCCAGCAGTTGGCCCATATTCCTCTCAACCCTTTCTATACATACACTCATCCAGATTTCTTTTAAATGTTGCAATTGTACCAACCTCCATCACTTCCTCTGGCTGCTCATTCTGTACATACACCACCTCACTTTGAGAAACAATGGCCCCTCAGGTCCCTTTCAAATCTTTCCCCTCTCACCTTAAACTTGTGCCCTCTATCTTTGGACCTCTCCATCCTGGGAAAAAGACCTTGGCTACTCACACTATCCATGCCCCTCATGATTTTATAAACCTCTGTAAAGTCACTGTCTCCAGCACTCCAGGGAAAAAAAGCCCCAACCTATTTCCTATAATGGAAACTCTTCAGTCTCGGCAACATCCTTGGAAATCTTTTCTATGCCCTGTCAAGTTTAACTATATCTTTCCTATAGCAAGGAGACCAGAATTGAATGCAGTATTCTAGAATTGGCCTCACCAATGTTCTGTACAGCCACAGCATGACATCCGAACTCCTATAATTCAAATGTACTGACCAATGAAGGCAAGCATGCCAAATGCCTTCTTCACCACTCTATCTGCAACTCCACTTTTAGGGAACTATGTACCTGCAACCCTAGATCTATTTGTTCAGCAACACTCCCCAGGGTCCTACCATTAAATATCTACGTTCTGCCCTGATTTGCTTTACCAAAATGCAGCATCTCATATTTATCTAAATTAAACTGTATCTGCCACTCCTTGGCCCACCAGACCATCTGATCAAGGTCCCATTGTACTCTGAGATAAACTTCTTCACTGTCCACTAGACCACCAATTTTGGTGTCACTTACAAGCTTACTAAGTATATCTTCTATATTTACATTCAAATCATTAGTATA
Organism: Hemiscyllium ocellatum; assembly: GCF_020745735.1. Lineage (NCBI taxonomy): Eukaryota > Metazoa > Chordata > Chondrichthyes > Orectolobiformes > Hemiscylliidae > Hemiscyllium > Hemiscyllium ocellatum. The sequence continues at coordinate 81,415,934 of NC_083412.1, forward strand.
AATGACGAAAAGATGTGGACACAGCACCAAACCTTGTGGCACATCACTGGTCACAGGTCTCCAGTCCAAAGAAACGACCCTCCACCACGACCCTCTGTCTCCTACCTTCAAGCAAAATATGTATCTAATTGGCTAGCTCTCCCAGATTCCATGTGATCTAACCAGTCTACCATGTGGAACCTTGTCATCATCTAGAACTTTGGTAGGGTCAATGTCTTTCCACACATGACACATCAGAGGAGATTTACTAGCTTGTTGTCTGGTATGGAGAGAAGGTCTTATGAGAAAAGGCTGAGGGACATTAGGTTGTTTTCGTTAGAGGGAAGAAGGTTAAGAGGTGACTTAATTGAGACATATAAGATACTCAGAGGGTTAGATAGGGTGGACAGTGAAAGCCTTTTTCCTCAGATGGTGATAGCTAGCATGAGGGACCATAGTTTTAAATTGAGGGGTGATAGACATAGGACCGATGTCAGAGTGTATGTTCTTTACTCAGAGAGTAGCAGCAGCATGGAACGCACGGCCTGCAGCAGTAGTAGACTCACCAACTTTAAGGGCATTAAATGGTCATTGGATAAACATATGGACGAAAATGGAATTGTGTAGGATAAATGGGCTTCAGACTGGTTCCACAGGTCAGTGCTGCATTGCCTGTACTGCACTATAATGTTCTATGTTCTATATATTCTGCTTGGTGACCTTGCCTGTCATGAATTAAACTTGAGTTTATTTAGTCTTACTTGCTAATTTTTTTAATTACTTAATCTTAAAGATTCTCCCTTTACCTTAACTTTAGTCTCCTTCTCTTATTTTCTGACTTTTACTTATTCCTAGTGCTTCTCAGCTAATTCCTTAATAATAATGTGTTTTTTCCAAATTACTGTATTTAGCGTTAATCCCTTAAGTTAATTCTTCATCAGCTAATAAACTCATCACTTTCCTGTGATGTGACTCTGATTTATTTCTCCCAGTTCAGTTGCGAGCAACTAAAAGTGTGAAATGGGTGCATTACAGGTAGCTGACTCCGCTTCTTGTAATGCCAAGCTATAAATTTACATATTCACTGCTCCATCCTCCTCCTCCACAGGATCTAGCACTCTCTTGACTCCCTGGTAAATAGGCTTCTGAATCCTTAGCTGTAAATTATATACTCACCTTTTCTATGCTCCTCCCCATAGGATCAAGTTCAAGAATAGTGCAGTGTAGTGATTGGAACCAGGGCCAGGTAGATCTCATTGACTATGAGATCCTTGATTGGAGTTGCTAACCTGGGCCAATCAGGGAGCCCTGGCTAACAGATATAAGCAGGATATTTTTCCTGGTGGTGGAAATTGAATAAAGATTTGTGCACTTTGCGTCTCTCACTGTGTCTCACAACTACACACACACACCATGGAAAAAAAAGGAAAAAAAGAAAAAGAAAATAAACGGGGTATCTTCACACAGCATTGCCCTTCGATGTGAAGGCCACTGCTTGTCACAGGCCACTCGGGTGTTTTCCGATTTTTCCTAAAAAAAAAGAAAAAAAATAAGCAGGATATTCAGAAGATCTCCTTAGATTAAGGACTGGCTTTGAGCTGGCTGATCAGAGCTCATGTATTGTGTATATGTAAATAAAGGGCGACCACGATACTGGCCTCAATGTAGTTATTTCATGCAGAGAGTACAGCAACCTCACTACATGGCCTTTTCTAACCTCAGAAAGGCCTTTGACTCTGTTAACTATGTAGGAATATGGAGTATCCTCCTCAAATTTGGTTTTCGGACACTGTCATCATCCTCCACCTGCTGCACAATGATAAGCAAATCGTGATCTCACCATTGGATTGGCCAAAAACATGTACGAGACTGTGTCTTCACATCAGTGCTTTCCCATCTTCCTCACTGTAAAACTCCATTGAAGCTCCACAAAGCTCTCACCAGTGTCAAGCTACCATATGGGACAAACAGGATACCATTCAAACAATGTTGCCTCCAGTCCAGATTTAAGATTACCCCATTTTCTGTTGTTGAACTGCAGACAGAGCTAGCATATCAGCGCACTCAGAGAACAAGCTACAAACCTCTGTTGCTGCATTCTTTGAGGTGTGTGAAAGAATGAGCTTTAGGCTAACACCCAGAAGACAAAAGTCCTGCTCTCATCAGGCAATATGGCCTTTCCCAACCCTCCATGTGACTATCAAGACCAACAGGGAGCCACTGAACAAAGTAGATCACTTTTCGTTCTTTGGGAGCTGCCTTTTAGCAAAGGCAAACTTCAACATTGAACCTCAACATTGCCTCCCGTGAATCAGTGCGGAGAGGAGCAGGTTTTTGATGGCAAAGAACTCAAGCCCAACTCCTCAGCTCATGGTCTATGGCGTAGGCATGTTACCTGCCCTTCTGTATGTTGTGGAGACAAGGACATTGTACATCTCAAATACTGAAGAAAGATCACCGGTGTTGCTCCCACAAACTGCTGCAAATGCAATGGCAAGCTAGGCTGTGTGTCCATTGCTAGTGTCCTATCTCACCTCAACAGCCCCAGTATCAAGGCTTTAGTTACAATCAGTTGCATTGGACAGGCCACATTATCCAGGTGCCTGACAGAAGGCTCTCAAACCAAACATTCTTTCATAATTTCTTTGTGAGAAATAGTTGCCAGGAGGGCAGAAGAATCAGTTCAAAGTTTCCCTCAGAGACGTCCTCAAAGTTTTCCTGATAAAAATGTAACATTGTCACAGATTTGTGGAAATATCTTGCCTAAGACTGGAGAAGAAATCTCCACAAAAGTGGCAATCATTTTGAGCATCACCAGCAAGTCCAGGAGACCAATATGTGTGGATGCACCGTGCTCAGTCAGCTCAGGGCTCACAACTCTAGAATGTCAGGATGTCTTCCTCTGTCTCAAGGGAATGTCTGAGAAGAAGGGACAACAGATGCTCGAAATCTGAAATACAAACAAATATTGGAAATGCTCAACATGTTAAGCAGCATCTATCAAGAGCAAAGCAGTGTTAACATTTCAATTCAGTAACTTTTTAACAGAAACATCAGACAACAACCTGAAATGTCAATTCTGTTTCTCTATACACAGATATACAAGCACGCACTCAATACACAGTATTTGTATGAGCTAAGGGGAGTTTGCAGACAGCGATTCAAGCCAGAAATTTTTAATTAAGGAGCAATGAATCAAATCAAAGTCAGCGTTGTTCAGATAGTTGTTCGATGTGGGATCTTACTCTGCATAATTTAAATGTAAGCTTGAATACCATGACAATACTTCAAAAGTTACTCCACATAGAGAATTTGGGGATATCTTAAGAACCTGAAAAAGCAAGATTTCTTGAAAATACTTTGGTATTTGCATGGCAGCAATCAGTGTATGCTTATCTCTTAATTATCCAGACAGTGAGTCACATTACTGAGCAAACCATCCAATTAACAGATTGGCCAAGTCTGTGAGGGAATTGGTGCTATTGTCCCAATCTCAATAAGGCCTAGGTTCAAGTCCCACCAGCTTTCGTGGTGTGTCATTCCTGAACAGGGTGATTTGCAAATATTAACAACAACAGCTGATTTGCCACCTTTATTTCAAAGTGTTTTGGTCAATATGTAACCCCAACCAAGAATGATGAGAAAAATGGATAATCCGGCCATTACCTCATTGAGTCTTGTGAGAGTTGGTGTATGCAATTTGGCTGCTGCGTTTCCTGCATTACAACAGTGACATAACACACTTGGCTGTTAAATGCCTGGGGACTTCCTGAAGCTATGGACAATACTGTACAAATGCAAATCTTTCCTTTTACACATTTCTGAATTTCTACCACATCCTTTTGAGAGATCTCGGGGTTATCGTGGAATTGCAAGTTGACTTTGTTTGGATTGAATTTCTTGTCTTTTGCAGAACTGATTTTGGAGTGATGATCCATACTGGCATCTTTCCATTTGTTTAATAGACAAAATGATAAATATTCTTTGGTTAGCCTGAAATTTATCAGGATTTCTTTACCCTTGTCACTTTGCAGTGTACACTCTTTAAATTAGGAAGAGTCATCTAGTTATTGTCATTATCATAGTAACCTTTAAATCTTGAGAATATAAACAGAAAATATTATAAATACTCTATAGGTCAAATACTGCCAGTGAGCAGTAAGAGGCCTGTTGCCTGTATTATCATCTTAATTTCTATCATCTCACCTCAGTTACATACAGTCAAAAGGCAACTCTGGCATGAAAAAGAGAGTCAATGGGCTGATTTTACCAGAAGTTGGCTAAGTATTGTTTTTGGTGAGTTTCATGAAAGGTTTCCCACTGTGGGGTTGAGTATAATTTCTCATCTTCCCATACCCACCTCATTACCTATGTACCATGTCCCTGTAGTGTTCCACATGTTGTACTCTCGAACTCTCCAAAAGTGGAAGTACTGCTGAGACTTACCGTGATTCCTGGCAGCGGTATCATCTTTAAAGTGCAGCTGTTCCACTGGTCACACACTGGCTGTCCACACCTGCCTTGTCAGGTTCATTTTAATTGCCCTAGATCTGTCATGTAGAGGATAATTGGCACCCAGTTTTGCCAATTCCTGAGATTCCTGGGGGAGTGAGGGGGAGTGGGGTGTAAGCAGTCACTATTTATGGAGTGTGCCCTGTGATGTTGGTGGCCGGACACACACCAAAGCAAAGACAAGCTGGAACCAATACGTTACCACTCTGCCTTTCCATTCAGATGAGAGATGGAAAGCTGTACGTAACTAAGATGAGAGGACAGAAATTAAAATGCTAATGCAGGCAAATAGTCCTCTCACCACTCACTGGAAGTATGTCATCTCAACATTCAACACGAGGTTGGGATATTGAACATTTTGCTCTCGATGTTGAGGAGTTCCATGCTGGTGATCTCACGTAATTTTCCACAACTTTTTCGCCAATGCCCACATCTTTCAGAGGCTGGGAAGATTCCACCCATAGTTCAATTTTGACAACCTTATAACAGACCTGAAAAAGCTAGAGGTGAGACCAGTTTTGAGCAAGTACAATGGCAGGAAAAGGATGGACATGGGGTGGAATTACATAAGGAAAGAGTAGAAGGTTAAAGTGGTTAAGTGACAAAAGGTATGTTGGCGCGAGGTTAAAGAAGATGGTAATGCAACAAGTATCTAGGGCATCAATTCTCAACATAGAGTCATAGAGGTCGACAGCATGGAAGCCCACGCCACCCAGTTTTCACAATGTACCTAGTCCCATTTGCCTGCATTTGGTCCATGTCCCTCCATACCTGTCTCATTCATGTACCTATCCAAGTGTTTCTTAAACAATGAAACTTACTGCCACTATCACCCTGACAGTAGTGGGTACTGCAGATGCTGGAGATTAGAGTCCAGATTAGAGTGGTTCCTGATGAAGGGCTTTTGCCTGAAACATTGATTTTCTTGCTCCTTGGATGCTGCTTGACCTACTGTGCTTTTCCAGCACACTAATGTTGACACCACCTCTGGCAGTTCATTCCAGATGCTCACCATCCTCTGTGTGAAAAAATTGCCCCTCTGTAGCCTTTTTGTATCTCTCCCTTCTCACCCTAAATCCATGCCGTCTAGTTTTATACACCCCCGTGTAGGGGAAAAGCTGTTGGCTATCTACCTTATCTATGCCTCTCATGATTTTATAGATCTCTTTAAGGTCACCCCTCAGTGTCCTACGCTCCAGGGGAAAAAGTCCCAGACTCTCCAACATATCTACTCTCAAGGGCCTGCCTCCTGTCCAATAAAAAGAAATTACAGGCTCACAAATAAGAAATACTTCATAGATTACAGGACACAAAAATTACTATTATCATTCTTTTAGTTACTTGACATGAAAATTGTGTTTGGAAACAATTCTCCATTTTCATGCCAACAATTCAAATCTAAAGTTATTTGGCTTCCTGTCCCAATTAAGGCACATTTCATTTAGAAGACTCCAATCTTTAATGATCAAAAGAATCAAATGCCCACCGATCTCTAACTGAACATCCCTCACACCTGACTGTTAAGATGAGGCTGAATCTAGGCAAAAGTGAGGACTGCAGATGCTGGAAATCAGATTTTAGATTAGAGTGGTGCTGGAAAAGCACAGCAGGTCAAGCAGCATCCGAGGAGCAGGAAAATCGACATTTTGGGCAAAGACCCTTCATCAGGAATGAATCATGAGGCTGAATCTGTTGTCGGACATAGCATCAGATGATTGTCATCATCAAAACTGATACTTCCACCTCTCTTCATTAGCCACATGACCGTCTCTCTTTGGTTGAACTCACAATGAGACAAAATTGTTCTTGAAAGTATTTTATGAATTCATGACATTTCAAAACACTTCACAGTGTAAACTACTCATAGCTTGCAGTGGAAATATGTGGGCAGGAAAATCCTGACTCGGACAAATGTCAGTACTTCTGTTAAGAAAGCAGTTATTTTATCATCACAAATTGCCTACCTTTTACTGCTTTTCTGGCAGACCCTTGAGACAATCTTGTAGATTCAAAGTAGAAGACAAACTCAAACCCAGTCTTGAGGGTTTTTTTGAAATAATTTATAGGATGCCAGTATTATTTGCAAGTCCAGCATTCATTGTCAATCTTTAATTTTTTTGAATAACTTTTTTTAATGGGATGGGATGTCCCTGATAATCCCAGCATTTGTTGGCAGTCCATCTTTAATTGTCCTTGAACTGACCGACCGAGTAGACCATTTCAAAGGACAATTAAGCATCAAGTGTGTTACTATGGGTCTGGAGTTACATGTGGAGGCAATACAAACTCCAGATGCAGGAATTCAAAGTAGATAAACAGGAGGCTAGAAGAACACAGTAAGCCAGACAGCATCAGAAGGTGGAGAAGTCAACATTTTGGATAGAACTGTTCTTCAGGACTAGATGTGAAATTCTGAAGAAGGATTATACCCGAAATGCTGATTTCTTAACCTCCTGGGGTTACATGGAAGCCTATACGAGTAAGGATAGCAGATTTTCTCCTCTAAAACACATTAGTAAATCAGATGGGCTTTTACAATGATCAATAATAGTTTCAGTGTCACCAATGTTGAGATTAACTTTAATTTCCAGATTGTTTATCTAGTAATTAATCTATTAATTGATTTTTTTGTAAAAATCCACTAGCTGCCGTTGTGGGATTTGAATCCGTTTTCCCAAAGCATTAGCCAGGCCAACTGGATTACTAGTCACATAACCCACTAATAAGGGCAACACAATGGTTCAGTGGTTCGCACTGCTGCCTCACAGCATCAGGGACCCAGTTCAGTTTCACGCTCGGGCGACTATCTGAGTGGGGTTTGCACAATCTCCCCATGTCTGTATGCGTTTCCTCCCACAGTCCAAAGATGTATAGGTTAGGTGAATTGGCCATGCTAAATTACCCATAGTGTTCAGGAATGTGCAGGCTAGGTGGGCTATCCATGGGAAATGCAGGATTACAGGGATAGGGTAAGGGGATGGCTCTGGGTGGGATGCAGTTCGGAGGATTTGTATGGACCAGTTGGGCTGAATGGCCTGTTTCCAAACTGTAGTGGGTCTATAATTCTCAACTCCCCTATCTCCCCTAATTGCCCTTCAAGGTGGAGTGAGGTATCTTTCAGAAACACTGCAGTTCAAGTGCTGCAGATGCATTGCATTGTTATTTGGGAGAGAGTTCCAAGATTTTGACCCATCCACTCTGAAAGAACACAGATCTATTTCCATGTCAGATCCCAGATTTGGAAGGCACTGACAAAGGAGTTGAATTGCAGGAACACACTTTGTAGATGGTACACATCGCTAACTATCTGCATGGTGGGAGTGAATGTTTTAGATGTCAGATTGAGTATCAATCAATTGGACAGCTTTGTCCCAGATGGTGTTGAGTTTTTTGAAACTAATCTCCAGGGCACTGTTGTCACCAATGTGAGACAAAAGCCATGATGGCATTCAAAATTTATTAAGTCAACGTTTTTCATTTGATTTCAACACTTTGCTTATTAGTTATTATAATATTGGAAATGGGGAAAAAAGGGTTTGATAGAAAATCAAAGTTATCCAAATGGCTAAAAAAAATTGGCTTGTTTCTCTGTTACTATGAGAAGACAGAATGCCAAGAAAGGAGATTTTTCCATGAGCAATACATACTGTTCTCAGCATGTTATATCAGCTCTCTGTGCAACTGCTCACTATAAGGAAGTGAGCACTTTGCTGCCACCATCTTTCAGGATTGAATCTATAAGATACACTTGGTGTATCAGAGTTACAAACGTGAAAGAAGATCTGGATTACTCTATATGCAAGAAAGATGTTTCCCCTGGTTGTGGAGACTGGAACATGAGTCATACTCTCAGCACTTAAGATAGACCATTTCGGACTGAGATGAATAAACATTGCTTCATTCAGTGGGAGGTCAACTTGTGGAATTCATTACCACATAAGGCCGTGGAGGCAAGATTATTAAAGTATATAGAAGAGAGGGATTTATAAGGGCTTTAGGCATTAAAGACAAAAGTATAGAGACAAAGCGGGAAAATGATGGTGAGATCGAGAGTCAGCCATGATCACATTGAAAGGCAGAGCAGACTGAATGACTTACTCCTGCTGCTAGTTTCTATGTTTCAGCCACATTGGGCAGATGAAGTGGGAGACTGAGGCAATGGGAAGCAGTTCTTTGCAATACAAGACCTGGATAATTTTAACTCCTGGGACTCCTTTGACAATAGAGGAAAATTACTAGATGGTTTAATGGGCTAACACTCTTGGCTTGAACTATGTCCAAGTTACATTGATGTGATCATCACCATTACAGAGATTTGCGGATGACCAAGACAGTATGCCTTACTCCTTCCAGATCCTAAGCTGTCCTCTCACCAAACCTGAATGACATTATTATGGGTCATGTTTAAGATACCCTTCAGTATTAACCCTTTCATAATCTTACTCATTCGTACAACAGGGATTCATTGACCTACCAATAATGTCAGTGTTGTAGTAGAGAGGCCAGAAGCCAGAGACCATATGATGAATCCTACAACAATACATCCAACCTGCATTAGCTACCTCAATAGCTACCTCAGCAAAAGCAGCTGCCCACCAATTCACCCAAGGCCCTTAGAAAGGTCCCTATTTGGAAGAGTAGACTCAGTTAATCTTTGTTTACAGAAAGTACTATAGATTGATCACCTGGATATGGAATGAATGGACAGCAATTATTAGTTTTGCCATTAAATTAACCACCTTTACCTCACTGGGCACTTCATGTAGTTTAGTAGGGGCTTAAGTCTTTATATCAAAGTGTCATTAAAAAAAAGGTTATTTGAATGTTCTTTCATCTAAAAAGGGATTGGCATATGGCAATACAAGAATTGCAATACAACGGAGCTTAGAATCAGTTTTTCAGGGCAGGACAATAAGCAGTTCAATAGAGTCATCGAGCAAGGGTGATCTTACCCAGTAGATCAATACATCCAAGACTGCATGCAATGTGAAGAGATTGCAGGTCTGTTCTTAACCTGGGCTGGAAATCAAGCAGATGAAGAGTGAGTGAGTCAATGTAAAACATCCTGTTCAGCATTTGCAAGTCCTTATTTATTTGCCCTCCCAAACAAGGAGGAAGTGGCATCCAGCTGGCAGATGGTAACAAAATGTCCGGCAACAGAAGACTGCTGGTCAGGACCAAAAGAATATTCACTGCCACTCTGAGCAAGAGAGTTTATCAGGATTTTATAATGGGACAATGAGTAACTCCAGGCAGTAATGCTCTTCTTGGCCCCAGAAGTAAAATGTGATGAAGAAAGTGTTTTTTTTTCTGTTTGGAACTTGATTACCTTCTCTGCAGTCATCTCCTCTTGCCACTATCATCACTTGTCGAAGAATTTACAGTAGCTTCTTCACTTGAGCCGCAATTTAAAGTTGATATCATCAGATCCTGATCTTCATACTTGACAAAGGATCCAACACCTACAGAAAGGTTACGTTACCAGTGCTCAAAAGAGCAAATTGAAATAAAGTCACCAGAAACAGTTTGTAGAGAGAAAGGTTGAATTTTATTGCTCTTTCTATTATTTTCAACCTGAAATGATTTTCCCTCAGGCTATATGCTCACTGGAAATGTATATCGTAAATATGTAATGTATTACAATTCTGGTCAGGCATCTATAACTGGGATATGCTGTATGGTGACAAGTTGAATCTCATTACACTTCCTGTAATTTTCATGTTGAAATGATTTGTAATTACATTTACAAATTTTATTATTAAAGTTTAATTTGGAAAAGAGAAAAGACAAGTAAAATGGAGCTAGATGTCAATGGGTAGTCTTGTGGCCAGTGGTATCAGGTTCCTCTGGACTGAGAGGATTAAAATTGCTCTATGCATCCAAGTATCAATGACATTGTGAATACAGCAGGAAAACTTTTGAAGAAATTAAAACAGCATATTTGAAGAGCAAAGTTTATTGAGTTAAAAATCACACATCACCAGGTTACAGGTTTAATTGGAAGCACTAGCTTTTGGAGCACTGCTCCTTCATCAGATGGTTGTCAGTCACCTGAAGGAGCAGCGCTGGTGTTGTATGATTTTTAACATTGTACACCCTAGTCCAACACCAGCATCTCCATATCAAAGTTTATTGAAATTGATGACTGGAGGAAATATGATGTAGCACACAGAACATAGAACAGTCCAGCACAGTACAAGCCCTTCAGCACTCAATGAAGTGCTAAGCACTTATCTTAATCTAAGATCACCTAACCTATGCACCCCTCAATTTACTGCCATTCATACGTTTGGCCAGCAGTCACTTAAATGTCCCTAACGTATCTGACTCTACTACTACCACAGACAGTGCATTCCACCCATTCACCACTCTCTGCATAAATAATCTACCTCTGACCTCTCCCCTAAGGCTTCCTCTGATCACCTTAAAATTATGACTCTTTGTGACAGTCATTTCTGCCTTGGGGAAATGTCTCAGACTATCTATCTATGCCTCGCATTACCTTGTACACCTCTATCAAGTCAACTCTCTTCCTTCTTCTCTCCAGTGTGAACAGCCCGAGCTTACTCAACCTCTCTTCGTAAGATGTGCCGTCCAATCCTGGCAGCATCCTGGTAAATCTGCTCTTCACCCTCTCTAAAGCATCTACATCCTTCCTATAATGAAGCGATCAGAACTGGACACAATATTCCAAGCGTGGTATAACCAAGGTTTTGTAGATTTGCAGCAAAATTTCCGGCTCTTAAACTCAATCTGCTTGTTAATGAAAGCCAAAATACCATACACCTTCTTAACAATCCTATCAACTTGGTGGCAACTTTGAGGGATCCATGTACGTGGGCCCCAAGATTCTGTTGTTCCTTCACACTGCCAAGAATCCTGTCTTTAACCTTGTGTTCAGCATTCAAATTCACCTTCCAAAAGGAATCACTTCACATTTATCCAGGTTGAATTCCATCTGCTACTTCTCAGCCCAGCTCTGCATCCTGTCAATGTCTTGTAGCTGCAACAGCCCTCGACACTATCTACAACACCACCAACTTTCTGTCATCAGCAAACTTACCAACCCACCCTTCCAATTCTTCATCCAAGTTATTTATAAAAACTATAAAGAGCAGAGACCCAAGAACAGATTCCTGCGGGACATCACTGATCACCGACCTCAAGGCAGAATACTTTCCATCTACTATCACTCACTGTCTTCTTTCAGCTAGCTGATTCTGTATCCAGATGGCCAAATTTCCCTTTATCCCAATTCTCCTAACTTACTGAATGAATCTACCACTTCATCAAATGCCTTACTGAAGTTCATATACAGCACTTCCACCAGTCGATTCATCAACTTGTCTCATCACCTCCTCAAAGAACTCCATAAGACTTGTGATGCATGACCTGCCCCTCACAAAGTCATGCTGACTATCTTTAATCAAACTATGTTTTTCCATATAGTCATAAATCCTACCTCTCTGATTCTTTTTCGGTACCTTTCTTGAACAGAGGAACAATATTTGCCTCTCTCCAATCATCCGGTACTACTCCCATGGAGAGTGAGGTTGCAAAGATCATTGCCAGAGGATCTGGATATATCTGGTCTGGCCCTAGGGACTTATCTATCTTGATGAATCCAGAACTTCCAGCACATCTACTTTCTTAATATCAATCTGTTCAAGCCTCTTAACCTGTTCCACAGTGTTCTCACTATCAATAAGTTCCCTCTCTCCAGTGAATATTGAAGCACCTAGGGCCTCCCCACCTCTTCAGACACCAGGTATAAGTTCCCTTCACTATCTCTGATTGGCCCTACCCTCTCTCTGAGCATTCTCTTATTCCTCACTAAATGTAAAATTCCTTTGGGTTTTCCCTAATCCTTCTTGCCAAGGCTTTTTCATGCCCCCTCCTAGCTCTCCTCAGTCCATTTTTGAGTTCTTTCCTAGCGACCCTGAAATCCTCTAAAGCTGCGCCAGAGCCTTGCTTCCTCAAGTTTAAGTAAGCTTCCTTCTTCCTCTTGATGAGAAGCTCCTCTTGTCATCCAAGGCTCCTTCACCTTTCCATTCCTTGTCTATTACAGTGGGACAATGTTATCCAACACTCGCAACAAGTGCTCCTAAAACAGCCTCCATATTTCTGTTGTGCATTTCCTGTAGAGCAATTGTTTCCAATTCATACTCCACAGCTCCTATCTAATAGCAGTACAATTTCCCCTCCCCCAATTAAATACCTTCCCATACTGTCTGCTTCTATCCTTCTCCATGGCTATGTAAAGGTGAGGTAATTGTGGTCACTGTCACCGAAATGCTCTCCTACTAAGATATCTGACACCTGGCCTGGCTTGTTGCCAAGTACCAAATTCAATATGGCCTACCCCTAGTTGGCGAAACTACATATTGAGTCAGGAATCCTTCCTGGACACACCTGACAAGATTGGCTCCATCCAGACCATCTGCACTAAGGAGGTTCCAATCAATATTGGAGGAGTTGAAGTCACCCATAACAACAATAACTCTGTTACATCTGCACCTTTCCAAGATCTGTTGCTCAATCTGTTCTTCCATCTCTGTTGCTACGGGGCGGGGAGGGTGGGGGGAGGGGGGGGTTGTCTATAGAGAACCCAATAAAGTGACTGTTCCTTTCCTGTTACTGACTTCCACCCAAACTGACTCAGGAAACAAATCCTCCTCAACAACCTCCTTTTCTGCAACTGTGATTTACTCTCTAATTTATAATGCTACTCCCCCTCCTCTTTTACCCCCTGCCCCATTCTTTTTAAAAGATCTAAACCCTGGAATGACAAGCAACCATTCCTGCCTCTGTGAATTCCATATTTCCATTATAGCCGCAACATCGTCGTTCCAAACATGCTCTGAGTTCACCCCTCTTATTCCTGACACTCCTTGCATTGAAACAAATATACTTTAACCCATCCCTTTGCCCTACCAATTCTGTATCCTTTCTGACAGACTCTTTGTATTCTATTTCTACCTGTTCAACAACTACCCTCTCCTCTGATCCCATCCCCCTGCCAAACAAGTTTAAACCCTCCCAAAGTGCTCTAGCAAATCCCCCACCCAAGACATTGGTGCCCCTTCAATTTAAGTCCTTTATGTACAGGTCCCACCTTACTCAGTAGGCACCCCAATGAGCTACACATCTGAAGCCCTCTCTCCTGAACCAGCCCTGTAGCATGTGTACCGGTAGGAATGCTGAGATTACTACTCTGCACGTCCCATTTTTAGCTTCCAACCTAACTCCTTGAAATCACGTTTTAGATCCTTATCCCTTTTATTAGCTATGTCCTTGATATCAATGTGCACCACTACTTATGGCTGCTCACCCTCCCCCTTCAGAATCTTGTGGACTCGATCAGAGGCATCCCGGACCTTGGCACCTGGGAGGCAACATACCTTACGGGTGTCCTGTTCGCGACCACAGAATCTCCTATCCTAACTATTGAGTCTCCTACCACTGATGCTTTTCCCTTCTCCCCCCTTCCCTTCTGAGAGCCAGGCTCAGTGTCAGAGACCTGGCCACTATGACTTTCCCCGGTAGGTTGTTCCCCCCCAACAGTATCCAAAACAGTATACTTATTGATGAAGGCAATGGCCACAGTGGATTCCTGCACTATCTGCCTGTTCCCTTTCTGTCCCCTGACTGTAACCCATCTACCTTTCTCCTGTACCTGAGGTGAAACTCCCTCCCTGTAATTCCTCTCTATTACCTCCTCCACCTTCTGAATGATCCAAAGTTCGTCCAGCTCCAGTTCCCTAATGCAGTTTCCAAGGAGCTGGAGTTGGGTGCACTTCCTGTAGATGAAATCAATGGGGACACTAGGGGTGACCCTTACCTCCCACATCCTAGAGGAGGAGCATGCAACTGCCCTAACATCCATTCCCACTGTTCTGAACTCCCAAAGGGACTATTGAAAAAACTAGTAACCTTACCATTCAGCACACACAACTTTTTTTTTAATTTAGATTAGGAGGATGGATGGGAGACACTACCTAAGTAGTGTTTCAGGTAAAGCAACCACCCAAATATATTACCTCACATACTCAGCAGTCCCTTGTGCCCCTCCTGCTCGGTGTGCACTCCGAGATCAGTTATTAAAGAATTAATTTACTTTCTCGGCAGCCCCCTGGTCCTTGCTCTCAACCCTCCCACTGCTGCTGCAAAAATGGAGGCCGTTGATTCCACAAGGTAAGTTTGACATCACGAAACAGACAGCAACCAGATGCAGACTCCCTCACATACACTAAATGACATTTTCCCAATGAAAGCAAAAGTAGCCTGTTTCAGTTTTGAATCCAACACTCTTATGGTGCATCTCCACGCTTCCCTGGAAGTTAGATACTTTGACTGAAATGCCTATAATAGTTTGTTTCTTTGCATTTCCTGTTTTCTGCAAATGAAATTCCCTTAATCACATACATTTGTTTCATGGCTCCTGTTCTAAAGTGCAAGGGTGGGCTGGTTTCCAACTTATTGTGAGAAGTCCCATTGTGAGAAGCGTCTAGAAGTCATAAAGTCATAAAAGTCTCTTGAAACATACTACCTTTTTTTGCTTCATTTAAGCATTTTATGTTTTACTCTTTTTATAACAAGCACTTTAGGGACAGGGTAAGTTAATGAAAATGTTTGCACCACATTCCATTGCTTTCCAATAGATGATTGAAATTGTAAATCTGCTCACTTACCAACTCCCTGGTGTATCAGTTTGACAGACCACATCCAAATGTCTATAAGTTGCCCATGAGTTTTAAATTTTGTTTTCATCCCCAGTCACTTGTGGTTTCGTATTTATTCCATTCTAATTGAAATGACTATCAGGGCTGCTTTCATTTGGAGGAGCCCTCTGGAGGTGTCCTGATGCTGAGGATGACATTTATATTGACAGCTTGAATCAGTCATTTAACAAGAGAGGGTATTGATTTCTTACTCACATGATAGCAGTGACTGTAATGTGACCCTAATTATGCTCAGATTTATTTTGTTCAAACTCTTTTATTAAGGTATAAATTGCTTGGCCATGAATTCAACATTCACTGAAAATGAAATGGAGAGCAATGCACATAGCTTCCAATGTAGCCAGCAAACAGAATTCATGCTGTCTGCTTATTGAAATGGGTTTAGCATGCAGCTTTGGCTAAGTGTGCTATTGAAGGGTTGATACCTGATCAAATGGCACAAAACATACCTTGCACTAGTTGAAACCAGCTTGCATTTTAGTTGAAGCAGGTGCTAGATGTCATTGTAAAAGTGTTTTTGTTCTGGAAAAGCCAAAAAATTGGTACAGTGTGAAGGACACTATGCTCCTAGATCACTGATACCAATTTGGAATCCTTGATGGAGTACAGGAGAAATGTCTCCAATCTGCACCACACCAAATAGCCCACTAGACAAAGTTGTGAAGGAGGTATGATAGTTTTGATGGTCAATGACAGAAATTTAACCCCAAGCAATTGGATGTAGCACTGCTAAATATTACAAGGACAGTAAATATGGAACTCCAAATGCCAATTCCCAACAAATGCAACCCTAGCCTCAGGCACTGCTCAAAGCACTATACCTCTGTCATTCATGATTGTTAACAAAGATTCATACCCAGATTTGCCTCACCCCTCGATAGCCAATTCATAAAAAATACACATGTGTTGCTGCAAATCTCATTCACATCTCACAACCTGTCAGTTATTCAACTATGACAGCTGTATCATCCAATACTTTGCACCACACTCACTGGCACACCTCTCTCTCTGATAGAAGAAGAAATTGCAAAACCATGGACAGCTGGAGCTAACTAGAATGGTTTCATGCCCTAGCCCCTCCTGCCCTCTTCTCCGACCCCAGAAGGATAACGTATTGCCATCACTGGAGCAGCCTTGACTGAGGTGGTAGCCAGTAAAAGGACTGAAATCATGTCACATGATTATATGCTTATATCTTACCCTCCTTCTCACATCCTATTTTCTGTCTCCACTTATACAAGCTGCAGATGGTATGGAAAGGCATCTGTCACTTTTCCCCACCTCCCCTCACCATAAATTTACTCTTGTGCCTTTCTCCTTTCAGAGTCTAAAGAAGTGGAGCCTGGCCTGGCAGTGCTGGCATAAGAAGAGGTGAAAGGACAAGAAAATATTGATGAAGAAGAAGCATTTTCACTCCCTCTCACACTCACAACAACCAAACTGTGTATATCTTTGAAGGTAACATCTCCACAGGGTAAGACACAAGGCACAAATGGTCTGCCATCAGGACAGGGCACATGGGGAATATAGCTACCAGCTCACCAGTGAGTGAGGTCACACATAATGTTGGCTGCAGAGGACAGTGATGAGGACTTTAGTGATGTGGTCTACAAGATAAGGTTGATGGGTCTATACATAAATCTGCTGGAAAACCTGACATCAATGTCGAGGGCAGTGCCCCCTTGGAACAGCCTTTGTGCCAAGCTCAGAGCCCATCTACTACACAGTAGATATGAAATTAGAATTGGATTTTATTGTCACATGCAGAGGTACAGGAGTACAGGTGAAAAGGGTCTAATGTTGCCCCACAAAGTGCCATCTTACGTACAAAGGAATCTAGGTATAAAATCGTAGAAATGAAGTAGAAAATAAAGAAATAAAGTTAAAAGTACAACATTACGATCCTTCTTATGTGTTTAACCATGGGCCTCGATCCAGGTTGTTCCATCCCGACACTGAGACCATCACCAGCACAAACCAGTTGGCCAGCCTTGAGACCCTCCGCTGCACCACTGCAGCTGGAACAGAATCGCCATTCTTCAGTAGCATCTTGCTTCTCCATATAACATTGCCACCATGAGTGGGCTGATCTTGGAAATGCAGCCACCCTGACCCGCACCGGATGCAGGGCCCAAACTCACCTCTCTCCCCCACCGGCACCACCACTGCTTGGAGCAAAATCTCACCTCCCTCCATCACCACCACCACTGGGAGCAAAACCTCACCTCCCTCCATTACCATCACTGCTGGGAGAAAACCCTCACCTCACTCCATTACCATCACTGCTGGGAGGAAACCCTCACCTCACTCCATTACCATCACTGCTGGGAGGAAACCCTCACCTCCCTCCATTACCATCACCATTTGGAGCAAAACCTCACCTCCCTCCATTACCATCACTGCTGGGAGGTAACCCTTACCTCCCTCCATTACCATCACTGCTGGGAGCAAACCCTCACCTCCCTCCATTACCATCACCATTTGGAGCAAAACCTCACCTCCCTCCATTACCATCACTGCTGCGAGGAAACTCTCACCTCCCTCCATTACCATCACCATTTGGAGCAAAACCTCACCTCCCTCCATTACCATCACCATTTGGAGCAAAACCTCACCTCCCTCCATTACCATCACAGCTGGGACGAATCCCTCACCTCCTTCCATTACCATCACTGCTGGGAGGAAACCCTCACCTCCCCCCATTACCTCTACCGCTGGGAGCAAAACCTCATCTCCTTCCATTACCATCACTGCTGGGAGGAAACCCTCACCTCCATCCATGACCATCACCATTCAGAACAAAACTTTCACCTCTCTCTATTACCAATACTGCTGGGAGGAAACCCTTACCCCCCCTCCATTACCATCACTGCTGGGAGGAAACCCTCACCTCCCTCCATCACCACCACCGCTGGGAGCAAAACCTCACCTCCCTGCATCACCACCTTTGATGGGAGCAAAACCCCACCTCCCTCTACAATTGCCACCACATCTGGGAGCAACACTGCACCTCTATCCATCATCGCCGCCACCACCACTGGGAGCATATATTCATCTCCCTCCACTGTTGGGAGCATAAACTCACCTCCTTTTGCCACCGCCACCACTGGAAGCATAAAATTGACCCCTCTGCCGCCATCAGGAACAATCTTGCCTCTGATGCCCTGACCACCTTGGTGCCATCTAAGGGAAGTAAGCATAAAAAGCAAAGATAGAAAAATTTAGTTAAAGTGGATGAAACAGATGAGCCCTGGCCTCAGGAGCTCACACGTTGTGCAGCCACTTCGCCATCATCTTGACCAGAAATTTCAGTTAACTTCTGGATGTCACACAATTGTGGGCGGCACGGTGGCACGGTGGTTAGCACTGCTGCCTCACAGCGCCTGAGACCCGGGTTCAATTCCCGACTCAGGCGACTAACTGTGTGGAGTTTGCACGTTCTCCCCGTGTCTGCGTGGGTTTCCTCCGGGTGCTCCGGTTTCCTCCCACAATCCAAAGATGTGCGGGTCAGGTGAATTGGCCATGCTAAAATTGTCCGTAGTGTTAGGTAAAGGGTAAATGTAAGGATATGGGTGGGTTGCGCTTCGGCGGGTCGGTGTGGACTTGTTGGGCCGAAGGGCCTGTTTCCACACTGTAAGTAATCTAATTACAATTATGGACCCAACCATGGCACACCGTTTGATAGCTGAAGTCTCAGCTTTCAGTGCAGAACAAACAGAAACCACACACAGGGCCTTACAGTGAAGGATCAATCTGAAATCATGCCTTTTCAAGTGCATTTAATAAAGCGCATATGGTAAAAACCTGGTCGTGAATAATATGATATGGGTGGAAGTTTGGTTAAAGGACAAAAAAAAGTTAAAATACATGTGTCACTTTCAGGTTGACGGGTTAAGTGAGTGGGCAAGACTGTGGTAGATGTTATATCATATGGGATGACGGGAAGTTATTCACTTTTGGAATGCCAAAGAGAAAAACAGGTTTTTTTTTAAATGGTTAGAAATTAAGAAGTATTCATGTTCAGAAAGAATTGGGTATTCTTACGCTTGAAACATAAGACATTGGCTTGCTGGCAGAGAAAGAAATTACAAATGCAAATCAAATGCTGGTTCTTACATGGATGGGGTGTTATGGGGAGTGCAAAGGAATCCAAGACAAGAATTGAATCAGTATTACAAAGATTTCATAATAACACACCTAGAGTCCTGTACTTTTGGTCTCCATGTCTAAGGAAGGATGTAATGTAAACATAAAAAGCTGAAGAAACTCCACAGCTCTGGCAGCATCTGTGGAAAGGGAAATGGAACTAATGTTTCCAGTGTTGTGAATTTGTGGAATTCTCTACGCCAATGAGCTTAGTCAATATATGAAAAGCTGGTACCAATACTTTGTGTGCAGTAACAGAATCAAGGGAAATGGTGAAAAGGTGAGAAAATGAAATTAAGATCAGAGATCACCCTTGATCCTCTTGACAAAGGCTCGATAGGCTACACTGCTGACTCCTCCTTTTATTTGCTACATGCCTACGCAAACTCAGGAAGCTGCCATCATAACAACAGATGCCAGTGTTTCTAGAGATTTGCAGGCTCTCACAGCAGTCCAACAACTTGTCTCCCAAAGCATTGCCAGAATTGCTGAGACGCTGCTCCAGGATAATGTCAGTGCTTCTGTAGAGCATGACCCTGCTTTACCATGTCAGGATGCTAGCATCAGTCTTCTTGTACTGACAAGAGCAGCCTGTCAACCAGCCAGTCCTGTTGCTGCATTGCTGCTCATGCCAGATAATTTAGTCCAAAGCTTTACCTTTTCAACAGTATTGTAGTTGAATGTGTTTTTAATGATAGCACAGATTTGAAGAGGATTTGTTGGTTGCCTCCATTCTTCCTCCTCTTCAGCTTCCTTTCCTATCATCAGTTGGTTGCCTTACAATTATTGGCAAGAGTTTTACAGGATGCACTCTGTAAAATGCATTGACACACAGTCTGCTAGGTACTGGAGGATTCCCTCAGAGCTGCCAGGTAGTGAGAATGTTGGTTAAACATCTCACACATTTCATGCAGCACCATGGTTCTTATAGATGCTGCCTACATATTCCATCACAGATCAAAGAACATTAGCAGTGTTACTCTCTGCACAGATTCTGTCAAAGCTACTGATTATTATTGTATTTCCTGTTTTTAGTTGTACTATTGGCATTATGAACTGTCACTTAAGGGATTTGAGGATATTTCAGAAAACAAAAAGAAAATAGCTTTTGGATTTCTTGAATCGAACACGTTTGCTTACAAATTCATGAATTAAAACAGATAATGTGTTGTGAACTTCAGAGACAAACTGAAGGAACCACAATTATTGGGTTTCTCATCAATTATTTTTAACTGATTTTTAAATTCAATGGTGTTAGAAAGTAACATGTTATTGCATTTGTATGATATTCACCAGACTGCTTTTAATGATCATATTAATCTGTTTGATGGATCATTGTCACTATGACTGGACTGAAATCCAGATACATAGTTGGGAGATCACAATCTAAAACCACTGCATGATCAATCCCTCTTCCATTATTGGAATTATACAACTAAAGATACTTAGATTTGAATGGAATTTTTCCTCTATATTGAAACTCTGATGTGACTGAATTAGGTAATTACTTAGTTCCCCAGGTAATCGATAATGTACGTACTGACACTGAATGAAGAGTAACCTGGTACAATGGACTTCCAGATTAAATGACTGAATAGAGAATAATTTGACCATCTACAATCTGGATGAGAGAGTTTCCCATTCTGAAAAGCTACAAAATTTTAGGTGTCACCATCCATAACAGCTACTTCGAGGTAACCCACATTTTAAGATTGACAAGGTTCAAAAGTGTAAGAGGAGGTTGAGATAAATCAGGAAGCAGTAATACCATTACTTAAACTTTAAAGACTGTGGGTTACAAGAGGACAGAGAGACAGACCCAGCTGAAGAATTCCAGTTTTGAAATCCTAAGAAATGAGTATGTGTGGGAGACAGTCTTGTTTTCAGTAATGAATAGCTGCAGGTGGAATGAAAAGCATATCAGATTGGGAATTTGTAATTTAAGAGAAACATGAGAGGAACGTTCAGTAGTGAGGATTGACCATAGAAGAAATAATGACATAGAAAGGGTCAAAAAAGGATAAGGCATAAATGGGTTAGAAACTAAAGGTACAAAGGATGTTATATATCTGACAACAGGCTTTTTCTGCTGTCTTACTCAGAGAACAAGGAAGGCATTAGTTTAGCTTTGAATGTTGGCTGTACCAAAGAGGTGAATGCTGTTAAAATAAGAGGATTTAAAAGAAGAGAAGCCAATAGAATATCAGAATGAACTAAACAATGATACCCATTATTTATTTTTGTTTTCCGGATAACTTAGCTACTATTTGTGTAGTTCAATTATTATGCAGTCATACTGACAGTCACGATGGTAAGATATCTTAAAACCTGAAACACTGGAACTCTTTTACAGAAACAGTTGACTTGTTGAAGTTTATTGGATGGCACAGCATATGTTCAAAGGCTGCCAAATGCAGTACCTATTGGAATGTTTAATGCTAACATCATTGTTTCCTCGTAATACAGAAAATCTATCGACATTGGAACATTAACAACGGGGGAGATTAATTTTGCTGGCATTCTCTAACCTTCCTCTGTCAAAGATGTACCTGATACTGGAATACCACAGGTCCTCTAAGATTTCCCATGATGTGGAATGGACGAATGTCTGTTTGTTTTTGCTTGCATAATTATTGTTATTTGCTCACCTTTCAGTTTACATCAACTATACTATCAGTTGTTACTGGGGCCTCATTGCCTGTGTAATTTGGAGAAAGCAAACTCCCTTTTATGATTGTGTGCTGGTAACAATGGTTGTTTTTCTGATCTAATCACAGACCCAGGGTCAGCATACCTCATCCTAATGCTGTTGCAATATTGTTACATGTCCTTTGATTAATAGGGGTCAGTAGCAGCTCAAGTAATTCATCACACCTCAGACTTCCCTGATTTTATGCTTCTTTCTTTACACAGCTCTTCCAATAGTGCCAGATAGGAGTGACCCTCCGTTGGACAGGACCTAGTGTTTGCTTTCCCATACTGTGTGGCCACATGGGCTCACAGTTATGAATACACCAGGCCTGTGTCGTACAAAAGGATTCAGAAGTTCAAACTGGCGTCCTGAGGGAATATTGCACAGATGGACAGCATTTCCTACCAGCCTTGAAATAATAATGTGTGGCTGAAACGTGGCACAAAATATTACAAAGATTTAAAGGAAGCCTTGTCAGGTGAAGCACGCTGAGTAATTCATTTTAGTTTGGAAAAGAAACATTAGCTGTTCAATAATAAGAATTTACAGTGAGGTTTAAGGTAACTGCTGCTCTAATAAATGGTTGCAGAACCATTGACGTGTTCCCCAGATGTGAGCTGAGCAGTGGTCACCATTGAAAACAATTCCCTGCTTCATCAGTCTTTATTATGGATATTTTCAGAGCAAAAGAAACATTTTGGAGTCAGTTCCTTTTTTACAGCTGTCAAATAAAGGTCCTTTCTGGTTTTGCATTCTTTACCTTTCATCAGAAGGTTCATTCTTACCTGACTGTGGTAATATAAGCATGGTTATCTTAGAGTGGTCACATAACTTTGTTTCCAAGTAAGACATATTGGCCTTAAAGACAAATTCACCAGAATGGTACCAGCATTCAAACTAAAAGGAAGTGAGGACGTGTTACATGAACTTGTTTTATATTCTCTTGGAGTTAGAATGTTGTTTCTTGGTCCATATAAGGTCAGTAAACAATTAAGGAAATCAATAAGATAGATGCAGAGAAACTGTTACCTCTGCTGAAATCCAGAGCAAAGGGCATAATTCTAACATTTGAGCTAGGTCAGTTAAAGAGTGAAATTAGGAAGTACTTCTTCACACAAGGGCTAGGGAGCTAAGAAACCACTCTGTGAGTCACTGATTTATTTTTAAAATTGAGATTGAAATATCTTTACAGAGGATGGTATCCCAACACCAAGCTTACCTTAATTTACATGTGCTTAGTACTTGACTCACCCAGCTCCTTCAGAGCCAGCTCTCAAAGTGAATAGAACCGCTGACACTCCTATACATATCTGTCAGATAGAGCTCCCTGATTGGACCAGCTTAACAGCCCCAATCAGGGAACCCATATCTATGAGGCCCACTTGGACTTTAGGGGGATGTCAGTGACTTCTATAACAGAGCCACTATTCCTATTTCATGCTGATGGTCCAAACAATATTGGGCCTTTATTTTCATTTGACTTCACACTTCCCTCTTCCAGGAGGGTAACTGGTCAGCCAGTCCAATGAGACCTTGCATTGGGCTACACATCCCCATGTCTCACTAACTGCTCTTAATTGGGCAATCTATTGAAGGTTTCATCCTGCAAGACATGCCACTGAATTCCCCACTGATGTAAGCAAGGTTAGGATCTCCCCTGCTGCTTAAGAAGAAGAAAATTCTCAATTCCATTACTCATGCCTTAATTTTAATATGTTCCTCGTTATGATTGCATCACTTCTTGGTCTCACCCAACCTTACTTTGACATTCTGCATCCCCTCAAGTTTTCCCAAACTCTGACTCTGGTCCCATCTTTCTTCACAGTTCTGATGAAGTTATATAGACTCAAAATGTTAGCTTGCTGTCTCTCCATGGATGCTGTCTGACCCACTGTGGTCTGCAGCATTTGGTGTTTTCAGACAGATTCCAGCATCTGCAGTAATTTGCTCCTATCTTTCCAGCATTGATAACCTTGGATTAATTGCCTTGGCTCCACTATTATAAAAAGTCTCTGTGGTTCTATTAGACAGGCTGAAAAGCCCAATTTTTTTTCAGTCTTGATTTATTACTTTGAAACTAAGCACAGAAATTTCTACACTGGTTCCAATATTTTTAATATATCCCCTGCATCTTGTTAATATAAAATGGACGTAGTACTCAACCCGTATCTGACCAAAACTTTAAACAAAAAAAAGAAATTGCTGGAAAAGCTTAGCAGGTCTGGCAGCATCTCTGGGGAGAAATCAGAAT
The DNA here is from genome assembly GCF_020745735.1 of Hemiscyllium ocellatum. Lineage (NCBI taxonomy): Eukaryota > Metazoa > Chordata > Chondrichthyes > Orectolobiformes > Hemiscylliidae > Hemiscyllium > Hemiscyllium ocellatum. The sequence goes on from NC_083412.1 coordinate 81,440,256, forward strand.
TAATGTTTTGAGTCCCATGCCCCTTCATCAGAACTCAGAGTTTCAAATAATCTGATTTGTTTTTTTTTCTGACATATTCTATAGTTCTGACAATGTGGTTCCCTAATTGTCTAAACCATTCCATCTTTCCAGCTCCATCTCGATTCAAGGTTCTCAAAGCTCATCTTTTCTAACAAGTCTTTGATCACATTTCCTAACCACCTTTCATTTGACAGTCAACTTTTTCTTACACCTCTGTGAAGTGCCTTGTACCAGTTTCCTATATTAAATGAAGACTAAAAATATAGGTTTGTTTCTTATGGGTTGTTTCATGGGGTCATGAGCAGGAGGACACTGTTGATCATTGCACACCCATTGAATCATTTCTAAATTTCTAAATTCGTTTAAATTCTTAAAATGCTCCGAATGAGTTGGAAAATGAATGAATGTAAACTGAGCGTGAGGTGATAACGGTTATTCTAGAGAAGTGTAAAGTATTGCAGATAGAAAAGAAACTGAACACATTTAGATTACATATAGCATGGAAACAGGCCCTTCCGCCCAAACCAACCCTACGAAGAGTAACCCACCCAGACCCATTTCTCTCCAACTAATACTACAGGCAATTTAGCATGACAGGCAATTTAGCATGGCCAATTCACCTGGCCCGCACATCTTTGGACTGTGGGAGGAAAGCAGAGCACCCGGAGGGAAGTCCACGCAGACACGGGGTGAATGTGCAAACTCCACACAGGCAGTCACCCAAGGCTGGAATTGATAGGCAGTGCTGCTAACCACTGAGCCATCGTGTCAGTCCACTCTTACCCTTACTCTTTGAATGGTGTTGAAATAACTACAAATAAATTTGTAAGACACCTTGAAGTATGAGTAAATGTATAAAACCAGCACTAAGCAGCACCCAACAAAGCAAAAAGGTTTTAAACCACACTGGCAAAAGAATAGAATGTAACTCAAAAGAAAAACTATAATCAAACTGTTAGAAGCTGTAGTCAGACACCAGTTGAGTACTATGTCCAGTTTAGATAACCAAGACACAGGGGAAACATTCAAATATTGGAACCAGTGCAGAAAAGAACATTATTCAGTGCCTAGTGTCATAGGTCTCTGTAATAAATCATGACTGATGAAAATTGGGCTTTTCAGCCTAGCTAATAGAACCACCGTTATTTTATAGCAGTATACAAGTCAGTTAATAGGACTCTTGTGGCACAGTGGTAGTGCCCCTGACTGTAGGATAGAATGTCCAGGTTAAGCTACCACCTGATCCAGAGGTGTGTGTTAACAAGTCCATACAGTTTAATTTAAAATACATACATACAAAGTGGTGGAATGGAAAAAGTAAATCTGGAAAAATTACTTTAAAATAATTATAACTGTTACACAGGAGAGTTCAGAATAGATTTCCACAGTGTGGAAACAGGCCATTTGGCCCAACATGTCCACACTAACCCTCTGAAGAGTAACCTACCCAGACTAGTATACCTAACACTATAGGCAATTTATCATGGCCAATTCACCTGAAGTTATCTTTGGACTTGGGAGGAAACTGGAACACCTGGAGGAAACCCACACAGATGCAGGGAGATTGTACAAATTCCACACAGAGAGTTGCCCAAGGCTGGAATTAAACCCAAGTCCCTGGTGCTGTGAGACAGCCATGCTAACCACTGAGCCACCATGCCGCCCTAGTTCAAGCTGGCATTGGGTAACATTAGAATGATTATTGTGAAGTTCATCGTCACTGATGTTCAGATGGAAAAGTCACAGAACAGGCAAATACATTTTGCAGTGAGGACAATGTGGGTTCTTTCTCAATATCAAATTTCCTAAAATTATGAATTAAATTATTTGTCTTTCCTTATCCAGAATTAATTTATATCGTGCAGTAGTAGAATAGTAACTGCAGTTGTGCTGTTGGTTCCTGTGTTGCTCTCTAGCCAGCAAAATAAAATTCTAACTGTGTATCTAATATTAACAAGATTGAAGCTCAGTTAAGATTCTCAGTGCAGTCCTTAACAATTTCCCAATTGCAACCAGAGTTGCATTCTGAAGAAAATACTAAACTCCTTTCTAAAATCCCATACAGTTCACAGTTTAATTACACTACACAATTTGAGCTGAAGCAAAATAGAAACTGCTTCACATTATCACAAGTTATTCAAAGACTTAACCGTGACCCGCTCATTAGAAATGAATGATTGTTTCTTTTAATCATCCAAAAATATATGCACTTGTATGTCTTCTAATGTATACACAGGTTCATCTTTAGGTATATGCTTACAGTGGTGCAATTTATTTTCACAAGATAGAATGGATTACTTAATAAGACAATTGACTTAAATACAAATATTCTTTTCTCTTTTGTAATCACTTAAAGTGCAAATTTGACAATTGATGATAAGATAAAACTCAATATCAGATAAAATTGTTTTCACACCTCTATTCCCCGAGTAAGGCAAAAGATCAAACAAACCCAATCGACAACATTCAAACTCCACAAAAGATTAAGGAATGTTTTCAAACCAGCTCTTAACTGTGTCAATTTAAGATTAAAGTACCACGGCTTTTTATTTGCCGTTGTTCAAATCACTGGGCAAATGATGTCTTTTTAGCTGAGAATGAATTCTTTAGCATAGCTAAACCAAATACTGTCAACCATGTGAGGTTTCCTCAAAATTCTGAATTAGCACAATGTGTAAATTTTGTGACATTTGCATTTTCTTTTCAGGATTATATTACACAGATTTAGGAGCATCAGTGAACTAATAAGCAAAGTTGTGAGAGGCTTGTTAAAAAATGATGTTTGCATAATGTGGATGAATGACAGATGATACAGAACAGGTAGTCCAGAAAAGGATTCATGACAAATCGTTTGATATGGAGGGATGATGCAGTTACAGAATATTTTACTTACATCCTCTAAACCAAGGCAACTTCATTTGTGGAAATGTGTTGGCATGCCACAACTTAAAATCAGCCTCCACCTTAGGCTATGTCATGTTCTACCCTCATCATCAATCAACTATTCTTGAGTTCTGCTGGCCTTTTCATTGACTTGATGCATATTGCAGTATGTTACTTGCAACCTGTTGGTTTTGGTCTATTCAAGAATTGGTCTTGCCATCTTTGGCATTTCCTTCATCCAAAATCCATTGTTCTCATACAGTTCCTCATACATCTCATACACCAACAGTTCCTCATACATCTCATACACCTACAGTTCCTCATACACCTGAAAACATTGGCACACTTTAGAGATGACTAAGTTAAAGACCCTCCGAAAGAAGTAACATCTTCTGTCAGTACAGTAGCTATATTAACTGCTCACGGTGACATTTTACATGTCAAATCTGGTGTTCTTTTCCACAAACGCTACAATTCTAAGAATAGTAAATAATCAAGCAGCTAAAAGGGGACTAACAATAAATGCAATACAAATATCACTCAATAAAAAGTACAAAGGAAATTAATGTGGCTAAACCGGTACATTCGAGGATATTAAAGGAAGTAGCTATAGGGAGAATGGATAGTAGTGACAGAGAGAATGGATACACTAGTAGTGATCTTTCATGAATTCTTAGATTCTGGAAAATTCCCAGAAGATTGAAAAACAATCAATATAACATCCTTATTCAAAGTAGAAAGGAGATAAAAGAAAACAGCTAACTATAGTCCAGTTAGCTGAAAGTCTGTTATTGGGAAAATGTTAGAATCTATTGAAGAGGATATAATGGCAATGCATTTAAAAGTACATACCATGATCAAGCAGAATCAGTATGGCTTAATGAAGGGGAAAGCATGCTTGCCAAACTTGTTACAGTCCTTTGAGAAGGTAACAAGCAGGATAAATAAAGAAGAAGGAACATAGGTAGCATATTTGGCTTTTCAGAAGGTGCTTGATAAGATACAGGTACAGAATCCTTTATCTGAACTGCTCGGGACCAGCTGGTTTGTGGAATTCAGAATTTTTCATATTTTGGAAAAGTGACAGTTTGACAGTTTAAAAGGTTTTTCTGAACAGTAGACTCACAATGAGTACCATGGGCCGTGAGACAGAATTGAGGCCTGCCAGTGCTGGGCCATACCTACCCACGTCACATCTGAGTGATACGCACCGAGTGGGTGTGCAGTTGGGTTAACTGTTTGCACACTAAACAACTTTGTTAATGAGGAAAAAACTTCACAAAAAAACTTCGGATTTTGGAGCTTTTCAGATTTCCAGATTTCGGATAAAGGGTTGTCTATCTGTACCATATATCAGGCTTCTGAATAAGATAAGTCTGTGATGTTGGAGATAGTATATTAGCATGGATAGAGAACTGACTCACAAACAGAAGATAGAAAGTTAGGATAAAGGGCTTTATCAGGGTGGTAACCTGGGACTAGATAAGTGCCACAGGGATCAGTGCTGGTCCATTATTATTTACAATATAAATTGGTGACACGGATGAGGAAACTGAATTACCAAGTTGCAGATGAGACAAAAATAGGTGGGAAGTTGAGTGGTGAAAATGACAGCATCATTCTGCAGAGAGATCATGACATTTTAAATGAATAGGTAAAAACTTGGAAGATGGAATATAGTATGACTTTATTCACTTTGACAGGAGGAAAGAGGAGCTATGTATTATTTAATTGGCACAAAACTGCAGGAAGTTGCATGTTACAGAAATTTGTGGTCCTTGTACATGAAGTTAAATGGAAATGCAATGTTGTACTTTATTTCCCAGGAAATGGAGTATGAATGGAGGCAGGTTTTATTAAAAGTACAAGGCTCTGGCTGAAATACCATAAATAATTTTGGTCCTGATAGCTAAGATATACTGGCGTTGGAGGCAATTGAGAGGAGTTCCCTAGGTTGACCCTGGGTATGGAGGAATTTCCTTCTGAGGAGAGACTGAGTACGTTGAGCTTATACTCACTGGAGGTTAGAAGAATGAGAGGCAACTTTACTGAAACATAAAAGATTCTTAGGGGACTTAATAACGTAGGTGCTAAAACATTGTTCCCCATTGTGGAGGAAGTCTAAGACCAGAGGACATAATCTCAGACTGAATAGTTGGCCAGCCAGTACACAGATGAGGAGCAATTCCTTCTCTCAGGCAGTAGTCAATCATAGAATTCTTTATCAGAGAGCTATAGATTATATCTTCAAGTATATTCAAGGCTGAGGTAGACATTGTTTTAATCATTAAGGGAATCAAAGGTTATAAGGAAAAGGCAGGAGAGTGGTATTGAGGATGATCAGATCAGCTATGTTCATATTGAAATACAGAACAGTATCAATGGGCCAAATGGCCTACACCTGCTCCTATGACTTATTGTTTTATAATCTTAATGAGACCAATTAGAACAGAAAAGTGGGCAGAAAATAGTTGTCCATATATTTTACTATTAGCTGCATTTCTGATTGACAACTTGATCACCATATGTAGTTTAATGTTTCAGGTGGAGGCTTAGTTTGAAGATATTGATGCTATCCCAAAATTTGCATGCAAGTTATTTCCAAGTGATTATGGCAGATACATTGCATCTATTGCCCATTACTAACATGGTTGCTAGATACTGGAATCAAACCTCATTAGATGTATAACCTATGTTTCCTGAGTTTTGTTTTGTGAACTTCTGAACATCTACAGAAAGTTTGTGTCAAGTGATTTGCTTTATTTGTATTTCTGCCCTGGAAATTGGCATCCTAAATATTCCAGTGGGAATTCGGTTTTTTGCTCAGCATGATATAAACTGGGTGATGGCAAAATAGATTATGGTGTAAACTAACCCTGATGAAAATTTCTGTGCTAGATTCGAGGGGATGTTCTCTACTCAAAAAGCAATGAAATGCATATAGGCAGACTCCAGATTCTGTACAGGGACACAAGTCCGGCCTGTATTTGGTTATTTACAAAATCTTTTCATTGTTTTAAGGGAAACAGAAGGAAGGGTACAACTGCAAAGTTGAAAGCAAAACTGCTCAAACTGCAGACTGAGCAAATTGCAAGTTGAAACCATTAACCAGGATTTTATGTGGAAACTATGCTCAGTACAGCACCCTACTCTTCACCAAGCCCCTACTAATTGGAAATTCGAGGTCAAGTTTGCCTACACAGGCCCCGGAGTCCCACATTCACTGCTGTTCTCCTCAGTTAATTAACTCCCTACCTCCATGATCTTTGCATCTCTGAGGCAGGCTGTTTCAAAATCTGCCAGCCAATTGGACATCAGAACAGCTCTTAAGTACCAGCAGCTCTTTGCGGTATACTGTTGAAGAGACCAGAGTTCGGGCAAGTGGTTTGTGAATCTCCAGGAGTGACCAGGGAGATCCTGCTGAGATGGTGAATGGAGGGTTGGATTGTACAGGCAGAGATGGGCATCTTCAGCAGAGGGTGGGGAGGGTGCTTGTGTTTGTACAGACCATAGTGTGCCCAAGCAAGAGGGGACTACCCCTGCTTCTCGCCCAATAGAGAGTCTGCCAAGTTTCACTGGGCAGCTCTCCAGGTGGTAGAGCATCTATAAGCTGCTGGCAGGATACCAGAGGCAGAAGGAAGAGGCAATAAAGTGGGTCTAAAATTAGCTATTTCAAGGCCTCAATTGGCCTTAGAGACAAAAACAGTGCAGATGTTTAAATCCAAAATAGACAGGCAGGAGGCTGGAGGAACACAGCAAGCCAGGCAGCAGGATGAGGTGGAGAAGTTGATGCTTGGGGTATAACCTGAAGAAGGGTTACACTGAAACGTTGACTTCTGCACCTCCTGATGCTGTCTGGCTTGCTGTGTTCTTCCAGCCTCCTGCCTGTCCACTCAATCGGCCTTAAACAGACAAAGTGGTAAACAACTGATGGAAGTGAGAAGACAAGGAACAAAGCAAGTCCCTCAAGCCTCCTGCACAATGTTACACTCCCCCACATTTCCTAGAGGTAAAGAAAGGATACATTTTCAGCCACGGTTCCAGCAGGAAATATTTCAAAGATGGCAGCAAATTTCTCAGGGAGTGAAGGAAATGTTAGTGTAACTGTAATTAGGCAGAGGAGGGATTCAGTTGTGGAAGTAGATGACAGGAGACCTGCTAACAAAGCGGGCAAGACCATATGGAAGCAGTTGTCATGGACAGTGAATAGCAAATTCTTAATCACCAAGATTCTCTTGCAGTCCAGGAAGTATTTTTTTCTCTCACAAGGTCAGCACGATAAGTATGTTGGCAACAAGCTGCTTTTTCCTTCTATAATTTAAACTAAATGGACTACAGATTGGTAATCCTAAAAATACTGTAATAAATGTAGATACATAAACCAGTGAGCTGAAACATCTGTACAGACTATTTCAAATGTAACGATTACATTATATTACTGGGGGAACCCTGCAATATATGCATACTTTTGGAAGAGTTATTTTCTTTATTGGAACTCCATAAGAGAAACTCGCTAATAGATGTCAAATCAGCCAGCCTGCGAATGAAAGTACCATCTGTTCTGTTCTCATGCCAGACAGAAATTATTCCTCATTCCTGGGAACAATGAGCTACAGGAGGTGATGGAACAGCGGACGTCTGGTTCTTAACTCATCAGGAGGGGGAGCTGAAATACTTAGACCCCCGTCAACAAAGAGGAAATAACCCAATAGGAGGACTCTCATCTGAGGAAATAGTCAGTAAAAATTCTCCCACATTGTCATTCACCCTCCACTCACCCTCAGCAACCTAATAGAGAGGAAATGGATAATTCAGAAGAGGAATGGTTGATATTAGGTGCTGTAGGGTACAAAGAAGCCAGAGGAAAAAGTATTGGACGTGGACAGGAATAGATTTGTGCTGAAAATGTGTTGCTGGAAAAGCACAGCAGGTCAGGCAGCATCCAAGGAACAGGAGAATCGACGTTTCGGGCATGAGCCCTTCTTCAGGAATGAGGAAAATGTGTCCAGCAGGCTAAGATAAAAGGTAGGGAGGGGGGACTTGGGGGAGGGACGTTGGAGATGCGATAGGTGGAAGGAGGTCAAGGTGAGGGTGATAGGCCGGAGTGGGGTGGGGGCAGAGAGGTCAGGAAGAAGATTGCAGGTTAGGAAGGCGGTGCTGAGTTCGAGGGATTTGACTGAGACAAGGTGGGGGGAGGGGAATAGATTTGTGTATACGCTAAGAGGAAAGCTGCCCTTTGCCAGAGTTAATTTGAACAATAATGCCATGAAAGCAGTTATAAAAAGATAACTGGATTTTAGAGGTATATGAGGACACTGCCAAGACTGTTTGCTATAGATAGTAAGAGTGACACCATTTGCAGCACAGCCAGGAAATCTACTTGCACAGTCAATTCAATCTCGGTCTCTGGTAGATTTCAATTAGTCATTATCTGAAAAAACATTCAACCCGAGCTGCCTCTTTACTCAAAACTTCTTACTTCTTAAAGGAGCATCACTGCAGTTTGAATCTTATATAAACACCAGAACAGGATCAGGCTATTTAGCCCCTTCAGCCAAATCATCTATTCATTGAGACCATCGTTAATTTATCGTCAAATTCATGTACTTGCCTTTGCCCATATGTCATATATCTTTGATCATCATTGCGTTATTAAATCTTTGAACTGAATTTTAAACATAGCATGCTACCTTTCATAACAGCCACATATGGAACAAAGTCCCAAATGTTTAGCATTCTTTGCACACAGGCATGTTTCCTAACTAAGTTCAGGGATTGTTCCTATTTGTTGACTTCCCATCTAGCAAAAATGGTTTCTCCCTATCTACCTTTTTTTCCTTAATATTTTGTAAACTTTGATCAAATCATACATTAACATTCTAAATTGCAGGAAATACTGTAATTATTTGTATGTTCTAGTGGCATCTAAGTATCATTCTGGGAAACCTACACTACAATCCCTCCTAAGCATCCTTCTTAAAGTGTGGTACCCAGAACTGAACACAATCTTTCAAGAGTGTTCTAATCAGGATTTTGCACAGTTTAAGCATGATCTCTGTCCCTTTGTTAAAAGCCAGGATTCTAATCGTATTTTTGCTTATTATCTGTAGCTGTACATGAGTGCCTTGCATTTCACCATTTAGATACTACTTCATTCTATTTGGATTAAATTCAAAATGGATCTCAAATGTGCTTTCTGAAAAATCCATTTACCACATTTTTGCTCAATCATTTAATAACGCAATCAATTAATAACACATTTTGCCTTTCTGATTCAATCTGCATTACTTACAATGTTGTTTGAGTAATTGGTAAATGTTGATACGTTTCTCTCCATCCTGTCATCTAAGTTATCAATAAATAAATGAACAGTTGAGGTCCCAACATGAAATGTGGAGATATTGACTGGTTCGGTGAGTGGGCATAGACTTGGCAGATGGTATATAATATGGGGAAATATGAGGTAATGTATTTTATAAGAAGAATAGAGGAGCTGAACATTATTTAGGTAGCATAAAGAGTGCAGAAAAGCTGCCACACAGACAGATTTGGGAATCATAAAAAGCTACCGTGCATGAAAGTAGATAAAAGGGAAGGCAAATGGAATGTTGGCCCTCATTCCAAATGGAATGAAGTATAAAAAAGGAAGTCTTGCTAAAACTGTACAAGACACTATTCAGATCATGGAGAAAGTGAGGACTGCAGATGCTGGAGAGTCAGAGTCAAAATGTGTGCTGCTGGAAAAGCACAGCAGATTAGGCAGCATCTGAGGAGCAGGAGAATCAATGTTTTTGGGCATAAGCCCTTAATCAGGGCCTTTCCAGCTCCACACTATTCAGATCATATCTATAATACTGTAAACAGTTTTGACCATCAAAGGAAAGATATTCTGACACTGGAGGCACTCCATAGAAGGTTTATAAGGCTGATCCTGGGTATGAAGAGATAGTTTTATGATGAGAGGTTGAGTAGAGTTGGCCTGTACTATTTGGAATTGAGAATAATGAGAGGTGACCTCACTGAAACATAAAAGATTCCTAGGGACCTCCTTGTGGGAGAGTCAAAGACCAGAGGGCATAATCTTAAAATAAGGGGTTGCACAGTTACAGAAATGAAGATGAGTTTCTCCTCACATGGGTAATGAATCTGTAGAATTGTTTAAGTGTATACAAGGCTGAGATAGACTGTCTGCAAGGGAATCCAAAGTTATGGGGAAAAGACAGGAAAGTGGATTTGAGGATTATCAGATTAACAATAATCTTATTGAACAGCAGAGCAAACTTGATGCTTTGAATTGTCAACTTCTATTCTGGAATAACTGCATAGCGGCTGGGTATTCCGTCACCAAGTCCTCCTTTATTTACTTGTGCACAGTACACTGGCTGTGGCCAACCAGTCCAGGGTCAGTTGCCAGAACTGAAGAGATTCTAACCTCTGATTTATTTTTAACTAAGGAGACTCTAAATCTCCTGGTTATACTTGTGTTTTTTTGTTTCTTCCCCACACTATCGCCTAACTGCAGTAGTGCTTATATTTTTCTAACCTCTGATTGTGTTGGTCAACTGGGGATTTCCTGACTGGCCCAAGTTAACAACCTCAATCAGCAACGTCATATTCAACAAGGTCAACCTGGTTCCAATCATTACATGTTCCTGTGTTCTTATCCCCCTCAGAGTATTGTATATTTCAATAAGATCACCCCTCATTTTTCGAAGTGCTAATGAAGAAGGTCTTAACCTGTTTAGTCATTACTGAAGTCAGCCCCTTCATCCCATGAATCAGCCTTTGGACTACATCCAATACACCTTTTCTGAAATATGGGTATCAAAACTGTGCACAATATTCCTGGTCTGGCATTACCAACACCCTATACAGTTGGAACAAGGCTCCTCTATTTTTCAATTCCAACCCCCTAACAATGCAAATTCCACTGAGTTTCCTTAATACTTGCCGCCTACAGGCGAACTACATGTTTCATGTACAAGAATTCCCAAAACCTTCTAGGTTGCACTTTTTCTGGACTCTCTTTCTACATCTAAATAGTAGTCTGCTTTTTGATTTTTCCTTCCAAAGTGCATGCCCTCATACTTTCCTATATGAAAGTCCATCTGCCAAGGTTTTGCCAACGAGGTTTGCCCATCACTTAATCTATCTAAATCCCCTTCAAACTCCTCATGTCTTCATCACAACCTACCATCTTTCTTTGTATCATCAGCAAATTTGGATAATAATGTGAACTCTGCCAAATCATTAATATAGAAAGGAAATAATTGGGGCCCTAGGACTGATCCTTGTAGCACTCCATCAGTTACAACTTTCAAACCTGGAAAAGTCCCATTAATCTGGACTTTCTGTCTTCTGTATGTTAACCAATGCTCAACCCATGCAAATACATTGCTCCCAATACTATGAGATCCTATCGTGTGAAGTCACCTCTTTGTGGCACCTTGTTGAATGACCTCTGGAAATTCAAATCCATTAAATTTACTGGTTCATTTATTAACTCTGCTTATTATATCATTAAATAACTCCAGTTAATTTGTCAAATGTGTCTTCACTGTCACAAAACCATGCTGACTCTTTTTGATTGTGTTAAGCTTTTCTAAATGTCCTGCCATTTCTTCCTTGATAATGGACTTTAGATTTTTCTGAAACCAAATCTTGAGAAAACCAACCTATAGTTTCCAGCTTTCTGTCTCCTTCATTTCTTGACCAGAGATGTCACATTAGTGATTTTCTTGTCCACTGGTACCATCCTGAATCCAGTGAGCTCTGAAATATTTCCATCAATGCTTCCACCATCTCTGTAGCCACTTCCTTCAATGCCCTTCAATGCAAGCCACCAGGTCCATAAGTAAAAAGTGAGGTCTGCAGATGCTGGAGATCAGAGCTGAAAACGTGTTGCTGGTTAAAGCGCAGCAGGTCAGGCAGCATCCAAGGTACAGGAAATTCGACGTTTCGGGCATAAGCCCTTCATCAGGAATTCCTGTTCCTTGGATGCTGCCTGACCTGCTGCGCTTTAACCAGCAACACATTTTCAGACCACGTCCATAAACCTATAAGGCAGAGGAGCAGAATTTGGACATTTGGCCTACCATTCGATCATGACTGATATGGTTCTCAAAACCCATTCTCCTGCCTTCTCCCCATAACCTTTGATCCCTTTATAGCTATCTCTGTCTTAAACACGTCACAGAATTGGCCTCCTTCCATTCTCTGACTGAAGAAATTCCTCCTCATCTCACTTTTAAAGAGACGTCCCTTCTCTCTGAGTCTGTACACTCAAGTCAAAATCTTCTACCGGTGGAAACATCTTCTTCACCTCCTCTCGATCCAGGTTTCAATGAGATTCCGCATCAGGCCCCTCATTCTTCTAAACTCCATCAAGTACAGACTGAGTCCTCAACTGGTCCTCACATGACAAGCCTTTCACCCCCAGAATCATTCTTGTAAACCTCCTCTGAACCCACTCCAAGGCCAGCACATCCTTCCTTATATATGGGGCCCAAAACTGCTCACAATATTCCAAATGTGGTCTGACCAGAGCCTCATACAGTGTCAGCAGTACATCTCTGCTCCTAGCCCTTTCAAAATGAAGTCAAAAAGTATGGTGCTGGAAAAGCACAGCATCCAAAGAACAGAAGAGTCAATGTTTTGGCTTAAGCGCTTCATCAACATTCCTGATGAAGGGCTTTTGCCTGAAATGTCAACTCTGCTGCTCCTCAGATACTGCCAGCACCACACTTTTTGACTCTGATGCCCAGTATCTGCAGACCTCACTTTCTCCTTTCAAAATGAATGCTAACATTCCATTTGCCTTCCTGTGCCAACTGAACCTGCATGTCATCCTTAACAGACTCCTGAATTAGGAATCCTATGTCTCTTTCTACTTCAGATTTCTGAAGCCTATATCACCAAAGTGCATAACCTCACATACTCCTATATTGTATTCTAACTGCCACTTCTTTTCCCACTCTCCTAGCCTGTCAAGGTGATTCTGCAGCCTCGCTGCCTCCTCAACATGAACCATCCCTCCATCTATCTTTGTGTCATCTGCAAAATTAGCAACAATGTGCTCTGGATTGTTAATGTACAACATGAGTAGTTGTCATCGCAACACTGACTCCACTAGTCACTGGCTACCATCCTGAAAAATACTCCTTTATCCCTACTGTCTACCTTCTGCCAGTCAGCCAATCCTCCATCCATGCCAGTACTTTGCCCTTAACATAATGGGCTCTTAAGTTATTTAACTGTCTCCTAGGCAGCATCTTGAGAAAGGCCTTCTGAAAATCTAAATATATCACATCCACTGCCTCTCCTTTATCTGACTTGCTCATTACTTCTTCAGAGAATGACCTCTCCTTGACAAAGCTGCAGATTCAGTTCTATTTTACCATGCACTTCCACATACTCTACAATCTCATCCTTAATAATGGACTCTTAAAATCTTACCAATGGCCAAGGTCGTGCTAACCAGCCTATCAATTCCTGGCTGCTGCCTCCCTCCATTCTTAAACAGGGTGTTACATGAACCATTTTCCAATCCTCTGGCACCCTCCCTGCCTCCAGTGATTCCTGAAAGATCACAACCAATGCCTTTATAATCTCCTCAGCTATCTCCTTCAGAACCCTGGGGTGTCGTTCATTTGGTCTAGATGATGTATATCCACTTTCAGAATTTCCCAACACTTCTCCTCCATGAATTGCCACTACACTCCCCTCTGCCCCCGGCTCTTTCGAAGTTCGAATATA